>NC_068560.1:19917500-22417500 GCF_022201045.2 Citrus sinensis
TCCAAGAATCACTCGACACACTAAGAATCAAGAATAAGAAACAAATCAAAGACAAAACGCACACGAATTTAAGTGGTTCAGCACCAAACTAATGATGCCTACATCCACTGGAAACAAGCACTGTGATTTCACTTCTTATTGCTTTCAAGAGTTACAGAGAACATTAACACAAATGGAGAAAACAAGCTTTTCACAATTCTCTCTCACAGTATGCACTATTCCAAATATAATGAGGAGTTTTGCTTGTGTGCAGATCAACATGTTTAAATTTTTTTAGAAAAAATATTGGCCCAATGCTGCATTGCATTCTATATTAATGAAGATCTTTTACAACAAAGATGAAATGCCAGCGGATTATGAGCCTCCAACCTTTAATGCCACCACATGGCAAAGTCAACTCCCATTATTTTAAAATAGCTATTAAGATAAAATATATGCATGATATTTGATAGGACAATGCATGTAAATTGTTAGAACTAAAGGGTAGGGATGCTTAAAAATCCGAAGAATAAACCATAGGTTGAAATTATTAGTTATTTCTTGTAAGTTGTAATCAGTTGCATGATTTGGTAAAAATAGGTAAAGTTAAGGGTGTGTTTAGGAAATAAGGAGGAGAATTGAGTTTTGACTATATTAATCCCAAAAATGGTTTGTGAATCAAGTATATTTATTTGGCATGCTATATATATATATATTTGACTGAACATTGATTTTTTACTAGAATTTTCTTTTAAATGCAAATTTTTGGTCTTTTTTACTTTGATGTACATGACTTTGGTATATTAAGTACTTTTTTATTTTTTTTAAAAAATGGTTTATTAAAACTACAAGAGTAAAGTACATAATTGTCATACCAAATAAGATATCAAAATAACACCAATGAATGCACCAGCAGCAAAACTTACTAAACCAGTAATACCAGAAACAAAAAAGCAAAGCAACCACTCCCAATCCCCACTCTTTTAAGTATCTTTAGTGCCCGCCAAAACCATATTGTCCACATTGGCAACATTTAAATATAAGATTTTTTTCTTTCGAGATAGTCTCCTAATGCATAAGGAACTATATCGTCATTATAATGACCGTTGTATTGATAATTGGCGTAATGGAACTCGACAATTCATCCGGGAAACCTTCTATTTGGGGTGGTTGGTGTTGCTGGTTTGATACTTGTTGTTTAATTTTTCATTACTTGTTTGGCCCTTGCTGGTTTGATGGCTACTCCATGATCTTGAGAATGTTCAATTAAGGAAGCGAGGGAACTGTAAAGTAGAAATACTATAAGTATATGGAGCACTTACAAGTACACTTCTTCAGCCATCACAATAATAGGTTGCTATCCTAGTTTAATTGTTTGACAACCGTGGCACTAGCTTCCAAAATGATCTTTAATAGTCTTTTAGCAAAAAGACATAAACTTTTGTTAACTTAGCTTCATCCACATAAACAAACTCCTCTTGGAAAGCCAAGAGTGAATCTCTGTTCTTTGGGATCATCCGTAACATTTTTTTTCTTTTTTGGGCTAAGAAACAAAAGATTCTGTAAAGAACTATATGAGATATGTACAAGAATTAGTGGGACTACAATATACTTAAATAAGGACAAGAAGTTGCATTTTAAACAAAACACTTAAAAAACTACATAGGCAAAAAAGAGTTCAAAACCCAAAACAATATAGTTCATTGAGAATGCATCCCTTCTTAGGACATAGAAGATTCAAAATCAAGCAAAATAAAAAAGAAAGAAATATATTTGAATTCAATATTAACAGATGCTCATAGGAAAGCCCAGAACTTTACTTTGTCATACAGGTGTGAAGGATCTTCCCCAATTTTGTTATCAAAGATTATCTAGTTTCTTTCATTCCATAAGACCCAAAAAATAGTTAAGACTACACAGTCTCAGAGAACCCCTACTTTTCCTCTCCCTTTTAAGCAAGAAAAATTTTCCAATAGAAGGGAGTAACATGAGGCAGGAGCTGACCAACTTCTCTCTCATATCATTAAGATAAACGTCATGTAGGATCTCAAGCATCTAAGATCATCCATGACATGTGTAAAACAAGTTATATTCTGACAAAATTGTATAAGGTGATGTCAAGTATCTCTTCCCCTTCTTCTCCTCGAGAAGGGTCAAATAAACATAAATCAATTCTCCATATAGCAATATACGCAGCACCATCTTATAAGCTGGCAACTTTTTTTTTTCTTTTTGAGTTGATAGTGTAGAATTAAAATTTCAACTTATATATTGAAATGAAATTATAGTAATAAATTAATAGTATAGAATTTATTAAGGATGGCAATGGATCGAATCTGATCCAAGATCCATGTGATCCAAATCCAATTGGATCGGATTTGGGTTGGATTAAAATGAATTTGGATCATATTTGGATATCGATGCGTGGATC
The DNA here is from genome assembly GCF_022201045.2 of Citrus sinensis. Taxonomy (NCBI): domain Eukaryota; kingdom Viridiplantae; phylum Streptophyta; class Magnoliopsida; order Sapindales; family Rutaceae; genus Citrus; species Citrus sinensis. The sequence goes on from NC_068560.1 coordinate 19,919,911, forward strand.
TAAGGCGGATCTGGAGCAAATTCGGATTTATCTTAATATCTAAATCCAAATCTATATCCACTCACCATTTAATGTAATTTTATTTTAAAAAATTATTAACAATTATGTAATTATAAATGATGATAAAATTTATTCATTAGCATGTATTTAAGAATTTTAAAACGTAAAGGTACTTAATTGATAATAAGACAAAAATTTATTAAGTGTAAAATAAAATTAGAATAGCTTGCCCTCATTTTTTTAAGTTTTTCACTCTACAATTTAGTCTCTTTTTTCCTCTTTAGTTTACACTCACTTCTCCACTTCATTTGAATGCTTGAATAAGTTCTTTAATTGTTAGGAAAATCCATAGACTTGAGTTTATTTTTCTATCATTTTCTCATAATCTTATTTATTTTGTATAATCACTAATCAATGGTGGCTATCAACTATAAAATAATTATGTTATCATATATTTAGTTAATATATGATCATAATAAAAATAATAAAGCACTAAATATAATAAATCATTTTTAACTTATATGTTATTATTTAATGATATTAGAATGATGATGGTGTGCAGTGGATATCAAGATGGTAAATGAGGCATTAGAATATTTTAATGATTTTATTTCTGTAATTACTTTTGATTGATATTTTATTATCTTTCTTATTTGTATATTTTGGTGTAAAAGTAAAAGTTACAATACTTATTAGATTTTTTATACAAAATATATAATTTAATTTTTACCAATGCATTTTGGGTGCGTTTGGTACACTGTATTGTATTATGCTGTATTGCATTATTTTAATGCTGATGTATTGTATTATGCTGTATTGTATTAGCATTGTATTATAATAATACTGTACAATGTTTGGCACTACACTGTACTGTATTAATTTTTTTGTAATTAATTTAAATTTTATATTTTATTATATTAATATTTATATTCTTATTAATTTTAAATTAATATTATTCAAATTTGTTCATATTTAAATATTTATTATTAGTTATATTATATTATAAATTTATTAATAAATTATAATATAAAAATAAAAATATAATATAATATAATATTATTGAATAAAAAATTATATATTTATTAATTTATATTAAATTATAATTTAAAAATAAAAATTTTATATAATATTATATTAAATTAAAAAGTTATCTTTATTTTTTATTATTATTATAAGCAAAAACAAAAATTAAAACAAAAAGTAAATGAAAAAGAAAGAAGAAGGAAAAAAAAAAAAAAAGAAACGCAAGCTGCCAAAGAAGGAAAAGAGAAAAAAAAAAAAAAAAAGGTAAGCTAATGCGGCAGTTGCCGCATTAGCTACAGTACCTTTATACAGTATCATGTTTTTCCAAACATGGTATTGGTATTAACTTAATACAAATAGTAATTTAATACCCCCTTAATACTACAACCAAACACACCCTTTAGTCTTAAATTTTCTTTCTAAAAAAATATTGATCTCTTATTATTGAGATTCAAAATTCATGATGGATCTAGAGCATATTTGAATTTGAATTTTTCTTTTTAGATTTGGAGCAGATATAGATCTTTATTTTTTGTTTCGGATTTAGATATGGAGCGAAAAATATAAATTCATAACGGATCTGGAGCAGATATAGATCTTAATTTTTATTAAGGATCTAGATATGGAGCAATGTAGATCCAATCAATATCTGCTCCATTGCCACCCCTAGAATTTATACGTTTATTTTTTAGTTTTTCTTTCATCAATCTTGACTTTTTTACCATCATATTTCGGTCAGAAGAAAGGTTTTTGCCTTCTTTTAAAGACATTGGAATCATCTACACAATGATGGGCCAACACAAACCCTTTTTTCAGTAATCAATCTTGACATTGGAATCATCCATGCCAAGCATGATATTAGATACGACAGTCTTGATGCCATTTAACATTGAAGGAGCAATTTTCTCTGCAAGGTTACGGTTCATTGTTTTGATCAAGCAATTCATAGTTAGAATGAAGTCATTTGCCTCTTTTTTTTTTCTCTTCATAATTAATCAGGGTTTTGGGAGAGTGTTGATGCTATATAAGAATAAGAAATCAAGAATATACCGCATAGTAATTAGATAATAAAATTACTTGGAGAAATATGCAACACACATGAATAGACAACAGTTAAAGCTTAATATTAAAAGAATATAAAATCGCACTATAAAAAGGGTGCAAGACTAAGAAACTAAGCACGACGAGTGTAGAAAACAAAAGTAGTGCAAATGAAGTTACAAGAGGAATCCATAAAAGAATTAAGCAAGCAAAAGAGGCAGCCAAGAGCCAAAAAAAAGGATGGGATCTTTATGAAGCCAAGACAAAATTATGAAGCCAAGACAAACTGAAGTTAAAATAAGCAAGAATGAAGCCAATAATTAAACTAGAATGAAGCCAATTGTCAAGTCCAAAGAAGCCAAGTAAGACTAAAGAGGAGAAGAAGAAGGGCAGCAAGAGACAATTCAACAGGTGAATAATTGGTCATTATCGAAGCATAAACAAAATGAAGCATAAGCAGAGATTCCACATCACAAGCTTCAAAAATAACATACTTGTAGAAAAGCTTAAGCAAGATGTACAAATAATTATAAGAACGTGTATACTTTTGTCAACTTAGCTTCATCAGAAGCACAAACTTTCTCGAAAGGCCAAGAGTAATCCTATGAATCCTTCACGATCATTCATGACACATAGAAAGGGAAATGATATGCTGACAAAAAGGTAGGTCTATATTAGTATATCATACCCTTTTGTTACCCCTACGCGATGTTTTTCTATGATCTCGATAAGAATGGCAAATGATGACATACAAATATTTATAAGACTATAGCAATGATGTTAATGGGCTGATCTGCAAAAGTTCTCGGACTTATTTGAAAATTGGTAAAAGTTCTGGATCATTGTGAAAATATTTACAATAAGTGTGCTGACGTGTATAACAGACAAAATACGATTCTGTTAGATTTAGTTATGAAAGTGACCTTCGTTTCTTAGCCTACTTTTCTTTGGATTTGTTTCCTTGCATAGAAATCACATTTTCTATGTAATGCATGATCTTGGAGCATTGTGATTTGATCAACAAAAGCGTGCGTTTCTTCCCTTCAAATATTGTGCACTGCACTGAGTTCATTCAAACTGCAAATTTAAAATGCAAAACAAAATATCCGGTCTTATTGATAAACAACAAATCAGATGATGAACATTATTGTAATCCTAGGACTAATTGACAAACAACAAAATCAGATTTTTCCAAATCAGCAGCAAAACCCCTTGAACAATTTGAAAGTCCAGCAATGGTCATCCGTTGACGCACTCATGGCAATGCGTGTGGCTTCGGCAAGAGAACTATCAAGGAAAAGTTCCAAGAAAAATCATGGAAATTGCCTCGACATATCTCAAAGAAGAAGTTCTAGCAAAGATATGCAAGAGTGGTGATCATCATTCAACTCACACCTCAAATGACGAAGTACTGTTAGCACAGTTGTTCTTATAAGTTTGATAACAAAAATGGTTAATACTTCTTGAGGGTTATTACAAGGCAAGGTCATGGTAAAATTCTACAGTTGAGATTTTTTATCTTTGCCTAACGTTGTATATCGCTTGAGACGAATGCAGTGTCAAAATGTCGACTTCTGTCCTGCCAGTTAAAGGGTAATTTTCCACCAAAATGGAGATTGCCTCTCCTATACCCAATCTTCCGCACTACTTCCAGTCATTATACAATAGTGGTATCATACACCGCACAAAATTTACAGATCATTTGAACTATATTATGTAGTACTAGTCTATGATATGCTATCGCCTAAATAAGCAAAAACCCTTTTTTTGAATTTCCGACCTAAGTCCAAAATTTCAGATTCCCTCATCTGCCTACTTATGCTATCAGATTGCCCCCGTCTTTCTTCTTTCCTTGACAACCTAGTCGCAACATCAACAGTCAAACTGGCCATATCTCTGCTGCTTGTTAATACTTGCAATACAATAGAAGAGTATGAAGGATTTGACACAAGCCGATTGAGTAATATAAGAGTTTCCCGTATCAGCAATGTCCTACATACAAAAGTGATCTTGGTATAAGCAGCTATGAATACACAAAGATTATGGAGAAGCTAGGCACCCCTTTGCTATCAATTACCTTGCTCTAAACAAGTCTGCGGGCACGGTATAAGCTGATGATTCTGTGTCTATCTCCGCCACTAATACTTGCAAAATTAGCATCAGGAAGTTTGCCTCTCTAGGTAGCTTTTGACTCACCAGAATTTCAACACCAGGTCTCCCATATGATACTATCAAAGCTAACAGAATAATAGCATTTCTCCGAAGTTCCAAGTCCTGAAAGTCCATTTATTTTAGATAGTATAACAGACATAATTTTATGGCTGTTATTACTGAGAAAAATAGGATTTAAGACGGAATCAGTTAACTCAGAAAAGACAAAAGGCAACAACTTTTTGATCCACTTCCAGGTTGAAGATTATTCAACTGAGAGTTTGACGGACCAACAATTGACAGTGGCCACAGATAAAACCCTTAAGTGGAGACAACTGTACAGACAAGTTATGTGCTCACAATTGTTTAGATCCAGGAAATGAGTTAAACATCTAGTAAAGGCAATATTTATACAATAACATACACTAGGTCCTAAACTTTTCAGTGACATCTTTAACTGCTCTAGGTTTCAGATGCAAAATGAAACTTTCATACAGAAGAAGAAGATTTCAAGAGGGAAAGAAAGAACGTAGAGTGCATAGAGAACAGAAAATAGGTCGAAATGCTAAAAATGAAAAACATAAATAAGGGCATATACGTATCAAACAAGAAAAGAGAATTTAAAAAACAGGAGTAATGCCTTTAGATCATATTTAACCTGCAATGATGCGCACATTACTGATATTTCACAAAACTTTTATCATTTTAGCATATCAAAACTACTGATAGACAACTTGAAACAAGAGGTTGAGTTGAAAGAGAGGAGGCTCTGAACTTACAATGCCTAATGAGAGCGATAGCTTGTTGACAAGCACCAAGTAATGCCATGGGATAAATACTAAGAGCTCCACCACTTTTGTTAGGCCCACACTACTAGCTTAAGATTTTTTAGGTTTAATGGTGCCTCCACATGTCTCTAAGTCTATCTTACCAAAGTGGTGTTGTGTTTGAATCTGCTGTTTTATTAGTTAAATGATAGCACAGAGAAACTTGACCCTCCATTAAAATCCTTGCAATGTCAATTAATTAAATTTTCATTAACTGTCTGTGGATTGTTTTAAAATATTATAGTGCATCCCTACAAATTTAAAGTTTTTGGGATGAATAGTTATGCAACAAACACAAAGAATAATAATAGTTTGTTATTATTATTGTTTGTTATTATAAAGTAAACTCATAAGCAAGGGCATAAAATCAAGCAGCTAGAGACACAATAACTCGATGCAATAATGATAATAGTGATACTATATCAAATAAATGAAAATTTGAAATTCATCTAATAGCATGCTACCTGTACACTGGTTCCACAACAACCTATACAGTCTGCCAAGCTCTCCAAGATTGAAGGCGAAAGATTTACATGACTGTCATCTGCAACACCAGCATTCTCCTCTTTATAACCAGAGCAGAATCTACAAAATATTTTCGGACCTTTTATCCAATCAAGAAATCAAAAATTGTTAGGAAAGTGTTGCAACTATGAGCAAATCTATACACGCCAACTTTAAATCTCAAACATACGAATGAATGGGGTTATCAGAGAGGAGATGAGAGTAGCAGTAACTTTTAAGATCACTCAAAGTGCTCTGCTAGTCAGCTTGAAAGTAAAAAGTAAAATAAAAATAAAAAACAACAGTTCAAAGTATTAGAGAGCACTAATTAGAGGTCTTGTCTGAAAACTACAACTTAAAAGGGTTGGAACTGGTTCTATATTGCATCATGTATGGACAGAAACTTAGAGTGGTTAATCTGATACGAGGTTTGAACATCTAGTTCTTCTTCTTGCCCTCACTTTGATTTGGCCGCTTAGATTGACAAAACTTTCTGATAATGTTATGACAAACATGCTTGAACTATATACAAGATAATCTAACAAAACATTGAAGCTAACTAGACTAAAATAAAAGAAGAGCAAACCTGTAGTCAATACGAAAACAGATAAGTGGCTAGAACGGTATCTGCGTGTGATTCAATTTTACTAACACCCATAATAATGATAATAATGGGAGAACAAAATGATGTGGGCTTACAGTTCAGCAGCAGATACAGAAGGTGCACAGCTTCCTTTTGCACTTGTACGCCAGCTTCTTTATTTAGCAGCTGTGAAATATTTTCAAATACCAGCTTCTGGCCAAATCTGGTTTAAGCAGTATTTCAATGATGAAATTCTTTTAGAAAAGGGCACCATGTCATGTTAAAACATTTAACAAGAAGAATACTGTTAACTTACTTTTCTCTCTCCATGTAAGAATAACTGCTCATCAAAATCATATTCATGATAGAAATTGCCTCTGATCTTACATGTTCATCAGTAACCCTCATAGTTGTTTGATGCATCAGTTCAAAGAGAGAAACCCAATTTACACGAGAAAGAGAAGTTGCCATGACAGGACTCCAGATTCCCTTTTTGTGTAGAGTTTCTGCATCAGAAAATCTTGTTCCAAAAGGATTACAGCCTGAAGAAGAAGCCTCATCCCGTCTTAAATAAAACAGTCTATTTTCTGCAGTGTAGGATCCATGAAGATCTCGGACGTTGTCCCTAGAAAGAACTCCCTCGACCATGACATTTTCCCTGAGTAGAGTGCACTGGAAAGATCAAATCAAAGTTCATAAGCACGCAAATATAAAAGTTAGAAGCATAACATTACTGAGCACGAGCTATCAGGCAACTGGTGAATGAAAAGGATATTAACTAGTCTACTCCCAAAATGAAGTTAATAAAGGGAAAGAGTAATATTACAGCTACAAACTCTTGTACAAACTGACATCACATTAGATGATTGGTTGAATTAAAATATAAAATAAAATAAAAATGTGGGCCAAGTGATGTTTTCATTCAACCACTCATGTTATAGCACATCAGTTTGTATATATTATTTTGTACGAAGGCGTTTGTAGGTGTATCATCATTGCTCTAAAGGGAATCATAACTAAATTCTGTATCCATGATATCCTAGGTAAAATCCTCCTTGGGACCTTAGAATGAGGAATTCAATTGAGGACTGAGGTGGCAAGCAGGTGGGACTGCCCAAAAGGTTGCAGGTAATGCTAGCTTGTGCTCCAGGCCAATTCTAGGCCAACCAAATCCCGCTTAAATCTATCTTTTTTTTTAATATAAAAAATTAAAGTTCTTCAAGTTTCTTTGCATTTATAATTAGATCATTGGAACGAAGATAGCTACACCATAAATTTAAAATAAAGTGCTTTATTTCTATTAATTAAAAAATAATAATAAAATTAAGATACAAATACACTTTAATTACAAACCTATAATAAGGAGTAAAAACTGCATCACTATAGTTTTAGCAAACCAAATTAAGTTGGCACCCACTTCAACGTCAATCATATGCAATGCTCCACTCTAAATACAAAAATAAAACAAATGAAGTACATTGGTAAAAATCATTTATCTTTGGATTTTCTCAATCACATCATCACCATCATCTTGTGTTTTATCAGCTATAAAATCACATTTATTATGACATGAGGCATTCAAGCATTCAATCAACCAATATCTAGGCACCTTAATTACCAGCTAACCACAAATTACTGTTGACATGAGAAGTTATATTGTCACAAGCCATTGCAGAAAAAATAGTGAAGGTCTTCAAAGGTTGTTTCCACTAATTCAATAAGTCTAATGGTTCTCATTGTTGTCTAGTTAAAATATTTGCTAAATCAATTCTAAATCTAAACAATTCATCAGGTATGGAACTTCTACCATCAACATTTTCTCGCAATTATCGACCAACACAAGTCATTATCACTAGGAGTAAACTTGAAGTGGACCCATTATTGTTGTAATACTTTGTTCATTATCTCAGTTGATAATGACAGAAAACATAAGGAAAGGAATCATAGTCGTATTTCCATGCCTCATTTATTACTCAGTTTATTTGAAGAATATTAACTTGTTTCATATCAGAAAATGGTAAATCTGAATTTAGCCAATTTGATGAGCCAAGCCAGCAAGTGGGTAATGCCTAGCCTTACATTAGTGGGCCCAAGCTAGGCCTGGTCCAGAACCTCAAATGGACTTCAACATTTGGGCATTGCCCAACCTTTTGACACCTTTAATTCAAAGTAGTTCCTCTGTTGTTAACAACCACTTTTTTAAATCACTAGATATTGTCAAATGTAACAATTGTAGCCACACGCAAAGGATGTCCATCAAGCACGAACACATCTATAGGATACCTATAAATGCAAACATGACATAATAATGGTACAAATAAAATAAAATTAGAGGATTTGACACATGACCACATGGTCATCTCAACTCTAATAACCTACCAAGGTTACCATTAACCTAGAAGCTTAAACAACAGCTCAGTAGGAGTACTTCAGCTGTAATAAACCATTACCAAGGAGCAAAAAAGAATATATATGATCATGGCACAATTAAAGGTAACGAACAAATGAAACCCTGAACTCAATAACCAACAATCCCATAACTTCAAAGTATGTGATCAACCTAAAACAAGGAAAATAAGAGCGCAAGTCTACAAGTGTGTATGTCATGCCAATGAAGCAATACCTTTCTCCAGCTTTATTTTTCAAAGTCAAAAGATGCTTCAAGAACACTTTTAGTACACGCAAAGAATTGCTAACAACCACCACCTAAAAAAGGAACAAATTCCTCAGCACAGACAACACAGATTTTCTAAAAAAAAAAATGGAAATCACCAAGACTCGTGAAAAAATTAAAACAAACAAATAATGGAAACCGGAAAGAGAGAGAGAGATTTAAGAACATTCAAAAGTTCAAGATAAACATACTTGCGGCAAAACATTTATGGATAGGCTTACATAACTGAATATCACAGAGTAAAATATTGACTCAATAGTGAATTTCCATAGTGCACGCGCAGATTCTCAAGCCAAGAGTTTAGGGCTCGGCAGATAAGTAATCCTTGGTACCATTTATCGAAGAGATTCTCGTGGACATCAATACATTCCAAGTGATTTTACTCTAGCAAATTTAGGATCAAAGACAGAAATTACTTTTTTATTTAACCATATTGTGTTATTTCATATGTTCAAAGAAAAAAAAAAGAAAAAGAAAGAAATTTTCAGCGAGTGCCAAATGCCGAGCTAGAGCTTCTTACATTGTAGTTGTTGATTCATTCTTCAAAAGCACAAATAACATCATAAAACAAAAATAGATATGTCCCTTTCCTCATCTATTATCAGCAAAATAGAGAATACATATTTGAGATCTAAGCATACAAATAGTAATGTTGGAGATAGACATTACTTTTTAATTTAATCACATTGTGTTGCTCATATGTTAAAAATAAATAAATAATTCAGTGAGCACCCAATGCTGAGCCTGGGTTTCATATAAACATCATAAAACAAAAATAGATATTTCCCCTTCCTATCTACATTATCCAAATAAAAAGTAATAACGCATTTATGGGAATTAAGCATACTAGTAGCAAACCAAAAAAAAAAAACTACTCACATTATTAACATTGCAAAGACCAAGTAAGGGTTCAAGCAAAGTCTCCAACTGCATCACTCCATTACCGATCTGAATTTAGGAATGAATCAAACTAAAAAAAATCAATATTACTAGTATTAATCAGTTTAGGATTGCAGGTAAAAATATCAGGGTACCAATCAGACTAGGCTGAAGATGATAGGTAACAGTGGTTAATGCTACTTGAGTTACTATATATAACAAACTTGGCCACTCTTTAGAGAGTTACAAAATCGGTGGCACCAAGTACTAAAAGTGCAAGAAATAAGAATAATGGATAAATAGTAATATTGTATCACATGGACCCAAACATTTAAATATTATTGTCCACAGCAATCCCAATCGATAATATAGTTTATAGAGAATGGTTAAACAAATGTGGGTCGAATGCTATAGGAATCGCCAAAATGCACCGGGAAGTTTGATAGTTGGCATCATTATAGTAGAACTAAAAATAAAAAACCGTAGAGGAAAATAGATATTGTCATATGATATTGATACATATTAATATGATGTTAATAAAGACTCTAATCATTTGCTGCTATTGAATTCTGAATAGGCAAAGGTCATCTGGTACTACACTAGAAATGCAATTGAAAGCACTGATATTTCCCTTTTATAACTCAAAGAGAAAACAACAAACTGTGAAAAGGAAACAGGGCACAACAATAATCTAATCCATTGTTCTGTTTCCATGTCCTAACCTCCACAGGCATATAGTACAAGGGAAATGCAAGTGGAAACAAAAAAAAGAAAAAAAAAAATAACCAACCAAGGGTCAATATTCAATGCATTTCAAAAGTGTACTAATGGAAAATTAGTGGTGGAAAATAAATATTTATCAACATGGACGAATCCTCCCGAACGTTTCCAAATTGCTGTCACTTGCCACGTAAATTAGCGCTGCAGATGGAAGAACATGGTCTTCAAACATGTTTTGTCTTAACAAGTATATAAAACAGCATCAGTGAGAGGTACCTTTGTCAACACAGAATAGAGATGACTTATATTTGCAGCTTCAGAACTAGGATCAGTGTCTGCATGGTGGTACTTCGAAGCTCCAACAGAACTTTTAACTGGCAGAGAGACTTTCATTATCGATGATGTATTCATGTTCATACAACCAAAAAGGGCATGAAACTCTTGTGAACAATCCACAAACAACTTGGATATCATAGTTTTTCCCAATTCTTGGTCTCCTGGGGAGCCCCAAATGGCCCGCAACTTTTGCAGATGATCAGAATGGGAAGCTTGATCCACTTGGATTCCTATAGCCTTACAGCTTGAGCTGGCTAACATACAACAAGGAAAAAGCACTGAAATATAAAAAAAAAACAGCTAAAAAAAATCAACACATTCTTGCCTCCAACTCATTTCTTACCTGAATTAATTTGATTGCCAACCTGATCTGAATCTTTTGCCTTTTGAAATTGTTGGAAAACCTCATGATGATCCACTGCAGGAACGCCATTTTTCCTGTTGCGACAGCCAATATCATTCACAATTTTTTTTTTTTTAACACTACAACCAAAAGCAAAATATACATATGGAAATGCCAATTACCTAAATTTATCTTAAATTTACAATTACATATTCCATTGAAACAGTAGATTCTATGTGCTAAAACATGAACATAAGAAGTTATAGCTGCTCGGAGGCACTTCGAATTTTATCTTAAATTACAATTACATATTCCAATGAAAAAATAAATTATACGTGCTAAAACATGAACATAAGGAGTTATAACTGCTTGGAGGCACTTCAGTTTCAGATATCCTTCGGTACAAGTTCTCATTATAAAATGTGGTATATGCCACATGTCCATTAACCAATTGCAATACAAATCCTCTAGGTATGAGACGATAAACTTCAAAACTTCAAAACACTAAATTTAGAAAATCTTCAGCATTAGCTAAACTTCAACCAATCCAAAGCCAAATTACCCTGGAAAAGAACATATACAAAGCTTAATATCTTAAGTGGTATTGTCTAGAGTTAGTAAGTCAGAAATATTAAGGTGCCGTCATCTTAGTGCTGAAAGTTTTACCTTGATAATTCTTTGGTTTCAAAATAAGGCTAATTAGGGTGGTTAATTTAGGCAATATTAAGGGTGACTTAGTCTTAAAAAATGTTCTCACCATAGACAATTTTTAAAGCCATTTTTACCTACGCCAGTGTGCTTTGTATTGCTTTTAATTTCGATTCTGCTGTTTCCCCACATTCTGAAGGAGTTTTTGTCCTTCTCTGCTTCTTGTTACACAAGGCAAACATTAAAGATTTTCTGATAAATTTAACTAATTTAAAAATAGATCACATATACTAGCTCAGGAACTGCCCCACTAGCAATGGGGAATCTCTCATATGGACCATCTCAATCATATACGAGCTTATATGAAAAAGGAAAAAAGAAAAAAAGAAAAAAAGAAAAAATCTTGGATAGTTCATTATGAAAAAAGATCAACCATTAGCTTCATTAAAACCTTCAAATAGATAAATTCCACCAGAAATGGAACAATTAAAAAAAGTAAAATTAAAAAAGACTGAGAAAATGACACGCAAAAAAGAAAACAATTTTACTAACACTTTTTGACACTTGGAGTGATGAATATTAGCAATCAGCTTCTCTTTCTCCTTTTTGTCCTTCTTAAGTTCCAAGCATTCGTGTTCCTGAGAAATCGCATTTAAAAAAAAAATCAATGAATCGCATTTCTGAGAGCTGGATTCTAAAAATAAATGTTTTTAAATAAACTTCAAAAAAATTCAGAATCCATACCATTTCTGAGAGCTGCTTGGATACAAGTCCGAGCTCCCTCTGTAAATCACAATTAAGGGGGAAAAAAAGACATTTCATAAAAGAGTATTACGATTAAGGAATCGCATTCTTGATTTAGAAAAGGAGATGAGAGTAAAAACCTAACCTTGAGACGCTGAATTTCAAGATCCTTGGCTTCGACGGCGGAGGCGGCGGCGGCGGCGGTGGTTCTCTGAGAGAGGTTTCTTGGAGGCGAGTAACTGATTATTGGATTACTATTGTTATTATTATTATTATTCATGGCACTGGAAATGAGAGGAGGAGGTTGCGAGAAGAAAGCAGTTGAAGAAGAAGAGAGAGCCAACTGTTCTACTTGATTCAGTTCCTCTAAGAAATCATCGTCCCATACTTCCATATTTTCTCCGCTCATTTTAATTTTATTTTTTTATTTTCCTTTTCTTTTTCTTTCTTTTCTTCTTCTTCTTCTCCCCCTCAGCTGAAATTGCAGTGCTTTTCGAATTTCGAGTGCGCCTTCTTCGCGGTTAACGTAGGGTTGCGGCCAGACAAAATTTCTTTTTTTTAATTTTTTTATTCTATTTGAATTTTGAAATACCTTTTCTATTTTTCATAATGGGGAAAATAAAATAAGAGCCCGGAATGTTTTTAATAAAGTGATTTTGTACTAACGGGTCTCCTTCGTAAGTTCTCTCTCTCTCACTCTCTTGGAGAGAACTTTGAATGGATGAGTAAAGGGGTCTTCATGACTTTTTAGAAGTTAACTCACTGGTCGGGTGGTTTAGTTTTTTTTCTTTTCCTTTTTAAAGCTTTGTAGTTAGTTTAGTCTTACAACTTGGGGAGACAGAGTTGGTGAAGGGTTTGAACACGGAGTAAATTGTTAGGTGAGTAGAATGACTTTTTCAGCCCTTAAAGAGTCCTTATAACTATGGACACAAGAATTAATCCGCGCTTTAGGGCAAAACAAAGAAAAGGTAGTAAATTTTGAAGGAAGCATGAAAACTAAAGGTCGATTTTTTGGTGAGCAAAATACTTCACACAAGAAGTGTAAATGATTAAAGAGCAACTACAACTAGTGTGGAGAACACTTAAAGAAGTAAGGATTGATAGTTTAGGAAACCATATTTTTATGTTCAAGTTCACTCTGGAACCAGATAAAAGAAGAATAATGTTAGGAGGTCCATGGCATTTTAACAGAGTATCGATTGTTCTCACAGAGCCAAAAGGTATCGGCGAGATTACAAGACAAACTTTCACACATACATTATTTTGGGTGCAGCTCAAGAATACATCCATTATATGTATAGAAAGAGATACACTCAAGATACTAGGAGAGCAGATTGGGACAATGGAGGAAGTAGAGACAAATGAGAATGGAGAATGCATTGGAGAAATCGCGAGAATACGGATATCTATTGATATAACATAGTCGCTTACTAAAATGATTTTTCTCAAACAAGAAGATAGTGAAAAAAAAAATCCCAATTCTAATGGGCTATGAACATCTATCAGATTTTTGCTTTTGTTATGGACACATTGGGCATAACTTTTAGGAATATGGTGAGTATAAGGGACAACTAAAAATAGAGTTGTCATATGGTATTTAGATGAAGACAATCAAAGTAGGTGAGAAAGCTAAACATAATCGAAAAAAAAAAAAGAGTGGTGAAGCAGAAACTTTGGAAGAGTGGAAAATAAACGAACAACCTTAGTACAGCGGGATCATCATGAAGCTTCTTAGCAAGGGCATGTTGAAATGAACTTAAGTATTGTAACAAGGTCAAAACTCGTTAATGAGATGGTGGGTCAAGTAGCAAAACAAGTAAGCGATGCTGAAAGAGAGCAGTTATGTGAAGATCATTTAATGCAAGCAATGAGAGAGCCAAAAAAGAAGCAAGGCCAAAGAGTGGTGAAGCAGAAACTTTGGAAGAGTGGAAAATAAACGAACAAGCTTAGTACAGCGGGATCATCATGAAGCTTCTTAGCAAGGGCATGTTGAAATGAACTTAAGTATTGTAACAGGGTCAAAACTCGTTAATGAGATGGTGGGTCAAGTAGCAAAACAAGTAAGCGATGCTAAAAGAGAGCAGTTATGTGAGGATCATTTAATGCAAGCAATGGGAGAGCCAAAAAAGAAGCAAGGCCAAAGCAAGCAACAAGCAACAATAACTGGCAATGGAAAGTTTCTAAATATCCGAGCAATCAAGTAGGAAAAGAAAATACAAAGAAGAGAGAAAATGAAGAGGCTGCACCAATTGAAGTTTATAAAGGGGAAGTGGGCCTTGACTATCAAACCCAAGAGGGAAAACAAACCAAAGTCGAAGGTCTAAACAAAGAAGAAGTGGATAAAGGCTTGTGCACAAAGCACTCAAGGCCCAATAGAAGAAAGTGGAAGCTGCAAGCCCGTGCTATAAGTACTAAAGGAATATATAAATTTAGCCAAATTGCTTCCAAACAAACTAAAAATAATCCAGTTGAACCAAGCCCAAGACATAAGAGAGCAAAATTATCTAGCCCTTTGAAACCAGTAATAGAGCATAAGCAACAACACTTTCCATCAATAAATTCAAGCTAAACTAGGAATCATTGGCAATGGAGGAAGTGAAGCTGATAACTTTAACTACAATAGAGATATCGACGAAGGCTGATAACTAGCCCACTGAAAGCTATAAAAATCATTAACTAGAATGGTCAGGGTTTAAGGAATACCCGAACATTTCTAGCACTACAAAAAATTCTCCAATTGCACAGGCCTCAACTCTTATTTTTATGTAAAACAAAAGTAGGAAGTTAAAGTTTGATAATTGCTTTGGGGTGGACAGAAGTGGTAAAAAAGGTGGCATAGCGATGTTATGGACTTTGAAGATTAAAGTGCAAATCAAATCCTTCAGCAAACATCATATTGATGATGAGGTGCAAGATGAAAATGGGAAGCACCTAAGATGCATGGGTATTTATAGTCACCCCAAATGGGGCAATGAAAGCATACATAGATGCTTCTAAGGCACTTAGCAGGTTTATCCTCTTCATCTTGGTTATGTTTTGGCGATTTTAATGAAATATTACACCCTTGTGAAAAGATAAAAGGTAATGTGAGAGATTTAAGCATGATTAGTGAATTTAGAGAAGCTCTACAAGATTACAATCTAGTAGATGCAGGGTATAAAGGATACCTATTTACTTGGGCTAATGGAAGGTACGGGTCACAATTTATTGAGGAATGGTTGGATTGGACAAGTTTTTGTGCAATGAAAAGTGGAGTGATAGATTTTATGATTGTGTAGCCATTCATATTCCAACCTGGACCTCAGATCATTGTCCGGTACTGATGGAAGTTCACAAAAGAGGCATTGGATTATGATGGAGAAAAAAATATCCATGAGAATTCATTACGAGAATATGACAAGTTCGTATGAAGCTTGTAAAGAAATAATTGAGAGGGAGTGGAGTATCCATGGAAGCTGTAACAAAAGCAATCCCATAGCTTTATTTTAGAAAGTCATTAAAGTATTGATGGCTAGGCTGAAATGGTGGAGTAAGGAAGAATTTGGTATAAGAGAAAATAAGTTGGAGGAAATTAATGAAACAACTATAGAGGTTGAGATAAAATTGTGTGCAGTATGAAAATAGGGATGAAATAAAACGAGTAGAAAGACAAATTTATAATATGCTTGCTGATGAAGAAATCTTTTAGAAGCAACGATCACGGGTGGATTAGTTGAAAGAATGGGACAAATACACAAATTAATTCCATTATAAAAGAAAGAAGAAAAATCGAATTTCAGGAATTAAAGATGAAATGAGCTGCTAGATAGAAAAGGCTGGGAAGGTGGAGCATGAGTTTTGTGACTATTTTGCAAAGCTTTTCGCCACATTTGAACCAAGTCAAGCACAAATAACAGTAGCCTTAAAAGGGATAACTCCACGAGTTACAGAAGCCATAAATTAGCAACTAGAGTAACCTTTTACTGTGGAAGAAGTCTCTGAAGTTTTGTTTCAAATATGCCCAACAGAAGCACTAGGACTTAATGGGTTGCTAACAATTTTTTACCAAAATCACTGGAGAATGGTGAAAATAGGGGTCTTCACAACTTGCATGCATATCCTCAACAAGCAAGGTACCATAGCTTCTCTAAACCATATTTACTTTGCATTGATCCTTAAGATTGGAAAGCCTAGAAAAATTACAGATTATAGACCAATAAGTTAGTGTAATATTATTTATAGAATTGTTACCAAAACCATAGCAAATAGGCTAAAACAATTCCTCCACCAAGTAATCTCTCAAACACAAAGTGCATTCACTTCTACTAGACTTATAATAGATAATATCATTATATGTTATGAGTGCTTACATAAAATTAGACATAGCAAGGGGAAAAGAAAATGTTTTGGTGGCTTTAAAAACTTGAAATTAGTAAAGCTTACGATAGAGCGAAGTGAAAGTTTTTAGAACAAACAATTATCAAACTAGGCTTTTCCCAAAAGTGAGTGGATCTAATTATGATATACATTACTACAATCTCTTTTGCCGTGATCATTGAAGAAGTACCAAGAGGTCCAATCCAACCTTCTTTACTAATGTAGGCGAAACGGAAAAAAAAAAAAAAAAACTCATTCGTGGCCTATCTTTTGACAAAGATGTAAAGATTTCGCATCTTCTTTTTGCAGATGACAACCTTATCTTTACTAGAGCTTCTCTTTTATACTGTTAGAATTTGAAGAGAATCTTTGATTGTTATGTTGCTATATTAGGTCAACTGTTTTATTTTGAGAAATTATCAATGTTCTTGAGCAAAAACATTAAGAGGGATATGCTTAAGCTATCAAGAATATATTATAGCTCAAAGTAGTCTCAAGGCATGAAAAGTACTTCAGATTGTCGTTAATGCTTGAGAGGAAAATGAGTAGTTTCTTTAATGATGTAAAACTTAAAGTGATGGGAAAGATCTCAAATTGGCAACATAAGTTCTTCTCTTATGAGGGTGAGGAGGCATTGATTAAAACAGTGGTTCAAGTTGTTCCAGCCTATGCTGTGAGCGTATTCAAGATTTCATTGAGAAATTGTGATGATATTCAAAAAGCAATTGCTAATTTTTGGTGGGGATCAAAAAAAGAAAAGAGGGGTATACACTGGGCAAGGTGGGAAAGGTTAAGTCAGGCAAATAGTTAAGAAGGGTTGGGATTTAGAGACTTTTCCAGTTTTAACCAAGCTTTGGTGGCTAAATAGGGGTGGAGAGTGTTACAATTCCCAAACTCTTTGGTAGCTAAAGTATTGGAGGCTAAGTATTTCAGGCAAAATGATTTTCTAAAAGCAAATTCGGGGTTCGTTCCTAGCTTTATATGGAGAGGCATTCTTTAGGAAAGACAAGTCATTTTCTGCTGGCTCAAGATGGAGGATTGGGCACGATGATGAGATACAAATATATAAGGCAAAATGCATCCCTAGGCCTTTGACTTTCTGACCTATCTCACAACCAATATTACCAATAGACTCTTGTATTTCAAGTTTGATTAATGAAGAGAATTAGTGGGATGTAAATAAAATCTATAGCCATTTCGATAAGATGGAAGTAGATAAAATTATTAGCATTCCACTACTTCGGTAGCCAAGGAAGGACCTGCTCTATTGGCATTGTGAGAAAAGAGGACACTACAGTGTTAAATGTGGATCCCAAGTTGCTTTAAGGTTGAAATGTTGTACACTTCCAACAAGCTCTGGAAATTCTGGTAGCCAATGGAAAATCATTTGGACTATTGTGATACCTGAAAAGCTGAGTATCTTTATATGGAGAGCGACCAAAAACCTTCTCCCCTCTACTGAAAATCTTTGGAAAAGGAAGGTAGTTCAAGAACCCATTTGTCAATTTTGTAAAAATGGGGAGGAGAATATTTTTCATGCACTGGTAACACGTAAGAGAGCTATGAAAATATGGAAGCTAACTCAATTTGCAGAGGAGCTAAATGGAACAAATGACCAAGACATAATAAGCTTGCGGCAGGGGAGGATGAGTGTGAGAAGTAAAGTTGATGCTGAAATGTTAGTGGCTATTTGTTGGAGGATTTAGAATGCAAGAAATCAGCTGCTATTTAAAAATAAAAAGGAAGATCCACATATAGTGCTAGCCAAGGTTGAAGCTATTTGTTCATGCTTACAAACGAATGCTTACAAACGAACTCAATTATTAGCATACATACATATGGATAATCAAGGAAAGGTCCCACAACAAAGTTGGAAGCCCTAACTAGATAGATGTTAACAACAAGTAGAGCAATATGAGAGAGATCGTTTGGGTTGTGTAAGAAATTCATAACTTAATGAAGGGTTTTAATCAAATTAAAATCCAATAAATACCTAGATCCTGTTATGCAATTGCTCACTCTCTAACTAAGCTAGTTTTGGAGACTTGCGAGAATGTTGTATGGATGGGTTTATACCCTTATGAACTGATGTACTTATTTGCTTCTTTGAGTTAGTAGAATGTTTAACTTTCCTTTTCAAAAATAAAATAAATAAAGTGATTTTGTCGGTGAGTTGAAAATGGATTAAAATGGAAGAAAAATAAGGACTACCAAACGCATTTTACCCTTTTCTTTTCAAATTCTATTGTAGAGGTGGTTTTTTCGACATCATCAGCTATTACCACTAAAGAAAAAAAAGAGAAAATGATTAAAATGCATGTTGTACCAGATGCACGATAATTACATCCAATATTTTCATCTTCCAAAAATATTAAATTCATATAAATTTATTCCAATCTTAAACAAGTTTGATTGTCAGGACTAGTTAATTAGTCCAAAAAAATTTATCCAAAAGAAATGGGACAATTAATTCTTATTTCAACTTGGGTTTAAGTAGGGTAAAATCTCTTTTATCACTCTTTTCATTTTTATTTAAACTAATATTCATATAAATAAAAAATTAATTTCGTAATTTATTTAAACTAACATTTTATATTATATTAAATATCAAAATTTTAATTTAATGATTTATTTACACTAATATTTAATACAAGATTAAAATAAAAAAAATTATTTACAAAATGCTAAATATTAAATTCGACAATTAATAATATAAATTTAAATTAATGAACCACCGAAAAATGCACAGAAGCAGTTGTTTTTGTTAATGAAGTTCATCAAACAGTTACCTAACAAAACGGCTGGTGGAGGTGGGCCCCACCCATCCCCATTGACGGCAAACATGACACGTGTGTCCAACCTCTCAAACCAACACATGTCTACGATCAACCGAAGCCACCAGCTTTGAAGCCGACTTTTGGCCGCTTACCTTAAGCAACCAATTAATTGGCTTCACTTTGTTTATTAGTTTTCATCTTGCAACTTGCTCACTCTTAGATTTGTTTCTATAATTAAACTAATTCATCTCTTCGTTAGTGGATTTTTGTCAACACTCAGCCGGTCCTTTTCTTCTCATTAAAGTCATTTCACTGTTCACTTCAAAAGTCTAATTATAATTCAATTATAAGTAACCACAACATGTAATTAAGCTTCTATTAATAATTGGACTTTATCATCCACATCTTATATAACCTTTTATATTTTATTAAATAATCGAATACAGGGCTTAGGTGATAACACCCATTTCAAAAAATATTTTTGGGTAATAACTTTCTAATCCCTAAATTTTTACAAAAGCACAGTTAAGTACACAATGTTGGTTTGCATGTAAAACAGAGGTGACAATTTGAGTTAATGTGTCGTGTCTTATTCACATCTTATTAAATCTGAATTGGCATGGAGATTTAATCCATTTATTGATTATGTGAGGAACTTCAGATATTAATTTATCTATTTATTAATCATATCATATTTGTTTCACATATTTAATATAAATCTTTATATTTTTCTAAAATTTCTCCTGTTTAACATGTTTTTAATAGATTTTCTAAAATATTTGTTGTACTCTACACAAATAAATTTCAAATATATGACAAACATAAGAATGAATCAACACAATATAAAAAACAAAAAATTAATTGTATAATATACTAGTTTGCATGTCGATGATGTAGGAAGTTAATTTAGGAATTTTAGGATTTTACAATTTTATTATTTTAAGATTTTCTATTTTAATTAGAGTCAATTATGATATTTTATTATTGTAGGACTTTCTATTTTTATCAGAGTCAATTAAGGTATGTGATTTAGTTAACTTAAGAAACTATATTTTATTTCCGTTATAATTGTGATTTTTTTTAATTGAACTTAAGGAAGTGGGTTTACTCTATTATAAATAAAGAGGTCTTGTAATTATTTTCATAGCTCAAATTCAATTATTCAATAAAATCCTTTCTTTTATAATTTCCTTTGGGTATTATTTATCAAAATCTCTCTTGTAAAATCGTTTGGATTAGAGCATCATTTAATCTTGCATTAAAAATCTCATTAAGCCGTTATTAAAAATCTCATTAAGTCATTTGAATTAAAACGAGATTTAATTACGCTTCGATTAAAGCGTAATCTAACCGCATTGGTTTGATCCACTACTAGAACGATATATAGTTATCCTACCCTATCAATTTTCTCTTCCGCCACGCCACTCCATCAGTCGAGAACTATAAATCTAAAAATAAATAAATGAAACAAGTTTGACATGATTAACCGTATCATTTAAGGTCAATTTAGACTTACTAAATAGTGTCTTATTCGTCTCAGACATTGACAATTCCAAGAAAATCAATTATTTAAACATTATCCTTAAAAATTTTGGAAAAAAAAAATCTCAAATGAACTGAATTTGAATAGAATAAGACGGTAGAAATACTCATGAAAAATATTACAAAATATATCCTTACATGTAATGCTACGAAACCACGGGGACCAGATGATAACACCATGAAAGATCTATTAAAAAATTGACAGAATCTATATGCAGGCAAAACCCAATACGCCAAGCAAGAGAAGCCACAGCTTTAGCTTACAGCTTCCCCTGCCTCTGCCCTTATCATCTTGGATGTGACAGACGTTTATTGGACGATCAAAATAATATGAAGAAGACTTTTTCGATACAAATACAAATACAGTAGTGTGAGAGTCAAAGGAGTTTTTAAAGTTATCAAGGATCAGTGACAGAGGAGACAACATGGTGGGTATTTTCTCAAGATTCTCTGTGGGGAGAGCTGGCCATCGACGAACTCAAAGTGCCATTGTAAGGACACAGACTCTGTCTCTCTCTGCCTTTTTATTATTCTTTTTTTTTTTCAATAAGATTGAGAGTTAAGTCTATTTTTAATTTGTGCAATATGTAGGATGAAAGAGAAGTGTTGCCACCAAATCCTGCGGTTACAGGTGCAGTTCCTGGGACTGCAACAACAGCTGCAGCTGCAGGTGCTCATGGGATTCAAGCAGCAGTGGAGTTTAAGCCAGTCGAACACCCTATTGAACCTCTTGATAATGATCTCCCAATTCAATGCCCTCTTCCAGAACCCTCTATTCTCAATGTAAGTTTGAAGAATCTTGTTTGTTCTTTCGAGATTCTATAACCGTGTGTTCATATGTGATTTATTTTCTCAATGGATCTGCAAATGTCTTGTGTGTATTTAAATGTCAAACATTGTGTGGTCAATTGTGATAATAACCATTGATACACAATGTAAACCAATCTTTCTTTATTCTTTTCTTGGTCTGTCTACGACTGAAGCTAACTTGTATGGCGTACCTGGACCCATGATGTTTCATCTCTACGCCGTGTTTTGTGCGTTCAGCTATCATCATTGGATTATTTATGCTCAAACCTGATTTTCCTGTTTATCCTTTCCACTATTCTTTAGCATGATAGAATTTTCAATGTTACTTGAATTGAATCCGTTCTGATTTGAGAGTAAAGCATAATAGATAGAGCTTTTGCCTGTTGGGTTTACAGAATAGTAATCATTTTGTAATTTCCAAAGCTGTTTTTGAGAAGAAATTTGATCTTTCAAAATGGATGTAATTTGATCTTTCAAAATGGCCATTGCATCGTTTACTCAGATAGGTGCCAGATTATAGAGGTTTCAGACTTGTGTAGATTCGTTTCTAATAGTTGATATCATTAGCATGAATTCAGCAAAGTACTCTGGATGGTTCACAGTATTTTGTGTCATATTCTATCCTTTAACATGAACTGGGATTGGGCCAGTTGGGTTCAGATTAGTTTTACTGACTTTTTATATAATACAAATTTTAGAGGATAAAGAAAAATGAAAAATTTTGAATAGTGATGATTGCTCTAAACTGAAAAGAAAGGAAAGAACACAGATTGGAATGTTGTCAGCATATAGGGATATAACTTGTACAGCCATCAGGTTTTCACATGTCACTATGGCTTATATCTTGTGCTGTTTAATCTGAAATAGCTCTCTCTCATGAGCTTGTTGGATTTAATTGCAACTTCTTAGGGTAGGGTCTGTGATTCATGATGTCAATCACTGCAGATCCCTGGTTGTCTGTGTGGAACTTAAGCACACCAGACAAGGTATTGCCAATATGAGAGAACAGATTAATTTCAACATGGAGCAGTCAGAGATATTATTGTGGTTAACTATGACAATCTAAGATCGTCATTTCCATTATACATAGTTTGCTTCTTAAAAGGATAGGCTCATGAAGCCAAAGAAGCTTATTGACTTCCATTCCTATGTCTATCTATTAAGAAGCTGAATTGCAAGAATGTCTCTTCAGCTTTATAACCTAAATGGGTAAGAATCATATGATTCTATTATCCTTCTCTCCAAGTATGTGATACAAAATTTGTTGATAAGTGATTTTATCTGGTTACCATGGCATAATAGGGATTTTCTACATATTAACTTTCTTGTAGGAAGAGAGTCCCAATTATTCAGATCATCAGATATCAAATTGCATTTTCACTGCTGCTTATGGTTCAATGATGATGTTAAGTGATTTTAGTTGATGACAAATCCCAAATGGCTGATTGTGTATTTGTCTACTTAAGTTTCTTCACCATACCTCTGTCCCTCCCTTAGCAGTCTATGAGATGTAAATAACTGGGTCAGAGTATGTATGATTGATGATGCTGTATTTGATGAAGCTTTGTCATGTTAGAGGTCACCCCTTTTTTGTTGGCAATGAAATCACTGCATGATGAGTGTGTGTGTGTGTATTTGGAATGATTAAAAGTTGAAATAGACCACGCTGGTATTACTGTTTGATAAGTTCTCTTTTTGGCTGCAAAAGCGGAATGCAAGTTGGAAATATGGTATGAACAAAATTATCAATGTTACAATAGTGGAAAGGGGTATGTAAATCATACTGTTTGAATACTAAATTACTTTGGATGGACCAGAGAATATGGCTTTTGTTGAAACTCAACAGTCGGATGAGATATACATGATGCTTGCTTACAAGTGGAGTGGGTTTTCTACGCATTTTGTTGTGGATGGGTCTGTGTTCATAGAGGGCTTACTTCTTTCTGTTCTCACATCTATTCTCACATCTATTGTTCTTTTGGGTGATAACCGTTAAATTTATGATTCTGATAATGAGATTTTATTTTAATAGGATGGAAGAATATGGAAGGAGCGAGTATCAGCAGGCATGAGAAGGAGAGCCGACTTACCAGTTATGAAAGAAGGAGGAGCCCTTGAATCTGAAGCTGTGGGTACAAAACCACCCCCAAATAGACCTAATCGCTTGATTCTACCATCTCTTAGCGCTCCTGAACACAATTTACTAAAGCTACTCGAAGAATGTAATGCTTCTGGGATCTGAAACTTGTTACTGATTCAGCATGGAATTCATCATTACATACTCTTCGTGTTCTTTTTCTCTTATTTTCCCGTTGTGGATACTCACTCATTTGGATTTATAAAGTTTTTGATCAATCATAGTAAAAGCGTATATATATGTAATATGTAATAAATCAAATCACAGCTTCCTTCAAATTTGATCATTGTGGTTGGGCCGGCAATTGCTGTTATTATTTCTAAGCACTTTCTTGTCAAGATCATTGTGGTAACTGATTGTGTGAGTTAAGAATTTACATGACTGGACATTCTTATCATATTTTCTAATGAAACTGGATAGGATTAAGCGATGTGATAGCAGATGCTGTGTAACCTAACAAATTTGAATGTGAAAGTTCAGAACCTGGAAATTTTGGTGATGAAAATGACCTGGATTGTGGAGTATAAGATCAAGTTTGTTGTTGTTTCAAGAAATAGTATGATAGACACACAGATATAATCAAAATACCAAGAGACTAAAGAAAGTTGTAGTTATTTCAATGAATATAATGAGAGGCACACAGAAACATCACAATTACTTATTAACATATGAAAATGAAAGGGCTATTTATCTATCTACACTGGCAACTTGGGAACTTCAAATGGGTGCTCTTCTGCTGCTGTGGGATCAACAAGGTGTTTCCGAGGCCCCCGAAAGCTGCCGTGATTCATCTGTGGTTTGTGCTGCCAGACATGGTTTGCTCCAGCGACTGCACGAACTCCAACCACTGCAGCAGCTGCTTCAGAATGATGAACTGTTATGGAGGAGATGAGAACGAGGGAGATAAGGGCAAGAAATGTATAAAACAAGGCCTTCATTATGAGAAGCTTTCGAATTGTGCTATTCCGTGCAGTGTGGACAACAATGAGTTGATATATAAACTAAAAAAGTCATGTAGAGTGAACTTTTTAACTTTGCTTTGCTTGGAAGTCACAAGGGAATGATTTTTCCACCACCCACTCCAATTCCATGTGGAGCAGTGATACTGCAATGTTTTGGTGGCTTTGGTTTTGTTGGTGGGGTTGGCATATGAAAGATTCAAATACATGACCATACGGGCAAAATATATTATAAGGTATAATATTAACATGCTTTTTAAGTAATGATTGCTTAGGCCTACTACTTAAATGGGATATGTGATTAATAATGTAAGAGCTGTACACTCACATACAAAAGTCATAACAAAATAAATTAAGGGATTGATAATTGATATGGTTGTCCATTAATTATCACAAGGGTCTTATAATAATTATTATCATTATTGTAATTATGTTAGAATTTATTGAGTTTACAATCATTAGTCTACTGGAACCTTTTAAATCATATTTGTGATGGCGCATTCTGGATTTTTAGGCCAAAAAATTAGCTAGATCTATGTCTAAATATTCAGAAGAAAATCAACTTCCAAAACACTTACTTGAGCACTCGACTCCTCAACTTTAAGAATAAGGGAAGGAGGTGACCACCACTCAAATAAGAGGTGATTTACATTTTGAGTGAAACTATTGACACCTTTATAATCCTTATGAAATCTCACTTAAGATAAAATTACGTTTAAGAATAAATATTAATCTAATTATACATTCTTAGTTTTTTTTCCTTGCAAATTATTTGCATTAATAATCAATCCATTTTTTTCTTTACCTGTCTCTTCCTATCTAACCAAAATTAAATTGCACCTATTTATAATAATCTATAATTCTTTTCCTATCTTATTGATTAAACATTTTTTTACTTAAGATTACTTTTAAATTATTATTTAAAGTATGTTTAATTTAACTCAATGATTGATATTAAAAAATTAATTAACCAATTTTTTTTTTAATTTTTGGGTAGGGTAAACAATAAGATTGTAAAAGAAAAGAGAGAAAAAAATAGAGTACTACTTTGAATTTTAACGATACAAAAATTAAGTTAAAAATAGAAGAGTGATTTATTTTTTAAAGGACATTTTTTAAATTATGGTATATTTAATTCTTGTTTCAGGAAATGAGAATGAATTTCATTCCTCATTGTTAGTGTTTACTTACCAAAAGTATAATGGAATGAGAAAGAATTTTAGGTGGGATCCATAAATTTGAGAATGAAAAATGAGAATCACATTCCAATAAGGAAGGTGAGCATGAAAATGAAAAATAAATTGACATTTTTATCTTTAAACAAAATAAAAAATTCCTTTTTTGTCCCATTAAAATATTAAAACATAATCGCTATAGTTATGACTAAAATAATCATAATAGTAATAGCAATATTATAATTGGTTTATTCATATTAATAATGATAATAATGGTAATCATATTTATAATAAGAATATTTACTTTTTATTTTGTTAGTGTACAAATAACTAAGGACATTTTAGTAACTTGTAACAATACATTGTAATTATAAAAGAAAGTAAATACATTAATGATAATACAACTCATATCAATTCTGATTCCTTCAGTTTAAGTTAACAACTTATTTTATATCTTATTCCTCATTCTAATTTCGGTTCATTTTGATTTCAATTTATTTCGATAAGTAAGAATAATCGAAATAGATGTTTTATGAAAAGATTTAAAGAGTGCCAATTAGAGTTAGTAATTTGTGATATTGTGTCGTGTCAAATTTAATCTAATATGAATACGAACTCATTGAAATATAAGTGTGCAACCCAAGAGGGGGGGTGAATTGGAATTTTAAAAATTATCCTAGCAAATCCACACAACAAGCAATCTAATGTCTTAATAAAAATTGAAAGCAATAAGTTCAATCAAAGTACAATAATTAAAGAGCAAGGGAAGAGAAAGCAAACTCAAGGATTTTTACGTGGTTCGGCAATCCCCGCCTACCTCCACGCCTCCAAGCACACCGGGCTTGAGGATTTCACTATCCAAGCCTTTCCAAGGCTTCAAACGATTACAATTGAC
The DNA here is from genome assembly GCF_022201045.2 of Citrus sinensis. Classification (NCBI taxonomy): domain Eukaryota; kingdom Viridiplantae; phylum Streptophyta; class Magnoliopsida; order Sapindales; family Rutaceae; genus Citrus; species Citrus sinensis. The sequence goes on from NC_068560.1 coordinate 19,947,035, forward strand.
TTCAAGGTGTCAATGAACCTTTACAACAAGAGATTATATCTCCAATCTCTTCACCCCAAGTGTTTCTCACACTTGTACTCTCACAATTTGATGTGAAATGAAAAATACAACAATAAATCTCTCTTTAAGAGTGGATATACAAATTGAAGAACAAAGATGATTTAATGAATGATGATTCACGAAGTTAAAGCTCAATATATGTTGTGTGCACTTGTTCTTGCTTACTTGGATTTCCAAAAATGAATTGGTTTTGAGTTTATATAGTTTGAACTCAAAAACTAGCCGTTATGCACATTCTGGGCTTATCTGGTTTGTTGTTTATGGAATCCGGTAGGGCGGATTTATGTTACCGTTAAGGCAAAAATTTTGCCTATCCGGCTTGCCGGATTCGGAATAAGCCGTTTTAGTTCTGGATGTATTCTGCCTCGAATTCGGTTTTCCAGTTTTTATAACCGGTAAGCCGCTTGCTACAGTAACCTGCACAGTGCACTATTTTTTGAAATTATAGTTTGACTCCAAAACTTTACAAAATTGTACTACGACCCAACAAGTTATGAAACTTTGCAAATAAGTCCAATTTCAGAATTTATAAGTAATGCTTTGTTTATCCCAAAACTTTTTGAAATTATGATATAGCCAACAATGCTATGACACTTTTCAAATAAGTCCTTCACCAAAATTTCAAGCAATACTTGTTTATTTCAAAATTTTCAAAATTCTTTCAATTAAACCATAAACTTTGAAAAACAACCAATTTCATAAAATCATTTTTCCATTAAATATGAAACATTTATAATGTGAAAATAATGATTTATTTAAAAAGAATAAAAATAATCAATTTTATAAAATCATTTTTCCATTAAATATAAAATATTTATAATGTAAAAATAATGATTTATTTAAAATATATTTTTTAATAATTTGAGCTTAAAAGATTAATCATTCTTAATCTTGTTTGTTATCATCAAAATCAATATTATGAAAACATATATGTTAACACTCATTAATTAATGTCTTGAGATATCAAAGCAGAGGTTAATCTATTTATTAATTGTGTCAAATCGTATTTACTCATTTAACACATTCAATACAATTAAAAAATAAAAATATAATTTAAAATATGGCAAATATGTCAATATTATTATTAAATAAGTTAAAAATAGGTTTTCTAACATAAATAACTTTATGGTGCTACGAATATGACACAAATATTTGATTAGTTTTAAGTCTATACATTAGATGTTTCTTTTAATAATATTACCACATATTAAATGATAATCGTATCAAAAATAGATAAATGTATTGAAGTGGTTCAGCATGGATACGACATATGTCTGTTTATTACTGGTGTTTGTTTATGTCAATACGAATTCAAAAAGTCATGTGTATCCGTATCATGTAATCATTTCAGACTAGGGATGGCAAAAATCCCCACGGGGACGGGTACCCTCGGGAATTTTTTCTATTCGGAGAGGGTATGGGGATAATTTCATACCAAATTTTTAATTCGGGGAAGGGACGGAGAAATTTTTTTACTCAATTTCTTATTCGGGGAGGGAACGGGGATGAGGTGGAATTCCCATCCCCTACCAATTTCCTCATTTTAATTTTTAATTTTATTTTAATTTTTTAAAATTACTAGTAAATAAATAATAAAATTTAAATTATAAAATTATAAATATTGGTAAAAATAAAAATATCAAAATATTTATATTATTAAACTTTTAGGCCTAATTAACTAATTAAAGTCCTAAATTTTTATTTAGGACATTAAAAAGACCGAGTAGATTCTATTAGCCCAAAAGTTTTTAATTTTAATATTCTTTAAATATTTTAAACTTAAATCTATTTTTTATTTATTTTTGGATGTTATAATTGCCCACAGAGAACCACAATTTTAATATCTAATCTAATATTTGCTCTTGATTTATTCTGATTTAACTATTGTGTTGTAAAGGGAATAATCCACATTTATAAAGTGTCCACGCTACTATTGAAAAAGTTAATTTTGAATCTAAATTCGATTTTATTTGTAACAATTTTGTATTAGACTATTGATTTTTTCTTGATAGTTTGTAAAAGAAATTTGTATCCCTTGCATGCTGCGTTACTTACTAATTTAATGTATGTGACTTTTGTAATGGATATTAATGTAAGATATATTTCGAACTTTACTTTTATTTAAATTTTTTATTTTAATATGATTAACTCAAAATCGAAAACAAAAAAAAATATATTAGTTATTCGAGGATCGGGGATCCCCTGTTATTATTCGGGGAAGGGATGATGATTCTCTCAAATAATTCTGATGGGGACAGGGACATAAACAAAATATCAAAGATGGATACTGAGAGATTGGTCCCCTCCCCTCCCCTCTCCTCCCCATTGCCATCCCTATTTCAGACCCACGTTACCACCTCTAGAGCCAGGAGTCCGACAATTGCATTTTTATGTGTATGAGGCCACGGGGAACTGGCAAAGCCCAAGAAATGAACAGAATCGAGTTTGAGCCTAAGCCCATGACCAACTTTTAAACCGGGGCTGGACATAACGGCGAGAAGCATACCCATTTAGGATCGGTTCGGGTTCTGAGTTTTAATTTTATTCAAAATTACATAAAATTCTTTTCTTTTGGTTCAAGAAAAGCGACATAAAAAAGGCACAACGAGAAACTGAGAGAGAAGGGTTTTTGAGATTGCTCTGATATTATAATAAATAAACAGAGAAAAAAAATCATATTTTTCTCTAAATCTTGCACTGTCGCTTCGCCATGGCAGCTCTTCAGTACTTGGAATCTTTGCGAAACGACCATCCGGAGCTGGGCGAGTGGTACAATGCTTTGGCAGATCTGTACCAGAAGAAGCTGTGGCACCAGCTCACCCTCAAGCTCGAACAGTTCGTCGCTCACGCCGTCTTTCAGGTCACAACTTCTATTTTCTTCAATTTTGGTTTCCTAGATCTTGAGGCGGTTGTTGAGTTTTATGTCCAATTTTCGGTTAGGGTTTTTAATTGGGCAATTGGGGTTTTTCAAATTCTTAAATTATAACTACAATTTATGTGAGTTCTAGGGCTTTGTAAAGTTGAATTTAGGGGAAATATAATATGGTTTGATATTCTAAGGAACCTATTAGATTGTATGTCTTATAAGGAGCTGCTTGGTGGTTTTGAACTTTAGTATTTCAGAGCATACGGAACAAATTCAAATTGCTTAAGTGTTTGTGGCCACTGAATTTTGGGTCTACAGATGATAAATAAAGGTTGACTGATTGTTACTTGTGTATTCAAGTTTTAAGGCTATTAGGTTCTTCAGAAAATGAAGATTTAATTCAACTTTATGCAGTTGAAGGATACCTGGCTTGAGTGTGAAATTGTCTTGGGTCAGGTTTTGGTCCAATGGATGTTTTGTTTATATAAATGCGACAATAAGTTTTGAAAATTTTTCTTGATGTTGAGTTTTGTATAGAGTAAGATATTAAATGAGTGAGGTTGTTCTCCTTGGATTAAGCTACTTATAGTCCTAGTGCAATTCGTAAAGGAGGAGTTATTTCGTTCAAATAACTAAATTTAATAATTCAGCTTTTTCCAGTTTCATTAAGGGAGTTATAACTTTTTGTACAGAATTTTATTTTATTTTTTTGGTTGATTATAATAGCAATGATATTTAGTGCAAGATATATGGAAACTAATCTATGCAAACATGACAATGACATAATTGGAGCCCTTTTATCTGAATGACGTCGGCATCAAAATTCAAATCAAATGAGGCTAATTTCCTTTTTTCTAGCTCAGGAAATATACTACAGGTGACATAACCATTTATTCTTTTGGTTCTGATAATGGGACCATGTACTGGAGATCATATGATTGGCTTATTTGGACTCTAGTAGCCAATGCAGGGAAACTACCATAGGTGGCGCTTTTTGGAGCATCTTATCTATTACAGATCTCCAAGTTTTCATATGCATTTTAGTATTCTTGGACTGCACTTTATGATTTATATACCCTGGTCACTTCATCCAAAAATGTGGGACTGCTATATCTCTCAGATCTTTTGTTGAAATCAATTTATACATGGACCACTTATTAATTTCTATCAAGTGTCATGATCTGATGCTGAACATTTGTGTGTTTATTTGTGTGATTCGTCTTTTACTTGGATTGTGATGTGATCTATTGGTTTGCTTTGCTCTGTTCCCTTCATTTTACTTCATTTTAATTTCATTTGGTAATTTTTGATAGGCAATTAGCCTTTTTGGTGATATGTTTTCGTTTTAAGTTTCAGGCTGGTGATGCTCTGATTCAGTTGTACCACAACTTCATAACTGATTTTGAGACAAAGATCAATCTTCTCAAGCTTGCACATTTTGCTGTTATAGTTTCTCGGCAGTATCCTGAGAAGCAAGCTGCAATTAGTTATCTTGAGGGTGTGATTGAAAAACTCCGAGCAACTAATGAGCAGCGTAAAGAGGAGCCAATCCTTTACATTAAGATGCAAATAGCCATGTTCAAACTTGAGCAAGGAGATAGAAAGGAGTGCAAAAAACTTCTCGAAGATGGAAAGAGTACACTTGACAGCATGACTGACATTGATCCATCTGTATATGCCAACTATTATTGGGTGTCATCTCAGTACCATAAATTTCACCAGGAATTTGCAGAGTTCTACAAATGTGCTCTTCTTTATCTGGCATACACATCTGTGGAGTCTCTCTCAGATTCATTCAAGCTGGTATGTGCTTTTATTTCTGTTGAGTATTGCTAGAGAAGAGCAATGCCTTCTTTAATACTTTTATTTCTGTTGAGCGTTGTTACAATTCACTTTGTCTGGTCATGTTGAATTTGTTGTGATATTGCATGCTGTTATTTCCTGATTTTGAGCGTTATTAGTTTGTTCAGGACTTTGCCTTTCTTGTTTCTATAATCCTTTCTCTATTTATTATTTTGATTTCTGAAATGACATTTACTCTTAGCAATAAAATGTTTTCTGCTAGCTCTGCCAAATTACTGATTCAGTATTCTCCATGCTAACACAAAATGATTATGATTAGGAAGAACTTGGTTCAATTAGTTTGTAACATCAGATGATGATAGCAGCCCTTGCCTTGTTTTAGACTTCTTTAGGGATTCAAACTTTTCACCTTCAATTGTTGAAGTTGGTGAAGTTAGGAGAAGACATATAGGCCTAAGTTTAAAATTGCGAGTTTGAAAATTGTTTTCAGTTTATGCCATTAAGGAGTCATGGTATTAGTTCTTATGTGGTTAAGAGTGTTCATTGTTAACACAATTTACAGTTTCTTACTAAAAAGGAAAAAAGTGTTACTTTTGATGCTGACCAGGAGGAAGATGTTAGAATGACATCACCTAGTTGTTTTAAACCCTAGGATGATAATTGGTGAAACAGGAGATGTGTAAAGTAGGATCTGTAGGTGCTTCAATCCTTCTTCTTTTTCTTTTTTTTAAGTCCTTGAAATCTTCAAACCAAACTGGTAGCAGTTTTATAGGATTTTCTTCTTTAAGGGGCTAGTTTGATGGAAGTGGTGCCCAATTTAGATGGGTGATTTAGCATGCTATACTTCAGGTTCCACATCCCTTTTCAATGATGATACTGGTGACTTTTTATGCTGGAGAATTGAGATTTAGAATGCTAATAAATAGAAAGATTTGATTGGAGCCCATAGTATGGCTAAAGAAAAATAATATAGAGGCTGAGGGAGGAGTACTCTGCAATAACCTGTCTACATGATTGGCACTTCATTAGCTTAGAGTTCAAACCCTTGAGACATAACCGGTTGAAAGAGCAGGAATGACTTTTTCCTGCTCAGAGTAGTTGTTGTTAGGCAAGCATGGTTCAGCTTGTTACGCTGGCAAATAACGAGGGTATGTTTAATTTCAAAAGAGGAATTGCTTCAGTTATTAATTTTTCTTGTATTTTGACTATTGTATGGATGGTTATAGACTTATAGCAGAATTTACTTTGAAAAACTGCTAAACATAATGGAGTTATTTTATTTATTTATTTTTCAATGTAGTCTTTCAGAGAATACAAAAAGTTTGGACATGAATGAATATTTAGTTGATCATATGGTAGCAATAAATGCAAAATGTAATTGTGTTTCAATTGTATTTTCTGAACAACAACCTTTTTGGCATTGTTTGTTTTGTAATCATTGATATTAATGGTTACACGGTACTTTGCTTTATTCATCATCATGCAATTTTAACATTTTAATGCTATTATAACTTATTTTAGGATTTGGCATTTGATCTCTCCCTTTCTGCACTGCTGGGAGATAACATCTACAACTTTGGGGAACTGCTCGCACACCCTATTGTAAGAATACCTTCTCTAAAGATGTTGGTTTTTCGTGCAGTTTTCCTTTTCATTTGTTACTGTTTTACTTAGATGAGAATCATATTCGACTGCAATTGTGGTCTCTCAACCAACGTAAGTAGATGGCATTGAACGATCACTTCACGTAATGTTGCTTGTGCATTCTCAAACTTCTCAGCAGTTTATTTTATTTATTTGAAATTTTAAAAAGTTGCTGTAATGCCATTGTTGGTTGTCAACTTGCACACACAGTATGACTGATGTCGATGTGTTTTTTAAGTTTTATACTCATAAATGGGAACCACGATATATATGTACACATTATTATATAGGTAGTGATTGGTAAATATAGTTCTTACGATGTCCTGTTTCTGGGCTGATTGGTTGTCCTATTTGTTTCATTGTGGGTACTTTTTTCTTTTTTCTTTTTTCTTTTTTACTTTGCGCCCGGGGGCGGGGGGTGTTTGTGGCCTAGTGGCTAGTGCTTTTATGATTGTCTAGAGACAACATTGCCAAAATTTGTTAACACAGCTGCACAAGAAAAAGAGAATTGTTATCACGGAATTACTTTACATTTCTGATAATCATTTTGTGGTGCTTTGGGGTGATTTCCATAATCTTTATTGTTGTGCTTGAGATGACGCTTTCAACTGTTTTTACAGATAAATAGTCTTACAGGAACAAAGGTCGAGTGGCTTTACTATATTCTCCAGGCATTCAACTCTGGTGACTTAGTTCGCTATCAAGAATTATGCCGTGTACACAATGCTGCTCTGAGAGCTCAACCAGCACTAGTTGAGAACGAGAAGAAGCTATTGGAAAAGATTAACATTCTCTGCCTGATGGAAATCATCTTTAGGTATTTATCATTTTAGCGTTTTTTGGTATATTTAATAATTTCAGTATGCTTTGTTGCTGACCTGAATTGACATGCCTTTCCTTCTAGCCGGCCTTCTGAGGACCGAACTATTCCATTAAGCATCATTGCAGAGCGCACAAAACTTTCTATTGAGGATGTTGAGCATCTTCTCATGAAGTCTCTCTCTGTAAGTCCCTTTATTTTTTACATGCATGCTATTATTCTAGTCTTTGGAGAAGCACCCTCTTTGATTGGCAACTAAAGTACCTTGAACTCCTTGTTCACCTTGATGTGGCCTATGATTATGATTACCATTTAATATTATTTATAGGTTAATGAGAAATGATCTGTTGGTGACGAATTCATCTGACATGACACCAGATTTTAAAATGCTCAGTTTAAGCCCGTGTAAAACATATCATATTTTAAGTTGTCTTATAATTCCTCATTAGCAACTTGATTACTGCTATTTTGCACTTATAAGATCTATCAATATCAAGTTCAGTTACAATTATGGTAATGACTTATCTTATCTGAAGAATTTGAGCAACACTCGAATTAATGATTGTACTTTTGACTCATTTATGAAGGGATTATAATTTTTCCCAAGTTTGCTATTGGTATGTAGTTATAGAACTTCTTATTTGATGTGCCGCGTGAGAATAAACTTGGTAATTAATTATATTGCCTATTCTAGACATGTCATGTATATATCTTAAAAATCTATTCAAAGCTTATATATTAAATGGTTTAAATACTGGGAAAATTTTGCCATTAGTTTTTTTTTTTAAAAATAAATAGAAATTCTTTATGTGCAATCTATTGCCTTTGAAGTTTGTGCATTCAATGATTTAAAGAATGGGATAATGTTGCCGCAGGTTCACCTCATAGAGGGTATAATTGATCAAGTTGAGGGCACAGTACATGTGTCCTGGGTGCAACCAAGAGTTTTGGGAATCCCCCAGATCAAATCCTTGCGTGATCGGCTGGACAGTTGGTTGGGCAAAGTACATACTGCTTTGTTATCCATCGAAGCTGAAACACCTGATCTTGTTGCATCATGATTTATTTTTATTTTTTTTCCTTCCATGTTTTCCTTTCTGCTCCTTGTAACAATGTCTTTTGAGAAAACGAAATGAAACATGACAATGGCGGCAAAGAGGAGGTAGAGACGGTAGTTTGAAATTACTAGGTCATTCAGAGCCAACTTTGTATGCAAATCCTTTAATTGTTGCTTTATCCCTTTTTCCTGAATCATTTTTTTTTTCTGAAAGGAGCAGCTCATGTGCTTTCCTTCAATTTAGTGTCATTGTTATGGTAGTTTCTCTTTGAGACCACTTGAAAATTGATAATGGCTTTTCACTATTTAAAATTGAAGTGGTTATCGAACTATTTATTTGAGAATTTTCTTACGTACAATCAGAATTGAGAAAGTCAAATCTACATTAATTCCCCGCGAGTGCAGCAATTGTGTGTGATCCAATGGGCTTCTAGTATGTGGAATGTAGGCCCAGCTTGGTACTTAAGGTACTGTATCTGTCCGCCTGCATATCGTCAAATGGTTGAAAAAAGTTTAATAAATTTGATAAGAGTAATGCTAAAGATGAGAAAGATGAGAGAAAGATACTAAAGAGAGAGAAATGCTAAAGAGAAAAATTTTCTGTGTTAGAAAAGTTGAGTAGTGATTATTTTGTTTTGAATAATCTTTGGCTATTTTGTTGTTATTTACTAGCAGTTAATGTTCTATTTCTTAGGAATATTATCTAGGAATTAGAAATAGTTGTTAATTTCTTTTGTATTTAAATTCTTTGATAATCATTAATTAAGGGAGCGGAATCCAATTAAAATTATTGTGGTCTTTTCTCACCCTAAGAGAATATTATCGTTATTATACTATTTACGGCTTTGACTGAGACCTATTAAAATTACTAATGGAAGATAATGAGAAGATTAAGAGATATATATTATGAACATCCATGTTTATTTTAATAAATTCATAACACTTTAACATATTTCATTTGATAATCTTTTTCTGGCCACAGCAGTGGAATGTACAGGTCAAAAGTTGCCGATACCCAAACACTTTGCAGTTTCTGGTCTTCTTAATCTACTCATTTATTTTATTTTATTGATTTATTGCATTAATTGTTGAATTTAGTAAATTAATTATAATTGGTGTTAGATTACACATGTCAATTATTTTTTTTCCCCAAAAAAAAGAAGTTATCCCCAATCTTATGCTGAAGCCACATATTGCCCCCGGCCCTTGCTCAGTCAATTTATTTTTCTTCGGAATTTCTCAATTTCAGCCAAATTTATTTGCCCTTGGTGGGTTTTTCATCTATTTTCAAGCAAAAATTCTTACATTAAAAGGGTTATCTGTTTTTTTATTTAATAATTTAATTGATTTAATTTCAATCAAATAAGTTATTAAGTCTCTTTGTTTTTCAAGTTTAATAAAAAATTTCAATCATTAAGTTATTAAATCATTTTTTAACTTTTTTGTTTAATCTAAAAAGTTTAAGTTATATCATTAAGAGATATTCTCCAAAATATCCATATCTAATTAATTCATTTTCATTCTTAAATAAAAATTTAATAATTAGTATTATTACTCATCTCTATAACTTGTGATAATATCGTGGAAGATTATTATTATTTTATCTTTTTATTTTCTTCAAATTAGCATTTTTATTTCATAACTTTTTTATAAAATTTTTCCATATAAAGACATCATGAACTACAATAAAATTGATTAGCGTATATTAATTTAGAATATAAAAGATTATATTCAATTGAACACGATTTATATTATGATAACATATTATCTTATTTAAGTTCTTTAGGATGTTTATTATTTGTTTAACATTTATAATTTGTAAAGGCACAAATGTAAAAAATATAATTTTCATATCTTTTAAGGGGTCCAACTATGGTGCAACTGCGGTATTGTACCACAGCTGCACCTTACCATTAATTTAAGTATGGTGACAACAGTGGGCTGGATCTAATGACTAGGTACAGCTGTAGTATGGTACCACAATTGTACCATAGTTTTACCCTCTTTTAAGTTACAAAATAAACAACTTAATATTTATTTTTAACAATTCAAAATAATTCAAGTCTAATTAAATTTCAGACCACTAAAAAAAAATAAAAGAAAAAAAACTGCTACCTAAGAACTTACCTTATAATATCTGTTCAAACGGATGAAGATGAAACTAGAAAAAAATTTGGCATATTTTTGTCTAATCCCTCCAAAATCCAAATAAATACTCGTGCACCTATTCCTTGCGTCCGTCCTCATAGAGATAAACTTAGAATTTCCTTCATACATTGCAGCTGCAATGCAATCTTATAGCCAGACAAACTGAGAATTTATTATATTAATAAAAACCACAAATTTCACACACAATACAGAGTGAGGGAGACTTAGGACATACATTAAATTTGGCCAGCTTCAGTATACATGAAATTTCCATCATTGATTCTGGCGTAAAAATTACAAAGAAGGCTCAAAAAGCACATCATTCTTGCCTAACAAAGGGCGATGAGCTCATGTCTGTGCTGTAAAATGAATCCTCCGCTCCACCGTAGTAGTTGTCTTCTTTCTCATCATCCCACTTAAGGACCTCTCTTATGTACTTGAATGCCTCATCAACTGTCACTCGATCCCTTGCCCTGGCTTGCCACACGAAAAGCTTTCGTCCAGTAAGGGAAGCATATAGGTCTTTGAACTTCATGGCGACATAGTAGTAGGCTTGGTGGGCCAGCGACTGGTTGTTATGGTGCGTCCGGACTGGACTGAAATCATTGAACCATTCGCAAGTACTTAAATGCACTCGATTGACCTTCTCCTCGAAGAGATCATACTTGTTGAGTATCAGCACAAAAGGAGTGTCCTTGAAGCAAGGATGCCTGATCATCATCTCAAAGAGCTCCTTGCTTTGTATCATCTTGTTTTGAAGTAGGGTTCCGCTGCCACTACTCTCTGGACAAATCCACATTTGATCATAATCACTAAGGGCAACACAGAAGACTACCACCCGAACATCTTCGAACATTTCCACCCACTTGCAACCCTCATTCATCCCCTTAGCATTGACCCTTATAAGTTGGTATCTATAAAAAAATACCATACAGGAATTGTTTAGAATCCTAAAATCAAATATCAAATATTTTGAAACCAAAGCAATGCCAAAATGGTTATGCTAAAATGTAAAGAACAGGTGGGGCATGTTTTTCTGCAATTAATATAGGCATGATTCATAATTGTAATAAGATTCATATCTAATAAGACTCTTTTTACCAGGCCACAGGGGCCAGAAGCCATAAGCATTAGTTCAATACAGAAGCTACACTAATCAAAGGACTGGTTTTAACTGATTCCCAACTCAAATGAAATGTCAGCTTGGGCCTCCTTTTATTAGCAGAAGTTTTGTGCATCTATAATCAAATGATACGAAAACTCACTTTGTCAGAGGCTGAGGTTGAACTTCCAGATTGTCTGTGTAGGTTTCAGACATTGGGCTACGATCATCAAGGGAAAATTCTATGAAGGCCAAGCCATTTCCTTGAGTAACCCCTTCTGCATAAAGAATGTCTCTATCGGAAGGTTCATATTCATTGCTCGACACTTCAACAGCCTGGAACAAGCAAGATCACAAGATATACCATTCAAGATTAATGAACAATTCAAGTTTTATCAAGGCTAACACCTTGTTCAAATGGCTGTTGAAAGATGCCATATATTAGATTCAATATAGACAATGGGGATATCATTTGTGCCAAAAATGGGACATCTTGTGTACTCAATGAATGCAATTTTACAAATATCAACCTTAAAATCATGATTTTGGGCAACAACATCCAACATGGAAGCACAATGTTAATACTTTAAAGAGCACCACAAAGTAAATAAAGCACAAAATTCAGAAGAAGCTTCCTAGGGAATCATTGAAAGCAGCTAAACATCTTGTATTTAAATGACTCTAATGCCCCCACTTGCTTTTAGAAGATAATAACTTGGTGAACATCAACTTAATTGGACATGAATAACCATTCAGTCACCGAAATGCTTTACAAGACAAGTATGTTGATAATAGAATTGTAGGAAAGAATGATAACAGGCAATATCTAGCTTACTACAATTCAAACCAAAACCTTAAGCTTAACTTAATGAAACCCTGGAAAAAACCCAAAATAAACTTAGTGAATCCCCAAGAAACATACAACTTAATGAAACCCCAAGAGACATAAAACTAATATCCCAACTAGGAACAGCAACAGATGAGCAAATTGATTTCCATGAAGGCTGATGTGCCATTGGTCCAGTGGCATATGATCTAATCACAAGCTAGAGCTAGGGGAAGAGCCTCCATGTTCTAGCATTCTTGGATGCCTGGGAATTATTGGCCAAGGAGAAAGAAGGGAGGTCGGGAGTATAGGAAGAGCACAACTTGTCCCATCAAAGGTAAGTAATATTAAGTTGAACATCAGATCTAGGAAACTCTGCAATAGTAAGCTTATATGAGTAAAATAAGCAGATATGTTACAAGGATCTAGAAAAATACCCGGCTTAAGAAGTACTCTGCAACATCAGGGAGGAAGTGGAGCTCATCTTTTCGCTTATAAGTTTCCTGTATAGCAGGATCCTTCCACACCTCATCAACTAAAGGAGCATACTCACGTGTTGCTGCCGGAAAAAATGCATCCAGATCTCCTGTGGCTATAATGTCCAGCAGCCAGTCAGAGAAATGCTTCAACCTTGGGTTAATGGAATAGATACACTGAGTAGTTTCGCTGGGATCAGCCTCTCCACCTGAAAAAGCATTTCCAGATACACATTACATATAGAATCCACTTTTCTGTGTCAAGCAGCAGAGATGTATATGGTATTTTGATAATGTCACACGACCTAGTTTGGTTCATCGTGGTTCCCTATATTTTCCAATCTGCAAAGCGAACAACTCTGATTTGTTTCTAGTCCATAATTATAGTTAGGAGATTGAGCCACAAGATACCTGCAACTTAGACTCACAATGGGCTCCTAATTTGTGATGTAATAATGCCACTGTTAAATACTGATAGTGGACCGAGACCACAAAGTTTAAGCTTTTGATCAAGTGGCTTCGCAAACATGACATAAAAGCTGAGTTGTTATACTTGAACCCCCACATTCTCACTCAATCTCAGTCAATTTTAAAACTTGTCTCAATCAAATCAAATCCTGGTCTTGGTCTTATGCAATGCACATTTATTGCAGTCTCACCCAGTAATCATTGGATCCATATTCCAAGTGAGCCGACCTCCAAGACTTTACATAAAAATAATGTTGGGCATTTCCCTAATAGTTTAGTCTCGAGTCAACTGCTTTCACTAACTGTAAGCAAGCTTAATATGTATCCAAATAGCTGAATACAAAAAGACCATGCATTGAGCTATTTGAAGACAATCATGATAGGTTACTTAAGTGACTTATTAGCCAAGAAAACCAAACATCTTCGCCTCCAACACCATCAAGATTCTGATAGCCACAGAGCCTAAAACCTATTGTATTAAGGTTAGATATACAGAAAGTAATGGCTTAGTTCAGTTGTCATGTTTAGCCTATTAAGTTCTTTTAGAAGTATTGGTTAGTAACTCTGGTACTCTTATGTACATATAAATTGCAGATCACTATGTTGTTTATGGAGTGCTCAATCATTATACATCAACTAAGATGCAAGATCTAACAGTATCAGCAATATATATAATTTGGAAGAGAAAACTTATTTTTCTATCTGTTGCCAACAAACTTCCTATTATAAGAAATACATTTCTAAAATACAACATTTGAACCCAATAATTTGATCACTTAAAAGACAGTCGTGTCATGTATCCAAAAACAGATATTGAGCAGGTTTGCCAGATAGTAACAAGTTTTGATTCATAAACGCAGACAACTATTTTTACTGAAAACATAATTATTTTAACATTCAAATATAAAACATATAATATCTGCAAATGTTACCTGCTTCAGAGATTTGATCGTGGGAGCCCTGGGCGTTCATCCTAGCAGTGGCCTCCTCCTCAAAGCGCTCCCGTCCATCAAGCAAAATGCTCAGATATCTGTACATATTGCTCTGTATCATCAACTTAATATCCTGTAGTTCTTCTGCAGTGAACTTGTTCCCATACAAAAATTTGGCCTGTCAAATAGTGCACAACATCATTTCGGAAAAAGTTCTAATAGTGGGGCAATGTTGAGTAAATGCTCATTCAGAAGTCTAACAATTTCAGGATGGTGCATCATCAATGAAGGATACAGTAGATGAATATGAATATACTAAAAGTGAATAAATATATTTTGGCACCCACAAGAGCAAACAAAAATTCAGTCAATGTATCGCAGGGAAGTAAATGTAGCATATGTTAAAATGATTTCAACCTGCACTCAATTTATACACTAGACAACTGGGATTTGGGCTACTTTTTATTGCACACAACAGTTTCGGCCAGTAAAACCCTCCATTAGACATTCTGATTCAGGGTGCTTACAAGTAAGCTTCGATTGCAAGAATTATACAATGATCTGATAATTCTCAAAGTTGATACCTCCACCATCTATTTTTCTTGCTTTTATTCACCTAGTATTTAAAGTAGAAACTGAAGAGTTTTGTTGGTGACCCTAGTCTGTCATAGCCCAATCGAAATATGTGACACTAGCTATCAACCTTTGTGGCTCTAGCAGCATCGTGTCAAGCCCATTACTGGCTGAGTAGCATGAAGACGTACAATATCATTCATAATAGAAGGGCATGATGCCACCCACTGATTTTAAGGTTGTATTGTCGGTTAAATCCTGTTTCAATTGAAAGGAGGTTCCAATGCTTTCAGTATAGTGGGATATTCTGTATTACTTTCTGGAGATATTTTATTTAGTGTAAAAGTACTATAACATAAATTCTCTCAAATGAATCAGGTTTATGCAACAAATGTTATCAATTAAAGGAAAGTTCTGAAGCAAGTGGTGCACCATAATCTGGTTCATGAAGATACTGGATACTAATTGTAACTAGCAAGAATCAGATTTGATTTTATTCAGCAAATAGAAAATGTCTGTGGTACACAATTTAGTTTCTCAATTGTCTAGGATTGGATTTCATTCTACCTTAACCCAATTACAATAAAAGTTGAATACTAAAGTCTAGCATTGTTTCTCTTCATTAGGATTGTTCCAGTATCCACAATGGTTTCTATTTTAGATAAAGCCTACAAGATACTGGATGCTAAATCTAAAATTTAAAAAAAAAAATGCATTTTACATGCTTTCAGATGAAGAAAATAGCATTAGCCCAATTGTTTGGGGTCCAATCAAAAACCCTGTTTGGCCATGCCATAGCATCATCACAAACAGATAAAATTAGATGAATTAATTAACGATATCTAATTGCTAAATATACTGAAGTAATAATAAATAACTCGCCATGCATATGCTACACCTATTTAACATTACAAATTAACAACAGTAAAAGAACGTAATTTTGATAAACACTGTGAAGAAAAACCATGGAGGATTCCACAGACCAGACAGAGAAATTGTCGGAAATGTTTGTCAAGCTACAACTACAAAGTTTGTAGAGGAGTTTTAAATCAAGAAAAAATCTGCATGGTGCAGCTTTTCTTCTCATACTGTTAGTTAATTAATGCACGTCATAAAAGTTCCATTTAGATTGTTGCAATACTACTAAACTGTCAAAACCACAAGCCATCAAAAGCATCATTTTAAAAATACCAACCTGCTTGAAGATAGTACTGGTTCCAGCGCCTTCAAGACCAAGTAGAAGAAGCTTCTGAACTTTCTTTTGCTCTAGATAATTTGGTACGGTTGTATAATTGCTAGCCTCATCTCTATGCCCCTGCGGTTGACCATGAAGTACAGGCAAAGAGAGCAAGCTACAGACAAACCGTGTTGTTGCCTGTCTAGCAGATAGCAAATCCAAAATGCATCACATAGGATAGCCATGATCCAATATAAATTTTGTGATAACAAAGAGTTTGACAGTACATACCTTCTCCCAGATGTTTCCCCTGATGTTATTCTGACCTTCTTCCTCATAACGACCATCATCATAAACCCAAAAGTGAGTGTCACGTGGGCATTGTACATTTGCCAGCTGAAATTGTAAATGAAATAGGCAATAAATCCATCGGCTTAATTAGACAAGTTAAGAGCAAAATTTGTAGCATTAACAGGGCTAAACACTTATCAAGACAAATATTCCAACTCCAAGTTAAGGGATTATTTTATGTGCAAGCACATTGGAAATAGTTTGAACGCAATGCCCTACTAATTGAAAATAAGTGACTGTCATACAACCATGGGAAACCAATTTTATTTTTTCTACACTATCTTAGATGTTTGTCCAATACTATGGAAATAGTATCACTGGAATATGCTTTGCGTATGACTGTGCATCAGGAAAGTGAATATGTGGGTCAGGAGCTGATTTGGTGTGAGCAAGTCTCCTGCAAAGGTTTTCAAACATTCAAGGTGCATTGAAAATGCCCAATGAGCAAAGATATAGAACTTTACTCGTGTCATACTGTATGGATACATTATTTTAGAAGGAAAACAAATAGTTAGCACATTACAATAAATTCATGTCACCAAACTGTCTGCTGGGTTGCTAAAACTGAGACCACTTTGATTGAGTCAAAAAGATGCATCCCTATATGTTAACAAATCCAAGAATATGTACAAAGAAAATAACCAGAAAAACCTATGACAAATTTATTAAAGGCTCAAACATCAGGTACAGCGTAAAACAACATACCGACGCAAGGAATGAAGAACAATCTTGAATAAAGTGGATGTTATTCATACGTACGCTCACAAGAATCAATGATCTTGCATATTAGTTTACACGATGAAAGGCCTCACCTTTAGCACCCTCCTTTCTAGTTTTGTAATTTCTCGGCCATTGATGAAAACTTGTGTGTTCCCATTGCTTGCATCAGGGCTTAATTTTCCTGAGAAATTTAAGTTCGAACTAATAATTCTGTCTGGTTTTTCACCCTCCTGTCAAATCAAGAAGCACAGATAATCAATGATTTCCTGCTTCTCGTATGTGCAACTACAGAATGCCAAGTTGAAAAGATCTCAGTTGAGGCATCAAAATATACATGAACCCACCTTTCCCCATAGACCAGATTCCTTGTCATACCAATATTTACCAGGCTTCAACTTTCGTGGAGGTAAAGGACATCCAAGTAACTCTGCCATCTCTTCAGGCTTCAGAGGGAAACCATTAACAATGAGCTGCTCTGGCCGGAGCTGATTAGCAGAGCATTCTTTCTCTGCTTTCATTATCTGCTTTACTTCCAATGGGCTCAGTAATCTGGATAAAACCCTAGAATGTTTACCCAATTTTAAGCGTTTTGATTCATCAATAGGCTCACTGATGCACGTCACACATTTACGCCCTTCAGGCATGGATCCCATTGCCCTAAGCACACAATTGCTGCAATACTTGGCATCACAAACCAGGCATGACTCCTTCGTTTCCCACTTCCCTTTACCACACCTATAACAAACTCTACTTTTCCTCCTCTTCTTTTCTTTTGAGACCCCTACATACTTGGGATAAGTTGGTGTCTCCACATCCACCTCTTTCCTCTCCGATCTGTCAACAGTACTGTCAACAGTATTAAATGTGACAACAGGCACTCTCCTTCCTTCATTCACTGGTTTTGGAGGATTACTTGGACGATTCTGGATGGAACCTGGAGATGCTGAAGGTGATGCTGAAGAAAAATCAGGGTTCTGCAAGACCGACACTACAGACTCAGAGCTTGCTGATAACCTTGGACTCTGAGTAGGAGAATCAGTGACACCATCAGCAATACGCGACACTGGCAAAGGAATTGGTTCGATCACCGGGGCACCTACATTAGCAACTGATCTTTGAGATTCTGAAAGGGGCTCTGCAGTTGGAATGGCACGAGAATTTACGTCAAGAGGTTCTACTCGAGGGACATCATGAGAAACTGGGGGACCTTTGTACTCCATGGCTATCGAGTAATCAAGCTCAGACGTTTCTTCCGGGAGAGGAGCTCCCGGTGGAAGCATCTTTCTCACCAACTCCTTCCAGCTCTCTCCCCCCTTTTGCTCCATCATCCACAATAACAACCACTATGTCTTCAAATATAGAATCAAACTCTGAACTAGTTAAATTCCACCCATATTGATCAAGATAGGATCATCCCAATGAAAGTTCAACTATGTGCTCTAAGAACTTCCCACGATGTAGACTTAGCAATCAAAAGCAGAAGTGGTCATCAAGCTGCTGCCGCATCCTTTGAATGCCTTCAAAATTAAAAGAATTAATCTAGAAACTCATCAAATTCAATCATTCAACGTCAAAGATGACATCATATTTATATTAGCAAAATTACACAAATCCCATTACCAAATCTGATGAAATCAGAGTCAAATAGAGGAAAAAATCAATCCAAACACAAATTGCACAACCTCCATGTAAGAAAATTCAAACCTATCTGCTTTTCAGCTAATCCACCGTCAAAAATCATGCAACCCCACTTGTAAATTACATTAGTTTCAATCTTTAAACCACTTGACAACCCTCAGCATAACACCAAAACTGCCATTTATGACAGTCCAAACCAACATTGAATAAATCAGAGTCAAACAAATGGTTAAGAAAAAAACCAAAATAGTGATAATAATAATAAATCCAAGACTAATTCAAACAAAGAAACATACTCAAAACCCCACCCACTTTACCGCTTACATTAGTAAAAGGGCATCAAAAGAAAATGTCTTTTTTTAAAACCCCTTTTTTGAATAAAGCTTTGGACTTTCTAGAGAGATTAAAGCTAAAAGAGAGTGAGTGAGAGAAAGAATTTACCTGAGTAAGGGACAAAATTAAACTGAATCCGATGACAAATCAATCAGCTTCAAATATCTATAATCTATTAATAATAGAAACTAAAAATAAAAAAGATAAAAATAAAAATTTCGCTGCAAAATAAATAAAATCTGGTGAGCCAAAAAGTTTGACGATATGGTGAAAACAACAGCTAGAAGTGCCCTGAAACGAAAGAAGTTATGTGGGGCCCGCGGTTCTTTTCACTTTACAAATTGCTCTGTGTTTCGTGATGACTGATGATAAATCAAATAATGGTGGCCCTTGCACTATAGACGCATGTGAGCTCGTGCGGCCGTGTGTTACACGCGCTATCTCTGGGGCGTACCGGATATCTTAAGTGTGTTTTTAAAAAGTTCGTACGTTCAGGATATTTTGAATACGAAACTGTTGTTGTCACGCGCGTGGTAGTCTCGTGTGACTACTCTTTTGTGGACGCATATAACTACGACCAGCTCCTGATGAATTTAATGCTCTGTCTTAGTGGCCTGAAAATGGACGGGCTGTAATAAATGTAATGGAACTGAATCAATCCTTTTACACATTTGGGTGCATAAAGAAATTACATTTTTAAAAACTTTTGTTGGGTTTCTGGGCCCAGCCTGGGCTTTTGATGGAAGCTCAGCTGCGTGCGCAGCCTCATAGGGGCCTGCACACTCGAAGCCCCGCCTGAACTCTTGCACGTGGTGTCGGACCAGACCCAAGCTTTTTTGCCATTTTCATCCATTACTATCCCCTAGAAGCGGACAGCGGCTCGGTTCAATTCGATTTCAAATTAATGTAAAATTTGAACTATTGATTTTTTTAGAAATAATAATTTGAATCGAGCTGAACCGAATTATTCGGTTTGATTTTTTTAGTTTTAAACTGTAGTTTCTTTTGTATTTTTTAATTTTCTTTTGGCTTTTTTTTATCATATAAGTCGATTGATATCGATTGATATCGATTGATATTTTTTTAATTTTAAAGTCGATTGATATTTTTTCAATTTTAAAAGCCAAATAGAAACAATTTTCTAGGGATAATGGTTTTTTGGCTCACCCCTATTGTCCTCCTTATAGTTAAAAGTTCCAAATGTTTTATCTATAAAATAATTAGTTTTATCTAATTATTTTATAGATAAAACTAATAATAGTTTTATAATAATTATACCAATTTTCCCTTCATATGTTTTATCTAAATGAAGGGAAATAATTAGATTCTTAACCATTCATAAAATAATGGCAAAATTTTGTCTCCTTTTACTCTTTCTTGCAAACTTAGATATGAGCATCAGCGTATCCATCGGATAAAAATAATTATCCAAATCCACTCATATTTATTTGAATATTATTTTATAATATCTAAATTTATATCCATATAATTTTGGATGGATATTATCCAATCCAATATCAATGAATATTCTAGACATCCAATATACATAGGTCCAACTGCCATCCCTAGCAAAAGGTATGGAAATCTTTATTTTATTTCATATACAACTTCAATTTTCTCTAATATTAATTTATATATCTCATTAGAAAAAAGGGCATCGGAAGACTATATGTTTAAAAAGCTTTCTTTTTCGGGTAAGTGTTTGAAATGAAGTTTTAATGTTTCGTTCTGGGCTTTGCGTGCATATTTTGCATCATTGAATGCCTTAATTTGGACGAAACTTTTGATATTTTTTGTTCCACGGTTGTGCCATATCAATTCTTAAACCATATGAAAAAACGACCGAAATTAACAATAATTTGAGCTTGTCTTGTCTGGTCAGGTTATCAAAAAAATAACAAATTGCAGTGAATAATTAATGTTTTTTCTGTACTTCCTGCTCAATGTTGCGCTCTATGATTACACAAGGGTTCCTGAATTACCTTCCTCTTCCACAGATTTTCAGCTAATGGGAGAAGGTTTTTTGCAGCCCTCCACACAAAAATTCTGATATTCTCCGGTAAGGTGAGCAACCAGATAAACTTCCATTGGCCATTAGAAGCTTTTGAGCTTGATGGAATGACTGGAAATTTCAGGCTTAGAGCAATTTGATAACCACTCTTGACTGTGTATTGGCCTCTCTTATCATAATGCCAAATAACTTCATCCCTCATTGGTCTTCTAGGGATTGGGATTTTAACAATTGCTTCCACATCCATTTTGTCAAAAAGGCTGTAAATCAATCTCTCATTCCAGCTATGCTCATCATCTATTAACTTAGCAACTACTACATCAGCTGGTAAATTTGGTCTAGAAATTGGTTTGAAAGTAAGGGGCATGGGTAACCAATTCGACTTATGAACCAAAATGCTTTGACCATTTCCAACCCTCCATCTTGATCCCCTGGAAATTACTTGCCGACTCCATAAGATACTTCTCCAAATAAAGGAGGGTTTGGAGCCTAGCCTAGCCTTCAAAAAGTCATTGTTCTGGAAGTATTTGGCTTGCAATATTCTTGCTACAAGAGAGTTTGGAAACTGCAATATCCTCTAGCCTTGCTTTGCTAATAACGCTTGATTGAAGCTTGAAAAGTCCCTAAATCTCATACCTCCTCTGCACTTGGCCTGACTTAGCTTATCCCATCTTGACCAATGAATATTCTTCTTATCCTTCTTTGAGCCCCACTAAAAGTTTTCTATTACTCTCTGGATGTCATCACAAATGCCCATGGGAATATTAAAAACACTCATTGCATATACAGGAATGGCTTGAGCTGCAGCCTTAATCAAGACCTCTTTACCCCCACAGGAGAAGAATTTATGCTGCCAACTTGATACCTTGTTGTAAATCTTTAGTTTGATGTCATTAAAAAAATTACTTCTCTTCCTTCCGATCATAGAAGGCAAGCCTAAGTATCTTTCATGCCTTGAGACAATGTTGAGCTGAAAAATTCCCTAAATCGTTGAAGCTTGCCCATCCTGGATGTTACCACTGAGAAACATAGATGATTTCTCGAAGTTGAACAGCTGACCAGAGGCTATTGAGTAGCAATCAAAGATCCTTTTCAAGTTTTGACGATCAACAACTGAAGCTCTTGTGAAGACCAGACTATCATCCGCAAACAAGAGATGAGAGATCTTTAAATCCTTCCCAAATGACAGACCATGGATGAGCCTTTGTTGCTTCGCTTGCAGTAAAAGAGAAGAAAAGGTCTTTGCACATATAATGAACAAGTACGGGGAAAAGGGACAGCCTTGGCATAATCTTTTCCACATCTTTAATCTTATCCTCATTTTCATACTGCACTCTTCTTTGCTTGAGGCTTTGAAGTTGTTTCATTAGCTTCTCCAGCTTCTTTTGTCTTCCTCTAAACTCTTCTTTGCTCCACTGCAGCAGCCTGGACATAGATTCTTTGGAAACCTTTTGAAATAAGAGCACAGGGTTCTCATTATTCCAGCTTCCTTGCCAGCTCCATTCCTCCTCAATAATCTCTTTACACGCATAGTAAAGGCTCCACATATCTTCGTAATGGATTTGAGTGGCTCGCCTTTTGTTATTGATTATCCCGTTGCCCCTTTCTTGAACCTCCATTAACACAGGACAATGATCAGAGGTCCATGTGTCAATGTTGGTAGCTGCACAGTCTGAAAATATGTCCCTCTAAGCACTGTTACTCACAAATCTATCTAGCCTTTGTTCAACGAAAGTAGGGCCATACCTCCCATTGCTCCAGGTAAAAGGGTAGCCCTTATATCCAACATCTAGGAGGTCACAATCCCTCAAGACCTCTCTAAAATCATAGATTAAACTTGGCTGTCTTTCATTACCACCACTCTTTTCACATGGGTGAAGGATTTCATTAAATCACTGAAGCAAAGCCAAGGACTAGAAGATTAACCTATTAATTGCCTCAGCAAAGTCCAAGTGTGCCTTTTTTGTCACATTTCTGGGTGACCACAGACCCCTGTGCACCGAACTTGTCTGCCATTTTTCATTTGAATTTCAGCATCAATGTGGTGCTTACTGAAAGATTTGACTTGCACATTCGTTTTTAAGTTCTAAAGCATAGCCAGACCACCTCCTCTACTGGTACTACTTACAACAAAATAGTTTTCATAATTAAGTTTATTACACACCACGTTCATTTGCGAAGTCATCAACTTCGTTTCACACAAGAAAACAAGATGAGGACCATGCATTTGGAGAATTTTCCTGAGAGCTAGAAACATTCGGGGATTCCCCAAACCCCAAATGTTCCAACTGAGAACTATCATGGCTTCCGACGAGGCTGGTTGCCAACCTCCACCGATCTCTCTTCTGTGATTGAAGATGTGAGTTCCATCTCCTCTATTTCCAACGGCTCCCAGTGCAGTTTGGTTTTTGCTGCTGTTGAAAAAGTACATTTATTTGTTTCTGCTGTAAATGGGCTAGCACCTTTAAGTTTCTTTTGCTTCGGGCTTGGCCTTATTGCCTCATTGTTTGGCCTTTTTTGAGCACCTGATCCCAACTTGATTCCCCCTTCATTTTTTAAGGCACGAGCTTGCCTCTTCCATTTATTTCTATTAGCCAGAATTTGAGAGACTTCCGGCCCATAAATTATTCCAGCTTCCTTTGTTTCTTCATGAGTTAATTTTGTTGGGCTATAAAAAGTGACATATGGGCCCATTATCTCCTTATGCATCTCAACCTCAGCTGCTTTCAAATTTTCCCTCACTTTTGCCATTTCATCTCCCGCCTAAATTCTCAGATCTCTAAGAGTTGTTACATTGCCAGTAATCACTCTTTCCATTATGCCGCCTACTTGCTTCTTAGTCATCAGGTATGTTACTCTCTTCATTAAATGTTGCTCAACTACCCGTTCCACCTCATCGATGCTGTCATGCTCTTTGGTTTGACCCATATCTTCCATATCGGGTTCTAACCCATTTTTATCATCCGGGTTCACCTGCTCTTGCTGGTATTGTTGTGACTATTCATGATGCTCTGAACTTACTGATTTCTCAGCTCTATCTCCGTCGTTCTGCCATCTCTCTTTGTTGCAGTATTTCTTTAGGCGTCCCCCAATCGGGATTGCTTTCATCCACATCCCGAATGGAAATTCTTCTTTTGGTTGCCCTTGGTACTTAGAGCATTCCTTGTATTAGTGCCCAATGATACCACAACAGAAGTAGAAATCGGGCAACCGTTCATACACCACTGGTATTGGGATATCTGTTTCACCTTCTTGTTTGAGAAATAATATTTTCTTTAATGGCTGTGTTATGTTGATGGATACCCTTATTCTTGCAAATTCCCCGATGCAGTCTCCATTTTCGTATGTCTCAACCTCTTCTATTTCCCCAATCTTTTCCCCCAGCTCGTGAAGAAAATCCTTCTCCATACACGCTATTGGAACATTGCGGATCTGTACCCAAAAGGAAACATGAGTAAATGATTGCTTGGAGATCTCCTCAATTCCTCTCGGCTCGGTAAGAACAATCAATGCTCTATCAAAGTGCCACGGGCCCCCCGCTATTACTCTTCTTTTGTCTGCCTCCTTTGTAAACTTAAACATGAATATATTGTTTCCCAAACTCTCGATTTTTACTTCTTTGAATGTTTGCCAAGCTTGTTGCAAAGCAATTTTGAGTCCTTTGTTGACACCTTTAGAAAGAAGAACTTTGCCCACTAAGCATCCTGCCAATACTTCCCTTCTTTTTGCTTTCATATTTACTTCCAACGGCATTTGGGTTCTGTCTTCCTCTCTTATAGTAATTGCTTTGCATTTGCGAATTAACTCCTCTGTATCCATGGAGATATTAATGATGAGAGGGTGAGAATACTATAAACACCTAACCAGTCTAACCCTAAGCTTTAATACCCCTTACCAACTCTTCTCACACCTTAGCTACATTTCTGCCAAAGCCCCAGCTAAAAGCCTACTGGTAAAAAAACTAAAACACACTCACTCTCGGAGTGACCATATGGGTCCTAAAGCCCCTAAAAAAACTTCCATTCACGAAGCTCTATTCGCGAGAGAGCTCTCGTGAGAGAAGATGCAACCCAAGCCTTTCTGTTTGGTCAACATTGTCTACTTTTTTTAAGTATTATTTTCAAAAGATAAAGGATTGGGTAAAGGTCATAGCAATTAGATTTTTTTACCTTCTACTTTTATAGAATTCGAACATAAGATACTAATTAAATAAAGCTGATTGAAAATCACTCATTCAAGTTTTTAGAGGCAAAATAATTTTTTTTTAGGGAAGCCTCATCTAATTAGCAGACACACAGCTTAATCACCATAAAAAGTGACTTTAGATTCTCATTTGTTATATCAACCGAGTGTAAATTAAATCTAAAGTGTATAACAGTCACCCACTCTCTTTGTGCCTCTTAAACTTAAATCCCTTTACGTATTAGCTCCCTTGCTAGTCAGCATCTTGTGTTCATGAAATCTCAGTTGGGATTATGTGTTCTTTAAAGCATATTGATTTGTTATTTATAATAAATAATTTTTTTAATTAATAAAATATTTGAGATATTTTTCAAATATCTTAATTGCATAAATATTTTGTACAAGATCCGTCTAATATTTTTATATGTATTTATGTGATCACCATATGAATTTACAGAAGAAATAAATATAAGTTATCTTATGATTAAATAAATTGAGTTTGTTGTTGATAAATAAAATTAGACGCTCTATTTATGTTTAAATTGTAGCAAATTCATTGAATGATTTGTCATAGTTATGTATGAATTTACTAATAGAATTTGACTACATTGAACTACATAGATTTAATTAACCTTGAAATGACTGTCAGATTTATTAAATATTATAGGCATTGATTTTGTTACAATCTTAATCTTGAGTTAATTATAATTTTATGGTTATTATTGTTATTCCATTTGAGTTACAAATGGATGCGACGTACATTTATAGTTAGGATTACCCGCTATCTTAGTAGTGAGAGTAATTATGAGCAGTGAGATTATAAATTAACAATATAATAGAATTTCGCAACTCTGGACCGATTTTTGGTAATTTAATCACAAAATTCTCTAGTTAGAGTGAGTCAACATAATTAATATATTGAAAATTATTGTTAGAGAAAACCAGTAAGTGTCAAGGAATAAGATGTAGTTAAATTAATTGGACAGTTGAAACATCAATTTAATTAACGACGTGGTACAAAAGATTATTCAATGAAGAAATTATTGTGGCATGGGTCAAATTGTTATTTAAGAATACTATCATAAATAGCATACAATTATAGACATCAGTTTCAATCTTTTAGTGGAGTATGTTTGGACTTAAATCATCAGACTAGTTTAATTATAGGCCTAATTATTGTAGCAACAGTTATATGTACCCAATCTGAGTTAGCTTACATAATTGACTGCATCACTATTGGACTGATAAGTAAAATAACTAGCTATTTGGATCAAAAGTCTAAATATATTTTTAGTGGGAGGCTCCACTTAATATGCTTATGTGTAAGGGGCATTGTGTTATTTACAAGGTTGGCCCCTATAACAAGTACAAGTGATATGCCACTTTTTGGCTTTATCTTATATTTTAATTTAAATCAAATATTTTTGATTTAATGGAATTAAAAAAAAAAATTAAAATAGAGGAGCCTAAGGTTTCAACGACAACATATAAAAAGGCTTATACTTTCACAAAAGAACACTTGTCAAGTGCAAATTAAACTTAAATAATAATCTAAAAGATTGTTGGAGATGAATTGTGATCTAACAAATTAAATTCGTGGTGATTGATCAAGATTTGAGAGCCTAAATTACTTCGACGAAAAAACAAAGGTAAAATTTTTAAATTATGATAATTCTATATGTTGTATGAGAATTGCAATCAAATATTTTCACTCCAAATGACTTTTTACCAATAATCTTATCCACCCCTTCATAATCATGACATTTTTTTCTAGTCAACTTTTATTATAATGTTGTAAGGGCTAAATTTCTCACCAAAACTTGCATTAAATTATAGAATATGTATTTGAGGATATCAACATATTAACTGAACAACTAGCCTAACATAAAAAAAATGAAAATGATTCAAGCAGTACACAGTAAACCTTTTGGGCACTCAACCATTAAACCAAAAGACATTAAACGCCCTTTAGAATTGCTTTTCTGAGTTTTAAAAGTGATTTTGAAAATATAAAAGTTAATTTTAGTGTTTGGTAAATTTTTTTAAAAAATATTTTTGAGAAATTCATCTCATTCTACAACAGATTTTGAAAAAGTATGAGAGGAGTAACTTTTCAAAATTAAATAAGATTTTGAGAAATAGTTTTATACTTAATACAATTCCATATTTATCCTCACATATATTATTAAAATCCAAAATTATCCTTATTTAATTAAGAAATAAAATTCTTGACTTAAAGAGATTATAATAATAATAATAATAATAATAATAATATTGAGATAAAAAAATTAAAAATAAAATTAATAAAATAAAAAATTATTTTAGTTATCAATTATTATATATACATAGTAAAAAGATATTATATATACATGTTGATAAATGTATAAATAAATTTTATTCAACATTATATCCATTTTAATCATTTATATTTTTACAACAATTTAACAGTAAGATTTACTGAAAACATATTAATGTTTTTAATGTTGAATAAAATTTATTTATACATTTACTGAAAACATATTAATGTTTTTAAAACTGATAGTGCTTTATAAATTTTATCAAATCTTTAATTGATTCTTTTTACTGTTGATTATTTTTATATCACAACTAACAGTAATTATTTTAAAAATTACAACATTACTAAATTGATTGTAATTCAATTTTTATATAAAATTTTTTTGTGTGCCCAACAACTAAACCAAAGTAGATTACGTGAGCTCCTCGTATAAAAAGTAAATTCACTTTTTTTGATTTATTACCAATTGCAGTTTATTATTTACATTTTACACGCGCCTAGCTTTTCCGAAATTAGCTCCGAGTGGACCACATATTGTCATATTAAATCGTAATAATGATCCTTTAAAAAAAAATATTCTGTAATAATTAACAATTTGTTCTAAAGATTGGACCACCTACTATTTTTTTAACTCTTTGTTTGAATGAGCATATCAAGATTAAAATCCGTATATATTCGTAATTTGTCTTCAAGGGATTTTTTTTAATCAAATAGAAATGGAATATCGTGCAGGGCGTTCATATTGTTTTTTAATTGGTGCTTTCATTTTTCATAAAATAAAAATGAAAATAAAAACAGTACTTTTAAATTTATTTTTAAAAGTCGAGAATGCATTCGGTATCATTTTTAAGTTAATAATCTTGAAAATGGAAAACGTGAGACTCTTCCTTCGTAGATTGCGTTGACAAAATATTTCAGATATATATAGCTGATAATTTTCGGTATTTAAAAACTTCGATGATTTTTATTTTTAAAAGAATTTATCATCTTGTTAATTTCTTTATTTTATACAAGTTTGAATGATTGAATTTGATAGTTATATCAACTTTGATTAAATATTTAATCAAGGTCCTCGGTTCGAGGCATTAAAAATACAGTTGCGTTAAATAATTATTGGGAGAGTTTTGCCACCTCAGTAGTCCTACCAGACTCGAATCTAGATTAGTTGGGGGCTAATGTGGTCTTCGGATACCATATGGTTTAATAGACCAAAAAAAACTTTGATTAAATATTTAGGTTGATTGTTAATTTTCTGCTACCGAAATTAATGTATACCACTTATTTATTGTTTTGATATATCCAAAACATCTTCTGAAAAAAAAATTTAAAAGAAAGATGGGTAAATGAATAATTTCCTTGATAATTTTTCTTGAGAATATGAAATATATATTTATTATAAAAATATTTAAAAATAATAAAAAGTATAAGAAAAATATGTTATTATTAATAATAATTCACATTAATATATATTTCTTATTTTTAATACTTAAATTTTTGTTTAATTTTCATTTATTTGATTTATTTAATTAATAATAAATATTAATAAAAGTATGTTTGAAAATAAGTGTAATAGTGTAAAATTGTACTGCCAGAAGGTTATTAGGTATTATAAAAATAGTAAGAGGGTAAATAGTATATATTGACTCAAGTGAGTGGAAACTGAAAATCTCCCTATATATTAATTAAATAGTTGTAACAAGGATATTAAAAGTGCAGAAAAAATAAAGAACACAGGAGGATTTTTGTGTAGTATAGAGTTTAAATTCCTACATCCATGGGGTCACATCCTAGGGATGACAATTAAATCTGGATCTAGGTTCAAAAAAATCTGGATCTCTATATTAAAAAATGCGGATCTGGATATGGAAATTTGGGATCCGCACGGATTCGGATCCGAATCTGGATGCAAGTGCATCCAAAAAATCAGATCCAGATAAATTTTATTTTAAATTAAAAATATATATTAAAAATTAAAAATAATTTTTTTTGTGGATTTACGATGTATATTATTCATGTTGAATTATTAATTGTTGGATTATAATTTAATTCGGATCCGAATCTGGATGCACGTGCATCCAAAAAATCAGATCCAGATAAATTTTATTTTAAATTAAAAATATATATTAAAAATTAAAAATAATTTTTTTTGTGGATTTAAGATGTATATTATTCATGTTGAATTATTAATTGTTGGATTATAATTTAATTTTATTTGATATTATTAGGTAAATTATTGAATTTTTTAAATTAAAAATTAAATTGAAAATATATTAAATTAAATGAAAATTAAAAAAATAAATTTGATTTGTGGATTTATGATGTTGTATATTATTCATGTTGAATTGTTAATTGTTGGATTATGATTGAATCATATTTAATATTATTAAGTAAATTATTGAATTTTCTTTTAAATTAAAAATTAAATAAAAAATGAAATAAAAATTAAAAAATTAAAATTTATTTGTAGATTTATGAGATTATTGTATATTATTCATGTTGAATTATTTTAAAAATATATATTAAATTATTGAATTTTAATTTTTGCGGATCCAGATATTCATAATATATGCCCGTATCCGTTGTAGATATTACCAACATTCAGATCCACATCTTTTTTTTTTTGTGTGGATACTGTTCATGTAATGTTGACAGGTACTCCGATATTGTTAACGCGGCACTATTTATGGCACTACTGTTCATTTGATAGCAGTCATAAGTTCATCAAGGCGTGCGCAATGCACTGTCCTTAAGACTAATTTCTGGTCCTCTAGAAAGATTTCCCAATGTAATAAGGACACAAATAATGCATATTGATCTCTAGGATTCAATGATACTATTGTTGTGAGGTTGCACTCCAAACAACAGTGTAGAACACTAAAAGAAAAAAATTATGAAGGCAACATAAGATAGATGGAGAGGTCATAGAAGTTGTTCTTTAAAGCCTTTTATGTCTTCTTTATATAGAAAAACTCCCTATAATCCTTTTCCTAATTCAATTTGAATTAGTCATTCATGTGTCTCATAATTTAATTCAATTTGAATAATCCAAATCTCGTCTAAATTTGACTTATTCAATTCTAATTTATAATTAAATTAAACACATGACTAATTTCAAATCAAACATAAAATTGATTGCTCTCACATCTCTCCAATATGGGAACTTAGTATTTTGAAATATCAATAAAATTCTGACAATCCTCCACATATTTTGAAATACTTCAATTTTATTCATCATAAAGTCTTAATGCATGTGAACTAGTGCCTTTTGGGCTATGAACTAGCCATTGAACAACTAATCGTGTATCACAAGAACTTGGTGAAACTTATAGTTTCTATGAATTAATATGCCTTTTATGTAAAGTAGAGGATTAGAAGCTCACATTAAACTCTTTTAGTCTTTTATTGTTTTGTGGTCTGGCACTTTAATGGCCCTATGCCCCTAGATTCAAGTGCTCTAGAGAAGCATGTATAACTCTTATAGGAATCGACCCAATTCCACACTCATATAAGTGAATTTCTATCAAGTGTGTCATACAATTTTGACACACCACCATACACAAAATGTGGGCTATGGAGTTCGTTAAGAGCTCAATTGCTCAACCTAAATCACTGCCTATAGGCAACTATCTCACAATAGGGAGGACTCAAATAAATAGATTGATAGGTGTTGTGTAAATTTTATTGAACTTATAAATACACGAATCTATTGTAGAATATATCAATAGTGACGAGTGTCGATCCCATAAGGAGTTGATTTTAACTATGTGCAGAATCAATTTTCTATGAGGGTAATTAGATTTTTGGTGAAAATAATTTGGAATATTCTAAAATTTAAATTAGAATGGTGGGAATAACTTAAGCTAAATCTATTGAAATGAAGCACTTGGGTATCTAGATCTGCATCAACATGCACCATGAGCTAAATATTCCTTATTAATATCAATTAAATCATGAGGGGGGGGTTTCCACTCCTCATGAACCACACTCTAATCAATATGGTACAAATGATTTATCGTGTCAAATAGTAATAACCTTACATTAGAGAGCCGGTTAAACCAGTGCAGTATCTAGACAAGATTATTATTATCTTTCGACAAAAAGTCAAAACATTCACAAAAATCAGAGGGGAAGATAAAGTAATTTTACCAAATAAAGCCCATGGAACATGTTGAGACTTCACCTTTAACCTAAGCTTAAAAGAAAATTA
Organism: Citrus sinensis; assembly: GCF_022201045.2. Taxonomy (NCBI): domain Eukaryota; kingdom Viridiplantae; phylum Streptophyta; class Magnoliopsida; order Sapindales; family Rutaceae; genus Citrus; species Citrus sinensis. Next base: position 19,978,725 of record NC_068560.1, read on the forward strand.
GCTACTCATAATTGAATTAGAGGTAAAATAGAAATTTATTAAAATACATAGAAAATACAAGATGGAGAAGGAATTACAGAAAATGAAGTTCAAAAATGAATTTAGAGGTGTCAAATTAGGGAGGAATCCCCTTTTTATAGATACACTGAGTAAATCATGGCCATCGAATTAAAAATAATTTGGATGCTCAGGATTGCACCATGTGTCAATAGTACGTGGTTTGACCACGTGGTTTGCATAGTGATGCAGTATGAACAGTGATGCGGCTTGAATAGTGACGCCGTTTGGTTATAAATAATTCCGTGTATATGCATGTACAATACGCATGATTTTTGGTCCACTCACATGCTACTACGTCACCGATCAACAGTACATAAAAATTTTAGTCTAATAGGATCGTGACACCTCATTAGTCAATGTCACGTCAATGCCACGTCATCGTTCCGTATATGTGAACAGTGTCGTGAATAGTTACATAGACAGTACCGTACATATGAATAATGCCATTTTTTCTTTTATACTCCTCCTAAGGTTTTCGACTATCCTGAATTCAAAAGTGATGTCCGTTTTGCTGTCTAATCTCTCGTTCATTGTGAAATGACCATGATACCCCTAAAATACATAAAATACTTAATTATAATACAACACACATAATTAAATTACAAGAGACTTAAATACATAAAAGTAGGGATGTTAGTGAAACTTCGAGTGTAAAATGACGATTTTCTCCTTTATAAATATATACTTTCTAACACTCAACAATAGGGCCACAAAACAACAAGTGACTTTTTATCACCCTTATGAAATTACTTCATGGGATCTTTAATTCCATAGATAAGGTTACCATTATTTTGTCTTTGGTTATAAACAGAAGTCTCATCCCCTTAACATAATTACCACTAACCTTAGGTAGTAGTTTATTAGAGAATTGGCCAAATGTGTTTCTGACATCACAATCTAGGCTCACAAACTTAGATACTAGCAGTTGCTCAAAACTATTATATCTCAGATGAATTTATCTGATTTTCTCATTATATATCTTATCTTTTTGCCCATGGCAATAATAGTGTGGCAATCACAATATACTTACACAGAAATAGAAGAATAAACATGAATGAGAAGATTTCTTAAGAGGTTTCTTAACCATTTAGTCTCAACACATGCTTTCTCTAAAGCAACTAGCTTAGGCTCTATGGTAGAACGAGCTAAACACACTGGTTTAGAAGAATTTCAAGACACAACTCCTCAATCAAGGATGAATATATAACAACTAGTGAATTAGATTTTATCTTATCCTAAAATTAAATTCGCCTTACTACTATACCCCTACAACCTATGGAGAGCTACTATAGTTAATTAAAGATCAATGGTGCCTCTCAAATATTTTACAAGTTTGTCTATAGCAGTCAAATCTCACTGAGATTTTGAGCATAACTACTTAATCTGCCTACGGCATATCTAACATTAGACTTGTACTATTCATCCAGTATATTAGGCTACAATGATTTGGGCATATCTCAATTTATCAACACTATGTTCTACATTTTTCTTAAGGTGGATATTTGTATGATATGATATAGTAACTGATTTCCTATCGTAATACCCAAACCTTCTCAACATAGTGTTCTTGAGACAACATGAGACCATCGATAGTCTTAGTGATTTTGATCCTTAATATAACATATGGCTCTCCTATATTCTTTAAATCGAAGATAAAAGCAAGCATTCCCTTAGTCTCACTTGCATATCCATTAGATATTAATACTTTATTAAACTTTTCATTATACTATTTTGGTATTTCTTTTAAGCCATTTAATGATTTAACCAATTTGCATACCTTTTTGCTCAATAGTTGGAACTGCATAACCCTCTGATTGTCTTATGTAGATTTTTACATTCAAGTTGACTTTTAGATAAGTAGTTTTGACATCCATCAAATAAATATGTCAGTTATGAATTGCAATTATGCAATCGAAACTTTAATGGATGCAATCTGCATCACAGGAGCATAAGTATCAAAATAATCCATCAACTTTCAATTTCTTTGAAAATTTCATTTGCACCCAATAAGTTTTGTATCTAAAGGCAAAACAACCAACTTTCATATATGATTGCTCATGACAAAATCTAACTCATTATTGACTACTTTTCTCCACCAAGGTGCATCTCATGAAGCCATAGCTTCATTGAAAGTTTAGGGATCATTCTCAATAAGAAAAACATATAAGACTCCACTAAAACTAATGGTCGTTCTCGTCCTCTTACTTTTCTTATGTTCAAAGTCTGAACTCTTAGGAGGATTATTTAATTGACTCTTTGAGGGGTAAGTAACCAACGTTAACTTTCTTAAGAAAATAGAATCAAAGAGTTCAATATTCTTGGACTTAATGATGGATGTCTTTAATTTTGAAGTACCAAGAATCTATAAGTAGCACTGTTTTGGAAATCCTATATATAAATAGTCAACAATTTAAGGTTTTGACCTAGTCTTTTTTTGGGATCATGTATAAGAACCTTTGCAAGGCACCCCACACTTTGAGGTATGAAGAATTAGGCTTATATCCTCTCTATAACTCATAGGGTGTCTTTCTTGTTTTCTTATAAGATATTCTATTCTGAATGTGGTTAGCTAACAATATAGCTTCCCCCCACAAATTCAGCAATTCTTAAAAAATGATTACCATGTCATTTATCATGTTCTTCAATGTTCTATTTTCCTTCGAGCTACATTAAATGATTAAGGTGAATAAAGATGTGTCACTTCATAGATGATACCATGATTCTCACAATAAACATTGAATATGCTTGAATCATATTCACCTCTTTAATTCATGGTTTATTTTAAATCATCAAGGTCATTGTGAACTAAACTGAGAAATTCAGTTCCTCTATTTAGAACTAGTTTACATATCTTTCTTCTAGGATTTTTTATTCCACACATGTATCACATTTGTCATCTGACAAGCTCAAACTAGATAGTATATGAAATCCTCTCATTTAGAGTTGGCAAAAAGCTCGGGTTGGCCCAGCTCAAACTTAAGGGTTGTAAATCCTGCCCTCAACATAAAATCCTGAATATGGGCTTAAAAAATTAAAGCCCTCAACTAATGGGCCTAGTCATGGGCTTTTACATAAAGTCCAGGCTTAAGCCTAGAGATGGCAAAACCTCAGGTCGGGTCTAGGTATTGCCATGACCGGACCCTGCCCGGATGCAACCGGTCTGGGTCCGGGTCCGGGCCGGGTTTTAATCCGGGTACCCGAATTTTATATTTTTTAATATTTTATGTATATATATTTTTATTTTTTGGTAATTTTATAAGTTTTAAATTTATTTCAATAAAATTTGACATGAAAATATAAACTTAAGTGTTTAAAACTTTATATATGTATAATAAATGAGTCAAATAAATATAAAATATTTAAAATAATATATATTTTATAATTTTTTTAATAAAATCCAAGTCCGGGTTTATCAAGTGATGCCCAAGACCGACTCGGCTTCATACAATACCCAGCCCGCAACGCTCAGGTATGGTCCGGGTCCGGACCGGGCGAGTATTTTTACCACCTCTACTTAAGCCTGGGCTTTAATTTTAAAAAAATTAAAATAAAAGAACAAATTTCAAAAACCAAGTCACAAGAAAAACAAACTCTAAATTAAACAAACCAACGAAGCAAGTAAGCAAAAGCCAAAGGCTGCCGACACCACCCAACAATTGCAGCCATCACAAATTCACCATTCACCCACCCAACAAGTGGAGCCATTGCCGATTCAGAAGCTAGCACCACCAGCGAGCGAATCCAGTAACGCGAAACAACAAGCGAAGTAGCAACAATGAACTTAGGACACAAAGAAGCAGCAGCAAACTAACGCGTGAAGTTGCAAAGTAATAGCAGCGAACTCAGCACGCGAAGTAGCAGCAGCGAACTCAGCACGCGAATGCAACAAACCCACCATAGCAGCAACGAATCCATGCTACCCGAACCAGCACCCATGTGACCCAAACTAGCAACAAACCGTCATCAACTTTACCTCAACTCAAGCGAGCTTTATTTTCTTTCCTTTTTGTAGAAATTCTGAGATTATTGAGTCAAAATGTCCCTATTTGACAAACAATTGGTTGTTGAGATTAGGTGTGGGAGAAGTTTCCATGTACAAATAAAGATGACCTATGCATCTGTCACCCAATTAAAAAAAAAATAAATATAGGACAACTGAATCACAACTCTTCGAAGACTTTTGGTTTTAGTTATTATATGTTATGTTACATTATTGTATTATGTTACATGCTTTAATTTTGTATAATTACATTAACTTTTTATTATTTTTATATGATGTTAACGGTAGCTATCCTATTATATATTAGATAATCCTTTTTAATTTGTATTTTTTTTAATTTATTAAAAATAATTACTAGAAACTCCATGAATAGTTATTGCAGGTATTGTTCGCAGGCATTGTTCATATGATACTATTTATAGCATTATTCACTCCACAATGTTCATGGCATTATTGATGGAACTGTTCATCCGGCAACAGTCATAAGTTCGTTAAGGCGTGCGTAGTGTGCTATCCTTAAGGTCAATTTCCGCTCCTCTAGAAAAATTTTCTAATGCAATAAGAACACAAATAATGCAGATTGATCTCTAAGATTTAATGATGCTACTGTTGTGAGGTTATACTCCAAACAATAATGTAGAATAACAAAAGAAAAAATTATAAAGGAAACAAAAGATAGAAGTAGATGTCATAGAGGTTGTTCTTTAAAAGTCTTTTATGTCTCCTTTGACTAGAGAAAACTGTTGGAGGATTAACAATTAAAACACACAAAAAACACACAATTTTATTTCTTCAACAACACTCCTCACCAATTACAACTCTTATTTTTCACTCTCTACACCTTAGAGATTTTGCTGCTTCACTTGATGTTTAAACCAAAGGGGAGAGGGGGTATTTATACATGAAACAAACTAATCACAACCATTCATTTATTCAACTAATAAACACATCCTCACCATCCATTAAAACCTACCACTCACCTACTTCACCAACCACACCTAACACACCTAACACAAATAATTCAAACCTCACCAACCATACCTACTCATGGAACCTTCCATGAGTTGGGCTTGATTTATTCATCTTGGGTCAAGTTTATGATCCAACACCTCCCTTTAAACTTGATCCTGTGACACCAAGCAAACTTCTGAATCTTACAAAGTCTTCTTGTTTGAGTGGTTTAGTGAAGATATCAGCTGCTTGATCTTGTGATTTTACATACTTGATTTGCACTTCTTTTCTTGCAATACACTCTCTTATGAAATGATAGCGAGTGTCTATGTGTTTACTTCGATCATGAAAGACTGGATTCTTGGATAGGGCAATTGCTGATTTGTTATCAACACAATTCTCAGTTGGCTCTTCTTGTGCCAAACTCAACTCCTTTAGCAAATTTCTGAGCCAAATTGCATGACAAACACTTGATGTGGCAGCTACATATTCAGCTTCACAAGTGGATAGCGTGACAATTGGTTGCTTCTTTGACATCCATGTGAAAGCAGTATCTCCTATGAAGAACACAAATCCCGTGGTGCTCTTTCGATCATCTACATCTCCACCCCAATCGCTATCGCTATATCCAACAAGCTTGTAGTCATTAGAAAATGAGTATAGCAAGCCGAAATTAGTTGTACCTTTGATGTAGCGAAGGATTCTTTTTGCAGTTTTAAAATGGGTGGTCTTTGGATTCTCCATGTATCGGCTCACAAGTCCAACGGCATAAAGGATATCTGGTCTTGTGCATGTCAAATAACGTAGGCTTCCAACCAAACTTTTAAATAATGTTGGATCTATATCTTCGCCTTCATCATGTTTGGATAACTTGACTCCGCATTCCACTGGCGTGCTTATAGGCTTACAATCATTCATCTTGAACTTCTTGAGAATCTCCTCTGCATAGCTTTCTTGGGAGATAAATATGCCTTCTTCCTTTTGCTTGACTTCAATGCCGAGGTAATATGCCATCAGTCCGATGTCAGTCATCTCGAACTCTTTGATCATCACTCTCTTGAACTCTTCAAACAAGCTTGGATTACTTCCAGTGAAGATGAGATCATCCACATACAGGCACACAATCAAAATATCTCCATATTTTTCTTTGACGTAGAGAGCATGTTCATATGGGCATTTGGTGAAGCCTTTCTCTTGAAAATACTTCTCAATTCTGCTATTCCATGCCCTTGGTGCTTGCTTTAACCCATAAAGAGCTTTCTTCAATCTCAAAACTTTGTCCTCGTGTCCTTTCACCATATAGCCTAATGGTTGTTCGATGTAAACTTCTTCTTCAAGGAATCCATTCAAGAAAGCAGACTTCACATCCATTTGAAAAATCTTCCATTTGTTCTGAGCAGCCAAAGAAATAATAAGTCTAATAGTTTCAAGTCGAGCTACAAGAGCAAATACCTCGTCATAGTCTATGCCAGCCTTTTGACTATAGCCTTTTGCAACTAGCCTCGCCTTGTGCCTTTCAATTTCTCTCTTCGCATTTCTTTTTGTTTTATACACCCATTTGACACCGATCGCCTTGTGACCTTTTGGAAGAGTAGTAAGCTCCCAAGTATCATTCTTCACAATGGCTTTGATTTCTTCATCCATTGTAATTCTCCACTTCTCATCTAGTGCAGCTTCTTGGAAGTTGACTGGCTCACAATCAGCAAAGAGGCAAAAGAGAGTGAGATTATCATGTCTCTCAGTTACCTCATAGAGATCTTGAAGACTCCTTGTACGTTCTTCGGTTCTTTCATTTAAGAAAGACAACGGTGAATCTCCGTATGTGGTTGGTGCTGGTGAGATAGGTGGAGTGGCAGGCTCTTGTTGTTCGTCTACTTGTTTTACCTGTGTATGATCATCTTCTTCAATGAGAAAGAAGTTGAAGTCATCCACACCAGAGCCAAAATCCCATTCTCCTTCTTCATCAAAAATTACATCTCGACTGATCACGATCTTTCCGTTGTTTGGATTGTAAAGCTTGTATTCTTTGGAGTTGTTGTCGTAGCCGATGAAGATGAACTGCTCACTTTTGTCATCCAGCTTGGCTCTACTTTCTTCTGGTACATGTACATGGGCAATGCTTCCGAAAACTCTTAGATGGGTGATGCCAGGTTTTCTTCCACTCCAAGCTTCTTGTGGCGTCTTGCCCCACACGCTTCTTGTTGGAGATCGATTGGATAAGTAGATTACACATGCAACTGCTTCAGCCCAAAATTCTTTAAGTAGCCTCTTACTCTTAAGCATGCTTCTTGCCATGTCGAGGATGGTTCTGTTCTTCCTTTCTGCAACACCATTTTGTTGGGGGGATCTTGGAACTGTCAAAGGGCGTCGAATTCCATTTGCTTTACAAAACTCTAAAAATTCTTTGGAAGTGAACTCTCCACCTCGATCAGATCTCATGGCTTTAATCTGGTATCCACTTTCTTTTTCAACTGCAGCTTTAAACTTCTTGAAAGCTTCAAAGACTTCTGATTTTTGCTTCAAAAAATACACCCAAGTTTTTCTTGAAAAATCATCTATAAAAAGAAGAAAGTAGTTACTTTTACCAAGGGAGTTTGGCTTGAATGGACCGCACACATCAGTATGAATGAGCTCGAGTGGCTTCTGAGCTCTTGAGTTTGACTCCTTTGGAAAGCTCTTTCTGAACTGCTTGCCAAGTAAACATCCTTCACAAAGTTGATCAGGGTGATTGATGTATGGTAAGCCTTTCACCATGTTCTTCTTAGATAGTAGCTCCAGTCCTCCAAAGTTGAGATGCCCATATCGAAGATGCCAAGTCCAGGATTGATCTTTGTGACAGGCTTTGAGACATTTTACAACATCATTTTGAATATTTAAAGGAAACATTCTATTCTTTGACATTCTCACTTTTGTAATTAGATTTCCTTTGTCATATCTTAGAAAAAGACTATAATCTTTTAAGTGAATATCATAGCCCTTTTCTAAAAGTTGACCTAAACTAAGAATGTTGCTTTTCATATTGGGCATATAGTAAACATTCAAAATTATTTGTTGGCTACCATCTTTTGCACGAAAAAGAATGTTACCTCTACCCTTCACTGGTACTTTTGAATCATCTCCAAAAGTGACACTGCCATTCACAAATTCACTTAGTTGCACGAACATGCTTCTGTTTCCACTCATATGATTGCTAGCACCTGTGTCAAGATACCATGTATTTTCTTGACCTCCATTTGTGTCATTGCGTGCTAGTAAAAGTGTGCCATCTTCACCATTTTTCTCTTCAGCATAGTTCACTCTCTCTTCAATTCTGGTGCTTGGAGCTCTGCATTCTGAAGCATAATGCCCAAACTTTTGACAATTATAGCACTGTACTTGGGATTTGTCATACCTCGATCTTGAATTGCCTCTCCCTCGTCCTCTGGTTGAGCTTTCTCCTTTGGCATAATTGGAGTTGTTGTTGTTGAAATTCCAACCTCGTCCATGACCACGACCTCTACTTCGTCCTCGACCTCTACCTCGGACATAGTGCCTTCTCTCATTGTCGGAGCTTTCTTCTATTTTCTTTGGATTGACTTCCATCTTGAGAAGTTGTTCTTCGATTCCTTGCTTCTTTTTTTGTTTTTCTTCATAGGCTTGCAACCTTCCTTGAAGTTGCTCGATCGTCATATCCTCCAGATATCTTGTTTCTTCAATTGTCACAACAATATGATCAAACTTCGAGTCTACTGATCGAAGTATCTTTTCAATGATCCTTACCTCTTTTAACTCCTCGCCATTTCTTTTTAATTCATTGGAAACGGTCACAACTCGAGTAAAGTAGTCAGAAATTGACTCCGACGCCTTCATGTGTAAGGACTCAAATTCTCCTCGTAATGTTTAGAGACAAACCTTCTTAACTTGCTCCGCTCCTTTGTAAGAGGTCTCTAGTTTCTCCCATGCTTCTTTTGAGGAGGTTGTACCAGCAATCTTTTCAAAAGCATCTTCATCTAATGATTGAAAGATGAGATACTTTGCTTTATTCTCTTTCTTCTTCAAGTCTTTTAAATTCTCCTTCTGCGCCGCAGTTAAAGTGGCTTCATTTTCTGGCACAATAAAGCCTTTCTCCATGACATCCCATACGTCATGTGCACCCAATAGAGCCTTCATTTTAATACTCCAATTGTCGAACTTACTTCCTTTTAATTGTGGAACTTGAAATGACATCATACCACCGTTTGCCATAACTCACAAATTGAGTGAGAATTTGGAGATTTTGAATGCACAGATGGATCCGGCACATCGAAAAACCTTGGGAAGGACTCGAGTCAACTTTCGGTCAACGGTCAACGGTCAACGGTCAACGGTCAACACCGGCTTGGTAGTCTCGGTTCGGTCTGGATTGGTTCAGCTCGAGTTGGCTCGGTTCGACTTGATTCGGTTCAGCTCGGCTCGGCTTGGTTCAGTTCGGCTCAGCTTGGTTCAACTCGGTGAGTTGACTCAGCTTCAGGACATAAAACTTCCGGCGGCAAGTGTGGGCGCGTTCGGTCTCGGATCGGGATGATTTTTGCGGCGTCACGTTCCTCTCGTCGAGATCTTCGATTTGATATGCTATATGACTATATATAACATCAAGCACTAGCTCTGATACCACTTTGTTGGAGGATTAACAATTAAAACACACAAAAAACACACAATTTTATTTCTTCAACAACACTCCTCACCAATTACAACTCTTATTTTTCACTCTCTACACCTTAGAGATTTTGCTGCTTCACTTGATGTTTAAACCAAAGGGGAGAGGGGGTATTTATACATGAAACAAACTAATCACAACCATTCATTTATTCAACTAATAAACACATCCTCACCATCCATTAAAACCTACCACTCACCTACTTCACCAACCACACCTAACACACCTAACACAAATAATTCAAACCTCACCAACCATACCTACTCATGGAACCTTCTATGAGTTGGGCTTGATTTATTCATCTTGGATCAAGTTTATGATCCAACAAAAACCTCTATAATCCTTTTCCTAATGCAATTTGAATTAGTTATTCACTTTCTTTATTCAATTTAAATTAGTCATTCTTGTGTCTCATAATTTAATTCAATTTGAATAATCCAAATCTCATCTAAATTTGACTTATTCAATTCTAATTTATAATTAAATTAAACACATGACTAATTTCAAATCAAATATAAAAATAATTGCTCTCGCTTCTCTCCAACATGGGAAATTAGTATTTTGAAATACCAATAAAATTCTAACAGATATATCGGACTAAGAATTTTAATGTTAATTATTTAGAGATTTCAATTCATTCATTTTGGAGAGGCAAAGTTCTAGTTCTAATTAACTCCATTTCTTATCAAATCTCATTGTCTTTCTTGATTTCTTTGCTGTTATTCAAACTTCAAAGTTCAAACCTCCCACAATAACAAGTTCTGGCTCCCCACACAAGGTTTATTTATAGCTTTCATCTCCCAAAATTTTTCTTTTTTGGTGAGCAGCGAAAAGGCACACTTGTCAAAACACGGTTCTCCACACAAGAGTAAGACAAATTATATTCTGCCACTACTAGAAAAATGGTCTTTACTGACTTTACAATAGTGTCAGAAATTACTTTCACTGACACTTGTTAATTGTGTCAGTAATCTGGGAGTCAGAAAAATAGTGACACTTGTAAGTGGTGTCAGTGATTACTATTACTACAGTATCACCGATATTATGACACCATAGTGTTAGTAGTTATTGATATTTTATTAGTGTCTATGATTACTGTTACCATGGTATCACTAGTTAATTTATTTTTAAAAAAATAAAAAATTGAATTGGATCATTGCCTATTGATTTATTTGTAGAATTAAAAGCACCACAAAATAACAAAAAGAAATTGATTTATATTACAAAATCTTTCATTTCACATTTAAATATTATTAGTATATATTACAAATTCAACTTCAATAGCCAAAATATGAGATATCCTGCTCTCATAACTAAATAATCCAAATTCAATACATAAAAATTTCTACCATCCAATCAAATGCCTACTACTTGTGGCTAAATTTAATAAATCTAGAAGCTAAATTGAGAATGATGACTGTCTTTCACTCTTTGAATATGAGTAGTATAATTGCGTTATCACACCAGCAGCTTCTCCATTCAATAGACTGTATGGGTTATGATACAAGTGATGTTGAGGAATAAACACTTCAAACACATTGAGCAAATCTGCATACATGGAAAAGGGAGAAAAAATTAGCTGCCAATTCCCAACCATTAGAGAAACAATGGTTAATATAAATAAATCTATTTTGTTCAAAAGAAAAAATATTCATACACTATTTATAAGTAAACTCAATTATTTCGAATGGTGGAGCACATATGTGTGAACAACAGAGCATCACATAGCTCAAAGTACATTAATTGTTCTGTGTCTTGTTCATTTTTCACTTTAGCTTTTATTTTAGCAATTTTTTGAGAATAAGCTCCAACTCAGAAGGTGAAATCCAACTTCCATATGTAGACATTCTTGCAGCTGACAGCAATTAGTTTGGGACTACGGCTTTTTTGAGCATCTGGCATGGATTACATTGAGATATACAATTTACATACAAACATTAAAGAGCTAAAACATTATATATATTTAGAGACAATTCAAATGTCAGCAAACTACTATATTTAACTAGGTTTATTGGTTTAACAAGTGGCACGACAATTTTTTAGATAGAAATGTACAGAAACTATAAAGGAAAAACATTATCAAGACACCATTAAAGAATCATAGAGTACCTTTACCAGATTTGTTTGCTTTGCAGGTGGGCTGTGATGATGATGAGCATAAAGCATTTTCATTTAAGTGGACAAGTGCCTTAGCTTCTTTACTTACTACAAACCACGTGTTCTCCCCATCTAGCCTTGCACTTCCAAAATCATGAAATCCATCTTTGTGGAATGTCTTAATGCCAGGAGTGCGTGAAAATTCTGGGAGTGCATTGGCCTTTTAAATAAAAAGAAACTCGTAAATAATTCTTGTGTCAAGTAACAAGGACAAAAATTTACTTGGAAGCAGCGCATCCATGAAAAGATAGACGCAGATAGCTACAGAGACGCAGTCAACACATAATAGCTAATCCTAAACCTTATTGGATATAATACCTAATTAGCAGAGATTGCTTCTTCATCTGAGCTACATGTTGATGCCTTCCTTGGCGAGAAGATAAAACCAACCTCATCAGGAAATTCAGGCGTTTCAACCTCGTCTTCCACAAAGACACTTATTTGCTTCTGTTACAGCGACAGACACAAATGTCAGTTTCTCCTAAGAAAACTGGTCGGAAATTGAAAATTCTATTCAAATTTAATCACTTGCCTTTGGTGATAAACTGCCAGCAATCCTTCCACAAGTTTCTCCATGAGTACCTGTATGTCAGAAACCAAGTTTGTACAAAAAAAAAAAACAACTTTAGTTGGTTAAAATCTATAAACTAAGTGCGGCTCGGATAGCAGAATATGACTAGAAAAACAAAAACATTATTGAGTAACCAGAACATCTAACGCCGCATATGGGCACCAGAACAAAATTCATGCAAAAATAGAGAAGTTGAAAAATCAGCAAATGCCGCTAACCGAGTTAATGGAATGCGAAACCTGCCTAGATAGTGGAGGAGTTTCGGTAAAGGAGGACCATCAAGCACAACTAAGGAGGAAGAATGCAACTTAAAATAGTTATAGTTTCATTACGAATTAAAAAAGTTTAATTCTCTAATTTTCAATACAATGGCATCTTTTATTCATGCGCATGCATCAGCAGCATTGTTATTTATAGAACTGAAAAATTGGCACTCGGATAATCATATGGTTGTAGACACTGCTCCAAAATAATCATAAAACATGGAAACTAATAAGGCCACAGGTTCTGGAATGCCAAAAGCTGCACGCATATATATGGGTCAGTCACGAATAAAAAGAAACGAATTATCATAACCTCGACACGAATGGGCGTAGTCACTATAGGATCAGAGCGGCACAGCCCTCAGCCACTATAGGCAGGGGTTATATTAATGGTTGAGAATGAATAAGTTCAAATATCAACTTTAGTAATCAACTTATTAATTTACAAGTATTTTTTTATATTATGATATCGTATACTCTACTAATTGTATTTAAAATATACACACACACATACATACATATATACCAACTTATAATTATGAGGTAAGCTAAGACTCGAAGCTATTCCTTAATAATCTAGCACTCTATATAATCTCAAGTGTAGAAAACCAGCAGAGAAACCAAGTTGCTTAAACTCTTGTTCAGTCCTGTGTTTACCTTTAGCCCTGTAGATGGTCATAACAAAAATGTCCCCTTCTAAGAGAGCACGAGTCCTCTGACTTTCGTTTGAATCATCAAGCAGCACAGGCTTGCAAGCAATCAGTTTTCCTCTTGCTGGAAGAGCCTTGTAACAGTTCTCCATTATCAGCTTGTATTCATCATCAGTCCATGTAGTTAAAACCCACTTCATAAAGATAGCATCAGCGGCAGGAATGGACTTAAACGTGTCCCCACCAATATGGGTCACTCCAAGGATACTTGGAGCTTCGCCAACAACCTCAGGCACATCAAAATTGATCCCTTCATATATAAAACGATGTTTCTGTAATATCATCCTCAGGCAATCACCTGCACTCCCACCCACATCAACCAATTGCTTCACACCTTTGAACCTATTGTAACCGTCCAAAACGGACGTCATGAACGGCACGGACACTCCCGACATGGCTTTCCGCATCAAGTCGTTCATTTCAGGCATCTTCCCATAATAACTATATGCCGGCTCGCCATGGACTTTCACAAATGGCTCAATAGTTGGGTCCAGAACGGCCTCGTGCACCAAAGGCCACACGCTCATAAGCGCATCTTGGTGATGCTGGAGCACGTAGGGCGCGTACGATAGACCCTCGGCATCAGTAACGAGGGATTTCCCAATCTCGGTGAGGCTGTACTTCCTTTCGCCTCCAAATTCGCGATGCTCCGAGAACACGCCGTAGCTGGTGAGCAAGCGGAGGATACGTTGCAAGTTCTCGGCGTCCCCACCGCCGGATGGGAGGATACGTGTCAAGATCTGGGAGGCGGAGAGAGGGGTGTTGGCCAGTCTTACCTTCTTCCCGCCCTCTCTGCACTCGTTATCTTCCATTACTGCTTACTGACCTTTGAGCTTTGATTTCGCAGCACCATGCCGGCCAAACAAAAAGATAAGACCTGAGCACTTTTTGACAATTTGGATGTTAAGGATTTTTCAGATCTGAAGAGCTTAGGAGGGAACGAATACTTTGGTAGAGGGAGTTGAAAAGTTGTATTTTGGATAAGATAAGACTTGTCCGTTTGTTTTGTTTTTATCCACTCAAAAAGCATAACTCTAAAAAAATTAAAAATAATTCGTAGCCTAGTGGTCTTTTGATTCAATGTAGAAGCTCTAGATTTAAGAGGTCTTGGGTTCGAATTCAGACTAAAACAAAATTAAAATGATAATTTTTAATTACTGATACCTAAGCGTCATTGATCGCTATTACTAAAGCTATTGATACTTCAGTATTAGTAATTAGTGATACATATCTGTTAAACGCGGAAAATAATCCAAATATATGTATTTACTGATACTTTTAAATAAAGTGTCAAAACACAAGTATCAGTAAAGACCATTTTTCTAGTAGTGTGCAGTTTTACAACTCGCAATACATATTTTTTTCTCAAGATTTTTATTTATCGTTTTCTATTTTATTAATTTCTTACCTTATCTGGTTTTCACATTTCTTCTCGGGCCAAACCATCTTGTGCACATTCAACGACAGGGGGATGATGGATTTTTATTCTTAGTTTTTTCATTCCCCTCCCCAACCTGTCTAAGTTAAAAAAGTTGGAAGCTAAAATATTATTGTTAGAGATTTTACTAGTACAACTAACAAGCACCCACCTATGTAATACTTATTAATTTGAACAACCTGGTCCGAAACTAAAATCTAATTCTAATAATAAGGAGCAGTTTTCTTACAGCACAAGTTATGGTTTCGAGTTTTAATGAGTCTGTGTGAATTAATAAAAGGTAAAAAATTATTTAATCCTTAGATTTTGATATTACTGTCTGTCTAATCCTTATATTTTGAAAAATACATTAAAACCCTTTCGGCTTAACCTCCGTTACCATTAAAATAAAAAATTATTACAAAACATTGGATTCTTAAGATATAATTTAAAATAAAAAACCTTTGATATAAATAATGTAAATTTACATTAAAGGCTAATTGTTTAAATTAATTGGAATTGTATATGCAAAACACCCCGAAATTAATGGTGTTAGTGTTGAAAATAATGATGCAATTAGTTGTCTATCGACTAGTCTAATTATTGGTGATATTACTAAGTCTGGTTGCAAACTTGAAGCTAACTAGTTTATGGAAGTCAGCAAAACTATGAGACAGAAGCAATAATAAATAATAAGATTTTCTCTAATGCAACCCTCTCCTTCCTTGTTAAGATCCTACATCCATTAGGGGCCGGTTTGGAATTGTAGTACCAATGAAATAAGCTGCTTATACTATAAGATGAAATAAACTACTAATTAAAAAAGAAGCTTGGTGTTAGGTAAAAAAGTGCATGTGTTTAGTAAATTTTATTACGAAAGTACTATTTTATTATATAATGACAAAATTATATATAAATTTAAATTGTCTTTTATTTAATATTAGGGTTTATGAAAAATAAGACATAATTGTTGTTTTATTAAAATATCAAGTTTATACTAGAAATTTGAAAAAAAATGCGATGCCTTATTTAATAAGCTGCTTATTAAAAAAAAAAGCTTCACATGCTTTTAAAATCAGTTGTCAAAAATTTTACTAAATACCATTTTTGTCAAAACTTAGAAAGTAAACAGCTTATATCTTTTCAACCTCCATCCCTAAGGTCCCGTTTGGGATTGAGGTGCTGTACATTTTAAGTTACAGTTGCTGTGGACAAAAAGCTGTAATTATAAAAAAAAGTTAATAATATGTAGTAAATATAAAATTTTAAATAATAATTTTGACAAAATTATTAAAGATCTAATAGATTTTTCATTATACGAGTGAAAAATCATATCAACATATCTTATAAGCTACAGCATGTAGTATTTACCAAACACTTTTGTATTTTTTAAGTTACAACTGCTCAACTTCAATTTTAAACGCATCCTAATTGGTGGTTTGTTAACCCAGGACAAGGCACCCTACTCTTGCAATCTGATTTTTAAGAGCGACCTCTACCTCGTGGATTTTTAGCAATTAATTGGTGTTAGAGTAGTTTGGTCCTTTAAAATTGGCCTTGGCACAACAGTCTCTGCCTTGTGACCTTGGATGCATCATCTAGTCGGGGTTTATGAACCGCCATGAAAGTCGGTTTTAAAGGATTGTGGAATGTTAGGATTCCACCTTGTGTCGGTATGGGACTAGTTGGTGGTTTATTAACCCAAAGCACCCTCCTCTTACAAGCTGATTTTAAGAGTTAATTCTACCTCATGGGATCCTTTACTTGAAACTTATTTTTTACTAAAATTTTGCTGGGAATTTCATAGCAAATGTAAAAGAATAAGAAGTGATTGTAGTTTCCATCAGCATAGAAACTGAAATTAACTTTGCAGCAAATTGGAGACGGTGTTATCATAGCCAAAATTGAAGCAATTAAAGATATAACACAAGCAGGAAGCTACCATAAGAAGAGAGAGAGCATTGGCTAATAATATCGTTTTCCCACTGATGTCAATTGTCAGACTCTTCTTCTATTGTTAGCCAGTGATTGTAAATATTGTTGTCGATAGTTGACAATCGTAAGATTGAAAATTAGTTCCTCTGCTTTGATCAAGGAGGAAAGACTAATGTGAGAATTTTTTTTTTCCCCCATTACTGTCTAAACTCTATTAGAAATTCACCGACTTCAGAATAGTAAAATTAATTTTAACAGATAAAAACGACGCTGATGCAAAATTCAATGCCACAAATTATCAAAATCAAGATCCCTTGTTTCAATTGAAAGAAAAAAGATCAGCCCTAGCCCTAACTCAACAGCCACAAACTGCCAAAATCAAAATTAAATTTTATTTAATTTATAATCAAATAATAACAAAAAATTGCATGGTTGGCCAATGGCAGCTGGTTATCCCGGCGTGGTGTGGTCAGGCACGTTTGAGTGAGGAAGGGGACTGTTGGATTTGATCGACCGCAGCGTCCAGTGATGTGGCGCGCTGCCACAGTGGCTGATCGTGACTGAAGTCAGCAATGAATGAGAGGTAAGATAAGAGGCTGCAATTTTTATTTTAGAGAGAAGAGATAAGACTGTAATTTTTGTTGGAGAAAGAGAAGAGGCCGACGATCACCAAAAAAAAAAAAAAAAAAAAATTGGAGGCAAGGATTGACAATTAGCACTTGCGTCTTGCTGCTGATGTTGCTTTTTTTATTTTTTTCTTTTTAGAAGTTCTGCTGCTGCTTTGATTGAATTCTTTTAATTTTTTTTTTTGGTTTATTGTTTAGTTTTAATTTGGTTACTGGGTTGAGCTTGGGTTAAGATTTGGGTTTCAATTCTTTTAACATTTTCGTTTTAATTTTGATTATTTTGTTTTATTTATTGTAATTTTGATTATTTAACATATAAATTGCAAACAAAACCAAAGTGTCTCATTTTTTTTAATTAAAAGTAAAATAATTATCTCGTAAATATTTTGTTAAATTCTCTCATGATGTTAAGAAAAAGCGGAACAATGATAAACATTGTAAACTTAAGGTGAATTGTTATTAAAAAAAAAATTGTATGTTAGTAAGACTTGAACTCAGCACCTGAGTCTTAACTAGTGAAGTTGTTCCTTACACGCGAACTAGACTGCATCAAATAATTTTTGAAGTACTAATACGGCATCTTCTATTGTTTTAATTTAAATTTTTACCCCGTGATGGTAAATATTGGTTTAACACAAGGCTTGGAGCAGTTTTCATATTCTAAATTTTAGATTTGGTTACCATTTTCCATGATATATGTTAATTCTTGATCACATGCTACGCAATAATCTATTTTTTAAGCACTAGTTGAACATTAATTTTAGAATTCATATGGAAGATAATTTTCAGCACATAACTTGGAAGAGCACTTCGATTTCTGCAAACCAAAACTTGTCACTTACAAAACAGGTTTGACTTGGTAAACATATAATTGTTTTTATTTTTCTGTTTTTACATTTCAAGGGGTGAAATCATGTTTTTATGTATTTAACCTGTTCTAAGAGTGTGATAACCTTTTAATAGATTCTTTAACAGATTGAAATGAGGTAACCCACAAAACGGTCGGTTAATATATACAAATTGATAATTGGTGCTGAGTAAATTGTCATAATATTTTATTTATGGTTATTATTTATTTGTACTCTTCCCAAGATGCATAACTTAATGCTACTCGGACCCACATGCCGCGTTAATTTATTCAATATTTCTAGTCATTATATAGTATAAAGAAATGAGAAAAACATAAAAAAAAAAAGATTTCTAACATTGTCACAAGTAACGGCATGATCCTTTAATAATTTTTAAGAGTACCGAGGACCAAACAAGCATTTGTATCAAACCCTAAGTCCCTAACAGTGAAAAGGAATCTATCCCAAATTATATAAATTCCTTCACGGTAGTAGGTTGCACCACAAGTAAATTTCTGCCATTTTCGTCACCCCTTTCAATTCATGATACCGGAAAAGGAAAATGTTGTGAAGAAATTTCATCTAATTAGACATCAAGCCCATTTATTTCTTCTTATTGGAACTGCTTGAAACTGTTAAATGTTATCAGTACCATATAATTAATTACAGCAAAAAAAAAATCATATAATTAATTGATATTATTGAACTTCCCAAGATCCGGCTATCAGATTACAAGAGAAAAATATGGAGATATGTACGTCTAGTTAAAGTTAAGAATTAATATATAATCCCTGAGATAGTATCTCCTGTATTAAAATAGGAGGTATGATATTCAATTTTTTTCTTTTAAAAATGTGCTTTTTGCTCGCAGATAATAGAATTTGGTTCATAATACATATATATGGATCGAAAGATTTACATTTGAATTATTCACAATCAAAATGTTGATTATACATACGTACAATTAGGAAAAGGTTAAAAAAATTAAGAAAGTCTGTAATTACCAGTGAAATTAAGCATACCAGAGTAAAGTCTTGTCTTTTTTGGAGACTCAAGCAAAACGAAACGATCATCAAGTGACCCTTGAGGAGGTTTGGGAGCAACTGGAGTAGCCCCCGAAGAATTATTTCTTTATTTTTGCTAAATAAATTAAAGTAATGAATCATTCCCGAATATATTGGAAATGTTCTCCTCAATATCATGACTTCTTTGGTGGAAACCCTAGCAGCGTTAATTTCTTTGTGCATGTTGACGTCCCATGACACCCATAGTGGTGGGAGGATTCACAGGACCTCTTACATGTCTTACATTGCTACCTTCCGGTGATGATCCGCCGGCGTCGCTGGACGCCGTAGCTTGTGGTGGATTGCCTCCAAGACAACAGATTCGATTTCCCATTCTTTCTTTTCAACCTAGAGGATCAATGCCGAAATTGCTGTGATTTTATAAGAAGAAATTGTTGGTTTTTATTAATATTATTCCCATTCTTCTCTCCTCGTTGACTTGTATTGTGTTTGTCATATATGCATGTATTAACTTCGTTAGTTCAATTTCCTGTACCGAATCCAGACAAAACCTAGTATGGATTTTTTCGTCTAAGTTCTCAAGTTTCTAAAATTTTCATTTAAATTTTTCTATATATATGCATATATTATTTAGACCCATAAGAGGCCAAATCCATTCCTCTAGTATTTGAGAGATTTTTTCTACCTTTACAAATAATTGGGAAAAAAATAGTCGTCTGTGTGATTCAAAACTCTCCCTTCAAACAGGAGGGAGAGGGTTGTTACCAGCCGGCTACTAGTCTAGGTGGCATATATGTTTTATAACGCTGTTGCTTAAAAAAATTGACAAAAAATATGTAGGACTTCTCTTAGAATAGTTTTCAAATACTCTATTTACATTACACGCACGAGAAATGTGCTACAACTTCCCTCACTTAAGTGGCCTTTGTGGCTTTTATTTTTTGTCTGAAATCTAAATAAACTTAAATGAGTTTGAATTCTTAATAGAATTGAGTGTCTAAATGAGAATGACCTATTTATTTTTTTGTCTAAATCTTTGATAGTAAGTATTAAGTTTTTTTTTTCCAATTCAAAAAGTCTGAAAATCAGTACTCTTAGATTTTGTGCCCTTGCAAATTTTAAATATTAAATAAATCATAAATATCTCAATGAACATAAATAAGATAGTTAAACATCTCAACAAATATAAGTAAGAGAGTATTTGATCATAACGCGAATCATGCTAAAGTGAATTTAATCCTTTATTATTCTAAATTAGAACATCTTAATCAATTTTATTGCAGTTTATAATGGAACATATGAAAAATATTCTTAAAAAATTGTAAAGATAAATACTGCCTGTTTGAAGAAAATAAAAAGATAAAAGTAATGATAATCTATTACTATATTATCACAAGTTAGAGATAATTAATAATGCTAATTAATAAATTTTATTTAGGTTCGGATGGAATAAGTTAATTAGATATGAATATTTTAGAAAATGTCTTTTAATAATATCATTTAGACTTTTTAGATTAAGTAAACAACTAAAAGAATTGACTTTAATGGCTTAGCTACTAAAAACTTTGATTAAGTTGACAAAATAAACAAACTTAATTAATGACCCGACTTAATAAAAAATTAAGTCAAATAAGTCTTTGAGTTTAAAAAGAAAAAAAAAAACTCTTATACTCATTCTTAAGATGAAAAAGTTAATTAACTTAACATGCATGTAATGATCAGAAAATTCTGGATGGAGTGCATATTAATATCCTGAATATCTTTCCATGCAAAAGTATATCAACAAACTGGAAAAGATATATATAGAAATAAATCGTGATAATAAATTATTAACAATCAGTTGGACATAGTTTGAACTTAATCACGGGATTGAAATTGTAATATGTAAAATGAAAGATAAAGCAAAATTTCGTTAGACCTTGATCGTTGCTTTGATTCGGCAAAACAATTCTCTTGCAATTAGGGCATCATTTTGTAGCTACTCAGATTTTAGCTTTAAGGGTTCCGTGGGATATCTTCATCTCACTTTTTGTGTACATCCTGCACTTTTAGATTATTATCTATGTTATTTAATTTTGTAAGTACACCCATTTGATACTAAAATCTCTCTGACTACATAGACACCGAGGTTAAAGAAAACAAACTTAAAATGCACATTTGGAAAATTGCTGCAGTTATCTGAGACTTTTGATTTTGATATAACCGGTTATAATTAAACCAAAACCTTAGTATTTAGATGATAATTGCCTTATATTTTAAGTGTCATTACAAACTTCTTCTAAATTAATTCATGGAAAAATATTCTGTATTAAAGAATTCACCGACGAAATCAAAATTTGGTACGCCTAGTTGACTACGGAAGGATTAGGAAATTAAATGCATACGAGGGACTTTGGACTGCTTCCACATAATGATAAGGAGTTGCATTTAATATATGCGTATGACATTTTCATAAATGAGTTACATGGCAAACATGGTAAGAACTTACTATAGATGAGCAATGCACATTGAACACTCAACATTTGTCTAATATATATGTAAAATAGTTAAATAGAAATATCTATTAGTACATCACTTATGTGAAATTAAAATTTATCTATTAGTAATTGGAATGTTATATATTACATCAATTTAAGATACAATTACACAAACTAAACGACATTATATGCGTAGTTTGATTAATTAAAAGAAGAATGATACTATTGTCTTTCAGAATCATTTTTTTTTACCACTTAGGTCTTTTATAATTTCTAGGCTAATTTCTAATACTTAGTCTAACTCGTGCATTAAAATATTAAAAAAAAAGAGGAAGAACAGTTAAGAAGTATAATTATATGATTTAGAATAAAACATAAGTTACTGTCGTGTCAACCTTTGTCTTTAACGTTTTGCTTGGATGTTGGGTAAAAGGTGAGATTAGACTAATTTGAAGAATTAAAAAATAATAATTTAAAGTTCGGTTTGGCCGTCAAGACTGATAAATTTGTCCAAATCTTAGTCCAAAATTCGTAGGACTAATAGTCCCTATTTTCATATGAGTTTAGATAGAATTGAATTTCTTATTATAATCCAAATTTTCTACTTATATCAAAATCTTATTTAGTAAGTTACTTTTAACTTGTATTTAATTTAAGATTAATATCAAAATTTTAATTCAACAATTTATTTTTAACTAGTATATAATACTAGTAGTTAAATAATTGAATAATACTAATTATTTAATTCAACAATTTGTAATATAGTTAAAAAAATAATATAGTATTATTTAAACAGTCATTTTAGCTTCATTAAAATAAATTTAACATAGTCCGACATTATACTAAATAAATTAATATATAATCAGTATAGTCCAATCTAATTTTAAAAGAAATTTAGTCTAATCCAACCTTCCAAATGTAGCTTAAACACTACTAGAAAAATGGGCTACCATGACAGAGAATATATGTCATCTGACCCCCCTTATGACAGAGTTTCCATCTGTCATTGTAGTCCCTCTCACAAATCTGTGACAACATTTTATCTATCACATGTTCCTATGACAGTGTTTATCCATCACACATATGTCATGAACCAAGTGATGTTCGATTTGCGAAGCTTTCGAGAATTAATTGAAAATTTTAGCGGGTAATTTAAATTATTTTGGATTTGGCGGGTTTCTTCAAAATCTTTCATATATTAATGATTCACATTCTCTGTCAAGAGATTTAAGGTTTAAAAAAATAAAATTATTATTTTCAATTTTGAAATTATATTAATACTAATTAACATTATTTAAATTTCAGAATTTTGAAATAGAAATAGCAAAAGCCACATTTTAAAACTTGAATGAACAAAAATAAAATTACATTCAAATTCATAAAACTATCTAATACCAAATAGCACCATACACTAAAAATTTCAATCACTTGAAACTTCCAACAAATAGCATCATCAAAATATATCGTGTATCATATCTCATAAATCCTTTACAATATCCAATCATCAGCCTATCACTAGAAAAAAAAATTAATCCATAAAAAAACACTGATATTAAATTCCCAAAAGCCACCAACATCACCTGAAAAATAGATTAACCAAAAAAATACAGATTAACATGTTGACCACAAACAATTAATCAAATTCACAATAAAGTTCACCAGTGTGTAATTGATTTAATCAGCTTTGATACCAAAGGGAAAATGAGGATAAATAGCCTTAAAGGAAAAAAAAACTCACATTTGACAATTGACATAATGAAGCAGTAAACCTCATGAGTTGTAAAAGAGAAACAGGAAAGAGAAAATAAGGGACATCTTCAATGTATGTAGTTTATATTAAGCTAAATAGGAAAGGGAAAATAAGGGACATCTTCATTGCATGTAGTTTATATTAACCTTTTTTTTTTGTTCCTAAAGATGTATTAAGAGGAAAAAGGATATTCATTCAATGCCTGCATCTCTGATTTGTTAATCTAATTATTCTCCTATTCCTATTGGTTAATAAGGGAGTCAATAAGATTTTAATTTAACAATATACCAGTGACAATTAACTAGGTCTTCATTAAGAGTTGTTGAATTAGAAAAGATTTAAGTATAAACAAACTATTGTGCAACAAAATACATATTGAAGAGAAATATCGAACCAAGTGCAATGCCAAATACAAGAAAAGAGAATTTTTAGTCTAGCCTTCTATAGATTTCAATTCTGAATTTCTTTATGCACCAAACTGAGTATATTTCAAAGACTACAAATTAATTAATGCAAAACATCTAAAAACATAACAAATTTCCATACATAATTAAACAATATCCACCAAAATCAAGCTAATAAAAAGAAAGGTAAAAGTTCTAAAAATCCAAAAGAGGAAATATCATAAAATTCTAGAATCACCGGAATCTCCCCATTCTATCAACCTTAATGCCATGCTTGTAGGCTTGTAGGCTTGTGAACACTGACCCTATCCAACTCAAAGAAAGAAGATGCAGGCTAGTATTCTCATCTAGATTACATCACATTAGCATTTGAGATATTTTTACTTTAATGTTTCAAAGAGAAGAATTTTTGTTAAAGCAAGATTTTCAACAAATATGTTAAAAGGAATGCTCATTGTTCAAGGATTTAAAAGGATACCGAGTATAAGTTTGTTTACAAAATATTTTTTATTTTTCTTTTTTCTTGTTAAACTATGATAAACTGAAAAATACAAGTATAACTTGATTTTAAAAATCAACCAAGACAAGAAAATAGAATGAACAACTATTCTTATAGGAAATGAATGGAAAACCTCTAAATGTAGTCAATGGTTTAGTAAGGACAGTTGGAACCATAAGCAGTGGATATGTTTCTAATGAAAATAATATAATCCATCATCTATATAAGTTGAGAAAAAATAAATTTCATGTCAAAGATCTAAAAAATTTGAAGGAAACCTGATAGTAAACAAATATTCAATTCATAATAGTATGAATAATAAAAACATTATTGTCAACTTGAAACGTAAAGTTGCTTTGTGTTTTTGTCAGCCAGTCCTATTGTTTTTAGCAAAACAACAAACCTTAGCATTTTAATTGGTAACAAATCAGAACCAACATAAAAATAAAATTAGAAAAGATATAGAGATGTATTCTACCATTGTGCAATGTTGGTATCGTCACCGTCTATTCAATAAAGATCAATGACCCCCTTAGACAGGACATAACTCGAGTGATAGGAAAAAGAAAATTAAATAGTTGTCATGAGCTATCTTAAACTTATGCAATCAAATATTTCAAAGACGATGCTAAAACAAACCAATGTAAAAACATTATTACCTTGAACCATTATCACCAAAGTAGTGAAGTCAAACCACAGTGGCTTGTTGTCTACCTTTACCTGACTACATAGGTCCTTCCGAACTGATCTAGTGTTGTTCTAATAGTTTTAACCCTTGAAAATAAGTCATCACAAAATTCAATAATCAAGATTAATGATGAAGAATTTTACATACGTAACAAGAACCCATAATTACTAACAAAAGAATTTCATAATGAAAGTTTTTTTAATAAAACTCAACAAAGCTTTGTCAAGAGAAAACATAAATTAAAAAAATGATAGAGTATAAAATAAATAGGGGAGAATAGAACAACTAAGCCCCTTTATAGCAAGTATCGAAATGAACTAAATAACAATGGTACATGTTAGCTAAAACGATAATAGAGGTTCTTTAAAATTTTTTTTTTTGACGAAAGCCACGAGTCTCTGGAGGGTCAGTAGTTCTTAGAGAAGAGCCCAAGTTTTCCAAAGGTACTGTACTAAATACACAACAGGCTAAATCAAATTTTATTGGAAGAATTATTGTACAAAACCATTGCAATTAACCCCAAATTACAACCAACCAAGCCGTAGTAATTTAATTGAGAGTTAATATATGAAAAGTGAAAAAATTCAACACTATCACCTCGACCGATACCTAACCTGCAGGGAGGGAAACAGAAGACCATTTGTACCAAAAAGCTCGCTTCACTTTGAACAGTGACAGTGAGGTTGGGAAATCAAATTCAAGGTCACGTGCCTGCAGCCCTCCTGACTTGCTGCTAAATGTGCAATTTGAGTTTCGACTCTGGTCCCCGGCCCCGTTGCAATGTCCGCTAACTCAACCTTTCCTCTGAAATGTTTATTTTTTAGGGTATTATTACTCAATATATGAAAAATCCAATTGAGGAACAAAAGAATAGAGAAGAACGAAATTTATTTACCTTCATCAACCAGAGCGATAGTGAGGGTTTCTTCAAAAATTATCGGTGAGTTTGAAGGATTACTCAATAGCAAATGATTTAGGGTTTGGAGGAGAACATCAACTTCTACATGGCAAATAACAACGATTTCGAAGGATTAAGGGTGTATTTTCGTCTTCTTTATTAGTGAGGGAAGAGCCTCAAATTTTGACTTAGGGTTTTTATTTTGGATTTCTCACTTGCAGCAAGGAATTTGATCTATTAAAGTTGTACAACACTTGGAAATTATTTTAGTTAAGTGTCTAGCTCATAAACGACTTAGTTTCCTCTTTGTAAATTCTATTTTGATTTTAGTTTAATTAAAAGCTTTCAATTGTTGCAATAAATTAATGAATTGACGTCATTCTTTTTTGTTGAAACAACGTCACTTTTGTGAACAACTTAATAATAAATTAAAAATAAATCGAAAATGAATAAAATATATTATTTTTTTTATTATAGCTTGTGATAGAAATTTAGTTTGTCACATAAGTATCATGTAGTTGTGATACATAAAAACTTTGTCAAATGTCTATCATACATTCTTGATAAATAACTAATTTTCTATTATCTATCACAAAAAATCTGTCATAGTAAGTCATTTTTCTAGTAGTGTAACGGTAAAAATGTGAAAAAGATAAAAACAATTAGCATCAAATAACGGTATCTTTGTAATGGCTATGACGAAATGGGCCATTAGAAAAAAAATATGGGGGACCAAAATGGTAATATCTCTTTGAGTGACAAAATGTATTCACCAATATATATTAAGTAAATTTTTTACTTTTTCCCTTTCTAATTTGGGTGGGATTATTTACACTTTAATAATATATTTTGCACACTCTTATTTTAATAAAACTTAATATTACTAAGATACTCATAATGTAATTTATCATTAAGGAAAAATTAAAATAATAAATTAAAATATTTTTACACACAAATCACTAGATCTTACCTTGTTTCAATATCAAATATCTAGTTTTTAAAAAATAACAAATCTAATTTATCATTTAACTAATATAAATAGCTTCAAAAAGTATTTATTCAAAGAGATGAACAGTATTTGAAAAGAATTATTTCTTTTTCTTTTGGGAAGGTTTACCGACACCATTATTCTTATTTCTTCATTCGCTCATCTCCATGGATAAACTGATTCTAATCCACTCATCTCTATCAATCCTTGTTAATTGAATACAGAACTTGTTGACTATTAATTATTTTTAAATCTTTCATTTGGGTGTTAAGTAACTGACGTGCATAAAAGAGAAAATAACATAACACGACTAATTTAATTAAGGGCAATTTTCATATTTAGGAGAATGAGTATTAAATGAATGTGTAAAGTAAAAGACTATCCCAAGTATATTTAATGAGTGCGATTGCCATTTTTAACCTACAACTTTTAGTTCAATCATAAGTTCAATCATTTTTCTTCTAAGTTTTTCATAATAACCCATCGACGCCAAAATTTTAAGAAAAAATAGATAAATGGTTTCTGCTGAGATAGGTTTTTAAATGGTTTTTTTTTTCTAATATCATTAGCAATGAAGTTTTATGAAAACTTTAAGAAAGTACAGTAGAACCTGTATAAATTAATAGGGTTGGAACCATATAAAATCTATTAATTAAAAGAGAAATAAAATAATTGATAATTTAGTAACTTATTAATTGATCAATAAATTAATAATTTGCTATTTATAGGGTTATTTACAATTCAATTAACATACATCGACAACAATTCATAATTTCTTATTATAATTTGAGAAATCAACCTAAGAGCTTTTAGGTGCAATAAGAAAAATAAGAGATTAGATCCAACTAGATATAAATTAAAAAAAAAAGTAATGATAAAGTCATATTTTATGTAAATAAGTAATAATAGAGTCATATTTTATGCAACTAAAATATATTAGTCATCTACATTTGTAATTTCAGTAAATTATTAATTTATGATTCTAATGTGACCATAAAGTTATATACAATTTTTTAGAAAAATATTATCTCACTATTTTATTAAAATTATTAATTTAGTCCATTGGTCCAAGTTGGGATCTTAAAAATTTATTATATAATAGAGATTATTAATTTATAGATATTCTACTGTAAGTAGTAAAAATTGAAAATTCAAAGAGGAAAAGTTTAGATCTCCCTTTTTATTCCATTAGATATAATGTATAGAATATTACATTATTTATTATATACCAGTTCTCCCTAATGTTTTTATAATTTTACAACATTACCATTACTTTCAAATAAACTTCTATTTATATTTTTTTATAAATTAGATAAACCAATTTAAGCTAAAAATGTTATTTTCTAAAAATTAGAAAATTTTTTATTCTTATTTTTAGTTATTCTAATATTTTTATTATCTATAAAAAAAGATATTAAATAAAAATTCTGACTAAAAAATTTTTCAACCTGAAATGCATAGTTACTTTTTACATAGATTGCAGCAAATATATAACAATTCTAATTCCACAACTTATATCTCTCTTTTTCTAGATTCTATATATATTCAATAAACCCACTAATTGCGTTTTGGGACTCTCCAAACACCAAACTATCACCACATTGCTAATAAAAACTTTACAATTCTCAATTCTAAAAACATAATTAAAATTTCATTACACACTTTTTTCCCAAAGCACAAAAGGAAAGAAAAATGCTACATCTTTTCTGAATCTTCTATAAATAAAAAAATTGAAAATGTATTAGAATCACCTTAATTTAAAAAATGTGTCTTTTGTACATAATTTATATTTACCCAAAACATGACAGCTAATATTTATTTATTTACTGATTTTCTGGAGCGGGCTAATAGTTTTTTAATTAAACACAAAAATGGGATCTTGTCCACTCAATAAATGCCAAGCCCACTTTTTCAACAGTATCAGCATGATAAAAATTCGAAGGCCAATTAAGAAACACCACTTTCAGAGGATTGACAAAAAAAAGGAGCACATAAATAAACATATGGGGTTCGCCTAACTTACATTTGATGTAACTTACGGCCTGGATGTGAAATTTCATCCAGCCTCCATATTCGATATTATTTATATTATATTCATGAATATTATAAAACTTTCTGATTTGGAAAATTTCGTTAACCCCTTACACTTAATTTTATTTTATTGAAACCCTAGAGTACGAATTCGCCCCCTATAATTTTAAATTCTCAAAATAACCTCATTTAATTAAAAAATTTAATAATTATTAATTGAATTATAATTATAATTATAATTATTATTTTATTATAATCATAAATATATTTATATTTTTTTAAATCGATTATTGTTATTATTAATAACAAGAATAAAAAAGTATTACAATTAATTAATCTATTAACAATAATTAATAATAATTTTTATTAAATTGTTAATAATAATAATAATTAACGATAATTATTATTAATAATTAATTTTGAATAATTATAACAATTAAAATACAAAATAATAATTATGATAAAAATTAATTAAGGATTTTATAACAATTGGTTATAATTTAACTCATTCTGATTTTAATTCTAAGACAAAATAAACACATAAATGATAATATAACTCATTCTAATTACGATTTCTTCAGTTCAAGTAAATAAATTAAAATAATAATAATAATAATTCATTTAATAATATATTTTCTCAAATATTTATTTTTAATTTACTTTTTTTTCTAACAACCAATATATTTTCATCGAGTTAAAATTAATTTACATCTTATTCTATTGTAAGATTTTACAAAACATGATTATTTTCAAAAGTTAAAAAAATCTACACACGCACACACACACACACACACACTCTCTCTCTCTCTCTCTAGAAAACATTTTAGAGAAAAATAAATAAATAAACAAAATAACATTACAATTTATTTACTTGAACTGAAGAAATCGTAATTAGAATAAGCTGTATTACCATTTATGTGTTTATTTTATTTTAGAAACAAAATCAGAATGAGTTAAATTGTAAACCAATTGCTATAAAATCCTAAATTAATTTTTATTATAATTATTATTTTTTATTTTCATTATTATTATTATTGTTATTATTATTCAAAAATTAATTATTAATAATAATTATCGTTAATTATTATTATTATTATTAACAATTTAATAAAAATTATTAATAATTATTGTTAATAGATTAATTAATTGTAATACTTTTTATTCTTGTTATTAATAATAACAATAATCTATTTAAAAAATATAAATATATTTATGATTGTAATAAAATAATAATTATAATTATAATTCAATTAATAATAATTAAAATTTTAATTAAACGAGGTTATTTTTAGAATTTAAAATTATAGGAGATGAATTCGTATTCCAGAGTTTCAATAAAATAAAATTGAGTGTAAGGGATTAAATAAAATTTTTAAATCAAAAAATTTTATAATATTTATGAATATAATATAAATAACATTAAATATGGGAGGCTGGATGAAATTATACAGCCAGACCGTAAGTTGCATTAAATGTAACTTAGGCGGACCCATATGTAAAAGAGAAACAATTTCATTTTTTTAGGGGAAAAAAGGACACTCGACCTAGGGATTCCCGAAATTTTTTGTCCCGCTGTTTGTCGGTCAACAGTTGAAAGGTGCTGAGAATTATCTCTATTGCTATTATTGGATTCTTTAATGTTTGGTACTGTACATAAGGATCTTCGGATATACCTTACTTTTTTGAACTTTATTGCTTTCATTAATTTTCTAAATTAACCGTTTAGTTAAATTTGGATAACCTGCGAAATTGGATCTCGTATTAACATTTTTTTTATAATCTTTAAATGCACAAGAATTGACGAAATTATTAGCTCAAGGTATATGAACTAAAGTAGCATTTACTTTTATATAGTTGTAATTTTCGTTTCTAATTTTCCATTTCAAACTAGGGATAACAAGACTCTACCAAATTATATATAGATGAATAAGAGTCATTTTATAAAATTATGGCATCAATACCGTAATTAAACATAAATTATATAAATGAAACATAAAACTTATAAATTTAACATAAAATTTGTAAATCAACATTAATTGGAAAATAAAATATAAATTTTAGAAATTAAATATAAAACTTGTAAATAGAAGGTAAAATAAGTAAATTAATATAAAACTAATAAATTTATGTATTATTAGTAAATAAAACACAAACTTGCAAATATAATATAAAACTCGTAAATCAACATTAAGTGCAAAATAAAACATAAATTTTAGAAATTAAACATAAGATTTGTAAATCGAAGATAAAATAAGTAAATTAATATAAAATTAGTAAATTGATGTATTACTAGTAAAAAAAATAAAAACTTGCAAATATAACTTAAAACTAGTAAATCAACATTAACTGTAAAATAGAATATAAATTTTTAAAATGAAACAAAAGACTTGTAAATAGAATGTGAAACAAGTAAATTACTATAAAACTAGTAAATTGATATATTATTGGTAAATAAAACAAAAACTTATAAATATAACATAAAACTAGTAAACTAACATTTAGTGCAAAACAAAACATAAATTCTGGAAATAGAACAGAAGACTTGTAAATTGAAGGAAAAACAAGTAAATTAATATAAAACTAGTAAATTAATGTATTACTAGTAAACAAAATAAAAACTTAAAAATGTAAAATAAAACTAGTAAATCAACACTAACTACAAAATAGAACATAAATTTTAGAAATAAAACATAAGACTTATAAAAGGAAGGTAAAACAAGTAAATTACTATAAAATTGGTAAATTGATGTATTACTGGTAAATAAAATGAAAAGTTACAAATATAACATAAAACAACTAAATCAACATTAAATGCAAAATAAAACATAATTTTTTTAGATTATGCCTAATACTTAAGAATAAAAAGTAAAATAAGTAAATTAATATAAGAGTTGCTACAAAAAAAAGTTCACAATTGTAAAATAAAAACTCATTATAATGTTTGTTAACTTATATATTTATTGATTTTTTTATTCAAATTGAATAATGCTAGCTTTACATTTATGTAATAGATGTTATGTTTTATTAAAGATGAAATTTATTCTCAAAATCGGATTTTGAAAAAAATATTATTTTAATATCTTTCATAGTAGTTGTAAGAAGAGATTATTTTGCATCTTTCTACACTTCCTTAATAACAATCCTAAATGGTCCTAGGCACAAGTAAAAAGTTTGAAACTACATAAAGTATGCATAAAACTCAAAATTAGATATAATTTTATTGATATATCAAATATATTCTAGTAATATAAGAATTTTTTTTTATTTCATTTTTGCCTGATCCACATCAAGATAAATAATTGCGCTTAATTCATTTGTGTAATAAATAGATATTACATTCATTTGTGTAATAAATAGATATTACTATAGAAAATGAAAAAAAAAATATACAAATGTCCTACAATAAATATAGAATTTATGGTTAAACCAATTCAATAAAATTTATTCCACTTTTTTTCAATACAATTCTTTTTGTTTAACTAATGAGTAATTTTTTTGTTTTTAATTAAAGAAAGGGAAATTATCATTTGTATACCCTTAGTTTACTCAATTATCAAAAATACTACAACACTTTAAGGGTGTATCAATCGTCCATCCTGAGTTGACAAAATGTATCAGCTGACCACCAAACCGTTAGTTGTCGTTTAAGTA
Source organism: Citrus sinensis (assembly GCF_022201045.2). NCBI lineage: Eukaryota > Viridiplantae > Streptophyta > Magnoliopsida > Sapindales > Rutaceae > Citrus > Citrus sinensis. Next base: position 20,011,349 of record NC_068560.1, read on the forward strand.
TGATGACGTCAGAAGGGTAATTTGGTCTTTTCATATAATACAAGTGATAATTTAAGGGTATACAAGTGATAATTTTCAACGGTAAAATCGTCAATTCACTGTAACTCCATTAACTTTCAAACGGCAACTAACGGTTTGGTGGTCGGCTGATACATTTTGTCAAATAAGGATGGACGATTGATACACCCTCCAAGTGTTGTAGTATTTTTGATAACATAGCAAATATAGGGTATATGAATGATAATTTTCCTTAAAGAAATTATTTTTTGTAAATGAATAAAATATTTTTCACTAAAATTATGTAGAAACAATGTTGATTTTTTTAAATAATTAGTAACCTTGTACGAATTTACTGGTTTTACTTTATATTTACTAGTTCTATATGTAATTTGTAATATTTACATCTATTACAGTATCGATGCCATAATTTTCATTAGGACGTTATAGAATTTTCCAAAGGGATAATTCTATTTACGCCCTTTTATTATCCTTATCAAATCCCTTTTCTATTTTTATCCTCTTCATTCCTGAAATTAATGACCTTTGTTTGGTTCTTTCTTTCTATTCAATAAGCTCGTCTGTCTATCTTTAGTTCTCACCCTTTCATTTCAACCCCTTTTTACTTCTTCTTGATGTTGTAGCATTTTAAATGTAGAGACGACATGCAACATTATATTCAATGAAATTACGTGAATTTGTTGGAAAAAAAAGATTTATTAAGTAGCATCAACTCCTAAAAAAAGAAAAAAGAAATTATGCAACAAAGAATTCCACTTCAAAAAGATAATAGGCATAAGGTTTGGTAAATAAAGTTAATAATCTATGAAAACTTTGTATAATTATCTTTTCAACAAAAATAAATTGTAAATTCAGTAATAATTATATTAGAAGAAATTCATACTCATTTTCAGTTGGCTTGAGTTTATAACGGAGAAAGAAAGTGAAATAAAATCGTATGCGTGTTTAATTAGACAAGTTTTTACTTTGGGTTCGGCTATGTTGGAACTGCTCCATAGTGAAACACTGATTATTACTATACGATTATAGAGATAAATAAGATCTGTACTTACTGCTATGATGTGATAGTTATCATCAGTACTCCACAGTGGAACAACTCCACCGTAGCCACTATCTTTTGCTTTTAATACAATTTAACAATATAAAGAAATTAATTGTAAATGCAAAACAATAAATAAGGATTTTATAAGAGAAATTTAGCACTGATATGGAGTGCTAAAAGGATTGGAGCCAATTTAGGTCCATTGTACTTCTTGTTGGAGAATTTAAAGGATAAAACACAAATTTTTGTTAAAAAACGCTCAAGAACATTATAAGAACAATTCACACTCTCACAAATCATTCTCAGAAGCTTAATTTTGCTTTTTATGCTTTTTTCTTCTTAGACTTGATGTATACAACACAAATGACAAAGGAATTTATAGTACCCAAAACTCTCACAACCACTCATTTATTCTCAACCTAACTTATTCCACTTCACCTACAACACCAACCTTACCTACCAAACCTACTACCACAAATCTTATTGACCACCCAAGCTCACTTAACTTAGAAAGTTCAATGAGATGGGCTAGGCTTTGTGTTTTTTAGACTTGGATGGAAAACAAGTTTATAATCCAACACTCTCTTTAAACTTGTTTTATAACACCCAGTAAAGTTCTCAACCTGAAGAAGTCTTCTTGCTCTAGTGGTTTGGTAAGATGTGAGTAATTTGACTATGTGATTTGACATACCTCGCTTGTATTTCCTTCCTTTAAATGCACTCCCGTGTGAAATGTCAATATGCTTACTTTGATCATGGAAGACAGGATTCTTAGCCAAGGCAATTGTTGTTTGTTGTCAATGAAAAATCTCCGTAGGTTCTTTTTGTGATAAACCCAACTAATTCAATAAATTCCTTAGCTATATTGCATAATAAATATTTGATGAAGCAACTACGTACTCAGCTTTACAACTAGAAAATGTAGTAATAAGTTACTTCTTCGACATTCATTTGAAAGCAATGTTTCCATAAAAAATACATCCTACGACGCTTTTTCGATCATTTATTGCAAATGATTTTTTTTTACAGCCTTAAAATGGGTGGTCTTTGGATTCTCCATGTATCGACTCACAAGGCCAGTAGCGTAAAGGATGTCAAGTCTCATACATGTCAAGTAACACAAACTTCCAACAAGGCTTTTGAAAACAGTTAGAGCTACTTTTTCTCCGTCGTTATAGTTGGATAGCTTGACCCTGCACTCCACTTGTGTGCTTATTAGAGTGCAATCATTCATCTTGAACTTCTTCAGTATCTCGTTTGCATAGCTTTCTTGTGAAATAAAAATGCCATCTTCTCGTTGCTTGACATCAATGTCCAAGTAGTATTATGCCATCAAACCAATGTCTCTCATATTAAATTCTTTTGCTATTACTTTCTTGAACTCTCCAAGTAAGCTTAGATTACTTTCTGTAAAGATAAGATTATCCACTTATAAGCACACAATTAGAGTATCTCCTTATTTGAATTTGATATATAAAGCGTGATTATAGGGACATTCAGTGAAGCTATTTTCTTTAAAATGCCTATCAATTTTATTGTTCCAAGCTCTTGAAGCTTGCTTTAACTCGTAAAGTGTCTTCTCCAATTTCAAAACTTTGTCTTAATGCCCTTTTACTTGATAGCCCAATGGTTGTTCAATGTAGGCTTTTTCTTCAAGAATTCCTTTTAGTAAAGCAGACTTTATATCCAACTTATGAATCTTCCATTTGTTCTAAGTAGCCAAAGAAATAATAAGTACGATAATTTCAAGTCGGGTTATAGGAGCAAATACTTTATCATATTCTATACCAGCCTTTTGACTATAACATTTTACGACTAACCTTGCTTTATGCCTTTCAATTTCTCCTTTAGCATTTCTCTTCATCTTGTAAACCCATTTAACACCGATCACCTTGTGACTTTTATGAAGAATAACAAGTTCCTAAGTGTCATTCTTCATTATGGCTTTGATTTCTTCATTCATTATGATTCTTCACTTCTTATCTTGTGCAGGTTCTTGGAAGTTGACTGACTCATAATCAGCAAAGAGGCAAAAGAGAGTGAGATTATCAAGTTTTCCAATTATCTCATAGAGATCTTGTAAACTTCTCGTACGTGCCACATTTCTGTCTTTAAAAAATAATGGTAGTGAGTCTCCATGAGTGCTTGTTATTGGTAAGGTAGCTAGAGTTATGGGTTCTTTTTTTTTTTTTTCTTGTTTGCTCTTTCGATGTCCGTTCATTTTCTTCAAAGGAGTAAAAGTTGAAGTCATTCCCATTAGAGCCAAAATCTCATCCTTCTTCTTCATAAAAAATTACATCTCAGCTGATCATGATTTTTCTATTGTTTGGATTATACAGTTTTCATCTTTAGAATTGTTGTCATAGCCGATGAAAATAAACGTCTTAGACTTTTGTCATCCAGCTTGGTTTTTCTCTTATTTAGTATATCTAAATGATTTGTGCTTCTAAAAACTCTTAGATGTGAGATGCTTAGCTTTCTGCCACTCCATGCTTCTTGTGGTGTCTTACCCCATACATTTCTTGTTGGAGATTTGTTAGATAGGTAGGTCGCACATACAACAACTTCTACCAAAAGCTCATTGGGCAATCTTTTGCTTTTAAGTATACTTCTTGCAATGTTGAGGATGCTTATATTCTTCTTTTTTGGTATGCCATTTTGTTGAGAGATCGTGGAACAATCACAGGATGTTGAATTCCATTTGCTTCACAAAACTCGATCAGATCTCATGCTTTTAATTTTAGGAAAATGAGACTCTTACAACATTTAGTACAAAAGTTAGCACAAAACGGTGCGTTTTGTGCTAACTATAAAAGAGTTACTGTGGCAGCTTCATTGACACACACACACACTACTGGAAGCACACGCATAAGACACAAGACTCACAGAGCAACAGCAAACGAGCAAACAAAACCCACACCAAAACACAACTGTTTCATTTTCCTCCTCACCTGCTCTGTGCTCTCCCCGTTAACTTTCTCCTCCCTCTTGCTGTTGGTGTGTGAATTAAAGGGCCGTTGGCTCTCTCTCTCTCTCTCGCACAAAACCCACACAACACTCACACCAAAACGACATCGTTTCTCACGCATCCTCACTCTACTCTGGGATCTCGCCGTGGGTGTCTCTATATCTGGTCATTGACTCTCTCTCTATGTTTGTACCCCGTCAATTTCGTCCATAACGGAGCCACATTTTCTCGGTTTGCGTCAGAAATTTCACTTGAATCTTCCTCTACCCTCTCTCGGGTTCACTCCTGGTTGACTACCATATTCGATTTGCGGAGGTAACTAGCTTTATTAATGGCAAATTTTGATTGTGTTGATTACGAATTTGTGAAGATTCCGCTGCCATTGTTAAATTTTGTTGACATTATCTATTAGAAATTTTGTTGTAATATTTGTTGACAGTATCCCGTAGCATTCTCATTTGTTGTATAATATTTACTGGAAATTTTATTTATGTACACACGCACTATACGAATTGTTGATTTGGGGATGATTATGGAAGAAAATATCAGTTGCAATAGGCATATGAGTTAGTTTATATTGATTTGTACTGGGCAAGTGGGTTAGATTAGATTGATTTGCACTAGGCAAATGAGTTCGGATAGATTGATTTGTAATTGTATTTTTCATAGTATTAGGAGCTAATTGAGATGGTTTCGTGCTCGAAATGGCACAAGAAAGTATAGCTTAAAGTGAGCCATCGACATGTTTTAGTTTCTTAGCAAGCCAATTCGGAGAAATGCAACATATTTCATAAGTCACATATTTAGTTTAATAGTTTGTTGAAGTATTACCTGGAAAATGATTATCAAGATAAAAAAACAATGCTGAATTAATGTAATGAGGGTGATTGAAAGAAATTAAACAGAAGTTTTGGTGCCAATTAAAGGTAAATAATGTAAGTCATTTGTCTGTCATGTTCATGTTAATATATAGAAAAACTTCTGTCTGTACAAGCATATGCATGCATCTGTCTGTCATCCCTAACTTATAATCAATTTAGGTGGATAGTCATTTTGAACTACCAACATTTGTATCATGTGTAAACTTCTTCCATTATATATATATAGAGAGAAAAGCTTTTAATTCAATAGTTTTGCTGTTAGATTGGAACAGTGCCATTTAATTTCTTGAAGTCTATTATATGTGTATATATGAATTAGTCCAGCTGTTTGATTGTTTCAAATATTAGGACTGCGCCATTCTATTTGACTGACTATAAGTTGTATATCTAAGTTATTGATAAGCCTATTAAGCTGATCATGGACAGAGAAAGCATTTGATTTGTATTGGCATTTGAGAATCATCATTATGTACTGTAATGCCTTACCTTGACCATCACAACAGTTCTTTTATTTATATTTGTACATAATTTGTTTAATCGTTATGTCTTTTAGCACAAGTGATAATCGAACACAGCTGAAAGCTTGTGAAAAATGCTTCAACAGTAGTAAGGTCTTACGAACTTCACATACAAGAGAAAATCCAAATCATAAGTTTTGGAAGTGCAAAGGATGTGGGGCTTTCAAATGGGATGATGATCGGAAGAGTAGTGAATGTAATGACTTTCGAGGGATGGTAGATCGAAACATGAGCGAGAATAAAATTGACATCTTATTAGGAGAAGTTTGCAAGTTAGGGCATCAGATGGAATGTTATTCTCTTAAATTCCAATTATTTGAGAAAGAACTTCAACAAAGATGAGAACCTGAAGATCAAAGGTAATTGATGGAGGCCGAACAAAGTCTTATTGTAAAATATGTCCCACAAATAATTATAACTATTTTAATATGTATTATATTTAAGTTGTATACATAACTGGTGTATCGTTATCTTTTTTTTTTGGTGATATGTGTCATGACAGTAAAGTTAATGTAACAACTTATTTTATTAATATATTAACTTCTCTTGTTTTGTTATCTGGCTTTTATCTTTACTTACGCCTGAATGAGACAGGAACAATTTCAGAAAGCATCATTTCTATTATACATCCTCCTAATCTTACACTATAAATAATAGCAAGAAAAACCTTGAAATGAAATTTCATAAATAAATTTCAGAATGAGACATTTGTAACAGTAAACTTTATACACCAAAAATTTGCCTAGTCCTCCAAATCTTAATGGCTCCTCTTAGACAAACACTGACATGTTTTCATTAGCTGCATCTGTAAACCAAGTTAAACCACCTCCACTAGACAAGGATCAATATCCACAAAGAGCATTACCAGCCTAAAAAAATCTAGTCCATTGATCGGCATGTATCTTCAGTTTTAAGTTACTTAAATTTACTTGAAACAAACCTGTCAACAATACAACATCACTTACTACCATGATCAACACATGTACCGACAAGCATTCATGAGGCAATTAATTCATAAAACCAACATTAAAATTCAAGTATGATAGACTCAAATACATCCTTCACATACAATCCAAACGAAATAATAATACAAATACAATGCTACTCCACGAAATCACTTCGAAACTCCATATTAACTCCATATTCATTATCGTACTAAAAAGTAGTTGTTGAAAATGTCCATGCAGCTAGAGTTATGGCTGCTGAAAATGTCCATGCGACTGGAATTGTGGCTCCTGAAAATAAAAAATTAAACATATTGTTAAAATAAAAGAAAATAAAGTAGATAAGATGAGCAAATACAAAATTTATCGCCTCTTACAGTACAAGAATTTTGTGTAGATGTTGGATTAACATTATCCCCAATTATATGATGCAAGTTCAGAAAATCCTAAAACAAACATATATTAATGGAACTCTAACGAAGTGATAATAATAATAAAAAATCATATACATAAAGTGTGAATAACTTACATTGCAATAATCCATAATTCCATGCGGGTACATATTCTTATCAAGATTTTGAGGTGTTGGGATCACGATTGCTATTTGATCGTTTACTTGTCCATCCTGCAAAGTCAATTGAACTAATATGATTTCTGCATCATTTATACAATAGATTATTTAACTTTAATTAATTTTAAACTAACCTTTGCATTCGAATGTGCTAATTTCTTTTTAGATTTTGAAAATTTGTTGGACTTTTTTCTTTGGCAAGGCGGACGACCTTTACGGCGCATAACTACTGGATCACGGACTGTTTCATTATCATTTATTGAATTTCCCCCACTATAACTACAACTTCCTTGGCCTGTAACAACAGTTGGTTCGTTGCCTCCGTATTGAATTGCTTTCGGTACATCTTTCCGTACGCTGTCAATACAAATAAAAACAAAATTACAACTTTCCACATTTGCTACAGCCATGTTTGCAACCTCTGCAAAACTAACACACATTTTCTCATATCGCTTTTGCTCATCTGTGCAACTATGCAGCTCATGACCTGTTTTCACTCTACTATGGCATCTCCACACATCTTTTCTCAATCTTCGTATATTGTACTTTTTCTAGGAGTACTTTCATGTCATTGTGTATAATGATAGTAATGGCATGCCTGCAAAGAATTCCTCTGAACTGGAACCTTGAGCAACTACAACGCATTTCACCATTTTCTTTATCATAATATACTTAAAAAAAAGTTCTTTTTTTGCCCTCTCCAACTTTGACATCCTCTCTAGCTATATATTCACAACCCATGGAATTAAGAAATTCACAATACATCTTCTAACCAACTCTTGTTGAAATTCTTGAAATTTCGAAATGGTTTACACATCTCGGATCTGCCTCTCCATCGCATAATTTGTTACACATGACAATTGTTGGGAAAGACACCGGGCATCTTCTTCTATTTCTTTATGAACTTTATTCCTTAATGCATTGCTGTATTGCTCCACAAACTGCTTAAAAGTGGTTTTTGAGTTAACATAACCATAAAAAAATGCATTCATACCCTCACTGCGCTGAGTGGTTGACATTCCTTCCCAAAAATTATTCTTTAGATAACAAGGTACCCAACGATGTCTTTCATTGTATAAACCCTGCAACCATTCATTTTCCCCTAAATCATACTCTATAATCATGTGGTGTTATGTTTCCTTAAATTTTGCAGGATTCTGTGAGTCATAAACGACACAATGCAACACATTGCTAATATCACGATATTCTTTGTGACCCTCTAGTTTTTTAGGAATTTTCTTCAGAATTTACCATAAACACCACGGATGTCGAGTATTGGGGAAACCATTCTCAATTGCAACTTTCATTGCTTTGTCTTGGTCTGTAATGATTCCAATCAGAGCAGAATTAGACATGTAGGATAGCCACGTCCGAAACAACCACGTGAATGTCTCAATGTCTTCGTGTGAAATCAATCCACACCCAAACAAAATAGAATGACCATGATGATTCACTTCGATAAATAGAGCAAATGGCATATCATACTTATTTTTCAGATAGGTGGTGTCAAATGTAACAACGTCCCCAAACTATTTATAGGCTTCCCTATTCCTTGGTTCGGCCCAAAAAATATTTTTTAGTCGTCCCTCATCATCCACTTGCATACTAAAAAAAACCTATTATCCTCAGCTTGCACTTTCATAAAATAGTTTTGAAGTGCAGCATCATCCCCATCTCCAAGCCACAATCTTCTTTCTTTTTGAATATGATTTCTGCAATCTCTTTCTATGAATGACACGTTTTCATGGCCACCAGGCTCAATAACAAGTGACTGATAATTTTTTGACAATTTGATTCCCGCACAATCATTTATGTAAGGTTTCATTTTTGCATATGTATTGAGGCTACGATTGCACCGAAAAAATCTAGACTTGATTGGAGTCAACAATGCATGATTGTGTTCAAGATCTAAGCTTCGTATCGTCCACTTTCCATCTTCCCCCAAACTAGCTCCCAATCCAGCATTGCAGCCTGTTTTTGCATTAGGTTGCGGCCTTAAAATGTTAGTAGATTTACTTTTTATTTCACCACTTCGCCCACAAGCAAAAGTCATGTTTATGAGTATCCCATCACTATCCTTTCTACTACTTCTTTGCAAAATCAGAAACCTTTTTTTTTTACCATACTCTTTGTAGTAAATAAACATTTCAGTATCACTATCAAATGACATGCCAATCATTGGCTCACCATCCTCCTCAATTTCATTCAGCTCTTCAACTTCACCAACTCTTCAACTTCAGTGGCCTTTTCCATTATCTTTATATCTACGAAATGAAAATAACTCGTATTAACAAAATGGAAAGAAAAAAATTAAAATAATTCATATTCAAAATTTGATTTAAAAATAAAATAATTCATATTAACAAAATAACGAAAAACAGCACAACCTCATAAAATTAATTCATATCCTATACAAGGTTCCCTTGTTTAACCTACCAAAAACACAATTCGTGTAGTGTGTGTATACATAAATAAGATTTCCAACAAATTAGAATTCTACAATTTTTATAATAGATATTGTCAACACAATTTAATAAAGCCAGTTGCATCTTCACAAATTTGTTATTAGCACAATCAAAATTTGCCATTAATAAAGCAAATTACCTCCGCGAATCGATTATGGCAGCCAACCACAAGTAAAGCCACGTGAGCGAAGCTGCAGCTGCAACTCAAATTTGTGGCATAAACCGACAGAATATGGCACTGTGATGGATGCAATCGACGAGTTAGAGACAGAAGGAGAGAGCCAACAGCCAAATGTGGAGACACCCACTGCGAGAGAGAGGGAGAAAGTTGACGGAGAGAGCACATAACAGGGGAGGATGCATGGAAACAGATGCGTTTTGGTGTGGGTTTTGCTTGCTCGTTTTCTCTATGAGTGCTCTGTGAGTCTTGTGTCTTGTGCGTGTGCTTTCAGTCATGTGTGTGTGTGTGAATGAAGCTGCCACAGTAACCTTTTTATAGTTAGCACAAAACGCACCGTTTTGTGCTAACTTTTGTACTAAATGTTGTAAGAATATCGGTGTTGTTAATTTTATGTCCACTTTCAATCTTCACTACAGCTTTGAATCTCTTAAAAGCTTCAAAAACTTCTAACATCTACTTCAAAAAATACATCCAAGTTGTTCTTGAAAAATCATCAATAAAGAAAAGAAAAGTAGTTACTTTTACCAAGGGAACTTAGCTTGATTGGTCCGCACACATCAGTATGAATAAGCTTGAGTGACTTATGAGCTCTTGGGTTTGATTTTTTTGGAAAGCTTTTTCTAAGCTGCTTGCCAAAGTAAACATCCTTCACAGACTTGATTAAGATGATTGATTGAAGGTAGGCTTTTAACTATGTTCTTATTTGATAGTAGCTCTAGTCTGCCAAAGTTGAAATGCCCATATCAAAGATGCCAAATCCAGGTTGTATCATTGTGACAAACCTTGAGCCACTTTGCAACATTAGTTTGAATATTTTAAAATAACCTTTTATTCTTCGGCATTCTTACCCTTGTAATTTAATTTCCTTTGTCATCTCTTAAAAGAAAGACTTTAGTCTTTCAAGTGAATGTCATTACCTTTTTCCAAGAGCTAACCTAAATTAAGGATGTTGCTTTTCATATTGGGTATATAGTACACATTTGAAATTAATTAGTGGCTATTATCTTTTGTACGAAAACGAATGTTACCTTTTCCCTTTACTAGTATTATTGAATAATTTTCAAAAGCGACATTGCCATTCACAGATTTATTTAGTTCCACGAACATATTTCTTTTTCCACTTATATGATTGCCTTCACTTATGTCAAGGTATCATGTATTTTCGTAGTCTCTGTTGATGTCAATACATGCTAGTAAAAGTTTACCATCTTTATTATTCTTCTCTTCAACATAATTCACTTTCTCATAATGCCCAAGCTTTTGACAATTATAGCACTGTACTTGAGATTTTCATACCTCAATCTTGAATTGCCTCTAACTTTTCCATTGGTTGAGCTTTCCCTTTTTACATAATCGTAATTGTTGTGTTGAAATTTCAGCCTCGTCTATGACCACAACCTCTACCTCATCTTCTGTCTCTACCTCGGACATATTGTCTTCTGTTGTTGTCAAGGCTTTCTTCCTTTTTCTTTAGATTGATTTCTATCTTGAGAAGTTGTTTTTCGATCTCATGTTTCTTCTTTTGTTGTTCTTCATAGGCTTGCAACCTTCCTTGAAGTTGCTCGATCGTCATAACCTCTAAATCTTTTGTTTCCTTAATTGTCACAACAATATGGTCAAACTTTAAGTCTATTGATTGAAGTATTTTTTCAATGGTCCTTGCCTCTTTTAACTCCTCACCATTTCTTTTTAATTTATTGGAAACGGTCACAACCGAGTAAAATAGTTAGAAATCAACTATGACACCTTTTATGTGTAATGACTTAAAATTTCCTCATAATGTTTAGAGACGAACTTTTTAACTTGTTCTGTTCCTTTGTAGGAAATCTCTAACTTCTCCCATACTTCATTTGAAGAGGTTGCTCTAGCAATCTTTCCTAAAGCATCTTTATCTAATGATTGAAAGATGAAATATTTGCTTTATTCTCTTTTTTCTTTAATTCTTTCAGATTCTCCTTTTGTGCTGCAGTTAAAGTTGCTTCATTTTCTCGCATAGTAAAGGCTTTTTCCATGATTTCCCATACATCATGTGCACTTAATAGAGCTTTTATTTTGATACTTAAGTTGTCACCTTCAATTGTGGAACATGGAATAACATCTTGCCACCATTTGCCATAATTCATAAATTATGTCAGAATTTAAAGATTTATGAATGCACAAATGAATCTAGAACGTCGAAAAAACTTGGGAGGAACTCGCATCAACTTTTGATCAATGGTCAACATTGGTTAACAATTAATGGTCAACATTCAACAGCTTGGTTCGGCTCGGTTGACTTGACTCGGATCTATATCGATTTGGTTTGGCTTGATTAATGGCTCAATTTGGTCGGTTTTACTCGATTCAACTCAGTGAGTCGACTCAGTTTTAGAATAGCAAACTTCTGACGACGATTGCAGGAGATTAAAGTTGTGTATAGTCGAAACCAATAAAAATAAATTCCTACTCTAAATAAATTGTGTATAGTGATTGAGCAGGGTCGTGTCCACAGAGATCGGTAATCATTTAAATCCTTTTAAAATGTAAAACATAAAATGGGGGGTTTTGTTGACAATAATAAAAATCAAATTAAAATAACAAGAATGCAAATTAAAGTTATAATTCAAATTGGAGAAAGCTCTGGTTGAAGGAATTAACTCAGCTTGATTCGACTACTGATCATTGATTCAAATATAGATTATTATTACTTATAAATAGACCGGTTATAGCTATTGAGACCCTCTAATAGCCAATCTCTCCTTAACTAGTCGATAACCAAGGTACGACCGTTGGTTATTTCCCTAATCAATAGACAACCCTAGATACGATCATATGATTTAATCAATTGACAGCCTGAAAAACCAGAGAGACCCAAATCCTAATCAACACATATGATGATTCATTTAAATTAGATTGTTTATTCTCACAACACAACTCTCTGCTATGTTATTTGTCACAAACATTAAATTCTTTATACGATGAATCTTTTAATTGACAATAGATTAAGTTGATAATTAAATAGTGGTCAATTACCTAATTAACAAACATAATCATGAAACTAATTCAGAGAATAAACAAATACCCAAAAAGCAATAAAACAATTAAAGCATAAGAAAGATCTCACAGTAGTGATGAATCAAAGCTTCATTATCCTTCAACCAGAAAAATAGGTTTAGTTCTTCATAAAGAGAAGAGAAAAATTAGATCTAGGGTTTCTTTTCTTTTTCTCCAATCCCAATCCCTTTTTTCACAATAGATTCCTCCCTTAAATACTCTCTCTCTCTTCTCTTTTAGAATTCTATTTAAAATAAAATTCTAATATCTGAAATATTAAATTCGTAATTACAAAAATAATCAAAATACAAAACACGTTAAACTAAAAACTGCAGGTTCGCAGTTGACAGCACGCGCCCACGCCTTATCAACAAAGTTCTTCTGCCGCTCATAATTTCTCCAAGAGAACAATCATCTTTAAACATCATCTTGTAGCTCCATTTTATCACTAATCAATAGAATTGCACCTACAAAAGTAAAACACAAGTAAATCTCTATTATTAAGTGCAAAACATCGATATTAAGAGAAGTAAACAATGCAAAACTAGTGCATAAATTGCACTCTAACAATGGTCAACATTCAACAGCTTAGTTCGGTTCGGTTGACTTGACTCGGATCTATATCGATTTGGTTTGGCTTGATTAATGGCTCAATTTGGTCGGTTTTACTCGATTCAACTCAGTGAGTCGACTCAGTTTCAGGATAGCAAACTTCTGACGACGATTGCAGGCAACTTTGGTCTTTGATCGTGCTGGTTTTTGCGGCATCGCGTTCCTCTCATTGAGATCTTCGATTTGATATGCTACACTACTATGTAAAGCACTGATTACTTGCTTTGATACCACTTTGTTGGAGAATTTGTAGAATAAAATAAATTTTTATTAAAGAAAGCTCCAGAACATTACAAGAATAATTCACACTCTCACAAATCACTCTCAAAAGCTTTATTTTTCTTCTTATCATTTTTCTTTTTAGACATGATGCATACAACACAAATGACAAGGGTATTTATAGTACTTAAAAGTTAATTATAACCACACACATAAACTAAACAAATTTAATCAAAACCACTCCTTTATTCTCAACCACCACACTAATTGTCAACTTAACTCATTTCACTTCACCTACAACCCCAATTTTATCTACCAAATATACTGTTGAGTGCTTGAAAGTGTATATTTATAAAAGAGAAAATTGTTATCTTACACTCAAAGTCTCACTAACATCCCTACTTTTATGTATTTAAGTCCCTTGTGATTATGTGTGTTTTATTATAATTAAGTATTTTATGTATTTTATGGGCATCATGGTCATTTCACAATGAACGAGAGATCAGATAGTAATTTTGAACTCAGGACAGTCGAAAACCTTAGTAGGAGCATAAAATGATAAACGACATTGTTCATATATACGGTACGATGACGTGATATTGACCATTGACATGGCACTGACCGATGATGTGTCATTGACCGATGATGTGGCATCATTCGATTGGACAAATGCAGTGGCATTGACTGCTTATGTGGTGTTGACTAATAACGTGGCTTGATTGATGATGTGTCACGATCCTATTGGACTAAAATGCTGATGTGGCGTTGACTGGTGACGTGGCAGTATGCTAGTGGACCGAAAAATCATGTATACGATACATGCATATACATGGAATGATAGCCTTGATGATGTGTTCTATTCAATCATAACTTGCCACGTGTCGCAATCCTGAGCGTCTAAATTGTTTTAATATGATAGCCATAATTTACTCATTGTATCTATAAATAGGGTGCTCCCCCCTAATTTTATTGAATTCATTTTTTAGGTATATTTTCTGTAATTCCTTCTCTATCTTGTATTTTCTACATATTGTAATAAATTCTCATTTTACCCCTAGTTCAGTTATGAGTAGCTAATTTTTTTTAAGCTTGGGTTGAAGATGAAGTCTCAACATGTTCCATGGGCTTAATGTGGTAAATTTACTTTCTCTCCCCCTCTAATTTTTGTGGATGTTTTGACTTTTCGTCGACAGATAATAATAATCTTGTCTAGATATTGCACTGGTATAGCAGTCTCCCTAGTACAAGGTTATTACTATTTGGCACGATGAGCACTTAGCACCATATTTATTGGAGTGAGGTTCATGAGGAGTGGAAACCCCCTCATGATTTAATTGGCATTAATAAGGAATATTAAGCCCATGGTGCATGTTGAGTGCAGATCCAGAGACTCAAGTGCTTCATTTTAATAATTTTCATCTTAATTTATTCCCGCCATTCTAATTTAAATTTTAGGACATTCTAATTTAAATTTTAGGATAGTCTAAATCAATTTCACTACAAATCCAACCACCCACTTAGAAAATTAACTCTACACACAATTAAAATCCACCTCCTCGTGGGATCGACACTCGTCTCCGTTGATCTATTTTACAATAGATTTGTGCACTTGCGAGTTCAATAAAATTTGCACAACACATACTACCACAAATCTTAACTACCACCCAAGCTCACCTAATTTAGAAAGTTTTATGAGATGGGCTAAGCTTTGTTTTTTTATCCACCTCCTCGTGAGATTGACACTCGCCACCGTTGATCTATTCTACAATAGATTCGTGTACTTGTGAGTTCAATAAAATTTGCACAACACATACTACCACAAATCTTACCTACCACCCAAGCTCACTTAACTTAGAAAGTTATATGAGATGGGCTAGGCTTTTTATTTTTTAGGCTTGGATAAAAAACAAGTTTATGACCTAACACTTCTTCCTTACGTTGCATGTCTACGAATGGATTCAGTTAAGCTTGGAACAAAAGTTAGTTTGGCCACTCAGGTATTATGTATCATTTCCTAAAGAGTAATGCCAAGAATTCTAATAATTGAGTCCCAATTAATGTGCTGTTCATGTAGTGAATGGTATATTATTAATTTTATTAGTAATATTTAATAGATAAATGACATATATCAATTAAATTCGAGTTAGGACTCAACTATTGGATCTCAATTATTATTTCCTTAAAGGTATTTTTGAAAACAATTTATGAAAATGAAAATATGTTTGATTTTTTACTTTTTATTTTCAGTATCTAAAGATCAAGTTTGGAATTAGTTTTCAAATGGTATTTAGAAATGAAAATAATATAAATGAACGAATAAAAGTGTAGAGTTCTTTTTTAATGCGGATGTTCGCAAAGTTTTAAATACGAAGATAGTTAATTAAACAAATAATGATAAAAATACTATAATACAATATAGTGTTAAGCTAAATGTAAAGTTAAACGTACACCTAAGATGCAAGACATACTCTATCCATTTAAGAGGCCTTCTAAATAAAAAGAAGGGTAATTATCTACCGACCATCTGTTTTTTCGTGGTACTTAAAAAATACACAATTCTTTTTTTTTTCGGCTAAATTCTACTTGAAATTATATTTTTTTACACCATCCACTGCTGTCTCCAAACTATTATAATGTTACTAATATCATAGGAGTAAAATGTCATTTTACTAAAACTAAAACATACAAAAACGACATCATCTATGCATAGGTAGTCTAAGACCTAGCTTTAAATTAGATTCAGACCCAATCCTAAAATCTGATCAAATTGCCCAATTAAAAAATTAAAAATTAAAACTAAAATATAAATACAAATGAAATTCACTATTCATTTGGTTACTTACACGTGTCTTCTACAAAGATTTAGCAGCCAAAGAATCCCCTTTATTTTTATGATTTCAATTTGATACTTTTTTAATTTAAGTTACATATTTTATTTATGAAAATAATTCAATTTGTTTTGCAAGTTTTCATCTTTTTTTTTTTGGTCATTTAGTTCAGGCAAAATGATCATTTTATGTTTAGGGATAAAATAGTTATTTCATCAATATTCTATTAATTTTTCTAACAAAGTTAAAATGGCAGTGGACAACTATAATACTTTGTAACTTCAGGTGGACATCAGTCAAAAAAATTAAATTTTGTGTATTTTTAAAAATGTCCGAAAAATCAGATGGTTGGTGGATGTTAAAAAAAAATTCACCACTAAAATCTAATGATGTGCGTAAAATTAACTTTTTGAATGTGGCCAGTCCTGTCACTTCGTAACTCACCTCAACTACTGGAAATGAATTGTTCTTAGGAAAATGATAAACAAACTAAAGGAAGACTAAAGGACAACAGAAACGTAGCGTGGGCTTGCCGTTTCACGCGTTCCCTTAAGCCAATTTGGAAATGCATGGGACCACAATAAATAATAAAATAAAGAATAAAAAATGGAAAAGCAGCTCAAATTTCTTCCTTTTATCTTTTTTCTTATACATTATCCAGTAAGATCTCCCCAGAGAGATAGAGAGGACATGAAATTGATTTTTCCTTGTTAAATGCATAACGAGCTTACTATATGCCCCGAGTCAAGCCCCGAATATTGTAAAAACGACATCGTTTTTTTAATCCTTTTTCCTCTTAATTTCAGCTCAGCACCGTGTGAGCATTCCCTTTTCATCAAACGATGTCGCTCTGCTCTGCTTCAATTCATTTTAGTTGGGCAACACGTTGTGAGCTCTGCTTTGTTTCGGAAATAAATCAGAAATATTTTGTGCCCATGCCAAACTGACAAAATTGGAAAACTGAACTGACTCTTATTGATTATCTCTATTACAAACATTGATTTTGTGCCCAAGTCAAACACTGATTACAGAAGCTTGTAGTTGAGACAGGAATAGAAACAGAGACAAACAAAAACAATCAGGAGTTCACACACACAAACACAAAAAAAAAAAAAATTCCAGCAACAAATTCGAGCACCAACTCCAGCACCAGTAACACTTCCAGCAAAAACATTCCAGCCGCAACAACTCCAGCATCAATTCCAACACCAGTAATACTTTCAGCAAAAAAAAATTCCAGTAACAGTTCCAGCAAAAAAAAATTCCAGTAGCAACAACCTAGCTAAGGGGAGCCGTGGTGTGGTGCTTTGTGAGTGGATGAGGAGATGAAGAGGGAGAGAGGTTGACCCGGTTTGACCCGCGAACCCGACCCGACCCGCGAACGTGACCCGGTTGGATTTCACGATCCCAGCCACTGTACCGGCCGATCAAGGTATTGATATGAAGCTTGGAAGCCGACCATCGTTTCCCTGCCATCCTTGCCGTCGAAAACCAACAGGAACGCCAGCGATTTAGCTCGAAAGAACCGCAAACCCGACCCGACCCACGAACGTGACCCGGTTTGATTTCACGATCCCGGCCACTCTACCGGCCGATCAAGGTATTGATCTGAAGCTTGGAAGCCGACCGTCGTTTCTCTGCCATCCTCACCGCCGAAAACCAATAGGAACGCAGGAGATTTAGTTCGAAAGAACCGTGGCTCCAACCACCCCCGTCGCCGTCGATTTCGTCGGAGTTTGGATGCACCACCGCGTGAGTTCTACTTCCTCGATCACGTGATGGTGGTGGTCCATCGTTTATGGGCTCGTCCGTCGTATGTGGTTTGTCAAAAGGAAAGTAAGAGTGCGTGGGTGATTGTTGATTGTGGGTGTGATTTTGTGGTTTATCAAAAGGGAAGTAAGAGTGTGTGAGTGAGTCTGTGGTTTGTCAAAAGGGAAGTGAGAGATGCAGAGAGAGAGAGAGAGAGAGAGGACAAGAAAAAAAATGATTGTTAAATGCTATATTGACTCACACGCCATGTTTAATTTAATTTTTAAACTAATTGTGGGCCCAATTTGAAATTCACGCGTGCTCATTTTCTGAAGAGAGAGAAGACAGGAAACGGCAGCACATGCTGCCGTTTCTGTCTTCCTTTTGTCGTCCCTGAGTCTGAATAGCAGTACTCTTGTTCTTATTCAAATGGAAAACGGAAATCTCCATATTATAGTACATGTAAAGACAACACACATAGTTGCTACAATTTAAGATCTCAATGGAGATCCTAGAACTAAAATCCGATGACTTTATTTAATGACAAAAAAACAACAAAATAAAAAAAAATTACAAAATGAAAAAAATAACACAATAAAAGCCAGCTGCAAAACGTTTCGCCAAAGAGCCTACTCAAAGAAAAACCACCACGTGACCCCTCATAACCTCCATGCACCACCAATCACTCAAACACAGGTGTATTATCTCGATTTGAGCACACGAATGATACCAGAGGTCATCCGGGAGAACAAAAAAAGAGAAGCAATTGAAAAAACAAAAAAAAATCAAAAACTGGTGGAAATTTTTAATAATTGCCGATAGTTATCAAAACTATTATGAATCAATAAGTGATAATTATTTCCCCTCTTATGTTCTTTAAATTTTATTAGATTTCTTATTTATCTCAATTGGGAAATTATTTTAAATTTATTAACAGAGATGCTCTCACCTAGTTTTGAGTTCTTCTGTGTTCTACATGGGTTTTTGGAGTTTCAAGTAGCGAATTGTTAATGCAGTTTCTTATCTCCTAACACATGGATTCTTCTCAAAGACGCAATAATTGACTAGTTCAAACCTTTTGTTATTTTTATTTATTCAATGATTATTATTTTGGGGAAATGTCTTCATTCTTATCTGTAAGCATGTTTCTAAACCCTGATTAGTTGTAACAGCACGTTCCTTGAGCTACTGCCACTTTGTTGCTACTAAATTTTATAATATAAATTCAATTACATATAAAGTATTTAGCTTTATCATATAAAAAGCCCTTTGATTACATCGATGTAGCGAATATCAAAGAAAGGCACGCCGGTCCATTTTTCTTTTTTTTTTTTAAAAAGGCAATGCCGGAAGATACTGCTGTCAACATACATACATACATACATACATACATACATACATACATACATACATACATACATACATACATACATACATACATATATATATATAGTTGGGACCCAGTTCGAGTCGCAGGAAAGTTGCCTTTGTAGGGAGAACCTGTGCCTCCCGGTTCGAGTGGGGACTTCTAGTCTAGGTTGTTGTACGGGCTTAAAGTTGCCTCCCACAGTTGGAGCCCTCCCCAGGATACCTCGTGGTTAAGAAAAAAAAACAAAAAAACATACATACATACATATATATATATATACACAGATCGGGTGCCCTAATTTTTTTTTTGTGTGGATATGTTATTAAATCAAATAATTTGATTGAGTTAATGTTCAATTCGCTATAAAGCCATATATTATAATAGCATGTTTAAACTGATATTTTAAACCATATAGCTTAATATAACATATTCACATGAAAAAAAATAAGGTTGTCCGCATGAGAGAAGTATGTGTGTGTATAGTCTTTCTCTAGTGAGGGCATCTTTACTTTACAAAGTGAGGATACACGCTAAAATACAACCAAAAAAAAAATTACAAATTTTCATACACTGAAAACTATGTTTCTTTTCTGTTATTAGCACCCTCTTTTAACAAAATGAGGATGCTCTCATTAGAGAGTGTGTGTTTGTATATATATATCCAGGGTCCTTAATTTTGTTTAAGTTTAGGAAAGTAATTAAACCATGCGATTTTATAGTGTAATAACCGTAAAAATTATTAAACCACATGATTTAATAATGTACTGACATTATACTATTAAACCGTACGGTTTAATAGTTTTCTCTAACTTAAAATCTTGGACCAAATACACACACACACTAATTTTTTGTTTTTACGAACTTTTAGAAAGTGTAAGATCCTAATTTGAAAAACTATCATATATATATATATATATATATATATATAGGATGAATGTCCTCATTAAAAAAAGAACATATAGTAGCACTTATTTTTATAAATGATCTCACACTTTATTACTGTACGAAAAAATTATTACATCGAATGGTGTAATAGTTCTTTTTGTACTGTAATGAAGTGTGGAATCTTATTGAAAATATTATGTATATAGAGAGAGATCCACACACATACCGCCAAGGCAACTTGACAAAAAGATTTCCGAAATTTGTGTGGGATTTTGTCTAGCGGATTAATGAGGGTTAGAATAAAAAATGCAATACAGTATAAATATACTAATAGTTGGTTATCTATATCATAATATGATTGTGATGGAGAAAGAAGGAAAGGACTTCTATTCTAAATAAAAATAAAACATCAAAAGGAATTCCTTTATAAATTAAAAATTAAGGAATTACAGATATAGAAGGATATTGAACGTGCATGCAAGCCAATAACTAAAGACAATAGTAGGCGCCGTCGGGGAACGAGATAAGTCAGCATTTGTTTTTAAAATTTTCATCCGAACATTTAAAAATTTAGTACCATGTGTACTAATAATCCACAGTTGTCATTGGGGCTAATAAATAAATAAAGTCAGTGTCATTTAGTAAATTTAGTAAAATCTCTAGTTAATGAAGTAAAATTTCTCGTTGAAAGTAAGAGATCTAAAATTGAAACTGTACTCACATAATTGTAAAAAAAAATTGAATTGTCATTAGATTAAATAATAAGAGAAAGAAAATTCACTATTAATCTAATTTTGTATTGATCATTTCATAAAACAAATGATCTGATCATTATTTATTAGAAGGAGCGTATATGTAATTAAATTTTAACTTTATAACAGCGAACAGGCCCATCATAATGCTGCCGTCTTAGATTTGTCTATTACATGAAGGATTGATTGCACATGTTGCCTGAAGTTTAATATGAGTACATTTCACTGTATAAATTTTAAAAAATAGTAGATAATCACTATGTGGATTTTTTTAAAGTGGAAATTTCACTGTATCCCTATAAGTTATGACATAATTCAATTAACCAACAATAATTGAAAAACATCATCGCAAGAATTGAGAATCAAAATATGAGTGATGATATCTCCACCCCACATTTTTTGTAAATTCAACCCATTTTTAAAAAATAATTATAATAATTGCACATTATTTTTAAAAGTTGCACATTAATTCACTTTTTTGTGACTTAGACTTTTTTATCATATTTGATTACAAAGATTGGTTTGACATAAATTTAAATTGACTATTTTACCCTTATAAAGTAAAATTATCAAGAATTTACTTTAACTTTAATATTTTTCTAATTTGTACCAAACTTGTTGTTTCTAATACTATTTTATTAGTATGATTATTATTTTTTAATTAAATTAACATAGTGTCGTTATAACACAATTCTTATATAAATTATTAGATTGTCAAATTTATGTCATTTGCACACAAGGGTAGTGAAATAATAATTAAGGTTCATTTAAAAATATCAGATTATAAGTTGCAAAATTAAATAACTAATTTATTAGATACAATAACTCATGTTTTATGAGGTTAATTTTATCTTTTTATATCATAATAATAAAATAGTGAAATAAAATTTATATTAAAACTTATGATCAAAGAACCTAAGAAAAAAAATTAATAGAAGGATTTAATTGATTAACTATACAAAACTTTTATTAATTTATATTTTTTAATAATATTGTGAACTTATAAATAACACAATTCTTATTGTAATTATTTTCTAGAAGTAGGGTGAATTTACAAAAATAGTGGGTGAAAATATCCCATCCTCAAAATACTCCCTAGGACAAGACTGTTTTACAACTTGTAACTACTTCAAAAAATAACATATTTTTATTTCAAGCAAAAGAACCGTCAACTTTTTTAACATATAAATATTTTACAAATAGTCAAATTTGTAATTTAATACTATCTATTATAACCAAATTTTTTTATTAACTAAATAAACTTCTGGAATGATTTTTGTTAATTAATATGGATAGTACTAGTTTACAAATATTAATAGTTTATTAAAGTAAAATACTTTTGCTTTAATTTTTTTGGGAGAAAAATAGCATTTTCTTTTTAGTCATTGTCACTGATCGTATTTATATTGTTGATCTAATTTTTTTTAAATATTGGAAATTAAATTGAAGAACGTGAAATTCTTGTTCCTTTTCCTGCCAACCCATCTAAAAGGATTATGAATCTAAACCTCCAACGTTTTGTACCACTCCAGAAGGTTTTTCTAACTAAACTAGCTAGAATGTTGTAGCAAGCAAATAATTTTAGACTAGGTTGAACAAAATATATATATTTTTTAAATATTTATGTCTTCATATATCATGTCCATTCTTTACTTATTTGATTTAGTTCCATCAGCAAGTTTAATAGCATATAAATTAAGTATAACTCGATTATGTAAATCAAAGAAAATTATAACTCAAATATAATATTTTAAAAATTCTAAAAAAGCCTAATCAAAATTAAATTATAATTTTTA
The DNA here is from genome assembly GCF_022201045.2 of Citrus sinensis. Lineage (NCBI taxonomy): Eukaryota > Viridiplantae > Streptophyta > Magnoliopsida > Sapindales > Rutaceae > Citrus > Citrus sinensis. The sequence continues at coordinate 20,034,180 of NC_068560.1, forward strand.
AAAGAAAATTTAAAAAAATTATAGCTCAAGATGATATGCGATATAAATAATATTATGCTAGTATCTAGAATGATGATTTTCTTGATATTAAAAGTTTTAAAATTTGATGAAGTCTCTTTTCGAGCCAAAAAAAGAGAGGTATATTTGCTTTTCAAAGTTGTTTTATAGAGAAAATAATAAAATTAAAGTGAATGAATTGAAAATTAGAGGAGATAAATGGTGTAGAAGAAAAAATTAAATTGATTTAGGAGTTGAAATAATTGCTTATTTGTTACGGCATTTGAAAAAAGTTTGTTCAGGGCACATTGAACATTTACTCTTTTAGCCGGAGTTAAAAGATATTATCCAAGACCAAGCCGGAACAGCCTAGCCAGTTCTCTCTTTTCGACCACTACCAGCTGGCACCTACTCCCTAAATATTAATATTAACTAATGATATAAAAAATTAACTAATGATCCTTTTTTTTTTTTTTTTTTTAATTCTTCGGGAAAAATAATAATATTTTACGGTAGGTGGTAATTGTATATTTTTGCCAAGTTATAGGCATGATATCCCTCATATTTTTAAAATATGTAAACTAAATGTAATTTCACAAAATTGCAGGGGTGGCTTCTGGGAGTTTGATTAAATAATTCTCAAACAACTTTCGCCCGTCACATTAGTTCGAATCTTAAAAATGTAAAAAGCTAAAAAAATGATTTTAACTCTATCCACGAAATTGTACACAATCGCTGGCTAGGCTAATTATAAATTAAAATTGAAAAAATATTCAAAATGGCTGGTCACTTGTAGTAACAGTTAACTCCTCAACAAACGTCTAGCGGTAATTAATTCAGAATTTTACTGAAAGTTGTTAAAGACTTCTCATATTTTTTAAATCTGAAAAAATCAAAAGAAAATGCTATCAAACGAAGATAGAATCGTAGAAATAACCAAAAATCGAAACCAATAGTACATGCATATAATCATAGCCATTATGGACTACACAATCTGGTAACTAAATTATACCCATTATAGAATGCAAATATGGCAAAATAATACTTATAATAATTGTATTTGATTGTTTTCCGTTATTATATTTTGTTAATAGAGCAACATATTTACAGTAAAATTTCTATAAATTAATAATATTGGGAGTATACAAAACCTACTAATTAAAAGATGTATTAATTAATTAAATTAATAATTAATTAATGTATAAAGTATATATACAATTCAATGAAGATACATTTCACTCAACTAAAAATTCATTGTAATTTACCAATCTAATCAATCAAAAGTGAATTAATGCACTAAATATAAATTAAATTAACAAAAAATTTAAAATTTATTAATTTTAGAATTCGACGCTAGAACCTATAAAAGCAAAAGAAAAATCAGAGATGAAATTCAACTATTTTTAAATTCAAGAAAAAAAAACTAGTAACAACAGAATCATTTTTTTGTTTAATAAAATATCATAAAAATTACATTTGTAATTTTAAGAAATTATTAATTTATAATATGAATGGGACCACATAGTATTTTCAAAACAAAAATATCTTATTATTTTATAGAAATTATTAAGTTTGCCCTTTGGCTCAAGTCAGGACAACAAAAATTATAATATAGTAGAGGTTATTAATTTATTAAAAAATAGGTTATAGAGGTTCTATTATATTTTGTTTATCTAAATTCTTCATTTTCCACTTGATTTTTGGCATATGCACAACACATTTTTGTGTAGATAGGGATAATGCAAACATTTAGAGTACCTATATTCTCAAGCTTAAGTAGAAAACAGAAATAAAATTAAAAATTAAAAAGAAATGGAAGAAAGGGTACACGAAATTTGGGGGGGGGGGGGGGGTTAAGCTGAATGTGCCTATATATGTTGAGTACAGAAAGTGGAGTACATTAATCATAAGTCAAGTATTACTTCTAGTGGGGTTGATTTGGTGACCATATCTCTGTTGGAAGCTTTCTCCAATCAAACTTTTTTTCAAGTATCTCTGTCCAGGTTTTTATTTTTTCATTTTTTTTAAATTTTTTTCAAGTACTGAAGAATCATCACTCTGAAGTCCATTTATACATATGTTTGTATACACTCGATTTTAGTTCATTTCTACATATACTTGTCTATTATAAATTAATAGTGGAAGTGGAAATCAAGTAACGCTGCGCTAATTAATTAACTTAGGTGATGTAAATTTAAGTCAGACTCAGTGCCTGTTTGGTATGGCTTATTTAAGAGTCATAAGTGCTTATTTAATCGTATAAGTACTTTTTAAAATTTTTTATGGTGTTTGGTTATTTTTTTAATAGAGTTTTTTTAGCTTAAATAAGCTAATTTACCTCTACTAGTAAAAGCCTAAAATTTGAGCTTTTGGGAGTAGAGGCTATAGAGCTTTTCTAAAAATATATAATATAAAAAATATCATACAGTTTAATGGTTCAAAAGTACTTTTTTTATTGACAACCAAACACCCAATGACTTTTTGTCCAAAAGCTCTATTAGTATAAGCTCTACTGCTATAAGCTCTACTGTTATAAGCTGTAACAAACGGAGCCTCAAGGTATTTTATTTTCACATGATGGCCTGAACTAAGAAAACAAATGTACAAATTGTTTGTTAATAAGTATTTGCAAGATGAAGTTCAAGACCTATATATGCAGTTCATGTAACTTGCATAGACATGCAAATATGCAGTTCAGGTGAAATGGCTAAAAGGGATTTCAGTTCGAACTCTTGTTCACAAATGGGAGGTTCGTTTTCAATACAAGTGTCAGAATTTGTTGAGAGCGAGAAAAGTTCATTAACTCGAGTACTTAGACAGCCTTCTCTTCACTTGCTTTCTGGTAAGAATTTCTTTTTCTTTTGTTTTCTTTTTTTGATGTTACATAAAATTCAACTTTTATAAGATTCAAAATTTTAACAGGGAAAAAGAGAAAACTATGCTGCAGTATACGTTTGCTGCTTTATAAGGCTTCACTAAAAGGAGAGATGAAGGAAATTGAAGGTTTTTTGGAAAAGGATTATCGATCAATACTATGTGCGGCCATTACAGATGGACATGAAACTGTTCTTCATGTGGCAACAGGAGCAAAACGAACTAGTTTCGTTCAGCAATTGCTAAACTTTATGGATCCAGAAGATTTGATACTTCAGGACGAAAATGGGAACACAGCTTTTTGTTTTGCTGCTGCTGCAGGAGCTGTGGATATTGCTAATTTAATGCTTAAAAAGAATCCGAGTCTGCTGGGTATCCGAGGCAGTAAAAATATGCCCCCGCTCTACTTTGCCGCTTTGTTTGGACAAACGGACACAGCGTCATTTTTATTCCATAGAAGTAAAAAAGAATTGACAACTGAGGACCGGAAAGTTATATTCATTACAAGTGTCGACACTGGTTTATACGGTAAGTACCAAGACATATTCAGATTATAAATTTCTATCTTTTAGATACATAGCACGCCGAGGCTAAGGTTTAGCTCTAGTAGTAAGGAGCAGTTTTTTTTAAGGTTCAAGTTTTGTGTCGAGTTTTTTAAAAGGCACATGATTTATACTAATAACAAATGTCCTTAATTCCATTATGCTTTATTTTGGGACATTAAAACACACATAGATTCAAGAAGATTTAGCCAGAAATTATTTCAGCCTGAGATAAAGAAACTACACTTTATTTTATTTTAATTTTCTTTTGAAAGACCTTTATTATAACATATATCTGAATCATAGAAATTGCTAAAAAAAGTTTCAAATGACATTTCGTTAATATGTAAGAAAAAAGTGTACAAAGAATACAAAAACATGCCACCGCTCTACTTTGCTGCTTTGTTTGGACAAACGGATACTGCATCATTTTTATTCCATAAAAGTAAAAAGGAATTGACAACTGAGGACTAGAAAGTTATATTCCTTACATGTGTCGACACTGGTTTGTTCAGTAAGTACAAGACATATTCAGATTATAAAATTCTATCTTTTAGATACGTAGCCCCCGGAAGTTAAGTTTTAAGTATTATGTTCGAATTTCAATGGGTGCGTGAGTTATATTAATAGTAATAATAAAAAAATTCGATGTTAAGCAAGTGTCCTTAATTTCATTATGCTTTAGTTCGGTACATTAAAACACGCATATATTCAAGAAGATTTAACCAGAAATTTTTTTCAGGCTGAGGTAAGGCCTTTATTATAACATTCATCTCAATCAAAGAAATTGCTAAAAAAATTTGAAATACGTTTCGTTAATATGTAAGAAAAAAAAATATGTACAAAGAATATACATATAATTAAGCACTGTCAAAGTTGCGCTTGACAATACTATAGTATAAAACTGATTAGATTTTGAGAGTTATGATTCAAATAATCAAAGTAAGGACAATAACAAAACTGTAAAGTGAATGCATTAAATATTAAGCTAATATTTGAGAGTTGAAAAAAAAAAGTACTAAAACAAAGAGAAAAAAATAAATTTAAAATATGTGCTAAATTCTTTGGCTTTTACAAATTTGTGTACATGAGAGAAGAAAGAGGAAAATAAAGATTAAGAAATTAGTAAATGGATGTTGGGTCCCCAGATTACAATGACAAACCTCTAATAAATTTTTTAATAATTGAAACTAAAGGCATTTGTGTAAATAGCTATAACTTGAAAAAGAGGCAGGTGAACTAAATTTTGAAAACAATTCAAACTTGTCTGTCAGGTTTGTAAATTCATAAATATATTAGTGGTAAACGTGGTAATAGCTGATAACCTTAGAGGCTCAAACAAAATTTTCCAAATATAGCCTAGCCTTTTGGACCAAAAATTTATTAAAAAATTTCATATTAAATGATGTAACATTTATCAAGTAGATAATGATAACACAATAAATTCACTTGAAATTTAAAAGAAATTATCAACCACTCCATGGATGGATGCTACATCACATTTTATATTATTTTTTAATGAAGTTTAGAGATGCCTATGTCTTTATTCTTTGTATTTGAGTAAGGGTATATTTTAGTTGGTGGGGATAATTAGAAAAAATAAAAGGAAATAGACAAGGAATAATTATTTCTTTGTCTAATTAGCGAAAAGTGACCTATGCAAGAATTTAATGTTTGAACTCATGACTCATGGTTAGGAAACATAATTCCTTCCTGTTGTCGTGTTTAATATTCTAATATTGTCATTTTAAAGTTTTTAATTCACATAATATATAACAATAGCAATAAAAGAACAAAAAGTTAGTCTGTCACTGGCGTGTTACATTGTCTTTTTACGTTGCTGGCATCATAGTAACCAAAATTTTGTGTATCAAAAGCAAAGATTGCAGTTTTAATATATTTATAGAATTTATGGGGAATTTGTAGTGTAAGTAAATCGTAGAGATCGCATAAATAAGATTTTCTAAGTTGCAGTCTATATACTTTGGCACTTTCTGGGTTTGGGATAAAATTAATTATGGTGATTGGCCAGATCTGGCGTTGAAATTGTTGAAGAGTGACAGACAACTAGCTCTAACTCATCATGTGCAACATGGAACGGCCTTGCATATGTTGGCTCGAAATCCTTCTCCATTTGCAGACACAGGTGGAGGACAACCGAAAAGCCTTATTAACTCAAGTAATTAGTTTCTCCATTTATTGACACTCCTTACAGTGTCTTTTATTTTTAAATTACTTTGGAGCCAAATTATTAATTATTTAACCCCTACCTTCTCGAGTAATCAATCAAAGAAAACTACTTTAAAATCACTCGGTCGAACCCTAAGATAGGTATATACTAGCAGTATTTTTTTTTTCTTTAAACTATCAGTTGTTAATCACTTGTTTCTGACCTTAGTCCTAGGAATAATGAAGTGCAGTCGAAATATTGAGCTGATGAATAATCAAGCCCTTGAACTAGTCAAGTGCCTGTGGAGAGAAATAGTTGGACAAGAAGATGTGGATGTTGCAGAAGCGATCAGAAAACCTACAAACTTATTGTTCGATGCAGCTAAAGTAGGGAACATTCAGTTCCTGGCTGAGCTCATTGGCTCTTATCCTGATTTGGTTCATGAATTAGATGAAAATGGTCGCAGCATATTTCACGTTGCCATTTTGCATCGTCATATGAATATATTCAATCTAATCTACGAGCAAGGCTTCAATAAGCAGCTTTTAGCAACCTATTTAGATAGCTGTGGAAATAACATACTGCATCTGGCTGCAAAATATCCAACTCTAAGTCCGTACAGAACCGTGTCTGGTGCAGCTCTAGAAATGCAACGAGAGTTACTAATATATAAGGTAAAAAATAAAAATAAAAATTCATTTCCCAATTCCTAATTTTCCTATGATATTCGATACTAGCCTTATGAAGATTCAATGCAAGTTATTAGTGTTAATAATATTATTTTATAATGGCAGGAGGTTGAAATGATCGTGCAACCTTCTTATAAAGAAATGAAAAATTATGACGGAAAAACACCTAGAGAATTATTCACTGTGGAGCATTTGGAGTTGTTGAGAAGAGGAGAACAATGGATGAAGAGCAGAGCCAGTTCAGGTATGATTGTTGCAACACTTGTGGCTACAATGGTATTTGCAGCAGCCTTCACAGTGCCGGGTGGTAAGGATGATAAAACAGGACTACCCATTCATCTTAGAGAGAATTGGTTTCAGGTCTTTGCAATAGCAGACGCAATCGCATTCTCCTGCTCTATAATCTCCGTACTTTTCTTTTTGTCCATCCTCACATCACAATTTGCAGAAGATGATTTTCTAATGTCGTTACCGCTTAAGCTGCTAGGTGGACTTTCAGCGCTCTTCGTGTCTATTGTATTCGTGATGGTAGCTTTTTTCTCAACCTTTTTCTTAGCTTATGATCATGGAGTAAATTGGATCGTTATGCTTTCGGGCCTAGTTGCATTCGTGCCAACGGTTGTAATTGCTCTGCTTCAGGTTCCTGTTTTGAAGGATATATTTTGTTCAACATGTTGTCCTAGGTTATAATTTTGCCATGTCACCTATCTTTGGTAGAAACGTCCATTTGTAAACTAATGTGAATGAAGTAATGGAGTTTTAATTTCCATTGTACAATGTCCGTTAAATTATGTGGTTATGTGGTTATGTGGTTGGTGCAATTTTTTTTTTTTTTTGAATTAGACTATTGGCACCTGCTTAGAAATTTGCTAAAACTCCAGTTTTGTATTTATATTTTCACCCATAACTGAAATTACCTAAAAAGACATTAAAAAAAAACTCTCATAATTTGATTTGAGTGAATACTCCTTGCTATCATTAAAAAAAAAAATATGAACACTCCAAACAGGTGTAAAACTCTGAAGAATTTGCGGTAAGGATTCTTAAAACTGTAAGCTCCGCTGTGAAGTTTAAGTAAAGAGTTTTCAGTAACTCCATTTGAATGTGAGCTTGAACCCACCATCACTGAACTGTTAGAGTGGCGCATAGCACTCTTTAAGGGTTGTTTCTACTGGAATTGCCGGAAAAATATTACATGAGTTTAGTATAGGTAAGAATTTTACGTCATTATTGGGGATTGATGATAGTTTTCTTTTTTTAATTAATTAGGCTTATTTTGGGAATAAATGAGGTGTTATGAAATTGTATAACTATTTTTAATATTTTAATGGAGTTAATTGAGAAAAATGGTTAATTGAGAATAAGGGTTCTAAGAATTTTCTACGAGGGCGTTAATAATTCCACTCTCTATTGTTAAATTATTGCATTTGAGTGATGGATTTAATTGGATGTTGGCATGCAAACCTACTGAAATAAGGTGGTAATATTTGACTTCTCAATTTTCATAAGCAACCTCACTTTTCAATTAACGTTATCTATTTTCAAAATTGTCCTTATTGAAACTTAAAAAAAAATGTATATTTTTAAACTTGTTTTTCCTACCTCTCACTTATTTAGTTGATCAAGGACAAAACAATGATGATCAAAAGCAACTAATGAATGCTGGTCGAAGTTGCTTGTTGGGAAGTTGATTGATGATTGAATGAATTATGCGTGAATGGTGATAGAGGGCTTTGTTTATAGGTTAAGCAAGGGGTCAAACCCTAATCCTTATGGCCAAAGGAAACATACTCCTATATTGTTGATATTCGTGTCGTGCATATTCAATATAAAATAAATGTGTTGATATTTTGCATATTCAACATATTATTAATGGGTAGATCCAAAAGGTCCATTTTAATCCTTGAACGCGGAAGCGAATTACAATGAGATTATGTCATTGTCAATTTGAGTAAAGACAGAAGATGATTACAAGGAATATCCTCATTTCACTGTATGCTTATGGTCCGAGAGGAATCATAGAGATGAAAATCTCCTCAAATTACAGTGCAAGCGCCCAAAGACTTTTTCTCTCGTCTTTACACACCCACACCTTTGGTAAGTCTGTTTGAATTTTTAATATGTTCTACGTACATCTCATGTCTCAAACTCACATATTTTAAATACAATAGACGTGTTTATGTAGAAGCTCATAAAAGTGGTAGAAGCTCATGAAAGTGATATAAGTCAACCATAAGACTTTATAACTCTTAATTAGAGTCCAATTAGACTTACAACAATTATACAGAATCTATTAGAAGTTTCTAAATTGTTCTTTATGTTGGCTCCGTCCAACCTACTATGGCTGCCAATTCTAACATATATGAATCCACGTAACCTTAGAAACTTGGAGCCAATTTTAGGGATGCTGTCCTAGGGTTTCGAAAAAATTGCACAAAGTAAATAATGGAGAGCCGACCGTAAAGGTATTTTGGAATATATTGCTTAGTGTCTAAGCAATTAAAGCCGTGTAGTATACAACATCAAGGTTCTAATTAAGAGAAATCAAATATTTGGAGATATTATGATGGTGGACACTACAGCTATAGCACTCCATCGTAAATAAGTTTTTTCATCAGATTGATAGTACTTATTACCTTGTAAATAATTTTTTTGTACTACTAATTTGTCCAACATCAAGTGATTTCTTTTTTACAATTTTCTCGTAGTATTATGTTGATAACCATTTAAATCTTTGCTACTAATATGAAAACACAACTTTTGTTGATAGTACACTATAAGGAATTAAGGATAGCAAAATCTTCCATAATTTTGGGGCCTCATATGCAGCAGTAGAACCAGAATTTTAAGTTAGGAGTTGCCGTTAATATATTGCAATCTTTTTTTTCAAACGAAAGAAATACTTTCTATCATTAAACCGAAATTAAAGACAGCACATCACCTAGGGAACGTTTTTACCAGATAACAGTTTCACCAGTTCTTATAGCTCTCTTAGCTAAATTATGAGCAATATCATTACAAGACCTATGAACATGTTGACATCTAACTGCTTTGAAATCTTTTCAACTGCTGCTGTGAAATATCTGAAATAGGCCAAAATATCTCAGTCCTCCTGCCTTTTCTATTATTGACTAACTAAACTACCTTTAAACAATCACATTCAATGATCACAGATGAGAATCCAGCAGTTTTAGCTACTTGTAAACCTCAGCTTCTGCAAAAGGAACATCACCATCAAAATTTATGCTTTTGGCAGCTGCTTCTGTAACCTTCTTAGATGAGTCTTTAATAACAACCGCAAAGCCTCCAGTATGCAAATTGTTGTCGATAGCAGCATCCATATTGATCTTGTACCAGCCGTTTGGTGGAGGCTTCCAGTCATGTTGTTTTCCAGACTTTCCTTGCTCAAGTTGCTGCTGTTCAAGCTTCTTGACTTTTTGATAGGCTTTCATAATTACAGTGGCCTTTGCTATTGATATGGCGGGATCTGGGTTCTTTTGACACAACTTAAAAATACTTTTTAACTCCCAAATATAAGAGTGTTTTGTTGTATTATAACTCGGTGAGTCCGAGGTCGATCCACAGAGAAAAGATTTAATTTGTTTATTTTATTTTAACTAAAAATTAAAATTAAAACTTGAATATAAACAACTTAATTTAAATGAAACTATGAAATTGAACTAGTTAGGGTTGTGGATCCACTCGTAGTAGTAAATAAAACTTAATAAATTCTTTTAGCCTTTTTTTTTAGATTTATTGCCCAAAAGATTAATTAAATAAATTATTATTATTTTCCCTTTAATTTTATGATGGATTAAGTATTTATTGTGCCAAAATTTAATTTGACCACAATAAGTCAAAATACCATTTTATCATACCTTATATTAAGATATTAAGAATTTATTGTGCCAAATTCATTTGTTTGTCTACAATAAATCAAAATTTCAAAATATAAAATATGTATAAAATTAAATAGAAAATAATTTAATTTATAAAATTAAAAATAGAATTTGATTAAATCATATTTATTTCCTAAAAGTTTCATCTTACCCTAACTAATATTATTTAGTTAAGCATAATTGAAATAAAAAGAAATATTAAAATTGAATTAATTATAATTAAAAGTAATAAAAACAACTAAAATTGAAAATAAAATTAATTTTATTTATAAAAATAATTATACAAAATATTAAAAACACACCTGAAAATCAAGATTACAGGGAGATGGAGAGAATTTGAGAAGAAGAGAGTTGTAGAGAGATGATTAAAAACATAAAAATGAGGTTGTATTTATAGAAAAATAAATTTATAATCCAGTATTTTGCGGTTCATCATAAGCTTCATGCATGTGCTCCTCACAACCATTAGATCAAGATCCAACAGCTGGTCAAACTTCAAAAGTCAACATCACACGTGGCATCGTTTAACCCGTCCAATTTGGCCAAAGAACGGTTGAAATTTGGCGGGTTAATGGGTGGATCTGGTCGACCCGAAGACAAAGATTCGGATCCTACAACTTGCTTCACCAACCATTGCCACATGGCACAATTATGGCCATTGAATCATGAACGGTTGAGATTTAGTCAAAATTGCCAGCTATCTCATGCACTCATATCTATTGTAAGCTCATTTCATCATCTAATCAGTGCTCCGTCAATAGGAAAAGTCAACTCTTTTTATACAAGCCCAATTTTAAGCCGATCTTGACTGATCTTAAGATTTTCGGACCTCCGGAATCCAAATTTGACCTCGGTTTATCTGTTTGGAGCCTCAAATTACGTAGAATTAATATTTTACCTAATAAACACATAAAAATACACAAAATTAGATATATTTAAAACTTAATTAATAATTCCTAATATATTACATAAACACAAATATAAATTATAACATAAGCACAAAATAATATTATTATCACTTGATAATTAAACAATTTTTAATACTAATAATCTTTCTCTAAAAAATATATTTGTTTCTTGCATTCCGCACCACCCACAACACAAAAGTTACTAGTTCAACCTCCATGATAGTTAGCTTTTTGTCAAACTTTGCAGCATACTCAAAGTATTCTGCCTAACTTGAACTACTTTTCAAATTTCTGCAATAAGATGTGTGTACCTTTACATTTTCTTGGCAAATTTGCAGTCCAAAAAAGCATGAGGAACTTTTCTTTTTATAGATATGACAAATAGGTTCTTGTACAACTTTTCTTTTCCACAAAATTTCCACAATTGGTAGCAAGCTTTTTTAAGCTTTCCATAAAAAAAACTTTGACCTTTTTTAACCTTTAAAATCTAGTAATCAATTTGTTAAATAAAAAAATTAATTGGGGGAAAAATTACTAGGAATCAATTTAAAATTATGCTAAGGTTACAAGATTCACTCTCAGTATTCAAACTATAATTTTAATACTCTCTCATTTGTTTATATTTTTCCTAACTATTACTAGTTAATTATTATATTATTAATTATTAACTAATTATGTGTGTAGATAAATATGGAATAAAATACCTAATGTGCCACAAATGTATTAATATGTCAACATTATGTCAAAATACCATATAAATCCAAGAAAATCTATAAATTAACATGACATTAAAATAACCAGAAAAGAATAAAATAAACTTAAAACTCACTTGAGAAAGTAATAAATTTAAGAACTTGAAATATTGAGCTTCACCCTTCACCTCATCTTAATAAAATTAACTACTTATATTGAAAGAAAAAAATTCTCTTTTATTTGATAAACTTTTGAAATATATTAAAAGGAAATTGATTACACAACAAAACAAGAAAAAGAAGAAAAAATAAAAAACGATTCCTCAGCTTCGCTCTCTCCTCTCTCTCTCTCCTCTCTCATGCATCTCATTACCTTTTATAGGCAAGGAATGCATCCTTCTTTATTTATTTTGTTTATTTTATTTTATTTTTATAATATAAATGTACATTGAGAAGTGTGATGGTCAGGTGGCATAATGGCCTCCTAACCATCATCAAGATGATTGCTCACTTTCTTTTATTTTGATTTTTTCAATTACACCTCCTCAATAACGATTTTCAAATGACTCCAGCAATTATTCTTTGTTCCAACTCTTTTTTATTCTTGAAATATATTTACAATATAAAATTAAATTAACATAACATATTACAAATTTATTTAACATAAAATTATATTTGGAAAGTATTAAGATAATTTAAGAATAATGAGTGCATTAATCGACACAATAAGTGAAAAACTAATAATTTTATCCTTATTAAATATATACGTTTTAGTGTCAGTCACGGGGTACTTAACTTTTAGTTTGTTTGCCAACCTTGAGGGTCAAAGGTTGAACAACTGAGACTTTTAGGGAACCTAAGCTTGAGAGCCAATTGGTGTACACTTTCAACAGAATAAATCCTCTTTTTGTCAAAGTTCTAGAGCACCTCATCCTCGTGGGCTTGCTCGGTAAGAAAGTTGTCTTGATGGCTTCAGCATCATCTACATCAAAGTTCTTGTGAATAAAAACTTTATCTCACCTGTGATTAGAATCAATTAGTTTAAAAACTCTAATATCATCAGGCAACTTTGATTTCACAATTGGCTTATAAGTCATTGGCCTAGGTAACCAATTACTAGACTAAAATTTAATTTTGTTTATGTCCCCAACTCTCTATCTAATACCTTGTTGAAGAACTTGTCTGCCCCATGATGTACAAACAAAAGATAAGCTAGAACTTGTCTTAGCCTTGAGGAAATGAGAATTCTTGAAGTATTTAACTTTTAATACTTTTACCACCAAAGAATCAGGGTGTTGAGTTATCCCCCATCTTTGCCTTTCGATCAACGCTTGACTAAAATTAAAGATGTCTCTAAATCTCGTGCCTCCTCTATATTTAGCGTAGCTCATCTTCTCCCATTTTGTCTAGCGCATCCCCTTTCGTTTTCCTTAAAGCCCTTCTAAAATCTAGTCATTTTTCTCTGGATATCATTACACAACCGCATAGGAATTTTAAAACCACTCATTACATATGTAGGAACAGCTTGAGCTATAACTTTTGTTAGTATTTTTTTTATCTTCACTAGAAAAAAACTTGTGATGCTAGTTAGTTATCTTACTCAAAACTTTGAGTTTGATATCATTAAAGAAACTTGTCCTTTTTCCTTCTTATCATTGAGGGTAGCCCTAGGTATTTTTCATGCTTAGACACCATATTAAGTTGAAATATGTTCTTTATTGCTATAGTTTGCCCCCCCTAAATCTGACCACTAAAGGATATTGATGATTTTTCATAATTAAACACCTAGCCTAATGTAGAAGAATAGCAATCAAATATTGACTACAAACGTTTGCACTTTTCAATAGAATCCCTTGTGAATATAAGGCTACCATCGGCAAAAAGAAGAGAAGAAAGAATGATATCTCTAGAAAATCTCAGCCTATGAATTTAACTTTGTCTTTCTCCCTGTAACAAAAGATTTGAAAACAACCTCTGCACATATGATGGATAACTATATTGATAGGGTGCATCCTTGTCAAAGGCCTCTTTGAGGCCGAATTAAGCTTTAGCAACACTATTTATATGACAAAGAAAGTGGTAGTAAAAATATAGTTCATGATCAAAGCCATCCATTTATCCGAAAAGTTTAACCTCTCCATAACTTGCTTTAAGAAAGACCATTCCACTCTATCAAAAGCCTTGCTTATGTCAAGCATTAAAGGTAACAAGCCATTTTTATTTCTCTTACTAACTCTAATTTTTTGAAAAGATTCATATCCAATAATAATGTTGTCAGTGATTAGCTGATTTGGTATGAAAACACTTTGAGTCAGAGAAATAATTTGGTGGAGGATTTATTTTAACCTATTCACTGTGGCTTTAGCAATGATTCTATAGATAACATTATAGATGCTAATAGATCTAAATTCAATAGTTTTTCTAGGCTTAGTAGTCTTAGAAATTAAAGTAATATATGCATTACTTAGAGAAGCTACAGTACCTTGCTTGTTGAGAACAATTAAGTAGGTCTTGAGAACACCATTTCCAACCACATCCCAATCCTTTTGAAAAAAATACAATTGGTAAGCCATCTTGATAGGAGATTTTGTTGGGCACATCCAAAAAAGGGTTGTTGTGATTTCTGCAACTGTAAATGGCTGATCTAATTGGCCATTTAATTTTGAAGTTGTCTTTGAAAGCGTTTATGATATAATGAAAGTTTAATGTTCAAAATATTTTATTGATTCTAGAGAATACTAGAATAAAAAAATAACTAAATTCACGTTGATTAAAAAAGAATATCGTGAATTTAGGGGTTAAAACTTGTTGATTCCGCATAATACCGAGAATTAACTGTTCAAATACTCACAAAGAGATTTAAAAATTTAAAATATTATTGAAATCAAATATGCCTTCAAAGGCTACAAGAGGGAGTTATTTATAGTAGTAGTAATTATCCTAAGGAAACAAAATTCTAAATTGGAAAGGAAATTAAAACGTCCTAAACCTTAGTTAATTAGGAAACATATCTTAGTATAATAATAAATTCCTAATCTACATCATTCCCCCAGGATGGAGAGAATTCGCCCTCGAATTTGGATTGTCAGTAATACCCTCTTCATCATGATCACCTCTGTAAGGAATAAGATGCTTGACATCGAACATATCTGCGGTGTGGATATCACTAGTAAGCTTCAATCTGTATGCATTAGGATTTATTTTCTCGATAATCTCTAAAGGTCTGATTTTCTTAGCAGAAAGCTTGTTGTACTTTCCAATGGAGAACCTATTTTTGGTTAGGACAGCCCAAACAAGATCTCCCACTTGAAATTTTAAAGCTCGACGCTTTTTGTTTGCCACAATTTTATAATCTTAGGTAGTCTTCTTCAAAGACTCTTGCATAGCTGCATGAATCTTCTTAAGCTGCTCAATAAAGTCTTCTGCCTTGCTGCTTTTGCGAACTAAATCCAGAACTAGAGCTAAGTCGAGGGGAGTTTGTGGATTTTATCTGCGATTCACTTGAAAATGGCTTAAACCAGTACTACACTTAACTGCTCGGTTATAAGCAAACTCAACTTGGTATAACTTCTAATCTCATGTCTTTAGGTTATCGCCAACTAGACTACTTAGATGGTTTCCTAAAGAATGGTTGACAACTTTAGATTGACCATCTGTTTGTGGATGATAAGCACTTCCAAAATTCAAGTAAGTGTTAGTCAACTTCCGTAATGTCTTCCAAAAATGGCTAAGAAATTGTGGATCCCAGTCAGATACTATAGCCATGCAATCTATAAACTTCCTTGAAGAATAGAGGAGCAACAGTCAAGGCATCTGTAGTCTTCTTACAGGCAATAAAGTGAGCCATTTTCGAGAACCGATCCACAACAACAAATATTGAATCCATACCCCTCTGAGTGCGGGGTAATACCAAAATAAAATACATGCTAATATTAGCCTAAGGTTATGTTGGAATCGACAGTAGTATATATAACCCAGCATTAGTTGCGGTACCCTAGGCAACTTGACAAATGCGACAAGTCTCGACATAATGATAGACATCATGCCTCATAGTAAGCCAAAAATAAGTGTTGGCTATTAGAGTTAAAGTTTTGTCACGACCTATATGCCCTTCATTATGTAACTTTGCAATAATCTTCAGTCTCATACTTGAGTCAAGAACACATAACTGATTACCCTTGAAAAGGAATCCGTCATATAAATGATAATCTGGGTAGAACCCTGCAGCAACGTCTTTAATAAAGGAGCAAAGAAAAGGTTGGTAGCATATAACTGTAACGACCCGCCCCGACCTCCACAGGGCGAATCTTACTGATAAATGCTTAAAAATAAAATAATAATAAATAATAATAATCCTTTTACAATCCATAAAAATTATATCCTTGAAAATACAAATATAAAACGTAATCTGCAGCAAAAGAATTTAAAATTCATGCCAAACCATTTAATTCCTCCATTCAAGTCCTTCTCGACGCTCATCACGAATTAATCCTGATTTACGGAAACTGAATCACAATAAACTATAATGAGTACGAAACTCAGTAAGTAAATTAGTTTTGCATATACCAAAATACATACATACATATATATAATGCAAATGGATGACGTGCCATGATATTCGAAAACATCGTAAAACAAATCATCGAAATCTCATTCTGTCTCTCTCAAACTTTCACATTGTCTTTCAAATCACTTACTTGAGCTACCTTCATTCAATTACCGCTTTGTAGGACACTCCCTTAACTTTCATAACTTTCATACTCTTTGGGCTTCTCGTCAATGCGTCCTTCGCCCACTTATCTCATAACTATATAAACATCTATAGTGTCCTCCACTAAGCTAGTAACGAATTCAAGCATTCAAGCTAAAACTGTAAAACAATCTTTCTTTCTACAAATTCCATTTGGCTAAAATCCACTTTCTCATTTTATAGAAAACATAATGCATTTCGTGCTCATGCCAATGAAATATTCACACATACGTATGCCCATATCCATAAACAAACATAACAACACATCGTATAAACACATGGGCAAAGCATATAAATCAATATCCGTACATATATAAAAATAGGCTTTCCAAACATGTCAAACATATATATTGTTTATTGTGATTCGTTTGGAAATCTAGTTTACTTACCTCCTAGTATCCTCGAGTAACAAATGCACATCGATATCATCGGCCTAAAAATAAATAAAAATACTCTCATAAGAATAAAATTAACTTATAATCATAAACTCCAATATTCTCAAATTCCTCAATATAATCACATTCCATACTTAACCTTAAAAAATCTTAATTTAAATCATAAATCATCAAAATACTCATAATTCTTGAAATTACCTCAAATATCAAAATTACCAAATTAACCTCAAAATCATAAATTACCAACTTTATCCTCAATTTCAGCAATTACTAAAATACCCACAAAATTTAAAATTACAAAATTGCCCTTAGACTGTGAAATTACCGAAATACCCTTGCCGGTCAACAGTTACCGAAATTCAACTGACGGCGACGGGAAGCTCAGAACTGAAAGTTCAAGCCACGCTGAGTCTAATGGTGGCGGTGGTGACCTCCCACGCGCGGTGATGGCTCCGGATCGAGCTCCCAAAGTCGTGAATCCTTCAACGGCCGATCAACGGCAAAACGACGTCCTCGGCTTCAATGGTTAGTCGAAAATGGCAGAGCGAAAGGTAAGGAACAAAACCCAAGTGATGGCTTCACTGGAAACCGGCGAAATCACGGTGAATCGAGGTGGCGATTCCGCGGAACTTCAAAGCTTCGATCGGTGGCTTTCCGATCGATTTCCGGCGACAAGGACGGCATGGATACGTTGCTCATCTCTCAAGCTTCAAATCGGTACCAACCTTGACCGGAACGGTGGCCAGAAATGGGAGAACCAGCCGGGTCATTCTCGTGGGTCGGGTTGGATCTAGTTTAGTTACTCCTCTCTCTCTCTCTTCTCTTCTCTCTTTCCTTTCTCTCTCTCTCTCTCTCTCAATTTATATGGGTGGTCAATAGGTTCAAAATCGGGTGTGGGGTATTACAATAACTCTTGAAATGTGTTAAATCAAAGGACCTGATGATGCATTTGTGTTAAGTTCATCGACTAAGTGCATATGCTACCCGATTGGATTCACTAGAGGTATGCCTTACCACAAAAGTAAACTATTGAAGGAATGATATCCACGTGACATGCCTGTGAGAGAACTTATCTTAACTATTGAGATGCTTCAATGCAGCATGATCAGTATATGAAACAAAGTCTTTATGAATTAGATAATGTCACTAATGTATTAACACATACTTTGGACGCATCATGATGCACCTCAAAAGTGATACAGAAGTCTGGTAGGGCAAGTACTAGAGCCATAATCAACTTCTCTTTGATAATCTCGAATGCCTTAGTAGCTGCTTCTGTCTACGAGAATTGTCCCCTTTTCATGCAATCCGTGATTGGTGCCATAATAGTACTAAAATGAGGAATAAATCATCTATAAAAAAGGATACCAATCCATGGAAACTTCTTATTGCAGATAAAGTTGTTGGTTGTGGCCAATCTCGAATAGCATCCAGTTTCGATTGATCAACGGATATACCATCCTTCAACACCACATATCCCAAAAATATTACTCTCTCTGTCAAAAAAATACACTTGTTTACTACTGGGTATAAACTTGCTGCTCTTAAGGCTAAAAGTACTTCTCTTAAATATTGTAAATGCAACTCGTGGCTGGCACTATATATAAGTATATCATCGAAGTAAACAACCACAAACTTTCCAATGAAAGGGCGAAGAACTTGATTCATAACTCGCATGAAAGTGCTTGGAGTATTGGATAAGCCAAACGACATTACCAACCACTCATATAACCCTTCGCGAGTTTTAAAGGTTGTTTTCCATTCATCTCTAGGCCATATTTGAATATGATGGTAGCCACTTTTTAAATCAAATTTGGTAAAAACTGCTGCTCCACTGAGTTGGTCTAACAATATCGAACAGTAATTTTATTGATAGCTCAACTGTCCATGCATATTCTCCAAGAACTATATTTCTTTGGAGTCAACAAAGCAGGGATTGCATAGGGACTAAGACTTTCACAGATAAATCTCTTTTCTAGTAACTCTTCCATTTGACGCCTTAATTCCTCATATTCTGTAGGACGTATACGATAATGAGGTCGATTTGGTATTGTAGAGCCTGATACCAAATTAATTTGATGTTGTATATCCCGAAGAGGTGGTAAACCCTGTGGTAGCTCGTTAAGGAACAAATCTTGAAATTCCTCCAGTATAGGTGTCACAGCTTTATGAATTTTTGAATTATTGTGGCTCTCTTTTCCTAATAAAATATAAACCTTTTTTTTTCTTTGTTATAACATCTATAAACTGCTTCTTACCTATCAAATAATTACCCAAGTCCTATTTGAGAGTGATCTCCTTGTTAGGTAGAAGAACAATCTTAGTGTTGTTAAACACGAAGCTGTAAGTATTTCTTTTCCCATCATGCACTATGTTTCGATCATATTACCAAGGTCTGCCCAATAATAAATGACAAGCATCCATAGCCACAACATCACACCAAATTTTATCTTTATAAATTGATCCAATGGATAAGGAAACTAAGCAATGTTTAGATATTGTTACTTGATTGCCTTTCTTTAGCCATCTGAGCTTGTATGGAGTTTGATGAGGTTCTGTCTTTAAATTAAACTTTGTTATAACTTCTTCTGAAATAACATTCCCGCAATTGCTTGAGTCTATGACCATACAACATACTTTTCCCCCAAGTGTGCAAGTAGTCTGAAAAATATTTTATCGTAGCCACTTGTCTTTGTCTTGACCTTTAGGAGTGAAGAATGTGCGGTTCACAATCAACATTGGTCCGTTGTCACCATGTTCTTCAACGGATTGTGCGTTACTACTACTATAAAAAATTGGCTCTTCAACAAACTCTTCAGTTTCTTCCTCCTGGTAGTCTTCATTTTCCTCAGTGCCTACGAATAAGCTTTTACCATATTTTCCTCTTTTTTTACATTCTATCATTCGATGAAGGGTTTTGCTGCGTTGACCGTTTTCACAAGATTTACTATTTTTATTTAGAGGATTAGGAGGAGTGAAATTGTGAAATTAGGAAGTTGGGTTTGAATTATCACGAACAACACTTTGAGGACCCCGAAAGTTTGAGTCATTAATATGCCGAATAAATTACTTCTCCAACTACAAAGGCTGTTAGTGTGCTTCTGAGGTAGAGTATGGATCAAGTCAACTCAACTAGTCTTAAAACTAGGATCGTAAGCCTCCAATATAGTCGAAAACCTATTGTTCTTCTGTCTTTGTTAGGTCGTTTCGCGCTACCAACCAATGAAACTCTGTGGTGTGATCATCTACTAATCGATTACCCTGTCTTAAATTATGTAACTGTTGGTATAACAATTTGGCATAATTTTGAGTTACGAATGCTCCACGCAAAGGCTTCTTCAACTTTTCCCAAGAGTCAGTCTTCTTTTTACCTTGCCTTATACGTGTTAGCTTCGTTGGTTGCCACCAAGCTATCGCTCTTCCATAGAAACGACTTGCAACAAGTAAAACTAGTTTATTATCAGGGACTTCCTTGTATTCGAAAACTTCTTCAATGGCATTAATCAAATCCAATAATTCTTCAGGTCGACCACTTCCCTAGAATTCAAGAAAATCAATTCTCAACTTAGATTCCCATCTTTTGTCATCAGTAGACTTAGATCTATGCCTACGGCTGGAGAATGGGTTAGCGAAGCTTTCACTTGACTTGTCTTCGCGTTTCGGTGTACAATGTCATTCGTCAAGTAACTTCGCCATTTGTGCCATTTGTACAGTTAACATATCAATTCTGTCTATTATGCTAGCCAGAGCTCCATCTTTAGAAACATCATCTTGATTGTAAGTTATAGCATTAGCATCACAAGTTTTTCTTGGAGGAATTTTCCAAATTAAGGTTTTAAAAAGTAATGGGGTTAAACTGAAAACTAAATAAAATTTTAGGCTGAAACTCTAATTAAGTAAAAGTTTTAGATTTCTGGTGACGGTGGTCGAAAATTGAGCAAGGATGGGTGGATCTAGAAGATTTCTGTTCAGTGAGTGTGATGGTGGTAGTGGTGGTCTACCTAAAAAGGTGGTGATTTTGCCGAAAATTGGAGATAAATGTTGCGAGTTTGTTGTTGTTTTGATTTCCGACTATCGGTACGTCAATTAGAGGTGAGAGAGGTTCAACTGATGGAGATGATTTTATTGGTGGTGGTGATGACAGTCAAAACGAGGCAAAAACTAGTGAACGATGGCGGTTGAATCGCAACTATTTTGGCGATTTTTCTAGCATTATGTGGCTAATCGGCGGTGGACGATGTATAAGGTTTGACGGCCGGTGCTTTATGATGTGTATGGTGGTGGTTATGTTCGGATCGGAGATGGAAAACTAAAGCCGGCAGCCTTGGATGGTGGTCGCGAGCTGGAATTTTTTTTTTTTACTTCTGTTTCAGTTTTTTTTTATATATAAAGCTAAAGGGAAAAAAATCAAAAAGGGAAAAAGGAAAGGTTTTGTTGTAAATGGGATTAGATTGGTGATACCAGGTTTTGACTCTGATATGAATCTGATGCAGCAGAAGTTTAATGTTCAAAAAATTCTGTTGATTCTATAGAATACCGGAATAAAAGAACAACTAAATTCACATTGATTCAAAAAGAATATCGCGAATTTAGGGGTTAAGACTCGCTAATTCCGCATAATACCAAGAATTAACTATTCAAATACTCACAAAGAGTTTTAAAAATTTAAAATATTTTTGAAATCAAATATGCCTTCAAAAGCTACAAGAGGGAGCTATTTATAGTAGTAGTAATTATCCTAAATTATGAAGGAAAACAAAACTCTAAATTGAAAAGGAAACAAAATTCTAAATTGGAAAGGAAATTAAAAAGTCATAAACCTTAGTTAATTAGGAAACATATCCTAGTATAATATAAATTCTTAATCTGCATCAATTCCTCGTAGGCTGTAAAAATTTGTTCTTGTCTTAGGTTGGAAGTAGTAAAGAGTTCTTGATAACACTCACAAAATCCTTTCTACTTCTTCATTATCTTCTCTCCATTGCCTAAAATTATCTTCAACTTAAATTTTGTTCTAGCTGTAGCTTTATAATAAAAAAAACTTCATATTTTTGTCTTTCTCTATTAACTAATTAGCCATCAAAATGTTTCCAGTACATCTCCTTATAAATCAACATATTTTTAATCTATAGCTCAATGATTCTTATTTAACCCCCATCTTCATACTGAAAATTGCATTGCTTCACTATTTTTAGCTTCCTCATAGCTCCTTAAGCTTTTTCTCTCTACCGCCAAAATCTTCCTTGCTCCATATCTACAGCTATGCCATAGAGCTTTCGATAATCTTCTTAAGAATCTGAATAGGATTATCTTCCCTTCAATTTCTCCATTTAAGCCACTCATTCTTCATAATATTTTTGCAGTCTTTATATGAACTTTATAAATCCTTGTAATAAACTCTAGTGAAGGTTCTCCTTTTATAGTTAAGACTTTTTATGCCTATCTTGAGCCACCATCTTAATAGGCAATGATCTGATTCCCCGTGTATTAAATTTGTTGCCAACCAATCATAAAATTTAGATCTCCACTCCTGGTTGCACATGAATCTATCTAATTTCTTCTTTATATAGTGAGGTCCAAGCCGTTTCTTAGACTAAGTAAAAGGTGCCCTTTACATCTTACATCCACGTGCTTATAGTTTTTGACACATTCCCTAGAATCAGCAACCATCCTACCATCTCTATCTAAGCCCACAATTTTCTCATTTAAATTCAAGATCTCATTAAAGTCTCTGAAACAAAGCCAATGGCATGTAGACAAATTTGGCAACCTTCTTAAAAAGGTCCAAGTATGGTTCTTTTGACTAGTTGATAACTTTATGAAATGAGAGTTATCATAACACTTTTAGACTTGAATCAGTAATACTTAGAGAGTAAATGACATATTTTTATTGCATTTTAGTTATATTTTGCATGAACATTCATTTTAGTTTATTTTTAATAAATTTAGTTTGTTTTAGATTAATTTGTGCTTAGATTATATGTATAATTGTAGGTGACCGGAAGTTTAAATTTTAAGTAACATGCAGTAGCCATTGCTATAGCAATCCTAGAGTATTGATAGAGAAGATTTCGCGCGAGATATTTAGAAGATTATGATCTGGAGTTTCCAAAAATGGAAGACTTATACTTCTGGGTGCTTTAATTCTAAGCCATAAAAGGAGCACACATGCAAAGAAAAAGAGAGAGTCATCCTCCAAGGAATAAACCGGAGAGAAAAGCACAAGAAAAACAGAAATCAAGAGAGAGATTGAAGTCTGACAGAGGAGAAATCACAGAGATCAATTGGAAATCAGTTCTTCTTATTCTTTTCTTGTTTTCTATTTATTCATGGAGATGTATTTGATGGTTAAAACTCTTTTGTTTATTTTTCTTTAACAAATCATGAACTGAATTTGATTGCAATTGAGTAATAAACGAACTTAATGGATGTTTGACTAATATACGGGCGTTGCTCTGTGTTTGCTATAACATTTTATCTTAATTGTATTTATTTTATTCTTTATTTCGTTTGATCACTCATTTAAGAATACTAACTAAGAAAAAGCCTAAAAAATGTTTGACTTAGTGGATCTAATTAAGACAATACTTAGTTTTAGATTGGGTTTCCCAAGTTGAGTTAATCTCAATTTGAATAGGGTCATACTTGATTTAAAATTAGTGATGAACTAGACATAGAGATTCACTTTGCGGGGTAAATGAAACCTAGATTGTTTAATGCTATATTTAATGTTGGCGTAACAATTGGTCACTGTTAGGTTGCATTAGGTATAAAATATCCAACAGATGACAACTGAGGATACATGAGGGATTCTACCCATTGCTCTAGTAGATGTTGTAGCAACGGTACTATAATTGAAAAATAGTCAATGCCATTAAGTGAGTTTATTCACTCAACTACTTTATTACCATTGGTTACATCCTTGTGTTTGACGTGAGAATTTTCTTTATTGCATTTTTATTTTAATTAGTTATTAGTTTCATAAAATTGTTTTATTTTAATTTAGAACAAAATTGCATATTAAGATTACTGTATCAAATTTGATAACATCAATTCCTATGGAGATGATTTGAATACTCATCAGTATGTTACTTGTTATGTACACTTGCACATTGACACCCTTAGCATTAGAGATTGCACAGACCACTAGCTTTAGGATGACCATATATTCCAGTGCATCTCCATCTTCTCTCATTTTGTATTTTGAATCTCTACATCTATATGACGACTACCATATTATGTTATTTTGACTGCAATCTTTGAACTCCACAACATAGTTAATGCTTCAATTTTTCATTTGCGATCTACAGTTAAATAATTCTCAATACCTAACTCCTTACACACAACATTAACGCGCCTAGATCTCAATTTAGTCTTGAAATACTAGTTATGCAACCCAAAAGGGGGAATGAATTGGGTTTCTAAAAATTATGCAATGCTTGAACAAAACTTAATGCAAATCTTAAACAAATTTAAAACAGTAATAAATAAACCAATCAAAATGTAAAGAGATAAGGGAAGAGATATTCAAACACAAAGATTTTTACGTGGTTCGGCCAACCCCGCCTACGTCCACGCCTCCATGCTCACCGGGCTTGAGGATTCCACTATCCAGACCTCTAAGGCTTCAAGAACTTTTACAATTGACTTCACAGGTTTCAATCAACCTTTACAACAAGAGATTATTCCAAATCTCTTACCCAAGTGTTTCCCATACTCACATTTTTTTTGAAATACAAGATTTTTCTCACACACAATCTATATGTTTACAAATATATGCCCAAGATATGATTTAAAGAATTAATGAACAAATTAAAGCTCAAGAAATATTGTATTCTCAATAATATGCTCTATGATATTCATTGAATTCACTTTGATTTGGATCTAATGCAACCCTTTTATAGTTGGAGCTAGAAACTATCCATTATTGATTTTCTGTACAAAGTCAGATCGCTGTTAAGTATTATTGGATTGCTGTTTTGACTTGAGCAAGTGAGCGTTGTGCCAAAATTTAAATTGTCGATGTCGGATTGCCGTTTGCTACAGTGTTTGCTACAGTGAAACTATTTTCTAAAATTATAGTTTTACCTCAAATTTTTTTTAATTATACTATGGCCTAAAACTTTATTAAAATTTTCAAACAAATACATTTCTAAAATTTCAAGCAATACTTGTTGATTTCAAAGTTCTCAAAAATTTTTCAATTAGATCATGAATTGAAAAATAATCAAGTTCATAAAATCATTTTTCCATTGAGTATAAAACCTTTATAATGTGAAAATAATGATTTATTTAAAATGTATAAAAAATAATTTGAGCTTTTAAAAGATTAATCATTCTTAATTTTATTTGTTATCATCAAAATCAACATTATGAATACATATATGTTAACAAGACTCACAAAAAAAAATTAATTGAGATTTGTGTGTGTCTAAGGATTCCCCAAACTCTAAAGTTCCAACTTATAATTTTTATGGCTGTCGGCGGGGTTGGTCTCCAGCCTCCATCGATAACTTATCCAAAATAACCATCTGAATGTCTATAGCCTCCTATGTTGCTTCCTTCCTCGCCAGCTTAAGTTTTGCAAATGGATATGACATTTGAATCTGATTTACCCGCGTGACATTTGGGCTTCCTATCTTTGCTTTCTCATTTCTTGGGCTTGGGTTTAGGGCTTGGGTTTAATGCTTCTTCAATGGGCCTTTTTAAGGAGATTGGCGCAGCTTCCACCTCACTCTTTTTTGTCTCTCCCTATGCTTAGAATTTTTATTTTGAGTGACGCTATTGGCACCCCTGCATTTTTCTTATAAAACCCCTCTTGTTATACATTTACAGTTTTATCTCTTTTGTTTTGAATTGTATTAGTTGTAAAATCTTATCTTATTAAATCCATATATGATTTTTCTCACCGACTCTTTCTCCACTAAAGCTCTTAAAAGTTACAATTTTTTTCCAAAAAAAAAAAAAATTGTAAAAGAGTAAGAATTTGATATAAAGTATTTTTTTCACTTAACAATTTATTTTTGTAGGAAAGATAATTTTATAAAATTTTCATAAATTACTAACGTTATTAGAATACTAGGAGATAACTAAACCTTGTGTGTATTTTATACATATTTATTTTGAAATAGAATATTGTCATAAATTGAAAAGTATAAAATGAAAACAAATAGAAACCTCATAATAAATTAAGCGCATGGGATACAAAATATTGGGTTGTTATCAACAGCCTTTCCTACAAAAAGAAGAAACTTGAAGTGGGAGTGGTTGAAGAGTGATAATTGAAAGGAGGTTGAAATTTTTTTGCGGAAAAATGACTATTTTAGGAATTGAGGAGGAAATAAATAGAAAAGGGGTTTGAAAAGGATATTAGAGGGGTGCCGATAGCCCGACTCTTTTATTTTTTACCCTTTTTATAGCTTTTTCCTACCCAGTTACTTCGTCTCCTCTACTTAATACTTGCTAGCCTATTTCTTCTTTTGTCACATTGTTGGACCCAGTTAAACCCAACTCCCATTTTTTAATTGCTGAATCAATTTCTTGCCTTTCAAGCTTTCCCGCTGCTTTGCTCATCTCCTAGATATCAACTCCTTGTCAAATACATTGGCAGGCTTTTTGCCATCTAGACCCTACTGCATAACCTCTGCATTTCCTTGCATTAATGAGCTCTTACCTACCTCTTTTACATTCTCGTCCCTCATTGGTGTTTTGGCTTTCCTAGGTTGTTTTGGTTTGACCTGGATCCGCTTTCCACACTCGGGTTGATTGGACTCTGCTTGTGTTGGAGTTGATTCTGGTGATCAGAGTTTGGTTGACTTGCTTCTCTGTTCCATCGATCTCAGTTTCTGTTCTGTCTAAATCTCTCAGCTTCTGTTATCGCCTTCAACCAAGCTCCAAAAGCCAATTGTTTTTTTTTTTTTTGGCTGCCCCTTGTAGCTTAAGCATAGTCTATATCGATGGCTAATGAGTCCGCAACAAAAACAAAACTCAGGCAACTTCTCCTAGAGGACTGGTATCAGAATGTTTTCTCCATTCTCTAATTCCAATGTAAATACCTTGTCGAGAGGTTGTGTTATATCCACTTAGATTCGGACTTGAACAAAAAATCCAATACACTCCCCTGACTCGTTGTTTTTAACTTCATCCCCCTTTCCAATTTTCTCACCTGTTTCTTGAATCGCATCTTTCTCCATACACATTGGTGGAACGTTATTTAACTGGACCCATAAGGATGTGTACTGGAAAGATTGTTTTTTTTTTATATCCTCCATACCGCTTGGTTCTGTAAACACCATAAGGGCTTTATTAAAATGCCAAGGCCCCCCCTATAAGATCATTTTCTTTTCAGCTTCAGAAGGAAACTTGAAAACAGAAATGTTGTCTCCCAAATTATCTACTTTGATTTCTGTACCGATTTCTGTGTTCACTTTTCTCGAAAGCAAAATCTTCCCAATGAGGCAGCGCCTGCAAGTTTTTTCCCTTTTTTCTTCATATTTCCTGTAAAGCTAATCTTTTCTGCTTCTTCTTCTTTTAAAGTTATACCTTTACATTTCCGTATTAACTCTTCAGTATCCATCTTTAAACCTTTAAACTTTCCTTAGCCTGAAATTAATTTGCACACCAACACCTACCTGCCACTGCTCTGACCTCCCCTTGAGATTGAATTGGTCCCAACTAATTGAAACCCCTAACCATGGATCTTACTATGTTTTAGTATAGATAATAAAACAGAGTAACGTAAGAGCACCTGATACACTCAACCTGCGACCGACAAAATGGACCATACCAATCCCCACTTTTTGCATCCATTCCAAATTTCTCTTTCTGAGAGAAAAAGAGTCCTCAGGAAGGAGACCGAACCCTTACTAATATATAGCACGTTAGTACTTTAAGAAATTTTTGGTTGGCTTGATTAAACATAGGTTAGGTGTCATCTCAAAAACGTTTTGGTTTTTACCTTACTTCTCAGAAAAAATTTCAAAAAGTTAGAGGTCAAGGCAATCCCAAGCATAAACTAGTTCTGCCTCAGCCTATATTGAGATTCCTCATATGAGGTGAAATTGAAATGAATTTTTGTGGAAGCGAGATTAATTCTATACCTGCACTTCACCCCCGACCTAGTTTAACCTGTATTATGTCTTTATATTTTAATTTAATTATTATTTATCTAAAACTCTTCCTTTGCTGTTGCTTCAACATATTGTTCCAATAACTGAAAAAGCAAATCCATGGTGCAAATCTTTTATTTTCATCTTCTATCCTCAAGCAGTCAACCAACAACTTCGAGTCTCTGGCCAGGGAGGGAGTTTCCCTTTGTGGCCGACATTTTTCTTTCGTCTTTTTTGTTTTTCTTTTCTTTTTTAGATTTTATTAACTTCCTCAAGGCTATTTTCCAATGACCTTTTGATGGAATTGGTTTGATGCTCGGATCGGGATAATACGCTCGTGTTAGAGGCGATTGTGTCGACTCCGATAATGGTGCATAGAGATTCTAATGGCCCAATGGCAGAAATCTTTGTATAGGCTTTCCAAAAAATTATTTGGATAATATTACTTTTGGTGAGGTAGTTGCCTTTGATATATCATGACTCAAAATTTGTAATAAGACAATAAACTTTGAATTGTTCTAGTGCTTTTGTATAGATAAAATTTTTTCATCGCACTCTACTTGCTATCTTTTAAGATATTTGATAATATAATTATTCTAGTTTCTATTTTAAAAAGAAGATGTTGTCAATTTTCTAATTTAATAACGATAATACTATTACCATAATTGTAATAGTGGTTTCTTTGAACTAGTTTAACATCAACACTATTGAAATTATGTACTAGAATAGTGCCAACTATAGTAGAAAATTGCTTCTTGGATTACTTGATACTTGCTGTGTTGGACAGGTGGGTCACCCATGATGGGCTGACCCAATCCGACTCGCACATGGTAACTACCATGTAGTTACATGTATGATTTATGGAGATTGAGAGGGAAGTTAATTTTAAATTAACTTCCTCCACTTTGGCTAAACTCTCCCTAATGATAAGAACAAGAGTAGAGATACGTAAAAATTACAAAGTCATCTTCTTCTCTTCTTCATGAAGGTTAAAATTAAGAACATTGAACAATCCATAAATAGGCCATTTATATTGTGATCAACGAAGGATTTCCGCTTGTGATTTCTTTCTGACCATTAACGTGATCCAATACTCGATTACTCTGCTGCTTAATTTGAGAAAAAACTGTATTTCTAGAATTTTTTATTTTCCCTTCATTGGTATTAGGGCATGGTTTTGTGTTGGATTCGTGCGAATGGTTGAATTTATTTCATGAAAAATACATGAACTTTATGTGTTAATTATTTTTTCATGAAATGTATTATCCGATGGCTGTTAAATTTATGTTCTCGATGCTAAAATCACTGTAAAAATTCTGGAATTGAAAGACATCAAAATGGCCTAGGGTTTAGTTCATATGAACCCTAACAAAAACATGAAACTGAAATTTTATTTGATCATATCTTTTGATCTAGACAATCTGATATTGCCATTATGTATTATAGGAAAGATCTTTTCAAGGGCTTTCCGAAGATATGTGATTTGTTAAAAATAGACTTAAAATGAGAAAGTTATGGCTAAGATACGAATATGGTAGCATAAGGGTTACAAAATTTCAGAAACCCTAATTTTGGAGAAGATGATGAACAATATCAGAATCGGCTTTTTAATGATTTCGGCTTATTCTGACCTCTAATTGAAAATCGAAAGCCTAAATTGGAATTAGGATGAAAAATGAAATCAGATGATGCCAGACCCGACGTCATCGGAGCCGCGAAAGGGGGCACGTGGGTTCCACTCTTCCACTATGGGCATGGGGTGTATGATATTGTAGCAAAACTAAGTCGCCTGTTAACAAACACTAATATAAACTTTATATTATTTGTCCTAGATGCCTCTTATTAGAAAATTACAGACTGAGGAAGAGTGATTAATGACAAATAGAGCTTAGGTTTGACTTATGGATCTAATTGAGACTAATAATAACTTATCTCATGAAGAACTTGTGAAAAAAATGGAGAATTATAAGATGGACCATGATCGTCCTATATGCATGAACATAGAAGATATATATGGTATTTTTATCTGTTTAATGTACGGAAAAGTGTATACTAAATATACAAACTAGGATTATTATCAATAGGTCTTCATAAATTCATTACCTAATGATGATAATATGCTTTTATTTAAGGCTCGCATGTTAAAAGAGATCGAGAATCCCTCGAACACATATTATATGCTGAGGTGTGAAATTAAGCTGATGGAGGAGCACCATCTTACTTAAAAAATGAGGCAAACCTCAGTACTTAGTATTCACATAGGCCTTCGAAATGGAAGACAAGGTAGTCGCTTTGGTAGAGGGCAAAAATTATGGTATGAGAAAACCATAAAAAAAATCATGAAGAAGGAATAATTGTTTTTATATGGAAATAGACTCGAGTATAAGTTGGATGAAAGAGTCATGAGTAACAAAAAATATTTTAAAAACATTTAGAAGAGTCTATATATTAGTTTAATTATGTTTGGTCATTTTCTTTCATTTGTGAGTTTTTATTCACTTTGTTGGTTGAACAATATGTTGCTATGTTTTTCTAATTGAATTTCTACATTAGTTGTTGCTTGACTCTATATATACTTTTACAATATCTTATGAATTATTCTATTGAGTGGGAGTTCCGATCAAATTGAATTTGATGAATTCATGATTAGAACTAATAATTGTGCGCATTAAAATCGAATTAATGATGAATATAATAAGGGAATCAGATAATGATTGGAAGCTTCGACGACCTTTTGATTTCATTCATAATATTAATTTATCATGTTTTTAGTTTATGTTTGCGCAAAATTA
This sequence comes from Citrus sinensis, assembly GCF_022201045.2. NCBI lineage: Eukaryota > Viridiplantae > Streptophyta > Magnoliopsida > Sapindales > Rutaceae > Citrus > Citrus sinensis. Next base: position 20,064,996 of record NC_068560.1, read on the forward strand.
ATTGTTTGTGTGTAATTATTAGATGCCTTTATTGATTGTATTTTTGAATTATCTATGTGTTAAAAGAAAGTTGAGATGGCATCTGCATCTAAGAACATTATGGCTGAGTTAAACAAGGATGAGAAGTTGAATGGTGATAATTATGATATTTGGCACCGTAACATTCAGCACATCCTTAAAGAACAAGGGACTCTAGAATCTCTCAATATACACCTTAGTTGAGCCTGAGCATTGCAATACTGCTCAATATATGAGGGATCTTTAGGCTTACCAAGCCTAGAAAAAGATGAATAGCAATGCTTGCATAACGATGTTAAACAACATGCAAGATAACCTCATGTATAAGTTTGAGAAGTATGAGACTGCTTAAAAGATATGGCTCACTCTAAAAGACAAGTTCAGTGGCACTTCAACCACTAAACTGAGAAGGCTTGTGAAAAATTTGATTCTTATCAGAAATGCCAAAATCATACTATGAGGCACCATCTGAGGGAGATGTCAAACATGATTCACGAACTTAAGGCTGTTGGACATATTTTGATATACAACATTACCTAGATTTGGAAGTAGAGCGCCTTGAAGTAGCTAAGCTTTCAAATCATATTTATATTGCTGAGTCAAGTTCGCGCAAAGTTTCAGACTTCATGCGCAAAAGGGGTCATAAGTATAACCAGAAGAGTGAGAGATTTGATCATAATAAGAAAAAGGGGTCATAAGTATAACCAGAAGAGTGAGAGATTTGATCATAATAAGAAAAAGTCAAATGCTAAGAAACGCTGAAGGGGTAGGTGTGCTAGTAAGAAAAAGAACAGATTCAACATGAAATGCTACAATTGTAGCAAGCTGGGTCATTTTACTCGTGAGTGCACTGAGTCAATAAAGGTGAGGCCCAACTCCACTTTATTAAATTATGCTCTAGTTATGAGTTCTGAATTCCTAACTGATTCTCATCCTGTGTAGACTGTAAACTCGGGAGCAACAAACCATATAACTCGTGATCAAGATGCATTTGTGGAGTATTGTCAAATTAGTCAATGAATTAAATGAATATACGTGGGCAACAACTCCAAAGTTGAAGTAAAAGGAATAGGCACCTGTAAATTAACTTTATGTGATAGATGTATTCTTTTGTACACGATATCCTATATGCATTGGAGATTCGATGAAACTTGGTTTTTGTTCTTGTTCTTCTTGAATTATGATATAATTTAAACTTTCATGATGTTTGTTTGGAGATTTTCTTAAATTCATTCCTTATTGGAACTGAGCATTTGGTTAATGATTTCATTGTATTAGATACAATACTTGATAATTCAAGTTATGATAATAGTTGTTTTTCTTTTGTTACTTCATCAAGTAATAATGAGATAGATTATATTACTTGGCATGCTAGATTAGATCACATAGGACAAGAAAGAATGCATAGACTTGCGAGAGAGGACATGTTGGGTGCACTCACTAAGGTTGAATTGCCCATACGTGAGAATTTTCTAGCTGGAAAAACAAATAAAAAATCATTCGACAAAAGAATTAGAGCTGAAAAACCATTGCAATTAATCCATTATGACATCTGTGGTCCAATGAATGTAAGGGCTAAACATGGAACCTTATATTTTATAACATTCATTGATGATTATTCATGTTTCGGTCATGTCTACTTGATTTCTCACATATCAGAAGCATTGGATTGCTTTAGATTATATCTAAACACGATAGAGAATCAATTAGACAATAATGTTAAAGTCCTAAGGACTAACTGAGGACGTGAATATCTTTTAAACAATTGACTATTCTTGAAGTTCCGCAACAAAATAGTGTGGCGAAAAGAAGGAATAGAACTTTTTTGGAAATTGTCAGGTCAATGATAGCGTAATCAAATCTTTCAATATCATATTGAAGAGATGTATTGTTAACTGCTGCCTATAAACTTAATTGGGTTCGTTTAAAATCAGTCAGTTCTACTTCATATGAGTTATCGACGGGTAAGGAACCTGACCTATCTCATCTGCGACCTTGGGGGTATGTGGCTTATGTTCATAACTCCATCCATAAGTCTGGGAAATTGGGAGCTAAGAGTAAAAATTGTATCTTTATTAGATACTCAGAGCTCTTCAAAGGATATGTGTTCATTGGTGAATATGAAAATGGAATTGTGATTGAACTGGAATCATGGGATGTCAATTTTGTAGAAAATGAATTTCCTAGCATTGGAGAAATTGATGAGGATTTTCAAATTTATGAATTAGAATATCCGAACAAGGTTGTCACTTCTAATGTTGGTGTTGACACTAGTACGAATCCTGTTAACATTTATGCACCCATAATGTTGATTTTGATGATAACAAATAAAATTAAGAATGATTAAGTTTTTAAAAGCTCAAATTATTTTTTATACATTTTAAATAAATCATTATTTTCACATTATAAAGGTTTTATATTTAATGAAAAAATAATTTTATAAAATTGATTGTTTTTCAAGTTTATGGTCTAATTGAAAGAGTTTTGAAAACTTTGAAATCAATCAATATTGCTTGGAATTCTGGAGAATGACTTATTTAAAAAGTTTCATAGTATTTTGGGCAATATCATAAAAGTTTTGGGAATAACAAGCATTATTTAGAAATTCTAAAATTGGACATTTGTGTAAAGTTTTATGACGTTTTGGGTCATAGCGTAATTCTATAAAGGTTTAGGTCAAAACTATAATTTTATAAAATATTCACTTTAGCAGCCATTGTAGCTAAGCGGCTAACAGGATTTTACAAAGCAGGAAGCCAGATTATGGGCAGTAGCTCACTGGAATGAAAGTGGTTAATTGGATTTTGAAAGCAGCATGCCGGATGTTCTAAAATTCAAATAGTTTCTATAACAGTGACATAAAAACGGCTAAGCGGATTCACAAAGCGCCAAGACGGTTATCACCAAAAAGTCCATAATGGCTAGTTTTTTGGCTCAAACTATATAAACTCAAATTCAATTCATTTTTGGTAATCTTGGCATGCATAAACAAGTGCACACAACATATATTGAGTTTCAATTTCGCAAATCATTATAAATTAAATCTTCATTGAGCTATCATTTGTATATCCACTCTAAAAGAGAGTTGTTTATTGTAATTTTTATTTCTTATCAAATTGTGAGTGTACAAGTATGATAAACACTTGGGGTGAAGAGATTGGGGAGATAATCTCTTGATTGTAAAGGTCCATTGACACTTTGGAAGTCAATTGTAAAGAACTTGAAATCTTGCGAGGATTGAATAGTGAAATCTTCAAGCTGGGTGAGCTTGAAGGTATGGACGTAGGCGAGGATTGCCGAACCACGTAAAAATCATTGTGTTTGTTTTTTTTCCCTTACTCTCTTATTATTGTGCTTTATTGAATTTATTACTTTTGATTCCATTAAGGCATTAGATTAAATTGTTGTGTGGTTTGCTTAGCTTAAATTTTAAATTCCTAATTCACCCCCTCTTGGGTTGCCTAGTTTGTATTTCAAATTCTTTGGGAATTGCTACTCTAAGTAGGATTGAAACACCGGAGCTTCGATTCCAACTAGGGAATTGACTCGAAAAAGTGGTCATAAGCCAATTCCTCGTTGTCATTTTAAGATTAACAGAGAAGTTTTCATGATTGCTTTACACGATAGTGAGGAGCCAAATACTTTTAATAAAGCTCTCACATCGTCTGCTGGAGATATACAGAAGAAGAGATGGAGTCTATGAAAGTTAATTAGGTCTAGGACTTAGATGAACTTCCGTTTAATCATTAAACTATCGGAAACAAATGGGTTCTCCGAATAAAATGTAAAGCGGATGGGACAATCGAGAGATATAAAGTAAGATTAGTCGTTAAAGGCTATACCCAAAAGGAGGGAATAGACTATGAAGAGACATTTTCTCCAGTGGTAAGGTTTGTTTCCATACGATTAATCTTGGCTATTGTTGCATATCTAGACCTTGAATTATATTAGATGGATGTAAAAACTGCATTTTGCATTGGAAAACTAGAGAAAGAAATTTATTTCAAATCCTTTGGGAATTGCTACTCTAAGTAGGATTGAAACACCGGACGCTTCGATTCCAACTAGGGAATTGACTCGAAAAAGTGGTCATAAGCCAATTCCTCGTTGTCATTTTAAGATTAACGGAGAAGTTTTCATGATTGCTTTACACGATAATGAGGAGCCAAATACTTTTAATAAAGCTCTCACATCGTCTGCTGGAGATATACAGAAGAAGAGATGGAGTCTATGAAAGTTAATCAGGTCTAAGACTTAGATGGATGTAAAAACTGCATTTCGCATTGGAAAACTAGAGAAAGAAATTTATATGCATGCAACAACCACAAGGTTTCATTGTTAAAGGCCAAGAGCACAATGTATACAAGCTTAAAAGATCTATTTATGGCCTTAACCAATCCTCTAGAGAATGAAACCTCAATTTCCATCAAGCTGTAGTTTCTTATGGCTTTAGGATGGTTGAGGAAGACCATTTGTGTACATTAAGAGGTCTAAAGACGTTTTTGCGATGTTGTCTTCGTATGTGGATGATATTTTATTGGTATCGAACAGTCAAAGGTTTGTCAAAATATTAAAGATCAACTACATTCAAATTTTGACATGAAAGATATAGGTGAAGCAACTTATATTTTAGGAGTAAAAATTTTTAAGGATCGTTCGAGGAAACTTCTAGCTCTGTCATTAAAGTCTTACATTAAGAAGTTCTTTGAAAGATTGAACATGGCTAATTGTAAGCCAAATGATACCCTATAGCCAAAAGACAATCTCTTATTATCAATATGTGTCCCAAGACTCCTCAAGAAAAGGAAAGAATGGTTAGAGTTCCTTATGCAAATCCTATTGGAAGTCTCATGTATGCCATAATGTGTACAAGGCTTTATATCAGTTATGCTGTAGGACTGGTGAGTATAATTAGTCTAGTCTTGGTCAGAAGCATTCAAGTGTTGTTAAAAGGATTTTAGCATATCTCAAAAGCATTGCAAATTATTGTTTATGCTATCAAGGAGGTTGTTTGTGACTTGTTAGATATTCAGACGCCAATTAGGGTAGTGATCTGGATGAGCACAAATCGACTTCAGGATATGTATTTTTGCTAAACAGAGGAGTAATAACATAGAGTACAAGAAGCAAACATGCACAATTTTATCAATGATGGAAGCCGAATATATTGCATGTTCTGCAGCAGTGCAAGAAGCTGTATGGCTTAAGAGATTTATAGAGGACTTAAAGATTAATATTAGCAATGATAATCTAATGACTGTCTATCGTGACAGTCAAGCTATTATCTCTTTCTCTAAGGATACTAAAAACCATAGCAACTCGAAACACATTGAGACTAAATATAATTTCATAAGAGACATTTTGGCAAATAAGGAAGTAGTCATATAGTATATATCTACATATAGTATGATAATTGATCCATTTACCAAAGCTATAATGAGGGATGTATTCGCCTCTCATGCTAAATCATTGGGGCTGCATAGATTGTAAATCAATATTATTAAGATGTACTTATTTGCTGTGAACATCTTCATTACATAAGTTGTTTGAAAATGTAATAGTATCTCTTATTTCAATTTATTCTATGAAATGCATAATTACACATATAAAAGTATGTTTATTGGTCAAGACCGACTTTCTTACATGAGTAGTCACCTCAGTTGCTCTAAAAGCAAGCTAAGATGAGACAATTAGAATAATAAAACAATGTGTTTGTTTGAGAGCCTAAAAGAGTTATTCTACAAGTTTTGTCACCTTGATTAGAATCAATATGAGGTCTTACATGATTTTTATCAAAAACCGACTACGATGTACCCCACTATCATGGAGACCTAAATAAAACCATATGTGAGATCTTATTTTTCACATCTTATTTTTTATGCTAAAGGAGAGCATTCATTCTAAGAACTTAGGTCAGGCACTCTAGAAGAGTGACTGGACTAAGATATGCACAGTGAATTAATATAATAAGACATATGCCCTGAAATGTAAGATTTACTTTAACACATGTATCATACCACATGTGCTTAGTGACCAAAATATAAAATGAGAAAATCTCCCTTCTTCCTCATTGTGTAAGTTCCATATGACTGTCCATAAGTCAATCCTGGTATCCTTATGACTATGAACAATGTTTCTGAGATCTTAGACTGGTGTTTGCTAGTTTAGCATGTTATCTATGACCTTGGCATAAATCGGTCTATGAAACATGACTAGAAAGCAACTATTCTGAATTGATGGACATGAGTGTGATGGGAAGATTTAATTTTTCTTTTATGTGATTCAGTAGTTGACTAATTTGTATAATATCTTTGGGATATTACAATTGTGAATACATAAAGTGATTACGCAATTTTAGTATACTGAGGGGATTTAGTATGCTTGAGTATTAAAATAAATTAAATTTAGGATACAATGAACATATTTTTAAATTCTCTTGCATACAATTGCATTTGAGACATCTCTTACTTGAGTTAGCAATTGAGAAATGATTTTGACTCACCAAATGAGTTTTTGGATATATTCATGGTCACACGGTATATCTATCTATATGCTTGAAGATATGTGGTTATTCATTATTTCCTTGTTCACTGCTCTGCTATTTCGACGTCGTCCCGCAATGTGCAAGTGGGAGATGTTGGATGGGTGGGGTCGGCCCATCTGACATGCACATGTAACTACCATGTAGTTACATGTACTGTTTATAAAGATTAAGAGGGAAGGTAATTTTAAATTAACTTCCTCTACTTTGACTAAACTCTCTCTAATGATAAGAACAAGAACAGAGATACATAAAAATTACAAAATCATCTTCTCTTCTTTGTGAAGATTAAAATTAAGAACATTGAACAATTCATAAATAGGGCATTTATACTGTGATCAATGAAAGATTTCTGCTTGTGATTTATTTTTTACCATTAACATGATCCAATACTTGATTACTCCGCTGTTTAATTAAAAAAGAAAGGTATTTCTAGAATTTTTTATTTTTCCTTCATGCTGCATACTATAATAGAAAATTGCTTATTGGATTACTTAATGTATACTGCATACTATAATAGTTGTTGTTAGACATTGTGAACAAAAGTGTATATGGTCGATACCTTCTGTAACTTGGAATGAGGCTAAAAATTAGTTAATTGGATGATATCATATCCAACGTTAAAATTAATTTCTCTATAAATTTGGCGAGTGTTTCTCTAGTTTTTCCCCTTTTTTTTATTACTAAAGTTTATTCCCATCAGTAATCCAAAAAGTAATTTTCTATTACAGTATGCAGTATGTATTAAGTAATCCAAGAAGCAATTTTCTATTATACTATATACTATAATAGTTGTTGTTAGAGATTGTGAACAAAAATGTACATGGTCGATACCTTATGTACCTTGCAATGAGGCTAAAAATTAGTTAATTGGATGATATCATATCCAATGTTAAAATTAATTTCTCTATACATTTGGTGAGTGTATCTCTGTTTTTTTTTTCTTTTTTTTTATCACTAAAGTTTATTCCCCATCAAAATGATTATTGGGGGTAGACAAACCCAATACAACTCAACGGACTCAATCCAATTAAATTATTGCATTGAGTTAGATTAATTATGATAAATACATTTAACCCAACCTAGCCCACGTAAATAATAATAATAACAATAAAAATATATTAATCCTCAATTGCAAAACCCTAATGATCTAAACAACTAACCTAATTTTTATCCTCTTTTTATTATTTTATTAAATATATTATTTCATTCCCATATTTACTACTTTAGACTCCAATTTCAAAACTAAAATACTCTCTCAAAACCCATTTCCCATTTAAAGTAAGGCATTTTTTTTTCATTTATTCATACTTAATCCTTTTTTATGTATTTTCAACTTGTAATATTGAGTTCATTTATAGAAATTTTCTTAAATTTAAGACAAATGGTTTTTTAGCTTCTTTTTTTTTTAATCGAACACTAGACAATAAATGAAAATTTCACGTTATAATAAATTTATATTCAATTATAATAAGTTTTATTTCAATTTCCATATCATTTTTTATTTAATTTTTAATTTTAATTTGATTTTCAACTCAAACAACCCAACCCAACTCAATCTGATCATTTAAGGGTTGTGTTAAATTATGCTGAACATGTTTATTTAGTTAGACTAGATTCATTTTATTTTAAACTTATTTAATAGTGGTTATCCAACCAAACCCATACCCACCCCTATCAATCTAACCCAAAATCAAAACAATTATATCATGTATATTATGGCAAGAATCATTTGCAAATTATGATGAAAATATGACAAATATCATTGCCATCAATTATGGAATGCAAACTAGTAAGAGACTTTCAAGGTATGGTGATGATAGGAATAGAATCAATATGCTTTTTTTTTCTCATCTCTTTGTCTGGATCTCTTTTTCCAATTCAGTAATAAATTTAACTATTAATATTATGTGTTTTTCTTAACAATAATGTTAGAGGTTCCAATGTTTAAGTTCCAACTTGAGTCTTAATACTATGTGTTACTCATTTGTTAAATGATGAACTTCATAGTTTATAAAATTACTTGACCATTATTTAATAGATGAATGTTACTACAAGAAATTTGACTTTTTAAGACGATATTTTTTACAGCAATTTTAAATTTGGTCACTGAATGGTACTTATTATGACGAACTTTTGAAATTGTTACTAATAGTCTCATCTTGATCTATGTTATATTTTGTAACCAATAGGTTTTATTTTGAGACTTGTTAATTGGTCACTAATTTGATTTTTTTTTATAACAAACATTATTTTAGTCGTAAAAAGGAATCTATTTTTTGGCGCAAAAATTTCCCTCTTAGATTGAATATTTTGGGACAATATTTCATCATTTATGAAAAAAAATAATGGTCACGAGATATAATTATAGATGACAAAACTATTTTCTAACTACAAGAGGCGTTTAAAGTTGGTCAAACTATCTGTGACATAAAATATTAGTCTCTAAAGTTATTATGGTTTTGATTGATTTTAAGACAATATTTTTTTGTCATAGATCATTTCCGAAAGTGACAAAAATAAAAAATAGTAGTTGAAAATTTTATCGTAAATAAATTTATATTTTATGACCAATTTTTTTTTTGTTTCTGACATGCATTACTTAATACCTGATTCAATTTTTTTGTCACAAATTTTATAGTTGCCACAAAAAAAAAAAAAATTTATAGCATAAAAAAGTCTCTTCAAAATTAACTCTTTCGAGACAATATACCATCTTTTATGACAATTCATATAGTGGCAAAATATTTTTTCTTTTTTCAAATTTACTTTGTTCCTAAAAAAGAGGTGTAAATTTGATCAAATCATCCATGACATAAAATATTAGTCTCTAAATCTATTATGATTTTAGCTAATTTTAAAACCCCATTTTTGTTGTCACAGATAGTTACATAATGTGATCAAAATATTTTGTTTCAATGAAATTTTACTTAGTTTATGATTAAAATTTTAGTGACAACATTATATTAGTCACAAAAAGGCTTTTTTTTTTAACCATTTAGGGATAATATATCATCTCTTATGAGAAAATACAGGGCGGGGAAATATAATTATAGGCTATGAAAATGTTTTGTAACTAAGAAAAAATACGAATTTTGGCTAACCATTTGAGGCACAAAGCATTATTCTTTGAAGCTCTTTCACTAATTTAGAGACATCATTTACTTTGATTAAAACAAAAAATCATTAATGCATGCCCCATTTGCCCTCATCTTCTGATAAAAAATTAGAGGTAAATTAAAGTTTTCATACTTTTAGGGGTAAAGTATTCCATCCAAGGGATGGATGGCACTTTACCCTTTATTTTATTAAGTATTGATTTATTTTCCTTTTTTTGTAAGATTTATTTATTTTAATATAACTCGAACTAATATAATTTATCTTTGAATTAAGGATGTCATAGTCTTTTAAACATTTTTAATATGTAGGATTATTACCTTAATACTGTAAATTCATGTATGTTAGTAGAAAATATTAAAATGACCACTAAGATTTTGTGGTCAAATTATATAATAATTAGACTATTAATTAAGTTGCTGCAGACAATGATCGAACTCATACTGATACGGGATACTATCACAGCCACAATACTAATCAAGCGGACAATTTTAATATATTGTAAAAAAAATTTAATAACAGTCCCTAATATTTAAACACTACAACAAATATCACTTCTTTTGGTGGCATTTTTCTTTTTCACAACGCTATTAAATGTCAACTATGATAGCATTTCCTTAAAAAAAAATGCTACAATTAAATATCCCAATTATAAAATTTTATTTTTGTTATAGTTATTAGTCAATTAGTCGTAAATGTTAAATGCTATGTATCCCACTAAGTAGTGTTGCGCGTGCCACATAGCACCGCAAAAGGAAACATTAATTTGGTGATAGTGTACAAATGTTATCAAAGAAAAAAAAAATTTAAACCGCCTAAAAAGAAAACAAGCGCTTGTCTTATATTTTGCCCAAAATATTTTACTTGATACAAAAAAATTTATAAATTCCTACCTTTCTTGTCTCTGCTAATCTCCGAAAACCCCTTTTTTCTTCCGTATCCCTCCTCTTATTACTTAAAATCAGTTAATCAAAACAAATCTTGAGGAGGCTGCCATGGAGTGCTTGTTTTCAATCAAGGCAACCTTAGGCTACAAGTTCGTTGGTCAATTGATTATTGTTAAATATGATATTGGACTATTTTGCGCGAAACTTTGACCTCGCATTTCATCGGCTGATGCATTCAGAGGAATCTACAGAGATAGGCCCGAAGATACAAAATTCACCTTTCCAAAGATTCATGCCCATGGATTCTCTAAAGCCTCCGGAGTTTGATTTTCACGAGGTTTAGTACTGAATTTACCCTCCATATATATGTTTGTGAATTAATGGAATGTTGGGTTTATATGTATCCCTTATTTATTTTTTGGTTCACGGCAGTGCATAAGAATCGCTCTTGCTCAGGTTGCAATTAATGTAGAAATGCGAAGGGTACGTCTTTTGTTCCAGGAAAATGGATGTTATGTGCATCATTTGTCCTCTCTGAGAGCGTAGCATTTTCAAGAAGATCACCCAATATGTAAGTAGTTCAAGTTAAAGCCAAGACTTGTCATTAGTTCTAGGCTTGTATCATAATACAGTGCATTCAATTATAGTATTATAAATTTCTTTTACTTCATAGTTTTATTTATTTAGTTTCCACTTACTTCCCTTGTTTGGAAGAATTGCAAATAACTCTATGAGAATCCATAGGGAAGGTGAAGAAACATTTTGCTATATGGGGGGCCTGTTTCCTTGTTTATTTCCTAGTATACTGCTCCCTATTGATCATTTTTTTGATAGGTCATACTTTTATTTTTGTTTTATTCTGCATCAATCCCTGGTCAATTAACTTTTTTTTTTTTCCTGGTATTCACTTGATTTTTTAGGAGTCAAAGTTAAATGCTTTTTCCCTTGAATTCTTTTTTTTTTTTAATTTACCCTTTGTGTCTAATGGTTTGGATGGACAGCATGAAAATAATAGAACGATGGGGATGCATATCAAAGAAGCAACGTGCATGCCCTATATTGGATGAATAATGGAGGAGTGTTTTCAAAGTACAAAGCTTGCATGTTTTTATTGTTATTTACGTTGCTGCACGCCAATTATTTGATAAAATACCGCAACGAATACACTTACTTGATTTTCTTGTAAATTTATTTCATTTTCTAATCTGAACCACTTGAATGTTTAGAAAATTTTGAAGGTTTTGGTATATTTATTAATATTTTTATTCTGTTTATATTGTTTAACTAGAAGAAGATGATACATATAGCATTTTTTTCCTTTTTTCCTTTTTATTATGCTTTTATATATGGTTCAAGTGTTATATTTTTTTATTTTTCTTTTATCTACGGGGTCTCATGTATCATTACATATGGTAATTCTTGAAAAATTGGTGTACTATAATATTCTATAGAAACAAGCTTTTATGTAATTTATTCTTTAGAGCCACTAAACTAAATTCAGGAGGAAAAAAAAAAAAACAGAATCGTAGTAAAGTGTCTTCTGTACATCGTGGTGGATCAAAGTCTTATGTACAATATCTGAATGAAATGGTACTCAAAATGATGGAGACTTTGTTTTAACTTTTTCTATTATGTGCTTGTATCATGTTTATAAATATTAAAATGCTTTTCTTCTTTTGTATTAGGAAGAGGGAAATGCTTAAAGAGTCTACTGGATTGATTGCTTTGTTTCAAAAGATGTTCTAGAGTGAGGCCAAAGGGTGGAGTAGTATGGAAGCAAAATGCTTAATATGTAAGTTATTCCAATTTATTTACATTTAATTGTAGAAATTAAATTTACATATTTATTTTGAATGGAAAGTATATATATTTGGGATTGAGAACATGTTTGCTTGAAAAATTTAGTTAATGTTTCATTCTTACTTTGTGTTATTTTTGCACTCATATATTTTACAAGTGCTATCGATCTTGCTATTTACTATTTGTTTATTCTTAGTCAATGGGGCTTATTATTCAATAAGGACATGATTCTCTTATTATTTTTAAAGGTATATTAATTTTTCAACTTCTAATTATGCAGGACTAAATGATAGAAATGAAGAAAAAACTCCAATGTCGAGGAAAGTGTTGAGCCATTAATTGATAATCAAATTTATGAAATCATTTTGGGAAATAAATCTGATTTTGTGAAGAAAATGACAGGTCCTTCAAAGTCAGCATCCACCATTGCATTGTGTCAATAAAATCAAAAGATGGCGAAGACGATTAAGGAGCAATAAAAAAAAGATTGAGAAACAAGATTATAGACTACAGGTAGTTGAAGATTTCATGAGATTAATGAAAGAGCAACTATCGTTTTCACTTACACATTCTTTTGATCTTGGATTATTCCAATGTCATGCTTTGTGTTCGAATCTTTTGGATTATAAATAAATATTTTAAAGTCTTTTTTTATGTTAGTCTCATTGTTGTTGGTTTGTTTATTAATGACTATACTTGTATTCAATAGTCACACCAATTTTTCTAGTACGATGTAACCAGTTGTAACATAATAACATACATCTTCCTTAAAAATAATGTTAGACTATATTGCTTTTCATTTGAAATGAAAGTAATTTTCATGGAATACTTTTTTTGAATCAAAATTTTTTGGTCACTAAATATTTATGTGACTACAATATGTTGTCAATGATGCTTTCTTTTAATGACAATTGGAAGTAGTCATTTTAATTTTTCAAATACAATATAAATACTCATTAAATAATAAAGTATATTATGATTAAAAATAATTTGAGACTATATTACCTATATTTTGCAATGAAAGAATCCGTTGCAACATGTTAATTTTTCTGACTAAATGTTATAGTTGCGAATGCTTACATTTTATGATAAGAGATAGTGGTCACTTAAAATTTGTTGATACAATATAATTAGTCATGAAATGGTAAAAACATTGTACTTAAAATAAATTTGAGACTAAAATAATTACCAATTTTATTTGCAAAACTTGTCACAAATGACAACTACTTGCGACGATTATGTAATGACGCGATATGTAAACTTCAATGGCAGAAAAATAGCATTGCTGATTGTATCTTCGAATCTCTAAAATGATGATTTTTAGTAATTGTTGTGACTTCATTTACATACCCTTGAGACAAAATTATTGTCACTATAAATCACATATCATGACAAATGTGAAGTGCTATTGATTGCATTTTTAAATCTCCAATTTGACCATTTTGAATACCATTTGTGAAAATTTTAACTTAATTTTAAGACAATTATTTTTGTCACAAAAACATATTTTTAACATGACAAAAATAATTTTAGTCGTTAGAACTTTTTATGACGGTCTTTTCACGAATATTGTGAAATTATTTATTTTTTGTCATAAAAAATATAAGGTGACTAATTTTCTTCTTTAATGACTAAAGTTTTTGTAATAAAATATTAATCAAGATTTAAATTAGAACTTAACTGTTAGTTCTTATCATTTCTCTTTTCCTGGTAGATATATGCCCATATTTGAAACAGAAAGAAAAGTGTAACTCGATTGCTTGATACGACAATTAATCCGCTTAAAGACCAAGACCAAGTCAGTGAAAGGCAACATAAGTATATAAAGGGGAAAAAGTCACCCACACCCGTAGTATTTGTTTAAATGATCACATAAACCCATTGATTTTATATATGGTCATACAAACTCATTTTTTTAAAAAGTTTTTTTAACTTTTATACCCTTTGATTATAGTCAAAATAAATACTAATATATATATATATATATATATATTAATAAGATAAAAAATAATTAATAAAATATTGTATAATACAAATAAAATAGTTCAATAAGTATAATTAATAATTTATCAAATATATAATGAAAATTATTTTTAGTATTAAGTTATTATTAGTCCATCCTAATTAATTTTATTAATACTAAAATCTATTAATCCTAAAATTGACATTAAGATTTATATTAATACAGACATAATTAAAAATTGTAAATAAAATAATATAAATTTTATAAATTATTTTGAATGTTAAATATAATTAATTTAAAATTATTAATTTGTCAAAAAGATTTTTACAATTATTAAAAATGACATATTAATAAAAAAAATTAATAATGAAAATAATTTATAAATTTTCATTATTTCATATATTATATTATTTTAATTTTTATTCGTATTTATTCTAAAAATTTATTTAAAGTCAATTTTTTGTTGTTATAACTAAAGGGTATAATAGTTAAAAAAAAAAGGAAAAATCTCTGTTATTATTTAAGAAATTAAGAAATTTTTGTGACCATTGAGGTGGTGGCTGACGTTTTCCTTATGTAAAGACTTACTATTAATTTCGTTATACAAAGACCATTGAGTTGTTGTGTAAGCATAGCGGCAATTTCCTTGAAGGTAATGAAATGAACATGGTCAAAGAATCTGAGTGAAGGTGCAATAATTAATCCTTGTAGCTACGTTTATAACATGATGTGCTCACATGCAACCCTCTCCAAATTAAGCATAATTAATTAAGAGGTTTTAAATGGATTCCGACCCACTTCAAATTAATTAAAGCTATTTAAAAGTGCATTGCCCATAGCCTCTCGTCTTAGCTTTATGCCTTTATTGCAACAGTGAATGATGAGGAGTCTAAAGTTGATTACTCGATCGCCACGAAGGGGTCATTATCTAGTACTGATACCCGCACAAAACTTTAAGTTCATTGTAATGTTGATAAAGGCTTATACAATATAATAAAGGCGTTTTCCAATGTTATATGAAAGTCGTGTCAGTATTTCATGAAATGCAAATGTTGGTATATTTTAGACACAAATTGTCTGTAATGAAAACTGAAACAAAATAAAAATAGAAAAGATAGAGATAGGTACATTTGAGGAAATTTAGATCTCCTAAAGATGTTATTGGTGCTTTAAAGGACCAACACCACTAATAGATAACCATAGTTGTCAATCAATACTGTGGAGTTGTTATTGATGATGATAGTGCTAGTTTAAATAATTGGTTAACTTTCATATGAAACTTAAACCTAATTAAAGAATAGGAGTAAAATAATCCAATGCTTAAGATCAAGAAACACTGGTAACTAACACAAATATTAAGCCGAAGTACACATAACAACTAAAACGAGAAATATAAATTAAAAAAAAAATCTAAGAAATAATTTGAATAATCATATCACCGCACCTGAGAATTTTTCCATCACTGAGTAAACAAACCTATACGAGAGAGCTTCTTATAAATTGGCAAAACCACTAACCGTGGGTTCTTTTTTATCTGCGCCGAAAGTATGTTTCAATTGGGGAGTCACCCCACGTGAAATTAAAGCTAAATGATAGTGCTCATATTATTTAATTATTTTATCTGAGAGAGCATTTGTTCAAGGATCGAATAAAGGAACATCAATTGTTCTTAATTATTTATTTCTGTCACCCCACCTTAATTAGGATTGAAGTAAGCACATCGGGAAGGATCTATATATACTGGCATACCATGGAATGTTAATTACTAGTTAATTAAGGATAAGTCTTTTCAAACGAAAACAGAATCTGGTGGCGACCAACACTATTCAAGTATTCTTTCTACAAGTTCTTCAAGTTACATATCTTCAGTTACTCAGGTTATTGTTCGAACATCACTGAAAGCGTCAAATTTGTTTGTGTCAATATGTACCTAGCTACATAGATTGATAATTTTGTGAGGAAATCTACATTACTATATGCTTTTTTTTCTTTTTTCTTTAATTTTTGGGTAAATTGTCTTCCTCTTAATGAAAATTTTATGGGGTATATAAATATAGTGCTTACCTACTTCAGGATTTTGGAATAGATAATTTTTAATATATATACAAATAATTTCTGAACTTACTATCCTTGTTGAATATAATCAACTGATACTTTAAATCAATTCAAAGTTATTAACTTTTAGTACAATTTTGCTTGATATAGATGTAGTAAGAGAGTTATGCATGAACTTTTATTAATTTATGCATCATTAACACTGCTTAAAATTAAAGGGGTATTACTATTGTTGTAAGGAAGAAGCTTTTGTGTATGGAGGCAAGCGATGTCAATTCAATGCATCATTCAGATATAGAATATGGATCATCTTCAATCACAACTTTAGAAGTACATAATTCGACACAAGCCCCAGAGTCAAATGCAGGTAATTAAGCTCCTCGTCTCTCTCTCCCCCCTATATATTTGAGTAACAATGTTAAAAAGTTGTAAATGTAAACAAGATCTAGATGTAAATGTAAATGTAAAAGTAAAGACAATTCATGATGGCTGTAAACAAGATCTAGAACTAAAAGCTGATTATATACATACTTCTATATTGAGTTTCTAAAAAGAAATCTCGCAATTAAAAAAAAATGGAATAGATTTTTTACAATGCTATAAATAGTTTATTTTTTGTAAAAGATCATCTCGCATTTCATTAAAGTACTGAATCCTTATCTAATAAGTTCTCTCTCTATGCATATATATAAGAGAATGAATGTAAATAATAGTAATAATAATAATAACAATGGAGAATTTTTTTAGTAATGGAAAAATAATTAACATGATTAGTCAAAGAAAAAAATTGCTATATTTACTTACAAGGAGTAAGTTTACTATATACTTTGATGCAACGTGTTCCATGGACCCCCTGCAGCAAATCTTTCGGCGGCAAAAGGATAAATTGATGTATGGTGATAGATTAATACGGATATTTTCAAAACTTTGTTGGTTATAAGAGCACCGAAATAAAAATTCTCGCTGATTATAAGAGTATCCACGAATTTAGGCAATTAAGTCTCCTTAATTCACATAATACCAAGAAATAACAAGACCGATCGAAATTTAAATTTATTATATAGAAAGTATTAATAACAAATCTCAAGTCACTAGTCAGATTTTAAATTAAAGGTATAAAATACGCTTATTTATATTAATATATAACCCAAGCCTCGCATGTGACCTAGGCTTGCAAATCCACTAAAACAAAACAATTAAACAATAAAACTACTAACATGAAAATATATCAAATAAGATATTCGTAGAATAGATAAAGTGTCTTTACTATAATAGTTGTCTGTCCTGCTTTGCATCAGTACTTCATGTTTATATGGTGCATTAATTATTTAAAGTGACCAATGACGTTGCTTCGGAAGAAATGGAGAGAAGACGTACCAATGTAGCTCCTGCATCGCAGCAAGAAATTAGTATCTCAATAACAGGTCGAGATCCGGCTAATTCTGTACAACCCCTCCAAAATGGTAATTTAAGAGTCGAGTATAAACACTACTGACTTTGTTCTTGTTATATGTGTGATTCAGCTTTTTCAAGCACCATTAATCCTTAATTACAAAAGATGTAACTATTAACTGTTGCAAAAAAGAAACAATGACACATCTTCATATATGTATACATACATATACATGTATAGGACTTCTGGAGGCAAACATTGTGCATTCAACTTCTTCTTCATCTTCAATCCAAACGCCAGATATAAATTCTAATTCCACTCAGGCCCCTGACTCAGACACAAACCAGGGTGGTACTTCATCTCAATTCAACTTGCCATCCCTTCATCTACTTCAAGGTGAGTTCTTATACATTAACATTCATGCATACCATTTTGGCTTATCAGCACATAGAGTCCATTTTTTATTAGGAATAAATGAGAACCGAGCTAAAACATAGAAAAATATAAATTTTAATCTGTTAAAATTAAAGACAATAAACATTGCTTTGAAAACTGTATTTTTTTTCTATCTTTTAGTTTGTTTTTTATTTTAGTAAAATGAGAGCTTCCTCTTCGAAAAATTTTGCTCAGATACGGATATTTGCACTTTATTATAAAGTGAGAACACACTTTTACAAAAGTTGTAAAAGAATTTGTACTCGTCGCACTTAAACATATTCCTAAATATAGTAATCTTTCAATAAGGGATTCCTTCATTCAGTTAAAGGATAAAACTAAAGCATTATAAATTGATATATTTTGAAGAGTGGATGTCTAATTCGTTTTATTTTTGCATGAACGATACGAACATGGACCCACCAAAATTGAGTTGCAGATAAAAAACTGTACAGCCACAAATGTGTGCCTCTCTATAAGGCTGCATTAAAAGGTGACTGCAACGAAGCAAAACGTATATTAGGAGACGATCATCAGTCGATGCTACGTGCAGCTGTAACAAAGGGATATCAAACTATTCTTCACGTTGCAACAGGAGCAAAACAAACAAACTTTGTAAAGCAAATGGTAGAATTGACGGGGCATGACAACTTGCTATCGTTGCAAGATGAAAATGGAAACACAGCATTCTGTTTCGCTGCTGCTGTTGGGAGTGTAGAAATCGCTCAGTTTATGCTGCAAAGGAATCCAAATTTGTTGACAATCCGAGGCGGTGGCCAGATGACGCCGCTCTACATTGCTGCTTTGTTTGGGAAAAGTAAAATGGCATCATTTTTATATCGTCAAAATGAAGACAATTTGGAACCAGACGACCTAGAAAATACTTTTTTTGTCTCCATCGAAACTGGTTTGTATGGTAAGAATATGTTCAATTTCTTCTTTTTATTGGATGATCCCCCAAAGAAAAGCTAACTTTTTAGGAGAAACCTGTATCCGTTTAAATGATTTATAAAATTTTATAACCGTTCGGCACTATTTTACAACTAATAAGAAATGGCCAAATGTGTTGCGTATATTTCATAATTGAGTGCGACACAATTCTAAAGTGGTTCTAAGGGTCAGTAATTCCTAAAGTTGTTATCAAACAGATTTTTTTTTTTGGTCTTTTTTATTCTATATGAAACAAGATAAAAAATTTTATTTTATTTTATCAACACGTATGACTCCCATTTACCTTAATTTTTTGAACATGTTGACGCGTAGGAATCCTAGGCCGAAAAAGAATTAGAATATTAACTAAAAATTAGCTCATTTTTCTTTTCTTTTCATGCTTTTAACTGTAAATTCTATATTTTGGCTTCGTCATGCATGTGCTTACAGTGTTGACATTATTATCGCCTCGTTGAACCAAAATCAGTTTGAAGAGTCATGTTTTCTGCTGTTTTACAAAAACATTTGAGTGAATTGCTCAGGTTTGGCGCTGCAATTGCTAAAGAAGAATAAAAAGCTGCTAGCTGGGGCTACTCATGCGAAATATGGGACAGCTATGCATATGTTGGCTAGAAATCCCTCAGCATTTACCAGCAGTTGTCCGGGATGGTTGAAAGGTAATTAGGTTTTAATTATGCTTAATTAAAGTACATATATAAGTTGTGATTATATTCAATCTCTATCTATCTATGTGAGGATGTTGAGGTAGTAAGACCAATCAATATAATCTTGTCGTTTGGGATGGGTGGGTACGTTTTACTTTAAAAATCTTGTAATTGAAGTTGGTGGGTCTCACTTAACCTACTCAAATGACAAATTCTTATTGGTCAAACGCACCAACTTATTATGCTGATTCAATATGCTTGACTTATATAAGTTTCTCTCCTATCTATGTATACAAAACAAGACAAGAGACATAAATAAAATTTAATTTACCATGCAAAATATACTAATTTTCCCCTCTTCAAATATTAACCTAGTAGGCTAGTACTACAGTAATGATGATAGCGCATATGAGTTACTACCTCAAGAGTTGGTTAGACCAGTAACACTATTAATGACATATGTTCCTTATCACCATTACATACAAGCCAGTCTTTTTTATTAGTACTTGTCACGCTTTAAGCAAAGATATTGTGGCTCACTTGTGCACAAGTCTACCATATAAAAAGCTATATATGAGTCTAACTCATCCTTGAAAGTTAGGTAAAAAAGTAAGAGTTAGGCTTATATTATTAGCTGATGTAACTAATCTCAGTGTGGGATATGTTCCTTATCATGTGCATAATAATGTTTTCCTCAGGCTAAGAAATTGGATCGAGTATTGATAGAAAACCATGTTGATTTACTAGTGCGAGCTCTTAAATGATAACTTGTAATTTTCTGTCTTTCAGTTCCAGGAATAAAGTTCATCACCAACAATACAGACTCTTCAACTCAGGCACTTGAATTAGTCAAATGTCTATGGAAAGAAATATCAAAAAGCACACACAAGGACGTCCTGAAACTTATCAGTAAACCTTCAAAATTATTATTCGATGCAGCTCACTCGGGGAACTTCAAATTCTTGGCTGTGCTCACTCGTTCTTATCCTGACTTGGTTCATCAATTAGATGAAAATGGTCGAAGCATATTTCACATTGCAGTTATGCACCGTCATGCAGATACCTTCAAACTAATATATGAGATGGGCTTCGATAAGGAGTTGATAGCAACATATGTAGATGTGTCTGGTAATAACTTACTGCATCTAGCAGCACAATATTCAAATCCAAAACCAATCAGTAAGGTGCCCGGAGCAGCTCTAGAAATGCAGAAAGAATTAAAAACTTTTAAGGTAAATGTTTTATTTATTATTTCACTATGGTCGTAGTTAACAATTACTTGATTTATAGCTAGGTACATTTGGCTGGCCTTTTGATAACAAAGAGGAACCCCTCCTACACACTTTTGAGGAAGAAGTTAATTTGTATTATTATTTTTACCTAATTCAATCGTGTCATATATAGAGTCGTTATATGATCGTTCTTAAGTTTCAAAATTTTGGATTTTATTAAAATCTGGAACAAGTTAACAACAGTATGTATATACTTCCACAGCGTTGTAAACATATATATATATATAGGATTGAGTGAATCTCATGGATAAAAAATTAATTCACTTTGTTACATCAAAATCTTATGTTGAGGGACCTCTCCCATATATATAATTATTCTCAAGTGCAGCGCTCTCTTACATTAGTGTAAACACCTTTTATAATACTGTAAAAGACTTTGCATCAATATAACTATAAAGGTAAAAGTATGCCTTCTATGAAGTGCACCTAAGAATTTTTGTATATATATACTTCTTAATATTGCATTTTTATTAAAAATGTTATTAATTGGTAGGAGGTGGAAACCATCGTCAAACCTTCATTCAAAGAAATGAAGAATAATGATGGAAAAACACCATGGGAGTTATTCACCGATGAGCACAAAACGTTGTTGGAAGAAGCTGAAAAATGGATGAAGAGTAGAGCAGAGTCATGCTCGATAGTTGCAACACTAGCAACTGCCGGGGTGTTTCAGGCAGCTTTCACTCCACCAGGTGGCAACAAAGATGGAGAAGGAACGCCCAATTTCCACTCAAAGATTTGGTTTCATATTTTTCTCATGTCAGAAGCAATCGCATTTTCCTGCTCTTGCATCTCAATGTTGATTTTCTTGTCCATTCTGATCACGTCCCGATACAGAGAAAATGACTTTCTGAAGCGGTTACCATTCAAGTTAACATTCGGACTCTTAACACTCTTTATAGCTTTAGCAACCATGATGCTATCCTTTAGCTCAAGTTTTTTCTTGGCTTATCGTGATAGAATGAATTGTTTCTCTATGCTTACCATTATACTTGTATTTCTTCCAGTCGCTCTGTATCTTCTATTGCAATGTCGCCTTCAGGGAGACATACTCTATTCCACTAGTCGTTCTAGGTTTCTAGTTGGACCAAAATATTGAAAGCTAGAAATTTGGACCCCAATTGTCAAGCTTGAGGAAAACTCATGGGTGCTTTAAGAGAATAGAAAAAGTTCAGTGTTTTAGGAACACTATAGATTCTATATTTAATAGTGGGCCAAGGCTCCTAATCTCATCTTTAAGCAAATACACTTATATGATTAATAGCTAATAAATGAGAACATAATAATTAAATAAATCTTGATTATGAATAAATAAACGTGATATTTATCCAGCCTGGAAACTTTGTCAAGTAAAAATTTTTAAATACAATATTTATTAGGTGTTTATTTTTAAATAAATTAAATGACTTAGATGGATGTATAAGAAATAAATATACATCAAGTCAAGAGAAAGAAGCACACAAAGTTAATAATTGATTAACACTAAAAAGTGTACATTTACTAAATATAAAATTATCAATTTTTCATTTACAATATTAATTAATGTGCTCATTATTTCTAAATTATCTTAATACTCGCCTAATAAATTTTTATGTTAATTTACAATATGTTAATTTTTATATTGTAAATATTTCAAGAATAAAGAGAGAATGGGAATTGAAAGCAGGAAATAAAGAAAAATTGCTAGAGCCATTTGGAATGCATTATTAAGAAAATGTAATTCATAAAAAAATAAAGAAAAGGAAAGTGAGCAACAGGCTCGCGACAATCAGGTGGGCATTTTGCCACTTGACTACCACACATTTCTATGTATATATATTATAAAAAAATAAATAATAATAAAATAAAAGAAGATGACATGACTAGTTGCCTATAAAAGGCAAGAATATGGAGATGGAAAGGGAGAGGGCAGAGAAGAGGAGGAGTTGAGACTGAAATTAGAAAAAAAAAATTCTTCTTTTGTAGTTAATTTTCTTGTAGTATATTTAAGAAGTTTGTTAAATGAAATGAATATTTTGTTTATCAATATGGGTGGCTAATTTTCTAAGTTGCGGTGAAAGGTGAAGTTCAATAATTCAAATTATTAATTAAATACTCTCTCAAGTGAGTCTTAAAGTTTATTTTATTTGTTGTATTTTTTCCTTACCAGTTTTTTTTATATCAGGTTAATTTATAGATTTAGATGTCATCAGATTTATATGGTATTTTGACATAATATTGACAATTTAATATAGTTGCAGCACATTAGATACTTGGTTCTAGATTTATCCACAGTAATGGTTAGTTAAGAATTAAGGACATAATAATTAACTCGTAAAATAAATGTAAAATACAAATATGAGAGAGTGTTATAACCATAATTTGAAATCCAAGACTAGATCACGTAATTTTAGCATATTTTTAGATTGATTCCTATTAATTTGTTTTCCTATACGTAATTTTCTTTGTTTAGTAATTGAGTGCTAGATTTTAAATTTCCTGTGGTCTAACCCCAGACTAGGGTCGGCTCAACTATATTTGGGGGTTTAGGTAAATGGTTTTAATTAGTTTTTCTTAAAATTTAGGATAATATATATTATTTATTGAAAATCAATTCTTTAAACACTCTAAAATGTAAAATTATTAAATAAAATTCTATTCTACTGTTGCTAATCCATGAAATTTTAATTCAATTATAACATTTCCACTTATTTTTTTAACTCAAATTATATCTTTTTTACTACTCCTTTTCTAAATTAAACTAATTTTTCTATTGTTCTATTCTCTAAAAGTTTTCAATATAGTTTTATTTCAAAATATATAAAACAAGCATACACAAGAAAAATTAGATGAATAAAATAATTTATTAAAAAGAAATAAGAAAAAAGAAATAACACAACTAATTAAGAGAATAATAAAAAGATAAAATCTGAAATTTGAGATGAAATCATAAATTAACTTATGTTTATATTAATTGTTTGAGGATTTGAGTAATGATCAATAATCACAGAGAATACAGAGAACTATAAGATTTTTTCTTTTTCTTATGGAGTGGAAAGTAGAGGAAGCAAGATTTTTTTCCCTCTCTCTCTTTCTTTCTCTCAAACACCAAGAACATATCATGTCTTGATTGTTGGAGGAAAAATTTAATGGATAAGTAATAAAATGTGGGGCTTTTATAGAAGTTTAAAATGAATATAAAACTTTTGAAATATAACATATTAATTCTATCAATGAAATGGAGAATTTGTAGAATTGAAACTATTAATTTATCGGTTTTGTAGAAATTAAAATTACTAAGTACTACATTAAATAAACTTTATAGGAATTTGATAGTTTATTTAGGAAAAGATAATTAAATAATAATAAATTAAATAAATAATAATGAATTTTAAATTCACTTTCTCCCTTTATATACACAATATTCATCTCGTGTAGCTTTCATGTAAAACGGGGCTCTATGCAACTGCCAAAATTGTCTAGAGGTCGAGTCGCTACTGCCCCAGACTCACTGAATTATATTATAAACAAACACTTTTATACTTGAGAGTAAATAATACTTTTGAGTCGTGTCAAGTTTTGAACACCGTTGCCATGAAGTTTCTTAAATTTGGTGTCAACTTCATTTCTATTTTATTATTCTCTTTTGTCAATTATTATCTATGTTTTGCATCCTCATTTACGTCATTCTTTTGTTTGGTTCTAATTTTTCTTTCGTAAAATTTCAGTTAGCTCCTTCTTCTCTCTTGTAATCATAGAATTGCTATAAAACTTGTGAAGAATCTCATTTTAAACTAAACACTGTTGCAACTCAGTCCCTAAACTAAATTGGAACTTGAATCTTTAGATTATAACTTATTCTTTATACTTTTGAATTTTAGAACTATGTGAACTCGGATTTTTTGACTTTATGAACATAATGGACTTGAATTTAATTAGACTTTTAAAATTACTATTAAGGCCCAGAACTTAATTTAATTGCTGATAATTCTTAAAAGTTGTTTTAAAAAAAGGTGAAAGTTCCACCTCTTGAGGTAAGTATTTTTTTTTCTTTCTTTGCTTTAATTTCCACACTTTTTCTTTTATTTTTTTTTCTTTTTTTTGTTAATTTATATGGTCGGTTTACCTACCTAAATTGTAATATAACTTTTATTCCACAATTAATTTACATTTTATTATATGGATGGTTTTAAAATACTGCCTAAATTATTAATATTTTGTTAATATGTTATTTATTGTTTGCCATTAATTATTTTGTTTTTATGGCTGTGTCTAATATTTTAATTTTAATTAATTAATTTTCAGTTTATTTATTTTTATTTCGCATTTATTTATTTTTAATTTTTGTACATTTATTATTATTTGCTTATTTAATTTTCATTTTATTCTAATTGTACAAATTTCATTTGGTGTTTTATGCATTATCCATTTGTTTGTGCACCATCTTCCTAATTTAACACACTTCATCAGCATTATAGGGATGTTGGTCTTGCACAGATAGTGGCAAATTAATTAAGAAATCATTTTCATCTCCTTAGACATAGTTGACATCAGAATTGATAACTTTTTAGAGCACAGAGATAATCAATCCTTACAAAATCTTCCTGAACAATTCAGGACACTTAGAGATTTCATGCATCTTGCTACAATATGGTCACCATCATACATCATTTTTTCTCCTGACGTATCTCATTTCAATTTATTAAATTTATTAAATGAGTGTGTAAAATATATCAGATAAGTGTAATTGCCACTTTTTCCATATAATTCTTTAGTTTTATCATTTTTCTTTTATAGTTTTCATAATAACCCATTGATGCAAAAATTTTAAGAAAAAAAATGGTTTCTACTAAGAAAAGTGATAAAACTAACAAATTTTGGCATTTGGTGCAAGTAAAAAGTGAGAAAATTTAGATCTATTACAAATAGATATAGACAATTAAAATCCAAGAACTAATTAATCAATGACTTAATTAATTAATTTCTTAATAGAGTGAAGCCTGAGAAAATTTCCAAGATAATTAACCTAATTATATTAGAAACATAAAATTAATTTACTGTTCACAGTTACTATTCATGAATATTGTTTACAATAACTACTCATGAGTACTGTTTATGTTACTGTTCATCCTCATCAAATCATTAATTTTGCTGAAAACAATAAATTGTAGAAATTAAATGATATGGAGATTTTTACGTGATTTGGATTAATCGATCCTACATATACGAGGCCATGCCTAGAAAAGAAATTCACTAATTTGAAGTGTTAGAACATATGAATTTACTGAACTTAAGACTCTCATTTACAATTTATGACCATACAGCTTACTCAACCTTAGACTGAATCTGCTTCTCTTGAATAACCGCTACCTCTCTTGATCTTGATCTTCAAGGCACTTCGCAAAGTGATCAATAATAATTCTTCAATTTTTTAATATCTAGTGATAAAATATCTATATAGACACTCCACAGAGATAAAAAAAAACAGTTTCGTTACAAGGCATGAATGAAGAAGACAAGAAAACAAATCAACACAACATCGTGTGCCAAATCCGGATTCTCTATAGAGGAGGCCAAATTTTGCTTCTCTACTTTATGCTTTGTTTTCTGTTACTTCAATTGTGGAATACCTCTCTTTATATAGGTATTAGAGTTTCACAAAAATCACAAGTCTTGAAAGATGTGGATTCTTTGTAAACAAAAGTTTTTTTTCTCTTATAATTCTTAAAAATCTAAATAAGAATAGATATGATATTTTTGTCTTACTTGTCTCCTAAGAAATATATTAGAGCATTTGATAAACTTCCTGTTTGAACTAGCTTCTTGCTCTAAATAAATTTTACGCACCAATTATAGAATCTGTCACTAATTGACTTGCTAAATTAAACATCTAATTAAACTAGGAAACAAATATTCCTAATAAATTGAAATTTCACAAAATTAAGGAATTAATAAATTAAACCCTATTACAAGATATTCATCAATAAAATTCTAATTTAACTAAACTTGTCGTAAGATGCCAACTTTATAAATAATGGACTTAATAATCTACCCTTTTGGCATCCTTGTGGCAAAAGTAATCCTATACACGTCTTGTAATACCCCACACCCGATTTTGACCCTGTTGACCACCCTTATAAATTAAGAGAGAGAGAGAAAGGAAAGAGATAAGAGAAGAAAGAGAGAGGAGAAACTGAACCGGATCCAACCCGACCCGCGAGCGCGACCCGGTTGGTTCTCCCATTTCTGGCCACCGTTCCGGTCAAGGTTGGTACCGAATTGAAGCTTGAGAGACGAGCAACGTATCCATGCTATCCTTGCCACCGGAAATCGATCGGAAAGCCACCGATCAAAGCTTTGAAGTTACGCGAAATCGCCGCCTCGATTCGCCGTGATTTCGCCAGTTTCCGATGAAGCCATCACTTGGGTTTTGTTCCTTACCTTTCCCTCTACCATTTCTGACTAACCACTGACGCCGGGGACGTCGTTTTGCCGTTGATCGGCCGTTGAAGGATTCACGACTTCGGGAGCTCGATCCGGAGCCATCACCGTGTGTGGGAGGTCACCACCGCCACCATTGGACTTAGCGTGGCTTGAACTTTCAATTCTCAGCTTCCCATCGCCATCGGTTGAATTTCGATGACCGTTGACTGGCAAGGGTATTTTCATAATTTCAAAGCCTAAGGGCAATTTTGTAATTTTAGATTTTGTGGGTATTTTAGTAATTGCCAAAATTGAGGATAAAGTTGGTAATTTATGATTTTAAGGTTAATTTGGTAATTTTGATATTTGAGGGTGTTTTGGTAATATTGAATTCAAGGGCATTTTGGTAATTTTGATATTTGAGGGTAATTCCCTAATTTCAAGAATTATGAGTATTTTGATGATTTATGATTTAAATTAAAATTATTTGAGGTTAAGTATGGAATGTGATTATATTGAGGAATTTGAGAATATTGGAGTTTATGATTATGGTTTAATTTTTTTCTTATGAGAGTATTTTTATTTATTTTTAGGCCAATGATATCGATGTGCATTTGTTACTCTAGGATACCAAGAGGTAAGTAAACTAGATTTCCAAACGAATCACAATAAACACTATATTTGTTTGACATGTTTGGAAAACCTATTTTTATATATGTATGGATATTGATTTATATGTTCTGCCCATGTGTTTATACGATGTGTTGATATGATGTGTTGTTATGTGTGTTTATGGACATGGGCATACGTATGTGTGAATATTTCATTGGCATGAGCACGAAAATGCATTATGTTTTCTGTAAAATAAGAAAGTTGATTTTAGGAAACGAAATTTGAAGAAAGAAATATTGTTTTACAGTTTTGGCTTAGATGCTTGAATTCGTTACTGGCTTAGTGGAGGACACTCTAGATGTTTCTATAATTATGAGATAAGTGGGCGAATGACACATTGGCTAGAAGCCCAAAGAGTATGAAAGAGTATGAAAGTTATGAAAGTTAAGGGAGTGTCCTACTAAGTGGTAATCGAATGAAGGTAGCTCAAGTAAGTGGTTTGAAAGAGAATGTAAAAGTTTGAGAAAGACAGAATGAGATTTTGATGATTTGTTTTACTATGTTTTCGAATACCATGGCACGTCATTCATTTGCACTATATATGTATGTATGTATTTTGGTATATGCAAAACTGGTTTACTTACTGAGTTTCGTACTCATTATAGTTTATTGTGATTCAGTTTCCGTAAATCAGGATTGATTCGTGATAAGCATCGAGAAGGACTTGAATGGAGGAATTAGATGGTTTGGCATGAATTTTAAATTCTTCTACTCC
This sequence comes from Citrus sinensis, assembly GCF_022201045.2. Taxonomy (NCBI): domain Eukaryota; kingdom Viridiplantae; phylum Streptophyta; class Magnoliopsida; order Sapindales; family Rutaceae; genus Citrus; species Citrus sinensis. Next base: position 20,093,881 of record NC_068560.1, read on the forward strand.
AGTTTGCGTTATATATTTATATTTTTGAGGATATAATTTTCATAGATTGTAAAATGATTATTATTTTTATTTTTTAAGCATCTATCAGTAATATACGCCCTGTAGAGGTCGGGGCGGGTCGTTTCACGTCTTCAATGAAACCTTGGCACTAAAACATGAATCTGAAACAAGCACAAACAACGATAAAGAACTAAGCAAAATAATAGGCAACTAGCATGTTAGTCCATCAAATAAACCAATGCAAGAATTAAAAATAAAATACTTATTTTGTTAATCAATAAATTGCAAGACAATATTAAGCACAAAATCAAGATCAATAAAAAGATAAACTCCCCCTAAGAGTTAGAATCCTAAGATCTAAAAAGTTCTTTAACAAAAATAAAGCTCTTCCTAAAATTGATAAACTACTCCCCTTAACTTATTGCATTATACAATTAATGATGACTTTGTTTTAAATCTCCCTCTCTCTTGCCAAAAGTTTGCAAAAGTGAAGAATTTAAACCAGCTGAAATTATAATGAGGAAGCTAAGAAAATTGAGTGAAAATAAATGATCTTAGAGGCTTCCTTATATCGATAAGTCAATCTAGTCCAAAGAGGGGTAGAAATCCTACTTTCACAAGGTAAGGATTGAGAAAGAAGATTTTGATCCAAGTTAAGACACCATCAATCCTAAACTAAGTAGAAGAATGATAAGAAAGTATAATCTAACACAAATAAGTCATTAATATTAAGTGAAATGCAAAAAATCGAATGAGATGCATGATAATATTTTGAATCGAAAACACAGTACAGATGAATAAAATTCAAAATTAAACTGGGAATGAATTGGACGGATTAGAATGCAATCCATATATTAATGTTGGAAAGATCTTTGAATTAGCTTTTGTTAGAATTTTACATAACTGAATTTGGAGTTCTATAGACAACGTTATGACCAAACGAATGCAACCTGTTTAGTTTTGACTGGCAGAAACAATTTAATGCACTTCAGAAAACAAAATTAAGGTTTTGCTTCAAAACTATGTAACTCTTAAATTTAAAATCATACCAATATGTAAGAACATGATGATGCACATGCATCATGAACAAAATTTTCAAAAATGAATTTTTATTTTTATTTTTATGCATTAATAACAAACTTAAACAAGTGAAAAATCAATGTATTAGGGAATTTTCCACAACAAGCATTATTAATCCATGAAGTTAAGACTCTAGTTTCCTCAAATAAGTAAAGATTATAGAAATATAAGTTTTTGTAGGTGTACGAGGCAATTCAATTAAGATCTTTTCCCTAAAAATTCATCAATATTCATAGTCAAAGTTTCAAATATAAAGCAAAAGGTTGGTGAAACTAACCTTATCATCTTTATATCTAATTTTGACCATTTCAAAAATGATAGACATATGTGTGAAGTGAAACTTTGCTATCCATTCGGATTTTGCAATTTAGCACAAGTTTATTTTGAAAAATAATTTAGCTTATTGATAATTAAAAAATGTCTATATTTAGGAGCTTTTACTCTATCACTTAAGGTAGCCTTCTTCTCATGGTGGTTCGTCCTCTATCATATTTGTGATACGTAGACTCATATCACTCAAGGATAGCTTCATTCTTAAGAGTTGTAGGTAATTATGACAAGATAAGAATTAAGGCAAACAATTATAACTCAAATTTAATATTCTCAACAAAGATCATGTCAATATCAAACCTTGAGTCAAAGTAAAGATTGAATTGAAATTCGTGTGCTTTTGAAAAAAGGTTAAGTATCTCTAATGGAATCTTGTTCAAAGCTTTCAAGTCTTTTAAAACAAGAAAAATTGCTTGTCGTTTATTAATCTAGGAACTTACCAATTTTTCACAAAAAAACACAAAAAATGAAGACTCAAAAATTAAAAAACACATGAATGCATGGCCTATATCTAATGCAAAAATGAATGACATAAATCTAAATGCAAAAACATTTTGACTTATATAGAACACACACCCAAAGTTGTCCTTAAAGAGTCTTTTAAAATCTAAAGCTTTTATAAAGATATCTGCAAGCTATTTTTCAGTATCAATGTATTCTAAGGACACAATCTTGCCCTCAACTAAATCTCTAATAAAATGATGATGAATATCCATATGCTTAGTCCTAGAATGTCGAAGAGGATTTTTGGAAATATTGATAGCATAGTGTTATCACAAAATAGAGTCAAAGCATTCTAAAATATATCATAATCCACGCATTTGTTACATCTAGAGTAATTGGGTGCAATAATTTCTAGCTGCAATATATTTAGCTTCAGCCATAAAGAGAGAAATTGATTTATGTTTCTTACTATGCCACAACACTAAGTTATTTTCAAGATAAAAACATCCTCCAATGGTGCTTTTTCTATCATCAGCATTGCCAGCCCAATCTACATTATTATATCTTGCAAGACTTGAATTAGTCTCATTAATGTACCAAATACTATTATCGATTGTCCTCCTGACAAAACAAATGATTTGTTTAACAACTACAAAGTGTGACTCCTTTGGATTCACTTAGTACTTAACACATACACCAACACTGAAACATATGTCTGGTGTACTTGTAGTCACATAAAGTAAGCTACCAATCATGTTTCTGTAAAGACTAGGATCCATACTAGAATCATTATAGTCAACTTAATATTAGTACCTGTAGGAGTTCTCATGTGTTTTACTGAGTCTAAGCCAAATATCTTAACTAAGTTCTTGGCATACTTGGTTTGATGGACAAAAAATTTATTCTTCATTTGTTCACTTGTAAACCTAAAAAGTAAGTCAATTCACCCACCATGCTCATCTTAAACTCCTTTTCCATAGCCATTTTCAAGCAAAAACTTAGTCAATCTTTCATACCAAGCTCGAGGAGCTTGCTTTAAACCATACAAAACCTTTTTCAAATTAAAATATAATTTGAGAAATGGGCGTCTTCAAAACCTTCAGATTGTTTAACATAGGCATTGTTATTCAAAATGTCATTCAAAAAGGCACACTTGACATCCGTTTGAAATAAGTTAAAGCCTATTAGACAACAACTACAAGAAGCAAATGAATGGACTCTAGTCTTGTAACTGATGCAAATGTTTTATCAAAATCAACAACTTTGACTCGTGTGTAACCTTGTGCAACCAACCTAACTTTATTTATCACTATGTTATCAAATTAATAAGTTTTATTCCTAAAAATACATTTGGTTCCTATGACATTAGTATGACTAGGTCTAGGTACTAGCATCCATACATCATTTTATTTAAATTGTTCTACCTCTTATTGCGTATCTTTAAGCCAAAATTCATCAAGGCTTCCTTAACATTCTTAGATTCAAACAATGATGTAAAGCAAGTAAATCATACCATATTTGCATACCTTTTCCTTGCAACCATGTATTCATCAAGATTACTTAAAATAAGATCAAACTTGTGATTCTTTTTAACTTTTGATGATGGTTACTTTCTAATTGGATCATGTAATTCCATGATTGCTTAAACCTTTAAAACATTCGCTTTCACAATTCCTGGAGTTTTTTAAGTTTCTTTAGTTGTGTCTTCCACAACTGGTTCTTTTTCTTTCAAAGAAGGCTCATTGGATTGACCTTTCTCAGTGATTTGATTTGTAAGAGCAATTGAAACAATCTTTGGTGTTTCTAGAAAACTAATTATTTCTTTCTCAACTGAGTAATCTACAAAATCTTGATAATCATTAATAACTATATTTGCAGATTCAATAATGCTATGAGTTCTCATATTATAAACACGAAAAACTCCACTATTATTGGAATAATCAAGATAAACTTCATCACTTTTTTAATCAAATTTACCAAGATTCTCACAATCATTTAATACAAAGTACATACCCTTAAAAATATGAAAGTAATTTAGATAATATTTCTTACCTTTCCATAACTCATAGGGAGTTTTCTTAGTGAAGATTAACACGATTAATAGTGTAGTAGGTAGTGTTAAAAGCTTCAGCCCATAAACTCTTTAAAAGTTTCTTTGAGTTCAATATCACTCGAGCCCATTTCGTATAAGGACTTATTTTTTCTTTCTACAACACCATTTTGTTGTGGAGTAATAATGTAGGAAAATTTATGTGAAATTCCATGTAAATTACAATATTTCTCAAAACTAGTAGAGTTTTCAAATTCTTTTTCATGATCACTCCTAGTTCTAACAATATTGCAATCTTGTTCATTTTTTATCTTTTCACAAAGCATTTTAAACACATCAAATGTAACTGGTTTTTCTTGAATAATATCAACCCAAGTATACCTAGAAAAATCATTTACACACACAAATACTTATCTCTTTCTAGCTAAACGTTCAACTTGCATTGGTCTCATAAGGTCCATATAAAGTAGCTGGAGAAACTTATCTCCACCGGCATTATGTGACACCCTTTGTTGTTTGCAATATTGACATGAACCACATACTCCAAGTTATTTCTTTTTTAGCATTCGTACTCCTTTGATAGTACCTATTTTCACAATTTTAGTTAGTAACTTATAGTTTAAATGACGAAGCTTTTTATGCCATAAGTATGTATCATCAAGAGTGGTCTTATGATAAATAATTAAACTAGTCAATTAACAGCAATGATCAGATGATCGATGTCCTTCTAAAATGAAATTTTCATCAACATGGAGAACATGACATTTGTTTCTATCAAAGTTGACAAACAAGTTCTGATCACAAATTTGACTAATGTTGAGTAAATTTACTTTGAGATCTTTCACATGAAGAACATTGTCAAGCTTTGGAGAACCTTCTACATTCAGTTTTCCCTTTCCAAATGCGTGACCTTTCACACCATCAGCAAAAGTCACATTTTCTCGATCAATTTTTTGATAATTGATAAAGGCACCTCTATCACCTGTCATGTGTCTAAAACGACCACCATCAAAGTACCAAAAGTCAGTAGCACAAAATCTTAAAGAAATAAAAGAAATATATGCTTTATAATTAGTCTTTCTTATCCAAGTGGTTTTAAATTTATTGTCATTTGTCTCAACTTTAGGTCTAGGTGTCATCCTAGATTTCTTATAACAATAATTAAAGAACATAGCTTTTTTCATATATTTTATAAACTTGAAGCGATTAGGTCTTATATGTTCTTTAGCATGGCAAAAGTTAAAAATAAAAATAAACCTATTGTTTTTACCTTGATGAATTGGTGAAGAATGTGCAACGACTTTATGTTTTTAATGATATAGAACTTTAACTTCTGGTGGAGAAGCTATTGGTAGAGGAACTGTTGGTAGAGAAACTTTAACAAACACACATTAAGAATTTGAGTCTTTACCATGCTGATATCCAAGACTATGATGATCTGAGTTAGATTTTCCAATTAGCGAGATATGATTTAACAATTGAGTTTCAGAATTCATCATCTTGAGTGATTTTTTGTTATTTTGTAATTTTGTGATCACTATAAACAATTAGTTATCTTTTTCAGTAAATAAAAACTTGTAACGAATTACCTCACTCTCAAGTTTTGCTTTATCATCCAAACGATTAGATACTTGATTCATTAAAGTCATATTCTCATTGTAGATTTATTTCCATTTAGCAAACATCATCTTACAACTTTCATCAAAAGCTTTCTTGTTGTTTATATCAATGTCACTGACGTTACTATCTGAATCATTATTCTTTTTACCATATTGCATAAGAAGACGAGAATCAATGTCTTTCTTATAGGGAGCTACATGCAAGGTTTTAGATGAGCATGCACCTTCAATGTTTAATTCATGTACATGGTTATTAGTTTATCATGACACATCATCATGGGTAACAAGTCCTCCAATAAGGTTTTCTTCATCAATGCTATCATTAGAATCATCATAACTCCAAGTTAGTTGCATTGTTTTCTTTTTCATAAGAGTGTTAACATTGTGCTTGTATGTGTCCCATGCCTCCACATTCTCTGCATTGAATACTCTCAAGCTTGTAAAGATCATTTAATTTGGAATTAGGGTTAAAAGAACCTTTTTGAGTCATTGGAGCTACTGATTTAGAAGCCTTCTTTGGTTTGTTGAAGTTCTTTTTTTTCCATATCTTTTTGAAATTCTTTGCAATTAGTGTAAGAGAATTATCCATGTACACATATGGATTATCATCCTCACTTAGTTAGGCGATGACAACTTGTGTTTTAGCCTAAAATTCAATATTCTTTTCTTTTTTTTAGGATTTAAATTCAAGTAATTAGTCTCATAGACCATTGATTTCCTTATAAGAGGGACTCTAGTCACCATAGACATATCAATGTTAACATAAATATTTTCATAACATTGATTTTAATGATAAAAAACTAGATTAAGGATGTTGGAGTCTCTAAAATTGGTTAATTTTTAGGCCGTATAAAGTTTCTAGATAAGTTTAAGAATTTAGACAAAAACGAATAACTGATAATCTTGAAACGACAAACCAATTTTATAAGGATTACATATAGTTTTGATTTTGAAAGATAACGGTGACCGATTTATTGGAAAACAATAAATCGATAAATTCTAATAAGCAATTTTTTTGGAATTGGTGAATCGTTTATTAGAAAATGGTTAACCAACAAATTCCATAGATCAATTTAACTAAAAACGATTAGCTAATATCTCTTTGCAAGGATATTAAAATTAATCGACAAACCGATTATTAGCAAACAATAAGCCGACTTCTAGGATTAAGCAGCAAACCGATAACTTCAAGATGGTGAACTGACTATTTAAACCTCAAAATAAAGATAGCTTATACAAGTCAAAACGACAATCTGACTTTTGATTCTCGGTAATCTGATTATGTCTAGAAAGTGGCTAGTTTTCTTCTCCAACTATAAAAAAGCTAGATCAAATGCAAAATATAACGGATTCTACAATCATCATTGAGCTTATTATTGTGTATTCAATCTTTCTTGTGCTTGAAACTTGTTAGATCACACTTTAGGCTTTCATCTATAAATTCATACATTGTGTGAAAAAAAATTTGTTTAATTTTTATCCAATTAAGTGTTTGAGAGTGTGGGAAACACTTAGGTTACTAGGTCTGGGATAACCTCTTGTTGTAAAGGTTGATTGATACCTTGGAAGTCAATTATAAAGATTTTGAAGCCTTGCAGTGTAAATCTTGATTAGTGGAATCATTAATCCCGATAAGCTTGGAGGCATGGACGTAGGCGAGATTTGCCGAACCACGTAAACATCTCATATTCGATTCTCTTTCCCTTCTCTTTTTACATTTTAAGTATTTTTTTTTTTTGCTTAACCATAATTTTTAGAAACCCAATTCATCACTCTCTTTGGTTGCTTAGCTAATATTTCAATCAGCATATTCTATCTTAGGATGATATCTAGGATGGACATATCTTAGGATTTTTCTATAAATTTCTTCCTTAGAAATATGTTTTCCAAGAAAAATCATTAACAATAGTAAGGATTCTAAAATTAAATTAAGATATGGTTTCAAGATCATACATTTTCAAAGTTCTCAAAATCATATGTAAGTTTCTAAAGTTTAGAACATTTTACTGAATTGTCGCCTTCAAAATTACTTTAAAATATATCACAAACAACTTTATATGTCTTGCATGTAGAAACTAGTTAATTTTGAAACATAAACTCCATTGACAATAGCATTAAGTCCTTTTGCATATATCGAGATGCATCAAGTTCGTTATTAGACCATTCTTTGACTGGCTTTGGAGATTCTACACCATCTTCATAAGTTTTGGTAAGTGGATAACATCTAGTAAGTATGCACTACCAAACTCTTTTATCAATAGCTGTCAGATAAATTTTCCTCCTTTGCTTCTAAAAAGCATAATATGTTCCATCTAATACAAGTGGATGAGCTAAAAAGCTTCCCTCTCGTTGCAAATTCATACCTACAAAATATATATAGGTTCCAAGATTCTCACCAAATAAACAATTAGTGTCCTACTTGACAAGCATGAAGCCAATATGGTAATTGCAGATTTGACGAAAAGGATTTCAACAATGTTATCTCAACAGCACCATCAACGAAAATCAAATATAGATTTCCAATCAATCAAGGATTCCTAGCTTGATTGTACATAACCACTTTCAATCACATTCCAAGACTTATGTAAATACCATAGCTAAACTAAACTCTTGTGTATAAATATCATTTGTGTTCTTTTGTAAATTACTCAATAAAGATATATACCTCTCAACTTATCAAAAAGTGTTTTATGGTATCAGAGCCCTATGGCTTTAATTTCCCAAATGGTCGAACCCAAACTTTCTCTCCAAACATTCCACCAATGCTCCAGCCTAGTCTCTGTCAAACTTACTTCCCAAAACTATCTTGTATGGAAGTCCCAGATTCTTCCGCTTCTACAAAGCCTAGATCTTGAGCATTACATTAACAATAATAGGACACCATCTAATCAAGTTATTATTGATGGGAAAGAAGTTAACAATCCAGAGTTTTCTAATTGGAAAAACAATGATAGATTACTCACGACTTGGCTAAAGGGAATGATGACCGAAGATATTTTGAGTCTAATCATAGGCGTTCAAAATGCAAGAGATGTTTGGCAGTCCATAGAGGAGCAGATGCTTCCCGCAACCAAAGAGCAAGAGTCCTGGTTAAAAGACAGTTTGTATTCACTAAAGAGAGGTTCACTAAAGTTGGAAGATTTCCTAAAGAAGTTCAAGGGGACATGCGACAACCTCGCTACAATTGGAAAACCTTTATCTGATGAAGATAAAGTTTTTCAATTGGCTCGTGCCTTGGGACCAAAGTATGCCAACTTTAAGACTGCAATGCTCACCAAACCTCTTTACCCAAGCATGATGGAGTTTATAGTAGCCCTTTATAACCATGAACGGATAGTGATGGTATCAAAAGAGGAATAAGGTAACAAACATGCTGATCATAATTACGCCTTTTTCGGTCAAAGAGGAAGGGGCAAAAATTATAGAGGAGCTCGTGGCAGAGGGCACTCTCAAAACAATGGAGGTCGAAGAAATAATAATAATCAATATATGTGGGCCAATAATAATCAAACTCAGCCAACATATGGTCAAAGATCCCAAAAGCCACCGCAACAGCCATCTCAAGTGCCAAAGAAGGATGAAATCAAACAAAAACAAAAGGAAAAGCCAGGCACCATATTTTGTCAAATTTGCAGTAAAAACAACCATAATGTTGTTGTTTGTTATCACAGGTATGACTATTATGGGCCTAAAGATGAAGTACCTCAAGCTCCAGCCGCTATGAATATCGAGGATCCAACGAATCAACAATTCTATGTAGATTCAGGGGCTACTGCTCATATGACCAACACAACAGGTAATCTAGTTCAATATTCACCATATGTGGGATATGATAAAATTTATGTAGGTAATGGAAAAGGCTTACATATCTTACATATTAGTAATACCATTTTAAAAACACAACACAGTAATTTAAAATTAAATAATGTTCTTGTGGTTCCACATTTGAAAAAGAATTTATTATTTGTTGCTGAGCTTACTAGTAGCTCTAAATGTTCTTTTGAATTTAATTCTAATGGTTTCATTGTGAAGAACAAGGAGAACCAAGTTCTAGCCAAGGGGCGTAGAAAATGGAACCTTTATGCTTTAGAGGAGGTTCATGATGCTGCTCTAAGTGCAATAAAAGGAAATTCTGAGGAGTTTAGTTTGTGGCACCAACGACTTAGACACCCAAGTTCACGAATTTTGCAAGCTTTAAAAAATGATAACCTTATTTGTTTTTTTAGATGGAATAAAATACCGAGTGTGTGTGAATCTTGCCAATTAGGCAAAGCCGATAAACAACCATTTGGTCTCTCTAATAATAAATCAAAATTTCCCTTGCATAAAATACATTGTGATCTATGGGGTCCCTCTCCTATTAATTCATCTCAAATTTTTAGATATTATGCATTATTTGTTGATGATAATACTCGGTTTTCATGGTTATATCCTTTAAAATCTAAAACTGACTTTCTTGACTACTTTTTGAAGTTTCAAAGATAGGTTGAAAATTTGTTTGACAGGAAGATTAAAATCTTCCAAAGTGATGGCGGTGGAGAATTTAGTTCAATAACATTTATCAGTCACCTTGAAAAATGTGGAATAATAAGACAAGTATCATGTCCTTATACTCCTAAGCAAAACGGTGTTGCTAAAAGGAAACATCGTCACATCGTAGAAACAACTCTAACTATGATGTATCATGCCTCCTTACCAAAGCACTTATGGTATACTTGATCAACAGAATGCCATTATCTACTCTTGGAATGAAAAGCCCTTATCAAACTTTGTTCAAAAAATGGCCTGATTACAATGGTTTGAAGGTTTTCAGCTGCAGGTGTTACCCTTATCTTAGAGACTATAGAAAGAATAAGTTTGATAAGAAAACTTGTCGTTGTGTCTTTATTGGTTGTAGCCGTTACATAAGGGTTACCGTTGCTTACAACCTCAAACTAAAAGCGTTTATATTTCAAGACATGTTGTCTTTGATAAAAGAATATTTTCGTATAGCTTCAATTTGTCCTCTAATAATATTTCATCTAATGTGCATCAACAAGATGTGATTACTTCATACCCAACATATGATGAGTGGCTTACAAAAAATGATTTAAGCCGGGAAAAGGAACTTGAAGCACACTCAACTAATCTAGCTGATACCAATTGAAAGGAATTTAGATCCATTACAAATAGATGTAAGCAATTAAAATTCAAGAATTAATTAATTATAGACTTAATTAATTAATTTCTTAACAAAGTGAAGCTTGAGAAAATCTTCAATATAATTAACCTAATTATATTAGAAACACAAAATTAATTAAACTAAATTAATTTACTAATCATTGTTACTATTTGCGAGTATTGTTCAGGGTACTGTTCATCTGCATAAAAAACATTATTTTTTTTAAAACAATAAATTGTAGAAATTAAATAATACGGAAGATTTTTACGTGGTTCACATTAATCGATCCTACATCTGCGAGGCCACGCCTAGAAAAGTAATTCACTAAGTTGAGATTTTACAACCTATGGATTTACCAAACTTAAGACTCTCACTTACAATTTATCAGCAAACAACTTACTCAACCTTAGATTGAATCTGCTTCTCTTGAATAACTGCTATCTCTCTTGATCCTCGATTCTTAATGTATTTCGAAAAGTGATCAATAGCATTTCTTCAATTTCTAGTGATTCAGGATCACATGAACTCTCCATAGAAATAAAAAGAAATAGTCTGGGTATAGAGGAGGCTGAATTTTGCTTCTCTTCTTTATGCTATGTGTTATGTTACTTCAATTGTGAAATAACTCTCTTTATATAGACATTAGGGTTTCACAAAAATCACAAGTCTTAAAAGGGTTGGATTCTTTCCAAATAAGAGCTTCTTTCCTCTTATAATTCCTATAAATCTAAATAAGAATAAATCTAATATTCTTACCATGCTTGTCTTCTAAAAAATATCTAAAGCATTTAATAAACTTCCTATTTGAACCAACTTCTTGCCCTAAATAAATTTCATGCTCCAATTATAGAATTTTATCATTAATTGGTTTGCAAAATTAAACATCTAATTAAACTGTGTAACAAATATTCCTAATAAATTAGAATTTCACTAAATTTAGTAATTAATAAATTAAACCCCATCACATGATATTTAATAAATAAAATTTCAATTTAACTAGACTCGTCATAAGATGCCATCTCTATAAATAATGGACTTAACAAAAAGTTTAATAATAAATTTGTTTCTATTTTTTATTTTGAAAACTTCTTTTTTAATAAATGTAATTTTTTATTGTTGTTTTTATTAAATATTTTTTTCCCAAAGCGCAAGAAAAAAAAAAAGCTTTCTAAGCACATTTTGTCTGAAAATTCAATAAAATTATTCTTTCTTTCATGTGATTCAATTATATAAAATGTTACTACAATAATGAAAATATATTTACGTCAAGGTTTGACAACAAAGAAAAAAAGTGACAATGTACTAGAATCACCTTCACTCTAAAAATGTGTGTTTTGTACTTAATTTATAATAAAGAAAGACACCTACACCCTCAAAATTTAGAAAAATGGTCATGTAAACCTTTAAGTTTTTAATAAGGAACACCAAGACCTCTTTTTGACTTTAATATACTTTGGTTCTATTAATTAAAAAAATAGACTCCAATATTTTATAATAAATAGAAATATAGTATTAAAATAAATGTAACAATATATACATTTTAAATATTTCAACATTTAAAAAAAATATTTTAATACTTTAAAGTCTTATATTATATTAGACTAAATTTTATAATAAATAGAAAGATAATATTAAAATAAAGGAGCAATTACCATTATTCAGTAATCGTTTCTAATTTTCTATGTCAATCTTATATTACATTTTGTTCTTATACTTTTTTAAAAAATGAAATTGTTTTTCTTTTACAAATGATAGTGTTGTGTTTTTTTCTCTGAAAGGGGTGGTTCTTAGTTGGCCTTTGAATTTTTAACTTCAGAATACTAGAATCGTTAGGTGATGTAAAATATTCAAAGGCCAACTAACAAACACCCCTTTCAGAGAAAAAAAATATAAATAAACAAAAAGAAAACACGAAACAATAATTTGAAAAAGAAAAATAATTTCATTAAAAAAAAAGAACATTCGACCTCGCGATTCCTGAAATTTTTTTGTCACGCTGTTTAATGTTTACCAGTCAACAGTTGATAGGTGCTAAGAAATTATCTCTATTACTATTATTAGATTGTTGAATGTTTGGATGTGGCCGCAAGGATTCTCCCATGTACCTTACTTTTTTGCACTTTATTGATTTCATCAATTTTCTAAATTAATCGTTGGATCTCACATTAACAATTTTTTTTTTTTATATGTAATCTTTCAAAAGTACAACAACTAACGAAATAAATGACTCAGGTTATATGGATTAAAAGAGCAATTACCTTTATTTAGTAATCACTTCTAATTTTCTATTTCAAACTAAGGATATCGAAATCATACCAAATGATATATAGAGGAATGGTCCTATTTACATCCTTTTATTATCCTGTTATTTTCTTTTTTTATTCTCTTAATTCCTGAAATTAATAACTTTTATTTGGTTCTTTCTTTTTTCTCAATAAACTCCTCAGTCTGTCTGTAGTTATCACTCTTTCCTTTCAACCCCTTTTCAACTTCTTCTGTCTGTAGTTTATATTCAATAAACTGATGCGAATTTGTTGGAAAGAAAAAGATTTATTAAGCAGCATCAACTTCCCAAAAATAAAAATAAAAATTAAGCAACTAGAATTCCACTTCAAAAAGAAAATAGGCGCAAGATTTGGTTATTTCCTAAAATGTTCATAAAGTTAATAATCTATGAAAACTTCACATAATTATATTTTCAACAAAAATAAATCGTAAATTTAATAAAGCTTATTTTAAAACAAATTCATACTCTTTTGCAGTTGACTTGAGTTTGTAATGGAGAAAGAAACTGAAATAAAATCGTATGTGTTTAATTAGACAAGTTTTTGCTTAAATACAATATAAAAATATAAAGGACAAAATTGTAAATGCAAAACCATGGGGATTTATCCCTAAAAGAGAAATTTGAGTGCTACCAATAGCATAAAGTGCTATGCAGGTTGGGGCCCAATTCGGGCCCAGTGTGCTCTTAGCTTCTTCCTTACGTTGCGTGTCTAAGAATGGATTCGGAAAAACCTTTGGACAAAAATTGACTAGGACCCCTTAGGTATTTGGTACTGTTTGGTAAAGAGAAATGTTAGGGATTTTAATAATTGAGTTTTAACTAATGTGGTATTTAATGGATGATAAAATATTAATTTTAGTTATAAATTTATTATTTAATAAATAACAACACATAACAATTGAGACTAAGTTGGAATTCAATTATTAGTTCTCAATCGTTATTATTTTCTAAAAGGTGTTCTGGAAAATAATTAATGAAAATGAAATTACGTTTCATTTTTTCACATTTTATTTTTAGAATAAAAAAAGATGTTCGAAATCAGTTTTCAAAGGGTATTTAAAATTGAAAATAATATAAATAAAAAGATAGAAATAAAGAGTCATTTTCTTATATGGACGTCTGCAATTTTTTAAAATGTGAATTCCGCTTAACACCAGATGGTGTTATAATTAATTGAACAAATAATGATAACATCACTATAGTACCACGTGATGTTAAGATCGATTCGTATTAAAAAAATGAAGACATCTGCACTTGAGAATAATTACCGAAGTATAATTACTTTGTTTTAGAAGAAGAGAAACTTCATTAATCATAGGGCAAATTGGCAATCATTACACAACAAACGACTTTGGGCACAAATACAAATAAAAAACTCCAATATTCAAACTAAAGATGGCAAAAAATTATGGGTCTGGCTTAGATCTGCAAAGATGTGGAAGATCCGGATTAAATTCAAATCCATTTACTAAAAAATGCGGATCTAAATAATAAAATTGAAATCTGTGTGGATCCGAATGCAAATTCGTTTGGAAAATCGGATATTTAGATTCATATTATTGTTTAATTAAATTATTTATTAAATTAAAAATATACAAGTTAAAGGAAAAAAATAATAGGATTAATTAAAAAACATATAAGTTAAATTAAATTAAAAATATATCTAGATTCGCATCATTGTATATGGATTTGTGGTGCTTTAATAATTTTATTTGTGGATTTGTGGTGGTGTTACACTTGGATTTATATTATTCTTAATGTTTGATTTATGTTGCGGTATTTTTATTTATGGTGTAGTTGTAAGTTATACTATATATTGAATTGTTGATTGTTGAATTACAAATGAATTTTATTTGATTTTATTAGTTAAATTTGTTAAATTTTAAATTATATTTGAAAATTTAGTATTATATAGATCCAGAAGTCCCATCCTGTACTCCGCACGGGTATTACTTGCATTTGGATCTGCATATTTTTTTATTGATCCGGATGCGGATGTAGATATGAAATATTTATATGGATCCAAATCTGGATGTAATATATGGAGAACCGAATCCGGATACGAATTTGCCGTCCCTAATTCATACCATCAAACCGCTTGTAAAGTTAAACATATGCCTAAGATATAAGACACATTCAATTCGTTTAAGAGTCCTCCTAAGTCCTAACTGAAAAGAAATACTGTATATGAAGTTCTCATTCAAAGGGAAAACAGAAATGTCCTTAATACATGTAAAGGCAACACACATAATTACTACTATTTAAGATCTCAATGGAAATCCTAGATCTAAAATCCGATGACTTTATTTAACGACAAAACACCAACAAAGTAAAAAAGTAATTTTACAAAATGAAAAAAAAACACACATAAAAGCCACCCTACAGAACATTTTGCCAATGTGTCTACATGGAAAAAAAAAAAAAAATCGCCACATGACCCTCAAAACCTCCGTGCACCACCAACGACTCAAACTCATATGTAATATCTCAATTTAAGCAAAAGAATGACACCAGAGGTCATCGGAAAAATAAAAAAAAACGAGGTCATCGGGGGGGGGGGGGGGGGGGGAACTTGAGAAGCAAATGAAAAAAAAAAAAGAACCAGAACAAAAAAAAAAAAAAAGCTGGTAGAATTTTTTAAAATTGGCCAAAGTTATTGAAAATATTATGAATTCATAAGTGATAAATATTACATCAATCGGCCTTTGGTCCAGTGGAAGAGTACTTATATTCAAGTTCTCATAAAAGTATTATGAGAGCTTCATTCCTTCCTCAATTTTGATATAATTAAGTGAAAACAATTATCTTCCTTATGAAATTTGAGTGGAGTAAACATCTTTCAAATGTTAGTGAGACTTAAAATCTGGACAATACTTCATAATAATTAATATAAATTAGTCATAGCAGTAGTTTAGTTTATAAATATCTGTAATACTTTCATGAAAATATCAGTTATAGTCTAATTGTAATATCAGTGGATTATTTTTCCTCTTATGCTCTTTAAATTTCATTAGATTTCTTTTATCTGAGTTGGGAAATTCTTTTAAATTTGTTAACATAGATGTTCTCACCTAGTTTTGAGTACTTTTGTGTTCTACATGGGTGTTTGGAGATTCAAGTTGGGAGTTGTTATTGCAGTTTCCTATCTAACACATGAATTCTTCTCAAAAACGCAATAATTGACTACTTCAAACCTTTTATTATTTTATTTAATTAATTATTATTATTTTGTGGAAATGTCTTCATTCTTATCCGTAAGCATGTTTCTTGACTTACGTATAAACTAGTTTATCTTTATCATGCAAAAGCCCTTTGATTATGTCAATCCACCGAATTTTTTTATTTAAGCCAGCGCATATCAAAGAAGGGCATGTTAGACCACACAGCTGTCGACAAAATTGGGGACTTTGTAATGGAACTCATCCATTGTTTTACTTGGTTTCCCCCCTTTCTCTGTTTCTGTACAAATTTCTTCCTTCCATGGGTATGGATGTGGAACCTTAGGCTTCATACCCAAGATTCTCAACTCATCCTTCAAAGAACCTTTAAAGTAAAATGGTGGTCCAAATTTGACGAACAATCAAAGTTGACTGAAAATTTGGTCCGAGATTGGCTCTCTGCCAAAGGCCTTCTTCAACCCACCATAACACATTCCAAAGCCCAACAAACCTTTTTGACCCAAAAGTCCAAAGCCCAATCACTATTGGCAAGTGCCAAAACAGAAGAAGAATACTTCAAAGCCATGGAACAGCTCCTCTCGGTTTTTATACAAAGATCTTTAAATTGTTCACTGTAGCGGGATTTTAAGTGCACAGTAAACTCTGGAAATCTGCATTGTTCACTGTAGCGGAGCTTTAAGTGCACAGTAATATTTGGATCGTATATTTGAATAGTCGATTCTTTGTACAAAAATTGAAATACAATACGGGTGAAGAGACATGTGCGCTCTCACTTGTGTCCAGAGGACCACCCGAAGATACAGAACAAAATTTTTTTTTTTAAAGTAAATAACTAAATAGTTATTTACAATGCTTTAAAGGAGAAAAAATTCCAAAACAATCATCTTCATTTTCGTCTCCAAGAGAAATGAATGGCTCTTCATCTTCTGGCTCTGATACCAGAAGGAAATAAGATCAAAGGATGGATGTGTTTTCGAAATAATTCTTTATTGATTGCTTTAGATAAAACAAATTAGAAGGGAGAGAAGAAGAGAGAGAAGTTCTAAACTTAGAAATGAAAAACCTGAGGAGTCTGAGTCTTTTTCTGTAATTTCAAATCTTGACAAATCTTTAATCCTTCCTGAGGGTGCATTCTTTTTTAAAGCAAAAAAGAATTTATAAATCCCATGGTTTAAAAAACCAGCCCTTAGAGAAAAACTTTGAAATTGCTTGGAAAGGATCAACATGGTGAAATCCATCTTCTAAAGAAAGAATATTTTGAAAATGGGTTTTATCAAACCAATCGGAGGTTTTCTTTGAAGGTGATGGTTGGGAAAGCAAAATTTGGGAAGAAGAGCTTTCACCAGAGACAATCACATTTTGAGAAGAGGGTTTTGAGATTTCTTTGGAGATAGGGTCTTCTTTTTCTTCTTTTGAGAAAATCTGGCTTTGAGAAAGGTTTTGTAAGGCGAGCATAAGCTCAGGGGACTTTGTAATGGAACTCATCCCACCTCTTCGGAGTATAACCGTTGATCACGGTGAACCTCCTGTCCAAATTCGAGCTTCACCCTACAAAATTCCAAAACCAAATGATTCTGAGGCAAATTTAAGTAGTATTATCCAACAGAATAATTTCTGTAATACTAACTTAAATACAATTGGAAAGCAGTTGACTAGGATAGAAAACCAAATCCAGAAGTCAACCATTATTGTTCCATCAATTTCTCATATTCCAACAAAATCGGATTCTGACAAAAAGCTTAAGGAGCCTATTTTCAAACCCTTTCAGGTTTCGAAAATTAGCCAAAAGCTTGTTCAAGAGTCAAAATCAGATTTTGCTAAAGCCTAATGAGAACAATTAGATAGGATAGAAGCTGCTTCTTCCTCATCTAGCAAAGTTCAGATAGCCCCTGATACTCCTCAATCTAGCAAGATTGGAGTATTAGAACAAGACCAAATGTCAGCAAGATTGGAGTATTAGAACAAGACCAAATGTCTATAGTCTCTTCTGATATAGAAGCCTTCAAAGAAGAACCTTCTACTCCTAAAGCCAACAAAATTCATTGGGAATTAGCCCTTCCCACTGTCAAGACTCCACCGGATCTAGCAATAGATAATAGACCAAGTGCATTAAATCAATCCCGATATAATGCATCTTCAGTCTATGAGTGGAATATTGATGGCATGTCCGAATACAATATCCTAGGATTGTTGCAACAAATGACAATGGCAGCCAATGCCTATAAAACCCAAGCAGGAACTTCTGATCGTGCTATATCAGAAATCCTCATTGCCGGTTTTACTGGACAATTAAAAGGTTGGTGGGATCATCTTCTCACTAATCAGCAACAATTAGACATTCATTTAAAGCAATTTTAATTTCCGCACTTTAAATTTCAGCAATTTAGAACTTCTCTCTCTTCTTCTCTCCCTTCTCTCTAGAATTCTCTCTCTCTCTCTCTCTGGGAATAGGAATCTAGAATCCGAAGACAAAAAGGAATTTCTCCTGTCTTCATATTAATTTCCCATTATTTCCCTTTCTTCTCTACAAAGAAAACCAACCGATGTAAGCATTTCATTCCAGTTTTATTAAAGCATTTGTAATTTTATTTACTTTAATATCATCACCATCATCAGGATTGGGTTCATTGTCTGAATTATCCTGCAATTGTTTTTGTAAAAGAAGTTGGATAGTATCAGAATCACTTTTTTGTTTTTCTTTTAAATCTCTGATTTCACATTTGATTTCTTTTATCTCTTTCTGAAGATCTTGGATATTAGAAACCGTCTTCTTTGTTTTCTTTTTATCCAAAATTTGAGTAAGATCATAAGAATTCTTTTTAACAATTGGGACTTTAGAAGTCTCGGCTTTATTAAAATCCAAAGTTTTCAAAAGTTTATCAAGATATTCTTTTTGAAGATTTGGATCAGAAATATGCTTTACAAGTTCAAGAAAAGTTTCTCGGTCTTTAGTCAAAACATTGATTTTCTTTAAATATGAATCAGATTCAGATTCACTACTGCTAGATACAGAGTCATCTGAGTCAAAAAACTCATCAACTTGATATGGATCACTGTCTCCCGACATGGAAGATTCGGAATCAGAAGGTTTATATATATATATATATATTAATCCATAATTTTAGACTTTTTTAAAGTTTGTGTAATATTTTTCTCAAACTTTAATAACGGTCGGGATCCTAAATCATGTATATATATATATATATATATATCCTCATTTTCAAAAAGTGAGGATACCACTAATTAATATAAAAAAAAATATTTTAATGTGTTGAAATATATATATATTTTATATTTTAATATTATTCTAATTAAAGACGTCTATATTAGAGAAAGACTATATATTGGCACTTACTAATGGAGACTTCCACAAGTTATTCAAGTACGTGAAGTTAATTGTGTCGGATTTTGTCGAGCGGATTAATACATATTCAAATTAAAAAATGCAAGGCAGTATAAATATAATAATGAAAGGAACTGTATTTTAAATAAAAAGAATAATTGTGATGGAGATGGAATGAAAGGAACTGCATTTTAAATAAAAAGAATTCCTTTATAAATTAAAAATTAAGGAATTACGAAGACAAAAGGATATTGGACGTGCATGCCAAACCAACAACTAAAGACAAGAGTAGGCGCCGACGGGGACATTTGTTTTTAAAATTTGGCTCCGGACATTTAAAAATTTTGTATTAGGTGTACTAATAATGCTGCGGTTGTTATTAGGGTAATAAATAAATAAAGTTTAGGAAATGGATGTTGGGTCTACCTCCAAGGGCGTGGTCGGGTCGGTAACAGCATGAAGTTTGTAGCCATTGACCACCCGGGTTCGATCTTTGGAATAATAAGGAGGAAAAATTAAAAAATATATATTTAGGTTTTACCCACCCCTTACTTTTTTTTTTTTTAAAAAAAATGGATGTTGGGCCCTAAAATTACAATAACAAAACCTCTAATAAATTTTGTAATAATTGAAAATCAAAGATAATTGTGTAAGGAGCTATAATTTGAAAAAGAGGGAGGTGAACTAATTTTGAAAACAATTCAAACATGTGTGTGAGGTTTTGTAAATTCGTAAATATATTAGTGGTAAAATTGGTAATAGATGATAACTTTAGTGGCTTTAACAAAAAATTTTCAAATATAGCCCAGCCTATCCTAGCCCACACTAACCTCTGCCTTGTTATGTACTTATCTTTCATATTAATGTTCCCACTTTTCTGCCTAGCTATTTATTTATAATTTATGTTAGAGTAGTGACAAAATTCTAAAATTTTATTCAAAAATTTCATATCAAATGATATAGCATTCATTAAGTGGATGGTGAGATAACATAATAAATTCACTTGAAACTTAAAAAAATAATCAACTACTCGATGAATTCTACATCACATTTCATATTATTTTTTATGAACATTAGAGATGTCTATGTCATTATTCTTTGTATTAGAGTAAAGGGTATATTTAGTTGATGGGGATAATGAGAAAAAATAAAGGGAAATAGACAAGGAATAATAATTCATTTGTTTGATTAGCGAAAAGTGACCTAATGCAAGAATTTAATTTTTCTACTCATGACTCATGGTTAGGAAACTTAATTTCTTCCCGTTGTCGTGTTTAACTCTCTAATATTGTCCTTTTGAAGTTTTTAATTCTGATAATATAAAAATAGCAATAAAAGAACAAAAAGTTAGTCTGTCACTGGCGAGTTACATTGTTTATATTGCTGGTATCATAGTAACCAAAATTTTGTGTATCAAAAGCAAGGATTGCAGTTTTAATATATTTATAGAATTTATGGGGAATTTGTAGTGTAAGTAAATCGTAGAGATTGCATAAATAAGATTTTCTATATTGCAATATATATACTTTGGCACTTTCGGGTTTCGGATAAAACTAATTCGGGTGCATTGGCCAGATCTGGCGTTGAAATTGTTGAAGAACGACAGACATCTAGCTCTAACTCATCATGTGAAACATGGAACGGCCTTGCATATGTTGGCTCGAAATCCTTTTCCATTTGCTGGCAGAGGTGAAGGACTACTGAAAAGGCTTATTAACTTAAGTAATTAACCCTATTTGTTGATACTCCTTATAGTAATTTTTATTTTTAAACAAATTAATTATTTAACCCCTATTTTCTCACTACCTTCTCGAGTAGTAAATCAAAGAAAGCTGCTTTAAAGTTACTCGGTCGAGCCCATGTCGCATGTATATAGTAGTAGTAGTTTTTTTTTTTAACTATCGATTCCTAATCACTTGTTTCTCACCTTAGTCCTAGGAATAATGAAGTGCAGTCGAAATATTGAGCTGATGAATAATCAAGCCCTTGAACTAGTCAAATGTCTGTGGAAAGAAATAAATAGACAACAAGATGTGGATGTTGCGGAAGTGATCAGAAAACCTACAAACTTATTGTTCGATGCAGCTGAAGTGGGGAACTTTCGGTTCTTGGCTGAGCTCATTGGCTCTTATCCTGATTTTGTTCATGAATTAGATGAAAATGGTCGCAGCATATTTCACATTGCCATTTTGAATCGTCATATGAATGTATTCAACTTAATCTACGAGCAAGGCTTCAATAAGCAGCTTTTAGCTGTCAAAAGCAGCCATCTAGATGGTTTGAAACAACCATCTAGATGGTCAGCATCCATGTTGTTCAAAGAAGAGGAATTTTGCAGCAAGTTGGAAAGGAAAAGGAGCACACGGGTTTGACATTTAAAAGAAGAAAAAAGAACGTAAAAATAATAGAAAATTGCTGCATAGTGCCAAAGTTTTCTCTATAAATAGAAACGAAGAGAATGAGCAAAGGCATTCCATTTAGAAAGCAATTTAGGGATTTGAGAGAGAGTTCAAGAGCATGCATTTATAAGCTCTTGTTACAGTGATAGAGAGAGTTTGGGTGCATTGGGGTTTTGGGTAGTGAGCTAAAATACTACAATATTTGTAACTCCTTTTCACTAGTAAAATATTTCCTTCTGTCTTCGCCCGTGGATGTAGGCTAAAAGCCGAACCACGTAATTTCTGGTGTCCTCTATTATGCTTGTTCTTTATTTTATTTCCAATTTCATTTTAGCTGCGGTCCTACTTCACCCACCAATTTCCTAACAGTGGTATCAGAGCTATTGGTTGTATTTTTTGGAGTCGGGAACTGTTCACGTAAGGGGTACTATTCACGTATACGGCACTGTACACGTATACGACACTATTCACGTATACTGTACTGTTCACGTATACGGGTTTGTTCACATATACGGTACTGTTCACGTATACGGTACTATTCACGTGAAACGGTGGAAGCGATCCAAGAATTTTCCGGTGCAAAGCAGGGAATAGTAGTGTGAGAAAAGCAACTGTGGTTTTGTACATGTCTAGGAAAGTTCTGTCACAAAGGCGATAAGAGCTTAAGGAGTCTGGGTTTTAAGTGGGACCATTGTGACCCCTCCAGTCTTTCCTGGGAACTTTCCTGGTGTGCATTCTCACACATACTCACAACTATTCAAGGTGGTACACTAGCTTGTGTGCGGTATTTATCAACAAAATGGCGGCAAAGTATGAAATTGAGAAGTTTAACGGAAATAATTTTTCGTTGTGGAAAATGAAGATGAAAGCTGTATTGAGGAAAAATAATTGCTTGGTAGCAATTGGAGAAAGGCCCATGGAGATAACTAATGACAAGTGGAACGAGGTAGACGGTAACGCCATTTCTGATCTACACTTGGCACTTGCGGATGGAGTATTATCTAGTGTGGCAGAGAAAAATACGGCGAAGGAAATATGGGATACTCTCACAAAATTGTATGAGGCCAAGTCACTACACAACAAAATCTTCTTGAAGAGAAAACTCTATACTCTTCGAATGGCAGAATCTACAATGGTGACCGACTACATCAACACATTGAAGACTCTATTTTCACAACTCACAACGTTGGGTCATAATATAGAGGAAAATGAACGTGCAGAGCTTCTACTTCAAAGTCTACCAGATTCGTATGATCAACTCATCATCAACCTAACGAACAACAATCCAGTGGAGAGTCTAGTTTTCGACGATGTTGCAGCCTCCGTATTAAATGAGGAGAGCAGGCGAAAAAATAAGGAAAACAGACAAGCAAGTTCGCAACAAGCGGAGGCGCTATCAGTGACGAGAGGGAGATCAACGGAACGTGGCCCCAGTGGGAGTCAAAATCAGGGTAGATCAAAATCCAGAGGTAAGAAGAATGTTAAATGCTACAACTGTGGCAAGAAAGGGCACGTCAAGAAAGAATGTTGGAGTAACCAGAAGAGAAGAGAGGGCAAAGAACCTGAGACATCAAATGCTCAGGGGTGTGTAGCAAGTACCTCGGATGATGGCGAAATTCTCTACAGTGAGGCAACAACTGTTTCAGAAGGCAGAAAACGACTTTCTGATGTCTGGCTTATAGACTCAGGAGCTACCTGGCACATGACCTCTAGGAGAGAATGGTTCCACACATATGAACCTATCTCAGGAGGATCTGTATATATGGGTAACGATCATGCCTTGGAGATCGCTGGTATTGGTACTATCAAAATAAAAATGTTTGATGGTACAATTCGCACAATTGGGGAGGTACGACATGTCAACGGCCTAAAGAAAAATCTATTGTCTTTGGGACAAATAGACAATCATGGGTGCAAAACTCATGTGGAGAATGGAATTATGAAGATTGTTAAAGGCGCGCTTGTATTGATGAAGGCAGAAAAGATCAGTGCTAATCTATTTATGCTTAAAGGAGAAACACTACAGGAGGCTGATGCGTGTGTCGCATCAAATGGAGAAGAGTCAACGATGATATGGCATCTCAAACTTGGCCACATGTCGGAACAAGGTTTGAAGATTCTCTCTGAGCGAAAATTACTTCCGGGGCTCAAATCGGTAAGTTTACCATTTTGCGAGCATTGTGTTACAAGTAAGCAGCATAGATTAAAATTCAGTAGATCTATTGCTAGAAGTAAATATATTCTAGACTTGATTCATTCTGATGTCTGGGAATCACCGGATATATCCATGGGAGGTGCAAAGTACATGGTGACTTTCATTGATGATTATTCCAGAAGATGTTGGGTGTATCCAATTAAGAAAAAGTCAGATGTATTTCCAGTGTTTAAAGAATACAAAGCGCGGGTGGAACTTGAATCTGGTAAAAAGATCAAGTGCTTGAGGACAGACAATGGTGGAGAATATACAGACGGTGAGTTTCTTGCTTTCTGTAAGCAAGAAGGTATTCAGAGGCAGTTCACGGTGGCATACACTCCTCAACAAAACGGAGTGGCAGAGCGGATGAACAGAACTCTTACAGAAAGAATAAGAGCTATGTTGAAAACTGCCGGTCTACCTAATTCATTCTGGGCAGAAGCAGCCAAAACTGCCTGTTATATAGTAAATCGGTCGCCATCTACAGCAATTGGGTTGAAGACGGCGATGGAGATGTGGACTGGAAAGCCAGCTGATTAGTCCTACCTACATGCATTTGGATGTCCTGTGTACGTGATGTACAATGCCCAAGAAAGAACAAAGCTGGATCCAAAATCTAGAAGATGTATCTTCTTGGGATATGTTGATGGAGTAAAGGGGTATCGTCTGTGGGACCCCACTGCCCATAAGATCGTCATTAGCAGAGATGTTATCTTTGTAGAAGATCAACTGCAAAGAAAAGATGAAGATGATGGCACTGTAAAAGAAAAGTCAGAGACTGTGCCGGTATATGTCGAAAATAATCTAGAAGATTCAGATTCTTCTAAAGTAGCATCAGAGCACGAGGAACAAGAACCAATTGAGTCCGAGGCTCCAGAAGTTCGTCGGTCAACTCGTGAGAGACGACCGCCAACGTGGCACTCGGAGTATGTCACAGAGATCAACGTTGCATACTGTCTTCTAACAGAGGATGGAGAGCCTTCAACTTTCCATGAAGCTTTAAACAGCTCAGATGTTGCTTTGTGGATGACAGCAATGCAGGAAGAAATTGAAGCTCTACACAAGAACAAGACATGGGAACTTGTACCACTACCACGTGGAAGAAAAGCCATTGGAAACAAATGGGTCTACAAGATCAAACGTGATGGCAATGACCAAGTGGAGCGGTATCGTGCGAGACTGGTAGTGAAAGGATATGCTCAGAAAGAAGGTATTGACTTCAACGAGATATTTTCTCCGGTGGTTCGACTCACAACAGTCAGAATAGTCTTGGCAATGTGTGCTACATTTGACCTACATCTAGAGCAGTTAGATGTTAAAACTGCATTTCTTCATGGAGAACTTGAAGAAGAAATTTATATGCTCCAACCAGAAGGTTTTGCAGAAAAAGGAAAGGAGAACTTGGTTTGCAGGTTGAACAAATCTCTATACGGTCTCAAACAGGCGCCGAGGTGTTGGTATAAGAGATTTGATTCCTTCATCATGAGCCTTGGATACAACAGACTCAGTTCAGATCATTGTACATATTACAAGAGGTTTGAAGATAATGATTTCATCATTTTATTGTTGTATGTGGATGACATGTTGGTAGCAGGTCCCAACAAAGATCGAATCCAAGAATTGAAGGCACAGTTGGCTAGGGAGTTTGAAATGAAGGACTTGGGACCAGCAAACAAGATTCTAGGGATGCAAATTCACCGAGACAGAAATAACAGGAAGATTTGGCTCTCACAGAAGAATTATTTGAAGAAAATCTTGCGGCGCTTCAACATGCAAGATTGTAAGTCAATTTCTACCCCACTTCCTGTTAATTTCAAATTATCCTCAAGTATGTGTCCTAGCAATGAAGCAGAGAGGAAGGAGATGTCTCGAGTACCGTATGCATCAGCAGTGGGAAGTTTGATGTTCGCTATGATATGTACAAGACCGGACATTGCACAAGCAGTGGGAGTAGTCAGTCGATACATGGCGAATCCTGGTGGAGAGCCTTGGATAGCTGTGAAGAGGATTCTGAGATACATCAGAGGAACCTCAGATGTTGCATTATGTTATGGAGGATCAGAGTTTACTGTCAAGGGCTATGTAGATTCAGATTTTGCAGGAGATCTTGATAAAAGAAAATCCACTACTGGTTATGTGTTTACATTTGCGGGAGCAGCTGTAAGCTGGGTTTCTAAACTGCAGACCGTTGTGGCTTTATCTACAACAGAAGCAGAGTACATGGCAGCTACACAAGCTTGCAAGGAAGCTATTTGGATACAAAGATTATTGGAGGAGCTCGGGCACAAACAACAGAAAATTCCTGTGTTTTGTGACAGTCAGAGTGCCTTGCACATTGCAAGGAATCCAGCCTTTCATTCCAGGACAAAGCACATAGGAGTCCAGTATCACTTCGTTCGTGAAGTAGTGGAAGATGGAAGTATGGATTTGCAGAAAATCCATACCAAAGAGAACCTAGCAGATGTTTTGACCAAGCCGATAAATACTGATAAGTTTGTCTGGAGTAGATCCTCTTGTGGCCTAGCAGAAACGTAGGCAACATGATTATGGCGAAGCAGAAAGGATGGTGTGGAGATTGATTGACTCTCAATCTAATCTCCAAGTGGGAGAAATGTCAAAAGCAGCCATCTAGATGGTTTGAAACAACCATCTAGATGGTCAGCATCCATGTTGTTCAAAGAAGAGGAATTTTGCAGCAAGTTGGAAAGGAAAAGGAGCACACGGGTTTGACATTTAAAAGAAGAAAAAAGAACGTAAAAATAATATAGAATTGCTGCATAGTGCCAAAGTTTTCTCTATAAATAGAAACGAAGAGAATGAGCAAAGGCATTCCATTTAGAAAGCAATTTAGGGATTTGAGAGAGAGTTCAAGAGCATGCATTTATAAGCTCTTGTTACAGTGATAGAGAGAGTTTGGGTGCATTGGGGTTTTGGGTAGTGAGCTAAAATACTACAATATTTGTAACTCCTTTTCACTAGTAAAATATTTCCTTCTGTCTTCGCCCGTGGATGTAGGCTAAAAGCCGAACCACGTAATTTCTGGTGTCCTCTATTGTGCTTGTTCTTTATTTTATTTCCAATTTCATTTTAGCTGCGGTCCTACTTCACCCACCAATTTCCTAACATTAGCAACCTATTTAGATGGCTGTGGAAATAACATATTGCATCTTGCTGCAAAATATCGAACTCCAAGTCCATACAGAACTGTGTCTGGTGCGGCTCTAGAAATGCAAAGAGAGTTACTAATATATAAGGTAAAAAATAAAAGTAAAAATTCATTTCCCAGTTTCCTAATTTTCCTATGATATTCGAAGCTAGCCTTTTGAAGATTCAATGCAAGTTATTATTTTTAATAATATTATTTTATAATGGCAGGAGGTTGAAATGATCGTGCAACCTTCTTACAGAGAAATGAAAAATTATGATGGAAAAACACCTAGAGAATTATTCACTGTGGAGCATTTGGAGTTGTTGAGAAGAGACGAACAATGGATGAAGAACAGAGCTAGTTCAAGCATAATTGTTGCAACACTTGTGGCTACAATGGCATTTGCAGCAGCCTTCATTGTGCCGGGTGGTAAGGATGACAAAACAGGACTACCCATTCATCTTAGAGAGAATTGGTTTCAGGTTTTTGCAATATCAGATGCAATCGCATTCTCCTGCTCTGTAATCTCCGTAGCTTTCTTTTTGTCCATCCTCACATCGCAATTTGCAGAAGATGATTTTCTCAGGTCGTTACCGCTTAAGCTGCTGGGTGGACTTTCGGTGCTCTTCGTGTCCATTGTATTCGTGTTGGTAGCATTTTTCTCAACCCTTTTCTTAGCTTATGATCATGGAGTAAATTGGATCGTTGTGCCTTCGGGTCTAGTTTCATTCGTGCCAACGGTTGTAATTGCTCTGCTTCGGGTTCCTGTTTTGAAGGATATATTTTGTTCAACATGTCCTAGTTTAGCCATGTAACCTATCTTTGTTAGAAAAGTCGAACCTGTAAACTGATGTGAATGAAGTAGTGGAGTTTTAATTTCCATTATACAATGTTCATTAAATTGTTTGTCCTTGGTGCAATTTTCTTTCTCTTTTTTTTTTTTTTTGAGTTGAACTATTTGCATCTCCTTAAAAATTTGTTAAAACTCCAGTTGTGTATTTATATTTTCACCCATAATTGAAATTACCTAGAAAGACATTAAAGGAAAAAAAATCGCTCATAATTTGATTTGAGTGAAGACTCCTTGCTGTCAAAAAAGAAGAAAAGAAAAGAAAAGAAAAAAAAAAGGAACGAAGACTCCGTACAGCTGTAAAACTCTAAAGAATTTGCAGAAAGGATTTTTAAAACTGTGAGCACCGCCATAAGGTTTGGGTAAAGAGTTTCCAGTAACACTATGTGAATGTGAGCTTGGACCCACCATCGCTGAACTATTAGAGTGGTGCATAGGACTTCAAAGATTATTTCTACTGGAATTAAAAAAAAAATTACATGAGTTTTTAGTTTGAGTAAGAAGTCTACCGTCACTGGGGATTGATGATATTTTTTTTTATTAATTAGGTTTATTTTGAGAATCAATGGGGTGTCATAAAATCATATAATTATTTTTTTAATATTTTAATGGAGTTAATTGGGAAAAAGGGTTTTGAGAGTTGTCTAGGAGGGTGTTAATAATTCCACCACTACAACAAAAATGCCTTTTACCGAGGGAAGAAATCCCTAGGCAATACACGATTTCCCTCGCCAATTACTATTTCCTAGGGAAATTTTCCATCGGCGTCCGTTGTGAAAACACTTGTCGTTAAAGGCGCAAATCCCACAAGCCTTCCGGAAAATTATTTTTTACCAAGGGAAACGTTCCTCGGTAATATGAAAAAGATTCGTCGGTATAATTTTTAGGATAATGAGATAAAAATATTTCCTAAGGAAGATTTTATCGGTAATAGTTTATTGCCGACAAAAAATTTTGTGGGTAACCCTTTTAGTTCGTCGTAAAATAGTTTACCTACAAGTTCTAATTTCTCAGTAATGAGCACAAAAACCGTAAGTTATATATGTACTAATGAGGGAATTTTTCCCTCAGTAATAAGACTAAATTCGTAGATGCAGTTGTTAGCTAGAAATTTTTTTCCCTCAGTAAATAAAATATTTCCAAGGGAATTTTGACGTCAATGGAAATACATTCTCGTCGAACCTAAATACCAACGAATTTTGTTGATCGATCGCCCTCGGCATTAAGTGATTGGAGATATACATTAATCCCTTGGAAATTATTGTTTTCCCTTGGAAATGTAATTTCATGATATTGAGTTAAATATTAAATGATTTTTAAAAATAGATTATTTATTTCCTTTGTCATTCATTAAGCCATTCATACTTAAATTGGATAAGAATGTACCTAAATTTGATGGAAATCATAATAGTATTAACACAATCATCTAAAGTTGTTTAGTCATTGTTCAACCATATACAAAATGATTCATCTTCATCAGCTGTTGTCAGGATTAATTAACAAAAAGTTACATTGCATATTCTTACTTCTTCAACATTCCATCAAGTATTTGAATCATCACTTGCAATTTGTTCTTCATCTTCTCCAATATTATCCTGCGTAATTTTAAAACCATATTTTGTTACTCTACAATAATTAAAGAAAGAAAAAGACATTAACACGACTCAATTATAGCTTTTCAAATTTGGGATTTGAAACTTCGTGGCACTGTTTAACTTCACAAACAAGGTCACACATGTATTGAAACCAGATCTAATGGACAAACTGAAAACAAAGACCAAATTGCAACAAGACCACCCAGTTGATTGACAGGGTGAAAGAGAAAGAGGGGCTTGTTAACTCTAATCGGTGCAAGTTTCTTATAAGCATTCCTAAGCTTTGTTGCAGTGCATTCCTTATTCAATCCCAACATTGCATTAAATTCACGACTTTTTTCTTCTCCATTAGCTATTCTTGATACTTCTATCATAAACTAGACCAAACCGATCCAAAAACACAATCTTTTTCCTTTTGTTGCCGACAAACCCAGCCAAGAAGCCAAAAGCACAAAAAAGAAATCATGTAGGCTTTTATGTTGTTAAATAACACAACTATCAAGCCTATAGCTTTGGCTTAGCTTAATACATGGAACCTTAACATTAGCTGTCATGTGTCGGAGAAGAGAAGAAGGATGAAATTGGAACAAATAGAAAACTAATATCTCTATTTCTTTCCATAAGCTTTTTGTTCTCCCCCACCCTTGCTGTAAACTAAGGCCGGAGAACTCTCTAGAAACCAGCCATTTATATATAACATTTTTTTATCAGCCATTGTTCACTTAGTGTATTTGCAAACTTCCATTTACCATGCACATATGTTAAAAATAAATCAAGTCATATGTATTCCCTCAAATATGTGTTTCCCACCTTTTTCAACCATCAATCTTTAATAACATTATGAAAATATCATTATCAACAAGAATACCATAGTCTGGCAATTATTATCAAGGGCCCTTGAAAGTAAAGCAACGATACTAAAGTAGATTCATGACAACAATACTTATTAAGATGTTTATATATCAACAATAAATTTTCATAATAACAAGTTTTACTCTCGAGTAAGAGAGAGGGGTAAAGACAATAGTCATACCTTATTAAACTCTTGTTGGAATCTCGATTGAGACAAAATAAAATTCATTCTCTTCCATTTTTTTCATTTACTCTTTCACATTTCTAAGCTCACTTAATTCTTCTTCCATTTTCTATACTTAGCTCCAATTCTCTTCTTGGTATCACATGAATGTCCTTATGACTCCCTTCATCTAAAGAACGGTAAACATCATTTGGTTTCATGCCTACACCCAGTTGAAAACATAATTTGGTGTCAAAACAAAAATGCACAAATGGAGTCCAAACAAATTAAGTACTAACCTAATATTACTAACTTGCAGCTACATTATTTTTTGTAATAAAAGACTCAATTACATTTATAATAATACCTCCCCAGCCCACAACTCGACATTTCTTAGGTGGTCCCACTATTTGACGATAAATAGCTGATGAAGAGTAGGAATCCATATTATACTAGGATTAGTTTCCTTATTAACTAAAGTTTAAGACTTTTAAATTCCTTTCTAATTTAGAATTTTGTTTCCCTTTCAATTTAGGATTTTGTTTTTCCTTCATGAATTAGGATAATTACTACTACTATAAATAGCTCCCTCTTGTAACCTTTGAAGGAGAGAATTTTGAGTTTAATAATATTTCAATTTTCAAATCTCTTTGTGAGTATTTGAACAGTTAATTCTTGGTATTCTACGGAATCAACGAGTCTTAACCCCTAAATTCACGGTATTCTTTTGAATCAACATGAATTTAGTTGTTCTTTTGTTCCGGTATTCTCTAGAATCAACGGAATATTTTGAACATTAAACTTCCGCTGCATCAGTTTGGTATCAGAGCTAAAAATCTGGTATCACCAATCTAACTTCATCTACCACAAAACCTTTCCTTTTTCCCTTTTTGATTTTTTTCGTTTAGCTTAAAAAAAAAAAAACATAACTTTTTCAGACAAACCACCACCACCATCATACTTACCAACCCAAAATCTTTCAGATCCACCCATCCTTACTCGATTTCTGACCACTGTCATCGGAAATCTAAAACTTTTGCTTAATTACAGTTTCGGCCTAAAATTTTTATTTACTTTCAGTTTAGCCCCACTACCTTTTTAAACTCGAATTTAAAAAAAAAATGCCTCCAAGAAAAGCTCGTGATGCTCAAGAAGATGTTTCGAAAGATGAATCCCTGGCTAGTAGTATGACAGCCAGAATTGATATGTTAGCTGCACAAATGGCACGAATGGCAGAGTTACTTGACGAACGCCATTGTACTCCAGAACGTGAAGACAAATCAAGTGGAAGCTTTGCTAACCCATTCTCTGGGCGTCGCCCTAGAACTGAGTCTACTGATGACAGAAGATGGGAATCTGGGTTGAGAATTGACATTCCCGAATTTCAAGGAAGTGGTCGACCTGAAGAATTATTGGATTGGATTAACGCCATTGAGGAAGTTTTCGAATACAAAGAAGTTCCTGAAAATAAACTAGTTTCGCTTGCTGCAACTCGATTTCGTGGAAGAGCAGCAGCTTGGTGGCAACAAACTAAGCTCACAAGGATTTGGCAAGGCAAAAAGAAGATTGATTCTTGGGAAAAGTTCAAGAAGCACTTGCGTGGAGCATTCTTGCCTCATAATTACGCCAAACTGTTATACCAACAGCTACAGAATTTAAGGCAAGATAATCGATCAGTGGATGATTACACTACAGAATTCCATTGTTTGGTGGCACGCAATGACTTGACAGAGACAGAAGAGCAACAGGTTTCCCGCTATATTGGAGGCCTACGATCTCAATTTCAAGACCAATTAAATTTACTTGACCCATACTCTGTTTCAGAGGCACACCAACAAGCCTTGCAGTTGGAGAAGCAATTTAGTCGACGTACTAATGACTCAAGCTTTCGGGGTGCTCGAAGTGTTGTTCGTGATAATTCAAACCCGACTTCCCAATTTCGTACTTTCACTCCTCCAAATCCTCCAAATAAAACTAGTAAGCCTAGTGAAATCGGTCAAAGCAGCAAAACCCAATCCTCGGGTTCGGGATTACGCTGTTTTAATTGCGGAGAAAATGGGCACCGAATGACAGAATGTAAAAAGGGAGGAAAATATGGTAAAGGCTTATTCATAGGCACAGAGGAAAGCGAAGACTATCAGGAGGAAGAAACTGAAGAGTTTGCTGTAGAACCAACTTTTGATAGTAGTGGTAGCGCTCAATCTATTGAAGAACATGGTGATAGCGGACCAATGTTGATCGTGAACCGTGCATTCTTCACTCCTAAAGGTCAAGACAAAGACAAGTGGCTACGACAAAATATCTTTCAGACTACTTGCACAATTGGGGGTAAAGTATGTCGTATGGTCATAGACTCCGGCAGTTGCGAGAATGTCATTTCAGAAGAAGCCATAACAAAGCTAAATTTAAAGACAGAACCTCATCAAACTCCATACAAGCTCACATGGCTGAAGAAGGGGAATCAAGTGACAGTATCGAAATGTTGTTTAGTTTCCTTATCCATTGGTTCAATTTATAAAGACAAAATTTGGTGTGATGTTGTGGCTATGGATGCTTGTCATCTATTACTAGGTAGACCTTGGCAATATGATCGAAACGTAGTGCATGATGGGAAGAGAAACACCTACAGCTTTATGTTTAACAACACGAAGATCGTTCTCCTACCTAACAATGAGTTTACTCTCCAGCAAGACTTGGGTAATTATTTGTTAAGCAAGAAGCAATTTATAGATGTTGTAGCAGAGACAAAGAGAATCTACATTTTATTGGGAAAAGAGAGTAACGGTAATTCAAAGATTCCTGAAGCTGTGGCACCTATTCTGGCGGAATTTCAAGATTTGTTCCCCAAGGAGCTACCACAGGCTTTACCACCTCTTCGGGATATACAACACCAAATTGATTTGGTACCAGGTTCTACACTACCAAATCGACCTCATTATCGTATGAGTCCTACAGAACATGAGGAATTAAGGCGCCAAGTAGAAGAGTTACTAGAAAAGGGATTTATCCGTGAAAGTCTTAGTCCCTGTGCAGTCCCTGCTTTATTGACTCCAAAGAAAGATGGTTCTTGGAGGATGTGCGTGGACAGTCGAGCTATCAATAAAATTACAGTTCGATATCGTTTTCCAATCCCTCGATTAGATGACTTGTTAGATCAACTCAGTGGAGCAACAATTTTTACCAAACTTGATTTGAAAAGTGGCTACCATCAAATTCGAATACGACCTGGAGATGAATGGAAAACAGCTTTTAAAAATCGCGAAGTGTTATACGAGTGGTTGGTAATGCCGTTTGGCTTATCCAATGCTCCGAGTACTTTTATGCGAGTCATGAATCAAGTTCTTCGCCCTTTCATTGGAAAGTTTGTGGTTGTTTACTTCGATGATATACTTATATATAGCACCAGCCACGAGTTACATCTACAACATTTGAGAGAAGTTCTTTCAGCCTTAAGAGCAACAAGTTTATACACAGCAGTAAACAAGTGTATTTTCTTAACAGAGAAAGTATTATTTTTGGGATATGTGGTGTCGAAAGATGGTATATCTGTTGACCAATCAAAAGTGGATGCTATTCGAGATTGGCCTCCGCCAACTACTTTATCTGCCACCAGAAGTTTCCATGGATTGGCCTCTTTTTACAGGCGATTCATTCCTCATTTCAGTCCTATTATGGCACCAATCACGGATTGCATGAAAGGAGGAAAATTCTCTTGAACAGAGGCAGTTACTAAGGCATTCGAGATTATCAAAGAAAAGTTGATTACTACCCCAGTACTTGCTCTACCAGATTTTTTGCTCACTTTTGAGGTACATTGTGATGCTTCTAAGGTCGGCATTGGAGCTGTTCTTAGCCAACAAGGTAAGCCTATAGCTTATTTTAGTGAGAAGTTGAATGGAGCAAAGGCACACTATAGCACTTACGACGTGGAATTTTACGCAGTAGTCCAAGCGTTAAAACATTGGCGACATTATCTAATTCATAAAGACTTTGTTTTATACACTGACCATGCCGCGTTAAAATACCTCAATAGTCAAGACAAACTCTCTCACAGACATGCCACGTGGACATCATTCCTTCAACAATTTACTTTTGTGGTGAAGCATACCTCTGGTGAATCCAACCGGGTAGCAGATGCACTTAGTCGACGAACTTCTTTATTGACACAGATGCATAATCAAGTTCTCGGATTTGACACATTTCGAGAGTTATATGCTTCTGATCCTTACTTTGCTCCTATACTAGAAGACGTTGTTGCAGGGTTTCGCTCAGATTATCATTTACATGACAAATTCCTTTTCAAGAGTAATCAATTGTGTGTTCCTGACTCAAGTTTGAGATTGAAAATCATTGCAGAGTTACATAATGAAGGGCACATGGGTCGTGACAAAACTCTGGCTCTAATAGCCAACACTTATTTTTGGCCTACTATGAGGCGTGAAATCTATCACTATGTCGAGACTTGTCGCATTTGTCAAGTTTCCAAGGGCGCAGCAACTAATGCTGGGTTATATATGCCGCTACCGATTCCAACACAACCTTGGGCTGACATTAGCATGGATTTTGTTTTAGGATTACCCCGCACTCAGAGGGTTATGGATTCAATATTTGTTGTTGTTGATCGATTCTCGAAAATGGCTCACTTCATTGCTTGCAAGAAGACTACAGACGCTTTGACTGTTGCTCGCCTA
The DNA here is from genome assembly GCF_022201045.2 of Citrus sinensis. Lineage (NCBI taxonomy): Eukaryota > Viridiplantae > Streptophyta > Magnoliopsida > Sapindales > Rutaceae > Citrus > Citrus sinensis. Next base: position 20,129,266 of record NC_068560.1, read on the forward strand.
TTCTTCAAGGAAGTCTATAGATTGCATGGTTTACCAAGTTCTATAGTATCTGACCGGGATACACGATTTCTTAGCCATTTTTGGAAGACATTATGGAAATTGACTAACACTCGCCTGGATTTTAGTAGTGCTTACCACCCACAAACAGATGGTCAAACTGAAGTTGTCAACCGCTCTTTAGGAAACCATCTACGTAGTCTAGTTGGCGATAACTTGAAGATGTGGGATCAAAAGTTATATCAAGTCGAGTTTACTTATAACCGTGCAGTTAAGCGTAGTACTGGTTTAAGCCCTTTTCAGGTAAATTACGGATATAATCCACGAGCTCCCATTGACTTGGCTCTAGTTCCAAATTTAGTTCGCAAAAGCGGTAAAGCAGAAGACTTTATTGAGCAGCTTCAGAAGATTCATGAAACTACGCAAGAGTCTTTGAAGCAGACGACCGAAGGTTATAAAATTATGGCAGACAAAAAACGTCGAGCTTTGGAATTTCAAGTGGGAGATTTTGTTTGGGTTATCCTAACTAAAGATAGATTCTCAGTTGGTGAGTACAACAAACTTTCTGCCAGGAAAATCGGCCCTTTGGAGATTATAGAGAAGATAAATCCTAATGCCTACAGATTAAAGCTTCCTAGTCATATCCGCACTGCAGATGTATTTAATGTTAAGCATCTTATTCCTTACAGAGGTGATCATGATGAAGATGCTGCTGACAATCCGAATTCGCGGGCGAATTCTCTCCACCCTGGGGGGAATGATGAAGAGTAGGAATCCATATTATACTAGGATTAGTTTCCTTATTAACTAAAGTTTAAGACTTTTAAATTCCTTTCTAATTTAGAATTTTGTTTCCCTTTCAATTTAGGATTTTGTTTTTCCTTCATGAATTAGGATAATTACTACTACTATAAATAGCTCCCTCTTGTAACCTTTGAAGGAGAGAATTTTGAGTTTAATAATATTTCAATTTTCAAATCTCTTTGTGAGTATTTGAACAGTTAATTCTTGGTATTCTACGGAATCAACGAGTCTTAACCCCTAAATTCACGGTATTCTTTTGAATCAACGTGAATTTAGTTGTTCTTTTGTTCCGGTATTCTCTAGAATCAACGGAATATTTTGAACATTAAACTTCCGCTGCATCAATAGCCAAGCTGGACTTTTCAGCACCTTCACTTTGATTCAAAGATACCATGTTCTCCTGCAAATTTTTAGATAATAATGTATTTTTGATACATAAAATTAAAAAAGGTAAAAATAAATCACAAGTAAACTAAGTATGTCCATGCAATTCCTTTGCATGGTCACTTGCCCAGTCACCATTGCTTTTGACATGAAACTTTCTGAAGCATTCAATTGGATTAAGTTAAACTCTTGATACAGCTAACTGAAATTAAATAAAAAATTAGGGTATAAAATAGACACCAGCTCATTCACACATATGTATGCATTTTTGTAGTCTTTAAATGTTGAAAACTCATAAAAAACTTTACTAGATCTTTTCTACACTTAGCCATAAGAACTGAACCTGTTGTATAAGCAGTGCGCTTCAATGATCGATTACCCTTGTTTAGCATACTTTTTTTCTGCACGTTATTAAATAATGAAACCATTAGGATATATCTTGTATGTTAGTTAAAACTAAAAAGAAGAAAACTTCCACATATTTCCTCTAATTCTCATTCGTCCACTTATCAACCATTTGTCTCCACACAATAGGTGGTACACAATCTGGATTATGAGTGTAGCGCTCTCTATGTGATTTATACTTCTCAAAAATACCATTTCTCAACCCTAACATTCAATCTGGATAGTGAGATTTTACACATTTTCGGACAGCTTCTTTAAGTTCTTCCTCAGTACATTTATAAATAAATCCCACATTCTCAAAATTTCCAAAAAATCTATCAAAAGCTTCTTGTGGATATTCAGAAAATGTTATCCAAGGTCCTGCGATACACTCATGGAAAGTAATAGAAATTTCTCAAACGACTTTCGTAGTTATGATCCTAATAAATTAAACCATTATACTTATTAGTTAACTATGCATAAAAATAGACTAAAGTTTGCTTATAAATCTAATAATAGCATATGAATATGTAAATATATATTTCATGTATAACTTTCCTTTTATTTCTAACTGAAAAGAGTACAAAATAAAAATTCTAGTGTTTAGAAATAGTCAATTAACTTATTTTTCATTATATGACAATCTTTTCAATTCATTTAAATAATTACTTGCATCCAATTTTTAAGATTCCGTGCGAGAAACACAAGCTTCACCCTTTTGATGTTGCGCCTCACTATTTTGATGTTGCACGGGAAGCAAAATATATGATGCAATGTTGTTAGCCCGAGAAGTCTTGCATCATCATTATTGTTACTGTTGATCATATACTGATCTAAAGTGGTGCCAGCAGTCACTAATCCATTGCTTTTCTTGCCCATAATTGCTAAGTATCTGCATTTTCAAAATATAAGCCATTACCAACAAGAACAGTAATAGACAATAACATTCACATGAAAAAAAAAAGAGAAGTGACTAGTAAATAGCTCCAAGCAAAAGAAATAAAACAATCAAGAATAATAATTATAATGAACAACAGCCAATGTCTGAATTCTTTTTTAACTTACTTATCTATAATGGAAAAAAAATAAAAAAATTAGTTCATTCCAGATCCATTTGAATCTCTTCTTCCTGATATGGTTCTCCTTCATTATTAGGCATCTTATAAAAGTTACGAGGCTTTGTCTCAATTATAGTACTCCATGTAGGATCTTTTATCGCTCTCACACAGTAAGCTTGTTGTGCTTGGGATGCCAACACAAATGGCTCTTGAGTGCTGAGCTTTCTTGACATGTTAAAAATTTTACCATGACGATCTCTCTTAAATCCAATTCCTTGTCGAACTGTATCAAACTAGTTACAGTTAAATAATACACTTTGATTATCACTTCTCACTACAACTCCATAGTTTTGAGTTTTTCTTGTTGCATCACGTTGTATTGTGTGAAACCTAAATCCATTTATATTGTAGCCCGAACAAAATGTTGCTCTTTTTCGACGACCATGATCTAAAGAAAGCATGTGCTTATTAGCTTGCACTTCATTATAAAGTTTTAAGATCTACAAATAGAATGACATGATAAGATGTCACAATTGCAAGTTATGCTGAAAGTCACAAGTCTTTCAGTTATTACGTAAAAAATAGTTTTTACGTTTTCTTTAAACCAATTAATAAATTATTGTCTATGTACCTCTTTTACATTTCTACACCTGAATTCAACAACATATTTTTGTGTTCCCTATAAGCAAATAAACTTTTTTAAGTAAAGTTGAAAACATTTTATAATGACATTAATATTAATATTAGCCTAAGATTTCATCTTACTCAATAAACGGGAGACATCCATCATAATTTTGAATCATATAAAGTGTCGCAGCATTGTGAAGAGCATGACTCAATTCCCTCACATGTAAGTTCCTATATGATCGCCCTGGTGTAGAAAAAATGGATAATGTATCTGTAGAGAGCTGACCTCCATCATAATTTCTCTCTTGTCTGTTCAATTTAGTTTCCACACTGTGAAGGTAGCGAGAGCAAAAGGTTAAGCACTCATCAGCTAAGTCACCTTCTGCAATGGAACTTTCAGGACGAGCTTTGTTGCAAACATATCCTTTAAGCTTATGTAAAAACCTAGAAATATTTAAATTATATTGTAAGCTTATTTTATTAAAATAAAGTCAGTAAAAAAATAAATTGGACATTACCTTTCTATTGGGTACATCCACCTATATTGCAGAGGACGAACAACCTTTGCTTCCCAAGCCAAGTGAATCGGTAAATGTATCATTATATCAAAAAAGGCTGGAGGGAAGATCCTTTCTAACTTGCAAACAGTTACAACAATTTGACTTTCAAGTTGATCTAACTCATTTTCTTTCAATACTTTAGCACACAACTCTCTAAAAAAATTTATTAGCTCAATTAATGCATCAGATACATGTTTAGGCAAAATATCACAAACTAGTAGTCGTAACAACCTTTCTAAAAATACATGACAGTCACGTGTCTTCATGCTGGAAATTTTGTCATCCTTCACATTAACACATTGTGACAAATTAGCAGAATAGCCTTCAGAGACTTTTATATCAGACAACCACTGCAAGACACTTTTCTTCTCATCATTTGTCAAAGTATAACAAGCAGGGGGTAACATAATTTCTCGATCCACCTCAATTGGGTGAATTTCCTGCCTTATCCTCATTTCTTTCAAATCCAACCGAGCATTTAAAAAGTCTTTGCTTTTTCCTTCAATGTTCATAATAGTGCCAAGCACAATGTCACACATGTTTTTCTCAATATATGCATAACATCTAAACAATGACGCAACAATAATATTTTTCAATATGCCAATTGGAAAAAGATGCTATATTTCTTCCAATTATGTTTCTTCTCAAAATAAGCAATTACTTGCTTTTTTCTAGCCTTTCCAAATGTTATAGCTCTCAAACCTTCAAGTTCATTTAAAACTTCATCACTTCTTGACGCTTTGGTACAGCTCTTTTATCTATTTTTCGATCAAATTGCATCTTTTGATCCTGCCACAAGTGATCTTCAGGCAAAAATCGTCTATGACCCATGTAGCATAGTTTGGAACCATTTTTTTAACCTACGAGATGAGGTCCCTTTATTGCAACATGGACATGCTAACTTTCCTTTTGTAATCCAACCAAACAGATTAGCATATGCAGGAAAGTCATTAACAGTCCACATGACTGCTACTTTCATTTGGAAATTTTGGCTTTTTGAGACATCATATGTATCTACACCACTGTCCCATAATGTTTTCAACTCATCAATTAAAGGCCTCAAATATACATCAATATCATTTCTTGGGCCTTTCAGTCCTGGAATAAATAATGTCATAAATATATATGGTTCTTTCATACTCATCCAAGGAGGAAAATTGTATGGAAATAAAAGAACCGGCCAAGTATTGTGCACAATGTTCATGTTTCTAAAAGGATTAAACCCATCAGTCGCCAACCCCAACCTTACATTTCGTGGATTAGATGCAAAGGACTCATGTGTTTTATCAAAAGCCATTCAAGCCTCACAATCTATTGGATGCCTTAACAACCCATCTTTCACACGATTTTCAAAGTGCCATCTCATGTCTGCAACAGTTTTGGATGACATGAATAACCTTTGAAGTCTTGGCGTTATAGGAAAGTAGTGCAAGATTTTCCATGGAACCCTTTTAGTAGATCCTTTAGCACATTTTTCCTCTAGGCTTCCATCTCGAATCTCCACAAACCAGACATTGAGATAGTTGTGCATTTTCCTTGTAATAAATAACACAACCATTTTTACATGCATAAATTTTCTCATAATGGAGACCAAGGTCTTTTACAATTTTCTTTGCCTTATAGTTGGAAGTAAGCATCTTTTCACACATTGAAAACACATCTTTCAATAGCTCCAACAACATGTTGAAAGATTTATTGCTCTAACCATTGATGTATTTAATGTGCATCAATTTGACCACAAAGGATAGGTTGAAGTACTTCTCACAATTTAGATATAAAGACTCTTCAACCACTTTCACCAAATTAAAGAACTTTTGTGCTTCCTCATTAGGATCTTGAGAAAACCCTTTCTGGATCAAGTTATACATCTTATTTTGCTGAATATTCTCATAATTTTTATTGTTATCATCAGCATCCCCATTAGGGTCATTATCACTATCACCATTCTCCCCATGGCAATACAAAGTCGTATAATCACGCCTTATCCCTTCTTCTAATAGATGTTTGTGTGCTTCACTTCAAACCCTTCTATACCTATTACTACATTTGACACAAGGACATAATATTTTCATATCCTCTTCTTGAATATGACGATACACATAATCAAGAAAAGATGGTACTCCATTGTAATAAGGCATTGTTTAAAAGATAATTTGATATAGATTAAATAGCTAAAGGAAAATATTATTTCTTCTTCACTTCTTTTCTTTACATGATCCTATACAATTTATACAAAGATAAGGAGGTATTTTAGGACTATGTTATGGCTTGACATAGGAGAGTTTCCTATTATATCCACGAAGATTGTGCTTTGAGAAAGTTTAGGCTAAAACTAATACTAGTCGTTGTTGTCAAGTCTTGACCTTTAGCTGGAAAATTTATTCCTTCCTTTTGTAGAGTTCATGATTGCCTTGCTGTCATTGTCTTGATTGTGGTTGATTTGAAATTGATTCTTATCAGCCCCCTTCAAACTAGGAATTGCCACGGGGTGTATTCCAAGTTTGTGCCGAAATTTTGAGAACAATGCTTTAGACAATGGTTTAGTGAATAAATCTGTCGTTTGCTGTGATGATGGAATATATCTTGTGTTGAGTAATCCACTTGTTACTTTTTCACGAACAAAATGATAATCAAGCTCAATGTGCTTGGTCCGTGCATGGAAAACAAGATTTTTTGACATATGGAGGGCGTTGATATTGTCACAAATAAGAACTGGAGGCTTTATCAGGTTTATGCCAATCTCTTTGAATATGTACATAAGTCAAGTGAGTTCGACTGTCGTAGATGCCATGCAACGATATTCAGCTTCTGCACTCGAATGACCAACGGTGGTTTGCTTTTTTGAACTCCATGAGATACAATTTGATCCAAGGTAAATGCAAAAGCCACTAGTACTTCGTCGAGTTAAAGGGCAACCCGCCCAATCTGAATCTGAGAACCCATAGAGTGTCAAGTAACTTTGTTTCAAATAGCGAAGTCCAAAGTTAAGTGTCCCTTTGAGGTACCGCAATATCCGTTTGGCAGCTCGAAGATCAGCCTTCGTTGGTTGTTGGAATTTTTGACATACTTTGTTGACTGCATGTGTGATATCTGGTCTGGTAAAAGTGAGGTATTGAAGGCTTCCCACTATTTTTCGATACTCAGTCGTATTGACGGGTTGTGCATCATCAAATCTTGGTACCTCTTTCACACCCATTGGCATGGCAGCGACTGTACTATCTTGCATCTTTGTTTTGTCAAGTAAATCCTTTGCGTATTTGGCTTGCGAAAGAAAGATACCTTGTTTAAATTTCTTGATTTCAATACCTAAGAAATAATTTAATGAGCCAAGATCTTTTAAGACAAATTGAGAACTAAGAGTATGAATGATGTGTTGAATTATTTTGCTATTATTGCCCGTTATTATCACATCATCAACATAAACCAATAATAAAACAATATTAGATTCAAAATGTAGTATAAAAAGGGAAGTATCCGCCTTGCTATTTTGGAAGCCAAGATTAAGAAGTGCACGACACAAGCAATCAAACCATGCCCCGCGAGGCTTGTTTAAGCCCGTAGAGTGATTTGTTCAATTTGCACACATGCAATGGTAGTTTAGGATTGATAAAACCTGGTGGCTGCTCCATGTACACCGTTTCATTTAAATGGCCATGAAGAAATGCATTTCTCACGTCAAGTTGTTTCATTGACCAGTTGAGATTCACGGCAAAGGCTAAGACAAGTCTAATTGTTGTGTGCTTGATGACTGCACTAAAGGTTTCTTCATAGTCAATTCCAGGAACTTGTGTAAACCCTTTTGTTACAAGTCGTGCTTTGAATCTTTCAATGGCTCCCGTATCTGTGTACTTAATTCGATACACCCACTTGGACCAAATAATATTTGCATTTTTTGGTCTAGGAACAAGAGTCCATGTGTTATTTTGATTTAAGGCTTGAAGTTCTTCATTCATTGCAGTAACCCATTGAGGATATTTGAGTGCACTTTTCAATGTTTTTGGCTCAGTAATAATAGATGTTTGCAATGCTAAACTGGGGTTATTTTTTAACTTATGACGGGTGACCATTGGGTGTGTATTTGAAATTGTTTCAGTTAAGGTCATAGGCTGATTGTTTGTGGTGGCTTTTGTTTAGGATAATGCATTCACAGGTTTAATTGGTAATTCAATGGAAAGTCGATTAGATATATCAGGGAAGTCGTGGTTGGTAATTTCAATCAAATTTTGGGGTTGAGTTGGCATGGCTATTGGCTGTATTACAATTTCTTTGCTAGTGTTAGAGACATTTTCTCCAGTATCCTCAGAGCTGTTATTGCCTTTTGAGTTGCCTTTTTCAGCTCCAGATGGTAAGTTTGGCGTCATTACAACTTCTAAAATGTCAATGTTTTCAACAATTGTGGGCCTTTCACATGACTCTAAGCAACATCATGGAAGTAAAGATGAAGAATTTGATGGCATCAAATTGTCTTGCATCAAATTGTTTTCTTCACTGCTAGGATATTCTTCATTGTTAAGTTTTTCCTACAAATTCATTAAAGGAGATAATTCAGCAAAAGGAAATACACTTTCATCAAATTTCACATGTTTAGATAGATAGACACGTTTGGTGTTCGGATCCAAGCAACAATAGCCCTTGTGTATGAGGCTATACCCAAGGAAAACGCATGGAAGAGATTTTTTGTCAAATTTATTTTTATTGTAATCCCTTAAGTAAGGAAAACACCTGCATCCAACAATTCTTAATTGCTTGTAATCAGGAGCCTTTTTGAAAAGCTTTTCATAAAGAGATTTCATAGAAACAGTAGAGAGAGGCATGAGATTAATTAGATATGTGGCTGTCATAAATGCTTCAACCCAAAGAGTCAAAGGTATTTGAGCTTGGAACATTAATGTCAATGCCGTCTCTGAAATATGCCGATGTTTTCTCTTTGCCACTCCATTTTGCTGTGGTGTGTAAGGGCATGAAATTTATCTGGTAATACTGCAAACCTGCAGATGATCAATAAATATTTTTGAATTAAATTCACCACCCCCATCAAGTTGGAAAATTTTGATTTTCCTTTCCAATTGATTCTCCACTTGACGCTAAAACCTTAAAAAACAATCAAAGAAGTCAGATTTTCATTTTAAAGGAAATAACCATGAGAATCTAGTGCAATCATCAATGAAAAGCACATAAAATCTAAAGTTTTGATTGGAATGAACTAGGGCAGGACCCCACAAATCACAATGAACGTTTTGTAATAGAAATTCTGATATTTTATTAGACAAATTAAATGGAAGTTTACAACTTTTTCCTAATTGACATGAAGCACAAATACTAGGTATTTTATTCCAACTAGAAAAGTTGATCACCTTCCTTGATTTTAAAATACGTAAAACTTCAAGACTTGGATGTCCAAGCCGTTTGTGCCAAAGTTCTATTGTATCAAAATTTCCTTTTATTGCATTTAATGCTTTCTAATTGCTTTCCTCCAAAACATAGAGATTGCTGCTTCTACTGCCTTTCGCCAGCACCTTGTTCTGTTTATTCTTAACAATAAAGTCGTTAGCATCAAATTCAAGAGAACAAGGAAAATCATTAGTAAATTGTGCCACAGATAGTAAATTCTTTTTCAATTAAGGGACAACAAGTACATCTTTTAGTAATAAAGGGCCATATTTAGTTTTTATAGAAATATTTCCAATATGTGATATATTAAGTTTTTGTCTGTTACCTACAAAAATCTTATCATGGCCTTTATAACTAAAAATTTTGTCGAGTTTACCTGGATCATTGACCATGTGTGCAGAAACCCCCGAGTCCACATACAAATGTTGATCGTTTGATTTATTGAAGTTCATCACGGCAAGGGCTTGTGGCACTTCTTCTTGATCCAGATATTCATATCGACTCCAACATACAGCAGCACTGTGGTCCTTTTTTCCACATATTTGGAAAATAATGATGTCTTCTTTTTCTTAATGGTTGGCATTGCTTTTTGGAGCAGTTTGAGCATTTGAGGCAGTTTGTCTTTTTTGAGAATTAATGACTTTGTTTTCGTTTTGATATGAATGGCTTCCATTTTTGTTTGGGCCCCCACCATTTTGCACAAAACCTCTTCCACGACCACCGTTTCTACCTCCTCTTTGGTTTTTTCCCCTTCCTCTAGCACCAAAGAACGTCTGATTTTGATTAACAAGCATAACATCTTCTTGTTTTTGTACCATTATGGTTTGTTCATGATTCTGAAGGGCAAGGATGAACTACTTTAAAGTTGGATATGAATGCTTAGTTAGCATGGCAATCTTGAAATCTGCGTACTTAGGCCCCAAGGATCATGCAAGTTGGAAGACTCTGTCTTCATCAGAAATTGGTTTCCCAATTGCTGTCAAGTTTTCGCACAATGATTTGAATTTCTTAAGAAATTCTTCGAGCTTGGTATTTCCCTTTTTAAAAGAGTAGAGGCTATCCTTCAACCAAGATTCTTGTTCCTTGGTGGCTGGAAGCATCTGCTCTTCAATGGAGAGCCATACTAAACAAGCGGTTTGGCCTTCTACATTCAAGCTCAGAACATCTTCAACCATCATCCCTCTAAGCCATGTCATCAATAATCCATCATTATTCGTCCACTGGATAAATTCCGGATTTATTATTTCTTTCCCATCTTGTGTAACCATCTTTGTTGGAGTCTTGTCTTTTGCAATGTGATGCTCCATCTCAAGGCTTTTAATTAAAGGAAGGACTTGAGACTTCCATAGAAGATAATTATTTGATGTGAGTTTGATAGAAACAAGACTGGCACATTGATGGAAGGATTGAATGGTGAGTTTTGGTTCCGCAAAATTTTCAGCCATATGCTCTGATACCATAAAAGATAATTTGATATAGATTAAATAGCTGAAGGAAAATATTATTTCTTCTTCACTTCTTTTCTTTACATGATCCTATACAATTTATACAAAGATAAGGAGGTATTTTAGGACTATGTTATGACTTGACATAGGAGAGTTTCCTATTATATCCACGAAGATTGTGCTTTGAGAAAGTTTAGGCTAAAACTAATACTAGCCGTTGTTGTCAAGTCTTGAACTTGGTAAGCCTTTAGCTAGAAAATTTATTCCTTCCTTTTGTAGAGTTCATGATTGCCTTGCTGTCATTGTCTTGATTGTGGTTGATTTGAAATTGATTCTTATCATTGTTGACCTTGGCAATTGCATCCAAGATTTATTTAGTGGCATCTTACTAACAACCTTGACAAAGAAATTAATATGAACATTTCATAAACTACAGAAACAATTGACAAAGAAATCAAGCAAGGTAAATGTGCTTTCTTCTCGAAGATGAACATTTCAACTGAGAAATCAAGATAAACATTTCATAGAAAACATTTCAAGCAGGGCAAATGTGCGTAATGTGCTTACTGTTCTAAAGAAATTAAGATAAACATTTCATAGAAAACATTTAGTAAACAAAGAACTTAAGATAATCATTTCATAAACATTTCAACCTTGACAAAGAAATCAAGTAGGGCAAATGTGCTTACTGTCCCAACGTTACAAAACTCCAAAAACAGTTGCCGGTTCTTACGGTTTTGTGCTCTAAACTTCATAAATAATAGCATCAATATGCTTGTTGTTTTTTCTACTCTAAAACTATAGAAAAAGTTTGATCTTTCTGCCCAAAAGTGCAAAAACAACAAGCATATTTGTGTAGCTATTTTTTTGTTCAAAAGTGCAGAAACCACGACTGTTTTTACTGTGGAAAGTGCAGAAACACCAGTTGTTTCTGCTGTGCAAAAGTGTAGAAACAACAGTTGTTCCTGCCATTCTAAAATGCAAATACAACAGCTATTTCTGTTATTTTAAACTACAGAAACAGCAGTTGTTTTTGCTGTGCAAAAGTGCAGAAATAGTTACTATTTCTAATGCTGAAGACTATAGATACAGTAGCAGCATGCTTGTGCAGTTTTGAGCATTAAACTATAGAAACAATTACACATTTCTGAATGAGAGAGGACAACTCTTAGCATGTTTAGGAAATTTTAAATTGAAAATGTCTTTAACTCTATTTGGCAATATATTTTATCTACTTGTTTCATGTAGATATAAATTATAAAGAATGAAAATATATTGCATAACTTGTGAATGTTGGAACATCTATACAATATAAAAATGAATAGCACAAAACAAAAGCTGAAAATCTAACACTTTACCCAAAAGTCATAGGAAGTTCAACATAAGTCATGAGCAATTGGAAGACATATACCTAAGTTATCAGAGGCTTTCCGAGCACATTGTGAGAATGACAAGAGTAAGCTTTTCTAAGGTTTACTTCAATTCTTGATAAGATGCCAAAAAAAAAAAAAAAAAAAAAAAACCAATGTAAGATTTATAGAGCAAACAAATTTCATAATAGCTTTGAACTATTATAATAAAGTATTTTAGAACAACGAGATTTTCTGCAGTTCAAAAAATCCAAAATTTGTCCAGCTTGAACACCATTAAAATCAAGAAAACAATTTTTAACATTTAATAGGTCGTCAACTTGTTCTAAGAACTGAAAATTCAATTAATCAACCTAACGAAATTAAACAGAATCTTAAAAATTCAAGTGAAAAGCTAAAAAAAATATAATAAAAATTAATTAACTAGAGATTGATGTAGCAATAAAAGAAATAAGAGTATGAAGTATCAAAATTAGTTGAAGGTGCTAACCAAACTGCCGGCTCTATGATCAACCTCCATTTGTTTTTTCTTCAATTGATTTTAGGGGAAACAGAAGAAAAGAAGGATTTTGGCCTCCGGCTCATTCGTGAAAAAGAACATTTTGACTTTTAGTAAATTGGTGAAAAAGAAGGATTTTGGCATTTGGTAGATTGGCTTAAAAGAAGGATTTTAGCTTTTGGCAAATTGGGCAAACTCTGAAATAGACAAGGGGAAGAAGGACTGGAGACTTTTGCCCTTTTTTTTTTTTTTTTTTTGGTGGTATATTAAAATCTTTTTAACCTTTTTTTTTTTTTTTAGCATTTATATATTACTATCAAATTAATGTTCTTTTTGTAGCATTCAAAATGTGCAGTGTTAATTAATTTTTTAAATACCATTTAAAATATGATACTAATTGAAGATTAATTATAATAAAAAAATAATAAAATGCTATCACTTGCCAATTAAAAAAATGTTACCACTTGTAACAACTTTTTTTGTAAGCATTTGTTTATTGTCATCAAATTATTGATCCTGTCGTAGCATTCTATAAGTGCTATGTTAGATAATTTAATAGCGCATCTAAAATTTTCTACTAATTGAAGAATAGTACAACAAAAAAAAAAGAATGTTATTATCTAGAAAACTAATTGTAGAATTTGTTTTTTGGGGAAATGTAACCATATGGGAAAAAATGATACTATATCATGTTATCAAAAGTGATATTTGTCGTAGTGTGCTCGAGAATCATTAAAGACATCTAACATATTTAGCATATAAATGTTATCAGACAACATTCCTAAAGAACATGGTTTTTTATCGCAACTCATTCTGGCACACTTATGACAAGCAATAGAAATTCTTCGACCTTGTCGTTTTCTTGCATAATTTCCTTTACCACAACCAGGCATGTATGCAATAAATTTTGGAGGTAACTCACCTGCCAATCGTACTTTCGCCTCGATTAACCAACGGATATCAGCAGGTATGTTATTCCTCATGAGCAATCGCATGCGTTCAGACCGAGCTTTATAGATTGTAAGGATGGCATTCTGAGGAAGTAAAGGGAATCGCTTGTGACGCTTCGCTAGAGTCTCATTTCTGTCCATACCTTCGCCTCAGAATATCAGTTATTATAGGAAACTGAAGTAACCGACTTGATTCTCATGGAGTACCGTTATCCGCCACTTCACCAGGGTAACAAACTAAAGCACACAAATAGAAAAACAAATTAAAACATACAAAGAAAATTAAAATCGTCCTCTTATTGAATTTACCTCAAGCTCCAACTGGATGTCGTAAACACTTCTCTCAATGTCTCTGAGTTGGCTTTCTAAACCCTCAACATAGGATACTAACTCTGGTGGTTGCAAAGTCCAAATACGATGTGTTTTACAAAATTGAATCTGCCTTTTGAGATGAGTTTTGACACGTTGAAGTGGTTTAAGTATGTTTAGGAGGAACGGTCTAAGTATGGTACTCATGATTAACAATGATAAGAGAAAACTTAATGGTAAAAGAAACACACTTATGCAAAAATAATTTCAATTAGCAAAAGAATAATAAAAAGAAAGAAAGAAAAATCAAATCAACGAAAAGAAAAAAAAATCAATTTAAATCTGGTGGGTCACTCAAATTTATTTCGGTGTCTTCTCCATGTGGTTGGTACTCTAGATATGGCCTTAATATTTGACCATTAACTTTAAACGTGACACCGTTCTTTGGGTCCTTAATTTCAATTGCCCCATGTGGAGAAACAGTATAAACAATAAAGGGACCAGACCATCGAGAGCATAACTTACCTGGGAATAGGTGCAAGCGAGAATTGAATAAAAGCACTTTCTGACCTGGAGTAAAAGATTTTCTCATAATTTTCTTGTCGTGGAAGACTTTCATTCGTTGCTTGTAAATCTTGGCATTTTCGTATGCGTCATTGCGAATTTCTTCAAGTTCTGCCAGTTGTAATCTTCTTTCTGAGCTGGCTTGCTGCATGTCGAAGTTGAATTTCTTGATGACCCAATATGCACGATGCTCGAGTTCCACAGGTAGGTGGCAATCTTTTCCATACACTAGCCTGTAGGGTGACATCCCAATCAGGGTCTTGAAAGCCGTTCTATATGCCTATAATGCATCATCAAATCTTAATGACCAATCTTTTTTGTCTGGCCTCACCGTCTTTTCTAATATGTGCTTTATTTCTCGATTGGAGATCTCAACTTGGCCACTGGTTTGCGGATGATATGGGGTCGCCACTTTATGAGTGATTGAATACTTCTTCAAAAGAGCCTTGAATGCTTTATTACAAAAGTGGGCACCACCATCACTGATTATAGCTCGAGGGAATCCAAAGCGCGAAACAATATTGCTTTTCAAAAACCCTATTACCACCTTGTGATCATTGATTCTACATGGAATTGCTTCTACCCATTTCGATACGTAGTCAACAGCAACTAATATGTATTGATGGCCAAAAGAACTACTAATATATATATATATATATATGTGTGTGTGTGTGTGTGTGTGTATTTATTTATTTGTCGACAGCTGTGTTTTCTAACATGCCTTTCTTTGATATGCGGTGGCTTGTATAAAAAAATTCGGTACGTTGATATAATCAAAGGGTTTTTACATGATGAAAGATAAACTAGTTTATATGTAAGTCTAGAAACATGCTTGTGGATAAGAATGAAGACATTTCCACAAAATAGTAATAATTAATTAAATAAAATAACAAAAGGTTTGACGTAGTCCATTATTGCGTTCTTGAGAAGAATATATGTGTTAGATAAGAAACTGCATTAACAATTCGCAACTTGAAACTCCAAAAACCCATGTAGAACACAAAAGAACTCAAAACTAGGTGAGAGCATCTATGTTAACTAATTTAAAACAATTTCCCAATTGCGATAAAAAGAAATCTAATGAAATTTAATGAGTATAGAGGGAAAATAATCCACTAATATTATAATTGGACTACAATTGATATTTACATTAGAGTATTACAAATATTTATAAATTAGAGCACTGAAATTATTTTAAATTAATTCTTATGACGCATTGTCTAAATTTTAAGCTTTATTAATATTTAAGAAACATCTACTCTACTTATATTTTCTAAAAAAGAAAATTGTTTGTACTCAATTATATCAAAATTGAGGAAAGAATGGAAGTCTCTAAATACTTTTGTGAGAACTCGAACATAAATACTCTCCTATTCGGTTAAAGTCCGATTGGTGTAATAATTATCACTTATCAATTCATAATATTGTCGATAACTATTGGCCAACTTAAAAAAATTCTACCAGCTTTGAATTTTTTTTTGCTCTGTTTCTTTTTTTCATTTGCTCCTCAAGTTTTTTATTTTTTCGATGACCTCTGTTATCATTCTTGTGCTTAAATCGAGACAATACACGTGTTTGAGTCATTGGTGCTTGGTGGTAAATGGAGGTTTCGAGGGTCACGCGGCGTTTTTTTTTTTTTTTTTCCCGTGTAGACACTTTGGCGAAATATTTCGTAGGGTGGCTTTTAATGTGTGTTTTTTTCATTTTGTAAAATTATTGTTTTATTTTGTTGGTTTTTTCTTATTATAAAGTCATCGGATTTTAGATCCAGGATCTCCATTGAGATCTTAAATTGTAGCAATTATGCGTCTCGTGTTTACATGTGTTATGGAGATTTTTGTTTTTCCATTGGAATGAGAACTTCATTTATAGTATTTCTTTTCAGTTAGGAGGAATCTTAAATGAATAGAATGTGGCCTATATCTTAGGCATATGTTTAACTTTAGAAGCGGTTTGATGGTCTGAATTTGGGATGGCAAATTCGGATACAGATTCAGATATAGTGCATTTGGATTTAGATCCGTATAAATATTTTGATATTTGCATCTGGATCGGTGAAAAAAATATATATATGCAGATTCAGATACAGATAATAGTCATGCAGATTTTTCAGATATCTGAATTCACATAATACTAAAAAATTTTAAATATAATTTAAACTCTAATAAATTTACCTAATAAAATTAAATAAAATCCAATCGTAATTCAACAATCAACAATTCAATAGCTGGTATAACTTACAACTACATCATAAATCCACAAATAAAAATACTACACCATAAATACCACAAATAAAAGTCCAATTGTAATTCAACAATCAACAATTCAATATTTAGTATAACTTACAACTACACCATAAATCCACAAAGAAAAATACCACAACATAAATTAAACATCAAGAATAACATAAATCTAAGTCAACACCACCATAAATCCACAAATAAAATTATAAAAGCACCATAAATCCACATAAAATAATACGGATCCGAATATATTTTTAATTTAATTTAACTAATATATATTTTAATTATTCCTATTATTTTTTTCCTTTAACATATATTTTTTAATTTAATAGATAATTTAAGGGTTAATTCCGTCCTGCCGCCAGATGTTTCAACATTTTCCACCGCACCCCCAAATGTTTCAACAACTTTCACCACACACCCAAATCCGTTAATTTGGCCATTTATTCTAACGGTCAAAGGGTAAATTTGGAAGTTCATGCCCTAAATATTAGTGGATGATGATAAATTAAATTTATTTGATAAGTTAATTGATGGAATTTATTGTGTAATCACCTTTAATTAAGAATTTTTTTAATGGAAATATCAATTATTGGATTAGCATTTTATGTCATTTAAATTCTTTTCCAATTCAAGATAAGGGGCATTTATGATATTTAATTAAATTTCAAATAGCTTCATTAGAAATAACGGTCAAATTAATGGAAATGGGTGTGTGGTGGAAAATGTTAAAACATCTAGGGTTGGGTGGAAATAACCCATAATTTAATTAAAAAGGAGTGAGAACTACAGATGGGCTGAGGAGTTTATTGAGAAAAAAGAAAGAACCAAACAAAAGTTATTAATTTCAGGAATTAAGAGGATAAAAGTAGAAAATATCAGGATAATAAAAGGATGTGAATAGAACCATTCCTCTATAAATCATTTGGTAGAATTTCGATATCCTTTGTTTGAAATAGAAAATTAAGAATGATTACTGAATAAATGTAATTGCTCCTTTAATCCATATAACCTGGGTCAATTATTGCGTTAGTTCTTGTACTTTTTAAAGATTATATATTAAAAAAATTGCTAATGTAAGATCCAACTTCTATCCTAGTTTAGCTAAACGATTAATTTAGAAAATTAATGAAAGCAATAAAGAGCAAAAAAAGCAAGGTACACGGGAGAATCCTTGTGGCCACTTCCAAACATTCAAGAATCTAATAACAGTTATAGACATAATTTCTTAGCACCTATCAACTGTTGGCTAATAAACACTTAAAATAGTTTGATAAAAAATTTCAGGAATCCCGAGGTCGATTTTTTTTAAATGAAATGATTTTTCTTTTATAGATTATTGTTTGGTGTTTTGTTTTCGTTTATTTATATAATTTTTTTTTTCTCTAAAAGAGGTGTTTGTTAGTTGGCCTTTGAATTTTTAACGTCACTTAATGATTCTAGTATTCTGAAGTTAAAAATTCAAAGGCCAGCTAAGAAACACTAGTGACGTTAAAAATTCAAAGGACAACTAAGAACACCCCTTTTAGAGCAAAAAAAAAAACACACAAAACTATATTTTTTAAAAGAAAAATAATTTCATTTTTTAAAAAAAGTATAAGAACAAAATGTAATATAAGGTTGAAATAGAAAATTAGAAATGATTACAGAATAAATGTAACTGCTTCTTTATTTTAGTATTATGTTTCTATTTATTACTTTAATATAATATAAGACTGTAAAGTATTAAAATATTTTTTTAGATATTGAAATTGTTTAAAATGTATATATTGCTACATTTATTTTAATATTATATTTCTATTTATTACAAAATATTGGAGTCTCTTTTTTTAGTTAATAGAATCAAAGGGTATTATAGTTAAAAGGGGGTCTTGGTGTCCCTTATTAAAAATGTAGAAGTATATATAACTATTTTTCCAAACCTTAGGGTGTAAATGTCTTTTTATTATAAATTAAGTACAAAACACATATTTTTGGAGTGAAGGTGATTCTGATGCATTTTCAGGCAAACCTTGACCTAGATATATTTCCATCATTGCAGTAACATTTTATGTAATTGAATCATACAAGGGAAACAATAATTTATTGAATATTCAGACAAAATGTGTTTAGAAAGGTTTTTTTTTTTTTTTGTTCTTTGGGGAAAAGATGTTTAATAAAGGCAACAACAAAAAAATACATTTATTATAAAAAAAGGTGTTTTAAAAAATAACAAAAACAAAAAAAATTTATTATTAAACGTTTTTTTAAATTCATTATTTATAAAGTTGGCATCTTATAGTAAGTCTAGTTAAATTGGAATTTTATTTATTAAATATCTTGTAATATGGTTTAATTTATTAATTTCTTAATTTAGTGAAATTCCAATTTATTAGGAATATTTGTTATCGTGTTTGATTAGAAGTTTAATTTAGCAAGTCATTAGTGATGGAATTCTTTAATTTAGTAAGATTTATTTAGAGAAAGAAGTTGGTTCAAATAGAAAGTTTATTAATTGTTCTAGATATTTCTTAGGAGACAAGCTAGACAAGAATATCATATTTATTTCTATTAAGATTCATAGGAATTATAAGAGGAAATAAACTCTTATTTGAAAAAAATCCAAGTCTTTTAAGACTTGGGACTTTTGTGAAACCAAATGCCTATATAAAGAAAGATATTTCACAATTGAAGTAATACAACACAGAGCATATAGTAGAGAAACAAAATTTGGCCTCCTCCCCAGAGAACCCGAATTTGGCACATGATGTTGTGCTGATTTGTTTCTTGTCTTCTTCATTCAAGTCTTTTAATGAGACTATTTCTTTTTATTTATGTGGAGAGTCTATATAAATTTTGGATCACTAGACATTGAAAAATTGTTATTAATCACTTTGCGAGTGCTTTGAGGATTGATGATCAAGAGGGATAATAGTTATTCAAGAGAAGTAGATTTGATCTAAGGTTGAATAAGTTGTATGATAATAAATTGTAAGTGAGAGTTTTAAATTTGGTAAATCCATAGGTTGTAACAACTTAACTTAATGAATTGATTTTCTAGGCGTGGCCTCGTGGATGTAGGATCGATTAATCTGAACCACGTAAACATCTTTAGTGTTAATTAATTTATGCAATTTATTGTTTTTAGAAAAAATAATATTTTTTATGCAGATGAACAGTAACATAAATAGTGCTCGTAAACAGTACATGTAAATAGTACTTGTGAATAGTAACTATGAACAGTAATTAATTTAGTTTAACTAATTTTGTGTATCTAATATTATTAGGTTAATTATATTGGAGATTTTCTTAGGCTTCATCCTTTTAAGAAATTAATTAATTAACTCATTAACTAATTAGTTCTTGGATTTTAATTGCCTACATCGATTTGTAATAGATCTAAATTTCTTTCAATTGGTATAAAAGAAATTGTTTATTTGGTAAGAATCTTGGAACCTAAATCCATTTTGTAGGTATGAATTTGCAATGAGAGGGAGGTTTTTTGACTAGTCCACTTGTACTAGATGGAATAAATTATAGTTATTAGAAGTAAAGGATGAAAATTTATTTGACAACTATTAATGAAAGAAAAGGGTCCAAAGCCAGTAAAAAAAGGGTCCAATGACGAACTTGATGGATCTCCATATAATGCAAAAGGACTTAATGCTATTGACAATGGAGTTGATGTGTTTCAACATCAACTAGTTTGTACGTGCAAGATATCTAAAGCTGCTTGGGATATACTTCAAAATACTTTTGAAGGCGACAATTTAATTAAACATTCTAAACTTCATAAACTTACATTTGATTTTGAGAACTTGAACATGCATGAGAATGAATCCATATTTTAATTTAATTATAAAATCCTTGCTATGATTAATGATTTTTTTGCTCTTGGAAAACCTATTTCTGAGGAAGATAGTTGTAGAAAAATCTTAAGATCTGCCCATCCTAGATATCATCTTAAGATTTCGGCCATTGAAAAATATACTGATATGTCTACAATGACTAGAGGCCTTTTTATGGGGAAATTGATGGTCTATAAGACTAATTACTTGAATTTAAATCCCAAGAAAGAAACGAATATTGCTTTTTAGCTGAAACACAAGTTTTTGTCGCTAAACCAAGTGAGGATGATAATCCATATGTGTACATAGATAATTCTCTTACACTTATTGCAAAGAATTTCAAGAAGATGTAGAAAAAGAAGAACTTCAACAAACCAAAGAAAACTTCTACATCAATGGCTCCAATGACTAAAAAAGGTTCTTCTAATTCAAAATCTAAATTGTATGATCTTTATAAACTTGAGGTATTCAATGTAGAGTATGTGGAGGCATAGGGCACATACAAGCATGATGTGCTAACACTCTCATGAAAAAGAAGGCAATGCAATCAACTTAGAGTGATGATGATTTTAATGATGTTCTTAATGAAGAAAACCTTATTGAAGGACTTGTTACCCATGATGATATGTCAAAACAAACTAATGACGATGTACAAGAATCAAACATTGAAGTTTTATGCTCATCTAAAACATTGCATATAGCTCCCTATAAGAAAAGACACTAATTCCCGTCTTGACATAACTGTGCAACATGATAGCAAGAATAATGATTCAGATAGTGACGTCAGTGATATTGATATAAATGACAAGAAGCTTTTTATGAAAGCTATAAGATGATATTTTTTAAATGGAAAGAAATCTACAATGAGAATATGACTTCAATGACTTAAGTATCTAATCTTTTGGATGATAAGACAAAATTTGAGGGTCAGGTCATTCATTACGAGTTTTTATTTACTGACAAAGACAACCAATTGCTTGCAGCCACTACAAAATTAGAGAATACTAAAAAATACTCAAGATGATGAATTCCGAAACTCAAATGTTAGATCATATCTCGTCAATTAGCGAATCTAACTTAGATTATCATGGTCTTGGATACCAACATGGTGAAGATTTAAATTCTCAAGGTGTTTATTAAAACTTCTTTACTAATAGCTCCTCCAACACCAGCTTTTGCACCGATAGCTAAAATTCTATATTGTCGAAAATGTAAAGTTGTTGCTTATTCTTCACTAGTTCAGCAAGGTAAAAACAACAAGTTTATTCCTACTTGTCATTTTGCCAAGTTAAAGAAGATATAAGACTTAATTGCTTCAAGTTCATAAAATATATGAAAAGGCTATATTCTTTAATTATTATTATTATAGGAAACCTAGGATGACACATAGACTTAAATGACTTTTGGTACTTTGATGATGGTTGTTTTAGACATATGAAAGGTGATAGAGGTGCATCGATCAATTATAAAAAAATTGATCCAGAAAATGTGACTTTTACTAATAGTGTGAAAGGCCGCATACTTGGAAAAGGAAAACTGCATGTCTAAGGTTTTCCAAAACTTGACAATGTTCTGCATATGGAGGATCTCAAAATAAATTTACTTAGCATTAGTCAATTTTGTGCTCAAAACTTGATTGTCAACTTTGACAGGAACAAATGTCATGTTCTCGATGTTGATGGAAATTGTATTTTAGAAGGACATCAATCATCTAATCATTGTTATAAATTGAGTAGTTCGATTATTTGTCATAAGACCACTCTTAATGACACAAACTTATCGCATCAAAAGATTGGTCATTTGAGCTATAAGTTACTAACTAAAATTGTGAAAACAAGTGCTTTCAAATGAGTTCGGATGCTAAAAAATAAACAACTTGGAGTATGTGGTTCATGTCAATCTGGCAAACAACAAAGGGTGTCACATAATGCCATTCAAGATATAACAACATCTAAGGTACTTTAGCTACTTTATATGGACCGTATGAGACTAATGCAAGTTAAAAGCATAGCTAGAAAAAGATAAGTATTTGTGTATGTAAATGATTTTGCTAGGTATACATGGGTTGATTTTATTAGAGAAAAATTAGATATATTGAATATGTTTAGAAAGCTATGTAAAAGAAAAAATGAACAATATTGCAATATTGTTAAAATTAAGAGTGATCATGGAAAAAAGTTTAAAAACTTTGCTAGTTTTGAGGAATGTTGTAACTTACATGGAATTTTACACAAATTTTCCTTACCTATTACTTCACAACAAAATGATGTTGTGGAAAGAAAAAATAGGACGTTACATGAAATGGCTAGAGTGATGTTGAACTTGAAGAAACTTTCAAAGAGATTGTGGGTTGAAGCTCTTAACATTGCCTGCTACACTATTAATCATGTTTATCTTCGTTCTGGTACTAAGAAAACTCTCTATGAATTGTGGAAGGGTAAGAAACCTAATCTAGATTACTTTTATATGTCTAGGAGTATATGCTCTGTATTGAATAATAGTGATCATTTTTGTAAATTTGATTTAAAAAGTAATGAAGGTGTTTTACTTATTTATTCCAATAATAGCAGAGCATTTCATGTTTATAATATGAGAACTCATAGTATTATCGAATCTGTGAAATGTATTTATTGATGATTATCAAGATTTTGTGGATTACTCAGTTGAGAAAGAAATAAATAGTCCTCTAGAAACACCAAAGATTTTTACGATTGCTCCTACAAATCATATCACTGAGAAAGGTCAATCCAAATGAACTTTCTTTGAAAGAAAAAGAACCAATTGTAGAAGACACAACTAAGGAAACACCAAGAACTGTGTAAGAGAAAATTATAAAGCTTAAAGCAATCATGGATTTATATGACCCAATCAGAAATGAACCATCATCAAGAATTAAGAAGAATTACCTATCTAATCTAATTTTAGGTAATCTTGATGAACAAATGGTCACAAGGAAAATATATGAAAAGATATTAAGATTTACTTGCTTTACATCAGTGATTGAGCCTAAGAATGTTAAGGAAGTTTTGCTTGATGAATTTTCAGTTAAAGTTATGGAAGAAGAGTTAGAACAATTTGAATGAAATGATGTATGAATGCTAGTACTTAGATCCAATCACACTAATGTTACAGGAACCAAATGTGTTTTTAAGAATTAAATTGATAAATTTGGGAAAATAGTGAGAAATAAAGTTAGGTTGGTTGTACAAAAGTTACACACAAATCAAAGTTGTTGATTTTGATGAAAATTTTACACGAGTTGCTAAACTAGAGTCCATTTGTTTGCTTCTTGCAGTTGTTTATTTGATAGGCTTTAAGTTATTTCAAATGGATGTCGAGTGTGCCTTTTAAAATGATATTTTGAATAAAAAAGCCTATGTAAATGTTTTGAACACCCCCATTTCCAAACGATGTTTTAAAATTGAAAAAAGACTTTATATGGTTTAAAGCAAGTTCCTCGAGGTTGGTATGAAATATTGACTAAATTCTTGCTTGAAAATGGCTATAACCGCGATCGGGAGTAGATACAACACTATTTGTTAAGTAACTTAATCTAAGGATTTTAATTGTTCAAATCTATATTGATGATATAGTGTTTGGTTCTACTTTTTATGATCATGTACAAGAATTTGTGAGTCAAATAAAAAAGGAGTTCAAGATGAGCATGTAGGGTGAATCGACTTACTTTTTTGGTTTACAAGTGAAACAAGTGGAGAATGGAATTTTTATTAATCAAAGTAAGTATGCCAAGAACTTAGTTAAGAGTTTTGGTTTAGACTCAACAAAACACATGAGTACTCCTATGGGTACTATAGCAAGTTGACTATTGACGATAGTAGTTGTAGTGTGAATCCTACTCTTTATAGAAGCGTGATTGCCAACTTATTTTATTTAGCTGTAAGTAGACCTGACATATGTTTCAACGTTGGTGTATGTGCTAGGTACCAAGCGAATCCAAAGGAGTCACACTTAGCAACTGTTAAACGAATCATTTATTTTATTAAAAAGATAGTCAATGATGGCATTTGGTACATTAATGACACTAATTCAAGTCTTGCAGGATATAATGATGTAGATTGGACTGGCAATGCTGATGATAGAAAAATCACCACTGGAGGATATTTTTATCTTGGAAACAACTTAGTATTGTGGCAAAGTAAGAAGCATAATTCAATTTCTCTCTCCACGGCTAAAGCTGAATATATTGCAGCTGGAAATTATGGCATCCAATTACTTAGTTGAAAACAAATGCTTGTGGATTATGATATATTTTAAGATACTTTGACTCTATTTTGTGATAACACTCGTACTATCAATATTTCTATAAACCCTGTTCAACATTCTAGGACTAAACATATTGATATTCTTCATCATTTTATTAGAGATTTAGTTGAGAGCAAGATTGTGTTCTTAGAATATATTGATACTAGAAAATAGCTTGCGGATGTTTTTATAAAAGCTTTAGATTCTAAACAATTTGATTATTTAAGGATAGCATTGGGTGTGTGTTCTATGTAAGTCAAAATGTTTCTACATTTAGATTTAAGTCATGCATTTGTGGATTAGATATAGGGCATGCATTTATGTGTTTTTAATTTTAAGTCTTCATTTTTTGTGTTTTGTTCGTGAAAAATTTCTAAGTTCTTGGATTAATAAACGACAAATAACTTTTCATGTTTTTAAAGACTTGAAAGCTTTAAACAAGTTTTCAACAAAGTTATTTAACCTTTCTTTAAAAGCATATGAATGTCAATTTATTCTTTACTTTGACTCAAGGTTTTGATATTGACATAGTCTTTGTTGAGAATATTTAACTTGAGTTATGACTATTTGCCTTGATTCTTATCTTGTCATAAGACATCTGATATGTATAGATACTATGGTTAGAAATAGCTACCTATAAGTTTACATATTACAAATATGACAAAAGACAAACTACCATGAGAAGAAAGTTATCTTAAGAGGCAGAGTGAAAGCTCCTGATCGTAGACACTTTTTAATTGTCAATAAACTAAATTATTTTCTAAAAAAAATTGCAAAATCAAAATGGTTAGCAAAGTTTCACTTCATACATATATCTGTCATATTTGAAATGGTCAAAATTGGAGACAAATATTATAAGGTTAGTTTGACTAGCTCTATGTTTTACATTTGAAATTTTGACTATGAATGTGGTGAATTTTTTGGGAAAACGATTTTGATTGAATTGCTTATGCACACACAAGCTTAAATTTCTCTAGTCTTTACTTATTTGAGGAAATTAGAGCTTTATCTTCATGGATTAATGCTTGTTGTGGAAAATTCCCTAATACATTGATTTTTCACTTATTCAAGTTTGTTATTAATGCATGTAAAAAAATCATTTTTGAAAATTTTGTTCATGATGTATGTGCATTATCATGTTCTTATATATTGGTATGATTTTACAGTTAAGATAACACATTTTCGAAGCAAAACCCTAATTTGTTTTTCTAAAGTGCATTAAATTATTTCTGCCCATCAAAACTAAACATGTTGCATTTTTTTGTCATAATTTTGTCTACAGAACCCCAAATTCAGTCTTGTAAAATTCTTAGAAAAGCTTATTCAAGATCTTTCCAACAACATCTAGATTGCATTCTAATCCATCCCATTCATTCCCAATTTAATTTCGAATTTCATTCATTGCACTGTGTTTTAGTTTTGAAAAATTATCATGCATCTTATTCGGCTTTTTGCATTTTACTTCATATTGATGACTTATTTGTGTTAGTTTATGCTTTCTTATTGTTCTTCTATGATTGATGGTGTCTTAACTTGGATCAAAATCTTCTTTTTCAATTCTTACCTTTTAAAAGTAGGATTTCTACTCCTATTTGAAGTAGGCTAACTCATCTATATAAGGAAGCCTCTAAAATCGTTTATTTTCACTCAATTTTCTTGGCTTCCTCCTCATTATTTTATCTGCTCTAAATTCTTCACTACAAGAAAATAGGTAATAGATGACGGGAAATAACTATCATAAAAGGGACTGCATGACAAACAACTTATCCGTCATCTATGTCACAGTCATTAATTTATGACAATATATTTTCCATAATGAATTCATGATGGTAACTCACAATCATATATCCATCACATAACATTTTAATATAAAAATAATTATATTTAAATTTATTTAAATTTTCACACCATTTTTTTTATTTTTGGCAGGAAATTCAATTATCATTTGGAAAACTTAATATTCAATTATGGTGGAAAACTTTTTATGATCGACTTTATGATGGATATTTCCCGTCATAAAGTTATATATTTTTTAAAAAATTATATTGCAATTATAATTTATTGATGAATTTCAGTTTACAAATTTAATTAATTAATAACATGAATATCATAAAAAAATAAAAACAATTATATTAATTAACATTCATTTGATCCGACAAATTAATTTTAAAGGGATACATCTAGTATCTAATGTGATCACCACCAATACATAATAAAACATCCCAAATTAAAAAAAAACATCCAAAAATATAAAAACAACAGTTAAATTCCTTGATAGGTCCTCTTCACAGCTCCTTCACTTTCATTCCATTCAACAATAAATGATTCCCCATCTTTACTTGTCCTGCATGAAAAGAGGCTAGAGTATCCACCCACCAATACAGTAAGGGGAAGTGACACAAAAACAAAGCCATTCAAGCATGAGCCCATGCAACAACAAATAGCATAATACTGGAAACACAAGTAGAATTGAGTCCAACATATTAACCTTGTACCATCAGCACTGTAGGCCATTGTTGTGCACCAGCGGCCACAAGCCTCGTAATCAACTCGAGATCCCAAATTGGCATACAATCAAGCTTTAATCTTTCCATCAAGCACTACTAGAAAAATGGTCTTTACTGATACTTGTCTTCTGACACTTTAGTTAAAAGTATCAGTATATACATATATTTGGATCATTTTCCGCGTTTAACAGATATGTATCACTAATTACTAATACTGAAGTATCAATAGTTTTAGTAATAGCAATCAATGACGCTTTGGTATCAGCAATTAAAAATCATCATTTTAATTTTGTTTTAGTCTGAATTCGAACCCAAGACCTCTTAAAACTAAAGCTTCTACATTGAATCAAAAGACCACTAGGCTATGAATTATTTTTAATTTGTTTAGAGTTGTGCTTTTTGAGTGGGTAAAAACAAAACAAATGGACAAGTCTTATCTTATCCAAAATATAACTTTTCAACTCCCTCTACCAAAGTATTCGTTCCCTCCTAAGCTCCCAAGATCTGAAAAATCCCTAACATCCAAATTGTCAAAAAGTGCTCCTCAAATACAAAAAGCTCTCGCTCTCCAGTGGCAATCGTGTATTTAATCACAGGCGTGGATCAGATTCTATCTCTAAATGGCTCCTATCGCAGTCGGTGACCCCTTGCCGGACGGTACTCTCGTTTACTTCGACGAACAAGATCAGTTGCAACAAGTGTCCGTACACTCGCTTGCTGCCGGTAAAAAGGTCATCCTCTTTGGTGTCCCCGGTGATTTCACTCCTACTTGCAGCTTGAAGCATGTGCCTGGATTCATCGAGAAGGCTGATGAGTTGCAGTCAAAAGGCGTCGATGAAATTCTCTGCATAAGCGTTAATGACCCATTTGTGATGAAGGCATGGGCCAAAACATTTCCTAAGAACAAGAGCGTGAAGTTCCTGGCTGATGGCTCAGCAAAATACACCCATGCTTTGGGGCTTGAGCTTGACCTCAGTGAGAAAGGACTTGGCACCCAATCAAGGAGGTTTGCTCTCTTGGTTGATGACCTCAAGGTGAAGGCCGCAAATGTTGAATCTGGTGGAGATTTCACTGTCTCCAGTGCCGATGACATCCTCAAGTCTCTTTAAATTTGCAGTTCCATCCCAGGTTCTTAGTGTTGGTTGAGTTATTACTTCCTTTTGCTGTGCTATGCTTAGGATGAATATAAACCAATGGATCTCGAATATTGTTATGTATGACGAGAGAAGTCTTTTGTTTAAACTGTTGTTCATCTTTATCGAAAAAAAAACCAAAAACAAATTGTCAAAAAGTGCTCAGCCATGATCTTGTCAAACCGATGGCACATGTTCACCATTTGCCTTTAAAATCCTAACTTCTTATTTCTTTTCTTATTTTATGATTTCGGGTCTCTCTTATTGTCATTAGATCTTGAGTTTTTTTTGTTTTAATTGTTCTTTTAGGTTTAAATAAGTGATTTGGAGAAGAGCTTCTATGTTTCTTTGGCTACTTAGAAGAAACTAGAAGGTATTGTTTCTTTGGCTACTTGGAAGAAACAAGAAGGTAAATATTTAGCTTTTATTGTGTTTTTTTTCTGCTACTTTCTTTTCTTTTATTGGCACCAAATATTTTGGAATGAACTCTCAAATTATTGAAATATTGTCCAAACTTTATCATATGTTTGAAATAATTCAAGTTAAATGTGTATGTTTCAGTTCTGGAAATTTTGGAATGAATTGGGGCTATAACTAATTTTTAATCGATTTTTCAAAATGGTTGGTTGCTGTCCAATCTTTTATAAATTGCTCATGTATCATGTTTGGTGGTGCAAAACAATAGTCTAAACATGTCTGAATGAGCTGAAATTTGGAGAAACTAAAGTTCTATATGAATACTTCAAATGTGAAAAATTTTATGTTGATTGAACTTGCAGGTTATTTTTAATGATTTTTTAAACTCTGCTGCTCTGCAACAAGTTCTTTTGACATAACTATTTATTAACTTTTGATCTTACAAAACACCAGCATAATAATATCAAAATAACCTCAAATTTTAATATGTTGTTCATTCCTATGTGTTGTTAAAAACTAGAAAATATCATTCCAATCTATTAAGTATCTTAAATTTTATAAGATTCATGGCCAAAATCATAAGACTTGTTTATAAGTAATGATTTTGGAATGAACTCTCAAATTATTGAAATATTTTGTCCAAACTTTATCATATGTTTGAAATAATTCAAGTTAAATGTGTATGTTTCAGTTCTGGAAATGTTGGAATGAATTGGGTCTATAACTGATTTTTAATCGATTTTTCAAAATGGTTGGTTGCTGTCCAATCTTTTATAAATTGCTCATGTATCATGTTTGGTGGTGCAAAACAATAGTCTAAACATGTCTGAATAAGCTGAAATTTGGAGAAACTAAAGTTCTATATGCATACTTCAAATCTAAAAAATTTTATGTTGATTGAACTTGCAGGTTATTTTTAATGATTTTTTAAACTCTGCTGCTCTGCAGCAAGTTCTTTTGACATAACTATTTATTAACTTTTGATCTTACAAAAAACCAGCATAATAATATCAGAATAACCTCAAATTTTAATATGTTGTTCATTCATATGTGTTATTAAAAACTGGAAAATATCATTCCAATCTATTAAGTATCTTAAATTTTATAAGATTCATGGCCAAAATCATAAGACTTGTTTATAAGTAATGATTTTGGAATGAACTCTCAAATTATTGAAATATTGTCCAAACTTTACCATATGTTTAAAATAATTAAAGTTAAATGTGTATGTTTCAGTTCTGGAAATTTTGGAATGAATTGGATCTATAATTGATTTTTAATTGATTTTTCAAAATGGTTGGTTGCTGTCCAATCTTTTATAAATTGCTCATGTATCATGTTTGGTGGTGCAAAACAATAGTTTAAACATGTCTGAATGAGCTAAAATTTGGAGAAACTAAAGTTCTATATGCATACTTCAAATCTGAAAATTTTTATGTTGATTGAACTAGTAGGTTATTTTTACTGATTTTTTAAACTCTGCTACACTGCAGCAAGTTCTTTTGACATAACTATTTATTAACTTCTGATATTGGCATCTAATTTTTTCTTTTCTTTTCCATGTATTCATATGCAGATTTGATCAATGTGTTTGAAGTGTTTATTCCTCAACTTCACTTATATCCTAACCCATACAGTCTATTGAATGGAGAAGCTACTGGTGTGATAATGCAATTATATTACTTATATTCAAAGAGTGAAAGGCAGTGATCCTTCCCAGTTTAGCTTCTAGATTTATTAAATTTAGCCACAAGTAGTAGGCATTTGATTGGAAGGTAGAAATTTTTATGTATTGAATTTGGATTATTTAGTTATGAGAGTAGGATATCTCATATTTTTGTTATTGAAGTTTTGGAATTTGTAATATATACTAATACTATTTAAATGTGAAATGAAAGATTTTGTGATATAAATCAATTTCTTTTCGTTATTTTGTGGTGCCTTTTAATTTTACCAATAAATCAATAGGCAATGATCCCATTTAATTTTTTATTTTTTTAAAATAAATTAACTAGTGATACCATGGTAACAGTAATCATAGACACTAATAAAATATCAATAACTACTAACACTATAGTGTCATAATATTGGTGATACTGTAGTAATAGTAATCACTGACACCACTTACAAGTGTCACTATTTTTCTGATTCCCAGATTACTGACACAATTAACAAGTGTCAGTAAAAGTAATTTCTGACACTATTCTAAAGTCAGTAAAGACCATTTTTCTAGTAGTGAAGTGCCGTTGAAAAGATGAACTAAACATAAAATCAAAAATAGAGGATCAAGAACTAGAAATAGACACAATAGGCAAAATAAGCAAGATAATCTCCAACAATGTAACCAAGACAATGAAGTAAAAATATAACACAGTTACCTGGATATTTTCCTTGTGATGAGGGCAGACAGAATAAACAAGAGCCTCGTGGCCTTCAAATATATACTGCTTCACACTATTAGTAGCATCTCACACCTAAATTTACAGACCAAATTAGCAATGAATTGCAACTTATATTCCACAAATAAACATGAAGAAATAATCATATAGAAAAAAAAAACCTTTATAGTTTTGTCGTCACCAATGGTTATCATGCAAAGTTACTTATTTGGATGCGAGAAAGCAATATCATTTACTCTACCAACGTGAGTATCAATCTAGATAACAAATTTTAGAATCATTTGCACATGGGAAACTAAAATAAAATAACAAAAAGGTCAAAAAACTGGACACGCATATAACTTAACAATGAATACATACCTCCAAGTGCTGTCGAACTTCATCTCCCCCATTATATGAATAGATTTGGACAATGTGCCTTGAGTATGCAACTCCTGTCAATGTTCATAGGAGATGATCCCTGATTCAAAGTCCTTGTCACAGTCTTTAGCAAGTCTTCAGGTGCACTATTGAGTGTCAGAAAATGTATATTTATAGAGGAGAAAATCATCATTTTACACTTCAAGTTTTACTAACACCTTTACTTTTATGTATTTAAGTTTTTTGTTATTTAATTATGTGTGTTGTATTATAATTAAGCATTTTATATATTTTAGGGGCATTATAGTCATTTCACAATAAATGAGAGATCAGACGGCAAAACGGACATCACTTTTGAACTCAGGACGGTCGAAAACCTTAGGAGGAGCATAAAAGGAAAAATGGCACTGTTCACACGTACGGTACTGTTTACGTCACTGTTCACATAGACGGATCGATGACGTGGCATTGACCGATGATGTGGAATTGACTGATGAGGTGTCGCGATCCTATTGGACTAAAATTCTTATGCACTGTTGATTGGTGACATGGCAGCATGTTAGTGGACCAAAAATTACGCGTACGGTACATGCATTACACAAGATTATTTTCAACCAAACTGCGTTACTATTCAAGTCGGGTCAAACCGTGTTACTGTTCAAACCGCGTGGTCAAACCGAGTACTATTGACTGATGACATGGCGCAATCTTAAGCGTTCGAAATATTTTTGATCCGATGGCCATGATTTACTCAATGTATCTATAAAAAAGAGGCCTACCCTCCTAAATTGATATCTCTGAATCCATTTTTGGACTCCATTTTCTATAATTCCTTCTCCATCTTTTATTTTCTACTTATTTTAATAAATTTCCATTTTGCCCTTAGTTCAATTATGAATAACTAATTTTCTTTCAAGCTTGGGTTGAAGGTGAAGTCTCAACATGTGTCATGACCTTTATTTAGTAAATTTATTTTCTATTCCCCTCTAGTTTTTGTGGATGTTTTGACTTCTTGTCGATAAATAATAATATTCTTGTCTAGATACCGCCCTGGTTTCACCGGCTCTTTAGTACAAGGTTATTATTATTTGGCACGATAAGCTCTTAGTACTATATTGATTAGAGTGTAGTTCATGAGGTGTGGATTCCCCCCTCATGATTTAATTGACATTAATAAGGAATATTTCTTATCTAGATACCTCCTTAGTTTCACTGGCTCCTTAGTACAAGGTTATTATTATTTGGCACGATAAGCTCTTAGCACCATATTGATTAGAGTGTAGTTCATGAGGTGTGGATTCCCCCCTCATGATTTAATTGACATTAATAAGGAATATTTAGCCCATGGTGCATGTTGATACGGATCCAGATACCCAAGTGCCGCATTCCAATAGAATTCTCTTCAATTTCTTCTCGCCATTTTAATTCAAATTTTAGGATAATTTAAATCACCTCCACCACAAATCTAACCATCCTCATACAAAATTAATTCTACATATAATTAAAATCCACCTCCTACAATAGATTGGTACGCTTGCGAGTTCAATAAAATTTGCACAACATACACTAAAGGCCTGATTGTGACTGTGACCCGTGAATGACACTGGCAATACATTAACAAGCAGGTTTACCTGAAAAAATGACAAAAGGTTAATTAAAGAATTCACTAAGAAAATAACTTGTATCAGGACAAATGACTACAGAACTTCACCGTGAGATGTCTAATTTCATGAGTCAAGTGAAAGCCAAAGCCAGATTACCTCATCAGATATTCCTATTGGCCTAGTCCTTTTGGAAAGATATTCAAAATTCCTTGATGGGTAGTCAACAGACGGGTTAGTTGGAGGAGTTCTGTAGTGCTTCAAAGCAAAACAGGGCAATGTAAAACATCCAAAGTTAAAAATATTGCTTAGGCATTACATAGATCTTAAACCTTTAATACAGAGAGGGTTGATGCCTACAGTGAGACAAGGATGTACCAGCTGGGATGGATGGACTACCAAGACCAATAGCTCCTCCAGAAACTACTGGATGAGTTACAGTGGGAGGATTAGACATCCAACCTTTAAAAGATAATGCCAATTACCAAATATTCTAAAAAGAAAGATAATTTCTTTCCCATAACCCTACAGAAAGGAAGCAACTTGAATACGCAAAAGAGTTCCAAGTACATATCAAGCCCCTGACTTAAGTTTCCAATTTCCAACATATATACATATAAACGCACATTCATAAATAAATAAACATGCATAATAGAAATGAAAGGCAAAGAGAGAAATAGAGAGTTAAATAATAAAACAAAAATGTTACCTGAAAAAAGTCTAACTGATACCAAACCAAAAACAAAAAATGATCCAGTAACTGACCTTATACCGAGCTATTTGATAAGTCTTAGAGAATTTTTCTCTGCCAAAACATAAAAAATGTCATAAAGACTATAGAACTGTGTTTGGATGCTAAGAAAACTCAAATTTTCAGAAACTAAAAATGCTCATTAAGCCATTACTCATTTCCCACACTTTCTCACCAACCAAATGTACTCGTAAAAACAATAAGCAACAAGAAGAAGAAAGAAATGAAAGAAAGAAACCCATGTGAAAAGACTTACAGGATAAACATGAAGCAAAAAAAAATTGCACATGTACAGTAAGTTAGGTTCAAAACTGGTAAGATTATTGTGAAGTTTAATGGAGTTCTGAAATCGACTAAACCAACAACAAAAAGTGAAAAAGAAATAATTCAATTTTTTTTTTCTTTTTTTAAGGTTCAGTTTGGTTTGGTGTTTGGTGTTGGGTGCTAAGTGCTTGCTCATTCAACAAAAGAAGCTGTGAGAAGATTAAATGTAGAATATAAAAAATCAATAAAAAAAGAAGAAAGAGAACAAATTCATTAACCATTGCACACAACATAGTCTCTATTTTGAACAGAGTGTAAATTCTCAGCACCCTTTACATCCTTCAATTTCACAGCAAGATATTATAAATGCAAAGAAATCAGGAAGTTTAGACAATCTGTGTGCACCCTTTACACCCATAAATTTAAACAATTTTCACAAAACAAGAATAATCAAAACCTAACTCTATCAAAGCTTGAAAATTAAAAATCAAAACAAGCAAGAACATCGAAATCACACAAGCTAACCCTAAATAGTGCGGACAAATCAAAGCTTGAAATTATGAAAACACAATCGAAATCATGAC
Source organism: Citrus sinensis (assembly GCF_022201045.2). NCBI lineage: Eukaryota > Viridiplantae > Streptophyta > Magnoliopsida > Sapindales > Rutaceae > Citrus > Citrus sinensis. Next base: position 20,163,957 of record NC_068560.1, read on the forward strand.
ATAATGGATTCACACAAGCGACGAGAAACAACATGCGAACGAGAAATTGGACCTGAGTAGTGGCTAAGAGGTCGGGATGGTAGAGAGACTGTTGTTGAAGAAGCGCTTGCTGCACCAATGCTTGTTACTATTGCCGATGCTGCTTTAACCTCTGGTACTGCATTTTCTTTCAGAATCGAAGGATTCGTAAACTGTTTGTTAAAGGATTTGTAAACTGTTTGGTTCCCGAGAAAATTTCGTTAAGGTTTCTCGAGAAAATGAAAGAAAAGAAAAGAACAAAAAAAATGAGAGAGTGATGAGAGAAGTCGTGTTTTATTTTCTAAGTGTGTGAATGTTTAACACTTAGGAAAAAAAAAGGAAGAAAGAAAGTTTAAAGTACCAAAACGGTTCTATTTTGCTAGCTTTTTCTTTTATTTTTTAATTATTAAAACGCACCTTTTTTTTAAATAAAATAATATATAAAATTTGGGTCAAATATGGTCAAAGTAATTTTTCTATCACAATTTCTTGATAGATTAAATTTCTATCACAATTGTATCATAAGTTCGTGATAAATGATAATCCTATCATTAAACCATCATAAATTCATGATAGAAAACATTTCTATCACAAGACCATCGTTAATTTATGATAGATTAAAAATTATGTCACAAGTCTATCATAATTTTATAATATACCTAAAATATGTCATAAGTTATCTGTTATCTATTAGCAGTTTTCTTGTAGTGCTTCACTTTTGCGACCTTTTGGCAATAGAGGGGGAGATTTAAAACAAAGTCGTCTTCAATTGCATGATGCAATAACTTTTTTTTTTGATAAGTTGCATGATGCAATAACTTAGGGGTAGTAATATATCAATTTTTTAAAGAGAGAACTTTATTTTTGTTAAAGAATATTTTAGATCTTAAGATTCTAACTCGTAGGAGGAGTTTATCTTTTATTTGATCTTGATTTTGTGCTTAATGTTGCCTTGCAATTTATTGATCAATAAAATAAGTATTTTATTTTTAATTCTTGCCTTAGTTTATTTGATAAACTAACATACTAATTGCCAATTATTTTGGTTAATTCTTTATTGTTGTTTGTTTTTGTTTCAGATTCATGTTTTAGCACTAAGATTTCATTGAAGACTTGTGCAGGATTGCTTTTGCCACAAGGATGCCAAAAAAGGGAGATTGTTAGGTCCATTATTTATAGAATTGGCATCTGATGGAAAGTTTAGTTAAATTGAAATTTTATTTATTGAATATTTTGTAATTGGTTTTAATTTATTAACTCCCTAATTTAGTGAAATTCTAATTTATTAGGAATATTTGTTTCTTAGTTTAATTAGATGTCTAATTTAGCAAGTTATCTAGTAACGAGATTCTATAATTGGTGCATAAGATTTGTTTAGAACAAGAAGTTAGTTAAAAAAGAAAGTTTATCAAATGCTTTAAATATTTCTAGGGAGAAAGTAAGGCAAGAATATAAGATTTATTACTATTCAGATTCATAAGAATTATAAGAGGAAATAAACTCTTTTTTGGAAAGCATATAAATCTTTTAAGACTTGTGATTTTTGTGAAACCCTAATGCCTATATAAAGAGAGGTGTTTCACAATTAAAGTAACACAACTTAGAGCATAAAGAAGAGAAGTAAAATTTGGTCTCCTCCTTAGAGAATCCAGATATGGCACATGATGTTGTGTTGATTTTATTTTCTTTTCTTCTTCATTCAAGTCTTGAGATAGAACTGTTTCTTTTTATCTATGTGGAGAGTCTATGTAGATCTTGAATTATTAGACATTGAAGAATTGTTATTAATCACTTTGTGAAGTGTCTTGAAGATTGAGGATCAAGAGGGATATCAATTATTTAAGAGAAACAGATTCAATCTAAGGTTGAGTAAGTCGTATGGTGACAAATTGTTAATTAGAGTCTTAAGTTTCGTAAATCCACAGGTTATAACACCTCAACTTAGTGAATTACTTTTCTAGTAGTGGCCTCGTGAATGTAGGATAGATTAATCTGAATCACGTAAAAATCTCCACCTCATTTAATTTATGCTATTTATTGTTTTTGGAAAAATTAATGTTTTTGATGCAGATGAACAATACTCATGAATAGTAACTGTAAGCAGTAAATTTATTTAGTTTAATTAATTTTCTGATACAGTTAAGTTAATTATATTGGAGATTTTCTCAGGCTTCACACTGTTAAGAAATTAATTAATTAAGCCATTAATTAATTAGTTCTTGGATTTTAATTATCTATATCCATTTGTAATAGATCTAAATTTCTTTCATTTTTTAATTGCACCAAATGTCAAAATTTGTTAGTTTTATCATTTTTCTTAGTAGAAACAATTTTTTTCCTTAAAACTTATGGCATCAATGGGTTATTATGAAAACCATAGAAGAAAAATGATAAAACTAAAGAATTATATGAAAAAAGTGGCAATTATAGTTATTTAATATATTTTACACACTTATTTAATAAATTTAAAACTTCATTTTTACTTTACACAATCTAAAAAATACCAAAATGAACTTAATTAGATTAATTGTGTTACAGTATCACCAAAAGGCTATTCAAATTTTACTCTTTAAATATCTATTTGCTTGTCTATGTGGCAAATAGAAGAGTGAAAAAATAAACTCTCCTCCAAAAGACTGTTCAAATAACACAAGTAAATGTTATTTTAATCAAATATTTCCTTCACCAAATTTAATTACCCTTCATTTTATCACTCCAACTATTTTAGTCAAATTTTTGTTGTTAAGTAATTTTTCATTGATTTTAAATTTCATTATGATGATGATGATGATGATGATGTTTTAAATATGTTTATCTTTTACTAATTTTGTTGATGTGTTCTTATTATGTTATTCCATTATGTTTGTTCAATTTAATTTAATGCATGCTAATTAAAAAATAACTAGTAATTAATAAATTAAACATAGAACATTAATTACAAAATTGCTTGAAAACATACAACAATTTGAAGAAAAAATATTTGCCATGAGATGTGTATGAGTTTAATAATATTTAATAGGGTAAAACAATATTGTTATATAGCTATTTTTTAAAAGAAAATTAAATAATAATTATAGTTGTTTTCTCTCTCCAATAAAAAATAATAAAATATTAATATAAGAGAGAGAAATTCACTCGGTAATATTGAACAGTGAGAAGCATACCTTGTTTGAAAAATCTTAATTAAAGTGTCTTTTGAAATATTTAATGCTGGTGTGGCTCTTCAAATAAGAAATAAAATCTTATTTGAATAGTTTTTTTGTGATGCTCTAATTTATTTTCTCTTTTATGCACATTAGTAATTTAACACCCAAATTAAAGCTTTAAAAATAATAAATAGACAACGACAATTTTTCTATTCAATTAACCAGATTTGGTAGAGATGACTGGATTAGAATCCGTTTATACCCATGGAGATTGGTGAAGGATGAAATAAAACTAATATCGATAAATCTTTTCATATACTATTTGCATCTCTTTAGATAAACACTTTTGAAACTATTCATATTATTTAAATGATAAATTAGATTTGATAATTTTTTAAAACTAGGTTTGATATTGGAACATGGTAAGGTCAAGTGTTGGTGAATAAAATATTTTAATTTATTATTCTAATTTTTCCTTAATGGTAAATTAAAGAGATATTTTTAACCAACCATTTTGGTGCCTTGTAATTTTTTTTAAGGGATATTATCATTTTACTACCAAAGTTTTACTGACATATTATGTTAGTACCAAAGTTTGCCGAAACGTGCATTTTACTACCAAAGTTTTGCGCCGTTATCAATTCACTACCGTTCCGTTAACAACGTTAAAAATTTGCTGATGCCATAAGGGCATCAAAGACATTTCCAGCTGTAAGAGTAAAATTGTCTATTAATTTGATAGATAAATTATCATTTTACTACCAAGGTTTTAGAGGAATTATCATTTTACTACCAAATTTTTAGGGGAATTATCATTTTACTACTAAACTCTTGGGGGTAAAATTGAATTTTAACTCAATTTCCGTTAAACATTAACTTTTTCTTAACGGAATGGTAGTGAATTGATAACAGCACAAAACTTTGGTAGTAAAATGCACTTTTCTACAAACCTTGGTACTGACATGATATGTCAGTAAAACTTTTGTAGTAAAATGATAATTTCCCTTTTTTTAATAACCCATTTCATCATAATCATGACAAAGATACCGTTAATTGATGCTAATTATTATTATTATTTTTTATCTTTTTTACATATTTACCCATAGGCTACATTTGGAAGGTTGGATTGAATTGAATTAACTTTTAAGGTTAGATTCTAACATGCTATTTATATTGTACTGTCTTTTGTTTAGTATAATATCGATAAGGAGTATGTTAAATTTAATTCAATGAAGCTAAATAACTATTTAAATAAATAGTATATTATTTTAAAATTGTATTACAAATTGTTGGATTTGATATTTAATATTCAATATTATTGTAAGTATATATTCAATTATTTATGTATTAATATTATATACTAGTTGTTTTAAGTGGATTTTGGTTGCAAGGAAAATAGATAAAATCTCACCAAAATAATGAATTTATTTTTTGGGGATTCAGTGTACCTCACTGAATCGCGGTATGTGGGCTGTTTTAGGACTTTGAAGGAGATGAAAAAGAGTGGGAGAGGGGCTAATGATAGTGAGAGGTCATATGTGGGGAAGAGGACTTGAAAGTGCGCCTTTAAACATGTAAAATAAGGAAAGGAGGTTAGAAGTGGAGGCGGCAGTGGCCAGTGACCACACTCTGATGCTCAACTCAGTTGCTTCAACTCTTTATGGAGTTAAGAGCTTGCAAGCTCTCTAAAAATGGAGGTTGAAGAAGACCTCAGTCCCTTGTTTGTGTGTTTTTTTTTGCGATGAGTATCTAAGAGGTAGAACCTTTTTGCCTTTATATAGTTCACCTTGAATACGTACCTTGCCATGTGGCACCTTTTTAGTGGTAATTTTACTGTCATTTTTTAAATTCTCTCGTCCTTTTTATCTTCATGATCATTTTTACGCCGTTAAGAGCACGCTTGGAAAGTAAGGAGGCGATTTTTTGGCGGGCGCTGCCGTTTTATGTATGTGGAGTATACTGTAGGTGGTCCAAGATGCCTTTGTAGGAGTTGTTTGTGTATTTGCAAGTGTGGCAGTTAAAAACCACAATCCTTTGTGTGCTACTTTTGGCTTGATGCAGATATGGCAACCAGTTGTCCCCTCTTTTCCAATAAGACATTTTTTTGGGTGATGGAGATAACACGTATAGTGAATACTTTTATATATTTTCTTTAACACCTCAATTCTGTCAAGGCGTACCCCGCGTATGAGCTTAATTGGTAGGAGTAGCTGGTTTAAGTCTGGTACGTCATCAGGGTAACTTGTAGTAACCAAAACCTCTCTATCGACACATGGCACTTTATTTTTAATTCTCTATTTATTCCCCAAACACTAGTTAAAAAAAATTAAAAATTTGGTATTAATCTTAAATTAAATACGAGTTAAAATAACTTATTAAATAAAATTTTGATATAAGAAGAAAATTTGAATAAAATAAGATATTTAATCCTGTCTGAACTCATGTGAAAATGAAGACTTTAAGTCCCAAGATTTTAGACTAAAATTTGAGCTAATTTATCAGTCATGACAACTAAATTTAACTTTTGATTGGATTAATTTTTTATTCCTCAAATTATTTTAATCCCGTCTTTTACCCAACATCCAAACATAGTCTTAAAAACAAAGGTTGGCATGACAACAACTTATGTTTTATTTTAAATCATATAAAAGGTCTCGTTTATCCTTCTAAGGCGTTTTTCCTTTTCTTAACATTTTATTGCCAGAAGTGAGACTCAAAGACAAAAGTATCGTTCTTCTTTTAATTAATCGTACTATGCGTATAATATTTTAGTTTGTATAGCTGTATCTCAAATTGACGTGACATTTGACATTCGAATTATTAATAGATAAAATATAATTTCACATTAATAATATAATAATAAATATTTGTAACAAATGTTGCGTGCTCAATGTCCATTGCTCCATCTTCAGCAACTTCTTACATATTTTGTCATATAACTCATCTATGAAAGTGTCATAGACCTCTTATCATTATGTGTCCTTCCTGTCAATTTAAGTTTGATTTCTTCGGTGACTTCTTCATTACAGAATATTTTTCCAAGAATTAATTAAGAAGAAGTTTTTAATGACAATTAAAATCTAAGGAAAATATTATCTAAATACTAAGGTTTTGGTTTAATTATAACCGGTTATGCCAAAATTAAAAGGTCTAAGATAAGCACAGCAATTTTTGAAATGTGAATTTTAAGTTTGTTTCTTTAACCTCAGCCTCTATGCGCTCAGGGGATTTTGGTATCAATTGGGTGAACTTACAGAATAACATAATTTTAATTTCTTAAAATGAAATTTATTTTAAGAGTGCTGGACGTAGACGATTACCCAAAAAAGGGGGGGGGGGGGGGGGAAAAAAGATATATATCCCCCACCGAACCCTTATAGCTTAAATTTGAATAGCTGCAAAATGATGCCCTCAAATGCAAGAGAATGATTTTGTGGAACCAAAGCAACGGTCAAGGTTCAACCAATTTTATTATAAGGTAAAAGAATTAGACTCTGAAAAATCATCGAAATAACACTTCGATTTTTACTATATCTTTCATTTTACATATAACAATTTCAATCCCGTCCTTGCTTAAGATTAAATGATGTCCAACCGATTGTTAACAGTTTACTATCACGTTTTATTTCAATATATCTTTTCCAGTTTGTTGATATATTTTCGCTTGGAAAGACATTCAGGAGATTAATATGCACTCCAAGCATAATCTTCTGATCGTTCCATGCCGTTTAGTTAATAGGGAAGGGATACTTCAACTTAAATTTTTTACACAATATTTGAGCCACTGATCTCATACAATCTAATGGTGGTGAATTGACATCATTAGATTCTACTTTGACTTTCAAACTTGGTAGAGAGTAAATTGTCATAATTATTCTTGAGTAGCTACATGTAACTTTGATAAAAAAAAATTGATAATTCAGAGATAATTTTCTTTACAATTACTATTGGATTATATGAGATCAATAGCTCAAATTTTATGTCAGAAATTTAAGTAAAAAATTTAAATTGAAAATCCTTCCCTTAGTTAATTAGTTTTTTCATCTTAAGAATATGCAAGTCTAAGGGGGATGTTTGTGTTTTTTAACTTAATGATCTAATTGACTTAACTTCAATCAATTAAGTCATTAAATTTGTTTGTTTTTTAACTTAATGAAAGTTGTCAGTAATGAAGTTATTAAGTCAAATCTTTTAACTTTTTGCTTAATTTAAAAAGTCTAGTGACAATATTAAAAATATATTCTCTAAAATAGCCCCATCTAATAAACTTATTTTCATCCTTACTTAAATAAAACTTATAAATTAGTATTATTAACTATCTCCATAACTAATCATAATATAGTAGTAGACTATTACTATTTTTTCTTTTTATTTTCTTCAAATTAGCATTATTTATTTTTACAATTTGTATGAATATTTTTCATAATATACATTATAAACTCCAATAACATCGATTAATTGTTCTAATTTAGAATATTAAAGGGTTATATTCATTTTAACATGATTTGTATTATGATAAAATAATATCTTATTTATGTTCATTGAGATGTGTATAATTTATTTGAAAATTTTTTAAAGGCACATATATAAAAGTATTGATTTTTAAACTTTTCAAGTTAAAAAAATAACTCAGTACTTACTGTTGGAGATTTAGACCAAAAATAAATATATCATTCAAATTTAAATATTTAATTTTATTCAGAATTCAAATTAATTGAATTCTATTAAAAATTCCGACAAAAAAATGAAGGTTGCCTAAGTTAAGAAACTTTTAATACATTTCTGCTGTGTGTAATGCAAATAGAGTATTTGAAAACTACTCAAGTGACAATTCTACATACATTTTTTGTCAATTTTTTTAAGCAACATGGCTATAAAATATAAAATTTGACACCCAGACTAGTAGCCGGTTGGTAACAAGCATCTCCCTCGTGTTTGAAGGAAGGGGTTTGAATCCCACAAAGGACTATTTGTTTCTAAATTATTTGTCAAGGTAGAAAATGTCTCTCAAATAGTGGAGGGATGGATTTGGCCTGTTGTGGGTCTAAATAATTTATACGTATGTATAGAAAAATTTAAATGAAAACTTTAGAAACTAAAGAACTTAAATGAAAAAAATCCACACTAGGTTTTAAATTTGTCTCGATTAGGTGCAGGAAATTGAACTACCAAAAATTATCTCTACATCATCTCTATTTTGTCGTATGTAAATCTAATCACCACAAAATTTTGACATATTTTCCGCACTATTTTTGTTCTAAACTTTTATCAATTAATTACTTTAACACTAAAAATTTAAATAGCATGACCATTTTATCCTTGAAAGATTCAAAGACCAGTTTTTCCAACAAAATTTTTCAAAATAAAAAATTATAATTACAAGACTATCTCTGAATTTAATAAAATAAAGAAATCTCAAAATCCAAGATGTTAATTTTTATAATGATAATTTAAATTATCATCATAGTTTTTGTTATTATTCAAAATTGGTTTAGACTATTATCATTTTGGTGATTAATTTAAACAATGAAAATCATTTGATAATTTTGATTGTATGATTGATAATAAAAAAGGAAAATATTTGAGATGAATATTACACTTTAGGTCAAAAGGATTTTAAAAAAATATTTTTATAAATTAATTAAATGGTATTAAAAAAATCAATAATATTTTATCAATTAATTAAATGATACTCACTCACCCAATTTTTCAATAATATTTTATCAATCAATTAAATGGTAATTATAATCTTTATATTTTAAAAAATGGTCTTGTAATTCGTTTAGGGATAAAATAGTTATTTTGTTTAAATTCTTAGTGTCAAAGGGATTGATTGATACAAGATTAGATATAAATGTGGTACAGAAAATATGTCAAAATTTTATGGTGATTAGATATACATATGACAAAATAAAAATGATGTAGAGATAATATCCCTTCAACAAATCAAGTTAATACATGCACACATAACAAACACAATACAAGTCAACGAGGTGAGAACACGGGATTAATAATAATAAAAATACTAATACTAATGTAATAATGATAAACAAACAATTTCTTACTATAAAACAAACATTTCTAATACAATCCTCTAGGTAAAGAAGAAAGAATGAGAAATCCATCACAAACAGCTGCGTCCGGCGACTCCGGCGTATCATCATCGGAAGGTGGCAATGCAAGACATGTTGGAGGTCCTGTGAATCCTCCCCCTCCTCCGGATGTCTTTGAAGGACATGCTGGAGGACATGGCAGAGGTCGTGTAAATCCTCCCCACCCTCACGTTGACATGGAAAGACATGTTAGACGTCCTGTGGATCCTCGCCCTCCCCAGCATGTCTTTGGAGGACATGCTGGAGGTCCTGTGAATCCAGATGTCAGGGAAAGGCAGGCTAGAGATCCTGTGAATCCTCACCCTCCTCCAGATGTCTTTGCAGGACAGGCTGGAGGACATGGCAGAGGTCCTGTGAATCCTTCCCCCTTTCACGTTGAGATGGGAAGGCATGTTAGACGTCCTGTGAATCCTCTCCCCTCTCAGCATGTCTTTGGAGGACATGCTGGAGGTCCTGTGAATCCAGATGTCAGGGTAAGCCAGGTTAGAGATCCTGTGAATCCTCCCCCCCCTCCGGATATCTTTTGAGGACATGCTGGGGTTCCTGTTAATCCAGATGTCAGATGAAGCCATGTTAGAGGTCCTGAGAATCCCCCCCCCCTCCCAACAAAAAGGATATCATTGGACGTGGACATGCACAAAGAGATAAACGTTGTTAGGGTTTCCACCAAAGAAGTCATGACGTTGAGGAGAACATTTCCAATATATTTGGGAATGATTCATGAATTCAATTTATGAAGCAAAAATAAAGAAATAATTCTTCTGGGGTTACTCCAGCTGTTCCCCAACCTCCTCAAGGGTCACTTGATGATCGTTTCGTTGTGCTCGAGTCTCCAGAAAAGACAAGACTTTACTCTGGCATGCTTAATTTCACTGGTAATTATAGACTTTCTTAATTATTTTTAAACTTTTCCTAGCTGCATGCATGTATAATCAACACTTTGATTGTGAATCATTCAAATGTAAATCTTTCGATCCATATATTTGTAATATGAACCAAATTCTACTATGCGAGCAAAAAACACTTCTTCGAGTTTTTAATTTTTTTTTAATTTAGTTCGTATCCCATACCTCTTGTTTTAACATAAGAATTACTAAGAATTATACATTAATTCTTAGCTTTAATTAGACCTGCATACTTTCATATTTTTCTCTTGTGATTTGACTGCTGAATCTTGGGAAGTTCATTAATATTAATCAATTAGATGATGTTTTTTGTTGTAATTAATTATATGGTATTGACAACACTTAACAGTTTCAAGCAGCTCCGATTAAAAGAAATGAATTGGCTTGATGTCTGATTAGATGTAATTTATTTAGAACATATTTCCTTTTCCGGTATCATGAATTGAAAGGGGTGAGGAAACCGGCAGAAATTTACTGGTGGTGCAACCTACTACCGCGTAGGAATTTATATAATTTAGGGTAAATCCTTTTTCAGTCTTAGGGTTTGATCCAAATGCTTGGACGCGCTGCCATTACTTGTGACAGTGTTAGAAATCTTTCTCTCTCTTTTTTTTCCTTCTTTTTACTACATATTAACCCTTGAAATGTTGAATAAATTAATGGGGCAAATGGGACCAAGTAACACTAAATTCTATATCTTCGGAAGAGTACAAATAAATCATAATCATAAAGAAAATTATCTGGGAATTAGCAGTTTTTTATCAAATGTTGCACGTAACTACTAGAGAGAATTGTGGCAATTTATTCTGCACCATTTTTGATTTTCAATTTGTACATATTAACCGGTCACTTTGTCATATACTATATTTGTATCTGTTAAAAAGAATTTATATTAAAAGAGTATCCTACTCTTAGTACGGTTTAAATGCATAAAAACGTTATTTTCACCCATTGAAATGTAAAATAAAAACAATGAAAACAATTATACGTTTACCAAGTTAGACCTACTTTCTAAGTGACAAGTTTTGGTTTGTAGAAATTGAACAGCTCTTCCAAGTTCTGTGTTGAATGTTATCATCCACATGAATTCTAAAATGTTCGACTAGTGCTTAAAAAGTAGGCTTTTTCTTAGCATCTGAAGAATTACGATATCTCATGGAAATTAGTAACAAATCTAAAATATAGAATTTGAAAACTGCTACTATCCTTGTGTTAAACAATAGTAGTTCTCAAATTAGTTGATGTAGTCTAGCCAAAGTGTAAGGAACAACTTCACTGGCTACGACTCATGTGTTGAGTTCAAGCCTTATTAATGTGCATGTCTTAATTAGGAAAAGGAAATTATTCACCAATTATCTGATCTTTCAAGTTTTATAAAAAAATACGCAAAATATATATATATATATTAACAACAATTTTCTTGAAATTTACAATGTGTATCACTTTTCCACTTTTCCGTCAACATCGTGAGAGAATTTAATAGAATATTTACAAAATAACTATTTTACTCTCTTAATGTAAAATTATTATTTTACCTTAATTAAATGATAAAAATTAGATGAGTTCAGTCTTTGTATGCTATTTAGATATTAAACAATAAATGAAACAAATTAATCAAAATTACAATAAATGAAACAAATAATGAAAATTAAAATGAAAAAGAACTTAAACCTAAACCCAAACCAATAACCGGATTAAAACCAGATGCTAAACCATAAAAAAAAAATTAAAAGAATTCAAGCAAAGTAGCAGCAAAACTTAAAAAGAAAAAAAACCAATAGGAGTAGCAAGACACAAGCGCTAATTGTCAATCTTATTCAAAACAAAACCAACCTCCTTACCTTTAAGGATGGCAAAATTCGGGTCTGGGTCTGAGTCTGAGTTTGGCCTTCTTGGTTCCAGACTTGAATACCATTTTCTTTGTATCGGACTTGAATATGAACCTAGTTATTTTGCATTTGGGTCCTGGCTTGGTTCCACTAGGATTAGTGAATCAATTTACAAAAATTAAAAAAAATCAAAATACAAGCACATATCCAGGATTTCAGGTTCTTTAACATTTATAAACAAATACAAATTGTAAGTTTCAATGTTTCTAAGTAATAAATATAAATCTATAGATTTCAATGTTTCTAAACAATAAAACAACAACATATATAAATCCATAACATAAGTCTACAATTCAAATTTCAAATTTCAAATCATAAGTCTAACGTCTAAACTCTTCTTCATCATTTGACTATTGCTCAAAGCTCACTCATCAAACTTTCATTAAACAATTGTTTTGCAGAAAGTATTGCTTCCTCTGGAATTTCATCTAAAAGATATATGTAAATCATGAACATAAGGAACAAAAAAACCAGCTAGTGATAAACTAATAATAGAAACACTAACAAATTCATTTTGATTCTAATAAATTTTCTCATACCTTTTAGGTTTTGGCCAAGCCAAAACAAATTTTGAGTACACACCAACACTTCCACTGTAGATAGATGAAGTTTACTATAATGAGGACTCAAATACATACTTGCAGTGTTAAAAGCGGATAAGAAGCAACTATTGATGCATGAATGGCCAAAAAGTCTCTTGCAATCTTTGTAAGTATAGGATATTTGCCTTGATTATTCTTCCACCATGAAAAAATATCAAATTGACTAGTTGAAGGCAAAATATTTTCCTCAAGATAAAGTTCTAATTCTATTTTTGAATGATCATTTTGCGAATTCCCATTTCTAAATGATGCATGCTAATCAGCCATTTCATCTAAGTTCGAGTCCAACATAATAGAATCTTTGCTGTAGTGCCTTGAGAACTAGCAAAACTATTAATCCCTCTCCCATTTGAATTTAATAAATACTTTAAGTCATACCCATGCACTGAATCAACAAATAACTTGTGCACCCTTTCGATTTTAGATTAAGCTCTTTCTCCATATATTTAGGAAGCAAAAAGTTAATCAGTAGCATCTTACGCACAAAATCTAACATAGTGCCCACAACAAGAACTCCATGAACACATCCTAATATTTGTCATATTTTCCAATCATCTTAGTGGTTTGAAAAAAGTTATGTCAACCTATAAAACTCTTTAGATACTCACACATAAATTTTGAAAAATTCTACTCTGACTCACTAGGCAAAGATGTATAATTTCTATCACCTTCCTTCAAACGAACACTACATATATTACATAAGAAAATGGTATTAAGCATTAAATAAGTGGAATTTCATCTAGTTTTATATTCAATTGCCAAGTTCTTCGTTTTTTTAACATGTAATTATTTGTTTTGCCCTTTACAACCTCAAAATTTTCAATTCTAGGAGATGTTACTGTCTAGTAATAGACACTATCTTTAATTTTTTCAGCTTCCTTTTGTATCACAAATAAACCATTCCTTACTATCAAGTTCAATAAATGAGCACAACAACACATGTGAAAGAATGTGCCACCCATAATCATCCCTCACTAATGTAAAAAAATAGTTAAAATATTAAACATTACAAACATTCATTTATGTTTAAATAAAAAAAAGTAAGTCCTAAGAACATTACCTCATAATATGACTTCACAACACCCATGAACTATCAATGTAATGTGCTGTAATAACCATATACTCTTTTTTTGGTTACCCGCAATCCACATATCTATAGTAACTGCAATCCTACTTTTATAAGCTTAAAAAAAGCTCAACGTCTTCATCTTCTCAATATCATAAAGCTTCAAAATTTTAGCTTTGATAGTGTTTCTACTAATAGTCCCAATTGAAGGTTACAGTAGCTTCAACAGTTCATAAAACCCAACATAATTAACAAATGATAATGGAAGCTCATGTAGTATAATCATTCTAGCTACAAAAGCCTTCATTGTTGCCATATCCCACTTTGATTCAAAACTACAATTACCAAGGGCAACGGTTCCATCTACTTTAGAAGAAAAAAATTAAGTGCATTTGCTGCACATTTTGGAATGACCTTCTAGGACATGTTTATTATGAAAGTGATTAGTACCGTAAGAATAATGTCATTGTATAACTAATCCAAAATAATTACAAATCGCCTAAACTTCCTTACCCAACTTAACTTTTTAAAAATGATTCCAAGCCACAGAAACTACTCTATCGAAATTGCTCTTTTCGTTGCCACCACCTCATTTTTTTAAAGTGACCAGTGTAGCATTACCCCAACAACCACCGCCACTCCCACTCCCACGATCTATTATTGTTGAACCTGGTTCTAATTCAATAGTTGTATCATTATTTTTTGGTACCTTACTCTCTCACACACTTTCATCACTCTTTTAAGACTCTGAGACATCAATTCTTTATTAATTTTCCATTATGAAATTGACACCTTACAAAAATTATGTCAAAACTAATTAATTTATGATTAACAAATTAACAACTAACCCGGTAACTTTTTCCATTTTATATGTTAGTTTTAACTGTAATAAATCTACAAATTTTGAAGATACCATTTCGAATCTATTAATGGCAACAATAAAAAAATATTTCAAAGCATAAATCACATAACAAATCATAATAGGAGACAACGCACATAAGCACAACTGAGTTTAAAAAATCAAAACTCACGATTCACGGTAGTTGATGATGATGAACTCAGTGTTAAGCTGTGATTGACTTTACTGTATCAATGTTGTTTTCTCCACAAGCCGCAAATAACTAATGGTGATAAATGTGGCATTTTCAATTGTATCACAGCTCCAAAAATAGCAGTTGATGATGATGAATAGAGCCGCGAAGGTGGCGAAGCATGGTGATTTGATTTGATTAGGAGATAAGTTAAAAAGAAATAAATGTTTGGCTTTGGCTTTTTGGCTACGGCAATTGCAAATATGTGAGATAGTGAGGGTGAAATTAGGACACTTTTTTTTTATGTTTCTATTTATATTAAAAATAATTAAAAATAATATTAAAATAAGATATTCTTGTCTAAGTTCCATATATGTGGGTTCACCCAAACCTGCATTCAGATCCGAATGTATCAGGGTCAACCAAATCAAATCCAGATACCAAATTTTATTACACTGTGGTATAGATTAAACCAGGCCCAAATTTTCTAGGTTCATCTAGGTTCTGATAGGTCCTAGTTAAGTTGTCATCCCTATTTACCTCACTCGCACCAAACGCAGCCTTTTCACAACTTTTTGTGATCATTAGCCTCTTTTCTTTTTACAGTAAAAATTGCAGTCTCATTTCTTCTTTCTCAAACAAGAATTAGAGTATTTTCTTTATTCTCTCAAATGAAAATAAAAATTAAAGCCTTTTCTTTTACCTCTCACTCATTACCAACTTCAATCACTGACTAACATTAGAAAGTATATATTTAATAAAAAATAAAATCATTAATTTTCAATTACAATCTTGATAACACTAAAAATTTATATAATTTCAATCCTATAAGGTCGACTACACAACCATAATGCTGAATTATTGGTACTATCTGTTGCTCTAGTTTCATCATATCAAAGCACAACAAACCTTTATTGACATGACTACAAGTGCTTAAAACACCTGTAAAAAGTCCAACACAAATTTCATGATCCAATCCAATTACATTTGTCCAAACTCAAGTTCAAAGCCCAAAATATTTCTTAAATACCTAATAGAGCCAAAAATATCAAATTCTATATATTTCTTAAATATTTGGAGATATTTACAAAATGTGGTTATCAATTTTTTTTAATTTAATATTTGTGTGGTTTGTAATTGTTCTAGGTTACTGTAAATACCCCTACTCTTTTTTGTAGGCATAAAGTGAAATGTGAATAATAAAAGAAAAATAAGAAGTGTAGAGCCGTAAGTTGTGTAGTGTCTTTTGTAAAATATCAATAAATTCTTCAGTTTTGAAAAATTCTTCTATTGCTTAAATAGTTTTGGCTTTTATGTAGTTTAGTCCTCTTTAGTTTTTTCAACAATCAGTATCAGAGCATGGTTGGTCAGGGACTACTGTAGTAGTGTTTTATGGAAGTTCATAACAGTCAAGGTGGAGCTTTGTTGGATCGCAAGGAGTTTGAAACTCTGTAAGTTCACTAGTGAAGATCTAGCTTGCTTGGCATTGTCATAGTCTTGCAAACATGAAGGGCGGCCTTTAAATAGTTGGAAAACCTAAGAAGCTGAACAATAAAAATTACAATACATTGGCAACATTGATAAAGTCCTACTTACAAGGCAGTGCCTCTAGAACATTGTTTGTGGTAACGATGTGAAATCACTAATTGAGGAAGCCACTTTCAAGAAGCGGAGTATTAAAGTTGGGAAGGCCATGTTCACTGCAAGAGTGCAATTGAAGAAGTGATGTTACTTTTGCAATGATTTTTTCAAAGAAGAATAACACATGGCTACAACTTCTTGAGAATGAGCTACTGTCAATTTCACAAAAGAAACATGGCAATAGACGAGTAATTTAACAAGCTAAGGTCCCTATATCGCGAAATTTCTAAGTTAGATCCTATTGTTGTAATTTCTCAATCTAGAATTAATAGAATTATTGTCTATAGTTTGAGACCCGAATTTAGGAGCTTTATTACAACTGTCTAAGGTTGTCCAATCTAATAAACCATTGAGGAACTTGAAAACTTGCTTTTCGATCAAGAAGTGAGTGACAAACAAATGAGTGTGGCCTTAGTAAAGAACAATAATGAAGGATTCTTTACTAGGGGTGGGCAAAATCGGGTTCGGGTCGGGATCGGGTTTCGGGTTAGTCGGGTTGGATAAAAATCGATCCAAACTCCACCCGAACTTAAAACCCGATCCGATCTGATCCGAATTAAATTCGGATCGGATCGGATCGGGTTAAAAATTCGGGTGGAGTTCGGATCGGATCGGATTCAGGTTAATTCGGGTTCGGATTAAATTCGGGTTATTCGGATGAATTCGGGTTAATTTGAGTCGGGTGTAATCGGATCGGATTCGGATTAGTTCGGGTTCGGATTAAATTCGGGTTATTCGGATCAATGCGGGTCAATTCGGGTTATAATTAATTTGGCAATTGGGGAGGTGAAATACTGAAATTAGGAAATTAATTTATTATAATTTTATTGTATTTTTTCCTAAAGGGGTTTTGATGCTGGAAAGTCACATTCTAACTAAGGAAATTAATTTATTATAATTTTATTGTATTTTTTCTATTTTTTTTATTCTTTTTGCCATGGGAACCTCAGGAGATACAAGCATAGTACAACCGTTTAAAAGAAACCAAAATTTGACAACATGTATAAAAAAATTTATAGAGACGGACATAAGATTTGCATTATTGCCCAACATTTATAAAACAAGGGATTCATTACTTAGTTATAATAATTAACCAAACTTTGACAACATTTATCTAATCCAAAAGAGAAACACAGCAAACGTAAGGGATTGATTCATTTTCATTCTAGCAAAGTGGCAATAACAACATGAACGTGCATGTCATTTATAAAACAAGCATTTGTGGCTTGTGCACTTGCATAATTTGTCAATACAAAGAAATACTCACATTCTGGCAATAACAAAATTTGTGCACTTGCAGACTATTAAAACCAACCCAACTTGTCAATACAAAGAAAAATCTTCAATGGAGTATGTCATCAATGCTTTAAGCTATAACAAATACTCATACCTCTGCCATTTAATAATGAAAAAAGTTGAACTATCATGTGCATCCTATAACCAAAATTCCAAATAATATATGCATGGTATCCAAAATTCTAAATAATATATGCATGGATTCTAACCAAAATTCCAAATAATCTAAGCTGGATTCTAATCTTCCTTTTTTCTCAGAATTTTTCAATTGGTTTCTTTTCCACTCTTGTCACCTTGCTAACTAAGACATTTCTCTCCCACCTTCCTTGTCCTCCCTCATTCATCCATCCATTCATTTCAACCAACAAAAAAAGAAAAATACTCTAGAATTAAATTCAAATGATTCAAAATTAAAAATTAACACAAAGCATAAAATTAAAATTAACACAAAGTTTAAATTTAATAGTCTCCATCCAAAGCGCAATGTCCAATTCTAAAATCTAAACATTAATCTTTAGAACACAAAATTAAACATAATTAAATAGTTTCCATTTTCCAAAACACAAATGACAAAGTTCCAAAATCCAAAACACAACAAAGTTTAAATGTAAATCTAGATCAACTTCCTCCACGGCTCCACCATTCCTCGCAAGCACTTTGACAACTTTTAACTTCAATTTCTTCTACTCCAAGTTGAAGAATTGAAGCATATATCCCCTAGGGAAAAATTGAAAAAATATGCCCAAGTAATACCATTCCATCAATTTCAATGTGTCTAAAATAAATAAAACAATTATAATATTACAATTTGAATTAAAACTTAAAAATTAAAACTATAACAACTATTATCTATTATTATAGTGTAAATTACAACCTAAACATATAATATGAAATTATAAATAATAATATATATTAAGAATTACCTTTCAAATATCCATAACACCCATATCAGCGCTCACTGTTTCCACCGTTGAAGCTTGTGATCTTACAAACTCTTTAAAATGTCAAAAAAAAATGAAATTAGTAAGTAACTTAAGTACATGTAGATGCTATTTATAAAGTTATAATACATCTTAACTTTATAAAGTATGTGAAAAATATTACCTTCTTGTAGCTCCATATGGAATATCTGCTCTTTAATATCTTCCTGAAGGTTATAGACAGGATTAGCAAAAAGTTTAGCTTGTAACCAATTTTCGGTACATATCAATGCCTCAACCATACAAGGGGTCAAAGAACTCCGATATTCGTCAATGACGCGACGCCCTGTGCTAAAGGCAGATTCAGATGCCACTATGGAAACGGGAACAGCGAGGACATCCCTTGCAATTTTCTCTAATATCGGATACTTCGATCCATTAACCTTCCACCAAAGCAAAACATTGAGCTTAAGATTGCTCGGATCTTCAACTGGGTCACTCAAATATCGTTCCACCTCAGATACTACTCTCTTACCCTCATTCTGAACAAACACTTTCTGAGCATACCTAAAGAAAGGGCGAGAAACTCGGAAAATGTCATCACCATCACCACTAGGACCCTCCGGCAAACCAACATCAGTTGTAAAATAAGGAGAATAACTTGTACCACCATAGCTGCCGCTAGGAACACTCTCACTACACATCGATGGTGTGGAACTAGAGCACATTGCACTATATGCATCATAAAGCTCATTCAACAAATCTTTCACTGCTTTGGTCATTTCTTCAACTTTCCAACCATCATTGGCAAAAATGATCTCAAAAATATGTTTGGCAAAATCCATTTTAGCTCGTGGATCAAGAATAGAGGCAACAATCAACATTTTATTTATCTTCCCTGAAGACTCCCAATATTTATCAAATTTTTCCCTCATTTGATACGCCATAGCCACCACCCAAGGATCTCTACTTCCCTCTAATGTAGTCAATGAGCTCTCAATTAAGCCAATGGTATCATAACAAAGATTAGAAGTCACACTCAAAGAAGCAGAAAATAACAATGTGGCATCATAAAATACCTTCAAAAATTTCACAATTCGCCCTGCACTCTCTCAATCCTCAGGTCCAGATGGGCCCACCCTCTTAACGTTACTTTCTTTCTCGAGAAAATATGCCTCATACGGTTTATCCACCTCTGCCATTCTATCAAATGCTGCTTGAAACTTCAACGCAGTCATCAACATTAAATAGGTGGAATTCCACCTAGTAGGACAATCCAAAACAACCGTTCCATTTGGACATTTCACTTGTTGAGAGCACTGTTTAAATGCCTGTAGCCTCGTTGTGGAGGATCTCACATACTTCACAGCATTCCGGATGGCGGCAACACTAGCATGCAATTCATTCAACCCCGAAACAACAATCAAGTTCAAAATATGTGCACAACAACGCACATGCATATACTGACCCGCCAATACAATTGCATCATCATTCCTCCAAGCAAGTAATTGCATAGTCACATAATTAACAGCAACATCATTTGTACTGGCATTATCAACAGTTATTGCAAACAATCTCTCTATCCCCCAATCTTGTAAACAAGCTACAATCTTTTTACCGATCGTTTTCCCTCTATGATCTTCAATGACACTGAAACTAATAATCCTTCTGTTCAAACACCAGTCACTATCAATAAAATGAGCTGTGATCACCATGTAGCTCATGTTTTGAACAGAAGTCCATAAATCAGTGGTAAGCGACACTCGCTGTTTGTTGTTGCAAATCAAACTCTTCAACATTATCTTTTCTTCAAAAAATAAATCCATAACATCCCTACCAACAGTTCTCCGAGATGGCATCACAAATTGTGGAATGGCTACACTACAGAAATGCCTGAATCCTTTGTTATCCACAAAACTAAGTGGCAACTCACCCATAATGATCATTTTGGTGACTGCCCTTCTACAAGCGTCTTGACTCCACCCTTTAGCCAAAACCATATTACTTGCATTTCCTTCCCCACCCTCAGTTGTCAAGTTTTGTTGACTTCCCTCTTATTGTTCCCGGAATGTCTTGTATGCAAGGCAAGCCAGTATATGATTTCTCATATTTGTAATCCCATCACGCCTTGAATGACATTGATATTGTCTACCACAATAGTTGCACTTGCATTTGTTTGGATTGTCCTCGAGCAAAGTAAAATGATTCCACGTCGCATATATTTTCTTCATCGCTGGTCTTTTCCACTTTGCCTTTTGAGTTCCTTCCATTTGAACACTTTGATTGTCATCATCACTTATTGAATTCGATCTTGAGTGTCCAGACATCTAAACATACAAATAAATAATTATTAATCATTAATTCATAAATTAAAATACAAAAAGACTATTAAAAAAATCTACTTAATAGTTAGTATTACAAATTGATTCAAATAATTGTTAATTTAATTTTATGAAACTTTTTGAAATCGATATTTCCAATTTTCCACCATAATGTTTATATATGATCAAGAATTCAATATGCATATTCCATAAAAGAAAACCAAGAAATTAATGTAATTATTTAATTTATAATATCTAATTATCCATTGGCCAAAATAATATAATATTAATTACATATCCGTATCTTAAATTCTTAATTCTTATTATGCCCACATTATATGTAGTTAACCACTTAATATTTACTTATTGGTTAATGGTTATCATGCAATTAATTAAATTGATTAATTATTTATTGAAGTTGAAACTTGAAACTACTGCAATTAAATTGGTTAATGGTTAATTTTTTGTTGAAGTTGAAACTATTCTACAAATACACATATCATATGACATATACAATTATAATTTATATTGTAACATAATATTTAATTTTAATTTTTAATCTAACATTATACTATTCATACAAAAAATCAATTATTAATTAATAACAGAAAATTAATGCCAGATTATTTTCATTTTATTGATAAAATTTAACAATATATAATTAAAAATTTAACATACAAAATTACAATTAACATTTCTCATATAACATATAACAAATAAAAATTATAATTAATCATTAATGCATATATAATTATATAATATATACCATCTCTTAAATAACTTTAAAAGCCGGATTTGCTGTCTTGCACTCTTGCTTTGCTTATTCGGGCTTCAGCCTTCAAGCCTTCAAGTTCCAATTCCAATTCCAAACTTCCAAATTTCCAATTCCAAAACAGAGAGTGAAGAGAGTCAGAGAGACAGAGACCTTTTGAGACTGGAGGCTGGATCCGTGACCCGTGAGGCGTGACCGTGAATGGGTGTGGTGGCCGGATGTCAACACGCAACAGCCGTCAGTCGTGACCCGTGGACGCCAATGGTGGAGACTCGAGTGGATCGGAGGCAGCTTATGGTGGAGTGGAGGATTCAAGGCGTGGATCCGGCGCTTGGTTGCAGCAGATCTGTAGATCGGGTCACGATCTTCGCGAATCAGCTTCGGCTTCGGTTGGGGTCGTTCTCGGAAGTGGTTGCTGGCTGCGTGTGGTGGCCGGTTGAAGCTAGCTCCGTGAACTGTGCGTGTGTGTTTGCTGCGCGTGGTGAGTGACGAAGGCCGTGACTCCGTGAGGCGTGAATGAGCGTGGGACAGTGGGTTGGCTGCTACCTGCTTGTGCTTGACGGCTGCTGGTTTCAGTGATTTTTGTGTGACACTGTGACAGTGAGGGTTTGTGAATTGTGATAGTGATACCGTGAGTGAGGGTTTGTGACTGTGAGTTGTTACTTGTTACTTTGCTTAATTGCTTTGCTTGTGTTGTTTTCTTGGTGAATTATTGAATTGTTTTGTAACTTTTGTTGCGGTGAATACTAAATAGTTTGGAGTGAATTGACTGAATTCCTGAATTGTTTTGTTGCAGTGATTCGGTGAATACTTTGTGAAATGTGAATTACTGAATTAAATTATGAATTACTGTTACTGTGATCTGTATTTTGTTTCTGTGAGAGTGTGAGTTACTGATTCAATGCATGTACTCGTGTGAGATGTGAATGTGAGATGTGTCTATGTGATATTGTAAGTGTAATGTGTAAATCTGTAATTTTGCCCACTTTTTTTTTTGTCTCAACCCGATCGGGTTTTCGGATCGGATCGGGTTTCACCCGATCCGACCATGATCCGATCGGGTTGAGACAATTTCACCCGATCGGGTTTTGTTGACCACTTGATCTGATCCGAACCTGAAATTTTTCGGATCGGGTCGGGTCGGATCGGGTCGGGTCGGATAATTTGCCCACCCCTATTCTTACTGATAAGAAGAGAAGCCGATTTAGACAATAGAGTGGTAGAGGATCTAAAAGAGATGTGGACAAGTCAAGAGGTAACCAACAAGAAAGTAGCTCATAGATAGGGGAAGCACAAAAGAATCATAGTAATGGTAGCAAATATTAGCCAAAGAAGAAGTTCGAAGGGATTGATACAACTATGGAAAAAAGGGCCATATAGCAAAAGATTGTTGGACTAAGAAAAAGTTTGAGGAGAGTAATGTTGCTACTTCCAATGGAAAAAAAAGATAATGATCATCAATGGGAAGTTAATGCATCGGTCACCGTCGAGGAATAAGAGCTAGCATTTATAGTCAGAATACCATTTTAGATTAACTACAAGAGTGATTGGAGAAAATTCTTATGCACTGTTGATTGGTGACCTGGCAGCACGTTAGTGGACCAAAAATTGCGTGTACAGTACATGCATACACACATGATTATTTTTAAACAAACCGTGTCACTATTCAAAACGCGTGGTCAAACCGCGTACTGTTGACTGATGACGTAGAGCAATCCTGAGCGTCCAAACTATTTTTAATCCGATGGCCATGATTTACTCAATATATCTATAAAAAGGGAACCTCTCCCCCCTAATTGGGCACCTCTGAATCCATTTTTGGACTCCATTTTCTGTAATTCCTTTTCTATCTTGTATTTTCTACATATTTTAATAAATTCTAATTTTTTCCCTAGTTCAATTATGAGTAGCTAATTTTCTTTCAAACTTGAGTTAAAGATGAAGTCTCAACATGTGTTATGAGCTTTATTTGGTAAATTTTATTTTTTTCCCCTCTAATTATTGTGGATGTTTTGACTTTTCGTCGAAAAATAATACTAATCTTGTCTAGATACCACCCTGATTTCACCGGCTCCCTAGTACAAGGTTATTATTATTTGGCACAATAAGCTTTTAGCACCA
Source organism: Citrus sinensis (assembly GCF_022201045.2). NCBI lineage: Eukaryota > Viridiplantae > Streptophyta > Magnoliopsida > Sapindales > Rutaceae > Citrus > Citrus sinensis. Next base: position 20,187,798 of record NC_068560.1, read on the forward strand.
TATTGATTAGAGTGTGATTCATGAAGTGTGGAAACCCTCTTCATGATTTAATTGACATTAATAAGAAATATTTAACCAATGGTGCATGTTGATATGGATCCATATACCCAAGTACGCCATTTCAATAGATTTCTCTTCAATTTATTTTCGTCATTTCAGTTCCAATTTTAGGATAATCTAAGTCACTTTCACCACAAATCCAACCACCCATTTAGAAAAATTAATTGTACATACAATTAAAATCCACCTCCTCGTGGAATCGACACTCATCACCATTAATCTATTCTACAATAGATTTATGCACTTGAGAGTTCAATAAAATTTGCACAACAAGTTTTTGGCACCGTTGCCTAGAAGGTAAGTTATTTTAATTCGTAGAATTAATTTTTGTGCATAATTTCTTTTATTTGTTTTCTTGTATTTTTTATTAAAAAAGAAAAAAAGTGAATCTACATTTAGAGGTAAGAATTTCTTTTCATTTTCTCTTCTTTAAAATTATGTAATTTAATTTTCAATTTATTTTCTTTGTAATTTTTTGTTTATCTTGTTAATTTATTTTTAGTTAATTTATTCACGTATTTTTTGTGTATTTTTATAATAAGTTGTAATAGCTCGATAAGGTTAGTATCATAATTTCTCATTTTTCTTTATTTTTATTCGTTTTATTCCCATTTATTTTGTGTTCTTTGCATGCATGGTCGAAGGTTATTATTACCTAATCTTGAGCCTATGGACCTTGAATTAGAAAAAACACTTCGCACACACAAACTCGTGGTAATTAAAGATAAAAATAAAATGGATTTGCAACAACAAGCACCACCACAAGAGAGGCCATTTAAGGACTACTTCAGTCCTTTAGCTAATTTGAGTACATCATGCATAAGATACCCAAATGTAGCTGCTAGGAGTTTTGAACTAAAATTTAGTGTGCTAAATTGTCTCCCAACATTCTATGGCCTAGAAAATAAGGACCCATATAATCATTTGAATGATTTTCATGCCATTTGTCAAACATTTAAATATGAGAATTTTTCAGATGATAATGTGAAACTTAGATTATTCCTATTTTCATGGCTCAATACATTGCCTGCTAATAGCATCACATCATGGGAACAAATGGTAACAAAATTTTTGAATAAATACTTCCCAGTGCATAAAACCAATACTATTCGCAGGGAAATCTCAGAATTTACCTAGAGAGAGGACGAGCAATTTTTCAAAACATAAGAGCGATTCAATGGGCTACTCTTGAAGTGTCCACATCATGGGTACGAGAAATGGCACCAATGCCAATACTTTTTAGAGGAATTATTGTCGAATGTGTAAGAATGGCTAATGGAAACAAGCAGAGGAGATCTAATGTCAAAAAGTGCATAAGAGATTTGAGAATTCTTCCAGCGACAAGCAGATAATTCCCAACAACAGAGTCGATTACTCAGGAATACTAGAAGAATTAAGAGAGTGAATTAGGTAGATTCACATTGGCAAGTCAAGTTCAGGAATTAAAGAAGTCAAAGCGATAATTGAAGGTCTCTCTCGACAAATAGCATCGTTATCGACAGCTAAATCAACAAAACAACATGACCATGACTCATACTCAGATCAAGCCAATGCCATAAGTGTAATGAGAAAACCATCAAACTACAACCTATACTCTAACACATATAACTTTGGATGGAGAGACCACCCCAATTTTTCATGGTCTCAAGGATTCCAACAGAATGGGCCAGTAGCTCCAGCTCCACCAATGCAACAAATTCCTCAAGCCTCTCAGCCACCATTTAGACCATACAATCAGAATCAAAATTACTCTCAACCCAGACCATGGGAGGATGCATTCTAGAATTTCAAGAATGTTACTCTACGATTGAGCAATAGAACCGCACCATTGATGGACTACAAAATGAGATGAGAGCAGGCTTCAACTCACAAGCGCAATTAGTTTCAAGCCTCGAGAAGATGGTAGGACAACTTGTTTCTTCAGTTCAGACCTTGGCAATGATTGTTGAGAAAGGTAAATTTCCAAGTCAACCAGTACCTAATCCTAAAGGAGTACACGAAATAAGTACCAGTTCACCACAACAGCATGGAAAGGTCAAAGCAGTCATGACCTTGCGAAAAGGAAAAGAAGTCGACAACAAATTGGAGATGCTGATAACAAAAGAAAATCAAATTGTACCTGTGAATGTTGAGGACTCATCACCGGAGGAGAAAAAAGAAACCGACCCACGAGAATATGTTCCCAAAGCTCCATTTCCTCAGAGGTTAGCTAAAGGAAAGAAGGGAAAATCCACAGGTGCGATTCTTAAAATCTTTAAACAGGTAAGTGTTAACATCCCTTTACTTGATGCTATAAAACAAGTTATATCTTATGCCAAGTTTCTTAAAGACCTTTGTACTAAAAAGAGGAACATTCACGTTTAAAAGAAGATATTTTTAACAAAAAATGTTAGTTCCATACTCCAACATAAAATTCCTCTAAAATGCAAAGACTCAGACTCCCCCACTATCTCACGTAGCATAGGGAACCACACAATTGAGAATGCTTTGTTGGATTTATGAGCTAGTGTAAATTTGTTGCCTTATTCAGTGGTGTTACAACTTACAGATCGGTCCACGAAAATACCTCGTGGTATTGTGGATGACGTGTTTATCCAGGTAGACAAGTTTTATTTTCCTATTGATTTCATTGTAATTGATACTCAACCAATACAGGATTCAAGGAAGCACATCCCCATTATTCTAGGTCGACCTTTCTTGGCAACTGCGGATGCTCACATTCAATACAGGACTGAAAATATGATGTTGTCCTTCAGCAACATGATCATGGAGCTGAACATCTTCAACATTACCAAACAATCTCATAATGCAGATGATAGAATTGTTGATGTGGCTTTAATAAAAGCATTAGTTGATAATACTTTTGTTTCAAACCTTAGTGATGATCCTTTACAAACATGTTTAACTCACTTTGGTTTTGATTTTGATATTGACAAATCAGTTGATGAGGTCAATACCCTGCTTGACTCAACACCATCCATGGACACTAATAAATGGAAGTTAAGAGTTGAACAACTAGCACCATCAGAGAAGAAACTCATCCCATCATCAGAATCACCACCGAAACTCGAGCTCAAACTATTACCCAACACTTTAGAATATGCATTTTTGGGAGAAGAAAGTACTCTACCGGTAATCATCTCATCATCCCTAAATGACGAACAAAAAGGTAAGTTGTTGGATGTTTTAAAAGATCACAAAGGAGCATTAGGATGGACCATAACAGACATAAAAGGTATAAACTCATTAGACTGCATGCATTACATTCACCTTGATGAAAATGCTAAACCTACTAGGAAAATACAATGTCGGTTAAATCCTAACATGAAAGAAGTTGTTAGAACTGAAGTCCTTAAGCTATTAGATGCATGTATCATTTACCTATTTCTGATAGTTCATGGGTCAGTCCTATACAAGTTGTCCCCAAAAAGTCAAGAGTCACAGTAGTTACAAATGCAGGTAATGAATTAATACCCACTAGAGTAACTACAAGATGACGTGTATGCATTGATTATAGAAAGTTAAATTCTGTCACATATAAAGACTATTTTCCTTTACCATTTATCGATCAAATGCTTGATAGATTAGCAGACCATGAATTTTATTGCTTTCTAGATTGTTACTCAAGATATAATCAGATTCCTATAGCACCAAAAGATCAAGAGAAAACTACTTTCACTTGCCCTTTTGACACTTTTGCATATAGGAGGATGCCATTTGGATTATGTAATGCACCTGCTACATTTCAACGATGCATGTTGAGCATTTTTTCTCATATGGTTGAACGATTCCTTGAAGTCTTTATTGATGACTTTTCTATTTTTAGTGATTTATTTCATCAATATTTACATCATCTAACATTAGATCTGCAGATATTTATCGAGAAGAACTTAGTCTTAAATTGGGAGAAGTGTCATTTTATGGTAAAACAATGTATTGTTCTCGGTCACATCATTTCGAGCAAATGTATTGAGGTTGACAAAGCCAAGGTGGATCTCATTTCTAATCTTCCTCCACCCAAAATAGTCAGAGAAGTAAGATCTTTCCTTAGGTATGCTGGTTTTTATAGACATTTCATTAAAGATTTTAGCAAAATTTCTAAACCCTTATGCAATCTACTTGCTAAGGATGTACCATTTATCTTTGATGATTCATGTCTTGTGGCATTTGAAAATTTAAAGCAGTTGTTGACATCATTACCCATCATTCAGCCCCCAAACTAGAGCTTACCATTTGAGCTCATGTGTGATGCATCTGATTATGCAGTAGGAGCAGTTTTAGAACAAAGAGTTGATCGAAGTCCCCATGTTATTTACTATGCTAGTATGGTATTGAATGATGCACAGTTAAACTATTCAACTATTGAAAAGAAATGCTAGCAGTAGTGTTTGCATTAGAGAAATTTTGAACTTATCTCACTGGTTGTAAAATAATTGTGTTCACAGATCATGCTGCTCTTAAATATCTTCTCACAAAGAAAAATGCAAAAGCTAGACTAATTCATTGGGTGTTACTTTTGCAGGATTTTGACTTGAAATTTAAAGATAAAAAAGGCACAGAGAATGTTGTGGCTGACCATCTCTCTCGTCTTCATTTTGACACAATTACAGAGCCATTAACATTGAATGAGTCATTCCCAGATGAACAATTGATGAGTGTAGAAGTATTACTATGGTATGCTGATATCGTTAATTATCTTGTTACAAGTCAACTTCCAAAGCATTGAACCAAGCCAGACAATGCCAAATTTTTTTGCATAAATAAAGAATTTCTTTTGGGATGACCCGTATTTGTTCAAGTATTGTGCATATCAAATTGTTAGACGATGTGTCCCAGAAAGTGAAATTCAAAATATCCTTTCATTCTGCCATGAACAAGCTTGTTGAGGCCATTCAGTGCTAAGAAAACAACGACTAAAGTTTTACAATGTGGTTTCTATTGGCCAACTATATTTGGAAACGCTTACACTTTCTGTTCTTCATGTGATAAGTGTCAACAAATGGGGAGCATTACACGAAGAAATATGATGCCACTAAATCCAATTTTAGTGGTTGAGATTTTTTATGTATGGGGTATCGACTTCATGGGACCATTTCCCCCTTCTTTCGACCATCAATACATATTGGTTGCTGTTGACTACGTATTAAAATAGGTAGAAGCAATTCCATGTAGAACCAATGATCATAAAGTGGTGATAAGATTTTTGAAAAACAACATTGTTTCACGCTTTGAATTCCCTCGAGCGATTATAAGTGATGGTGGTGCCCACTTTTATAACAAAGCATTCAAAACTCTTTTGATAAAGTATTCAATCACTCACAAAGTAGCGACCTAATATCATCCGCAAACTAGTGGCCAAGTTGAGATCTCCAATCAAGAAATAAAGAACATATTAAAAAAGACGGTGAGGCCATACAGAAAAGATTGGTCATTAAAACTTGATGATGCATTATGGGCATATAGAACGACTTTCAAGACCCCGATTGGGATGTCACCCTACAGACTAGTGTATGGAAAAGCTTGCCACCTACTTGTGGAACTCGAGCATCGTGCACATTGGGCCATCAGGAAATTCAACTTTTACATGCAGTAAGCTAGCTCAGAAAAAAGATTACAACTAGTAGAACTTGAAGAAATTCGCAATGATGCATATGAAAATGTCAAGATTTACAAGTAGCGAATGAAAGTCTTTCATGACAAGCACATTATGAGAAAATCGTTCACTCCAGGTCAGAAAGTGCTTTTATTCAATTCTCGCTTGCACCTATTCCCAGATAAGTTACGCTCTCGATGGTCTAACCCCTTTATTATTCATACTATTTTTCCACATGGGGAAATTGAAATTAAGGTTCCAAAGAACAATGTCACGTTTAAAGTTAATGGTTAAAGATTAAAGCCATATCTAGTGTACCAACCACATGGAAAGGACACCGAAATAAATTTGAGTGACCCACCAGATTTGAATTGAGTTTTTTTTCTTTTTATTATTCTTTTGCTAATTAAAATTATTTTTACATAAGTGTGTTTGTTTAACCATTAAGTTTTCTCTTATCATTGTTAATCATGAGTGCCATAGCTAAAATAGTTCCTCCTGAACATTCTTAAACCACTTTAACGTGTAAAATATCATCTCAAAAGGCAAATTCGATTTTGTAAAACACATTGCATTTGGGCTTTGCAACCACCAGAGTTGGTATCCTATGTTGAGGATTTAAAAAACCAACTCAGAGACATTGAGAGAAGTGTCTACAACATCCAGTTGGAGCTTGAGGTAAATTCAATAAGAGGACGATTGTAATTTTCTTTATGTGTTTTAGTTTATTTTTCTTTGTTTGTGTTCTTTAGTTTATTACCCCAGTGAAGTGGCGGATAACGATACTTCGTGACAATCAAGTCAGTTACTTCAGTTTCCCATAATAACTGATATTCTGAGGCGAAAGTATGGACAGAAACGAGATTCTAGTAAAGCTTCACAATCGATTCCCCTCACTTCCTCAGAATGCCCTCCTTACAATCTATAAAGCTCGGTCCGAACGCATACGATTGCTCATGAGGAATAACATACATGCTGACATCCGTTAGTTAATCGAGGCTAAAGTACGATTGGCAGATGAGTTACCTCCAAAATTTATTGCATACATGCCTGGTTGTGGTAAAGGAAATTATGCAAGAAAACGAAGAGCTCGAAAAATTTCTGTTGCTTGTCATAAGTGTGGCAGAATGAATTGCGATAAAAAACCATGTTCTTTAGGAATGATGTCTGATAACAGGGAAGATAAGATTCAATTCATTAGGGATGGCTTGAATAAGGAGTCATTGGATGATATCCTTTTGTCTCTTGAAACACATCCCAGTGGATATGTGCAAGGAGCGATTCTCCAGTTATGACCATTATTCCAGAAAGAGCATGCATGATATAGTCTCGGGAATCTGACTATAAACGACCATGTTTGCCAGTTTATAAGAAAATTGAATGGGAAGCCTATCCTCGACCCATAGAGGGCGTTCAAGCTATTTCTAGACGTAAAACCAGAGGAAGATGCGAGCCACAGTCGCAACTACATGTAAATATCATTTTACTTCACTGTTATTTTATTTCACTATTGTTTTATCATTTACATTGTTGACTTTAATAATTTTATTTTATCATTGTTTCTTTTTCTTTTTACTATTTTCTTTTTGACTCGCGAGCCATGTGCTTTATGCGTTATTTGACACTGACATGCTACCTCATACACAGCTGTGACCCACTATCACCAAGATTCTTAAATATGATTTTTTGTCGAGCACTCACAAATTGTTTTTGAGAAGTATCCCAATGACAGCTACTCCCAATAGACAATTCAAGAACATTTGTGTGCTTTCTGAATTTAACTATGACAAACATAAAGAGTTCGTTGAGACAGCCATAGATCTTGGTCGAAGCACAGCAGAGAGAAAATTCCACTCGGTGTATAGAGGAGGTAACCGAGAGTTATCAAAATTGGTCTCAAAAACTGCTTTTGTCAGAGGAAGTCAAGTGTTAGGAATCATCCCAAGAGCCCTAAAACCTTTGGGCAGTTTTTCTGACTCATCGACTGGAGAAGAGTTAGTCATCTCAAGTATGCAAGAAAGAATAACTGAAATACTTAATCATGCTGATGTTTTTTTTTCCTTCTAGTAGATCTTTCAACACTAGAGGCACTTATCACACTAGCTGAAGTAAAAGTTAGTTATATGGCTAAAAAGATGTAGTGGTACATATAAGAAAAAGAAAAAAATAAATAAATAAATTGGGTTGACTAGCATTTTGTTTGATTTGAGATCGTATTGTTTCTAAGCTAAGGGCATATTTCTTTCATCATGGTGAGAGCATGTGATATTACTTCCTTATTATTTTCTCTCAATTACCATTCATTGGAGTAACTATTTTTATTGGGTTTAATTTCTTTGTGAGAGTGTTACTATTTCCAGTGAGATTTTGGGATTTAACATGTCATTCTTGACAGCAGCTGTGACAAAGTCTACTAGGCTGATTCATGTGGACAGTTGATGTGGGTGTGATGTTTCTTTAGACTGGAGATAATGCTTATACTTTTATTTGATTACTATCATTAGTCCGATTGAATAAATATGATTGTTAAAAAAAAATCATTTTGGATTTGAATTTTTTTTTCGCTTTATTTGCTAGGGACTAGCAATAATCTAGTTGGGGTGTGTGTTGGTGTTAGAAAATGTATATTTATAAAGGAGAAAATCGTCATTTTACACTTCAAATTTTACTAACACTTCTAGTTTTATGTATTTTAGTCTCTTGTAATTTAATTATGTGTATTTTATTTTAATGAAGTATTTTATGCATTTTAGGGGTATTATGGTCATTTCACAATGAACGAGAGATCAAACAGCAAAACGGACATCACTTTGAACTCAGGACAATCGAAAACCTTAGGAGGAACATAAAAGGAAAAATATCACTATTCACATGTATGGTACTATACACATGTACAGTATTGTCCATGTTACTGTTCATACAGACGGAACGATGACGTGGTATTGACCGATGATGTGACATTGACTAATGAAGTGTCGCGACTCTATTGGAGAAAATTCTTATGCATTGTTGATTGGTAATGTGACAGCATGTTAGTGGATAAAAAATTGCGCGTATAGTACATGCATATACATAAGATTATTTTCAACCAAACCATGTCATTATTCAAACCACATGGTCAAACTACGTACTGTTGACTGATGACTGTTGTGCAAATTTTAATATACTCGCAAGCGCACGAATCTATTATAGTATAGATCAATGGTGACGAGTGTCGATCCCACAAGGAGGTGGATTTTAATTGTGTAGAATTAATTTTGTGAATGGGTGATTGGATTTGTGGTGGAAATGATTTGGAATATGCTACAACTTAAATTAAAATGGCGAGAATAAATTTTAAAATTGGTATTGAAATGGCGAGAAGAAATTGAAGAGAATTCTATTGAAATAACGTACTTGGGTATCTGGATCCGTATCAACATGCATCATGGGCTAAATAAGCCGTATTAATGCCAATTAAATCATGAGGGGGGAATCCACACCTCATGAACCACGCTCTAATCAATATGGTGCTAAGGGCTTATCGTGCCAAATAATAATAACCTTATACTAGAGAGCCGGTGTAACCAAGGCGGTATCTAGACAAGACTATTATTATTTGTCGACGAGAAGTCAAAACATCCACAAAAATTAGAGGGGAAGAGAAAATAAATTTACCAAATTAAGCCCATGACACATGTTGAGACTTCACCTTCAACCCAAGCTTGAAAGAAAATTAGCCACTCATAATTGAACTAGGGGCAAAATAGAAATTTATTAAAATACGAAGAAAATGCAAGATGGAGAGGGAATTACAGAAAATGGAGTCCAAAAATGGATTCAGAGATATCAAATTAGGGGGAGAGGCCCCCTTTTTATAGATACATGGAATAAATCATGGCCATCGGATTAAAAACAGTTTGGACGCTCAGGATTGCGCCACGTCATCAGTCAACAGTCCACGGTTTGACCACGCGGATGAACAGTAACACGGTTTGACCCGACTTTGAATAGTAACGCGGTTTGACCCGGATGAACAGTAACGCGATTTGGTTGAAAATAATCCTGTGTGATGCATGCATCGTACGCGAGATTTTTCGTCCACTGATATGCTGCCACGTCACCATCAACAGTACATAAGAATTTTAGTCCAACAGGATCGTGACACCTCATCAGTCAATGCCACATCATCGGTCAATGCCACGTCATCGATCCGTCTATGTGAACAGTGCCGTGAACAGTAACGTATACAGTCCCGTATACGTGAATAGTACCGTACATGTGAATAGTGTCATTTTTCCTTTTATGCTCCTCCTAAGGTTTTCGACCGTCCTGAGTTCAAAAGTGATGTCCGTTTTGCCGTCTGATCTCTCCTTTATTGTGAAATGACTATAATGCCCCTAAAATACATAAATTACTTAATTAAAATAAAACACACGTAATTAAATCACAAGAATGTTAAATACATAAAAGTAAGGGTTGTTAGTAAGACTTGAAATGTAAAATGACGGTTTTCTCCTTTATAAATATGCATTTTCTAACACTCAACACACCCCCCAACCAGCTTATTGCTAGTCCCTAGCAAATAAAGCGAAAACAAAAATCAAATTCAAAATGATTTTTTTTTTTTTTTAGAAACACTTGTGTTTATTCAATCAGATTAATGATAGCAATCAAATAAAAGTATAAGCATTATCTCCAGTCTAAAGCAACATCACACCCACATCAACCATCCATATGAATTAGCCCAGTAGACTTTGTTATAGCTACTTTCAAGAATGACATGTCAACCCCAAAATCTCACTGGAAGTAGTGACACTCTCACAAATAAATTAAACCCAATAAAAATAGTCACTCCAATGAATGGTAATTGAGAGAGAAAATAATAAAGAAGTGATATCACATGCTCTTACCAAGATGAAATAAATATGCCCTCAGCTTAGAAATAATACGATCTCAAGTCAAATAAAATGTTAGTCAACCCACTTTATTTATCTTTTTTTTTTTTTTTTAGTTATGCATCACTACATCTTTTTAGCCCATATAATTAGCTTCTACTTCGGACTATAGTTCCCTAAAATCAAGAAGGACTTTTATTAGGACGTAACGTAGGCTAGGGACATGGTTAACAAAGAAGGGAAATAAGGAAAACAAAGTGTATGTTTGAGAAAAATGCAGAGAATTTTTTTTTTTTTTGGAAGTTGCAAGGTGGATTTCACCTATTATTGTTATTTTTATTCTTTTGAAACAACAACTTTTGTTTTTTGTTTTTTTTTCTCTTTTTTTTTTTTGCTTTTATTTAGCACAACTTCACTGAACAAAATAATTATTTATATTTTTCTCAAACATAAATAGGGGATGGACCTTATAAGACATCGGGTAATACTCCAAATCGGAGTGGGTCAAGATGATAAGTTGACAAAGAAAAAGTTTTTTTTTTTTTTTTAAAGGCTCAAAAGGGTTAACTATGGATATATCACAAAAGGGATGGCTAGAAAGGCTCAAACGGATCAAAGATGGCCTTTCCATCGTCTTTTAGGGCTCTAAATAATCATCCATATCTACTAGTTAGATGGGCCTCCCAATGTAGCAACACACATTTTTTTTCTTTTTCTTTTTCTTTTTATTTTACCATTTTTTTAAGGGTTAACTCAAAAGAAATCTAGAGATCGTGTATAAAATAATAAACTGCTAAGTTGTATAGAGAATGGGCAAAAGGGTTACTCTCTAAGAAAAATGATAGGCTCAAAAACTCACTTGGTATTTATTATGACATGTTCATTCCTTCAAGCAACTCATATTTGTCTCCAACATCAACATGTAGAGTAGCAAACATAATGTAACATCACTTAAGACCAAAGACAATACAAATACTAAAATTTGAAATTAATCATGTCATCTAATGTTAAAATAAATCACATAATTTTTTTTTATTTTTTTTTTCAAACAACATTCTACCCCCCAATCTATTCTAAGCATGAAAGGAAAATATGCATGCAGAAATGTGAAAATGATGCATAAAAACTAATTAGAAAAGTTACACGTAAAATGATAGAAAACGAAAATGATTTTTTTTTTTAAAAGAAGATGCGTTTCTAGAGGAACTACACTCCATATTCAGCCATCTTCGACTCAAAAGTTAGAAAATGTATATTTATAGAGGAGAAATTAAAAAGAAGAAAAATAAACATAAACACATAATAAAGAAAAAGAAAATGTCTGAATTTTTTTTTAAGTTTTTTTTTTTAAGTTTTTTTTTTAAACGATGAAAATGCGTTTCTAGAGTCACTACACTCCATATTCAGCCATCTTCAACACAAAAAGTTAGCAACAGTTAGTTTCTACAACAAAAAATTAGTAAAAACTTAACCAAAATTCCACAATTGTCGATAAATTTGGAATGGATTTACAAGCACCACAAGAGAGGCCATTTAAGGACTATTTTAGTCCCTTAGCTAATTTGAGCACATCATGCATAAGATACCCAAATGTAGCTGCTAGAAGTTTTGAACTAAAACCTAATGTGCTAAATTGTCTCCCCACATTCTATGGCTTAGAAAATGAGGACCCATATAATCATCTGAATGATTTTCCTTAACCAAAATTCCACAATTGTCGACTATTCCCTCCCCCCAACCAGAACGAAACATTGTCCTCAATGTTTGAAATGAAAGAAGTAGAGTTTAGAAGACATCACCTGGGTGGTGCAACACAGAAGAAAATATTTACAGGCGGAGAGTTAAATCTAATTTGTACTTCTTACTGCGGCTACTGTTACCATCATTATTTGGTCGCTCCAACACAAAGGTCCAGGGGTCTGGCTCCGGTTTATAAGCTTGTAACATATCAAGTAGCTCAGTAGCAGTGTGAGCACAAATAAAGAGTTTTTTCACATTAGAAGGAATGAAATAGTTTTTTATTGCATGGTTAAGAAATGCGATAAAGCCATCATAAAAGTTATTGACATTTAACAAACCGATGGGTTTTTGGTGAATGTGTAGATGGGCCCAAGATGCTAGTGTCATAAGTGCCTCTAGTGTTGCAAGATCTCGTGGAAGGAAAATAAAAGCATCAGCATAATTAAGCATTTCAGTTATTCTTTCTTGCATACCTGAGACGACTAACTCTTCTCCAGTTGATGAGTCAGACGAACTGCCCAATGGTTTTAGGACTCTTGGGATGATGCCTAACACTTGACTTCCTCTGATAAAAGCTGCTTCTGAGACCATTTTTGATAACCCTCGATTACCTCCTCCATACACCAAGTGTAATTTTCTCGCTGCTATGCTTCGACCAAGATCTATGGCTGCCTCAACGAACTCTTTATGTTTGCCATAGGTAAATCCAGAAAGCACACAAATGTTCTTGAATTGTCTATTGGGAGTAGCTGCCATTGTGATACTTCTCGAAAACAATTTGTGAGTGCTTGACAAAAAAGAAATCACATTTAAGAGTCTTGGTGATAGTGGGTCATGGTTGTGTATGAGGTAATATGTCAGTGTCAAATAACGCGTAAAGCACGTGGCTCGCAAGTCAAAAAGAAAACAGTAAAAAGGAAAAAGCAAACAGTAATAAAATTATTAAAGACAATAATGCAAACAATAAGACAATAGTGAAATAAAATAACAATAAAGTAAAAGGATATTTACAGGTAGTTGCGACTGTGGCTCACATCTTCCTCTGGTTTTACGTCTAGAAACGGCTTGAACGCCCTCTATGGGTCGAGGATAGGCTTCCTATCCAGCTTTCTTATAAACTGGCAAACAGGGTCGTTTATAGTCAGATTCCCAAGACTATATCGTGCATACTCTTTCTGGAATAATGGCCATAACTGGAGAATCGCTCCTTGCACATATCCACTGGGATGCGTTTCAAGAGACAAAAGGATATCATCCAATGACTCCTTATTCAAGCCATCCCTAATGAATTGAATCTTATCTTCCCTGTTATCAGACACCATTCCTAAAGAGCATGGGTTTTTATTGCAACTCATTCTGGCACACTTATGACAAGCAACAGAAATTTTTCGAGCTCATCGTTTTCTTGCATAATTTCCTTTACCACAACCAGGCATGAATGCAATAAATTTTGGAGGTAACTCACCTACCGATCGTACTTTAGCCTCGATTAACCAACGGATGTCAGCAGGTATGTTATTCCTCATGAGTAATCACATGCGTTCGGACCGAGCTTTATAGATCGTAAGGAGGGCATTCTGAGGAAGTGAAGGGAATCGCTTGTGAAGCTTCGCTAGAATCTCGTTTCTGTCCATACTTTCGCCTCAGAATATCAGTTATTATGGGAAGCTGAAGTAACCGACTTGATTGTCACGGAGTACCGTTATCCGCCACTTCACCGGGGTAACAAACTAAAGCACACAAACAGAAAAACAAATTAAAACACACAAAGAAAATTAAAATCGTCCTCTTATTGAATTTACCTCAAGCTCCAACTGGATGTCGTAAACACTTCTCTCAATGTCTCTGAGTTGGCGTTCTAAACCCTCAACATAGGCTACTAACTCTGGTGGTTGTAGAGCCCAAATGCGTTGTGTTTTACAAAATTGAATCTGCCTTTTGAGATGAGTTTTGACACGTTGAAGTGGTTTAAGAATGTTCAGGAGGAACGGTCTAAGTATGAGACTCATGATTAAAAATGATAAGAGAAAACTTAATGGTAAAATAAACACACTTATGCAAAAACAATTTCAATTAGCAAAAGAATAATAATAAAAAGAAAGAAAGAAAAATCAAATCAACGAAAAGAAAAAAAATCAATTCAAATTTGGTGGGTCACTCAAATTTATTTCGGTGTCTTCTTCATGTGGTTGGTACTCTAGATATGGCTTTAATCTTTGACCATTAACTTTAAACGTGACACCATTCTTTGGGTCTTTAATTTCAATTGCCCCATGTGGAAAAACAGTATGAACAATAAATGGGCCAGACCAACGAGAGCATAACTTACCCGGGAATAGGTGCAAGCGAGAATTGAATAAAAGCACTTTCTGACCTGGAGTGAACGATTTTCTCATAATTAGCTTATCATGGAAGACTTTCATTCGTTGCTTGTAAATCTTGGCATTTTCATACGTGTCATTGCGAATTTCTTCAAGTTCTGCCAGCTGTAATCTTCTTTCTGAGCTGGCTTGCTGCATGTCAAAATTGAATTTCTTGATGGCCCAATATGCACGATGCTCGAGTTCCACAGGTAGGTGGCAAGCTTTTCCATACACTAGCCTGTAGGGTGACATCCCAATCGGGGTCTTGAAAGCCGTTCTATATGCCCATAAGGCATCATCAAGTCTTAATGACCAATCTTTTCTGTCCGGCCTCACCGTCTTTTCTAATATGTGCTTTATTTCTCGATTGGAAATCTCAACTTGGCCACTGGTTTGTGGATGATACGGGGTCGCCACTTTGTGTGTGATTGAATACTTTGTCAAAAGAGCTTTGAATGCTTTGTTACAAAAGTGGGCACCACCATCACTGATTATTGCTCGAGGGAATCCAAAGCGTGAAACAATGTTGCTTTTCAAAAATGCTATCACCACCTTGTGATCATTGGTCCTACATGGAATTGCTTCTACCCATTTCGATACGTAGTCAACAGCAACCAATATGTATTGATGGTCAAAAGACGGGGGAAAGGGTCCCATGAAGTCGATACCCCATACGTCAAAAATCTCAACCACTAAAATTGGATTTAGTGGCATCATGTTCCTTCGTGTAATGCTCCCCATTCGTTGACACCTATCACATGAAGAACAGAAAGTGTAAGCATCTCGAAATATAGTTGGCCAATAGAAACCACATTGTAAAACTTTAGTCGCTGTTTTCTTAGCGCTGAAATGGCCTCCACAAGCTTGTTCATGGCAGAATGAAAGGATATTCGGAATTTCACTTTCTGGGACGCATCGTCTAACAATTTGGTCTGCACAATACTTGAACAAATACGGGTCATCCCAAAAGAAATTCTTTATTTCTGCAAAGAATTTAGCCTTGTCTTGCTTGGTCCAATGCTCTAGAAGTTTACCTGTAACAAGATAATTAACTATATCAGCATACCAAGGTAATACTTCCACATTCATTAATTGTTCATCTGGAAATGACTCATTCAATGGTAATGATTCTGTAATTGTGTCAAAATAGAGACGAGAGAGGTGGTCTGCCACAACATTCTCTGTGCCTTTTTTATCTTTGAATTCCAAGTCAAATTCCTGCAAAAGTAACACCCAACGAATTAGTCTGGCTTTTGCATCTTTCTTTGTGAGAAGATATTTAAGAGCAGCATGATCTGTGAATATAATTATTTTACAACCAATGAGATATGATCGAAATTTTTCCAATGCAAACACTACTGCTAGCATTTCTTTTTCAGTAGTTGAATAGTTCAACTGTGCATCATTCAATGTCATACTAGCATAGTAAATAACATGCGGAATTCGATCAACTCTTTGTCCTAATACTGCTCCTACTGCATAGTCAGATGCATCACACATTAGCTCAAATGGTAAGCTCCAGTTTGGGGCCTGAATGATGGGTGATGATGCCAACAAATGCTTTAATTTTTCAAACGTAACAAGACATGAATCATCAAAGACAAAAGGTACATCCTTAGCAAGTAGATTGCATAAGGGTCTAGAAACTTTGCTAAAATCTTTAATGAAATGTCTATAAAAACCAGCATGCCCAAGGAAAGATCTTACTTCTCTGATTGTTTTAGGTGGAGGAAGATTAGAAATGAGATCCACCTTGGCTTTGTCAACCTCAATACCTTTGCTCGAAATGATGTGACCGAGAACAATACCTTGTTTTACCATAAAATGGCATTTCTCCCAATTTAAGATCAAGTTCTTCTCGATACATCTCTGCAGAACTAGTGTTAGATGATGTAAACATTGATCAAACGAGTCACCAAAGACAGAAAAGTCATCCATAAAGACTTCAAGAAATCGTTCAACCATATCAGAAAAAATGTTCAACATGCATCGTTGAAATGTAGCAGGTGCATTACATAATCCAAATGGCATTCTCCTATATGCAAATGTGCCAAAAGGGCAAGTGAAAGTAGTTTTCTCTTGATCTTTTGGTGCTATGGGAATCTGATTATATCCTGAGTAGCCATCTAGAAAGTAATAAAATTCATGGCCTGCTAATCTATCAAGCATTTGATCAATAAATAGTAAAGGAAAATGGTCTTTACGTGTGACAGAATTCAACTTTCTATAATCAATGCATACACGCCATCCTGTAGTTACTCTAGTGGGTATCAATTCATTATCAGCATTGGTAACTACTGTGACTCCTGACTTTTTGGGGACAACTTGTACAGGACTAACCCATGAACTATCAGAAATGGGGTAAATGATACCAGCATCTAATAGCTTAAGGACTTCTGTTCTAACAACTTCTTTCATATTAGGATTTAACCGACGTTGCATTTCCCTAGTAGATTTAGCATTTTCATCAAGGTGAATGTAATGCATGCAGTCTACTGGGTTTATACCTTTGATGTCTGCTATGGTCCATCCTAATGCCCCTTTATGCTCTTTTAAAACATCCAACAACTTACCTTTTTGTTCGTCATTTAGGGATGATGAAATGATTACCGGCAGAGTACTTTCTTCTCCTAAAAATGCATATTCCAATGTGTTGGGCAATGGTTTGAGCTCGAGTTTCGGTGGTGATTCTGATGATGGGATGAGTTTCTTCTCTGATAGTGCTAGTTGTTCAACTCTTGACTTCCATTTATTAGTGTCCATGGATGGTGCTGAGTCAAGTAGGGCGTTGACCTCATCGACCGATCTGTCAATATCAAAATCAAAACCAAAGTGAGTTAAACATGTTTGTAAAGGATCATCACTAAGGTTTGAAACAAAAGTATCATCAACTAATGCTTCAATTAAATCCACATCAACAATTCTATCATCTGCACTGTGAGGTTGTTTGGCAATGTTGAAGATGTTCAGCTCCATAGTCATGTTGCCGAAGGACAACTGCATATTTCCGGTCCTGCATTGAATGTGAGCATCCGCAGTTGCCAAGAAAGGTCGGCCTAGAATAATGGGGATGTGCTTCCTTGAATCCTGTATTGGTTGAGTGTCAATTACAATGAAATCAACAGGAAAATAAAACTTGTCTACCTGGATAAGCATGTCCTCCACAATACTGCGAGGTATTTTCGTGGACCGATCTGCAAGCTGTAACACCACTGGAGTTGGGTGTAATTCTCCCAGTCCAAGTTTCACAAATACTGAATAAGGCAACAAATTTACACTAGCTCCTAAATCCAATAAAGCATTCTCAATTGTGTGGTTCCCTATACTACATGAGATAGTGGGGGAGCCTGGGTCTTTGCATTTTAAAGGAATTTTATGTTGGAGTATAGAGCTAACGTTTTCAGTTAAAAATGCCTTCTTTTGAACATGCATATTTCTCTTTTTAGTACAAAGGTCTTTAAGAAACTTGGCATAAGATGGAACTTGTTTAATAGCATCAAGTAAGGGGATGTTAACACTTACCTGTTTGAAGATTTCAAGAATCTCACCTGTGGATTTTCCTTTCTTGCCTTTAGCTAACCTCTGGGGGAATGGAGCTTTGGGAACGTATTCTCGTGGGTTGGTTTCTTCTTTCTCCTCCGGTGATGAGTCGTCAACATTTATAGGTACAATTTGATTTTATTTTTTCGCCGGCATCTCCACTTTGTTGTCGACTTCTTTTCCTTTTCGCAAGGTCATGACTGCTTTGACTTCTCCATGCTGCTGTGGTGAACTAGTACTTGCTTCATGCACTCCTTTAGGGTTAGGCACTGGTTGACTTGGAAACTTACCTTTCTCAACGGTCATTGCCAAGGTCTGAACTGAAGAAGCAAGTTGTCCCACCATCTTCTCGAGGCTTGAAACTGATTGAGCTTGTGAGTTGAAGCCTGCTCTCAACTCATTTCGTAGTCCATCAATGGTGCGGTTCTGTTGCTCAATCGTGGAGTGAGTAACATTCCTGAAATTCTGGAATGCATCCTCCCATGGTCTAGGTTGAGAGTGGTTCTGGTTTTGATTGTATGGTCTAAATGGTGGCTGAGAGGCTTGAGGAACTTGAGGAATTTGTTGCATTGGTGGAGCTGGAGCTGCTGGTCCGTTCTGTTGGAATCCTTGAGACCATGAAAAATTGGGGTGGTCTCTCCATCCAGGGTTATATGTGTTGGAGTATGGGTTGTAATTCGATGGTTTTCTCATTACACCTATGGCATTGGCTTGATCTGAGTATGAGTCATGGTCATGTGGCTCTGTTGATTTAGCAGTCGATAATGATGCTATTTGTCGAGAGAGACCTTCAATTATCGCTTTGACTTCTTTAATTTCTGAACTTGATTCGCCAATGTGAACCTCATTTACTCCCTTAATTCTTCTAGTATTCCTGAGTGATCGACTCCGTTGTTGGGAATTATCCGCTTGTCGCTGGAAGAATTCCCAAATCTCTGATGCACTTTTTGACATTAGCTCTCCTCCACTTGTTGCCATTAGCCATTCTTGCACATTTGGTAGTAATCCCTCCAAAAAGTATTGGCATTGGTGCCATTTCTCGTACCCATGATGTGGACACTTCAAGAGTAGCCCATTGAATCGCTCCCATGTTTCAAAAAATTGCTCGTCCTCTCTTTGGGTAATCTCCGAGATTTCCCTGCGAATAGCATTGGTTTTATGCACTGGGAAATATTTATTCAAAAATTTAGTTACCATTTGTTCCCATGATGAAATGCTATTGGCAGACAATGTATTAAGCCATGAACGAACTCTATCCTTTAAAGAAAATGGGAATAATATGAGTTTAACATCATCGTCTGAAAAATTTTCATATTTAAAAGTTTGACAAATGGCATGAAAATCATTCAGATGATTATATGGGTCCTCATTTTCTAAGCCATAGAATGTGGGGAGACAATTTAGCACACTAGGTTTTAGTTCAAAACTTCTAGCAGCTACATTTGGGTATCTTATGCATGATGTGCTCAAATTAGCTAAGGGACTAAAATAGTCCTTAAATGGCCTCTCTTGTGGTGCTTGTAAATCCATTCCAAATTTATTTTTAATGTGCTTTTGTGTGCGAAGTGTTTTCTCAAGTTCAAGGTCTATAGGTTCAAGATTAGGTAATAATGACCTACGACCATGCATGCAAAACAAATAAAATAAAAATAAAGATGGGAACAAAACAAATAAAAATAAAAAAGAGGGAGAAATTACGATACTAACCTTATTGCGCTATTACAACCTTTCTATAAAAATACACAAAAATAAATACGTGAAATAAATTAACTAAAAATTAAATTAATAAAATAAAATAAAAATTACAAAGAAAATTAAATTGAAAATTAAATTACAAAATGTTAAAGAAGAGAAAAAGAAAAGAAATACTAACCTTTATATGTAGATTCACTTTTTTTTTCTTTTTTTTAATTAAAAAATACAAGAAAACAAATAAAAGAAATTATTCAAAAAAAATTAATTCTATGAATTAAAATTACTTACCTCCCCGGCAACGGCGCCAAAAACTTGTTGTGCAAATTTTAATGTACTCGCAAGCGCACGAATCTATTATAGTATAGATCAATGGTGACGAGTGTCGATCCCACGAGGAGGTGGATTTTAATTGTGTAGAATTAATTTTGTGAATGGGTGATTGGATTTGTGGTGGAAATGATTTGGAATATGCTACAACTTAAATTAAAATGGCGAGAATAAATTTTAAAATTGGTATTGAAATGGCGAGAAGAAATTGAAGAGAATTCTATTGAAATAACGTACTTGGGTATCTGGATCCGTATCAACATGCATCATGGGCTAAATAATCCGTATTAATGCCAATTAAATCATGAGGGTGGAATCCACACCTCATGAACCACGCTCTAATCAATATGGTGCTAAGGGCTTATCGTGCCAAATAATAATAACCTTATACTAGAGAGCCGGTGTAACCAAGGCGGTATCTAGACAAGACTATTATTATTTGTCGACGAGAAGTCAAAACATCCACAAAAATTAGAGGGGAAGAGAAAATAAATTTACCAAATTAAGCCCATGACACATGTTGAGACTTCACCTTCAACCCAAGCTTGAAAGAAAATTAGCCACTCATAATTGAACTAGGGGCAAAATAGAAATTTATTAAAATACGAATAAAATACAAGATGGAGAGGGAATTACAGAAAATGGAGTCCAAAAATGGATTCAGAGATATCAAATTAGGGGGGAGAGGCCCCCTTTTTATAGATACATGGAGTAAATCATGGCCATCGGATTAAAAACAGTTTGGACGCTCAGGATTGCGCCACGTCATCAGTCAACAGTCCACGGTTTGACCACGCGGATGAACAGTAACACGGTTTGACCCGACTTTGAATAGTAACGTGGTTTGACCCGGATGAACAGTAACGCGGTTTGGTTGAAAATAATCCTGTGTGATGCATGCACCGTACGCGAGATTTTTCGTCCACTGATATGCTGCCACGTCACCATCAACAGTACATAAGAATTTTAGTCCAACAGGATCGTGACACCTCATCAGTCAATGCCACATCATCGGTCAATGCCACGTCATCGATCCGTCTATGTGAACAGTGCCGTGAACAGTAACGTATACAGTCCCGTATACGTGAATAGTACCGTACATGTGAATAGTGTCATTTTTCCTTTTATGCTCCTCCTAAGGTTTTCGACCGTCCTGAGTTCAAAAGTGATGTCCGTTTTGCCGTCTGATCTCTCCTTTATTGTGAAATGACTATAATGCCCCTAAAATACATAAATTACTTAATTAAAATAAAACACACGTAATTAAATCACAAGAATGTTAAATACATAAAAGTAAGGGTTGTTAGTAAGACTTGAAATGTAAAATGACGGTTTTCTCCTTTATAAATATGCATTTTCTAACACTCAACAATGACGTGGCGCAATCTTGAGCGTCCAAACTGTTTTTAATCCGATGACCACGATTTACTCAATGTATCTATAAAAAGAGGGACCTCTCCCCCCTGATTGGGCACATCTGAATCCATTTTGGACTCCATTTTATGTAATTCCTTCTTTATTTTGTATTTTCTACGTATTTTAATAAATTTTCATTTTATCCCTAGTTCAATTATGAGTAGCTAATTTTCTTTTAAGTTTGGGTTAAAGGTGAAGTCTCAACATGTGTCATGGGCTTTATTTGGTAAATTTTATTTTCTTTTCCCCTCTAATTATTGTGGATGTTTTGACTTTTCGTCGATAAATAATAATAATATTGTCTAGATACCGCCCTTATTTCATCGGCTCCCTAGTACAAGGTCATTATTATTTGGCACGATAAGCCCTTCGCACCATATTGATTAGAGCGTGGTTCATGAAGTGTGGAAACCCCCCTCATGATTTAATTGACATTAATGAATATTTAGCCCATGGTGCACGTTGATACGGATCCAGATACCTAAGTACATCATTTCAATAGATTTCTCTTTAATTTATTCTCGCCATTTTCAATTCCAATTTTAGGATAATCTAAGTCACTTTCACCATAAATCCAACCACCCATTTAGAAAAAAATTAATTCTACATATAATTAAAATCCACCTCCTCGTGGGATTGACACTCGTCACTATTAATCTATTCTACAATAGATTCGTGCACTTGCGAGTTCAATAAAATTTGCACAACATATACATACATGAGTTCTCCCAATATCTTTGAGACTATAAAATGCATTATCAGTACACTTGTGCCAATACACCACAACAAAATGACATAGCAAAACAAAAGAACTGACATTTATTAAAAATCATTCGGAGTATGGTACATACAAATAATGTACCAGGGAGATTTTGGGTTGAAGCTATGATGACGGCAACTCATATGATCAACAAACTTCCTCAACCAAAAAGGCAATTTGTTGTATTTATTAGGTATGACGACTAGAAGAAAGGATAGATGTGTTGTGATCCTACTAGTAGACGATGATATACAACACGAAATATGATATTTGATGAAATGTCTTCGTAGTGGTCTTCAAAAGAAAAAGAGTTACTAGATTAAAAAAAAATTGAAGATCAAATGAAGGAACGAATTGTTGAAATTCACCATAGTCAAGAAGAATTAGAAGATTATAATGATCGAAGGGATGATGATATTGAGCATGACAAGGCGCAAATGCCTTGGAAGGCAATTTTTCACCAAAGCCCTACTGAATATGAATAACCAAGTGAACTAGAATCAAGAACTATTGAATCTCAACTTAGAAGACCCAAAAAAGTAAGAAAGCCAAATCTCAGGTGCACTAATATAGTGTTGAAGAAGAAGGAAAAAAAGAGATATTTGAAGAAGTAGCTGAAAATTCTCATTGGATGTAAGCGATAGAGGAAAACATTACCACACTAAAGCAAAATTAGACTCAGGATTTGGTTCTTAAACCAAAGGATACAAAACCAATACCTCGCAAATGAGTGTACAAGACTAAGAAGCGCGCAGATGGTTCAGTTGAAATGTACAAGGCTTGGTTGGATATGATGAAACGTTTAGCTGGTGCTAAACAATAAGAGTCTTACTTACACTCGCAGCTAGTAATGAATAGAAATTATGGTAGATGGAAATGTCTTTCTACAAAGAGAACTAGATCGAAAGATATATATGAACCAACTGAGAGGATTTGAGAATTAAGCTCACCCGAAGTATATATATAAGTTTAAAAAAGCATTTTATGGTTTTAAGTAAGCACTAAGGGTAATAGGAAGATTGCTAAATTCCTAAATCAAAGTAGTTATTTAGTGGCATAGATAGATTCTAGCATGTTGTCAAAGCTAGTGAATGAAAGTAGCAATTATGTTAGTGTGAGTTGGAAAAGGCACTTTAGTGGCACATGTAGAGAACTAAAACTTATGGCAGATGGAAATGTCTTTCTGCATAGAGAACTAGAGCGAGAGATTTATATGAACCAATTGAGAGGATTTGAGAATTAAGCTCACCCGAAGTATATATATAAGTTGAAAAAGACATTTTACAGTTTAAAGCAAGCACTAAGGGCAATGAGAAGATTGCTAAATTCCTAACTCAGAGTAGTTATTTAGTCGTATATGTAGATTCTAGCTTGTTGTCAAAGCTAGTGAATGAAAGTAAGCAATTATACTAGTGTAAGTTGAAAAAGGCACTTTAGTGGCACATGTAGAAATGCATTTCTACATGAAGATTTGGATCGTGAGATCTACATGATGAAATGATGTATTGACAACTAGTAGGTAGTTTAATCTACTTAACACTAATGTGACTATACATTTTATATGCAGTAGGTGTAATGAGTCAGAACATATAGAATTCTGAAGAAGCCTCGCTTGGAAGTGGTTACTTGGAAGTGGTTCGACGAATATTAAGATATGTAAAAAGTACAATCGACTACGACATATATTACAAGAAAGATGAAACTTGCAAGCTGAGTTCCTGTTGTGATGCTGACTAGCCGGAAATCATGATACAAAAAGGTTAATTATAGGTTATGTTTACAAAATTGAATCTGGAGTAGTTTCTTGGTGTAATAAGAGACAACCAATTGTATCACTACAACCACAAAAGTGGAGTATAGAGCAGCAACAATGGCAGTTTAAGAAAGTACTTAATTGATGTAGTTGATAAAGGATCTACACTAACTAGTAGATTATGTAGTACCATTGTATTGTGATAATCATCAACGATTAGGTTGAGGAAAAATCCAGTTTTCCATGCAAGAACTAAGCATGTGGAGTTGCACTATTACTTTGTTAGGGAAAAGGTCTTGCAAGATGAAGTTGAAATGCAGTATGTCAAGACGAATGACCAAGTTCTAGATTTACTGGATCGAAGGACGAAAGTTGGTTTTTGAGGAAGAGTGTTAAAAGTCCAACACCAATTTCTCGATCTAATCCAATTATATTTGTCCAGGCCCAAGTTCAAAGTCCAATCCATGGAAGATTTAGGAATTGTGTAAAGAATAAAAGATATTTCTAATCTAAGAATATCTAATGGAAGTAAAAATATTTAAGCCTAGATAATTCTTAAATATTTCGAAATATTTGTAAAATGTGGATGTTAAATTTAAAATTCTAGTTATGGAACTCAAAAGGGGGTGAATTGGGATTCTAAAAAATATTCAATTCTAAAGCAAAACTCAATGCAAATCTAAATGGAATTTAAAGCAATTAACAAATAAATTTATCACAATATAAAAAGATAAGGAAAGAGAGATTCAAACATGGGGATTTTTACGTGGTTCAACCAACCTCGCCTACGTCCACGCCTCCAAGCTTTCCGGGCTTGAGGATTCCACTAACCAAGCTCTAAGGCTTCAAATGCTTACACTTGACTTCAACGGTATCAATAAACCTTTACAACAAGATATTATCCCCAATCTCATAATCCAAGTGTATCCCAACACTTACAATCACTCAATTTGATTTTAAAGAATATTACAAAACAAATCTCTCTCATACAATGAGTTTGATTACAAATAAAGATCCAAAGTGTGAGTAAATAAGAAGAATACAAGAATTTAAGGCTCAATGAATGTTGTTTGCTCAAGACTTTGCTCAATAATAATTGTTGGAATCGTTGAAGTTTGAATTTGATTGAGTTTATTTATAGTTGGAGCTAAAAACTAGTCGTTATTGACTTTCTGCTCACTATCAGATCGCCGTTAACTAAATGTTGGATCGCCGTTTGACTAGTTAATATGACCGTTGGGCTGAATTTTCAAAATTTTGAATCGCCATTATCTAGATGTCGGATCGCCGTTTAGTGACCAGAGACTAATCTTCAATTCTGTTCGATGTCTGCGAGCCAGTATCAAGATGTCGGATCGTCGTTTAGTGTCCAAAGACTAATCTTTAATTTTGTTTGATGTCGGCGAGCCGTTATCAAGATGTCAGATCGTCGTTTTCTACAGTAACTACTACAGTGAACTATTTTTATAAAAATTATAGTTTGGCCCTAAAACTTCATAAAATTATACTATGACCCAACACTTTATAAAACTTATCAAATAGGTCCATTTTCAGGATTTTGAGCAATACTTGTTATTATCAAAATTCTCAAAATTTTTTTAATTGAAACCATTAACAAGAGAATAACCAATTTTATAAAAACATTTATAATATAAAGCCTTTATAAAGTGAGAATGATGATTTAAAAGTATATGAAAACTATTTTGAGCTTTTAAAAGATTAATCAATTTTAATCAAGTTTGTTATCATCAAAATCAATAATAAAGAAATATTTATGTTAACAATCTCCTCCTTTTTTATAATGACAAACTTTACAAGAAAATACTTTATCAGTTTTGCTCCCCATAAATATGTGCTCCCCCTAAGTAAAATATTTAAGAAATTTAACTCCCCCTAAATATGTGCCCATCAATTTTTAATTGCATAAAAAAATTTTTAAACAGAAACAAATTGATAAATTATCTCCCCCTTCATCATAAAAAACAAATGAGCACGAAAAGATTAAAAAGGGAAGTTCAGAGATTACCCATGTTGGAAAAATTTCGGCAGAATCTCCCCTTAAAAATGAACATATCCTCAACAACAAAAATAGTTAAAACACTCCTATATATAAATTCCAACTTAGCAACCAACCACCATTCCAAAAAAATCAACATAATCATGAACAATAACCAAACATGTCATCAAAATCAATGTAATCATAAACAAAGTACACATATCCAACAAAAGCATCATAAAAGCATCACAAGCACAATCAAAACCCAAAAAGTATCACGACCACAATAAAACAAAAAAAAATTATCACAACAAACTACATGAAATGAGTGATGTTTGTGCGAAAATCATAGGTTAGAAAATTAAGATGGGGGCGGTGAAGAGGAACTGCCGGGATCATAGCCAAGGTGACCAAGAATGCGACATTGTCCAACAAGTAACTCCATCTATTGCCGAAAAGTCGCAAAGTCTGATTGAAGTGCATCCACTTTGTCGAAGAGCTACTGAAGGCGGTCCTCAGAAGCAGAAGATGTTGTAGGAGGTACAGTTGGCTCGTCATCCTGAGAGGAAGTTGCTGCTAATGCTGCTTCTGCTGTTGCTTGGCGAGGGGCACACGGTCTAGCCCCAAGGAGAAAGTCGGGTAACTCATCCTCGGAATAGACGTCATTTAGCATGCAATCATCCTATGGAGAAATCAAAGTGTCTTCATTCTTAGAGGATGTTGTTTTTACCCACTTCCCACGCTTCTTAAAAAATCCGATCACAAACATAATCTCTCGACCGAGCTTTCGGGTCTCGACATAAACAGGCTCAGTGATAGGTACATTAAAGAATCTCAAAATACTAGTAATGATGCTGCCATATGGATGGGACCGGTTGGTCACTTTAGGTTTGGACAGTATATGGCAAAGGATAATGTAAGATAAGCTCACATGCCGTCTACGAATGAGGGAATCTAATAAACCAACATCAAGCTTAGTTACCTCATCAGTATGGGCCTATCTAGGGGTGACTAGTATTGGAGAATGATATGAAGTATGCGAACCTGTAAAGAGAGAAGTTGAGACCTAAGGGCAAAGACCAGAGGTCATCGAAAAGATCCTGACGCCTACAAATATTCTGTACGTCATCCATATGACAGAAATCACTAAATTCAAGCTCTTTTCTAGTGGTGTAAATGTCTAAGCCTCCATAATGAATTCCAAGTATAGTACACAAGTCTTCCTCATTAAACTTAATATGAATTTCTCCTACAGAAGTAATAATTTGAACTTGTCAAGAAGAGGAGAGTTCCATATTAGAGTAAAATACTCGCACAAGGTTTTCATAAACATTCTCTTCTATACCTAAAGCCTTATCCCAATGACTAAGCATGGTAGAAATATTACGACAACAAATTGTAATATCCGAAAACTCGTTAATGGCAAGAAAATAAGAGGGAGTTACCGGTTGCCCATGAATTTGTCGCGAAATCACTAAGCAGAGAGAGCATTGGGAAAATGGAGACTCTCGAAGTCTAGAGAGGGAGGCCTAGAGGGACTGGAATGTCGCTGGGCAGTGTGCTTGGTTTGAGCACGCCTCTGTGACTGTGGTCTTGCTGCCATTGATGATTTTGGAGAAATTTAGATCGGTAGAAATGAAGTTTGAGAGATGAGAGAGTGATTACAAGTTGAAATGTGATTGAAAATGGAAGAAATTCGGGTCAATTTTGGCAAAGGTAGTGTGGCTGGTTCTAGGGATTTAAGTTGGGATTTTTTAATTTTTGAAATGAAAACCCATTTTAATCGGTTAAAAAAGGTCTAAAGGAGATAAGAATGGTTTGTAATGCTTCAATTTAGTGAAAAATAGCAAGAAAAGTGACTGAATAGAGAGAGAGAGATGAAGTTGCAGTTGAGGTGTGAGAGAGGAAGAAGAATGGTTCAAAGAAGAAATGAAGAAGAAGATTGATGACTGTTCACTTAACGCGCGATAACGGCGAGCCGTTATAGATATATCGGCGAGCCGACAACATTCCAGAGGGCTCTCCAAAATTTTTCATGAAAATGGCGAGCCGTTAATGAGATGTCGGCGAACCGATAGCGTCCATAATGCTTGCAAGGTTTCTACCTGAAAATGGTTAGCCGTTTATTGAAATAATGGCAATCCATTTTCTATAACTTATGATTTCGCACATTTTTTTTTAATATTTGGCCAACAATTAATACATTTCAAGATCATTTCATTTATCCAAAATATTTTAAGTACCAGTTCAATGCATAATTCATGAACATATATATATTTCAACAATTAATTCATACACACATTCAATGAATAATAATATAAACACCTTACTTATTAATCATGCTCAAACATTTAAAGCAAAATCATCAAATAATCAATCAATCAATTTCATTAGATTAAATAACATGAGTAGAAATGTTAATGTGAAAATTTCATCATCCGAAGTTCATGCAGAATTTTTGAAAATTGTTCTTCGCAAAGAGGTTTTGTAAAAATATCGGCAAGTTGTTTTCCTTTAGAAATAAACTCTAATTCAATATCTCCTTTTTGAACATGATCTCTCAAAAAATGATGTCTAATTTTTATATGCTTGGTTTTAGAGTGTTGAATGGGATTCTTTGAAAGATTTATAGCACTAGTATTATCACACTTAATAGAAATTTGTTCAAGATTAATGCCATAATCTCTAATTGTTTGTTTCATCCAAAGTGCTTGTGCACAACAACTCCCAACGGCGATATATTCGGCCTCGGTGGTTGAAAGTGCAATCGAATTTTGTTTCTTACTAAACCATGAAACAAGTGAATGACCTAGTAAATGGAAAGTTCCACTAGTGCTTTTCCTATCAACTTTGTATCCAGCAAAGTCTGCATTCGAATAACATGTTAAATCCTTATGAGTGCCTCTAGGATACCAAAGACCAAGATCTATGGTTCCACTTAAATAACGAAAAATTGTTTTTATAGTATGTAAATGAGATTCCTTGGGACATAATTGAAATCTAGCACACAAACATACACTAAACAAGATATCGGGTCTACTTGCGATTAAGTAAAGCAAAGATCTGATCATACTTCGATATATTTTTATATCCACTTATTTGCCTTTTTAATCTTTGTCAAGCTTAATTGTTGTGCTCATTGGAGTGCTTTTGGTATTTGAATCATCAATGCCAAATCGCTTCAGTAGGTCTTTCACATACTTGGCTTGATTTATGAAAATTCCTTCCTCATTTTGTTTTATTTGTAGTCCAAGAAAGTACTTCAACTCTCCTATCATACTTATTTCAAATTCTTTACTCATACAAGATGAAAATTCTTTACACAACAATTCATTAGTAGAACCAAAAATAATATCATCAACATAAATTTGAACAACAAGAATATCTTGGTTCTTATGCTTAACAAAAAGAGTAGTATCCACTTTACTCATCGAAAAACCGTTATCCACTAAGAAATTCTTAAGCCTATCATACCATACTCTAGGTGTTTGTTTTAATCCATACAAAGTTTTAAATAACTTATAAACATGATTTGGAAATTTTTCATTTTCAAAACTAGGAGGTTGTTTTACATACACTTCTTCCATAATATAATCATTTAAGAAAGCACTTTTCATATCCATTTGAAATAAAATGAAACCTTTATGACATGCAAATGCCAACAACATTATAATTGATTCTAGTTTAGTTACGGGTGCAAATGTTTCAGCAAAATCAATTCATTCTTCTTAGTTGTAACCTTGGGCCACTAATCTAACTTTGTTCCTTACAACCACACTGGAATCATCCATCTTATTTCTAAATACCCATTTAGTACCTATGATGGATTGACGTTCTGGTTTAGGAACTAATTCCAACACATTGTTTCTCTCAAATTGATTTAACTCCTCTTGCATTACCATAATCCAAGATTCATCATTTTCCGCATCTGCAAAGGATTTGGGTTCAATTTGAGAAATAAATGCATTATACTCACAAGTATTCCTAAGTGATGATCTAGTTGTAACACCTCGTCAGGCATCTCCTAAAATTACATCCTTAGGATGAGAAGAAACATATCTCCACTCCTTGGGGAGTGCTTGAGAAGTACCTTCATGTTGCTCCATATTTGTTTGCTCTTCTTGTCCATCCTCTTGATTTCTTTATGGTGCATTCTCTTATTTATCCTTTGATGATTCTTCTTGTAACTCTTCATCTGTATCATCACAAATAATTCCTTTCTCCACAGAGGAGGGGTTAGACTCATCAAATGTAACATGCATAGATTCTTCTACAACTAGAGCTCTTTTGTTATAACTTCTATAAGATTTGCTTGAGTTTGAATATCCAAGAAAAATACTAACATCGGATTTTGGATCAAATTTACCAAGATTATCTTTTGTGTTCAAAATAAAACATTTGCATCCAAAAACTTTGAAATAACCAACATTGAGTTTTCTATCTTTCCAAAGCTCATATGAAGTTTTATTAAGATTAGGTCTAATTAACACACGATTTAAAACATAACAAGCGGTGTTGACGGCCTTGGCCCAAAAATACTTAGGCAAGGAATTTTTATTCAATATAGTCCTAGTCATTTCTTCAATTGACTTATTCTTTCTCTCAACAACTCCATTTTGTTGTGGAGTTCTAAGTGATGAAAATTGATGCACAATGCCTAGATTATTGCAAAAGGTTTCAAATGCATAGTTTTCAAACTCTCCTCCATGATCACTTCTCATGCATGCAATACCACACCCTTTTTCATTTTGAATTTTCTTACAAAGTACTTTAAAAGCATCAAGGGCATCATCCTTATTAGTTAAGAATAATACCCATGTGTATCTTGAAAAATCATCAACAATTATAAAAGCGCAATATTTTCCATCCAAGCTAGCGTACCTTGAAGGTTCAAATAAATCTTTATGAAGTGGTTTTGAAGTAGAAATATGATTTTTTCTTTTAAAAGAGGTTTTGATTTATTTACCAAATTGGCATGCTTCACAAATTTTATCTTTTTGAAAATCAATTTTTGGAAAACCTTTAACTAAATCATTTTTGGAAATCTTTGAAATCAAATTCATGCTTGCATGTCCTAGTTTTATATGCCATAACCAACTATCATCATGCAATGCCGAAAAGTATTTATCATTAGTGGATGCACATTCTAGGTCAATGGTATAAACATTACCACATCTATTTCCAATAAATAAAATCTTGTTATCACATGCATTCTCAATAACACATCTAGATTTATTAAAAGTAACTTTATAACCTTTGTCACACAATTGACTAATACTAATCAAATTGTGTTTCAAGTTTTCAACTAAACATACATTTTTAATTAAAGTTGATGAAATTTTATCGACATTTCCAACTCCGAAAATCTTTCCTTTTGAATTATCTCCAAAAGAAACATCTCCACCATTTTCGATTTTGGTGAAACCTGAAAACCATGTATAGTTTTCGGTCATGTGCCTTGAGCAACCACTATCCAAGAACCATTTATTTTTCTTTTTCTTTGATCCCCGTAGAAAAAGTTTCTAAGTTTTAGGTATCCAAAACTTCTTGGGTCCTTGTATGTTAGCAATGGTTCCTTTTGGAACCCAAATACATTTCACACCATAATATGCATTTCTTTTACTGGACATCTATTTTTCATGTGTCCATCTTGATTACAATGATGACATACAATTTGATTGTTAATAGAGGTGCTTTTCACAAAGTAGTTCTTATAATATTTTTGTTTCAAGTTTAGCTTACATCCAATACCTCCTTTGTCAAACACACATTTTTGTGAATTGAGCATATTTTCCAACATCTTTTGAACATTTATAAACTTTAGCACAATTTCATTTAGTTCATTATTTTTCTTCTTAAGCACTTCATTCTCTTTCATTAACTCATCCACATGCGATTTTTCATGTTCATAAGTGCTTTGTTTACCTTTAAGAGTTAAAGTTTTATCATGCAACATTTTAGTCTCTAATTTTAATTCTTTTATCTTCTCATTATTGCATTTTTCCAGGGCATCTTTTTCATTTATAAGTTCTAGCATTTTCTTTTTAAGGCATGCATTCTTTTTACCAATTTTCATCAACTCATTATGTAATTCTTTAAAAGCATCATACAATTCATCATAGGTAGGATCACTAACCTCATTGAGATCATCATCATCTCTTATTGCCATAAGTGCTAGGTTTTCATGCAATTCATTTTTATCACTTGAATCTTCATCGCTATCATCCCAAGTAGCAACCATGGCTTTCTTCTTGAGTTTGTTGAGAAGCGGGCATTCCGATCTTATATGGCCAGGCTTTTTGCATTCATAGCATATGATTGCCTATTTCTTCTCATTTTGATTCTTGAAGTTTCTAAATCTTTTTCGCTCACTGGTTTTCTTGAAGAATTTTCTAAACCTCCTTACTAGCATGGCTAACTCCTCATCATCCAGTTCACTTTCATCATCACTCTCAAATTTTAAAGTTTTAAGAGCAATGTTTTTCTTCTTTTCCTCATCCCCTTTTTTGGCTGCTAAGTCTTCTTCACATGAAATAAGAGAGCCAATTAAATCATCAAGAGGTAAAGTATTTAAATTTTTGGTCTCTTCAATAGCAGTCCTCTTAGGTCTCCATTTCTTAGGAAGTGACCTAATGATTTTCTTTACTTTCTCACTATTTGAAAAAGTTTTTCCCAAAGCTCCTAGGGTGTTCACTATATCCGTAAATCTAGTATACATAGAATACACATTTTCATTTTGTTCCATTTGGAACAATTCATATTAACGAGTGTATCTACTAATTTTGGACTCTTTAACTTGATTTGTCCTTTCATACACAACTTCAAGTTTATTCCATATTTTTTGTGCACTTTCACAGCTAGATACTCTATGGAATTCTTTCTTATCAAGAGCAAAAAATAAGGCATTCATTGCCTTGGAGTTTAAGGACATCTTTCTCTTTTCTAACTTACTCCATTGACTTGATGGTTTAGGAATATCATCTCCTACTTCATTTTTGAACATAGGCATGAATGGACCATCACAAAATTTTCCAAATTTCATAATCTAGTTTTCCAATATGCATAGTCATTACTGTTGTGCAAATTTTATTGAACTCGTAAGTGCACGAATCTATTGTAGTATAGATCAATGGTGACGAGTGTCGATCTCACGAGGTGGTGGATTTTAATTGTGTGTAGAATTAATTTTGTATGAGGTGGTTTGATATGTGGTGGAAGTGATTTAAATTATCCTAAAATTTGAATTAAAATGGCGAGAAGAAATTGAAGAGAAAACTATTATGATTGAAGTACTTAGGTATCTGGATCTTGTATCAACATGCACCATGGGCTAAATAATTCTTATTAATGCCAATTAAATCATGAGGGAGGAATCCACACCTCATGAACCACACTCTAATCAATATGGTGTTAAGGGCTTATTGTGCTAAATAATAATAACCTTGTACTAGGTAGCCAGTGAAACCAGGGCGGTATCTAGACAAGAACATTATTATTTATCGACGAAAAGTCAAAACATCTACAAAAACTAGAGGGGAAGAGAAAATAAATTTACCAAATAAAGCCCATGACACATGTTGAGACTTCACCTTTAACCCAAGTTTGAAAGAAAATTAGCTACTCATAATTGAACTAGGGGCAAAATGAGAATTTATTAAAATACGTAGAAAATACAACATGGAGAAGGAATTACAGAAAATAGACTCTAAAAATTGATTCAGAGATGCCAAATTAAGGGGGAGACCCCCTTTTTGTAGATACATTGAGTAAATCATGGCCATCGAATTAAAAACAGTTTGGACGCTCAAGATTGCACCACGTCATCAGTCAACAGTTCACGTCAACAATATACGGTTTGGTTGAAAATAATCTCATGTATTGCATGTACCGTACGTGCGTTTTTTGGTCCACTAATATGCTGCCACCTCACAATCAACAGTACATAAGAATTTTAGTCTAACATGATCATGACACCTCATCAGTCAATGCCACATCATCGGTCAATGCCACGTCATCGATCCGTCTATGTGAACAGTGTCGTAAACAGTAACGTAGACAGTACCGTATATGTGAATAGTACCGTCAAAGAACGGTGCTAATTGTGGATTATTCTTCTTTAAAGATTGAGTCATTTAGGATTGCCATGGATCTTTTACTCTAGACAATTAAGTCCTAACAAGAGAACAAGACTCTGATACCAATTGAAATTCTAGTTATGCAATCCAAGAGGGGGTGAATTGGAATTCTAAAAAATATTCAATTCTAAAGCAAAACTCAATACAAATCTAAAACGAATTTAAAGCATTTAACAAATAAATTTATCACAATATAAAAGGATAAGGAAAAAGAGATTCAAACACGGGAATTTTTACGTGGTTCGGCCAACCTTGCCTACGTCCACGCCTCTAAGCTTTTCGGGCTTGAGGATTCCACTAAGCAAGCCTCTAAGACTTCAAATGCTTACATTCGACTTCTAAGGTGTCAATAAACCTTTACAACAAGAGATTATCCCCAATCTCTTAACCCAAGTGTATCCCAAAACTTACAATCACTCAATTTGATTTTAAAGAATATAACAAAACAAATCTCTATCACATAATGAGTTTGATTACAAATGAAGATCCAAAGTGTGAGTAAACAAGATGAATAAAAGAATTTAGGTTCAATGAATATTGTTTGCTAAAGAATTTACTCAATAATAATTATTGGAATCGTTGAAGCTTGAATTTGATTTAGCTTATTTATAGTTGGAGCTGAAAACTAGCCGTTATTGACTTTTTACTCACTGTCGAATCGCCGTTAAGTAGATGTCATATCGTCGTTTGACTGGTCAATATGACCATTGGATTGAATTTTTAAATTTTTGGATCGCCGTTATCTAGATGTTGGATCGTCGTTTTGTGTCCAGAGACTAATCTTCAATTCTGTTCGATGTCGGCGAGCCGTTATCAAGATGTCGGATCACCGTTTAGTGTCCAGAGACTAATCTTTAATTTTTTTCGATGTCGGCGAGCCATTATCAAGATGTCAGATCGCCGTTTTCTAATGTAACTACTGCAGTGAACTTTTTTACAAAAATTACAGTTTGGCCCCAACACTTTATAAAACTTGTCAAATAGGTCCATTTTCAGGATTTTGAGCAATACTTGTTATTATCAAAATCTCAAAGTTTTTTCAATTGAAACTATTAACAAGAGAATAACTAATTTTATAAAAACATTTAGAATATAAAGCCTTTATAAAGTGAGAATGATGATTTAAAAGTATATGAAAACTATTTTGAGCTTTTAAAAGATTAATTAATCTTAATCAAGTTTGTTGTCATCAAAATCAATAATAAAGAAATATTTATGTTAACAAAATTTTTGTAATTTAATATTTGTATTACTTGCATTAGTTCTAGGTTAATATAAATACCCCTAAGCTCTTTGTTGTAACTACTAAGTGAAACGTAAAGAATAAGAAAGGTAAAAAAAATGTAAACTATGAGTTGTGTGTTGTGTCTCTTGCAAAACACCAATAAGGTCTGTTAATTTACCAAAACTCTTTTATGGCCTAAAGGTTTCAATTTTTGAACAGTTTTGTCCTCATTGTTTTTAAACTACACCAATATAAACAACATCATCTAGTTCTAATCCTTCCTGGAGTATTTATGAGAAAATACTAAGAGCTTTACTATATTGTCCATGCGTAGCCAGCCCTAAAATCATGACACCGTAAGTCAACTAATTCTTCTTAGCCATCGTTCAAAAAAAATAAAGTCCCTTCTCTAAAAAGCCACATTTTACATACATATCTATCAAGGAAGTTTGTACTATGACATTCAGTGCACTTATCAAGGAGCCATAAGTGCACTTTCCCAAATCAAGAGCACCAAAATGAGTGCCAGCAGAGAGCACACTAACTAATATGCTTTCTTCAAGCCTCTAAAATTTCTCACTGTTCATTTCCTTAAAAAGCATCAAACACTTACACCACAACACATTGCTTGCATGGGCTGTAATGAGAGCACTCTAACAGCAATACTTTTTTGATCCATTTACTTGAAAATAACAAAAGCAAACATTATCTTCTCACACTTGCCATACATATTAATTAAAGAGTTTTGTATAGACAAAACACATTCAAATCCTATCTTAAATGCATGCCCATAAATTTGCACTCCCGGTTTCAATACTTTTAACATAGCATTGCCTTGAAAAGAGCTAGAAATATAAAATTATGAGGTTCCACTCCTCTCTTAAACTTCTTAGTATAAAGAAACAAAGCTTCTTTAAAACTTTACATCCTTAAGAAATCCTCTAATCAAGGCATTGAAATAAAAAGCTTTGGTTCATCGATTTGTTGAAAAATTGAGTAGGCATAATCCATGCTGGCCTAATGTGAGAGAGCACAAGTTGCCACAAGATTGCTTGCGCCAAAAGAGTTTCAAAAGAAACCCTATTCCACAATGAGGGCATGAACTTTCTTAAATTCTTCTATGTTCTTACATCTCTTCAAGATTGATAAACATTCTTGTTCCTTCAACCTCAGATTAAGCTCAGGGCTTTTTGGTGGTTTTTTAAGTTGTGTCATGAGAAGTGACAGATAAAGGACTGATGTCTTAGTAATGTTACTGCTATCCACATTATTATTAATCAATCAAGATTTGTTAATGAACTGTAAGTTTAAGTGAAATGGGAAGAATAACTGATGGAGCATGAGAAGTATCTGACTTTGAGAAAGAATTGAATATCATCCATGAGATTTGAGAAAGAATTTCAGCCAAAAAAAAGTACTTCAAATCATGTTATCAGACAAGATAGGATAACTTGTAAGATTCTTCATTTGAGATATAGAACTAGTTTATATCTTGTAATGTTAGCTCCCAAAGCCATGCTTAAAACAAAAGTTTTAAAGTGAGTTAGCAATTTGTGATTGCAAAATCTAGATCCTGATTTTGACAAATTTGAATTTGTGCATCCAGATTTTTTAGTTATTATTTTTAAATAAAAGATTACGGGCAAAGTTAAAATAAATAAAATTTTTAATATTTTTTATAGTATTGACTTTGGTTGACTTTAAAAAATCTAACAACTTTTCTGATATGTTTTAGATGAAGTTTTTATCACTTTGCCAATTTCTTCTTCTCAATTTTCCTCTCTCTCTCATATGATGCAGTGAAGGTAGTAAATTTAAAGCAATAAATTTAACATTCATTCGGCCTTTAACACTACTACTTTGACAAAAATTAGATTAAAACATATGATTATTTCCAAGGGAAAATACTACTGGCCTAACGAAAACATTATTTATCATAGAGTGTTATAACTATAGTGTTGAGTACTAGAGAATGCATATTTATAAAAGGTAAAATTATCATTTCGTGCTTCAAATCTCATTAACATTTCTACTTTTATTTGTTTAAATTCTCTAAGCTTTTAGTATGTGTGTTTTATTATAATTTAAGCATTTTATGTATTTTGAGGGATATTTTAGCTATTTCACAACTAACGAGAAGTCGGACAACAAAACAGATGACGTTTTTTAACTCAAAATAGTTGAAAACCTTAGAAGGAGTATAAAATTATATTTGGAACTATTCACGTATATGGTACTGTTCACATATACATATTTTTCACAAGTATGACACTGTTCACATATATGGTACGATGATGTTCCATTGACCAATGACGTGGCATTGACTGATGATATGACAGTATCCTATTGGACCAATGATATGGCATTGACTGATTATGCGGCGTTGACTGATAATGTAGCATATACCGATGATGTGTTAGGATGCTATCAAACCAAAATACTGATGTGGCATTGTTCGATGATGTGGCAATATCTTATTGGACAGAAATTCTAATGTGGTGTTAATTGATGATGTGTTCCAACCAATCATAGCTTTCCACATGGCGAATCCTGAGTGTCCGAATTATTTTCATTCGATGGCGCCATGATTTACCCATTGTATCTATAAATAAAAGGCTCTCCCCCAATTTGAGACCTTTAAATCTATTTTTGAGCTCCATTTTCTTTAATTCTCTCCATTTTGTATTTTCTATGTATTTTAATGAAATTATCATTTTCCCCTAACTCAATTATGAGTGGCTAGTTTAGTTTCAAGCTTAGGTTGAAAGTAAAGTCTCAACATGATCCATGGGCTTAGTTTAGTAAGTTTATTTTCTTTTGCTCTCTAATTTATGTGATTGTCTTGACTCATTATCGGCAGACAGTGTATCTTGTCTAGATTTTGCATGGTATACCGTCTTAATGAAAGATCGTTATTGTCTAGCGCAATGAGCACTTAGCATCATATTAATGAGAGAGAAAATTCTCCTCTAGTATTTTGAAAGTCGAAATTCGCCTCTAGTATTTTGAAAGTCGTCTTGACTTAGTATTGACAGAGAGAATATTTAAGCTAGGGAAAATATTTACCGTCCACCCGTTTTTTTCAACTTTTTCAAAAATACACAATTCCTTTTTTTTTTTTTTGTTACTGGAATCCACCAAAAGTTACATTTGGTTTCACTTTTCCACTTCCTTTTGGAATCCGTTAAGAAAACTAACGAAAACTTAAAAAAATGACCATTTTACCCCCAAAACGAAAATTACAATTTCACCCTAAAAATGCTAAAAATATTCATATTTAATGATGAATATTATTATTGGTACGTTAATGAAGTACAAAAAAAAATCTTAACTACAAGAGATGATAACTCAATGAATAATAGAACTCTACTTATCTTAAATTCAATAGATAGTTTGCGAGATTGGGCTATTTTTAATACTACTGTTATAATTTAGCATTCTAATTACAGACATATTTAAAAACAAAACCTTGTATTTGATGGTTGTGGAATTAATTTCTTTATTGACCGATGGGGAAAATAATTAGATTTAATCTGATTAGTTTTTACAATTTTTAGGGTGAAATTGTAATTTTCGTTTTGGGGGGTAAAATGGTTAGTTTTTTTAATTTTCCGTTAGTTTTCTTAATGGATTCTAAACGAAAATGGAAAAGTGAAATAAAATGTAACTTTAGGTGAATTCCAGCAAAAAAAAAAAAAGGAATTGTGTATTTCTGAAAAAGTTGGAAAAACAGGTGGACTGTGGATATTTTCCCTTTAAGCTGTTTAGTGGATGGTCTTGCCTCGTTATTGACAGAAGGATTATTATCGTCTGGCACATCATGTTCTTTACACTACACTTAGTGGAAGATCATTACCTCTGGCACACTAAGCACTTGATATTATATTTATTAGAGTGAAGATTATAAGTAGTGGAAATACCCCATATGAATTAATCGGAACTAAAAAGGAAATATTAAGCACATGGTGAATGTTGACTGTGAATCCAGAGACTAAAATATTTCATTTGCATTTATTTCATCTTTAATTTATTGCCGCCTTTTTAATTTAAAATCTTAAGATAAAACATAAAAAAAAAATCACTTCCAACCAACTCATGTTTACACCTAGAAAATTAACCCTATTCATAATTAAATCTACCTCCTCGTGAGATCGACACTCGTTACCACAAAATCTACTCTATAATAAATTCGTGCGCTTAAAAGTACAATAAAATTTGCATAACATGTAGATTCCATCATTGGTTATCTTCTAAATAATTGATTTCTTTAGAACCTTGATGTTGCATACTCTGCGCAGATTTAGGTTGTTTAGACACTAAGCAATATATTCCAAAATATCTCTATAGTCAGTCCTCCATTATTTACTTTGTGTAATTTTTTCCAAATCTTAAGACAATATTCCTAAAGTTAGCTCCAAGTTGCTAAGGTTAAATGCGATCATTTATGTTGGAATTGGCATTCATGATGGGCTAGATTGGTCTAACATAAAGAACAATCTAGAAGCTTCTTTTAGATAGAGTTTGGTATGATTGTTGTAAGTCTAATTGGACTCTAAGAGTTATAAAGTCTTCTGATTGACTTCTATCACTTTCATGAGCTTAAAAGTAAACACACTTATAGTTTCTATAACATGTGTGTGTGAGACGGGACATATACGTAGAACATATTAAAAATTCAAAGAAACTTACTGAAGATTTAAGTGTGTAAAGACAAGAGAAAAAGATAGTAGGCTCTTGTAATGTGGTCTGAGGAAATTTTCTTTTTTATGATTATCCTCCAACTATAGGCATATAGTGCACTATAAGAACAATACCTACTATGACAAACAAAAACTATCATAGTAAGGGTGGATGACAATTGTTCATACTATCATTGTACCCAACGTCAAGAATTTAGGACATAATAATACAAGTCATGACCTGTGATAGATATAATCAATTACACAATTGTCATAACTTTATTTAAAGGGAAATATAACGATTTTCAATTTCGGTCTTTTTTTGAATTTTGCGCTCTATATTTTGAATTTTTTTTGGGTAGTCTTTAATTTGGTGTGAAAATAGAAATTATAATTAATTGATTTTTTTCAATTGATTAGAAAATTGAAATTATAATTACTAAAAATGACTATTTTTTATACCATTAAATTAACATCATTTTAAAAAAGATCCTACGATTGATTTATAAATGAATATTTCATAATTTAGCAAATTAATTAGATTATTAAAATTAATATTGCAATTAAAAATTAACTGTAAAAAGAATAAATAAATAACTTTCA
Source organism: Citrus sinensis (assembly GCF_022201045.2). NCBI lineage: Eukaryota > Viridiplantae > Streptophyta > Magnoliopsida > Sapindales > Rutaceae > Citrus > Citrus sinensis. Next base: position 20,228,560 of record NC_068560.1, read on the forward strand.
CTAATTAATGATAATTGTCAACAACCATAATTTATCCAAATACTGATCAAGTCCAACATAAATAGAACAGTATTGTAACAACATAAAAACTAGATTCCAGCAACACATACAAGAGTAATGAACCATGATTATTTCATTTCCAGTAACACAAGGAAGCCAACAACAATCATTTCTAGCAACACAAAGAAAGCTAATAGCATAGTTCATTTCCAACAACACTAATCAGATTAAGAAAATTCATTCTAGCAGTTTTGGTGAAGCATACAACAAATACCAATCTACGAAGAAGGTAAATGTGCAAAGCTGCATCAATATCCATGACATGTTTTTTCATCAAAGAAAAAAGGTAGCCAACTCTAAAAGTACCCACAACCTTTCTCATTTTCCAATGTACCAAGTGTAACAAGCTAGGTAACTGCATAAGTAACATACACCTTCCTCAAATTCAAAGTCCGTGACAACTCATGTAGATTCAAATATAAGGCAATAAAATAATAGCTAGCAATGCTTGTATTCAATGAACAAAGTTTGGTAAATTAACTTGTTTCATCAATAAACTCACAATAACAACATAATAGGTAAGGCTTGTCTAAGACAATAACAACTGCTCCAGAAACATGGTTTGCTCACTTAATATAGATTTCATTTAATTTAACATCAGAATATGTTGTCTTTCTATTGATCTATTAGCAAAAAATTAAAATTATGTAGTGAAACTTTGACACAGGACTTGTTCTTTTTTACAGATTAAATTATGATCAACGAACTTACATTGTCCATTTGTACAGAAAAGTCATTAATCAAGTCTTTCATGAATATCATGACATAAACTCCACACACAATTGAACTTATTGGTTGTTGTGGGACCTATTCACAATCAGCAATTGCACAATTCATTATAATAACAATTAAGCATGCTAGTATATAATTATAGTTAAGATAATAGGTCATACCTCTACAGATTTGACCATCTTATTATAATTTCATTTCTCCTTAACCTCTCATGCTATAAGCATTGACATGGAGTTGGAAACAAAATTGTAAAAATGTATCTATGAACTATGTTAAAGTATTTTACATTGACAATGGTAATCAAAGCAAACAAATATATACTTTAACAAGCTCTTTCAAATCATCATTAATATATGTCCCATTAGGAATCGAGATAATAAATTCCTTTTTCAACACGTCAAATATGACCAATAACCAATGGTGGCTATAACAAAAGAAAGAACTTTAAGGAAGTAATTTTAGTAAATTAAAGCAAGAAAGAAAATTAATATTAGTGGAAAATTACTAAAGGACCATGCTAGGGATTATAAGTCATATTTTGTTGATTCAATGTTTAAATGTTTCTTTTTTGTGCCTTGATGTTTAGGGTTGTCCCTTTTTTTTTTCCTTTTAACAGATCATTAAGCATCTCCATTGGAATTTCAACTGGTTTCAGTCTTGGACTCTTTCTTGGAATGGCAAAGAGTCTTTTGTTAGATGTATTTTGCTTTGCTGTGTTTGTTTTCTTATTATGGTTTAGTATTGGCAGGTTCTTAATTGCTATGCTTTTAGGTGTCCCTTACTTCTTCTTCTTTTCAAATGATCAAGCTCCTATGAACATAATTGCTGAATGAGTTTGGCGAATAAATAGTTCATAAATAGCTGAATGTTATGCACAATAAATTATTAGAAGTCTCTTACAAATAGCCTATGTAAAAACATAAAATATCAATAAACTAAACCTAGAAACAGCAAGTAAAAGCAATGAATATCAGCAAACTAAATCCAATAACAGCAAGTAAAAACATATGTATAAATAGTTAAATTGCAGCAAGTTAAATAAAAAAAAGCATGTAAAAATAGTACAACTGCAACAAACTAAATCCAACAACATGTATAAACAGTAGCAAGTAAAAACAACAAGAAAAAACAATTAATAACAACAAACAAATTCGAACAAAAGTAAGTAAAAATAGTGAATAGTAGAAATAGAAGCCAGGAATAACAAATGAAAATAAACAAAGGCAGCAAACAAAATCAAGAAACAACATATGTACAAATAGTAAAATTGTAGAAAATTGACCTTTAGTGCTTTACCAATTGCCTTAACTTCAATATAGTTAATAGCATCATTTTCAAGGGCAACATTGTTTTCAACAAGTATACGTGGGTAGCTGGAACTTGTTATATTTGAATGACAAGGTGTTTTTCTCACTTCATTCCTCATTTCTTTTAATTGATTGGTTAATTGATTATGTCCATAGACGATTCTTTTTTTCCCTCTGTCTATTAATAGGCCTTTGAAGCATTTGAAAATACATAGATGGGGTTACAAACTTGCTTATTCTTTGCATATGACTAAATCTTATAGTGTTTCCTAAAGATTGGGTGAGAATGATATTTTTTTTTCGAATGCCCACAGTTTCCCTTTCTTAGGTTCCATCTCTAGTTTATCCTTCCACATCAATAAATTAAGTGAAACTATTGTTATCAAAGTATAAGTGATCATAACAACCAGAATTAAAGTAGCAAGCACTCATTTCTTACTATCTTTTTAATAATTGCTTCGATATCGGTGTGGTATCCTCTATTTCTCTTTTGCCAAGCTCTCTTCTAAAGAATACTCCTATCTACTTCCTCTTCAGTAAAGCTTGTTTTTTAGCACTATTAGACCATGAATCACAAAATAAAATGTAAGTAACAATCACTTTTTACATTAACCAAACACTATTGGTAAACTAAATAAAATGTAAGTAACAAATGCACAATACATATCACTTCTTACATGAACCCAACATAACCTTTTATACTTAGACGATGATTAAACATATTTTGTGCCCACCTAATTTTATTCACACTACTAATTTTCTATTTAAATTAACCAAACAGACAATGGATAAACATATAAGGAATAATGCCATGAGCATGAATATATAATTAATGCGTAAATTAGATACACTAACCTGAAATTCTTTGGATAGTCTTCCCATCACAAACTTAACCTAACTGTCCTTATCAATAGTGTTGTATCATGTTGGTGGCTTGAAAAGCCTTTTATGATTATTAACATAGTTCATCATTAGAATATACTTAAAGTTTTGAAATGTGGCTTCAATGACTTGTAGTACTTACTCCCTACTCCAAGGATGAACAACAAAGTAAACCTTCAAGTTTGAGAATCAAAATGAAATAATGAGGATATTTACAATACTGAAATAAAGATTAAAACATTTCAAATTTTTCTAGCAACAATAATGTTGTGCAAATTTTAATGTACTCGCAAGCGCACGAATCTATTGTAGTATAGACTAATGGTGACGAGTGTCGATCCCACGAGGAGGTGGATTTTAATTATATGTAGAATTAATTTTGTAAATGGGTGGTTGGAATTGTGATGGAAGTGATTTAAATTATCTTAAAATTGGAATTGAAATGGCGATAATAAATTTTAAAATTGGAATTGCAATGGCGAGAATAAATTGAAGCGAAATCTATTGAAATGACGTACTTGGGTATCTGGATCCGTATCAACATGCATCATGGGCTAAATAATCTGTATTAATGCCAATTAAATCATGAGGGGGGAATCCACACCTCATGAACCACGCTCTAATCAATATGGTGCTAAGGGCTTATCGTGCCAAATAATAATAACCTTGTACTAGAGAGCCGGTGTAACCAAGGCGGTATCTAGACAAGATCAGTATTATTTGTCGACGAAAAGTCAAATCATACACAAAAACTAGAGGGGAAAAGAAAATAAATTTACCAAATCAAGCCCATGACACATGTTGAGACTTCACCTTCAACCCAAGCTTGAAAGAAAATTAGCCACTCATAATTGAACTAGGGGCAAAATGGGAATTTATTAAAATACGAAGAAAATACAAGATGGAGAGGGAATTATAGAAAATGGATCCCAAAAATAGATTCAGAGATATCAAATTAGGGGGGAGGCCCCCTTTTTATAGATACATGGAGTAAATCATGGCCATCGGATTAAAAACAGTTTGGACGCTCAGGATTGCGCCACCTCATCAGTCAACAGTCCACGGTTTGACCACGCGGATGAACAGTAACACGGTTTGACCCGGATGAACAGTAACGCGGTTTGGTTGAAAATAATCCTGTGTGATGCATGCACCGTACGCGAGATTTTTCGTCTACTGATATGCTGCCACGTCACCATCAATAATACATAAGAATTTTAGCCCAACAGGATCGTGACACCTCATCAGTCAATGCCACATCATCGGTCAATGCCACGTCATCATCCGTCTATGTGAATAGTGTCGTGAACAGTAACGTATACAGTACCGTACACGTGAATAGTACCGTACATGTGAATAGTGCCATTTTTCCTTTTATGCTCCTCCTAAGGTTTTCGACCGTCCTGAGTTCAAAAGTGATGTCCGTTTTGCCGTCTGATTTCTCCTTTATTGTGAAATGACTATAATACCCCTAAAATACATAAAATACTTAATTAAAATAAAACACATGTAATTAAATCACAAGAAGGTTAAATACATAAAAGTAAGGGTTGTTAGTAAGACTTGAAATGTAAAATGACGGTTTTCTCCTTTATAAATATGCATTTTCTAACCCTCAACAAATAACACTAAAAAAATCCTTATAATTTCCTATTTGCACCTTAACAAACTCTCATAGACGATCCTTTGTATCATCTAAACCCTAAGCCAATCGTTGTAGAGGATTGAAATTGATGTATGAGCCAAAACACCAATATACATAGACAAATCATTAGGTTCTACACCAACTGGAACACCAAGGCTATTGTATTTGACCACAAGCTTTCTAGCTCTCTTCCTCTTCTTGTTTTTATTTTGATCGAACAGTCCACCCTTGCTTCACTTACTGCTCTCAGGTTTAGAATCATTACCATCTCCTAACTTATCAATATTAAGGACATGATCAGCTATAGTGGTTCTAGATAATATCCTTTACAGATAAGTGCCTCATGGTATTCTACTTTCTCACTAGCAGATCCGTCATATTGCTTATAAAAACTTATCAAAATGGGCATCAGAATGCTTGGGCGAATAATTCTCAATGAAATTTTTTTCCTTTATCCATAATTAATAGCACAACTGTAAAACAAAATGAAATTATGAGGACATATTAACGTATCAATACTACCAAAAACTAAAAATGAAATAATAAGAACAAATAACATAAAATACTTCTTATATGAACCTTAACATATATCATTTTCTCCTACTCAACAGATTGCATAAGCAAACAAACACAAAAAATACTCAATGTTCAATCTGAATTCCTTTCTTGCTATAGCATGCGTAGATTACAACATCATAATCAAGAGAGTTTATGTTATTGGCACTTGGAAATTATGTGGTAAATGAAGGATATTCAATTACATCTTTACTTCTTTACTTCTTTATGTGGGTTTGCCTCTTCTAGGCATTTGACATACAACTAACCACTTTCTATCAATCTGATTAAGCATATAAAAAACTTGGTTGGCTTGAGAAGCTAAATAAATAGATAAGATTTATGACCTAATCGTTGCAAGTTTACTCAAGTAAATCCTAACCTATCCTTTATAATTCTCCCTTTGGTATGTACTCAGTCATACTTTATCATTGGAATTTTAAACATAACATAATTTAGATCCCAAATCTCTCTAATTACTCCACAGTATGTGATGTTAGAAGTGACAAGATTTTTATCTTTCAAACTTGCGACTGAAATTGTTTGTGCAACTAATGATGCTCCACTATTTTGAGTAACTCTATTTAATTCTCGATCTCGTGTAACAAAGTGAAAACCATTTATGTTATAACTAGGTGTTGGAAAATATACGAACAAGACCCTTATGATTACCAACAGATTTTTTGTAAAACATCGTTCTCTACCAATACATTTGCCTATTATTAATAGACAGGAACATAATGTTAAATAGGCACAAACTGAAACTGAAAGGAAAAATTAAATTAATTATACTTTAGTTTCTTAAAAATCTTTTATGTTAGTTAATTTGCAAATGTTCGGTTGTGTTCATCTTGCAACCACTTCTAATTTTTTTGTGGATGGCAAAGTTATAGCCAATCCATATGCTCAATAAAAATCAGTTACAAAGAAAAAATTTCTTAGGTTTCTAAACTACCAAAACTTGATATCAGTAAAGTTAAATAACACAAGTTAGATAACATCGCCTTAGGTATAGCTGAACCTCTTCAGTGTTATACAAAACATACAAGAGTGTTTGATCTAATGAAGTTCGATCAACTTCCACCATTTGTCCACTACTCATTGGCTTGTCAATTTTTAAATTTTGCACATGTCTAGGTGGAACCCAATTGTGGGCATGTTTTTCATGTATTTTGCACAAAATTCAAATGTTTCTTACGCAATATAACTCTCTGCTATGCAACCCTCAGCACAGTTATGATTTCAATCACAACCTTTTAAAGTTTTCATGTATTGTTCAAAAGGATACATCCATCGAAGATACATGGGGCCACATCACCTAATTTCACTGACTAAGTGAATAATGAGACAGACCATTATGTCAAAAAAAAGAAGTGGAAACATTTTTTTAGCAAGGATAGAATCTCTACAAGGTTCTTTTCTAATTCATCTAGTGTTGTCACATCAACCAAGTTGCACACAACGAATTAAAGAAAAAACATAACCTAATGATAGCTTCTTTAACATGTTTTGGCAACACACGCCTTATAATAATTGGCAAAAGTTGCTATATAAGAATATGGCAATCATAGGACTTGATATTTAAAGAGTATCTAGTAGGAACCTTGATGTTTTTCAAAGCTGTACAAAACCTTTCTTTTCCCTCTTTAGTTAATGTGTAACAAATAGGAGCAACCCATGCACGATTATGATTTCCTTTAACTTGTGGAGCTAATTTGCCCAAATTTTCATTTCCATGAGATCCATCCTTGACTTCAAGCAATCTTTAAACTTTCCAAGAATATGCAACAATGTGTTGTAAATGCTCTCACACACATTCTTTTCAATATGCATAATATCTAATTGATGCTGGACAAGTAAGTACTTCCAATACTCTAAATTATAGAATATGGATTTCTTCTTTCACCACATGAGATCATCATTGTTTTGACTTTTGCGCTTCTTGCTATTGCTTTTCCTCCATCTATTATTAATAGACTCAACCAGTTAGAAAATTTCATCCCCGTTCAATAGTTTCGGAGGGGGATCATCACATACACTATTTTTAAAGGGTTTTTGCTTAGAACCTAAATTCATGACCATAAGGAAGCCAAAGCCAGTTCTAATTCTATGCATTTTCACCATTATGTTTAAGTATATATTTTGGTGTTTCTACACCACAATATGGATAGGCGTGATACCCTTTAATGGTGCATCCCGCTAAATTTCCATATGTTAGAAAGTTATTTATTGTCCATAGTAACATAGCTCACAAATTAAAGTACTCATTTCTGGAGGCATCATATGCCTCCACCCAACATCTTATAAAGTTTACAATCCTTAATAAGAGGTTACAAATACACATCAACGTCATTACCCAATTGTTGAGGACCAAAAATCCAGAGGGAATACATCATGAATTTTAGTTTCATGCACAACCATCGTGGAAGATTATAAGTTATAAGAATTATTGGCCAGCATCTATATGTACTATTAAGTGAGCTATGATGATTTGATGCAAAGGTTGGTCATTTCTTATCTACTATCTTCTAATATGGTGAGTTAGTCGGATGTTAGAGTTTACCATCAACCACCCTCTCATTTGCATGCCAAGTCAAGTGCTTACAATTTCTGATGATTGGAACAAGCACCTAAACCTAGGTATAGGAGGAAAATATCATAAAACCTTTGCAAGAACCGCTTTCCTATAAATTACCTAAAACATAGAGGTTGAAATTTCATTATTTTCAGGCAAACCATCTACTAAAACACTCAACAATACAATAAAGTTATTGCCAGACCACCCAAATCTACCATTCACATTCAACAATTTCATTAAAAAACTTAACTTATTAAATTTTTTGCATCCTGAGTACGAAGGTTTCTTAGCTTGTTCTAGTATCTCTATAAATGCCTTAGGGTCCCCATAACAACCCTTATAAGCATCATTAACCATTTCTAACTCATTACTATTGTCAAACTCTATATTTTATAGGTCAAAATGCTTTTCTTTTTTAGGAGAACGAATTTGACAAATCTCCTTGCCATGCTAAAACTAATTGTCATATTTCACATCAAAACCATCCATATATAAATGATCTTTTATAGTTGTAAGTGTTTCAAATGATAAATTCCCACAATCAAGGCATGGATACCTAATGACACTACAACCTCCAACAAATTTTGTAGAAAAATGTATAAATTATTCGACACCATTTTCATATTATGGTGACAATCGATTATAGTGAATCCAAGACTTATCCATTTCTATCTTAACAATTAATGTTTCTGGCATATTCATAAAACAAAAAAAGAATACAACAAACTCATAATGAATTTCTAATGCCATAGCACCCACGTGAAATAAACAAAAAAATGAACCTACATGAGGCCAAAAACGTTAAACATAGTTTGGCCTATATAGTTTTTTTTTTTTTTTTTTTGTATTAGAGAAACAACATAATAGAAAAGTATGGTCATGGTCCATAAACAAATTTCAAACTTACAAATACAACAACTAAGAAAGCCAATAAATCAAAATTCATAATTTCCAATAGTCTACCCTCCTATTATAATATAAATATAATGAATATGTCATGGCCACAATAAACAAATTATATAAAATCATAATTATAAATTTAAAGATATTTAAATTTTAAGTGAGTGTATAACAACTTCAAAAATAAAAGTCAAATAATAGAGGATAAGAAATAGAACTTACCAATTAAACACAACAATATGTTTCTGTATTTAATTCCAAGTGCAACCAACAATAATATTTATTACTGAAATATATTTTGAATGATCAGTTGATAGAATACCAAAACTTGGATAAACTACAACTTCAAATAATATATATCAGTAGAACAAAAATGAAAGCAAACATAAAGAAAAGATTAAAGTAATTTAATACAAAACCTTCAACAATTCAAGAACACTGGACTATCAAATTTATGAAGCAATCATAGCTATTTATTGTTGACAAGCTATTATTATGATTGAAGACAACAAAAATTACAATAGCAGCACCACATGCATATGTACATGACTATAAGAGGTAAGAATCCCTCAATTTTATATAACAAAATCATTTGCTGAGAATCCCTCCTTAGCCTTTGCTACAGTTAATTCAAGCCAATATTTAAAGAATTAGTTATTATAACATAAAGATATATAACTTATAGATTATCTCGTCTAAATTCATGCATTAACACTCACTCAACTTAACAAAGCTTCAATATCAAAATTACCTAGAATAAGAAAAAAAATCAAATAGAGACGCATGAACTTATATTTTGTATCGGTTATAACTACAAGGCTACAATATGCTACATGGTTCATTCAATATTGCTTATGTAAATTTTTATCACACAATTTTAGTGCCCGGTAATAAAATTACACTATGCAATGCATGATTACGACTCAAAACAAAACTCAAACTATTATTACAGAGCATTTTCTTTGGAAATTATTTAGTAAATTAATTACTACAATCTATCTAATACATGCAAATACATTTCAATTTTTTAGAAATCATTTACTACTTTACATAAAAGTAGAATGAATAGTTAAAATTAAATACATGCAAATACAACGACTCACCAAAAGGGTATGAAGAGGCTGAGGTTTCAACTTCGGCAACAACGATTTAGGTCTTCTTTTCACGGAAAATGATTGGGTTTCTTTCAATCAACGAAAATGCTATGGCTTTTGTTCTCATTCCAATCTGGGTTTCGACTGAGACTGATTTCAACGCAACAAAGAAAGATGATTGAGTAACAATGGCAGACACGAACAATGAGAACCGCATTGAACGACTAGTGTTTGGGTGTTGTTAATTTCCTATGGTTAGGCTTCGAGGGTTTGCTGCTAGTATGTTGTGTTTTAAGATTTCTCAAGACTTAGAAAAATTTTCAACTCCCTCCTCACAAAATGTTTCCCCCTTTACAAAATGCAATGTTTTATTTTTTTTACAATTTTTAATTATAATTTAAATTTTTTATTGTAACAAAAACGACGAATTTCACTTTTTTATGGTAATAAAATATTTTTAAAAATAAAGTCAATGATGTACGATTTAAGTCAACATAAAAAATCAGACATGCATTCTTGATAGCCAAAAATCTATCAATAGTCTATCATAGTTTCTTGATGGACAATATTTCCAACACAAATATGTCATAAATTCATGACAAAAAATGAATCTATCATGGTTTTACTGTTGTAGGCCTCTAGACCAAAAACCATCACAGAGAGGACTGTCATTGTATGTACTTTTTTTCTTGTAGTGGTGACATGAGGATTTTCCTTGTGATTATCCTAGGTCTCTGTTCAAATTGACGGTGACATGATCTCATTGTGATTCGCTTCTATGTTCAAGGATCAAAATGTACATTTTTGGATATCCCGTTAACTATATATTGAATATGCACTTATATCAACAATATAAGGATATGTTTCTTTTAATCATAAGGATTAGGGTTTCACCCATTACTTTACCTATAAACATGGCCTTTTATCACTATTCACGCATATTTCATTCAATCAACAACTAATTTCCCAACAAGCTATCCTCAACCAACACTCATTAGATACTTTAGATCATCATTGTTTTGTTCTTCATAAAGTGCATAAGGGGGAAATGGGGGGGAGAGAGAGAGAGAAGTTAAAAAATAAATATTTATTTTTAATTTTCAATGAGGGTAATTTTGAAAATAGGTAAGGTTAATTGAAAAGTGGGGTTGCTTACAAAAACTGAGAAGTTAAAAATCATCGCTATGTTTCGATAGGTTTGTATGCCACCATCCAATTAAATCTATCACTCAAATCTAATTATTTAAAAAAAAAAAGAGTGCACTACAATAAAAATGGGTAGTTTCGACCACATTTTTCCAAGGGAAAAAAAAGCCCTCGCTAAAGATACAATTTCCTAGGGATATTTATTGTTCGTAGGCAATTCGATAAAAGTAAACATATTATTACCGAGGGCACCAATTTCCTTGGAAATAAGCAGAGCATTCCCTTGTTAAAGATGTATATTTCCAAGGGAATTTGAAATCCATAAGTAAATGTTGCAAAAATCAACAATATAACCTACATTTTTTTTATCGTCGGAAAAATAGAAAATAAGCCGTCGGTATTGTAATAGTTTTTCGCGCGAAGCTATTACGCCAAAATTTTCTACCAACATCATCAATATTTCTTGGAATAAACAAAACATTCCCTCATTAAAGTTGTATATTTCCAAGGGAATTTTAAATCCGTCAATAATAAAAGCAAAAATCGGTAGTGTTTGCTACAGTCATTATTCCTCGGAAAAGTAGAAAAATTCCCTCAGTAAAATTTTGTGCGCCAAAATTTTCTACCAACGAGATCAATGTTTCTTGGAAATGAATAGAAGATTCCCTTGTTAAAGTTAAATATTTCCAAGGGATTTTGTAATCCATTAGTAATTAAAAAAAAAACATATTACCTAGAGTTGCTATCCCTCAGAAAAGTTGGAAAATGTCTCTCAGTAAAATAAATCACATTTCTCGCCATTAACACACCAAAAATTTTACCGACGGATTCAATTATCCCTCGAAAATTAAGAATTTTTTTAAATTGTTGATCTAATTTTATGAAGATACAAAAATCCCATCACTAATTCGTTGTCTCTCTAGTTAACGCATTGTGTTTGGAATTTTAGTTTACAACTTTTGTCTCTTTAGTTAAAATCATTGTATTTGGAATTTTAGTTTACAACTTTTAGTCACTATCATTCTTTTTCCTCACTAGCAAGAAATATTAGAGCTTGTTAAAGAAAGAAAACCATTCACGATTCAGTAAAAATTCCTTACCTGCTGCTTATTAAATTTATGACGACACTTCTTGTTTGAAGCAAAAAAATATAACTGTAGCAGATTTTCTTCATCAATTTTATAGATAGGATTTCTTTTATCATAGTTGGAAGGTTATTTCCATACCTTTCGTTTCCCAAGATAGATAGAATAAGATTATAGTATTATAGAGAAAATGTGATGTTCATACATTCCTTCATCTTTGCTATTTGTTTTCTAAACCAGAAGGAACTGCTCACACTGCTAATGAGCTACTTGATCTGTTATAAGCTTATAGACCGGAACCATACCCCTGGACTTTTGTGTTGGAGCGTCCAAATAATGATGGTAACAGTAGCCACAGTAAGAAGTACAAATTAGATTTAACTCTCCGCCTGTAAATATTTTCTTCTGTGTTGCACCACCCAGGTGATGTCTTCTAAACTATACTTCTTTCCTTTAAAACATTGAGGACAATGTTTCGTTCTGGTTGGGGGGAGAGAATAGTCTATAATTGTGGAATCTTGGTTAAGTTTTTACTGATTTTTTGTTGTAGAAACTAACTGTTGCTAACTTTTTGTGTTGAAGATGGCTGAATATGGAGTGTAGTGACTCTAGAAAAGCATCTCCATCGTTTAAAAAAAATAAAAAAAAAATCTTTTTCTTTATTAAGTTTTAATGTTCATTTTTCTTCTTCTTTTTAATTTCTCCTCTATAAATATACATTTTCAAATTTTTGAGTCGAAAATGGCTGAATATGAAGTGTAGTGCCTCTAGAAACGCATCTTTTTAAAAAATAAAAAATAAAAAAATAAAAACATTTTTTTTTAATTTGAAGTGTAACTTTTCTAATTAGTTTTTCTGCATCATTTTCACATTTCTACATGCATATTTTCCTTTCATATTTAGAATAGGTTGGGCAATAGAATGTTTTTTTTAAAAAAAAAATTGTGATTTGTTTTAACATTGGATGTCATAATTAATTTCATATTTTAGTATTTGTATTATCTTTGGTCTTAAGTGATGTTACGTTATGTTTGCTACTTTACATGTTGATGTCGAAGACAAATATGAGTTGCTTGAAGGAATAAACAAGTCATAATAAGTACCAAGTGAGTTTTTGAGCCTATTATTTTTCTTGAAGAGTAACCCTTTTGTCCATTCTTTATACAGCTTAACAGTTTATTATTTTATACACGATCTCTAGATTTCTTTTGAGTTAACTCTTAAAAAAATGTAAAATAAAAAAAAGAGAAAAAATGTGTGTTGCTACATCTGGAGGCTCATCTAATTAGTAGATATGGAAGATTATTTAGAGCCCTAAAAGACTATGGAAATGCTATTTTTGATCCGTTTGAGCCTTTCTAGCCATCCCTTTTATGAAATATCCATAGTTAACCCTTTTGAGCCTTAAAAAAAAAAATTTTCTTTGTGAAACTTATCATCTTGACCCACGCCGATTTGGAGTATTACCCGATTTCTTATAAGTTCCATCACCTATTTATGTTTGAGAAAAATATAAATAATTATTTTGTTCAATGACGTTGTGCCAAACAAAAGAAAAAAAACAACAAAACAAAAGAAAAAAAAAGAAAAAATATTGTTGTTTAACAAAAAAAACAATAATAGGTGAAATCCACCTTGCAATTTCCACAAAAAAATATATATATATATCTCTGCATTTTTTCTCAAACATACACTTTGTTTTCCTTATTTCTCTTCTTTGTTAGCCATGTCCCTAGCCTTCATTACATCCTAATAAAAGTCCTTCTTGATTTTAGGGAGCTATAGTCTGAAGTAGAAACTAGTTATATGGGCTAAAAAGATGTAGTGGTGTATATAAAAAATAAATAAATAATAATAAATAAACAAATAAATTGGGTTGACTAGCATTTTTGTTTGACTTGAGATCGTATTATTTCTAAGCTAAGGGCATATTTATTTCATCTTGGTGAGAGCATGTGATATCACTTCTTTATTATTTTCTCTCAATTACCATTCATTAGAGTGACTATTTTTATTGGGTTTAATTTCTTTATGAGAGTGTCACTACTTCCAGTGAGATTTTGGGGTTTGACATGTCATTCTTGAAAGTAACTAAGACAAAGTCTATTGGGCTGATTCATGTGGATGGTTGATGTGAGTGTGATGTTGCTTTATATTGGAGATAATGCTTATATTTTTATTTGATTGCTATCATTAATCTGATTGAATAAACACGAGTGTTTCTAAAAAAAAAATCATTTTGGATTTGAATTTTGTTTTTGCTTTATTTGCTAGGGACTAGCAATAACCTGGTTGGGGGGTGTGTTGAGTGTTAGAAAATGTATATTTATAAAGGAGAAAATCGTCATTTTACATTTCAAGTCTTACTAACAACCCTTACTTTTATACGGATCCAGATACCCAAGTATGTCATTTCAATAGAATTCTCTTCAATTTATTCTCGTCATTTCAATTCCAATTTTAGAATTTATTCTCGCCATTTTAATTTAAGTTTTAGCATATTCTAAATCATTTCCACCACAAATCCAATCACCCATTTACAAAATTAATTCTACACACAATTAAAATCCACCTCCTCGTGGGATCGACACTCGTCACCATTTATCTATATTACAATAGATTCGTACATTTGCGAGTTCAATAAAATTTGCACAACATTATTAACGAACTCAGCTTCAGCTAATCGTCACGTGAACAACTCGTGATCTTACTTAAGTTGAGTATATTCAAAACGATCTCATATGTTGCCGTTTCGGATTAAGTACTGGTTGTGCTTCTCATGTGAGCTACTTAAAGCTTCTGAACAATGCTGGAAACGCTGTTGTTTGCTGGTCAAGGTGTTTAAATTCACCTTTCAGCCAACAATTATGAATCATTTACGAAAGGATTATGAATCTTTCATTAACTAAATAAACTTATGGAATGGCTTTTGTTAATATGCATAGTACTAATTTACAAATTTTAATAGCTTATTGAAGTAAAATACTCTTCACTTTATTTTTTTTAAATAGCATTTTATTTTTATTAATTTTCACTGATCATATTTATATCGTTGATCTAATCTTCTTCTTTTTAAATGATTGGAAATTAAATTTTTCGCCAACCCATCTGAAAGGATTATGAATCTAAACTTCCTATATTTTGTACCATTACAAAAGGTTTTACTAACTAAACTAGCTAGTAGTACTGTAGCAAGTAAATACTTTTAGAGTAGGTTGAACAAAATATTCTTTTTAAAAAATATTTATGTGTTCATATATCATGTCCATTCTTTACATCCATTAGCAAGTTAGATGGCATATAAATATAGCATAATTCAATTAAGCAAATCAAAGAAAATTATAAACTAAATATATTTTTATTAAATTTCAGGAGCAACTTCTAAAAATTTGATTAAGTGATTTTCAAATAAATTTTGGAAGTCACTAAGTTCGAATTTAAAAAAAAAGTAAAAAGATGTAAAATTAATTTTTACTTTTTTTTATACATTAAGGACGTAGTTAGAAACTAGGCAACAATCGAACGCGGGTACACAGACCCATATAGATAATGCAATAGCCACCCTTCAGTTTCAGTTGGAGTATTTGGATAAACATGGAACCCAAGAGACAAAAAGAGAACTTGGTTTGTTGCGGAAACGTGGGTTGAGCAATTACTAATACTGCAACTTATGGAGAAATATAAATGTGGTGTTAAACAAATTTAAAGAAAATATAACACAATGATTTATGTGGTTCAGCGTAATGCCTACATCTACGGGCAAAGACTGAAAGATAATTTTACTAACAATGAAAATTTACAAAAGTGGGAAAAACTCACAAAACCCACAACCCCAATACACCCAAATGGAATCTCACTAGAATACTCAAGTGGAAGCTCTCTCATATTCTCTCAAAGAACTTACTTGCAATTGCTCTCTACTTCTCTCAAATTGGGATGATTAACAAATGAGAAATTGCCTTCTATTTATAAGGAAAAATGGGGTGCACTATTGCACCATCCCCAACAAAATTGTCAACATAAATTAGGCACCTACCTTAGGAATTTGTCTTCAAATTTGCTTATCCAAAATTGAATGCATGCATGGCAACAACCTATCAAATATTTGTTCCACCAACCTCCAATTTGTCAAAAAAACGATGTGGAAAATAAGCTTTATGGGCTGATTTTTCAACAATTCTCCACCTCAGCGAAGATTTAGTAAATCTGAGCCGACTATCAACAAACTACCTTCCAGTTTCTTCATTCTCTAGCTGCTTTTAAACTTGTAGGATGTTGATCAAGTTTTGAAAATGCTCAAACTTGATCGTCGTCACTACCTTGGTCAACATATCTGTGGGATTATCTCCAGTCTTAATTTTCTGAAGAAGAATATTCCCGTCATCAACAATTTCCCGCACAAAGTGAAATTGTACATCGATGTGCTTCGTACGCGCATGATACACTTGGTTTTTCGTTAAGTGAATAGCACTCTGACTATCACAATACACATTAATGTGCTCCTGTGCCAATCCCAAGTTTTCAAGCAAACCTTGTAACCAAATAGCCTCTTTAACAGCCTCTGTAATTGCCATGTACTCGGCCTCTGTGGTCGATAGTGCAATTATAGACTGTAGTGTAGACTTCCAACTAATTGGCCCTCCAGCAAAAGTAAATACATATTCGGTGGTTGACCGTCGTTTGTCCAAACCACCAGCATAATCAGAATCAACATACCCGATCACACCTTGACCAAGTGTATCGTCTCTTTCAAACAGTAAACCAACATCCAAGGTCTTCTGAATATACCGTAGAATCCATTTCACAGTTTGCCACTGTCCTTTACCAAGATTATGCATATATCTGCTCACTATACCAACTGCATGTGAAATGTCAAGCCTTGTACACACCATTGCATACATCAAGTTACCCACTGCATTTGAATACGGAACTTGTAACATGTATTTTCGTTCTGCATCTGTTGAAGGAGATAATTGTGCAGAAAGCTTGAAATGATAAGCCAACAGAGTACTCACAGGTTTTGTCTGCTCAGTCATGCCAAACTACTATAGTACCTTCTTCAAATATTGCTTCTGAGACAAGTTACTTTGCCACGAGCTCTATCTCTACATATCTCTAGGCCAAGAATCTTCTTAGCTTCACCCAAATCTTTCTAGCTTCACCCAAATCTTTCATCTCAAACTCTTGATTGAGTTGAGTCTTCAACTTCGCTGTCTCATCTTTGCTCTCCGATGCTATTAGCATATCATCAACATACAATAGCAAATAAATGAAAGATCCTTCTTGTAGCTTGCAAAAATACACACAATGATCAAATTTGTTTCTTGTGTACCTTTGCCCTTTCATAAATCGATCAAATCGCTTGTACCACTACCTTGGAGATTGTTTTAATCCATAAAGCGACTTTGTCAATTTGCTAACCTAATTTTCTTTTCCAGCAACCTTGAATCCATCTGGCTTAGTCATGTAGATTTCCTCTTCTAAATCACCGTGTAAAAATGTAGTTTTTACACCAAGTTGAACTAGTTCAAAATCAAATTGCGCAACCATGACTAGCAAAATTCAAATAGACGAGTGTTTCACAACTGGAGAAAATACCTCATTGTTGTCTACTCCTTCTTTCTGAGCGTAACCCTTCGCTACCAATCTAGCCTTATATCGAATTTCATTTTTACGAGGAAATCCTTCATTTTTTGCATATACCCATTTGCACCCAATTGCTTTCTTTTCCTTCGGCAGTGTAACTAACTCCCAAGTTTCATTTTTGTGAAGAGACTGTATTTCTTTGTTCATTCCTTTCTTCTACTGTATACTTTCTAAATTACTTACTGCTTCTCTATAAGTGGAAGGAACATCATCATCTACAATTGGAAATGCATAGGCCACCATATCAACAAAGTGAGCAGGTTTATGAATCTCTCTGTGTGGCCTTTTATATGCAATTAAATCTTGTTGCTGTGAAGGTTCTTGGGTCAGAACCTCTTCATCATTTTCGATTGATGGAGAATCATTATCCATCTCATCGACACCAGCTAGACCAGCTTTAACTTTTTCAAACTCCACCTGCTGTAAAGTGCTGTTGGTCTTGTCATCCTCTTGAGAATCTTTTTATTTCAACATGACTGATTCATCAAAAGTTACATCTCTGCTGAAAATAATTTTCTTCGTAACAGAACACTAGAGACAATATCCTTTTACTCCACCAGTTATACCCATGAACAATTCTTTCGTTGCTCTTGGGTCTAACTTAGATTCTTTTATATGATAATAAGCAATGGAACCAAAAACATGTAAAGAATTATAATCAGTAGCAGGTTTACCAATCCACATCTCCATGGGTGTTCTGCCCTCAATTGCAGTTGATGGCAAACGGTTGATCAGATGGCATGCATATACAACTGCCTCAGCCCAAAACTCTTTGCCCAATCCAGCATTGGACAACATACACTGAACTTTCTCTAGTATGGTCTGGTTCATGCGTTCTGCCACCCCATTATGTTGTGGTGTATCTCGAACAGTGAAATGTCGCACAATACCCTCATCTTGGCATATTTAAATAAATGGATCATTCTTGTACTCACCACCATTGTCTGAGTGAAGTTTTTTTACCTTTCGACCAGTCTGAGTCTCGACCATTTTCTTCTATTTCAGAAATATGCCCAAAAATTCATTTTTGTTCTTCATCAAATACACCCACACTTTTCTTGAATAATCATCAACAAAAGTAACAAAATAGTGCATACCTCCCAAAGAAACTGTTTTGGTAGGTCCCCACATATCACTGTGAACATAGTCCATAATTCTTTTTATATCGTGAATTACTAAACCAAACTTTACCCTTGTCTGCTTGCCCAGAACACAATGTTCACAAAATTCTAATTTGTAAGAATTTGTACCTTTCAATAAGTCTTGTTTCGCTAAAGTCTGCAAAGTTTTTTTACCAGCATGTCCCAAACGTATATGCCACAACTTGGTTGCTTCTGAATCTGCATCTTTTTCAGAAACTGTTGATACTGATCTAATAATTGTACTTCCTTAGAAATAGTACAAGTTATTTCTTCTTGTACCTTTCATCACCGTCAACACCCCAGCTACTACCTTCAACAATCCATCTCTTAAAGTGATTGTGAGCCCTTTAGATTCTAGGAATCCTAATGAGATGAGA
This sequence comes from Citrus sinensis, assembly GCF_022201045.2. Lineage (NCBI taxonomy): Eukaryota > Viridiplantae > Streptophyta > Magnoliopsida > Sapindales > Rutaceae > Citrus > Citrus sinensis. The sequence continues at coordinate 20,247,709 of NC_068560.1, forward strand.
TTTTTCTTCAGGCTTGGCACGTAGCAAACATATGTCAAAACTTATATTAAGCCATCATGATTCTTTAATTGGATTGTACCAATTCCCATGGTTTTACAAGCATTGTTATTGCCCATAGAAACAACTCCACCGTCTAGCTCCTTAAAGCTAGAAAACCAGCCCTTGTTAAGACACATATGATAAGTACAACCCGAATCCAAAATCCACTCATCTGAGTGACATATGAATGTCAATCCAACCAAACTAAAGTTCGACTCATCATCATGCTCTACTACACATGCATCAAAAGTAGCCTTGCCCTTTTGTAACTTAGGACAATTCTTTTTCCAAAGTCCTTTCTCACGACAAAAAGCACATTCATCTTTGGCAAGTCTCCCTTTAGACTTATTCCTTTTTCCAGGTTTGCGGCTTTGCGAACGACCTCTCGCTGTCAGTGCTTTTGCAATTGTATCTCTGTGATCCTTTATGTCTTTCTTTCTGGTCTCAGAGTTGTACAATGCATTGTATACAGCATCGAACATGACATTGTTCTTCCCATGAAGCAAAGTAGTGGTGAGATGATGATATTCATCAGGAAGTGAATTCAACACCAACAATGTCGCATCTTCATCTTCAAATCTCTCATCCAGATTTAGCAAATCTGCTAATATCTTGTTGAATGAGTTCACGTGGTCATTCATTGACATGTCATGTGTATATGTAAATCGATAGAGTTTCTTTTTCATATAAAGCCTATTTTCAAGGCTTTTCTTTATATACTTTTCTTCCAATGTCTCCCACAATTTCTTTGTCGATGTTTCCCTCATGACAGAGTATTTTTTATCTTTAGCTAGGCATAGGTGAATAATACCACATGCCTGTCTATTGATTTTTATCCACTCATTGTCATCCATCACGTCAGGCTTTTCTTCAAGAGCAACGTCCAACTCTTGTTGACATAAGACATCCAACACCTCACATTGCCACATACCAAAATTATTGGTACTATCGAATTTCTCCACTTCAAACTTTGCATTAGTCACAGTAATCCTCGCTGATGAAGATGACGACGATGCCTCTGCCATCCTTTTTATCTCAAATGATTAGTTTCTTCAACTATTTACACTTAAAAAAACAGCCTCTATAATGTTTATTCCGCATGAATAAATGCACCAAGAAAGTTCCTAGGAGACTCGACGGAAACTCGGTCCCAATTAAAAACCAGAATTTTTCAACTTTTACCGCCTTTGTTGACAGAACTTTCCTAGACATGCAAAAATACACACTCCTTACAATAGATTGTCTCCCAAGTACAAATGGTCGTCTTCACCATATTTGTGAACAGTACTGTATATAGGAATAATACCGTATATGTGAACAATATCGTATACGTGAATAGTACCGTATATGTGAATAATATCGTATCCCCCCAAGTACGAACCATTGGCTCTGATACCACTTGTTGCAGAAACGTGGGTTGAGCAATTACTAATACTACAACTTCTGGAGAAATATAAATGTGGTGTTAAACAAATTCAAAGAAAAGCTAACACAATGATTTACGTGGTTCGGCGTAATGCCTACATCCACGGGCAGAGACTGAAAGATAATTTTACTAATAATGGAAATTTACAAAAGTGGAAAAAACTCACAAAACCTACAACCCCAATACACCCAAATGGAATCTCACTAAAATACTCAAGTGGAAGCTCTCTCAAATTCTCTCAAAGAACTCACTTGCAATTGCTCTCTACTTCTCTCAAATTGGGATGATTAACAAATAAGGAATTGCTTTCTATTTATAAGGAAAAATGGGGTGCACTATTGCACCAGCCCCAACAAAATTGTCAACATAAATTAGGCACCTACCTTAGAAATTTGTCTTCAAATTTGCTTCTCCAAAGTTGAATGCATGCATGGCAACAACCTGTCAAATATTTGTGCCACCAACCTCCAATTTGTCAAAAAAAAATGGTGTGGAAAATAAGCTTTGTGGGCTGACTTTTCAACATGGTTGGCATGGAAATCAGCTATAAAATTGGTTTCCCAATAGCTATGTGACATAGATATCTGCCAATCTCCATTGAGGAGTCTTTTAATTCTCTTAATAAGAGAAGAGAAAGCATTGAATGGCTATTATTTGTTGCCAGGATCTCAATAATGCATCGACTATCAACTTTAACTTGTAGCTGCCGAATCCCTAAATTTCAAGCAAGTTGCAAACCTTGAAATAAACCCCAAAGCTCTGCTCCAGTAATAGTGCAATGGCCAATGTCCATACCAAAACCACAAACCCATTCCCCGCAATAGTTACTAATGAGGCCACCTGCACTTGCTTGCCCTGAAATCTTTCTAGTACCATCTATATGTAATTTAAAGAAAGGCCAAGGTGGGGGCATCAATTTAACCTATTTGGTAATCCTTTTGTGGCCTGGTCTAATGAGATTCTCCATGGTAGATTTAATTTCAGTCAATGCATGATATCAAGCACAATATTTGCAACACTAGTGTTGTCCGAACGCATGCGATTACTCATGAGGAATAACATACCTGCTGACATCTGTTGGTTAATCGAGGCTAAAGTACGATCGGCAGATGAGTTACCTCCAAAATTTATTGCATACATGCCTGGTTGTGGTAAAGGAAATTATGCAAGAAAACGACGAGCTCAAAGAATTTTTGTTGCTTGTCATAAGTGTGCCAGAATGAGTTGCAATAAAAACTCATGTTCTTTAGGAATGGTGTCTGATAACAGGGAAGATAAGATTCAATTCATTAGGGATGGCTTGAATAAGGAGTCATTGGATGATATCCTTTTGTCTCTTGAAACGCATCCCAGTGGAAATGTGCAAGGAGCGATTCTCCATAGAGGGCGTTCAAGCCATTTTTGGACGTAAAACCAGAGGAAGATGTGAGCCACAGTCGCAACTACCTGTAAATATCATTTTACTTTACTGTTATTTTATTTCATTGTTGTTTTATTGTTTGCTTTATTGTCTTTAATAATTTTGTTACTGTTTCCTTTTTCCTTTTTACTGTTTCCTTTTTGACTCGCGAGCCATGTGCTTTACACGTTATTTGACATTGACATGTTACCTCATACACAACTGTGACCCACTATCACCAAGACTCTTAAATGTGATTTTCATTGTCAAGCACTCACAAATTGTTTTTGCGAAGTATCACAATGGCAGCTACTCCCAATAGACAATTCAAGAACATTTGTGTGCTTTCTGGATTTACCTATGGCAAACATAAAGAGTTCGTAGAGGCAGCTGATCTTGGTCGAAGCATAGCAGTGAGAAAATTACACTTGGTGTATGGAGGAGGTAACCGAGGTTTATCAAAAATGGTCTCAGAAGCAGCTTTTATCAGAGGAAGTCAAGTGTTAGGCATCATCCCAAAAGCTCTAAAACCATTGGGCAGTTCGTCTGACTCATCAACTGGAGAAGAGTTAGTCGTCTCAGGTATGCAAGAAAGAATAACTGAAATGCTTAATCATGCCGATGCTTTTATTTTCCTTCCAGGAGATCTTGCAACACTAGAGGCACTTATCACACTAGCATCTTGGGCCCATCTATACATCCACCAGAAACCCATCGGTTTGTTAAATGTCAATAACTTTTATAATGGCTTTATCGCATTTCTTAACCATGCAATAAAAAACTATTTCATTCCCTTTAATGCGAAAAAACTCTTTATTTGTGCTCACACTGCTAATGAGCTACTTGATATGTTACAAGCTTATCGACCGGAGCCAGACCCCTGGACCTTTGTGTTGGAGCGTCCAAATAATGATGGTAACAGTAGCCGCAGTAAGAAGTACAAATTGGATTTAACTCTCCGCCTGTAAATATTTTCTTCTGTGTTGCACCACCCAGGTGATGTCTTCTAAACTCTACTTCTTTCCTTTCAAACATTGAGGACAATATTTCGTTCTGGTTGGGGGGAGGGAATAGTCGACAATTATGGAATCTTGGTTAGGTTTTTACTGATTTTTTTGTTGTAGTTGCTAACTTTTGTGTGTTGAAGATGGCTGAATATGGAGTGTAGTTACTCTAGAAACGCATCTTCATCGTTTCAAAAAAAATTCAAAAAAAAATTTTAGACATTTTCTTTTTCTTTATTAAGGTTTGATGTTCATTTTTCTTCTTCTTTTTAATTTCTCCTTTATAAATATATTCAAATATTTGAGTCGAAGATGGCCGAATATGGAGTGTAGTGCCTCTAGAAATGCATCTTCTTAGTTAAAAAAATATTTCTTTTTCTAATTAATTTTTCTACATCATTTTCACATTTCTGCATGCATATTTTCCTTTCATGTTTAGAATAGGTTGGGGGGTAGAATGTTGTTTTAAAAAAAAATGTGTTATTTGTTTTAACATTGGATGACATGATTAATTTCAAATTTTAGTATTTGTATTATCTTTGGTCTTAAGTGGTATTACGCTATGTTTGCTACTTTACATGTTGATGTCGGAGACAAATATGAGTTGCTTGAAGGAATGAACATGTCATAAATAAGTGCCAAGTGAGTTTTTGAGCCTATCATTTTTCTTGGAGAGTAACCCTTTGCCCATTCTTTATACAGCTTAGCAGTTTATTATTTTATATACGACCTCTAGATTTCTTTTGAGTTAACCCTTTAAAAAAAATTGTAAAAGAAAAAAAAAGAAAAAAAAGTGTGTTGCTACATTGGGAGGTCCATCTAACTAGTAGATATGGATGATTATTTAGAGCCCTAAAAAATGATGGAAAGGCCATCTTTGATCCGTTTGAGCCTTTCTAGCCATCTCTTTTATTAAATATCCATAGTTAACCCTTTTGAGCCTTTAAAAAAAAAACCTTTTCTTTGTCAACTTATCATCTTGACCCACTCCGATTTGGAGTATTACCCGATGTCTTATAAGTTCCATCACCTATTTATGTTTGAGAAAAATGTAAATAATTATTTTGTTCAGTGAAGTTATGCCAAACAAAAGCAAAAAAAAAATTATGTTTCAAAAAAAAGGAAAAAAATAACAATAAAAGGTGAAATCCACCTTGCAACTTCAAAAAAAAAAAATTTCTCTGCATTTTTTTCTCAAACATACACTTTGTTTTCTTATTTCCTTTCTTTGTTAGCCATGTCTCTAGCCTACGTTACGTCCTAATAAAAGTCCTTCTTGATTTTAAGAAACTATAGTCTGAAGTAGAAGCTAGTTATATGGGCTAAAAAGATGTAGTGGTGCATAATAAAAAAAAAGTAAGAGATAAAAAAAGAAGATATATAAATTGGGTTAACTATCATTTTTATTTGACTTGGTATCGTATTATTTCTAAGCTGAGGGCATATTTCTTTCATCTTGGTGAGAGCATGTGATATCACTTCTTTGTTATTTTCTCTCTCAAGTATCATTCATTGGAGTGACTATTTTTATTGGGTTTAATTTCTTTGTGAGAGTGTCGCTATTTCCAGTGAGAATTTGGGGTTTGACATGTCATTCTTGAAAGTAGCTATAACAAAATCTACATGACTGATTCATATGGATGGTTAATGTGGGTGTAATGTTTCTTTGGACTGGAGATAATGCTTATACTTTTATTTGATTGGTATCATTAATCTGATTGAATAAACACGAGTGTTTCTAAAAAAAAAACATTTTGAATTTGAATTTTTTTTTTGCTTTATTTGCTAGGGACTAGCAATAAGTTGGTTGGGGGGTGTGTTGAGTGTTAGAAAATGCATATTTATAAAGGAGAAAACCATCATTTTACATTTCAAGTCTTACTAACAACCCTTACTTTTATGTATTTAACCTTCTTGTGATTTAATTACATGTGTTTTATTTTAATTAAGTATTTTATGTATTTTAGGGGTATTATAGTCGTTTCACAATAAAGGAGAGATCAGACGGCGAAACGGACATCACTTTTGAACTCAGGACGGTCGAAAACCTTAGGAGGAGCATAAAAGGAAAAATGGCACTATTCACATGTACGGTACTATTCACGTGTACGGTACTGTATACGTTACTGTTCACGGTACTATTCACATAGACGGACGATGACGTGGCATTGACCGATGATGTGGCATTGACTGATGAGGTGTCACGATCCTGTTGGGCTAAAATTCTTATGTACTGTTGATGGTGACGTGGCAGCATATCAGTGGACGAAAAATCTCGCGTACGGTACATGCATCACACAGGACTATTTTCAACCAAACCGCGTCACTGTTCCACCCGGGTCAAACCGTGTTACTGTTCATCCACGTGGTCAAACCGCGTACTGTTGACTGATGACGTGGTGCAATCCTGAGCGTCCAAATTGTTTTTAATCCGATAGCCATGATTTACTCCATGTATCTATAAAAAGGGAGCCTCCCCCCCTAATTTGATATCTCTGAATCCATTTTTTGGATCCATTTTCTGTAATTCCTTCTCCATCTTGTATTTTCTTCATATTTTAATAAATTTCCATTTTGCCCCTAGTTCAATTATGAGTAGCTAATTTCCTTTCAAGCTTGGGTTGAAGGTGAAGTCTCAACATGTGTCATGGGCTTTATTTGGTAAATTTATTTTCTCTTCCCCTCTAGTTTTTGTGGATGTTTTGACTTCTCGTCGACAAATAATACTAATCTTGTCTAGTACCGCCTTGGTTTCACCGGCCCTCTAGTACAAGGTTATTATTATTTAGCACGATAAGCCCTTAGCACCATATTGATTAGAGCGTGTTCATGAGGTGTGGATTCCCCCCTCATGATTTAATTGACATTAATACGGATTATTTAGCTCATGATGCATGTTGATACGGATCCAGATACCCAAGTATGTCGTTTCAATAGATTTCTATTCAATTTAATCTCGCCATTTTAATTCCAATTTTTAGGATAATTTAAATCACTTCCACCATAATTTCAACCACCCATTTACAAAATTAATTCTACATATAATTAAAATCCACCTCCTCGTGGGATTGACACTCGTCACCATTAGTCTATACTACAATAAATTCGTGCGCTTGCGAGTACATTAAAATTTGCACAACAGTAAGCCGTCATAACAATTATTAACATTTAACAAACCGATGGATTTTTGATGAATTTTCAAGTGGGCCCAAGATGCAAATGTAATTAGTGCCTCAAAAGTTGCAAGATCTCTTGGCAAGAAAATAAAAGTATCAGCATGATTCATTATTTCAGATATTCTCTCTTCCATACTTGATACCACTAATTCTTCTCCAATTGGTGGGCCAGACATGCACACTAGCGATTTCATGGCTTTTAGGATAATGCCTAGTACTTTGCTTCCTCTAGTAAAAACAGCTTTTGAGACAAGATGCAGTTTCCTCTCTGTTATAACACGACCAAGATCTACAGCTGTCTAAATGAACTCTTTGTACTTTCCATAGTGAAACCCAGAAAGCGCACAAATGTTTTTGAATTATTTACTCGATGATGCTGCCATTGGACTGATTTTCAAAAACAAGTTGTGAGTGTTTGAAAAACGAGCTCATATTTAAAGATCTTGGTGACATAAATAATGAGAAACAACTGTAAATGGGTTGGCATATTTGCCAAATGACGAGTAAAGCTCATGGCTCAATAATTTAAAATCAAACAGTAACAAGAAAATAATGATTAGAAAAAGCAAACAGTAAAAGAAAATAAATATTTATTAAATACAAAATCATACCGCTAAATGCAATAATGCAAATGATAAAATAACAATAAAGGAAAATAACAGAGAAGTGAAAGGATATTTACTGGTAGTTGTGATTGTAGCTCACATCTTCGTCTGGTTTTACGTCCAGTAACGGCTTGAACGCTCTCTATGGGTCGAGGATTGGCTTCCCATCCAGTTTTCTTATAAACTGGCAAACAGGATCCTTTTGAGTCAGATTCCCAATACTAAACTGTGCACTTTGTTTTTGGAATAGTATCCACAAATTATAAACACTTGGTGTATGGAGGAGGTAACCGAGGGTTTTCAAAAATGGTCTCAGAAGCTGCTTTGGTCAGAGGAAGCTAAGTGTTAGGCATCATCCCAAGAACCCTAAAGCCTTTGGGTAGTTTGTCTGACTTATCGACTGGAGAAGAGTTAGTCATTTTAGGTATGTAAGAAAGAATAACTTAAATGCTTAATCATGCTGATGCTTTTATTTTCCTTCCAGGAGATCTTGCAACACTAAAGGCACTTATCGAACTAGCATCTTGGGCCCATAGTTGCACAAATCCGCTTCGATGCGTCTCAAGAGATCGTAAGATATCATCCAACGATTCTTTACTTATGCCATCTTTTACGAATTTAATTTTATCTTCACGAGTATCAGAAACCATTCCTAAAGATTTACAATCCGGTCGTTTGCAACCAAGTCTTACACAGTTATGACATTTTGAGCCAAGTCGTTTAGCTCTCCTTTTTCTTAGCAAACGTACTTTTACCAAAACCAGGCATGTAAGAAACAAATGGATCAGAAAACTCACCTGCTAACTGGACCTTTGCTTCAATTAACCAACGAATGTCAGAAGGAATACCATTGATTATTAACAAACGCAGCCGTTCACAACGAGCTTTGTAAATTTTCCTGAGGGCATTCTGAGGGAGAGAAGGAAAATGCTTATGGAGTTTATGTTGTATTTCTTCCATATTTGATTTTGGGGTTTCAGTTATTGTGGGAAACTGAAGATAGCGACTTAAGAATTCACGGGGTACCGTTATCCGCCATTTATACGGGAAAATAAATCAAAACACACCAAAATCAAATCTGCAAAATCAAATCAAACGTGAAAGTGAGCAAAAAGAAACACACAATATAAAAGGAAAATGAACTTACATTCGTCCTCTCATTGAGTTAACCTCAAGCTCCATTTGAAATTCATATATGCCACGCTCTACTGCTCTGAGTTGTCCCTCTAGATCCTCAACATAGGACACGAATTCTGGTGGTTGCAGATCCCAAAGTGGATGTGATTTACAGCTTTGTATCAGGCCTCTTAAGTGAAATTTCACACGCAGAAATCTTTTAAGATGTGCAAACAGGAATTTTCTCATTGAGGTGCTCATGATGTAAAATGAAAATTGATGAGAGAATGTACAACTATCAAACAAACACGCTTACAAAAGAAAAATAATGTTAAAAAAAATATGTACAATGCATCAATCTAGAAAAAATCAAACAATGAAATGGTAAAATAATAGTAAAACAAAAAAAATAAATCATTAAAGACTTAATCAAGAATTGGTGGGTCACCCAAATTAATTTCGGTGTCCTCGTCACGTGGGTGATTTTCTAGATATGGTTTTAATCTTTGACCATTAACTTTAAATGTGACACCGTTCTTTGAATTCTCAATTTCTATGGCCCCATATGAATATAAATTTTTTACAACAAATGGGCCACTCCATTTTGACTTTAACTTCCCTGGAAATAAATGAAGACGAGAATTATAAACCAACACATTTGACCAATCTCAAATGTTTTTCGAAAAATTCTTTTATCATGAAATGCTTTTGTTCTTGCCTTAATAATTCTTGAATTTTTATATGCATCATTCCTTAATTTCTCAAGTTCATTCAATTGCAATTTTCGCACATTACCAGCATTATCTAAATTTGAATTAAAAGCTTTAATAGCCCAAAGTGATTTATGTTCAAGTTCAACAGGTAAATGACAAGGTTTACCATAAACTAACCGATAGGGTGACATTCCTAATGATGTTTTAAATGCAATACGGTAAGTCCAAAGTGCATCATCAAGTCTAAGAGACCAATCTTTTCGGTTTGGGTTAACATTTTTTTCAAAATTTGTTTTATCTCCCTATTTGCTAATTCAACTTGACCATTTGTTTGAGGATAATAAAGGATAGCAATTTTATGTGTAATTCCATATTTCTTCATTAAAGACTCAAATGACTTATTAGAAAAATGCTTACTTCCATCACTGATAATGGCTCGAGGGATTCCAAATCGACTTAAAATGTTTTCTCTTAAAAATTTAACTATTGTTTTACTATCATTATTTTGACAAGAAATTGGTTCAATCCATTTTGAGACATAATCAACTGCAACTAATAGATACACAAATCCAAAAGATGATGGAAATGGACCAATGAAATCAATTCCCCAACAGTCAAATATTTCAATTTCAAGTATGGGATTTAAGGGCATCATGTTTCTTTTTGTAATTGATCCCAATTTTTGACATTTTTCACAACTTTTGCAAAATTCATATGTGTTTTTGAACATGGTAGGCCAATAAAATCCACACTGTAAAATTTTAGCAGTAGTTTTTCTTGAAGAAAAGTGACCACCACATGCTTCAAAGTGACAAAAATTAATGACACTACTTACCTCATTATCAAGAATACATCGCCGAAAAATTTGATCTAGACAATATTTTCAGCACCTTTTTTATCTTTGATGGTAAGGTCAAATTCTTGTAGTAACAAAATCTAACGAATTAGTCTCGGTTTGGCATCCTGTTTACTCATCAAATATCTCACAGCAGCATGGTCAGTAAACACAGCAGATTTAGAGCCAAGCAAATATGAACGGAATTTGTTTAATGCAAATACCACAGCAAGTAATTCTTTTTCAGTTGTAGAATAATTCATTTGAGCACTATCTAAAGTCTTACTCACATAATAAATCACAAAAGGTTTACCATCCCTTCTTTGTCCTAAAACAGCACCAACAGAAAAATCACTCGCATTACACATTAATTCAAATGGCAAAGACCAATCAGGAGATTGCATAATAGGTGCAGATGTTAAAAGACAAATTATTTTTTCAAAAGATTTTTGGCAATCATCATTCCATTCAAACGGTGCATCTTTTAATAAGAGGTTACAAAGTGGTTTAGATATGGCACTAAAGTTTTTTGTAAACCTCTTATAAAATCCTGCATGTCTTAAAAAGGATCGCACATCTCTAACTGTTTTTGGTTGTGGCAATTTAAATATGACTTCGATTTTTGCTTTGTCAACTTCAATTCCTTTAATAGAAACAACATGACCCAAAACAATTCCAGAAGTAACCATGTAGTGACATTTTTCCCAATTCAATACAAGTTCTTTTTCAACACATGTTCTTAAAACTTTCTCCAAATTATCAAGGCAATCATCAAAAGAATTCCCAAACACAGTCAAATCATCCATAAAGACCTCTAAACAATGTTCAACTATATCACAAAAAATGCTTAATATACATCTTTGAAATGTTGCAGGAGCATTACAAAGCCCAAATGGCATTTTTTTAAATGCAAATGGTCCAAAAGGACATGTAAATGTAGTATTTTCTTGGTCCTTAAGTGCTATAGGAATTTGATAATAACCTGAATATCCATCTCAAAAACAGTAGTAGGGATGTCCTGCTACTCTTTCTAATATTTGGTCAAGGAATGGTAATGAAAATGATCTTTTCTAGTGGCTTCATTTAATTTTCTATAATCAACACATATGCGCCAACTAGATGTAATTCGTGTTGGAATTAATTCACCTTTTTCATTTTTAACAACAGTGATTCCAGATTTTTTAGGCACTACTTCTGTAGGACTTACCCACTTACTATCAGAACAAGGGTAGATAATTCCCACATCAAGCAATTTAAGGACTTCTGTTTTGACTACCTCTTTCATGTTTGGGTTTAATCTTCTTTGAGGTTGTTGACGTGTTTTAGCATTTTCTTCCAAATTAATTATGTGTGCAGATTAAGGGATTAATGCCTTTAATATCATTTAAAGTCCATCCAATTGCATTTTTATACTTTTTAAGAACAGTTAGTAACTTACCTTCTTGGTCGCTTGTTAAAGTAGAAGAAATCACAACATGATAAGTTTGTTCTTCTTTAAAAAAAGCATATTTCAATCCTTCAGGCAAAGGTTTCAATTCCATTTTAGGTGCTTTTTGTTGTTCTGTCTTTTCAATACTTCCAAGCCCCTCAAATTTAGCTCGTCATCATAATTTTGTGAAGTCTGCACAGAATCAAGCAACGAATTTATATTAGAAATATTAAGTTCAAGTTGCTTATTTGACTCAATTGAATTAACTAAACAAACATTTGAGAGTTCAGAAAAATTCCCTTTTTGAATATTTTCCTCGATACAAGATTCAAGCAATTCTTTTTGTTCATCAGCATCATCTTCATTCTCATTTTATTCATTAGGTTGCCTGCACATGTTGAAAACATTCAATTCCAAAGTCATATTCCCAAAAGATAAATTCATTAAACCATTCCTACAATTAATCAAAGCATTAGCAGTTGCTAAAAATGGTCGACCTAAAATTACAAGAATTGGTTTGTAATTATTCACAACAGGTTTAGTTTCCAAGACAATAAAATCTACAGGATAGATGAATTTATCAACTAGTACTAAAACATCTTCCACTATTCCTTTTGGTATTTTAACTGATCTATCGACAAGCAAAAGTGTAGTTGAACTTGATTTTAACTCACCAAGATTAAGTTGAAGATAAACTTAATATGGAAGCAAATTAACACTAGCACCAAGATCTAGTAAAGCATGCTCAATTCTGTGATTACCAATAATATAAGAAATGGTAGGACAACCAGGATCTTTATATTTCAACTTATTATTAGTAGACAGAATTGTACTTACATGTTCGGCCATGAAAGCACTCTTTCTTACCTTCAATTTCCTCTTAACAGTGCACAAGTCCTTTAAAAATTTGGCATATGAAGGTACCTGCTTGATTGCATCTAATAGAGGAATGTTAACTTTCACTTGCTTAAAGATTTCATAAATTTCAGAAGAGTGGTTTCATTTTCTTGGTTTATTCAATGCATGCGAAAATGGTGGTTCAGGTAGAACACCAGTTATTTCTTCACTAGGTGTAAGTTCATTTAGTCCTTCCTTATCCTTTGAATTTTCATCATTTTCATAAGGTTCAGGCATAGGTCTATCAACAACCTTACCACTAAGAAGAGTTATAACTGACTTGACTTGGTCTGTAGGTGGATTTTGTTGAATTTTAGGATTTGGTTGTGGTTGGGTTGGAAATTTTCCTTTTTCTTAAATGGTGAGTGCATAAGCAAGTTTAGCAAGAGTATCTTTCAAATCATAAAAAGTTTGTGCATTTTGATTGTTAATAACATCTTGCTTCCTGATGAATGAATGCATTATATGTTCCAGATTTTTCCAGGGTGGTGGAACATATGGTGCATAAGGCTGAGGATTTTGAAAATTTTGTGGAGGTGGTGCTTGTGAAGATTGTGCATTATTATTATTCCTCCAACTGAAATTCAGATGATTTCTCCAACCAGGATTATAAGTCTATGAATATGGGTTTGGTTTATTGAAAGTGTTAATGACATTAGCTTGATCATTTAGACATTCTTTAAGTGCAGGCAAAGTGGGACACTCTTGAGTGAAATGATCATTCGAACTACATATGTTACATGCAATTTCTTGAACAGATTTTACTTGATCACTCTTTTTATGCTCCAAAGCTTCAACTTTCCTAACTAGGGATGCAAATTTTGCTTGTAAATCATGATCTTCCCAAAGGTTATGGATTCCTCCACTAGATGGAGATGATTGTTGCTTATTTGTCAATTCAAAAGTTCCAACAATATCCCAATGTTGTGCATTTTTAGCTAATTGGTCAAGGTAATCAAGTGCATCCTCAGGATTTTTATCCCTAAATTCACCATTACACATCATTTCAACAACCTGTCTACTTTGGGGTATTAAGCCCTCGTAGAAGTAAGTGAGCAATCGCCAAGTTTCAAAACCATGATGAGGGCATATGTTAAGCAACTCTTTAAACCTATCCCAACATTGGTATAATGTTTCTCCATTTTTTTGAGTGAAAGAAGTGATTTTCCTTTTAAAAGAATTTGTTCTATGAGGTGGAAAGAATTTTTTCAAAAACTGTTCTTGCATGTTATTCAAAGTTCTTACTGATCCAGATCTAAGATTTTGTAACCAAGTTTTAACTTTATCTTTTAATGAAAAAGGAAAAATCTTTAATCTAATTATGTTCATGCTACAATTTTGGTCAGTGTATGTATTACAAACTTCCTCAAAATCTCTTAGATGCAAGTATGGATTCTCAGATTCTAAACCATGAAATGTTGATAAAAGTTGGATAATACCTGGTTTGAAGTTGAATCGACATGCTTATGGAGGAAATACTATACACGACGGTGCTCCGGTTCTGGTTGGATTCATGTAGTCTCTCAGAGTTCTTGGTTGATTATGAAAATGCCCATGTTGAGATTGGTTGTCTCCCTGATCAATTTGAGGATTAAGTTCGCCCAAAACGTTTTCGCCTTGATTCTCATCCATGACTGGTGGTGGAGATTGAGATCTACGAATTAACCTGCCACTTGAAAATCGAGACCAACGTCTCATGCAATGGTTATGTTATAAAGATAATATTCACACAAATTAATAACAAAATAAAAAAATTAAATAAGCAAATAATGTAAGTGTACAAAAGAAAATTAAATAACAATTTTGGTGGTTAAACCCACCAATTAACAATAAATTAAGTATAAAATAAATACAAAATAATAAAATAAAAAAATGGTGGTTGAACCCATCAATAAAGCAAAAATAAATAAATAAATATGAAATAAAATAAATGCAGAAAATTAAATAATTAAAATTAAAAAAAAAAAGTTAAGAGTTAGCAGTTAGTAAGTTAAGAGTTAGTAATTAGAGTTAGTAGTTAAAGTTAGTTTGGTCATTAAGTCCAAAATAACTCCAAGTATGTCCAAAGTATGTCCAAGATGTAAGTCCAAATCTTGATTATTTTGAGGAATTTCGTCTAGGGAGTCTATTGCAAATTATTTTTAATTTTCTGGCCACACTGTAATTTTTAAAAGTTTAGAATTGAGCAATTGGGGATGAAAGTGAAACGACTGAGAGATATTGGGGTCAGAATGTAATTATTAGAAGATTGGGCTAGAAACGAGAATTGTTGGGGTGAAACGAGAATTATGAAAGATACAGGGACAAAAGAGAATTTAAGAAAAAAAAAGGGCAAATGAAAATTTACAAAAAGAGAAAAATCAAAAACGGAAAAATAAAGCAAAATAAAAACTTTTCCTCGGCAACGGCGCCAAAACTTGACATAACTTTAAAGTAATTTTTAACTCCCAAGTATAAGAGTGTCTTGTTGTATTATAACTCGGTGAGTCCGAAGTCGATCCACAGAGAAAAGATTTAATTTGTTTACTTTATTTTAACTAAAAATTGAAATTAAAACTTAAATATAAACAACTTAATTTAAATTAAATTATGAAATTGAACTAATTAGGGTTATGGATCCACTCTTAGAAGTAAATAAAACTTAATAAATTTTTTTTCCTTTTTTTAAATTTATTGCCCAAAAGATTAATTATATAAATTATTATTATTTTCCCTTTAATTTTATGGTGGATTAAGTATTTATTATGCCAAAATTTAATTTGTCTACAATAAGTCAAAATACCATTTTACCATATCTTATATTAAGATATTAAGAATTTATTGTGCCAAATTCATTTGTTTGTCTATAATAAATCAAAATTTCAAAATATAAAATATGTATAAAATTAAATAGAAAATAATTTAATTTATAAAATTAAAAATAGAATTTGCTTAAATCATATTTATTTCCTAAGAGTTTCATCTTCCCCTAACTAATATTATTTAGTTAAGCATAATTAAAATAAATAGAAGTAGTAAAATTGAATTACTTATAATTAAAAGAAATAAAAACAACTAAAATTAGAAATAAAATTAATTTTATTTATAAAAATAATTATACAAAATATTAAAAACACATCTGGAAATCAAGATTACAAGGAGATGGAGACAATTTGAGAAGAAGAGAGTTGTAGAGAGATCATTAAAAACATAAAAATGAGGCTCTATTTATAGAAAAATAAATTCATAATCAAGTGTTTTGCAGTCCATCATAAGCTTCATGCATGTGCTCCTCAAAACCTTTAGATCAAGATCCAATGGCTGGTCAAACTTCAAAAGTCAACATCACATGTGGCATCGTTTGACTCGTCCGATTTGCCCAAAGAACAGTTGAGATTTGGCGGGTTAATGGGTGGATCGGGTCGACCCGAATACAAGGATTCGGATCCTACAACTTGCTTCACCAACCATTGCCACGTGGCACAATCATGGCCATTGAATCATGAACGGTTGAGATTTAGTCAAAATTGCCAGCTATCCCATGCACTCATATCTATTGTAAGCTCATTTCATCATCCAATCAGTGCTCGGTCAACAGGAAAAGTCTTTTTTTTTTTACACAAGCCCAATTTTAAGCCGATCTTGACTAATCTTAAGGTTTTCGGACCTCCGGAATCTAAATTTGACCTCCGTTTATCTGTTTGGAGCCTTAAATTACGTGAAATTAATATTTTTCCTAATAAACACATAAAAATACAAAAAATTAAATATATTTAAAACATAATTAATAATTCCTAATATATTACATAAACACAAATATAAATTATAACATAAGCATAAAATAACATATTATCGCTTGATAATTAAACAATTTTTAATACTAATCATACTTGTTGTAGGATCAATCATGATAAATCATTTGGTGTTTTTTAATTGAATGCCCATTTATAATTATTAATTATGGATTATGTGATGGATTGCTATTGTTATTACTAAGATCCATACGGGTGATGATACTGCCCTATCGGCAAATCACTACTTGGTAGGATACTTGGGCAGATAAAGAGATTTGTTGAGTACTTTCTACTGAGTGGCTTGATTACCCTATCGATAATAGGTCAATGTTGGTGTTATATTCAACTTCCATGCTTTATCTTTAGGTTAGTGCACTCTTTTATTGTTAAAGGATGCCTAGATATTCTCTCCTTTCTCCAAGTTACCTCCCTCAAGAATTTAACTAGGACAAATTTTGAGGACTGGCGTGAGTCCATTTTGTTTTATTTGTCTACGTCAAACAGAGACTTGGCATTAAAAGTTGATGAACCAGCCAAGCCCACAGATAAGAGCACTGTTGTTGAGAAAGCAGAGTGGGTAGCTTGGGATGAATCTAATAGACATTGTCTGGATACAATGAAATACACCATTGATAGAACAACTAGAGATAACATCCCTACATGTGATAAGGCCAAAGATTACTTGGCAACTGTTGGAGGAAATTTCAACAAGGTAAATAAGGCAGAAAAGGGTAACTATCTGAGGCTGCTTGCTAATACCCAGTATGATGGTGTTTCTAGGGTAAGAGAGCACATCCTTAAGATGTCTAGTTACCCTAAAAAGTTAAAGGACATGGATGTCAATTTGCCTGATGACTACCTAGTCTTCCAAATACTTGAATTCCTTCCACCACAATTTGGCAATCTGAGAAGCCAATACAATACTCAGAGAGACACTTGGAATATCACTGAGTTGACTGTTTATGTGGTTTAAGAAGAAGAATCATTGAAGAAGGGGAAATCTCACACTGCCATGATGGCAACTACTTAAGAGAGTGGTAGTGTGAAGAAAAGCTCTTTAAAGGGCAGCAATAAGTTTTTCAAAAAGAAAAAGTTTAGAAAGAAAACTTCACATGGTAATTCTTCTATTACTTCCGATTCCACTTCTGAGAGCTTTAAGAGAAAGTAATACTTTTGTAAGAAACTTGGGCACAAGAGAGCTAAATGCAAGGGATTCAAAGCATGGTTGGAAAATAAAGGTATTCATGTAGTTTTTGTAGGTTTTGAATCTAATCTAGTTGATGTTCCTTCTGATACTTGGTGGTTGGATACCGGTGCAACCATTAATATAACGAATTCCTTACAAGAATTCAGAAGCATGAGGGAGCCCAATAAAGGGGAGTTGATAGTTCACATGGGCAATAGAGTGACAGCCAAAGTTGAAAGTATAGGAGTTGTCAGCCTACATCTAGCCACAGGCTATTTTTTGGATCTGTTAGATACAGCTTATATTCCTTCTATTAGGAGAAACTTGATATTTGTATCTATTTTGGATAGATGTTGCTATACATTTCATTTTGGTGATAGAAAAGTTTACTTATTCCGCAATTCAAAGTTAGTTGGTTCTGGCACTCTATATGATGGCTTATATATGATTGATTTATTTCCCTGTGCTGTTGAATCATTATCCAATCCTCATGTTATGAATGTTGTTAGCTCTAATCGTGCTAGGGTTGATGAAAATTGCTCTATGTTGTGATATAAACGGTTAGGTCACATTTCTAAACAGAGGATGGAAAGGCTCATTAAAGATGGCATCCTTCATAATTTAGATTTCTCTTATTTTAACACTTGTGTTGATTGTATCAAAGGCAAACTTACTACCAAAACCTGAAAAGAGAGAACTCGGAGAAGTCAACAGGTGCTGGAGTTAGTACATACAGACATTTGTGGGCCATTTACTCCTATTGCTATTGGAGGTTATAAGTACTTCATCACGTTCATCGATGACTTTTCTCGTTATGGTCATGTTGAACTTCTTACTGAAAAGTCTAAATCTTTATCTGTGTTTCAAGCCTTTAAGGCTAATGTTGAGCTCCAAGGGGCAAGAAAATTAAAGCAGTAAGATCATATAGAGGTGGTGAGTATTATAGGCAATATGATAAAACTAAACGTAATCGTGGACCATTTTCTTGATTTCTTCAGGAATGTGGAATAGAAGCCCAGTATACAATGCCTAGGACTCCTGAACATAATGGGATTGCATAAAGGAAAAATTGTACCCTTCTTGACATGGTGCGGTGTATGCTGAGTAACTTCACCTTACCAGATTTTCTGTGGGGTGAAACCTTACGAACTACAGCTTACATTTTGAATCAAGTACCTAGTAAGTCGGTGCCCAAAATTCCTTATGAGTTGTGGTCAAGGAAGAGACCGAGTCTTCGTCATTTCCATGTCTGGGGATGCAAAGCAAAAGTGAGACCCTATAATCCACAATCAAGAAAACTTTATCTGAAAACCATTAGTGGTCATTTTATTGGTTATTGTACAGGCTCAAGGGGTTCTAGATTTTATTGTCCTTCCCACACTACTAAAATCATTGAGTCTGATCGTGCCATTTATTTTGAAGATGATCACAATGGTGAGAGTTCTAAGCCTCGCAATCTTACATTGAGAGAAGAACGTGTGGTTTTGCCTATTCCATCTTTTTCGACTTCTGAGATGGGATTATCACATATTGATGTTTCTTCTGTTGATCCTGAACCTCATCATGATATGGAGCCTATGACTCTAAAGGATGATGTTACTGATGTGCAATTAAGAAGATCAAAGAGGGTTAGGAGACTTGCAATTCCTGATGATTATGTTGTTTACTTGCGGGAACATGATTTTGATGTTGACTCATCATTTGATCCTATTACCTTTCAGGAGGCTATCAGTTGTTCAAAATCCTCATCTTGGATACATGCGATGCATGATGAGATGGCATTCATGTATCATAATGGGGTTTGGGATTTAGTTGAATTGCCAGATGGATGCAGGCCAATTGGTTGCAAATGGCTTTTCAAAACCAAGAGAGATGCCAGAAGTTAGGTAGAGAAGTACAAGGTCAGGCTTGTGGCTAAAGGTTTCAGTCAAAGAGAAGGTATTGATTATACTGAAACTTACTCTCCAGTTTCTACCAAAGACTCTTTTCGTATTATTATGGCATTGGTAGCACATTTCAATTTAGAATTGCATCAGATGGATGTGAAGACCGCTTTTCTTAATGGGAGCTTGTCTAAAGATGTGTACATGGTGCAACCTGAAGATTTTATTGAGTTTGGTAAAGAAAACATGGTGTGTAAGCTTAAAAGGTCCATTTATGGACTTAAGCAGGCATCCAGACAGTGGTATTTGAAATTTCATGACATTGTCACATCTTATGGGTTCCAAGAGAATGTTGTTGATCAGTGTATATACTTGAGGGTCAGTGGGAGCAAGTATATCATTTTGGTGCTTTATGTGGATGATATATTGCTCGCTGCTAATGACACTAATTTTTTACTTGAGACAAAGGAAATATTGTCATACAGCTTTGATATGAAGGATCTCAGTGAAGCCCATTATATATTAGGGATAGAAATTCTTCGTGACAGATCTAAAGGAGTTCTAGGATTGTCTCAAAAGACCTACATTGAGCGTATCTTGAAAAGGTTCAATTTACAATCTTGTGCTCCTGGGAAAGCACAAATTTCAAAAGGTGACAAACTTTCCAAATCTCAATGTGCCGATAATGATGTAGACAAAGCTAGAATGCAAAAAGTCTCGTATGCATCAGTTGTGGGTAGCTTGATGTATGCTCAAGTCTGTACACACCCTAATATTGCTTTTCCAGTGGGAGTACTTGGGAGATACCTGAGTAATCTTGGATATGAATACTGGAAGGCTGCAAAGAAAGTACTCAGATATTTGCAAGCCACTAAAGATTTTGCATTGACATATCAGCAATCTGACTATTTGAATATAGTTGGGTATTCTGATGCTGATTTCGCAGGGTGTTTGGAAGACAAGAAATCCACATCTAGTTACATCTTTATGATGGCAGGATGAGCTATATCATGGAAAAGTGCCAAGTAGACACTTATAGCTTCTTCAACAATAAAGGCAGAATATGTAGCATGTTTTGAGGTTACACGTCAAGCTTTATGGATGCATAATTTTATAGTAGGGCTAGATTTTGTATTGGCTGTACCGATGCCATTAAAAATATACTGTGATAATTCTGCAGTTGTCTCTTTCTCTCACAATACAGGAAATTCCTCACGTTCCAAGCACATTGATGTTAAATACTTATTTGTGAGAGAGAAAATTGTTCTGTCTTATGTATCAGTAGAGTATATACCTACAGAACTCATGTTGGCTGATCCACTTACTAAAGCTTTGGCTCCAAAATTATTTAGGGAGCATGTGACTCATATGGGATTATTAGAATCCATTTATATATGATGAATCAGTGGAAGTTCTGGTTTGTATTATGAGTTGTAACTCAAATGAGATTATGTATTACTCGTTTTGTTATTATGCATGCATATTGTTATGTGATATTGATATGCCATATATAGTGTACACATTTATTTGCGTATGGCATTGTGTATATAATGAGGATATTATGGTCCGAGACATTTTGCTCAGTCTCAATATGGACAGTAAAGACTAAAGCATTATGGCTTAGCTTCAGTGTGCTTTCTTGAGATATTTTGATTCAGTCTCATTATGATTATAAGAAAGCACGGCTTCCTTGAGACATCTTGGTATTAGTCTCATTATGATAAAAATGGAAGCTCGCTTCTCGAGACATTTTGACTGAGTCTCATTATGGTTATAAAGAAGCAATGGTTTAGGAGACATTTTGTTTTCTTCTCATTTTACTAGACATGTGGACTTTATGGAAATGAGCATGTTGATCACATTGTCATGTTATTTCTATAATTATACTTGTATACTACTATATAGTCACATGTTTATAGGTGTCGTGTTATGTGGAGCATCTTGTTGGTGCACATATGACTTGATACTTATGGCACATTTTGGACTTATTTATGTTTTGGGTGATTGCTCACATTTGACCTTTTGTTATAGTTACATATGTATTAATTCGATTGTTTTCAAAATATTTATTTCATTTATTTTAAAACTATCATTAGAATGACTTCTGTCGTCCAAGTGGGAGATTGTTAGATTTATTTCTCATATTATGTGGACTAGCATAAATCATTCTAATTGTTTTCTATATTTTACCGAATTAATACGTAGCTGATGTTGAGTGTTAGAAAATGTATATTTATAAAGGAGAAAATCATCATTTTACATTTCAAGTTTTACTAACAACCCTTACTATTATGTATTTAAGATTCTTGCAATTTAATTATGTGTGCTTGATTTTAATTAAGTATTTTATGTATTTTAGGGGCATCATGGTCATTTCACAATAAATGAGAGATCAGACGGCAAAACGGACATCACTTTTGAACTCAGGACAGTCGAAAACCTTATGAGGAGCATAAAAGGAAAATGGCACTATTTACATGTACGGTATTATTCACGTGTACGGAACTATCTACGTTACTGTTCATGACACTGTTCACATAGACGGATTGATGACGTGGCATTGACCGATGATGTGGCATTGACTGATGAGGTGTCACGATCCTGTTGGGCTAAAATTCTTATGTACTGTTGATGGTGACGTGGCAGCATATCAGTGGACGAAAAATCTCGCGAAGGGTACATGCATCACACAGGATTATTTTCAACCAAACCGCGTCACTGTTCCACCCGGGTCAAACCGTGTTACTGTTCATCCACGTGGTCAAACCGCGTACTGTTGACTGATGACGTGGTGCAATCCTGAGCGTCAAACTGTTTTTAATCCGATGGCCATGATTTACTCCATGTATCTATAAAAAGGGGACCTCTCCCCCCTAATTTGACAGCTCAGAATCCATTTTTGGACTCCATTTTCTGTAATTCCCTCTCCATCTTGTATTTTCTACATATTTTAATAAATTCTCATTTTGCCCCTAGTTCAATTATGAGTGGCTAATTTTCTTTCAAGCTTGGGTTGAATATGAAGTCTCAACATGTGTCATGGGCTTTATTTGGTAAATTTACTTTCTCTTCCCCTCTAATTTTTGTGGATGTTTTGACTTCTCGTCGACAAATAATACTAATCTTGTCTAGTACAGCCTTGGTTTCACCGGCCCCCTAGTACAAGGTTATTATTATTTGGCACGATAAGCCCTTAGCACCATATTGATTAGAGCGTGGTTCATGAGGTGTGGATTCCCCCCTCATGATTTAATTGGCATTAATAAGGATTATTTAGCCCATGATGCATGTTGATACGGATCCAGATACCCAAGTACGTCATCTCAATAGATTTCACTTCAATTTATTCTTGCCATCTTAATTCAAAATTTAGGATAATCCAAATCATTTTCACCACAAATCCAACCACCCATTTAGAAAAGTAATTCTACACACAATTAAAATCTTTGATGTGGCATCTAGTATGAAAGATGTTTTAATTTATCCCCGACAACGGCGCCAAAAACTTGTTGTGCAAATTTTATTGAACTCACAAGTGCACGAATCTATTGTAGTATAGATCAATGGTGAGGAGTGTCGATCTCACGAGAAGATAGATTTTAATTGTGTGTAGAATTAATTTTCTAAATGAGTGGTTGGATTTGTGGTGAAAATGATTTGGATTATCCTAAATTTTGAATTAAGATGGCAAGAATAAATTGAAGTGAAATCTATTGAGATGACGTACTTGGGTATCTGGATCCGTATCAACATGCATCATGGGCTAAATAATCCTTATTAATGCCAATTAAATCATGAGGGGGGAATCCACACCTCATGAACCACGCTCTAATCAATATAGTGCTAAGGGTTTATCGTGCCAAATAATAATAACCTTATAGTAGGGGGCCGGTGAAACCAAGACGGTACTAGACAAGATTGGTATTATTTGTTGACGAGAAGTCAAAACATCCACAAAAATTAGAGGGAAAGAGAAAGTAAATTTATCAAATAAAGCCCATGACACATGTTGAAACTTCACCTTCAACCCAAGCTTGAAAGAAAATTAGCCACTTATAATTGAACTAGGGGCAAAATAGAAATTTATTAAAATACATAGAAAATACAAGATCGAGAGGGAATTACAGAAAATGGAGTCCAAAAATGGATTCAGAGCTATCAAATTAGGGGGGAGAGGTCCCCTTTTTATAGATACATGGAGTAAATCATAGCCATCGGATTAAAAACAGTTTGGACGCTCAGGATTGTGCCACGTCATCAGTCAACAGTACGCGGTTTGACCACGTGGATGAACAGTAACACGATTTGACCCGGGTTGAACAGTGACGTGGTTTGGTTGAAAATAATCTTGTTTGATACATGTACCGTACGCGAGATTTTTCGTCCACTGATATGCTGCCACGTCACCATCAACAGTACATAAGAATTTTAGCCCAACAAGATCGTGAAACCCCATCAGTTAATGCCACAACATCGGTTAATGACACGTCATCAATCCGTCTATGTGAACAGTGTCATGAACAGTAACATAGACAGTACCGTATACGTGAATAGTACCGTACATGTGAATAGTACCATTTTTCCTTTTATGCTCCTTCTAAGGTTTTCAACCGTCCTGAGTTTAAAAGTGATGTCCGTTTTGCCGTCTGATCTCTCATTTATTGTGAAATGACCATGATGCCCCTAAAATACATAAAATACTTAATTAAAATCAAACACACAGAATTAAATTACAAGAAGCTTAAATACATAAAAGTAAGTGTTGTTAGTAAAACTTGAAATGTAAAATGATGATTTTCTCCTTTATAAATATACATTTTCTAACACTCAACAGCTGAGGCCAAATATTAAGAAGCAATTTTAACAGACTCATTTATTAAGCGATCAAATATTGCGCTAATGAGTCTAATTTCGACATACCCTATACAGTAGTATATTATGGACAAGTATAGCATTTAATTGTGTTATTTTAGCTCATAATGAGATGGGCAATTTTGTACTAACACGTGAGGGGTCCCTGCGCTCAGCCACAATATTTAAGTAATTTCAACCCATTGGAAGTTTACTGTTCATGAATCTGTGGCATGAGTGTCGTGCACCTCTCTCTCTCCCTCTCCTTTTCCGTGTGTGTACAATAAATTAGGAGGAAAACCCAAATCTTGAGCTTAAATGAAGGAAGCAAGCTCTTTGAAGCTGGATCAAGGCTGTAGCAACTCGGTTAAAGCTCTATAACAAGCTTCCAAGTTCGAATTCATGGGTGATCATGGTAAATTTTGAAACTTTACCTAAAATATGTGTTTATTTGGAAATGCAAGATTAAGGGCATAAAGTTTGTATTTATTTCAGCAAACTCGTCTGGGCAGCACCAATAAATTATGGCAGAATAATCTTGAGTCAGTTAGCCACCAGTTTTGTTATAGTTTTATAAACCATTGTGCAAAGACCAATTGGTTTAAATAACTTGAAAGAATCTAGATTGTCAGTCTTGGGAGTTATCATAAAAGAATTTTTTTTTTTTTTTAAGAGATATCAAAACAGGGACAAAACAGAGTTTGATTTAACTCTATTAGCATTTGTTTCTTTGAGAAAACATCTTTAATAAGCTGACAGACTGAGGGCCCCACCACATTCTATTGAGTCTGAAAAAAGATAGCATGAAGACCGTCCACTCTTGGAGATTTCATTGGGCTCATGCTGAACATCGTATCTCTGATTTCCGCATCATCAACAATTCTACGCAGATTTTTAAGAATACAAGTATCAATTAAAGGGAAATCATGAATAAAAGGAACTGGATATGAACACTCCCTCTTTCGGGAACAAATTGCAAAAATAAGAAATTGCATGGGCTTTGATATCAGCTTCATCATGGATCCACTGCCCCAAGTCATTTTTTATCATGCTGATTCTATTTCTTCGGTGTCTCTCGACAGTTATTTGATGGGAAAAAGCCGTGTTCCTATCCCCACAAACAATCCATTCTCTCTGAGATTTTTGGAACCCTAACACTTCCTCTTGAGTTAACACTCTTTCAAGGTTTCTCTTTAACTTAATTTCTAACTCGATTAATCTCCTAGAGTGGTGCTTCTCAAAAATTCGTTGGATTCCACCTATTCTGGCCAGCAGCTCCTTTTTTCTTTTAAATATGTTTCCAAAAATGTCTTTGTTCCAATTTCCCACTTTCTTTTAAATATGTTAGAGATTGTACTTGGTTTTGGGTCGGGTAAGGTTTTTTCTGTAGATTGTGGTGGGTTAGCCTAGTGTTGGTCTTTTTTGGGTTCTTTTTTGGGGCCGTAGGAGATGTTCCAGTTGGTGCATGATGGAGGATTTATTTCCTTTGAAGATAGGAGTTGCAACGGTCAAATATGGCTCAATAGCTATATTTGGAATCTTCTATATTTGGTTCATCGTGATTTTCATTCGTAGACCAATTGGCAAGAATACCAAATCTCGAACCTTCATCCCCCTTTCCAAAAATATTTCGGCTTGATGCCTTGGGAGAATCTCTTTCCTTATTTCCCTTGAACCTTCCTTTTCTAGACACTATCATCCATGGCCCGAACTTGGCACTAATGAATTCCGATTCCATCGTCGGTGCCGTCTCATCACCATTTCTAGCTTCCATGCCCATGGTCTACTGCGCATCATGTTTGGTGTTTTCATTAGTTTTCTTACTGGGATAAGAATTTGATGTATGCCCATAAATCCCATATTCAAAACAAATCATAAGGAGAGCTTCGTATTCAACTCTTTGTATTTTCCCATCTAACAAAAATTGGGATATCAAGGGTCTTTCAAGATAACTTTGAACAGGTATTCGAGCAAATTTTCCTCTAAATGCCAATTCTGCATTGTAATCGATCCGTATAACAATTCCGATTATATGGCCCAACATTCTAAGAACTTTCTTGTGGTAATAATGCGAGGCATCCCTGGGAGCCGAATCCATACGGTGACTGCATTAATTTTCTCGTTTGAACTATCAAACCTAGGCGACCCTTTTTGAACCGTTAACGGTCTAAGATGGTCCAGGGTCCTTGTGCTAAAGCAAACCGAGCATCCTCGTTATTTCTAAAATGAATAAGGTAGTATCCATTTTCTAGATCGATCACTGAAAAGCGTCGTGTATTAGCCCACAAAGAGTCTAGACGGGAGTATAGAGCCTCATAACCAATCATTCGTCCGAGAAGTTTAACAACTATCGTTGTTTGCCATGGCTTGACAAACTGATCAGGAACTCTTCTTGAAAAGGAGATAGATGGAAGTATTCCTTCTTTCTCTATCACCACATCGTCCATCTCAAATTCGATTTCATCATCCCTACTCAAGAAATCTTCTTTTCCCATGGGTTCATCAGCCACCCCTCCTTCTGTCTCCATCAATTTGACTCTAAAAGATAAAGGATGAGGATTGTCCCCATCCTTCCCTTGAGATCTGAATTTAGTTTTCTTTATTGATCGATCATCCTCAAGAGGAGGAGGCAAGTTCCTTTCAGGGGCGTCTGATCAGGTTGAGAGCATTGTTTAGCTATTGGATCGTCTCTAGTAAAAAAAAATAATAATAACAATTTTTACTCTATCTACAAAAATGTACACAATCGCTGGCTAGGCTAATTGTTATTAAAAATTAAAAAAATATATATTCACAGTGGCTGGCTACTTGTAGTTACTAATTACTCCTTAAAAACGCCTAAAGATGATTAATTGAGAATTTTACATAAAGTTCTTCTGTTAAAGACTTCTCATATCCGATCAAAATGTCCCGTTGTATTTTATCATTTTTCTGATAGGAGTCATATGAACAATCGGAAGATCAAGATCAATATTAAAAAAAAAAAAAAAAAAAAAGATGCTATCAAATGAAGATAGAATCGTAGAAAAAACCAAAAATCAAGACCAATATCACATAAATATAATCATAGACATTATGACCAGTAAATCTGGTCTTACCCACGATACAATGTAAATATGGCAAAATAATCCATATAATAATCGTATTTGATTATTTTTCTTCATTATATTTTGTTAATAGATCAACATATAAGAGTGATTGTACAGTAAAATCTCTACAAAATAATAATATTGGGACCATACAAAACCTACTAACTTTACGAAGTATTAATTAATTCATAAATTAATATTTTATTAATGTATAAAGTATATATACAATTCAATGAACATACATTTTAATCAACTAAAAATTCATTGTATTTTACCAATTTAATCAATTAAACATGAATTAATCCACTAAATATAAATTAAATAAACAAAAAAATTAAAATTTACAAGTTTCAAAATTCAACCCTGGAACTTCTAAAAGCAAAAGAAAAATCAGAGATGAGATTTAATTATATTTAAATTCAGAAAAAAATTAACAATAGAGTCATTTTTTATTTAATAAAATATCATAACAATTATATTTGTAATTTCAGCAAATTACCAATTTATGATATGAATGGGACCATGGAGTGTTTTTAGAAAAATTATTATCTTATTAATTTATCA
This sequence comes from Citrus sinensis, assembly GCF_022201045.2. Classification (NCBI taxonomy): domain Eukaryota; kingdom Viridiplantae; phylum Streptophyta; class Magnoliopsida; order Sapindales; family Rutaceae; genus Citrus; species Citrus sinensis. The sequence continues at coordinate 20,275,694 of NC_068560.1, forward strand.
AAATTACTAAGTTAGTCATTTGACCCAAGTCGAGAGCCAAAAAAATCAAATTTACCAAATATTAAATTATAAAGGCTTTATTATATTTTGTTTATCTAATTCTTCACTTTCCACTCAATTCTTGTCGTATGAATAACACATTTTTATATAGAGGGAGATAGTGCAAAACATTTGGAGTGCCTATAAGACTCTCTCAAACTTAAGTAGAAAACAGAAAAAAAAATTAAAAATTAAAAAGCAATGGAGGAAAGGGTACACGAGATGGGGTGGGAAGAAGAGGGGGTCTAAAGTAACTGTACCTATATATAGTGAGCACAGAAAGTATTTGGACAGTTGAGTACATTAATCATAAGTCAAGTATTACCTCTAGTGGAGTTGATTTGGTGACCATATCGCTACTGTAAGGTTTCTGCAATCAAACCTCTTCTTCAAGTATCTAGGCTCAGGTTTTTTTTTTTTTTTCCTCAACTACTGAAGAATTATCACTCTGAAGTCCATTTATATATATGTTTGTATGCACTGGATTTTAGCTCATTTTTACATATACTTGTCTATTATAAATTAATACTGGAATTGGAAATCAAGTAACGCAGAGCTAATTAATTAACTTAAATACAAGCGATGTAAATGGAATTAAGTCAGACTCGAGGTATTTTTATTTTCACATGATGGCCTGAACTATGAAATCAAATGCATAAATTGTTTCTTAATAAGTATTTGCAAGACGCAGTTTAATACGTATATATGCAGGTCATGTAACGAGCATAGACACGCATATATGTGTGCGTGCGCGCGCGCGCAGTTCAGGTGAAATGGCTAAAAGGGATTTCAGTTCGTGTTCGTAAGTGGGAGGTTCCTTTTCAATACAAGTGTCAGAATTTGTTGAGAGCGAGAAAAGTTCATTAACTCGTGCACTTAGACAGCCCTCTCTTCACTTGCTTTGTGATAAGAATGAGATAACCTTTAAAAAAATTTTTTATTATTTTAGGTTGCATAAAATTTAACTTTTATAAGTTCAGATTTTTAACAGGGAAAAAGAGAAAACTATGCTGCAGTATCCGTTTACTGCTTTATAAGGCTGCACTAAAGGAGAGATGAAGGAAATTGAAGGTTTATTTGAAAAGGATTATCGATCAACAATATGTGCGGCCATTACAGAGGGACATCAAACTGTTCTTCATGTGGCAACGGGAGCAAAACAAACTAGTTTTGTTCAGCGATTGCTAAACTTTATGGATCCAGAAGACTTGATGCTTCAGGACGAAAATGGGAACACAACTTTTTGTTTTGCTGCTGCTGTCGGAGCTGTAGATATTACAAATTTAATACTTAAATAGAATCCGAGTCTGCTGGGAATCCAAGGCAGTGAAAACATACCACCGCTGTACTTTCCTGCTTTGTATGGACATATGGGTACAGCATCTTTTTTATTCCATAAAAGTAAAAAGGAACTGATAACTGAGGACCGGAAAGTTATATTCATTACAAGCGCGACACTGGTTTGTACGGTAAGTACGAAAAAATATTCAGGCCGTAAATTTCTATCTTTTAGATATATCGTATGCCGAAGTAAAGGCTTAACTCTAGTAGTAAGGAACAGTTTGTTTAAGGTTCAAGTCCAAGTTTTAATAGGTGCATGAGTGATATTAACAACGAGTGTCCTCAATCTCATCATCCTTTAGTTTCGGGACATTAGAACACACATAAATTCAAGAAGATTTAGCCAGAAATTCTTTTCAGGCCGAGCTAAAGAACCTCACTTTATTGTATTTTCTTTTCCTTTCGAAAGGCCTTTATTATAACATATATCTGAATCAAAGAAATTGCTGAAAAGATTTCAAATAACATTTCATTGTGATATGTAAGAAAAATATGTATAAAGAATGTTGGACCATATGCTGTCAGCTGGCAAAACATGGCAGTCTTGACAATGTTGGACCATATGCTGGAAACAAATTGAACAGTCACGTGTTCAGCGTTCTCTCATTTGGTCCAAACATTTCAATCGATATGATATTTAAATATATCAATTACTTAGACTTAAAAAAAATATGTGAATCATGGCTATAGGTCCTCTAAGAACGAGTATTATCTTCCATGTATTACAATGTATTATTCTTCCTAAATACAAGCCATGTATGATAATTTAACTTAGTGAATAAACCCCATGCTTATTCTCGGTCCAACAAAAATTGATATTTTCTCAATATAAATGAATGTGAACATAAAAATAGGAAAACATCACAAAAATAAGAGTTCATTTTTATTACATTGTTTATACAATGAAAATTACATGATGGAATCAAGTCTCATTCAGTTTACATGATCCTTAAACTTCTGTGGTGGCATGCCTTTTGTTAAAGGATCAACAATCATCAATTTAGTGTTAACGTGTTCGATGACCATTTTCTTTTCTTTAACACGTTCCCTAGTGACTAAATATTTAATGTCGATATGTTTACTTCGACTTCCACTTTAGTTATTTTCAGCTATGAAAATTGCAGCTAAATTGTCACAATATATCTTTAATGGCCTTGAGATTGAATCCACAATTCTCAGCCCATATATGAAACTCTTCAACCATATACCATGTGAGGTAGCCTCAAAACAAAAAATGAACTCAGCCTCCATAGTGAAAGTAGCAGTCAAAGTCTGGTTTATACTTCTCCAAGATACAGCTCCACTGGCGAGCATAAAAATATATTCAGATGTTGATTTTCATAAATCAACACAACCAGCAAGGTCTAAATCGGAGTAGCCAAGTACTTCCAAATTATCAATCCTTCTACACATAAGCATATAATCCTTGGTCCCTTGAAGGTATCTCATTACTTTCTTTGCAATTTTCTAATGGTCTAAACATGGATTACTCTGATATCTTCTCAAGATTCCAACAACAAATGCTATGTCAGGTCTTGTACAGACTTAAGTATGCATCAAACTTCTAACAACAGATGCAAATGGAATATTTTTCATTTGTTCCCTTTCGAAATCATTTTTGGGGCATTGGTTCAAATTGAACATGTCACCCTTCACAATAGGAGTTATACTAGGAGAACAATTTTTCACCCAAAATCTCTCCAAGACCTTATTGATATAAGTTTCTTGAGACATACCCAAAATTCCTCGAAATTTGTCTCTATGGATCTTAATGCCTATGACATAAAATGCATCACCCATATCTTTCATGTTAAAATTCTCAAAGAGAAATTGATTTACCTCATGAAACAACCCCTTGTTATTGGTTGCAAGAAGAATATCATCTACATATAGACTAAGGAAACAAATCTTACTCCCACTGACCTTTGTTCATATACATCAATCCATAAGGTTCATTACCAATCCAAATAAAGAGATAACATCATAAAATTTTAAATACTACTCACGGGAAGCTTATTTCAATTTATATATGGATTTCTTAAGCTTGCATATCAAATGTTCACCATCACTAGAGGAGAATCCTTCTGGTTGTTTCATATAAACCCGTTCCTCTAGATCTCAATTGAGGAAAAAATTTTTCACATCCATTTGATGTCGTTCCAAATCAAAATTAGCAACTAATGCCATAATGATACGAAAACAATCTTTCTTCTATACAGGAGAAAAAGTCTCCTTGTAATCAATTCCTTCAATCTGAGCGAATCCTTTAGCAAAAATTCTTACTTTATATCTTTCAGTGTTACCTAATGAGTCTTTCTTTGTCTTGAAGACTCGTTTACATTCTATGGCATTTACATCATTAAGTAACTCAACATGATCCCAAACTCCGTTGGATGACATACAATTTATCTCTTCTTTCACTACATTATACCATAAATATGATTCTTTGGAATTCATGGCCTGTGAAAAGGATTCAAGATCATCTTCGGCTTCAATATTATAGTCAGATTCTTGCAAATACACTATATAATCACTAGAAATTATTGGTTTCTTTATTCTAGTAGATCTTCTTAATGTTAAACCAACATTCTCCTAAGGGGCATGTTATTCAATTGGTTGCTCAAGAGTTTCAAGTAATTCTAGAACAACCTGATCTACTAGATTATTATCAACAACTTGTAGAACTTCAACAATTGATTGTACAACACCTGTTTGAACTTGAGGAGTGTTATGAATTACAATCAGTCTATCACTTGAAGTGGAAGGTTGAGCATTTAAATGATCTTTTTCAGAAATAATATTTTGAGATCGATCAATCCCATTGATCAATTCATTTTCAAGAAATTTTGCATTTCTCAATTCCACAATCCTATTACTATGAGATGGACGGTAAAATATGTACCCTTTAGACCTTTCAGCATATCCAACGAAATATCCACTAATGGTCCTCGGGTCCAGCTTCTTTTCTTGTGGATTGTAGATTCCCACTTCAAATGGGCATCCCCAAACTGTATATGTCGCAAGCTCGATTTCCAACCTTTTCATAATTCAAATGGCATTTTAGAAACTGCCTTGGTTAGAACTCGATTTAATATATACACAGCCGTCTTGAGTGCTTTAGTCCACAAGAATCTAGGAAGTTTAGAGCTACCAAGTATATTAAGCACAATGTCTAGAAAGTTTGATTTCTTCTTTCTGCTTCACCATTCTAGTTTGGAGAACTAGGCATAGTGTATTGGGTAACAATCCCATGTTGTTAAAGAAATTTCGCAAATGAACCTGGTGCTTGCCCATTCTGAGTGTATCTACTATAATATTCCCTACCTCTATTTGTTCTCATGATCTTAATTCGCTTTTAAATACCTTAAAAGCATCTAATGCTTCATTTTTATAATTAAGTAGAGATAAATATATCGTGAGTAATCATCTATAAATGAAATGAAGTAGTTCTGACCATATGAGTCCATGTCTGGACTATAAATATTCGAATATATGATTTCTAACTTTTCTAAACTCCTTTGAGCACATTTATTTCTTTTGTTGGTCTGCTTTCCCTTTATACAGTCCACAAAAGTATCAAAATCAGTAAAATCCAGAGTATTAAGTTCTCCATCATTTACTAATCTTTTAACTCTTTCTATAGAGATATGACTGAGTCTCTAATGCCACAAAATAGAGGAATTTTCATTTATAACACATCATTTAATACCAGTATGAACATGCATTAAAGTATAAGAAATATTGTTTTGCAAATTAAGGTGAAGAAGGCGACAATGTATCATTCCCAACAAGATCAAATTTACAATATACATTACAAAACTTATCTGAATTGTTAAAGGAAAAATTGAGTGGTACAAGTCTTGAAACTGAAACCAAGTTTCTGGAGAAACTTAGAATAAAAAATGTATTTTCCAAAACTAAAACAAAACCAATGCTCAAAATCAAACTGCATGTTCTGATTGCCTACACGTGTGAATGTATCTTGTTTCTAGAAAAGATGCATTGCTCACTTCTCACTAACTTCCTTAGGTTTAGGGTTAGCAATTTAAGGGCTTTAGTCGGGTTTTTTCAAGCTTAGACCCAAGTCCATGTTATTGTCATTAGGCGCAAGCCCTCTAAAAGCCCATCCAAACTACTTGGGCTAGGCCTAAGCAGGCTTGGGCCGGACTTGGACTTCCATGAATTTTTAAATTGAATCGTCACACTTGACTGCACACTCGTTTCACGTTGTTTCTCAATCTTTTTATCTTTTAACTGTCACCCCAAGCAGTTCTACCACCGCCGTTCGAACCAGTACTAAAACAAATGGGAATTGAGTGCAGAGAGTTATTGGGTATGACTTGCATGCGATTGGATATGTTAGGCTACTGCTTTGAGATAGCAATTTAGAAGAGACGAATTGATGAGAATAATGAGAAGAAGTGGCCAGAGGAGAAAAGAGAGTTTTAGAAGCAATTCTTATTCCCTATTAAAGTAGCAACAGTTCCTTATATAAGCCAAAGAGATCCTACGAAAATAATAATTCCTAATAACATAATAACTTAATAACTAAACCTTAACGGAAAAGGAAATAATGCAGATCTAAGACTAGAATTCTAACAGGATATGTTTTGGAGTGGTAAGGTAGTGGTGGCTTGTGGCTGTCACGGTGGTTAGGGTTTGGCTTTATCTTCAAATTTTTATGTTCAATTATTTTGTACATTTTACTAGTTCTTGGCTAAGAAATCGTGGGAAATTTTGAATGTCAATTGAGGATTTAACGTGTTTAATTGGTTTACAATTTCGAATGTAAGGTGATTGATTAAATGTCTATTAGAGGATGTATAGTTAAAACGCTATTTTTATCTACATAATATGGGAGAAGGCGTTTAATTAAATGTGTATTTGAAATTTATATAGTTCAATTACTATTTTTCTCTGCATAATTTAGGAGAAAATGGTTAGACCCTGATACCTTTTCCCTTTTTTTCTTTCTTGGTGACTGGTTTAGTTACTTTGACCAAATAACACAAGTAATATTATTGGTTAATGATGCTTCATTTCCTGATGGGTCATTTTAATAATTATACCTTTGATATTAGATTAATATTCTTATTTATTTTGGACTCACCCAGAAGGCAGAGGCTGAGACAAAGGCTTTATGTGAAAATTCTCTCCTGGAGTTAGTAAGTTGCTTTAATTTCTTTCAACGTTTGCTTTTTTGGTTCTCTGTTCAATTCTCGATTATGCAGAGCACTGATCTAAAATTTTTATGCTTGTATGATAGATTAAAGGAGCTTGACTTGGTTTTGTGCTCCTACATTTTGCAAGTTGTAAGAGCTGCTTCAAATATTTTGTTGTGATAAAATAAATGCTAGCTGGCTAAAGCCTCAAGCTATTATATTATTTGGTCTACACTCTGCTTCGCGGATATTATTTATCATTCATATAAATTAAAGCAGCTTTTCTTTAACTTTATTAGCTACAAAACCTGCAATTTTGGCAACATAATCTTTTGAAAATCACGACCATATTTCACCGTGTTGACTCTCATAACTATGCTGTTGCTTGCAGCATCAAAATATAGAGAACTAGAGATGAGAAGGCTCTCTAACTTTTAGTGGCTTCTCATTCGTACTTATGTTTTGAGACGGATTGCCTTCTTTTCTGGCATGTGAGTTACAAATTCGGGAGAGATAGTCTCTTTTTTATTTAATAAGAAGATCAACTCATGTTTGGAAATTTTTGTTTTTGTGCTTTTATATTAGAAACTATTTCAATAATTTCATTATTGTTGAATGGCATGAAACTTGCAACATTCATAGAAGATTTTTGGCTATACAATAATTGTCGGAGATACCAATGCCACAATCTGTGGTTAATTATATTTGTTAATTACATGTGCTGTAAACTGATTTTTTTTTTTTTCTTCTCCTCAACTTTCCTTATGATGTAATTAGTTTTTATTTGTGTAATGTTGTTTTTAGGTACTGGAGAATTTGGATCTTGCAGCTGAATGAAGGTTTTAGGTATCCAATATGTTGGACTTTGGTGCAAGTGTTTTGGGTGACTGCGTATCTTAAGATATTTTGCAAAATTTGGCATCGGTGTAGTTTGTGTCGTTTGTATATTTCAACTATTGGGGTGGTCGTACATTTTATGGTTTAAATGGATATTGTAGTCTTAATTTATATTAAATTTCATGTATTTTGTTATTTATTAGATTTTGTAACTGTTAGTATTAGATTTTAAATTTACTTTGTATTTGCAATTTTTTTAAAATCAAATTTGTAAAATTTGGGGATTTACAACAACAACAACAACAACAACAACAACAACAACAACAACAACAACAATAATAATAATAATAATAATAAAATTTAAAATAGTGATATCATTAATAAAATTTTTAAATAATAGCCGCTAAAATATGTAAATTTTTCTACCAAAAAAACAAAAAAATGCTGGAAATTCAAATAAATTTAATATTTTCCTTAAATTATGGTGTGACATACTTGTTACTTATAAAAATTGTCGTAAATTGCATGATAATTTTTTTATCAAAAATTTATCATAAAAGAGTGACAGATATATAGACGATAGGTAAATAAAAATATGCAGTCTCTTTATATCATTTATTGTCTGTTTTCTTATAACGTAACATTATATACACGATCAAATATTCAAATTGTAAGGTTTATAACATCTTAATTTCCATTAAACCCACTAATAACATTAGTCATTTATAAAAATGAAAATGTGCAGGCAGTTAGAATTTCTTGTATCCAATCAAAAGTAATTAACATTTTCTTGGGGATAAAAAACATTTGAGGTGTAGTTAACATTTTCATGAAAAGGGCATTTTAATTGGCAGGAAGTAATTACAGCGTGGGCTCACCTGATGTTCTTACAAACTAAAGAGTAAACTAAAATTTTATCTTAATCTTGCCAAATAAATTGTTTAAAGAACTGTAAAGATATGATTATGAGAGAACTAAGAGTTTTAGAATTTTGGTTCCAGAAGAACAGAACAGTAGCCATTAATAGACCAATATATTACAAGAAATATTGTGTAACACTACTTTGTGAGTAAAGCAAAAAGCACCGTGCCAATATTCTATGGGTAAAATTATATCTATTTCACATAAAATAATCTTCATCATTGAAACAATCTTCTTTTCCACAAGGTTTAGAAAATGGCAACCACTAAAATGGAGATGAAGATTGGAGAGAAAACAAAGAATATGAGTGAGGTAATAAAGTGAGAGAGTAATAGTAATATTAATGATTTGTCTCTTTTTTTGAAATTGAAAAATATTGGAGAGACATTGAAAAGAGGGAAGCATAAACTATCATTTTAAAAGTTTTTCAATATCTATTATCATTGTTCCAATTATCATTAATTAACTAGTGTCGTAAAACCTCATAAATAATATAGAATTTCTTATAAAAAGACTTCCAATAAAAAATATATATAAAAAGACTTATTATTAATTTACTGATTATTATGATGATGATGATGATGATGATGATGTCCGTTACGATGGGTAAGCATGGCGAATTCCCTTTAAAGATGATGAAATGAACAAGATCAAAGAGTCTGTGTGAAGGTGCCATAATTGATCCTCGTTGCAGACGTAATTAAGAGGCTTTAAATGTGGTCCGATGGACTTTAAATTAAAGCTTAAAGTGCACTTCCATAATCTTTCCACCAAGCTTTATGACTGTACCGCAACAATGAATGATGACGAGTCTAATGGTCACCACGGAGGTGTCATTCTCTAGTGCGAATATCATAATATTTTATACTATTGTGAAACCGCGTCTGCTCCATTTAACTTATAATATTGTCGAAAGTAATGCTAAATCGGGGAGTCTCCTCACGCGCAGTTAAAACTAAATTGTAGTGCATGGTAGGTACTAATTATTATATCTGAAAGAGCATTTTTTCAAGGATCGAATAAAGGAACATTAGGTTTTTATTTCTGTCACCGGTACCCCACCGTAACATCTACACATTAGCATAATACGGGAATGTTAATTAATAGCTAATTAAGGATAAGTATGCATGGTGGGTACTAATTATTATATCTGAAAGAGCACTTGTTCAAGGATCGAATAAAGGAACAATAATTTTTTTTATTTCTGTCACCCCGCCTTATCGTCTATATATATTAGCATACTACGGGAATGTTAATTAATAGCTAATTAAGGAGAAGTCTTCTCAAACGAAAACAGAATCTGGGGTGACCAACACTGTTCAAATATTCTTTCTGCAAGTTCTTCAAGTTATATATCTTCAGCGACTCAGGTTATTGTTCGAACCTTACTGAAAGAGTCAAATCGGTTTATGTGTCCGTATGTACGTAGCTACACAGATTGATAATTTAATGATGACATCTACATTACTATATGCTTTTCTTTTTGTTTTCATTTTCTTTTCTTTTGGGGTAAATTGTCCTCCTTTTAACGAAAAATTTATGGGGTATATAAATATAGTGCTTATCTACTCCAGGATTCTAGAGTGGGTAATTTTTAGTATAACTATATATAATTTCTAAACTTACTATCCTTGTTGAATATAATCAGCTGATATTTTAAATAAATTCAAAGTTACTAATGTTTAGTGCAATTTTGCTCGATATACATGTAGTAACGCAATTATGCATGAAACTTTATTAATTTATGCAACACTAATACCGCTTAAAATTAAAGGGCTATTGTTATCGTTGTAAGGAAGAAACAAAGCGCGTGTATAAATATTTTTTGGAACAATGTCTCACTCAGAGATAGAATACGGATCATCTTCAACCGCAACCTCAGAAGCACATAATTCGATACAAGCCCCCGAGTCAAACGCAGGTAATCAAGCTCTTTATTTCTCTCTCTCTCTCTATGTATATATATACACATAAGCAACAACGTTACAAAGTTATAAATGGGTGAAAATGGCAAATTATAATGTTGTAAACAAGATCGAGAACTAAAAGCTAACTATTTATATACGTGTATTGAGTTTCTAATAAGAAATCTCACACTCTAATAAAGCACTTCAATAAAATATGGAATGGATTTTTTTACCATGACTAGTTAGAGAAAAACAAATTGATATATTTACTTACAAGGAGTTGTTTAAACTTAAGTTTGCTATGTACTTGATGCAACGTGCTCTATACACGCCCTGCAGCAAATCTTACGGTGGTAAGAGGACAAATTGATGCATAGTGATAGATTAATAAGGATATTTTCAGTACTTTGTTGATAATGAGAATACCAAAATAAAAATTCTCTTTGATTATAAGAGTATCTACAAATCTAGACGGTTAAGCCTTCTTGCTTGACATAGTGCCAAGAAATAACAAGAGCAACTGAAATCTGAAATTTATTCTATATAAAGCATGAACATCAAATCTCAAATTCACTAGTAAGCTTTTAAAGGTATAAAAGATGCTTATTTTTACTAACATATAACCCAAGCCTCGCGTGTGACCTAGAATTACAAATTCAATAAGACAAAATACTTAAACAGTAAAAGTATTAATATGAAAATATATCAAATGAGATATTCCTACAACAGATAAACTATTTTTACTATGATACTTGTGCATCCCGCTTTGCATCAGTACTTCGTGTTTATATGATGCGTTAATTGTTGAAAGTGATCAATGATGTTGTCTCGCAAGAACTGGAGAGAAGACGTACCAATGGAGAGAAGACGTACCAAGTTCGTGTCCCAATACCAGACGGAGTTGCGGCTAATTCTGCACAACCCCCCCAAAATGGTAACTTGAGTGTCGAATATAAACAATACTGATTTTGTTCCTATTATATGTGTGATTCAGCTTCTTCATGCACCGCTAATCCTTACAAAAGGTGTAACTATTAATTGTTGCAAGAAAGGAACAATGACACATCTTCATATATGTCTACGATCTCTGGAGGCAAACAGTGTGCATTCAACTTCTTCATCTTCAATCCAAATACCAAATATGAATACGACAACTCGATTCAACTTGCCATCCGTTCGTCTACTTCAAGGTGAGTTCTTACATACATTAACATTCACGCATACAATATTGGCTTATTATCATATAGAGTCCATTTCTAATTACGAATAAATGAGAATGGAGATAAAAAGAAAAAAAATATATATATATAGTAGTTTCTTGTCAGGAATTTTAAAGTGCGGGAAAATCTGAAAAAATTTTAAAACCATACAGTTTTAAAATTTTTCCGCACTTTAAAATTCCAGACTGAAATATTTCTCTGTCTCTCTTTTTCTCTCTCTCTCTATATATATATATATAAAAGTTTGGATTTGTTAAAAGACAATAAATATTGAACTGAAAACTGATGTTTTTTTTTTCTCTTAGTTCATCCTCTAATTTCATAAAATAAGGGAACCCTTATTAGAAAAGGTCTATGTCTACACACACAATATATTATAGTCATGCTTAGATCCGGACGCCTGCGTGGAATTTTAGTGTATATTCACTATTAAACCATAGGCTTTATCTTCAATTAACTATCGAACCATATTTATATGTGTGTGTCTCTATATTTATAAGGATCATTAATGGATATTTTGAAGGGTGGGTGCCTAATTTGTTTATCACCAAAAATGAGTTGCAGATAAAATGCTGTACAGCCACAAATGTGTGCCTCTCTATAAGGCTGCGTTAAAAGGTGACTGCAGAGAAGCAAAACGTATATTAGGATACGATCATCAGTTCATGCTACGTGCAGCTATAACAAAGAGATGTCAAACTGTTCTTCACGTTGCAACAGGAGCAAAAAAAACAAACTTTGTAAAGCAAATGGTAGACTTGGGACAAGACGATTTGCTAACATTGCAAGATGAAAAAGGAAACACAGCGTTCTGTTTCGCTGCTGCTGTTGGAAGTGTAGAGATTGCTCAGTTCATGCTGAAAAGGAATCCAGATTTGTTGACAATCCGAGGTGGTGCGCAGATGACACCGCTCTACATTGCTGCTTTGTTTGGGCAAAGTAAAATGGCATCATTTTTATATCGTCAAAAAGAAGACAATTTGACACCAGACGACCTAGAAAATATTTTTTTTGTCTCCATCGAAAGTGGTTTGTATGGTAAGAATATGTTAAATTTCTTCTTTTCATTAGTTGATCCCCCCAAAGAAAAGCTAGTTTTTTAGGAGAAACCTTATCGATTTAAATTATTTATAAAATTTTATAACCGTTTGGCACTATTCTACAACTAATAAGAATTGGCCAAATTTGTTGCACATATTTCATAATTGAGTGCGGCACCATTCTAAAGTGGTTTTAAATGTCAGTAATTCCTAAAATATTGTTATCGAACAAAACTTTGTTTTTGTCTTTTTTATTCCATATGAAACAAAACAAAAATTGTTATTTTATTTTATCAACACGTAGGACTCCCATTTTCCTTAATTTTTTGAACAGAAAATAGGTAGACAAAACTATGTCGAGGCTTAGGGATCCTAGGCCGAAAAAGAATTAGAAGATTAACTGACAGATAGCTCATCTTTCTTTTCTTTTCATTCTTATAACTGTAAATTTTATATTTTGGCTTCGTCATGTACTTACACTGTTGACATTATTATGGCCTCGTTGAACCAAAATCAGTTTGGAGAGCCATGTTTCTACTGTTTTACTAAAACATTTGGGTGAATTGATTAGATTTGGCGCTGAAATTGCTAAAGAAGAATAAAAAACTGCTAGCTGTGGCTACTCACGTGAAATATGGGACAGCTATGCATATGTTGGCTAGAAATCCCTCAGCATTTACCAGCAGTGGTCCAGGACCGTTGAAAGGTAGTTAAGTTTTAATTAAGCTTAATTAAAGTTCATACACCTGTTGTGATTATACTCAAACTTTATCCATCTATGTGAGATCGATCAATATAAGCATGGATATTTTTTTAACTTTTTAAAAAATCCTGTAATTGAAGTTGGTGGATCCCACTTAACTTGCCAAGTGACAGGTTCTTATTGGTCAAGCGCTCTATCTTATCACATTGAGGTAGTATGTTTGACCCTCCTGCTTAACTTGCCAAGTGACAGGTTCTTATTGGTCAAGCGCACTAACTTATTATACTGAGATAGTATGTTTGGCCCACACAAATTTCTATACTATCTATGCATACAAAATACGACAAAAGACATAAAAAAAATTTAATTTACCATACAAAATAAACTAGTTTTCCTCTCTTCGAATATTAGTAACCTAGTAGGCTAGTAATACAGTAGATGATTATAGTGCATATGAGTTACTACCTCAGGTGTTGGTTAGACCAGTAACACTATTAATGGAATATGTTCCTCATCATTGTTACATAAAAAAATAGTGTGGCTCACTTGTGGATAAGTCTACTCCTATAAAAGCCTATGAATCTAACTTAAAAGTTGGGTAAAAAATTGAGAGTTCGCTTGTATTATTAGCTGATGTAACGATGTTTTCCTCATGCGAAGAAATTGGATCGAGTTTTGATAGTGAATCATGATGATTTACTAGAATGAACTCTTAAATGATAACTTATAATTGTTTCTTTTAGTTCCAGGAATGAAGTTCATCACCAACAATACAGACCCTTCATCTCAAGCACTTGAATTAGTCAAATGTCTTTGGGAAGAAATATCAGAAAGCACGCACGAGGACGTCTTGAAACTTATCAGCAAACCTTCAAATTTATTATTCGATGCAGCTCACTCAGGGAATTTCAAGTTCTTGGCTGTGCTCATTCGCTCTTATCCTGATTTAGTTCATGAATTAGATGAAGAAGGTCGAAGCATATTTCACATTGCAGTTATGCACCGTCATGCAGAGACTTTCAAACTAATATATGAGATAGGATTCGGTAAGGAGTTGATAGCAACATATGTAGATAAATCTGGAAATAACTTACTGCATCTAGCAGCACAGTATTCAAATCCAAAACCAATCAGTAAGGTGCCTGGAGCAGCTCTAGAAATGCAGCGAGAATTAATAACTTTTAAGGTAAATGTTTTATTTATTATTTCACCTTGTTCTTAGTCAACAATTACTTGACTTATAGCTAGATACCGCCCGTTGGCCCTTTGATCATAACAAAGAGGTTTCCTACCCACAAACTTTTGAGGGAGAAGTTAATTATTATTATTATTTTACCCAATTCAAAGTACGCACTTTATAAAGTGTAAACATTAGCACCTCAGAATTTTTGTATATATTTATCTCTTGATATTGCATTTTAATTGAAAATGGTATTAATTGGTAGGAGGTGGAAACCGTCGTAAAACCGTCGTTCAAAGAAATGAAGAATAATGATGGCAAAACACCATGGGAGTTATTCACCGCTGAGCACAAAACGTTGTTGGAAGAAGCTGAAAATTGGATGAAGCGTAGAGCAGAGTCATGCTCGATAGTTGCAACATTAGCAATTGCCGGGGTGTTTCAGGCAGCTTTCACTCTACCAGGTGGCAACAAAGATGGAAAAGGAACGCCCAATTTCCACTCAAAGATTTGGTTTCATATTTTTGTTATGTCAGAAGCAATTGCATTTTCCTGCTCTTGCATCTCAATGTTGATGTTCTTGTCCATTCTGATCACGTCCCGATACAGAGAGAATGACTTTCTGAAGCTGTTACCATTCAAGTTGATATTAGGACTCCTATCACTCTTCATAGCTTTAACAGCCATGATGCTATCCTTTAGCTCAAATTTTTTCTTGGCTTATCGTGATAGAATCAATTGCTTCTCTATGCTTCCCATTATACTTGTATTTCTTCCCGTCGCTCTGTATCTTCTTCTGCAATGTCGCCTTATGGGAGACATACTCTATTCCACTTGTCGCCCTAGGTTTCTCCTTGAAGGAAAGTATTGAAAGCCAGAAATTTGTACTCCAATTGTTAAGTTTGAGGAAAAGTCTTGAACCTTTAGAAGAACAGAAAAGGTTAAGTGCTTCATGAACACTAGAGGTTCTCTATTTAATAGTGGGGCCAAGGCTCCTCATATGAGTAAGTATACTTACATGATTGATAGTTAATAAATGAAAATGTAATAATTAAATAAATCTTGACTATATATAAATAAAAGTGCGTATGTGTCAAAACATCTTTTAAAATTAAGATATAATCGGATCATGAGAATATTTTATTCAGGCAAGAAATATTTTTAAGTAAAACTTTAATTTAAATACAATATTTATAGGTGTTTTTTAAGAAAAAAAATTAAATAGATTTGGATGGATGTATAAGAAATAGATATACATCAAGTCACGAAAAAAAACACACAAAATTAATAATCAAAGAAGAAATGCACATATAATTAGATACTATTGTACGTAGTTGCGTTGGAAGAAGCTTAAAACTCATCAACAAGTGACTTGAATATATAATATTGTCTTGAATTTTTTAAAACTAAAGGCATCAGATCATACCATACATTAAACTAATGCTTGAGTGGTGGGTTTAAGAAATTATACGTGTTGAGTTAACTAAGGTCTTTTGATTAGAAAAGTGATCAAACTAAAAGAATGAACTACTTTATTGTAAGTTATTTGAAACTACTTCAACAGTTTAATCTTTTCATCATATGTTTTAATCTAATTTTTGTCCAAGTAGTAATGGTAAAGGCCAAAAGAGTGTTAAATTTATTGCCTTCACTGCACTGTATGAGAGAGAGAGAGAGAGGAAAATTGAGAAGAAGAAATTAGCAAAGTGATAAAAAGTATATCAAAAGAAAAAGACATTCTTACAAAGAATTGCACAAAAAATTGTATAAAACTGTGAGTTTTGAAAAAGGATAATCACAAAATTTTGATTAAATCTCGAAAATTAATCATATACCTCCTTATTTGGATTTATTTAGATTTTGGGTTGATTAATCCGCAAAATGGTATCAGAGCCAAGTTTTTGGTTTAAAATATAAAAATGGACGAAACTGTTGTTTATTTCATTAATAATAGAGGATATAATTTAATGATAAATAGTAATACAATTAAAGATAATATACCATGGGAAGATCTGCATACCAAAGTAGTAAAAAGATTGAAAGAAAAATGTAAAAATCTTCTAAAGTTAGGATTCCCTACCTCTAGTGATAATTTAATCCTTGAAACTGATGATTCAGATAATCACTGAGGAGCAGTCTTAAAAATAAATCAAGAAAAGATTTGTAGATATGCTAGTGAAACATTCAAACTCGCAGAAAAGAATTTCATAGTAATGAAAATGAATTGTTAGCTATTAAAAACAGAATATCTAAATTTACTTTCTTTTTGTTACCAAAAAAATTCAAGGTAAGATCCGATAACACTCAAGTCAAAGGATTTATATTCAATAAATTGCCTAATCTTCCTCAATATAAAAGATTAATTAGATGGCAACAGTTTTTTACTGAATATGATTTTGAAATTGAATATATTAAAGGATCTAATAATTGTATTGCAGATTTTCTTAGCCAAGAATACAATGGAGAAGAGCCTTTCCAAAATAATTAAGGGCATAATAATGTGCTTTGAAGGTCAAGAATTGCTTCTCAAAGGCAATATGATGATTTATGATGGGCTTGCCACGATAGATGATGCCCATGAAGAATTAAGCAAACTTTGTCCAGACAAAAGTTTGCAAAATCATCCAGAAGTCCAAACTTCAGAACAATATATTAGCAATATGCTAAAAAATGTTCATTTTAAGGATCAAACTGAGGGTCAGATCGCCCAGAGTTCTTCGCATAGCTCAAATGTCACACATCCAGAGATTTCTCACAATCAATTATCTCAAAGATCAATGTGCGAAGAAAGAAAAATCTCAAGGATCTTCAGTGAGCCTAAGACCCCAATATGATAAAAGCGGACAGTTCATCCCTATGGTTAAAGTACCATTAAGGAGCGACTACGTTTATGATTATAAAAGAATTGGTAAAATAGCCTATGGGATTCGTCCTAGCCAGACTATTATACTAGATCATTCAGAGTTATATCCAAGGATAAATTTTGTGCCAGGAGATTATCCAAAATTAATAAAAGACATGTTTGGATATGGTTTTCTTAACCTTATTTATGTAAGTGATGATTGCAGGGAAATAAAAGAGCTCCTAGAAAAAATTGCAGAGGTTGTTAATGATCTCAAGAGGATATCTAAAACAAAAGAAATGATTTTTGTCAAGATCCTCACTACTTGCCCTGAATATTGTGGTAACAAGTGGTATCCAGCACAACACATAATTCAAGTTGGAATTAGCAGCAAAAAAGTTAGTTCAACTATTGATTTAGATCAAGTCTACAATGATTATGATCTTGAATAATTCAAGCCAAAAGATCTCACCAGCAAAAGGGCCATAGGAGTAAAAAATGCCCTCTATGAATCTCTTGAGAGGATAAGCAAGCCAGACATGCCATATGAAAAAAGAAAAAGGGTATATACGAAAATCTCGTGGAATCCAACTTGCCGACGCACCACGAAGTATGGAAGGTGCTAAAGTATCAGTCATCATATGGCTACTACTACGAAGGATCAAAAGGAGATTCTAGTGGAGAAGACATGTCTCTAGATGAAGATCTGATAATTGGCATGTGACAGAAACCACTGAAAAAGATAAAAGGTGTTATCCTAAAAGCATCAATAAGTCAAAAAGAAAGATTCCAAAAAGATAAAGCTCACCACAACAGGATAAAGGCTTTCTGCCATCAAAAAAAAAGACAACCACTATCTTCAACAATGAAAAGGAGAGGGGTCGCCTTATCAAAAGGAAATCCACGATCCTCTAGGAAATTTGAACATGTGTATGTAAAAGAGATAACCTTATCTCTTTAGGACTATAAAATAAAAGCATGTAAGAAGGGAAAGACATCACATGTCTAACCTTCAACTGCCTATGTATTCTCTGTAACCATCCTCTGTAAACAACTTCAATAATGAAATAAATAAAACTCTTTTGAGTGAAATTATCATCTTCCAGATATCTTTGTGAAATTTAACCAAGAACCTTACATGTCAATACTTGTGCTAAACGAAGAAGATTTTCTATTGTTAAGCACTCTTCCAGAGACAACTGCAAGGAAATCACTTAGACATATCCTATTAGGCCAATTTGCTGTGTGCTGCATTGGGCCGTGTGGAACAGTCGTTGAAGTGATCTTGTATGATGTGTGGAGGTATGGCGGTGCTGATCATGGACCTCTCTATAGTTGGAGGCAATTAGTGAGTCTATCTCAGAATTCGGAGAGATAGTACACTGCTTAGTTATCTAAACTTTTCTTTTATTTTAGCTACAAACAAAAGCATGTTGGACCTTATTTGTTTCTGAGATGTTGTAAGATGGGAAGTGATAAGAGTAACTCAATTTCTTAAAAATGGAAAGATCTGTTAATAAATTTCTAGATGCAATAGACCATTTAGACTTTTGTCAAGAGTATCAAGTTGCTTATACAATTTCCTTGATTAAAACTAGATTAACTACAAGCAAACGCTTGTATGAAAAAATAAAAGGAATTAATTATCCAAAAATATTCAATTCTTTTGAAGAAGAAAACAGGATAGCATTAATAGAATCAATTTTAACTTTCCTTGAAATAATTCAGGACATGTGCAAGGCTAATAGTAGAATTCAAAATTGAGCATAAAACAATGGATAATAATAATAATATGGATATGTTTATTTAAGATGCAGATCTCAAATTATAATTTATATGCGAAAGCTTTGATAGAATGTATTTAAGCTGGGAAGATACCTTAGGAGTGTACATAAATATGTTAGAAGAAAAAATTTGATCTATGACTCAAATAAGACAAATAATTATAAATTCAGCGATTAATTTACATATAGATTTCTATGAAAAAAATAATCATTTAGAACTTTACAAAGATATAGTCAAAATTTTGAAGAAATTTAAGAATAGATGTATAAGAGATGGAAGGAGAAATGCTCCGATCAATCAAAATCAATAAAATTTATAAATTTCAAAATAGTACAAAACTTTGAAATAATTATAAAAAGGTCCTCATTGTACTAACCTTTTTACCCACTTTTGTGAGAATATCATTGTTGATATCTAAAAGACTAAAATATATAAGAAAAGTTATTGGATTTTTTTAATGTCAACCAAAGTCAAATCCTATGAGAAATGTAAGGTTAAACAATTTATTAATTTCAACTTTACCCATACTCTTTTATTTAAATAATAATAATTAAAAAAAAATCCGGACGCACGGATCCGAATTTTGCAATCACAAATTGCCACCTCACCCTAAAGCTCTTGCTTTAAGCATGGATCTGGCAGCTGACATGGCAAGATATAGGGAAATTTACAAAACAAGCCAAAAAAAGAAGGCATTTTTCAACTTTAACCCCTCAAATTTTTTTCTTTCAACATTAGCCAAATCACCACATTTTGGACGAAATTACCCTCCTCATTCTCACGTTTCCCTCAAGCAAATTCCTTCCCCTCTCACCAAAATCTCATCACCGGAAGTTCTATAGATTGCCGGCGGCAGCGTACATCGGCAGCGGAGAAAGTTGTTTGGCACTTGAAAGAAGCTAAATCACGTTGAAAATCTTCGGAGATCTCCAAAATCAAAGAAAAAAATTGAAAACCCTAGGTGAGTTGTTATTGCCATTTTTCTTGCTGTTGTTGTTGCTGTTGTTGTTTGGGATGTTGTTGTTGTTTGGGTTGTTGTTGTTGTTTGGGATGTTGTTGTTGTTGGTGGTGTTTTAATGGCGGTGGTGGGTGAGATGCATGTGGGAAAGGGAAGAGAAGAGAAAGGGGGGAAGCCAACTCGCGCTGCGTCGCACGCGAGATGCGCGCGGCGTGCGTACCTCGCGCGAGATGCGCATGTCGCACGCGAGATGCGCGCGGCACGCCCATCTCGCGCGCGCGAGGTGCGCATGCCGCGCGCATCTCGCATGCGACATGCGCATCTCGCGCGCGGCGTTCGCACCTCGCGCGCGCGACATGCGCCTGTCGCACGCAAGATGGGCGCGACACGCGCACCTCGCGCGCGCGAGATGCGCGAGGTGCGCACGCCGCGCGCATCTCATGTGCGACAGGCGCTGCGTCGCACGCGAGATGCGCACGTTGCGCCCATCTCGCGCGCGAGGGCGCAGCCTCGCGCGAGCGAGTTGCGCTAGGCTCGCACGAGGGAAGCCAAGCGCGCGCGAGTTGCGTGCAGGCAAGCAGCTCGCGCGCTTGGCTTCCCTCGCGCGAGCCTGTCGCACCAAGAGGCAGCACCTCTTGGTGCGACAGTTGGTGCTCGTCGCACCAAGAGGCAGTGCACAGTGCTGCCTTAATTTTTTTTTCTTTTGTTCATAATTTTTTAATGTGTGATACTTTTAACTTGTACCAGATAAATGGGCAAATCAAAATTAGCATTGCATAACCCACCCGGACCGATTAAAGAACCGGGAATGATGAAGATACCTTATGTTGATCACTTCCCTGGGCGTATCACGAGTATGTGCAAATTAGATGTCGTTGTTAATGCCATCCGGGAAAAATTAACAAGGCAACAGTTGAAGCTATTCAAAGACGATATATTTGGGCATTTCCTACAGTGCCGGAGCTATCCGTTCAGTGGCGTGATTGTGCACAATATATTGCTTCGGCAAGTGTCACATGGCGATGGAAATGACAAAGATGAGTTATGGTTTCAAGTTGGCGACCATTTGATACGGCTATCGATTGGAGAGTGGTGCCTAGTAACGGGACTTTGCTATGGCGAAAAAGTATTCCTGACGAAGCATAAAACAAATCATAGGTTACTTAATAAGTACTTTGGAGGCAGGATTCGCGATATAAATCTTGGCCAGTTCGAGGAAATATTTATGAACTTACGCTTCAAGACTATGAATGACACCGATGCGCTAAAAATTGCCATGTTTTACTTTGCTGATAGAGTGCTACACGGAAGAAAGGATCATTGTCAAATCAATTTCAATTTACTTAATGAGGTAGATGACATAAATCATTTTCGAAGTATTCCGTGGGGTCGTTTGTCATGGGAAACAATATATAAAAGCATTGATAATGTATTGAACGGCAAAGCCAAAAAATTTAAGAAGGCAAGCGCAGAAAATCCATTGCATAGAATTGAGAAATACAACTTTTACGGCTTTACGTCGGCAGTGCATGTGAGTGAAGAAGTTTTTTTTATAACTTAGTTTTGTTATAATAAATATTTAATGACACGTTTTTTTACTTCATATCTTTCCTTGTTGAAGGCATGGATTTTTGAAGCGATCGAAGGACTACCATTAGAGTGGGTAGAGAAAATTAAGAGGAAGGGTGCTCGGATCGTGCGATGGAAGCCTGTGGCTTCTTCAAATATTAACTTCGGCGAAGTGTATTCATACCTGAACGAGCGTCTTGTAAGTCATTTATATGTATGTCTGTATATAAGTATTACATAATATATGGTTATACTAATTGGAAATTTGGTAATCTTTACGACAGGATGACACCATTTTCCAAACCCTGAAACCGGATGCAAAGGAGAGAGCCACAAATTATTGGAAGAGTGTCGAGGATTACGTGCCATATTTGCCAAGTTGGGTCCGTAATGTGGGTATCATCTATAGTATCATTGAAAACCGGGTGCAAAGTCATTTATATGTTTGTTTTTTAGGTATTTATTGTTTTCTGTTTTACTTGGTGCAGCACCAGCCTTCAATCAATGCGCCATCCAGTACAAGGCCAAACGAGGTGGATCCTGACCCCACGAGCCCAATAGGACTGGAGCAGAGTCCTGTTGAGGATGCCGGTGCTGCCGACGACCATTATGAATCCGCACATGATTCAGATGACAGAAATGAGCCAGAGGTAACTTCTGTCGTCCTGAACATTTACAATGCACATATACCTATCCGACATTTTGTCATTACTTTCTTATTTGCGTAAATTGTAGGCAAGGACTAAGTTCCGCAATGATTATTTCGTTGGACGACTGGATAAAATAGAGTCTTCCATTCACGAGTTGAGGTCGGAACTTCAGACTGGACACAGTTCCATTAACGATCTGAGGTCAGAACTTATGGCGGAACGCAGAGAAGCACAACAATATAGAGCAGCGGTCATGGAGTTTATGGCTTCGTTTGGCGCGGGTGCTTCAAAGGGCGCGTACAGTGATTCTCCGTTTGGCCCCGCACCCTCGGTGAGCAAGTTTCGTATGTTTTCGTTATGTTATTATGATTTCAAACCCGAACTTATGTTAATATGTTCATCTCCTCGAAACAACAGGCCCCAGATTGCTATGGTCCGAACGTTGATGCTGGCTATGGTACGCATACTGATGCTGGTAATGACGACGAGCACACCCCTATGTCCTTGTACAGTCTACATGGGGACATATGTGATGACAGTGTACAGATATTCACAGAGGCACCTCCCGGCGTTAGTAAGTTTGGGCGTCCGTACCGACCGTCGTATATATTTGGCAGTCCTTACTTCATTCCTCCTTTCAAGAGAGTTAGGAATGTCAGGGCTCTACCCGCACTCAACATTACGGACTATGAAATTGATGAAAGATCGAGTGTGGATATGAATCCGCTTAGGGGACTAGAAGACTCAAGACTATGTGAGGAGTTTGATCAGTGGTTTGCCGGCAACATTTCCGTGGATCGGCCTGTCCAACAGTCTCGAAATTTCTTTGAAATACTCATGGGCAATGCTTCGATGGGGTGGCTTGGTGACGAGGTAAGCGTGTTTAATGGTCAGTACATTACAATACACAATAATATTTCTGTTGGCATGGATATTGATATAAATTAACTTGGTATAATCCCTTTACAGCATATTCACACGTATTACCGCTTGATCAGCGAGAAGCAACGGCGGTTTCCAAATGCACTACCACAACGCGTCACGCATATAGATACATACTTTTGGGCATGTTTTTAAATTTTATAATCATTAATTATAATTTCGATGTTTTAAATATCTCGAAATGTTATTAATTTTCTACTCATCGTGTAATAGGTGTTCCTAAAGCAATTATGGAACAATGGTAGTTGTGATGTCAATTCATTACAATATGACAACAACTTGAGCAGCTATATGGATGGGCGGGAAGATCTCATGTCCAAACCGTTTACGGATGTCGATATGGTAAGAATTGTCACTCAATCTTATGGTAATTGTGTATAAAATATACTAATTTACCAATTTATTTATGTAGATATTCATCCCTGTGAATTTGGGCGGCGATCATTGGGTACTAGCTCGAGCGGACCTTCGCGCGAGGAGGATGCGGATTTACGACTCGTTGGTTACCTTTCACGAGGACAAAACATATTTGCGTAAATTCAAACCTCTTCAGGTCGTCTTCCCTCAATGGCTTCAAGATGTTGGATTCTACAACCTTCGATCTGAGCTGCAGAGTGCCGACCCTTGGAAAGTAAGAATCGTTAAGGATGTGCCCCAACAATCACCTGGAAGTGGTGTATTTATGTTGATGTTTACAATGTATTTGATGTTCGGGCTAAAACTTGATTTTGATAGTAGCCACGGGCATTACTTCAGGAAGAAAATTGCTGTAGATATATTCACGGGCGATATTGCCTTGTAAGTCGTTGTATTGTATTAAGACTTGATGTATGGATGTAGATTGTTTTTCTAATAGATATAAACTTTTGATATATTCATATATTTAGCTATAAGTAATTATTGATCAACTTTAGTACTCATTATGCAAATGAACATAACATAATATACCTCATTACATATAATTGTAATATAAATTATAATAAGAGTTCATAATCCATAATTAGTTACAACGACACAGTCAGTTTGGATTTGACACAATGGGATTTTTACATCTCTTGCGGTTATGACCTGGTTGGTTGCATCGACCACATCTCACAGTTCTTCGGTTAACATCCTCACCGATAGAAGGAATTCTTAACTCTGGACGACGACCAGGTGGTGGTGCTTCGATCGGTGGGTTAACTCTGATTTCCTGGATTTCTTCTGGAATGTCCCAATCTGTCATGTCCCCAACCGGTTCTACTGGTTCTGCATATGCCATGACCAATGAATCTTTAGAGTAATAATCAGAGCAAAGACTTATGTAATCCACACGGACGATCAGACAAGCAGCAATTGCATGCGCACAAACAAGCTGATCGAGTTGGAATACTCTACAGGAGCAAGTTCTTTCATGAATGTCAACTATCCCTTCCTTCATACCACCACCCAAAACATGAAATCGATGCTGAGACACTGGCCGAACGGTCATTCTTTCGGCCAAAATTCTCCTTTCGCCGACTATCTCATCTGCCCACGTCGTTAGACGAGTGCTCATCGATTCAGCGACAATTTTCCTATCATAAAACCATTGCTGTAATGTTTTTCTAAAGTGATCAACAAGATGAGTAATAGGAAATTTTCGCGGTTCCCTCATTAAAGAATTCACGCTTTCTGCAATGTTGGTGGTAAGTATGCTGTATCTCCTACCTTCAAATTCGGACCTTGCCCAATTACACGTGCCCACATTATTCTCTAAGTAATCAGCCGCGGTCGAGTGGAGCATCCACAACCCTTCAAGTTGTCTTTTAAATTCTTCGTGTCCATATGCCTTTGCTGCATTAATAAAAGCTGGCTCGAATTGATCCCAAATAGCTTTGGACATCCTGAATTTAGACTTAATGTTGCCTTTGACATGGTAAAAACAAACTCCATGACTAGCAGTGTGAAATGCTTTTAAAACGGCTCGCTTGATGGCAGTGCATCGATCAGAGATAAATACTAACTCTGGCCTATCGCCAATCACTCCGTGTAACTTCGTCATAAACCATTCCCAAGCATCATTGTTTTCTGAATCCATGACCCCAATAGCTAACGGATACAGTTGATTATTACCATCCAAACATGTTGCTACAAACATGCTTCCACGATATAGCCCCTTCAAATGAGTGCCATCTACAGCAATCACAGGCCTTATGTACTGTGTGAAGCCCTTAATGGAAGATCCAAGCGCAACAAAGTAGTATAAGAAATTATCATCTCCATCCCGCTGGAGGTGTGTCACTGTGCCCTCATTCGCTTTGGTCAAAACGTGAGAGTATTTGGGAAGTAAGTTGTATGACTCTGCAGGGTTCCCTCGTACTATTTCAAGACCGACTTCTTTAGCCCGATATGCTTGTTGATATGTTAACTGGACCCCGTATTCTTGCTGCATGTCTGTTCTAATGTCATTCGGCGTGTATATCCGTTTATCCTGAATAAATTTATCCGCAATAAGATGGCCAACAACCCGACTCCTAACTTGGCGGAGGCCACTAGGCAAAACCTCATTAGAGCACGTATGAACATTGTCAACTCTTCTCACTACCCAAGGAACATTATGTTCATCCGAACCTCTTGTTGCGCGAAGACGCCAATTACATGATTCCGAAGAACAATGAGCCTCAAAGCGTGTCGTTGTGGACCGTGCAATCTTGAAATCAAATTTTTCCCGCAAGGCCACTTTGCGCAATTCCAGTATTAACTCATTCTTCTCAACGAACAACTTTCCCACACCAATGTCGGCAGAATTACAGCTTCTAACTAAGTCTGGAGCAACCAAGTTTGAAGGCAAAACTGGAGCAAGACTCACCAGAGGATCAACTGTTGTCCTCCTCCTCGAACGGGCCATCGGAGGAATAGGTCGATTCTCTCTATTGTTAACAGGAATATCATACTGATGCTCATCCTCATTATTGATAGGAATATCGGAATGACCAGTGTCCCTATCATCAACTTCAGTATTGGAGTTCATGCCTTGCACATTATCAGCTTCTGTGTTGTTGGTGTTATAACCAGGATCATCATAACTGCGGAACTCATTATTTTGAAATGGAGAGTAATGTTGCCCTAACAATGTCCCTAATGGTAACACATTATCTTCAACATCCGCTATCGTAATGCCATTATCATCAATAGTGTCATTGTTTTCGTTGACTGGTGAGTAATGTTGTTGGAACGACATTTGTTGTGGTAACACCTCTTCCTCAATATCAGGGACAGACTCGTTTGCTCTAAACGAACTTTCACTTTCCACAAGTGGCTCAGGATTTTCGGCCGGAACTCGAGGATGTGTGGTGACAAATATAGGGATGCATCCATAATTGACCACATCAGAGGCCATGTGCAGCACAACATTAACCATTTCATCATTAAATATATCCATAGGTAGTGAACATGCACGATACATTGTGTTACTAGATCTCAAAGTTGTCTTCATCGACAAACTATATTCAATAGGATTTATCTGTAAAACTTCATACACCCTTGCCATAAATTGCTCAAACATACAATCTTTCCGAACTAAAAATGCTGTATTCTTCGCATTCACGTACTCCGTACGGCCATCTGCTAATGTCTCCCACCAACCGTCATAACATAATTGAAGTACAACGGAATCCATTAAACCTAAAAAAAAAAAAAACAAAAGAGATAAGATTTCACGCTACAAAACCTAGTAAAAATGAATATGCAGTACATTTATGTGGATGATATGAAGTATACAATTTTTGATTTACTTCGTCTCATCGTAAGCTTCGAAATGATATATTATACGCCTAAAACGGACACATGTAGCCCAAGTTATTACTTTCGGAAAATAACTTAAATTTAGTGAGACAGGCAGTGGGACAGGTGCCTGTCTCACATAAAACCAGCAAATTTATGTGAGACAGGCGCCTGTCCCACTTGCCTGTCTCACATAAAACCAGTGGTAACAAGTGAGACAGGCGCCTGTCTCACTTGCCTGTCTCACATAAAACCAGTGGTAACAAGTGAGACAGGCGCCTGTCTCACACGCCTATCCCACTTGCCTGTCGCACATATTTTGGTGAGACAGGCAAGTGAGACAGGTGCCTGTCTCACATAAAACCAGTAGATTTATGTGAGACAGGTGCCTGTCTCACTTGTTCTGGGCTTCTGTTTCACTCGATTTTTCAGGGGTTTCAATGATTGATTTTCATTTCTCAACTCAAACTAACTACTTTAACAAGTCACATTGTTTTGTTAATGAAAAATAACAACATTTGCAATAAAAACTCACATCAATTTCGAACTCAAATGATAAAATCAATAGATTAAAAGTTTAGGTTATGGTAAGAGTATAAACTAACCTTAAGAAGCTTTCCAATTGATAATTATATCTTCAATTATGTAATACTTGTTTGATGAAATTTGCTAATTTATTGAGAGTAATGGAGTTTGTTGAGTGATGAAATTTGTTAAGTTGAAAAGGGAAAAATGGTGGAAGTGCTGGAATTAATAAGAGAAAGTGGCATGCCTTTGTAAATTTGATGAAAATGATGAGGGTAATGTAGTCCAAAAATAGGGTGTTTGGCTAATTATGATAGAAAAAAGTTTAAAGGGTTAAAGTTGAAAAATGCCTAATTTTTTTGGCTATTTTTGTAAATTTCCCCAATATATAACCGGTCCTTTATAACTCAAATGAAGAATCTTGATGAAGCTCAAACATTATCCTATCCACAATCTTGCTTGTCCCATAACATGATCTGACGTACTTTTTCTGGCTGAAATTCTTTCTCAATTCTCATGGATGACATTCAATTCTTTCTCAAAGTCATGTACTTTTCATGCTCCTTCAGTTCTTCCCATTTCACTAAAACTTGCAGTTGATTGATGCTTTGCCGAGAACAACAATCTTGATTGATAAATAATGGCGTGGATAGCAGCAGCATGACTAGGACGTCTGTCCTTCACCAGTCCCTTCTCTTGACACAACCTGAAGAACCACCAAAAGGCCCTGAACTCAATCTGAGGTTGAAGGAACAAGAATGTTTAACAATATTGAAGACATGCAAGAACCTGGAAGAATTCAAGAAAGTTCATGCCCATGTCCTGAAATGGGGTTTCTTTTGGAACCCTTTTTGTGCAAGCAATCTTGTGGCAACTTGTGCTCTCTCACACTGGGGCAGCATGGACTACGCCTGCTCAATTTTTCGACAAATCGATGAACCAGGTGCTTTTGATTTCAATACGTTGATTAGAGGATTTGTCAAGGAAGTAGAGTTTGAGGAAGCTTTGTTTCTTTATAATGAGATGTTTGAGAGAGGAGTGGAACCTGATAATTTCACATTTCCAGCCCTTTTCAAGGCATGTGCTAAGTTACAAGCATTGAAAGAGGGAATGCAAATTCATGGGCATGTATTTAAGGTGGGATTTGAATGTGATTTGTTTGTACAGAATTCTTTAATCAACATGTATGGCAAGTGTGAGAAGGTAGAGTTTGCTTCTGCTATTTTTAAGCAAATGGATCAAAAGAGTGTTGCTTCTTGGAGTGCTATCATTGCAGCCCATGCAAGCAATGGGTTGTGGTCTGAGTGTTTGAAGCTTTTTGGGGAAATGAATAATGAGAAATGTTGGAGGCCCGAAGAAAGCATATTAGTTAGTGTGCTCTCTGCTTGTACTCATTTGGGTGCTCTTGATTTGGGAAAGTGCACCCATGGCTCCTTGATTAGAAACATAAGTGCTCTCAATGTCATAGTAGAAACTTCCTTGATAGATATGTATGTAAAATGTGGCTGTTTAGAGAAGGGACTGTGCTTGTTTCGAATGATGGCTGACAAGTGTCAGCTGACTTACAGTGTGATGATTTCAGGGCTGGCTATGCATGGACAAGGCAAGGAAGCTCTTAGTATTTTCTCAGAAATGCTCCGGGAAGGATTGGAACCAGATGATGTTGTCTATGTTGGTGTTTTGAGCGCTTGTAGTCATGCCGGTCTTGTCAATGAGGGTCTGCTGTGCTTTGACAGGATGAAACTAGAGTATCGGATAGTACCAACAGTTCAGCATTACGGTTGTGTGGTCGACCTCATGGGTCGAGCTGGGATGCTTGGTGAAGCCTTAGAGCTTATCCAGAGCATGCCTATTCAGCAGAATGATGTTGTCTGGCGAAGCCTTCTTAGTGCCAGTAAGGTTCATCATAACCTAGAAATAGGAGAGATAGCTGCTAAAAACCTATTCCAGATAAACTCCCACCACCCTAGTGATTATGTGCTGTTATCAAATATGTATGCGCGGGCTCAAAGGTGGTATGATGTGGCTAAAATTCGAACAGAGATGGCTAGTAAGGGCTTGAACCAGTCGCCTGGATTTAGCTTGGTCGAGGTGGCAAGAAAGGTATACAAGTTTGTTTCACAGGACAGATCACACCCCGCATGGGATAACATTTACGAGATGATTCATCAGATGGAATGGCAGTTAAAATTCGAAGGGTATTCTCCTGATATATCACAGGTGTTGCGAGATGTAGATGAAGATGAGAAGAGAGAGAGATTGAAAGGTCACAGTCAGAAGTTAGCAATTGCTTTTGCGCTCATACATTTGTCTCAGGGTTCTCCAATTCGAATAGCAAGGAACCTCAGGATGTGCAATGACTGTCATACATACACTAAACTGATATCAGTAATCTATGAAAGAGAAATTATTGTAAGAGATAGGAAACGGTTCCACCGTTTTAAAGATGGAACTTGCTCTTGTAGAGACTACTGGTAAATTGAAATCTTTCCTCCCAACATTATTCAGATGATGCTTCCTCAAAACAGTTCCTATATGATGCACGAACAGTCCAATATCTAACTATTGGTGAAGTTCTAGTGGTACAAGCCATTCTTTTTGTTACCAAGAAGAAGGCATTTCCATGTCCATGTACACAAATATAACGAGAGAAGTGCATTAAATAGCTAACAGAAATTCTTCCTGGAAATTGCCTAGAGCATATCCTTAAATAAATGATAACCAGAAACAATAGGATCCCCCAGTGCACATCCCAGTTTCAGTTTGTGTTAAATGTCCATAAAGTTTAAGCGAAATATAACTCAAATTGATTGTGAAAAGAGTAATTGTGTATTGTACACAACGTACAGTATTCAAGGTACAACAGCTATAAAACCTAATTTAACTGGTGAACAAAGGTTCTTTCTCTTAAACTTTTACCCGATGAATTAATCCCTAAAATTGTAAAATTGGTATGTAATTCCTTCAGTAGATCAAATTTTCCATAAAATCTTATTAGGCAACTTACAATTTATTAAAATACAATTGAATAATGTATATTTTACTCTATGTGAACTGCAGAAACAGCTGATGTAATTTCAGTGGTCCGTGGATCACAACTTTCTAAAGAAACACCATGGGGATCTTCTCTGACTAACAAGGCAAGAACATTGACTGAACTCCATGCTTTGGTCACATTGCTGCCAGAATCTCCTAATGTAACAGCAAAAACTGCATCAAATCCACCTGCTCCAGGAACTCCGGCCAACAAAACTCCTTCCATGTCCATTGTAGCGTTCAGAAGTTGAGTTTGTGATTCAGGTTCAATCTGCAAATCAGAAGGTCAAAGAGATTATTATGGTACAGCGAATTCTTATTAACTTTTTCTAACTGGAAGATGAAGCTTTTCTTCATCTCTTTGACATTTCATAATACAAGTGTCAATTACCTGAAAAGGTCGTCTTCAAAGATGAAAATTACTACTCATAGTAGTAATTTCTTCCGCATTTTGGCTCATTGTTATTTTAAAAAAAAAAAACAATTTTCATAATTTTTTTAAAACTAATTCCATCAATGCATTCCAAATCAGAAAAGTAATTTAAAAGCATTATCTCAGACTCCATGGATATAGGTGGAGAAAAGATGTAATGCCTGTAAGATTTAATACAGACATGAATACAAATTTCACGTGTCTTGAATTCTTGATATTTATTTTCCTTCTTCTTTGACTGACATAAGAAATTAGGTCCAGAATTTCTGAAATCAAAGCATTTAGCCTCAACTCTTGCAGAAGCAATTTCAGTTCTTACACTGTTACCCATGTTATATAGCAGGATGTAGATGCATCCTATTTGGTACCCAAAAATTGACGAGTATGCCGCTAAAAGATGAGTTCATCAACCAAGACTATTTACACTGAAAAGAATATCAAGTAAAATAACCTACCGGAACTCCAGCAGCTTCCCCCATAAGACGCATATGATATCTGATCCCAAGCATAGCATCTCTTGCTCCTAATAATGATTTAACAACAGCTTCCTGGGTTGGTTCAGTGGCTTGCTCCATCCACTGTTAATGCAATGTGTGAAATGATCCAAACATCAATATGACAAAATATATTGAGATAAGATAAATGCATATGTCACAACTTAGGAAGGTATTAATTGCATAAATAAATCAAGTCTCTCTCAAAAACATTTCCTCACCGTTCACCACAAGTAAACATGCTGCACCTACTTCAGAAGTTCACAGCTGAAATTGAAGCTCAAGCTGCAATTGCTAATGAAACAAACATGGAATTTTTACATTGTGCATAACAATCATCCATTTGTAAGAACTTGAAATTTAACCATTAACCCAGCATAAAATTATAAATAAAATCCCAACAATGATATTTTAACTCTTAACACTTAAGTCACATACAAGGCAGGAGTTATTCAAGAAGCTTTTCCAATAAAATGAATAGAATGATGAGTTTGTAATGATTCAATCACAAGAGTTCTCAGTCAAATGGGCTCAAATACAATGTTGAAACATCTATTGTCCCAGAAAATTAAACTAATAGGTATTACTTTAAGACAGAGTATAGTGTTGCCACAAGAGTACAAATCTTGCTTAATGGGTTACAATTTTCTTGTCAGAAAAATTTAGCTTCAACTACATCGTGAGCAAAGCCCAAGAAGATACTCTAAAAAACTAATTAAAGATACCATCCAGCCAATACAATTCAGGCCTTCAAAAGAGAACCCAGCAGGGGGCCATAGTAAAATCTGAATGCTCAATCATTTTTCACTTATTAGAGTAAAAATGTTATAAATTCATAGTAATCATCATATCAGCCGTTTAGGTTGCCTTATTTTTAAGATGCATCTGTCAATACCCTTAAAAGAACCAGAATAAAAATTTCTTCAAAGAGAGAGGGAACCAAAAATGTTAAAAAAAAAATTCAGCACATTTTAACTTCAACGTTCCTACAAAATCCTGTTATTCTGTGATTCAGGTCACTGAGTTGGTTGCATAAAACTTATAAATTTCTGAAAGCATAGCCATCAGAAATATTAGCTTTTCTTTCTGATAAGTAGTAAATGATTAAAAAAAGGAAGATTGAGAAGGAACACAAATAGAAAAGGATACCAAGAAGAGAAGAAAAGCAAACTAAAATCTAATTTTTTATAAAACTGAAAATAACCACAAAGCTTGAAATAGGAAAATGTGACAAACCCAATTAAATTTGATTCATCTATGTGCTTCCCTCCCTCAAGAGCTCTTCTAAACCCTTTCCCTTTCACAGTAATGAAAAAAACGGGACCATACCATTCACCCTAAGAGTATTTGTCCCTTAGCTTTATGCGTATCGTAATTTTTTCCCTTTATTTGAGAAGTTAAAAACAAATTCATGCTTCAAATTAGACATCTTAACTGGCTGGGAATATTAAATGTTGAAAGGATGCAATGGAGCAAAATAAAAAATAAAAGAGACAAAGAGCACATTGTCCGAAAATCACTATGCAGTTGTATTCGTAAATATGAATTTCTTGAGAAGTATAGGAAAACAAGTTAAGTACCTTCTCTGACTTAAGCTTGCTGCAGCTCTCTATCACATGTTTATATGCATTCCAATGTTCTTCTGCTAATTTGCTTAACATATTTAGTTGGGTTTCAAGTGCTGAATTGGACTCCGACAACTTTTTCCATGTTTCCTGGGATTTCTGAGGGTCAGATTTTTGCCATTTTTTCACTGAACCTACCATTGAAGGCGTGGATGATCCACCAGTTCCTGGTTCCCCTAATAACTGTAAGAAATAAGATATTCACTGTGAGCATGTAGTGCTTCCTGTTGTTCTGAAAATCAAGAAACTGTGCAAAAGTGGACCATCCTTCATAAGAAAAGAGGAAGGCATCTTCAATTCAATAGCATGGGTTAAAACTCAGTCTCTAGCATTTCTAAACATTAGTCAAATGGTTTTCCAGTTTACACTTCCAACTAAATATACTGGATTCTTAACTGCCTTAAAGGCACTTCACATGCCCAGGATACATGAAGAAATCACACTACACTATTGCCATCCTACACATTATAATAAGTAAAGCATAACATGCAGGAAAAAGAAGTTCCAAATTATTCAGAGTTTTGTTCTCTAAACAGATTAGTGCAGTTTCGAAAAACAATAGCTGATTAAGCAGTAGCAAAATCCACCCTATCCTAGAAATCCTTGAACATCAAGTAGTTGGAAATATTCACATTGCATTAAGCTTTAGAAATACAACTCAAATACAAGCCAAATATGGTTGTCTGAAAAGATTTCATACTAGCAATCTGGGAGTGTTTGGAAGGGTCTAATGACTAGTGGTATGGAAAGAGAGAACAAAAACATAGAACATGTAATTATGTGAAGTTAAAATATTGATACAAGAAATTTGAGAGGCCAAGTCACTTTTTACACATAGAAAGCAACTTATTAACAAAAGGATCTGTACACAAAATTCTTCATTGCAAAAAGATAATCAGAAAAAGACACTGTTTGGGATGCATTTTAAAAATGTGATTTATAAGCAATTGTCAACTGTGTTATCCTAGGCTTACGCCAATGTTCAGTGAAAATTGTATTGAGAAACAGACTTTATACATAATTTAAGTAGGTCTCTGTGTGAGAATGCGCGTGGAGGTGTATACCAACTGTATAATTGCAGAATGCATTTGAACTGATTTTAAAACCCAAACACATCTAAAAGCTACGTTCCATGGATGATCAGTTTGCTTTACTCCAAAACTATTATCCCCACAGGCCACAGTACAACTAGAAATGACTTTTCTAGAAACCATGATAATTCTAAACTCACACAAATCAAATTCAGTATGTACTTTTAGATCTATATTGCACTGTATTACTGACATGCATCCAGACAAATATACAGTAACAAGCACATTAAATGGTTTCAACTTGCTTACAAGAGTCATCAAAGGTGGCAAGGAAAACATAGCCCTCTCATGATCCCATTTCCCTTTTAGGATGCCAGTAATGACTTCTTGTAATGGTGTTTCTTTCACAGCAACCTGAAAATTATCAAGGAAAAATTATCAGAAGAAAATTTCTGGAAGAACTATTATCAAATCTTTGCTGTGTCTAAATATAAATCTATTTCTACATTCACTCAAAGGTCAAAGATGCTAAAACTAATATTATACATCAATCTTCATCTAAAACTTGTTTAAAAATAACAAAATTTAATGCTGAGAAACCTGCAGCAAAACTCACTCATGAAAACCTAATATCCACCAAATTATTCTTGGCCAAGAGAGTAATGAGAAAACTAATTTATAAAAACTAAATAACCTGGGTAACACCCTCTACACAACTTTTACAAAGATCAAAGACCCCTTTTCCTTCTTGTGATAGTATCTTCAACAGTTAACTACTTTCTTAAAGTTAAGGACAAGATGTAGGCTAAGTGACTTGTTTGTTGCACTCCAAGTGGTAGTTTTTAAGACTTCTGAACTATCAATAACTCTTCCTCATTTAAAAGTTACAAAGAAAAAACCATGTTAAAGCAAGAAAATCTTTGTTGCATGGAGTGTTGCAAGAGTGTTGCAACCACAGCTATATACCATTGACTTTCACCCTAGTAATGCCAGACAACATTTGATTTTTCCATTTGTAAAACTTAAAATTTTCTTCATCGCTCAGTAATCCAAAGTGTTACTTCAATTTGTAACAGCTCAAGGATGAGAGTGAGAATCTTAAATTAATCCACTCATTCAGTATTCCTCCTCATCTCAAGAGGTCATCAAAATATTGTTACTCACCAACTCAAGACGGAATCCAAAATTAGATTACACAAAGCAAGGAAGGTAATCGACAGGCAGGCTATCTACAAGGTCATTGAGTAACATATAAACCAACTACCACTAAACTTTCATATTGCTTTCGTCCTTCTGTTCAAAAGAAACTTGTTAGCACAGATAATCTACTTGAAAATACACAAGATAGAGGTAGACAGAGACCTGAGCAGAGGAAAGCACTTCCGGTGAAAACCGAACATATCGCTGACTTCCATAAACTGCAGAACTGACATCAAACCCACTGCCAATTTTCCCTTGTGCAATACAATGAGCACTTTGGGCGATCATATGTACCATGTCAAGATCTCCATCGTGCTGTTGATCAATGGAAGAGGAAAGATTGACAATCCCAAGGTAATGAAGTAATGCAGCAACCACAGCAGTTGTCATTGCTGCAGATGAACCCAATCCAGTTTTTGCAACTTCAGGCTTGCAATTTCCTCCATTTGATTCGTCTGCATTGAATGTTATTGATGCAAAGGGTGGAAGGGCAGCCAATGCTTCTGGTGTCAAAGGAAGCCCACGTGCTTCAATCTACGAAAAATGGTTTAAATTCAAAGATTGAATAAAGTTCGTATACCAGGTCACTCAAAGTGATAGAAGCAACTTATACTTAAGACATTCTAAAGATTCATTATATATAGAGAAAAAATAATAAAAAAGAATATTGCACCTGCATTATTGTTTTCGAAAAGTAATAGCAGTAGTCGAGCACTAGGGTAAATACCTGATTCCGATATGAGTAGAAGTCATTGCAACCCAAGATTGTGATATCAAGACCTGCAAAAGTAATATAGTCAAAAGATTAGATTCTAAGAATTTGAGTGTTTGGTTGATCTGTACACATGACAGAAACAGCAGCACCCAAAGCATAAAACATTACCCTGCAAGAGTAGTTTGTGCAACGCATCCTTTTTATTCTTATCAAATATCGCATACGCAGCTGCCACAGCATATTGGACTGCATATTCAACAAAAGGGTTCTGCGATTCGCTGGAAAAATAGAAGTCTATTGACATTAATCATCATAAGCGCATGCATCCCCATCAAATCTTTCAGAAACTAAACGAAATCTTGCCTCAAAGATACAGCCTGAAGAGTTAAATTCTTCAACGACAATTTGTACATGCTTTCCCTCAACAATTGAGGTGATGTTAACTTAACATCAGTCCATCCCTAATAAAACAGAGTACTTAGTAAAATCACAAATCATATATACAAATAATCGTTTTAAGTGAACGAATCAATAAATAAATAAACTAACGAACCCATGCCCAGCTGTCTGGCTTGACTTGTCCATAAAGAGGCTTCACAATGGCGTAAAATCGAGCATTAGTGCTCAACACAATCCCAGCATTGGGTCTCTCTAATATAAGATAACCCCCTGTTATCAACACTTTCCCAGGAGCTGAAGCAACTCTGCAGCAAAACCCAAAATAATAATAATAATATTAACTTACTCATAATTAGAAAAAAAATCATAATAAAGAAAAACAATCAGAGCAGAATTCGAAACGAAATAATGGATGATCAAACTTACACGGCCATTGCTGTTGCTGTTGCTGTTGTTGCAGTGCGAAGAAATTAAATCAAAAGTGGAATCAATTAAAGATTGATCAATTCAATTTCATTTGCTTTTGTAAAAATGAGAATTAATTAATTAGTAAATATAAAGTGTCAGTGTTATTACTTTGTAGAGGATATGCAGCAGATTCGCTAGCTTAACTTATACCGAAGACAGGACACTAACTCTTCCATTCTTGTTCAACTTACAGCGGTGAGCACCACTTCGAGTCCCCATATTGACTGTGGACTCAATTTCCCCTTAATTATAAAATAATTAAGTAGGGACAATTTTTTTTACCGTAAACATTTCTTTAATATTAGTAAAAATAAAAATTTAAATAATATTTTATAAAATTAATATAAATTAATTTTAATAATTATCTCAATATAAATACTAGTAGTCGTTAGATATAATATCAATATTAATCTAGTTGTAATATATGTGTTAGAAAAATAATTGACCGGCCGATCACAATGGTGATTGAATTATTGCTATTAAACTTGTTTAGAACAAATTAATATTAAATAAAACAGCTTAAAAAGAAGTCGGCATAACTTTCAAAGTATAAAATTAAATTTAAGATAAATATCAAAAAATAAAATTATTAATAAAAATAATATCAATCAAGTGAATCAACTCAACTAAAAAATATATATATGTATTACACATATGCATTAATCAAAATTTAACACATCACGTGAACCAGAATTGTCAACCTAATTTATATCATTTCACGTACGAGAAAGATATATTTTTACCAAATTTTTATATTTTAAGAATATGCTTTCATTTTTTTGTTATAAAAAATTATTGTCGAATTACCAATTAGATGTCCTTCATTTATTTATTTTTAATTAGTTGCATTGTTCTTTCCATCTCTATGACATTGATGGGTCCATATGGGAAAGATGCCACGCTTTATATCGTATCCAAAGATGCAAGCTTTGCTGTTGAAGTTGCTGCATTCAGCCAAAGCCAACTATAAAGTATTTCCACAAATCATGCAATGTAATTTATAATGCTGTCGTATTTTGACTGTAAATTCCCTAGCTACTCTTCTTTGTCAAGTACGAGCTAAACTTCAAAAACAATAGTTTATAAACTAAATAAATAAATATGTAATATGTAAAAGGTTCGAGATGATAAAATTTGTCGATATTTCCAATAAGAAATTTATTAAAATCACTTAAATCAATTTTAAAATAATGTAGTCTAAATTTAATAGGGTACTGATGGATATTCTAAATTTTTTTTATTCTAAATGATGTATCATTAATTGAGTGGTCGGTAATTTTTTACAAGATTTAAGTAAATTAATTGTATTATCTCACCAACTAATTGATAAATGTCACATCATTTAAATTAAATATTTATGATAAAAAATTTAAGGTGTATAGTACTGTTCAAATTAATATCTAAATGAAAATTGTTGTGTAAGTTCCTCCCATAAAAAATATAAATTTAATTTTTTCTTTTCCTATAGATCTCAGTACCAGTTTGAAAAGTACAATCAACAAAGGTGCCGGTTTAAACTAGGGATGACAAAAATCCCCACGGGGACGGGTACCCTCGGGGATTTTCCCCATTCGGGGAGGGTATGGGGATAATTTCATACCCAATTTCTTATTCGAGGAGGGGACGGGGAAATTTTTTTACCCAATTTCTTATTCGGGGAGGGGACGGGGATGAGGTGGAATCCCCATCCCCTACCCATTTCCCCATTTTAATTTTTAATTTAATTTTAATTTTTTAAAATTATTAGTAAATAAATTATAAAATTATAAATATTGGTAAAAATAAAAAATATCAAAATATTTATATTATTAAACTTTTAGGCCTAATTAACTAATTAAAGTTCTAAATTTTTATTTAGGACATTAAAAAGACCGAGTAGATTCTATTAGCCAAACATTTTTTTTTAATTTTGATATTCTTTAAATATTTTAAACTTAAATCTATTTTTTATTTAATTTTAGATGTTATAATTGTCCACAACGAATCACAATTTTAATATCTAATCTAATCTAATCTAATATTTACTTTTAATTTGCTCCGATTTAACTATTGTGTTGTAAAGGGAATAATTCACATTTATAAAGTGCCCACGCCACCATTGAAAAAGTTAATTTTGAATCTAAATTCGATTTTATTTGTAACAATTTTGTATTAGACTATTAATTTGTTCATGATAGTTTGTAAAATAAGTTTGTATCCCTTGCATGTTGCGTTACTTACTAATTTAATGTATGTGACTTTTGTAATAAATATTAATGTAAGATATATTTCGAACTTTATTTTTATTTGAATTTTTTATTTTAATATGATTAACTCAAAATAAAAAAAAATGTATTAGTTATTCGGGGATCGG
The DNA here is from genome assembly GCF_022201045.2 of Citrus sinensis. NCBI lineage: Eukaryota > Viridiplantae > Streptophyta > Magnoliopsida > Sapindales > Rutaceae > Citrus > Citrus sinensis. Next base: position 20,314,813 of record NC_068560.1, read on the forward strand.
GGACCCTCGGGGATCCCCTGTTATTATTCGGGGAGGGGATGGGGATTCTCTCAAGTAATTCTGACGGGGACGGGGAGGGGATGGGGACATACGCAAAATATCGGGGATGGGTACGGGGAGATCGGTCCCCTCCCCTCCCCTCCCCATTGCCATCCCTAGTTTAAACATCCTAATTTATGAAATAAATTTTATTCAATGGTGCGACTAAATACAGTATTATAACTTACGAACGATTAAATGATCATATTTTGTTGATTTTTATCGGTTATTTGTAAGAATGATACCCTTTAAAGTACTCAAGTCGGATCCTTCATTCAATCTCATTGTATGAAAAACTCCTAGGGATAGCAAAATGCAGCCTCATGGTGGACTTTAGTAAGCCCATGCCCAAGCTCATTTTAGGGGAAGTATAACGATCATGTCCATTGTAGGTATGGGTTGGGCTTGAGCTTTCACTTAACTTCTAAATATTTTTAATTGTTATGAACTTAAAATGAGTTAATAATCAATAAATTGTTATATTAAATAATACATTAAAAATAAATATTTTAAAATAAGGTAATAAATAAAGAAAATAAAAGGTTAAATATTTAATTTTTAAAATATTAAATTCTCTAATTTAAGCACTTTCTTAATTAACAATTAAGAGAGAATTTAATATTATAATTTTAGATTTTTAAATTATTATTAATTTATGAATTATGAATTTAAATTTTTTATTATTTTTAAATTTAAAATTACTATTTCAATTAATAAATTTTTTTAAAAAAATAGTGAGTTAAGTTTCGCTATTTTTTTTAGTGGAGCTATTGGCACCCCTACATTATTCTTATAAAACCCCATTTTAAATAAAATTACAATTAAGGACAATTAAAAATTAAACACATATAGATTTTTTTCAACAAATTACTTAATTCATAGTCAATCCTTTAAAAAAAATATATGTTACTTCTTATCTAACTAAAATAACTTGTACAAATTTATGCCCGACTTTCTCTTTTTCCTTGAATTTTTCTGCCTGGCTGCTACTGGCTCACCATTCTTTCTAATTCGATAAAAAACAAAGTCAGTGGATCGAAGGTTTTGCGGCAATAGTAAAGTATTCAGAGAGCATTCATGCATAATCCAGCAACCATTGTGTGGAGACTTGTCCTTCTCTTATTGAAACCTTTTCTTGGAACCAATTTTCTTTCTAGAGTTGCGGGACACAACCGCCTTGCCGGCATCTTCTCCTTGCCACGTACTAGTACCGACTCTATGACCAATCTTGGAACCATTAACACTCTTCTTCTTCAAGCGAGTAAAAAAGTAAAGATCTTCGCCATCTTTTAAATCGAGTCCTCCGAATTGCCTCCAAATCTGCCACGGTTCCTTGGAACCGTACAGATTTTCAGTTCTCACGAAATCATCAAGAAAAGGGGGCTAGAGTTCCAGAAATCTTGTTAAATAATCTATTGTTCTCTTTTAATTTTTTATTGATTAAATATTTTTATACTTAAAATTACTTTGAAATTATAATTTGAAATATGTGTTATTTCAGCCAATAATTAGCACTAAAAAATTTATCACCCGTATAACTTTTTAATTTGTGTGTAAGGTAATACTAAAATTAGAAATAATTAAAAAAACAATACAATAATACTTTGAGTTTTAAAAATAAAATAAATCAAATGAAATTTGAGAACTTAGAAAACTATATCTAAAAAAAGAGATATTTTTAAAAATAAAATGAATATAATTAAAAAAAATTTATGAAGAGATTACGGAGTGTCAATAGTCCAACTTTTTATTTTTTAAGCTTTTGTTAAACCCCTCGTGTGGAGGGCTGAGGCCAAAGCCGCGGCCCTGATCCGGCTGGGCCTGGACTTTTTTGTCCACCCAAAACATTTCTTACGGAACAATTTAATGGACTGACAGTTAAGTCTCTAACTTTTCGTGATGGATTGTAATCTTGTCAGGACAAAATCGTCTTTTCTTAAACAAATTTTCTATTCCAAAAATTAATCTGCCAAATATAAAAGAATAAAATATTCTCCGTTATTTTTACCTTCGCCAAATCGCCGGCGGTCAATCAGGTGGCGTGCGGCAAGACCTGTGACATGATGCAGAAATTGGGAGATTTTAAGCTCCCCGCATTCTTCAATTACCCTCCATACTTCACGTATTCTCTCTATCTCTCTCTCTCTCTCTCGGGCGCGCGCTCTCTCTTTTTCCATCTGTGCTTTTACTTTTTAATTTTATTTAATTTTTTGTATATATTTTTATTGAATTGTCATTTAGACTGCAGCCGGTTAGGGACACTCGAGAAAAGCAGATACAGCTTTGGAAGGAACTTATTCTTGATTACTGTAGGAACCAAAAAGTATTTGTGATTCTGCTTGAAGAAGAATTTCCTCTCTTCTCAAATCCAGTGATTGAACGTAAGTTAAGACCACCCTATTGACACTTTTGATTCATTCTCTTAATCCATATTCGCTATACTTGTTTATAAGACTGTATTGGGGCATTGTAAGTAGAATAAGATCATAGCATTTCACTTCGTTTTTGGGAAACAAATACCTGCCCTGCATTGGCAACACAAATATTCTCCTGCATTTCAATGCGCTTACATGGTTAGAGTGAATTGTTCTTATATTTTAGAAGTAACCCATTTCTCGCCATACTGCAAAGATTCTAGTTTTAGGGGTTTGGTGTCTTTGCATGTCTAATTTGGTTTTCATGTGGCTTCTAGTAATAGGTCTTTCATAACGAGATAGACCTTATACAGTAACGGTATTTAATTATGAAGATTGGTGGGGTAGCTGACCTTGTTAGTCCGTTCTTGCAAGAGTAGAAAGATAATCTTTCTGCTTTTTTATAGTATTTCCCCCGCTTAATGGATAACTATTTGTTACCAATGGGGAATTCTTTCTCACCTTAAATTAATTGCAAATTGAGGTGGTGGAATTTGCGCCAGTGGAAACCATAAATTTCATACACAATAGAAAGATATGATAGATCGATCTTTTTTTAGATAGTGAATGGAGTTCTTCTTCTTCTATTCTATCCGATTCACTGGTCCCTTTTTTAGTTTTCATACTGTTTTCTCTTGCCCCTTCTCATTACGAATTTAAGGAGTTTTATGTGCAGAGTAATTATCCATTTTTGGAAGCTTTGTTAGAATTCTGTTTACAGATGAAGCGGTTATGTTTTGTGCTGATGAATTGACCATTTCCAAAAATTTTATCTACTTCTCATTAGGCTCAACTTCATTTGTATGGGTCCTTAACTGAAACTTGATGCTTGATGAGCTTGTTGATTAGTTTAACCCTTAGGCTCAACTGCATATGTACGTGTCCTTAACTGAAATTTGATACTTGATGATCTTGCTGATTAGTTTAACCTTTAGTAGTTTGCGAAGCTGAAAGACATGTCAGGCTTTAGCTGGATAATGCACATAAATACATACATAGGGTCTATGGCCTAGAAGTTTAATCTGCATCAAGACACCATAAAGAGTTAATTCATCTTCAGGGCTCCTTAATGAAGTTTTTGATGTTAAGTAACTGATTATGCTTCTAATTTTAAGATGCATGGGATATAACAATTTTGTCATTGGCCAATGCCTGCATACTAAGGTTTCTTTATCACTTTTATTTTCTACTGATAATAATTATTACTGTCTATTTGTAAAGTGATATTTATGGTGTATAATAGAAGGAAAATTCTTAAATTACTGCTGCATCTGAAAGTCAACAAGCTTAATTCTCTTATAATCAAACTTCTGAAGTGATACTGTGAAGATTCTGAGGAGTCAAGCTATTTCTGTGGCTGTGTATATTGAGGGTGACATGCTATTTGCCATAATGGCTGATTAGATCCTTTCCCTCCTTTCTGCCTGATTGTTTGGCCAATATACTACAACAAAAGGTTTGGTTGCCCCTTTTTCTGGACCATGAAGCTTCATGAGTTATTACTGAAATTAAATTTTTCTTGGTAATTCACAAAAGCATTGATTTTTTGAGTTGTTAACTCAAGAGCGTCACTACCTATTACTCTGCTGCATCCAAATTACCATCTCTAATCAAATTATCGTTATGATTGTTTCATGCAGGATCTCTTAATAATGAAGCTAGAGAAACGTTCCTGTCTGCTTTAGTGTCAGAAGGTTGGTTCCTGGATTCTTTCATTTCCTTTTCTTTTGAAATTATGGTGATCTAAAATGGTGTTATCAATTCTATTTATTCAGTAGGTAGTTATTAAATGCCATTATGACCAAACAGGTCGGGCAGAGTGGTTGGATAAAGGACATAGGAAATGCCTTATCCTTTGGCACCGGATTCAAGATTGGGCTGACATTATTTTACGCTTTGTAAGTTTAATGCAACTCTATTTTGATTAAGTTTGCAGATTAGCAGTATGCTTATTTCTTATATTATTACATGGTCAGGTAAAAGACAATGGGTTGGAGGATAGTGTTATGACTGTGGAGGAAATACGTTCAGGGATTGAATCTCGAGGGACAGGTAAACTTACTAGATATCATGATATTTCTGTTAATATTCTTTCCAGCTTTAGATTTGATCTCTCTTTTTCATACATACACACAATCTGAACAGAATCAGAATATTACTTACTCTGCATCCATAATGTTTTATGCATATTGATTGAAGCACTCTTTTTCTCTCTTTGTACCTCAGAGCTTCATGGGATGGACCGCACAATTTTAATGCGAGCGTTGAAACTACTTGAGCACAAAGGGAAGGTTGCAATATTTAAAGGGACATCAGCTGATGATGAAGGCGTGAAATTCTCTGTGTAACGTACATTACTGGATAAATTTCAAAATGACTTAACTGAACTTGTTGGATCACATCTCGCTGCCTTTGTTAATTTGATATTGTTAATTTTATTTGAAATTTTCCTCAGTTATAGTGGCCAATTGGTCATGATTAGTCAAACTTCTTCTTCTTTTCCTTTTTGGCTTCCTGTTACTAATGAATATTTTCATTTAATTAGTTTTGTTGGAAGAAGGATTTTGTTTTACAAGATCATGTATAAGCAACTGTGCCTTGAGTTCGTTGGTTCAAACCATTCTTGAGTTGGCATGTGGCATGCCAATAAGTTTAAGTAGACTATGTATCAACGTGAAAATTAAGAAAAACTTTTCATGAATATATATATATATTTCTCGTCTTGAAATCACCTCGTTCAATTTGTCATTCACCAAGGTAAATGCTCATATAATTCCCCTAACTTGTTATTCTTGATCATTAATCTAATCATAAAAAACAATGGTTTCAAATCAAGTACTATGGTGGTATGGTTGGTGTGCTAGAGATGAATAATTGTCATTAGATTAAAATCAAATCAAGAATTCAAGAACTGAAAATTTTACAACTATTTTTGCTGGCTTACTTTTGCTCTTTAGCCAAGAGATGATTGACTTTTGTTAGAGCTTCGTTGGCAATGTTAATGACAAGCGAAATCTTATGGATTCATGCTAATTACTTTGACCCAAGTGAAACAATTCCAAATTTGAAGAAAAACACAAAAGCAAGAGAAAAAGAAAATTAATCCTTTGATCAAACTTAAAACCATGCAGTAGGCAAAGATCAAACTTCATTTATTCACAGGTGTATATTTCCGTTTTGTATGCCTGCTATAATTATTCTGTATACATGGATCACTTGCAATCAACTTCAGATCATTCAATCTAGATTGAGAATATAGTATTTTCAAAACAGTGCACATAATTATTTTCCTTTCTATATTCGTTATCTAGATTAAATTATACAGAGTAAGACAGAAATAACTGCATGCTGCGTAAATTCAAGAAAGAAAATTGTACAATGGTGACAACAACTAGATGCTAGTCCAAGGCTGACAAAATGCCTCTAACTGCACGAGTGAAAGTATGTTCAATCAAACGTTGGAGCCAAACACTCATCAACCATATCCACCAGGTTTGGATTTTCTAGTGCTGCAGCTACCCGTTCTTTATCGTTCAGTTGTTTATTAACTGCATTGAAAGAAAGAGAGTAAATGCAACAAAGATTCTTCATAGGGTAACTCCATCTACTCGTGTGTGAAATAAATTAGCTACAAAACAATGAAAACAAAAACTGTAGGCAAGATAGTACTACAGAAGGAGAACATGATCACGGTACGAGGTAATGGCAACAAGAAGCTTTAATACACCGACAAAAGCAACAAACCTTTGAGGAACGACTCTGAATAAAATATACACACTAGTACATAATGAAGAGGGAGAGTATGTTTACCGGCAGCTTCAGTTGCATGAGTTCCAGGTGCCACCATTATATCCACCTATACACAATAACCTTGAAACGTTAGGAGTCCACATACCTTTCAAATATCAAAGTTAGAACTGTGCAAAACCATCAAAGATGCTTGTAAGATGGAGATTAATAATGGTTATACATCAAAGATGCTTATAAATCATACCACAAAAGCATTCAAAAATTAATCAATATGGCTGACATCATATAAACTGTAACATGTCATCCTTAACAATGGTTGATGCACAAGTAGACTACAATGGTTATACATACAGTAAGTAATAATATTGTTATACGAACCAACAACTAAGAAATTATAATTGTTAGTTAATGGTCCACAACTTCCAAGAGGTAAGTAATAATTTTGTTACACGAACCAACAAATAAGAAATTATAATTGTTAGTTAACGGTCCACATCTTCCAAGAGGTGCCATGTTTGTGCCCAAACAATGCCCTTGATACAAAAATAAAAACACAAATCATGAAAAGAAAAGAGAGAAGAGGTCCGTGGACAACAATTTCTTTTCACTTTTGCTTTAAAATTACTAGAAAGTGGATTAGGTAGTCTTTAATGAGATAACACAAGCATGGACCCACAAAGTAAACTCAAGAAGGTTCAAGTCAGTTGCAATCCAAAATTAACACAAGTGCTAGTTTTCATTTACTTAGTATGGTTTGTATGTATGTCAAATAACACAAAATCTTCTGTTAAATGTCGTTTGCAAAATTTTTGACTTCAACTCTCCAAATTTCACCAAAAAAAATTGACCAAGAAGTTTTCCCATAACATTGAAAACCTATACTGAATAAGAAACTGTATAATCCCATCAAATTCAAAGGTTAGATTCCGCAAACAGTATCAAGTTAATATAATCTCTAAAGTGTAAGAAGAGTGTAATTTTTTTTTTTTCAAGAAAATATGGAGAAGGAAAGATATGCATCACCATCTGAAGGACAGTGCTTCATAAATAGCCTAATGGGCTCGTTAATGTTGGTTACACAAGAAATAAAATGTGGATAATAGCTACTTCGACAGATATATAATGAGAAGCTGAGAGAGCAAACTAGAATTCAAAACCTACCCAGGAATGAGATTAACCTTATTTTGGACATAAAACTAGATTAAGAACTTAGCCAAATTGTACTAAAAACCAAGAAATCTATCCGACACGCTAGACTATGGTACCCCAAATTGAAACACACAATCGGCTATTGGTCTGCAATAAGCTATGAAAAGTGAGAATATTGAACTGGCATGATGAAAGCTGATTACATAAGTATAAAATTTGGGAGGTATCACAAGTACTTCAATTTCACATTTATGAACAGCTACATCAACCTTAGAGAGGATCAGCTGACTGGCACTAAATTTTGATAGAAAATAAAGAATTATTTTAATCAGTTAAACGTCTTACTAGAATTACTACTTTTGCATGATTTATACAAATGTGAATTCGAAGGTAAGCGCAGGAGTCAATATCCAATAAGATCAGGCACAAAGAAATTTTCTATTATGCATTGACAACACGTTGTCAAACCCTTCTTACCTTAAAACGAGGAGGCAAGCTCCTCATAAGTTTCACCCGCAAGCACAGACCTATAACTGTTGCCATACTGCAGTGCTCAACTGTAGGAGTAAATGTGACCCTGAATTACATAAAAAGAAATTAATTAAATTGAGTAAACTTAGTTCTCAATCTCACTCGGACATGCAACAAGGAAGAAGATAACATGAGATTTTGTTGTCACCTGACATAGCTACGCTCATCATCCACTTCAATTGCATCCTCTGTTATAACTTTAAGTTCTTCCAATGAGTATGGATGCTCGGGATCTTTTATATCTCTAACATGATGTAAGAATGTTAAGGAAAGAAACTTAATTTACATCATATAACTCAGTACCAAAAATTTTCTATTCCTTTGTAAATCGTAAACCTTAGTGCACATGATGAACCCCAAGATGATGAAAATATAACCATCAAAATATTAGATGATGAATTTAAAGCATCACCACCCATATCAAGCAAAATATCAAATAAAACAACAACAATAATAATAATAATTCAAGTGATAAGAGTAGGAAGGATATCAAATACTTCTTGTTGGTCAATTTGTTCAGCTGCATACTCATCGTTAACACAAGACGAAGCACTTCGAGCCCGCCGTTCTTTCTTTTCATACACTACAGGATTTGCATTTATCAACCCAGAAACCATTTTCACTGCTGAAATTAAAAATTAAAATTTTTAATTAAAATCACAGCCCGTCAAATGATATTGAACAAAAAAAAAAAAATTAGAAAGTATCATTGAAAATAATTGATTAATATCGAATGAAAAATTTCATCCGGTAAAACGAAAGAGCCTTACATTTTTTAACGGCGCTTTTATTCCGTTGAAGAATTTAGAGATGGCGTATTGGCGCGGCAGCTGTAAGAAAAGAGAGGTTTTTAACGGGTTTAAAAGTTGGGAGGCTCTGAACCGACACAAAATTTTCAACCAACTTGACAATTTCATTGGGGTCCTCCAAATTTAGTTTTAACAGAAATAAGGCTCTATGGCCTATGCTACCAAGTTGTTTTGAGTCTTCGAGCATTTACCTACTAGCATAGGCCACCAAATTGGAACTTAAAATTATAATAAATTGTTTTTTTTTTTCATTGAATTTTTAGTACACAACATCAGTTCGGTTTAAATTATAGAAGCCTAGTGCTTAACTAATAAAATTAGTCATAGTTAAATGGCCTTAAATATTTAATTTATCAATTTATTTAAATTGACTAATTTTAAAACCTATCACCACTAGTTAATGGACGGTCTTTTCAAGACTTTGTCTTGAATTTGCATCTCCTGTACAAGTGTGTGTTTAATTAATAATTTTTTTTTAAAGTTGACTAATCTTAAATATTGTATAATTAAGTGGAAGCGGTCTTATCTTTTAAGAAATGTGAGTAAAATATATGTTTTTAAATAATAGTGAGGATAAAAATATAAACAAATACTTTATAAAATTTAATATAAATTAAATCGAATGATAGTCTGATGATAAATATCAGTAATAGTCTTACGTAACATGAGATATAGTCGGATTGTAATATCACTTAAAAAAAGATCAAATTAAGATTAAAAAAATAATCAAACTAAAATTAAATTCTCTGACTAACCCTACCCATTACAAATAGAATATACGACCTAGTATAATTGTTTCAAAGGCTATTCAATGTTAAAATAATAATAATAATAAACAACTATTAATTACAATTAAAATAATGTAAAGTCAATTTTTTAATTATTAATTACAATTAAAATTTTCCAAAATGCTTAATCAATTTTTTAAATAATGTAAAGTCAAAACGTCAAAAATAAAAATAGAATTTTATCAGTCCGAGTCCATGAAATAATTGTTAATTTCAACTTAGCACTTTGGCGCAGGGGATACATCATACACGCCCCATCTGTGATCTGGCCATTTTCCCTTCTCCTCAGCTGCTTTAGCTTCGTGTTCTTTTTATTTACATTTAATATTTTTATATACAAAAATAGTTTTATAATAGATTAGATTTTGTAGATCGATCAATTGGTAGCAATTGGTAGCAGTAACTCACCCAATTCATCTCCGCCATGGCTTATGACGATGATCCGTAAGTTCTCTCCATCTAAATTTTTAGGTTTTTTTTTTTTGGGGGGGGGGGGGGAACTCAATTTTTCAATCTACGATTGTGTAATTTCAATTTCGTGAAAAGAAAAATTAGGGTTTCTGAATTCTGAGATATATGCTGCGATGATGATTATTAATGTTAACTATTGTGTATGTAGGTATCGTGACGAGGATGAAGAGCCCTTGATGGACTACGATGACATAAGATCGGACCCGGAGCAATCACCGGAGCATCAGCAGCATCAAAACGACAACGTCCTTGACGATTTTGATGACGACGATGTTGGCGACGGCGGCGTCTCTCCCGCTAGAGAGCGGTCACAAACTCCGGTTTACAACAATAATGAAAAATCATCGAAACCCAGAAAGAGGCTGGTGAAAAAGGGTGCCAAGGAAAGCGGTAGCACGCCTAGTTTGATAGACGAGAGAGAGGATGAGTATGATGATGAGGGGGAGGATAATATAATTGGGGATGATTTTGAGAGGGAGATCGAGGAGAGGAAGAGGAAGAAATGGGGGAAAGAAGGCGGTAAAGACCATAATACTAAGAAGAGGCTTAAGAGTGGCGGTGATAAGAAGTTCTCTTCTAGTGGGGGGAAATCAAGTGGCTTCAAATCCTCTAGGGCTGGAAGTATCAGAGATAATGATAAGATGCTTAATGAAATGTGGAATGCTGTTGCTCCCACTGGTGATTCTGAGGTAGGCTTTTTTGTTTCCGAATATTGGTTTTTGTTTGTTCATTGGTTTAGTTTTGTTTATATGTGTTGCTTATTAGATTTGAATTCTCACTTGAATAGGATGATCAAGAGGGCGTTAGGACTTTGGATGATGATAACTTTATAGATGATAGTGGTGTGGATCCTAGCGACAGGTATGGAAGTGATTCTGAGCCTCGCTTTGCTCATGATGCTCCTCAGGTAAATACCCCATTAATGATCCTCGTGTCATCTCTAGATTCTGTGTGTGTGCTTCTTAAAATATTGCCTATGGGATTAGGATATATCCATTGATTGCACAATATGTGGTTTACATGGTTTAGGCCTTATGGTCAATGATCTTATTTTTTCCAGGCAGAGGAAGGTGATGAGGATGAGGAAATTAAGGAGCTCTTTAAGATGGGTAAAAAAAGGAAAAAGAACGAGAAAAGTCCCGCAGAAATTGCGTTGCTGGTTGAGAATGTAATGGCTGAGCTCGAGGTTACCGCTGAAGAAGATGCTGAGCTTAATAGGCAGGGTAAACCTGCAATTAATAAACTCAAGAAGCTGTCTCTTCTTACAGAGGTTCTCTCAAAGTAAGTTTCTTGCCTGTTGTCTTTGTTTTGTCCGAGCTTTTCTTCCTTACCTATCAGTCATAGTTCTTATCTTCTTTTGCTTGATACAGGAAGCAGCTTCAGCAAGAATTTTTAGACCATGGAGTGCTAACTTTATTAAAGAATTGGCTTGAACCCCTTCCAGATGGGAGCTTGCCAAATATAAACATTCGTGCAGCTATTCTGAAGATTTTGACTGAGGTAGAAACTGGGTTTATCGCATTAAACTTGGTAATAATGTTCATTCCCTCTGAACAAGCCTTGTATCTATGTAAAGCTGAATATTGCTTCCCTTATGCAGTTTCCAATCGATCTAGAGCAGTTTGATAGGAGGGAACAATTGAAGAAGAGTGGTCTTGGAAAGGTTTACTATCTATTCCTTCTTAGCAATCATCATGCCTTGAAGCTTTTTTTATTGTCACTGGAGGCAGTAATTACTAATTTTTTTTTTTGGGGCAGGTTATTATGTTTTTATCAAAATCTGATGAGGAAACCACATCCAATAGAAAACTTGCCAAGGACCTAGTCGATAAATGGGTAATGTGATTCCTGCTATGTTTCTTGGTCACTATTTATTAAATTTTACATTCTGGCCTTCTACATTTTTGTTTCAAATAGCCATGCTTTTTGTTTGACTGACAATGATGTGTGAGTGGCATAATGGGGGTTTGATTTATTGCATATATTGGGGATTTTTACCCCTCAATGTTGAATGAAACTCCTTACTAGTGAAGATGCATTTTTTCCCCCTCTTTCATGATCTATTTGTTGCTACTCTAAATGCATCTTTTCCTTTGGGATTCCTAGTCCTCAAGATTTTGATCTGTACTGCAAAGGCTCTTCCTCAACTCCCATCTATCCTGTTTTCCCCTTTTCTTTTTCATTTTCGTTCTCCTCTATGTGAGTTCTTTCAGTTGTGTGTTTACAGATTATTATCAATTCTGAAAAGATGTCTATGAAACTTTTCTTTAATGCTGATATTGATATTTTCTTGTACATTGAATATAATTAATGCAGAGTCGGCCTATTTTTAACAAGAGCACAAGGTTTGAGGACATGAAAACTGTTGAGGATGACAGGGTTCCTTTTCGAAGGCCATCAGCCAAAAAGTACTGTTTGTGACTGCTATCTGATTGCTGCCATGTTCAACATGGACTTGCATTTTAGTTTTACTTTATCTTTTGTCTCATTATCATCATCTTTTATTTTGTTCAATAGGCCTGCAAGTAAAGCTGCAGCAATGGAATCTAGAGACGGGGATTTTGATGATCTCGTTATTTCTCGGTATGATTTGACAATAGATTTAATATTTCTGAGAATATTATACTGCAGCTCAATGTCGTTTTACATGTAATTTTTTACATGCAGGGAGCGCAAGTCCGGTCAGTCTTCTTCGGGGCAACATGCTTCAAGGTCAGATTCATCCTCTAGGCAGCACGCATCAAGACCAGAAGCAACACCATTGGATTTTGTTGTGCGTCCCCAGTCTAAAATTGATCCAGAAGAAGTTAGAGCCCGTGCTAAACAAGTTATGCAAGATCAGCGCCGGATGAAGGTTAGTTGATTTGTCAATTTTAATTTAGTTGTTCTGTTTCTGTGCATGAATATCTGGCAGGAAAAGAAAAAAATGCTTGAAAGGCTTGATAAAATTTCTCTTACTAACTTTTAGAACTATTAAAGATAGTGAAAAACTTTTGCTCTTATTTTGTTCACATCATTGGGATTCTATGTACGTTTCATCTTGGCTTTTTTTATGCTTCAGTCTGTTATCAACCTTGCCTTTTCTTCCCCTGAAAAGGAATCTAAAAACATGAGTTGAGCTTCGTGACAATCAATAGATTTACATTTAGAGCATTTAGAGATTGAGTAATGCATATCAACTTATGTCATAGTTTCAACATTATTGGACAGATGGAATTTGCTTTATTTTTCAACGTGTGTATAGCAACGCATCAGATGTGTTTTCTTGCTCTTTTTCTTTAAGCATCTACGTAATTTCTAATCCAAAAGCTAATTGATAATTGCAGATGAACAAGAAGTTGCAGCAGTTGAAGGCACCTAGAAAGAAGCAGCTGCAAGCTACAAAACTCAGCGTGGAGGGTCGTGGTATGCTTAAATACTTGTGAGGTACCTCAATTGCTCCGAAAGAAGGGGGCATTTTATAAGCTCGATGGCACGCATCAAGACGGGGCATTGGGCTTAAATAACACGTGGAGCACCGTCAAAAATAATTTATCGCTCTTACTGCTACGTCAAAGAGCTGATAGAAAAGGTGTCCTTGTGTGTCTCAAGTCTCAGTAAGAAAGAAAGTTCAATTGAATGAGGTGATATGGCTTACATCCGGTTGAGCCTATAGGTTCCTTTGTGGGTTGACCACTACCTAGAAAGTGGTAAGTGTAACTTGGTTTTTCATGTTAAATTTTAATGTTTAGCTTCAATGTCAATTCTAAGTGTTTATTGTTGAAGGATATTATTTTATCATTTTTGTGGGTGATTATACGTAGATTCACCATGGCTTACTTCAATTGCCGTGTAACCATATTTTTTTTCTTATAGGATTTTGTGAATTGGAACAGCCATGGTTAGTTATTGTCGGATCCATAGTCCGCCAATTTTATAAATCGATTGAGAAGATTCCATGAGCAACAAAAATAGTCATAAATAATTTAGTCAAACCGATGTAACATAAAGATTGTCTGAAAAGTGATAGTAATTATTTTTTTCAACTACGTAAGTTTATAATGGTTTTATACAATTAATTTTTTCATATTATATTAATTTATGAGTAATGATACAGTTATAAATTTTTGTACAAATTTATTTGTACAAACTAACGTGTCATTAATTTATTGGTCGAATGAAAATATAAAATAATAAAAATAAATCATGTGGGTCAAGTGATATTTAATTCAACTAATCTTATCATGTTACATCAGTTTGTACAAAATAAGTTTGTACAAGAGTTTGTAACTATATTATTATTCTTAATTTATAGATATTTATTTGTACAAAATCATTGTAGCTCAAACTCTTATCATTTGTCAATGAGATATTCAGTTGAAAGTACCCTAAATTTGTACCACTAACATTTTTAATATTGTTAATGTGATAATAAATATATATATATTAGTAGTATTTTTTATCTGGAATCTTAAAGTGCAGAAAGGTCTACGAAAGTTTTAAAACTGTGTAATTTAATAGCATTATGAAATAAAATTTTAAAACCACGCGATTTTAAAATTTTCATCAACTTTTTCATATTTTAAAATCTTGAATTAGAAAATTTCTCGTAGACACACACATATACGGTTGTTATAGGTTGGTTAACCTAGTTATTTCCTTTCTTCTTAATCAAACATTAATTTAATTCTTACCGACTCTGTGTACTTTTCTTATCTGTTTAGGTCTTCCTTTCCAAAACAAATAATACCATTCATGGGGAATGACATTGATTTGTTGTTTTCAGGTGCTCTTATTTGTTATAAGTTTTAGTCAGGCTATACAATTTTATGTCACATAAACTTATTGAAAGTTTATGAAATTGGAAGAAAAAAAAAGGAAATAAATTTTAAAAAATTAAAAAGGGAAACAAATTTACATGTTGTGACCATAATATAACAGTGCCAAGTTAAGAGTTACAAAAACTTTGTTTGATAGATTTGTAGGTAACCATGTCAATGAATAGTGTTTATCACTATGTCCATGCTTTCAAATGAAATATTAGTGTAAACAATAAACTGTATTTTTTTCCTTTTAATTTATAATAATTTTTATAACCAGTTTGTTAATTAGTAAAATATTTCTAAATAATTGATATCTTTTTATTTATACAAATATTTTACACTATTGATCAAAATTTTAAGATATATATTTGTTACTTTATTGATACCACAAAAAAAAAGTAATACTCATTTATTCGCTATATTTTGATTTAGGTATTTGTTTAGTCCTTATATTTTATAAAAAAATGGCTCAAGATACTATTGATGTTCAATATGTTATAATCATACCCTTATTTTTTCTTTCCTTTTACAATAATACACTTGCAACAATATTCTTGTCTTTTTGTGGGCATTAATGAAAAGATAAAAAGAATAATTTATCAAATTAGCCTTAAAAATAACATAAAATTTTTCATAAATTTTTATGTTATTATTTTACTTTTAGGATTATTTGATAAATTAATTTTTATAAAATAACTAATTTTAAGGATATTAAACATTGTTAGAAGTTGGCTGCTATTAATTATTTATAAATAAACTATTGGCAAGATTGTTGTATGGATACAGAAAAATGCTAATTCTTTTATATTAATATTTATTGGTTAATTTGTTAATAAATAATTATTAGTTAATATGCTAATTATTTTTTTACAGATAAATTAATGAATGTTAAAAATATTATTACAACGGTATTATTATAAAAGAAAAAAATTAAGGGTAAAAATATAATAAATTTAACTATAAGGATGTTTTAAGGGTACAATCTCGACTGAATATTTGCCGTCCATAAACTTTGACATGTCCTTCTTCCCAGCCAAATCCTGCCCCAGTAAGAAGGATGCATCCATCGAGTATTATCACTTGTTAGAGTGAATGCTAATGACATGATCACTAACATCTGTGCATATTATTGGACAGTGCGAGATTTCAAAATTTCCAAAGTTTGTAAAGAATGATTCATATTAAAAAAAGAAAGAAAGAAAGAAAGAAATGGAAGCAGATTTTTAATATAGCGATAAATTGTGCTCTTGTATGCAGACAATATTTAATTAAACATAATCATGGAAAGAAACAGTACAAAAACAATCCAGTGAAAAATAATACATATCTCTCTTTTAAATTGTCAGTCCAATAATCATCATAAGTTTGAAAATTGTTATTCTAAACTTCACACCCAAGAGTGAAAATAAACTAAAATTTTACATTGGGCTAACAAGCTGCTCCACCTTTTGAGGTTTAATTAACAATTTCATGATTCATCAAAGCTAAACTATGTAAACTAAATTTACCTTTTCTTTAACTGACTTTCTCGGTTTGCCTTAACACGTATGTGGCTATCCCTACCGCATTTGATCGTTTGCTTTTCAATCCAACGGTTATATTATATAAAGACAAAAAGTTGTGATATGGTACCACAATTGTAACGTAGGAGGACCCAAAGGGTAAACAGTTCCAGCCTATTTGAAATTGTATGAATGGCTGGTTATTAACTATTAGTCCTTTCGACCAACAAAGTGTTGGCTCCATTGGTAATGGAGTTCCCTTAAGTGGCTTGACTGGGTTGCTCCCTAGTTCGAGTCGCAGGGAAGTCGTCTTTGTTGGGAGAACATGTGCCTCTTGGTTCAAGCGGAGACTTCTAATCTGAGTTGTGGTATAGGCTTAAAGGTGCTTTCCACAGTTAAGGCCCTCCCCAGAATACCTCATGGTAAAAAAAAAAAAAAAACTATCAATCCTTTCGTAGACATGTGATAAAATTGGAACGATACAAAGAACATTAGCATGGCCCTTGTGTAAGGATAACACACACAAATCGAGAAATGGTTATTACGTATCAATTATTAAGTAATTAGCTATTTATCTACTTAATTAAATATATAATGACAATTAAAATATTTAAATTCAATGATCCACAACAATGCCATTATCAATGTTTTATTTCATGTTTTAACACCACAGTTATTTTCATAATTTTCTCATAAAAAAAAAAAAAGAACGCAAAGTCGGAAACTGATCTGAAGCTGTAAAAAAAAGTTGTAATAAATTGAAATTGATTAGAGGGTAACGGCTTTGGAGGTGAGATTAGGCTAACCGCATCATGGTTATGCCGACAACTATTTAGCAATAATAAAAAGAACTAAGCATCTTATTAAATTGATTTTATACATAATGTCGCAAGAAATTAATCAAGTGGTTTTCAAATAATTTTTTAGTTTGTCATCTTCGAATGTTTCTTAATGATGGGCACAGGAATACATGATTAAAGAATAAAGGCGTTTTTAGAATAAAATAAAAAATAAAAATTTTGACACTAATTAAATAGAGATCGTGTAAGGTTAGGACTTATCCAAATACGTTTATTTATTTCTGGGCAATTATTATTTCTTGCCTACTTTCCTTATCTATAATGGATTCCCTAAATAAATATTGTTTCCTTATTTATTTTGGTTTCCTTATGTAGCGACTATATAAAGGTAGCATTTGTACATCAAGCTAATAAGTAATTAAGCCGGTTAATTAGTTTAAGAATAAGTAAGATGGAAGCGAGATTTCATTTAGGAGTGGGGGTTCGTTTTAAGCCTACCGAAGAAGAATTGATTAAATTTTGCCTCTTAAAAAGGGCCAAAGGACAAGTACTTTCACCTTGTCCTATTGCGGAATGCGAGCTATACGGCAAACGATCGCCATGGGAGATTTTTGAAGAAGGAGCTAATAATTATGATAAAAGCATATGGTATTGTTTCACAAGTTTGAAGAAGGCAGGCAAGAAAAGGATTTCTAGGGTTGCCGGCAAGGGCACGTGGCACGGCGAGTCGTCTGCAAAAGAGATTGTCGATAGCAAGAAGAAGAATGTTGTAATAGGGTTCAAGAAAACTTTCAAGTTCAGGATTAAGGGAAAGAAAAGTGATTGGAACATGGACGAGTTTAGATTGGCTGACGATGAAGAGAACAATAACTATGTGCTTTGTAAAATAAAGAAGAAGAAACCGAAAGCAGCGGAGGATGAGGAAGTTGAAGAGATGGCCAGTGAATTAGCAACCACCAACACAATCAACAACTTTGCAGCTGAATCCCATCAAAGTTGTTCACAAATGTTCATACCACCATCAAGTATAAGTGCGTGTGATAATATCGATGTTGGAGAGCAATGTTATGGGATGGAAAATTTGCCAAATCAAGTTGAAATAATTAACAGTAATGGTCTACGTCCACCAATATCAGAGGCTACCCAAAAGGTTACGAATATCACAGATGATGATGATTGGTATGCTATGCTTGAAGAGTATCTGCAGCAGGAACAATGATCACTAGCTGGCTACAACTAATTAACATATATATGAATTCTTTGATTCTTTTTAATTATTTTGTTCAGCTAAGTTTTTCGTTTATATTTCGTTAAATTTTATTGCCGTTTTGACAAAGTGATATGGACGTGTACTTTTGTTAGTTACTTTATTTGATTAATTAATTATGTTACGATCAATCGATAAAGTTTTTGCATTTGTTGTGAATTCATTATTATTTTTCATTTAATAATTAATGAATATTACAACTCTGAAGCTTGCTTCAGATATCGCATGTGAATGAAATGTCTCTGGTTATGCAGTCAATCTACTTAGCAAACCAGCAGATTGAAAAACTAATAATGAGATTTTGCATGCATGCAACATTACATCCCACGTGCAAAAATTAAAACTTAATTTAACACCGTAATAGAAAAACTAATAACGAGATTTTACACTCTGTTGCCGATTTTACTATGTGTCAATTGGGACATTACATTGATCTTTAGGAGATTATGGCTACTTCTGGAAGTCATATTTAAATTGGGATAGCAGGTCTTTATTAAGATGATGAAAAAAATGAATTTACAAGTGTTCAATACACCGAAGTGAACTTATAAGCGCTAAAAGAGCTTAATTGTGTGAATCGAAAAATAAAAATTGCTATTACAAGATTTGCAAATCCTTATGGACACCCCAATATTCTTGCCAAAGTTATAGTCGGCCAATTAAAAAATCCAGTTTCTTTTCGCTAAGCAATGAAAAAAGCTATTGAATTAACGGAACAGGCCGATACAAAAGGAATTCAAGTACAAATTGCAGGGCGTCTTGACGGAAAAGAAATTGCGCGCGCCGAATGGATCAGAGAAGGTAGAGTTCCTCTACAAACCATTGGAGCTAAAATTGATTATTGTTCCTATACGGTTCGAACTATCTACGGGGTATTGGGAATCAAAATTTGGATATTTGTAGACGAAAAAAAATAAGAGTTTACGGGTCTTTAGAGCCCCCCCATTAATGGAAATAAACCAAACAAAGAACGAGCTCTTTTTATCTTTAATTAAAAAAAAAAAGAGAAATACTAAAGTCACGAAAATCACAGTTAAAAAGACAAAAAAAACTAGTAATCACAAGAATGCACTAATTTTTATAAAGAAATAATTGAGTCGCAACATTTAGGAACCCTATTCCAGTAATAATATAAAAATGAATTCGAGTAAAAGGTATCACGAGCCCTCCGTCCCACACATCTACTTTAGATCTAAGGACCCTATTGCAAACTTTTATCAAATGTTGCTAGCTTAGAAGACGGTTATGTGCTTAGATGTTGCTACATTATCTTTATTTGACTCTTCGTTGGGTGAAAAGGAAAGAGATGCTTGATACTATCAAGCGTTTAAAATTGTTCAATATACCAAAGTGAACTTATAAGTGCTAAAAGAAATTAATTGTGTGAATCAAAAAATAAAAATTGCTATGACAAGAATTACAAATCCTTATGGACACCCCAATATTCTTGCCGAATTTATAGCCGGACAATTAAAAAATAGAGTTTCTTTTCGAAAAGCAATGAAAAAAGCTATTGAATTAACGGAACAGGCCGATACAAAAGGAATTCAAGTACAAATTGCAGGGCGTCTTGACGGAAAAGAAATTGCGCGCGCCGAATGGATCAGAGAAGGTAGAGTTCCTCTACAAACCATTGGAGCTAAAATTGATTATTGTTCCTATACGGTTCGAACTATCTACGGGGTATTGGGAATCAAAATTTGGATATTTGTAGACGAAAAAAAATAAGAGTTTACGGGTCTTTAGAGCCCCCCCATTAATGGAAATAAACCAAACAAAGAACGAGCTCTTTTTATCTTCAATCAAAACAAAAATGAGAAATACTAAAGTCACGAAAATCACAGTTAAAAAGACAAAAAAAACTAGTATTTACAAGAATGCACTAATTTTTATAAAGAAATAATTGAGTCGCAACATTTAGGAACCCTATTCCAGTAATAATATAAAAATGAATTCTAGTAAAACTATAGATCTAAGGACCCTATTACAAACTTTTATCAAATGTTGCTAGCTTAGAAGACGGTAATGTGCTTAGATGTTGCTGCATTATCTTTATTTGACTCTTCGTTGGGTGAAAAGGAAAGAGATGCTTGATACTATCAAGCGTTTATAATTTTTAGTCAATATTATAGAGATCAAGAAAAACCATAACGTGGATTAATAATTATGGGCAATACTTTGGCAATGTTCAATTGCAAGAAATTAAAGGGAGGAAAAGGAGAAGAGAATTGTGGAAAATTCAATATCTCTTGTTCAGTTTGGCATGAAATTCTTGAAGGAAAGAAATTAAATATTTTTCTGACCTAGACAAATTTACCCTTTGTGTTAAATTTTCAATATTTATTACCAAATAAAATTTAAAAAAAAGTAATGATTTACTTACAACGATATTTGTTATCAATAATACAGTTACTTAAATGTTATAATATTTTATGATGATCTTATTAAAAGTGTTTTCTTTAAAAGTACTTTTTCCATAATATATGATCGAAAAATTATTTCATTCAAAGCCTAGAAAACAAAATTACAAAAACATAACAAACAAATATGATTTTAATTATATAACTAAAAAAAAAGATAAATTTATTTAATAGAAATGGACGCAGTGTCTCAAAATATAAATATATCTTAAAATTAAAATGAAGTAATAAAACCAAAATATGAAATAAAAGTCATTCTTAAGTTTGATAATGCGTTAAATTTCATAAACTAGACATTAATAAACTATAGAATGAGTTAAATTTCACTATTAAGAAAAAAGTTTAATCCATGCTTCCTTCTCCTTGTCTCTAAGACTATAAAATAACATTGAGTGCAACAATATCACGAGAAATTCTAATACTGACTTTAATTATAAGGCCAACGATCTTCTTCGACTCGTCATTTAGTCCCGCTTGTTAACTTTGATTTTTTATCCCATAACTTGACCCAAGCCAGTAAAAAATTCTTTCATTTCTCCAATGATCAAAGTTGTTAGCATTGTTAGCTCTTGAAGTGGCGTCCACGGTCCTATGGATTTTCATTTCTTCTCCTTTTTCTTAATGAGCCATTTGATTTTTTATACATTTTCATCGAGCATGTAAGAAAGACACTATTATCCACATCATCCCTCGCATCTTCAACATGCAAATTCTCTCCTTCAACTTGTTCATTCTTGTCCTCTCAATTTCTTCCACAACACCTGCAGGGGCCTCTACACCTTTTCCGATTGTATGGTCTTAACCAAAAATCATTCACAAGTTGTCATATTATGGGGATGCTAGATTCCTAAATCTTGTTGCTTCGTTATGGCTCTGTAAATAAATCACACACAAGTAATAACTAATTGATTGTTCAAAAACTATCTTAGAAATAATTTTGCAATTCCCTATAGAATTAAAAGTTACCAAGTCATAAGACACCGACTAGTGTGTAATATCTATGCAGATGCAGTAATTACATAATTAGTTATCAATTAATATTCTAAATTCAATGGATTATCAATTAATATTCAGACTTCAATGGCTTGAGATTTTGGTTGATCTGCAAATGCAAGTGCAACACCAACAGTACTAACACGGGCAGGCATATGACTTCAAATATGCAGCATATAATTTATTCAATGTTCAACAAATTAGAAATTTAACAAGTTGATTAGTTTGATAGCATTAAAAAAATAATACTATCATTGTCTCTCGATTTTATTTTGTAATAAAAATATAATTATACCCTCAACACTATTGTTTTAATTTTAATTCATCATAATAAATATAATCTAATTTATTCAATGTTTTGGTTTAATTAATGTTACCATGTGAATTAAAACTTAAAACAATTAAAAAAATATACTTATGTAATTCCTTAGTCCATCATTATAGTTCATATTGGCTTTTGATCTTGTGTTTGCAGCAGTCATTCCTTTCAGTTATTGCTTGGGGTGAAAGTCCATCATTATAGTTCATATTGACTTCTTTGAGGGGAACAGAGATGGCGAAAGTCCCGAGTCTCTGCCTGGAATGATGCAGGTTATCGTATGAAGAGGTCAGCGTTGCGCAAGGCTGAGAAGTTTAGAAGTTTAGTCCAGACTCCAGAGTCTCTTTCTAGAGCATGAAGTGACTATTTTGAGGCCAATTTTGAACGAGGTGAAAAATGAAAAAATATACTCATGTAGATGATTCAGATCTCTCTCTTCTGTGAGCTATTGCTTGGGGCGCAAGGGAACATTTTCACAAAATTCGTTAAAAAAAAAAATGAAAACGTCACTTCATACAAACAAGCTATAATTGTTCCGATCAACATTAAGATATTATTTCATTTTATAGATACAAAGCCGATTGTCAATTAGGCATCAACCGATTAGTGGATCGACTTACAGCATCCATTCATTGGAACCAGCTGAAACAGCAAATCATCCAACAGAAACCCTCAACCAAACCAAACTTCTCGACTTTCTCATTTTGCAAATGAATCAAAGAACAAGATCAAAATTATACTATACAGCTCTTGTGAATGCAACCTGCAGCTGAAAAAATAACAAAACCGTATTATCATTAGCTTTTTCATGCAAACTATTGAATTGAAAAAAAAAATGAACAGAGAAATTAGTCTATTAACAAGGCCTCAGAATTGCAGAATGTCAGCAGGGCTTAACAAGCCATTCAGTCCCGAAAGATGGTAATTTTTTAATGATCTCCTCATAGGCCAAAACTTTTATAAAAGAAAAATAAAAAAAACAAAAATGTATGTCTCATGGCCAGTCCCAAATGGTCAAAGCAGCAACGCCACTACCCAAGGCGATGGAATATGAGACCTGCCCAAATGGAGGGAGCTCCAGTAAAGGAGGACCATCAACATAAGAGCATTTCTTTCTGACGGTTACTTTGGAATCTGCAAACATAACTGGTTTGCCCCAAACAAAGTATTGGACTTCTTTCTAGAAATCCCCGTCAAAAAAATTAGAACTGCAAAAGAAACAGCCTATGGATAACTAAATCAATAACATGAACAGCACCATCCAAAGAAGAATAAAAAGCTAAATTCAATTGCATATAAATTGAAATTAAAAAATGTAACTGAAAATCAGACTTTATCCCAAGATTTATTTTATTTTATTTTATTTTTTAATATGGAACTCAACTTTATCACAAGATACTAAAAATGCATGTCACATCGCAAATCCCAAACGGTAATGGCCGCAACCCATTCCACAAGGCAAGAGAATATGAGACCTGCCCAGAAAGACCTTTAGAGGAGGACCATCAACATCAGAGCATTTATTTGTGACAGTTAATTCAGAATCTGCCAACATAGCCGGTTTGCTCCTGCTAAGTATATGACTCTTTACAGGAAGTAGAAGCCCGTTACTTATCTGATAGAATTCATGATCAACCAAACTTTTGATCACTACGTCAACAAGAAACATAGCCATCACGGAACATGAAATCAATTACAAACAATACAACAGCTAAACTAAATAGTCAAGACTAAATTTTGAACTCTGTAAGATGTTGACGTACATACTGGCTGTGTTTTTCAGGATCAACCAACCGATCACATTATTGCTCAACAACAATCCCAACAAGCACAAAATGCACCACTAGATCAACTGCAATGATGAGGGCTACAATAAACAAATTCCAATAAAAATAAAACAGCCATCTCTCTAGAATTATTCACATTCAACAGTAATAAAATCACTAATGGAGGAGTTCCCTCTGAAAATAACAAAATGAAGCTTTCATTCATCTAATTATCAGAATTAGCATGGTCAGTTATGAAACATAACCGGCAACAATCCCTACTTAAGTTAATTGACATTCGTTTAAAATATGAACAAGAACAGGAAAAAATTTGCAATAAGCTACATCATATATAAATTTCATGCAAGGCTAAAGAAACTAATTTCTGTTAAAACCTAAAACAAATTCCCCTCAGAAAAAATCAACAACTCAGTCATAAAAAATTCAGATATACATTAGCATTGATTATGTTTGAACCATCACAGGGGAACAAAAAATCAAATTTGCATACAAACACAAAAAGGAGGAGGAACTTCGGAATCTACAAACATAACTGGTTAGCCCCAAACAACCAGTTGAACAAATCAATGTCAAAGAATACCCCACTTGCTTATTCTTTTATAAATTATTAGAAAAAAAAACTAATCTTTACAAAACAGAGACGCATATTTAAAAAAAAAACACTTATTATATCAAATATAAATAAGAAAATTAGGCTCCCTGGCCTACAAAAGGCCTGGTAATGAGCTGGGATTGTGCATTTATGACAGTAATAATAATTTTTTTTTTTTTTGAGTAAAATTACAAAGCAAAAATTCATCTCGAACTCAACTTAAATCACAAATTCATTCGCTTAAATCAAACAACGATACAAAATTTTTATAAAAAAATTAACTTGGGGGAACGGCAAATAAAGGGAGAGAGGGCGAGAAGCTGCAGAGAAGGAGACTATGTTGTGAATTGGGAAGAGAAGGGTTTAGGGTTTGATATAGGATTAGGGTAATTTTAAGAGATGATCCTAGTTTCTTTATTTCTATTTTGGATCAGAATTTTTAACATTAGTACAATTCAATCCCGCATTCTAGAATTGTCTATGGGCTGTCAACAGAAAAGGCCCGGTGGGCATTATTTGGTTTCAATTATGGGCTTGCCGTTGCCAATTTTGATCCAGCCCAGAGTAATATTTTTTTAATCAATTTCTTAAGGATTTCAAATAAAGACAGTATTGTATGATGATTTTTATCATTGCAAATTATGATGACCTTTACAATTAACTTGAATATTTTCCCTATGGGTTTTAATTCCAGAGTTGTTAGTGTGGGTAGATTTTTAAGCTATTTTTGAAATATTTTTTGGGTTGTATCTAGAGTCTCAAACTCTCAGTTGACCCAATTTATAAATTTATAATTCATTTGTAGATTGTAAATGATAAAAAAAAAAGAATCTTAAATTAAATAATGTAATTCCTAAAAAAACAAAAAAAAAACTCTAAAACTAAGAAACATTAAAGAATTTTCCCCTCTTTCTATATATACATGGGAGTTATTCTAGTGCGAGAGGTATTGTTGCAGAGCAACATTATGGCATGGAAACTCTACCAACTGAAGATGAAATAACAACTAGCAATAATTCAGATCAACGACATTCAAGAAATAGGGACAATAGATCAAATGATTCAATCAACTGAAGAATAGTTAATTGGGGTAATGATCTACAATCAGTACCTATATTGGAGATTTGAAGATCCATTTGAGATTGCTTTTGAAATATTTAAAAGTGATTTTGAAAAGATACATGTTAATTTTGATATTTAGTAAAATTTTTTAAATTACTTTGTCAAAATTATTTCACCCTACAATAAATTTTGAAAAGTAAGAAATGAATAGTTTTGAAAATCCGTTTTAAATTGAATACAATTTCGTATATATGGTTGCATATATTACAAAAAGAGTCCAGCTATTGTACCCCTTTATTTTGTCATTATTCAGTCCAGCCGTTAGATTATAATGAATTTAATCCAACGGATGGGATTTTAGAAGGGTAAAAACCAATTGAAGTGGGCAATTGTCCAAACCCGTTTCATGTACTAAATTAGTTTTAGGGGGCTGTAAACCCTTACCCGTATTTTGGCCGACGTCTGCGATTCATCGGAATGATGAAAATTTTATTACTTTTGTGTATCTATGGCTCGAGTAACGCTGCCATGTGGGATTTTTGAAGTGGCTTGCGGTGACTTGTAGCTTGTTTTGGTGGTTTTGAATGAAACAAAGATTGACAAAAATTGTGGAGTAGAGAGCGATAATTATCAAAATGGTTTGGAGGTCATTTACCAACCAGTTGAATACGACCCAATTTAAGTGGTAGGATTGATGAGAAACTTGCGGTGCTGCTCTGTAACAAGTGCAAATCCGGACTGCCAATTTACTTTCATCCAATACACCAACTGTAGCTTTCATTTTTTCTGTGCTTTCAACCTATTCAACAATCCATCCACTTCATCACTGCAGCATTATTTTTTGCTCCAATTTCTTCGAACTGCGGGATTTAGTGGCTCCGACTGCATTCTAAGCACCACTAATCAACTAAATGTACAAAAAAAAGAAGCAGCTTTTTCATTTTTTGTTCATTATTATGTTACTTAACATGCCCTCTCTCTTTCTATTTTTCATCGCTACAGTACGACACATTATATGTCTCTTGCAACAAATAATATGTTGAAAACATACAATTTTTTTTGTCCCTCACAAACTATTTGCTTCTACATATAATTGTTCCATCTAACTAGTTTATTGTTATATACACCAACATTTTATTGTTTCCTTTAAAAATATTATGTCACCGTTAACAATTCCTGTCTACTGACCGGTACTCGTAGTTTCCTTCAACTGCCATATGGCCACTTCACACATGCACGATCTTGCTTCTTTTCATTCAACGGCCACTTCAATAGATGACAAAACAAGAGGATATGGTGCCCAAGGGGCACGGTAGACAGAGCCTTATAAAAATCTAATATTCGTGCCCGAGCCTTATAAAAATCCAATATTGTCTTTATTCAATTATGAAATAAAAATAATTAAATTTAAATAAATGATCATTTTATTAATTATATTAAGATAACAAAAACAAAATAAAAATAAAAATAAAAATAATAAAATATAAATATTTATTTTAATTATCAATTATTATATATTAAAAAATAATATATATACATGATCATAAATATTAAAATAAATTTTATTTAACATTATATCCGTTTTAAAAATTACATTTTACTTTTAGAAAAGCATTATGGCATTAATTAAGGATTTCCAAAGTGTAGCTGTGGTCCTGTGGACCATGCGCATGACTTCGTGAGTCATGATGATGTTTATGAGAAGCGTTTTATAAGAATATTTTTACTTTGGACGCCGGGTAATTACCAATAATTTTTTATTTATTTTTGAACTTCCGTAAATATATTTCATTTTCATATAGCTTGGCAAGGAAATTTGAGGCACGGATACGAGACCTGTTAGCAAAATTGAGTTACATATTACTTTTATTTTCTGATAGCGCTAACACGTTTTTTTTTTTTTTATTACATGAGACTATTGTTCAAATTACAACTTATATTACATGAGATTATAATTGATATTTACAAATCAGACTATTACTGTGATCAACTTACATCAATACTAATAGAGCGCTGTCCAGATTTTAACCCTCACAAATATTCAAGGGATGTTTACTCCTCACATTTGAATAAGAAAAAAGACTGCATTTACTCAAATTTAATTGAGAAAAGAAATATCCCCACAATACATTTACGCGCTAACATGTTGTATTTTACTTTCTTTTGTTCAATTCTCTTTGTAATTAAATCTAAGCAGTTAGCAAACGCTGTTTTCAAAAAAAGGGAAAAAATAATAATAATAAAGAAAGAATTCAAACATGAAGATATTTGGCCAGATGCTGTAGATTTCATCAGCCTTTTCGAGCCACGCATCTAATTCTTGCATGCAACAACGATTTGTTCTCCCCCTTTACTCTATCAATCTTTTGGTTTACGAGACTCTTGTACCCAATCTAAGACTACTTTTGGTTTGCTAGCAAGTCGTTAAATGAAAGCTCCACCTTACTCTTCGAATAATATTGGTGAATTGATGTGTCACCTTCCACATTGCTAGAGAAGGCGAGCTTATTGTGATATTTTATATTTTTCAACTAATAAGTAAACTCGTTTTAGGTAAATCCTTTTTCATGAGTTTCTTGCTGCGCTTTGGGTAAATTCTTTCTCATGAGTTTATAGCTTTTGATTTCTCTAATTACTTCTGCAACTTGTTCAGTATCTAAGAATCTTGTTGCGCCCTTTGTCTTTTGAACTTTTATATATATAGAGAGAGAGATTGCCAACTTACTATTTTTATAATAACTAAGAACCCTGATAGTATAAGTTTATAATATTACTTTTATTTTTAAATACACTTTTGTTTATATTTATCATAGATTAAATAAATCACATGAATGAAAATTAAAATAAAAAATTAAGTATTAAAAATAAAAAATATATGTTTTGATGTGAAAAAATTAATGATAAAATATTTTTCTTATATTTTTTATTTTATAAGCATTTTCTTATAATAAATATATAAGAAAATTATTATCAAAGGATAAAAAATTATTATAAAATAAATAATAAAATATTTCCTTGTACTTTTTACATTTGATTTTAAAATATTTTAAAATATATATTAGAAGAAAATGTTTATAAAATAAAAAAGTATAAGAAAAAAATTATTATTAATTGTTTTGTTCATATAAAAAAATATACTTCTTGTTTTTAATATTTAATTTTTTTTATTTTAAATTCTATTTATGTGATTTATTTAATTTATAATAAATATAAATAAAAGTGTACTTAGAAATAAGCATAATATTATAAACTTATCATATTGGGAGGTTATTGGCTATTATAAAAATAGTAGAGAAATAAATAATATATATTGATTGTAGTAAAGGAAAATTGACAATCTCCCTTTTTTTATTAAATAATGCTTTTCCCTTTGAGTTAGTTGCGCCTTTTAGTGTATGGAGGTTGTTGCACATCTGATTAATTAGTATTGCTTTCAAAGAAATAATTCGTTTTCGGCCACAAAACTTTAAAAAATAAAATTAATTGGTTCAATTTATCCGTCTTTGATAGGAAATGAACATTTCAATTTGTTATGAATGTTCGACAAAGAGGTAGGAAACCAATTTTTCAATTTAATCGTTTAATAGAGTTCTTTTTTTTTTTTAATTTCTACCGAATATCATTATAGGTAAGTATGTTTTAATTAAATAATAATGAAAGTAAATTGTTTTTAAAATATTTTAGAAAATAAAAAATAGGTATGATTTTTAAAAAAATTATAAAAATGCTGGATATGTTATTCCTCTCCAAAATGATGAATATTGAATCTCACATCACAAAAGATCTCTCCTCAATTTTATCATTTTGCAGTTGAAATTAAAATTTTGATTGTTACAAAAGAATAAAATACAAATTAAAAATCAAATTGTTACTAAAGAATAAAATACAAGTGAGAAACACCATTATTTTCAATTTGTACTATTTTTATTTTGATTATCTCCAACGGTTCATAGCTAAATGAATTTTAAGTGTTAGAATGATCCCATCTCTAAGAAAAATAGAGAAGAGAAGATTAAATTTATTGAGAGGGAAAAAAGCTTCTATTTTATCTTTTTGTACATGTTACATTGTTTAAAAACACAAATGTGATTTATGTGCAAATGAAAATTTCACTTTTTGTGTTGGATGAGATATTAAGATTGAAATTAAGAGTACATAACCAAAAATTGATATAATTTTGATAATGGTAAAAGAGAATGTGAAGTAATTTTGTAACAATTTTTAAATAGAATTTTATAACAATTAAGAAAAACTGCAAGATCATTTTTATGACTTTGTTTTTCTCACACAGTATCGATTGTTACTTTTCCACTTAATTGAAACCTTGCGTTTATTTTTGTTTTTTTTCTCTATTGCATGTGCTTTTTTTTTTTTTTACTTATCCCATTTAACTTGCTATTGGCCCAAAATACTCTTTTTCGATGAAATTGTGCTGCAGATATACATTTGTTATTAGGGATACCAAATACTCATAAAATATTTCTTGACATATTAATTCACTACTAAAATTTTTTGATAACTATATTTTAGCTGTTATTCTTTTACCACCAAAACATTCACACTGTTAAAAAATTACTGAGATCATAAAGATATTCAATAGCTGAAATTATTTTCTTAGTTCTTTTTTAGTTTTTTTTAATCTTTTTTTTATATACAATTTACGACCCCTTTTTCTTTTTTTTTTTTAATTTCAATTATTAGTATTTTATTATATTATAAAATAAAAATAATAATTTTTTTTCTTGTTTATGGATTCATTAAAAAATTTCAATTAGTATCACTCTATCAAAAAACCTAGAACTCTATTTTGGAGATATTTTTATATAATAAAATAATAACTGAAATAAAATAAAAAAAAGCTCCAAAAAATAACTAAGAAAATAATTTCAGGTTGAAATCCCTTTAACACTCTTGTAACCTGAGCAATTTTTCAACAATGTTAAGATTTTAGTAGTAAAATGACAGCAGCCGAAATATTAACCAAAATGTACCTTATCAAAAACCCTTAGTGGATATGTCACAAAATTTTTTTGTGGGTATTTGATAATATCCCTTATTATTATTGTTGTTGATGTTGTTTAAAATGATTAGTACAGTCCAATTCTAACCAGCAATAGACGTAACTTGCTTCTTTTAGCCAATATCATCAATGCTATACCAAAATTAAACACATAAACTTGTTCGAATTTATTTAGTACAGAACACTATAATACATTTAAATACTATAAAATATGCAACATAATACATGATAGTAATGCAACTCCGCGAGCCATATAATAACTACATGATTCCCATGACTATAAATTGTGTAGCTCCCAGATCTATGAATACGTTTCAGCTTTAGCATGTCAGTATCAAGCAGAATTTCACGAGGCAACAATTGCAAGTGAAACTAAAGACCGCATAATTAATGTATGAGATGTAGTTTAATGTAGTTATGATGCATATGCATGATTACTAAGATCAAAGACAGTTGCTTTGGGAAGCCATTAAACAATTTTCCACATTCATTCTGTAGGTTCAGTAATATGCAAAAAATCATATCAGAAAGCACCGTTCAGAGCTTCCAATTATTGATTCATGACTCAAATTACAGTAACCTAATACCAAAAGCATATATTCAAGCTATTGCAAAGCCCTAATGTGCTACAGAGAGTGAAAACATATTCACGTTGAACACCTATACCTTAGATATAAGGAGTACAACAGGCTTCTCAACCAGATATCAACTTCCCCAACCGATAGTGAGCAAATCAGAAGGCAGTGAAGCAGGATCTAGCTCCCAACAGTCCTTCAAAGAGTCAGGAATCTCATCACCGGTGACCTTCCTTGCAGGAATCTGATGAGAAAACAAACGAACATCATCCTTTTCAAGCCATCTAATGGCATGACAACCAATTTCTCGTCTCTTAAATACAGCCTTAAACCCATCAACCTTCTCAAGATAGGCCATGCTTAACCCATGCATTTCACTGTAAGTTGTTAAAAGTACTACTATGTCATAGGATCGCCTATCTCTGGCTGAAAGATTGCTTCCTTCAATGCCCAAAGCCGCCTCATTGTAAAGTGCCCAAACTGAACCTTTTGTTGGAAAAATCCTGTAAACTTCTCTTGCTGCCCTTTCACACTCAACAATGTGTGAAAATATATTCAGAGAGTCAATAGAAGTCTTCCTTGAAACCTTGAATCTCCCACAGGATACATGAAATCCCTGTTTCTCCCAACATATTAACCCTTCATCCCCATTACTCCGAAGATCCAACCAACTTATCTTCACCTCAAAAGGATTCACTGAAACTTCATCAATCAAACCATAATGCCTAGGCATTCCATCATCATCATCATAAATGGCCCATACTTGCCCTTTCTTAAAACTCCTCTCCATTCGGTCTCTATCAAAATCATAAAAATCTGAGTCTTCCACAGCCATAATCTCCAAATCCTTTGTCTTTGAAGTCTTGTGCCTCTCAATCACCAAATCAACACTCTTCTTCAAAGTCTCTTGCCTCACAATTTGCAAATCCTCAGTCTTATTCACAGTCCTCCTTTTCTTAGTTCTTAAGTCCACAATCTTCTTCGCAAGTACACCGTTCTCATTCTCTAGGTCTACAATCCTCTCCGCAGCCTGCTGACCTTCAACCTCCAAGTCCTTATTCTTCGAAGCCCTGTGTCTTTCAATCTCCTTCTCTCTTTTCTTCTCCTTTTTTCCACGCTTCTCCATTTCCTTCTCCTTCAGTTTAAACTTCAACTTCGCCTGATTCGCCCTTCTCTTAGCTTCCAACTGCATTTCTGCTAACGTCATACTTTCCTCCCGATCTTCCACAAGCTTTGGCTTGGACCTCGCCAAGACCTCCCCAACACTACTCGTCCTCCTCCTCAATCTGCCTCCACCCCAATCACCACGACCACCACCCATTTCCTTCCTTGAATCCCCACTCTCCCCATCAACACCACTACCCCCACTCCCTTTCATCTTTGTATCCCCACTAACGGTTTTCCTCTTCAACCCCACATTCCCCATCTTCATCTTCAAATCAGCACTGCCCATTTTTTCACTCAACCTCCCACTCCTAAAAACTCTAACCGCATTACTCTCCTTTGCCTCCACAGCCTCAAAACTCATCTTACATCCAGGGCAAACCAAAATCTGATCCAAATACTTCCTCTCAAACTGGTGCAACAACCGACACCGCGAACACGCAGTCCAAAATGTCTCTTTCCCCGCAAACCCATCATCATTATCATCAAGAGCAACCTTCTCATCCTGAATCTTAATTCTCAATCGCATATCATACTCTTTCCTCCTAACCTTATCAGACAAAACCCTAAAAGCTTCACCCACTAACTTAAAAGCCTCTTCACTTCCTGAATGAGGGTTCTTATCAGGATGCAAAATCAACGCAAGTTTCTTGTACTGTTTCTTAATTGTGTTGATATGAGAGAAGGGCTCTACCTGAAGGATTTGGTACCACTCTTTAGATTTTGAAGCAACGCGGAGGATTTTGAATGCTGTGACCATTGACGAAAGGCCTTCCAGGCTTGGGGCCAAACGCTGTGCTTTCTTCGCATGTTTTAGGGCTGATTTTAAGTTTGAGTTTTTGAATTTCGTCTCCGCGATGCCTTTGAGACGCGAAGCTTCTCGTTCTGCTTCTGGGTCTGTCTCCATTTTCACAGAGGGGCCTGTGAATACTCTCTGTTTGCTTGCTGGCTTGCTGTTTGTTTTCTGGCTCTTCGTTTATTTATTTATTTATTATTTATATGGTTAAGAAAATTATTTATTATTTAATAATGGTATCATTAATTAAAAAAATATTTTTGGATTAAAAAAAATTCATTAAGAGTGAATTTTTGGCTGGCGGTCAATTTCTAATTTTTGCCTGGAAGAAGCCTCCCTTTATTAAATTTATTAAAAATTCAATCCATTTGACCTAAATCTATCAATTTAATTTGAATGATCATGAGAAATTGATTTTACATTTTTTTTTCCTGAGGTATTAAGATTAAGTATAACACAGTTCACTAATTGAGGGTGAATGCATTTTATTATTGATTGGTTGTTACATTAAGCTTTCAAACTATTACTCGTCTTGAATCAAACAAACAAACACAACTATACCCTTTGCTTGAAAGTTTCAAACCCACTAAACGATCTGCGGATATTCACATGAGTTTAGTAATATCTACTTGTTATATCAAACTGTCTGACGATGATGTTTTACCTTGAAATGCTAGAATCATGTTTGATATCTTCTTCCCGGAGCTCGGCGGTATCAGTAATGGCATTCCAGTGATTAAATCAATACTAGCTAGAAAGAATGAATATAACAAGTAACACAATTTTTGTGTTAAATTCACTCTGATTTTTGTTAAGAGGAGAGGTCCCCTGAATGCTGGCATTTGGTCACTATTTATAGACCATTTTATGCTGACATTCGTCCCTGCTCCATGGGTGCCAAACTCCCTTCGGCCTTTGCACTTGAAGGCCAATGTTCGTCTAGCCCGAGGAAACCGTTGCACGCCTCCCAGACGTTTTGTGAGGCATACGCCCCATAGAAACTAACCCCTCCCTATCCCGTCGGTCTTGACACGATGTTAGAATTTCAGCTCTTATAGAGTCAGTGATATCTCACTTCGTGGCTCGAGCTCCTGCAAAAGGAGGCCTTCTTGCCTTCCCACTTAAACTGCACCAGGAAAAAGTCCAAAGTCAATCTTAGGAAATAATGAGACTTCATATGGTCTTACTGTCCAAGTGTAGGTAGTCCGCATGGCAGGAGATTCTAATTCCAATCTCCTTCCTTCTTTCTTAATTGGGATCGCTTCAATCATTTCATTTAGTTTTTTTTTTTTTGTCTTAATCGCGAGGTATCTTGAGGAGGACCCCAACTGTGAGAGACATCTTTAAGTCTGTACTACAGACCAGACTATAAGTCCCCGCTCGAATCGGGAAGCACATGTTCACCCAACAAAGGTGACTTCCTTGCGACTTGAACTGAGGAGTAAACCCAATCAAGTCATTTAAAGAGACTCCATTGCCAGTGGAGCCAACACTTTGTTAGTATTTCATTTAGTTTATAAGTTTAATACATGACCTGTTTAAGGTAAGACCATCATGTTTACTCTAGAGTTATTATACTTCTGTTTTATTTTAGAGGTAATTTTTATTTTATGCGTAGCGTGTGATGTTTTTATTAGGGACTTTATTTTCTATTTATCTTGTCCTATCATCCATTATATTTTAGTTTTAAAACTTTCATCCCAAGAGTCCCAAGGATATATATATTTTTTAAACTCCTCCCACACTAATTGATGGGCTCAAGATTGCGATCTATTCTATTTTTGCTACCAAACGGAAAATTAGTTTTGTTTTTTTTTTTTCTATATTTAACTGCCAGCAAACAAATCCTCAGTGAATTGTTCATTCATGGTTCAATCACCTAGCTTTTTGAGTTATATTCACACGACAAGTAGTGACAGGGGTGAGCAAATTGTGTTCCAATTTGGTTGTTTGGATTTTGGTTTGGATTATAACCCTGAGTGATGGTAGAGACACAAACTCTTGTACAAACTTATTTTGTACAAATTGATGTGACATTAATTCATTAGTTGAATGAAAATATAAAATAACAAAAATAAATCATGTAGGCCAAGAAATATTTAATTTAATCAATAAATTAATGCCACATCAGTTTGTACAAGATAAATTTATACAAAAATTTATGACCATATTATTTTATAACCCATTCACTTTGAAAATTTCAACTCCTTTGAATTGAAACAGTAAATCCGAACCAAACCAATCCAAAATAAATTTGGTTCGGTTTGAATTGAAAATTTATTTTGCTAATTCATGTTACAACGAAAAATTTCACATCCAATTTCAAATTCACCCTGAATTCTAAATTCTCAAATTATATATATATATAAATGCAATGGACAAATTTAGCCTAATAAAATCAAAATTACAAAGTCAATAATAAAACAATCCAAGCAAATCAACTTTAGGCAAAGTAAAAAACTTTGGGAAAGTATATTAAAAAAAAAAAATACAGAATTTTGAAGAAAATAAGGAAATGGGCAATTGGGCGTATCGGATTTG
This sequence comes from Citrus sinensis, assembly GCF_022201045.2. Taxonomy (NCBI): domain Eukaryota; kingdom Viridiplantae; phylum Streptophyta; class Magnoliopsida; order Sapindales; family Rutaceae; genus Citrus; species Citrus sinensis. The sequence goes on from NC_068560.1 coordinate 20,350,404, forward strand.
GCTTAATCCAATCATCGGGCACCGATAGACTGCGAAACAGCAGAAAGAAAAGTTGAAAACTTAAGCATGAATGGACCGGAACTGCCGACGAAGATGACGACGATAAAATGCCTCGACTGCGGCTGTTCATGCGCGCGACTGGAAGAAGACGACGAAGACTAATGAAGACGACGACGGTAGTGACACCCGTTTGGCTTGGTGGCTGGTGGCGGCGGTGGTTTTGTTTTGCAAGCTTTCGTTAGCCCACTGCTGCTGAGTTACTGGGGTGATGCTTTCGTGGAAGTGAATAGTAAATTCGAAACGAAATAATGAAATATGGGTTATCCAAAACGAACCGATCTTGAATTGAATTTTAGGTCCGATTTGATTGAGAGTTAATTCGATCTCAATGCCCACTGCAATAAATAATGTGAAATTTATAATTATAATTTATACTTTATGCGGGGGAATTTGTATAATGAAAGTAGAATTTATTCGCAATGAATTTGTGTGATCAAAAAATAATCAAATAAGAATTTTTTTTTTAAAAGACACTTTTTGATGCAATTGGTCCATTATATAAAAGGCTCTATTTAGTTAAGTTTTTAAGTCATGGCCATAATAAGAATTTGCAACTATAGTTTAAAAATAAAAAAATGATTTTACTTCTTGATAATTGTTTGATAAATACTCGTATTACTGTACAAATGTCGTCGAAATTATTATATTTACCGGCAATAAGTACACAACATCAAGAGTCGGAAGTCATAACATTTGTATGCTTGGATTTTGATTAGTCATCAAATTTTCACGCTATCAAAAAGCACGATCATCGTGGCATTCTCTCATAATCATGTGCATAATCATGGATATCGTAAGAGTATAGTTTGCCACGTGTATTAGGTATATCGAATAATACCCATTTGTCGTGTACATTTCAAACTACGGTATAAGATTAAGATCCCCATCATCGAGTCCGTCCAATTATTCTCATCACAGCAATCACGGCCATTAAAAGAAAAAAAATTAAAAAAAAGGAAAAAAATGCAAAAAAAAGAGAGGGGCAAAACTGGGAGTTTCTCCATCTCAATGCAACAAAATAGAAGCGAAAAAATCGATTACCGTACGACGAGTCACAGATTCCGATCCGTAAACCAAACCAAACAAAACCTAATTTTAATTTTTTCTCTGATCCCTTCCACTTTGTCAAATTTTCGTAACATAATGTGTTAAAAAATTTTCCACATAATTTGTTCCCCAAATTGACCTCTGTGCCCCTTATCAATTACCCAATATCATCAATTAGGTTTAAAGTTGTCACCTTTTTTAAGTGGATCCGGTTTCGGCTGTTATATCAATTGCGGCTTTTTTTTTTTTGAAAAACCGGTAATTGAAATTTATGTACGTTGGTTTCGTTAATTTGTCGATTCCAGCTATTAATTTTATGGGTTTTTATTTGTATATTGTTTTTAATTGTTTACTTTAAGTTAGGGTTTTGATTTGGGGACTCGCAATTTTGTTTCTTTCTGTACAAAAGAGTTGAAATTTTGTAAGTGTTAGGCATGTTATTTTGGGGTTCGTTTTATATTTATATAGAAAATTGAATATTTTAGGATTGTTTTTGGCGATTATTGCAGCAATTCACAATAATGAATTTTATTTACAATTTGAAAATTTTATTTTCAGTGTTTATTTCTTACTTAGGGTGCAATTTTAATTTATTTATCTGAAGATAGTGGATAAGAAGTGGCTTTTAATATTCATGGGAGCAATGTTGCAAATTTTATTGCAGGATGGTGTGAAAATTTATTGGAAACTGGTGATATAGAGTCATGGGAAGCGGTGAGGCAGAGAAGCAAGCTAAAGAAAAGGAGGCAAAGACGCCACCTGCTATTACTCCACAGGTAGTTGCTTAATTTATGGATTTTGGATTTGTTGTTGTTCTCTTTTTGTTTTGAGATATTTCTGTTGTGTTCTTTTCCATGAATTTGTTTTTATTTGTGTTGTGTGTTTTTCAGGAGCAGACTCCAACTACTAGCACTGGTGCAGTAAATCCAGACTGGTCAGGATTTCAGGTTAGATAAAAGAATTCAGTTACTTGGGTATTTTGATTTGGCTTCAAATTATTTGTTTAGTTTGTGTCTAATATGGAGTGGTTGTGATTTCTTAACAGGCGTATTCTCCTATGCCTCCACATGGGTTCCTGGCCTCAAGTCCACAAGCTCACCCATACATGTGGGGAGTTCAGGTGTATATGTTTTGCATATCAGTATTTTTGATTTGCTATGATAATGATGACCATCATAGTTCATTATATGATATAACAGAATTGCATCGTTTATGTTGTGTAGTTTGCTTGAAAGTGTAGATTGCTGTTGTGTGAGTACTTTGTTTGAATACTCTTGTAAAATATTATAGCATAGAGGTGCAAGCAAGGTTAGTACCATATTGGAAATTTCGGCTTTGATCAGAAGTTGAGTCCACAAGATGTATTTGTCTGTATGTGGTAGAGCTTGGGCACGCTTACATGCCTAAGTTAGCTTTGATCAGTTATTAACACAGTATACCATGTAGGAAAAAGAATAAGGATAATATATATTGAAATATGATTAAACACTCACAAATTGAATATTATTACAAACAATGAACCAAGATTTTCCTTGAATTTGGTAGAGATATTGGCTGCTAAGAATGACAATCAAATTTATATTTGTTCCTTCCGTTATATAAGTTCATCTTATCGTTAGTTATTATTTTCTTGCAGCATATTATGCCTCCTTATGGTACCCCACCACATCCATATGTTGCAATGTATCCCCATGGCGGAATATATGCTCATCCATCCATTCCGCCGGTATTTTATTTTCCATGATGCTTAAGTTGAAGTTTTTCGGAGCACACTTTTTATCTTCATTTTAAGCGTCAATATGTTCGAATTGCATACAGGGATCTTACCCTTTCAGTCCATTTGCAATGCCTTCTCCAAATGGGATTGTTGAAGCATCTGTGAGTTTCCTTTAAGGGTTTGTTAACTAACAGACATATCTTGGTCTGTATGTGCACAATAAACTCATTTTAGGTTTTCATTTAGGGAAATACTCCAGGAAGCATGGAAGCAGATGGTAAACCATCTGATGCCAAAGAAAAATTGCCAATTAAAAGATCAAAAGGAAGTTTGGGCAGTTTGAACATGATTACTGGCAAGAATAATGACCTAGGTAAAGCATCAGGAGCATCTGCTAATGGAGCCTATTCCAAAAGGTATGGTGGATGTGTAAAAAGTTACTTTATATGTTTTGTTGGCTGCTCTGTAGCTAATGTGTATTAGCTCATGAGGTCTATCAGCCTCTGCCTCTGGGTTGCAAGATACATCTATCGTTTAATTTAGTTCTGTTCATTACGATGGAAAGATAAGAGACAGAAGGGTCTAGCAAATGCATTTTTTAATAATAGACCTTCATTGACGCTTATCAAGTTTCCTAGCTTTTCATGCATCCTAGGTTTTTTTGTTCGTCTTTCTTTCACAAAAACCAGATTGCCAATATAGTCCATAACAAATTTAGTTTTGTTTTCTTATCATACACCTCTTTTTTTAATTTTTAATTTTTTTTGGTACTTAGTATTTTCAAATTTTAGCTAGGTCTTGTTTGTGCATCTCACTTCTGCATTAACATAATGAATTTTAACTTTTGCGTGGAAATTTATCTGATGTTCGAATAATTCTGGACATGTAGTGCTGAGAGTGGAAGTGAAGGTACAAGTGAAGGAAGTGATGCTAACTCACAGAATGTAAGTGCATTTTTTTTCTGTGCTTATTATTATTCATTTATTTTCAGTTTTTGCGGATCATTTTTGTATTTTATTGGTTTTGTCAGGATAGGACCTTGCTGTTTACAACTATCTTTTGTTAGAAATCCGTTCCATGAATTTATGGCTCTTTTAAATTATTTTTTGAGCTTGCTGTTGACATTACAGTATTTAAGCTTAACCTTTTAGTTTTTCTAATTCATGCTTGATATTTTTACTATTGTCCTCTGCTTAAGTCGTAGAGAAATGGTTGCTAGTGAAGTTTAAAGAGTTTCTTTCCTCTAACAAGGAAAGTTGAAGAGGTGTTTTGGTGAATGGTCAAATGTCAAAACTAGATAAAATAGTACCCCACTAGATAGATTTATTTGTATGAAAGCTAATTTCATTCCTGCCACTGTATTACTGAAGTGGAAAAGCCCTGAAGCCAATGCTAATTTGCAATGTAGTCACATATTGCACTCTTCAGGCCAGTGCAGCTGAACACAGACTGACCATTTTGACTGTCTGTTTATGATTCATATTTTTGTGGTTACTAGATATGCGGTATTTACACACTTAGATTTCAAAAGTGAAAGTATAACGCAAGATCTTAATGATAGGATCTCCTCCCCATTTCTGTCTGGAGGCAAGAAGCTGAATATAATTAACTTCTAGGGAACATGAGTGCTGTGATATTAATTCAATTCATTGTTTTTGGACACAAGGGGTCTGAAAATTTACTTAACGTTTGCTTGTTTGAAACATCTATGGAAGCAAGTTTTTTAGTGTACTCATCTAAGTAGATAAAAATCTGAAAACAAGAAAGTTTGTTTTTGGTTTTCACTTGGAATGTTTTTTAATGCATTTCCGTTATTTATCAATTTATTAGCAGCTTTTGCATATAATCTCAAATGTGCTTTCGGATATTATCAAAACCCAGGATATTAAATGATTGTTAACAAAACCCAAATTTTTAACTTGTATCGTGGTTTCTAAGCACTGATTTTTGTTTTGCGAACTGAACACGCCCTTATAGACATGCATTGGTGTCGTACTATCTGAGACATTGTTAGAGTATTCTATACCTGTATAATTTGATCTCACAGAAGGCTTTTGATATATACGTTTATGCTGAAGGTAGCCTGCAACTTGGTTTTTATGCCTGTCATTGTCATATAAGACTACCTCTGTTATATAATACATGTTTTGAGGCTCTTTCTATTTCCATATATTGTGCTGTTGCTCCATCCTTCACTTCCAGGAAAAGATAATGTTATAAATAAATGTTGAATTGTGTAGGGCTCACAGCTGAAGTCAGGAGGTGGGCATGATTCTCTGGAAGGTTAGATAATGATTCATTTCTTGTTTCATGTGATACATTGGTATTTAACTGCGTATAGTTGAAGAATCTTTCTGACTTGTCTACTACAGGTGAAACATCTCAAAATGGTAGCTCGGCAAATGATCCTCAGAATGGAGGAGCAAGTACGCCTCATGCAATGGTGAATCAATCAATGGCTATTGTGCCTATGTCTGGACCGGGTGCACCTGTAGCTGTTCCTGGTCCCACGACTAACTTAAATATTGGAATGGACTACTGGGGTGCTTCTGCTGCTAATATCCCTGCAATGCGGGGAAAGGTTCCTTCTACTCCTGTTGCTGGAGGAATAGTTGCTGGTGGATCACGTGATAGTGTCCAGTCACAGCTTTGGTTACAGGTCAATATAGTTTATTTTCACATTACATCCATTTTCTTTATTATCATGATTTATGTTTTGTCTTTCTGTTCTGTTGTTATACATCTTAGTTCTTTGAAGAAATTTTTTATATCAATGCGGTCAGTCTGTTTTCAAGTTCACAAGAATCTGATGGACTTTAATATGTTGGGATATATCTTGTTTTTGATGAATTTACTCAAAGTTGATATTTGTTTGCTTGATATCTCCACTTTCTATCTTATTTCATTTCTTATAAATGGGAAAAGTCGGTATTTCGTTTCTAACTTATTTCATTTCTTGATATCTCCGCTTTCTATCTTATTGCTTGATATCTTGTTAGTAATATACGTGGATCAAATTTGGTTTAAGATTTGAAGCTGAGTCACATTATAACCATTTGACTGAGAAAATTGACCCGCAAAAGCAAATGGATTTTAAATATTTGGAACTAAATTTGAGTTTGACAGAACATTCTAAGTTTGGGTTTTATTTATTTATTTTTTAAGTGAATCCTAATGTTAACATGTCATATTCTCTATATCTTCTAAACTGGTATATAGTTGATGCATGTCCATGTAAAATACAAATATGTGCTGCACAATAAACACGATCCGGATCATTAATTGTTCAAAAATTTGGTTGGACTGAGTTTGGCTTAGCTTCAATTGATTATTGAAGTTGGAATGACTGAGTGGATATGCCTATTGAGCATGTATTCAGTAAAGTAACTGATAAATCAGGTTTGATTCACTTCATTGTGTTTTTCTTTTTTTGGGTTCCTTACAAATTGCTGTTTTGTCAAGTGTTGGACCTTTTAATTGCCGGCCTTTCAATTCTCTCTTGCTATTTCCTTTTTATACCACCTTGTTGTAATCGATCTCAATATGTACACTCATCGTGGGTTTTTTTCTGGATTTAGGATGAAAGAGAGCTTAAAAGACAGAGAAGGAAGCAGTCCAACAGAGAGTCTGCTCGACGATCAAGATTGCGTAAGCAGGTAACAACGCATCCCAATTCAAATTTTCAAAGAGCAAGTAATCATTTGTGGATGCCTAGACTTACATGCGCTGTATGAATTTGTTGAGTCAGGCTGAATGTGATGAGCTGGCTCAGCGTGCTGATGCCTTAAAAGAGGAAAATGCCAGTCTTAGATCAGAGGTGACTCGCATCAGGAACGAGTATGAGCAACTTCTTGCTGAGAATGCCAGTCTCAAGGTATAGTTATAATCTCTGCTTCCAAATTCATGATTCATTCATACACTCTGCATAATTTCTTTCTGATACAAGTTTCCAAATTTCGGCTTTAATACAGGAGCGTCTTGGGGAAATTCCTGTCCAAGAAGATGAAAGGTCTGTTAGAAATGACCAACATTTGAACAACGATACCCAACAAACTGGACACAGTGATCTGGTGCAGAGTGGTCATTAGGACCTTAACTGCCTCGCTTTATGCTGCTCTCTTGGAGCATAATCTAACCAATTAGACGACAGGAAAGATCTTATTCTGCATAGCGTGTAGCTTAAGTTTTTATCGAAGCTGACCTTTATAGTTTTAGGATGTTGTTTCACGCATAGCATCCCCCATTCCGTTGTTCGGCCTATATATTTACAATTGGAGGCCACGGATGGTATGTGGAGTGTGTGATTTCTGGCTTAACCGTGTGTTCAGGAAAAAAGGTAGTAAATCAACAACGCTTTAAAGGTATTTGTATTGAATATGGTTGATGCAATTGTGACGCTGAGAGGATTAAATCAACTCTAAAATGTGCTGTACCAGTTCTGCTACTACTTATGTGATATATACTTCATTTTTTGTTTTTTACCATAATATTTGTTGGTAGTAAAACATTTCTAATGTGGCATATTGTTGTATGACAATAAGAAATTATTCAATGTTACAACCGGTTTAAATGTATTTTTTTTCTTGTGAGAAACGAAATTTAATTGTTGGATCGTGAGTTGGGTCATAAATATTTAATGCTTTATTTATTTTAACAAAAAGTTAAACACAGATGAGGTTCTACTTAAGTTGAAGCTGCTAGGGTTTGGATTAGTATAAAAGAAATATATAATTTTCTTAAATTATAATAATTTAGATAGTGATCTAAAAGGAAAGAACTCTTTTAATAAATTAATAATTTCTTAATTTTGCTTTACAAATATTAGATAGCGATCTAAAAGGAATTTTTTTTTTCAAAAAGTGGTTTTAATTGTCTCCGATACCTAATGGGATAAATTACAAAACTAAGATAATGATTATCCATTTAACGTGGCATTCTATAAACCTTAACAATCTGGTAGGAACAATAGTTTACAACATCCGATTAATATTAGACAAATTTTAAATAAAATCATGTGATATAAATAGAAAATTTTAATTATTTTTGGCAATTGTTGGAAGGGTTTCATTATCAACGAGACACTGTTATCACAATTGAGAGAACTAAAATAAAAATAAGTTTGTATGATATTTTTGACATGTCCCAATACTAATTGAATTTTAAATTCAATTCTAATTGATATGGCATTCATATGGTAGGATATTAATTTACTAATAATGAAATTTCAGTGTCATTCATATATCACAGTTAAGACTCAAATTGGGTTCTATAACTACTCGTGGGAATACTAAATGTTAATTTTTGGTTTGAGCAAACATAATTCTAAAAGCCTCTCAAAATTTGTTTACATCATCATCGCTGCCATACCTTATCCCCATGGATTCCAGAGATGAGTTGACCAAATCTCCTCTGCTTTCCATGAAGAATCTAAAAGATGATGAGTTAGAGCATGAGTATGAGCAGCCACTTCTTTGCTTGAAGCTTTATCTCGACAAGTCTGAATCCAATGTCTTGGTACGTATAGTGCTGACAAAAACAATTGTACTTGAGTCCATTTTTATCGCGTTTATCCAATTAACAAGGTTAAAACAGGCTTGACGTACAATTGCTTTTGTACGCATTCGGTCGGCCTTTAGTTTCTTTAACATTATTCTCTTAGTCATTTGAATTCGTTCTACTAAGTTTATTAATTACATCGACCCTCTCTCTTCTGCAGATCTTTGTAATTGCTACTAAGAAGAAGAATATATATTTCTTTGTATTTATTTTAAATATCCAACATACACACGTATGTATAATGCAATTTTATATTTTTTTCTTTAATTCATCTGCAGATTGAGATTGCTTACTCACCTCCTTCTAAACAGTCACGATATTGCGGCCTATCTTACATATTTTTACATGGATGGCAAGCTTTTTGCTTCCTGTCTTATCTCTTGGGCCCACTATCTGGTGCTTCTATTCTTGATCATAAGCTTTGTGTAATGTAGACGAGGAGTTCGTGAAAGGCATGTGTCCTCGTGGGGAGCAAAAGGTCTTCTATGTAATTGTGTTATTGGGTTTCCTTTGGGGAATCCTCCAATTAAGTTTCATTAGCATTCGGCTAACTTCTCGTTGTGATGAGGCTGAATTGAAGCTGCTTAGAGACGTTAACACCGAAACCCATGAACTTGTTTTACGTAAAAAGAGATCCGAGGTAAGTTTTCGTGAGTCATGCTCAGGTACAGATTCTCAATTTTACATCAATGTGAAATTTTGATTTATATTCATGTTAATATTAGATGTCTCTTATTAATTTTGATCAGATAAAAATAGGTGAAAGAATAGACTCGATGGATGTGCTAGTGTTTATTAAGAAGAGATGCAATGTGTGCAAATGCAATGCAAGTGGAAGAATGGTAATTATATGTACATATGTTACTATATAAATGTTTCAATCGTGAATTCTTGACCATATTAAAAGTTACAGATAGGATAAAATGCAGTACATTTTGTCCTGTAATATATTGAAATATGTGTTCTCCTATCTTTTAACTTATCTGAGACTTTAATATAACCAAAAATCTCTAATTAGAAGTTTACATCTATATTACTATGTAGTTATATTAGATAATTGTAATAGTAGTATTCTTGTTTCAGTTGCCCAGAGAATATCAACAGACAAACGATGTGAAAGAAGCGTCAATTGATGTTATAGAGAGTGATCAAACCCATATCAATGGGCAGAATAAGCAACTTCAAGCTTCAACTCGAGATAATAAAACAGTGGAAGACGAATTGAGAGGGCTGCAATCTAAGTATAATGACTTGCAAGCTTGTTTTGATGATCTGAAATTACAATATGATTCGCTGAGCCACATTTTGACCTGTGACAATGATATAGAAGCACCACCCGTCCTTGAATAATAAAACAGCTATGAAATGTTTTAAAAACAATATATATTTTATAATAATTTTTTTTTTCATTGGTAGTTAACTAGTTACTGATGGAGCAATTTTTTTTAGACATAAAATTTAAAATCAGTGGCTGTATACTAATTTAAAAACAAGAAAATATCAAACCTTTATCACTTTAATATTTGGTTTTATTTTTTATTTTTATATTGATTTGGATTCTCTAGATACAGCTACTAGACTGAGTATTTAAATTTGATTAAGTTGTCTTTATTTTGTCTGGTTTTTAAAAAATTGTCATATATATAAAATACTTATGATTGATTGGAAATGTGTGATGATTCTTTTATTTTGCAGGTTCAAGAATGATTCTTGGAAGTATATTCTTAAGCACAAACCACTCTTTTATTCTTTTGATCGCATAATAACATTTATCTCTTGGTGACATGGTGACATTTTTTTTTTTCCTAAGGCCTGGATAAATTCAGATAGATATGCTACTTTTTATGGTTTAGAGATATCAACTTCATATATATAAATTATCTTCTGAATGATTCCTGCGGGAATATTTGGAAGCCTAGCTTATATTAATTTCTGCAAAGTTTTTTCATTTTAGGGTTTAGTCCAAACGAAAATTAATGTGCAGACAAACAAAAATTTGGGAAGGTAACATGCTTTGGGGGTATAGATCTGCGTGTTTTGTTGGCCTATAAAATAGGCTCAAGATATAAATATTTGTGGAGCGTAACACATTTATACAAAAGCCACCCAATCATAATAATGATTACCAAGTTTTCATTATGGCCAATTCAATTGCACGAATGATCACACAACTAAAAGGCAAAGCAGTTAAGCTTAGGGCACATCCTCAACGAGACTATTTGTATTCAGTTGGAACAATTGTTTTGCAACTTATTATTTTGAGTGTTTCTTTGTGCGCGATAGGTTTTATAGTAGAATTATGAAATTTTATAGTAAAACTATGAAAAAAAAAATTGCTGCGTAAGATAGGTCTTATAGTAGAACTATTAAAAAAAAACTGTACAATAAATCAATAAATTAGAAATAGTTTTATAAATTAATAATTTCTTAATTTATGGCAAAATTAATAAATTATTAATTATTAATTAATATTTGTTAAACTAGAACACTTTTGGCATTGAATCTTTTTCCACTAAATAAGGGAATAGAGTTGCAAACAATCCAATCCAATGGGCGACATTTTTCTTTAAGTGCAAATTAATTTATTTTACAAATTTTAGATAGTGATCTGAAAAAAATTATAAAAAAATCAAGAAGTGGTTTTGTGGACTTTACACTACTCATTTTCTTAGTGGAAGTGACGTACAAAAGAAAAAATATCTTATTACTTAATTAATTGTCACCTTATAAAACAAATATAATGATGATCTATTTAACATGGCATTATTAGTTCACAAGATCCGATTAACAGCAGATAAATTTAAATAAAATTATGTGTTATAATTAGGAAATTAGAAAATCGTCTTTATATTAATTAGTTATATCTATTCTAGGCAATAGTTGGAAGGGCTGAATTTTTAAAACAATACCGATATTTAGCCCACTCTAAACACCACAATAGGCACCGAACGGTGCGTTTTTGGTGCAATATAAAATGTGACTGTTGAACACATGACACACAATATATGCGCAGCTCACAACACACACACTCTACCTCACTCTCCATCTCACTCACACCAAATCCACACCTCACTCAAGCTAGAAATTTCACTAGCTAATTCTCCCATGCCACTCTCTGTTCTGATCGTGGACTCTCCCTCACGGTGCCTTTGACCGTCAGCTCTCTCTCACGGTGTCTCATTCTCTTGGCCGTGTGAGAAAATTGAGTTGCATCTTGGTGACTGCCTTCACTCATCATCGGCTGCTGCAATCAATTTATGGAGGTAGTTTGCTTCATCAATTGGAAATTTATTTGTGTTGATTATGAATTTGTGAAGATTTAGCTGCCATTACGTTAATTTGTGTTGACTATTTGTTAAAACTTGGGGTTGGAAATTGTAGAATGTTGTTTTGTTGTTTAATAATTGCGGATGATTATGCAAGAAAATATTATTTGCAACAGGCATATGAGTGCAGAGGATGTTCAGCAGAAATACAATTTTCTAACTTTGATGCGGCTGCAAACTTTGATTTATAAAAAACCAATATATTTTTCATGTCTATTACAAAGTTAATATGAAGCACGGTATACATAAATACACTACAATCAAAGACACAGTTGGTATTGTGTTAATTTCTATTGAGACTACTGGGCAAGTGAGGACGGTGAGAATGGAGGGAGAATCGACGGGGTGAGATTTGTAGAGAGTACCAACTGCCAAGAGACCCACGGTGAGAGAGAAAGAGAGAGAGAGAGCAGACGATCTCACAAAGAAAGAGAAACGGTAGAGAGAGTTCAAAGCAGTGAGATTTGCGTGAGAGGTTGTGCGCGTGTTGTGCGAGCTATGTGTGTGTCATGTGAGATGGGGCTACAAAGACATTTTATAGCGCACCCAAAACGCACCGTTTGGTGCTTATTGTGGTAGGAGTGTCATTTTTCTTTTTAAAAGAAATTGTGAAATCATTAATCAATAAATTCGTGAAAAGTTGGAGAAATATATATAGAGTTATGCTTACTTAGTTAAGATACATACAAGTATATATTGAGTTATGTTTTACTTAGCTAAGATACATATTAAGTATTCTGTCTGAGTAAGATATACATAAGACATTGTCAATAGTTGAAAGGGTTGCATTTTAAAAAGGAATTATGATCGAGACATTGTGATCATAATTGAGAGAAATAAAATAAAAATAAGTTCATACAAAATTTTTGATCTACCCATTAGCAGGGTCCTAATTTCAATTCTAATTGAGGTGATATTCATTTATTAGATGGTAGGATATTAATTTTTTACTAATTATAAAATTCAATATCTAAATGACATATAAAGTTAGGACTCACATTGAGACTAAACGGTTGGGATCTATTATTTGTTCCAGTAAACAGAATCCTAAAAGCCTCTCAAAATTGTTTACATTATCATCGCTGCCATTCCTTATTGCCATGGATTGCAGAGATGAGTTGACCAAATCTCCTCTTCTTTCCATGAAGAATCTCAAAGATGATGAGTTAGAGCATGAGTATGAGCAGCTACTTCTTTGCTTGAAGCTTTATCTCGACAAGTCTGAATCCAATGTCTTGGTACGTACAGTGCTGACAAAAAACAACTGTACTTAGAGTCCATTTTTATCGCGTTCATCCAATTAACAAGGTTAAAACAGGCTTGACGTACAATTGCTTTTGTTAAACTGTGCATGAGGCCTTCTGGCACGATTTCTAAATGATAAAATAAAAGAGAAATCATCTTCCTGCTTTTCTCTGTATCCATTCAATCTCTAGAAAGGATTCCTAATCCTCAACTTTTCAAGGAATCCTTTATCAAGAATTGTGAATGATTGATTTTTCATAATCTTGTTTATGAGTTATCACATCAGCTTAGTTATTAATGTTGAACATAATGACGCTGTTATAAATTTAGACTCAAATTGAAATTCATTTAAAAGTACTGTTGTTTCACAATAATTTAAAATTTAATCTTCATGCTTGGCTACAATGTTTCAGGAGGGTGACATCAAAAACCGTGCTATTCGTCCGCCGTCAAAGAAGGCATGTATCTTTATGCTTCAATTGAATAAAAAGGGGGGAAAAAAAGAAAAAAACTGTATACAAAAAACTATAAATTTCTTTGTATTTCTTTTAAAATATCCAACATATGTACGTATTTATACTTCAATTTCAATTTTTTTTCCCTTTAATTCATCTGCAGATTGCGATTGATTATTCACCTCCCCTATCTTACATATTTATACATGGATGGCAAGCTTTTGCTTCCTGTTTTATCACTTGGGCCCAGTACCTGGTGTTTCTACTCTTGATCATAAGCTTGTGTAATGTAGATGAGGAGATTGTGAAAGATGTGCCCTCGCCAGAAGCGTAAATTCTTTTATGTTCTTGTGTTTGTGGGTTTTTTTTGGGGAATCATCCAATTAAATTTCACTAGCATTCAGTTAACTTCTCGTTGTGATGAGGCTGAATTGAAGCTGCTTAGAGCCATTAACACCGAAACCCATAAACTTGTTTTGCGTAAAAAGAGATCAGAGGTAAGTTTTTGTGGGTCGTGCTCATGTACAGATTCACAATTTTACATCGATGTGAAAATTTCGATTTGTTCTTTACATCGATGTAACAACATAAGTCCACACATCTTTATATGAGTCTGTCAATTCATGTTAATATTAGATGTCTCAATTCATGTTAATATTAGATGTCTCTCTCTTTTTTTTTTATCAGATAAATAAAGGTGAGAAAATAGATTCGATGGATGTACTTGTGTTTATGGAGAAGAGACGCTATTTGTGCAAATGCAATGCAAGTCGAAGCAAGGTAATTATATGCATAAAAATTAGTTTATAAATGTTCTAATCAATGATTCCTGACATATTAAATTCAGGAAAAACAAAAAACATAGACTCCAGTGCAATGTATTTTATTCTCTAATTAATATATTGAAATATATGTTCTTTTGTCTCTTTTAACTTAGTCCTAACTTTTATATAATCAGAGATCCCTGATTAGAAGCTTATTCTATGTTAATAATAATATTATTATTGTTAAAGAATATATCGTCTTTGTTGTATATTTGTTTCAGTTGCGCAGTGAATATCAACTGACAAACAATGTGAAAGAAGCATCAATTGATGTTATAGGTGTTGATGCTGAAATCTGCTCGCCCTTTGACCGACCAGATTCTTTCACCAACGTTTGTGTTATCTGTTGTTGCTCGTTCACTGGAACTGGAATCGTCCCCCTTCCTCTCAATAGACCTGCGCTCACTAAAAACGGATCAGAGACGCCGGTGGTTTTGCCGGCGTAAACCCTCCGATGCCTAAGTTAGCTCAAGGTGTTTACGGGAAAACAATATGATTTGGGTTCAAGAAGTTTATCTGAAATTCGTAGGACAATGGTCTGGTTGCAATTTGGCAGCGTTTTCCCTCTCTCAGTTTTTCTGTCCTTTTCTCCGTTGAGTTCCTTTTCTTTTATAGCCGCTGTCCCCACCTTTCCGTTTGCCCTTCATCCCCCCCTTTTTCGGGTAGTGGCAGCCCCTCACGGGACTCTAACCGTTGCATTGTCGCAAACGTGGGGACTTACGTGTCCTTCAACGGTTCTGGGAAAAGCGTAACGGCCGCGATTCTGTGTTCTGGGAACAGCGTAACGGCCGCGGTTCTGTGGGATCGTGTTCCCGCTTTCTGGGGGACAGGTATCGGCTCGGTGTATACCTCTGGTCGGTACATTCCCCTAGCAGGGGTTCCCCTCTGGTCGGTTTATGCTTGTCCCTGTGTTCGGCTCGTACCATAGGCTGAGGTGATCCACGCCGGGGTGGAAATAATAGCATGACCGACCTGGTGCTTGTATTTACTTAACACCAGTCCCCCAGTTTCTGGTCTTGCGAGTGAAATGAGTCAAGAGTAGAAACTGATAGTCGGATCTTATCCATTCTGGGGTTTTTCCTCTGGTCTTCTGTCTAATGGGACGGATCTGAGATATCATTTTTCTTCTGAGGAGATTCCGACCTGAGCATGGGCCTAAATGAACACGCGCCCATTGCATATCTGGGCTTACATCTACCCTGGCCTTTTGTAACGGTTAGTGACGTGGCATCTCCAGACTCTTCGTATTTGAAATTTGAAACGACGGGTTATCTGTCCTCGATGTACGGTGAGTGAGCTGGCGTCTCCATCACTTTAAATGCCTTCGTTTCCCCCTTTTCGTTTCAAATCCCTAGACTCACATCGTCATCGTTTTGTTACTCGTCTCTCCGTCGTTACTTAACCCCCTCTCTGAACTTTGCTTACACTTCTCGTGCCTGGAGTATCCACTTGCTGGATTTTTTCTCTATCACGGCCGCGCCATCAGTGACAGTTCAATCCAGGTATTGCTTTTAACTTCTCCTCTGGTTGTTGTTGATTGGGTTCTGTGTTGCCTTCTTTGTGTCCATATACTCAAGTTTTCTCTATTTTCTTTTGGGATTCCGATATGTCAAACCGGAGAGGAAAGTTGATTGCTGATGAGAGTGATGAAGAATCGGAGAGTTCAGGCCTCAACGTGCCAATACCCACCGATTTTTTAGGTCCCTCCAGTAGTGTAGGTCCTCCCCATGGTAGGGATACCCTTCAGTACCCACGACCCTTGGTTGTCTCTCCCTCCCCCGAACAAGAGCTTGTAGGGAATAGAGGTGGACCTGCGTCGGGTTCTGGTGATAATCACAGCTACGGTGGGGTTGGGGTCCTTGAAGGAGTTGGCGATGGTGAGGGGAGTAGTTCCGGACCGAGCAGACCCCCTCAGAGAAGGCACCTTGGTCATAGGGTGGAGGCGGATTCCTACCCTATTGACTTCACAGCTTGTGCGACCACCCAAACTGATTTGTCCAAGCTGAGGAACCTTTACAACATTCCTCCGGAGGTTCTCTTGGTAGTTCCTGGGAAAGGTGACGTTCCCAGTCGGCCTCCGCGGGGGTATGTGACGATGCATCTGGAGAGCTTCAAATTAGGAGCTCGGCTACCCCTTCAACGCTATTTTGCTAAGATACTGGGTGGTATGCACCTGGCCCCAGGTCAGCTATACCCCAACGGTTGGAGGGTTCTCTCGGCTATGTATGTGTTGTGGGAGAGGTGTGGATCAGAGGAGCCCTCCCTTGTTGAAGTGAAACATCTGTATCAGCTGCGGAGCAGCCCAAGGGAGGCGGGCTGGTACTACTTCATGTCCAGTTCTGCGAAGAGAAAGCCAATCACCGGTTTTCCCTCCTCGTGCAAAAATTAGAAGAACAAATTCTTCTTTGTTGGGGAAAATTGGTGTCCAGCACTCCGTTCGTTGGGTGGTGATATTTACGTTCCAACGCAGTTTGTCACCCCAGGTCGTTCATTTTTTGCCTATATTCTTAATTAGATTGCTACTTATTGAGTTCTTTAACCTTCTGTGCTATTTCAGAGTCGTGGGGTCTGATCGGGGGGCTTGAAGATCGGCCTTTGCTTCAGGTGGAAACGGCTCTCTTGAACGCGTCTACCTGCCAAGACCTCCTGTCACCAACAAGTTTGGTCGGCTCGGGCTTAGTGGACATAGCTGTCGGGATGGATAACAAGATCCTCAGCGCGATGAGCAGGAAGCGTGGTCGGGGCCCGAGTAGCTCCAGCAACCCTCCTCCTCCTCCGAAGAAACCCAGCGTCGGTCCTTCCAAGGCGCTTGTTCCTGCTCTGCCCCCTCCTCCACCTCGTAAGAGTGGTGGGGAGAAAACCTCCGACAAGAATCCTGAGGTCAGCTTGCAGTTTGAGGACCGATCTTCTCCTCTTCCATCTCGGGATCAAGGTGACTACCTGAGCCCATATCAGAAGGATTATAAAAAGTCGGTTGGGCCCAAGATGGTGAAGGACATCAAGAGCATGAGCCTCTCCGAGTTGGCCGCTTCTGTTCAGAGAGTCTCCTTCAGGCTGGCCACAATGGTCACGTGCTACAAGACCTGGTCCGCTCGTCATGAGAAGAAGCTCCAGGCTGATAACCAAGAGTTGAAAAAGAAAGTTGAATCTGCTGACCGCTCCAAGGAGAAACTGGCTGAGCTGAACTGTAACACCCTAGGCGAATACCACATCGGCAAAGCACGGGAGAGATGCTGGGTTTATAAGGGGTGATCCACACCTTAATTGGCAAGACGCGTTTTGGGGTGTATGGGCGCCCCAAGAACAAATCCGTGCGGGCCTTGTTAAGGCCCAAAGCGGACAATATCTTGCCAGGTCTGGGTTGGGTCATGACATGAACAAACAGCTTACGGAGCTTGAGGAGAAAGTTGCTGTTGCTGAGTCCACTTCCTCCAAGCTTGAGGGTGAGTTGGGTGACCTGAGATCTGATCTTCAGGCTACTCAAATTGAAAGGGATACTCTGAGGGCTGCCCTTGAGGGGGAAATCAAATCCTTGGGTGAGCAGCTGGCTGAGGAGAAAGGCAAATCCGCTGATGTGGACGATCGGCTGGATGCCGAGTATGACTCTGGGGTTGCCTTCTCCTATAAGTGCATCATGTTTGTGCTTAAGGAAGAATATCCCGAGCTGGACATGAGCAAGCTGGAGGCTGGAGTGGAGAGGTACATGGCTGGGGTCGGCCAGGGAGATAAGGAGCAAGGTGAGCAGAATCAGGTGGAGGCTCCTTTAGATGAGGCGCAGGAGGGGGGGGATGGGGGACGTGCTTTTGAAATGGGACAAGGATCCATGCCGCCTCCTCCCAGTATTGCTGATCCTCCACCTCCTGGGACAACTGATCCTTCACCTGCTGAAACCGTTGACCCTCCTAATCCTTAGGTCTATTTTTGTATAGACTTTAGATTTTCATTAGTTTTGTAACCAACTGAACATTAATAAATTTTCAGATGCTCTTTATTGGCTCCCTTGTCTAATGTCTACTCATAGACTGTTTCTGCAAAATAATTGCACAACTTATCTGATCTTGCCTGCTGGTTCCTTAGTAGACCGAGTAGGTGTAGGTATTTACTTGCCTTAGTAAACTTCTCGCGGAATTAGCTGCTGGTCTTTCGTTGACCGAGCAGGAACAGGCACTTTGTTGCCTTAGTAGAATTTTCGAAGCTTTAGCTGCTGGTCTTCGTTGGTCGAGCAGAAACAGGCACTTTGTTGCCTTAGTAGAATTTTCGAAGCTTTAGCTGCTGGTCTTCGTTGACCGAGCAGAAACATGCACTTTGTTGCCTTAGTAGAATTTTTAAAATTTTAGCTGCTGGTCTTCGTTGACCGAGCAGAAACAGGCACTCTGTTGCCTTAGTAGAATTTTCGAAGCTTTAGCTGCTGGTCTTCGTTGACCGAGCAGAAACAGGCACTCTGTTGCCTTAGTAGAATTTTCGAAGCTTTAGCTGCTGGTCTTCGTTGACCGAGCAGAAACAGGCACTCTGTTGCCTTAGTAGAATTTTCGAAGCTTTAACTGCTGGTCTTCGTTGACTGAGCAGAAACAGGCACTCATTTGCCTTAGTGAACTTTCGAGAATTTAGCTGCTGGTCTTCGTTGACCGAGCAGAAGTGAGCACTTACTCGCTTTAGTAGATTAGCTGCTGGTCTTTCGTTTGACCGAGCAGAAGCGGGCACTTTCTTGCCTTAGTAGATTAGCTGCTGGTCTTTCGTTAGACCGAGCAGAAGCGGGCACTTTCTTGCCTTAGTAAGATTTTTGTGGGCTTATTAACCGGGGGATTCCATACTGAATTCATCTTTATTGAAATTTGAATGCGTTACAAAAATACAAAATATATGCATGTGCACCAAGCCACCATGCATTTGACAAATATAACTTATCAAATTGAAGATTTAGTAGAGTATTTTGCTTACCGCAACTTCCTCCAGTTACTCAACAGGCTCTTGGCGGCCCTTTTTAGAGTCTCCTCGATTATCTAGAGAGGTAACCTGCAGCGTCTCCTTGGCCGCTGTAGCATAACAACTCCTTGCCATCCTCTGGTCGCCTTTTACTACGCCAACCACCCCATTTACTCTGTATTTCAGTGCCAAGTAATGCGTGGATACAACGCATTGGCTTATCCTCATGAATGGTCTCCCCAGTATCATCTGGTAAGGGCTTCTTTCCTCTACCACGACAAAATCCAGCATCATTGTTCTTTCAAATGACTTTATCCCCATAGTAATTGGGAGTTCGATGATCCCCATGGGAGTTAACCGTCCCCCTCCAAATCCCTTTAAGGATGTATTTGTCCGCTCCAATTTCAAGTCTGCGATCCCCATATCATATAGAGCCGACTTAAACAGGATGTCTACTGAGCTGCCCGTGTCTACCAGTATTCGCTGCAATTCTGTACCGGCCACCTTTGCCTTAATCACCAAGGCATCCTCCTGAGGATACAAAATACCCTCTTCGTCATCTTCCGTCCACATAATAGGAACTTGCCGCACTTTTGCTCTTTTGGCTGCCGGTAAATTCAGAAGCACCTCTTTGCCAGCCATGGCGTATCTCCCATAGTTTTTCCGTGCTCTGTTTGAATCCCCGGCCAATGTTGGCCCTCCTGCTATCACACGGATGGTCGGCTGTTCTCGTTCTAGACTCCTCTCAACTCCTTCATCCCGTATGTACTCTGACTCAATGACAGGGGACACTCCGTCTACATACTCATCCAAGTATCGGTTCCTTACTAAATCTTCCACCTGAATCTTCAGGTCACGACATTGGCTGATTGTGTGACCGTGAGTGTCGTGGAATTTGCAGAATCTGTTCTTATCCCGTCGATGAGCCGGTTTTGTTATTGGGGCTGGAGGGTATAGCAGGCCTCTTCCCTCGATCCTCTCATGTAGTTCCTCCATGGAGATCTTTAATGGAGTGTATTGTCTATAGGCCGAGCTCTGATCTATTAGCTGAACTGATCGGCTATCATGAATGTCACCTCGGGCTGTCCCAGTTGCTAATTAATCTAATCGACTAGCCCTGGAATCGGTTGCATGTAATGTTCTGGGAGTGTTGTGATAGGGGTGGGCAGCCATCTGCCGGAATTCTCGCTGCCGCTCTGGGATTGGGGGGCGTGGAGGTTGAGCCCGGCTGTGTTGGAACTGTTGTGCTCTCGGAGTTATGGGGTAAGGGCGGGACCGAGCTGATGTTCCGCCCATCCCTGAAGATTCTCCAGTTCGCTTTCCCAACCCGCTCCCTTTCGGGGCTCTCCGCTCCTTCCGCCTCAGCTCTTCTAGCTGTTCACTTTTTAGTCTTGCTGATTTCTCCTCTTCAATTTCAATATCTCGTCTCGCCTGCTCATACCCTGCTGAATAATTCTGCACCAGGGGGCTTCTCAGGTTACACCATAGCCGGCCTATCCTCACACCCTCCTTTAAACCCCTCAACGCCTGCGGGTGATTGAAAGCTCCCAAATCAAGTACGGCTCGGTGGTATCGCTTTACAAAATCCCGTAGGGACTCGTGCTCCTCCTGTTTCATCCCCATCAGTTGCATCATGTCGTCCTCTGGGGCTACTGCCCCTCGGAACTGCTCGGCCAACTCCTGACACATCTGCTCATACCCCTTTATACTTCCTCGGGGCAGCTTGCGGTACCATTCTCGAGCTCGTCCCTCTAGCGTCAACGGGAACGCCCTGCACCTCTGAGCTGGTGTCAGCCCCTGCACACCTGTCATGTCGTTGAAACGCTCAATGTGCACCAGTGGATCACTTCGCCCGGAGTATTTGAGGTCGGGGAAACGGAAATCTCTTGGGATTATGGTACCCATGATCTCAGCTGATAGCGGAGATTCTTCATCTAGCATTATCCTCCAGCTCGGGGGTTTCCTCTTACCTTGTATCTCCTCTATCACTTGCGCTAGTCTGCGCACCTCTCCCTCCAATTCTACAGCACGGTCAGGATTACGTGCAGCTATCTGATCTCGCTCCTGCTCGGCATTTTGCAACCGCTGTCTGAGCTCTCCTTCATCAGCGTTGACTCCTCGGCCATCAGCTCCCGGTACTTGCCTGGGGCGAGGTTGGTTCCTCCCTTCGTCTACTTGTTCTCCAGGAATCCAACCAGTGCTTCTGTGGGGATGAACCCCATAAGGTTGGTCCGCTGGCGGAGGGATCTCCTCGACTCTATGCCTCCGGATGTTGGGCTCTGCTCCCATATCATCTCTCCCCACGGGGATTTCGCGATCCCTTCTCCGCTCATCTCTTAGCTCATTCAGTATGGTGGCGAGAGTCTCCATTTGCCTCTCCATCTGTTCTAATCGATCTTGCGTCACCCTCTCTCGGGCTTCATTTGCAATTTCCCGAAGGGTGATTGTTTCCCCCGATTCGTTATCCTCCCTCAAAGCGTCCTTCCTTGACAAATCCATGTCTACTTGTTCTCTGTCTCTCCGGTAAGTGCTAATTCGGTGGTAGCTTTTTATCCCGATCCCCACAGACGGCGCCAAAATGTTGATGCTGAAATCTGCTCGCCCTTTGACCGACCAGATTCTTTCACCAACGTTTGTGTTATCTGTTGTTGCTCGTTCACTGGAACTGGAATCGTCCCCCTTCCTCTCAATAGACCTGCGCTCACTAAAAACGGATCAGAGACGCCGGTGGTTTTGCCGGCGTAAACCCTCCGATGCCTAAGTTAGCTCAAGGTGTTTATGGGAAAACAATGTGATTTGGGTTCAAGAAGTTTATCTGAAATTCGTAGGACAATGGTCTGGTTGCAATTTGGCAGCGTTTTCCCTCTCTCAGTTTTTCTGTCCTTTTCTCCGTTGAGTTCCTTTTCTTTTATAGCCGCTGTCCCCACCTTTCCGTTTGCCCTTCATCCCCCCCTTTTTCGGGTAGTGGCAGCCCCTCACGGGACTCTAACCGTTGCATTGTCGCAAACGTGGGGACTTACGTGTCCTTCAACGGTTCTGGGAAAAGCGTAACGGCCGCGATTCTGTGTTCTGGGAACAGCGTAACGACCGCGGTTCTGTGGGATCGTGTTCCCGCTTTCTGGGGGACAGGTATCGGCTCGGTGTATACCTCTGGTCGGTACATTCCCCTAGCAGGGGTTCCCCTCTGGTCGGTTTATGCTTGTCAGGGGTTCCCCTCTGGTCGGTTTATGCTTGTCCCTGTGTTCGGCTCGTACCATAGGCTGAGGTGATCCACGCCGGGGTGGAAATAATAGCATGACCGACCTGGTGCTTGTATTTACTTAACAATAGGGAGTGATCAAACCCTTGTCAATGGGCGGAATATGCAATTTGAAGCTTCAACTCAAATTAATAAAACTGTGGAACAAGAATTAAGAGTGCTGCAATCTAAGTATAATGACTTGCAAGCTAGTTTTGATGATCTGAAAATGAAATATGATTCGTTGCGCCACATTTTGACCAGTGACAATGATATGGAAGCACCACCTGTCCTTGAATAATAAAACAGGTATGAAATATTTTAAAAGCAATATATTTTTAATCTAAAATTATCTTTTTTCTTTCATTGGAAGTTAACTAGTTATTGTTGAGCAATGTTTTTTTGGACATCAAAATTTTAAAAGAGCCTTTATTTGCTAAGAGTGGGGCTATCAGCACCGCTCCGCTATCCTTTTTAAACCCCTTTTTCTGTTTATTTCCTACTTACTTCCTAAAATAGCCATTATTTGTCTTTTTTCCTCAATGAACCCGTCTGAGATACTCTCCCTCTTCAATTTCAAACCCTTTCAATTATCTCTCTTCAACCACCCCCACCTCAAGTTTCTTCTTTTTATAGCAAAGGTTTTTGCTAACAACCCAATATTTTGTATCCCATGCGCTTAATTTATTACTAGGTTTCTATTTGTTTTAGTTTTATACTTTTTAGTTTATGACATTCCATTTTAAAATAAATATATATAAAATACACACAAGGTTTATTTATCCCCTAGCATTCTAATGAAGTTTGTAATTTATGAAAATTTATAGAATTATCTTTCCTAAAAAAAAAAAAAATTGTTAAGTGAAAGAAATGCTTTATATCAAATTCTTACTCTTGTCCGACTGACTTTTTTTTTAAAAAAACAAAATAAAAATAAAAGTATGTTTTAAGAGCTTTAATGGAGAAAGAGTCAGTGAGAAAAATCATATGTGGATTTAATTAGATAAGATTCTACATCTAATACAATTCAAAATATAAGTGATAAGATTGTAAATGGATAACAAGAGGGGTTTATAAGAAAACAGAGGGGTGCCAATCTTTTGCTAATTTAAGAACAAGGCATACCATTACCAATTTAAGAACAAGATATACCGTTACCGTTTTTACCCTGCTTCTATCAACACTTTATTTTTTTATTTACCCTTTATACTGATCTAGATTCGCTACATACAGCCGCTGGATTAAGTATTTAAATTTGATTAAGTTGTCTTAAGTTTGTCTGGTTTTTTAAAAAATTGTCATATATATAAAATACTTATAATTGATTAGATATGTGTGATGCTTCTTTCACTTTGCAGGTTCAAGAACGATTCTTGGAAGTATATTCTTAAGCACAAACCACTCTTATGCTTTTGATCGCATAACATTTATCTCTTGGTGACATTTTTTTTTTTATATGCTA
This sequence comes from Citrus sinensis, assembly GCF_022201045.2. Classification (NCBI taxonomy): domain Eukaryota; kingdom Viridiplantae; phylum Streptophyta; class Magnoliopsida; order Sapindales; family Rutaceae; genus Citrus; species Citrus sinensis. The sequence goes on from NC_068560.1 coordinate 20,374,257, forward strand.
CTTTTTATGGTTCACAAATATCAGCTTTTTGCATATAAGTTATCTTTTGAATGTGTTGACAAACAAAAATTTGGGAAGGTAACATGCTTTAGGGGTATAGATCTGCCCGTTTAGTTGGCCCTTAAAATAGGCTCAAGATATAAATATTTGTGGAGTGTAACACATTTATACAAAAGCCACCCAATCATTGTAATGGATTGCCAAGTTTTCCTTATGGCAAATTCAACTGCACGAATGATCACACAACTAAAAAGCAAAGCAGTTAAGCTTAGCGATATCCTCAACAAGACTATTTGTATTCAGTTGGAACAGTTGTTTTACAACTTATCATTTTGAGTGTTTTTTTGTGCGACGTAGGTTTTGTAATAAAACTATGAAATGCGCGAGATAGGTTTTATGGTAGAACTATGAAAAAAAATTGTTCAATAAATTAATAAACAAGAAATAGTTTTATTAATTTATGGCCAAATTATTAATAGATTATTAATTATTAATGAATATTTGTTAATCTAGAATACTTTTGGCATTGAATCTTCTTTCCCCTAAATAAGGGAATAGATTTGAAAACAATCCAATCCAGTGGGCGACATTTTTTTTTATGTCCAAACTTATTTACTTTACAAATATTGGATAGTGATCTGAAAAAACAAATTAATCAAGAACTGGTTTTATAGACCATAGACTATTCATTTTTTTAGTGGAAATGGCGTGCAAAAGAAAAAAAAATTTTATTATTTAATTATTTGTCACCTTATAAAACAAATATAACGATTGTCTATTTAACATGGCATTATTAGTTTACAACATCCGATTAACAGCAGATAAATTTAAATAAAATTATGTGTTATAAATAGAACATTAGAAAATCGTCTTTATATTTATTAGTTTTGTTTATTCCTGGCAATAGTCGGAAGGAAAGAAATTATGAAATCGTTAATCAAGAAATTCGTGAAAAGTTTGAGAGACATACATCGAGATATGTTTACTTAGTTAAGAGACATACTAAGTATTAATTCCGTCCAGAGTAAGGTGGCGTTTGTTTTTTAACTTAACGACTTAAAGTGACTTAACTTAATTAATTAAGTTAATTAGAGGTGTTTGTTTTTATAACTTAATGAGACTTTTTAGATAATTTTGACTTAATAAAAAAGCCAATTTTTTTAGCTTTTTACTTAATGGAGAAATTTGAATTAAGTCAATTACTTACTAATGTAAAAAATATCCATGTTTTATAATTTATTTTTCATGTCTATCCCAAAACTCACCCATAGACATTTATCCCATATAAAAATATCCTTGTTTTTTCTTTCTTATATTATATACGATAAATTTTAAAATTTATGGTATTTTATATATATAAATTCCAAAATAATTATGTATTCACTTGAATATAGTTTTACTTATAAATGTTAAAATATTGTGGTATTTAATATATTATTTATTTGACATTCAAATTTAATAATGATACAAAAGTAAAAGTACATATTTTCAATTGAAAAAAACAAACAACTTAATACTTATTTTCCGAGATTCAGACGAAAAAACAAACATGTTATTCAGATTCAGACATTCAGATCTATTCAGAATTCAGACTAATTCAGGTCTATTCAGATTTCAGATAAAAAAACAAACGCTACCTAAGACATACATAATCAAGATGTCCTCATCATAATTGGAAGAATTAATATCGAAATAAATTAATACAAAATTTTTTATTCTAATTAAGGATACAATGGTTGAGTTCTAATTAATTTGCATCTCCAAATTGGTGTAATATTTATTTATTGGATAGTAGAATGTTAATTTTACTTATTATGAAAGTTCTTATACATAAGGATTGGAACTCAAATTGGGACTCAATTATTGGAATTCCTAACATTATTAAGATTATTGATTTCTATAACTGCCTATATAAATTATTGGATCGACTAAACAGAATTCTAAAAGCCTCTGAAAATTGTGTACATCATCATCGCTGCCATTCCTTATTGCCATGGATTGCAGAGATGAGTCGACCGAATCTCCTCGTCTTTCCATGAAGAATCTCAAAGATAACGAGTTAGAGCATGAATATGAGCGGCCACTCCTTTGCACGAAGCTTTATCTAGAAAAGTCTACATACCAGTTTTTGGTAATTGAAATTAATTAGAATGATAAAACAGGCTTGATGTACAATTTTTGTCTTTTGTCCGATTTCTGTCAGCCTTTAATTTCTTTCACAATTTTCTTTTAGTTATTTTGAATTTTTTCTACTTAGTTTATTAACTACATTGACCCTTTTTCTCCAGCAAATCTTTGCGTTTGTTTATCCAACGCTCGCCTCTGCTCTCGCGGTTTTTGTGTTTTTACATGACTCCAGTATCATTATGCAGAAAAAGGTTTTATTGGGTATTTTTTTTGTGGCCATCACTATTTTTACCATGTTCAAGCAGATATCACTCACAATGGCACAGTGGGATAGAACCTTCAAATGTATTGTAGAGGTAATTTCTTCTTCTTCTTCTTCTTTTGTTTTTTAATTAAGTAATGCCAAATTGAGTTTGATGTTCGAAAAGAGGATTCCTCACCACTTTCTCTCATCCAGAAGTAAAGAACCCATCTTCTTTCTTTTCCTTATCTAAAAAGGATTTGCCAATCATTTAACATAATCTAACAGTTATATAGATGATGATGATGAGGCTGCTATTGATTTAATTAGACTCAAATTGCAATGCATGTATAATACTATTGTTTTATATTAATTTAAAATTTAATCTTCATGTTTGGCTACGTGTTTCAGGAGGAGGACATAAAATATGACGATATTAGTCGGCCTTTAGATGAGGCATGTATCGTTATGACTCAATTGAAGTACTATTTCTTTGTATTTCATTTAAAATATCCAACATATATATTTATACTGCAATTTAATTTGTTTTTCTTTAATTCATTCGCAGATTGTGATTAGTTATTCACCTCCGTTTAAACAGACGCGACGTAGCGGCCTATCCTGTCTTATCACTTGGGCCTACTATCTCGTGTTTCTGTTCTCGATCACGAACTTGTGTGATGTAGATGACGAGAATATGAGAGGCTGGTGTGCTATAATGGAACCCGAAAACTTTTATGTTTCTCTGTTGCTCAGTTTTTGTTTGGGAATTTTACCATTAATGCTCAGCGACATTCGGTTGACTTCTCGTTGTGATGAGGCTGAATGGGAGCTGCTAAGAAACGTTAACACCGAAACCGATAAACTCGTTTTGTGTAAAAAGAGATCCGAGGTGAGTTTCTATGAGTCGTCCACACACTGTTATACAAGTCTGTCGATTTATGTTAACATTAGATGTCTCTTATTTTTTCCTCAGATAAAGAAAGATGAAAGAACAGACTCGATAGATGTGCTTGTGTATATTGAGAAGAGGTGCAATGCAAGGAGAACTAAGGTGATAATTAGTTTATATATATATTAGGTGGAGTGATTATCAGACTTGAGATTAAAATTCAGGACTGATTTGCGATATCGTAATTAAGTTTACAATTTTTAAAAGTTGATTTACAATGTCATAAATTCGTTCTAGACTTTAATACTAGATTGAAAAATTGTTCTATTATTATCTAGTGAGAGTATTCATCGTAGTATCATGAATTAATTTACAATGTTGTAGAAGTCAATTTACTACCAAACCTTAATTCTGGATTGAAAAATTTTCGTATGTAGTGATATTAGGGTGTGTATGGCACACCGCATAACATGTCTCATGTTTGGCTAGTTTGCCTCATTAGCTTTTATTTTATTTTCTTTTTTATATATTATAACAAATAAAAGTAAATTGTAATCTAATGTTATATTATCAAATTATATTATATAATATTGAATTTTATTTTCTTATTTTTTAATTATAATAATTAATAAAAATTAATAAATTTATCATTTATCATTTAATAAGATTATATTATATTTTTATTTTTATATTAATTATATTAAAAATATAATTAAATATTACATTATCTAATTTATGTTATATTGTAATAATTAATAAAAAATGGATTATTATTTAAATCTTAGCATAACTAATAATAAATACTTAAATATTAATAAATTCAAATAATATAAATTTAAAATAATAATAATATAAGTAATGATATAAAATATTATTACATATAATACCATTTATATTGTACCAAATATGATACTACATTATAGCTTAATATTCTCGAAAACAAACGTATGACAAACGTTCCCAATGTTAATAATATGCATATATGTTAAAGAAATTTTTTTTTGGGGGTATATTTGTTTCAGTTGCGCAAAGATCAACAGACAAAGGATGTGAAAGAAGAATCAATCGATGATGCAGAGAGTGATCAAACCCATATCAATGGGCAGAATGAGCAACTTGAAGCTTCAACCCAAATTAATGAAACAGTGGAACACGAATTAAGGGGGCTACAGTCTAAGTATTATGGTTTGCAAATGAAATATGATTCTTTGCTCCACATTTTGACCCGCGACATTGATACAGAAGCACCATCTATCCTTGAATATTAAAAACAGGTATGAAATATTTTTTAAAAGATATATACATTTTAATCGGAAATTGTCTTTTTTTCTTTTATGAGTAGTAAACTAGTTATTGATCGAGCAATGATTTTTAGACATAAAATTTAAAATCAGTGTCGATTTACTAACTTAAAAATAAGATAAATCATCATTTTTTTACCTTGTTTCTATCAACACATTGTCTCTTTAGCACTTTTTTTCATTGATCTGGATTCTCGGGATACAACTACTACATTGAGTATTTAAATTTGATTAATTAGTCTTAATTTTTCCGGTTTTTAAGAAATTGTCATATACATAACAGACTTGTAATCGATGGATATATGTGTGATGATTCTTTTATTTTGCAGGTTCAAGCATGTTTTTTGGAAGTATATATTCTTACGCGCAAGCCACTCTTGTGCTTTTGATCGCAGAACATTATCTCTTGATGACATGTTGACATTTTTTTTTAATTAAGGCCTGGATAAATTCAGATAGATATGGTACTTTTTATGGTTTACAACTATAAGCTTTTATCATTATTGTTATTTTTTTTTCTAGATAATTCCTATGGGAATACTTGTAGGACTTTTGCGAAATTTTAATTTATTTATGTAAATTCGATCAATTTATAGAAAGAGAAATATTGTATATTTTAGAGAATATCCCAAAGGAAATAATAACGTATAAAAAAAATCTGGGAAGGTAACGTACTTTGGGGGTATCACAAATTCAGATATACATATATGTTTATTAGACCTCTGAGCAATAAATTCAGACTCTCAATTAATAGAGATCTCAGATTGTGAATATATGTAGACTGTATCCATTTACAAAAAAGCCACCCAATGATGACAATGGATTATCAAGCTTTCCTTATGGCTAATTCAAATGCAAAAATCCACAAATGATCTCACAAGTAAAAAGCAAAGCATCTAAGGAATTTCCTCAGCAAAATTATTTGTATTCAGTTGTTTCACATGCAACTTATTATTTTGAGTGCTTCTTTGCCCGAGATAGCGTATGATTTTATTAATTCTCTCAAATATTATAAATAAACGAGAAATGGAAAAGAAAATTTAAACTAGAAAGAAAACATTCAGGAAAGCATTTTGTTATTGAATTCAAGCTTTGTTACTGAGAAGAATGAAATTACAAGAGCTCCTCTTCATCTGTAGGGAAATTAGGGTGAGATTGCTATCTCTAATCAATTGAGGAAATACAAAGTATTAAAATAATGATTATCTATTTAACATGGCATTCTACAAAACTTATCGAAGTGGCGGGACAATTAGTTTACAACATCCGAATAATTAATATCACAAAATTTTTAAACAATGTGTTATATATATAAATAGAATATTAGAAAATCGTCTTTATATTTATTACTTATTATTTTTAATTATTCTTGCCCAATAGTTGGAAGGGTTGCATTTTCAAAAACAATTATGAAATCATGTGTCAAGATATTTGTTGAAAAATTTGGGATATGCATGGAGTAATAGTACTATATATAATAAGATATACATCATCAAGACGTTGTCATCATAAGTGGAAGAACTAGAATAAAAATAAATTTGTTCAAAAAATTTTAATCTATTTAATTCTATATAACTACTCATCGGAATTCTAGCTACAAGTTATTGGTTTGAGTAAAATAGGATTCTAAAATTCTCTCAAAATTGTTTACATTGTCATCGCTGCCTCTCCTTATTGCCATGGATGAATTGCAAAGATGAGCAGCCACTGCGACTTAGCATGAAGCTTTATATCCACATCTGATAGAGGCAATTTCTTTTACCTTCATTTTTTTCACATCAAATAAATTAGAGTAATGCTAGGAATCCTATCTCGAGTCTCTGTGATAACTTATCTGTAATTGCACATCAAATTAATTACAGTTATACATTTGGACGGACGAGACAACTTATCTTGTCTGTTAATAGTTGACATGATGAGGCAATTATACATGGATTTTAGACTCAAATTGAGATCCATTGTACTATTGTTTGATAATTTTTTTGAAATTCAATCTTCATATTTGGCTACATGTTTCAGGAGGGTGAGATAAAAAATCTTGCCGTTTATCCGCCTGCAAAGGGGAAGACACGTATGGTTATGATTTAACCAACAAAAAAAAAAAAAGACCCTATATATTTGTTTTTATTTTAGTTAAAATATTCAACATAAATAATTATACTGCTGTTCCCCCCCCCTCCCCCCCCCCTTATAATTCATTTGCAGATTGTGATTGATTATTCACCTTCTCTTCGACATGGGCAGCAAGCTTTTGCTTCCTGTCTTATCGTTTGGGCACGCCATCTCTTGTTTCTATTCTTGGTCATAAACTTGTGTGTTAAAGAGGAGGAGCAAGGGGCGAATTCATGCAATTTTTTTATTATTAAAATTGGGGGGTTTTATTTGGGGAATTACACAATTAGTCTTTGTTAATGTTGTGTTGACTTCTCATTGTGATGAGGCCGAATTGGAGCTATTGAGAAACGTTAGCATCAAAACCGATCAACTAGTTTTGTGTAAAAAGAGATCCAAGGTGAGTTATTATATGCGTATCATGCTCAGGTACGAGCTCACTCTTTTACATCGATGTAAAAGTCTTACCTAGATGTAACCGCACGAGTCTGCACGACTTTCTACAAGTTAATATTAGATTATTTTTTCATCAGATAAAGAAATGTGAAAGAATAGATTCGGTAGATGTGCTTGTGTCTTTTGAGAAGAAATGCAAAGCGTGCAATGCAAGAAGAACTAAGGTAATACTATGTACGTATGTTAATTGCATGTAATGATAGAGTGACGATCAGGAGGTGCGCGACTGCACGCGTGTCAAGATCTGAGAGAGACCATTATACTGTATTGCAAGCCATAAAGTGTGGGATATCTATGCTCACCTGAACAAAATATTGTAGTGATATTAGTTAGGAATATGCGTGTTGAAGAATCTTTCTTCTTTGTTGTACATAATTGTTTCAGCTGCAACTTGAGTTGAAATATGCAGCTGAAATAAATTCTCTCGTCCCTCCTCATCAATATGTGCCTTGGATTGTTGTTGATGTACAGCCACTGTATGAGGTACGTTCTTGATTTTCTTATGCCCCCAATTTCGTGGAAATCGGAATTAAAATTTGTTCAACAAAAATGTACACTTCTTGAAATTTGAAGTAGAAGATTATTATATCAAATATTTTGATAATCTTTTGCATTAGAAATATTGAACCTGGGGATCTTCAGGAAATGAAATATTTCTCTTGCTGCAGGACTAAGAAATCTTTATAGACTATATCTGCATGGCTTACAAAGGCAATCTCGTGCCTAAGACATGCGGCAACCTATTCCTTATCACCAACAACATTACCCACAAGAATTTAATCAGCATAACAATGTGGATACGCAAGATCGGCATGGTAGCTTCGTTGTAGATGCCTCGTACTGTCATATTGGCTTTTCCAATGCGTTGCGTTTGTGACTGTTGATGAGTCCCCATAAGGTGCTGATGACTTGATTACAGGTTGTTAGTTGTCGTCTAAATGTGTAGTTTTAATTTATGACTTTGTTGAATGGTATTTGTATAGAGAGCTATTGGCTGTTGCATATGTAATGTGTGAGCTTTCAATTTTCACGTGTATGAAAAAAAGAGTTGAACTATTTCATAAGTTATATATTTTGGGAATTGCTAAAAATAAACGTTGTGCTGTCGAAAATTTTAAATTTTTTTAGTTTTACACTTGTTTTATGAAGAATTATGATTTTTTTAATTTAAACAAAACAAATTGATGTAAAAATTCTAAAATTTAAGATTTCTATATTTAATATTTTTTTAAGTACTAATAAATTAAATATTTTTTAAATATATAATTTAAATTAATCACAAAAAAATTAATACAGTACAGTGTAACACCAAAAATTGTGCAATATTATTATAATACAACGCTAATTCAATACATCGGGATGACAAAAAAGCCGAGGCGGGCTTTAGCTCGGCCAATTCCCACGGGCTTTGGCTCGGGCTTCACACATAAGGGCTTATGAAAAAAAAAGCCCGGGCCAAGCCCAAGCCCTCAATTTTTTTTAAAAATAAATTTATAAATTAGAATAATAAATTGAAATTTGAAAAATAATAGAAAAATAAAAAAGCTTAAATTGCTAATTTATTTTTCAATAATGAATCAAAAAATTAAATTTATAATACTAAACTCTCTTTTAAACATTAATTAGCTAAGAGAATGCTTGAATTAAAAAATTAAATATGTAAACTTTAATTTACTTTATTTTCTTTATTTATTATTTTATTTTGAAATATTTATTTATTTTAATTCATTGTTAATTATAACAACTTGATTGTTATTAACTCATTTCAAGTTTACAACAATTTTAAAATTATGAAAAAATAACTAAAATCCCAGGCCCGCAATGGGCCCGGCCCAAGCCCTTAATTTACCAACCCTAACAATACACTATAATACAATACAGTATACCAAACACACTCATATAGTCAACCACCTCTTGCTTTAGTAGTGACCAATTCTTCACCTCCTTATAATGGTGCAACGTGGGAATTGGAATATTTGTAGACTAAGTTCAACTATAACATATCGATAGTCAATAATAGAATAGTTTTCAATCAATGAGGTAATTAGAAATATATTTTATATGAGCAACTTAATAATAAATTCAATATAAAGGGTCGCAACTTCAACTTATGGGAACATTTCAATTAATTTTAAAAAAGCAAAAACTTCTTGTCAAAATTGACTTCCCTCGCTTTAGTGGAGAAGAAGACACGACGAGTTGATTTTGTAGAGTAGAGCAATTTTTCGACTTTAACCATATAGCAGAACAAGATCGTGTGGCACTAGCATAATTTCATCTCGAAGGTAATACTCAATTATGGTATCAACTACTTAAGCAAGAAAAATGAGTGATGACTTGGCAGGAATTTCAAGATGGCTTGAACCAAAGGTATGGAGCTACGAATTTTCAAGATTTCTTTGGGGAGTTAATCAAGCTGAGAGAAGTTGGGTCAGTCAAAGAATATCAAACTCAATTTGAGAGATTATTAGCAAAGGTTGGACACTTTCCTCAAAATCGTCAAGTTAGTTGTTTTATTAGTGGGTTACATGATTCAATCAAGGCAGGTATATTAGCATGTTGTCCGACAACATAGTCTTAACCATCGGGTTAGCTCACTTGTATGAAGTTCGTAACACTCTCAAGACCTATTCAAATTTCATGAACCTCAAAACAGTTCCATGCCAATGCCCATCAAAAGGCTTAGCACAGAAAAGATAGATGAGAGAATGAAGAAAGGACTATGCTTCAAGTGTAATGAACAATTTGGTCCTAGACATCGTTGCAAAAAATTATTCATGATTTAAGCTTGTTTCAATGATAGCGATGCTAATGAAGACATGGAAGTTATAAACCTTGAACCACCATAGTTGCCACTAGTATTTGAGTAATAGAAAACGAATTCCCTAGTTATAACCTTGCGGACAAGGCTATTTCTTAAGAGGGGAGGAGTTGTTACGGGTCTTAAATTTATTTACTTTTAAAGTCTTATTATAATTTAAAATTATGACTTGAATTTGAGTTTAGTGAGTCAATGGTTGTTAAGTTAGACCTAGTCTTGTGGGAAGAATTAGTTTTCCATATTTCTTTGGGATTTGGTCAATAAGTTAGTATCAGTTGTACTTGATGACTATTTAAGCCATGAAAGACATGAACAAACACAGGAGTCAATTATTCCAAATCAAACAAACTTGTGTTGTTGAGGCCACAATTCTTCTATTAACCTTAAACTCTAGTTTTAAAATTTATTCATCGTAGGTTCCAACAAAAATAAAAGAACCAATCTCCTATACGTGCCAAAAGTAATCTTCCCAAACCGAACGAACAAGATTATCATAATTCCTGCACATATAATTGATCAACTCAGAGAATTTTGAGCAAAAGTTGTACTTTCTCTTGGAGAATAATTCCCATTATATACTATGAATACAAGCTTATGTTTAGCCCTACACATAGCTAAACTACCATATACAGAACTATCTAAAATAGCCTACAGCTAGTATATCCTAAATAAGGAAAACATAAAAGATTTACAATCATAAATATAGTTATTACAATTGTACAAGCATAGAATCTGCCATGGAATCTGCTAATTCCTTTGACATCCCCCCTCAAATTGATGTTGGTAAATCTACAAGCATCAATTTACTAACAAGAAAGTTATATCGCTGACGTGTCATAGATTTGGTGAAGATATCCGCAGTCTGTAGAGTAGTGGAGATATGCGGGAGGGTGATAACTTGGCGATCATAGGCCTCTCGAATAGAGTGGCAATCAACCTCTACGTGTTTCGTGCGCTCGTGGTAGATAAGATTGGCTGTAATTTGGATGGCACTAGTGTTGTCAGCATGTAGGGGAGTAGGTTGATGTTGTGAGAAACCAAGCTCTGTTAAGAGATTACGCAACTAAATGATCTCCGAGCATGCTGCAGACATGGCGCGATATTCTGCTTCAGTGGATGATTTGGAGACTAAGTCTTGCTTTTTGCATTTCCAAGAGATAAGGGCATCACAAAGAAACATGCACCATCCCATAGTAGATTTTCTTGTGTCTGGGCAGCCAACCCAATTTGTGTCACTGTAGGCTTGTAGTTGGAGTGAAGAACCAGCAGGGAAGAATAAACCACGGCTAGGAGTGCCAAGAATATATCTAATGATGCAACGGACTGCGGATAGGTGGAGATGTCAAGGGGCTTGCATGAACTTGCTGATGGTGCGGACAACATAAGAAATGTTTGGGCAGTTGATAGTTAGATAGATAAGACTACCAACCAGCTTTCGATATAAAGTATGATCTTGAAGTAGTTCCCCTTCGTCTTGTCGATATTTCACATTAAGTTCCATTGGGGTGTCAACAGAATTTATGTCCATAAGTCTAGCTAATTGAATCAAATCTTGAATATACTTGTCCTGCTTCAAGATGATACCTTAAGGTTGATGATGCACTTCTAACCCTAAAAAAATGTGAGTTGACCGAGGTCTTTCATGTGAAAAGTGGAGTGCAACAAATTCTGAAGTTTAGAAATTGCCTCCATATCATAACCAGTGATAACGATGTCGTCCACATAAACAAGAAGAACAATTATGCCTTTAGATGTGTCTTGAAAAAAAAGATAGGAGTCATATTGACTTTGAGTGAATGAAAAGCCGAGAAGAGTTGATCGAAACTTCTCAAACCATACTCGTGGTGCCTGCTTCACCTTGTACAAAAAACGTTTTAGTTTACAAACATCATTAGGTGAGGAAGTAGTCATACCATAGGGAAGTTTCATGTAAACTTCCTCCTTGAGATTATCATGTAGGAAAGCGTTCTTTACATCCATTTGATGTAAAGACCATGACTGTGATGCAGCAAGGGCTAATATTGTTCGAACAATGGTCATTTTGGCTACTGGTGCGAATGTCTCATCGTATTCTAGGCCATATTCTTGCTTGTTGCCAAGAACCACCAACCAAGCCTTGTAACGATCTATGGATCCATCAGAACACAGCTTGATAGAAAACACTAACTTACTACCAAGGGATTTCACAGATGGAGGACATGAAGCAATATCCCAAGTTTGGTTTTCTTCAAGTGCAAGAAGTTATGATTCAATAGCTTTTCACCAACATTCATGATCCATCGCCTGTTTATAGGATAATGGAATAGGAATAGAAGACAAAGTGGCTGTCAAAGATAATGGAGAGGTGAAACCATACCTATCTTGTGGTCTACGAACTCGAGTACTGTGTCTGAGAGGTTCAGGTGCAATTGCTGGAACTGGATCAACATTTAGGGAAGTTGCTGGAGGGGGCCCGAGAGGTACTGAATTCTTGCATCGCTGATAGACTATGAGAGGTTTAGAAAGTACATAACCTGTAGAAGGGTTAGTAAACTTTGGCAAAATAGAAAATAAAGAGGAAAGATTGTTGTGGGGTGCGGAAAAGAAATACTGATTTTCAAAGAAAATCACATTTCGAGAAACCCTTATACGACGCAAAATGGGATCATAACAAAGAAAACTTTTTTGGTGCATAAAATATCCTAGAAAAGCACATTTCACAGCTTGGGCTTTGAGTTTCGTGCATTCGTGTGGAGGAAGATGAACATAGCACACACAATCGAAGGTACAGAGATGGGAGTAATTTGGTGAATGGCCAAATAACCGAAAGAAATGGGATACATAGTTCAAGGAAGGGGAGGCAATCTGTTGATAAGATAGACAGTAATGGAAAGAGCTTCACACTAAAAACGAGGGGGTACAAATGACTCTAATAGAAGAGTGCGGACAACATCGAGAAGATGACGATTCTTTCTTTTAGCCACCTCATTTTGTTGGGGAGTTGAAGGACAAGATCTTTGAGAAATTATACCATTGTTGTGCAAAACTTCTTGAAATAAATGAGACATATACTCACCCCTATTATCAGAGCGAAGAATTTTGATATTAGTAGAAAATTGGGTCTGAATATGTGCATGAAAAAACTTGAAAATAGAGAACACTTCATCTTTAAAATGCAGAAAATAAATCTATGTGAAGCGACTATAGTCATCAATAAAAGTGACAAAGTACTTGTAATTAGCATGAGATGTAACAGGCGCCATACCCCACACATCACTATGTATCAAATCAAAAGATTGGACGACATTTGGTGTGTGAGTGGGAAATGGCAAAATTTTACTTTTTCCAAGCTTACAAGAATTGCAATAAAATTGAGCAGCACTAAGAGATTGTGATCTTGTATTCCCAAGTAAACCAGAATTTGCATGAAGTACAATAGAGTTTGTGTAACGCCACAAATTTCCATAATATTAAATTATGGAAATTGGGCTTTCATTGGGAATTATGAGTGGCCTATAACCCTTATTACGAAAGGGATACTAAATTATAAATAGAGGTTTTTTATGAGATAGTTTTAGAAAAAGGGTTATTTTTCCTTATTAAATATGGTTTTTTAAGACTCCCTATAAATTTATACTTTTCCCCTTCCATAACCCTAAGTCCACGACGTTTATTCTTCTTCCCTGCTGTTCTTTATGCTTCTATCCAAATCCTAGGATTCAAACCTTTGTTTAGGAGAGAATCAAAGCGACGGGTAAGTTATTCTCTCTATTCTCAACAGATTTCTAATAACTCTATCTAGGGTTTATATTGGCACGATTCTGGATGGTTATAGATCATAATGCATGATTTAGAATGTATTTAGGCTTTGTTTAGGGTTTTGATTTATTATGAGTTTAGTTAATATATCCTTGACGTATTAAGCACAGGATAATTCTGGACAGTATGAGTATCTCGAATTTAAACCTATATGTTTTGAACGAGTTTTCTTATAAAATTTATATTTCTGGAAACTAGACATGTAGGGCTTCTTGAGTAAATTTTATTTTATTTCATTAAATTCGACTTCGTTTTCAATTTTATATGTATTTTCGAAATAGAAACCACTGCACTGGAAAACTGCGATGCCAGCATTGTGATCGGATTCACAAGATTATTTGTACCACCAAATGAACTCGGAAAATTCTGAAAGTTTATATATATGTTAAAATATGTGTCTAGGATTCCCAGTTCTAATTTCATAAGTTTCTGATTAGTATTTTATTTTATACAAATCACAGAACCCGTTCTGTTTTGTTTAGGTTATGTGAAAACAGTTTCGAAATTGTTGAGAAATAAATAGTTTTGAAAATGTTTTTTATGTCGGATCCTCTTGTAAATTTTACATGGGGTACTCATGGATGTCTAGAACAGTTCCATAGAACAGTATATCGTTATGAGTTATAGATCAAGAGTTAAATTCTGAGAATCAGGCCTGTACGGGTATGAATTAGAAAATCAGATTCTTAGAATAAGTTATTAATTGTTATATCTTGTATTTGTTTAAGGTGTTGAAGGTGATTGAGGCTCTTAGAAGCTTAAAGGTGTGTTAATTCAAATTCATTTGTCGAGGTAAGTAACTTCATTCCTAGTATACTGGATATGTATAAGTATTTTGATATTATTATTATAAATATATATATTTTTATACTACTTAAAGGATTAATTGATTTTGATAACAAAATTAGTTTTATGTAAATATTTTCAAACCTAAATTCTTTTTAACAGAGTATTTTATAAATGCTTTTTAATATGTAAATGATTTTATGACATGACAACCTTTTATGATTTTATCTTTAAAATTTTATACAAGCCTAAATTATTATTATGGACTTTTATGAATCCGATACGAATATTTTGTGCCCATGTATGATTTCAATTATATATGATTGTACGGGGGCTACCTCTTGAGACTCTATGGGGGCCACCTCTTGAAGGTCAAAGCGTCGCAAAGTGCCACATATAGTGCAAAGTGCCACGTATAAGTCATTATATTTTGGCTCATTGTCCGTAGTCATTCTAATTCTGATTCTGATCGTATAATACGATATATGTCTGTTCTGGACCAGTACTGGGTTTCTGTTCTGAGTGTGCACACAATATTCTGATTCTGTTTCTAGCCGGGTCACCGGGACTATAGGTGACACTATGTGACATGAGCTAACATTTTGTTTTCTGTGAATGTGATATATGATTTGCTTTTGTAAGTAACTATGCTTTTGATATTCTGAGATACAATGAATTTATGTTATTTTATCGTGATATATCGTTTTATGAAATTTATGGATTACAATATATGTTTTAAACAAAATAAGGCTTGCAATATTTTTTGTATCGATAGGCCTAGTGTGTTATGAATGGTTTTACTTACCGAGTTGACGGCTTACCCCTCGTCATTACTTTTTGCAGATTAAGTTTCTTTTGAGAGGTGTGCTTAGCTTTGGAGTTAGAGATGTCGTTGCCGTTTGCTATTTGAATAAGAGGAGGAATAGAGTCATATTTGTTTATCTTATTTCTGTTATGAACTTGAACTTTGGAGTTTGAGACTTCTATTATTTTTATGTTTTGGAAGAGATTATTTAGTGTTAGATGTATGAATTTGTGGATTGATTTGAATAAGAATTTGAGGTATTTCATATTTGAATTTATAAGTAAGGATTATGTTTTGTAAGTAACCTCATTCTTCACGTGCTCCGCACGTGTTAGATTTAGGGTATTACAGTTTGGGTGTCCTAGACGTTTATACCATGCTCGATAATCAACATTAGTAAAATTACAAGTGATGACGGGCAAAGAGAAACATGGAGACTCAGCAAATTGGAGAGGGAAAAGACGTCCTATTTTAGGCCCCCTGGTAATCATCTTCCTTGATCGTTGATCCTGCACAACACAACCAGATTTAAAGAATTTTACTTTACAATTATTGTCAACCAACTGATCGATTGAAACAAGATGAGTGGTAAGATCAGGAGAGACAAATACATTGGTTATAGAAGAAGAAACATCACCAGTGGCTGTGATAGGTAAAGAGTTGCCATCAACTGTATGAGTTTTTAGATTTCCAGAGTATTTACTTACATTGGTGAGGAATTTAGCATTGTTTGTCATGTGATAGGAAGCCCTAGAATCAAAGTACCAAGGAGATGTAGTGGGTGATTTACCTGAGAGTCCTAATGAGGAGAATGCAGTAATGATCATTTGTTGAATCATTTCTGGGGTCACAAATTGAACAGGAGCAGGAGCACTTTGTGTTAAATGTGCTGTATCCATAGAACTACCAGCACTAGAAGAACCAACTGAGGCAGCATATGCTGTTTCAGATTTCTTGGGGGGTCAAGTAGGGCATTCCTTGATAGTATGACCATCCTTTTTGCAGTAGTTGCATAATTTTTTTGAACAGTTTGAAGCGTAATGTCCAAATCATTTGCAATAAAAACATTGAACTGTACTCATGTCCCTACCTTTTGGCTTGCCTTGAGCTGCATAAGCCATAGGAATAGAAGTGGATTTTTGTTGTTCCATGATGTTTTGAGTGAGAAGTTGTTGCTCTTCATGAAATAAGTCATTGAGGCATGTATCCAAGGAAGGGACAGATTCTCGGTTCATAAGATTGGACTTGGTGCTTTCAAATTCAGATCTTAGTTTCATTAGAAATTGATCCCTCTTAGTAGTTTCATATACAGATTGAACAGAACTAAGACCTTCAGGAGGTAAGGTAGCATAGATTATATCAGTATATTCAGCCCAAAGATTCATGAAGCTAGAATAAAAATCAGAAATAAAGAGACTGCCCTGTTGGATATTGGCTAGCTCATGTTCAAGTAGAAATCGACGAGCAGTGTTGGTGTGGCTGTAGAGTTTCTTCAGATAATTCCACATTCCTTATGCAGTCTTGAAGGGTCGAAGATTCAAGATGAAGTTAGATTCCACAGATCCTAGAATCCATGCCATGATTTGAGCATCCTTGACTTCCCACTTGGCGTGCCTATCCTGGTCTATGTCTTTGTCAAGGGCAGGTTTCCTGCCATCAACATGTCCCTATAGATCTTTGCCTTTGACAAACATCTCGAAATGAAATGCCCAAGCTGAGTAGTTTGTGCCATTAAAACGGATCAAAAAAGCATCACACTTGTCTGAAGACATGAGACTGAGATAACTTGATTGGAAAAAAAAACGAATAACTAAGAACAAGGGAATGAACTAAGAAGAAGAGAATTCAGAACTGAGGCTCTAATAGCATGATAAACTCAGAGAATTTTGAGCAAAAGTTGTACTTTCTCTTGGAGGAGAATTCCCATTATATACTATGAATACAAGCTTATATTTAGCCTTAAACATAGCTAAACTACCATATACAAAACTATCTAAAATAGCCTACAACTAATATTTCCTAAATAAGGAAAACATAAAAGATTTACAATCATAAATATAGTTATTACAGCTGTACAAGCATAGAATCTGCTAATTCCTTTGACAATAATTGAAAGTGGCATTCATCATTTTATTAACCATCATGTAATCCCAAATAAGTGATGGGACCACACAAAATAAAACCCTAGTTGATTACAACATTGTAACATTAATCTTCCTTAATGCGAACGTCTATAGTACTTGTAAATACTAACCAAAGGAACAATTGTGTGTATAAACTCTGTGTTTCTTCATGTGCGTTGAATATATGGCAAAATCCAAGTCTTTCTTCCATATTGAGAACTAGCTGATGGGCAGAGATGCACTGACAAAGGCAAATCTCTCTCAGCAGTTGATTTCCTCGATAAATATTTGCCGAGCAACAACCACTTCAAACCAAAGCTCTCGTGCCCAATCTCTTCATTTCATCTATGTAGGTCAAGCAAATTTCCCATACAAAACGTATGCAATATCTGCATCTGCAGTGAGGGAGCCCAATGGCAGTCACTTCCATTATACAGCTGTCAATTATTGGACCTTAACAGAGGTCGGCAGTCACTTCAGTTTATCTATCAGAGAACTTATGCCACTTAAAAGCTGACCCAACTCCTCGATTCAGACAATGTGGACAATGTGACTCCACATAGAACTAGTTACTACTCTATTTGTTTCTCACCATCGAGAATATGAATTTCCATATGTCTTCCAGTTATCCTGCCAACTTTGTCTTCTGGAACTCCTATACGCATAACTGTATGCATCTGATGATCTTCTGTAATGGCTACTCTGTGGACTTTCCTTTGTAGCCTTTCTTATTTCCTGTTCCTGATCATACTCTGATCGCTGTTAAGAGAAGAAAGGGTCATCAAAGTAGTAAGAGAAAAGCTATAGTCAAATTAAAAATGATCTACCAAGAATGCAAAAATGATAACCCTTTCTAGGCATCCTGGTGACTTGCTCAATATCAACGAAGTTATAATGCAGTGAAGTTCTGACAATTTTAACTTGCAAATGTAGGCAGGGGCTGCACTAATAGCACAGACTAGTTTTCAAAATAGGCAATGAGGCATGTGATGAGCTAACCCTATCACTATTAAGTCTCAAACAGATGATTGTGAGTTAAATTTAGGTATTAGAACAAGTTCAATCCTTCGGATTTGAAGAATTTCCCAGGTTGAAGTTAAAGTCATCCATATTTCCAGTTTTCGAGTAATTATGTATTGTAAAAAAGTTATCCTGTGCAGAACTATGATAAAAGCTTTGTATATCTTGTCCAGATCCATGAATGGATTAGTCCAATTTTCATTCCCACATCTGCTACATAAACTCTCATAGAGGCTAAAGCAACTAGGTATAATGTTTTGACCAAATGCTTACCTATTGAACAATTAATATGTCAAAAACTCAGAAACAGACAAAAGAACAAGAATCTACATTAAGAAATTTTAAGACTAACAACTAAAAGTGAAATGCAGATAACAAGGTGGAGGTCGATGGCATACCTCAGTAGTGTTTAATACCCACAACATATCATCACACATTAAAAGCTCTCATGTTGTACAAAGGGAAAGCAAACCTTATTGGGGTCTGAAAGTACTGCATATGCCTCTCCAATCATTTTAAAAAGCCTGTCAGCATCCTTTTGAACCTCATGAGCAATTTCTTTCCAAAGTTGTCCTTCATCTCCATTCTCAGTCCTTACCAGGAACTGTCCAGCCTGTATCAAGCAGCAGACAAGCAGTCATTGGAAATAAGTTAAGGTACGGAGATGTGGGACCTTGTCTGGGTGATGTTTGAGTGCTGCCTTTCGGTATGCCTTTTTTATATCAGCTGCTGTATCAAAAGCTTTAACTCCCATGGTATCACAATAAGAAATGGTAAACAACTTAAAGGTCTGTTTAGTTTAAAAATTCACCTAAGAACCTTGCATAAGCTCTTCTTATTCATAATTGTAACTTAAACAAGATTAAAATAAATTTTGAGGTTTATTTTGCTTCTGACAAGGAAAAGCATCTGAATAATACAAAACATGTCAAGACAACTGATTTTGAGCTGTGGGAAAAGTAGAAAAAAGATGCATCCCGAAAGAAAACAATTTTGCACATCAAGATCATGACTTCTAAAGCACTAGAAGGACTGATCCATTATAACATAAGTATTATTTCTTTTATTCACAGGACATTGCCGATCCACTTTTGAGTCAGTAATTCTGATAAAACATGTTTGACAAAGGCTATACAGAAAATATAAGTTCAAAAGACTCCAACGGAATAGACTTACAAGATTAGGTAGAAATCCAGTGGCTCTCACTTCTTCGCATCTTCTTCCATTGAAGACACAAGTCGACAAGCTTGCCTTATGTCTCTGCTGCTAATGGTCCTACCTGGTGATCTTGACTGTTTGGCCTTTTCAGCAGATTGATTTTCAAGAATTGATACAAGCCTCTGAAGGTCACTAGCTGCTTGTGTGTAGTCTCTGATCATCTCATGTAAGGCAGCTCTTCTGGAAACAGCCTGAAAGGGGATGAATAGTCGGACATGGAGATAAAATAGTATTAAGATAAAGTCTAATGCAAGCACAAAAGTAAGCAGCAAGGACAGTCAAAATTTATATTGACAAGAAAATAATGGACATTAATTTTAACAAGAAAGTAATTAAAATTAAGTCTCAAAAGAAATTGAAACGGTTGATAGCTTCCAGGCAATTCTCAAATCAATAGAAACTGACACTTTCACGTCTCATCACATTTTGAGCAAACAAACCTAGTGGATTTGCCTTTTAAAGAAAAGGGGAAAAAATGGAAATACTCAAAATTCTAATGATCAAATACATGTACAGGTAATTAGTCAGGCAACAGTCTAAACTTGTATTCAGATTGTTTCCAGATTTGAGAAACACTCATTTACCACATCCAAGATTTAACTAATAGATTTCTTCAAGAAACTTCTTCTGCTAAACAACTGGCAGCTTTACTTCAGTGGGTAGGTTTAAGAATTTAAAAGAAGTACACATCACATGATGCAACAGCATAATTTGAAAGACAGACAAAGACACACAGAGGAAAACGGAAAATGTCATCTGACAAATCTTCCTCATTGTATCCAAGTGAGCTACTGTGCCACCAAGAAGCACCAAAGATAAATTATAGAGGCAAACCTTAGTGTAATTTTCGTCGAGGGCCATTGCTAGACTACAGTCTGCCATAGCATCAGCAATTTGGCCCAAAGCTTGAAGTGCAGCAGCACGATTGCGGAAACAGATAGCTGCAATAGGGCGAGATTCGATATTGGTTGATAAAGCAACAGTGTAATGCTCCACTGCTTCTGTATACCTTCCTGATTTAACTGCTTCATTCCCAGCACTCTGAAATTCAAAAGCGTAGTAAAATAAATTAATCATAAGACAAATTAATATTCATACCACTTAACTCTCAACCCCATCCAAAATTAAAGGACAGACAAATAAAGCACTGAATCCAGAAAAAAGGATAGGTTTCACTTGATTTTATGCAATGGGATTTGAATTCACGATACAGAAGATTTTGCGAAAATGACACCATGCAGCAAACTTCTGGATTTTCTGATTCCCAACCTAATTAATTCTATCAATTCTGTGCAATCTTCTACAACATGCACATGCACTTAAATTTGTCCAAAAATCACACATAACCATTCATATGCCATACATTTGAGCCACATATAATATTTAGTTTGTGAAAAACATTTAACCCAGAAAAGCTTGCCCTACAAGCTTAAGAGATTACAAATACTGAATCTAATTAGTGTAGATGACAAGATGCTGAAGCAAAAACCGGGGGAAGAAACAAGGAAAATCCAAGGCATTGTCTAAACTAAATGTAGGTTTAATTGGAGTCGCAAATAGCTGTTTCTATTTCTTATTGATCGCATTATCAGGTTTTATCAAGTTAATATCCAGGTGGATTTTTTTTTTATAACTTAGTTGTATTTTGCTAAATTTTAGGTTTGCTGTGGTTTAGGATACAGGGTATTACTTTTGGCTTAGATATTATATTGATTTTCCACAAGAAATCTCCATATGATTTTCTCATCGATCAAGTCTTGGATTTTCTTTCTTAGTGTCTTGTTAAGGAAACAAAATTCTCACTGCATTCGGAAAACTTAAATTAAGTTAAGCTCTCTATCATTGATGAAATTTTAGTTTTAGTTAGGTTTTACACATCATTTCACAGCCAACCTGATTTCTTGTACCAGAACCTGGTTTTCATATTGCTGTCGAGTGTTTATAGCAGCAATATCTGGGTTATATTTTCTCTCCAAAATCACTATTTTTATATATAAATGACTTGCCTTGTAAATTCCAAAAACTTACAACTAAAACTAAAAGACCAGAGGAGCTGAGAAGAAACTTAAAACTAAAACTACAAGCAACCAAGGATATTGTAAACAAAACTACATAAAACAGCGCACACCTCTTCAATGTTCTCTTTTCCATAATATAAATCCTACTTCTTAAGCATCAACGACTACTATTGATTTGAAGGATTACTCCCTGCACCTCTCTAGAAATAAATGAACAGCTATGGTTTATCTATTATGCTGAGTGTTTACTTAGTATAGTATTAACACCAGATTGACTGTGGTCTTCTGTTCAATTCACTCCATCATACAAATAGAATTTGAACACGTTGTAGTTGTGGTAGTGTATGAACATGTGTCTTGCACATGAAAGAGTGCCTTAGAGCCTAAACTTTTGGAGAAATGGTAGCTTAACAAATACAAATGAAGACAACAAATAAACAAATCAAGGCAACAATAGGTAAGCCCAACCAGATCCCAAAGTCCTGTTGACATACAAAGCTAACTATCAAGGCTCTGAAAATGCCATTGGTCCTTTGCAAGAACCATTCTGCATTGGATTTTGTCTAGCTATTAAAACGCTTCAATTTCAAAGGATTGACAAATTTTGTTTCTGTGATGATCCATGAAAAGTAAAACACATTGTGGTTCTGCCAGATTCCTCCCAGTTACATAAACCACCAAGTTTTGCACTCATGATTTTCCAAAAAATGGAGATGGCCTATTTCTTTATCTATTTCATAACACAAATCAGAGTAATAGAGATTACATGCGTCCAATTTATTAAGTACATCCAAATAAGGACCGCAGGGGAATTCTAATGACTATTTTCTCAAAAATACAGGCAAAGAAATAACTTAGGAGCAGTAAATAGGGTTCCTTGCGATGTAGAAGTGCACGAATAGTGGCAGCTAATGATATTGATGATTCCAATATCTCACTTCCATGCACTATATAGTTCAAATAATGCTAAGAAAGAAATTCCCCAATGTAAGTGGACATAGAAAATTCAAGAATTATTTATGCGTGATAAAAGTTCTGCATTACTTGTCGCTCATGGATCCAACTCGCTCTAGCTTCTGAAGTAAATCTATTGCCACCTCAAGCTTTCCCGTGCAAAAGTAGGACTTGGATATGAGGCGCCACCTCCGCAGCCTTGCAAGAGAGTCAGTTACACTTCCGTTATCAGTGAGCACTGATGCAAAATTCTTCTCAGCGTCAGGAAGAGTCTGTTCACACAGTTGAAGGGCTTCCTCATATTTCCGCAACTGCAGATGCCAGCTTCCATGTTAGGATCAAACTTAGTGACACACAAATAACAATCTACACCCATACAATAAATCAGAAAATTCAATATTTCTTCATAAGGGAATCAGATAAATCAGCAGGGTTACATGTTAATGAAAACAAACCATGTACAGAAATGACAGCTACCTCAAAAACAAGAAAGTGCAGGCGGGAAATGGAAGTTGGAGGGAAAGTGAAGGGCTAGGGGATATTTTAAAAAATCTTGCTGGGGGACAGGCCGGATCAGATGAAGAAGAGGTGGTAAATGGGCCAAATAAAGACAAAATTCGGTCAAAAACAGTTGGGCTATTGGACCCTTCGTTGATCTTATAAAACTTCTGTGATATTATAATTATATTTAAAAATAAATATAAATAAAATTAATTTCATTTATATTTTCTTTCGCTCTTCAATTTCATTTTACTTACACAATATAAATTTTTTTAATCATTAGAATAATCTGAATTTAAGAAGCAATCTATAAATTTTTTTTAATCATTAAATTAATTTAAGAAGCAAATTTTTAAGCCAAAATAATACTCTTGTAATATATGTAGCAACAAAATTAGGATACAACATTGTGAGAAAATAAATAAAATAAAATTGTATCTCACTACAAATTATTATTTTTCAAGGATTCTCAAACTAATTGTTACACCCAAAGTTTATATGTATGATAAAATTGTATTGTACCCATAAAATATTCAATATTTTATAAGGTTTTCTTACTTTTTCTTTTAATTTTTTTTAGAAATTAAATAATAAAGAAAGTTTGAAGAGAGGAATCCAATTATTAAGATTAAAAGAGTGAGAAAGTTATTAGAAATTACAAAATTTATAAATGAAAATAGTATTTATTTAGAAAAAGGGTACTTTTGGTATTAAATGAAATATAATTAAAGAAGGGGTTTCAAAAGGATTGTTTAGGGGTGCTAATAGTCTCACTCGGTCGAAAATTAGAAAGTGGGAGTTGCAAGCAAGGAACCCAAGGATTTTAAAAGGGCGTACAAACGGGCCAATGTGCAACAAAATGCCCAATAGCAAAATTATTTGGGTGAGCCCCGAAAGTAAAAGATGAGAATTTTCAGCGCATTAAAACAGCTCGATATTGGATGCTTCCCTTGCTCCCCTCGAGCAAAGTTTCAGCTGAAATTAGTGGATGCAGAGAATGAAACAGGGATGGCAGCAAATGAGATGGTGGAGGATAGATCAGTGGGACCTAGTGGCCAACCCCGCCGGTAGCAATGAAGATCCTAAGCTAGGACGTTCGAGGTCTAGAGAAGCCTCAAGCGTGCCTGGCCATTAAGAAAATTATCCATCTGCATCAGCCTGACATTTTCTTTTACTGTAAAAATGTTGGCCAAGCGGGTTAATGTAGAAGGTAGACCGTTCAATTTTGAAAATTGGTTCACAGTGGATATGAATGGAATAGAAGGAGGCTTAGCCTTATTTGTGGTATAATATGGTGAATGTCGAAATAAAATCGTTTAGCTCTCACAATATTGATGCAATAGTGTATAAAGAAAGTGGCAAGGTGTGGAGATGTATAGGGATTTATGGCCACCAAGAAACCAAGCAAAAACACCACACTTGGACATTGCTGGAGAGGCTAGCATGTATTTTCTTTTATCCTTGGTGCTGCTCTGGTGATTTTAATGAAGTATTGCATTTACAAGAGAAATCATGGGCAATGACAAAAATATAAGCATGGTAGCTAAGTTCAGAGAAGCTATTCAGGAATGCAGCCTCGTTGATATGGGCTACATGGGCTACCCATTCACATGGTCAAGGAGGAGGTACGAACCACATCATATTGAGGAATGTCTGGAAAGGTTCCTCTGTAGCAAAGATTGAAGCAACAACTTTCAGGACTTGGCAACCACAAATTTAGTAAATTGGGTTTTTGACCATTGCCCAAATTTTAATAGAGGTTAGAGAAAGGTGTAAAAAGAAAGGGTTTGTAACAAAGTTATTTAATAGAGAACACTATAAAGATATGTGGAGCTCATATAAAGCCTGCAAATGCATAGTGAGAGAAGAGTGGGCTCATATTGGTGGGGAAAAAGGGGGGAATCCAGTCAAGCAATTCCAAAGGGTGGCCAAAAGCACGCTAGCTAATCTTAAGGGATGGAGCAAGGTTGAATTCGCTGACAGAAAAAAGAAGCAAGAAAAGCTGATTAACCAACTTAGGTATGTGAAACAAAGTAGAGCTCGTGAGGTAAATGGAGACCGAATTAGAAAGCTCAAAAACCAGATTAACAGCATGTTGATGAATGAAGAGATCCATTGGAAGCAGAGGTCAAGAGTTGACTAGTTGAAGGAAGGGGACAGAAATACCAAGTTTTCCCATGCTAAAGCTTTAGAAAGAAAAAGAAAAAATAAAATTTGGGAGATTGAAAACGCTCAAGGGCAATGGACAGAAAACTGAGAGGATGTTGAAAAGGAGTTTTGCGAGTATTTTCAGAACTCATTTACAACTTCCAGCCCAAGTCAAAGTCAGATTCAAGATGCTTTAAGAGGAATGCTGCGAAAAGTAACTCCAGAGACGAATGATTATCTGGAGGAACCTTTTACAACAGAGGAGATTGTTGAAGCTCTTTCCCAGATATGCCCAACTAAAGCCCTAGGGCCTGATGGCTTGCTTGCTGCTTTCTTCCAGAAACATCAGCAGACAGTCCATGGGGGAGTGTTAGGAGCTTGCTTGCATATTCTTAACGAGCAAGGTAATTTAGCTGCCCTTAATCACACTTACATTGCTCTTATTCCAAAGACATCCAAGCCCAAAAAAGTCACTGAGTTTAGGTCAATTAGCCTTTGCAATGTGATTTACATAATTGTAGTTAAGACTATTGCAAATAGATTAAAATCAATCCTATCTCAAATTATTTCTCCTACTTAGAGCGTATTCATACCCAGTAGACTCATTACGGATAATGTTATTATTGATTATGAATGCCTTCATAAAATTAGACTTAGCAAGGGGAAAAGGAAAAGATTGGTGGCCTTAAAATTAGATATAAGCAAGGCGTATGACAGGGTTGAATGGCGATTTCTGGAACAAACAATGAAAAACGCTTGGTTTTTCTAATAAGTGGCTGAAGTTGATAATGGGTTGTATTATTACTGCTTTTTTTTTGTAATTATTAATGGAGTCCCAAAAGGTTTTATTCAACCAGAGAGAGGCTTAAGATAGGGATGTCCTCTTTCTCCATACTTGTTTATTATATGTGTAGAAACATTTTCAAATTTGTTGATGCAGGCAGAAAGAAATCAGCAGATCGAAGGGCTAAGATTTGCTAAGGATGTCACAATTTCTCACTTACTTTTTGCGTATGACAGTTTAGTTTTTACTAGAGCATTAGAGGCTGAATGCAAGTACCTGAAAGGAATCTTTAACAAATATGCAAGGGCTTCGGGGCATATTTTTAACTTTGATAAATCATCAAAGTTTTTTAGAGGCAAGATGTCGGAGGGGTAGATAACAACAATAAAGAACATTTTCAATTTAAATGTGGTTTCCAAATATAAAAAGTATTTAGGTCTCCCATCTATTATAGGTAGGAAAAGAACAAGTTTCTTCAAAGATGTCAAGCTTAAAGTACTTAGCAAGATTAACAGTTGGCAACACAAAATGTTCTCAAGTGGAGGCAAGGAGATTTCAATAAAAGCAGTTGCCCAAGTTGTTCCTACATATGCTATGAGTGTCTTCAAGCTTCCTAAGGGTTTATATGAAGACATTCCGAGAGCTATTGTAAAGTTTTGGTGGGGATTTAAGCAAGATAAGCAGGGAATTCACTGGATTAGATGGGACAAGTTGAGTTGTGCCAAAAGTAAGGGAGGGTTGGGTTTTAAAGATTTTATTAGCTTTAATCAAGCAATGGTGGCAAAACAAGGATGGCATCTGATTTAATACCCCAATTCCCTGGTTTCTAAAGTGTTTCAGGCAAAGTACTTGAAAAACTCCTCTTTTTTAAATGCAAAAGTTGGTTCCAAGCCATCATTTATATAAAGGAGTATTCTTTGGGGCAGGCAAGTCATTAAGAAGGTAGTAAGGTGGCGAATTGGGAATGGTAGCAATATTTTTATGTATGAAGACAGTTAGCTTCCAAGACCAAACACATTCAAGCTAATTTCACCTCCAACTTTACCCATAGAAACTACTATGGCTAAATTGATTGATGATGAGAACAAGTGGGATGAAACCAAGCTAAACCAGTTTTTTATGCAGGAAGATATGGAGGTAATTCTCAAAATTCCTCTTCCAAGAAATTAGAAGGAAGATGAACTATTGTGGCATTATGATAAACGAGGGGAGTATTATGTAAAAAGTGGCTATTAGATAACCCTCAAGATCAAAGCTCTAAATTTGTCCAACAGCTCTAACTGCAGCTCCAAAAGGTAGAATGTTCTAAGTCTCTCGAGCTCCATGAAAAAATCAAAATTTTCATATGGAGAGCAGCTAAGAACTTATTGCCAACTGTTGAAAATTTGTGGAAAAGAAAGTGTTTAGAAGATCCAATTCGCCAGAGGTGTAACAGAGAGGTGGAAATCGTTAATCACGCCTTGTTAGAATGCAAAGTAGCAAAGAAAATTTGGCTTCATACTCCATTTTCAATCCAAACTCAAAATGGCTCAAACCAAGACATTCTCAGTCTTATCTATGATTTGTTCTTCTCTTGGAGTAGGACTGATGTTAAGTTAATGGTAACATATTGTTGGGTAGTGTGGTATGTAAGAAACTGTTAGAAGATGTGTTTAGGACTGCTGATGTGGAGACATAGAAGTTGCTTAGTTGAATGTTTCAAACTTTTCCTATTTTTCTGGTGTTGGTTATTTATTTTGTTGTTCTTGCTGAGATCGTGGCACAATCTTTGGACCATGATTCTAGTGGGTTGTTATTTGGTTTTGGTGTGTTATTTAAGCTTTAAAGTGTAATGTTTTCAGTTTATGAATTGAGTGAAGTTCTCTTGACAATTCACGATGGCTCTCATTTCCATCTGTAAACTTTGTTTTCTTTTCTTATTCAAGTAACAACAGAAACAAACTGATTTTCGAAGGCAAGAAGATTGATCCAAGAATCTCAACAGCTAAGGCGGAATCAGTGCTAGAAGCCTATCATAGGACTGTAAAAACAGATGCATCACTATTCTACAAGGTTAGAAATGATGAGCAACAGAAGTGGGAGCACCCTCCCAAAAACGCTATCGAGTGGGGCTTATAGGTGGCTAGAAATGCAAATTTGTCTGTTTTGATCATGGAGATAGATTGTAAAGGTGTGCTTGATTTATTGAATAACACAAAGGGCAACAGAACAAGTATAAGTTGGGTAATTACAGAAATACAAGATAACAAAAAAGGAGTTTAAAAAGGTAAAGTTCAGACATGTCCCTAGAACTTGTAATGTTTGTGCCCATTTCTTAGCTAAAAATGTTGTAGGAGCAAATACATCTACTATCTAGTTGGAATCATTACCAGCAGATATTCAAAATGTATTGAACAGTGTTGTTTGAAGTTATGAAAGTTTTGCTTTCTTTTCAAAACAAAAAAAAAAAAAAAAATTGTTTCAGCTGCTGAAAGAAAAACAAATTAAGGATGTGAAAGAAGTATTAGTTGATGTTACAGAGAATCAAACCCATGTCCATGGGTCAAATATGCAACTTGAAGCTTCAAGACCTAGAACAGTGGAAGACGGATTAAGAGAGCTGCAATTTAAGTACAATGATTTGCAAGCTTGTTGTGATGATTTGCAAATGAAACATGATTCATTGCGCCTCATTTTGACCCGGGACAATAATGAGAATAAAAGCACCACCTGTCTTTGAACAATAAAAAACAGGTATGAATTATTTTAAAGACCATATAATTTTTTAATCTAAATTGTTTCTGTTTTCTTTCATTGGCAGTTATTAATAAAATTTTTTTTATACAAATAAGTTAAATCGTTGTCAATTTTACTCAATTAACTTAAACATCAGATAAACTAACATCGATTTTATTTTGTCTCTATCAACATTTTATCTACTTAGAATTTTTTTTTTTTTTTGGATTCTCTTGATGTACCCTATATTTAATATTAAAATTATTTTAAGAATTAATTCAAATTGTCCTCCCATGAAATGACATTCTGTAAAATATTTCTAAATTTTTGTAAACCCCAACTTACACCACTTAAGAAGATAAAAAATTTTCATCAACTCGCCCCTTTTATTTCTTTATTTTTTTAATAAGAAAAAGGTAAGTTGAAGTTTACAATAATTTATAAGTTTCTTAAAAATTATCATTTCACAAGAGTAATCTGAAATTTACTCTTTTATTAATTCGTTATCTTAATTTTGACAGGTTTTAAAAAATTTGTAATATTTCTAGTTAATTTGATATTTGTGATTCTTCTATATATTTTGCAGGTTGAAGAATGATTTCTTGGGATGTATATTTTCAAATACAAAACACTGATGCTTTTGGTCGCATGTATAACGATCATCTCTTGGTGAATAAGCTAGGGCCTGGATAAATTCAAATATCATAGATAAATATTTTATGGTTTATAAACATCTGCTTTTGCTTTGGATTTTGATAATCTTTTGAATAATTCCTGTGGGAAAATATATATTTGCAAGACTGGCTTTCTGCTTCAACTATTAATTTCTGTAACATTTTTATTAATTTTTTAACAGTAAATCTGATCAATTTTTTTTTAAAAAAATAAGCATGCACTCTAATTTTTAATAAAAAATACCAATACAAAAATACCCCTAACGTAATTTACTAATAAGTACAATTCAATTTAAGTTGGTAGAATAATATTGCTCTTAACACCATTTAACGCACACTCAATTCATTATTGTGTTATATAGGTGTTTTTATTTTGTAATGCTATATCGAAAGGGATCTATACGAAATAATTTTAAAACTATAGCATAAATAAAATATAATTCAATAAAATAGGGATCCGAAGGATAGGCCCCTTCCAAAATAATTTGTTATTTTGTTTGAGTAAAACGGCACCGCATCCATGAAACTTAAAATATCCCCCCTCTATATATATAAATATAAATAAATAACTACCGCAAGAACCCCATTCAACGTCTTCTCTCTGTGTCTTTCTTTCTTGGCCTGTGGGTTGAAATTGGAGGTCTTTTGCTGAATAAATAACAAATAAAAATAAAAATATCAACAAATAAAAAAATAAAGGAATGGTGCAGTTAGCAGGAGCAGCAAGTGATGTGTTGTTGATAAGTCCATCAACTGGAGGTCTCGGTTTTAGTTTCAGACAGCACTTCCATTCTGTTCCTCATTCCAAGTATCTTTGTTCTTCACTTTTTTTCAAGGTAAGTTTTTTTTAATCATCATCATCATCATTATTATTTCATTTCCTTTGAATAATTTTATTATCTAGGTTTGCTTGATAGAATAATTTTGATTAGTAGGAGCAGTAAAACGGAAAGTTTTAATTTATACACCCATATGGTCATTTTACTTTCTGCAACTAACCAAAATGATAAGCTCCACTTGTTTTAGCTGAGCTTGATAGATGTTTATGGTTTTTGGCATAATCTTATATGTTAGTTAATTTGTGGTTCACAATTGTCCTTATATATTTATTCTGTAGATAAATTTTATTGATAGATTTTAAGAGAGAATAATTCGTGATATGTTGCCCCCGGGGCCCTGCTCGAGTGGTTTCTTTGGTTGGCCATCTGAGTTTGAATCCCGGGAGACAGGTAGCAGGCTAAAAAATTGATTTGGACTTCGTCTGTTCTCAAAATTTGTGGTATAATATTTATTGTCTAGATGATGCCTTGGTTCTTGGGTGACCTTGTCTTGTGTACTCCTGTTGTAAAAATTAGTTAGGACACTCGCTTGAGTGATTTTCACGTTGAGACTCTAGAGGCCTTTTAGGTGAGTCTTGATTAGCAATAGGAAAGAAAAGAAGAAATCTTGAAAAAAAAATATTGAATTTGAGAATTGCAACATAATTGGGAATGATGTAGCTTATAATAAGTGTCTTGAAATGGTTATCCTGCGAAAGAGAATAATGCGCAAGGGAAGGTGAAGAAATAAAAGTTTGACTTTTTAATAATCTGGTTTAGTTGACACTATCAATAACAATACTGTGTTGCTTAATAGATATAACTGCACGACAAAATATAAATTATAAGATTCAAAGCACTTATAGTTTTCTCTATAAATACTTAAAACTGTGAACTTCTGTTAGACTAGATTACAGTTGTCGTGGGCCTACCTTGGACAAAGTTTTGGCTCCATTATGTTGCATCTCTGGTTGCAGGGCCAGAGGACCGTTATTTTTGGCTCGAGGCTTGATGCAAAATCTGCATGAATTTTTTTGTTCATTTGCTTTTTAATCATTTCTTAGTGTCTCATAGAATCTTTTCTCTATTAGAGCTGTCCGTCATTTTGCATCCCAAAGCTAGGAAATGGAATGGACAAGTGCCGCATGAGAGACTTAACTGTTAGAGCATCAGGGAGTTCAGATCAGAATGTGGTACCAATTGCTCCTCTTCAGTTTGAATCCCCTGTTGGCCAGCTTTTAGCACAAATATTGCAAACGCATCCGCATTTACTCCCTGCAGCCATTGATCAGCAACTGGAGAACATTCAAATTGATAAAAATGTCCAGAGAGAAGATACTTCTCAGGATCTCCTTTACCAGTGAGTTAAATCTCCATTCACCACTTCTTTTGAAACTCATTTCCATCTAACAGTTTGTCCAATTTATGAATTCTATTCATGTCATAAGCTAGCAAGACCATGTGCCTGAAAAATGCAGTTTTATCACATATTTTGGGGCTGTATTTTCAAACATGATGCCACTTACAGTACTTTGGGTTGCTAGGGAGATAATTTTATTTGGAATGCAATACCAGAGATGATTTGATAACCAACCTGTTTAGTTAGTCTTATAGCTTAGTTGAGTTTAGTTGCCTGGTAGACCATACGGTGGTGGAAGTGGAGATAGAAGCAATAAATTAGACTGCTACAGTTGCATTTTGGATCACTTAAAGGGGACCTATAATAGTCAGGAAGAGGATGTGCTAGTCACGCACTTTAGTTTCCTAAAGTAGAGCATGGTAGTTCAGCTTAGAGAAATTTGAATTATTGACTTCTCTTCCTAAGTTATAATTCTATATATGTTTCTTCAGTTACAACCTTGGTTTATTTTACTGAACTTCATTAACCGTTGAGTGTGTGAGAGAAGAGTAAGTTAGAATATCTAACTTCTGGTGGACTAACACAATAGAATTTGAGACCTTAGCCAAAAATTCTTTATCAGGGTTATTGATTTTTGATATTAGGAGAAAAAAACATATGAATTAAATATTATGTTGTAGGATATTCTATTCCTCTATGCCTCTTTGAGATATCAAATTGTTAATTAAATTTTAAATTCAAGTTTTGCTGACACATCTTTGCAATAATACATTATAAAACTAACTTGAATTGCTTGAAGCACATTGTCAAATCGTCCTTTACTATCCAGATTCAAGAATGATATGTTTAGAAGAAAATGTAGTGTTTGAAATTTAATTGGACATAAAATAGTCACATTTGAATGATTCTGCTAAAAAACAATGGTAGAGTTTTGGAAGAACAAAAGTTATTAAAAGAAGGGAAACAAAAATGGGAAGGGAGCTATAACACATGTAAACTAATTGTTAACTACTGCAAAATTAGCTTATTTGAGCCTAATTTATTATTATTATAACTGTAGTGTGAAGATATGAGCATGCTTGGAGTGCTTTCTTTTCCAGTTTTATCAATTCTGTCCACGACATTCAAAATGTTAAAATATGTTTTAGCATAATATTTTAATTGTTTGCCTGGTTTTAAATGTGTTCCCAGGTGTTTTATTTTTTATTTTTCAGCTCAATTTTTATCAAAAGTTGTTAAATATCTTGGTTACTGTTACTGAGTAGCCACTATAACTGAATCCTTTGAATTGTAGGAGAATAGCTGAAGTCAAAGAGACGGAAAGACAGAAGGCATTGGAGGAGATAATATACTGCTTGATAGTCCAGAAATTTGTGGAGAATGATATTTCAATGATTCCTAAGATAAGAGAAACCTCAGATCCTGTCGGAAGAGTGGATTTTTGGCCAAATCAAGAACAGAAACTAGAATCAGTTCATTCTCCTGAAGCATTTGAGATGATACAGAGCCACTTGTCTCTTGTACTTGGGGAGCGACTGGTGGGTCCCCTTGATACCATTATTCAGATTAGCAAAATCAAACTCGGAAAGTTGTATGCTGCTTCCATCATGTATGGTTATTTCCTCAGAAGAGTTGATCAACGATTTCAACTCGAGAGAACAATGAAAACTCTTCCTGAGGGTTTTGATGAAGACAAGGTTAGATATGAAGAACGAGAACCATCTCCAATGAGCCGTCTCTGGGATCCAGATTCCTTGATCAGAATCCCGCCCAATGATGATGGAACTATTGGTGAAAGCTTTATGGATGGTGGTGAAGGAAAATCATATAGGCTGAGATCCTATGTTATGTATTTAGATGCAGAGACACTTCAAAGATATGCAACCATAAGATCGAAGGAAGCTATTTCATTGATTGAAAAGCAGACACAAGCCTTATTCGGGAGACCTGATATCAGAGTTCTTGAAGACGGTTCAATCGACACATCTAAAGATGAAGTGATTTCAGTCACATTTTTAGGATTGACCATGCTAGTACTGGAGGCAGTAGCATTTGGATCATTCATGTGGGATTCTGAAAGTTATGTCGAATCAAAATACCCTTTCATTAAAAGCTAAGGGCCTTTTCTTCCCATCATCAATAATTGATGACCTTACCAGCTATGTAGATTGAAAGGTATGATGAAAATCTATTGTGTTATAATGCATAGTTGTCAGTAAATACCATGTTTTCATAGTTACAGTAATATAAATCCTTGATGGCCCGCCCTTTGTTCATTAGCTCAAATTTATAGTTGGTATTTGTCCAATGTCGAGCAATCTAGCTTAGACATTGAAGTTTCTTGCCTAATTTGGAACTACGTTAGTCCACTTTTTTGCTTATATTCACTTCTTTTGTTGAGCCCATAAATTAGGTTTCAACAATGAGAAGGGCATCTAAATGCCCCTAGCCCACAAGAGCCATTAGGCTGTGCTTCTCTTGAGCTGTCATACTACACACGCAGCATTTATATCTTACATTATATGATGGTACATTAGATGAATAAAGCTATAAGAGTGTTGAACAAGAAACAATGAACGTAAAAGTTTGTCCCGAACTTCCTTAATGTGTAGGCATTGCTTAATAGGCATTTTTTTTTCTTTTATCCTTTTGGAAAACTGGAAAAGCTCTACGATGGCATGTCTTTACTTGATGGCCACTCTACAGATAGCTGTACTTGACCTTGCCAACCGAAAAAAAAAAGAGAGGGAAAAGAAAGATTCATTATTCATATACATACTCATAAGATGCGTCCTTTGATCTTACAACTTGGCTTCATGCCTTCATTTATTTTTTCCCTTCTAGAGTATCTCATTCCATTGCAACGTATTGCACGATTGCTTCTTTAGCCAAGAATAATGTGAACCAATCATGAATATGTACACACGAATCTGATTTGCCCATTCTTTTTGTCTAAAAATATATTGAGTAATAATCTAGAGGACGACATTTGAGCGACACTGTCATGTGGATCTATAATTTCAACGCTATTCACAGAGAATTATAAAATAACGTCACATGTTCGATTGCTCATCTTGAAGCACAACCATACACAATGTAAAAAGGATTGAGTAAACAAAGGGCAGTCTAATCATTTCTTAAAATAAGAAGGTTTCCATGAATATTTTACAAAATTTATTGAAAAATAGGCTTATTAAAATAAACTACTTAAAGTAAGAAGTAATATTATTACCTAATATTATTTATGTATATTGCAGAAATTTTTTACCAGACACGGAGGAGAAATTTTGTGGGACACAGAAGAAATTTATGTAATTAAACAAAACATTAGAATAAATCAAATAGAAGAATAAAACGCTCCGTTTTCCTCCGAAGGTTCCACTACAGACCCGTTATCAAGCCAAGATATTTATTTCCCATTATGCCCTTCTATTACAACGTAATTATAGGACGTAATCGTTCACGGGCGCCGCCTCAGTTTCTCACGCTGTTTTCCATGTTTAGGTGACAATTTTACCCACCTACTGCCGTTTGTTTTACTAAAAAAAAATCATTTTATCAAATATTCTTCATAAATTATTAATTATCATAATCAACTACTTGATTTCCGTCAACTTCATCAATAGGGCAGGTTACAATCGCTGTCCTAAATACACAACTTAACCAAAATTTTGGACTTTCTCCCACAACTAATAATTACGCGAATTATTAATATTTATGAACCAAAATTAAATGTTAATAATTATATATATATATATACACACTTACTTATTCTTTTTCTGACTTTTTCGTGATTGGCTACATGCAACTGAAGTTTAATTATGCCATCATGAGATTACGAAATGGGCCACATGAATACATGATGATGGCAAACAATTATATGTTGACACATGGGTCTCGAGGCCCCAATAATATTAAAGCTGAGGTGGAAAATGTTTTTAATCTGGCTAAACATTGTGCATGTGTCCAATGGGATTTCATGAACAGAGGTATTTAAGCTGACTTTGATAGTAGATTGATAAACTAGATTTTTAAAAAAATTAATAATAATATTAAACTTATGAAATACGTTGAGTGTAACTGCTACCGATATTATTTTATCATGCATGCTTGATTAGTATCCAACTAAATCTTTATGGAACCGTTAGCTTAGCTATTTGTCATTGTATAATATATGTGTCATTTAGATAAACATCTTGTCCGCATCATCTTAGTTGTCCTTAGCTTCTAACACTCCTTGTCCCTACTTAACAACACATATATCTGTCACTTAAACAAACTTGTGTTCAAAGATAAGAATATGATCAATCATCATCAATATTCAATCAAAAAATTACAAATATCATCCACCTCTAAGAAGCTATAATTTATTTCTTTTGGTCAAGATTTCTACAAAAAAAAAAAAATTAATTAAAAACAGGTAGAATAATTTGATGAATTAAAAACATCAATTACATAACATAAGATGACTAGAATTTACTTAAAATACTTAAATATTGGATAAAAAAATACAGACATTATGGATGACCGGCAATTAGAGAAAAAAATAAATCAAATACAAAAATAATTTTTTTCTAAAATTAAAAAAAGGAGATAAATAAAGTCTTAATTTTTACCTTCTTTAGGATTCGAATTTGAGTAATCAATTAAATAAAATTACTGAAAAATTACTCAGCAACACTCTTAAAGACAACCTAAAATTAATGTTAAAAGAACAATAGTCACAGTATTTTTCTCTCACTAATATTGATTACATCCAATATAATTTCCATGGACCTTACTAATTAATAATTATCCCACTAAACACTGTTTGTTACAAAATTGTTGCTTAACAAGTGAATAGTAATTTATTTCTTTTGGGAACAGTATATACTCTTTCCTTCTACCACTGAATTCAACCTAAATAAGGCAATTTCTATATATAATATTAAAAAAACTACACAATGTCTTTTTAAAAAAAAAAATCCTTTGAACTAGAAATATTAATAAGATTTAGTTTTTCAAAAATCTCTCAAAATAAGACGCAAATTCTTGTTTTAAAAAAGAACCAAAATCCCCAATTTACACACTGTATATACACACACATATACTAAAATGTCATTAGCTGGGTGTAAATCTTTTAATTTTCACAGTGGCAATATAATTAAATTCTGCAAAAGGGAAAGGTCATTTTGGTCTCCACACACCAATTCAAATGTCAAAAAGGCAGCAGCCAAATACTACCCACACCATTTACTAGTCTCTTGGCAACAACACGCCTCTTTACTCGTATATATATATATATACACTCATCAACTCACAGAGAAACCAACACACACCGTAACAAATTTTATTTATAGAAACCAAAAATAATAATGGATTGGTTTCTTTGCTCTCAATCAAAAAAATCATCAGCACCCTTCACTCTAATTCTAATTCTGTTGTGTTGCTGCTCATCACCATCACTTGTGTTCACATTCACAAACGCAGCGTCGTCGTTGTCGTCATCATCTGCTTTCAACCTCGCCACCATCTCTTTCGATGAAGGCTACTCTCATCTTTTCGGCGACGGCAATCTCATTCGCTCCCCCGACGGCAAGAACGTTCGTCTCCTCCTCAACCGCTTCTCCGGTACGTGAAACATCTCCATAATATTATGATCAAGGGAAGATGTAAATCTGTCACATTTCCAATATTATGAGTTTAAATCTGTCACATTTTCGTTTTTGAACCAGATACTCATGTTGGTTTTACAATTTTGTCACTAGGGTCCGGTTTTGTTTCGTCAAAGTTGTACAATCACGGGTTCTTTAGCGCCATGATCAAGTTGCCATCGGATCACACGGCTGGCTTATGTGTTGCATTCTATGTAAGCGGCAATTCATTGTCAATAAAGCTTCTTTTGCTAGCTTCTGGAATGTTTACTGTTCAGCGAACGGCCTTTTAATGTATAAAATATTTATCGTTGATTTTTTTTTTTTTTCCATTTCAGACGTCAAACGGAGACGTGTTCCCAAAAACACACGACGAATTAGACTTTGAGTTTCTAGGAAACGTGGCTGGAAAACCGTGGAGGTTCCAAACAAATTTCTATGGAAATGGGAGCACGGCACGTGGCAGAGAAGAGAGATACCAGCTTTGGTTTGATCCCACGAAGCAATTTCATAGATATAGCATTCTTTGGACAAGCAACAACATTATGTGAGTTTTCTTTTCTTAACAAACTTGTTTCTAAGGGTACAATACCCTACAGTCTGGGTAATATACTCGACCTAATTATTTGATAATACCGAGAAAATATGACATAATACAACTTAATTATTTGATAGTATCGAGATTATAGGGTATAATCCCTGAGAAACCCGTTGTCGACTTTTTTTATTATTATTATAACATATTTATTCTTGGATGTTTGCTTTGCTTGCTTTTTTTTTTTTTTTTTTTTGACTTTAAATGTGAGTTTGACAAATTAAAGAGAGAGAGAGAGAGAGGGTGGCGTTTGCGTGTGGAATGTGTTAAATGCATGACATTAAAACTTGTGGACCAAGGATTACACGCCTAAATCAATATCGATTTTTAGCCTGATTTTAAGGCCAACTTTTCCTCTTGTTTTGAGATTTCCCATTAATGAGGCCTAAATTTTTGTTTCTTTTTTTTTTTTTTCAAACTTTAAGAAGTTTTCTT
Organism: Citrus sinensis; assembly: GCF_022201045.2. Lineage (NCBI taxonomy): Eukaryota > Viridiplantae > Streptophyta > Magnoliopsida > Sapindales > Rutaceae > Citrus > Citrus sinensis. The sequence goes on from NC_068560.1 coordinate 20,412,592, forward strand.
TGGGAAGCAATCTTTGGTCAATTTAGAAAATATTGTTGTATATTGAATAAATTAATAAAAATTCATTGCATGATGCAAGATCAAGAGTTTGGGACCACACTCAAATGGAAATTGCATTTTATAAGGTTCTGATTATGGGTTAGGCTACCAAAATAAAGTGGGTTTCTAAATCTTCTAGATTCTAAATTAGTCTGCCATAAACAAATTTATGATTTTACACCAAAAAAAAAAAAAAACAACACTATGAGATTAAGTATAAAATGCCAAAACAACCCTTGACTTTTTTTTCTTTTTATTTGTTGGTTCAACAGATTCTATGTGGATGAAGTACCGATAAGGGAAGTCGTGCGCTCAAAGGCAATGGGTGGTGATTTCCCATCAAAGCCAATGTCATTGTACACAACAATTTGGGATGCCTCAAATTGGGCCACATCAGGTGGCAAAGCCAAAGTTAATTACAAGTACGCACCATTCACTTCTGAATTTAAAGACTTTGTGTTAGAGGGCTGCCCTGTTGATCCCATTGAACAAGTCCCCTCCTCCAACTGCCAAGACACCGATTCCCGGCTTGCCGAGAAAGGCCTCTCCGTCATCACTCCGGCCGGGAGACGGGCCATGCGTAGATTCCGGGAGCGTTACATGTACTATTCATATTGTTATGATACAATGCGATACCCCGTGCCATTACCCGAATGTGTTCTTGTTCCATCAGAACGACAACGTTTTAAAGACACCGGTAGGTTGAAATTCGGCGGCAGCCATAAGAGTCATAGACATAGGTCGAGGCGGCAGCCGGGAGCTTCAAATTCCGAGGATCCGGACATGTAAATTAATTTATTGTGGTGTTGGTTTTATGCTCATGATTTTTTTTTTTTGTTTTTTTTGTTTTAACGTATAGCTTTGTTTTGTGATTAGAAAATATATATATATAGATGAAATGAATAATATTTTGGGAAGGTTTGGTGTTTTTTTTTTTTTTTTGTTGAATTGGCATAGGGAGCTGGTAATAGTTTGCTTGGTCACAGGGTTCAGTTGAAATAAGTTATACATTTTTTTTTTCCATTTTCTTTTAGCAGTACAAAGTAGTAATGGTATAATCGAATTTGCATCTTTGAGTTGCGGTCGTTTCACTATTGAAGTTGGTGACACTTATTTTAATATTTCATTCATTAATACTTTTCACCGGCGGCATATGACTTTTTTCATGTTGGAAACATTGGTTGATTGGGTTAAGAAATTAAAAAAAAAAAAAGGGAGGCAAAACTATGATTGTAATTCCTAGTGAAACATAATACTATATTATCATATGAATAATGCTGGAGCCATTAATTATTAATATAAATTGATGTAGCATAATATTATTGGTTGAATAAAACTACAAAATAACGAAAATGGGATATGTTGTATTTTCATCCAACTAATAATGTTATGTCATTTTTTAGTTTGTTCAATACATTTGGCTTGTGCTAGCATTTTGTAGCTCCGGCATTATTCTTTATTATACTCACTGCTAAATACCTATAATTTAAGTTACTTTGTATTGTCAAATATTACCCAGTAGATTATTATCGTTACTTCTTAATAGTAGTTAGATTAAAATTTTCATGGTAAAAATAGTATTCTTGGTCTAATTTAATTAAATGTGAAGACTAACAAAATAATTAGCAAAAAATTATAGGGATTAAATGATTATATACCCTTATATTGATTTTAACCTAAATTATAAAAATTTTTAGATTTATTGTTATTGAAAACTATAAGCACGTACATTTACAATTTGCATTATTATAGATTTAAGCTCTATTTGGTACTGAGGTATTATAACTTTTAAGCTATAATTGTTGTGGGAAAAAATTTAAATATGAAATAAAAGTTGATAGCATGTTTTAAATACAATTTTTTAAATAACAATTTGGATAAAATGAGTAAAGATATAATAGATTTCAAATCAACTTAACTTTTAAGTTACATCTTCTCAACCTCAATCTCAAATATGACCTTACTTTTATAGATAAATAGTTGTTATTTAATAACCGCACTAGATATATAAGGATTTTTCTTGTAATTTATGTCCATAAATGACCTCAAATTTGATGGTGCTTTAACTTGTATCGGTGTTTCTCTTGCTTTATCGCTTGAATTTCAAAGTTTATTTTTATGCAGTAATTTATGATATTATCAAATCTATCGATGTTGCCTATGATGGAGAGTGGCGTTAGAAAGTGACCCTATCACTGTACTTTCTTTTTTATTAAGTTCCAAATTTCTATTATATTCCCTAATTCGTACTGTGGTTGAATTAATTATCTGATATAAATTCGTTACGAATACATTTTAAATATATATTTATAGAGAGGGTAATTCAGCCGCCGATAAATCGATAAATGTAGGGTTAACTAGTTATTTAATTTCACATGGTGGAGTGATCCTCTAGATGATATTAAAAATGGCTTAAATCCATAAAGAAATTTAGGGTCTACTTAAATAGAAGTGGATCCACTCATGACTTGTGAAGACTCAAGTCCTTATTAGAGAAAATAATTTCAAGAAAAATAAAGAGAAAATTACTTGGGTTATTAATTAGCCCTGGTTAAATCTAAAAATAGTTCTGTTAAATTTATAAAAATAATCTTCGTAAATTCATAAACCTATAAAATTTAAACTTTAACTTTGAGAATTATAAAATCTCACACTTCAATTAGAAATAAAAGTCTACAGTAACCCATTGGGTAGTTTTATTATTATTTAATTTAGACCCCATTAAATTTATTAAAATATTCTCTAAAAACTTATTAACCAATAAAATTTTAATTTTCACAACTTATAATTATGTAATTTAACCACCGATAAATTATTTTTTTAAATCCGCTACAGTACCTAAATATAGCTTTTGTAATTAAACAGCTTAGTTCTTTTGCTCTCCTAAAAGGGTTTTCCAATTCCATGTGCACCCTTTGTATCTCTCCTTCTGATTTTATCAATAAATTAAAGGGCTAGCCACCAAAAACTGAAGGAAACCTCTTGGTGTTGTTTCCAGCAATGTCCTCTGTTTTTGGCTTCTATTTTCTCATTAAGAAAAAGTCAATGGCCTGTTACGTGTTGCATTAGTAATGTATGACAAAAACCATGCACCAACTTGGGTGTGCGCAACTGCTGCCAGATATTGCCGTTTGATTATGAATTGACCCACCTGTCCCACGCATGAACCGGAAGCTATGAAAATGAAACATATTGAAATTTAGGCTTAGGCCGCCTAATTTTATAATAATAAAATAAAAAAAAATTAAATTCATAATTCACACTTTAATAGTTCTAAACTTTTGGGTCAACTACTGAGTTAATGAAAAAAACGTCAAATCTTTCTAATGAATATCTTATGCCAAAGTCTCGAGTTTATTACAAGTCATTGTTCTTGTGTTACAAATCGTTTGATTTGCATTACAAGTTGACGTTGTACGTTACAATTGGCATCGACATGCTACAAGTAAAAATTTCATGTGATCGAATCTTAAAAATTGGATAGGTGACGATGTTTTATATACATAATCCTTGGCTATGATAATTCAACCCTATTTGGATTAATTATGAACATAAAGACGCATTCCTTAACTTTCATTTTAGCCTTTTTTTTTAACCTTTAAACATTCCTTGTTTATAAGCTTGGAGAATAAAATCACACAGAAAGCCCAAATACTAGAAACAAGAAGCCGGCCCATTGGTTTATTGAAAATCAATCAGTCAGTCATTATCCAATCATATTTTGTGAATTTTTGTTCTTGCTTCTTTAATCTTAAAATGGCCTAATCAATGCCACATAAATTTGGATAAACTTATCCTTATACAATTAAAATGACGTTATTGTAATATAAAGTAAGAAATATTTTTGCTCAAACCATGTAATCCTTGATAATGAAAAAACTATGCTTGTATGCGAATGGTAGAAAGTTAATAAAATAAAAGGAAGAAAAATCAGCGAACCACTGAGCATTAACTTATCTCCTCAACCTCAATTCGTATACAAATATAAATACTAAACCCTTATTTTGAAGCATCTGCAGAAGTACCTATTTATTCATGAGTATCTTTGATTATGTCAAAAAATAACTTCCAGTTGCTGATAATGATGTCATTTCTCCAAAGTAATTGCATTCTAGAAACTTCCCTAATCCTCATTAACCTTGAAAAATGTATAGGACAAGATCAAGTTGTTGATACCATCCATTCTGGGATCTGTTTCAAACTCAGGGTCAATGTAAAAGAATACCTGCCCGTGTGAGAAGCTATTCAGCAGACATTACAAGAAAAAAGAAGAAGAGAGAGATCTTCTAAAACACTCGATAAACTGTGAAAACACCACTTACAGGCATGTCAATCTGCTCTCCGGGGAGAAGACGCTGCTCCTCAAAGCAAAAGCATTGTATTTTATTGAAGTAGACAGCAGCCTGAAAGAAGTTAAAATGAAATCACAAACTTTCCCATTGAACTTCAATTTAGATATTAGATACATTTGTTTCAAATGAAGAGGGGAGTTTTTTTGGTGGGGGGGAAGGGAACATACTAGTATGAGACGAGATGCACAAATCATGTACTGAAGCTCCTAAGATACATTACTAAAACTACTTGAAACCTTGGAAAAGGACAGTGGCCTTGACATGCAATTACGACACATTTTGGAAATGTGGGCTAGAAGTTGATTCATAGACTAAGAATTCTGTTGGGGAGAAATAAATTTCAAAAAAGAGGGTGAGAAAGATCAAGAGACAAGAAATTGTATTTGGCAGCACAGCTGTAGCATCACGTGCTACAACACATAATCAGCTCCATACTGTTTGATTTAAAAGAAGCCTTTGATATAAAGGATAAGTCAGTAATGATACTTAACGAAAAGATTCTCAAATGAACAATCCAAATTGACTCTAGGTCAGATTAGAGTCATCTGAAAGACTCCAAAATACCGCAAAACCACCAACCAATAAATATAATTACTTGATAAATTATGCACAAAGGTCATTATTATGATTTTCTCCTTGAGCATCTATTCTCTGAAAAACACTGCTGTTCTCATGTTTTCAGCCAAAACGTAGGATGATATATCTATCTATCTTTTCAAACACCTTCAGATCTAGCATTTACAAGGTAAAATCACAGCTAATATTCCAATCACCGTTTCGCACCAAAAGATTAAAAAATCAAACATCTAAGTATTATAAGATCTGAGAGTAGAAAGTTCGTTGAGGCTGCCAATCAATGTATGCTCAAATGTTAGACATCAGTACCTTCATAGGGGTGACATTATAAGTAGAGACACCAGTTATTGGAGTCGAACTTCGATTCTCAGCAGTGTAAAATGCAAGTGCGCTTTCTCCAGGCTTTACCCTTACCTACAAGGGAAAACCAAGGAAAAAATCTAGGACAACTGAGTAAAATTCCCATGTTGCAAAATGAGCATTTGAATGATTTCAAAATTGTGGATGTGATGCATTGATATTGAATTGCAAGTGGATCACCTCTCTTTGTGTTGGAATAAACTTCCATGGCATTCCATCAGCTACATCAGCGTTGAATTGCACAACAACTTCCCTACAAGGTTTTTAAATATTGAGTTTTGTATAAAAAAAAAAAATGTAAGCACATGTACAATCATCATGGATAAGTCAATAACCATATTTGTCGAATAAAAACATCCACAAAGCAGAGGATAATCAAACTCAAATAAATAAAAGAAGAATAAGAAAATTATGCATAAACCTAAACCTAGTAACTTCAAATATCACTCATTTATTCAGGATTCCATCCTGAGAATCCATGCTTAATTAAGGAAAGCAAAAGACTCGACTAACTGCTGCCCCTTCTAGTCACTAGGGGAAGCACCATATCCTCCACCAGATTGGTAAAGGCTGGTTCAGTCACATTGAAAATAGAGTGAAAGGTAAGCTGCATTACCAAGGATTTTTTTCATCAATAGGTAGGGCACTTTGCTCTGTATAGATCTTTCAAGAAAGAGTGGAGATGGGAGAACTTTTGCAGTTTTTCATTCCTATCCTCATTTCTTTATGATGTCAGAACTCTATTATTCTCTCAATGTAAGGCAAACAATAATTATGAAGGAAAAATCACATGAAAATGCAGATGTTCAACCAGCCAAGAAGATATAAAACAAAGATTTTAAAGGAAACAGAGTTCAAGATAGGCTTTGAATCTGAGAAGTAAAAACAACACCTTGTAGTGACAGTTCCATCTTTGGAATGCCGAGCAATCTTTTCTTCAACAGTCTAATGACAAACATGTCTTGTGATTATTGACAAATCACAAAAAGAGTAAAGCAGATGAAAAAAATGACTATAAACTAAATATAACCTCTTTTCGTTGAACAGTACCACCATAGCCAGTAGCCTGGCAGAATCTCCTATACAAAGGTACGGCGGCATAAGTACTTCCAACCATTGCAAAAACCAATGCTGTGAGGTATAAAAGCATCTTTCTTGATTTCTGCTCTGTTGAAGCATGAGAAGCATAATGACGCTGAAAGCTAGAAAACGAATTGGATTTCCAAAGACATCCAGAGCCAAAAGACTGAGGTTTCCGATACCCATTAGTCATATTTGAGCCATATCCACACCTTGGCATTAAACCCCACACACTAGCATAGCAGCTAGTATCAACTCTGGTATACTTATAATTCGACCACAGAACATCTTTTACGCATCTGGACATCAAGGTCACTAGAGGATTAAATAATGAAGATACAAAGAGAGGTTTGGCTTAACATTGAATGATTCTGGGTCATAACGTTTGCTCAAATATTAGATATATAGGATAATTACCTGGACTGTTGTAGGAGTGGCAATATATGGGTTCTACTTGAAAGCCTTGACAATGACATCCTTCCAAACATAAAAGGAAAGCAGTGGTGTCTGAAATCAGAAAGAGAAAAACATTTGTTATTTGATTAATTGCCTCTATTTTTGTCTCTTGTTTCATAAAAAGCATAACAAACAGCAGATGATTCAAACAGTTCCCATGTTTCCCTTAACTAATTTGTTTCCAGCTAGTAAATTGATAATTCACACTATATTTGCATATTGAATAAAAAGAGAGAACTCCAAACTCAAGGCTTCGTCAGATAGCAATTACAAAATGTATTAGTGGAAAACTACAAATAGAATGAATGCAAGTACCTATCTGTTTTAGTGATCACAATTACTAACTGAAGTAGATTCTGGTAACCTGAGACTATTGGCACACACAAAGTATAGCGAAGAATAACAAATCCGACATAGGTTTAACATTTCTTTTTGTGGAGAACAAATTTCAAGCCATCAAATCTAGAATTATCAAGAAACCATCACAAGTCAGAGAAATGAACGTTGAAAATGAATCTATGTTCATATTAACCGACAAGTCATATATCAATGATCCTATAACAATAATAATAATAACAAATTATTGAAAAAGAAAACATAAATTGCTCAACTAAGCCATTTAAAAAGCAGATATAATGCACTCACAAGTCGCATTCTTGGGACAACAATATATTCATCTCACACCTTAAGTCCATGCCTTCACTTTCATTATTTATGGGAAACCAATATTTACAATCGAAAGCCATATCATTTACAACAATCATATTCATAAGCACCCACAAGCGTGATGAATAAGTAATATTTATATATAAAGTTACATACCACAATTAACCCACAAGTCAGCAGCAAAAATGCAGAAGCAGCCGCAATTTTTCTCTCGGCGACTCAAATTTTCTGCATACTCAACAGCCAGAGAACTTAATTAATATAACTAACAGACATTACAACAAACACTTGGTGAGCATATAAGAACAACCTAATAAGGAAAGCATTCTCGCGATTCACGAATGAAACCGAGACCCAATGCTCAGTTCATCATCACCGAAGCTTTAAACATGAAATTAAAGTGAAATTAAAGTGAAATTAAACAAGTGGACAAATTTGGTTTAAGTTTCCGCGGCTTTTCTAATTTAATTAATTTTGTATGGTAACTGTTAAGCAGTGAAATGAAAGCTAATAGTGAGATCACCTTAGAACAGAAATTCTGGAAAATTAATACATAGAAAGAAAATTTGAGAGTGATATTTATCTGATTAAAGGAACAAATTAATGGGAGATAAGTCGAAAAATGAAAGAAATGGCGCCCCTTTTGGCAGCAAATTGAAAATATATTTTGTATGCGAACTATCTATCATATACGTATGAAGATAAAATGTTGCGTAATTAGATTAATTAATAATTATTTTAATTATAGTATTCTGATCTTATTAATTGCCACCTAAACTCTATCGAAACTTCTTAAATTACAGCTGCCATGTAATTCACATATTTAAAAATTAAATTTACTTCTTAATATTTAGAATAAAATTAACCTCTACAGAATACAGACGAGAGGATTTAACTTTATATAAATATAAATAGGTATTGTTATTATTGTAAATACAAATATAATTACTTAATAATTAAAAAATAAATAAGCATTGTATTACCTTGTATTGTTAGAATTGTAAATGTAATCACACGTGTTCATTAATGTTTATTATTACTTGCAGTCAGAGTGATGCTTAAATCTTAATTGCTTAGTCTGAGCCAGGCTGCGCCACGTAGCCAGCCCAAATTTGAAATATTTTGTTAAAGCCTTTAGGATAAATTTGTGGTGCAACTATGGTACCGTGCCACAGTTGCACCCAACCGTTGAATTTTTACTTATTTAAGTAGATCCCACTCATTTGAGTGGATCAAACGGCTGGTGCAACTGTGGCACGGTGCCACAGTTGCACTGTAGCCTGACCCAAGCCTTTAAGGTTATTTGTTATTTCAAATATTGCCACGAGTATATTTACAAAATTACCATTGTAGTTTGAACTTTTGAAAATCTCATACCACCTGTTTACTAATAGCTATATTCAATTAATTCAATTATTTATGTTTCTATCTGATAATTAGTGATTACCACATTATTATTTTACTCATGGGAAATTTAGACCCGGTTAATTTGGGCCTTTGAGCCACATTGAATTAATTAAAAGAGAAATTTTATTTTGTAATCTTTAAACTCTTTGTGAGGTAATTTGAGCCATGAAGTTTTTAAATATTGTCTCCTGAAGAGAGAGTAATGTGAATGATTGTTAGGATCTTAAGCAAATTGATTTATGCCAACAGTGTTAAGGTGGCTAAAATTAATTATCCTCTGACAAAGGGAGAAAAAAATTTAAAGAAAACAACAATTTATTATTATTAATAGGGAATATTGAGATAGCACACAATTTATTATTATATTTCAATTAAATGCAAATGGAACAAATGATAAGTAGCTAATTAGGGAAGAAGCTGAAGAGCTTCAATTTCCTTAAAAAATAAAACAAATAAATAAACCAATCTCAGCAACTCTGAAAAGAATAATTAATTAACGAACATAATGCAAATACCCAAAAACAATGCACACCATGAGAAGGTCTTGAAGATATATGACGAATTGATGATGACAAAAGAGATCATTGAGTGTGGGATTAGTCTATCAGCACTTGTAGCCGCGGGGAACCTTGGGCCTGCACTGATTCAAGAGCAAGTTGACAGAAAGCTTGGGGACGTCGAGCTTGATCAAATCCAAGACGTTGAGTTTGAGGGAAGTGCAAAGACAGACACGTGCTTGGATTCTTACCAAATCACCAAGGAGGCTGCAGCATGGATGGTTTGGAGTGGGAACAAGTTCGCCAAGGTTCACCTTTGCCAAACCATTCAACAAATCAACGCATGCATCCAACTTTAGGATATTCTTTGGACATGATGATGATGATGATGATGATGAAGTAGCTGATGATGATGGGATTGAGGTAGCAATAATAAGCACTGTGAAGAATAGTACAAGAGCTTTCGATGCTGGCGCCATTTCGAATGATATCTCTCTCAATTTAATGTTGAATAATATTTATGAGTAATATTGATTGTGCTTATTGAGATGTGATGAAAATAATGGTGAAGAGTTTTGGGTTTTTATAGGCTATCCATTTGGCTTTTAAAATTTTTTTAATTTCCACACCATTTACATGCACGTATATGGAATTATGGATCGTTGCTTTCACGTCGCTGGCACGAATAGCATAAAACAATTACTAATAAGGTTTTTAATTAAGTCCAACTAGATTTGGAGATAATGCAATAATATTCCCATCTAAAATTAATAACATTCTTTTTTTTTAAAAAAAAAAGTGGAGGATGGACAGAGTCCAAAACAGTTTTTTAGTCTCTTACTTTTAGGATTCGAATTCACATTACCAGTAAAAATGTATGCTTGAAAGCTATTCAGTTGAATTTTTAAAGATTTTTATTTTTATTTTTTTAAGATAGAGGCGTACATACAACTTAAATTAATTTTTTAACCATTTATCTTTCTTTAATGTTCAAACTCGGATTGCTAATTAAAAAAAAGTTTGAAAATCACTTTTTCAAGTCCTCAATTAAGCAACTGAAATTTAATAACACGACGTCCAATGTATAGTTAAGAAATCTACAAGTAATCATTCTTCGGCCACCTCACCAGCATATAAGGTTATGGAAACAACTATTAATTTGATTTGGTTGCAGAGCTGTAATGAGATCTTGGCGGAGAGGAAGCACATGTACTACAAGTTTACAACTAGATGGATATTTATATATATAAAATCACGTACAATATTATTTTTTGAATTAGATGGATATTTGTATAATCACTTCTTTGATTTTGTATAATTTCACTTAACATTTCAAGGATAAAAATGTAAAAGAAATTAAAAATGGCTTTGGCTAAATGAACAAAAATAACAACATAGTCTTTTGAGGCATATTTAAGAATACAATTATTCATGGATCAATTAAGTAACTAAATGAACTTTAGAGATGATAAAAGGGGGTTTTGGGTAAATAAATAAGAAGCGGAAGTAAAATATATAGACAGTACGTGAAAAATCTTTGGCTAAATTTTGTAGCATATATATTTAAATCTTCGGCCACAAGACCGGTATTATATCTTTCAGTTACATCAGCAAACATAAGTAAAATAATCAACATGATCCGAGGAAAAAAAAATATTGCTACAATAAAACATCTTCCATCTTACATTCAGTTTAATATTTTATCAATCTAATTGTAACATGTACTTCCTTGCCTCAATGGAAAAAAAGAGCAAAACTCACACTATCGTTTGACTAAAATACATCCAAATTTTAAGTGTCAACTTTCTTTTTTTTTTGCTAATATTTTAAAACACATTTAAGAGGGTTTCGATCAATTTAGTCAAACAATAGGGAACCATCAAGGGAGGTTTGATTAATTTTATCAAACAATAAGGTTTCACTCCTTCTACAGTAACCTAGTAGACAGTGGTGGTAAGCTCAAATTTTTTTTTATTCCTCCACCTCTGCCACGAGTACTCGAACTTGGAGGGCCAGAACCTTTATATTCTTGTGAGTTGCGGTGGTGTTTTTTGTTTATTTTTCTTATGAAATTAATAACGTATCTAGAGAATTAATTAGAGATGCGATATATAATGGTAAAGAGTTGTACTATTGACGCCCCTTCATTGATCATAAAAAACATCTATTTTATTATAGTTACAATTAAGGGCAATACAAATAAAATTAATACTAGATACATTTTTTCTTCTCTTCAATCTTTTTACCTATTATTGTCGTTCTGAAAGTTCAAATGTCTTTCACTTCAATGCAAAGGCATGAGGTCCTTCAGCTCAACAATTCTCTATAAGTACAAAAAAACTTAGAAAAAAAATGAATTTTCTATAAATTTTAAGACATACCAAATTTAATTAAGAGGAAAAATATTAAGTAGTATCCTATTCAAAGTAATTATAGTGCTGTAATAAAACAACAGTGAAATTGACCATCTGCAACAACTCTTTAGGCTTTTGTAAGTGGATAACTCAAAACTATGCCTTTCCCAGTATACTTTCTATATCCAGCTTCTACTCAGTGTTGTTCCTCTTCCTATGATAGAAGAAAATCTTGATTATCTCAGCTGGATAAACAACACCTTCAGGCATGGCATCATGAACAGCTGTGAGCGTGCGAGTGCAAGGTCTCTGAATAGCAGAACCTTTATTTTGTTGGCATGACTAGACTACCTCGAATGAAAAGAGTGTTTATGTAGAAAAAGGGATATTTTTGGTATTAAGTGAAGCATAATTAAAGGAGTTTTAAGAAGATTTTGGAAGGGTGCCAATAGTTCTATTCAATAGTAATAGTAAATTAGATTGAATCAAAGAATCATTTATATTTCAGTTGTCGAAAGATAATCTTCTGTCAAATTACTCGACAACAGCCGTGTAAGGAATGTTTTCTTATAAATAGAGCTCATGAGATGAATCACGAATTTTACAAGAGAAAAAGAAAATTGTGCCACTTTATGGATATATTTTCTCTTGAAACGAGAGTAATATTGATCGTTGAGTAATCGATTTATGCCAACCAAGTTAATAATGCTCTGAATCAACCGTGTTGAACAGTTGAAGAGAGTAGAGGCCAATATTAATCCTCTGACAAAGAAGAAATGAAGAAAACTGCAATTTACTAATTTTGAAACAGCACGAGCACTACTGTGTACTACTGCGTACACATTTCAAATTACATGGTAATGGAACAAATAATTAGAAGTAGACAAGGAAGAAGCAGAAGAGCTTCAATTCCTTAAAATAAATAAATATATAATGCACGAAATATCCAAAGAAAAAACACACAATGAAAAGGTCTTGGAGATGAGGATTAATTTAAAAAGAAATTATTTAGTGGGATTAATTTATCAGCATTTGTAGCCGCGAGGAACCTTGGGCCTGCACTGATTCAAGAGCAAGTTGACAGAAAGCTTAGGGATGTCGAGTTTGATCAAATCCAAGACGTTGAGTTTGAGGGAAGTGCAAAGACAGACACGTGCTTGGACTCTAACCAAATCACCAAGGAGGCTGCAGCATGGATGGTTTGGAGTGGGAACAAGTTCGCCAAGGTTCACCTTTGCCAAGCCATTCAACAAATCAACACATGCATCCAACTTTAGGGTATTCTTTGGACATGATGATGATGATGAAGTAGCGGATGATGATGGGATTGAGGTAGCAATAATAAGCAGTGTGAAGAATAGCACAAGGGCTTTTGATGCTGAAGCCATTTCGAATGATCTCTCTCTCAATTTAATGTTGAATAATTTTTGTTAGTATTATTGATTGTGCTTATTGAGGTGTGATGAAAATAATGGCGAAGAGTGTTGGGTTTTTATAGACTATCTATTTGGCCTTTTTAAAATTTTAATTTACATGCCATTTAAATATATATCGATCATTGCTTTCACGTCGCTGGCATGAATAGCATAAAACAATTACTAATAAAATTTCTAATTAAGTCCAACTAGATATGGAGGTAATGTGATGATATTTCCATCTAAATTTTATAATATTTTTTATTTACAAGAAGAGGATGGATAAGGTTTAAATTAATTTTTTAGTTTCTTTTTTCTAAGATTTGAACTTAGATGGCAAGTAAGGAAGAAAAAAAAAAAACTGCTTGAAAGCCACACTGTCAAATCCCTGAAAGCTTTTTTTTTTTTTTTTTTTAATGTTTAAGGAAGAAGAGTACACAAAATTCAAATCAATTTTGCAACCCTTCATCTTTTTTAAGATTCAAACTTGGGTTGCTAGTGAAAAGAAAATCTTTGAAAATCACTCGGTCAATCTCTTAGGGCAACTAAAAATTAATAAGTGAAAATCCAAAATCAAGAAATCTACAACTAATCATTCTTTGGCCACCTAACCGGCATAAAAGGTTATCGAAACAACTATTAATTTGATTTGGTTGCAGAGCTGTAAAAAGATTTTGCACCTTCGGGAGAGATCTTGGCGGAAGCACATGTAATTACAAGCTTACAACTAGATGGGTATTTATATTAAATCATTTACAATATTATTTTTTGACTTAGATGGATATTTGTATAATTACATCTTTGATTTTGTATAAACTTCACTTAACATTTCAAGGATTAAAATGTAAAAGAAGTTAAAAAATGGCTTTTTTAACGTTTACAAAACTAACAACATAGCCTTTTAAGGCATATTTTAAGAATACAATTATACAAGGACAAATTAAGTAATTAAATGAACCTAAGGGGTGAAAAGGAGGTTTTGCCGGAAATACTAAATAATAAACAAGAAGGAGAATTAATGTAGATTTTTAAGTGTAAAATATGGGATGGATTAAGTGATGAGCTGAATTTTTAATGAACACTTAATCAATACTCAGAATTTATTTTTTATTTTTATTAGTTTTATTTATACTATAAAAAAATCATTGATTTAATAATCAGCAAAAATTAGTTCAAAAATAAATTCTTTTCAATAAAGTATTTGGTTAAATTTGTAGCACCTAGTTTTAAATCTTTGACCAAAAGACTGATACTATATCTTCCAATCATCATACATGAGTACAATGTCATCATGAGCCGATTAAAAAAAAATGGCAATAACAAACATTTTTTTTTATCTTTTATTTAAGTTAAAATTTATAAATCTAATTGTAACCCGTGCGCTTCCTTGCCTTAGGGGGAGCAATCGGTTTGCTTTTGGGCTCAGCTTTTATTTTGTGCTCCTAAGGGCGAGGAACCTACCTTTTTAATCTATTTATACAAACATGTGCTTCCTCCCAAGGTTTATTGGTTGTTTTGGGAGCAGCTATTTTAATGTTGCGCACAAAGAACAGCAGATTGAATTGGAAAAGATTAAGGATAGAAAGGTGATGGTAAAAACCACTAATTTGTCTTAGTAAAAGAGAAGTGGGGATTAAAATAGTTATTTTGGTTAAAATAAACATAATAGTTAAGGGTGAGACTCAGTTAAACCTATCATATTATTCAATAAACCTATTTACTTAATAAATTCATTATCAAAATTTGAAATTTTATCTTTTTTTTTTTTCTATAAAGTCAAAAGTCAAGTATATACATAATGTACGGTTATCATCTTTACACTTATTAGCGAATTCTAGCTCTAATTTTTATTTTGTCTTCTGTCATGATTTTACAACCAAATCCTCCATTGTTAACTTGCTGTAGTGGATTAGAGCTATTCAAAAAAAAAAAAAAAACTTGCCGTAGTGGATTTTTTTTTCTTTTTCTGTCTTAACTGAAACACTATCTTATTTAAAACTCTTTTTTTAAAAAAAAAAAAACGCCCAGCGCATTGTTGTTTAGCTGTAATTAAAAAAAAATACTTGCGGTAGTAATTAGATGTAATTACTATTTTTCTCAATTTTGAGGGACATAGAGCAATGAATTTTTATATTTCTCACAACAGAAAAAGATAATTGCGACCTCTTATCAATATACAATCGTTTGAAGAGAGAGTAATAATAGTATGAGTGATCGTTAAGTAATCGATTTATTCAACCGAGTAACCAATGATCTGAGTCAACAGTGTTGAAGGGACAAATATTAATCCTTTGAGAAATTAAAAAAAAAAAGGATACTTCAATTTATTAAGGTCAATTGAAATAGCACACAATTATACATGTACTATGACATTTCAATTACATGCAAATGTAACAAATAAGTAGATTAGGAAGAAGCAGGAGAGCTTCAATTCCTTAAAAAATAAATCAATAAATAATGCATGCATGAAATACACAAAAACAAAACACACCATGAAAAATATCTTGAAGATATGATGATTAATAAAGAGATAATTCAATATGATCAATTTATCAGCACTTGTAGCCGCGAGGAACCTTGGGCCTGCACTGATTCAAGAGCAAGTTGACAGAAAGCTTGGGGATGTCGAGTTTGATCAAATCCAAGACGTTGAGTTTGAGGGAAGTGCAAAGACAGACACGTGATTGGACTCTAACCAAATCACCAAGGAGGCTGCAGCATGGGTGATTTGGCGTGGGAACAAGTTCACCAAGGTTCACTTTTGCCAAGCCATTCAACAAATCAACGCATGCATCCAACTTGAGGGTATTCTTTGGACATGATGATGATGATGATGATGTAGCCGATGATAATGGGATTGAGGTAGTAATAATAAGTAATGTGAGGAATAGCACAAGGGCTTTTGATGCTGAAGCCATTTCGAATGATATCTCTCTCAATTTAATGTTGAATAATATTTGTGAGTATTATTGATCTTGCTTATTGAGATGTGATGAAAATAATGGTGAAGAATATTAGGCTTTTATAGGCTATCTATTTGGCTTTTATTAGTTTTTAATTTCCAAACAATATACATATATATGCCGATCATTGGTTTCACGTCGTTAGCATGAACATCATAAAAAAATTACTAAAATTTTCTAATTAATTCCAACTAGACTTGGAGATATGCAATAAGCCCATCCAAAATTAATAATATTTTTTCAAGATATTTAAGAATTAGGAGGGCGGTCAAAGTGAAGATCAATTTTTTAATCGCCTGCTTTTAGGATTTGAATTCACATGAATACTGAAGAAAAAGCCTACTTAAAAATCATTAGACTAATTTTTTTGAAACATTTTCTCTTTAAGTAGAGGACTGAACACAAGCAAAATCAATTATCTAATCTTGTACCTCCTGTAAAATTCAAACTTGAAATACAAATAAAAATAAAGATTATTTAAAAACTAGTCAGATTAAGCCCCTAGGGGTAATCTAAAATTATTAACATGATATCAACAACAAATCTACAACTAATCATTCTTTCGCCACCTCATCAGCATATAATGCTATCGAAACAACAATTAATTTCATTTGGTTGCAGCGTTGTCATAAGATTTTGCACGTTAAGGAGAGATCATAAGGGAGGAAGCACACGTAATTACAACGAGATGTATATATATAAAATCATATACATAAAATATATATTTTTTCCAATTAGATGGATATCTATACAATTACACCCTTGACTACGGACAAACTTCAGTTAATATTTAAGGGTAGAAATGTAAAAGAAATTAAAAGATAGCTCTTTTTAAAGTTGATTAACAAATATAACAACACAGAGTTCAAGGCATATTTAAGAATATTAGGTTCGATTAGATACTTAAACGAACTTTAGGGATGAAAAGGGAATTTTTACGTAAATAAATAAGAAATAGAAATAATTATGTAAAAGTAGACCGAAGTGAAAAATCTTTGGCTAAATTTTGTAGCACATATATTTAAATCTTTGATCACAAGATCGGTATTATATCTTTCAACCACGTCTTCAAACATAAGTGAAATGAGGGAGCAATCTAGTAGAGTAGGGCAACACTTAAATTTTTTTTTTTTTTATTCCTCCACTTTCTCATGATTCGAAACTAGGGTGGCCAGAACCTTTCATATT
Source organism: Citrus sinensis (assembly GCF_022201045.2). Classification (NCBI taxonomy): domain Eukaryota; kingdom Viridiplantae; phylum Streptophyta; class Magnoliopsida; order Sapindales; family Rutaceae; genus Citrus; species Citrus sinensis. The sequence continues at coordinate 20,429,945 of NC_068560.1, forward strand.
ATTGTGACTTGTGGAGTTGTTTTTATTCTTATACTTTGTTGATCTTTGAGTTTGTTCTATTTTTCTTATGAAATTAATAACGAATTTCGGGAATTAATCAGATATGTGATATATAATAGCAAATAGATTGAAACAAAGAATTATTTATGGATTTCTCTATGATGGTGTTAAAACAATTATAGTATTAATCATGGGATTATTGTGAACCGTTTGATTTAAAATGAAGCACCCAAACCCTTGATTTATCTTTAACATATAGTTATCAGTTACCCAAATTATAAGTAATTCCTTAAATTTTAATTTAATTTAAGTCTAGCTTATATCCTATTATATATGAAGATAAATCATTATATATATGAATTTTTTTTTTTACTTTTCACTAGCGTATAATTTATCAAAATCAACAGTATTACATTACGAGGTTTATATAAAGGAGATTGTTATCTTACATTATCATGTAATATGCATGATTATTCCACAGCCATTGGATGAAAATCCAACGGTTGTGGAAATATAAGATAATAAATCATGTTATTTTCGCAACCGTCGGATGAAGAATTATGTATGTTACATGACGATGTAATATAACTAAAACTTTATATCAATCAAGCAATGTAATTATAGTTTAGTGATATAAGATAAAAATACAATTTGTTTATGAGTGAAACTTTTTAACAAGTGTGTATAGGAAATAATTTATACTACGTAACTTTTATATCGTTTATAAACAAATAGTATAATTAATTATATTTAATTATATTTTGTACATATAAAATACAAGGCATTAAATAATCAGATTTTTGTGGTATTTAGTTGTTGTATTTGAATTAATTTTTCTTCTTTTCAAGTTGTAAACCTTTCTCTATCCTATTTAACTAGTATGATTTCTTTTCTTATCCTTTATCAAATTTATGTTATTTAACTAGTAAAGAGTTAACTTTTCACTTTAATTTTTTTATTTGTCTTGACTACTTATTATAAACAATAGATTTAATCTAATAGTCCACATTAATCCCTCTTGATGTTGAGATTTTTAGACATCATCATAGAAGGGCCCATTATTTATATTTTACTTTTAGAAAGATAACCTTCTGCCAAATTACTCGACCCTAGCCATATAATGAATATTTTCTGATAAATTGAGCCATCGATTTTATGTTTCTCACAAGAGAAAGAGATAATTGTGCCATCTGATCCATGCATTGGCGCCTGAAGAGAGAGTAATATGAATGATTGTTAAGTAAATCGACTCATGCCAACAGTGTTGAAGTGGCTAATATTAATAATCCTTTGACACAAAAAAAAAATTAAAGAAAACAGCAATTTATTATTAATATTGAATTGGCACACAATTGTGTACTATATATTACATTTCAATTAAATGCAAATGGAACAAATAATAGGTAGCTAATTAAGGAAGAAGCCGAAGAACTTCAATTACCTTAAACAATAAACAAAAAAATAAACCAATTTCAGCAACACTGAAAAGAATTATTAATGAACATAATGCAAAATACCCATAAACAAAACACACCATGAAAAGGTCTTGAAGATATATGATGAATTGGTGATGACAAAAGAGATCATTGAGTGCGGGATTAATTTATCAGCACTTGTAGCCACGAGGAACCTTGGGTCTGCATTGATTCAAGAGCAAGTTGACAGAAAGCTTTGGGATGTTAAGTTTAATCAAATCCACGACGTTGAGTTTGAGGGAAGTGCAAAGACAGACACGTGCTTGGACTCTAACCAAATCACCGAGAAGGCTGCAGCATGGGTGATTTGGTGTGGGAACAAGTTCACCAAGGTTCACCTTCGCCAAGCCATTCAACAAATCAACACATGCATCCAACTTGAGGGTATTCTTTGGACATGATGATGATGATGATGAAGTAGCTGATGATGATGGGATTGAAGTAGCAATAATAAGCAGTGTGAAGAACAGCGCAAGGGCTTTTGATGCTGAAGCCATTTCGAACGATACCTCTCTCAATTTAAAGTTGAAAAATATTTATGAGTATTATGATTGTGCTTATCGAGATGTGATGAAAATAATGGTGAAGAGTGTTGGGTTTTTATAGGCTATCTACTTGGTCTTTTTAAATTTTCAATTTCCATACATTATGTCGATCATTGCTTTCACGTCGCTAGCATAGGATAAAACAATTACAAATAAAATTTCTAATTAAATCCAACTAGATTTTAGAGATGTGTAATAATCCCATGAAAAATTAATAATATTGTTTTATAGAGATTTGAGGATTACCAATGCTCAAATTAATTTTTTAACCTCTTATTTCTTTAGAATTGAGATTCAGATGGTCAATTAAAGAAAACCTAATTGAGAACCACTTAGTCGAGTAACTGTGAGCTATTATTTATTTATTTTTTATTTAAGGTAGAGAGATAAGTACAACCCAAATTAATTTTTAAGTTCTCTACCTCTTTTAAGATTCAAACTCTCGGATGACTAACTTTAAACACCCCCTGGTCAAACCCCTAATGGCAATATAAATGAATCGCATAATATCGATAATTAAGAAATCTACAACTAAGCATTCTTTCGCCACCTCACCAGCATATAACGTTATCGAAACAACAATTAATTTCATTTAGTTGCACCGCTGTAATGAGATTTTGCACGTTGGGTAGAGATGATGGCAGAGGAAGCACATGTTGCAACGACATGAATATATATTAATTAATATAAAAAAATAAAAATCGAAGCTGCTATTCTTCTTGTAGATTCAAAGATCGATCGATGTTTAATACTACAATATTGTTACAGCTCGTGGAAATGATGAAGCGTGTGGGTTCTTAAACCGAACCTTAGGGATGTAAATAATAGAGGAAGTAAAGTAGACAGTAAAGTGAAAAATTGGCTAAATTTTGTAGCATATTTACATCATCAAACATGAGTAGAATAATCACCACGAGCCCTAAAAAAATTTGCAATAATAAACATCTTTATCCATGTAGTTTTAACATGTGTTTCCTTGCAATAGGAGTGACCCAATGACTTTCTATCTCTCTATTTAACTAACTACTTAGGTTCGACTTTTGGGAAGATACCTACCTTCAAAAAAAATAATGAAAAAAAAAAGAAAGTGCTTCCTTCCAAGGTTGCTTGGTTGATGAGCACATACAAAGTTTATTAGTTTATCAATAATTATAATTCCAGCCTCATAATAAATTTTAATGAATAGTTGACATGAGGCACCGCCACATTACTTGCGGCTTAAAATATTCTATGGAAACCTTAGTAACACTATTTTAATATTCAATTAAAAAGATTATTTATTACTCATTATTTTGATATGATATTATTCTGAAATTATGATCATCTAATAAATAAAATTTACTAATTGCAACTAGAATTAGAGATGAAATATTCCCGAACAATTTTAACAGGATATCGCTAACCAATCATTCTTTCGTCACCTCAACAAAATATTAATTTCATTGGAATAAGGTCTGCACGTTAGGGAGAGATCTTGGAAGGAGCCATATTTTGCAATTATCTGGAAAGATAGATATTGAATAAAAGTTAAATTAAGATGCCATGCATTGTACATTTAAAATGAATGATGTTTAGTATAGCAACTATTATTTCTATGTTCTCAAAAAATCTAGTAAAATCGGTACTTAAAAAAGTTCGAAGAATCTTCATGCAATAATCTACATTCGTCATGCCTGCATTATTGTATTAGACCCGAAAATTCTTTCTTGACTTATCTATCATGTGGGAGCTTTATCATCTTCATATAATATAGAAAGAGAAAATAGAAAACCTATAAAGGAAAAGATAATAGCCGTTATTTCTTAGTTTTAGAATTGAATTAAACCGAAATAAAAAATTCAATTTTTTGAGTGATGTGATTATGAGATACCATTTTTCTTCTCATTTGAGAAATTATAGGGCCTATAGAGTTAAAAATAAAAGTAAATAAAATTTAAAAAAAGAAAAAAAGAAAAATGTAAAGCATAATTATTTGAAGTAAAGGGAACAACAAATATTGTGTGCTGATCGCTTTTCAGTAGAGAAGGTCCTACCGGGAGTCGAACCCAGGTCGCTGGATTCAAAGTCCAGAGTGCTAACCACTACACCATAGAACCAATGCACAGCAGAAAGTTCTAATATGTAAATTAACCTTAACATTTGCCTAGAAGGTCCACAAGCCCACAAAGCTGCTCAAGGGAGTGGCCAATTTCCTCAAATTGGCCAGTCGCTAAGTAAAAGGTAGAACCATAAATACTATCCGAAATAGTGGAAGGTGCTTGATAATATTCCATTCCTTGAAAGCCCATGAATGTGCTTGGATTTTCCGCCTTGTATAAAAGTAAAATACAGTTGTGACTTGTGAGTTGGTTTGGGTGTAAATGAATCAATACAAAAATTTGCTAACTCGTTTCTCTCTAATAATCTCCACTGCCACTGCTTATGCCACAATGTTATGAGACAATAGACTGTGTATTCAACAGCAGCCCCGACAACCTCTTCTAGAACCCAGATGTGAAATGATAGCTGCAATCTTTTCAATATTTATATAAACCAAATGAGCTGTTGATATGGAAATGGATTTCAAATTCAAAGACACACTGCTTTCTCGATCTAGAAAGTAAAAGCAGAAACTCGAATGAGAAGCAAAAATATCATGACATACAAGTTGACGAGTTACTGAGTAATTGGTATCTGATTCCTTGATATAAAAGGAAACACAAATTGTGGTTTGTTGCTCTCATTTTCATCTTGAATCAAACAAATCGGTATATTGCTCTATTTGATTTCTAAGGTCACATCTGTAGTAAAATTGAAAAGAATGGATTTCATGTACATAAATGCCTCAGTTACAATAGACAAAAGTGAAACTGAGAAGAAAAAATTCCCGTCTATACCTGCCAGGCGCCGAACGAAATAACATCTGAAACTCAGAACTCATGGAAACTGAAATGATCCTCCAATTTGTGTAGTTCCTGATGGAGGATTAATAGCCACCCAAAGTAAGGAAATGCAGACTGCAAGAAGCCCTGACCAAACGAATACAATAGTAGGCGTCTTGCCTCGTCTTCCCATTAGTCCCTTTGCAAATGGATACAGATGAGCCAGAACCCAGAAGCTAAAGAACACTCCTCCTACCAACTGGCTCCATTGAGGTTCGGCACTGTATATTGTTCGGCTAACCGCGACTGCTATTGCAATCAAGTTAACCATTATGATGGTGAGTGGTGGTATCATCAGGGAAGTCCACTTGAAAATATAGAGATCAGCAAATTCGTCATCTACATCTTCACCGACAGACTTTGATGTTAGTGTGAACGATATCTCAATGCCTGCAATCACCTTCAGTAGTCCCTGAAGCACGGCGACAAGATGAGCACTTGTGCCTCCTATTAACCAAAACTGCTCATTTCGCCACCATTCTTCTAGATCAATGCCAGACCATTTGACCTCAAGCACCGCAAGCAAAGAAAGGGTCACTGTGATGGCGAAGAGGTAAACAAGGAAGGTTACATTGAGAGTCTGAACTATGAACTGACCAGAAAAGAGGGAAAGTGCAGGAAGGAAGCAGTAAACAATGAGAAAAATTGAAGTGAACGGGTAGATTCCAACATTGAGGTAGGCAATTCTTTGCAGAAGCTTTAACCTGGAACTGCCCAGTAAGGCATTGTTACGAGAGAAGAATATTTCGACAGAACCTGTCGCCCATCGCAAAACCTGATGAAGTCGATCAGTGAGATTTATAGGAGCAGTCCCATGGAAGGCATCCCTCTTGGTAACACAGTACACTGACCTCCATCCGCGGTCATGCATCCTATATCCTGTAACAACATCCTCTGTCACTGACCCGTAAATCCACCCAACACTATCTCCCCATTCAGTCTTGTCTTCATACCAGCAAGAAATGACATTGATTGCCTCTCCAACTGTTGATGGAACAAGAGGCTCCCGAGGAGCAATGAGAGAACCAGGCGGTCGTCCATTTTTTACGGATGGATGATCAGCAAGGGGCTGGCCTTGAAATGCTGCCACTTGGATAGAATCAAGAAGCATGCTAGAGTTACCAAATTTCTTAGGAATAAGAGCAATATTCATTTCCCCATCATCATAGTTCTCCTCTGGGGCAACTTCAGCAGTAGAACGAGCAGTTGCAATCTTTCGCTTTCGTGGGAAGAAGCGGCTCAACCAATTAGTCCTTTCTATTGACAAAGGAGGTTCAAATCCATAAAGGGCAGTCCGGCGAAAAAGGCATCCTGTTCCAACATAAACTGGACCCTGAAGGCCATCAAGGGCTCGCATGTTAGCATCAAAGAAAACAGTGTTGTGATTGGCATAGCGATCAGATGGATCAATTCCTTCAAACCTCTGAGGGAACTGGACATAACAAATGCGATCCCCTTCACCATCCATCATGTAACACATACCTTCTCTCAATGCTGGGGAATAGAAAATGTAGTGGTCACAGTCTAGATTAAGAATGAAGGGGCCATTGGACATGATGGCTGAGGCACGAACCAGGGCATTCATAGCACCAGCCTTTTTATTGTGATCATAACCAGGTCGTTTCTCACGAGAAACATAAACCAGCATGGGAAGGCGAATATCCACTTCACTTAGATCCATGGAATTCATATCAGCTGCAGTACCTTTCAAAGGTTCATCACTAGGAGGATTCAACATCACCTGAAATGGATATAATTCAGCTTTAGCATACTTATTATCAACTGTCAGGGCAAGTTACCATGTAGCTTTTATATAATGTGGTAGTAGCTAAAGTGAAAATGTAATTAGTATGATCCCACAAAGAAGAAAAATGTTAAATACTTTGGACAAAACAAAATTTCCAATAGAACCTAATCCCATTCAAATAGAAAAACATATCAGATTGGACAAAGATCCTTATTTTCATCTGTTAGAAGGCCAAAAAATGACTCTATTGCAAATTATCACCTGTATAATACTGGCATGATCACCCCTAGAATGCTCAGGAGCAGGAATTGTCCATGTGCCTGGCCAATGGGTTCCATCAGCCATCCAAGTAGCTTTTGTAATCTTCGGAATCTCCCTGATCTCATCATCTTTGTTTTCCCTCCAACGCTTCAAAGCTTTGACCTCCTCCCTGGTGTTATAGGCATCAGAGCGTCGCCTGATTGAATCAGAAAGTGCATTGACTCGAACCTTGAATTCATCATATTCATGTTTCACACGCCTGCGATCTCTGACAAAGTCTGGGCGCACTTTATTTTTATAAGGATCTCTCTTAAGACCGAAATAAGATTCTGGATTTCTCGGCTCAATATCATGTTTTCGACAGAAAGGAACCCAGATGCTGGCAAAACTAGCCGCTTCTGCCATGGCCTCAAAGGTAAGCAGGGCTCCTCCATCATCTGATACATAACATGACAGCTTCTCAACTGGATAATCAGCTGCCAGAATTGACAGAATGGTGTTTGCAGTTACAAGAGGCGGTTCTTTCTCCGGATCTGCTGTAGAAACAAAGATATCTACGCCAGGGAGATCAGATTTTCCCGCAGGATTACTGGGATTTGGTGTTTCAAACTTCTCTTTTAAAACATCAAGGTCAGCAAAACGATTAACAGGACAGAATTTTGGAAGCTGGTCAAGCACCCAAGAGAAGGCAAACCAGAGTTCACAAACCACAGACATACCCCACAGCCAGATTGCATCTTCATTAGGATTTGTGATCCTCCATTCCATAAACAATGCATATGCCACAATCCGGCCAAGTATTAACAACCTGAAAGATCAATAGCGAAAAACAAAAAAAAAAAAGTGTAAGCATGCAATTTTTTTATAAACTATCAAGGTTATTGTACAGAAGACCGGATGAATTTTTTGGGGAAAAAAAAGGCAAAAGACAATTCTAATGAAAACCCATGTTGTCTTGTAAACATACCAAAAATTTACCAGCATCTCAAACATTTTTGAATAATAAAGGGAAGTTTATCTGAAATTTTAAAAATTTTACAGCAGAAGTACAAAAATGGTTGACTTAGTGCCTTTAAATAAAAAACACCTTTGAATGATAAATTATGAACAACTAAAAACATGTCATAGAAAATGAACATGCAACTTAAAATTCCTTGAAATAAATATGAAGCAACCATTCATCTTTTATGTACATAAACAAAAAACAATGTAGCAGAAAAAAAAAAAGAACAAATATCATACCGGTATGGAAAGAGAATTTTAGTAGACACATTCAATTTGCGCGTAAGTGGCTTCCATTGCTTCTTAGACAACTCTTTAGGTTCACCAGCATTATCCCCATTCACATCATCCTTGGGCCACACGGCATTTCCATACCCGTAAGTCTTCTTTGTTTCGTATAAAAATTCAGTATAATCAAACTCATTGTTCTGGTTCCTTATCAACCCTGACTCTGTTGATTTCACCAAAGACAACCTCCTCTCTAAATTGAAAGACTGCTGCTTGTTATCCACTGACATATCAACCAAATTCCGTTCACCACCATAAGCCTCTTTACATCCCGGACAAATTCCATCACCAGTCCTTAATGCATCTCTATAACAATCCTCACAAATCTTGAAATCACAATCGCAAGGGAGTACGTCTACACCCTGAGCATCAGTCGTAATCCTAGAATTGCAACCCGGTATGGAACAAAATGACCCTTTTGAACCAACCATCTGGATATGACTAGTTTCACTCCCAATCACCCTGTCCTTCGAAAGGGCACGCGTAGCACGATTATGGCCACCAGTAAACAAAGAACTCGACACAAATTGCTCTTCGCTTCCCCGGGTATTACAATCCAACGGTTGGTGATCCGGCGTGGGAGGCATGTGAACAGAGTAAGTTGCATACTCAACATTACTCAATTCACTATCAAGATCCTCCATTGAAGAACTAATATGATGAATCGTAGGCTGTCTACTTAAACCATGAGAAGAATCATTACTTGCCATTTTGTTTTCTTTCTGAAACTTCAAAAAGGAGAACATTTTTTTTCTTTTAAATTTTTTTCAGAAAGTATGAACGAACTAGACACTACACATAGTACATGCCACAATGATCAAAACAGAGGAGCAGTAAATATATATTTGATACTCAGAAGACTCGTTCTACATGATAATAAATTAAAATAATGAAGACGAAGCCAGCAAAGAATAAAATCAAAGAGGCTTACCTTACCTATTTGAAAAAATCCAACAAGTTAGCCAAGGCAAGGCAACCCAAGAAAAATCTCGACAAAGGGTACAAAACAAAACCAAAAGACCAAGTCCAGTCCTGTCTCCTCAAGCCGTACTACCACCTACTACCAATAGTTAATTTATTTTTTTCCCTGTAATAATAAAAAATCACTAGAGTGAACGGCTCTCAAAAAACGGCCATGAACTTGAATGCTTGCTTTGGTATATAATCCGAATGAATTTACAGTTTTGGTACGGACTCTTTTAGAAAGATTATAAAAGTTATCAGAGATCTGCGGGCTATAGAAAATGAGAAGACGGGGGTCTGAACTCGAGAAATAACAGAAGCAGAAAGAGACTGCGAGTGTTTATAGAGGACGTTTTCGGGATTTGGCGTGTCTAGTTCAAGCCGCAGTTTACGCGGTTCTTGGGTTGTAATTCAATGTGGATGCAGACTTTGTGTTTTTGCTACAACCGGCTGATGCATGTATAAGGCTTGTGCTGAGTTACATGTGTGTAACTTAGGGGATCCCAAACATAATAATATAATTCCTTTTTTAACCCTATTTCCGTAGAATTCGAATTAGGTTAATCAGTAAAAGAAAATTAATCATTTAAGTTTTTAGGGACAAAAATAATTCTTTTTTATATTATTATTGAACCAATCAATTCTTCCTAAGAAAAATAAATATCATCTAATTATTCACTAATATATAGATTAATTTTCAATAATTTAATTATATAATAGCAAACCTCAATCGATTGAGCAAACACTCTTAGTTGAGTGCTACTGTGCTAGATACTATTGATTTTTTTTTTTTTACATTATAGGATTGATTTTTTTAAATATATAAAAATAGGCACAACTTATTTTCATGTTTTATATTAAAATTCAATCACTGATTTAAGAAGTTTCGATAAACTTTTAATTGTAAATGTTAGTCGATTGTAATGTAATTTGAAAGGTAAAATAATAATAATAATAAATAATTCATCTACCATTTGATTTAGAAATAGTTGTTGGAGTATTAAATATCCATAGGATAATGAAAATCTTGTTCTCTTCATGTGTTGTAGGGCTATTGATCTCTTGATTTTTGTTTGAAAAGTTAGGCTACATTTCATTACATAAGGCATTAATTGTCCCTTTAAATACGGTTGAATTTTTTTAAACAGCAAGATTTCGGTTAAGTCACGTTACTTAAACTCTTTAATTGAAAGATTTAAGTGTCCATCGATTAAAAGATTTGACTCATTTGTCAAGACCCTAATAATAAAGTTGGTCAACAATGAAAATAATGTTTAAATTGGATGTTAAAGTTATTAAACCTAATTAATAATTACGAACAAGAAACTCATGGTGCAATGAATAAAGAGAGAAAAATGACGATCAACGTTAGGTTATGAATCCAGAATTTGTGCACAATTAATCAAACATCTTGAGTTTTGTGAGTTTAATTCTTTTTACTTGTTACAATGTCAAAATGAAGTCAATGCTTCTTGATAGTATATAAGTTAATAATTTTTTTTTTACTGATATTACAATTAACTTATTGCAATTAGACTATTATCGATATTATAATATTTATGATATTTACAATCAGACAATTATTAAGACTAATTTACAATAAATCTTACACTATCTATATATTTACCCTCATTAATATTCGAAAGACGTTTACTCCACTCATTTTTCAAAAGAGAACAAACTGCGTTCACTTAATTATGGAAAGAGAAACGAAGTCCCTATATTACAATATGAGGACTCGAACTCATGCTCTCACATACAAGTTGATAAATTGAATAAATATCAACGGTCTATTTTTTATATGCTCTAAGTACTTGATTCAATGATTTTCAAACATGTTTATTTTTTTATTGATTTTTATTGTTATATTTTGTCATGAAATGTGATAAAAATTAAGACAATAATGTAAATAATCAAATAAGCAAAATTTTAAAAACATTCAAATAATACATATATTAAATAAGTTATAATTTAATAATTCTTTTTGCATTTTTCTATTGTAATATGAAATATTTTTTTTCAAAATTTTCTTTAAATATTGTAGTTATTAATTTATTGTGACATTTCTTAATTGTTTACAATAAGTTATGACGTCAGGATTACCTGACAGTCCACTCGAGCGTTGGAATTGGTGGTCCCCATCAACGGTCACAATGGAGGATGTGTCCGTGATTTTAGAAGATCCGGTTGCAGAGAATCGAATCCGAGGAAGCGTGGCCGCGGCAACTGTGAGCTGTGTTTGATTGTATCCACTTTTCCACTAAACGAGGTCAGAAGATAAACATTCCTTTCCTTTTTTTGGTTTTGCAAAAACAATTAATTTACAGCCGTCGGATTTAGAGCATTTCTAAATTTACAATAAATCTTTTCAGTCTAAATTATTTATTTTATAAATGTATTATGTATTAACCAATTTTAGTGCGAGTGGAGTTTTGAATTCAAACGTTTTGTAAAAATTAAAAGAAAAAAAAACCTTTTTTTTTAAATCCCAATAATAATCTTCTATGTTTAAGTTCATGTTTATAAATCTAATATGACATCTTCATGTAATGATATAATAAAAAAGGCATTGATAATACCTAGGGTAGGATCTCTATGCACAATGGATTCCTTTCCCTATAGAAATGGTATCTAATTGCAATTTGAAACTTTATAATAATTAATTAACCTTTTAATCATATATCATCATTAACAAGAAGGTAAGAACATTGATTTCAATGTTTTATATATGATAAAAAATTCCAAACTAAGTATTTGGTTGGATTAACTTGCCAAAAAATTTGAGCCACCAAGGTTGAACTCAATAATATGATAATTTCAAAAACCCCTTTTAACTTTTGCCCATGCAAATTAACCTGTTGGCTTGTCACATTTAGGTACATCACATGTTAGCTTCCTCTGTCATCCAATTGCTCACTTTGTCAAGGGTTCAAGTCTTTATAGAGTGAAAAAAAAAGTACATTTTATTTGTTATTTTCGTGCTGAACTTTTAACTATAATATATTGAGATAGATTTCGATCGATATTAAATTAAATTTCAGATTTCGATAGATATATTGAATTGTATTTATATTATTATACCATCTAATTTGGTATTCATAAAATATTTAAAAAATAAATCTAAAAATCATTTTTTCTTATTTTTTATTTTTATTTTTATTTTTTATCATCTTCTCCATCACGAACTATGTTACATGAGGGCCAAATCAGGGGCAAATTCGTCTACTGGGAATTTATTTATAAACCTCCTGAAACCGAGAGCGGCGGGAGGAATGTCATGTGATAGGCACATTTCAGTTTTTCAGTTGGGGGCTCGGGGACACACGTGTGGGCCCATTTTATTTGATTACGCGATGATGGTTTTCACATGTGCGGGGGGCAGCCCATTTTCTAATCTCGATTCTCGATTGTCCGAAAGTGATTTTTGTTTGTTGGCGTGATTGCAGGATTGAACGAGGAAGATGGATAAAATATTATTTAATACAACCAAAATAAATTGTATAGTTTGTACTTTTTTTTATTAAATAATTTTAATGCCACTAAGATTATTGGTCCCATGGTAAAAACAGGGGGGGTTGTTTGTGGGTAACTCGTCAAACCTTGAAAATATTTATTTGAAAAGATAAAGTTAAATGTGAATAATTAAAATATGGCTTCGTATCTGTCAGCTACAGAAAATCTACACTTTAGGCGCTAGTAGATTGACTAAGATCCTGATATAAAATTATGCATCCAGAAGCAGCCAAAAACGGCAAATGATTACCTTACCATTTATACCATCTTGCTCATTGTTCTTCTTCTTCTTCTTCTTCTTATTATTATAAATAATAATTTTTAGTTCATGTTGTTAGTTGAGTCAAAGTTAAATAATTTTAAATTTGGATAAAACTTGCCAATTACTCCTTGGTTGTGTTGGTCAGCGCTCTTTTTCTTAATTTTGTAACGATAAAAGTTTTTATTTTACTCTCACGCACCAGTAATATTCCCATATTCTGTTTGTTCCTCGAACTATAATTTTATAGTTTTTTTTTAATAACCTATTAATTTCCTATTGGGGCGGATCATTTTTGGGACAAGTGGATCATTTATGATGAAAATGATGAATTAAAAAAAAAAAGATACATGAGATTTAACCTTGATATGACCTAATAAAATCTTATTTTTTTCTAAGATAAAGAAATAACAAAGCCATTTCCATTACCAGAAATACTAAGCTCACTAATGAGTAATGACACAAAATTAGAGAGAAAGCAGTGGAATGACTTTTGCTAGTAAAAAAATTTCTAAAAATTTAGGATTCAAAATTAATGACCATTATTCCAGGACTTTAGCCAACTAGGCGGTCAATATGCTTAATCATACTTTGTGGAATTAGGGGAGTTCCCACTTCCCAGATTGAATTTTGGTTATCGATTTGACACAAATTTACATTTACTATACCATTTTGAGGATTATTAAAATTTTCAATTTAACTCAACAACTATTGAATTTTCTGAATCAATAACTATTACGCCGTGAACGATTGGGCAGGTGATTAAAACGTTTTTAAAAATTATTTCATGTACCAAGCATACCGTCTTTTTTCTTTTTTTCGCAATAAATGTGCTGACTAATTCTTATGGGATACATAATATAAATATGAGAAGAGCTTCATTCCAATTTTATTATCTTAACAACTTTATAAATTATATAGCTTACAGAAAAACTTACACATGCCTACTGCTTATGCTTCGTTTAATAAAATATCCTTCAATTTTTGCCCACGACGAACTTGTCGATGCCATTTTGTTTTTAAGCTAATGGTTTGTTTTTCTTTTAAAAAATTGTGTTAATCCTTTAAAAAACTTACCCACAAAGTTTTAATTGCTAGAACAGTCTCATGCTTTTACATCATTTAAATGACATGATAAGCTTAGTTAATGAAATGACATTGAAGAAGCTCAAGAGTCCTATGAAACATGATCAATAGATGACATGGGCCGGCATCGTCTTTGTGATTTTTGATTGTCTAGTGCCAACCACAACAAAGGAAAGCATTATTATTAATTTATTTTAGTTTGTGTTTGGTTTGGATATCTACAAAATTCCACCAAGAAATGGTCTAAGAATGAATCAAAGATCAGTTGAAATTTTAATTATAATTAGTTGAGTAGATTATTGCTAAAAGAAGAAAACGACTATTCTATAAAACTCAATTTTTTAAAAAAATTAAATTTATTGGTACTCTATGATGAATACAAAGAAATTTTCATAAGCTCAACAATTCGGATTGATTGAGACATGTTAATAGTTTTCTTCTAATCAATCACAAAGGTCTCAGCCAACTCTTTAACCATTCTATAACATTTGTCGTAATGGGTTAATTTTCTTTGGATCAATCACTTGACGATTACACTTAATACTTTGTCAAAAGGCCAAAACATGTATATGTAAGAACCAGTCAACAAATGATATTATTAGGATTAGTTCAAATTTCTTTTTCGATTAATTTGTTTTTGGCTAATCCGTTTGTGCCAAATGAGTTTTTTTTTTTTATCTTATAAAATGATTGGGTTCGGCTGTGCACATTGGTACAAATTTCGTGTTCTTAGTTTAATTCATATTATAATTAAGTTTAATGTATACTAAAAAGTTTGAAATATTTTAGATTTTAAATTAACAAGTTGGGATACAAAATCATATATTAGGTTATAAGTAAAAGAATAATAAAAAAGATATAATTATAAGAGAAAATTATCAAAATCCCATGTGGTTTGTCAGATTTAATTATTTTCTCTCATGTTTCACAACCAATAAAAAAGTCTCTGCGGTAAAAAGATAATGCTAATTTTCAAATTTTGTATCTTAACTATTTTATTCTTATATTCAAAATTTAGGCCCTACAGGATTGAGGTTGAAGCGCTATAAGCAGCTTATATCATAAGTTTTGAAAAAAATGATATTTAATAAATTTATTAAAAACTACTTATTTTACAAGTTTTTTCGTTTTGTCTGCAACATTTAAACTTAGTAATGAGTTACTTTTTGTAAATAGCTTATGAAATTAACCACCCATGTCATTTTAAAGTTTCTATTATAATTTTAATATTTTAACGAAAAGACATTTATGTTTTATTTTTCCATAAACTCTAATATATAAATAAAAGATAATCCTAACTTTGTTTATTTTGAAAATTATATAGTAGAACAATATTTTCATAACAAAACTTACCAAATGCATGTATTCTATTTTTTAAACTCAAAATAATCTCGATAACACAATTTACTAAACATTAACCTAATTTTTTAATAAGTATTTTTTTATATAACACAATAGAAGCAACTTATTTCATTAACTGCTATAGGCTCTTAATCTTTATTGATTATTCAGTGGCTAGTGGCAACTACATACTCAAAGATCAAGTTTACTAAAAAGTACGTTAATCATAAGTATGATTCTAGGCCTTAGGGGTAAGATAGCAAAAGACACAAGAAAGTCGAAAGTTAACATAATTGTTTTTAATAGTAGGGGTATTTTGATGAGTTTTGAAATATGACAGCAGACAGAATTAATTTTTTAGAGAAGGGGAGAAAACAAATTCTAAAAATTATCACCAATTTGACTTGTAACAATCTAGCTAGCATTGCCATTTAATTGTTCTCAAGTATTTCATTATATGTTTGCTTTTGCGTGAATGTTAAATCTCCGAAACATATATATATATATATATATATATATATATATATATATATATATATTAATCTCAAACATGAATAATTGATTATTCGTACATAAGGTTTGTAATACGTATCTTCATAATGAGAATAGAACACTCCTAAATATTAAAAATGCCCCTCTCCAGTTTGCTTTGGTTGTTGAATATTGCGTGAATGTTTTTTGGGTGATTCAAATCCTTGGCAATGCGAGGATATTACTCAAATAGATTGCGATATCCATTTTGAACACACAAACAATGCGTCTTCATAGAATTCATGTTTTACTAAATATTACAGCCTAAGAGAGTTGCTTCAGTACTGTAGCGAAATTATTACATTGCGAACACAGGCATGTCAAATTTGTAAGGGGCCGATAAGTAATAGAAATAAAATTTTTGGAG
The DNA here is from genome assembly GCF_022201045.2 of Citrus sinensis. Lineage (NCBI taxonomy): Eukaryota > Viridiplantae > Streptophyta > Magnoliopsida > Sapindales > Rutaceae > Citrus > Citrus sinensis. The sequence goes on from NC_068560.1 coordinate 20,446,244, forward strand.
GCTAAAGTTAAAAAAAAAAAAAAGGGAAATACTTGAGAGTGACATGTAAAGTAATTAAAGTTACACGAGGCGATTCCCAATTTTATGACCTCAAGGTATCATTCGTCTTTGAATAATAGATTTCAGTAGTAAATAATTTTATAAGTTGTCAAATTTATCACCTAATAAATAAGTTAAATATCATCATTTGAGTTGAAAGTACGGAGATCATATTTAAAAGTCTAATATTATTCTAAAAAAAATGCTCAAATAATTTTTTTTTTCGTTTTTCAAAACTTGTGATTACCTACCATTGGAGAGATTTATCATGATTTATTCATAAAAAAAGATGAAGACAACTTGTTAAATACATGTCTAAGGATTAAATTATCTGATAACTTGAATGTCGACCAATGCCATGATATAGTGCTTAAACTTGGAGATTAAATATTGGAGGAAATTAAGAACTATGTTGCTTAAAACATTTCTGTTAATCCCATTTTTTCTTGATTCGCTTTGTGATTTTTATTTGATTTATTTCGGTATTTTGTGAGTTACTAATTTTGATGCTGAGTTAAGTTAGTGTACCTTTCTTAAAGGATCAAATTTTTTGATGAATACAGCAATTTATTCCCATCCTTTATCTCAATGAATATGCTATTTGGAGTCAGGTTTCCAATCATTAGGGTCAATAAATTAATTGAAAAGTTTCATTGGAAATATTGAGCACGTGCTTACTTTAATTGTTATCAGTGTCTTTGTGTTGTTCGAATTTTGACACTTTTTGCTCATTTAGTCATTCTCTCGTTGGTTTTGTCACAAAATGTACAAGTTTTAAATAGTTTTATGTGATTTTCTTGTTTCTAACAATTTCTGAAAGAAGCTGGTTTGAGGAAAATCTGATCTGAAATTATATTTGTGTTTGATATCTATTTGAGTTAGAAGAACAGAAGTTTAAAAGGAAATAAGCTCTAAGTTTTATAACAACTAATATATGTACAATCTTATCATAACACTTAAAACTTACAATTTGCTAACTCAGGTTAAATTAAATTGATTACTAGGCCCTGACTTGTTTAACCTTCTAACATCCCCTCAAGTCTAAATGTCTGTATGAATTAGAATAAAGGGATTATTTGCCTTAGTTTCATTGGCACCAAAATGCATGATAAGGTTCCAAACTTGAATAAGAGTTTCTATTCAAATGAGAAAGGTTATTGTAACTGGAGAAAAAATAATTTCATTCTTTGATGGCTTAAAAACCTTATTTGACTTAATAAGAAAGGTACCTAGACTTTAAATTTGAACAGAATTTAAGCTCCTCAATTGATTCCTTGCAATTGATAAAGTCTATCCTTAGCCACTCTTTATAACCGTCCCAGGTTTCTTGTCCTTAAAAAGAAAGAAATCTTTTGTAACATTCAATAAAGTTTTATTATTAATGAGTAATTTTGAAACACTAATGAGCTTTTTTTTTTGTTATGCATCGAACATGTAGAATATCTTTCAGATGTGGAATGACCGACATGAAAGATTTTGAGTTTTTGGACCATTACCTAAAATCACCTTCTCATCACCTTTATACTCAGCCCTCAAATTCAGACTATTTCTGCTGTCTACAGACCAGCCATGGTCTGGTCCTCCTTCTGGAGCATCGATAACATATGCATCTGGTGCTTGATTGATTACATTTTGTCCGATATAATTATCGTCCATGCGATGATAACAACCAGCTACTGTATGTCCATATTTTTCCAAAGTTTGACGAGTAATGGCTGTTGTTGTACTGCTAACTTTAATTCTTGTATCGAGGATGCTTATCAGCTTTTGGTCCCTGAGCAAAGTTTGCAATGGTATTGGTTCCAATTCTAAAGTTTGCTACAGAATTTAATTGATCAATTCTGCGTTTAATAGCATTGCAAAAACTTCTTGTAGGTATTATCTTAGTCTTGGAAGTTATCTTGACCACAATTGGATTGTACTCAGTGCCCACACTTGACAATAAATATAACCTCAGCTCTTTCTCAGTAATAGGATTTCCTGAGGCAGACAAATTATAATATCAGCAATATTTTTAATTTTGGAAAATAATCTGTCATGCCTTACAATTGATGTCCATAATTCATACGAAGTGTTATAGTCAATTGTGCTGCTCAAATCTTCCGTGGTGGTCAAAAGTAACCACCCCAAGAGAAGCTGATCCTGTATCCAATTGTATTCGCAATTCTGAATTAGGATTGATGACAACACTTTGATCTTGGTCTATAGCGATAGTATTTTGATTTGGACGTGGCATGGTGCCATTCAAATGTCCTTCCAAGCAATACGCTCTTATTGTTGGAAGAATTTGGGATTTCCATATGAGGAAGTCATGTCTATCAAGTTTAATTGTGGAAGGGATAACTTCTATCAAGTTTAAATGTGGAAGGGAAATTAAGGTTGTTTGGTAAAGTATTATTGATTTGGCTTGAAGGTTGTTCTGAGTTAACGTTGGAGGATTGGTTTGAAACAAAGCTGGCCATTATGATCGAATCCTGCTCTGAAATTATATTTGTATTTGATATATACTTGAGTTACAGACACTCGTATAAGTACGAAAGTCTAAAAGGAATTGATATAACTATACAATCTTATAACACTTACACTCACTATCTGTTAACGCATGCTATCTTAAATTGCTTACGAGGCCCCGACTTGTCTAACATTTTAACACCGTGAGGTAGCCCCTCACTTTGATAAAAATTACCATCACTTGAAAACATGAAGTCAAGACATGGACTGTGATTTGAATCTAATACCGAGTTGACCTATGTTAAGCTTTTTATAGAAATATTGTGATTGATAATTAATGAATAAAAAATAACACATAATTATATTTGAACTGTATATAACGCATGGCAGAAAGTTATAAAAGGTTTAGCACAGCTTAACTCAACAATGAATCCTAATTTGACCTGGATGTGTAGCGTCACCACTCACCCGGCTGTCAACGTTTTGGCCGCTCAAGTTAGGAGGATACAACCTCCTCTCATAGTGTGCTGTGATGGGTCATTGGTATCACCATGGCTAAGTTTCTTTTACCAGTACTTTGTCAAATTCTGGTTATGTTGCCAGTGCTTGTGAATCTTTGGCTTTTGTACTGCTTGTTTATGGATCCGTGGAAGTTAATTAAGACACGTACGTACAGCTGCTTAATTCAATCCATACAGTGATACAGAGTATTAAAGAAAATCTTTTTTTGCAGTTTTTATATACATAAACTAATCAGACCAAGTTCAAACGAAAGGAGAAAATGAAAGTAAAAGAAAAAGAAAAGTAACACAAACTCTTATTATTGTACTATATATATAACACATGGACTAAGCAAACACAAATTAATAATAAAACATCGTATATGGTACCATAAGCTAGCGTAACAGGAATCAAGCATCAGCCCAATATATTTCCATTTCACCCTGACTTTCAGGCACTCCCAGGGCTTCCCAAACAGCTTTTGATGCATCAACAATATTGTTACCGCATGGAGGCTGATAATCATGATCAGAATCACACCCCATTGTGGAGTCACATTCATCAACAACTTTAGCCTTAACACTCTGTCCATTACCATAGATGTTAATATACTTTAAGCACCTGCTGCCTTTGTTGTACCATCCAGTTGACAATGCCACAACTGGCTCATCATCTGGATGGTACTGGTTGTCGCATTCAGATGGGCCACCGCCGTCGCCGCCCTTCTGGAAGCTGTTGAGTGTTAATGTTGCCTTTGTGTGTCCGGTCACCGGTGGTGAGCATCTAAAAATGCTGTAAAGCTTGCCTTGTTTGCAGCAATCAGAGTAGTTTTCTTTATTGCACTGTCCTGGTGGAGGCTTCTTCCCTCTAATCTTGCCACTGGGGTTACAAGTACCAGCTTCAACACTGCTCAATATTGTCACAACTACAAGAAAACAAATGAGAAGAAGAACACAAGAGGAAAGTTGCTTCTTCATTTTGTGTATGTAACTTTTCTTCTATTAATTATTTCCTGAATCTGTTATAAAATGAATGATGAAAGACTTTACATGCAATAAGCTATATATATAGACGACATGAATGTGTGAACTTTTACGACAATTTTGCAGTCAAAAGTTTTAAGAATTAGAACATTTACTAAAGATAATGTACTGGTCGCAAAACCTTGGATTGGGTTTATATATTTATCACGAAGAGGATTAACATTAGAACATTGATTTGGATTTTATTGTGAGATGTTCATAAGAAAGTCAACTTAAAGAAAGGGCTTGCACCATGTGATGTTACGGTGCGGCGGCATAAACAAATTATAAATGAATCCATGAAGTGTGTATATATATCTATATATATAGAGAGAGAGAAAGAGAGAGAGAGATGTTCCAGTCCGAAATTTTAAAGTACGAAAAAGTTTTAAAACCGCATGGTTTTAAAAGTTTAAAACTGTAAGCCTTTAAAACTGTGTAGTTTTAAAACTTTTCCGGACTTTCTTACACTTTAAAATTCCTGACCAGAAAATTATTATTATTATTATTATATATATATATGCGCATACATATGCATAAATGTACAGCCAAAATAGAAGCTTCACATGTTTATAGGATTTTGAGTTTTAACTTCGTGATTGTGTGCAACAGGATGAGTATTACTAGAAATTCCAACATTTAAGTACTAATTTGACAAAATTTATTTGTTACAATTTTTTTTATTTTAATAACTAGAAAAGAGAGATTGAGGAAAAAATATTACTTGACAACCTTATGAATTTGAGAAAAAAAAAAAAACAAATGGGCTAATGGGCTATAAAAATAAAGTAACGGGATTACATCGAGTTTCAATAGATTTGCGGGCAAATTTCGCATGTAATTTTACACCGATGAATTTTATTATTTTGATTGCAATTAATCTAAGAGATTTCATAAACACAAGTAATAATTTAAATCCCTGCAGCGTTTGTAGTCTACTGGGAGAACCTGTATCCTAAAAATTGAGCGATTTGAGTCTTATCACCAACAAAAAATTATTGTTGATATTTTAGTTTGTCTTCTATTAATTTATGGGTGGGGCTGAATAAGAGTAATTTAAAAGAAAAGAAAGAAAAGACTGATCGAATATGATGAGATAAAATGTTACTTGGGCTATGGCCTAAGTACACCAGGCCCAAAATTATGGCCCAGATTACTTGTATATATCCATTGTCACCTTAAAGCACGTTAACATGAAAACCGTCTAATCTCGATGTCTTAGCACCACCACCACCACCACCACCACCGTCGTTATTATTATTGTTATTATTACAATACAATTCTATTGATTTTATTATTAGAAGAAGTGTACATAGACCTTTCTTAATATAATCTATCAAATCTACTTTAAAAGAACGAAAATTCTACCTCAAATCTAATGATAATTGATTACAAGAACAAAATGACTACATTTCATAATTAAATTATTTATGCAGTTGAGCGTATGGATCGTATTACATGAGAAGGTATAATATATGTTATCTAATGTTGGTTTAGATAATAGAGTCAAATAATCAAATGGTATTATAGTCAATAAGAGATTTTGGTGTCCCTTATTAGAAAATTTAGGAGTGTATATGATTATTTTTTCCTAACTTTAAAAACCTTAGAAGTGTAGAGACCTTTTTTCCTTGGATTTTTGTTGGTTGAAATGCGATGACCAGAAAAGATTGTAGGCTCCGTTTGGTATAGCTTTTTAAGTAGAGCTTATTTATAATGGAGCTTTCATCAGCAGAACTTTTATAAATAGAGATTTTATCCAAAAATTTTAATTGTTTGGTTGTCAATAAGAATTTTTATTAAAAATTTATGAAATTACTTTAATAGACAAATTTTTTAAAATTATGTTATGAAAAGAAGATTGTTAAATAAGTAGAAGATATTTTAAATATTTTAATATTTAAAAAAAGTTTTCAACCTCTACTCACAAAAGTCCAAAATTTAAATTTTTGCTAGTAGAAGCAAAATACTTTATTTAAGCTTTGAAATCTATTAGAAAGATAACCGAACAATAATAAAAATTATTATAAGAGCTTATAAGATTAAATACACACTTATGACCATTAAATAAGTTATACCAAACATGCACTTAGTCCAGCATAATGTCCCATTGGATTGATTAGCCTTGTTGATTAAAAGTGCTTTTTCATTAAGTGCACGTTACACAAATTTGAAAGCACTTTTTGAGGCTTTGCTAGTTCTAGGTATTAACCATGAAGTGGAAGTGTGTGGCTAAAGAAAAGATTTCAAAAGCAACCCTCCCAATTAGAGGCCGGTGCAAATATTGATGGAGTGAGTATGTTATGTTCAAACTTTTCTTTTTAATCTACATATGTAGTAGTATTTTCAGTTTGTTCTTGTTATAATCATTTAGATAAGTTTCGCGTGTCTTTAAGCGTCAATATTGTTGTTCTTTTTATACATGGCCAACGGGCCATGCTATGCTAACCCAACCCACCAAAGGAAGGTCCATGTGGGCTTGTGCTATGCCCTGACCACTATATGCTAGGTGCCGTGCCTTTTTTTTTTTTTTTGGCTTAAGTCCGATGCTATGTGGTGGGCTATACCGCGTGTGCCTAAGAAAAAAGCACAACAAGTTTTTTTTTTAAATTTGTTTAATAAGGTAAGCCAAACTGTTGGGGTAAGTTTTTCAATCTTATGTATTTTTTCTTGAGTGTATATGCCTTTGGTCAAATTCAATAGAATTATAAGTTCAAAACTCAAGTCCATATTAAGAAATAATAAACTAATAAGAATAAAAAATGTAATACTAAATATTAAGTTAGATCCTATGTATTAGAATTCTTTTTTGATACCTAACAACAACAACAACAATAATAATAAATTTTTCGTAAGGGTTAATTTAATTGTTAACTTAGACATTAACTTAATTACTAATTTAGATTTATATAAAGTTATAAATTATAGTCCGTAATCACATTAATTCATACACTTTATAAAATTATAATATTTATGTTTTTATTTATTAAAATCATGATATCATCTATTTATTTAATAAATTATAAACATAAAATAATTAGAGTATTTTTTGAAACTAAGAATTAAATGAATTCAAAAAACTTATGCTAATAAAATATGTTAAAAGATTCACTTCTAAGTTATTGGTATACTTATAAAATTTTATGTTTAATTTTATTAAAAAGTGAAACATATTTATTGCATGCTTTTTAATGTGTTGTGCTTTATCTCATCTCTAATTGTGTTGTACTTTTAATGTCCACATGCATAAAATTCTAAATCCAGCCCAGCCCACATGTGTCCCATGTCATGCCGTGTGTCTATCAAAACATGCTCGTAATTTACGATGCCATGTGCTGCCCGGCCTGTTGGCCATTTCTGGTTATGTTATGTTCAAACATTTTACTATCTACGCATGAGCAGCTTTTTCAGTTATTTTTCCATGCAAGTTCCATCTGTCTTTGAGCCTGCCCATAAGCATGTTTGCAATGCATGATGGTTGAGTTTTGAAGACAATCACTTTGTTTTATATTTTATTTGCATTGTACTTCAGTAATTTCCAATTCTCGGATATCATCCTTCTCCTATCAAGATCAGACCATGCGGCACAATGAAAGTGTGCCTAGCTTTCCAGGGAACTCTATTGTTAAGCCAGGCCAATTGCAGCCCCAACAGCCCATGCTGAGTGATGGCCAGCCAAATGATTTGCTAATTTCGATCAACTCCAGCCATCGCAGGTTCAAAATTCTGTACACGCTGATTCTGCAGGTATCTAATGCATCAAGTTTATCATATTGGCTTACTCTTTTGTTTTTATTTATTTTTAATTATAATTTTTTTTTTACTCTAGCTAATTGTAGGATTATGAGCAATAAAATCCTGCATTGTTGGTTTCCTAATTTCGTTTCAACAACAGATATAGCAACATTGCAACAACCGATGGTGCAAGATTCAGGTATTTGGACCTCACAAACACTTAACGAGCTAGCATGTTTAACTAAATGTGAGTACAAGTTACATACCTTTTGAGGCATGTTATTTGCACTTATTCAAAACTTATACTTTCAGAATTACCACATTTACTGTGTTAAAAACTTAAAATTTTACAACAAAAGTCTTAGATCCTCCTTTACAACAACATAATTTCTTGGACTTTCGCAATCTAAATTTAACATCCGTACATAGCCCCCATTGCATGAAATTATTATTTTTACCTAATAAACACACAAAAATACACAAAATCAAATTCACAATATGATAAACAATTACAAATATAAATTACATTAATAGCACAAAATAATATTTTTACCCCTTAATAAACATATAATTTTTAACATTAATTATTGGTTCAGCTCCTGGTATACTTTTTTTAATTTTAAAAATCTATTTACAGCTCATTGTCTTCTGCTTTTTGGATTTATCAATTAACTTCAGTTCTATTCTTCCAAAATGATTTAATCTCTTTTTCCATTGCAGCTTGTTTTTGTTGGTGATTGCTTCTTTATAATTCTAGGATTATTATCATTTACCTTATGTGTTAGCCTAAATGACTGCACACATTATAATTTTGATGATAACAATTATGTGTATTAAGTGATATGATAAATATTATATTTTACATTTTTAGTAGTTCTTGAAGGATAATATTTATGCAAGTGAATTAAGTGAAATCAAGTTCAAGGCACTCAATAAAGCAATGGCTTGATCAAGAACAAAGTTTAGCTCAACGGAGTCATTATCGTGACAAATTCCTATGAAGCCGGTATGATTTAATATATGCATGATTTAACATTTGAGAAGATCAAGATTTTGTTGAATAAATCATTACTTTTCATAAATCAAGAAGTTTTATATTTATAAGACAAGTATTTTGTAGATTTGAGTGTTTTTCAAATTTTAGATTAAATTGAAAAAGTTTTAAGAACTTTAAAATGAATAAGCATTATGTTAAAATTTTAAAAAGAACCTTTTTGAAAAATATTATAAAGTTTTGGGTCATGACATAATTTCATAAATTTTTGAAAATAACAAGCATTATTTAGAAATTCTGGAATTGAACCTATTTACAAAAATTTAAAATATTTTGAGCCATAGTCTAATTTCTGAAAGTTGGGGCCAAATGTAAATATTAAAGCAGCAGCGGCTAGCCGGCCAAAAAGTAACGGTTAACTGACTAAGAAAACAGAAGGATAGTTGCTTGAGGGTAGCAATTAACTACCTAGGCCAATTTTTAAATTCAAAACTGCAACGGGTGGCTAGCTGACTAATTTAAGAGGCTAGCCGACTATTTGCTATTTTTGTTCATAGCAACTAGTTTTTGTGTCCAAACCATATAAATTGAAATCCAATTCAAATTTAAAAAATTTTGCAAGAAAGAACAAAAAACATACATTATGTTTTCAGCTTCTATTTTGCAAATCATAATATATTAAATCTCTATTGTACTATCATTTGTATATCCACTTTAAAAGAGAGCTATTTATTTTAATCTTTATTTCTTTATTAAGTTTGAGAGAGTTTGAGTATGAGAAATACTTGAGTTAAGAGATTGAGGGATAATCTGTTGTTGTAAAGGTCCATTGACACCTAAGAAATCAATTGTAAGAACTAGAAGCCTTAAGAGGCTTGGATGGTGAAATCCTCGAGCTTGGTTTGCTTCGAGGCGTGGGTGTAGGCGGGGATTGGCAAACCACGTAAAAATATTTGTATTTGCTCTCTCTTTCCTAACTCTTTTTTTAGCATTGTTAAATTTATTGTTTTTGTTTTCATTGAGACATTAGAGGTCAGTAGACATTTAAGAACAATCTTCTAAAACAATAGAAAGTGAGGAAGACACTTATCAATTGGCAATGGACTAAAAAAGGAGAGATATCAAGCCACCTAAAAGATATGTAGTACTAGATTTGATTGCTTATGTATTGACAACTACTTATAATGAAATATTAGTTATGCATAGTCATATTGTTTTTGTTTTCATAATTTAGTTTTCTACTGACCTCATTCATATGCATAGTCATCTCGTTTGGGATGTGGATAAAAGCAATTATGATCAAGGACACTCAAAGAAATACCATAGCAAAGAGAGATGGCAAAATGAAGGAGAAAGAGCTGACAAATTGACAAGTTTAGAATTCCATGGCAAGTCATAACAACACCAGCAAGAGCAAGTGGACCCGGCTGACAAAAAAGGGTTGGGATTCGTGGAGGAGGAAACGAGTCAAACTAAGGAGATTGATAGGACAAGAGAGGTGGAGTGGGTAGGTGAGCAACATTTAATGAAGGGAGTGACAAAAATGATGGTAATGAAGCAGGCTGACGGCAAAATGCAGGGAGGAAGTACTGGCAATGTAACAGTCTCTAGAGATCTGAGAATTAACGCGGGAAATACAAATTCAACTGGGAGGGAAAAAATGAAAGTAGTACGGGCCGAGAGACACAAGAAGACATCGGGCTCAAATGCAGCCCAAAAGAAAATAGAGGAAACAAAAATATATGCTAGGGCAGTTATATCCCAAACTCAGTCAAACAAAAAGAAGTGGAAGAGACAGGCACGTGCCATAAAAAATGAAGGGGGAGCAAACTTGGGCATAAGGACTCATAAAAGGCCAAATAACGAGGTAGCAAGGCCAAGCTCGAAGCTAAAGAAAACTAAAGTAGATGACCCAAGCAGTTCAGAAATGAAGAAACATTTTTCGATAGTAGAACAAACCAAGTTGTACCGGGAGCCGTTAGCAACAGAGGAAATGGAGCTCACAATTTCAAACTTAGAGGAGATATCGGTGGAGGCTGGTAGCCGACCCCGCTGGAAGCCATGAAAATTTTCAGTTGGAACATTCGAGGTTTAGGGAATCCCTGAATGTATCTAGCTTTTCAAGAAAATTCTCCAAATGCATGGTCCTCAGCTTGTTTTCTTATGTGAAACGAAGCTGATGACTATGCATATGAATGAGGTGAGTAGAAAGCTAAATTATGAAAACTATTTTGCTGTGAATAGTAACGAAAAAGGAGGTAGCCTAGCTTTACTTTGGAACTCAGAAACCACGGTGCAAATTAAATATTTTAATAAGCATTACATTGATGCTGAGATATTGATGGAAAATGGGAAGCTAATTCGGTGTACAGGGGTTTATGGTCATCCAGACATGAGACAGAGAAAGCATACTTGGATATTGTTGAGGCGGTTATCAGGTTTATCTTCTACTCCCTGGTTATGTTTTGATGACTTTAATGAAATTCTTCATCCTTATGAAAAGAGTGGGGGAAGCAAAAGGCAGTTAAGCTTAATTACGGATTTTAGAGAAGCTCTTCGAGGCTGTGATATTTTAGATGTTGGTTACACGAGGTATCTTTTTACATGGAGTAATGGAAGGTTTGGCCTTGCTTTCGTAGAGGAAAGACTTGATAAATTTATTTGTAATAGTGTATGGAGAGATATATTTTCAGATTCTGTAGTTACCAATATTGACTCATGGACCTCTGATCATTGCCTAGTGGTGATAGAGGTTCAAGCAAGAGCATCAGAATGAACTCTAACCAAAGGCGAGCCACCCGGATCCATTACGAGATATGTGGAGCCCTTACGATGCTTGTAAGGAGATCGTTGAAGAAGAGTGGAGCTTGCAGGGAAGCTGGAATATTGAGAATCCTATTTCTTTGTTTCAAAAAGTGTCCAAGAAATCTATAGCCAGGCTGATCCTGTGGAGCAAAGAAGAATTTCGAGGTAGACAAAAGAAGTTGGAGAAGCTAACGAAACAACTCCAAAGCCTCAAGCTCAATAGAGTGCAGTACATCAATGGGGATAAGATTAAAGAGGTGGAAAGACAAATCCAAAACATGTTAGCTGATGATCAAATATATTGGAAACAATGCTCAAGGGCGGATTGGCTTAAGGGAGGGGACAAGAACATAAAAGTTTTCCATCGTAAGGCATCATCAAGGAAGAAAAAGAACCGAATCTAGGGGATCGAAAATGCAGCTGGAAATTGGATTGAAAATGCTGAAGAAGTGGAGCATGAGTTTTGTAAATACTTCACAAACCTATTCACCACCTCCAAGCCTAATCAAGCTCAAATAGCGGCTGCGTTGTCAGGGATATCTCGAAGAGTTTCTAGTGAGATGAATGATCTCTTGGAGATACCCTTCACATCCGAAGAAGTAGTGGAAGCATTAACACAAATGTGCCTAACAAAGGCACCGGGTCCGGATGGCTTGCCAGCAGTGTTCTACCAAAAGCACTGGCAAACGATCAAGCAAGGAGTTCTCTTAACATGCCTCTACATCCTTAACAAGCAAGGTGATGTAGCCCTTCTCAATCATACCTATATCGCTTTAATTCCAAAAAAGGGGAATCCTAGGAAAGTTACCGATTTTAGGCCTATTAGTCTATGGAATGTTATTTATAGGATTGTTGCTAAGGCAATAACTAATAGGCTTAAACATGTACTGCACAAAATTATCTCGCCAATGCAAAGTGTTTTTATCTTAATCGGCTGATCACCGATAATATCATTGTAGGATATGAGTACCTCCATAAGATAAGATATTGTAAAGGAAGAAAAATGGCTTGGTGGCATTGAAGCTTAATGTGAACAAAGCATATGATAGGCTGGAATAGGATTTTCTTGAACAAGCGATGAAGTCCCTCGGGTTTTCGCAGAATTGGGTCAGCCTAATCATAAGGTGTATAAGCTCAATGTTATCCTCAGTGGTTATAAATGGTATTATAAGCAGGGTGATTCGTCCTCAGAGAGACCTTAGACAAGGGTGCCCCTTATCTCCGTATTTATTCATCATTGGTGCTGAAACCTTCTCTTCTCTTCTCCAACAAGCAGAGCACCATGGGCTTATTCATGGGCTGTCTTTTGGGAAGGAGCTTAAAATTTCTCATCTCTTATTTGCAGACGATAGTCTAGTATTCACAAGAGTCTTAGTTACCGACTGCCAAAATCTAAAGAGGATTTTCGACTGCTACTCTGCAGCCTCCGGCCAGTTGTTCAACTTCGAGAAATCTTTAATGTCTCTCAATGGCAATATTCAGGCTGGGCAAGCATCAATAATCAAAGAAATCTTTCAGCTCAACATTGTTTCAAGGCACGAAAAATACTTAGGCATGCCATCTATGATCGAGAGAAAAAGAAGTAGCTTCTTTAACGATATCAAGCTGAAGATCTACAATAAGTTTCTAGTTGGATGCACAAATTCTTCTCAGCAGGAGGCAAAGAGGTTTTGATCAAGGCGACTGCTCAAGCTATTCCCGCATATGCAATGAACGTCTTCAAGATTCCCATGGGCATATGTGATGACATTCAGAGAATAATAGCAAACTTTTGGTGGGGATCAAGGATTGATAAGAAGGCCATCCACTGGTCGAGATGGAACAAGCTAGGTCAGGCTAAGTGTAGAGGAGGAATGGGGTTCAAAGATTTTTCAAGTTTCAACCAAGTGCTAGTAGCCAAACAAAGCTGGAGGATCTTGCAGTTTCCAGACTCCTTTGTGGCAAAAATTTTGCAGGCTAGGTACTTCCAGCACAAAGATTTCATGAATGCAAGACTTGGCTCTAACCTCTCATTTATTTTGAGAAGCATTTTATGGGGCCGACAGGTAATATCCAAGGGTTCAAGATGGAGGGTCGGTAATGGTCAATGCATTCTAATACATAAGGAGAATTGGCTGCCCAAGCCCTTGACTTTCAAACTGGTTTCCAAACCAAGCTTACCAGCTGATGCTTTAATTGCTGAGTTAATAAATGAAGAGCATTGTTGGAATGAAGGGTTGATTCACAGACACTTTGCCAAAATTAATGCGGAAGCTATTGTTAGAATTCCCTTGCCAAGAAGACCAGTGAAGGATGAAGTAATTTGGCATTACGATAGGAAAGGCTAGTACTCTGTTAAGAGTGGCTATCAGATTGCATCAAGTCCGAAATTTCCAGCCAGCCCGACAAGTTTAGCAACTGCACAGAACCAATGGAACACTATATGGCTGCTCACCTTACCTGAGAAGATCAAGTTTTTTGCTTGGAGGGCTGCAAAAAATCTTCTTCATTTGGCTGAAAATCTCTAGAAAAGGAAGGTGATTCAAGAGTCATTGTGCCAGATTTGTAAAAATAAGCTGGAAACCGTTTTTCATGCTTTAGTGGGCTGCAAGGTGGCAAGAAAATCTGGAAAATTACCAGATTTGAGGACGATCTTAAGGATAGTGTTGATCAAGACATTCTAAGCTTATTGATTGGTTTGAAGCTGAGAAGAAGTAAAGATGATATTGAACTGCTGGTTATGATCTTATGGATGATATGGAATGCTCGAAACAACTGGTTATTTAAAGGAGTAAAAGCTAGCCCCCAAGTGATAGTCTCTAAGGCTGAAGCTGTGCTGGAAGCCTATCGAAGAACCCAACTTCCAACAGCTACCCACATTGGCAACCAGAGATCTCCGATGCTAAGGGCCTGAAATCCCCCTCAAAGAGGATACTTTAAGGTCAATGTAGATGCTGCCACCAATTCGGAGAAGCAAATTGCAGGTCTAGGGGCTGTAATCCGAGATGAAGCTGGGAATGTGATTGCAGCTGCAGTCAAAGTATTCAAGTTCTATGGTGATGTTTATTTTGCAGAGGCAGAAGCAATTGAATAGGGACTTCAACTTGCAGGGAGTGCTTGTATAGAGTCTTTGATTGTGGAATCAGATGCTCAAGAGGTTGTTAAGTTAGTTAACAACCGTCGGGGCTGTAGATTCGAGATCTTCTGGATCATTTCAGAGGTGCAGAGAGTATTGAAGAACTTTGGTTTTGTTTGTGTCCAATATGCTCATAGATCTTGTAAAGCGATAGCCCACTCTTTAGCTAAGTTAGCTCTAGAAAAACTCGAAACTATTGTTTGGATGGGTTCATACCCTCCTCACTTGCTGTACTTGTTTTCTTCTTTGAGTTGAAATGAAGGTACTTTCCATTCAAAAAATATATATGCAATTATGATATTAACGTTTTAATTATTTAACGAAACAATTTCCGTTAATGAATGAGGGTGTAGATGTTTGTTTTAAAAAATTAAGGGAGTTTTTGTCCCTTTATTTAAATATTAGGGGTGTATTAATCCTTTTTAATTTTTATTATTATTTATAATAATCCAATGCCATTGATATTAATACAAATTTAAAATTAAAAGAGCAGTGCTAGCAACAGTCACCCATAAGGGCGATTGTTTCAGTTGTTGGTTTCTTGTGTTGACACGTTTTTCTTTTTTAGTTCATTTATGGCTATTCAATTTTACCATAATATCCCTATTAAATCTTCTTCTATGAAGCTTTTTTGTTTTTGTTTTTTTTTTGGAAAACCAATCATGCATAATCCATTTCTGTCCATCATTCACTTCATCCGTTCAGTTTCTCGCTGCAGGCCAAACCAAACCCAACACCAGAACAGAACTGCTTTCCCAAGCGTGAAAGAGAAAAAGAATATAATGGAGGCTGCTGCATTTGATGGTGGCAGCAGAGGAATCCAATGCATCCATCCGCCTTCTTCTATGAAGCTTTAATTTAATAAGTTCTTATGACAGTTTTTATTTTTAGAAAAAGTTAAACAAAAACCCAGCTTAAGAGATGACTATCCTGAAATTTGCCAGACTTTTGATTTTCTTTTCTTGGTGTTATAAGCCCTTTTTGGATGGTTGAAAAAATTAGAGCAACTTTTTATTCGGTGGGTGGCCCCGAATGGATGGAGGAAAATTAAGAGAAGAATGAAAAATGGATTGAAGGATAAACCTGTAATTTAATTTTTGTTATAATGAATAAAAGTTTGGAGTATTACGTAACTAAGTGGAGGTGAAATTTTTAAAATAATAAAACTGACACGTGTTTATATATAGAGCCGCGACTAAGACACTCGCGAGTGTCCGTAGAACTCCTAGAATTAAAATTATACAAAATTAGGAAATAGAACCGTACTTCGTGCGGCTTAAAAAAATAGTATTATTTTGTAATTAATGAAATTAATAAAAAAATATGAATTATTTTTTTTAAAGATGACGCAGTCTTATAAAACTAATGTTATTTATGAAAATTAATTATTTTTTGTTAACATTAAAAAAATATATTAATGTGTATAGTTAAGTGTACATAACCTTTTCATCAATAAAAATTATGTTCACACTAATCAACTCTCCATTTTTCTTAGTAAAAATGGCATTGTTGAGGGAAGATGAAGGAACATTCCTTCCTATATTAATTAATTGATATATTTTAAGCCACTAAAATTTAATTGTTGGCATAATAAAATAAATAAATGTTTCAAGACTTATAATTAATTATTATTAATGGTTACATATTGTTGAATTTAAATAAAAATAGTAAAAGACATGTAATCATTTATAATCTAATAATTATTTTCTATTTTAATATTTTGTAATGTAATTATTTTTAATTTCAATCAATTTATTAAATAATAGACAATATGAAATGATGAGAAATGGTGATGCCACATCACCTCTTGTAGTCCCAACTTTATATATATGTATAGATTTTTTTTTATTAATTTATACACATTTATTTCTATAAAGTGAGCATGACTCTATCAGTATTCATACATAAATTGTTCTGTGTGAGGATGGTCCTAGAGTAGATAAAGCAACTTAAACATCAATGTAAGTAACAAGTGGCTGCATGTATTTGGCGAGATTAAAACGTTTTAAAAAAATTATTTCATGTACGAAGCATATGGTATTTTGTTAGCGATACATTTATTAACCAATTGTATTTTAATTTGAAATATAATTAATTGATTGGATTATCCCTAACAGAAGAGTTACAAAATTAACTTTTTTGGTACTCCATTATATGAATAGTACAAATAATGTTTTATAATCTCAAGTAATAGACAACAATTCGGATAGATATTGATCTGACATGTTCATAATTATCTTCACAATAATCACAAAGTCTCAACCAATTACTATGATGGGTTTCTTGAATTAATCACTTCGAGACAATTATTCTTCAAACTTAGTCAAAAGCCTTATTATGTACATGAACTAACAACATAGTGATATGACATATTCATATTATTATAAGGTAAATTAGCGGTGCCAATTTTCCAATTTGAAAATATGACGTTTTAGGTGTCAATTTTGACAATTTAGAAAGTATGGTTACAGCTCAATCTGCTCTTGGAACATCTGTAATTGTAATAATAGCAATAGAATTTATTGTAAAGTTTAGTCGACTTGTTTTTATCAATTGATACTTTTTCCCCACCTTGAAACAACAGAAAGCCTTCTAGACTTGTGATAGCTCAGCACTATGTTTAATATTATTTATAATAATATATGGGTTGGTTTGGTATGCAAGATAAAATACAACAATGTAATAAAATAAGATAAGATAAGATAAGATTGTATTAAACATAATGCTATGTTGTGCTTTGTATAGTTTAGAATCGGACTATAAATAATCTGTATTTTGTTTGGTATGTATGCTATCAAAATAGTCACTAATATATTTTATATATTAATTTAGTCAAAGTTAACTTAAATTAATTGTTTCGTCACAATCTACAAAATAAATTTGCTCCCTGTAAACTCATATTTTATAGTTGAAGATTTAAATTTTTACACCATTGAGGATAGCTAAAATACGAAATTATAAAGTAATATAAAATATACTCTAAAAATTAAATCAGTTTATCGGTAAATCTAAATATTGAAAAAAATGACAAAACCTTCCCCTATTTAATTTTTTATTTAACCTGGTTACAGTTTTTAAACAGGAGTTAGTGCAATAATATCATATAATAAATATGGGTCATCCTAAGTTACAGCACGAGTAACTTATAGCCCAGCCATTTTGTGCAAATATGGGTAACAAAAGTGGGGTCAACACCTTCTAAATAGCCAGGCTGCAAGTTAGTCATTAGGAAAGGCCAACAAACATAATAAGAAAATTAGTCCATAAATATGAAAATATATAATATACAGTAATGTGAGTCGTCCATATATATAAGAATATTATATATCATCAACATTCAAGAGTGTATTGGCAAATATGTACAATCACTAATGGATGAATTTATAAAAAAAAATTATATTTATAATTTTAATATTATATTATTATTTAATGTGAAAACAAATGACATATATAATATTTATAGTATTACTTAATTTAAAATTAAAAATAATTAATTACTAATTGTAAAGAATATTGATGAGCATAATTTATATACATATTTTATCCTTAATTATATAATTGTTAGTTATTTTTATTTGTTTCTTTTAATTAATTGAGTTATTTTATTGATTAGGGAAATAATTGGAGATTATGGATGAAAAATGCATAAGGAATAATAACAGGATAATATTGAAGATCAAATTAATTTGTTGAAGCAATTCATGAAAAGGAACTTAAAAAGGAAACAAATTAGAGTTTATGGAGAATAATTGGCTTGTGCATCTCACGTGAATAGTTGGAAAAACATTGACCATTAATTTCAAGTGGGCTTCACGTGCACGGGCTTAAAGTTGGGTGTGCTTGTCTTGTTTGAAAATCCTTTTCACTTGAGGATTTTGTGGTGGCGTTACAATATAAAAGGAATTAGAGAGCAGCTGCCAGGGAAAAAGAAAAGGAGGAGGGAGACGCAAGGCTGGGCAGAGAAGAAGAATAGCGAGAGCAGCAATAATTCGGCTTCTCCGTGGCTGTTTTTATTTGTTTTGTTTCTCCCAATTCAAGTATGTCTAGCTAATTTTTTTTATACTGAAGTTAAAGATGAAACCATATTAAATGAAATAATTATTTTTTTATTTATTTAATTCCCTATATATGTTCTCTAATATTATGGTTTTTATTTCACATGATTAATTGAATGTTATTAAAATCTTTTCATCAATTCTGTCATGCATTATTGATTGTTAGGATTAATATTCGATTAAATCTATGCTTGAATGTATAAAATTTATACATGATTATCTTTCATTATATGTCTTTCATTAAATTGTTTACATAGAGTGCTTATGAAACTTTGACTCTTTGTTATTCAATATGTTTACATGAGATTCTTAGATGTCATATTATCAAGCAGAAAAAGAACCTACATTAGATTTAATTACTTGGGCTTAATTGTTATATCTATGAGATGACATAGATTGATTTCGAGTTGTCACTCTAAAATTGGGGGTTAATTAATAATTAGATAATTACTAGTTGAATAGTAGTGGATTCTGAAACCTTGGTAATTTTTGTCTTATTGATTTCTCATTTGCTTTAATTGTTTTCTTAGTTTAATTAGTTTAATTTCTCTTAAAACTCAATTTGCTCAACTAGGTTAGAATTAATATTAATTTTAGATTTAAATTAGACTTTTCAATTTATAACAATCCCTGTGGGATCGACCTCGTTACCACTATTCTATTTCTAGATTCGTGCGCTTACGAGTATATTAAAATTTTTCACAACAAATTTTTGGCGCCGTTGCCGGGGTTTGTGCTAGAAAATCAGTTTAATTTAGGTTGATTTGATTCTTCCACTAGTTATAATTTAGGTTTTTTTAATAAAAAAAACACAAACAAAAATTATTTGTCTTCAAATTCATTTTGGTTGTTTGATTTCTTTTATTTTAAATTCTATTTATTTTCATTATTGTTGGTTTGTTTTATTTTATTTTGTTTTTCTTTCTTTCCTTGTCTAGTTAGTTTATGAGTGTTTGGGAACGTGATTTAACAAATCATTTGGTTAAAAGAGAGTCGAAAATTGATAGTATTCAAGCTAGTTCTTCTCAAGTCATGGATGACCCAAATGGATTATTGCTAATACTTCCACCGGTGCAACAAGAGAAAACCCTTAGAGAATATTTTTCACCACTTGCAGCCAACCAACAATCTTGTATTGTGTTGCCACAAGCCACATCAACACACTTTGAACTTAAGCCCTCTGTCATTCAACTTTTACCATCTTTCCATGGGTTGGAGAGAGAGGATCCATATTTGCACATTAAGGAATTTCTTGACATATGCTCTACATTCCGTTTTCAAAATTTTAATGATGAGTCAATTAGGCTTCGTATGTTCCCTTTCTCATTAAAAGACAAAGCGAAAGCTTAGTTGAATTCACTTCCTGCTGGGTCTATTACTATGTGGGATGAATTGAGTAATAAGTTTCTCACCAAGTTTTTTCCGATGTCTAAAACAAATGCCCTTAGGAGAGAGATAAGTGATTTTTATCAAAGAGAGAGTGAGCAATTTTACAAGTGTTGGGAAAGATTCAATGATTTACTCCTCAAGTGTCCCCACCATAGTTTTGAGAAATGGAGACTTATACAGTGCTTTTATAATGACTTAACTATGTCAAATCGTCATATGGTAGAATCTATGAATGGTGGGAGATTTTTGAACTTACATGAAGGGGCTGCATGTGATTTCTTTAATTCACTTGCTGAGAATTCTCAACAGTGGGATTTTTCAAATCAAAGGGAAAAATCATCAAGTTTCTAGAAAGGGGTTATATGAAATTAATGATGATTTTGATGTGAAATCCACTCTAGCTACACTCTCCAAGAAAGTAGATGCCTTAGTTTTGAACCAATCAATGAATCATCATCCTAGTGTAGCTAATGAAGTTTGTGCTCTTTGTTCTAACTTGTCTTATACAGCACATAATTGTCCATCATTACCAGCCCATCAAGAGGCTTATTTTGAGCAAGTACATGCCTTACAATCATATGAGAAAACCTCCAATAATCCATATTCACCCACATATAATCCTAATTAGAGGAATCACCTTAATTTTTATTGGAAACAAAATCAACCTTTGTCAACCCAAGGAGGACAACAATTTAACATGCCCAATCAACAATTTTTCCCTCCTAACCAAGTATATCCTCCTGCCTAACAACCTATGTCTCAATTTGTTGCACCCCAACAAAGAAAGCCTTCTTTAGATGATACACTTCAAAGTTTCATTCAGTCAACCCAACAAGCTTTTCAGTCAAACACTCAAACTATTCTAAAACTTGAACATCAATTGGGTCAATTAGCAACTACTGTGGCTGAGAGAGAAAAAAGAAAATTCCCAAGTCAACCAGCTCCCAATCCTAAAGGAGTGCATGACTTGGATCGAGTTCAAGTCATCAGCATGAAGAAGCAAAATCTGTTATGACCTTGAGAAGAAGAAAGTTATTTGACAACAAGGTGGAGGTTCAAACAAGGAAGATACCTGAGCCTGCTTCTTCAGATCCAGTTCCATCACAAGACTCATCAACAAATGATCCAGAAGAGAGTGGCCCACCAACTTACATTCCCAAGGCTCATTTTCCTCAAAGGCTAACAAAGGTAAAGAAGAGGACTTCAACAGGTGAGATTATAGAAATCTTCAAGCAGCTAATTTTTTTATACTGATGTTAAAGATGAAACCCTATTCAATGAAATAATTATCTTTTTATTTATTTAAACCCAATATATGTTCTTTAATATTATGGTTTTTATTTCACATGATTAATTGAATGTTAATAAAATCTTTTCATCAATTATGTCATGCATTATTAATTGTTAGGATTAATATTTGATTAAATCTATGCTTGGATTTATAAAGTTTATACATGATTATCTTTGATTCTATGTCTTTCATTAAATTGTTTACATAGAGTGCTTAGGAAACTTTGACTCTTTGTTATTCAATATGTTTACATGAGATTCTTAGATGTCATATTATCAAGCAGAAAAAGAACCTACATTAGATTTAATTATTTGGGCTTAATTGTTATATCTATGAGATGACATAAATTGATTTCGGGTTGTCACTCTAAAATTGGGGGTTAATTAATAATTAGATAATTACTAGTTGAATAGTGGTGGATTCTGAAACCTTGGTAATTTTTGTCTTATTGATTTCTCATTTGCTTTAATTGTTTTCTTAGTTTAATTAGTTTAATTTCTCTTAAAACTTAATTTGCTCAATTTGGTTAGAATTAATATTAATTTTAGATTTAAATTAGACTTTTCAATTTATAATAATCCCTGTGGGATCGACCTCGTTACCACTATTCTATTTCTAGATTCGTACGCTTGCGAGTATATTAAAATTTTTCACAACAAATATCAAATAAAAGGATTAGCTAGTTTGAGAAAAATAAGAAACTGAGAATCTTTTTCCCCTTCTTAGTGCCTTATCTCGTAAAATAACATAGGATAAATTTTCAGCCTAAAATAATTATCACACGCCCAACCTTCTGACAGAATTTTCAATTCTCACCGTTTAATTGGTGAGCCCCAATTATCTTATCTACATGTTACTTTTTGCGCCAAACGCTATATTAGTGTTAAATTTTAGGAAAATAAGCTGATCCTTAGTTCTTTAACCAGTGTCAAACGGGCCCTAATTGTATTGATATTATTAAGGTAGAAGTGTATACGTAGACATTCTTTTATATGGTCTATCTAAAGGTCAGCCTAAAAATCTGTTCTGAAAAAAGGCCGATAAACTTACACCTAAATTAAGAGAAATTTACACCCATAACTTTTGATTTTGCGAACAAGGAAATGAGGTGTAAATCAGCAGACGAGAAATGGTTGACAGCTCATCACATGTCTATGAAAATATGCTTTTTAGTGTAAAATGGAGTAGGGTTGGATATCACCAAAAGGCTTCTTTAATATTATTGTCAACAATCCAAACTGCGAGCATCTCAAGTACTAGACAACTCAGTTTATGTTCTCTTGATAACGCAGCTGCCCTAAATGGAACTTATATATTGGATTAATTGTGGGATTAGATTAAATTTTGAGACAAGCAAAATCATCTTATTTGAGGTTATGTTTGGTTGACATACGCTTATAGAGTACACTAAAATTTAGTTCAAAGCTAATAGGATTATTAGTCTCTACTTTCATATGGGTTTGAGTGGGATGAGATGAAGCAAAAAATTTGTCCTCTTTATCACTATTTTATTTTTCATTTAACTTGAAATTTTAACATAAGCTAAATAAAAAAATTAATTTCATATTTTTAAGCTGTAATTTTATATTATATAAAATATCAACATTTTATTCAATACTTTATTTTAAATTGTATTTAGATTTGAGATTAAATATCATAATTTTAACTATTCAATAATTTGTTTAAACTAATATTGAAATGAAACATAAAAATATTCAATTATTTATTTACAGCAATCTTGAATATTAAATTTTGAAGTCAATCATTATTTTAAAAATAATTATATTATTTAAACAATTATTCTAGCTTTATTAAATTAAATTTAACGTAGTCAAGTCCAACATTGTACCAAAGAAAGGACAATACTATATAATTTAGTCTAATCCAGTATAAATTTACAAGTTAATTCAGTCCAATCCTAGCTTCCAAATATAGCTATAATTAATTATATAATAATAGTTCAAAATTAGTGTAAAAATTTAAATCACAATTCTAAGTTAAAATACCTTAACCTTAATCTAAGGTAAAAGTCTACATCCCTAAGGTTTGAGAAAATAGTTATGTAGACCCTAAATTTTTAAAAGAGCATACCAAGAGCCTTTTTTTTTTTTTACCATTATAACTTTTGAATATAGTAATTCAAAAATTATATTTAAAATATTTTTAATGTATATAACATATTTTTATTATTATAAAGATTTTAAATAAATCTTTAGGTAAATAGATTTTGCAATTAATAAAATATCTTAATAATATTAAAATTACTATTTTCATAATATCCAAATCATTTAAATTTTAATATATTTATTTTAACATTATGTTTCTATTTATTAAAAAATTTATTTTAATATAATAAAAATGTCTAATAGATTTTTAAATATTAAATATTTTTAAAAATAAAAATTATTTTAAAATGTATATTATTATATTTATTTTAATATTAGTTTCCATTTATTATAAAATATTGAAGTCAATTTTTTTTGGATTAATAGAGCCAAATGATATAATGGTCAACTTGAGATCTTAGTGTCCCTCACTAAAAATTTGGGAATCTTAATAAGTATTTTTCCAAACTTTAAGAGCAAGAGTATATCATTTTTCCTTAGAGTAATATAAGATAGCCCTTATTTATATATGTATATATACATATATATACATATACATATACATATACATACATATATATATATATGTATATATATGTATATTAAAGTCAGTAATAAGTTAAAAGATAAAAAAATACAGACTCTAATATAATATATTTTATCCTTTATTGTATTGAAGTATGTGTGTTTTTGTGTTTTAGTTTATCTATGATTTTAATAAGGTTAGAGGTTTTTTATTGAAAACACCGGAATTATAAGAAATAAAACGTAACATCTATAAAATGCTACACGAAAATGCTAATTGGTCCGTTTAAAGATTTCTGATAAAGAATGAGCTCAAAACTCAAGTGTAACAAGTCGTCTAGAGGTTACAAACTCGTGTGACTCGTTGCTTGAGGAGTTTCAGAGCAAAACCGACAGAGTCTCATGTGTCACTCAAGGCATGAAGTAATACACGTGGTCTGCACGTGTATTGAATTAGAATTTCATTGGTTCAGAATGACGTTTATGAATGTCGTTTTGAGCTTACTTAAATTTGCTTGTGACAAGCACATGAGAAAGGAGTGTTACGGTTGGCTTTGGCGGGAAGGGTTGTTAGCTTAACAAACCCAGAAAACAGAGGTTAAAAAGGTGCAAGCTCTGGAATCATCTTCATTATTGGGAAACACTGAGAGTAGAGAGAAGATATAAAGAGAAAGGGGTTAATAGATCTTGTTCTTTGTAATCATCATCTATTCTTGTACTGTTTCGTTCTCAGTATAGTGAAATCTGTTGCTTTGCTTCCCAGTGGATGTAGGCACCGTCTCTTGGTGCTGACCACTTATATTTGGTGTCGTTTTGTTTCTTTAGAGCTTTGATTCTTGCGTAAAATACTCAGTGTGTGATTTGTTTCAGTCGGTCTTGGATTCTTGAGTCATGATTAATCTCTTGGGGTGAATTTGATTAGTGTTATTAGGATTGAATTCTCAACAATTTCAATTCAACAAGCTCTGAGTTTCAAATCACATGGGATATATTTGATTATTTTATCACCCAACTTTATCAATACATGATTTTCTTCCTATTCAATTATGTTTTATATTATCCTTAGGCATGCATCATATATTATACAATGCATGCACTGTCCACGCATGCCCGGTGACAGTTACTTGTCATTGTATTTAATAATTACCGTAATTCAAGTGCTTCATCAGAAGAGATTCTATAACAACTCTCCTATACTACATCTACTTAATATATGTAATATATACATATATAGTAGTTTTCCAATAAGGGATCCATGACTTTATTAAATTTAAGGATCAGCTAAAAGATTAAAAAAATGAAGATTTTAATACATTATATGACAAAATATAGTGTATTGGAGTCTGTATTTATTTTATCTTTTAACTAATCCTTAACTTTAAAGTCAGGAATCCCTGATTGGACAACTATATATATATATATATATATATATAAATTAAATATAAATACTAATTACACACAATAATTTCAAAACAAATATTCGCATATCATACATGCATTCAGTGAATATAGTACAATAAAGGTGTTTTAAAATCTCTTCTAGATTAAATTGAGTCAGATAGAGAGTTAATAAATTGATTTGGACTTTTCTCACCTGCTTTATATTTAAAAAAAAGATAAAAAAGATAAAAAGTGGCACATTGGGGTAAGATAATATCAAATCAGACAAGTAATTTCAGTTCAACTTCAATAACATGACTTTGCCTACCATACGCCCTAGCGTAGCCTTTCCCGTGGGAACATCCACAATAGAGCAATTCACTTTGAGGGCGCAACTGTGCACTTATTCCTGTGATAATTCCGAAGGAGCATCTAGGCATACCCCTTCCTAGCTACAAGTCAAGCCCCGTAGCCAAAATGAAGTTTCATGGCAATTTTATCATCCTTACAAATATCATTTTTCTATTTATGCATTTTTTTAAATGGCAAATTGGATGTAAGATAATATCAAATTATACAAGTAATTTAAGTTCAACTACAATAACATAATTTTGCCCTTTTTTTCAGTAACTGTCAAAACGACATTTGATGAATAACATAATTTTGTCTTTTTTTTCAGCAACTATCAAAAAGACATTTGATGATATATTTATCATTCTTTTTTTAATATAACTTTTTTATATGTACATTAAATCAGAATGATGAGATATATGATCAGGTGAGTTAAAATATAAAATGCTATGTAGATTTTGTTTGTTTACTTAGAAAAACAAAGAGAAAGTTTATTGATAGAGAGAAAATACAAGGCTAAGCATTATTTATAGTAGTGTGTAAAATCTTCTCAAGGTTACAAGTTTACAAAACTTGTGAGCACAGATTCTGGTATTCATAACAAATATTTGGAGGGAAGCTAATTAGCTCTCAACTAACTGCAAAACTGACTTTCCAGCGTGGCAATCATATGGACAGCTCAGCTTGATGACTCAACATTTTATTCTTAACATGCCCCTGTAAGCTCAAGGTCGTGGACAGACATTGAGCTTAGTTTGCATATAAGCAAAATGGTCAAAGCTCAAAGGTTTTGTAAGCGCATCAGCTAATTGATCAGAGCTGGACACATGCTCAATGAATAGCTCCTTGTTAGCAATGTGTTCTCTGATAAAATGTAAATCCAATTCTATGTGCTTAGTTCTGGAATGATACTTAGGATTACTTGCCAAAGCTTCTGCACTGCTGTTATCACAATGAAGAACATGAGGTTTGTGGAGTGACACTTTGAGCTCTTTCAATAAATATGTAATCCATAAAATTTCAGATGTAGCCAAGGCTAAAGCTCTATACTCGGATTCAGCAGATGGTCTGGAAACAATGTTTTGTTTCTTAGATGACTAAGACACAAGGTTTGATCCAAGATAAACACAATACCCTCCAACATATCTCCTGTCATCTAGATCAGACCCCCAATCTGCATCAGAATATGCTGTGAGAATTGGAGAGCCTTACTTGAAGAACTGAAGTCCAAAGTGTGTTGTACTCTGCAGATATCATAATACCCTCTTATAGGCCTGCCAATGTAAAGTAGTTAGAGCAGCCAAAAACTGACTCAATTTATTTACTGTGAATGCAATATCTGGTCTGGTCAGTGTCAGGTATTGCAGAGAACCAATGATGCTTCTGTAAAGTGAAGGATTCTCAAATATGCAGCCTTTGTCCTTCTACAACTTATCAGCAACACTGATGGTTGTATAACAACCTTTACTTCCAAGCATATGAGCTTTTCTCAAGATATCACCAATATACTTAGTCTGAAATAGATGTAAGCCTTCAGCAGATGAAGTTACTTCTATCCCAAGGAAATAATTGAAATCTCTTAAATCTTTAAGTGCAAACTCTAAGCTGAGTTGACTAATAACCTCTGTGATGAAAGCATTACTGGAGCCTGTTATCAAGATGTCATCTACATAGACAAGGATGATTAGAACATCATATCTAATATGCTTGAAAAATAATGAAGTATCTGACTTGGAAGACCTGAATCCCCACTGAACTAGAGACCCTTTCAGTCTATTATACCAAGCCTTGGGAGCCTGTTTAAGACCATAAAGGGCTTTATGTAATTTGCAGACATGATTGGGAAATTGGCAATTGGTAAAGCCTTCTGGCTAAGGCATAAACACATCTTCAGTAAGCATGCCATTAAGAAAGGCATTGTTAACATTTAATTGCCGAATTGGCCAGCAATTATGACTGCTAAGCTGAAAACAATACGAACAATGCAGGGTTTAATTATAGGACTAAAGGTTTCAAAAAAATCTACTCTATAAGTTTGATGAAACCCTTTTGCAACCAACCGAGCCTTATACTTGGAAATGCTACCATCTGGATTATACTTCACTAAAAAAACCAACTTATTGCCAATAAGTTTGGTAGCTTTCTCAGTTGGAACTAATGTTCAGGTGCCATTTTTCTGCAAAGCATTATACTCATCTTACATAGCCATCTTCCACTTTGTATCAGCCAAGGCTGCCTTAACACTCACTGGTTCAAGGTCTTGGGTAGCTGTAAGGTAGGTCTTTGGTTTAAAAACACTAGACTTGGCTCGAGTAACCATTGGATGAGTGGGAATTACAGGATGAGGGGATGGTTGTGGTCTAACATAAGAGTTGGATAAAAAATGATGTGATGAAGAATGTGGTGATGATGAGTTAGAAGAACCTGAGATTGGAGATGGACAAAAAGAGTGTGGAGCTTGTTGAGTTTGTTGAGGTGAATGTGAAGATAGTGATACTGGTGACACTGCGGAAGCAGGAGATATAGCAGATGACTAATGCAAGCCACTGTCATTGATGATACAAATTGATGGAGAGTAGGTTGATAGAGACTTAGAGGAAGATACAGATGATGAGAACAACTCTAAGTAGGGAAAATTAGACTCATTGAAAATAATATGAGCTGCAACATATACTTTGCCTGATTTTGTTAGACACTTATACCCTTTGTGAAGAGGAATGTATCATAAGAATAAGCATTTTTGTGGGTGAAAGTCAAGCTTGTGTTTATTGTAAGGTCTGAGAAAAGGGTAACAAGTACAACTAAAAACTCTAAGAAGTTGGTAATTTGGTGGCTGATTATGAAGTTTTTATAAGGAGATAAGTTGTTAAGTGTAGCGGTAGGCATTCTACTGAGATAAGAGGCTATATGAAAAGCCTCCCACCAGAAAGAAATAGGCATTTTTGCTTGAGCAAGAAGTGTTAACCCAGTTTCAACTAAGTGTCTATGCTTTCTCTCAACAACACTATTTTGGTGATATGTATAGGGACAACTAAATCTAGCTTGGATGCCTTCTTGTTGAAGAAAGGACTGAAAAATTTTAAATTCACCTCCCATATCAGATTGCAAGGCTCTAATAGACAGATTAAATTGTTTTTCAACCAAGCTCTTAAAATTTTTGAAAGTGATAAGAGCATATGATTCAACACTAAGGGAAAGATCCAATAATATCGGGTGAAATCATCAACAAAGGAGATATAATATCTATAACCATCCAATGATAAGACAGGTACTGGTCCCTATAAATCTGTGTGTACCAATTCTAAAAGGCATTTTGTTTTGATTTCAGTAGCTGGAAAATGCAATTGGTGTAATTTTCCAAGTTGACAGGCATCACAAAAATGAAAATTTGATTTGTTAACATGAGCTGATAGTAAACAATTGTTCTTGAGGATAGTTTGTATAACATGCTTGCTTGGATGACCAAGTCTGTTATGCAATACATTTGCTGACATAGAACCTGAAGTTTGAAAGTTTATAGGAGATGTAGACTCTAAACAGAAGTCATTATTTGAATTTTGAACAGAAGTAACTCCATTATTAAAAGAAAGAGTTGACATCATAGAACTAGGATGAGACACTTGCAGAAAAGAAGAGGAAAGAGAGATAGATTCCTCTTGTGACAGTAGCTTGTACAGACCATCTTTAGCAATCCCCTGAGCCAACAGAGTGCCCTTCACCTTGTCCTTTAGAAAGCAAACATCAGAGAAAAATTTAATGATTATATCATTATCAGTGAGGAGTTTGGACATACTAATGAGGTTCTTGGTAATTTGAGGAACACACAAAATATTCTGTAGTTGTAAACAGGTGCCAAAGAAGTGTAAAATTGAGTATAACCTATGTGAGTGATTTGAAGGCCTTGACCATTACCAACAGTTAGTAAATTTGAGCCAAAATAGATCTTACCATCACTCAAATTTTGAACTGTGTTGGTTAAGTGATGAGTTGCACCACCGTCCAGAAACCATCCTTGGTCAGCAACTCCCTCAGATGTTGTTATTAAGACTGCTTTTGGTCCTTAATTCTAATTAGAGAAGTGATTTGGAGCTGGAGCTGGAAAATTTGGAAGAAAATTCATGTTGAACCTGTCTCTACACTCAGCTGCTGTGTGATTAAATCTAAAGCATATTTGGCAAGCAACACCAGTTCCCTGAGCAAAATTCTTTCCAGCACCTCCTGAGTTGAAACCACCTCTGCCATAATTGTTATTGAAGCCACCAGGACCAAAAAATCCATTATTAAATCCACCAAAAAAACCTCTGAAGTTATTATTATTCCAGTTTCCTCTTCCTGGATTGAATCCTTCATAATCACCTCTTCCATTACTACAAAAACCACCTCTTCCACCAGAATTATTGTTCCAATTATTTCCTCCAGCCTTGTTCCAATTGTTTTGATTATTATTATTACCTTTCTTTGAAAAATTTCTAACCTGAGCTATATTTGCTACATAATTGTTCTTGGTTTCCTTACTGTCATGAAGCTTATTGTTATCAAGTCTAGCCTCATGTGTAAGAAGCATAGCATAAGCCTCACTAAGATCCATATTCAACATATTTGCCTCAATATAAACAACTACAAGATAATATGATTGATCTAGGCCAGAAATAAGATGAGTGATTAGATCCAAATCATTCACAGGACTACTAGCTAGAGCAAGACCATCTGTGACTGTTTTAAGTTTTGTAAAATACTCTGATATGGTTAAAGATCCTATTCGCAGTTTACTTAGAAGCATTTTCAGATGAACCTTCTTAGCCATAGATTCAGATCCAAATTGTTTTTCAAAGTTTTTCCACAACTCAAAAGAGGTCTTAGAGCTTACCACAAGACTGAGAATATCAACATTCATAGATGACATAATCCAACTGAGCAGGAGCTGATCTTGACATTTCCAAGCTGCATACTCTAGATTCTTTTGACCTTCGATGCTGGAAGAAAAAGAGCCTTCAGATCTAGCCTCTGGTGGAAGAAATTGACCAGGACAGATCCTAGATCCATCAATATAGCCTTCAAGCCCATTGCCACGAATTGAGGAAAGTACTTGCTATTTTGAGATTGTGTAGTTTGAGCGATCAAGCTTGATTGGATTTGTGAAAGTGAAAGAAGTTGTGGAAGTGTTGCTAGATTGTTGATTAGAACCGATTAAGGCCATTTGGATTCAAGCTCTGATACCACGTTAAAATATAAAATGCTTTGTAGATTTTGTTTGTTTACTTAGAAAAACAGAGAGAAAGTTTATTGATAGAGAGAAAATACAAGGCTAAGCATTATTCATTAATTACAATACAACACTATTTATAGTAGTGTGTAGAATTTTCTCAAGATTGCAAGTTTACAAAACTCGTGAGCTCAGATTCTGGTATTCATAACAAACTTTTGGAGGGAAGTTAATTAGCTCTCAACTAACTGCAAAACTGACTTTCCAACATGGCAATCATATGGACAGCTCAGCTTGATGACTCAACATTTTATTCTTAACAAGGTGGAATAAATCTTTTAAGGAAAAACTTTTTTTTAATTTTTTTTTACCTTTATAGTAACCAAAACGATATTTGGTAGTAATTTTATAATCTTTTCTACAACTGTCATTTTTCTATACTGATTAATGAATTTTATAACCATCAAATCAGATTGATGATGAGATACGAGATAAGGTGCCCGTGGAACAAATCGATAAGAAAAAAGAATTTCATAAATTATGTTTTTGTCAAATACCATAATTTCTATTGTAGAATTAACTTAACATTTTCTTTGGCAGTTTTCTACATTTATGGTATGGACATGGAAAAGTTGATATTCATCACAGACACTTCAAAAATTTGAGCAGGTAGAAGGCTAGCAGCCATGGACTTTCTCGTTTCATCTCAAACAAGTGCTGTAGCTGCAATTTTAACCACTCTTTTAGTCTTTCTATATACTTTGTTCTTAGTTTCAAGAAATTTGCATAGAAATTACGCGAGCAAGAAGAAGAGAGGAGCACCAGAAGCTGGGGGAGCATGGCCAGTGATGGCCATCTACACCTCTTAGGAGGGCGAGAGCCTGCTCATAGGGTGTTGGACAACATGGCTGATAAGTATGGACCAATCTTCACTATCAGGATGGGCATAAATAGAGCTTTAGTCGTGAGCAATTGGGAAATTGCAAAAGAGTGTCTCACTACACATGACAAAGTCTTTGCCAACCGTCCGAAAACCCTAGCCATGGAGATTTTAGGCTACAATTTTTCCATGTTTGGCTTCAGCCCATATGGCTCCTACTGGCGTGAAACACGCAAGATAGCCACACTTGAGCTTCTCTCGAACCATCGGCTTGAGAAGCTCAAGAATGTACGAGAGTACGAGCTGAAGACCTGTTTGAAGGAGTTATACGAGTTATGGAACAAGAACAAAAGCACGGATAAGCTATTGTTGGTAGAGATGAAGAGATGGTTTGCGGACACCACGCGTAGTGTGGTTGATTGTCGGAAAGGGATGCAATTCAGTGGACAGTAAAGAATGGAAAGAGCTTCTAACGAGATTTTTTGAAATGAGTGGTAAGTTTGTGGTGTCAGATGCGCTGCCGTTTTTGAGATGGCTGGACATAGGGTGTGATGAAAGGTCAATGAAGAAGATAGCCAGAGAATCAGACATTGTTGTTCAAGGATGGTTGGAAGAGCACAAGAGTAAGAGAGACTCTCAGGAGATGAAAAAAGAAGAAGAAGATTTTATGTATGTCATGCTTTCAATTCTAGGCGATGCAGAGCAATATGCGGGTCGTGATGTTGATAGGATTAATAAAGCTATTTGCCTGGTAAGCCTCTCATAACCGATTTTGTTTTGTTGTAGCTATAGTCTAAGCACAACTCATTCACCTCTGCATTCTCTCCATCCATATGAGTGGAGTATTCAAACTCAGACCTATCTTTCTATGTTTTACTATTTTGTTATTAATGCAAGCACATTAGTTAGGCAAACTAATCATAAGTCTTAAGAAAGTTGTTTCCTACCAGTGGAACTACACCTTAGCTTAGATCTCTTCTTTTCACTCAAGAAATTTTAAGAATTGAACTAGTTGGTACGCATCACTTAACAAAATATTCTATCATTTTAAAGCACTTTGTGCTTATAATCATTGATACTGTTGTTTAAATCATTCTTCAAAATGAGGTTTACAAATGAGAGCAATTAATATACTTGCAATGCGTGAATTGAGAATATTTAGTTATTCTATTTTCTCATAATATTTAGTTATTCTATCTTATCCATTCATTATGTATCGCAGTAGTCAATTTGGATCTATATTTTCTAACAAGTCTTTGATAATATATTGGTGGATTTGACAGGATGTATTGAGTTCAATTCTACCAATAAAACTCAAAACAGGGGGGGTGGGGGGAAGGAGAAATAAGTGTTTAAGTGGAATTTCATTAAGTTGCATTACGAGTAAGTGTAACGTAAGAAAACTCTTTACACACTACCAATTTTGCAGGCTCTCATCTTAGCAGCAACAGACACCACAACAGTAATATTGACATGGGTTATTTCTTTACTTCTCAATCATCGTGATATTTTAAACAAGGCTCAAAATGAACTCGATATTCAGGTGGGCACAAAAAAGCAAGTGAATGAATCGGATATAAAAAAATTAGTTTACTTGCAAGCCATTCTCAAAGAAGCGAAGCGTTTGTATCCTGCTGTGCCACTCTTAGTTCCTCATGAGTCTATGGAAGAGTGCACAGTTAACGGTTACCATGTCCCTGCAGGCACGCAACTTTTGATCAATCTTTGGAAACTTCATCGTGATCCACGTGTCTGGGAAGAGCCTTGTAAGTTTCAGCCAAAAAGATTTTTGACAAGGCACAAGGATATTGATGTGAAGGGACAAAATTTTGAATTGTTACCTTTTAGTAGCGGTAGAAGAATGTGTCCTGGAGTGTCATTTGCCCTTCAAATTATGCAACTTACACTTGCTTCTTTACTTCACGGCTTTGATATTGCAATCCCATCTAATGAACTGCTGGACATGCAAGAAGGATTAGGGTTGACCTTGGAGAAATCTACACCACTTGAAGTACTTGTTGCTCCCCGTCTCTCTGCTTCTCTGTATGTCTAATTTGATTCTCGATGTTACAAACAAATAAACTTATTATAAGTGTTTATTTTATTTTATTTTGCTTGTTTACTCTTACTTATCAGGCCTTCTTCTACTTTGAGTATAAATGGTCAAATTACCATTAGACATAAACATCTATTACTAAATGCACTTTTATCCCAAATGAGCTGAGAATTCTATACCATTTCACTCAGCACTTTTCTCTTAACAGAATATTCTATGCTTTTAAAATAGATTAAGCTTATAATCGTTCATAAAGTTGTTACTTCGCACTTCAGGATGAGACTTCCAAACGGGAGCAATTAAATCTGTAATTTGTGAATTGAGAATATCTAATTTTATATTTTCCCCTAATCAGTTGAAATGGTAAAATGGTGAATTAATAAGTCAATAATATCATCTTCCATTAGTTATTGCATTAGTCATTTGAGATCTACAATTTTAGATAGGTTTTTGGTAAGATACCTGGGGATATGGGAAAAGTTTCCAGTGCTCTAGGATCAATGTCTCTTTTCCATTCATGTCTTAGTACATGTATACTTTAGTTGATGCATTGAATCAAATCCATCGGTGAGAGCCAAAAGGTGCCAAAAGAAGTCTTTAGGTCGAATTCAATTAAATAGCATTGTGAATAAGTGTAACATATGAAAGTAAAAGATCAACGCTTTAAGCTATACCAACTTTGCAGGCTCTCATCTTGGCAGGAACTAACATCAGAACAAAAACATTTACATGGATATCTCTTTGCTTCTCAACTAACAAGATATTTTAGAAAAAGCTCAAAAATAAGCTAGATATTCAGATTGGCACAGAAAAGTAAGTGAATGAATCAGATATAAAAAATTTTGTTTACTTGCAGGCCATTCTCAAAGAAGCAATGCGTTTATATCCTGCAGCGCCACTCTCAACTCCACATGAGGCTATAAAAGAGTGCACAATCAGTGGTTACCATGTCCTCGCCAGCACACAACTTTTGATGTTTGGAAGTTTCAACATGATCCATGTGTTTGGGAAGAGCCTTGTAATTTTCAGCCAAAAAGATTTTTGATAAAGCACAAGGATATTGATGTTATGGAACAACATTTGTAATTGTTACCTTTTAGTATGGTCCTGGAGTGCATTTGCCCTCCAAGTTATGCAATTTACACTTGCTTCTTTACTGCATGGCTTTGATTTTGCAACCCTATCAAATGAACTACTGGAAATGGGTGAGGGATTAGGGTTGGCCGTGGTGAAATCTACACCACTTGATGTACTTGTCGCTCCACGTCTTCCTGCGTTTTTGTACAGACAAATTGATTCTCGATGTAATCAATCCAATAGATTTTTAAAACAAGAATTGATGTATTTTGTTTGCTAGTATACTCTTACTTATTGCGTCTTCTTTGGAATCATAATTAGAAATGAATATCTATTGTTAAATGCACTTTTATCATGGCTAAATTGGTTAGATGATGACAGTCAGGGTATCCCATTGTGTTTATTCCGATGGGTATGTCCAAAATCAATATATACAATGAGCAATCTTATTGGAATGCACTTCAATGAATAAAGTGCCCAAAACTAGTTATATTAAATGAAAAGTGCGGATATGGTGCACGACGTCACGCACTGGATGAAAATTCACGAAATGAAATTAACAAGCTATCACTTAGGTAATAGCCTAGAGATACCTTCCCTATCTACAAAAGTTGTGAGGTGCATGTCAGGACTCTTGTTCCCTTTCTACAATTGGATAGGAATAAATTTTCTTTGCGATTATCAGTGGTAATATATATTAGTGGAGGTATGCATGTGGATTATATTATAATAGAGTAGAATTACATTAGTCCTAATAGAAAGTAAAGATTTCCTTGAAATGGAGATAAAAATATGGATTGTGTTATATAGCACTTAATTAAGTTAGTTTTTATTATATTTTAGATTGTGTGTGTATATATTTATAAAATTTTAATTGTAATGAGATAGATGTTAAAAACATAAAAATAAAACTAGCCAGATTTATATCATTAATGACCGTGAGAGATAAAAATAACCTAAATCATTATTATTATTTTAAAATAGAAAAAATCCAAATTTTCCAAAATGATCACATATTCCTCCTCAGATTTATAAATGGTCACATAAACCTCTTTCTAATTATTGTATCATTTGATCATAACAACCGAAAATTGACTTTAAATAAACTTGTAGTATGAATACAAATAAGAAATTAAAATAATATAACACATAACAAAATAAAAATTTTATAAATTAGTTTGAATATTAAGAAAGTAATTTTTATATTATTAATTTATCAATATTTTTTAATATTAATAAAACTCCTTGACATATTAATAATTTTAGGCTAATTATATTTAACATTCAAAATATTTGACAAAATTTATCATATTTTGTTTACAATTTTTTTAATTATGTCTATATTAGCCTAAATATTAAAGTCAAATTTTGAATTAATATATTTTATTAATTATACTTGTTATAATATTTTATTTGTATTATATGATATTTTTTTATTATTTTATCTTATTATTATACATATTTGTATTTATTTTTACTATAATTAGATATACTATTAAAAAATAAGTCTACGTAACTATTTATGAAACTAATAGAGTCTATATGATTATTTAAATAAATCATGGGATTACAGGTGGCTTTTTCCTTTGAAAATATCGATTGCCAAATTTTAAAAAAAATATTTCATGCATCAAGCATATTGTCTTTTGTTTGCGATAAATGTGTTAACCAATTAAATTAAAATTTTAAATATAGTTAATTGATTAGATTATTACTAAAAGAAGAAAAAGACTATTCTGTAAAACTCAATTTCACAAAATTAACTTCAACACTACTCGACCATGAATACAAAGAATTAATATTTCACAATCTCAAGTACGTTACTCTCAACTATTCATATAGATAGTGACATGTACCTAATTTTCTTCACATCAATCACAAATGTCTTAATAATTATTCTATAACATTTCTCATGATGGATTTCTTAGATGGATTAACTAGTCAAAAGGACCAGATATGTGAGAACATATATTATCATTAGGTGCATTAGTGCTGCCTATTTTCCAAGTTGAAATATGATGTTTTAGCTTTTAGTTTTGACAATTTAGGATGTAGTTTACAACTCTATTTCGTCTTTGTACACTTTTTAATTAATATCAATGGTTTTGCTAAGTCGCATTTTATGTAATTTACAGCCCATGCAAAATTTAAGTGGACTCTGTTGGAATATTATTCATTTTTGCATGTTTTGAGGGCACTGAAATGTGATTTAATAGGACCTTAATATCAATAGAATTGTAAGTATAGTCTACTTGAATTTATCTATTGCCACTTTTTTCTTCCACCTTAAAACAACGGACAGCCTGTTGGAGAAATTACTATGCCACTTTTTTTCTTCTACCTTAAAACAACAGACAGCCTCTTGAAGAAATTACTATATCTGTCATATAATAAGTAAATAATATTATGTCATGTGTTTATTTATTTTAAAAAATTAATATGCAAGTGATACTTATATTAAATTCAACTACACATATTTCGCATGTAATAATTAGTTGTATTACCCTTGATGCACCATAGACTTTCTCCAAGTGTTGACAGCACATTATTATTTTTTCTGGTATCTTTATAAATCTCCACTAAGTATTTCTCACTCATCTCACTGGCAACAAAATTATGGGTGGCTCTACCAATTTTTAATGGGAATGTCATTAAAAAGGTATGTTATATTAATAGAGCACTGAAACTCGGATTAAAGGAAAAAAAGATCGATGATTGATTTGAAATACAACATGATAATCCCGGTATTCAAAAAAAAGAAAAAGAAAAAAAGAAAAAGTGATATGAAAGTTTCTTACTTAAAGATTTTATTCCACCTAATCCACACGTAAATATTAAACAAAATGATTGATTTGAAGACATGGACATAAAAGTGATGTGCAAAACTCCTTTTCTTTAAAGATTTGTACCGCGTAATCACATACCTCATCGATTTTTTTTTGCACTATAGAAAAATAATATTTATATAATATGACGATTTAATGGCAATAAATTAAAATTACTAGCCCGTATGACTTGAAATTACTGTTATGAGGTATGCAAATGGACACTG
Source organism: Citrus sinensis (assembly GCF_022201045.2). Classification (NCBI taxonomy): domain Eukaryota; kingdom Viridiplantae; phylum Streptophyta; class Magnoliopsida; order Sapindales; family Rutaceae; genus Citrus; species Citrus sinensis. Next base: position 20,484,270 of record NC_068560.1, read on the forward strand.
CATTATTCTTGATTCTGGATTTTGCTCTTGACTTTAGATATTAGAAGATATTCACTAACATAAAAACCCAGAAAGCTTTATCAATGGAAAAAATATATAAATACAAAATTCATAAACGAAAAATAAGTAACATTCAATTAGTGAAGAACAATTTCTTTCAAAGATTTTGGATGGGGATGAGAAACTTCACCCACTGTGTACCAATCTCATTCTATATTATTATAAAAGTCCATTCACAATTAGTCGAACTATACCTAAGGTCTATATACAACACAATTGAACATGAAGGAAATCATATATCAGACGAAGTTGGGTAATAAAATCATCAAATATATTTGAACCCACCCCTTCTCATTTGCGTGTGGCATGTTATAGATTATACGCTTCATCTATTTTTTTTTCATTATAATATTACCGCGGCCGATCTTATTTATGTAAAAAGTAAAGAAACCTGTACTCAATACTACATTAGTAGATGATTAATTAGTATATATTTTATTGGGACATAAATTAAGCTGTCCAATTCTTGAGATGCTTGCTGGTCTGAATTTGAAGAGCTGCTTATAATTGCCTGAGTTGATTCTTGTGTCTAAGTGCTGGTTAAAGAAGCTTGAAGAAGCTCGACTCTTGTAGTTTGGTTCGTTTACTATAATTGGGGAAGCATTCGCTGATCTTCAGGCCTCGTGAGTTTTACTCTGCAAAGCGTACTTTTATCTGTCAACTACATTACTGCCCTAATGATTGACACATTATTTTCTTGTTCTTGAAATTCATGATTGAAGTATTCGCATTTGGTTGTGGATGTAGAATTTCTCCTAATTCAAGAGCAGGCCTCTCCATCCTTCTTTAGAATAAATTTTTGGGGTAAACTTTAAATAGATTACAATAAGGTTTTATCTGATGAATATAAGTATTTATATAATTTTATAAACCATTTCTAAATTTTTTAATATGTTTAGTTTTTTTAGTATAATTTTTAGAGATTAAAGTAGATATTTTCCCTCTATTAGCATGTATAAAATTAAATGTTGGATTATTGGGAGTAAAGGTCGGAAAACTTTTCCAAAATATATGTGATTTCAAAAATACTCTAAAAACATTTCGTTAATTACACAATACCCTTCTTTATATTCAAAACCCTACACAATAAAAAAGATTGAAAATTATTTGAAACAAACTCATTGCGGCCACTTTGTTAAGGAAAGTAGTAAGCATGCACATTTCCTTTGTTATTGTTAAAATATATCTAATTGATTAGAAAGATGAACACGTTTCACTATGTCACATATGATATTTGACATTTGCCACTGCTTCTTCTTCTTCTTATTATTCTTATTATTATTATGCGAAAATGTATGATTCATCCCTAATGGATATCATATTTATTAATTACGTCTCTACTAGATTTTAATTACGTACCTATTTCATCTCTCAAGTTAAGTGATAACATAATTAATTGTGAAATGCATGTTCTTTAAAATTTAAACTAAATCTAAAGCCATTTGGATTAGGAAAAGAAATGACAAACGCAAGTGTTCTTTTGTTAATTATACATAACTAATCATTTCATCTTTACTTTAATTTTGACACCAAATTTCTTAGAAATGTCGTAAAAACTTATAAGGAGGGATATAATAATAAATGAACAAAAAATATTAACATTACTCGGTATCTCTTAGTGAGAGGGATGAAATAGATAATTAAAAATCTAGTATAGATGAACAGTGAATTTGACATCTAACATGTATTCTCCCTTTTATTATTTTATTCAACTATATATAGGAGCCCATTATTAATTTATATTTGAAATTCACGTCATCTTTATTTTATTTGTGCATTATCTTTTTTAATGTAATAACATAAGATATCCTTTGTCTAAAATGACAACTGCTGTAGAGGGGAAACAAAACAATCAAAGGTAGATTGGGATGATGTTATTTAACTGGGAATCGATCAAATGGTTAAATTAATTGATAGCTTAGGTGCATTTGGTTAAAATTTATATAATTATGAAGTAATTATCTATTTCATATAAATTGAGAACACTGATGGAACTAAAAAAGAGAATATTGAAGGAAAGGAAAGAGTCGAATTTACGCATAAATCTTTTTTTTTCCCGAAATATAAATGTCATTAGAATTTTCACATCCATAGGGACGGAAATGATGTCTGCCCCTAAAAGATTTCTTTCGTCTACCTAGTGTTGGAATTTTCCGAGTATGATTCCCACCATTTACTTACAGCCAAATAATATATTAAACAAAGTATTTCTTTTTTTTTTTTAAATATATATCCAATTACCACAAATTTTGACATGTTCACTACACCATCTTTGTTTTTAAACATGTATTAATTAATTAATTTGACAATACCAGATGACCATTTAACCCTAAATGAATTAAAAGATCATTTTTCTACAGAATTTTGAAAAAAAAACTATTATAATTAGAAGAACCCATGAAATATTTAAGAAAACAAATAAATCTCAAAATTTATGATGTTATAATTTCATTTAAAAATTATCAACTAAATTTTTTATAATTATAATATCATTTAATTTTTACAATTAAATTAAGTATAAGGACGTTTCTTAATTTTAATAAACTGATTTTCTTTTCATGTTAATTTTTGTAAACTTGCCTATAAATTTTTGTAAACTTGCCTATACTTAATTGAATAACAAAATTTAAATGAAATTATAATTATAAAAATTTAACATGATAATTTTTTAATGAAATTATAATTATAAAAAATTAACATTGTATTTTTAGATTTATTTGTTTTATTAACTATTTAATGGGTATTCTTGTAATTATTGATGAGAACCATCAAGGAAATACCATTAAAGCTTCAAGTGATCCTTTGTACATTCATGGAGACCCAATTACAAGAGATAGAGCCAAAAAGATACAAGCTGCATTAAATGGATTAATTGAGAAAATATTGATTGAAAATACAATTCGAGATGTAAGACGTCATGAATTGGGCTTGGAGAGAAGACAAGGCATTGTGGGCATTATTCAAGCTATTGGGTAGCCAAATACATAATTTGGATCAAATGCAGAAAGGGTAAATTCGGAATAAATCTGGTATTGATTGAGCTAGAATTAATGTGCAAGCTATATACTATTGGAAATATAATTAAGTTAGCTTTCCAATGCATTTACAGAGCTAGATTTAGAGTTCTTTAGAAGGAGTTATGATCAATTTATTACAGCTTGTTCAGGGTTGGGAATTCAAACAACTCCTTTGATTATTCAACTTCATTTATTTGCTTTGTGTCAACTCCATTGATGATGGTAGGCTAGCATTATGTTTGTCAATGTTAACATTAATAATGGTGGGTTGGTGAAAGCTTTTAAAGCACCCTTTGACAAACCTATACTTGGAGGGTTGTTTTAATGTTTCCATTTGTATTTTTAGGATCTTGAGTTTCTTTTAGCCTATTTAAACTCAGCAACCTTGCTATGTATGACAATTAAGAGATTAATATTATTTGAATTTGAAAGATTATTCTTTCTTTGGTTCTTTTCAGAACTAGTGAACTTATCAAGAATTTGCATTCTTGTGACGTTCTAAATTTAGACTTATGACTCACCTTCTCATCTATTTCTTGAGTGTGGCGTAAATATCATTCTATATACCTTTGGTTCATGCTTTTCTTAAGCATTGGGTCAAGATTTTGTTTGTTATAAATCTGTTTAGAACTTTCTTGGGAAGTTGAAACTATAATTTAAGTGTGACTTTTAAAGTTTCATTGTGGGATTTCATATCATTTGGTATCAGAGCGCTAGTTTCTAATCAGGTTTGAATGTGTTATTTATTTTGATTATAAAAAAAAAAGAAAAAAAGTACAAAAAAAGATTAAAAAAGGATTCAAGTATTTCTACTTTCATCAAATTGACTTTTAGTTATTCATTTTCCTTGACATTGTTTACACACAATATCAATTGTGTTGCTTCGCTTGCTTGCTTTCCTTTCTTCAATTTCCTTTTCATTCTTTGTGTTCTCTTAATTTCTTTTCTTTGTTAGTGTGCTGGATTGTCATATTTGGTGTGCCACTTGGATTTTTTTTTTCTTGATTGTGTTTATTTATCTCAATAAAGAACTGAAAGAGAGAATTAAGTGTGGTAAAAGGCAAAAGTTTGTGAGATCGTTAGAGGGAAAGAGCCAATTTGTGTGTTAAACACGAGAGTTAAGTGACATCAAATTGAGTGAAACATGTGAGGGAGTGTTGTGAGGTCTTTTTGCTAACATTCTTTTCAGATCACAAATATATCAAAAGATCAAGAAGCTATAGACCAATCAATTATGTTCAAGGCCATGCAACAACAATTTGAGCACATGAATCTGATGTTTGGAGAGATCCATGACAAATTGGAGAGGCAAGACACTGTCATAGCCAGTCTACAAAGGGGCAACAACCAATAACTCCTAATGTAAGAGGTAATCAAGGGCGTGCTGCCATGAGAGAAGAAGATGGTGATGACTTAGATAATTTTGATGACCAGGCCACTTTTGACATGTGTAGAAGAGATAATAGAAGGGCAAGACGTATAGATCATGATTTGGGTAGTATCAAACTAAAAATTCCTTCTTTTCAAGGTAAAATGATCCGGAAGTTTATTTGGAGTGGGAAAAAAAGGTAGAGCTAGCATTTGATTGCCACAACTACTCTGAGGAGAAAAAGATAAAACTAGCTGCTGTTGAATTTATTGATTATGCTATTATTTGGTGGGATCAACTTGTTTTGAGTAGGAGAAGAAATCGTGAAAGGCCTATAAACACTTGGGAGGAGATGAAGGCCATCATGAGGAGGAGATTTGTTCTTAGTCATTATTATAGGGAGTTGCATCAAAGGCTTCAAAGCCTTAAACAAGGTTCTAGAAGTGTGGAAGATTACCAGAAGGAGATGGAAATAATCATGATTCGAGTGAACATTGAAGAAGAACGAGAGGCCACTATGGCAAGATTTTTACATGGTTTAAATCAAGATATTGCTAATGTGGTTGACTTGCAGCACTATGTTGAGTTGGAAGACATGGTTCACATGACCATGAAAGTGGAACGACAACTGAAAAAGAAAGGTTCCACTAGAACCAATTTGGGTTCATCTTCCTCGTGGAAGTCAAAATGGAGTAAAGATGAAAAGACTATTTCAAAGCCTAAGATTGAGTCATTCAAGGATCATAAAGATGGAGGCAACCAAAGCAAAGGTAAATCTGATTCCCAACACTCTAGAAATAGAGATATTAAGTGTTTTTAATGTTTGGGGACAGGTCATATTGCATCTCAATGCCCAAATAAGAAAGTAATGATCTTGAGGGATGATGGAGATGTTGAAACCAAGAGTGAATCAAATGATAACCCTATGCCACCTTTGGAGGATGCTAATGATGGTGTAGAGTATCATGTTGATGGTAAATTGATAGTTGTTAGGCGTGCTCTCAACGTGTAAGTAAAAGAAGATGCAGAGGTACAACGTGATAACATTTTTCATACTAGATGCCACATCAAAGATAAAGTGTGTAGTATAATAATTGATGGTGGAAGTTGTACTAATGTGGCTAGCACTAGTTTAGTTGAAAAATTGAATTTGAAAACTTTGAATCATCATAGGCCATATAAGCTACAATGACTGAATGATTGTGGGGAAGTTAAAGTAAATAAACAAGTGCTGGTTTCATTCTCTATTGGGAGTTACAAGGATGAAGTTCTATGTGATGTAGTACTCATGCATGCTGGACACATTCTTTTGAGGCGACCTTGGTAATATGATAGGCATGTGACACATGATGGTTACTTAAATATATATTCTTTTGTAATGAATAAAAAGTAAATTACTCTTGCACCATTAACACCTAGGCAAGTGTGTGCGGATCAAATGTCAATACAAAAAGAGAGTGATACAAAAAAAGACAATGAGAGTACAAAAGAAAGAGAGATTGAGAGAAAAACAAGTGAAAAGATAGATAAAAATATTGTTAAGAGAAAAGAGAGGCAACAAGTGAACTTCTTTGTAAAAGAGAGCGAGGTTAAGAGGGCTTTTTTTTCAAAACAGCCTATCGTTGTACTTTTGTGCAAAAAGGCTTGTTTACATACTAATGAGCTTAACTTTTCTTTGCCTAGTGCTATTGTGACTCTTTTGCAGGACTTTGATGATGTGTTTCCAAATGAAGTCCCTAATGGTTTGCCACCTATTAGGGGAATTGAGCATCAAATAGACTTAGTCCCTAGAGCTATCATTCCTAATAGACCCGCATATAGAAGTAACCTCGAGGAGACAAAGGAGCTTTAAAGGCAAGTTAAAGAACTCTTGGCAAAAGGATATGTGAGGGAGAGCATAAGTCCATGTGCGGTACCAGTTTTACTAGTGCCCAAAAAGGATGACACATGGAGGATGTGCATTGACTGTCGTGCAATTAATAAAATCACAGTAAAGTATCGACATCCTATTCCTAGACTTAATGATATGCTTGATTAATTGCATGGTTCTTGTATGTTTAGTAAAATTGATCTTAAAAGTGGATATCATCAAATTAGGATTAGAGAGGGAGATGAGTGGAAAACTGCCTTTAAAACAAAACATAGTTTATATGAGTGGTTAGTGATGCCATTTGGGTTATCTAATGCACCTAGCACTTTCGTGAGGTTAATGAACCATGTTTTGCGTGCTTTTATTGGTAAATTCGTAGCTGTCTATTTTGATGATAAAGGCTATTAAAGAGTGGCTTACATTTAAAAGTGTAAGTGAGGTATAAGTATTGGAGCTATTTTGATGCAAGAAGGGCGTCCAATTGCTTATTTTAGTGAGAAATTGAGTGCAGCAGCCCTAAACTCTCCTACATATGACAAGGAAATGTATGCATTGGTGAGAGCATTAGAAACTCGGCAACACTATCTTCTACTTAAAGAGTTTGTTATACACATTGATCACGAGTCCTTGAAGCATTTGAAAGGGCAAGGTAAGTTGCATAACAGACATGCCAAATTGGTTGAATTTATTGAGCCATTTCCCTATGTGATCAAATACAAATAAGGCAAGGAGAATGTGGTGGCTGATGCATTATCTAGAAGATATGCACTTATCTCTACATTAAATGCAAAGTTGTTAGGATTTGAGTACATTAAAGAATTATATGTTAATGATCCTGATTTTGCTAATGTGTTTAATGCTTGTGAGAAAGTTTAATTCGGTAAGTTCTATAGGCATGATGGGTTCTTATTTGGAGAAAATAAATTTTATGTGCCTAATAGTTCTTTGCGTGAATTGCTTGTGCGTGAAGCTCATGGGGGAGGTTTAATGAGACATTTTGGCATTGCAAAGACTTTAGATATTTTAAAAGAACGCTTCTTTTGGCCACATATGAAACATGATGTTGAAAGAATATGTGAGAAGTGTATCACTTGTAAACATGCTAATTCTAGAGTTTTACCCCATGGATTGTATAACCCTCTACCTATACCTAGTGAACCTTGGGTTGATATTTCTATGGACTTTGTTTTGGGTTTACCTAGGTCAAAAAGGGGAAATGATTCTGTTTTTATTGTTGTTGATAGGTTTTCAAAGATGGCACATTTCATTCCATGTCACAAAACTGATGATGCAACAAACGTAGCTAATTTATTTTTCAAGGAAATAGTCAGATTGCATGGAGTACCAAGGAGCATAGCTTCAGATCGAGATGCTAAGTTCTTAAACCACTTTTGGAAAACTTTGTGCGGTAAGTTGGGTATTAAACTTTTATTTTCTACTACTTGTCATCCACAAACTGATGGACAAACTGAGGTTATAAATAGAACTCTGTCTACTTTGTTGCGTGCCATTATTCAAAAGAACTTGAAAACTTGGGAAGAATGTTTGCCATATGTTGAATTTGCTTACAATAGAACTGTCCATTCAGCTACTAAATTTTCACTATTTGAGATTGTATATGGTTTTAATCCATTAATTCCTTTGGATTTATTACCTTTACCTATTGATGAGCATGCTAGTATGGATGGTAAAAAGAAAGCTGAATTTTTCAAGTAATTGCATGAGAGAATGTGACAACACATAGAAAAGAGAACTGGACAATATGCTACTCAAGCCAACAAAGGACGTAAGCAAGTGGTTTTTCATTCTGGAGATTGGGTGTGGGTGCATATGAGAAAGGAGAGGTTCCCAGCACAAAGGCGTTCCAAGTTGCTTCCAAGGGGAGATGGTCTATTTCAAGTGGTTGCACGGATCAATGACAATGCCTACAAATTGGATCTTCCTGGTGAGTATAATGTAAGTGCTATTTTTAATGTTTCTGATCTTTCTCCTTTCGATATAGGTGAAGATTCGAGGACGAATCTTTTAGAAGAGAGTGGGAATGATGAGAACCATCAAGGAAATACCATTAAAGCTTTAAGTGATCCTTTACACATTCATAGAGGACCAATTACAAGAGCTAGAGCAAAAAAGATGCAAGCTGCATTAAATGGATTAATTGAGAAAATATGGATTGAAAATGCAATTTAAGATGCAAGACATCATGAATTGGGCTTGGAGAGAAGAGAAGGCATTGTGGGCATTATTCAAGTTATTGGGCAGCCAAATACACAATTTGGAACAAATGCAAAAAGGGAAAATTTGGAATAAATCGGGTATTGATTGAGCCAGACTTAATATATAAGCTATATACTGTTGAGTGTTAGAAAATGCATATTTATAAAGGAGAACACCGTCATTTTACATTTCAAGTCTTACTAACAACCCTTACTTTTATGTATTTAACATTCTTGTGATTTAATTACGTGTGTTTTATTTTAATTAAGTAATTTATGTATTTTAGGGGCATTATAGTCATTTCACAATAAAGGAGAGATCAGACGGCAAAACGGACATCACTTTTGAACTCAGGACGGTCGAAAACCTTAGGAGGAGCATAAAAGGAAAAATGATACTATTCACATGTACGATACTATTCACGTATACGGGACTGTATACGTTACTGTTCACGGCACTGTTCACATAGACGGATCGATGACGTGGCATTGACCGATGATGTGGCATTGACTGATGAGGTGTCACGATCCTGTTGGACTAAAATTCTTATGTACTGTTGATGGTGACGTGGCAGCATATCAGTGGACGAAAAATCTCGCGTACGGTGCATGCATCACACAGGATTATTTTCAACCAAACCGCGTTACTGTTTATCCGAGTCAAACCGCGTTACTATTCAAAGTCGGGTCAAACCGTGTTACTGTTCATCCGCGTGGTCAAACCGTGGACTGTTGACTGATGACGTGGCGCAATCCTGAGCGTCCAAACTGTTTTTAATCCGATGGCCATGATTTACTCCATGTATCTATAAAAAGGGGGCCTCTCCCCCCTAATTTGATATCTCTGAATCCATTTTTGGAATCCATTTTCTATAATTCCTTCTCCATCTTGTATTTTCTTCGTATTTTAATAAATTCTCATTTTGCCCCTAGTTCAATTATGAGTGGCTAATTTTCTTTCAAGCTTGGGTTGGAGGTGAAGTCTCAACATGTGTCATGGGCTTAATTTGGTAAATTTATTTTCTCTTCCCCTCTAGTTTTTGTGGATGTTTTGACTTCTCGTCGACAAATAATACTAATCTTGTCTAGTACCGCCTTGGTTTCACCGGCCCTCTAGTACAAGGTTATTATTATTTGGCACGATAAGCCCTTAGCACCATATTGATTAGAGCGTGGTTCATGAGGTGTGGATTCCCCCCTCATCATTTAATTGGCATTAATACGGATTATTTAGCCCATGATGCATGTTGATACGGATCCAGATACCCAAGTACATCAATTTAATAGATTTTCTCTTCAATTTATTCTCTCCATTGCAATTCCAATTTTAGAATTTATTCTCGCCATTTTAATTTAAGTATTAGCATATTCCAAATCATTTCCACCATAAATCCAACTACCCATTTACAAAATTAATTCTATATATAATTAAAATCCACCTCCTCGTGGGATCGACACTCGTCACCATTAGTCTATACTACAATAGATTCGTGCGCTTGCGAGTACATTAAAATTTGCACAACAAGTTTTTGGCGCCGTTGCCGGGGAGGTAAGTAATTTTAATTCATAGAATTAATTTTTGTGAATAATTTCTTTTATTTGTTTTCTTGTATTTTTTTTAATTAAAAAAAAAAAGAAAAAAAAAGTGAATCTACATATAAAGGTTAGTATTTCTTTTTTTTTTCTCTTCTTTAACATTTTGTAATTTAATTTTCAATTTATTTTTCTTTGTAATTTTTATTTTATTTTATTAATTTAATTTTTAGTTAATTTATTTCACGTATTTATTTTTGTGTATTTTTATAGAAAGGTTGTAATAGCGCAATAAGGTTAGTATCGTAATTTCTCCCTCTTCTTTATTTTTATTTGTTTTGTTCCCATCTTTATTTTTATTTTATTTGTCTTGCATGCATGGTCGTAGGTCATTATTACCTAATCTTGAACCTATAGACCTTGAACTTGAGAAAACACTTCGCACACAAAAGCACATTAAAAATAAATTTGGAATGGATTTACAAGCACCACAAGAGAGGCCATTTAAGGACTATTTTAGTCCCCTAGCTAATTTGAGCACATCATGCATAAGATACCCAAATGTAGCTGCTAGGAGTTTTGAATTAAAACCTAGTGTGCTAAATTGTCTCCCCACATTTTATGGCCTAGAAAATGAGGATCCATATAATCATCTGAATGATTTTCATGCTATTTGTCAAACTTTTAAATATGAAAATTTTTCAGACGATGATGTTAAACTCAGATTATTCCCATTTTCTTTAAAGGATAGAGCTCGTTCATGACTTAATACATTGCCTGCTAATAGCATTTCATCATGGGAACAAATGGTAACTAAATTTTTGAATAAATATTTCCCAGTACATAAAACCAATGCTATTCGCAGGGAAATCTCGGAGTTTACCCAGAGAGAGGACGAGCAATTTTTCGAAACATGGGAGCGATTTAATGGGCTACTCTTGAAGTGTCCACATCATGGGTACGAGAAATGGCACCAATGCCAATACTTTTTGGAGGGATTACTACCAAATGTGCAAGAATGGCTAATGGCAACAAGTGGAGGAGAGCTAATGTCAAAAAGTGCATCAGAGATTTGGGAATTCTTCCAGCGACAAGCAGATAATTCCCAACAACGGAGTCGATCACTCAAGAATACTAGAAGAATTAAAGGAGTGAATGAGGTTCAAATTGGCGAATCAACTTCGGGAATCAAAGAAGTCAAGGAGATGGTTGAAGGTCTTGCTCGACAAATAGCATCGTTATCGACTGCTAAATCAACAGAATCACATGACCATGACTCATACTCAGATCAAGCCAATGCCATAGGTGTAATAAGAAAACCATCGAATTACAACCCATACTCCAACACATATAATCCTGGATGGAGAGACCACCCTAATTTTTCATGGTCTCAAGGATTCCAACAGAATGGACCAGCAGCTCCAGCTCCACCAATGCAACTAATTCCGCAAAATCCTCAAGCCTCTCAGCCCCCATTTAGACCATACAATCAGAACCAGAACTACTCTCAACCCAGACCATGGGAGGATTCATTCCAAAATTTCAAGAATGTTACTCACTCCACGATTGAGCAACAAAACCGCACCATTGATGGACTACGAAATGAGTTGAGAGCAGGCTTTAATTCACAAGCCCAATCAGTTTCAAGCCTCGAAAAGATGGTGGGACAACTTGCTTCTTCAGTTCAGACCTTGGCAATGACTGTTGAGAAAGGCAAATTTCCAAGTCAACCAGTGCCTAACCCTAAAGGAGTGCATGAAGCAAGTACCAGTTCACCACAGCAGCATGGAGAGGTCAAAGCAGTCATGACCTTGAGAAAAGGAAAAGAAGTCGACAACAAAGTGGAGATGCCGGTGGCAAAAGAAAATCAAATTGTACCTGTGAATGTTGAGGACTCACCACCGGAGGAAAAAGAAGAAAGCAACCCACGAGAATATGTTCCTAAAGCTCCATTTCCTCAGAGGTTAGCAAAAGGCAAAAAGGGAAAATCCACAGGTGAAATTCTCGAAATCTTCAAACAGGTAAGTGTTAACATCCCTTTACTTGATGCTATTAAACAAGTTCCATCTTATGCCAAGTTTCTTAAAGACCTTTGTACTAAAAAGAGAAATATGCATGTGCAAAAGAAGGCATTTTTAACAGAAAACGTTAGTTCTATACTCCAACATAAAATTCCTTTAAAATGCAAAGACCCAGGCTCCCCAACTATCTCATGTAGTATAGGGAACCACACAATTGAGAATGCTTTGTTGGATTTAGGAGCTAGTGTAAATTTGTTGCCTTATTCAGTATTTGTGAAACTTGGACTGGGAGAATTACACCCAACTCCAGTGGTGTTACAGCTTGCAGATCGGTCCACGAAAATACCTCGTGGTATTGTGGAGGACGTGCTTATCCAGGTAGACAAGTTTTATTTTCCTGTTGATTTCATTGTAATTGACACTCAACCAATACAGGATTCAAGGAAGCACATCCCCATTATTCTAGGCCGACCTTTCTTGGCAACTGCGGATGCTCACATTCAATGCAGGACCGGAAATATGCAGTTGTCCTTCGGCAACATGACTATGGAGCTAAACATTTTCAACATTGCCAAACAACCTCATAATGCAGATGATGGAATTGTTGATGTGGATTTAATTGAAGCATTAGTTGATGACACTTTTCTTTCAAACCTTAGTGATGATCCTTTACAAACATGTTTAACTTACTTTGGTTTGGATTTTGATATTGACAGATCAGTCGATGAGGTCAACGCCCTACTTGACTCAGCACCATCCATGGACACTAATAAATGGAAGTCAAGAGTTGAACAACTAGCACCATCAGAGAAGAAACTCATCCCATCATCAGAATCACCACCGAAACTCGAGTTCAAACCATTACCCAACACTCTGGAATATGCATTTTTGGGAGAAGAAAACACTCTGCCGGTAATCATCTCATCATCCCTCAATGACGAACAAAAAGGTAAGTTGTTAGATGTTTTGAAAGAGCACAAAGGAGCATTAGGATGGACCATAGCAGACATAAAAGGTATAAACCCAGTAGACTGCATGCATTACATTCACCTTGATGAAAATGCTAAAACTACTAGGGAAATGCAACGTCGGTTAAATCCTAATATGAAAGAAGTTGTTAGAACTGAAGTCCTTAAGCTATTAGATGCAGGTATCATTTACCCAATTTCTGATAGTTCATGGGTCAGTTCTGTGCAAGTTGTCCCCAAAAAGTCAGGAGTCACAGTAGTTACTAATGCAGATAATGAATTGATACCAACTAGAGTAACTACAGGATGGCGTGTATGCATTGATTATAGAAAGTTGAATTCTGTCACACGTAAAGACCATTTTCCTTTACCATTTATCGATCAAATGCTTGATAGATTGGCAGGTCATGAATTTTATTGCTTTCTAGATGGCTACTCAGGATATAATCAGATTCCCATAGCACCAAAAGATCAAGAGAAAACTACTTTCACTTGCCCTTTTGGCACATTTGCATATAGGAGAATGCCATTTGAATTATGTAATGCACCTGCTACATTTCAACGATGCATGTTGAGCATTTTTTCTGATATGGTTGAACGATTCCTTGAAATCTTTATGGATGATTTTTCTGTCTTTGGTGACTCGTTTGATCAATGTTTACATCATCTAACACTAGTTCTGCAGAGATGTATCGAGAAGAACTTGGTCTTAAATTGGGAGAAATGCCATTTTATGGTAAAACAAGGTATTGTTCTCGGTCACATCATTTCGAGCAAAGGTATTGAGGTTGACAAAGCCAAGGTGGATCTCATTTCTAATCTTCCTCCACCCAAAACAGTCAGAGAAGTAAGATCTTTCCTTGGGCATGCTGGTTTCTATAGACGTTTCATTAAAGATTTTAGCAAAGTTTCTAGACCCTTATGCAATTTACTTGCTAAAGATGTACCTTTTGTCTTTGATGATTCATGTCTTATGGCGTTTGAAAAACTAAAGCAATTGTTGACATCATCACTCATCATTCAGGCCCCAAACTGGAGCTTACCATTTGAGCTAATGTGTGATGCATCTGATTATGCAGTAGGAGCTGTATTAGGACAAAGAGTTGATCGAATTCCCCACGTTATTTACTATGCTAGTATGACATTAAATGATGCACAGTTGAACTATTCAACTACTGAAAAAGAAATGCTAGCAGTAGTGTTTGCATTGGAAAAATTTCGATCATATCTCATTGGTTGTAAAATAATTATATTCACGGATCATGCTGCTCTTAAATATCTTCTCACAAAGAAAGATACAAAAGCCAGACTAATTCGTTGGGTGTTACTTTTGCAGGAGTTTGACTTGGAATTCAAAGATAAGAAAGGCACAGAGAATGTTGTGGCGGACCACCTCTCTCGTCTCCATTTTGACACAATTACAGAATCATTACCATTGAATGAGTCATTTCCAGATGAACAATTGATGAATGTGGAAGTATTACCGTGGTATGCTGACATCGTGAATTATCTTGTTACAGGTCAACTTCCAGAGTATTGGACCAAGCAAGATAAGGCTAAATTCTTTGCAGAAATAAAGAATTTCTTTTGGGATGACCCGTATTTGTCCAAGTATTGTGCAGACCAAATTGTTAGACGATGCGTCCCAGAAAGTGAAATTCCAAATATCCTTTCATTCTGCCATGAACAATCTTGTGGAGGCCATTTCAGCGCTAAGAAAACAGCGACTAAAGTTTTACAATGTGGTTTCTATTGGCCAATTATATTTCGAGATGCTTACACTTTCTGTTCTTCATGTGATAGGTGTCAACGAATGGAGAGCATTACACGAAGGAACATGATGCCATTAAATCCAATTTTAGTGGTTGAAATTTTTGACGTATGGGGTATCGACTTCATGGGACCTTTTCCCCTGTCTTTTGGCCATCAATACATTTTGGTTGCTGTTGACTACGTATCGAAATGGGTAGAAGCAATTTCATGTAGGACCAATGATCACAAGGTGGTGATAGCATTTTTGAAAAGCAACATTGTTTCACGCTTTGGATTCCCTCGAGCGATAATCAGTGATGGTGGTGCCCACTTTTGTAACAAAGCATTCAAAGCTCTTTTGACAAAGTATTCAATCACACACAAAGTGGCAACTCCGTATCATCCGCAAACCAGTGGCCAAGTTGAGATCTCCAATCGAGAAATAAAGCACATATTAGAAAAGACGGTGAGGCCGGACAGAAAAGATTGGTCATTAAGACTTGATGATGCCTTATGGGCATATAGAACGGCTTTCAAGACCCCGATTGGGATGTCACCCTACAGGCTAGTGTATGGAAAAGCTTGCCACCTACCTGTGGAACTCGAGCATCGTGCATATTGGGCCATCAAGAAATTCAATTTTGACATGCAGCAAGCCAGCTCAGAAAGAAGATTACAGCTGGCAGAACTTGAAGAAATTCGTAATGACGCGTACGAAAATGCCAAGATTTACAAGCAACGAATGAAAGTCTTCCATGATAAGCAAATTATGAGAAAATCGTTCACTCCAGGTCAGAAAGTGCTTTTGTTCAATTCTCGCTTGCACCTATTCCCAGGTAAGTTACGCTCTCGTTGGTCTGGTCCCTTTATTGTTCATACTGTTTTTTCACATGGGGCAATTGAAATTAAGGACCCAAAGAACGGTGTCACGTTTAAAGTTAATGGTCAAAGATTAAAGCCATATCTAGAATACCAACCACGTGGAGAAGACACCGAAATAAATTTGAGTGACCCACCAGATTTGAATTGATTTTTTTTTCTTTCTTTTCGTTGATTTGATTTTGTTTTCTTTCTTTATATTATTCTTTTGCTAATTGAAATTGTTTTTGCATAAGTGTGTTTATTTTACCATTAAGTTTTCTCTTATCATTGTTAATCATGAGTCTCATACTTAGACCGTTCCTCCTGAACATTCTTAAACCACTTCAACGTGTCAAAACTAATCTCAAAAGGCAGATTCAATTTTGTAAAACACAACGCATTTGGGCTCTACAACCACCAGAGTTAGTAGCCTATGTTGAGGGTTTAGAAAGCCAACTCAGAGACATTGAGAGAAGTGTTTACGACATCCAGTTGGAGCTTGAGGTAAATTCAATAAGAGGACGATTTTAATTTTCTTTGTGTGTTTTAATTTGTTTTTCTGTTTGTGTGCTTTAGTTTGTTACCCCGGTGAAGTGGCGGATAACGGTACTCCGTGACAATCAAGTCGGTTACTTCAGTTTCCCATAATAACTGATATTCTGAGGCGAAGGTATGGACAGAAACGAGATTCTAGCGAAGCTTCACAAGCGATTCCCTTCACTTCCTCAGAATGCCCTC
This sequence comes from Citrus sinensis, assembly GCF_022201045.2. Lineage (NCBI taxonomy): Eukaryota > Viridiplantae > Streptophyta > Magnoliopsida > Sapindales > Rutaceae > Citrus > Citrus sinensis. Next base: position 20,500,675 of record NC_068560.1, read on the forward strand.
CTTACGATCTATAAAGCTCGGTCCGAACGCATGCGATTACTCATGAGGAATAACATACCTGCTGACATCCGTTGGTTAATCGAGGCTAAAGTACGATCGGCAGGTGAGTTACCTCCAAAATTTATTGCATACATGCCTGGTTGTGATAAAGGAAATTATGCAAGAAAACGACGAGCTCGAAGAATTGCTGTTGCTTGTCATAAGTGTGCCAGAATGAGTTGCAATAAAAACCCATGTTCTTTAGGAATGATGTCTGATAACAGGGAAGATAAGATTCAATTCATTAGGGATGGCTTGAATAAGGAGTCATTGGATGATATCCTTTTGTCTCTTGAAACGCATCCCAGTGGATATGTGCAAGGAGCGATTCTCCAGTTATGGCCATTATTCCAGAAAGAGCATGCACGATATAGTCTCGGGAATCTGACTATAAACGACCCTGTTTGCCAGTTTATAAGAAAACTGGATAGGAAGCCTATCCTCGACCCATAGAGGGCGTTCAAGCCGTTTCTGGACGTAAAACCAGAGGAAGATGTGAGCCACAGTCGCAACTACCTGTCAATATCCTTTCACTTTACTATTATTTTATTTCACTATTGTTTTATTGTGTGCATTATTGTCTTTAATAATTTTATTACTGTTTGCTTTTTCTTTATTACTGTTTTCTTTTTCCCTTTTACTGTTTCCTTTTTGACTAGCGAGCCACGTGCTTTACGCGTTATTTGACACTAACATATTACCTCATACACAACCATGACCCACTATCACCAAGACTCTTAAATGTGATATCTTTTGTCAAGCACTCACAAATTATTTTTGAGAAGTATCGCAATGGCAGCTACTCCCAATAGACAATTCAAGAACATTTGTGTGCTTTCCGGATTTACCTATGGCAAACATAAAGAGTTCGTTGAGGCAGCCATAGATCTTGGTCGAAGCACAGCAGCGAGAAAATTACACTTGGTGTATGGAGGAGGTAACCGAGGGTTATCCAAAATGGTCTCAGAAGCAGCTTTTATCAGAGGAAGTCAAGTGTTAGGCATCATCCCAAGAGCCCTAAAACCTTTGGGCAGTTCGTCTGACTCATCAACTGGAGAAGAGTTAGTCGTCTCAGGTATGCAAGAAAGAATAACTGAAATGCTTAATCATGCTGATGCTTTTATTTTCCTTCCAGGAGATCTTGCAACACTAGAGGCACTTATCACGCTAGCATCTTGGGCCCATCTGCACATCCACCAGAAACCCATCGGTTTGTTAAATGTCAATAACTTTTATGATGGCTTTATCGCATTTCTTAACCATGCAATAAAAAACTATTTCATTCCCTCTAATGCGAAAAAACTCTTTATTTGTGCTCACACTGCTAATGAGCTACTTGATATGTTACAAGCTTATCGACCGGAGCCAGACCCCTGGACCTTTGTGTTGGAGCGTCCAAATAATGATGGTAACAGTAGCCGCAGTAAGAAGTACAAATTAGATTTAACTCTCCGCCTGTAAATATTTTCTTCTGTGTTGCACCACCCAGGTGATGTCTTCTAAACTCTACTTCTTTCATTTCAAACATTGAGGACAGTGTTTCATTCTGGTTGGGGGGAGGGAATAGTCGACAATTGTGGAATTTTGGTTAAGTTTTTACTAATTTTTTGTTGTAGAAACTAACTGTTGCTAACTTTTTGTGTTGAAGATGGCTGAATATGGAGTGTAGTGACTCTAGAAACGCATCTTCATCGTTTAAAAAAAAAATTAAAAAAAAAACTTAAAAAAAAAATTCAGACATTTTCTTTTTCTTTATTATGTGTTTATGTTTATTTTTCTTTCTTTTTAATTTCTCCTCTATAAATATACATTTTCTAACTTTTGAGTCAAAGATGGCTGAATATGGAGTGTAGTTCCTCTAGAAACGCATCTTCTTTTAAAAAAAAAAATCGTTTTCGTTTTCTATCATTTTACGTGTAACTTTTCTAATTAGTTTTTATGCATTATTTTCACATTTCTGCATGCATATTTTCCTTTCATGCTTAGAATAGATTGGGGGGTAGAATGTTGTTTGAAAAAAAAAAAAATTGTGTGATTTATTTTAACATTGGATGACATGATTAATTTCAAATTTTAGTATTTGTATTATCTTTGGTCTTAAGTGATGTTACGCTATGTTTGCTACTTTACATGTTGATGTCGGAGACAAATATGAGTTGCTTGAAGGAATGAACATGTCATAAATAAATGCCAAGTGAGTTGTTGAGCCTATCATTTTCTTGGAGAGTAACCCTTTTGCCCATTCTCTATACAGCTTAACAGTTTATTATTTTATACACGATCTCTAGATTTCTTTTGAGTTAACCCTTAAAAAAAAATGGTAAAGTAAAAAAAAAAAGAAAAAAAAAAGTGTGTTGCTACATTGGGAGGCCCATCTAACTAGTAGATATGGATGATTATTTAGAGCCCTAAAAGACGATGGAAAGGCCATCTTTGATCCGTTTGAGCCTTTCTAGCCATCCCTTTTATTAAATATCCATAGTTAACCCTTTTGAGCCTTTAAAAAAAATAAAAAAAATAATAAAAAAAAAAACATTTTCTTTGTCAACTTATTATCTTGACCCACTCCGATTTGGAGTATTATCCGATATCTTATAAGTTCCATCACCTATTTATGTTTGAGAAAATGTAAATAATTATGTTGTTCAGTGAAGTTATACCAAAAAAAAAAAAAAGCAAAAAAAAAACAACAAAACAAAAGTTGTTGTTTCAAAAGAATAAATATAACAATAATAGGTGAAATCCACCTTGCAACTTCCAAAAAAAATAAAAAAATTCTTTGCATTTTTCTCAAACATACACTTTGTTTTCCTTATTTCCTTTTTTTGTTAACCATGTCCCTAGCCTACGTTACATCCTAATAAAAGTCCTTCCTGATTTTAGGGAACTATAATCTGAAGTAGAAGCTAGTTATATGGGCTAAAAAGATGTAGTGGTGCATATAAAAAAATAAATAAATAAATTGGGTTGACTAACAGTTTTTATTTGACTTGAGATCGTATTATTTTTAAGCTGAGGGCATATTTATTTCATCTTGGTGAGAGCATGTGATATCACTTCTTCATTATTTTCTCTCAATTACCATTCATTGGAGTGACTATTTTTATTGGGTTTAATTTATTTGTAAGAGTGTCACTACTTCCAGTGAGATTTTGAGGTTTGACATATCATTCTTGAAAGTAGCTATAACAAAGTCTACTGGGCTGATTCATGTGGATGGTTGATGTGGGTGTGATGTTGCTTTAGACTGGAGATAATGTTTATACTTTTATTTGATTGCTATCATTAATCTGATTGAATAAACACAAGTGTTTCTAAAAAAATAAAAAAAAAATAAAAAAATCATTTTGAATTTGAATTTTGTTTTCGCTTTATTTGCTAGGGACTAGCAATAAGATGGTTGGGGGGTGTGTTGAGTGTTAGAAAATGCATATTTATAAAGGAGAAAACCGTCATTTTACATTTCAAGTCTTACTAACAACCCTTACTTTTATGTATTTAACATTCTTGTGATTTAATTACGTGTGTTTTATTTTAATTAAGTAATTTATGTATTTTAGGGGCATTATAGTCATTTCACAATAAAGGAGAGATCAGACGGCAAAACGGACATCACTTTTGAACTCAGGACGGTCGAAAACCTTAGGAGGAGCATAAAAGGAAAAATGATACTATTCACATGTACGATACTATTCACGTATACGGGACTGTATACGTTACTGTTCACGGCACTGTTCACATAGACGGATCGATGACGTGGCATTGACCGATGATGTGGCATTGACTGATGAGGTGTCACGATCCTGTTGGACTAAAATTCTTATGTACTGTTGATGGTGACGTGGCAGCATATCAGTGGACGAAAAATCTCGCGTACGGTGCATGCATCACACAGGATTATTTTCAACCAAACCGCGTTACTGTTTATCCGAGTCAAACCGCGTTACTATTCAAAGTCGGGTCAAACCGTGTTACTGTTCATCCGCGTGGTCAAACCGTGGACTGTTGACTGATGACGTGGCGCAATCCTGAGCGTCCAAACTGTTTTTAATCCGATGGCCATGATTTACTCCATGTATCTATAAAAAGGGGGCCTCTCCCCCCTAATTTGATATCTCTGAATCCATTTTTGGAATCCATTTTCTATAATTCCTTCTCCATCTTGTATTTTCTTCGTATTTTAATAAATTCTCATTTTGCCCCTAGTTCAATTATGAGTGGCTAATTTTCTTTCAAGCTTGGGTTGGAGGTGAAGTCTCAACATGTGTCATGGGCTTAATTTGGTAAATTTATTTTCTCTTCCCCTCTAGTTTTTGTGGATGTTTTGACTTCTCGTCGATAAATAATACTAATCTTGTCTAGTACCGCCTTGGTTTCACCGGCCCTCTAGTACAAGGTTATTATTATTTGGCACGATAAGCCCTTAGCACCATATTGATTAGAGCGTGGTTCATGAGGTGTGGATTCCCCCCTCATGATTTAATTGGCATTAATACGGATTATTTAGCCCATGATGCATGTTGATACGGATCCAGATACCCAAGTACGTCAATTTAATAGATTTTCTCTTCAATTTATTCTCTCCATTGCAATTCCAATTTTAGAATTTATTCTCGCCATTTTAATTTAAGTATTACCATATTCCAAATCATTTCCACCATAAATCCAACTACCCATTTACAAAATTAATTCTATATATAATTAAAATCCACCTCCTCGTGGGATCGACACTCGTCACCATTAGTCTATACTACAATAGATTCGTGCGCTTGCGAGTACATTAAAATTTGCACAACATATACCATTGGAAAGATAATTAAGTTAGCTTTCCAATGCATTTTACAGAGCTAGATTTGGAGTTCTCTAGAAGGAGTTATGATCAATTTATTACAGCTTGTTTAGGCTTGAGAATTCAAACGACTCCTTTGATTATTCAACTTCATTTATTTGTTTTGTGTCAAGTTTATCAATGTGTTAGGTAAGTCTACCATTGATGATGGTGGGCTAGCATTATGTTTGTCAATGCTAACATTAATAATGGTGGGTTGGTGAAGGCTTTCAAAGCACCCTTTGACAAACCTATACTTGGAGGGTTGTTCCAATGTTTCCATTTGTATTTTTAGGATCTTGAGTTTCTTTTAGCTTATTTAAACTCAGCAACCTTGCTATGTATAACAATTAAGAGATTAATATTATTTGAATTTGAAAGATTATTCTTTCTTTAGTTTTTTTTAGAACTAGTGAACTTATCAAGAATTTGCATTCTTATGGCGTTCCAAATTTAGACTTATCACTCATTTTCTCATCTATTTCTTGAGTGTGGCGTCAATATCATTCTCTACACCTTTGGTTCATGCTTTTCGTAAGCATTAGGTCAAGGTTTTGTTTGTCATAAATCTATTTAGAACTTTCTTGGAAAGTTAAAACTACAATTTAAGTGTGAGTTTCAAAATTTTATTGTGGAATTTCGTATCAATTAAATATAATATTTTTATTTTTTAAAATTTTATAAAATAAAATGGTCTTTTAATTCATTTAAGGATAAAATGATCATTTATTAATGTCAAAGTAGTTCATTAATACAAGTTTAAAAATAAAGGTAGTACAAAGAATATGTTAAAATTATGTGGTGATTGGATATATATATGACAAAAAAATTATTCAAAAATAATTTCTCCATTTAAAATGGTGATTGATTAAGCTTTCTGGGTTTTATGTTAGTGAATGTCTACTAGAACGAGAAATGGTTAGTAAACTGCTTCTAATATCTGAAGTCAAGAGCAAAATCAAGAATCAAGAGATGATGCAGTGTCCATTTGCATACCTCATAACAGTAATTTCAAGTCATACGAGCTAGTAATTTTAATTTATTGCCATAAAATCGTCATATTATATAAATATTATTTTTCTATAGTGCAAAACAAAATCGATGAGGTATGTGATTACGCGGTACAAATCTTTAAAGAAAAGGAGTTTTGCACGTCACTTTTTATGTCCATGTTTTCAAATCAATCATTTTGTTTAATATTTCCGTGTGGATTAGGTGGAATAAAATCTTTAAGAAACTTTCATCACTTTTTTTTTTTTGAATACCGGGATTATCATGTTGTATTTCAAATCAATCATCTATCTTTTTTTTTTTTTAATTTAATCTAAGTTTCAGTGCTCTATTAATATAACATACTTTTTTAATGACATTCCCATTAAAAATTGGTAGAGCCACCAATAATTTTGTTGCCAGTGAGATGAGTGAGAAATACTTAGTGGAAATTTATAAACATACGAGTCTTTATCTCTATTTAAAAAAAAAGAAGAAAAAATCTATAATATGTTGACATAAATAACCTTAAATTCGGCCGCTTGTATACACTACTTTAATCAGCATTCATATCTTCGTTTCATCGTTTTTCTACTATATACATTCATCTTGAATGCTTGCACTATTTGCTCAATTAGTTAACCTCAACGACCCAAGAAATTTAAGCAATTAGCATCAGCTAGCCATAGACTTAAAAGTTTAAGCAATTAGCATCAGCTAGCCATGGACTTCCTTGTTTTAACATCTCAACCAACTACTGCAGCTGCAATTTTAACTCTTTTAATCTTTTCATATATTTTGTTGTCGGTTTCAAGAAACTTGCTTACAAATTACACAAGCAAGAAGAAGAGGAGAGCACCAGAAGCCGGAGGAGCATGGCCTGTGACTGGACATCTACACCTCTTAGGAGGGCCAGAGCCTCCTCACAGGGTGCTGGGCGCCATGGCTGACAAGTATGGACCAATCTTCACAATCAAGATGGGCGTAAATCGAGCTTTAGTTGTGAGTAATTGGGAGATGGCTAAAGAGTGTCTTACTACACACGACAAAGTCTTTGCCAGCCGTCCAAAAACTCTAGCCATGGAGATTTTTGGCTACAATTTTTCCATGTTTGGCTTCAGCCCATACGGCTCCTACTGGCGTGAGATACGCAAGATAGCCACAGTTGAGCTCCTTTCAAACCATCGGCTTGAGAAGCTCAAGCATGTACGAGACTACGAAGTGAAGACATGTCTGAAGGAGTTATATGAGTTATGGGACAAGAACAAAAGCACTAATGAGATGTTGTTGGTAGAGCTGAAAAGATGGTTTGCAGACACCATCCGTAATGTGGTTTTAAGAATGATTGTAGGAAAGGGATGCAATTCAGTGGATGGTGAAGAATGGATGGAACTACTAACGAGATCTTTTGAGATGAGTGGTAAGTTTGTGGTGTCAGATGCACTGCCGTTTTTAAGATGGTTGGATATAGGGGGTGATGAGAGGTCAATGAAGAATATTGCCGAAGAATTAGACAATCTTCTTCAAGGATGGTTAGAAAAGCACAAGAGGAAGAGAGATTCTCAGGAGATGAAAGAAGAAGAATTAGATTTTATGAGTGTGATGCTTTTGATTCTAGGAGATAAAGAGCAATATTCTGGTCGTGATGTTGATACAGTCAACAAAGCTACTTGCCTGGTGCGCCTCTCTTAACCCCTTTTTTTCCTTTTAGTTCTAATCTGAAGTGGGGCTCAATCCTGTCCGCCCTCTCCATCAGTGTGCGCAGAGTTAAAAAATCTTATAACTCTATTTTTGTGTTTTTTTTAATTTTTTTTAAATTTTATTAACATGCAGACATCAGTGGGGCTAGAGTTCAGGTCTTAAGTCTTAGGATAGTTGCTCCTTAACAGTGGATCTAGACCAAAATATTTTACTTGGTGCTTATCTCTTAACAGAATATTATATGCTTTTAAAACATATTAAGCTTATAATCATTCATTAAGCTTTTACATCACTCTTCTGGATGAGACTTCCAAACAAGAGCAATTAAATCTATAATTTGTGAATTGAGAATATTTAATTATATTCTGTTTTCTTCCAATCGATCAAGAGGATAAAATGATAAATTAAAAAGTCGAAATCATCTTTCATTCATTATAGCATTAGTTATTTGGGACCTACATTTTCGGATAAGTTTTTGACAATACATTTGTGGATTTTGGAAAAGTCTTGGGTCATTTAGGAATATTGCTTCATTCTGTACTATATATATATATATATTTCAACCAATGATGATAATGTGCATTCATACGTGCAAGCAACAAATGGTTAAGGAGTAATGTTCCAAGAGCGGCAAAGACGCTTTCATGTATTTGAGATGATGCATTGAATCTTTAAGTTGGATTTAATTAAGTTGCATTATTGTGAATGAGTGTAACATATAAAAGTAATAAAATTGTGCTTTAAATTCCTATTCATTTTGCAGGGTCTTATCTTAGCAGCAACAGACACCACAGCAGTAACATTGACATGGGTTATCTCTTTGCTTCTCAATCATCGTGACATTCTAAATAAGGCTCAAAACGAGCTTGATATACAGGTGGGCACAAAAAGGCAAGTGAATGAATCAGATATAAAAAATTTAGTTTACTTGCAAGCCATTCTCAAAGAAACAATGCGTTTGTATCCTGCTGTGCCACTCTTAGTTCCTCATGAGTCTATGGAAGAGTGCATAGTTAATGGTTACCATGTACCAGCCGGCACACAAATTTTTATCAATGCTTGGAAACTTCAACGTGATCCGCGTGTCTGGGAAGAGCCATGTAAGTTTCACCCAAAAACATTTTTGACAAGGCAGAAGGATATTGATGTTAAGGGACAAAATTTTGAATTGTTACCTTTTAGTAGCGGCAGAAGAATGTGTCCTGGAGTGTCATTTGCCCTCCAAGTTATGCAATTTACACTTGCTTCTTTACTTCATGGCTTTGATTTTGCAACCCCATCTAATGAACCGGTGGACATGGGTGAAGGATTAGGGTTGACCATGGAGAAATCTACACCACTTGAAGTACTTGTGGCTCCGCGTCTCTCTGCTTCTCTGTATGGCTAATTTGATTCTCGATGTTACAAACAAATAAACTTATTCTAAGTATTTATTTTATTTTATTTTTTTCTTGTTTACTCTTTACTTATTAGGCCTTCTTCTACTTTGAATATAAATGGTCAAATTATCATTAGACATAAACATCTATTACTAAATGCACTTTTATCCCAAATGAGCCGAGAATTCTATACAATTTCACTTGGCACTTTTCTCTTAGCAGAATATTCTATATTTTTCAAATAGATTAAGCTTATAATCGTTCATAAAGTTGTTACTTCGCCCTTCAGAATTAGACTTCCAAATGAGAGCAATTAAATTTGTGATTTGTGAATTGAGGATATTTAATTTTATATTTTCCCCTAATCAGCTGAAAGGGTAAAATGGTGAATTAAAAAAGTCAATAAAATCAACTTCCATTCGTTATTGCATTTGTCATTTGAGACCTACAATTTTAGACAAGTTTTTGGTGACGATTACTACAATTTTAGTAATCATCTTCTTTACTTCATGGCTTTGATTTTGCAACCCCATCTAATGAACCGCTGGACACGGGTGAAGGATTAGGGTTGACCATGGAGAAAACTACACCAGTTGAAGTACTTGTTGCTCAACGTCTTTCTGCTTCTTTTTACGGCGAAATTGATTCTCGATGTAACCAATCTAATAAACTTTGATAATAAGTATCGATGTATTTTTTTGTTTTTTTGGCTTGTTTACTCTTACCTATTAGGCCTTCTTTTACTTTGAATATAAATGTCAGAATTATCATTAGACACAATATATCTATTATTAAACGTACTTCTATCCCGAATGAGCTGAGAATCCTTGACCATCCGCAAGGACAACTCAATGTCATCACAAGTTCAAGAAAACAAATGAGAAAAACAACTCGAGAGGAAAATTGCGTCATCATTTTGTGTATTTTTCTTGTATTAATTGCTGCCTGGATCTATTGTAACTGATTTGGTGAACGACTTCAATACGCATTAAGATATTAATAGAGAGGTGACATGAATAAGCAAAATTTCACAGCAATTTTGCAGTCAAAGTTTTAAGAGTTAGAACATTTTATTAAAGTTGGAACATTTTTTGACAAAATCTTGAGCAAAACCTTGGAGTGGTTTTTTGCATGTATCATGAAGAGGATAAAAATTAGAATATCGATTTGGATTTTATTGTGAGATATTCATAGTGAAGTCAACTTAAAGAAAAGTTAAGTGTTGTGGCGCGGCAGCATTATCAAAATCTAAATGAATTTATAAAGTATTTGTATATTTATATGCGTGTTTGTGCGTCTATATATATGTGTGTGTCTATGTAAACAACCAAAAGAGAAGAGCGTCTATATATATATGTGTGTGTCTGTGTAAACAACCAAAAGAGAAGCTTCATATGATGATATGATTTCGATTTTTAACTTAATTCCATACGATGATATGATTGTGATTTTTAACTTAATTATTATTTGTTATGGATTGTTAATTATTTCGTAGGGATGGCAATGGGAAGGGGAGGGGAGGGGACTGACATCCCCGTACCCATCCCCGATATTCTCCATATATCTCCATCCCCTCCCTGTCCCCATCAGAATTGCTTGAGGGGATCCCCGTCTCCTCCCCGAATAATAAGAAGGGATCTTCGAGGGGTCCCCGATCCCTGAATAATTGATACGTTTTTAATTTTTAAACTTGATTTAATCATATTAAAATAAAAATTTAAATAAAAGTAAGGTTTGACAATATATCTTACACGAACATTAATCCATTATAAAAATCACACTACAAAATACAAATCATCAGAATAATTATCTTCGTCATTCTTCATAATCCTATAATAAAAAGAAATTACTTTTATCACTAAGGGCTCCTCCCTAATTTGATTGCTTGAATCCAAATTTTAGCTCTATTTTGTGTAATTCTCACTTTATCTTGTATTTTTACATATTTTAATATAAAATTACCCTTTTACCCCTAGTTTAATCATGAGTAGCTAATTTAATTTCAAGCTTGGGTTGAAGGTGAAGTCTTAATATGATCCATATGCTTAATTTGCTGCCTTTTTATGATAGTCTTTTCAACGCTGATTTATGTAGTTACTTTGACTCATTGTTGATAGACAATGTATATTGTCTAGATTTTGTACGATATATTGACTCCCTAATAAAAGATCATTATTGTCTAACATAATGAATACTTTAAACCATATTTGTGGGTCGTCTTGACTCAGTGTTGATAGAGAGTGCATCTAAGTTATTTAGTGAACAGGCTTACCATGTTGTCCACAAAAAGATTATTATCATCTAGTGAAACCATACTTAGTGGAAGATTATTATCCTCTAGTACACTGAGAGCTTGATACCATACTTGTTAGAGTAAGGCTTATAAGTAGTGAAATTTCTCCTTCATAAATTGATAAGTACTAAAAAGAAACATTAAGCCCATAGTATAATGTTGAGTGTGAATCTAGAAATTCAAGTGTTTCATTTGCATTATTTCATTCTAAATTAATTCCTGAAATTTTTTATTTTTAAATCATAATTTTGCTTAAAAATCAACTCTAATCAATTTGCATAAAAACTTGAAAAATTAACCTTACAAATAATTAAGTCTATCCCCTCATAGGATTGAAACTCATCACCACTAATATATATTACAATAGATTCATGAACTCATGAGTTTAATAAAATTTGCATAACAAGAAATAATGTGAGCTTAAAAAGATTCACACAATAAAGAAATGATCAGTCATGATGACAAAGTCACTGCCCAAGGAGAAGTTGAATAGTTGTAAGCATAGAGGGGGCATGATGGTGCCCCCATATGATCTGGAGGGGGAGATTTATTGCGTCAATCTCATTTAGTGGCTCAAAAACCCGAAGTTTTAAAGGTCTGCTTGATGTGTAATTATTACTAAGCCTTGGACATGAATGAAATTAGCCAAAATAATCAACGACAACCATTATTAAGAATGTAGAAAAACATGAGAAAAGGAAAAAAAAAACAAAGATAGTGGCATGAACCTCTAGCATCATTTAAAGAAGAATTTGTGCTATAATCCTCTTATTAATATAGTGGAAGGTTATATCATACTATGGTCCATGTAAAAATCTGAGTCTCTTGTGGTTGATTTATTGCTTTGGATCCTATTCGTTTAATTTATGCTTATTTATTTGTGCTACACATCATGTTTTAATCACACCAATAAAGAAAGAGTTAGTTTTCCCTCAATCTGCAACTATTTAACTGGATTATTTTTCCAACAAATGGTATCAGGGTCTTAGGTTGTTTGTTTATATTATTTGGGTGGTTGAGATAAAGGAGGCTTGGCATGCATGATTAAATTGAAGTCATGGAATTATAGTATTTAGAAGTCTATAATGGAAGATGTGCTTTACATGAAAGACTTACATGGTGAATAAACTAAACCTGTTTATTTAGACAATAAGAAATGGGCTCAATTGAACCAAAAGGTTGTGGGTATTATTAGTTCATGGATTGATCAAAGTGTCTACCACTTTGTCGCAAAGGAATTTATGGCTAATTTGACATTAATTTGCCGTTGCCTATGTTGGTTTCTTTCCCATCAATACACTCCTAAAATATGTCCCAATTTACTTTTATCTATCGATTGCCTTATATATATAATTTTATTGAACTCGCAAGCGCACAAATCTATTGTATTATAAATTAATGGTAATGAGTATCGATCCCACCAGAATGTAGATTTAATTAGGTGTAGTGTTAATTTTCTAAATTTGTTTGCTAATTGGCTGGAAATGATTTCTAAGCGGTACCAAGATTAACAAAAATGTGGGAATAAATTAAGGATGAAAATAATGCAAATGAAACGCTTGAGTTTCTGGACTCACACTCAACACTATAAAATAAGCTTAATGTTCCTTTTTAGTACCAATTAATTTATGATGGAAATTTTCACTCCTTATAAGCTTTACTCTAATAAATATGTTATCAAGCACTCAATGTACTATAGGCTAATAATCTTCCGCTAAGTGGAGTGTCAAGTACAAATTATCCCAGGTGATAATAATCCTTCAGTCGACATTGCGACAAGACCGTTCACTAAATAACTTAGATGCACTTTGTGTCAATAATGAGTCAAGATAGCCCACAAATAGTGAAAGTCTCTTTCTAATAAATATGATATAAAGTGCTTATTGTATAAGATAATAATGATCTTTCATTAGGGAGTCGGTATATCATAAAAAATTTAAGCAAGATATACTTTCTATCAACAAGTCAATACAACCACATCAATCAGCGAGGAAAAGAAAATAAACTTACCAAATTAAGCCTATGGGTCATGTTGAAACTTCACCTTTAATTCAAGTTTGAAATTAAATTAGCGCTTATATTTGAACTAGGGGTAAAATAATAATTTTTTATTAAAATATGTAAAAAAATAAAATAGGGTGAGAATTAACCAAAATAGAGCTCAAATTTGGACTCAAAGCTGTCAAATTAAGGGGAGAAAGTCCCCTATTTATAAATACAATGGATAAATCACGACCATCAGATAAAAATAATTCGGACGCATAAGATTACACCACGTAGCAAGCTCTAATTGGATGGAGCATATTATTAGGGTTGTGATTCAGTGTATTGCATGTAACATAAGTGAGTTTTTTGGCCCAATTATATATTGGTGTGTCATCAGTCAATGTAAAAGTCAGCAAGCACTGATTCAATGGATTTCACTAAAAGTATGTACCTTTTTAGTTCAATAATATGCTACCACGTCATTGGTCATCGTAAAGTCAACTAGGCTCCATAAATTAGCATGCATCTTACCATATTAGATTTGGACCTTTGTGAATGTTTTATGCCATTTGAGTCCATTTTGACCCTCGCTTTTGTTGTTCCTTAGATTTTCAGGCTTGTGAATCCGTTTGTGATGTCAATGCCGCCATTCGAGAACCCCAATCATGAGTAAAATTTTGATTTTGCCCTTTATATCCTTCCTAATGTTTTTAGTTATTCCAAGGTAAAAAAATGTTGTTTCTTTTAAATCACGACCATCAGATAAAAATAATTCGGACGCATAAGATTACACCACGTAGCAAGCTCTAATTGGATGGAGCATATTATTAGGGTTGTGATTCAGTGTATTGCATGTAACATACGTGAGTTTTTGGCCCAATTATATATTGGTGTGTCATCAGTCAATGCAAAAGTCAGCAAGCACTGATTTAATGGATTTCACTAAAAGTATGTACCTTTTTAGTCCAATAATATGCTACCACGTCATTGGTCATCGTAAAGTCAACTAGGCTCCATAAATTAGCATGCATCTTACCATATTAGATTTGGACCTTTGTGAATGTTTTATGCCATTTGAGTCCATTTTGACCCTCGCTTTTGTTGTTCCTTAGATTTTCAGGCTTGTGAATCTGTTTGTGATGTCAATGCCGCCATTCGAGAACCCCAATCATGAGTAAAATTTTGATTTTGCCCTTTATATCCTTCCTAATGTTTTTAGTTATTCCGAGGTAAAAAAATGTTGTTTCTTTTATTGTCCAACTTCTTGATAATCGTGAAATAGACAAAATACTCCTGAAATATATAAGATACTCAAAATATAACAAAACACATAAAATCAAAGCTTAAGGGAGTTAACTACATAAAAGTACATGTTAATGAAACTTGAAGTGTAAAATGTTGATTTTACCTTTTGTAAGTATACATTCTCCAATGGTCAACAGTTATATAGCACAACTCTATTGACATCATAATTGGAAGTCTATCGAGACCTTTCTTGATAGAGTCTATCTAAAGTTCTACTCGAAAATCTACTCTAAAAAAGGACAAAGAGGCATACTCTTACACTACAAGCCTCGTGTTTATTCACTTATTTGTTTATTGGTTTTGTTACTGTATATTGTTCTAATTTATAATAATGCTATTTCAATTATGTCATTTTAAACTCATGACAAGAGTGTTAGTGATTTATTAGTAAGTTCATTAAGTATTCTAGGTGATAAATGTTTTAAAGAGTCTGGATTTTAAGTGGTACTACTTGCGACTCCTTCAATCTTTCCTAGTAACCTAACTGATGTGTTTTTTTCTTACAATGTGAATTATCTTATACCACTTTCTAACAATGGTCTTGCAACAAATGCTACTATTGATGTTCAAAGGGGGATAATAGCATTTAGAGCTATGAACGAAACAATAGTGGTTCGGTTACTGCAATAAGGATATATTATGGTGTTTATCATGATGATGTGGACATTGCTGACGCTGAGGCCTTTCGCTTTGGTGTACGATATTTGCTAAGGAAATTGTTTTATCTCCTCTAATTGTGAATTCATTGTGTTTTGTACATTTCATAAAGAGACAACAAAGTACTCATACGAAACTATTTTATATCATTTCAATCCTTTAACACTTGCTAGTACTAAAGTAAGGTTTCAAGATCCATCATATTTCAAGGAACTGTAATAAATCAACTGCTGCTTTAGCTCATTTTGCATTTTGCGCTTGCTAAGAATCTTATGTTTGGATGGAAAAATTTCATAACAATATGAATTGTTATCTTCATATTTATATTTGGTTACTGTTTTGGAGAATTACATGAATGATGTTCGATTGAAAAAAAAAAAGAAAGAGGAAGGTAGGTATACAATACCATTTTGCAAGGACAAAAAATGGCACACTAGTTATTCTCACTCATGTTACTTCTGACGTGTTTATTGGTAGCTTTAGAAGATCAATTTTTAATAGGAAAGTAAGTATAATTCAATTGGTTTGAGGCACACTAATTTTTCTTTTCTCTGAGCTTTGCCTAATAAGAATCAAATCTATCTTATTCATGTGAGGGGCTCAATTTAAATCTCTTGATCTATCTTGCATCACTAACAATTTTTTTTTGTTGGATGAAAAGGTTTTATTAATTGAAGGGGAAAAGTCACTCACTCTCTCAAAATTTACTTAAATGGTTATATAGTCCCTTTTGATTTCAAAAACAATCATATATACCTTTTTTTTCTATTTTTATTATTATACTCTTTCATTGCATTCTATTATGAATTTATTAAAAGAAATATGGATATTTATAATATATATATCTTAATCTCTCCACTATCTTCCACTAGCAACCTTTTCCTTCTCTATAACTTCCACTATCTCACAAGCAATTGTGATCCATAATGTTTCTATTAATTTCATTGGGTGATTATGTAACTATTAAAGGAGAGCTCATCTCCTTGTTCACACTTGGAATGAATAAAATCACTCTATAATATATTCCTCTCTCATTTTATTCTTTATCTTGTATTGCTTCTTTATTTTGTGTTGCTACCTAATAGTTTTTCTAACATGTTATCAATGCGAGGCTCTGTTCAGGTACTAATTCTTTTGTTTCTCATATCTAGCACTTTTAATTATTATATAACTATAATTGTTCATCACCAATAACATGTCATATTAGCTATTATTGTCATGCTTGTATTTGCAGTAACATTGACCTCTCAAAGTCGCATGTATATTACTTGTCTTCATTATATCTCTTGAAATATGCATAATTGATGGTGTAAAATTTGAAATGAATTCTAAGACATGAATAGTATGATATTTGATTATTATAGAACTTTATTATTATATTATCATGAGTGATTATATGACATCTAATATTTACTTGTTAATAATTAATCAATTATTTATTTTTGTTTATATTGTTTTATAGCTTTCTAAAAATGTCAAATCTCGCAAAACTTGAATTTGTGGCACTTGATATCTCTAGCGATAATTATCTATCATGGGTCTTGGATGCTGAAATCCACCTTGATGCAATGAATCTTGGGGATACTATTAAAGAAAATATTGATGCATCAACCCAAGACCGTGCCAAGGCACTGATTTTTCTTTGTCACCATCTTCATGAACAATTGAAAAGTGAGTATCTTACGATCATAAAACCATATGTTCTTTGGGAATGTCTTAATAAAAGATTTAATCATCAAAAAATTATTATACTTCCAAAAGCTCGTTATGATTGGATGCACTTATGATTACAAGATTTTAAATATGCCAGTCAATACAATTCTGCATTATTTAAAATTTGTTCTCAATTAAAATTATTTGGAGTGGAGATTACTGATGCAGATTTGTTAGAAAAGACATTTTCCACTTTTCATTCTTCGAATTTGCTCTTGTAGTAGCAATATTGAGAGTAGAGATTTAGAAAGTATTCTGAATTAATCTTATGTCTTTTAGTGGCTGAAAAAATAATGAACTTTTATTGAGAAACCATCAGTCTCATTCAATTGGATCTGTACCTATCCTGAAGCGAATGGTACTTCAGCTAATAATTGTAGTGCTAATCGAGGTCGTGGTTACAAAAATAAAAAAGGTCATGGTGGCTATAACAAGAAATATTGATCAAACCACTCGAAGTGGAATAACAGTAATGAGAAGCAAGAAAAAGTTCCACAAAAGAAATCTCCAAAGGATTATGAAAATGTTTGCTTCAGATGTTGTGTGAAAGGACACTGGCCTCGTGTTTGTCGTACACCAAAAAAATTGGTTGATCTTTACCAAGCATCCAAGAAGGAAAAAGGAAAAGAAATTGAGACAAAATTCATGGATCATGAAAATCCAATTGATATAACTCATTTGGATGTTTCAGATTTTTTTGAAGATCCAACTAGTAAAATTGATCATTTAATTGGTGATGGACATGTGAAGACTGATTAAAAGTGCTACACTTTGAATTATGTTATTTTTAAAGTTTGGTGTGTTTAAATTCTAAAATAAGAACTTATGTGTTTGAAGTTTGGTGTGTTTCTTTACAGTTATGGTGTGTTTATATTGCAAGATTGTTTATTGTTTTTGAGTGTTTTATGAGAATTTGGTGTGTAACTTTTCAATTTCTTTAATAAAATATTTTTCGTAATGTTTTCTTTATACTACTTGAATATTCTTCATATTCAATTGACTTATTTTATATCCATGTGTGAAGATATACAATGAATTTAAACAATCACTTGGTGAATAATGAAGATGGATGTCTGGATAGTGCGACAACGCACACAATTCTACGAGATAAAAAATATTTCCATAATTTAATATTAGCTAAGGCTAATGTTACTATAATATCTAGTTCTGCTAATCTAATTGAAGGCTCTGAAAGAGCAAATATTATGTTACCAAATGGTACAAAATTACAAACAAATAATGTTTTATGCTCCAACAGATCCAACAGCAATCTGCTTAGTTTCAAGGATATTCATCAAAATGGATACCACATTGAAACATCTAGTGAAGGTAATAGTGAATTTCTTTGCATTACTTCAATTATTTCATGCCAGAAGCATGTACTGGAAAAACTACCTTCTCTTTCTTCTGGGTTGTATCATACAATTATAATAACAATATAAATAAACTTTATAATGAACTAGAAGTTCTCTGATCCAAAGATTTTTAAACTTTGGCATGATCAACTTGGGCATCCTGAATCAATCATGAGGCATCGTATTATAAAAAATTCACATGGACATCAATTAAAGAACTAGAAGATTCTTTTACCGATTGAAAGTCCATGTGCTTCTCAAGGAAAATTAATAATTCGACCATCTCCAATGAAAGTAAGTCTTGAATCTCCTAAATTTTTAGAAAGAATACAAGGATATATATGTGGTCCTATACATCCAAGTTGTGGATCGTTTCGTTATTTCTTGATCTTAATATATGTATCAACTAGATGGTCACATGTCTCTTTACTTTCTAGTCGTGGTATTGCATTTACTAGATTTCTTGCTCAAATCATTAGATTAAGAGCATAATTTCTTGATTTTCCTATTAAAAAATTTTAGACTTGATAACGCTGGTGAATTCACATCTAAATCTTTTAATGATTATTGCATGTCTATTGGAATTGATGTTGAGCATTCTGTTGCACACACTTATGTACAAAATGATTTAGCTGAATCTTTGATTAAACGTTTATAATTAATTGCAAGA
This sequence comes from Citrus sinensis, assembly GCF_022201045.2. NCBI lineage: Eukaryota > Viridiplantae > Streptophyta > Magnoliopsida > Sapindales > Rutaceae > Citrus > Citrus sinensis. The sequence continues at coordinate 20,519,591 of NC_068560.1, forward strand.
CCATTAATTCTTTGATCAAATCTATCTTTTTCAAGTTGGGGACATGCAATACTATATGCTGCATCATTAATTTGCGTTCGACCAAGTTCTTATAATATATATTCACCTTCACAACTTGTTTTTGGCCAACAGCCAAATATTTCTCATTTAAAAATTTTTAGATGTGATGTTTATGTCCCAGTTGCTCCCCCATAAAGATGTAAAATGAGTTTGCAATGAAGACTTGGAATTTATGTTGGTTTCAATTCTCCATCAATAATTAGGTATCTTAAACCTTTAACTGGAGATCTTTTTACTAAACGATTTATAGATTTTATTTGATATATTTTATTAATTATATATAAAAATTGTTTAATCCAAAAATTCATTTAAAATATTTATAATAAATACAAATATATTATTTACTTTATCTATATAAACATAATGATTTGCATTTTAAATATTATTTTAATTTTAATTAGTCTATTAGATAAATTAAATTATTTATATTATATTTGTATTTATTAAAAAATAAAAATTAATTTCTTTTAGCTATTATATTTAAAGGGTATTATAATAAAAAAAGAGACGGCAAGTATTCCTTTTTTAAATTTGAGGATCTGCATAACTAATTTTTTAAATTTTAAAATGTAGCTCACATTTTTTAAATAAAATTTAATCTTTACATACATAATAAATTACTTAAAATAAAACTGTTATCCACACTAAGATAAGTACAAGAGTTAATATTTGACAATCTCAATTACGTTACTCTCAACTATTCGGATAGATATTGACATGTTCATAATTTTCTTAATAGATATTGACATGTTTATTCATCGGTCCAAATGTCTCATTAATTATTCCACAGCATTTGTCGTGATGGGTTTCTTGGATTTACTAGTCAACGTACGTGCGTATGACCCTGTCAAAAGGATACTGACATGTTCATAATTTTCTTCGAATTAGGTAAATTAGTTCTGCCTATTTTCCATGTTGAAATATGACGTTTTAGCCGTCAGTTTTGACAATCCAGTACGTGAGAAAATTATAAACCTGTCAACGTATATTGTCATGTATTATCACTAGGTTGGGTACATTATCGCTGCCTATTTTCCAAGTGAAAATATGACGTTTCAGCATCAGTTGACAATTTAGTATGTAAAAAAATTATTATATAGTAAATGTTACGTTACGCTTTGTTTTTTTAATTTAAAATTTGAATAAATTTAAATTTAATTGAAGTCTTGAATAAATTTAAATTTAATTGAAGTCTTGAATGATATAATTATTGACTCACAAATATTCAGTTGACAAATTGAATTAAATCCAAACGATTGATCAGATCTCATGCCTCCTAACAAATTGATTTGAGAACTTTATTGCTAAATCATGAATTTCTGAATAGTTTTTCAAGAATAAAAAATTGCTCGAAGATCAGAATGTGTAAAAGAAATATATATCGGGGATTTAACTCCATTTGTTCTACGTTAAACTTAGTTAGTTAGGAGCCAACGCGATGTGTTCTTCTGTTTAAATAAGGAACGCTAAGAGTAAATTAGATCTTGGCCATGTTAGGAAATTGAGTTTCCTCCCAAGATCTCTCCAAGCAATTTATCAAGCAACAAATTAATAAGAAAAATTAAATGGAGAATATACCAATCACACAACACAAGATTTACGTGGAAAACTCCAAATCCGGAGAAAAACCACGGCCGTTGTCACAAGACAACCAAAGAAAAAAAAATATTCACTATGTGGAAAATTATTACAACCACACTCTCATAAATTTTCTCTCACCCAAGCCCCAAATACATATCTTGAGAAATATCCCTTAACAAAGCAAACCCATAATACCTATATTGAGGAGCCAAATGCTCCTTCAATATAACTACATGCTTAAGAATATTTCTCCCTCTTAATTTCTCACCAAAACTTGGATTCCATCTCTGGGATTTGGGATACAAACAATAAGGAGGAGCACTCCTCTATTTATAGCCACCAGTGACTATTGTTCATCTTGCGGTTACTGTTCATCTTGCGGCTACTGTTCATCTTGCGGCTACTGTTCATTTTGTGGCTACTGTTTATTTTACGGCTTTTCTTTTCTTCATTCTCCCACTTGGAGATTTGATTGATAATCAATCAATCTCCACACCACCCTTGTTGTCTTCACCTTTAGTCATAATTCTCAACATAGAGAATTATCATACTCCACCATAAAGAGTATACCACTTAGAATTAATTACCAATTCTAAGAATTTTTTTTTCCCGGCACATGTCGAACATATTCGCTGAAAATTATGGTGCAATTCTCATGCTTGGTTTCCCTGAGAATTCTTCAGCCATGACATAACTTTTCCACCACACACCTTGCATTTATACCAAGCCAATGCCCGCGTGCAAACTTGTGGACCCCACTGATCATAACATGTTCTCTTTCATGGCAACTTGGAGATCTACATGCTAAAAGAACTAACCAAGTCTCCTATCAAAAGGAACCTCACCATCTGCGAGAATATCAGTGTCTCCTTTACTGATTTTGGAGTAATTTGCCGAGCCCACTCCACCTTCTTGACAATTTTCTTGAGGTGCCAAAATTGTCCACACCTTCAAATCTTTGTGCATACCAGATTGGATACACCTTTGACTTGAATTCTCCACAAGCCAATAAAATCATTCTCCCATTAATTTTTCAACAACATCAAACTTCAACCAAGTTTGAAAAACACCAGCTGCTGACATATTTGCTTCATATTCTCTTCACCACAGATTATTTGGATTGGCTCCCACTGCTTCACGTAAACAGTACCGTATACGTGAATAGTACCCCGACACCAAAACTTCAATCAATGGCTCTGATACCACTGTTAGGAAATTGAGTTTCCTCCCAAGATCTCTCCAAGCAATTTATCAAGCAACAAATTAATAAGAAAAATTGAATGGAGAATATACCAATCACACAACACAAGATTTACGTGGAAAACTCCAAATCCGGAGAAAAACCACGGCCGTTGTCACAAGACAACCAGAGAAAAAAAATATTCACTATGTGGAAAATTATTACAACCACACTCTCATAAATTTTCTCTCACCCAAGCCCCAAATACATAATCTTGAGAAATATCCCTTAACAAAGCAAACCCATAATACCTATATTGAGGAGCCAAATGCTCCTTCAATATAACTACATGCTTAAGAATATTTCTCCCTCTTAATTTCTCACCAAAACTTGGATTCCATCTCTGGGATTTGGGATACAAACAATAAGGAGGAGCACTCCTCTATTTATAGCCACCAGTGACTACTGTTCATCTTGCGGTTACTGTTCATCTTGCGGCTACTGTTCATTTTGCGGCTACTGTTTATTTTACGACTTTTCTTTTCTTCAGGCCATACATTTAATTACATGACATGTGTCAAAATCTTTTATAAACTTTAGGAAAATTTAGATTAGAAGAGGATTAAATCCAATGAGGAGATATATATGTGATTAGGTGAAGCAAATCTTTAAGAAAAAAGATTTTCGCCCCTTACATTTTTGTCAAATATCATATTTTATGTTTAGAATTAAATATTCAGTAACTTCAATTTCTTTAGCACTTTAGTTCTTTATATATGGTATGGACATGAACAAGTTGATATTGTAAATCACCCGAGAAATTTTAGCAGGTAGCAGCCATGGACTTTCTTGTTTCACCTCAAACTAGTGCCATAGCTGCAATTTTAATCACTCTCTTAATCATTCTATACACGTCGTTGTTAGTTTCAAGAAATTTGCTTAGCAAATACACAAGCAAGAAGAAGAGGGAAGCACCGGAGGCTAGGGGATCATGGCCTGTGATTGGCCATCTACACCTCTTAGGAGGGCCAGAACCCTCTCACTGGGTATTAGGCAAAATGGCTGACGAGTATGGACCAATCTTCAAAATCAAGATGGGCATAAATCGAGCTTTGGTTGTGAGTAATTGGGAGATGGCTAAAGAGTGTCTTACTACACACGATAAAGTCTTTGCTAGCCGTCCAAAAACTCTAGCCATGGAGATTTTAGGCTACAACTTTTCCATGTTTGGCTTTAGCCCATACGGCTCCTACTGGCGTGAGATACGCAAGATAGCCACACTTGAGCTTCTCTCGAACCATCGTCTTGGGAAGCTCAGGCATGTACGAGAGTATGAGCTGAAGACATCTTTGAAGGACTTATACGAGTTATGGGACAAGAACAAAAGCACTAATAAGATGTTGTTGGTAGAGATGAGGAGATGGTTGACTGACACAATCCGTAATGTCGTTTTAAGAATGATTGTCGGAAAGGGATGCGACTCAGTGGATGGTGAAGAATGGGTAGGACTACTGACGAGATTTTCTGAAATGAGTGGTAAGTTTGTGGTGTCAGATGCTCTGCCGTTTCTTAGATGGTTGGATATAGGGGGTGATGAGAGGTCAATGAAGAAGATCGCCAAAGAATTAGACATTGTTGTTCAAGGATGGTTAGAAGAGCACAAGAGGAAGAGAGATTCTCAGGAGATTAAAGAAGAAGAATTAGATTTTATGAGTGTGATGCTCTCGATCCTGGGTGATGCAAAGCAATATTCGGGTCATGATGTTGATACAGTCAATAAAGCTACTTGCATGGTATGCCTCTCTTAAACGATTTTTTTCTTTTTAGTTACAGTCTAAGTGCGACGTAATCCATTTCTGCGGAGTTCAAAATCTTATCCCCCTTTTTTGTGTTTTATTAATTGTTTTTTATTTTTATCAACGTACATACACTAATGAGGCTCGAATTCAGGTCTTTAAGTCTTAGGATAGTTGCTCCTCACCAATGAAACCAGACCTATTTCTTTTTACTCAAAAAGTTTTACTTGGCACTTATGTCTTAACAGAATATTATATGCTTTTAAAACATATTACGCCTATAATCATTCATAAAATTGTTACATCACTCTTCAGGATGAGACTTCCAGACAATAGCAGTTAATTTTGTAGCGTGTGAATTGAGAGTATTTAATTATGGGTCTTGTTAAGTTACGTCATATTTAACTCATAGTAAATGCAAAAGTAATCACCCATGACCTCTCACTTATTTCACATATTACTATTTCTAGCGTTGGGTAACTTGTTTTGGGTTGCTTTATACGTTTAATTATATTCTGCTTTCTCCTAATCAGTTGAGAGGGCAAAATAATTAATTAAAAAGTCGATGAAATCATCTTCCACTTATCATCGCATTTGTTATTTGGGACCTACATTTTCAAACAAGTTTTTGATAATATATTTGTGGATTTAGGAAAAGTCTTGGGTGATTTAGGGATATTGCTCATTTTTCATTCATTTCTTACTATGTGTATGCTTCAAATTGTCATGACAATATTGATACACACATAGAAAATAATGAATGACTAAAGAACAATGCTCCAAAGGCACTAAAGACCTTCTCGTGAATTTGATATGATGCATTAAATCTAAATTCATCTTAATAGTCAAAAGATGAAAATGAAAATCTTTAAGTTGAATTTAATTAAGTTGGATTATGGAAGTACCAAAATAATACTTTTAGCCCTACCAATTTTGCAGGGTCTCGTCTTAGCAGCAACAGAAAACACAGCGATGACATTGACATGGGTTATCTCTTTGCTTCTCAACCACCGTGATATTTTAAATAAAGCTCAAAACGAACTAGATATTCTGGTGGGTACGAAAAGGCAAGTGAATGAGTCAGATATAAAGAATTTAGTTTACTTGCAAGCCATTCTCAAAGAAGCAATGCGTTTGTATCCTGCTTCGCCACTCTCAATTCCACACAAGTCTATAGAAGAGTGCACGATTAGTGGTTATAATGTCCCTACCAGCACACAACTTGTTATCAATGTTTGGAAGCTTCAACGTGATCCACGTGTCTGGGAAGAGCCTTGTAAGTTTCAGCCAGAAAGATTTTTGACAAGGCACAAGGATATTGATGTCAGAGGACAAAATTTTGAATTGTTACCTTTTGGTAGTGGTAGAAGAGCTTGTCCTGGAGTTTCATTTGCCCTCCAAGTTATGGAATTTACACTTGCTGCTTTACTTCATGGCTTTGATTTTGCAACCCCATCAAATGAACCGGTGGACATGGGAGAGGCACTAGGGTTGAGTATCCAGAAAGCTAGACCACTTGAAGTACTCATTGCTCCACGTCTTTCTGCTTCTTTGTACGGCTAAAGTGGATCTCTATACAATCAATCCAATAAACTTTTATAACAAGTATTCACGTATTTGTTTGCTTGTATACTCTTGCTTATTACGCCTTCTTTGTATTCATTATTAGACATGAATATCTATTGTTAAATAAAGTTTTATCATGGCTAAATTGTCAGGTGATGACTATCGGGGCATCCTATGGTGTTCAATCTGATGTGTTTGTCTAAAATCAATACATTAGGTAAGCAATCTTATCGGGACTCATTTTAATTAATAAAGAGCCCAAAACTAGTTATGTCAATTAGAGTGCTAAAAACTGCTGATCTAGTGTGCAACATCATTCACTGGATCAAAATCAATTAAATAAAATTGACTAGCCGCCACTTGTGTTATGTAATAGCCTAGTGGTACCTTTCCTATTAACAAAAGTTGACGGATGTGTGTCAAGACGCTAGTTCGCTTTCCATAATTGGTAGGAGTGAATTTTCTCTCCTAGTAGTAATGGAGGTATACATCTGTATTATGTTATAATACAGTATACATCTATATTTCCTTGAAGTGGAGATAAAAAACTCAATTGTATTATGTAGAACTGACTTAGGTTAGTTGCTATTAGATTTTAGATTGTATAGTCCCAATAAAAGATATATTTTTCCTCAAAGTGGAGATAAAAAAATCTAGATTATTGTGTCATATCTAACTCATTTAGGTTGGTTATTATTAAATTTCAGATTGCATAGTCCTGATTTGATCCAAGATCTTGAACTTTATTAACGTTCAAGAAAACTATTAAGTCATGTGATTTAATAGAATTATGCCATTATACTATTAAACCTCATATCTTCATAGCTTCGTCGTACTTTAACAAATTCAAGATCCTGAACTGAAATATTTCCATCATATTGTGTGTGTATGTTGTATAAAGTAAACTTCTAATTGTAAAGACATAGACGTTAAAAACATAAAACTAGCTGAATACATATAATTGGTGTCCTTAATGATCATGATAGATAAAATTCTCTATACTATTATTTCAAAAAAAAAGGGGAAAAATCCACCCATAGTCTCAAAATTTGCTTAAATAGTTACATAGACCTTCTTAATTTTATAATTGGTCATACATCCCTTTGAACTATTATGTCTTTTGATTATAGCAACCAAAAATTAACTTTAAATAAATTTCTATAATAAATAAAAATAAGAAATTAAAAAACGTAATACATAAAAACTAAAAAATTTATGAATTATTTTGAATATTAAAAAGTTATTTTAATATCATTACTTTATCTTTTTTTAATAATAATAAAATCTCTTTGATAGATTAATAATTTTAAGTTAATGATATTTAACATTCAAAAAATTGGAAAATATTTATTACGTTATTTACAATATTTTTTAACTATGTTTATATTACTATAAATCTTAATGTTAATTTTTGAATTAATAGATTTTGGAATTAGTAAAATCAATCGGGATAGACTGATAGTAGTTTAATATCAAAATAATTTTTATTATATATATTTCGTTTTATTAATTATACTTATTACAATATTTTATTTATTATTTTTATCTCATTATTATATATATATATGTATTTATTTTTATTATAATCAAAGGATATAATAATAAAAAGGGGTAATGTGGCCATTTATAAAACTATTGGAGTTTACAAAATTATTTAAACAAACCTTGAGAGTATACCTTGAGAGTATAGAAAGCTTTTTCTCTTTAAAATACCCCATTATTATAATAAAAAAAAATAGACATGCACGATATCCTCGATTTGTCTTGAATGTGATTGCATATTAACCACACCACTGCTGTACTTGGCAGAAGATTGCAACTTTCTTAAAAACATTATTTCGTGCATCAAATATATCATCTTTTTTTTCTTTTTGATACATAAGGACTTAGGTAAAACTAGGCAACAACTGAACGCGAGTACGCAGTCCCGGAGACATCAGGCAATAGCCACCCTTTAGTTCTAGTTAGAGGAATTGGAAAAAAAAAAAAATGGATCGCAAGAGGCAAAAAGAGAGTTTAGCTGGTGAGGTAGTCAGCTACAAAATTGATTTCATGATAGCTAGCAACAGAGATACCTACTAATCCCTATTGAGGAGTCCGTTAAGTCCCTCATTGGGATGACTTTTCTTCGTGGCCAAGATCTCAGTGATGCACTGAATATTAACTTCAACTTATAGTTGTCAAATCCCAATATTCCAAGCAAGTTGCAAACCTTGAAATAAACCCCAAGGCTCTGCTCCAGTAATAGTGCAATGGCCAATATTCATACCAAAACCATGAACCCATTCCCCACAGTAATTTCTAGTGAGGCCACCTTCACTTGCATGGCCTGAAACCTTTCCACCACCATATGTATTTAATTTATTGAAAGGCCAAGGTTGGGGCTGTTGGGGAAAAATTAGGTTTTTAAATTTTTTATAAAATCTTTTGAAGATCGCTCTCATATAATATATAAGAATTTGTATTCTAGAAATCGTACCTTGAAAATCCGAGTTGGCTTTTTCCGCTGAAGTGATTTAGGCTCCTAGATCACGATCCGCCACCACCACTCCTGTTAGATCACGATCCGTCACCACCACGCTTGTTAGATCACGAACTGTCACGAATGATCTTCCAGGTTATGACTCAGGTTCGATCTGCACTTGACGTGTGGGCGCCTTTATCACTACCAAAGCAACTAGCACGAGAAAATTTTTCTCTCAACAATGGAGAGAAAAATCTTATTCTCTGATTTGTATAAAGTGGCTTCTCTCTTTTCCTTTAAAGAAAATAAGCCTTATATATCTCCATTTAGTGAAAACCCTAGGCTCCAAGAATGCCCAAAATAAAATTCACGTTACTTTTCATTTAATAAGGGACCCACCATGTAAAATAACATAAAGCCCCTTACACATAAGCTTATTAAATGGAGCCTCCCACTAAATGATATATTTAGGCTTTTGACCCAAATAGCTAGTTATCTTGCTTATTAGTCCAGTAGTGGTGCAGTCAATTAAATGAGCTAACCCGGGAATCATTTGGGAACATACAATAGTGGCTATAACAATTAGGCCTGTAATTAAACTAGCCTAATTATTTAATTCCAAATTTACTCCACTAAAAGATTGGAACTGACTTCCATAATTGTATGCTCGAATAATAATTCGTCCCAAGCCACATTGATTTCTTTACTGCACAATCCTTTGTACCACATCGTTAATTAAATTGATATCTCAACTGTCCAATCAATTTAATAACATCTTATTCCTTGATCCTTACTGGTTTTCTCTAATGATCATTTTCAACATACTAAATATGTTGACACACTCTGGCCAGAGAATTCTATGATCAAGTGCCGAAAACCCATCAAGAGATGTGTTGTACAAATTCTATATTGTTAATCCACAACTCCAATACTCATAATTGCTCCCACCAAGATACCGGGTAATCTTGACCACAAGTATGTGTCGTGCCCATTGGTAACTCAAATGTAATAACAATTACAATCATGAAATCATAATTAACTCAAGATTAAGATTACAGTAAAATCAATGCCTATGAGATTTAATAAGTCTGACAGTTATTACAAAGTTAATTAAATCTCATATGTGATCCTGTTCAATGTAGTCGTACTACATCAATAAATTCATACATGATTAAGACAAATCATTCAATGAATTTATTACAGTCTATACCTAAATAAAGTGCCCAACTTTATTTATCAACTGCGAACTAAATTTATTTAATCATAAGATAACTTGTATTTATGTCTTCTGTGAATCCACATGGTGATCACATAAATACATATAATATGATTAAATGGACTTTAATACAAATATTAATGCAATTAAGATATTTGAATAAAATACCTCATTTATTTTATTAATCAGAAAAATTGTTTATTACAATTAAATAAACACATATGCTTTTAAAGAGCATATTTTCCCAACAATCTCCCACTAGCTCTCAAAGCATATTTGGCATCTCACGCATGCCCATGGATTCTAAGTGCAAGTTAAAAGGTTTCCCAGGTATGGCCTTAGTAAAAGGATCTGCCAAGTTTTGCTGTGACGCAATCTGAGTAACCTCCACATCACCTCTCTGCACTATATCCCTTATAAGATGATATTTCCTCTCAATATGTTTTTGTTTCTTGTGGTTCCTTGGTTCCTTAGATTGAGCTACCGCACCACTATTATCACAAAATAATTTCAGGGGTGCAGTTACAGCAGGTACCACCTCAAGATCTTGTAGGAACTTGCGGAGCCATACAGCTTATTTTGCAGCTTCGGATGCAGCCACATATTCAGCTTCAGTTGTGGAGTCTGCGATACAAGATTGTTTCACACTCCTCCAACTAATAGCTCCACTTCCCAATGTAAACACATAGCCGGAAGTTGATTTTCTGGAATCCTTATCTGACATAAAGTCAGAATCAGTATATCCCACTGGAATGAGTTCATCACCAGAATACACAAGCATATAATTTTTAGTTCTTTTCAGATACTTCATTATATGCTTGACCCGCAGTCCAGTGTTCAGGTCCAGGATTAGATTGATATCTACTAACCATCCCTACCGCAAAACAGATGTCTGGCCTAGTGCAAAGCATGGCATACATGAGACTTCCCACAGCTTCTGCATAGGGAACTCGTCTCATTCTCTCTATCTCTTCAGATGTTTTAGGTGATTGATCCTTAGAGAATGTAATTCCATGTCTGAATGGTAATAAACCAGTCTTGGAATTTTCCATGCTAAATCTAGCCAATATCTTATTGATATAGACCGCTTGAGACAAGGCTAAAGTTTTATTCTTCCGGTCTCGTAGTAACTTGATACCAAGAATATAACTTGCCTCTCCCAGGTCTTTCATATCAAATTGTTTTGCTAACCAACTCTTTATTGTAGTCAATACTCCTATATCGTTTCCAATTAGGAGAATATCGTCTACATAAAGAATTAGGAAGGCTACAGATTTTTCTTGAATTTTCTTGTACACACATGGTTCATCAATGTTCTGAATGAATCCAAACGATTTAATCGCTTGATCAAATCTGATGTTCCATGACCGGGATGCTTGCTTCAATCTGGTTGTATAAATCCATCTGGTTGCTGCATGTAGATGTTTTCTTCAAGATGCCCGTTAAGAAAGGCAGTCTTGACATCCATTTGCCAAATTTCATAATCTAGCATTGCAGCAATGGAGAGCAGAGTCCTGATGGATTTAAGTATAGCAACCGGAGAAAAAGTTTCCTCATAATCGATTCCCTCTTTCTGAGTAAACCCTTTGGCTACTAATCTTGCTTTAAATGTTTCCACCCTTCCGTCGACTCCTCTTTTTCTCTTGTAGATCCACTTGCACCCTATAGGTTTTACCCCATTTGGCGCCTCTACAAGTTCCCAGACTTTATTGGAATACATAGATTCCATTTCTTGATACATGGCCTTTTTCCAAAATTCAACATCTCTATCTATCAGAGCTTCTGTAATTAGTGGGATCTTGTACATGTTCATCTGAGATAGCCTTATAGGTTTCTCCCAAAACCATGTATCTTGAAGGTAACCTAGTTACCCTCCCACTACGACGAGGTTCTAAAAGTGATGGTTGTTCAGGGTTAATCTTGTGTTGATCATCTGGTTGTTGCTGTTCTTCCTGTTCTATAACAGGCATTGAAAGCTGAGCATCAACCTGATCACCTGACAGTTCTTCGAGTATTACCTTATTATTAGGTTTGAAGTTATTCATATAGTCTTCCTCGAGGGAAGTGAAATGTGTGCTCACGATCACTTTCCTATCTTGGGGACTATAAAATAAACCTCCCCTTGTTCCTTTGGGATACCCCACAAACATACAAACCTCAGAACGTGAATCCATTTTGTCTGCCTTTGGTTTCTGCACATGTGCTGGTGATCCCTAAATACGGACATGTCGTAAACTTAGTTTGCGACCTGACCATAATTCTATTGGGGTTTTAGGCACTAACTTGGATGGAACTAAGTTCAAGAGGTAAACTGCAGTTTCCAGTGCTAGTCCCTAAAAAGAGATTGGTAATGACGAATAACTAAGCATAGATCTCATCATATCCAAAAGAGTTCTATTTCTTCTTTCAGCTACCCCATTTTGTTATGGTGTTCCCGGGGCAGTCAACTGAGATATAATCCCATTTTCAACCAGATACTCTTTGAAATCTCCTGAGAGAAATTCACCACCTCGATCAGATCGAAGTTTCTTTATGTTCTTATCTAATTGCTTTTCTGTCTTAGCCCGATACTCTTTGAATTTCTCAAGAGCTTCAGACTTGTGACGCATCAGATAAACATAACCGTATATTGAGTAATCATCAGTGAAAGTGATGAAATACTCATAACCTCCTCGAGCTTGTACATTGATTGGTCCACATACATCTGTATGTACCAATTCAAGTGGTACTGTTGCACGTACTCCTTTGGCCGAGAATGGTCTTTTGGTCATTTTCCCTTCTAAACAGGATTCACAGAGTGGCAATGATTCATTTTCTAATGGACCCAAAAGCCCATCTTTGATCATTCTCTGTATCCTATTTTGGTTTATATGACCCAAGCGTAAATGCCAGAGGTAACATTGGTTGGAAGAAATATTTCTTTTCTTAGATAAATGTGTATGCTCATCATTATTTATCATTGTGTCATGCATAGAACGGATCATTGGACTTAAATGATATAAATTATCTTCCAATGTACCAGAACAAATAAGTCTCTTATTATGAAAAATAGAAACAGAGGATCCAAAATTTACAGTGTACCCTTACTTTGACAAACAAGCTACTGAAATTAAATTCCTCTTAATGTCTGGAACATAAAGACAATTATTCAAAACTAAAGTCTCATTATTAAAAGATAATAAAACAGATCCAGTTTTCACTGCTGACACGAACTGTCCTGTCCCTAACTACAGCTTGACGCTTCCTTCACTTATTTTCCTGGTTTCCTGAAACCAATAAAGTGAATTACAAATATGATTAGTTGCTCCTGAATCCAACACCCAAGTGTCAATAGGATTCTGAACTAAACATGCCTCAATTACAAAAACATTTCCCATACCTAATTTCACAATCTTAGGACAATCCTTTTTCTAGTGACCTTTCTGTCCACACTTGAAGCATTTGCCTTTCGGCTTGCCATCTTGCTTAGTAGACAGTCTCTTTTTCCCAGCTTTCTTCTTACCTTTGCCTTTCGGCTTAGGCCCAGAAGATGAACTTTTTCAGTAATATTTATGCTTCTCAGAGATTTCTCAGCACGATAGATCTCTTCAGCAGAATGGAGTTCGTTCATCAATTCAGTTAAGGTCATGTTTCTTTTGTTCAAAAAACAAAATACACATGCATAAATACTTTGAAACAATATTCACAATAAATGTCAAAAATGCAAAAAATCATAAATGCATTTTAATTTATTGTAACGATAATCTAGTACCGCTTTGACAAGCTATCTGTTGGGGAAGTCATGTCTACACTTACTAGACCCAATTATCCATTAGATTATTTACTTTCATGTAGAGACATGATAAATAATTATCGTTATCCTTTTGGGCCTAAATTTGTTAACAGAGCTTTGTTGGGAAAGTTAATAACAAATTTTAGTTGAGTGTATAACTATTGTTTCAATCTACATATTTTTCATATTAATAGTCACCGTTGGGGCGAACAATCGATTGAAAAATATTTCAATTTTATCTTTAAAGAAGTTCATCAAATAAAAATATCTAATATATATACCCTCCGTAGAGAGCATCACCGTATCATGAAGTCGAGGTATATATATAATTTTATTATTGAACTAACAATGGAGCCCGTGGGAAAAATTATCTTGAATTTTCCCTTTCCCACTCAATATTTTAAAATTGATTTTTCCTTTTTAAAACATACATATTGTTAATTGCATGCTTCCTATAATATTATCTAGATGATATCCAATATTATTAAGCATGGGCAAATTTCAAACAATATAATGAAATTCATAAATAATGAATGACATATATCATTATGTATAGAGTGGCACTTCCTACTCTATATGACATGTTATTATGGCATGTTATCATCCAAAACATAACATATAGAAAAACAATTAAATAATCTTAATTCATGGCTTTCCTAATAATGAAAAATACATTAACCCTAAGCCTAATCTTTATTGGGCTTCTTGTCAATGTCCATCTTCCATAATCTTGTTTTTGTTAATGGACTAGGGGAAATTGGGCTTTTAAATTTATAATTGGTCCAATTTTTAATTTTAAAAAGAAATAAATAATTAAATAAATTTTTTTTACTAAAATAAAACTTTTGGACCAAAAATAGATTTAATGTGTTCAATTTATCTATGCATTATAATCCATTAAGCCCAAATATTAATTGGGCCTAAAACTAGGATTCTTTAAGCCCAAAACTGTTTTTGGATTTAAATACAAAAAATTGAAACATTTCTGCCGCAAAGAAAACTTATGAAACCATAGGGACCTCCATGATAAAAACCATGAAACCCAAAAATCATATTTTTCTTCCTTTCATCTTCCCCAGCCGCCATCTCCACAAAGGACAGCGACTGTTCACGCATCTCCGACGCCGATTTGCTGCCATCGTCACACCGGAAAACATCAACCGACGCGCGCGCAACTGGAAGCCCTTGCTCACGCTGCAGCTGCTGGTCGCGTGCTGCAGCTGCCAGCCACTGCGCACACAGCGCGCTTGCAGCGCGCATGCGGCAACTGCTGGGCGTGCAGCGCGCGCTGCTGCCCACGCGAGCTGCTGTTGCTCTTGGCTACTGGCAGCATGCTTCTGAAATTTCCGGTCTCCGTTTCCTCTGATCTGACATCCGTGATTATTTTCCGTTGATATACAAATTTCCTAGGCCAATTTTTGGCTTACAAAAATTCTATAACAGTGGAAAAATCAAGAGGGAAACATGATGATAAAAAATCACCCCTCTTGTTACAGATCCAAAGAAAAATACAACGAAAAATCTAACCATAAATTAAGACAAACCAAAACATGCTTTATTCATATATTAAACAAATAATATATATCTGAATAAATTGTGCCACTCTAATACATAATTTCAAGATTAATTTCATACGAAATTCTTATATATTAATATGAGATGGCTCTGATACCAATTGTTGGGGAAAAATTAGGTTTTTAAATTTTTTATAAAACCTTTTGAAGATCGCTCTCATATAATATATAAGAATTTGTATTCTAGAAATCGTACCTTAAAAATCCGAGTTGGCTTTTTCCGCTGAAGTAATTTAGGCTCCTAGATCACGATCCGCCACCACCACTCCTGTTAGATCACGATCCGTCACCATCACGCTTGTTAGATCACGAACTGTCACGAATGATCTTCCAGGTTATGACTCAGGTTCGATCTGCACTTGACGTGTGGGCGCCTTTATCACTACCAAAGCAACTAGCACGAGAAAATTTTTCTCTCAACAATGGAGAGAAAAATCTTATTCTCTGATTTGTATAAAGTGGCTTCTCTCTTTTCCTTTAGAGAAAATAAGCCTTATATATCTCCATTTAGTGAAAATCCTAGGCTCCAAGAATGCCTAAAATAAAAGTCACGTTACTTTTCATTTAATAGGGGACCCACCATGTAAAATAACATAAGGCCCCTTACACATAAGCTTATTAAATGGAGCCTCCCACTAAATAATATATTTAGGCTTTTGACCCAAATAGCTAGTTATCTTGCTTATTAGTCCAGTAGTGGTGCAGTCAATTAAATGAGCTAACCCGGGGATCATTTGGGAACATACAATAGTGACTATAACAATTTGGCCTGTAATTAAACTAGCCTAATTATTTAATTCCAAATCTACTCCACTAAAAGATTGGAACTAACTTCCATAATTGTATGCTCGAATAATAATTCGTCCCAAGCCACATTGATTTCTTTACTGCACAATCCTTTGTACCACATCGTTAATTAAATTGATATCTCGACTGTCCAATCAATTTAATAACATCTTATTCCTTGATCCTTACTGGTTTTCTCTAATGATCATTTTCAACATACTAAATATGTTGACACACTCTGGCCAGAGAATTCTATGATCAAGTGCCGAAAACCCATCAAGAGATGTGTTGTACAAATTCTATATTGTTAATCCATAACTCCAATACTCATAATTGCTCCCACCAAGATACCAGGTAATCTTGACCCAAGTATGTGTCGTGCCCATTGGTAACTCAAATGTAATAACAATTACAATCATGAAATCATAATTAACTCAAGATTAAGATTACAGTAAAATCAATGCCTATGAGATTTAATAAGTCTGACAGTTATTACAAAGTTAATTAAATCTCATATGTGATCCTGTTCAATGTAGTCGTACTACATCAATAAATTCATACATGATTAAGACAAATCATTCAATGAATTTATTACAGTCTATACCTAAATAAAGTGCTCAACTTTATTTATCAACTGCGAACTAAATTTATTTAATCATAAGATAACTTGTATTTATGTCTTCTGTGAATCCACATGGTGATCACATAAATACATATAATATGATTAAATGGACTTTAATACAAATATTAATGCAATTAAGATATTTGAATAAAATACCTCATTTATTTTATTAATCAGAAAAATTGTTTATTACAATTAAATAAACACATATGCTTTTAAAGAGCATATTTTCCCAACAAGGGCATCCATTTGAACCATTTGTTGATCCTTTTGTGGCCTTGTCTAACGAGATTCTCCATGGAAGATTTCATTTTAGCCGCACAATGCGTGATGTCAAGCATAATATTTGCAACACTAATGTTAGCAGAATTGTGAAGGACTTGTTTCTCCAATACCAAATCTTCCACAGAGCAACACCCAAAGATACAGGGTCATTTGTCATCTCTCTCAATCATCCCCATGTTCTTAAGATCGTATTAGATCAAATTCTTTAACTCAAATTCGAAAAACTTATTCCATAAATTGTTAGGGACCAATTTAAGCGACACCTATCAAGCGATATCACAATCCATCAACACATGAATGTGGTATGTTCAAGGTGGTGGCCACGTTGGTAGAAAATAGCATTTGAGGTAATGTATCTTCAAGAGAGCTCAGACTTAATTTTTAGCCTATTACTTATAGCGAGCCACATCAAGGTTCTGATACTTTGAGGTGCATTGCATTTCTAACCACATTCTATAAAGAGCTTTTGGCCATAATACTCGTGAATTGCTCTGTATTGGAGTAAGCCTAGTCACATTGATCTTCACCACTATTAGTACAAAGAGCTTTAATAAAGTTTAGTTCATGATTTGCAATAAAACAGTAACAAAAATCATTATAATTATCAAATACATTTTCATAAATAAATAAAAACAAGAAAATAAGATGAGAAATTGAGTTACAGCTACTTCAAATTTATTAATTAGTGAACTTAGTCAGGAAGGTAAATTTTGGCGGTTTCTTTTAAGATAAAAAAAAAGCTTAAAATTGACAAGCATTTTCCCTCTATAAACTGTAAGTAATAACGCTAGGATTACGAAGTTAGGATTAGGACAAAAATTTTGTACTCAAAATGAAGTGTCACCATTTAATGACCGTCATGTGCTAGTTAAAAATAATAATTTTTGGATTATCATTAATAAAAATAATTTCATAACACTAGTTAATGTATGACACATCAATTAGGATGTAAATTTTGTATCTCAACTTTATAAATCTAATATAATTTTGTTCAAAAATAGTACTCACTCCACCATCTAACCTCAATCGGACTAAATTTATTTAAATTCTTTATATTGACTTTTTTTAAATTTATTTTGGTCTGGGTGTGGTTCGGATGGATGTTAGTGGTTAGATAACTAACATTACAATTTTTTCTTTCTTTTTTTATAAACTCAATCTACTCTGATTTTGTTGCACTTTCTTACTAATTACCAATTAGGTTCGATGAAAATGTTGTGAACTTTTATATAGGTATAATATAAATAATAACAACTCAATTCTCAATTCGTACATGTGAACGAAGTTCGCAACTAGTAAATCTTACTTCCCCTCTAGAGATTTTGCTAATAGAACTACCCGCTAATAATATAGTTGCTCATTCATCAATACCACAATAGTTTGTATAAGAATGCGAGTTGATATATTACTCAGGTTTCGCAAAAGCATTCAAAGTAAATGCTACCATTTTTTATGACATGCAACTAGAAAATTAAGAAATATTTCAAACCTAATAGCAAAACATATGTAAAATGCAATGTGCCTCTGGAATAACTCAATTTGCAAAATAACTTCAACAGACTTCACATAAAACGTATAACACCTATAAGAATCCACCAATATCTTGATAACATTAAACTGTTCTGTTTTTAATAAAATTATCAATTAACTACTTCCTCTTATTTTGTACACTATTGCACAATAATAAAGAGGTGTTAGCAAGTTCAGAATTCTATTGTCTGTACAGCTACATTATCACCATTACCCATCCTGTTTTCCATTTAACCCACTATTTATTTCAATGCAGCAGCATCGCCAGTTAAAACACTTAGTGCAGCAGCATTGCCAGTTAAAACACTTAGTGCAGCAGCATTGCTAGTTAAAACAATTAGTGCAGCAGCAAGGTCTCAAACATTTTGGAATGCAGCAGCAGGGTCTCAAACATTTTGGACATTTAGGCCACCGGCAACAGTTGACATAGCTTGGTATCCAACATTTTGGCCATTTAGGTTTCCAGTAACATTTCATGCAGCTAAGTTTTGGACATTCTTGGCATTTGGGTTGGCAGCATTTAATCCTACAGCACCTGTTCGCAGACCCTGTGTTGGTGTTGGACCTTATACTTAGTTTTTGTAATCTCTCTTCTTTTTTCCTTGCATCCTCTGTTGCGGCCCTCAAATCTCTCTTCTTCTCTCTGTTTTCCTTTTTGTTTTTCTCTGTTATTTTTTTTGAATGACGGCCACCTCTTTTTTTTTTTTTTTTTTCCATTTGTGCTATTTTTATATCTTGAAATTAGGGCAACCAAAAGCATGTGGTTGCTTGTCTCCCATTTTTGGAAACCTTGGATCGCAATTTTTCAATTAACACGCGCAAAATCTCATCTACAATTACTACGGGATTACTGTAACAACGGCTACAACATCTTCTCTATTCTAGACTTGTCGGCCAAGTTTTTTTGTCATCTTTGCAAGTTTGCTGCAGCAGCATTCCATCCATAAAAATTTAGCTTTTTTGATCCCTTGCAATCATGCACACAATCTGAGCACAAAGTGATCTAAAACAAAATTAAATTTAAACAGATGCTCATGCAAAATATAATAAAAATGCATCATTTACTCTCTAAGTAATATTAGTTTAAGTCTAAAAATGCCATGATAACTCTCATTTCACAGAGTTATCAATGACCAAGCCTTTCATGAAGCAAATTCACATTGACTAATGAGAAGACACTGTCATAGTACTTGAGCTATAAAACTCATTTTATTTAAAGAACTGAAATGACGAAAATTAGAACAAGTTGACCCGTAAACCAGACAAATAAGTAAGAAAAGGCACTAGTTTATAAAAATTTGAGTAAAACATAATAGTTGTTGATGACTGTTAAGTTGAGACAAATGTTGTTTTAACTTGATATAAGCCTTTCTGAGCAATCCTCTTAAGCAAGATATTCCCTACTTTCCTGGCCTTAATGTAACAAAAATCGGTAACAAATTCAACAAACACATTATTATCAGTGCGTAACTTGGAAACACTCAATAGGTTTTTGGCTATATGAGGAACAAAAAGAATATTTGGCAGCATAATCGGATCATGAGTAAGTAGTAAGCATAATATATTTAGTATATGAAATTTGTAATGCACTATCATTAGCAACAAGCAATTGATCAGCACCAATGTAAGGTTATAAATGAAGTAACATACCTGTGTTATTAGTAACATGTGTAGAAGCTCCACTGTTAATATACTAAGAAAGATCTTCTATAGTCTAAGGTGGGGAAAGTGTAAGAGGAGAAGGTGTGACCTGCTTGGCTGCACTAGCAAATGCACTATTGTAGTAATTGAAAGCAGCTAGATTGATAGTTAAAGAAGTAGCTCCAAGATTATAAAGACAACGAGTTAAGACATGATATGAATTTGGATAAACCGTGTTGCTTTGATAGCCATACCTCTGTGATTATACTATTTCACTACAAGAAAACTGTTAATAGATGACATACAACTTATAACAAATTCTGGGTATATCATAAAATTATGATAGACTTGTGATATAATTTTCAATCTATCATAAATTAATGATGGATTTGTGATACAATTATTTTCTATCACAGATTAATGATGGCTTTGTAATAGAATTATTTTCTATCACAGATTAATGATGGTTTTATGATAGAATTATTTTTTTTTATCATGGATTAATGATGGATTTGTGATAGAATTATTGTTTATCATGAATTAATGATGATTTTATGATAGAGTTATTTTTATCACAAATTATTATTTTTTACTTAGCCATGTGTCGACTTATCATTCGTTACTTCATATGTGAACAATTACACTATATAATTTTTAAAGTATAAAATGAAAAAGTGAACCCTAAATCTAACCGAATTAAATACACGTGCCTTTTTTGTTGGGCTGCCAGGATGAATCTCGCATATACCATCAGCATAGTCAAAGTCCAATTGCTTTTTATTGCTTCCAACTCTTTTCCTCTCATAATTTGCACAATCCTTTGGAATTGAAGGATTGAGTTTGGACTTTTCCTTAAAATGGCTGTAGTAGCGTTTCTTGGCGAGTCACCTAAATTATCTGGCTCCTATGAATATTAATTATATGAACTAATAAGTTTATTAAACTAAATTGAATAGGAAATATACAAGGCAGTAAGTATATTAAACCAAGAAAAATACAACTAATTATTTAAATAATCTAACCTTTTGTGCATGGAGTTCATTGTCATCATCATAATCATCATTTCTAGCTAACTTCATCAAAATGGCAGAAGACTTCATCGGAACGGCAGCAGTGGTGTTTTTTGGCATCTCTTCATTCTTCTTAGTTTCTTCCTTCTTTCTCAGTGTTGATATTCTAGGTTGCTCTTCTTTCTGACTGGACATCCATTTCTTCTTCTTCTCAGCTGACTTGCCCAAATTTCCTGACTCCTGTCAGCATTATTGGCAAAAAGTAAATTAAACTGCATTGAGTGACAGATATACAAAAAAAAATAAACTAGGAAAAATTCAGTTAATTTTATAAATGAAGCAACCTGATGTACATTTTCCTCACTATCATTATTAATGCCTTTATTATGTGGGAAATGAACTTCCCACATCTGAATGGTGAGGTGTCCTCTTCAATTCTCTATAAATTTCTTACAACTGAGCATCAACTGATTTTTTCCAAGCATCTAGCTCCCTTTCTCTATCACTTCGGATGGGTCCACGGATGGTATAAAAGTAGTTAGAAGCAGATATAAATTTGCCCAAGCCTTGCATATGACTAGTTCAAGGAAGCTTTCTCAATGCTTGTGCAAGTAAGTGATTTCTTGCATCTAAAGTGAACGAGTCTTTTTGGTCCTTCTTTAGCTTTTTTTAAAACCACATCATAAGGAAACTAATCTTATTAAATGAGCATAGTTCTAATATCATAACCATTTTTTTTCTGGTTAAACTTGATTACCAATTTCTTAATGACTTGCTCAGTCTCAGGGTTGTATCCTCCATTGTTTAGCATCCGAGCTCTCTTCCATAGCTCACTCCTATAAATTAAGTCTTCAGAAAGACCCGATTCTACACACTATTTCGATAAAAGAAATTAGATTAGTAAACTATTAGAAAAATGTAATAGTTAAAAATACCATTTATACCAATATATACGAACTTACAATTTCTTTCATTAATCCAACATATCCTTTTTGACTAAGATGGTGATTACACTTGTTCAAAGCTCTCTGATTCTTATTAACACGACTGATTTTCTGCACAAGAAAAAACATCCTTTTAACACAATGTAAATGTAAAGTAACTATTAACATATTACTTGTCCTAACTTTAAAATACTTACTTCAAATGATTCGGATAGACGTTCGTAGACAAACTTTATCCAAACATGCTGCTTTATTTAAGGGTAATCAATTGGCGGTGTATACAGTTTCTTTTTATCATTTTGGAACCTCCAGATATAGTTTTTCGTTAGCATATACTTGAAGTTTCGAAATGCTGTTCTGATTGACTGTATTACCTGCTTCATACTTCTAGGATGAATAATGAAACGACCCTAAATATGGAGGAAGATTGTTAAAATGTCATTTAATAAAAATCCAAATCATATAACTAATAAGTGAAAAATGCAATAAGTTTTTCAAGAATTACCAGAACAGATTTCCACAAACGTTCCTTTGTCTCTGGAGGAACTTTATGTCAATCAGAATAAAGAATATAAACTGATGTACGAGCCAATACACCAAGAAAAGAAGCCAACTCAATCGCTTCATCCCCTCCAGGAACACCCATTTCATTGTATTGCACCACAATCTTTCCATTTCTTGTTTTAAGTCTTTTATTTTGCCTAGCACCCATATTCATACCTCTCTTGGAGTTACTACTTTCAGGAACATCAACATTAGGAGCAACGCAACCAAATTAGCAGGAACATTAACATTAGGAGCAACGCAACCAAATTAGCATCATCTCTCTCAATACCAACTAAATCATCTCCATCCAAACCAGCACCATCAAAATCTCCTCCATCAAACTCAATTCCATCTATCTTAGCAGCATCCAACTCAACAACACCATCCACACCAGCCTCATCTTTTTCACCTTCTAAATCAACGTTATTGTGAAATAAATTGCAGTAATCATCTTCTAAATTACAGTCTTGATCAGAAGCACCATCAACCACAGTATGTTTTCCCTTAGCCATATTACTGCCCCTGAAATAAATAAATAAAGAGCATTAGTTCAATGATTTAATCAACCTATATAACAATTAATCAGCTGCACAAACAAAAAGTTAATCAATTTAATATCATATAAATTCGTAATTGAAAAATAACAAAAGGAAAATAGTTTTAAAAAAAATTACTACAAGAAGCTAATCAATTTGTGACCCAAATTCCCTCTTTGCTGTTACGCGCATAGATTGCTCGATTGCCATTAGTGGAATATAACAAATCATTAGTTGGTAATTCTCTGGTGAATGGAGGATATTCTACTACATTATTAAATTCATCTTCGTTTATTTGATGAGAATTACTTCTAATAGGCATATGACATACAATAGACTATTTTGTTTGAATTTGATCATTTACATAAAATACTTGTTTGGCTTGAGAAACTAATATAAATGGATCAGATTTATATCTTAATCTATTTAAGTCTACTAAGATGAATCCAAGCTCATCTTTCTTGACGCAACTATTTTGAACCCACTCACACTTCAACACAGGGACTGTTAATAAATGATAGTCAAGTACCCAATTCCCATCTATAACTCCATAATATTTTAGGTCACATATTTCAGAATCAACTACACTAACTCCATTGTTTTGAGTTACACGACTTGAATCTCGGTCTCATGTAACAAAATGGAAACCATTGATGTCATGACCATTATGTTTAGTTACAAAAGGAAGAGGCCCTTGTGATAACCACTGTAAGGTATCCGATATGTGATCACCTTTTTCAATTAAGTCATATACCTAGCAAGAGAAAAAGGATAAGAATATTTATATTGCAAGGTAGGGGGAAAAAAGGGGTCAATAAACTTTGTAAAAATTAATGATATATATATGCTTCAACCTTATCAGCTAGCCAATCGGCAAATGTATGGTTGTGTTCCTCTTGTAACCATTGGTCATTTTGATGTGAATAACATGTTTTAAGCCAATCCATATGGTCATTAAAGATTCAGAACATGAAAAATTAGTTTTTCAGATTAGAAAAAAAAAACATCTAGATTTGATATCAACAAATTAAGCAAATTACCTAATGTATAATAAAAAAAATCTAGATTTGATATCAACAAATTAAACAAATTACCTAATGCATAATACCACTTCTTGTGTGTTATGCAAGATGTACAGGTGTGCTTGATCTAGCAAATTTACAGGAATTTGCACCACTTTCCCACCACATAGTGGCTTATCTTTTGATAACTTTTGCACATGTCCAGGTGGAACCCCAACTGTACTCATGTTTAACATGTATTTTGCACAAAATTCTAATGCTTCTTCCGCAATATAACTCTCCGCTATACAACCCTCAGGACAATTGCAGTTTCGGACATAACTTTTAAGAGTTTTCATGTATCTCTCGAAGGGATACATCCACTGAAGATAAACCGGGCCACATAATCTAACTTTATTGACTAAATGCACAGTCAAGTGTACCATAATGTTAAAGAAAGAGGGACGAAAATATTTTTCTAACAAGCATAAAGTCACCACATGGTCTGCCTGTAATTTATCCAATGTTGTCACATCAACCACATTGGAACATAACGAATTGAAGAAACAACTCAGCCTGATCAAAGCTCCTTTCACATGCTTTGGCAAGACACACCTGTGGCAATAGGGAGAAGTTGTTGCATAAGAACATGGCAGTCATGTGACTTAAGGCCTTGAAGTTTAAGGTCGTTCATTGACATAAGATTTCTAATGTTTGAGGACTATCTAGCAGGAACTTTTATACTTTTTAAAGCTTTGCAAAACCTTGTCTTTTCATCTCTCGTTAGGCAGGAAGGAAGGTGTGCTTGTTCTTTTGCAAAGTTGGTGCTAGTTCATCCATGATTTTCATGTCCACAAGATTATTCATTGACTTAAGACCATCCTTGGTCTTTCTCGAAATGTGGAGTAGTGATCCATAAATGCTCTCGCACACATTCTTTTTAATGTGCATAACATCTAATTGATGAAGCACAAGCAAATGCTTATAATACTTAAATTATAAAATATAGATTTTTTCCCACCATATGTGGTCATCATTTACTGAACTTTTATGTTTGAATGACTTGTTCTTCCCCCATTTATAATCAATAGAATCAACCAGCCCTAAAACAACCTCACCATTCAACGGTTTCAGAGCAAACTCTCTCTATTGTGTTGTCAAAGGCTTTATATCGGTCATGGAATTCGTGATCATGAGGAAGCCAACGACGGTGACCGATATATGCATTTTTTCCACTGTTTTTAAGTCTATATTTAGTAGTGTCTACACCACAATATGGACAAGCATTATGTCCTTTAATAGTGCAACCAGCTAGATTTTCGTACGTCGAAAAGTCATTTATAGTCCATAATAACACAGCCCGCATATTAAAAAACTCCTTTCTATAGGGATCATAAGCCTCCACCCTAACTTCCGACAAAGTTTGCAAATCTTCTATCAAATGAGCCAAGTACACATTAATGTCATTGCCCGGTTGTTGAGGACCAGAAATCAGTAAGGACAACATCATGAATTTTCGTTTTATACATAATCATGGAGGAAGATTGTATGTTATTAGAATAATTGGCCAGCAACTATATGTACTACTAAGAGAGCTATGTGGATTTATTCCATTAGTTGCTAAGGCAACGCAAAGATTTCTAGGATCTAATGCAAAAGTCGGCCATTTGTTATCTACTAATTTCCATGATAGTGAGTCTGCCGGATGTAGGAGCTTACCATTATCGACTCTCTCATTTGCATGCCAAGTCAAGTCTTTGGTAGTTTGTGAGGATTGTAACATGCGCTTAAATCTAGGTATAATCGGAAAATACCATAAAAGCTTCGCATGAACCCCTTTCTTATACTTGTCAACACTATTATCTTTTTTTTTCCCATCTAGATAAACCACAACTAGGACATTCAGAGAGGCCTTCATACACATTTCTGTAGAGCATGCAGTCATTTGGGCAAGCACGTATTTTCATATATTTTAAGCCTAAAATGGACATTGTCTTTTTGACCTCATACATAGACACGAGAATTTCATTACTTTCAGGCAGCAACTTGGCTAGAAAACCTAACAACTCAGTAAAACTTGTGTCAAACCACCCAAATTTACCTTTTTATATTGAACAAGCTAACCAAAGTGCCTAACTTAGTGAAATTTGTGCATCCTGGGTATAAAGGCTTCTCAGCCTGTTGTAGAAGTTCTTTAAATGCTTTAAGATCTGCAGCACAATCCTTATAAGCATCATTAACCCTATCTACTGTGTTACCATTATCCTAGTCCATAAACTCAAACAGAATATCTACTTCTACATTAAGAAGTGGCGTATCATGGACATCTTTCCCATGCCAACTTTAGGTTGTGTAAGAAACATCAAAATCATGAAAATACAAATGTTCGCGAACAACTGTATGTGTATGAAAGGATAGATTCATACATTTAGTACACGGACATCTAATGACACTACTACCTTCGGCATTAGCAATAGCAAACCTCATAAAATTTTCAACCCCATCTTCATACTCTTTTGCCATTTTACTACAATGAATCCTACAATGCATCCATGACTAATCCATTTTTAGTTTTAATTAGATCTGATCATGACACATTAAGGAGGTAGAATATAAAAAAAAATCAGAATATATTACCACTACACGTATGCAAGGTACAAATTAACAATGACTTAAATACCTTTACTGCAACATAAACAAATGAAGATGAAAAAAATCCAAAAACAAATGAAAAATATATGGAAGAATACATAAACTGAATTTTTCTTGGCACATGCTTATCTATATTTTGTTCTGATATGAATAAGACTTAAGTCTAAAAAATATCATGATCACAGGTTTGGTCCAGCAAAGAACACATAGACTATTTGAGATCTATAACATTATATTATTAAAAGAAAACAATTGTTCCACTAATATTCTTTGCCAATGCAAACATGGTCAAAGTCTTAAGACTAATCTAATTATCTCAAGCTATATGATTTGGTGATGTTTTCTATTTCAAAACTCAAAAGCAAGGCTGTTGTTTGTTTTACATGTCTAATATTGCTTTAAGCATGTGGTTTGGTGATGTTAAGTTGCTAGAAAATTGATTATAGAAGTGAAAAGATGATAATTATGGATTCTCCAGAAAATTTGAGAATTGTTGGACTATTATGGTAAGTTTTATTGTTTCAAAATATGACTAAACTATTCTTGATTGACTTGAAATTTTGAGCAATTAAAGCTGAATACGTATGTTTCAAGTTTGCAGATTTTAGAACTAATAGTTGATTTTTAATTAATTCATTAAATTGGCCAGCTGCTGTCCAAAGTTATCAAAAACTCTGTATATGCCATGTTTGATGTTATAAACAAATGGTCTAATGGTATCGAAATGAGCTGCAATTTTGATACATTAAACTTTAATATGTCTTTCAATTATGGAAAATTTCATGGTAATTGAAATTGTGGTTTATTTTTTATGATTTTTAAAACTTTGCTGCTTCAATTGTAAGCCCCTTTGACAGAGGTGTTCTCTTAATTTTGATCTTATGAAACAATAGCTCAATGATATCGGAATTATATGAAATTTTAATATGTTATATAATCATAGATCTATCTATGTTCTGGAAAGTTTTATCCCAATATATTGAGCATTTTAATTTTAATAAATCACTAAATCTCAACTGTTTCTGTGTAAATTAAAAGGTAATTTTGATTGGTTTAGTTTAATCATGTGAGACCCTATTGTACAGTTGCCTAAATGGCTTCAAATTTTGATATGGAAAGATATTATACACTAAGGCTGAGTTAGATAAAGCCCATTTTGAGTGACCGTACCATGTTTCTGGAATAATTGTTGTTGTGTGATGTAAGCCTTAGTTGGTATTATGTATGGGTGCCTTATGCCAAACGGATGACTAGGTTATGCTAGGGAAACACTTGTATGTGGCTTGTTACACCAGCAGTATAAACTGATATAGTCCCCATTTGGGTTGACCATCAGAATATATATCACTGGTTTCTCGCCTATATATAGTGAATCCCTAAAAATCTATTTATGTTTCAAGCAAGTCACATTCAGTGCACAAACATTTACCTAAGTTTGATCCAGAATTGTACCCACACTATTAACACAATTTCCAAAAACAAACAAAATGCCATCAAAATAGATTCAAACTGTTATTAAACAAATATAAATGAAACAATTAATAATTTAAACCCAACAACAAAGCATTTGGTATAAAATACTGAAGAAATAAACGAACATATTACAAAGAGCAATCACATAAGCATATGGGGTATATACAGTAACAGGAAAAATGTTACCTGCCTCGTAAAGCATGATAAAACTAGATCGATGAACAGAGAATTAAGTGAAGAAACCAAAGTGCATCTGATAGAAACATATAAAACATAGTCAAGTCTTTGCATATAAGGCAAAGAGAATCAAAACAATGTGTTTAACCAAAGATTTACGCTACAAGACAGATAATACCGTTAATAAAAAATATTAGAAGAACATGCAGCTTCAATTTTACCCACATGGATCTATCTATCCTCTGATATCCAAGACAGATAATACCAAAGATTCCCTAAATGAGAGTTAGGGTTACCTTAAGAACTAACTTAATTTTGTTTGCTTGGCTGGTGCTCTCTATGCTGCGAAGGCAATGACATACGGTTTCAAAACGAAGAGACAATGGTTTAATTAGGAAAATTTAAAACTAAGTGAAAGAAATTGACGGTATTAGGAGATAAAGCGAAACTGAAGAGGTTGATGGCTTTAAAGGGGGGAGGCTGAATTTTGTATGACGGTAATTATAGTGTGTGAATGGTAGAAGAGCAGGAAGAATTAGGGGTTTCAAAAAAGGGTTTGTGAACGGCGACACAAATGAGCAAAAGAAAGAGCACTTGGGTTAGGGATTTGGATTTCTCATCAGTATAACGTGAATGTTTAACACTTAGTAAAAAAAAAAAAGAAAGCTTAAGTACTTCAAACGGTAGCGTTTTGATGGCTATTTTTGTTTTATTTTTAAAACACATCCTTTGTTTTTAAATAAAATAATACATCAAATTTGGGTCAAATGTAGTCAAACTCATTTTTCTATCATACTTTTTGATAGAATAAATTTATATAACAATTCTATCACCAAACCATCATAATTTATTGATGGCAAATATTTCTATCAAAAGTCCATCATAAATCTATGATAGATTCAAAATTCTATCATAATTCTGTCGTAATTTTATGATATACCTATAATCTGTCATAAAGTTTTTGTCATCTATTGCCTGTTTTCTTGTAGTGATCATAAAGGAAAGCAAGTTCTCTTGAATTGAAGACATCATCTAATTGAAAAGCTGATTTGTTCTGATCCAAGCAAAGAAGGTATGATTATTATCTTAATCCAGATCCATTGTTTAAAGAGCCAACGTCATCTATATTTTGAATAAGATACTAATACGGACACTTATTTGCACTAATAATGAATCTTTCCAAGACATTACTTTTGATTGAAGCAGGAACTTGAGTTCTTCAAACAATGAAGTTGTTTTGATTGAGTTTTATTAGTTTTATAAAGTTATAAAAGATGTTATTTTGATTAGAAGCATTAGCTAGCTGTGATATCATGTTTGAAATGAAGTAAAATTATGTTTGGGCACTGAGAGAATAAGCCAGAAAGTGAAAAAAATAAATTCAAAGTTTATTCATTTACCTGAGCTTACAAAATAATTCTCACATATGGTATTTATACACACAATTACGTATATGAATCAGTTATTGGATCCATCTAAAAATACTCATACGATCACACCAGCTAGGCGCAATTGAATCTTATTGTAACTAACTTGACATGTCAGCATAACGGAATTACTAGGCTACTGATCAAACTACCAAGCTTGTTATGCTCTGCATTTATCACGCTCTAAATCATCATCACTATATATTCTAACAAGGAGTAGCTAACAAAACCCACCAAAGTATTTCACCAATGTAAAGAACATGAGAAATATACATTATAAACCAAATAAATAAATCAATTAGCAAATATATCCTTTGATCAAATCAAAGACGCTGCTTGCTCTGCTTCTCTAGTTTTAAGCTTAGAATCAGGAAGAGGAGTGAAGATGAAATTTTCAGTGGAGTTTGTAGAGAATGTGATTCTGAGTTTGATGGAGGACCCCAAAAAGAGGGACAGAAAGAATAATTCAGAGCAGATGCCTGGCAGAAGGGGCCCTTATAACGATCTTCTTTAACACAGCTATGATGCCACTTCCATCTCTAATTGAATGCTAGAAAATCCAAAAGCAACGGAAGAATGATTCAAGGTTTGTCAAAAAAGGATGGTGAATTAAGCTATTGTTATTAGGCTAGTGCCCAGTAGCATCATCGTCAACTAACAGAGTAGATGTTAAAAGAAAAAGAACAAGAAGTAAAAATATAGATGCCATAAAAGAACACAATCCTTAGCTAAAAAGTAAGAATCTATTTTCTGTAGTTTCAGGACCCTACAAATGAGACACATGCTAGCCGTGACATTATACTTCAAAATTGAATTTCATTTGTTTAAAATAGAGAAGATTGGGGGGTGGAATAGGGAAGGAAGATGGTTGATTATTAAAGATTCTTTATGATGTAAACTAAAAAATCAAAAGGATTGCATATACCTCATTAAAGTTAAAATCTTGACATATTAAGTTCCCTCTGTAAATATCTGTTTAAGGTACTCAAAAGGAAAATTTTAAGATTTTAAAAATGGTAAGAAAATTAAACATTGATTTCAATGCCCTAAATGAGTGCTCAGAGTAATAATATTATATATGTGTATAATAAAGTGTCCTTAAAAATAATTTATGTCATGAATATTTTTGTAGTAAATTTTTTTATAGAAATATAAGTATTAAGAGTAAGTTTTAGAGTACATATAGCCTTGCTAAGGATGGCATGGGGGCGCATATATGGGTTGGATCTATTCTGCTCCAGATTCAGATATATAACGAAAATCAAGATCCGTATCTACTCCAAATCCATCATGAATCTATATTTCTCGCTCCATATCCAGATCCAAAAAAGAAATAAATATCTATATCTGCTTTAAATCCGAAAAAAAATAAAAATCCAAATCTGCTCTAGATCCTTCATGAATTCTAAAACTCAGCAATAAAAAAGTAATAATTTTTTAGAATGAAAATTGAAGACTAAAATGTATTGATAACAAATAAATTATATAATTTTCTAAAAAATATAATAAATATTGTAGCTTATACTTTTGCACCAAAACAAAAAATAAGAAAGATAATAAAATATCAGTCAAAAGTAATTGCAGGAGTAAGATCAATCTAATATTTTATTGTCTCCTTCATCATTCTAATATCCACTACACAACCACCCTCATTCCTACAACATTAGATAATGACATATAAATTAAATATAATTTATATTCAGTCCTTTATTATTTTTATTATGACCATATTTGACTAAATATATGAATAACTATATTCCTTAAAAATTATTTGACCAATATAATAAAATAAATTGTCAGGTTGTATTACTTGACTTGCAATTTGAATAAAATTATTGCATGTACATGCTTTGGGACTGACTGACCTTTAAATTTATAAAACTAACCTTTAAGTTTTAAATTTAAATGCATGGTAAATACTACTAATATGCTATGAATAAAATTTATTATCATTATAATTCCATAATTGTTAAGAAATTTTTAAAATAAAATAAAATTAAAAGATTGGTGGATATGGATATAGATTTAGATATTAAGATATATCCAAACCTACTCCAGATTCGTTTTAGATCTGCATATCGATATCCAAATTCAATCCAAATTCATTTTAAACAGACCTAAATCTAATCCGATTAGATATGGATCACGTGGATCTTGAGTTAGATCCAATCCATTGCCATCCCTAAACCGTGCCCTTAAAAGAAATATATGGTAATATTTGATTTTAAAAAATAAAAAAGGATGCTGGGAATACAAGACCGTTTTGCAAGGACATAAAGGGGCACACTAATTATTCTCACTCATCCCCTTGCAACTTCCATTGGTAGCTCTAGATGATCAGATTTTAAGGGGAATGTAGATATAATTCGATTCGTTTTGAGACACATTATTGTATTCATTTATTTATTTTTCCTAAGCTTTGCCTAATGAGATTCAAACCTTTCCCACTCACGTGATAGGCTCAATCAGGATCTCTTGAGTCTTGATCTATCAGTATCACTAAACGATTTTACTATTTTTTTGGATTAAAATATTTTATTTAGTTGAAGGAAAAATCCCCTACAGCCTCAAAATTTTGTTAAATGATTACATAGTCCTTTTGATTTCAAAATGATCGTATAGATTTTTTTTTCTATTATATCCTTTAATAGTAGCCAAAATTTTAAAATGAATACAATTACAATACTAATATAAAACAAAAAATAAAATAGAAAATAAATATAAATAATTACAAAAATAAACATAATAAGGAAATAACATATATATTAATCTATGAAACAAACGCAAATACTCATGAATTTTATTAGTATTAAAATAAATGCATTTAAAATTGAAAATAAGTAATAAAATTTACTTATATACTTTATATATTTTATTTATAATATTAAACAATAGATTAGTACTAAAATTGTTTTAATAATATGTTTTAATGTTATTGTATTTATTATAGAATTTTATTTAAAGTCAAATTTTGGATTATCATAATTGAAGGGTATATTTATAAAAAAGAGATTTACATGATCATTTATGAAACGAAGGGCTATTTGCTTTTTTGACTTTATAACTTAATTGACTTAATTTCCATTTATTAAGTCATTAAATCTGTTTATTTTTTTTCATTTAGTTAAAATTTTTAGTCGCTAAGTCATTAAGTTACTAAACCAATTTTTGTTTTTAGCTTTTTGCTTAATTTAAAAGTCTGAATGATATCATTAAAATATATTCTCCAAATTATCTCAATTTAATTAATTAATTAATTTTCATTCTTACCTAGATAAAATTTGATAATTAGCATCATTACCAATTCCTATAACTCGTGAAAATATAGTGCATTGATGAATATTATTTTTTATTTTAATCAAATTAGCATTATTTATCTTGATTAACGTACACTATTTAGAATATTAAAGGATTGTACTCAATTGAACATAATTTATGTTATTATAAATATTATCTTATTTACGTTCTTTGAGATATTTATTATTTGTTTCACATTTATAATTTGGACGGACGCAAACATAAAAATATTAGTTTTCAGATTTTTAAGTTAAAAAGTAAATAACTTAATATTTATTTTTAGCGATTCGGACAAAAGAATATTATTCAAATTCAGACATTTAGTTATATTTTGACTTTAGACTAATTGAGATCTATTCAGATTTTAGACAAGAAAACAAATTTTAAGAGAATTTATGTAACTATTTAAGAAAACTTTAATGGTGGGTGGCTACTTTCATTAATTAAATTGATAATATCTTGCATTTTTTTGAGTTGATAATAATAGAGGTGGGTACTGTGCCCGAACCAATTGGCTCCGTTGCATATTATATAATTCAACAATTGGATTTTGTTGAGATGATAATAGCTAGGGATGGCAAAACATCGGGTTAGGCTCGGGCTTGGCCAAACCCGACCTGACCCGATCAATAAAGAACTAAAGCCTGACCCTAAAAAAGCCCTATCTATTTATAGTTAGGGTCGGGTTTGGCCCGACCCGAATCGGGCCAACCTAACTAAACCATTTTCCAAATGCTGAAATGCAGCTACAACTTGCATTTCCAGATTGCAACTTTGCATTTCCAGATTACAACTTAAAAAGTTCAACAGGACCGATCGAGGCTGCAGGCTGCTGGTTTTATGGGTAATTACAAAACAAATTGGTCGGAAATAATTACAGAACAAATTGCCAATTCATGAATTCAACTCACTCACCTAGCGGCGTCGCGGATGGTCACGATGGCGGGTCACGATGGAGAGAAACGCGACAGTGAGACGCGATAGCGATACGCGACGGCGAGACAACACGATGGCGAGACGCGGTTGATTGGCTGGCGTGCGTCGACAGTCACGATGCTGCTGGCTGATTTGGCGGCGGGCTGGGTGGCTGGCTTAGTGGCTTAGGGTTTTTGAGAATTTGAGAGCTGTGCCGTGCGCGTGTTGTGTGATTGTGTCTTGTGTGATGCAACTATTTGTGATGTCTGATGTGAGCGTGCAGCGTGTGTGATGTGTACATTTTTTTTTTTTTGTAAATAGGGTTGGGTCGGGTCGAGTTGGCTTTAAGCCCAACCCTGACCCTAAATTTGTTCGGGCCTTAAAATTGTGGCCCGAACCTGACCCGAAATCTGAAAATTCAGGCCAAAGCCCTAATAATTAGGGTCGGGTCAATCGGGCTAAAATTAGGGCCGGGCTAAATTGCCAAGCCTAATAATAGCAGCGCGCTGTGCCTTCCAACTAAGATTGGAAAAGAGAAATATCTTGGTTATCTTTTGTATAATCTTCACTAAATATTAAAAAATATTAAAATAAACATAATAATGTAAAAATTCAAAAACAATTCAATATTTAAAAAATATTTTAATATTTTACAATTTATTAAACATATTTTATTATATTTAAAGTAAAATTATAATAAATAGAGACATATTTTACTAATTGTAAAATTTATTTAACCCAAAAATTTACTTAAAATCTTTATATTAGATACAAATATATTATTTACTTTTTCTAAATTAATAAATATAATAATTTACAATTTTAAAACTGCTGTAACGTTTAAAAAAAATTTTATTGTTATTAGTCTAAACAAAATGAATTATTTGTATTATATTTGTTGTTGATGCGAATTCGGTGTCTGCTCGTTTGCGACGATAATCTCTCCTTAACGTTCGAATTCACAGTTAACTGGAGAAACTTCACTTTGCCCCTTCTAGACGAGCAAAGCTATGATGCTTGCTACTTTTCTTCGGCAGACTCCTGCGCACACAAAAACTGATCAGAGCACGTTGAGGATTTTTCCAGTGTAAACCCTCCGACGCTCAAGTCAGAAATCTGAGCTTACTTTTGGAAAAACTCTGCCACTAATTTTGTGGCTCTATAATGGTTTCTATGGCACTAAAAATATCTATGAATTTTCCTGAAATTCCAATTAGAATGCCCTCTGGTATTTCTTTTAGTCTAATCTTTTAGTATTTTTGTCCAACCCCTTTACCTTCTTTGATTGCCTCTTTTATAGCCTCCCTGAGAATTCGGCCCTCACGCTTGCCACTTCGCCAGAACCCTCGGAAATGGATGCATGAATGTGGTGGTTGCAACCGAGTAGGCTTCGTGCCTGGATTCTCGGATAATACCGCATGTCCTGTTTAACTGCCGTGGACTGGGTCTGCTGATTTAGCCCCCAGCAAGAAGTGTTCTCGATGCCTAGCAAGGAATCTGCTCGTATTATGGTCCCAACAAAGGGTCTCATCATAGACGCAGAGAAGACTCCTACACTCAGACGTCACATCGCTCCTCACTTACGAGAGGGATGACTCCTCATTTGGGTATGGCAGGTCCCGCCACAATGTACCCCCAAACACTGATCCTCTAGTTTTTGGTATTGGTAATGCAATGAATCAATACTAGAAACTTAATAGTCTTGCCTTGCTCGCGGTATATTTCGACCTCTTGGTGTTGGGAGGAGGATCTGCTCACTTTCTACATTCACTCCCCTTTTTCGGCTCGTAACAGTCGTTTTCCTGAAGAGTCGCGTTGTAATTGAATGTAAGTGAGGTGGCAAGAATCTATCCATTCGTACAAATTTCAATCCGACGGTTATGAAACCCTCGGAGTGCATGCCGTTAAATGCCAATAAACCAAAGGTTTTCGCGTCACTTGGGAACCTTATCTCTCAAAATAAAATTTCCTCTTTTAGTCTTCTTTTCACCCTCCGATGGCCAATCGATATTTTCCCACCGAAGTTGAAGTCACTTTTCTTACCTCTGTTCTGGCGTGCCACAGTTCCAGGTATTATTTTCTCTTCTCCAGTCTTGGATAATTGTCATTTTTTCTTGGGTTGAGTGGTGTTTGGTTGCATTGTTCTCAATATAGTTTAGGAAATGTCAAAAGGCAAGGAAAAGACAATTGAGATTGATGATAACTAGATTTCCTACCTGGTCTACTCGCCGAGCTCGCTTTTGACCCTAGGATCCCCTTAGAGCCAGTAGGACCTTTTAGTGTTATGAGTAGTGCTAGGAGGATGTCTCCTGAAGTAACCACCTCACCTAGCAACAGTGATGATAAGGGATTTTTTGGCTCAGAGGAAACCATAAGTGGGCACCCAAGTGAAGAATTTGGTGAAGCATCCTCACCAAAAATAGCACGACCAGAGAAAAAGAGGAAGTTGTGTGGTAGAACTCTGGCCGAACATTACCCTATTGACCTTATGACTTGTATAACAACAGTAGACGACCTTGAAGAGATTCGAACCGTTTACAAGATTCATAGTGGTATAGACCTTAGAATTCCCAGGACAAATGATACCCCCAGTCGACCTCCCAAGGGGTTCGTTACTTTGTTTTTAGAAAGCTTTAAATTGGGAATGAGGCTTCCCTTGCAGACTTATTTCATCAAAATTCTTAGTGGATTACATTTAGCTCCTGGTCAACTTAATCCTAACGGATGGAGAGTTCTCTCTGGTCTGTTCATTCTGTGGGACAGATGTGGCCAGAGTGAGCCTACTATTGACGAGCTAAAACACTTGTATCAATTAAAGAATAGCCCTAAACATGCCGGATGGTACTATTTCATGTCAAGTACAAAGACTAGGAAACCTATAACTGATCTCCCATTATGTGGTGGTGGGAATTGGAAGAAGAAATTATTTTTCGCTGGTTTGAAGATGGATGAGCTCAGGCATTCCTATTGGTGCATCATGGCCGTTCTCGGGAAGTAGCACCCTAGTTTGAAGATGGATGAGCTTGCTGTTGGCGTAACTGAATACATGAACGAGGAGGCGGCCAAAGAAGGTGTGGAGGAGCCGAAGCCAAACGCAATGAAGGAGGCGACCTTCCATCCTCGTCCTGCTCCTACTGATGTTACCGAGGCGAACACCCCCCCAAGCACAACTGGCGAGACTCCTCCTGCTCCCCAAGCTGACCACCCAGCGGAAGCTCTGCTTACTGACCCTGTATCCTCTTGAATGTATCACAAGCTTCTATTAGGGACGTTGTATGCTAAGTTTATCGACTGTTTACTATGGCTGTCAAATTATTAATGACAATCCTTAATTTATTTGCTCTCCTTCTCTTTTTCATTATTATTACTATTGGAGGACTCCAACACGATGTCCTGCATCGAGCTGGATCAGCGATTTTGCCAGAAGAATGCTCGTTTAACTTTGAAATCTTTTTTTTTCGAACATTCGATCACATTTTCGCCATTACTTGGTCGAGAAGCTTCGCCTTCTAGTCCCAACCTCGAGTAGGATTTGGGACTTTAAAACTTTTGTTCACCTTAGGAAACTTTCAAAACAATTGATTGTCAGCTCGCTGTTGCTTGGTTGAGCAGGATCACTCAAATTTTGACTTCCTATCTCGCTACTGAGCAGGCTCGAGACTTCGAAGCCTTTGCTTTTGCTTTGGACGCTTTTTCGGATATTAGATTGTCTGTTGGCCACCATGTGGTCAAGCAGATTTTGGTAAGCTTGGCTTTTGGTCTCACTTATGATCAGGCTTCGAGACCCTGAGGTTTTTACTTCCCTTAGGAACTTTATTGAATTTTTAATTGTCTGCTTGCCTTCACGCTTGCCTTTACGTGGTCGAGCAGATTTTGGCAAGCTTGGCTTCCTGTCTCGCCCTCGAGCAGGCTTTGAAACATTAAAGCCTTTGCTTGCCTTACAAACATTTTTGGGATTTTGGTTGTCTGTTCGCCTTTACATGGTCGAGCATACTTTGGCAAGCTTGGCTTCCTGTCTCGCTATCGAGCAGGCTTTGAAACTTTGAATCTTTTGCTTGCCTTAGAAATATTTTTGGGATTTTGGTTGTCTGCTCACCTTTACGTGATCCAGCAGACTCTGGCAAGCTTGACTTATTGTCTCGCCATCCAGCAGGGTTTGAGACTTTGAAGCCTTTACTTGCCTTAAAAACGTTTTTGGGATTTTGTTTCTCTGCTCGCCTTCACGTGGTTGAGCAGACTTTGATAAGCTTGGCTTCTTATCTCGCCATCGAGCAGGCTTTGAGACTTTGGAGCATTTGCTTGCCTTAGAAACATTTTTGGGATTTTAGTTGTCTGCTCGCCTTCATGTGGTCGAGCAGCCTTTGACATGCTTGGCTTCTTGTTTCTCCATCGAGCATGCTTTGAGACTTTGAAGCCTTTGCTTGCTTTAGAAACGTTTTGGGGATTTTGGTTGTCTGCTCGCCTTCACGTGGTTGAGTAGCCTCTGGCATGCTTGGCTTCTTGTCTCGCCATTCAGCAGGCTTTGAGACTTTTAAGCCTTTGCTTGCCTTAGAAATTCTTCTTCTTTTTTTTTTACATTGGCGCTAATTGAATGAAATTCCTCTAAACTTCATTGATCACTGAGCTCGTCTTATATGAAATTGACTGAACATGGAAAATAAATAGCAACAAAATAAACAGAAATAACTCTAACTACTGCTGGGTCTTACTGGAAATATTTTTTGAGATGTGTTGCATTCCATGGTCGCTTCACCTCATGCTTATCCGCGCGAATGATCTTGTAGGCTTCGGGCTCGACCACTCACAGAACTCTATATGGCCCTTCCCAGTTAAGCCTGAGCACTCCCTGGGTCGAATCCTTGGTACTCCGATTCACCTTTCTAAGCACCCAATCGCCCGTCCTGAATTGCCTTACATGCACTTTTTGATTGTAATAGCGAGCTACCCTCTACTGATAGGCGACTGCCCTCTTCGACGCTAGCTCCCTCTTCTCAATTAGCAAGTCCAAGTTCAAACATATCTGCTCATTGTTCTCATTCTCGTCAAAGTGGTCGGTTTGGTGTATGGTCGTCCCTATCTCTGATGTCACGACAGCTTCATGTCTAAAGGCCAGAACGAATGAGGTTTCTCCGGTGGCTGTTTTATGAGACGTCCTGTATGCCCACAACACTCTTACTAGTTCGTCAACCCACGCGCCCTTCTTCTCACTTAGTCTGGTCTTCAGCAGCTTCTTTATGACTTTATTGGCTGTTTCCACTTATCCATTTGATTAAGAGTGAGCAGTGGAGCAGAATTCTAGCTCCATTCCGAGGTTTTGGCAAAACTCCTTAAAGTTGTAATTGTCGAATAGCATACCATTGTCTGCTATTAAGGTGTATGCGATCCCATATCGACAAACTAGGTCCTCCACACGAAGTCCGTTGTCTTCTTCTCTATGATCCTGCCACCACAACATGTGTAACTGCTCCTCGTCTTTTTGGAAGAGGTCCGATCAAGTCGATTCCCATTGAGTAAACGGCCACGGTGAGACCATACTAGTAAGCTTTTGTGGTGGCTGTATGGGGAAATTAGCAAAGCTCTGGTAGTTTTTGCAACTCCTGGTTTTCTCCTAGGCATCTTGATGCATCGTCGGCCAAAAATATCCTTGCCTAAGAACCTTGTGGGCAAGAGATCTAGCTCCAGAGTAATTTCCATAAACCCTTTCATGCACTTCTCTTAGTATGTAATCCATATCGTCCTCGTCCAGACATCGTATGAACGGCAGAGTGTACACTTGTCGATATATTACCCCATCGATTATCGTGTATCTCAATGCTTCGCATATGATCTTCCATGCTCGCAGCTTATCTTCTGGTAACTTTTCATCCCATTTGTACGAGATTATTAGATCCATCCACGTTCCTTTCTACTCTATTTGCATTATCGCCAGACTTTGCTCGATGTTGGGGAAGGATTTGACCTCCACGGGAACTGACTTCAAAATTTTGGGGTCTGCCATAGCAGCCATTCTGGCTAGGATATATGCTCGATGATTCTCACTCCTTGGAATTTGTATTATTTCCATCGACTCGAACTTCCCAATCATTTGCCTGACCTTTTACAAATACTGCTTCATTTTCTCATATCTAGGTTGGAACCTTTCACTTATATGGTTGGCGACCAACTATGAATATGTCCGGACTTTCACTTTATTTGCCCTCACGGCCTGGGCTATCTTTAACCCTGCAATCACAGCTTCATATTCGGCCTGGTTGTCTGTGGCCTGAAACTATAATCTGACAGCGTAGGAGACCTCCAAAACCACCCCTGCTCCGCTACCCTACTTGCCCAAGGACTCATCCACCGATAACTGCTAGACTTGACCCCTGTTGGTGCTTGCAGCAACATCCGTATGGTTGGGATCAACTTCGAGTTCCGTGAATTTGGCAACGAAGTCTGCCATCGCTTGAGCTTTAATTGCTGCTCGGGGTTGGTAGCTTATATCAAACTCAATCAGTTATATGGCCCACTTCACTAGTCGACCATAAGTTTATGGTTTATGTAAAGTTTGTCGCAACGGTTGGTCCGTTACTACTACCATTAGAAACGCCTAGAAGTATAGTCTCAGTTTTCGCTCAGCCACAACTAGGGCGAGTGCCCATCTCTCTAGTGACAAGTACCTAGTCTTAGAATCGAGCAGGACCTTGCTGGTGTAATATATTGGATACTGAACCCTTTCTTCTTCTCTCATTAGAACCGAGCTCGTTGCATGATCAGACACAACTAAGTATAGGAACAATACATCGCCCTCTCGCGGCATGGATAACAATGGTGCTTGCTGCAGGTATTGTTTCAACTTCTGAAAGGCCTCTTCCCACTCCAGGGTCCACTCTATTTTTCTTCCCTTCCTCATCTCTTGGAAGAATGCGCGACACTTATCTGTGGCCTTGGATATGAATTGACTTAACGCCACCAACTTTCCCACGAGGCTCTGCATCTCCTTTAGGTTACGAGGAGATCTCATTCCCACAATTGCTTGGATCTTTTCTGGATTCACCTCAATTCCCCGATGATTTACCATGAATCCAAGGATTTTTCCTGATTCGACACCAAAAGCGCACTTCTCCGGGTTGAGCTTCATCTTGTATTTCCTCAAGAGCTCAAATGTCTCTTCAAGGTGCTTAACGTGTTCAGCCGAGCTTTTTGATTTGGTTGTCATGTTGTTCACATAAACTTCCATTGTGTGCCCAATTAACGGCTTAAAATGACATTACCCTGTAACAAAACAAACCATAGTTAGTTATAAACGTCGTGCTCTTGTCATCCTGCTCATACATTGGGATTTGGTTGTATCCCGAGAATGCGTCTATGAAGCTGAGTAGACCATGCCCTGCTGTTGAGTCAACCAGCTGGTCGATTTTGGGCAAGGGAAAGCTATCTTTCGAGCATGTCTTGTTGAAGTCGGTAAAATCAATGCACATTCTCTATTTACCGTTGGCTTTCCTTACAAGAACAACATTTGATATGCATTCGGGTAGTTCACTTCCCGAATGAACCCTGCCTTCAAGAACTTTTCCATCTTACTATTTATGACTTCATATCTCCCATGGTTGAAACATCTTCTTTTTTGCCTCACAGGTCAGGCATCATTCTTTATTGCCAACCTATGGCAAGCCACTTAGGGATCGATCCTTGGCATGTCATCATGCCTCCAAGCGAATATATCGGCTTGAGCTCGCAAGCAATGTATCAGCTCTTACTTAAGTTCTTCTTTAAGTTTTGACCTAATTCTAACTATTTTTCCTGAGTCACCTTGTTCCAAGTCGACTATTTCCAGCTCCTCAACTGGCTTCTGTCTGCCACTCTTGACTTCTACTAGGGTGTCAAGTGAGGTAATTTGCATTGCCTCCTTTGCTGTTGTAGAGTAACAGCTTCGAGTAATTCTCTGGTCTCCTCGTACCACCACAATTACCCCATTCACCCGGTACTGAGAGTCAAGTAATGATTAGAGAGCACTGCCTTACTTACTCTCAGAAAGGGATGGCCTAGACTCATCTGGTAAGGGCTCTCCTTATCGACAACAAAGTCCAGGATCATGGTCTTTTCTGATGGGGCAGAGCCTATCGTGATGGGTAGCTCGCCCACGCCAAAGAGGTTTAGCCTTCCTCCACTGAACCCCGCTAAGGATGTATTGGTGTGATCTATCCTCAAATATGCTATTCCCATTTCCTCCAGAGTTGACTTAAACAGGACATCGAACAAACTTCCGGTATCTACCAAGATTTGGTCAAACTTCTTGCCACCGACGGTGGCTTCAATGACAAGCGCGTCCTCGTCTAGGTATAACACTTTTTCTTCATCCTCATCCGTCCACATGATCGGCACCTCTTTGGTCCTTGCTCGTTTGGCTGCCAGAGTGTTAAAAAATACTTATTTTCTAGTCATGGCATACCTAGCATAGTTCTTTATGGATCTATTGGAATCCCCAGCCAATGTTGGGCCCCCAACGATAACTCTGACAATGGGCTACTCGTGGCCCGTATTTCTTGCACTCTTCTCTGCTCCACAAGATGAGTCTGCAATCAGGATAGCTCCATCTATGAATTCATCCAAGTAATAATTCCTCACTAAATCTTCCATCTGATTTTTGAGATCCCTGCATTGGGCCGTGGTACGATCATGGGTGCCATGGAATTCATAAAACCAGTCCCTATCTTGTCTGCTGGCCATTTTTGCTATTGGGATAGGGTGATACATCAAACCATGATTCTTTATTGCATTGTACTCCTCGTCCAGAGACGTCTTCAAGGAAGTGAGTTGTTTTGAGCAGGAAGGGGCATCGGTGCATTTGGTATGCTAGCTCTCATACTCTGTGGGTGGTGAGTCATCGTGGGATGATCATAAAGATGCATGTACATCTGGTCAAGCCTTCCCCATGAATCTTTAGATGGTGAACAAAGAGGCTGCATCCCGCTACGCTGATATTGGGTAGCCTCTGATAAGGTTGGTAAGAGGAAACCCGGCCTCTCGCACTGCTACTCGGGGCATGGTGGTCCTTATGCTTAATTGGCCCGCTTCCCGCTGGGACTTTCTTTTCTTTTTCCCCCAACCCCTCCAGTTGGTCCGTCTTAATCCTCGCCGCTTTTTCCTCCTCGATTTCAATGTCCCTCTTGGCCTGCTTATAGGCCGTGGAATATGACTGAACTACTAGCCTTTTTATGTTGTACCACAGGCGCCTTATCCTTACTCTTTCATTTAGCCCCGTCAAGGCTTGAGGATAATTTAAGACTCCAAGATCGAGGACAACACGATGGTATCTTTTGATAAACTCCCAAAGAGTCTCATTTTCTCCTTGCTTTATACTCGTCAGCTCCATCATATCATCTTCCGGTGCCATTGCCCCCCGAAACTGCTCTGCAAATTCCTAGCACATCTGCTCGAATGTTTTGATGTTCCTTCGAGGAAGCCTTCGGTACCACTCACATGCTTGTCCCTCTAAAGTCAGCGGGAACACCCATGCATCTCTGGGCTTGGGATAATCCCTACACTTCGGTTATGTCATTTTAACGCTCTATGTGCACCAATGGGTCGGTTTGCCCCACGTATTTAAGGTCGGGGAAACAGAAGTCCTTGAGGATAACAACACTCATGATTTCTGCTGAGAGGGGGGATTCACTGTCTAGTATTATTCTCCAACCGGGTGCTTTACTATGCCCCTGCATGTCGTCTATGATCTGGGCTAGTCTCCGTACTTCTTTCTCCAGCTGCAATGCTTGACCAGGATCACGTTCCACCACCTGGTCTCGCTCTTGCTCGACATCACGTAGGTGTTTTCGAAGTTCCCTCTCCTCAGCGTTCGCAACCCTATCATTATTACCCGTGTTCTGCCTACTAGGGGATTGATCCCCTCCTTCATGACTTCCTCCCCGTAGAGATTGGTCACCGACTCCACCACCAGGCCTCCCGGTGGTTCAACCTCTCATCAAGGTGGTCCATTCACCATTGTTCCTTTTATTAACGTTCCCCGGTGTAACTTCGCCACTTCTCATCCCTTCTTTGTGAATTCCTCTTTGTTCATTTCTTAGCTCGTGCAAGGTAGATGTCATGCATTGCCCTTTCTCGTGCCTCGTTAGCTATCTCTCTCAATGTTATGAACTCGTTGAGCCCCAGATCCCCTAATTGGGCACTACTCCCACCTACGTCTATAG
This sequence comes from Citrus sinensis, assembly GCF_022201045.2. Lineage (NCBI taxonomy): Eukaryota > Viridiplantae > Streptophyta > Magnoliopsida > Sapindales > Rutaceae > Citrus > Citrus sinensis. The sequence goes on from NC_068560.1 coordinate 20,563,829, forward strand.
TCACTCCTCTCTTCTTCCCTTCCTACTCTCTATTAACGGAAGCTTTTTGTTAAGCTCCCCACAGACAGTGCTAAAATGTTGATGCGAGATTCGGTGTCTGCTCGTTCGTGACGAGAATCTCTCCTCAACGTTCGAGTTCGCAGTTAACTAGAGAAACTTCACTTTGCCCCTTCCAGACGAGCAGAGCTATGACGCTTGCTACTTTTCTTCAGCAAACTCCTGTGCACACAAAAATTGGTCAGAGCACGCCAGAGATTTTCCCAATGTAAACCCTCCGACGCTCAAGTCAGAAATCTGGGCTTACTTTTGGAAAAACTTTGCCACTAATTTTGTGGCTCTATAATGGTTTCTAAGGCATTGAAAATCTCTATGAATTTTCCTAAGGTTCCAATTAGAATGCCCTCTAGAATTTCTTTTAGTATGATTTTTTAGTGTTTTTGTCCAACCCCTTTACCTTCTTTGATTGCCTCTTTTATAGCCTCCTTGAGAATTCGACCCTCCTTGACTCACGTTCGCCACTTCGCCAGAACCCTCGGAAATGGATGCGTGAATGTGGTGGTTGCAGCTGGGTGGGCTTCGTGCCTGGATTCTCGGATAATAGTGCATGTCTTGTTTAGCTACCGTGACTGGGTCTGCTGATTTAGCCCCCAACAAGAAGTGTTCTCAACTCCTAGTAAGGAACATGTTCGTATTATGGTCCCAGCAGAGGGTCTCCTCATAGACGCGGAGAAGACTCCTGCTCTTGGATGTCACATCACTCCTCGCTTACAAGAGGGATGACTCCTCATTTGGGTATGGTAGGTCACGCCATAATGTACCCCCAAACATTTGTATTTATTAAAAATATTAAACTTAATTTCTTTGCGTTACTATATTTGAAAGGTTTTTGATAATAAAAAAAAAAGTACTTGGTGTTCCTATTTAAAAACATAGGGATTTACATGATTATTTTTTTAAATTGTAAGATGTAGGTAATCTTTTTCAAATAAAATGTAATCTTCATATACTTAAAAAAATTACTTATATAAGCAAGGCTTGTGCACAGAGAATTGTTATCCAAACTATGATGAATACAATGAATTAATATTTCACAACCTCAATTATGTTACTCTCAACTATTCGGATAGATAGTGACATATTCATAATTTTCTTCACTTCAATCACAAATGTTTCAATAATTATTCTCTAACATTTGCCATGATGGGTTTCTTAGACTAACTAGTGAAAAGGCCTAGATAGATGGTGAAATACTAGTTATGCAACCCAAGCGGGGGGGTGAATTGGAATTCTAAAAAATTATTCAATTTATAATTAAAAACTCAATGCAAATATAAAAAATTTCAGATTTGTTTTGCCTCTCACAATATATAAGATTACACAATGATACCCAATATGTGAATAGATGAAGCAAGAATGTATTTTAAAGCTCTATGAAGATTGTATTCTCGAATATAAGCTTAATGGTTGTGTTGTGATCAACCTCCTTTGAATTTGAATGAGCTTATTTATATCTGGAGTTGAAAAATTAGTTGTTGCAAACTGTCGATCCGAAAATGGTTCGCCGTTAACCATTAATGGTTCACCATTTAGGCTGGTCAAAAGTTACCGTTGGGCCAAATTTCAAATAAACGATTTGCCGTTTAGGATTACCCTTTCACCGTTAAATTCCAGAGACCTGCAAGATGAATATCAGTTATCCGTTTAAAGTAAACGGTTAAGGATTTGCATGAAGTGACTTCTCTGGATATTATTGGTTGACCGTTTGTAATAAACGGTTCGCCGTTTGTTTCCAGTAACCTGCAAAACAATTTAGCCTTAACCAGTTTTGTTAATCAGTGATTCTGGATGTTATCGGTTGATCGTTTGTAATAAACGGTTCGCCGTTTGTTTCCAGTAACCTGCAAACAATTTAGCCTTAACCGGTTTTATTAATCAGTGATTCTGGATGTTATCAGTTAACCGTTTAAATAAACGGTTGACCGTTAAGTTCCAGTAGCCTTCCCATCTTTTGTGTTTTCCGTTTTTCATAAACGGTTAGAGCTTTAGGCAATATGTTGCTCTCTGGTATTAATCGGTTAACCATTTAAAGAAAAATGGTTTACTGTTTATTTCCAGAATTACATTTTAAACCAAATTTTGCACAGAATCTTTTTCTAATTTGAAAGTCCATTTTTTATGAAAAATGAATGGAATGATTATTAAGGCTTTCGTTTATTAAGGAATAGCTCCAACATTTTTATCAAAAAAATATTTAAAGTTTGTTATCATCAAAATCAATATTATTAACATATTCATGTTAACAATCTCCCATTTTTTTATGATGACAAACTTCATTCAATATTTAGCTCCCCCTTAATATGTACTCCTCCTAAATGTATGGCCAAATTTAGAAATGTCCAAAGATTTTTGCTCAAGAAAACATTTTTAAATTCATTCTAAATCTCCCCAATTATCTCCCCCTTCATTATCAAAAAGAAAATTTTGGTAGATCCGTTAAAGAAGTTACCCGGTTTTGGCGAGCAAAAATTTTGGCAGAGTTTCCCCTTAAAAATGAGCAAAACCACTAATACAAAAGGAGATTAAAACACTTCCAAAATAGATTAACACCAACTTCATCTTTCAACAACCCAACAACGCCATGAACAAACAAACCAACACTTCAATATCCAATAAACCACAAATTTCATCAACCAATAACCAAGTCATCCAATCAGCAAGAACATCACAAACATATGTCATCAAAATCCAGAAAGAGGATATAGAGGGAACAGTGTATATAAAAATATAAATGGAAACATGCAAACAACAAAATATGAAATGTATGTGCGAAAACAGAACCTAGAAACTATGGAAGTGGAGAAGATGTGCTCCCCGAATCATAGTCGAAATAGCAGAGAAGAGTGCATTGTCCAGCGATAAGCTCAAGCTGCTGATTAATGCTCTGCTGCTGGAAGGTCTGAAAGTCAGAACGTAGCTGCTGGTGATCACGGGAAACAGTGTCCAACCGATCAAGAATCAGCTGCTGCGCTCCGAAATTCAGTGAACATTAGCAATCAACTGCTGCACAACGTCTGAAGCAGGGGGCTGAACTGGAGCTGGAGGCGACATAGAGGCAGATGGTTGCTCTGGAACAGCAGATGGCTCAGGAGCAGGAGGTGGCTCGGAAGAGGAGGGAATGTCAGCATCCATCGCACGCTCCTCAGAGTCAGAGTCAGCTGGAGGCCGAGGGACAAAACGGCGACGCGGAGGATGATGATGAGCTCCTAATCTAAAGTCAGGAAGCTGATTGGGATGATAGATATCATTGAGCATCCGATCGTCCTCTGGAGCAATCAAGGTATCCCGGTTTTTGGAGTTGCTTGTCTTTATCCACTCTCCATTCTTCCTAGAAAAACCGATACTAGTCATGGCCTCGGGACCAATCCGTCTAGTCTCCATATGTCCAGTATCAAGAAGAGGCACCTCAAAGCGACGCAGTATCTTAATAATTATACTGCCATAAGGAAGCAAGCAGTGATTGACCGCGGGAGTACTCAACATGTGCCACACAATAACATATCCGAGGTTAATGGGACAGTCTGTAAGTAGGCTATCTAGTAAGCCAATGTCCAACCTCGTAACCCCATCCGAGTGACCCTTTCTAGGTGTCACTATGTGCTGTAAAATAGTGTGAAGAATGCGAACTTGGAGGGGTAAAAGTTGAGACCGAAAAGGAAGCAAACAAATCTCATCAGACAAGTCTCGACGACGACATATATTGCGGACGCCATCAGTATGACAAAAACTGTCAAAGAAAAGGGCTTTCCTAGAGGTGTATATATCATGCCCCTCACTAGAGATACCAAGAAAGTCAGCTAGATCCGCATAATCAAACTCTATTGGCACACGGCTGACTTGAGTGACTATCCTATTTGGGCGAGTATCGGAGATTTCCATGTTTGAATAAAAGACTCGCACTAAATTTGGATAAACTCGGTCATCAAGGTTAATGGCAGGCTCCCAAGGCTGAAGCATATCCCGAATGCTTCTACCACATACAACTAAGTTACGAAAATCATCAATGTCAACAAAGAAGGAGTCAAGTACCTTTCGACCATCAAAGCGTTCTTCGAACCGCTTGGCCAAGGAAGGTGTGGGGAAGTGAATGCTTGCAAATTCAGAGACTTCCCGTGGTGGTAAAGGATTCCTTGGAGGCACGGATTTTCGCCGGAGATTTCTCCGAGGGGGTTCAGCCATGGAGAAACACAATGGAGTGTGAAAAATGCGGGAGAGATGTGATGAGAAGAAAATGAATCGATGATTTACTAAAGAATGAATAGAGGATGTGAGTTGGATGCTCAATTTGGTTGAAGAAGGGAAAGAATCGGATTAAAAACGAAGAAACCCGACCCGCGGCAATTAGGGTTTAGATTTGGGATTTTTGAATTTTGGGCTTGATTTGAAGTTTTGAATCGGTGAAATTGCTCTAAAGGTGATAAGAAATGATTTTGAAGGTTTGATCTGGCAAGAAAAGCAAGAAAAATGAGGGTTTTGAAGGCAGAGAAACCTTCGGCTGCGCAACAATGGCCGAAACGGTGAAAGGGTAGCTGGAGAAGGAGAAGAAAAACTTTTGAACAATTTTATAATCGCGAAAATGGTTAACCGTTTATTTAAACGGTTAAGGGGTAACTTCCAGAGGCTAAAGAAAGGGCAACGGTGAAAGTTTAAGTGCTTAACGGCTAAGGAGTAACTGTTAGAGGACTCTCTATTTTCAAACGGTTCACCGATTGTAGCAAACAGTGAAAGAGTAAACGGACAGACACATAATCTCGTTTCTGGAATAAAATGGATCACCGTTTATTGGAAACGGTTATCTGTTTATTTTATCTGTAATTTTGCACATTTGATTTAATTTTTGGCCAGCAAATAATATATTTCAAGATCATTTAATTGATCTGAAAATATTTTATGAGCCATTTTAATGCATGATTCATGAACGTGTTTTCAACCAATTTAATTCATATAATCAAGAATTAACAAGGCAAATTCATCATTTGACTATCAAGCTCAAGCATTACATAAATATTTGATCATAACTAAGTCAATCAATTCAGTACATTCAATAGCATGAATAGAGACATTAATGCGAAAATTTCATCATCCCAAGTTCATGCCGAATTTTTGAAAATTGTTCTTCGCAAAGTGGTTTTGTGAAAATATAGGCAAGTTATTTTTCCGTAGAAATAAACTCTAATGCAATATCTCCTTTTTGAACATGATCTCTCAAGAAGTGATGTCTAATTTCTATATGCTTGGTTCTAGAGTGTTGAATGGGATTCTTTGAAAGATTTATAGCACTAGTATTATCACACTTAATAGGAATTTGTTCAAGATTAATGCCATAATCTCTAAGTGTTTGTTTAATCCAAAGTGCTTGTGCACGACAACTTCCGGCAGCTATATATTCAGCCTCGGTAGTTGAAAGTGCAACAGAATTTTGTTTCTTACTAAACCATGAAACAAGTGAGTGTTCTAGAATATAGCAAGTTCCACTAGTGCTTTTCCTATCAACTTTATAACCAGCAAAATCCACATCCGAATAGCATGTTAAATCTATATGAGTTCCTCTAGGATACCAAAGACCAATATCTATGGTTCCACTCAAATAACGAAAAATTCTTTTAACAACAAGCAAATGAGATTCCTTGGGACATGATTGAAATTTTGCACACAAACATACACTAAACATGATATCAGGTCTACTTGTAGTCAAATAAAGTAAAGATCCGATCATACCTTGATACATTTTGATATCCACTTCTTTGCCCTTTTCATCTTTGTCGAGCTTGATGGTAGTACTCATAGGAGTGCTTTTTGTTGTTCCATAATCATAGCCAAATCTTTTGAGTAGATCTTTCACATACTTGGCTTGGTTTATGAAAATTCCTTCCTCGTTTTGTTTGATTTGAAGTCTAATAAAGTACTTCAACTCTCCCATCATACTCATCTCAAATTCTTGGCTCATACATGATGAAAAATCTTTACACAACAACTCATTAGTAGAACCAAAAATAATATCATCAACATAAATTTGAACAATAAGTATGTCTTGGTTCTTATGCTTAACAAAAAGAGTTGTGTCCGCTTTTCCCATCGAAAAGTCGTTATCCAACAAGAAGTTTTTAAGCCTATCATACCAAGCTCTAGGTGCTTATTTTAAACCATACAAGGCCTTGGATAGCCTATACACATGATCTGGAAATTTTTCATTTTCAAAACCAGGAGGTTGTTTCACATAAACTTCCTCCATAATATATCCATTTAAGAAAGCACTCTTGATATCCATTTGATATAAAATAAAATCCTTATGACATGCATATGCTAACAACATCCTAATGGATTCTAGCCTTGCTACAGGTGTAAAAGTTTCATCAAAATCAATTCCTTCTTCTTGGTTGTAACCTTGAGCCACTAATCTAGCTTTATATCTTACAACCACCCCGGATTCATCCATCTTATTTCTAAATACCCATTTAGTGCCTGTGACAGATTGATGTTCCGGTTTAAGAACTAATTCCCACACATTGTTTCTTTCAAATTGATTTAACTCGTCTTGCATTGCCATAATCCAAGATTCATCATTTTCCGCATCCGCAAAGGATTTGGGTTCAATTTGAGAGATAAATGCATTATGCTCACAAGTATTCTTAAGAGATGATCTAGTTGTAACAACTCGTGAGGGATCTCCTAAAATTACATCTTTAGGATGAGAAGAGACATACCTCCACTCCTTGGGGAGTGTTTGAGAAATACCTTCTTGTTGCTCCAGCTCCATATTGGTTTGTTCTTCTTGTTTATCCTCTTGATTTTCTTGTGGTGCATTTTCTTGAACCTCTTTTGATGATTCTTCTTGTAAGTCTCCATCTGCATCATCATTAGCAACTCCTTTCTCCGCAGAGGAGGGGTTAGACTCATTAAACGTAACATGCATGGATTCTTCCACAACTAAGGTTCTTTTATTATAAACTCTATAAGCTTTGCTTGAGTTTGAATACCCAAGAAAGATGCCAACATCAGATTTTGGATCAAATTTATCAAGATTATCTTTTGTGTTTAAGATAAAACATTTGCATCCAAAACATTTGAAATAACCAATGTTGGGTTTTCTATCTTTCCAAAGCTTATAGGGAGTTTTATTGAGATGAGGTCTAATCAACACCCGATTTAAAACATAGCAAGCGGTGTTGACGGCTTCGGCCCAAAAATATTTAGGTAATGCATTTTCATTTAACATGGTCCTAGCCATTTCTTGAATAGACCTATTCTTTCTCTCAATAACTCCATTTTGTTGTGGAGTCCTAGGTGATGAAAATTGATGCTTAATGCCAAGATTATTGCAAAAGTTCTCAAATGCATAATTTTCAAATTCTCCTCCATGATCACTCCTAATGCATATAATATCACGCCCTTTTTCATTTTGTAATTTCTTATAAAGCACTTTAAAAGCATCAAGAGCATCATCCTTATTGGCTAAGAATAATACCCATGTATATCTAGAATAATCATCCACTATCACAAATGCATAATATTTGCCATTTAGACTAGCATATCTAGATGGTCCAAATAGATCTATATGAAGAAGTTCAAGTGGTTTTGAAGTAGATATATGGTTTTTGTTTTTGAAAGAGGTTTTGATTTGTTTTCCAAATTGACAAGCTTCACAAATCTTATCCTTTTGAAAACCAATTTTCGGAAGACCTTTAACTAAATCATTTTTTGAAATTTTCAAAATCAAATCCATACTTGCATGTCCTAATATTCTATGCCATAGCCAACTATCATCATGTAATGTGGAAAAACAATTATCAAGAGTAGATGCACATTCTATGTCAATGATATAAACATTACCACATTTATTACCAACAAACAAGGTTTTGCCATCACATGAGTTCTCAATAACACAACTAAATTTATCAAAGATAACTTTATAACCTTTGTCACATAATTGACTAATGCTAATTAAGTTATGTTTCAAGTTCTCAACCAAACATACATTCTCAATTAGAGTTGAAGAGACTTTACCAACATTTCCAATTCCAAGAATTTTTCCTTTTAAGTTGTCTCCAAAAGATACGTCTCCACCATTTTCAGTTTTGGTGAAGCTTGAGAACCATGCATAGTTTCCGGTCATGTGCCTTGAACAATCGCTGTCCAAGTACCATTTATTTTTCTTCCTTTTTAAGCCCTACAAAGAAAATCTCAAGTTTTAGGTACCCAAAGTTTTTTGGGTCCTTGAGAGTTAGCAATGGTTCCTTTTGGAACCCAAATACATTTGACACCATAATATGCATTCCTTTTCACGGGACATCTATATTTCATATGACCATTTTGATTACAATAATGACAGACAATCTTATGATCATTTGTGGAGGTAGCTTTAACAAAATAATTCTTATAATACTTTTGCTTCAAGTTAGGGTTATATCCAAGTCTTCCTTTATCAAAAACACATTTTTGTGAGTTAAGCATATTATCCAACATCTTTTGCCCATTTGTAAATTTCAAAACAATTTCATTCAACTCATTACTCTTTTTCTTGAGCACTTCATTTTCATTTTTCAAATCATCTATGTGTGATTCTAAATGCTCATGTGAGATACTAGGTTTCTCATTTGATAATGCAAGTTCATCATGTAATATTTTGTTCTCTACTTCTAGGCATGCAATTTTTGTATTTAAAGATTCATTTTCATTTTTAACTTTCACCATTTCCTTTTTAAGACATACATTCTTTTTACCAATCTTCATCAACTCATTATGCAAATCTTTAAAAGCATCATACAATTCATCATAGGTGGGATCATTTACCTCATTGAGATTATCATCCTCTCCTATTGCCATAAGCGCTAGGTTTTGATACTTCTTGCAACCCTTCTTCATCACTTGAATCTTCCTCGCTATCATCCCATGTTGCAACCATGGCTTTCTTCTTGAGTTTGTTGATAAGTAGGCACTCCGATCTTATATGGCCAGGCTTCTTGCACTCATAGCATGTGATTACCTCTTTCTTCTCCCTTTGGTTCTTGAAGTTTCTGAATTTTCTTCGCTCTCCAATTTTCTTGAAAAACTTTCTGAATCTCCTTGCTAGCATGGCCAACTCTTCATCATCCGGTTCACTACCTCCATCACTCTCATATTTTGAAGCTTTGAGAGCAATACTTTTCTTCTTCTCCTCATTTCCTTTTTCTGCTGCCAAGTCTTCTTCATATGAAACTTCAATGGCAGTTCTTTTAGGTCTCCATTCTTTTGGAAGTGACCTAATGATTTTCTTAACTTTCTCACTATTTGAGAAGGTCTTCCCTAAGGCACCTAGGGTATTCACTATGTCTGTGAATCTAGTATACATAGAATACACATTTTCATTTTGTTCCATTTGGAACAACTCATATTGGCGAGTGTATCTACTAATTTTAGACTCTTTAACTTGATTTGTCCCTTCATAGACAACTTCAAGTTTATTCCATATTTCTTGTGCACTTTCACAACTAGATACTCTATGGAATTCTTTCTTATCAAAGGCACAAAACAAAGCATTCATAGCCTTGGAGTTTAGAGACATTTTTCTCTTTTCTAGCTTACTCCATTGACTTGATGGTTTAGGAACATCATCTCCTACTTCATCTTTAAACTTATGCATGAAAGGACCATCACAAACAACTTCCCAAATTTCATAATCTAAGACTTGCAAATATATTCTCATTCTAGTTTTCCAATAAGCATAGTCATTGCCATCAAAGAACGGTGGTCTAGTTGTAGATTGCCCTTCTCTAAAGGTTGAGTCATTTAGGGTTGCCATGTATCTTTTACTCTAGACGATTAAGTCCTAACAAGAGAACCTTGCTCTAATACCAAATGAAATACTAGTTATGCAACCCAAGAGGGGGGGTGAATTGGAATTCTAAAAAATTATTCAATTTATAATTAAAAACTCAATGCAAATATGAAACAAATTCAAAGCAATAACAAATGAATTAACCACAACAAAAAGGATAAAGGAAGAGAGATTCAAACATTGAGATTTTTACGTGGTTCGGCAAACCTTGCCTACGTCCACGCCTCCAAGCTTTCCGAGCTTAAGGATTCCACTAAGTAAGCCTTCAAGGCTTCAAATGCTTACACTTGACTTCCAAGGTGTCAATAACCTTTACAACAAGAGATTATCCCAATCTCTTTAACCCAAGTGTATCCCAACACTTACAATCACTCAAAACAAAAGATTTCAGATTTGTTTTGCCTCTCACAATATATAAGATTACACAATGATACCCAATATGTGAATAGATGAAGCAAGAATGTATTTTAAAGCTCTATGAAAATTGTATTCTCGAATATAAGCTTAATGGTCGTGTTGTGATCAACCTCCTTTGAATTTGAATGAGCTTATTTATATCTGGAGCTGAAAAATTAGTCGTTGCAAACTGTCGGTCTGAAAACGGTTCACCGTTAACCATTAACGGTTCACCGTTTAGGCTGGTCAAAAGTTACCGTTGAGCCAAATTTCAAATAAACGGTTTGCTGTTTAGGATTACCCTTTCGCCATTAAATTCCAGAGACCTACAAGATGAATATCAGTCATCCGTTTAAAGTAAACGGTTAAGGATTTGCATGAAGTGACTTCTCTGGATATTATCGGTTGACCGTTTGTAATAAACGGTTCGCCGTTTGTTTCCAGTAACCTACAAAATAATTTAGCCTTAACCGATTTTGTTAATCAGTGATTCTAGATGTTATCGGTTGACCGTTTGTAATAAACGGTTTGCCGTTTGTTTCCAGTAACCTGCAAAACAATTTAGCCTTAACCGGTTTTGTTAATCAGTGATTATGGATGTTATCGGTTAACCGTTTAAATAAACGGTTGACCGTTAAGTTCCAATAGCCTTCCCATCTTTTGTGTTTTCCGTTTTTCATAAACAGTTAGAGCTTTAGGCAATATGTTGCTCTCTGGTATTAATCGGTTAACCGTTTAAAGGAAAACGGTTTACTGTTTATTTCCAGAATTACATTTTAAACCAAATTTTGCAGAGAATCTTTTTCTAATTTGAAAGTCCATTTTTTATGAAAAATGAATGGAATGATTATTAAGGCTTTCGTTTATTAAGGAATAGCTCCAACATTTTTATCAAAAAAACATTTAAAGTTTGTTATCATCAAAATCAATATTATTAACATATTCATGTTAACAGATGGCGTATGAACTAATCAACATATATTATGATTAGGTACATTATTGCTGCCAATTTAAAGTTGAAATATAACATTTTAGCTATCAATTTTGACAATTTAATATGCAAGTTTACAACTCTATATTGTCTTTGTACACTTTGTAATAATATCAATAGAATTGTAAGTGTATACATCAGAGGTTTTATATTAGTCATTCAACAAATAAATAATGTTATAACATATGTGTATTTATTTTGAGAGACGACATACAAATGGTGGATATATAAATTTAATTAGATGTATTATACATACATCTATTACTTGTATTACATTTGATGTATTCTAGAACTTCTCGTATTTGAATTTATCTATTGTCACTTTTTTCTTCCACCTTGAAACAATTGAAAACCTTAAGTCTTCATAGCACAACATTATTTTCATTATTATTTATATTGATTCATTCTTTTTGGTTCTTACACTATTATACCCTATAATTGCGGTCAAAATTTTGAAATGAATACAATTACAATACTAACAATTGAAAGCCTTAAGTCTTCATAGCACAACATTATTTTTATTATTATTTATATTGATTCATTTTGTTTTTGTTCTTACACTATTATACCCTATAATTGCGGTCAAAATTTTGAAATGAATACAGTTACAATACTAATATATATAAAAAATAGCACATAAATATAAATAATTAAAAAATAAATGTAATAATGAAATAACATATATATGTTATGCAAATTATTTTTAATATTAAGTTGTTATCAGTATGACAGATTTTTTTTTAAAAATTAATTAATCTAAAAATTAATTTTAAAATTTATGCTAATATACACATAATATTAAAAAAATAAAATAGGAAATATTGTAAACAAAATACATAATATAAATATTGTAATTTGATTAAAATTTGAATACATTTATTTTAATAATATTAATCTATGAAACAAATGCAAATATTCTTGGATTATTAATATTAAAATAAATGCATCTAAAATTGGAAATAAATTATAAAATTTATTTATAATATTAAAGAATCTGATGGATCATTATTAAAATTATTTTAATAATATGTTTTAATATTATATATATTCATTATAGAGTTTTATTTAAAGCTAATTTTTGGGTTATTGTTATTGAAGGGTATATTTGTAAAAAAGAGATTTAAGTGATGATCTAGAAAACAAAGAGAATTTATGTTATTATTTACGAAAGCCTTAAGGGTGTGAGTGATTTTTTTTATTAGTTAAATAATTAATATCTTGCATTATTTTGAGTAGATAATAGTAGAGCTGGGTCCCATGCCCAAGCCAATTGGCTCATTGTGTATTATATAATTCAACAATTGGTTTTTGTTGAGATATTACTAGTAGCGCGTCGCGGTTTCCAACCAAGATTGGAGAAGAGATCTTAGTTACCTTTTGTGTAATCTTTGCTAAATATTAAAATAAATATTATAATATTAACGTTTTAAAACAATTTCAATATTTAAAAAAATATTTTAATATTTCAATTTGTTAAACATATCCTATTATATCTAAGGTAAAATTTATAATAAATAGAAACATAATATAATAATAAATATATGAGAATTTAAATTATTTTTAATATTATATGAAATAATATTTAATATTATTAATTTGTGAGATATATTTTATTAATTGTAAAATTTATTTAACCCAAAGATTTACTCAAAATCTTTGTAATAAATACAAATTTATTATTTACTTTATCTAAATGAATATAATATTTTATATGTTTAAAAATATTTTAATATTATTTGTCTAGTCAAATTAAATTATTTATATTATATTTTTATTAATTTAAAGATATTAAAGTCCAATTCTTTTAGTTACTATATTTAAAAAGTTTTATGATAAAAAAGGTATTTGGTGTTCTTTTTTAAAAACTTAGAGATTTAAATAACTATTTTCTTAAAATTTTAGGATGTAGCCGATCTTATTTAAATAAAATATAATCTTCACATACTTCCAAAATCTAATTAACATATATAATCAGGGTCCAGCTATGGTGCCACAGTTGTATGGTACCACAACTGGATCCAGCCTTTGGATCCAATTTTGGTGACAACTGTGGGCTAGATCCAATGGTTGGATCCAATTGTGGTACCATACAATTGTGGTCTCATAGCTTTGCCCATATAATCAAGGCCTGTGAATATAGAATTGTTATCCAAATTATGATGTATACAAAGAATTAATATTTCACAATCTAAGTTACGTTACTCTCAACTGCTCGGATCGATAGTGACGTGTTCATAATTCTCTTCACTTTAGATAATTATTCTCTAACATTTGCCATGATGGATTTCTTGGATTAACTAGTCAAAAGGCCTGGATAGATGGCGTATGAACTAATCAACATATTTTACGATTAGGTACATTAGTGCTGCCAATTTTAAGTTGAAATATAACATTTTACCTGTCAATTTTGACAATTTAATATGCAAGTTTACAACTCTATATTGTCTTTGTACACTTTGTAATAATATCAATAAAATTGTAAGTGCATACATCAGAGATATTATATTAGTCATTCAACAAGTAAATAATATTTATAATATATTTTTATTTATTTTGAGAGACCACATACAAATGGTGGATGTATAAAATTTAATTAGATGTATTATACATACACCGGTTACTTGTATTATATTTGATGTATTCTAGAACTTCTCGTGTTTGAATTTATCTATTGTCACTTTTTTCTTCCACCTTGAAACAACTGAAAGTCTTAAGTCTTCATAGCACAACATTATTTTTATTATTATTTATATTGATTCAATTCTAAAACTTGAACATAGACCTTTCTTAGTATAGTCTATTTAAAGTTCAGCTCAAAAATCTGCTCCAAAAAGATAGAGAGAGTTACTCATAATTTTTATAATTTCTGTAAAAGTTTACAACTACTGCCACTCAAATTTTAGTGCTAGCAGCCATGGGCATTCTTGTTTTATCTCAAACAAGTGCTGTAGCTGCAATTTTAATCACCCTTTTAATCATTCTATACACGTCGTTTCTAGTTTCAAGAAATTTGCTTAGAAAATGCATAGGCAAGAAGAGAAGGGGAGCACCAGAAGCAGGTGGAGCTTGGCCAGTGATTGGCCATCTACACCTCTTACGAGGGCCAGAACCTCCTTACAGGGTGTTCGGCAGAATGGCTGACAAGTATGGACCAATCTTTAATATCAGGATAGGCAAAAATCCAGCTTTAATCGTGAGTAATTGGGAGATTGCTAAAGAGTGTCTCACAACACATGACAAAGTCTTTGCCAACCGTCCGAAAACTCTAGCTATGGAGATTTTAGGCTACAATTTTTCCATGTTTGTCTTCAGCCCATATGGCTCGTACTGGCGCGAGACACGCAAGATAGCCACACTTGAGCTTCTCGCAAACCATCGGCTCGAGAAGCTCAAGCACGTACGAGAATACGAGGTGAAGACATGTTTGAAGGAGTTATATGAGTTATGGCACAACAACAAAAGCCCTAATAAGATGTTGCTGGTAGAGATGAAGAAATGGTTTGAGGACATCCTCCGTAATGTGGTTTTAAGAATGATTGTTGGAAAGGAGTGCAATTCAGTGGATAGTGAAAAATGGAAAGAGCTACTGACGAGATTTTTTGAAATGAGTGGTAAGTTTGTGGTGTCAGATGCCCTACCGTTTTTGAGACGGTTGGATATAGGGGGTGATGAGAGGTCAATGAAGAAGATTGCAAAAGAATTAGACGTTGTTGTTCAAGGATGGTTAGAAGAGCACAAGAGGAAGAGAGACTCTCAGGAGATTAAAAAGAAGAAGATTTTATGGATGTCATGCTTTCGATCATTGGTGATGCAGAGCAATATTTGGGTCGTGATGTTGATATAATCAATAAAGCTATTTGTTTGGTAAGCCTTTCCTAACCGAAATTTTTTTTTAATTTTAATTATAGTCTGAGCACGACTTAATCACCTCTGCATTCTCTGCATCCACATGAGTGGAGTATTCGAACTTAGAACTACTTTATCATGTTTTACTATTTTATATTTTTATTTTTAATGTAGACGCACTAGTAAGGTGAACTAATCCTAAACCTTAACAAAGTTGTTTCTTACCAATAGAACTAGACCTTACCTTAGACCTCTTCTTTTCACACAAGAAGTTTTACTAATTTGTACATAACATTTAACATAATATTCTATCTTTTTTAAAAGAGTTTACGGTCATAGTCATTAAAATTGTTGTACACATCATTCTTCAAGATGAGATTAACAAACAAGTGCAATTAATAAATTTGTAATATGTGAATTGATAATTTTTTAGTTATTTTATTTCCACATCGAAAGGAAAAAAAAAGGTGAATTAAATTGTCGATGAAATCATCATCCATTCATTATGTATCGCATTAGTCAATTTGGACCTATGTTTTTTAATAAGTCATTGGTAATGTATTGGTAGATTTGACAGGGTGCATTGAATCCAATTCTACTAGTAAAATTCAAAAGGTGCAAAAAAAAAAGGTGTTTAAGTCGAATTTTATTAAGTTCCATTGTGAATAATTGTAACATAAGAAAGCAAAACAACACCTTACACACTATCAATTTTGCAGGCTCTTATCTTGGGAGCAACAGACACCACAAAAATAACACTGACATGGGTTATGTCTTTGCTTCTCAATCATCGTGATATTCTAAACAAGGCTCAAAATGAACTCGATATTCAGGTGGGTACAAAAAGGCAAGTGAATGCAGAAGATATAAAAAATTTAGTTTACTTGCAAGCCATTCTCAAAGAAGCAATGCGTTTGTATCCTGCTGTGCCATTCTTATTTCCTCATGAGTCTATGGAAGAGTGCACAGTTAATGTTTACCATGTCCCTGCTGGCACACAACTTTTTATCAATGCATGGAAAATTCAACGTGATGCAAGTGTCTGGGAAGAGCCATCTAAGTTTCAGCCAGAAAGATTTTTGACAAGGCACAAGGATATTGATGTTAAGGGACAAAATTTTGAATTGTTACCTTTTGGTAGTGGTAGAAGAATGTGTCCTGGAGTGTCATTTGCCCTCCAAGTTATGCAATTTACACTTGCTTCTCTACTTCAGGGATTTGATTTTGCAACCCCATCTAATGAACCGGTGGACATGGGTGAAAGATTAGGGTTGACCATGGAGAAATCTCAACCATTTGAAGTACTTGTTACTCCACGTCTTTCTGCTGCCTTCTATGGTTAAATTGATTATATATATATGGATTGAACAATAAATAAGTAACAAGTGTGTGGTGTCACATGTAGTGAGTTGTAAAGTCAATTCCTTAGAGATAAGGATGTACTGTGTGATGCAATATAAAGAAGTGATGAGTCATAAAGTAGATTCCCTATAGATAAGATGTAATGATTGAAATAATAAAAGGAGATTCCTTTAAGTGCCTATAAAAGGAATTCCCTAGGAGTGTGTTGGATCATTGAGTCTTGGAGTCTTATAATATAGAGTTGTAGTAAGAATACTTGGATGAAACCTTGTATTCTCTCTTCCAGTAATAAAACCATCCTTTGTATTTTTTGTCTTTATAACTTGGTATCAGAGCCAATACTCTGTTGGTTAATTTTTATAAGCAATTACTACCAATGCCAATGTGCAAGTATACACAGCAAGTAATAAAGTGATGAGTATTCAAGATCGTCTCCACAGGGATTGATGTTACTCGAAATGCTAAAGCAATCACAATAGTGCAAATCAACTTAAGACCGAAACAAACAATTGTCAAGTAATTCCTATCGTAATTAATTATCGCGAGAGATTTAAATAAAACAATACTGTAATGAAATAAACTAAGTTAAATGTGTCTAAGATTCAATTGAGATTATAGTAGTTGAATAATCAAACTCTCCTAATGGGGTGACTGTTGTTTATCAAGTTAGCACCAATTGTTACAACAACTGCTGCAACACTGGGCAGAATAAATATGCATCCTCAGCTATCGCATGTTGGAAGTCTCATACCTTTAAATCTATTAACAATGACCAGTTGCTAATATATTTATGGTACAACATTATAACCTTTAATCTCTCCACCCTACAAGGTGAACACCTATGTCTAGTGCGTCACAAATCTTAATTTCAAGTATTGCCCTTATGGGATTCAAGATAACTTAATCCAGGAAACTCGACTTAAGATCAAGTAGTACTCTAATAATATCCGCTAAGACATGCCCTTTTGCTGCTCTATTTTAACTGAAGCTATTAAATGGGTGGTCAACCGAAATAACAATTATATTCATAAAACCTACTAGAGTAAAATGCTACAACAATACCATAACAACATATAAGAACAGTCAAGAACCCATTGGATTATTTGTCACTCAACTACAAGTAAATTTAGTTCATATTTTGAATGAGAAAAATAAACATTAATATATTAATCTCGGAATACATCAAAACAATTAAAGGAAGAAGATAAATATAAGTTGAGCACAGTGAAAGACAAATCCAAATAATTCTGCACGATTCTCCATTTCATCTTCAGAGGCTGAAGGTGTTCCCATTTTTGCTTTACCCTTGTCCTTTCCCTTGCTCGCAAGGACTGGAATAGACGGTTCCTCTTCAAGGTCTTCCTCATCCTCTTCGTGAATAATGTGCTTTTTCCTGGTTTTGGACTGGGGTGGGATGGTTGGTTCCTCACGTTCTTTCTCCGAATTGTCCTCTGCCTCTGTGGGTGAGCTATCAGTCTCAAACTTGTCACCTTCGTCATCAGGTGGGTTAGATGGTTTAGTATTTTCTGATTCGACCTCTGCTTGTGGTTCAGTTGCAGCTTCTTCTGCTGGTTCATCTGTGGCAGTGGCTTCTTCACTGGTTTCTGCTGGAGCACCTGTGGTGTTGGTGTCAAAATTATACTGCTAGAGCAGTTAATCAGGGAAGTTCTGGTGCGTGCGTTTCATGTACAGAGCAAATTGGTGTAGTTGGTTGTCCAAGTGCTGTAGATAACTCCAAAACTAATCGTTTTCTCTCTGCTGAGCTTCTGCACATTGAGTTATACTGGTGCTGAGTGCCTGGATGGTCTGTTCTAAGCCAATAGCTCGTCTTGCTCTTGTTACAACAGCTAGTTCAGTGGTTGTTCCAGCACTCTCACCAGCAACTCTCTCAATGGTACGTGTTGTAAAGGCACCATCAATATTGACATGGTCATCTCTGGCGTCAAGATGAACACCGGAAACTACACAAATGTTAAAGTGAAAGTTTTGCTTGCATAGTATATGGAATGAAAAACCTTATCCTTTCTTTGCGCTAATACTGCTCCCACAGAATGATCACTAACATCACACATCAATTCAAATGGTAAAGTCCAGTCTGGGGATATAACTACTGGAGCAGTGATCAAAGCTTTCTTTAATGCTCCAAATGCTTGAAGGCAATCTTTGTCAAAGTGAAAAGGTTTGTTATGTTCCAGCAATGAGCATAGTGGTTTAGCTACTTTGGAAAAATCCTTGATGAATCTTCTGTAGAATCCAGCATGACCCAAAAAACTCCTAATACCCTTTACTGAAGTTGGAGGTGGCAGTTTATCTATTACCTCTATCTTGGCTTTGTCTACCTCAATGTCATTCTTGGATACCTTGTGACCCAACAATATTCCTTATTGCACCATGAAATGGCACTTTTCCCAATTGAGTACTAAGTTGGTCATCTCACATCTTTTAAGAACTTCTTCCAAGTTGTGTAAACAATCATTGTATGTTTCTCCAAAAACTGAGAAGTCATCCATGAAAACTTCTAAAGTCTGCTCTACCATATCAAAGAATATAGACATTATGCATCTCTGAAAAGTTGTTGGAGCATTACATAACCCAAATGGCATTCTTCTGAAAGTAAATGTTCCATAAGGACAAGTAAATGTAGTATTCTCATGATCCTCTGAAGTTATAACCATCTGGTTGTAGCTTGAATACCTATATAAGAAACAATAGTACTATTTTCCAGCAAGTCTGTCCAACATCTGATCTATGAATGAAAATGGGAAATAGTCTTTCCTTGTGGCTTTGTTGAGCTTCCTGTAATCCATACATACTCTCCATCCAGTCACTGTCCTTGTAGGAATAAGTTTATTCTTCTCATTATTTATTGTTGTTATCCCTCATTTCTTTAGAACACATTGAACTGGGCTCACCCATGAACTGTCTAATATTTGGTATATGATTCCAGCATCCAACCATTTGATGATTTCCTTCTTCACCACCTCTTTCATAATAGGGTTCAACCTTCTCTGGTGCTCCACCGAATTGCTGGAGCAATCTTCAACAGGATTTTATGCATGCATATTGATGGGCTTATCCTCTTTATATTTGCCATCGTCCATCCAATTGCTCTTCTATATTTGCCAAGCAAATCTACTAGACTCTGTTCTTGACCTGCATCCAAAGTAGAAGAGATGATTATAGGGAGTATGTTGTTTTGACCAAGATACGCATACTTCAAATGTGAAGGTAACAGTTTTAATTCACGATTATGAGGTGATTCAATAGATGATAAAGTTGTTTTTACTTCCCTGTCTAAAAGATTCAGGTGTTTAATAAACCTGTTGTGCCTATCAGATTGCTTGTTGTCCATCTAATCTGTCTAAATTGCTGCAACATCTTCCTCTTCGACATCCTCAAAGCTGGTGACTTTGTCAAGTGCATTACTGCAGCATCTGTCCATTCTGTTTGCTACAATAAAATCCACTACACTTAGGAAATTGTAATCTTCTACTTCATCAGGGTTCCTCATAGCCTCTAGTACATTAAATGTAACTTGCTGATCATTCACTCTCATGGTGAGCTCTCTTTTCTGTGCATCTATCAGAGTTTTTCCAGTTGCTAGAAAAGGTCTTCCAAGTATAATGGGCACCTCTTTATTAGCTTCAAAGTCTAGTACAATGAAATCCACTGGAAAGATGAATTTGTCAACCTTTACCAGTACATTCTCTATTTTTCCTTCAGGGTATGCATGAGATTTGTCAGCTAATTGCAGAGTGACTGTTGTTGGTCTGCACTCCCTTACTCCTAACTGCTTAAATACAGATAATGGCATCAAATTAATACTCGCTCGAAAGTCATAAAGTGCTCTGTCAGCATACCTAGTTCCTATAGAGTAGGGTATTGTAAATTTCCATGGATCTTTCACTTTTGTAGGAATCTTACTTTAGAGCATATGACTGCTTTCATGTGTTAAAGCAACAGCTTCAAACTCTCTCAGCCTTCTTTTTCGTGCCAAGATATCTTTTAGAAATTTCACATAATTTGACATTTGTTCCAAAGCTTCCACAAAAGGTATATTTATATGTAATTGCTTCAGCACTTCCAGGAATTTACTGAACTGCTTGTCTTGTTTTTGCTTCTGGAACCTTTATGGGAAAGGTGGTGGATGTCTAAACTGCTGAGTAGCTTTAGGAGATATCAAACTTTGTTTGTTTGGTTTGGTGCAGGTTGTGGCTATTGGTGTTGCAACTTCTTTTTCAGCACGTTCTGATTGAATTTCCTCTGTAGTTGTTGTAGCTTGGCTCATGTAACCAGTGTCTTGATGGGAGGCTTGTTGTAACATGCTTCCATTTTGAGGTGATTTTTGTGCTGAATTGAATTTCATCTCATTTTTGGTCACATCAACTGGGGTATCAACATTATTTCCGGATCTCAAATTAATTACCTTGCAGTGTTTTTTGCTCTCTCTTCTAGGGTCTTCTGTGTTGCTAGGTATGTTTCCTTGAGTTCTGCTGCTCATTGTTGTGGCTAGTTGTCCCATTTGGTTTAGGTTTCTCAAGGATACAGATTGACTCTGCACAATTGCTTCATTCTTTGTAATGTACTCCTTAATCAGTGCTTCCAGTGAAATGATTGGATCCTAACTGATATGTTTTTGCCCTTGACTTTGTTAATGAAAACCAGGTGGTTGTGTATTTCTATTTTGTCCATTTAATGCTGGAGCATTTCGATTCTGACTGCTCCATGAGAAATTTGGGCGTTGCTTCCAGCCAGGGTTGTAAGTATTTGAATATGGGTTGTTATGAGGTTGTCGATTAAAATTACCCACATAGTTTACTGAAGCTGGATTTCCAGGACAATTATCGAAGTCATGTTCTTCACCACAATATACACAAGAAAGTTCAGCAACTTGCTTTACTGTTGTTGGAGCAGATGTCATGGCTTTTACTATATTAGTCAATAAGGTTACTTGTGCTGATAAAGCTGTAATTGCATCTATATTATGTACCCCTGCTGACCCTCTTGTTGTTGGTTGCCTGGCTGAAGGCCACTAATAATTATTATTGGCAATTCTCTCCAGAATTTCATAAGCTTCAGTGTAAGATTTGGATAACAGGGCTCTGTTTGCTGAAGCATCCACTATTAACCTTGTACTCGGATTCAACCCATTGTAAAAAGTTTCTAATTGAATGCAACAAGGTATACCATGATGAGGACACCTTCTAAGCAATTCTTTGAATCTTTCCCAAGCTTCGTACAAACTCTCATCTTCAAGTTGATGGAAGGAAGTAATCTCATTCCGCAACTTTGTATTTTTTATCGATGGGAAATATTTCATTAGGAATTTATCAGCCAATTCATTCCATGTAGTGATGGAATCAGATGGTAACGAATTTAACCATGCTCTTGCTCGATCTCTTAAGGAATAAGGAAAGAGCCTCAGCCTTAAGGCATCTTGTGTTGCTCCAGCAATATTGAAAGCATCACTTACTTCCAAGAACAATTTAAGATGGAGATGAGGATCTTCATTTGGCAATCCATTGAATTGACCAACTGTTTATAACATTTGAAACATCACTAGCTTCAACTCAAAATTTGCAGCTTTTACTTTAGGTCTGATGATGCCAGGGTGTACAACTTGAGGAGTTAACACAACATAGTCTCTTATAGCTCTGTCTCTGTCATCAGCCATGTAAATAATATTGTTATTGCCTGGCTGTCTCCCATTAGCATGTTCATTCTGCTCTTCTTGAATGTTGACTGGTTGTAAGGGCCCGTGAAGATTCAAATTCCCCGCATCCTGCAAATTATTCATGCTTGAAATAGTCTTTGAATTCCTTTGTTCTCTTCACAGTCTCCTGACAGTCCTTTCAATCTCAGGATCGAATTGGAATACAACAGATCTGTCTTTGCGCATGCATGTACCGATCTGTAAATAAATAGAATGAATCAAATCAAATTTGGCGCTATCAAGATTTACTTCACACTTCAAAAATAAACAATCAATCTCCGGCAACGGCGCCAAAAACTTGTTGGTTAATTTTATAAGCAATTACTACCAATGCCAATGTGCAAGTATACACAACAAGCAATAAAGTGATGAATAATCAAGATCTCCTCCACATGGATTGATGTTACTCGAAATGTTAAAGCAATCACAATAGTGCAAATCAACTTAAGACCGAAACAAACAATTGTCAAGTAATTCCTATCATAATTAATAATCGTGAGAGATTTAAATAAAACAATATTGTAATGAAATAAACTAGGTTAAATGTGTCTAAGATTCAATTGAGATTATAGTAGTTGAATGATCAAACTCTCCTAATGGGGTGACTGTTGTTTATCAAGTTAGCACCAGTTGTTACAACAAGTGCTGCAGCACTGGGCAGAATAAATCTGCATCCTTAGCTATCGCATGTTGGAAGTCTCATACCTTTAAATCTATTAACAATGACCAGTTGCTAATATATTTATGGTACGACATTATAACCTTTAATCTTTCCACCCTACAAGGTGAACACCTATGTCTAGTGCGTCACAAATCTTAACTTCAAGTATTGCCCTTATGGGATTCAAGATAACTTAATCCAGGAAACTCGACTTAAGATCAAGTAGTACTCTAATAATATCCGCTAAGACATGCTATTTTGCTGCTTTATCTTAACTGAAGCTATTAAATGGGTGGTCAACCGAAATAATAGTTATATTCATAAAAACTACTAGAGTAAAAGGCTACAGCAATACCATAACATAAAAGAACAGTTAAGAACCCATTGGATTATTTGTCACTCAACTACAAGTAAATTTAGTTCATATTCTGAATGAGAAAAATAAACATAAATATATTAATATCGAAATACATCAAAATAATTAAAGGAAGAAGATAAATATAAGTCGAGCACGGTGAAAGACAAATCCAAATAATTATGCACGATTCTCCAATGTTGCCAAAACAACACTCTTCAATTATGATCTTTTTCTTCTTTCCTTGTAATTATTATAATGATAATTCCCTTGCTGCCTTTTTATGTGGTGCATGCCTCCCTTTTATATTGCAAATTAGGGTAAACAAAAGCCCATGAGCGTGCATGCGTTAAATTAGGAAACATGCGCTCTCCCGCGCCTAAGTTTTCTCCCGCATTGCTCCCAGCTTGCTACAGCACGGGTTGCTCTAACATCCGCAATAGCACTGCATTATTCCCGATTGTGCTTTTCTTCTTTTGTGGCCAACTTCTTTCCTCCTCTTGCTCATCTAAATGTCTCGACTAAAATGAATGTTTATGCAAAATGTAACCAAAATGTAATAAAAACACTTATTTGTTCTCTAAGTGATCTTGATTCAAGTCTAGAATTGATGTAATAACACTTATTTCCTAGAGTTATCATACTCCCAAAAGGAGTTTCCTAAGCCTTTCTATAATAAAGTATGCTCTGTGGTCGCCGTCGAAAAGGATCTTCCACAACAGAAACAATATAGGAGACTAGAAAGTCTGTGTTCCCAAAGCTAGGTTATTTGATCAAGAGATACATAGAAAATATTTCTTTGAAAGGTGTGGCACCGTGTTTTTAATAAGTGACAAGTGTGTTGTGTCACATGTAGTTACACGGCAGACTTCATTTGTTATATGATAGTTTTCCACGATTGCTAATTTTGACCAAACTCTTGATAATTATTATAAAAATCCTCTTGCTGTTTTAGAAAAAGATTCGGATACTTGGATAGAAAATAACCCATATGTAGAAATTGTAGAAGTGAGTTGTAAAGTAGATTCCTTAGAGATAATGATATATTGTGTGATGTAATGTAAAGAAGTGATGTAATGTCATCATGCCTCCAAGCGAATATATCAGCTTGAGGTCGCAAGCAATGTATCAGCTCTTACTTAAGTTCTTCTTTAAGTTTCGACCCAATTCTAACTATTTTTCCTAAGTCACTTTGTTCCAAGTTGACTATTTCCAGCTCCTCAACTGGCTTCTGTCTGCCACTCTTGACTTCTACTCGGGTGTCAAGCGAGGTAATTTGCATTGCCTCCTTTGCTGTTGTAGAGTAACAGCTTCGAGTAATTCTCTGGTCTCCTCGTACCACCACAATTACCCCATTCACTCGATACTGAGAGTCAAGTAATGATTAGAGAGCACTGTCTTACTTACTCTTAGAAAGGGATGGCCTAGAATTATCTAGTAAGGGCTCTCCTTATCGACAACAACAAAATCCAGGATCATGGTCTTTTCTGATGGGGCAGAGCCTATCGTGATGGGTAGCTCGACTACGCTAAAGGGGTTTAGCCTTCCTCCACTGAACCCCGCTAAGGATGTATTGGTGTGATCTATCCTCAAATATACTATTCCCATTTCCTCCAGAGTTGACTTAAACAAGACATCGACCAAACTTCCAGTATCTACAAAGATTTGGTCAAACTTCTTGCTAGTGACGGTGGCTTCAATGACAAGCGTGTCCTCGTCTAGGTATAACACTTTTTTTTCATCCTCATCCGTCCACATGATCGGCACCTCCTTGGTCCTTGCTCGTTTGGCTGCCGAAGTGTTAAAAAATACTTATTTTCTAGTCATGGCATACCTAGCATAGTTCTTTCTTGATCTATTGGAATCCCCCGCCAACGTTGGGCCCCCAACGATAACTTTGACGATGGGCTACTCGTGGCCCGTATTTCTTGCACTCTTCTCTGCTCCACAAGATGAGTCTGCAATCAGGATAGCTCCATCTATTAATTCATCCAAGTAATGATTCCTCACTAAATCTTCCATCTGATTTTTGAGATCCCTGCATTGGGCCGTGGTATGACCATGGGTGCCATGGAATTCATAAAATCAGTCCCTATCTTGTCTGCTGGCCATTTTTGCTATTAGGGTAGGGTGATACATCAAACCATGATTCTTTATTGCATTGTACACCTCGTCCAGAGGCGTCTTCAAGGAAATGAGTTATTTTGAGCAGGAAGGGGCATCGATGCATTTGGTATGCTAGCTCTCATACTCTGTGGGTGGTGAGTCATCGTGGGATGATCATAAAGATGCATGTACATCTGGTCAAGCCTTCCCCATGAATCTCTGGCTGGTGAACAAAGAGGCTGCATCCCGCTACGCTGATATTGGGTGGCCTCTGATAAGGTTGGTAAGAGGAAACCCGGCCTCTCGCACTGCTACCTGGGGCATGGTGGTCCTTATGCTTAATTGGCCCGCTTCCCGCTGGGACTTTCTTTTCTTTTTTCCCCAACCCCTCCAGTTGGTCCGTCTTAATTCGTGCCGCTTTTTCCTCCTCGATTTCAATGTCCCTCTTGGCCTGCTCATAGGCCGTGGAATATGACTGAACTACTAGACTCTTTATGTTGTACCACAGGCGCCTTATCCTTACTCTTTCATTTAGCCCCGTCAAGGCTTGAGGATAATTGAAGAGTCCAAGATCGAGGACAACACGATGGTATCTTTTGATAAACTCCCAAAGAGTCTCATTTTCTCCTTGCTTCATACTCGTCTGCTCCATCATATCATCTTCCGGTGCCATTGCCCCCCGAAACTGCTCTGCAAATTCCTAGCACATCTGCTCGAATATTCTGATGTTCCTTCGAGGAAGCCTTCGGCACCACTCACATGCTTGTCCTTCTAAAGTCAGCGGGAACACCCTGCATCTCTAGGCTTGGGATAATCCCTACACTCCGGTTATGTCATTTTAACGCTCTATGTGCACCAATGGGTTGGTTTGCCCCACGTATTTATGGTCGGGGAAACAGAAGTCCTTGAGGATAACAACACTCATGATTTCTGCTGAGAGGGGGGATTCACTGTCTAGTATTATTCTCCAACCGGGTGCTCTACTACGCCCCTGTATGTCGTCTATGATCTGCGCTAGTCTCCGCACTTCTTTCTCCAGCTGCAATGCTTGACCAGGATCACGTTCCACCACCTGGTCTCGCTCTTACTCGACATCACGCAGGTGTTTTCGAAGTTCCCTCTCCTCAGCGTTCGCAACCCTATCATTATTACCCGTGTTCTGCCTACTAGGGGATTGATCCCCTCCTTCATGACTTCCTCCCCATAGAGATTGGTCACCGACTCCACCACCAGGCCTCCCAATGGTTCAACCTCTCATCAAGGTGGTCCCTTCACCATTGTTCCTTTTATTAACGTACCCCGGTGTAACTTCGCCACTTCTCATCCCTTCTTTGTGAATTCCTCTTTGTTCATTTCTTAGCTCGTGCAAGGTGGTTGTCATGCATTGCCCTTTCTCGTGCCTCGTTAGCTATCTCTCTCAATGTTATGAACTCGTTGAGCCCCAGATCCCCTAATTGGGCACTACTCCCACCTACGTCCATAGTCACCCCTCTCTTCTTCCCTTCCTTCTCTCTATTAACGGAAGATTTTTGTTAAGCTCCCCACAGACAGTGCTAAAATATTGATACGAGATTCAGTGTCTGCTCGTTCGTGACGAGAATCTCTCCTCAACGTTCGAGTTCGCAGTTAACTAGAGAAACTTCACTTTGCCCCTTCCAGACGAGCAGAGCTATGACGCTTGCTACTTTTCTTCAGCAAACTCCTGTGCACACAAAAATTGGTCAGAGCACGCCAGAGATTTTCCCAATGTAAACCCTCCGACGCTCAAGTCAGAAATCTGGGCTTACTTTTGGAAAAACTTTGCCACTAATTTTGTGGCTCTATAATGGTTTCTAAGGCATTGAAAATCTCTATGAATTTTCCTGAGGTTCCAATTAGAATGCCCCCTAGAATTTCTTTTAGTATGATTTTTTAGTGTTTTTGTCCAACCCCTTTACCTTCTTTGATTGCCTCTTTTATAGCCTCCTTGAGAATTCGACCCTCCTTGACTCACGTTCGCCACTTCGCCAGAACCCTCGGAAATGGATGCGTGAATGTGGTGGTTGCAACTGAGTGGGCTTCGTGCTTGGAGTCTCGGATAATAGTGCATGTCCTGTTTAGCTGCCGTGACTGGGTCCGCTGATTTAGCCCCCAACATGAAGTGTTCTCAACTCCTAGTAAGGAACATGTTCGTATTATGGTCCCAGCAGAGGGTCTCCTCATAGACGCGGAGAAGACTCTTGCTCTTGGATGTCACATCGCTCCTCGCTTACAAGAGGGATGACTCCTCGTTTGGGTATGGTAGGTCACGCCATAATGTACCCCCAAACATTTGTATTTATTAAAAATATTAAACTTAATTTCTTTGCGTTACTATATTTGAAAGGTTTTTGATAATAAAAAAAAAAAGTACTTGGTGTTCCTATTTAAAAACATAGGGATTTACATGATTATTTTTTTAAATTGTAAGATGTAGGTAATCTTTTTCAAATAAAATGTAATCTTCATATACTTAAAAAAATTACTTAATATATAAGCAAGGCTTGTGCACATAGAATTGTTATCCAAACTATGATGAATACAATGAATTAATATTTCACAACCTCAATTATGTTACTCTCAACTATTCGGATAGATAGTGACATATTCATAATTTTCTTCACTTCAATCACAAATGTTTCAATAATTATTCTCTGACATTTGCCATGATGGGTTTCTTAGACTAACTAGTGAAAATGCCTAGATAGATGGTGAAATACTAGTTATGCAACCCAAGCGGGGGGGGGGTGAATTGGAATTCTAAAAAATTATTCAATTTATAATTAAAAACTCAATGCAAATATAAAAAAATTTTAGATTTGTTTTGCCTCTCACAATATATAAGATTACACAATGATACCCAATATGTGAATAGATGAAGCAAGAATGTATTTTAAAGCTCTATGAAGATTGTATTCTCGAATATAAGCTTAATGGTCGTGTTGTGATCAACCTCCTTTGAATTTGAATGAGCTTATTTATGATGACAAACTTCATTCAATATTTAGCTCCCCCTTAATATGTGCTCCCCCTAAATGTATGGCCAAATTTAGAAATGTCCAAAGATTTTTGCTCAAGAAAACATTTTTAAATTCATTCTAAATCTCCCCAATTATCTCCCCCTTCATCATCAAAAAGAAAATTTTGGTAGATCCGTTAAAGAAGTTACCCGGTTTTGGCGAGCGAAAATTTTGGCAGAGTTTCCCCTTAAAAATGAGCAAAACCACTAATACAAAAGGAGATTAAAACACTTCCAAAATAGATTAACACCAACTTCATCTTTCAACAACCCAACAACACCATGAACAAACAAACCAACACTTCAATATCCAATAAACCACAAATTTCATCAACCAATAACCAAGTCATCCAATCAGCAAGAACATCACAAACATATGTCATCAAAATCCAGAAAGAGCATATAGAGGGAACAGTGTATATAAAAATATAAATGGCAACATGCAAACAACAAAATATGAAATGTATGTGCGAAAACAGAACCCAGAAACTATGGAGGTGAAGAAGATGTGCTCCCCGGATCATAGCCGAAATAGCAGAGAAGAGTGCGATGTCCAGTGATAAGCTCAAGCTACTGATCAATGCTCTGCTGTTGGAAGGTCTGAAAGTCAGAACGTAGCTGCTGGTGGTCACGGGAAACAGTGTCCAACCGATCAAAAATCAGCCGCTGGCGCTCTGAAATTCGGTGAACATCAGCAATCAACTGCTGCACAACGTCTGAAGCAGGGGGCTGAACTGGAGCTGGAGGCCCATAGAGGCAGATGGTTGCTCAGGAACAGCAGATGGCTCAGGAGCAGGAGGCGGCTCGGAAGAGGAGGGAATGTCAGCATCCATCGCACGCTCCTCAGAGTCAGAGTCAGCTGGAGGCCGAGGGACAAACGGCGACGCGGAGGATGATGATGAGCTCCTAATCTAAAGTCAGGAAGCTGATCGGGAGGATAGATATCATTGAGCATCCGATCGTCCTCTGGAGCAATCAAGGTATCCCAGTTTTTGGAGTTGCTTGTCTTTATCCACTCTCCATTCTTCCTAGAAAAACCGATACTAGTCATGGCCTCGGGACCAATCCATCTAGTCTCCATATGTCCAGTATCAAGAAGAGGCACCTCAAAGCGACGCAGTATCTTAATAATTATACTGCCATAAGGAAGCAAGCGGTGATTGACCGCAGGAATACTCAACATGTGCCACACAATAACATATCCGAGGTTAATGGGACAGTCTGTAAGTAGGCTATCTAGTAAGCCAATGTCCAACCTCGTAACCCCATCCGAGTGACCCTTTCTAGGTGTCACTATGTGCTGTAAAATAGTGTGAAGAATGCGAACTTGGAGGGGTAAAAGTTGAGACCGAAAAGGAAGCAAACAAATCTCATCAGACAAGTCTCGACGACGACATATATTGCGGACGCCATCAGTATGACAAAAACTGTCAAAGAAAAGGGCTTTCCTAGAGGTGTATATATCATGCCCCTCACTAGAGATACCAAGAAAGTCAGCTAGATCCGCATCATCAAACTCTATTGGCACACGACTGACTTGAGTGACTATCCTATTTGGACGAGTATCGGAGATTTCCATGTTTGAATAAAAGACTCGCACTAAATTTGGATAAACTCGGTCATCAAGGTTAATGGCAGGCTCCCAAGGCTGAAGCATATCCCGAATGCTTCTACCACATACAACTAAGTTACGAAAATCATCAATGTCAACAAAGAAGGAGACAAGTACCTTTCGACCATCAAAGCGTTCTTCGAACCGCTTGGCCAAGGAAGGTGTGGGGAAGTGAATGCTTGCAAATTCAGAGACTTCCCGTGGTGGTAAAGTATTCCTTGGAGGCACGGATTTTCGCCGGAGATTTCTCCGAGGGGGTTCAGCCATGGAGAAACACAATGGAGTGTGAAAAATGCGGGAGAGATGTGATGAGAAGAAAATGAATCGATGATTTACTAAAGAATGAATAGAGGATGTGAGTTGGATGCTCAATTTGGTTGAAGAAGGGAAAGAATCGGATTAAAAACAAAGAAACCCGACCCGCGGCAATTAGGGTTTAGATTTGGGATTTTTGAATTTTGGGCTTGATTTGAAGTTTTGAATCGGTGAAATTGCTCTAAAGGTGATAAGAAATGATTTTGAAGGTTTGATCTGGCAAGAAAAGCAAGAAAAATGAGGGTTTTGAAGGCAGAGAAACCTTCGGCTGCGCAACAATGGCCGAAACGGTGAAAGGGTAGCTGGAGAAGGAGAAGAAAAACCTTTGAACAGTTTTATAATCGCGAAAATGCTTAACCGTTTATTTAAACGGTTAAGGGGTAACTTCCAGAGGCTAAAGAAAGGGCAACGGTGAAAGTTTAAGTGCTTAACGGCTAAGGAGTAACTGTTAGAGGACTCTCTATTTTCAAACGGTTCACCGATTGTAGCAAACAGTGAAAGAGTAAACGGACAGACACATAATCTCGTTTTTGGAATAAAATGGATCACCGTTTATTGGAAACGGTTATCCGTTTATTTTATCTGTAATTTTGCACATTTGATTTAATTTTTGGCCAGCAAATAATATATTTCAAGATCATTTAATTGATCTGAAAATATTTTATGAGCCATTTTAATGCATGATTCATGAACGTGTTTTCAACCAATTTAATTCATATAATCAAGAATTAACAAGGCAAATTCATCATTTGACTATCAAGCTCAAGCATTACATAAATATTTGATCACAACTAAGTCAATCAATTCAGTACACTCAATAGCATGAATAGAGACATTAATGTGAAAATTTCATCATCCCAAGTTCATGCCGAATTTTTGAAAATTGTTCTTCGCAAAGTGGTTTTGTGAAAATATAGGCAAGTTGTTTTTCCGTAGAAATAAACTCTAATGCAATATCTCCTTTTTGAACATGATCTCTCAAGAAGTGATGTCTAATTTCTATATGCTTGGTTCTAGAGTGTTGAATGGGATTCTTTGAAAGATTTATAGCACTAGTATTATCACACTTAATAGGAATTTGTTCAAGATTAATGCCATAATCTCTAAGTGTTTGTTTAATCCAAAGTGCTTGTGCACAACAACTTTCGGCAGCTATATATTCAGCCTCGGTAGTTGAAAGTGCAACAGAATTTTATTTCTTACTAAACCATGAAACAAGTGAGTGTTCTAGAATATAGCAAGTTCCACTAGTGCTTTTCCTATCAACTTTATAACCAGCAAAATCCACATCCGAATAGCATGTTAAATCTATATGAGTTCCTCTAGGATACCAAAGACCAATATCTATGGTTCCACTCAAATAAAGAAAAATTCTTTTAACAACAAGCAAATGAGATTCCTTGGGACATGATTGAAATTTTGCACACAAACATACACTAAACATGATATCAGGTCTACTTGTAGTCAAATAAAGTAAAGATCTGATCATACCTTGATACATTTTGATATCCACTTCTTTGCCCTTTTCATCTTTGTCGAGCTTGATGGTAGTACTCATAGGAGTGCTTTTTGTTGTTCCATTATCATAGCCAAATCTTTTGAGTAGATCTTTCACATACTTGGCTTGGTTTATGAAAATTCCTTCCTCGTTTTGTTTGATTTGAAGTCTAATGAAGTACTTCAACTCTCCCATCATACTCATCTCAAATTCTTGGCTCATACATGATGAAAAATCTTTACACAACAACTCATTAGTAGAACCAAAAATAATATCATCAACATAAATTTGAACAATAGGTATGTCTTGGTTCTTATGCTTAACAAAAAGAGTTGTGTCCGCTTTTCCCATCGAAAAGTCGTTATCCAACAAGAAGTTTTTAAGCTTATCATACCAAGCTCTAGGTGCTTGTTTTAAACCATACAAGGCCTTGGATAGCCTATACACATGATCTGGAAATTTTTCATTTTCAAAACCAGGAGGTTGTTTCACATAAACTTCCTCCATAATATATCCATTTAAGAAAGCACTCTTGATATCCATTTGATATAAAATAAAATCCTTATGACATGCATATGCTAACAACATCCTAATGGATTCTAGCCTTACTACAATTGTAAAAGTTTCATCAAAATCAATTCCTTCTTCTTGGTTGTAACCTTGAGCCACTAATCTAGCTTTATTTCTTACAACCACCCCGGATTCATCCATCTTATTTCTAAATACCCATTTAGTGCCTGTGACAGATTGATGTTCCAGTTTAAGAACTAATTCCCACACATTGTTTCTTTCAAATTGATTTAACTCCTCTTGCATTGCCATAATCCAAGATTCATCATTTTCTGCATCCGCAAAGGATTTGGGTTCAATTTGAGAGATAAATGCATTATGCTCACAAGTATTCTTAAGAGATGATCTAGTTGTAACACCTCGTGAGGGATCTCCTAAAATTATATCTTTAGAATGAGAAGAGACATACCTCCACTCCTTGGGGAGTGTTTGAGAAATACCTTCTTGTTGCTTCAGCTCCATATTGGTTTGTTCTTCTTGTCTATCCTCTTGATTTTCTTGTGGTGCATTTTCTTGAACCTCTTTTGATGATTCTTCTTGTAAGTCTCCATCTGCATCATCATTAGCAACTCCTTTCTCCGCAGAGGAGGGGTTAGACTCATTAAACGTAACATGCATGGATTCTTCCACAACTAAGGTTCTTTTATTATAAACTCTATAAGCTTTGCTTGAGTTTGAATACCCAAGAAAGATGCCAACATCAGATTTTGGATCAAATTTATCAAGATTATCTTTTGTGTTTAAGATAAAACATTTGCATCCAAAACATTTGAAATAACCAATGTTGGGTTTTCTATCTTTCCAAAGCTTATAGGGAGTTTTATTGAGATGAGGTCTAATCAACACCCGATTTAAAACATAGCAAGCGGTGTTGACGGCTTCGGCCCAAAAATATTTAGGTAATGCATTTTCATTTAACATGGTCCTAGCCATTTCTTGAATAGACCTATTATTTCTCTCAACAACTCCATTTTGTTGTGGAGTCCTAGGTGATGAAAATTGATGCTTAATGCCAAGATTATTGCAAAAGTTCTCAAATGCATAATTTTCAAATTCTCCTCCATGATCACTCCTAATGCATATAATATCACGCCCTTTTTCATTTTGTAATTTCTTATAAAGCACTTTAAAAGCATCAAGAGCATCATCCTTATTGGCTAAGAATAATACCCATGTATATCTAGAATAATCATCCACTATCACAAATGCATAATATTTGCCATTTAGACTAGCATATCTAGATGGTCCAAATAGATCTATGTGAAGAAGTTCAAGTGGTTTTGAAGTAGAGATATGGTTTTTGTTTTTGAAAGTGGTTTTGATTTGTTTTCCAAATTGACAAGCTTCACAAATCTTATCCTTTTGAAAACCAATTTTCGGAAGACCTTTAACTAAATCATTTTTTGAAATTTTCAAAATCAAATCCATACTTGCATGTCCTAATATTCTATGCCATAGCCAACTATCATCATGTAATGTGGAAAAACAATTATCAAGAGTAGATGCACATTCTATGTCAATGATATAAACATTACCACATTTATTACCAACAAACAAGGTTTTGCCATCACATGAGTTCTCAATAACACAACTAAATTTATCAAAGATAACTTTATAACCTTTGTCACATAATTGACTAATGCTAATTAAGTTATGTTTCAAGTTCTCAACCAAACATACATTCTCAATTAGAGTTGAAGAGACTTTACCAACATTTCCAATTCCAAGAATTTTTCCTTTTGAGTTGTCTCCAAAAGATACGTCTCCACCATTTTCAGTTTTGGTGAAGCTTGAGAACCATGCATAGTTTCCGGTCATGTGCCTTGAACAATCGCTGTCCAAGTACCATTTATTTTTCTTCCTTTTTAAGCCCTACAAAGAAAATCTCAAGTTTTAGGTACCCAAAGTTTTTTGGGTCCTTGAGAGTTAGCAATGGTTCCTTTTGGAACCCAAATACATTTGACACCATAATATGCATTCCTTTTCATGGGACATCTATATTTCATATGACCATTTTGATTACAATAATGACAGACAATCTTATGATCATTTGTGGAGGTAGCTTTAACAAAATAATTCTTATAATACTTTTGCTTCAAGTTAGGGTTATATCCAAGTCTTCCTTTATCAAAAACACATTTTTGTGAGTTAAGCATATTATCCAACATCTTTTGCCCATTTGTAAATTTCAAAACAATTTCATTCAACTCATTACTCTTTTTCTTGAGCACTTCATTTTCATTTTTCAAATCATCTATGTGTGATTCTAAATGCTCATGTGAGATACTAGGTTTCTCATTTGATAATGCAAGTTCATCATGTAATATTTTGTTCTCTACTTCTAGGCATGCAATTTTTGCATTTAAAGATTCATTTTCATTTTTAACTTTCACCATTTCCTTTTTAAGACATACATTCTTTTTACCAATCTTCATCAACTCATTATGCAAATCTTTAAAAGCATTATACAATTCATCATAGGTGGGATCATTTACCTCATTGAGATTATCATCCTCTCCTATTGCCATAAGCGCTAGGTTTTGATACTTCTTGCAACCCTTCTTCATCACTTGAATCTTCCTCGCTATCATCCCATGTTGCAACCATGGCTTTCTTCTTGAGTTTGTTGATAAGTGGGCACTCCGATCTTATATGGCCAGGCTTCTTGCACTCATAGCATGTGATTACCTCTTTCTTCTCCCTTTGGTTCTTGAAGTTTCTGAATTTTCTTCGCTCTCCAATTTTCTTGAAAAACTTTCTGAACCTCCTTGCTAGCATGGCCAACTCTTCATCATCCGGTTCACTACCTCCATTACTCTCATATTTTGAAGCTTTGAGAGCAATACTTTTCTTCTTCTCCTCATCTCCTTTTTCTGCTGCCAAGTCTTCTTCATATGAAATGAGAGAACCAATTAAATCATTAATAGGTAAAGTATTTAAATTTTTGGCCTCTTCAATGGCGGTTCTTTTAGGTCTCCATTCTTTTGGAAGTGACCTAATGATTTTCTTAACTTTCTCACTATTTGAGAAGGTCTTCCCTAAGGCACCTAGGGTATTCACTATGTCTGTGAATCTAGTATACATAGAATACACATTTTCATTTTGTTCCATTTGGAACAACTCATTGGCGAGTGTATCTACTAATTTTAGACTCTTTAACTTGATTTGTCCCTTCATAGACAACTTCAAGTTTATTCCATATTTCTTGTGCACTTTCACAACTAGATACTCTATGGAATTCTTTCTTATCAAGGGCACAAAACAAAGCATTCATAACCTTGGAGTTTAGAGACATTTTTCTCTTTTCTAACTTACTCCATTGACTTGATGGTTTAGGAACATCATCTCCTACTTCATCTTTAAACTTATGCATGAAAGGACCATCACAAACAACTTCCCAAATTTCATAATCTAAGACTTGCAAATATATTCTCATTCTATTTTTCCAATAAGCATAGTCATTGCCATCAAAGAATGGTGGTCTAGTTGTAGATTGCCCTTCTCTAAAGGTTGAGTCATTTAGGGTTGCCATGTATCTTTTACTCTAGACGATTAAGTCCTAACAAGAGAACCTTGCTCTAATACCAAATGAAATACTAGTTATGCAACCCAAGAGGGGGGGTGAATTGGAATTCTAAAAAATTATTCAATTTATAATTAAAAACTCAATGCAAATATGAAACAAATTCAAAGCAATAACAAATGAATTAACCACAACAAAAAGGATAAAGGAAGAGAGATTCAAACATTGAGATTTTTACGTGGTTCGGCCAACCTTGCCTACGTCCACGCCTCCAAGCTTTCCGAGCTTAAGGATTCCACTAAGCAAGCCTTCAAGGCTTCAAATGCTTACACTTGACTTCCAAGGTGTTAATAACCTTTACAACAAGAGATTATCCCAATCTCTTTAACCCAAGTGTGTCCCAACACTTACAATCACTCAAAACAAAAGATTTCAGATTTGTTTTGCCTCTCACAATATATAAGATTACACAATGATACCCAATATGTGAATAGATGAAGCAAGAATGTATTTTAAAGCTCTATGAAAATTGTATTCTCGAATATAAGCTTAATGGTCGTGTTGTGATCAACCTCCTTTGAATTTGAATGAGCTTATTTATATCTGGAGCTGAAAAATTAGTCGTTGCAAATTGTCGGTCCGAAAATGGTTCGCCGTTAACCATTAACGGTTCACCATTTAGGCTGGTTAAAAGTTATCGTTGGGCCAAATTTCAAATAAACGGTTTGCCGTTTAGGATTACCCTTTCGCCGTTAAATTCCAGAGACCTGCAAGATGAATATCAGTCATCCGTTTAAAGTAAACGGTTAAGGATTTGCATGAAGTGACTTCTCTGGATATTATCGGTTGACCGTTTGTAATAAACGGTTCGCCGTTTGTTTCCAGTAACCTGCAAAATAATTTAGCCTTAACCGATTTTGTTAATCAGTGATTCTAGATGTTATCGGTTGACCATTTGTAATAAACGGTTTGCCGTTTGTTTCCAGTAACCTGCAAAACAATTTAGCCTTAACCAGTTTTGTTAATCAGTGATTATGGATGTTATCGGTTAACCGTTTAAATAAACGGTTGACCGTTAAGTTCCAGTAGCCTTTCCATCTTTTGTGTTTTCCATTTTTCATAAACAGTTAGAGCTTTAGGCAATATGTTGCTCTCTGGTATTAATCGGTTAACCGTTTAAAGGAAAACGGTTTACCGTTTATTTCCGGAATTACATTTTAAACCAAATTTTGCAGAGAATCTTTTTCTAATTTGAAAGTCTATTTTTTATGAAAAATGAATGGAATGATTATTAAGGCTTTCGTTTATTAAGGAATAGCTCCAACATTTTTATCAAAAAAACATTTAAAGTTTGTTATCATCAAAATCAATATTATTAACATATTCATGTTAACAGATGGCGTATGAACTAATCAACATATATTATGATTAGGTACATTATTGTTGCCAATTTAAAGTTGAAATATAACATTTTAGCTATCAATTTTGACAATTTAATATGCAAGTTTACAACTCTATATTGTCTTTGCACACTTTGTAATAATATCAATAGAATTGTAAGTGTATACATCAGAGGTATTATATTAGTCATTCAACAAATAAATAATGTTATAACATATGTGTATTTATTTTGAGAGACGACATACAAATGGTGGATATATAAATTTAATTAGATGTATTATACATACATCTGTTACTTGTATTACATTTGATGTATTCTAGAACTTCTCGTATTTGAATTTATCTATTGTCACTTTTTTCTTCCACCTTGAAACAATTGAAAACCTTAAGTCTTCATAGCACAACATTATTTTCATTATTATTTATATTGATTCATTTTTTTTTGGTTCTTACACTATTATACCCTATAATTGCGGTCAAAATTTTGAAATGAATACAGTTACAATACTAACAATTGAAAGCCTTAAGTCTTCATAGCAC
This sequence comes from Citrus sinensis, assembly GCF_022201045.2. Taxonomy (NCBI): domain Eukaryota; kingdom Viridiplantae; phylum Streptophyta; class Magnoliopsida; order Sapindales; family Rutaceae; genus Citrus; species Citrus sinensis. The sequence continues at coordinate 20,601,626 of NC_068560.1, forward strand.
AACATTATTTTTATTATTATTTATATTGATTCATTTTGTTTTTGTTCTTACACTATTATACCCTATAATTGCGGTCAAAATTTTGAAATGAATACAGTTACAATACTAATATATATAAAAAATAGCACATAAATATAAATAATTAAAAAATAAATGTAATAATGAAATAACATATATATGTTATGCAAATTATTTTTAATATTAAGTTGTTATCAGTATGACAGATTTTTTTTTAAAATTAATTAATCTAAAAATTAATTTTAAAATTTATGCTAATCTACACATAATATTAAAAAAATAAAATAGGAAATATTGTAAACAAAATACATAATATAAATATTGTAATTTGATTAAAATTTGAATACATTTATTTTAATAATATTAATCTATGAAACAAATGCAAATATTCTTGGATTATTAATATTAAAATAAATGCATCTAAAATTGGAAATAAATTATAAAATTTATTTATAATATTAAAGAATCTGATGGATCATTATTAAAATTATTTTAATAATATGTTTTAATATTATATATATTCATTATAGAGTTTTATTTAAAGCTAATTTTTGGGTTATTGTTATTGAAGGGTATATTTGTAAAAAAGAGATTTAAGTGATGATCTAGAAAACAAAGAGAATTTATGTTATTATTTACGAAAGCCTTAAGGGTGTGAGTGATTTTTTTTATTAGTTAAATAATTAATATCTTGCATTATTTTGAGTAGATAATAGTAGAGCTGGGTCCCATGCCCAAGCCAATTGGCTCATTGTGTATTATATAATTCAACAATTGGTTTTTGTTGAGATATTACTAGTAGCGCGTCGCGGTTTCCAACCAAGATTGGAGAAGAGATCTTAGTTACCTTTTGTGTAATCTTTGCTAAATATTAAAATAAATATTATAATATTAACGTTTTAAAACAATTTCAATATTTAAAAAAATATTTTAATATTTCAATTTGTTAAACATATCCTATTATATCTAAGGTAAAATTTATAATAAATAGAAACATAATATAATAATAAATATATGAGAATTTAAATTATTTTTAATATTATATGAAATAATATTTAATATTATTAATTTGTGAGATATATTTTATTAATTGTAAAATTTATTTAACCCAAAGATTTACTCAAAATCTTTGTAATAAATACAAATTTATTATTTACTTTATCTAAATGAATATAATATTTTATATGTTTAAAAATATTTTAATATTATTTGTCTAGTCAAATTAAATTATTTATATTATATTTTTATTAATTTAAAGATATTAAAGTCCAATTCTTTTAGTTACTATATTTAAAAAGTTTTATGATAAAAAAGGTATTTGGTGTTCTTTTTTAAAAACTTAGAGATTTAAATAACTATTTTCTTAAAATTTTAGGATGTAGCCGATCTTATTTAAATAAAATATAATCTTCACATACTTCCAAAATCTAATTAACATATATAATCAGGGTCCAGCTATGGTGCCACAGTTGTATGGTACCACAACTGGATCCAGCCTTTGGATCCAATTTTGGTGACAACTGTGGGCTAGATCCAATTGTGGTACCATACAATTGTGGTCTCATAGCTTTGCCCATATAATCAAGGCCTGTGAATATAGAATTGTTATCCAAATTATGATGTATACAAAGAATTAATATTTCACAATCTAAGTTACGTTACTCTCAACTGCTCGGATCGATAGTGACGTGTTCATAATTCTCTTCACTTTAGATAATTATTCTCTAACATTTGCCATGATGGATTTCTTGGATTAACTAGTCAAAAGGCCTGGATAGATGGCGTATGAACTAATCAACATATTTTACGATTAGGTACATTAGTGCTGCCAATTTTAAGTTGAAATATAACATTTTACCTGTCAATTTTGACAATTTAATATGCAAGTTTACAACTCTATATTGTCTTTGTACACTTTGTAATAATATCAATAAAATTGTAAGTGCATACATCAGAGATATTATATTAGTCATTCAACAAGTAAATAATATTTATAATATATTTTTATTTATTTTGAGAGACCACATACAAATGGTGGATGTATAAAATTTAATTAGATGTATTATACATACACCGGTTACTTGTATTATATTTGATGTATTCTAGAACTTCTCGTGTTTGAATTTATCTATTGTCACTTTTTTCTTCCACCTTGAAACAACTGAAAGTCTTAAGTCTTCATAGCACAACATTATTTTTATTATTATTTATATTGATTCAATTCTAAAACTTGAACATAGACCTTTCTTAGTATAGTCTATTTAAAGTTCAGCTCGAAAATCTGCTCCAAAAAGATAGAGAGAGTTACTCATAATTTTTATAATTTCTGTAAAAGTTTACAACTACTGCCACTCAAATTTTAGTGCTAGCAGCCATGGGCATTCTTGTTTTATCTCAAACAAGTGCTGTAGCTGCAATTTTAATCACCCTTTTAATCATTCTATACACGTCGTTTCTAGTTTCAAGAAATTTGCTTAGAAAATGCATAGGCAAGAAGAGAAGGGGAGCACCAGAAGCAGGTGGAGCTTGGCCAGTGATTGGCCATCTACACCTCTTACGAGGGCCAGAACCTCCTTACAGGGTGTTCGGCAGAATGGCTGACAAGTATGGACCAATCTTTAATATCAGGATAGGCAAAAATCCAGCTTTAATCGTGAGTAATTGGGAGATTGCTAAAGAGTGTCTCACAACACATGACAAAGTCTTTGCCAACCGTCCGAAAACTCTAGCTATGGAGATTTTAGGCTACAATTTTTCCATGTTTGTCTTCAGCCCATATGGCTCGTACTGGCGCGAGACACGCAAGATAGCCACACTTGAGCTTCTCGCAAACCATCGGCTCGAGAAGCTCAAGCACGTACGAGAATACGAGGTGAAGACATGTTTGAAGGAGTTATATGAGTTATGGCACAACAACAAAAGCCCTAATAAGATGTTGCTGGTAGAGATGAAGAAATGGTTTGAGGACATCCTCCGTAATGTGGTTTTAAGAATGATTGTTGGAAAGGAGTGCAATTCAGTGGATAGTGAAAAATGGAAAGAGCTACTGACGAGATTTTTTGAAATGAGTGGTAAGTTTGTGGTGTCAGATGCCCTACCGTTTTTGAGACGGTTGGATATAGGGGGTGATGAGAGGTCAATGAAGAAGATTGCAAAAGAATTAGACGTTGTTGTTCAAGGATGGTTAGAAGAGCACAAGAGGAAGAGAGACTCTCAGGAGATTAAAAAGAAGAAGATTTTATGGATGTCATGCTTTCGATCCTAGGTGATGCAGAGCAATATTTGGGTCGTGATGTTGATATAATCAATAAAGCTATTTGTTTGGTAAGCCTTTCCTAACCGACATTTTTTTTTAATTTTAATTATAGTCTGAGCACGACTTAATCACCTCTGCATTCTCTGCATCCACATGAGTGGAGTATTCGAACTTAGAACTACTTTATCATGTTTTACTATTTTATATTTTTATTTTTAATGTAGACGCACTAGTAAGGTGAACTAATCCTAAACCTTAACAAAGTTGTTTCTTACCAATAGAACTAGACCTTACCTTAGACCTCTTCTTTTCACACAAGAAGTTTTACTAATTTGTACATAACATTTAACATAATATTCTATCTTTTTTAAAAGAGTTTACGGTCATAGTCATTAAAATTGTTGTACACATCATTCTTCAAGATGAGATTAACAAACAAGTGCAATTAATAAATTTGTAATATGTGAATTGATAATTTTTTAGTTATTTTATTTCCACATCGAAAGGAAAAAAAAAGGTGAATTAAATTGTCGATGAAATCATCATCCATTCATTATGTATCGCATTAGTCAATTTGGACCTATGTTTTTTAATAAGTCATTGGTAATGTATTGGTAGATTTGACAGGGTGCATTGAATCCAATTCTACTAGTAAAATTCAAAAGGTGCAAAAAAAAAAGGTGTTTAAGTCGAATTTTATTAAGTTCCATTGTGAATAATTGTAACATAAGAAAGCAAAACAACACCTTACACACTATCAATTTTGCAGGCTCTTATCTTGGGAGCAACAGACACCACAAAAATAACACTGACATGGGTTATGTCTTTGCTTCTCAATCATCGTGATATTCTAAACAAGGCTCAAAATGAACTCGATATTCAGGTGGGTACAAAAAGGCAAGTGAATGCAGAAGATATAAAAAATTTAGTTTACTTGCAAGCCATTCTCAAAGAAGCAATGCGTTTGTATCCTGCTGTGCCATTCTTATTTCCTCATGAGTCTATGGAAGAGTGCACAGTTAATGTTTACCATGTCCCTGCTGGCACACAACTTTTTATCAATGCATGGAAAATTCAACGTGATGCAAGTGTCTGGGAAGAGCCATCTAAGTTTCAGCCAGAAAGATTTTTGACAAGGCACAAGGATATTGATGTTAAGGGACAAAATTTTGAATTGTTACCTTTTGGTAGTGGTAGAAGAATGTGTCCTGGAGTGTCATTTGCCCTCCAAGTTATGCAATTTACACTTGCTTCTCTACTTCAGGGATTTGATTTTGCAACCCCATCTAATGAACCGGTGGACATGGGTGAAAGATTAGGGTTGACCATGGAGAAATCTCAACCATTTGAAGTACTTGTTACTCCACGTCTTTCTGCTGCCTTCTATGGTTAAATTGATTATATATATATGGATTGAACAATAAATAAGTAACAAGTGTGTGGTGTCACATGTAGTGAGTTGTAAAGTCAATTCCTTAGAGATAAGGATGTACTGTGTGATGCAATATAAAGAAGTGATGAGTCATAAAGTAGATTCCCTATAGATAAGATGTAATGATTGAAATAATAAAAGGAGATTCCTTTAAGTGCCTATAAAAGGAATTCCCTAGGAGTGTGTTGGATCATTGAGTCTTGGAGTCTTATAATATAGAGTTGTAGTAAGAATACTTGGATGAAACCTTGTATTCTCTCTTCCAGTAATAAAACCATCCTTTGTATTTTTTGTCTTTATAACTTGGTATCAGAGCCAATACTCTGTTGGTTAATTTTTATAAGCAATTACTACCAATGCCAATGTGCAAGTATACACAGCAAGTAATAAAGTGATGAGTATTCAAGATCGTCTCCACAGGGATTGATGTTACTCGAAATGCTAAAGCAATCACAATAGTGCAAATCAACTTAAGACCGAAACAAACAATTGTCAAGTAATTCCTATCGTAATTAATTATCGCGAGAGATTTAAATAAAACAATACTGTAATGAAATAAACTAAGTTAAATGTGTCTAAGATTCAATTGAGATTATAGTAGTTGAATAATCAAACTCTCCTAATGGGGTGACTGTTGTTTATCAAGTTAGCACCAATTGTTACAACAACTGCTGCAACACTGGGCAGAATAAATATGCATCCTCAGCTATCGCATGTTGGAAGTCTCATACCTTTAAATCTATTAACAATGACCAGTTGCTAATATATTTATGGTACAACATTATAACCTTTAATCTCTCCACCCTACAAGGTGAACACCTATGTCTAGTGCGTCACAAATCTTAATTTCAAGTATTGCCCTTATGGGATTCAAGATAACTTAATCCAGGAAACTCGACTTAAGATCAAGTAGTACTCTAATAATATCCGCTAAGATATGCCCTTTTGCTGCTCTATTTTAACTGAAGCTATTAAATGGGTGGTCAACCGAAATAACAATTATATTCATAAAACCTACTAGAGTAAAATGCTACAACAATACCATAACAACATACAAGAACAGTCAAGAACCCATTGGATTATTTGTCACTCAACTACAAGTAAATTTAGTTCATATTTTGAATGAGAAAAATAAACATTAATATATTAATCTCGGAATACATCAAAACAATTAAAGGAAGAAGATAAATATAAGTTGAGCACAGTGAAAGACAAATCCAAATAATTCTGCACGATTCTCCATTTCATCTTCAGAGGCTGAAGGTGTTCCCATTTTTGCTTTACCCTTGTCCTTTCCCTTGCTCGCAAGGACTGGAATAGACGGTTCCTCTTCAAGGTCTTCCTCATCCTCTTCGTGAATAATGTGCTTTTTCCTGGTTTTGGACTGGGGTGGGATGGTTGGTTCCTCACGTTCTTTCTCCGAATTGTCCTCTGCCTCTGTGGGTGAGCTATCAGTCTCAAACTTGTCACCTTCGTCATCAGGTGGGTTAGATGGTTTAGTATTTTCTGATTCGACCTCTGCTTGTGGTTCAGTTGCAGCTTCTTCTGCTGGTTCATCTGTGGCAGTGGCTTCTTCACTGGTTTCTGCTGGAGCACCTGTGGTGTTGGTGTCAAAATTATACTGCTAGAGCAGTTAATCAGGGAAGTTCTGGTGCGTGCGTTTCATGTACATAGCAAATTGGTGTAGTTGGTTGTCCAAGTGCTGTAGATAACTCCAAAACTAATCGTTTTCTCTCTGCTGAGCTTCTGCACATTGAGTTATACTGGTGCTGAGTGCCTGGATGGTCTGTTCTAAGTCAATAGCTCGTCTTGCTCTTGTTACAACAGCTAGTTCAGTGGTTGTTCCAGCACTCTCACCAGCAACTCTCTCAATGGTACGTGTTGTAAAGGCACCATCAATATTGACATGGTCATCTCTGGCGTCAAGACGAACACCGGAAACTACACAAATGTTAGAGTGAAAGTTTTGCTTGCATAGTATATGGAATGAAAAACCTTATCCTTTCTTTGCGCTAATACTACTCCCACAGAATGATCACTAACATCACACATCAATTCAAATGGTAAAGTCCAGTCTGGGGATATAACTACTGGAGTAGTGATCAGAGCTTTCTTTAATGCTCCAAATGCTTGAAGGCAATCTTTGTCAAAGTGAAAAGGTTTGTTATGTTCCAGCAATGAGCATAGTGGTTTAGCTACTTTGGAAAAATCCTTGATGAATCTTCTGTAGAATCCAGCATGACCCAAAAAACTCCTAATACCCTTTACTGAAGTTAGAGGTGGCAGTTTATCTATTACCTCTATCTTGGCTTTGTCTACCTCAATGTCATTCTTGGATACCTTGTGACCCAACAATATTCCTTATTGCACCATGAAATGGCACTTTTCCCAATTGAGTACTAAGTTGGTCATCTCACATCTTTTAAGAACTTCTTCCAAGTTGTGTAAACAATCATTGTATGTTTCTCCAAAAACTGAGAAGTCATCCATGAAAACTTCTAAAGTCTGCTCTACCATATCAAAGAATATAGACATTATGCATCTCTGAAAAGTTGTTGGAGCATTACATAACCCAAATGGCATTCTTCTGAAAGTAAATGTTCCATAAGGACAAGTAAATGTAGTATTCTCATGATCCTCTGAAGTTATAACCATCTGGTTGTAGCTTGAATACCTATATAAGAAACAATAGTACTATTTTCCAGCAAGTCTGTCCAACATCTGATCTATGAATGAAAATGGGAAATAGTCTTTCCTTGTGGCTTTGTTGAGCTTCCTGTAATCCATACATACTCTCCATCCAGTCACTGTCCTTGTAGGAATAAGTTTATTCTTCTCATTATTTATTGTTGTTATCCCTCATTTCTTTAGAACACATTGAACTGGGCTCACCCATGAACTGTCTAATATTTGGTATATGATTCCAGCATCCAACCATTTGATGATTTCCTTCTTCACCACCTCTTTCATAATAGGGTTCAACCTTCTCTGGTGCTCCACCGAATTGCTGGAGCAATCTTCAACAGGATTTTATGCATGCATATTGATGGGCTTATCCTCTTTATATTTGCCATCGTCCATCCAATTGCTCTTCTATATTTGCCAAGCAAATCTACTAGACTCTGTTCTTGACCTGCATCCAAAGTAGAAGAGATGATTATAGGGAGTATGTTGTTTTGACCAAGATACGCATACTTCAAATGTGAAGGTAACAGTTTTAATTCACGATTATGAGGTGATTCAATAGATGATAAAGTTGTTTTTACTTCCCTGTCTAAAAGATTCAGGTGTTTAATAAACCTGTTGTGCCTATCAGATTGCTTGTTGTCCATCTAATCTGTCTAAATTGCTGCAACATCTTCCTCTTCGACATCCTCAAAGCTGGTGACTTTGTCAAGTGCATTACTGCAGCATCTGTCCATTCTGTTTGCTACAATAAAATCCACTACACTTAGGAAATTGTAATCTTCTACTTCATCAGGGTTCCTCATAGCCTCTAGTACATTAAATGTAACTTGCTGATCATTCACTCTCATGGTGAGCTCTCTTTTCTGTGCATCTATCAGAGTTTTTCCAGTTGCTAGAAAAGGTCTTCCAAGTATAATGGGCACCTCTTTATTAGCTTCAAAGTCTAGTACAATGAAATCCACTGGAAAGATGAATTTGTCAACCTTTACCAGTACATTCTCTATTTTTCCTTCAGGGTATGCATGAGATTTGTCAGCTAATTGCAGAGTGACTGTTGTTGGTCTGCACTCCCTTACTCCTAACTGCTTAAATACAGATAATGGCATCAAATTAATACTCGCTCGAAAGTCATAAAGTGCTCTGTCAGCATACCTAGTTCCTATAGAGTAGGGTATTGTAAATTTCCATGGATCTTTCACTTTTGTAGGAATCTTACTTTAGAGCATATGACTGCTTTCATGTGTTAAAGCAACAGCTTCAAACTCTCTCAGCCTTCTTTTTCGTGCCAAGATATCTTTTAGAAATTTCACATAATTTGACATTTGTTCCAAAGCTTCCACAAAAGGTATATTTATATGTAATTGCTTCAGCACTTCCAGGAATTTACTGAACTGCTTGTCTTGTTTTTGCTTCTGGAACCTTTATGGGAAAGGTGGTGGATGTCTAAACTGCAGAGTAGCTTTAGGAGATATCAAACTTTGTTTGTTTGGTTTGGTGCAGGTTGTGGCTATTGGTGTTGCAACTTCTTTTTCAGCACGTTCTGATTGAATTTCCTCTGTAGTTGTTGTAGCTTGGCTCATGTAACCAGTGTCTTGATGGGAGGCTTGTTGTAACATGCTTCCATTTTGAGGTGATTTTTGTGCTGAATTGAATTTCATCTCATTTTTGGTCACATCAACTGGGGTATCAACATTATTTCCGGATCTCAAATTAATTACCTTGCAGTGTTTTTTGCTCTCTCTTCTAGGGTCTTCTGTGTTGCTAGGTATGTTTCCTTGAGTTCTGCTGCTCATTGTTGTGGCTAGTTGTCCCATTTGGTTTAGGTTTCTCAAGGATACAGATTGACTCTGCACAATTGCTTCATTCTTTGTAATGTACTCCTTAATCAGTGCTTCCAGTGAAATGATTGGATCCTAACTGATATGTTTTTGCCCTTGACTTTGTTAATGAAAACCAGGTGGTTGTGTATTTCTATTTTGTCCATTTAATGCTGGAGCATTTCGATTCTGACTGCTCCATGAGAAATTTGGGCGTTGCTTCCAGCCAGGGTTGTAAGTATTTGAATATGGGTTGTTATGAGGTTGTCGATTAAAATTACCCACATAGTTTACTGAAGCTGGATTTTCAAGACAATTATCGAAGTCATGTTCTTCACCACAATATACACAAGAAAGTTCAGCAACTTGCTTTACTGTTGTTGGAGCAGATGTCATGGCTTTTACTATATTAGTCAATAAGGTTACCTGTGCTGATAAAGCTGTAATTGCATCTATATTATGTACCCCTGCTGACCCTCTTGTTGTTGGTTGCCTGGCTGAAGGCCACTAATAATTATTATTGGCAATTCTCTCCAGAATTTCATAAGCTTCAGTGTAAGATTTGGATAACAGGGCTCTATTTGCTGAAGCATCCACTATTAACCTTGTACTCGGATTCAACCCATTGTAAAAAGTTTCTAATTGAATGCAACAAGGTATACCATGATGAGGACACCTTCTAAGCAATTCTTTGAATCTTTCCCAAGCTTCGTACAAACTCTCATCTTCAAGTTGATGGAAGGAAGTAATCTCATTCCGCAACTTTGTATTTTTTATCGATGGGAAATATTTCATTAGGAATTTATCAGCCAATTCATTCCATGTAGTGATGGAATCAGATGGTAACAAATTTAACCATGCTCTTGCTCGATCTCTTAAGGAATAAGGAAAGAGCCTCAGCCTTAAGGCATCTTGTGTTGCTCCAGCAATATTGAAAGCATCACTTACTTCCAAGAACAATTTAAGATGGAGATAAGGATCTTCATTTGGCAATCCATTGAATTGACCAACTGTTTGTAACATTTGAAACATCACTAGCTTCAACTCAAAATTTGCAGCTTTTACTTTAGGTCTGATGATGCCAGGGTGTACAACTTGAGGAGTTAACACAACATAGTCTCTTATAGCTCTGTCTCTGTCATCAGCCATGTAAATAATATTGTTATTGCCTGGCTGTCTCCCATTAGCATGTTCATTCTGCTCTTCTTGAATGTTGACTGGTTGTAAGGGCCCGTGAGGATTCAAATTCCCCGCATCCTGCAAATTATTCATGCTTGAAATAGTCTTTGAATTCCTTTGTTCTCTTCACAGTCTCCTGACAGTCCTTTCAATCTCAGGATCGAATTGGAATACAACAGATATGTCTTTGCGCATGCATGTACCGATCTATAAATAAATAGAATGAATCAAATCAAATTTGGCGCTATCAAGATTTACTTCACACTTCAAAAATAAACAATCAATCTCCGGCAACGGCGCCAAAAACTTATTGGTTAATTTTATAAGCAATTACTACCGATGCCAATGTGCAAGTATACACAACAAGCAATAAAGTGATGAATAATCAAGATCTCCTCCACAGGGATTGATGTTACTCGAAATGTTAAAGCAATCATAATAGTGCAAATCAACTTAAGACCGAAACAAACAATTGTCAAGTAATTCCTATCGTAATTAATAACCGCGAGAGATTTAAATAAAACAATATTGTAATGAAATAAACTAGGTTAAATGTGTCTAAGATTCAATTGAGATTATAGTAGTTGAGAGATCAAACTCTCCTAATGGGGTGACTGTTGTTTATCAAGTTAGCACCAGTTGTTACAACAAGTGCTGCAGCACTGGGCAGAATAAATCTGCATCCTCAGCTATCGCATGTTGGAAGTCTCATACCTTTAAATCTATTAACAATGACCAGTTGCTAATATATTTATGGTACGACATTATAACCTTTAATCTTTCCACCCTACAAGGTGAACACCTATGTCTAGTGCGTCACAAATCTTAACTTCAAGTATTGCCTTTATGGGATTCAAGATAACTTAATCCAGGAAACTCGACTTAAGATCAAGTAGTACTCTAATAATATTCGCTAAGACATGCCATTTTGCTGCTTTATCTTAACTGAAGCTATTAAATGGGTGGTCAACCGAAATAACAGTTATATTCATAAAAACTACTAGAGTAAAAGGCTACAGCAATACCATAACATAAAAGAACAGTTAAGAACCCATTGGATTATTTGTCACTCAACTACAAGTAAATTTAGTTCATATTCTGAATGAGAAAAATAAACATAAATATATTAATATCGAAATACATCAAAATAATTAAAGGAAGAAGATAAATATAAGTCGAGCACGGTGAAAGACAAATCCAAATAATTATGCACGATTCTCCAATGTTGCCAAAACAACACTCTTCAATTATGATCTTTTTCTTCTTTCCTTGTAATTATTATAATGATAATTCCCTTGCTGCCTTTTTATGTGGTGCATGCCTCCCTTTTATATTGCAAATTAGGGTAAACAAAAGCCCATGAGCGTGCATGCGTTAAATTAGGAAACATGCGCTCTCCCGCGCCTAAGTTTTCTCCCGCATTGCTCCCAGCTTGCTATAGCACGGGTTGCTCTAACATCCGCAACAACACTGCATTATTCCCGATTGTGCTTTTCTTCTTTTATGGCCAACTTCTTTCCTCCTCTTGCTCATCTAAATGTCTCGACTAAAATGAATGTTTATGCAAAATGTAACCAAAATGTAATAAAAACACTTATTTGTTCTCTAAGTGATCTTGATTCAAGTCTAGAATTGATGTAATAACACTTATTTCCTAGAGTTATCATACTCCCAAAAGGAGTTTCCTAAGCCTTTCTATAATAAAGTATGCTCTGTGGTCGCCGTTGAAAAGGATCTTCTACAACAGAAACAATATAGGAGACTAGAAAGTCTGTGTTCCCAAAGCTAGGTTATTTGATCAAGAAATACATAGAAAATATTTCTTTGAAAGGTGTGGCACCGTGTTTTTAATAAGTGACAAGTGTGTTGTGTCACATGTAGTTACACGGGAGACTTCATTTGTTATATGGTAGTTTTCCACGATTGCTAATTTTGACCAAACTCTTGATAATTATTATAAAAATCCTCTTGCTGTTTTAGAAAAAGATTCGGATACTTGGATAGAAAATAACCCATATGTAGAAATTGTAGAAGTGAGTTGTAAAGTAGATTCCTTAGAGATAATGATATATTGTGTGATGTAATGTAAAGAAGTGATGTAATGTCATCATGCCTCCAAGCGAATATATCAGCTTGAGGTCGCAAGCAATGTATCAGCTCTTACTTAAGTTCTTCTTTAAATTTCGACCCAATTCTAACTATTTTTCCTAAGTCACCTTGTTCCAAGTTGACTATTTCCAGCTCCTCAACTGGCTTCTGTCTGCCACTCTTAACTTCTACTCGGGTGTCAAGCGAGGTAATTTGCATTGCCTCCTTTGTTGTTGTAGAGTAACAGCTTCGAGTAATTCTCTGGTCTCCTCGTACCACCACAATTACCCCATTCACTCGGTACTGAAAGTCAAGTAATGATTAGAGAGCACTGTCTTACTTACTCTCAAAAAGGGATGGCCTAGAATTATCTGGTAAGGGCTCTCCTTATCGACAACAACAAAATCCAGGATCATAGTCTTTTCTGATGCGGCAGAGCCTATCGTGATGGGTAGCTCGACTACGCTAAAGGGGTTTAGCCTTCCTCCACTGAACCCCGCTAAGGATGTATTAGTGTGATCTATCCTCAAATATACTATTCCCATTTCCTCCAGAGTTGACTTAAACAAGACATCGACCAAACTTCCAGTATCTACAAAGATTTGGTCAAACTTCTTGCTAGTGACGGTGGCTTCAATGACAAGCGTGTCCTCGTCTAGGTATAACACTTTTTTTTCATCCTCATCCGTCCACATGATCGGCACCTCCTTGGTCCTTGCTCGTTTGGCTACCAAAGTGTTAAAAAATACTTATTTTCTAGTCATGGCATACCTAGCATAGTTCTTTCTTGATCTATTGGAATCCCCCGCCAACGTTGGGCCCCCAACGATAACTTTGACGATGGGCTACTCGTGGCCCGTATTTCTTGCACTCTTCTCTGCTCCACAAGATGAGTCTGCAATCAGGATAGCTCCATCTATTAATTCATCCAAGTAATGATTCCTCACTAAATCTTCCATCTGATTTTTGAGATCCCTACATTGGGCCGTGGTATGACCATGGGTGCCATGGAATTCATAAAATCAGTCCTTATCTTGTCTGCTGGCCATTTTCGCTATTAGGGTAGGGTGATACATCAAACCATGATTCTTTATTGCATTGTACACCTCGTCCAGAGGCGTCTTCAAGGAAGTGAGTTATTTTGAGCAGGAAGGGGCATCGATGCATTTGGTATGCTAGCTCTCATACTCTGTGGGTGGTGAGTCATCGTGGGATGATCATAAAGATGCATGTACATCTGGTCAAGCCTTCCCCATGAATCTCTGGCTGGTGAACAAAGAGGCTGCATCCCGCTACGCTGATATTGGGTGGCCTCTGATAAGGTTGGTAAGAGGAAACCCGGCCTCTCGCACTGCTACCTGGGGCATGGTGGTCCTTATGCTTAATTGGCCCGCTTCCCGCTGGGACTTTCTTTTCTTTTTTCCCCAACCCCTCCAGTTGGTCCGTCTTAATTCGTGCCGCTTTTTCCTCCTCGATTTCAATGTCCCTCTTGGCCTGCTCATAGGCCGTGGAATATGACTGAACTACTAGACTCTTTATGTTGTACCACAGGCGCCTTATCCTTACTCTTTCATTTAGCCCCGTCAAGGCTTGAGGATAATTGAAGAGTCCAAGATCGAGGACAACACGATGGTATCTTTTGATAAACTCCCAAAGAGTCTCATTTTCTCCTTGCTTCATACTCGTCTGCTCCATCATATCATCTTCCGGTGCCATTGCCCCCCGAAACTGTTCTGCAAATTCCTAGCACATCTGCTCGAATATTCTGATGTTCCTTCGAGGAAGCCTTCGGCACCACTCACATGCTTGTCCTTCTAAAGTCAGCGGGAACACCCTGCATCTCTAGGCTTGGGATAATCCCTACACTCCGGTTATGTCATTTTAACGCTCTATGTGCACCAATGGGTTGGTTTGCCCCACGTATTTATGGTCGGGGAAACAGAAGTCCTTGAGGATAACAACACTCATGATTTCTGCTGAGAGGGGGGATTCACTGTCTAGTATTATTCTCCAACCGGGTGCTCTACTACGCCCATGTATGTCGTCTATGATCTGCGCTAGTCTCCGCACTTCTTTCTCCAGCTACAATGCTTGACCAGGATCACGTTCCACCACCTGGTCTCGCTCTTACTCGACATCACGCAGGTGTTTTCGAAGTTCCCTCTCCTCAGCGTTCGCAACCCTATCATTATTACCCGTGTTCTGCCTACTAGGGGATTGATCCCCTCCTTCATGACTTCCTCCCCATAGAGATTGGTCACCGACTCCACCACCAGGCCTCCCAATGGTTCAACCTCTCATCAAGGTGGTCCCTTCACCATTGTTCCTTTTATTAACGTACCCCGGTGTAACTTCGCCACTTCTCATCCCTTCTTTGTGAATTCCTCTTTGTTCATTTCTTAGCTCGTGCAAGGTGGTTGTCATGCATTGCCCTTTCTCGTGCCTCGTTAGCTATCTCTCTCAATGTTATGAACTCGTTGAGCCCCAGATCCCCTAATTGGGCACTACTCCCACCTACGTCCATAGTCACCCCTCTCTTAAAAAATTATTCAATTTATAATTAAAAACTCAATGCAAATATAAAAAAATTTTAGATTTGTTTTGCCTCTCACAATATATAAGATTACACAATGATACCCAATATGTGAATAGATGAAGCAAGAATGTATTTTAAAGCTCTATGAAGATTGTATTCTCGAATATAAGCTTAATGGTCGTGTTGTGATCAACCTCCTTTGAATTTGAATGAGCTTATTTATATCTGGAGCTGAAAAATTAGCCGTTGCAAACTATCGATCTGAAAACGGTTCGCCGTTAACCATTAATGGTTCACCATTTAGGCTGGTCAAAAGTTACTGTTGGGCCAAATTTCAAATAAACGATTTGCCGTTTAGGATTACCCTTTCGCCGTTAAATTCCAGAGACCTGCAAGATGAATATCAGTTATTCATTTAAAGTAAACGGTTAAGGATTTGCATGAAGTGACTTCTTTGGATATTATCGGTTGACCGTTTGTAATAAACGGTTCGCCGTTTGTCTCCAGTAACCTGCAAAGCAATTTAGCCTTAACCGGTTTTGTTAATCAGTGATTCTGGATGTTATCGGTTGATCGTTTGTAATAAACGGTTTGCCGTTTGTTTCCAGTAACCTACAAAATAATTTAGCCTTAACCGGTTTTGTTAATCATTGATTCTGGATGTTATCGGTTGATCGTTTGTAATAAACGGTTCGCCGTTTGTTTCCAGTAACCTGCAAAACAATTTAGCCTTAACCGATTTTGTTAATCAGTGATTCTGGATGTTATCGGTTAACCGTTTAAATAAATGGTTCACCGTTAAGTTCCAGTAGCCTTGCCATCTTTTGTGTTTTCCGTTTTTCATAAACGGTTAGAGCTTTAGGCAATATGTTGCTCTCTGGTATTAATCGGTTAACCGTTTAAAGAAAAATGGTTTACTGTTTATTTCCAGAATTACATTTTAAACCAAATTTTGCACAGAATCTTTTTCTAATTTGAAAGTCTATTTTTTATCAAAAATGAATGGAATGATTATTAAGGCTTTCATTTATTAAGGAATAGCTCCAACATTTTTATCAAAAAAATATTTAAAGTTTGTTATCATCAAAATCAATATTATTAACATATTCATGTTAACAGTCTCCCCCTTTTTTATGATGACAAACTTCATTCAATATTTAGCTCCCCCTTAATATGTGCTCCCCCTAAATGTATGGCCAAATTTAGAAATGTCCAAAGATTTTTGCTCAAGAAAACATTTTTAAATTCATTCTAAATCTCCCCAATTATCTCCCCCTTCATCATCAAAAAGAAAATTTTGGTAGATCCGTTAAAGAAGTTACCCGGTTTTGGCGAGCGAAAATTTTGGCAGAGTTTCCCCTTGAAAATGAGCAAAACCACTAATACAAAAGGAGATTAAAACACTTCCAAAATAGATTAACACCAACTTCATCTTTCAACAACCCAACAACACCATGAACAAACAAACCAACACTTCAATATCCAATAAACCACAAATTTCATCAACCAATAACCAAGTCATCCAATCAGCAAGAACATCACAAACATATGTCATCAAAATCCAGAAAGAGCATATAGAGGGAACAGTGTATATAAAAATATAAATGGCAACATGCAAACAACAAAATATGAAATGTATGTGCGAAAACAGAACCCAGAAACTATGGAGGTGAAGAAGATGTGCTCCCCGGATCATAGCCGAAATAGCAGAGAAGAGTGCGATGTCCAGTGATAAGCTCAAGCTACTGATCAATGCTCTGCTGTTGGAAGGTCTGAAAGTCAGAACGTAGCTGCTGGTGGTCACGGGAAACAGTGTCCAACCGATCAAAAATCAGCCGCTGGCGCTCTGAAATTCGGTGAACATCAGCAATCAACTGCTGCACAACGTTTGAAGCAGGGGGCTGAACTGGAGCTGGAGGCCCATAGAGGCAGATGGTTGCTCAGGAACAGCAGATGGCTCAGGAGCAGGAGGCGGCTCGGAAGAGGAGGGAATGTCAACATCCATCGCACGCTCCTCAGAGTCAGAGTCAGCTGGAGGCCGAGGGACAAACGGCGACGCGGAGGATGATGATGAGCTCCTAATCTAAAGTCAGGAAGCTGATTGGGAGGATAGATATCATTGAGCATCCGATCGTCCTCTGGAGCAATCAAGGTATCCCAGTTTTTGGAGTTGCTTGTCTTTATCCACTCTCCATTCTTCCTAGAAAAACCGATACTAGTCATGGCCTCGGGACCAATCCATCTAGTCTCCATATGTCCAGTATCAAGAAGAGGCACCTCAAAGCGACGCAGTATCTTAATAATTATACTGCCATAAAGAAGCAAGCGGTGATTGACCGCAGGAGTACTCAACATGTGCCACACAATAACATATCCGAGGTTAATGGGACAGTCTGTAAGTAGGCTATCTAGTAAGCCAATGTCCAACCTCGTAACCCCATCCGAGTGACCCTTTCTAGGTGTCACTATGTGCTGTAAAATAGTGTGAAGAATGCGAACTTGGAGGGGTAAAAGTTGAGACCGAAAAGGAAGCAAACAAATCTCATCAGACAAGTCTCGACGACGACATATATTGCGGACGCCATCAATATGACAAAAACTGTCAAAGAAAAGGGCTTTCCTAGAGGTGTATATATCATGCCCCTCACTAGAGATACCAAGAAAGTCAGCTAGATCCGCATCATCAAACTCTATTGGCACACGGCTGACTTGAGTGACTATCCTATTTGGGCGAGTATCGGAGATTTCCATGTTTGAATAAAAGACTCGCACTAAATTTGGATAAACTCGGTCATCAAGGTTAATGACAGGCTCCCAAGGCTGAAGCATATCCCGAATGCTTCTACCACATACAACTAAGTTACGAAAATCATCAATGTCAACAAAGAAGGAGTCAAGTACCTTTCGACCATCAAAGCGTTCTTCGAACCGCTTGGCCAAGGAAGGTGTGGGGAAGTGAATGCTTGCAAATTCAGAGACTTCCCGTGGTGGTAAAGTATTCCTTGGAGGCATGGATTTTCGCCGGAGATTTCTCCGAGGGGGTTCAGCCATGGAGAAACACAATGGAGTGTGAAAAATGCGGGAGAGATGTGATGAGAAGAAAATGAATCGATGATTTACTAAAGAATGAATAGAGGATGTGAGTTGGATGCTCAATTTGGTTGAAGAAGGGAAAGAATCGGATTAAAAACGAAGAAACCCGACCCGCGGCAATTAGGGTTTAGATTTGGGATTTTTGAATTTTGGGCTTGATTTGGAGTTTTGAATCGGTGAAATTGCTCTAAAGGTGATAAGAAATGATTTTGAAGGTTTGATCTGGCAAGAAAAGCAAGAAAAATGAGGGTTTTGAAGGCAGAGAAACCTTCGGCTGCGCAACAATGGCCGAAACGGTGAAAGGGTAGCTGGAGAAGGAGAAGAAAAACCTTTGAACAGTTTTATAATCGCAAAAATGCTTAACCGTTTATTTAAACGGTTAAGGGGTAACTTCCAGAGGCTAAAGAAAGGGCAACGGTGAAAGTTTAAGTGCTTAACGGCTAAGGAGTAACTGTTAGAGGACTCTCTATTTTCAAACGGTTCACCGATTGTAGCAAACAGTGAAAGAGTAAACAGACAGACACATAATCTCGTTTCTGGAATAAAATGGATCACCGTTTATTGGAAACGGTTATCCGTTTATTTTATCTGTAATTTTGCACATTTGATTTAATTTTTGGCCAGTAAATAATATATTTCAAGATCATTTAATTGATCTGAAAATATTTTATGAGCCATTTTAATGCATGATTCATGAACGTGTTTTCAACCAATTTAATTCATATAATCAAGAATTAACAAGGCAAATTCATCATTTGACTATCAAGCTCAAGCATTACATAAATATTTGATCACAACTAAGTCAATCAATTCAGTACACTCAATAGCATGAATAGAGACATTAATGCGAAAATTTCATCATCCCAAGTTCATGCCGAATTTTTGAAAATTGTTCTTCGCAAAGTGGTTTTGTGAAAATATAGGCAAGTTGTTTTTCCGTAGAAATAAACTCTAATGCAATATCTCCTTTTTGAATATGATCTCTCAAGAAGTAATGTCTAATTTCTATATGCTTGGTTCTAGAGTGTTGAATGGGATTCTTTGAAAGATTTATATCACTAGTATTATCACACTTAATAGGAATTTGTTCAAGATTAATGCCATAATCTCTAAGTGTTTGTTTAATCCAAAGTGCTTGTGCACAACAACTTCCGGCAGCTATATATTCAGCCTCGATAGTTGAAAGTGCAACAGAATTTTGTTTCTTACTAAACCATAAAACAAATGAGTGTTCTAGAATATAGCAAGTTCCACTAGTGCTTTTCCTATCAACTTTATAACCAGCAAAATCCACATCCGAATAGCATGTTAAATCTATATGAGTTCCTCTAGGATACCAAAGACCAATATCTATGGTTCCACTTAAATAACGAAAAATTCTTTTAACAACAAGCAAATGAGATTCCTTGGGACATGATTGAAATTTTGCACACAAACATACACTAAACATGATATCAGGTCTACTTGTAGTCAAATAAAGTAAAGATCCGATCATACCTTGATACATTTTGATATCCACTTCTTTGCCCTTTTCATCTTTGTCGAGCTTGATGGTAGTACTCATAGGAGTGCTTTTTGTTGTTCCATTATCATAGCCAAATCTTTTGAGTAGATCTTTCACATACTTGGCTTGGTTTATGAAAATTCCTTCCTCGTTTTGTTTGATTTGAAGTCTAATGAAGTACTTCAACTCTCCCATCATACTCATCTCAAATTCTTGGCTCATACATGATGAAAAATCTTTACACAACAACTCATTAGTAGAACCAAAAATAATATCATCAACATAAATTTGAACAATAAGTATGTCTTGGTTCTTATGCTTAACAAAAAGAGTTGTGTCTGTTTTTCCCATCGAAAAGTTGTTATCCAACAAGAAGTTTTTAAACCTATCATACCAAGCTCTAGGTGCTTGTTTTAAACCATACAAGGCCTTGGATAACTTATACACATGATCTGGAAATTTTTCATTTTCAAAACTAGGAGGTTGTTTCACATAAACTTCCTCCATAATATATCCATTTAAGAAAGCACTCTTGATATCCATTTGATATAAAATAAAATCCTTATGACATGCATATGCTAACAACATCCTAATGGATTCTAACCTTACTACAGGTGTAAAAGTTTCATCAAAATCAATTCCTTCTTCTTGGTTGTAACCTTGAGCCACTATCTAGCTTTATTTCTTACAACCACCCCGGATTCATCCATCTTATTTCTAAATACCCATTTAGTGCCTGTGACAGATTGATGTTCCGGTTTAAGAACTAATTCCCACACATTGTTTCTTTCAAATTGATTTAACTCCTCTTGCATTGCCATAATCCAAGATTCATCATTTTCCGCATCCGCAAAGGATTTGGGTTCAATTTGAGAGATAAATGCATTATGCTCACAAGTATTCTTAAGAGATGATCTAGTTGTAACACCTCGTGAGGGATCTCCTAAAATTACATCTTTAGGATGAGAAGAGACATACCTCCACTCCTTGGGGAGTGTTTGAGAAATACCTTCTTGTTGCTCCAGCTCCATATTGGTTTGTTCTTCTTGTCTATCCTCTTGATTTTCTTGTGGTGCATTTTCTTGAACCTCTTTTGATGATTCTTCTTGTAAGTCTCCATCTGCATCATCATTAGCAACTCCTTTCTCCGCAGAGGAGGGGTTAGACTCATTAAACGTAACATGCATGGATTCTTCCACAACTAAGGTTCTTTTATTATAAACTCTATAAGCTTTGCTTGAGTTTGAATACCCAAGAAAGATGCCAACATCAGATTTTGGATCAAATTTATCAAGATTATCTTTTGTGTTTAAGATAAAACATTTGCATCCAAAACATTTGAAATAACCAATGTTGGGTTTTCTATCTTTCCAAAGCTTATAGGGAGTTTTATTGAGATGAGGTCTAATCAACACCCGATTTAAAACATAGCAAGCGGTGTTGACGGCTTCGGCCTAAAAATATTTAGGTAATGAATTTTCATTTAACATGGTCCTAGCCATTTCTTGAATAGACCTATTCTTTCTCTCAACAACTCCATTTTGTTGTGGAGTCCTAGGTGATGAAAATTGATGCTTAATGCCAAGATTATTGCAAAAGTTCTCAAATGCATAATTTTCAAATTCTCCTCCATGATCACTCCTAATGCATATAATATCACGCCCTTTTTCATTTTGTAATTTCTTATAAAGCACTTTAAAAGCATCAAGAGCATCATCCTTATTGGCTAAGAATAATACCCATGTATATCTAGAATAATCATCCACTATCACAAATGCATAATATTTGCCATTTAGACTAGCATATCTAGATGGTCCAAATAGATCTATGTGAAGAAGTTCAAGTGGTTTTGAAGTAGAGATATGGTTTTTGTTTTTGAAAGAGGTTTTGATTTGTTTTCCAAATTGACAAGCTTCACAAATCTTATCCTTTTGAAAACCAATTTTCGGAAGACCTTTAACTAAATCATTTTTTGAAATTTTCAAAATCAAATCCATACTTGCATGTCCTAATATTCTATGCCATAGCCAACTATCATCATGTAATGTGGAAAAACAATTATCAAGAGTAGATGCACATTCTATGTCAATGATATAAACATTACCACATTTATTACCAACAAACAAGGTTTTGCCATCACATGAGTTCTCAATAACACAACTAAATTTATCAAAGATAACTTTATAACCTTTGTCACATAATTGACTAATGCTAATTAAGTTATGTTTCAAGTTCTCAACCAAACATACATTCTCAATTAGAGCTGAAGAGACTTTACCAACATTTCCAATTCCAAGAATTTTTCCTTTTGAGTTGTCTCCAAAAGATACGTCTCCACCATTTTCAGTTTTGGTGAAGCTTGAGAACCATGCATAGTTTCCGGTCATGTGTCTTGAACAATCGCTGTCCAAGTACCATTTATTTTTCTTCTTTTTTAAGCCCTACAAAGAAAATCTCAAGTTTTAGGTACCCAAAGTTTTTTGGGTCCTTGAGAGTTAGCAATGGTTCCTTTTGGAACCCAAATACATTTGACACCATAATATGCATTCCTTTTCATGGGACATCTATATTTCATATGACCATTTTGATTACAATAATGACAGACAATCTTATGATCATTTGTGGAGGTAGCTTTAACAAAATAATTCTTATAATACTTTTGCTTCAAGTTAGGGTTATATCCAAGTCTTCCTTTATCAAAAACACATTTTTGTGAGTTAAGCATATTATCCAACATCTTTTGCCCATTTGTAAATTTCAAAACAATTTCATTCAACTCATTACTCTTTTTCTTGAGCACTTCATTTTCATTTTTCAAATCATCTATGTGTGATTATAAATGCTCATGTGAGATACTAGGTTTCTCATTTGATAATGCAAGTTCATCATGTAATATTTTGTTCTCTACTTCTAGGCATGCAATTTTTGCATTTAAAGATTCATTTTCATTTTTAACTTTCACCATTTCCTTTTTAAGACATACATTCTTTTTACCAATCTTCATCAACTCATTATGCAAATCTTTAAAAGCATCATACAATTCATCATAGGTGGGATCATTTACCTCATTGAGATTATCATCCTCTCCTATTGCCATAAGCGCTAGGTTTTGATACTTCTTGCAACCCTTCTTTATCACTTGAATCTTCCTCGCTATCATCCCATGTTGCAACCATGGCTTTCTTCTTGAGTTTGTTGATAAGTGGGCACTCCGATCTTATATGGCCAGGCTTCTTGCACTCATAGCATGTGATTACCTCTTTCTTCTCCCTTTGGTTCTTGAAGTTTCTGAATTTTCTTCGCTCTCCAATTTTCTTGAAAAACTTTCTGAACCTCCTTGCTAGCATGGCCAACTCTTCATCATCCGGTTCACTACCTACATCACTCTCATATTTTGAAGCTTTGAGAGCAATACTTTTCTTCTTCTCCTCATCTCCTTTTTCTGCTGCCAAGTCTTCTTCATATGAAATGAGAGAACAAATTAAATCATCAATAGGTAAAGTATTTAAATTTTTGGCCTCTTCAATGGCGGTTCTTTTAGGTCTCCATTCTTTTAGAAGTGACCTAATGATTTTCTTAACTTTCTCACTATTTAAGAAGGTCTTCCCTAAGGCACCTAGGGTATTAACTATGTCTGTGAATCTAGTATACATAGAATACACATTTTCATTTTGTTCCATTTGGAACAACTCATATTGGCGAGTGTATCTACTAATTTTAGACTCTTTAACTTGATTTGTCCCTTCATAGACAACTTCAAGTTTATTCCATATTTCTTGTGCACTTTCACAACTAGATACTCTATGGAATTCTTTCTTATCAAGGGCACAAAACAAAGCATTCATAGCCTTGGAGTTTAGAGACATTTTTCTCTTTTCTAACTTACTCCATTGACTTGATGGTTTAGGAACATCATCTCCTACTTCATCTTTAAACTTATGCATGAAAGGACCATCACAAACAACTTCCCAAATTTCATAATCTAAGACTTGCAAATATATTCTCATTCTAGTTTTCCAATAAGCATAGTCATTGCCATCAAAGAACGGTGGTCTAGTTGTAGATTGCCCTTCTCTAAAGGTTGAGTCATTTAGGGTTGCCATGTATCTTTTACTCTAGACGATTAAGTCCTAACAAGAGAACCTTGCTCTAATACCAAATGAAATACTAGTTATGCAACCCAAGAGGGGGGGGTGAATTGGAATTCTAAAAAATTATTCAATTTATAATTAAAAACTCAATGCAAATATGAAACAAATTCAAAGCAATAACAAATGAATTAACCACAACAAAAAGGATAAAGGAAGAGAGATTCAAACATTGAGATTTTTACGTGGTTCGGCCAACCTTGCCTACGTCCACGCCTCCAAGCTTTCCGAGCTTAAGGATTCCACTAAGCAAGCCTTCAAGGCTTCAAATGCTTACACTTGACTTCCAAGGTGTTAATAACCTTTACAACAAGAGATTATCCCAATCTCTTTAACCCAAGTGTATCCCAACACTTACAATCACTCAAAACAAAAGATTTCAGATTTGTTTTGCCTCTCACAATATATAAGATTACACAATGATACCCAATATGTGAATAGATGAAGCAAGAATGTATTTTAAAGCTCTATGAAAATTGTATTCTCGAATATAAGCTTAATGGTCGTGTTGTGATCAACCTCCTTTGAATTTGAATGAGCTTATTTATATCTGGAGCTGAAAAATTAGTCGTTGCAAACTGTCGATCCGAAAACGGTTCGCCGTTAACCATTAATGGTTCATCGTTTAGGCTGGTCAAAAGTTACCGTTGGGCCAAATTTCAAATAAACGGTTTGCCGTTTAGGATTACCCTTTCGCCGTTAAATTCCAGAGACCTGCAAGATGAATATCAGTCATCCGTTTAAAGTAAACAGTTAAGGATTTGCATGAAGTGACTTCTCTGGATATTATCGGTTGACCGTTTGTAATAAACGGTTCGCCGTTTGTTTCCAGTAACCTGCAAAATAATTTAGTCTTAACCGGTTTTGTTAATCAGTGATTCTAGATGTTATCGGTTGACCGTTTGTAATAAACGGTTTGCCGTTTGTTTCCAGTAACCTGCAAAACAATTTAGCCTTAACCGGTTTTGTTAATCAGTGATTATGGATGTTATCGGTTAACCGTTTAAATAAACGGTTGACCGTTAAGTTCCAGTAGCCTTCCCATCTTTTGTGTTTTCCGTTTTTCATAAACAGTTAGAGCTTTAGGCAATATGTTGCTCTCTGGTATTAATCGGTTAACCGTTTAAAGGAAAACGGTTTACCGTTTATTTCCGGAATTACATTTTAAACCAAATTTTGCAGAGAATCTTTTTCTAATTTGAAAGTCCATTTTTTATGAAAAATGAATGGAATGATTATTAAGGCTTTCGTTTATTAAGGAATAGCTCCAACATTTTTATCAAAAAAACATTTAAAGTTTGTTATCATCAAAATCAATATTATTAACATATTCATGTTAACAGATGGCGTATGAACTAATCAACATATATTATGATTAGGTACATTATTGCTGCCAATTTAAAGTTGAAATATAACATTTTAGCTATCAATTTTGACAATTTAATATGCAAGTTTACAACTCTATATTGTCTTTGTGCACTTTGTAATAATATCAATAGAATTGTAAGTGTATACATCAGAGGTATTATATTAGTCATTCAACAAATAAATAATGTTATAACATATGTGTATTTATTTTGAGAGACGACATACAAATGGTGGATATATAAATTTAATTAGATGTATTATACATACATCTGTTACTTGTATTACATTTGATGTATTCTAGAACTTCTCGTATTTGAATTTATCTATTGTCACTTTTTTCTTCCACCTTGAAACAATTGAAAACCTTAAGTCTTCATAGCACAACATTATTTTCATTATTATTTATATTGATTCATTTTTTTTTTGTTCTTACACTATTATACCCTATAATTGCGGTCAAAATTTTGAAATGAATACAGTTACAATACTAACAATTGAAAGCCTTAAGTCTTCATAGCACAACATTATTTTTATTATTATTTATATTGATTCATTTTGTTTTTGTTCTTACACTATTATACCCTATAATTGCGGTCAAAATTTTGAAATGAATACAGTTACAATACTAATATATATATAAAATAGCACATAAATATAAATAATTAAAAAATAAATGTAATAATGAAATAACATATATATGTTATGCAAATTATTTTTAATATTAAGTTGTTATCAGTATGACAGATTTTTTTTAAAAATTAATTAATCTAAAAATTAATTTTAAAATTTATGCTAATATACACATAATATTAAAAAAATAAAATAGGAAATATTGTAAACAAAATACATAATATAAATATTGTAATTTGATTAAAATTTGAATACATTTATTTTAATAATATTAATCTATGAAACAAATGCAAATATTCTTGGATTATTAATATTAAAATAAATGCATCTAAAATTGGAAATAAATTATAAAATTTATTTATAATATTAAAGAATCTGATGGATCATTATTAAAATTATTTTAATAATATGTTTTAATATTATATATATTCATTATAGAGTTTTATTTAAAGCTAATTTTTGGGTTATTGTTATTGAAGGGTATATTTGTAAAAAAGAGATTTAAGTGATGATCTAGAAAACAAAGAGAATTTATGTTATTATTTACGAAAGCCTTAAGGGTGTGAGTGATTTTTTTTATTAGTTAAATAATTAATATCTTGCATTATTTTGAGTAGATAATAGTAGAGCTGGGTCCCATGCCCAAGCCAATTGGCTTATTGTGTATTATATAATTCAACAATTGGTTTTTGTTGAGATATTACTAGTAGCGCGTCGCGGTTTCCAACCAAGATTGGAGAAGAGATCTTAGTTACCTTTTGTGTAATCTTTGCTAAATATTAAAATAAATATTATAATATTAACGTTTTAAAACAATTTCAATATTTAAAAAAATATTTTAATATTTTAATTTTAATATTTCAATTTGTTAAACATATCCTATTATATCTAAGGTAAAATTTATAATAAATAGAAACATAATATAATAATAAATATATGAGAATTTAAATTATTTTTAATATTATATGAAATAATATTTAATATTATTAATTTGTGAGATATATTTTATTAATTGTAAAATTTATTTAACCCAAAGATTTACTCAAAATCTTTGTAATAAATACAAATTTATTATTTACTTTATCTAAATGAATATAATATTTTATATGTTTAAAAATATTTTAATATTATTTGTCTAGTCAAATTAAATTATTTATATTATATTTTTATTAATTTAAAGATATTAAAGTCCAATTCTTTTAGTTACTATATTTAAAAAGTTTTATGATAAAAAAGGTATTTGGTGTTCTTTTTTAAAAACTTAGAGATTTAAATAACTATTTTCTTAAAATTTTAGGATGTAGCCGATCTTATTTAAATAAAATATAATCTTCACATACTTCCAAAATCTAATTAACATATATAATCAGGGTCCAGCTATGGTGCCACAGTTGTATGGTACCACAACTGGATCCAGCCTTTGGATCCAATTTTGGTGACAACTGTGGGCTAGATCCAATGGTTGGATCCAATTGTGGTACCATACAATTGTGGTCTCATAGCTTTGCCCATATAATCAAGGCTTGTGAATATAGAATTGTTATCCAAATTATGATGTATACAAAGAATTAATATTTCACAATCTAAGTTACGTTACTCTCAACTGCTCGGATCGATAGTGACGTGTTCATAATTCTCTTCACTTTAGATAATTATTCTCTAACATTTGCCATGATGGATTTCTTGGATTAACTAGTCAAAAGGCCTGGATAGATGGCGTATGAACTAATCAACATATTTTACGATTAGGTACATTAGTGCTGAAAATTTTAAGTTGAAATATAACATTTTACCTGTCAATTTTGACAATTTAATATGCAAGTTTACAACTCTATATTGTCTTTGTACACTTTGTAATAATATCAATAAAATTGTAAGTGCATACATCAGAGATATTATATTAGTCATTCAACAAGTAAATAATATTTATAATATATTTTTATTTATTTTGAGAGACCACATACAAATGGTGGATGTATAAAATTTAATTAGATGTATTATACATACACCGGTTACTTGTATTATATTTGATGTATTCTAGAACTTCTCGTGTTTGAATTTATCTATTGTCACTTTTTTCTTCCACCTTGAAACAACTGAAAGTCTTAAGTCTTCATAGCACAACATTATTTTTATTATTATTTATATTGATTCAATTCTAAAACTTGAACATAGACCTTTCTTAGTATAGTCTATTTAAAGTTCAGCTCGAAAATCTGCTCCAAAAAGATAGAGAGAGTTACTCATAATTTTTATAATTTCTGTAAAAGTTTACAACTACTGCCACTCAAATTTTAGTGCTAGCAGCCATGGGCATTCTTGTTTTATCTCAAACAAGTGCTGTAGCTGCAATTTTAATCACCCTTTTAATCATTCTATACACGTCGTTTCTAGTTTCAAGAAATTTGCTTAGAAAATGCATAGGCAAGAAGAGAAGGGGAGCACCAGAAGCAGGTGGAGCTTGGCCAGTGATTGGCCATCTACACCTCTTACGAGGGCCAGAACCTCCTTACAGGGTGTTCGGCAGAATGGCTGACAAGTATGGACCAATCTTTAATATCAGGATAGGCAAAAATCCAGCTTTAATCGTGAGTAATTGGGAGATTGCTAAAGAGTGTCTCACAACACATGACAAAGTCTTTGCCAACCGTCCGAAAACTCTAGCTATGGAGATTTTAGGCTACAATTTTTCCATGTTTGTCTTCAGCCCATATGGCTCCTACTGGCGCGAGACACGCAAGATAGCCACACTTGAGCTTCTCGCAAACCATCGGCTCGAGAAGCTCAAGCACGTACGAGAATACGAGGTGAAGACATGTTTGAAGGAGTTATATGAGTTATGGCACAACAACAAAAGCCCTAATAAGATGTTGCTGATAGAGATGAAGAAATGGTTTGCGGACATCCTCCGTAATGTGGTTTTAAGAATGATTGTTGGAAAGGAGTGCAATTCAGTGGATAGTGAAAAATGGAAAGAGCTACTGACGAGATTTTTTGAAATGAGTGGTAAGTTTGTGGTGTCAGATGCCCTACCGTTTTTGAGACGGTTGGATATAGGGGGTGATGAGAGGTCAATGAAGAAGATTGCAAAAGAATTAGACGTTGTTGTTCAAGGATGGTTAGAAGAGCACAAGAGGAAGAGAGACTCTCAGGAGATTAAAAAAGAAGAAGATTTTATGGATGTCATGCTTTCGATCCTAGGTGATGCAGAGCAATATTTGGGTCGTGATGTTGATATAATCAATAAAGCTATTTGTTTGGTAAGCCTTTCCTAACCGACATTTTTTTTTAATTTTAATTATAGTCTGAGCACGACTTAATCACCTCTGCATTCTCTGCATCCACATGAGTGGAGTATTCGAACTTAGAACTACTTTATCATGTTTTACTATTTTATATTTTTATTTTTAATGTAGACGCACTAGTAAGGTGAACTAATCCTAAACCTTAACAAAGTTGTTTCTTACCAATAGAACTAGACCTTACCTTAGACCTCTTCTTTTCACACAAGAAGTTTTACTAATTTGTACATAACATTTAACATAATATTCTATCTTTTTTAAAAGAGTTTACGGTCATAGTCATTAAAATTGTTGTACACATCATTCTTCAAGATGAGATTAACAAACAAGTGCAATTAATAAATTTGTAATATGTGAATTGATAATTTTTTAGTTATTTTATTTCCACATCGAAAGGAAAAAAAGGTGAATTAAATTGTCGATGAAATCATCATCCATTCATTATGTATCGCATTAATCAATTTGGACCTATGTTTGTTAATAAGTCATTGGTAATGTATTGGTAGATTTGACAGGGTGCATTGAATCCAATTCTACTAGTAAAATTCAAAAGGTGCAAAAAAAAAAGGTGTTTAAGTCGAATTTTATTAAGTTCCATTGTGAATAATTGTAACATAAGAAAGCAAAACAACACCTTACACACTATCAATTTTGCAGGCTCTTATCTTGGGAGCAACAGACACCACAAAAATAACACTGACATGGGTTATGTCTTTGCTTCTCAATCATCGTGATATTCTAAACAAGGCTCAAAATGAACTCGATATTCAGGTGGGTACAAAAAGGCAAGTGAATGCAGAAGATATAAAAAATTTAGTTTACTTGCAAGCCATTCTCAAAGAAGCAATGCGTTTATATCCTGCTGTGCCATTCTTATTTCCTCATGAGTCTATGGAAGAGTGCACAGTTAATGGTTACCATGTCCCTGCTGGCACACAACTTTTTATCAATGTATGGAAAATTCAACGTGATGCAAGTGTCTGGGAAGAGCCATCTAAGTTTCAGCCAGAAAGATTTTTGACAAGGCACAAGGATATTGATGTTAAGGGACAAAATTTTGAATTGTTACCTTTTGGTAGTGGTAGAAGAATGTGTCCTGGAGTGTCATTTGCCCTCCAAGTTATGCAATTTACACTTGCTTCTCTACTTCAGGGATTTGATTTTGCAACCCCATCTAATGAACCGGTGGACATGGGTGAAAGATTAGGGTTGACCATGGAGAAATCTCAACCATTTGAAGTACTTGTTACTCCACGTCTTTCTGCTGCCTTCTATGGTTAAATTGATTATATATATATGGATTGAACAATAAATAAGTAACAAGTGTGTGGTGTCACATGTAGTGAGTTGTAAAGTCAATTCCTTAGAGATAAGGATGTACTGTGTGATGCAATATAAAGAAGTGATGAGTCATAAAGTAGATTCCCTATAGATAAGATGTAATGATTGAAATAATAAAAGGAGATTCCTTTAGTGCCTATAAAAGGAATTCCCTAAGAGTGTGTTGGATCATTGAGTCCTGGAGTCTTATAATATAGAGTTGTAGTAAGAATACTTGGATGAAACCTTGTATTCTCTCTTCCAGTAATAAAACCATCCTTTGTATTTTTTGTCTTTATAACTTGGTATCAGAGCCAATACTCTGTTGGTTAATTTTTATAAGCAATTACTACCAATGCCAATGTGCAAGTATACACAGCAAGTAATAAAGTGATGAGTATTCAAGATCGTCTCCACAGGGATTGATGTTACTCGAAATGCTAAAGCAATCACAATAGTGCAAATCAACTTAAGACCGAAACAAACAATTGTCAAGTAATTCCTATCATAATTAATTATCGCGAGAGATTTAAATAAAACAATACTGTAATGAAATAAACTAGGTTAAATTTGTCTAAGATTCAATTGAGATTATAGTAGTTGAATAATCAAACTCTCCTAATGGGGTGACTGTTATTTATCAAGTTAGCACCAATTGTTACAACAACTGCTGCAACACTGGGCAGAATAAATATGCATCCTCAGCTATCGCATGTTGGAAGTCTCATACCTTTAAATCTATTAACAATGACCAGTTGCTAATATATTTATGGTACAACATTATAACCTTTAATCTCTCCACCCTACAAGGTGAACACCTATGTCTAGTGCGTCACAAATCTTAATTTCAAGTATTGCCCTTATGGGATTCAAGATAACTTAATCCAGGAAACTCGACTTAAGATCAAGTAGTACTCTAATAATATCCGCTAAGACATGCCCTTTTGCTGCTCTATTTTAACTGAAGCTATTAAATGGGTGGTCAACCGAAATAACAATTATATTCATAAAACCTACTAGAGTAAAATGCTACAACAATACCATAACAACATATAAGAACAGTCAAGAACCCATTGGATTATTTGTCACTCAACTACAAGTAAATTTAGTTCATATTTTGAATGAGAAAAATAAACATTAATATATTAATCTCGGAATACATCAAAACAATTAAAGGAAGAAGATAAATATAAATTGAGCACAGTGAAAGACAAATCCAAATAATTCTGCACGATTCTCCATTTCATCTTCAGAGGCTGAAGGTGTTCCCATTTTTGCTTTACCCTTGTCCTTTCCCTTGCTCGCAAGGACTGGAATAGACGGTTCCTCTTCAAGGTCTTCCTCATCCTCTTCGTGAATAATGTGCTTTTTCTTGGTTTTGGACTGGGGTGGGATGGTTGGTTCCTCACGTTCTTTCTCCGAATTGTCCTCTGCCTCTGTGGGTGAGCTCTCAGTCTCAAACTTGTCACCTTCGTCATCAGGTGGGTCAGATGGTTTAGTATTTTCTGATTCGACCTCTGCTTGTGGTTCAGTTGCAGCTTCTTCTGCTGGTTCATCTGTGGCAGTGGCTTCTTCAC
Organism: Citrus sinensis; assembly: GCF_022201045.2. NCBI lineage: Eukaryota > Viridiplantae > Streptophyta > Magnoliopsida > Sapindales > Rutaceae > Citrus > Citrus sinensis. The sequence continues at coordinate 20,633,582 of NC_068560.1, forward strand.
TGGTTTCTGCTGGAGCACCTGTGGTGTTGGTGTCAAAATTATACTTCTGGAGCAGTTAATCAGAGAAGTTCTGGTGCGTGCGTTTCATGTACAGAGCAAATTGGTGTAGTTGGTTGTCCAAGTGCTGTAGATAACTCCAAAACTAATCGTTTTCTCTCTGCTGAGCTTCTGCACATTGAGTTATACTGGTGCTGAGTGCCTGGATGGTCTGTTCTAAGCCAATAGCTCGTCTTGCTCTTGTTACAACAGCTAGTTCAGTGGTTGTTCCAGCACTCTCACCAGCAACTCTCTCAATGGTACGTGTTGTAAAGGCACCATCAATATTGACATAGTCATCTCTGGCGTCAAGACGAACACCGGAAACTACACAAATGTTAGAGTGAAAGTTTTGCTTGCATAGTATATGGAATGAAAAACCTTATCCTTTCTTTGCCCTAATACTGCTCCCACAGAATGATCACTAACATCACACATCAATTCAAATGGTAAAGTCCAGTCTGGGGATATAACTACTGGAGCAGTGATCAGAGCTTTCTTTAATGCTCCAAATACTTGAAGGCAATCTTTGTCAAAGTGAAAAGGTTTGTTATGTTCCAACAATGAGCATAGTGGTTTAGCTACTTTGGAAAAATCCTTGATGAATCTTCTGTAGAATCCAGCATGACCTAAAAAACTCCTAATACCCTTTACTGAAGTTGGAGGTGGCAGTTTATCTATTACCTCTATCTTGGCTTTGTCTACCTCAATGTCATTCTTGGATACCTTGTGACCCAACAATATTCCTTATTGCACCATGAAATGGCACTTTTCCCAATTGAGTACTAAGTTGGTCATCTCACATCTTTTAAGAACTTCTTCCAAGTTGTGTAAACAATCATTGTATGTTTCTCCAAAAACTGAGAAGTCATCCATGAAAACTTCTAAAGTCTGCTCTACCATATCAAAGAATATAGACATTATGCATCTCTGAAAAGTTGTTGGAGCATTACATAACCCAAATGGCATTCTTCTGAAGGTAAATGTTCCATAAGGACAAGTAAATGTAGTATTCTCATGATCCTCTGAAGTTATAACCATCTGGTTGTAGCTTGAATACCTATATAAGAAACAATAGTACTATTTTCCAGCAAGTCTGTCCAACATCTGATCTATGAATGAAAGTGGGAAATAGTCTTTCCTTGTGGCTTTGTTGAGCTTCCTGTAATCCATACATACTCTCCATCCAGTCACTGTCCTTGTAGGAATAAGTTTATTCTTCTCATTAGTTATTGCTGTTATCCCTCATTTCTTTGGAACACATTGAACTGGGCTCACCCATAAACTGTCTAATATTTGGTATATGATTCCAGCATCCAACCATTTGATGATTTCCTTCTTCACCACCTCTTTCATAATAGGGTTCAACCTTCTCTGGTGCTCCACCGAATTGCTGGAGCAATCTTCAACAGGATTTTATGCATGCATATTGATGGGCTTATCCTCTTTATATTTGCCATCGTCCATCCAATTGCTCTTCTATATTTGCCAAGCAAATCTACTAGACTCTGTTCTTGACCTGCATCCAAAGTAGAAGAGATGATTATAGGGAGTATGTTGTTTTGACCAAGATACGCATACTTCAAATGTGAAGGTAACAGTTTTAATTCACGATTATGAGGTGATTCAATAGATGATAAAGTTGTTTTTACTTCCCTGTCTAAAAGATTCAGGTGTTTAATAAACCTGTTGTGCCTATCAGATTGCTTGTTGTCCATCTAATCTGTCTAAATTGCTGCAACATCTTCCTCTTCGACATCCTCAAAGCTGGTGACTTTGTCAAGTGCATTACTGCAGCATCTGTCCATTCTGTTTGCTACAATAAAATCCACTACACTTAGGAAATTGTAATCTTCTACTTCATCAGGGTTCCTCATAGCCTCTAGTACATTAAATGTAACTTGCTGATCATTCACTCTCATGGTGAGCTCTCTTTTCTGTGCATCTATCAGAGTTTTTCCAGTTGCTAGAAAAGGTCTTCCAAGTATAATGGGCACCTCTTTATTAGCTTCAAAGTCTAGTACAATGAAATCCACTGGAAAGATGAATTTGTCAACCTTTACCAGTACATTCTCTATTTTTCCTTCAGGGTATGCATGAGATTTGTCAGCTAATTGCAGAGTGACTGTTGTTGGTCTGCACTCCCTTACTCCTAACTGCTTAAACACAGATAATGGCATCAAATTAATACTCGCTCGAAAGTCATAAAGTGCTCTGTCAGCATACCTAGTTCCTATAGAGTAGGGTATTGTAAATTTCCATGGATCTTTCACTTTTGTAGGAATCTTACTTTAGAGCATATGACTGCTTTCATGTGTTAAAGCAACAGTTTCAAACTCTCTCAGCCTTCTTTTTCGTGCCAAGATATCTTTTAGAAATTTCACATAATTTGACATTTGTTCCAAAGCTTGCATAAAAGGTATATTTATATGTAATTGCTTCAGTACTTCCAGGAATTTGCTGAACTGCTTGTCTTGTTTTTGCTTCTGGAACCTTTATGGGAAAGGTGGTGGATGTCTAAACTGCTGAGTAGCTTTAGGAGATATCAAACTTTGTTTGTTTGGTTTGGTGCAGGTTGTGGCTATTGGTGTTGCAACTTATTTTTCAGCATGTTCTGATTGAATTTCCTCTGTAGTTGTTGTAGCTTGGCTCATGTAACCAGTGTCTTGATGGGAGGCTTGTTGTAACATGCTTCCATTTTGAGGTGATTTTTGTGCTGAATTCAATTTTATCTCATTTTTGGTCACATCAACTGGGGTATCAACATTATTTCCGGATCTCAAATTAATTACCTTGCAGTGTTTTTTGCTCTCTCTTCTAGGGTCTTCTGTGTTGCTAGGTATGTTTCCTTGAGTTCTGCTGCTCATTGTTGTGGCTAGTTGTCCCATTTGGTTTAGGTTTCTCAAGGATACAGATTGACTCTGCACAATTGCTTCATTCTTTGTAATGTACTCTTTAATCAGTGCTTCCAGTGAAATGATTGGATCCTAACTGATATGCTTTTGCCCTTGACTTTGTTAATGAAAACCAGGTGGTTGTGTATTTCTACTTTGTCCATTTAATGCTGGAGCATTTCGATTCTGACTGCTCCATGAGAAATTTGGGTGTTGCTTCCAGCCAGGGTTGTAAGTATTTGAATATGGGTTGTTATGAGGTTGTCGATTAAAATTACCCACATAGTTTACTGAAGCTGGATTTCCAGGACAATTATCGAAGTCATGTTCTTCACCACAATATACACAAGAAAGTTCAGCAACTTGCTTTACTGTTGTTGGAGCAGATGTCATGGCTTTTACTATATTAGTCAATAAGGTTACCTGTGCTGATAAAGCTGTAATTGCATCTATATTATGTACCCCTGCTGACCCTCTTGTTGTTGGTTGCCTGGCTGAAGGCCACTAATAATTATTATTGGCAATTCTCTCCAGAATTTCATAAGCTTCAGTGTAAGATTTGGATAACAGGGCTCTGTTTGCTGAAGCATCCACTATTAACCTTGTACTCGGATTCAACCCATTGTAAAAAGTTTCTAATTGAATGCAACAAGGTATACCATGATGAGGACACCTTCTAAGCAATTCTTTGAATCTTTCCCAAGCTTCGTACAAACTCTCATCTTCAAGTTGATGGAAGGAAGTAATCTCATTCCGCAACTTTGTATTTTTTATCGATGGGAAATATTTCATTAGGAATTTATCAGCCAATTCATTCCATGTAGTGATGGAATCAGATGGTAACGAATTTAACCATGCTCTTGCTCGATCTCTTAAGGAATAAGGAAAGAGCCTCAGCCTTAAGGCATCTTGTGTTGCTCCAGCAATATTGAAAGCATCACTTACTTCCAAGAACAATTTAAGATGGAGATGAGGATCTTCATTTGGCAATCCATTGAATTGACCAACTGTTTGTAACATTTGAAACATCACTAGCTTCAACTCAAAATTTGCAGCTTTTACTTCAGGTCTGATGATGCCAGGGTGTACAACTTGAGGAGTTAACACAACATAGTCTCTTATAGCTCTGTCTCTGTCATCAGCCATGTAAATAATATTGTTATTGCCTGGCTGTCTCCCATTAGCATGTTCATTCTGCTCTTCTTGAATGTTGACTGGTTGTAAGGGCCCGTGAGGATTCAAATTCCCCGCATCCTGCAAATTATTCATGCTTGAAATAGTCTTTGAATTCCTTTGTTCTCTTCACAGTCTCCTGACAGTCCTTTCAATCTCAGGATCGAATTGGAATACAACAGATCTGTCTTTGCGCATGCATGTACCGATCTGTAAATAAATAGAATGAATCAAATCAAATTTGGCGCTATCAAGATTTACTTCACACTTCAAAAATAAACAATCAATCTCCGGCAACGGCGCCAAAAACTTGTTGGTTAATTTTATAAGCAATTACTACCAATGCCAATGTGCAAGTATACACAACAAGCAATAAAGTGATGAATAATCAAGATCTCCTCCACAGGGATTGATGTTACTCGAAATGCTAAAGCAATCACAATAGTGCAAATCAACTTAAGACCGAAACAAACAATTGTCAAGTAATTCCTATCATAATTAATAATCGTGAGAGATTTAAATAAAACAATATTGTAATGAAATAAACTAGGTTAAATGTGTCTAAGATTCAATTGAGATTATAGTAGTTGAATGATCAAACTCTCCTAATGGGGTGACTGTTGTTTATCAAGTTAGCACCAGTTGTTACAACAAGTGCTGCAGCACTTGGCAGAATAAATCTGCATCCTCAGCTATCGCATGTTGGAAGTCTCATACCTTTAAATCTATTAACAATGACCAGTTGCTAATATATTTATGGTACGACATTATAACCTTTAATCTTTCCACCCTACAAGGTGAACACCTATGTCTAGTGCGTCACAAATCTTAACTTCAAGTATTGCCCTTATGGGATTCAAGATAACTTAATCCAGGAAACTCGACTTAAGATCAAGTAGTACTCTAATAATATCCGCTAAGACATGCTATTTTGCTGCTTTATCTTAACTGAAGCTATTAAATGGGTGGTCAACCGAAATAATAGTTATATTCATAAAAACTACTAGAGTAAAAGGCTATAGCAATACCATAACATAAAAGAACAGTTAAGAACCCATTGGATTATTGTCACTCAACTACAAGTAAATTTAGTTCATATTCTGAATGAGAAAAATAAACATAAATATATTAATATCGAAATACATCAAAATAATTAAAGGAAGAAGATAAATATAAGTCGAGCACGGTGAAAGACAAATCCAAATAATTATGCACGATTCTCCAATGTTGCCAAAACAACACTCTTCAATTATGATCTTTTTCTTCTTTCCTTGTAATTATTATAATGATAATTCCCTTGCTGCCTTTTTATGTGGTGCATGCCTCCCTTTTATATTGCAAATTAGGGTAAACAAAAGCCCATGAGCGTGCATGCGTTAAATTAGGAAACATGCGCTCTCCCGCGCCTAAGTTTTCTCCCGCATTGCTCCCAGCTTGCTACAGCACGGGTTGCTCTAACATCCGCAACAGCACTGCATTATTCCCGATTGTGCTTTTCTTCTTTTGTGGCCAACTTCTTTCCTCCTCTTGCTCATCTAAATGTCTCGACTAAAATGAATGTTTATGCAAAATGTAACCAAAATGTAATAAAAACACTTATTTGTTCTCTAAGTGATCTTGATTCAAGTCTAGAATTGATGTAATAACACTTATTTCCTAGAGTTATCATACTCCCTAAAGGAGTTTCCTAAGCCTTTCTATAATAAAGTATGCTCTGTGGTCGCCGTCGAAAAGGATCTTCCACAACAGAAACAATATAGGAGACTAGAAAGTCTGTGTTCCCAAAGCTAGGTTATTTGATCAAGAGATACATAGAAAATATTTCTTTGAAAGGTGTGGCACCGTGTTTTTAATAAGTGACAAGTGTGTTGTGTCACATGTAGTTACACGGCAGACTTCATTTGTTATATGATAGTTTTCCACGATTGCTAATTTTGACCAAACTCTTGATAATTATTATAAAAATCCTCTTGCTGTTTTAGAAAAAGATTCGGATACTTGGATAGAAAATAACCCATATGTAGAAATTGTAGAAGTGAGTTGTAAAGTAGATTCCTTAGAGATAATGATATATTGTGTGATGTAATGTAAAGAAGTGATGTAATGTCATCATGCCTCCAAGCGAATATATCAGCTTGAGGTCGCAAGCAATGTATCAGCTCTTACTTAAGTTCTTCTTTAAGTTTCGACCCAATTCTAACTATTTTTCCTAAGTCACTTTGTTCCAAGTTGACTATTTCCAGCTCCTCAACTGGCTTCTGTCTGCCACTCTTGACTTCTACTCGGGTGTCAAGCGAGGTAATTTGCATTGCCTCCTTTGCTGTTGTAGAGTAACAGCTTCGAGTAATTCTCTGGTCTCCTCGTACCACCACAATTACCCCATTCACTCGGTACTGAGAGTCAAGTAATGATTAGAGAGCACTGTCTTACTTACTCTTAGAAAGGGATAGCCTAGAATTATCTGGTAAGGGCTCTCCTTATCGACAACAACAAAATCCAGGATCATGGTCTTTTCTGATGGGGCAGAGCCTATCGTGATGGGTAGCTCGACTACGCTAAAGGGGTTTAGCCTTCCTCCACTGAACCCCGCTAAGGATGTATTGGTGTGATCTATCCTCAAATATACTATTCCCATTTCCTCCAGAGTTGACTTAAACAAGACATCGGCCAAACTTCCAGTATCTACAAAGATTTGGTCAAACTTCTTGCTAGTGATGGTGGCTTCAATGACAAGCGTGTCCTCGTCTAGGTATAACACTTTTTTTTCATCCTCATCCGTCCACATGATCGGCACCTCCTTGGTCCTTGCTCGTTTGGCTGCCGAAGTGTTAAAAAATACTTATTTTCTAGTCATGGCATACCTAGCATAGTTCTTTCTTGATCTATTAGAATCCCCCGCCAACGTTGGGCCCCCAACGATAACTTTGACGATGGGCTACTCGTGGCCCGTATTTCTTGCACTCTTCTCTGCTCCACAAGATGAGTCTGCAATCAGGATAGCTCCATCTATTAATTCATCCAAGTAATGATTCCTCACTAAATCTTCCATCTGATTTTTGAGATCCCTGCATTGGGCCGTGGTATGACCATGGGTGCCATGGAATTCATAAAATCAGTCCCTATCTTGTCTGCTGGCCATTTTTGCTATTAGGGTAGGGTGATACATCAAACCATGATTCTTTATTGCATTGTACACCTCGTCCAGAGGCGTCTTCAAGGAAATGAGTTATTTTGAGCAGGAAGGGGCATCGATGCATTTGGTATGCTAGCTCTCATACTCTGTGGGTGGTGAGTCATCGTGGGATGATCATAAAGATGCATGTACATCTGGTCAAGCCTTCCCCATGAATCTCTGGCTGGTGAACAAAGAGGCTGCATCCCGCTACGCTGATATTGGGTGGCCTCTGATAAGGTTGGTAAGAGGAAACCCGGCCTCTCGCACTGCTACCTGGGGCATGGTGGTCCTTATGCTTAATTGGCCCGCTTCCCGCTGGGACTTTCTTTTCTTTTTTCCCCAACCCCTCCAGTTGGTCCGTCTTAATTCGTGCCGCTTTTTCCTCCTCGATTTCAATGTCCCTCTTGGCCTGCTCATAGGCCGTGGAATATGACTGAACTACTAGACTCTTTATGTTGTACCACAGGCGCCTTATCCTTACTCTTTCATTTAGCCCCGTCAAGGCTTGAGGATAATTGAAGAGTCCAAGATCGAGGACAACACGATGGTATCTTTTGATAAACTCCCAAAGAGTCTCATTTTCTCCTTGCTTCATACTCGTCTGCTCCATCATATCATCTTCCGGTGCCATTGCCCCCCGAAACTGCTCTGCAAATTCCTAGCACATCTGCTCGAATATTCTGATGTTCCTTCGAGGAAGCCTTCGGCACCACTCACATGCTTGTCCTTCTAAAGTCAGCGGGAACACCCTGCATCTCTAGGCTTGGGATAATCCCTACACTCCGGTTATGTCATTTTAACGCTCTATGTGCACCAATGGGTTGGTTTGCCCCACGTATTTATGGTCGGGGAAACAGAAGTCCTTGAGGATAACAACACTCATGATTTCTGCTGAGAGGGGGGATTCACTGTCTAGTATTATTCTCCAACCGGGTGCTCTACTACGCCCCTGTATGTCGTCTATGATCTGCGCTAGTCTCCGCACTTCTTTCTCCAGCTGCAATGCTTGACCAGGATCACGTTCCACCACCTGGTCTCGCTCTTACTCGACATCACGCAGGTGTTTTCGAAGTTCCCTCTCCTCAGCGTTCGCAACCCTATCATTATTACCCGTGTTCTGCCTACTAGGGGATTGATCCCCTCCTTCATGACTTCCTCCCCATAGAGATTGGTCACCGACTCCACCACCAGGCCTCCCAATGGTTCAACCTCTCATCAAGGTGGTCCCTTCACCATTGTTCCTTTTATTAACGTACCCCGGTGTAACTTCGCCACTTCTCATCCCTTCTTTGTGAATTCCTCTTTGTTCATTTCTTAGCTCGTGCAAGGTGGTTGTCATGCATTGCCCTTTCTCGTGCCTCGTTAGCTATCTCTCTCAATGTTATGAACTCGTTGAGCCCCAGATCCCCTAATTGGGCACTACTCCCACCTACGTCCATAGTCACCCCTCTCTTCTTCCCTTCCTTCTCTCTATTAACGGAAGATTTTTGTTAAGCTCCCCACAGACAGTGCTAAAATATTGATACGAGATTCAGTGTCTGCTCGTTCATGACGAGAATCTCTCCTCAACGTTCGAGTTCGCAGTTAACTAGAGAAACTTCACTTTACCCCTTCCAGACAAGCAGAACTATGACGCTTGCTACTTTTCTTCGGCAGACTCCTGTGCACACAAAAATTGGTCAGAGCACGCCAGAGATTTTCCCAACGTAAACCCTCCGACACTCAAGTCAGAAATCTGGGCTTACTTTTGGAAAAACTTTGCCACTAATTTTGTGGCTCTATAATGGTTTCTAAGGCATTGAAAATCTCTATGAATTTTCCTGAGGTTCCAATTAGAATGCCCCCTAGAATTTCTTTTAGTATGATTTTTTAGTGTTTTTGTCCAACCCCTTTACCTTCTTTGATTGCCTCTTTTATAGCCTCCCTGAGAATTCAACCCTCCTTGACTCACGTTCGCCACTTCGCCAGAACCCTCGGAAATGGATGCGTGAATGTAGTGGTTGCAGCTGAGTGGGCTTCGTGCCTGGAGTCTCGGATAATAGTGCATGTCCTGTTTAGCTGCCGTGACTGGGTCCGCTGATTTAGCCCCCAACAAGAAGTGTTCTCAACTCCTAGTAAGGAACATGTTCGTATTATGGTCCCAGCAGAGGGTCTCCTCATAGACGCGGAGAAGACTCTTGCTCTTGGATGTCACATCGCTCCTCGCTTACAAGAGGGATGACTCCTCGTTTGGGTATGGTAGGTCACGCCATAATGTACCCCCAAACATTTGTATTTATTAAAAATATTAAACTTAATTTCTTTGCGTTACTATATTTGAAAGGTTTTTGATAATAAAAAAAAAAAGTACTTGGTGTTCCTATTTAAAAACATAGGGATTTACATGATTATTTTTTTAAATTGTAAGATGTAGGTAATCTTTTTCAAATAAAATGTAATCTTCATATACTTAAAAAAATTACTTAATATATAAGCAAGGCTTGTGCACATAGAATTGTTATCCAAACTATGATGAATACAATGAATTAATATTTCACAACCTCAATTATGTTACTCTCAACTATTCGAATAGATAGTGACATATTCATAATTTTCTTCACTTCAATCACAAATGTTTCAATAATTATTCTCTGACATTTGCCATGATGGGTTTCTTAGACTAACTAGTGAAAAGGCCTAGATAGATGGTGAAATACTAGTTATGCAACCCAAGCGGGGGGGGGGGTGAATTGGAATTCTAAAAAATTATTCAATTTATAATTAAAAACTCAATGCAAATATAAAAAATTTTAGATTTGTTTTGCCTCTCACAATATATAAGATTACACAATGATACCCAATATGTGAATAGATGAAGCAAGAATGTATTTTAAAGCTCTATGAAGATTGTATTCTCGAATATAAGCTTAATGGTCGTGTTGTGATCAACCTCCTTTGAATTTGAATGAGCTTATTTATATCTGGAGCTGAAAAATTAGCCGTTGCAAACTGTCGATCCGAAAACGGTTCGCCGTTAACCATTAATGGTTCACCATTTAGGCTGGTCAAAAGTTACCGTTGGGCCAAATTTCAAATAAACGATTTGCCGTTTAGGATTACCCTTTCGCCGTTAAATTCCAGAGACCTGCAAGATGAATATCAGTTATTCATTTAAAGTAAACGGTTAAGGATTTGCATGAAGTGACTTCTCTGGATATTATCGGTTGACCGTTTGTAATAAACGGTTCGCTGTTTGTCTCCAGTAACCTGCAAAACAATTTAGCCTTAACCGGTTTTGTTAATCAGTGATTCTGGATGTTATTGGTTGATCGTTTGTAATAAACGGTTCGCCGTTTGTTTCCAGTAACCTACAAAATAATTTAGCCTTAATCGGTTTTGTTAATCAGTGATTCTGGATGTTATCGGTTGATCGTTTGTAATAAACGGTTCGCCGTTTGTTTCCAGTAACCTGCAAAACAATTTAGCCTTAACCGGTTTTGTTAATCAGTGATTCTGGATGTTATCGGTTAACCGTTTAAATAAATGGTTCACCGTTAAGTTCCAGTAGCCTTCCCATCTTTTGTGTTTTCCGTTTTTCATAAACGGTTAAAGCTTTAGGCAATATGTTGCTCTCTGGTATTAATCGGTTAACCGTTTAAAGAAAAATGGTTTACTGTTTATTTCCAGAATTACATTTTAAACCAAATTTTGCACAGAATCTTTTTCTAATTTGAAAGTCTATTTTTTATGAAAAATGAATGGAATGATTATTAAGGCTTTCATTTATTAAGGAATAGCTCCAACATTTTTATCAAAAAAATATTTAAAGTTTGTTATCATCAAAATCAATATTATTAACATATTCATGTTAACAGTCTCCCCCTTTTTTATGATGACAAACTTCATTCAATATTTAGCTCCCCCTTAATATGTGCTCCCCCTAAATGTATGGCCAAATTTAGAAATGTCCAAAGATTTTTGCTCAAGAAAACATTTTTAAATTCATTCTAAATCTCCCCAATTATCTCCCCCTTCATCATCAAAAAGAAAATTTTGGTAGATCCGTTAAAGAAGTTACCCGGTTTTGGCGAGCGAAAATTTTGGCAGAGTTTCCCCTTAAAAATGAGCAAAACCACTAATACAAAAGGAGATTAAAACACTTCCAAAATAGATTAACACCAACTTCATCTTTCAACAACCCAACAACACCATGAACAAACAAACCAACACTTCAATATCCAATAAACCATAAATTTCATCAACCAATAACCAAGTCATCCAATCAGCAAGAACATCACAAACATATGTCATCAAAATCCAGAAAGAGCATATAGAGGGAACAATGTATATAAAAATATAAATGGCAACATGCAAACAACAAAATATGAAATGTATGTGCGAAAACAGAACCCAGAAACTATGGAGGTGGAGAAGATGTGCTCCCCGGATCATAGCCGAAATAGCAGAGAAGAGTGCGCTGTCCAGTGATAAGCTCAAGCTACTGATCAATGCTCTGCTGTTGGAAGGTCTGAAAGTCAGAACGTAGCTGTTGGTGGTCACGGGAAACAGTGTCCAACCGATCAAGAATCAGCCGCTGGCGCTCCGAAATTCGGTGAACATCAGCAATCAACTGCTGTACAACGTCTGAAGCAGGGGGCTGAACTGGAGCTGGAGACCCATAGAGGCAGATGGTTGCTCAGGAACAGCAGATGGCTCAGGAGCAGGAGGCGGCTCGGAAGAGGAGGGAATGTCAGCATCCATCGCACGCTCCTCAGAGTCAGAGTCAGCTGGAGGCCGAGGGACAAAACGGCGACGCGGAGGATGATGATGAGCTCCTAATCTAAAGTCAGAAAGCTGATCGGGAGGATAGATATCATTGAGCATCCGATTGTCCTCTGGAGCAATCAAGGTATCCCAGTTTTTGGAGTTGCTTGTCTTTATCCACTCTCCATTCTTCCTAGAAAAACCGATACTAGTCATGGCCTCGGGACCAATCCGTCTAGTCTCCATATGTCCAGTATCAAGAAGAGGCACCTCAAAGCGACGCAGTATCTTAATAATTATACTGCCATAAGGAAGCAAGCGGTGATTGACCGCGGGAGTGCTCAACATGTGCCACACAATAACATATCCGAGGTTAATGGGACAGTCTGTAAGTAGGCTATCTAGTAAGCCAATGTCCAACCTCGTAACCCCATCCGAGTGACCCTTTCTAGGTGTCACTATGTGCTGTAAAATAGTGTGAAGAATGCGAACTTGGAGGGGTAAAAGTTGAGACCGAAAAGGAAGCAAACAAATCTCATCAGACAAGTCTCGACGACGACATATATTGCGGACACCATCAGTATGACAAAAACTGTCAAAGAAAAGGGCTTTCCTAGAGGTGTATATATCATGCCCCTCACTAGAGATACCAAGAAAGTCAGCTAGATCCGCATCATCAAACTCTATTGGCACACGGCTGACTTGAGTGACTATCCTATTTGGGCGAGTATCAGAGATTTCCATGTTTGAATAAAAGACTCGAACTAAATTTGGATAAACTCGGTCATCAAGGTTAATGGCAGGCTCCCAAGGCTGAAGCATATCCCGAATGCTTCTACCACATACAACTAAGTTACGAAAATCATCAATGTCAACAAAGAAGGAGTCAAGTACCTTTCGACCATCAAAGCGTTCTTCGAACCGCTTGGCCAAGGAAGGTGTGGGGAAGTGAATGCTTGCAAATTCAGAGACTTCCCGTGGTGGTAAAGGATTCCTTGGAGGCACGGATTTTCGCCGGAGATTTCTCCGAGTGGGTTCAGCCATGGAGAAACACAATGGAGTGTGAAAAATGCGGGAGAGATGTGATGAGAAGAAAATGAATCGATGATTTACTAAAGAATGAATAGAGGATGTGAGTTGGATGCTCAATTTGGTTGAAGAAGGGAAAGAATCGGATTAAAAAATAAGAAACCCGACCCGCGGCAATTAGGGTTTAGATTTGGGATTTTTGAATTTTGGGCTTGATTTGAAGTTTTGAATCGGTGAAATTACTCTAAAGGTGATAAGAAATGATTTTGAAGGTTTGATCTGGCAAGAAAAGCAAGAAAAATGAGGGTTTTGAAGGCAGAGAAACCTTCGGCTGCGCAACAATGGCCGAAACGGTGAAAGGGTAGCTGGAGAAGGAGAAGAAAAACCTTTGAACAGTTTTATAATCACGAAAATGGTTAACCGTTTATTTAAACGGTTAAGGGGTAACTTCCAGAGGCTAAAGAAAGGGAAACGGTGAAAGTTTAAGTGCTTAACGGCTAAGGAGTAACTGTTAGAGGACTCTCTATTTTCAAACGGTTCACCGATTGTAGCAAACAGTGAAAGAGTAAACGGACAGACACATAATCTCGTTTCTGGAATAAAATGGATCACCGTTTATTGGAAACGGTTATCCGTTTATTTTATCTGTAATTTTGCACATTTGATTTAATTTTTGGCCAGCAAATAATATATTTCAAGATCATTTAATTGATCTGAAAATATTTTATGAGCCATTTTAATGCATGATTCATGAACGTGTTTTCAACCAATTTAATTCATATAATCAAGAATTAACAAGGCAAATTCATCATTTGACTATCAAGCTCAAGCATTACATAAATATTTGATCACAACTAAGTCAATCAATTCAGTACACTCAATAGCATGAATAGAGACATTAATGCGAAAATTTCATCATCCCAAGTTCATGCCGAATTTTTGAAAATTGTTCTTCGCAAAGTGGTTTTGTGAAAATATAGGCAAGTTGTTTTTCCGTAGAAATAAACTCTAATGCAATATCTCCTTTTTGAACATGATCTCTCAAGAAGTGATGTCTAATTTCTATATGCTTGGTTCTAGAGTGTTGAATGGGATTCTTTGAAAGATTTATAGCACTAGTATTATCACACTTAATAGGAATTTGTTCAAGATTAATGCCATAATCTCTAAGTGTTTGTTTAATCCAAAGTGCTTGTGCACAACAACTTCCGGCAGCTATATATTCAGCCTCGGTAGTTGAAAGTGCAACATAATTTTATTTCTTACTAAACCTTGAAACAAGTGAGTGTTCTAGAATATAGCAAGTTCCACTAGTGCTTTTCCTATCAACTTTATAACCAGCAAAATCCACATCCGAATAGCATGTTAAATCTATATGAGTTCCTCTAGGATACCAAAGACCAATATCTATGGTTCCACTCAAATAAAGAAAAATTCTTTTAACAACAAGCAAATGAGATTCCTTGGGACATGATTGAAATTTTGCACACAAACATACACTAAACATGATATCAGGTCTACTTGTAGTCAAATAAAGTAAAGATCCGATCATACCTTAATACATTTTTATATCCACTTCTTTGCCCTTTTCATCTTTGTCGAGCTTGATGGTAGTACTCATAGGAGTGCTTTTTGTTGTTCCATTATCATATCCAAATCTTTTGAGTAGATCTTTCACATACTTGGCTTGGTTTATGAAAATTCCTTCCTCGTTTTGTTTGATTTGAAGTCTAATGAAGTACTTCAACTCTCCCATCATACTCATCTCAAATTCTTGGCTCATACGTGATGAAAAATCTTTACACAACAACTCATTAGTAGAACCAAAAATAATATCATCAACATAAATTTGAACAATAAGTATGTCTTGGTTCTTATGCTTAACAAAAAGAGTTGTGTCCATTTTTCCCATCGAAAAGTCGTTATCCAACAAGAAGTTTTTAAGCCTATCATACCAAGCTCTAGGTGCTTGTTTTAAACCATACAAGGCCTTGGATAACCTATACACATGATCTGGAAATTTTTCATTTTCAAAACCAGGAGGTTGTTTCACATAAACTTCCTCCATAATATATCCATTTAAGAAAGCACTCTTGATATCCATTTGATATAAAATAAAATCCTTATGACATGCATATGCTAACAACATCCTAATGGATTCTAGCCTTGCTACAGGTGTAAAAGTTTCATCAAAATCAATTCCTTCTTCTTGGTTGTAACCTTGAGCCACTAATCTAGCTTTATTTCTTACAACCACCCCGGATTCATCCATCTTATTTCTAAATACCCATTTAGTGCCTGTGACAGATTGATGTTCCGGTTTAAGAACTAATTCCCACACATTGTTTCTTTCAAATTGATTTAACTCCTCTTGCATTGTCATAATCCAAGATTCATCATTTTCCGCATCCGCAAAGGATTTGGGTTCAATTTGAGAGATAAATGCATTATGCTCACAAGTATTCTTAAGAGATGATCTAGTTGTAACACCTCGTGAGGGATCTCCTAAAATTACATCTTTAGGATGAGAAGAGACATACCTCCACTCCTTAGGGAGTGTTTGAGAAATACCTTCTTGTTGCTCCAGCTCCATATTGGTTTGTTCTTCTTGTCTATCCTCTTGATTTTCTTGTGGTGCATTTTCTTGAACCTCTTTTGATGATTCTTCTTGTAAGTCTCCATCTGCATCATCATTAGCAACTCCTTTCTCCGCAGAGGAGGGGTTAGACTCATTAAACGTAACATGCATGGATTCTTCCACAACTAAGGTTCTTTTATTATAAACTCTATAAGCTTTGCTTGAGTTTGAATACCCAAGAAAGATGCCAACATCAGATTTTGGATCAAATTTATCAAGATTATCTTTTGTGTTTAAGATAAAACATTTGCATCCAAAACATTTGAAATAACCAATGTTGGGTTTTTTATCTTTCCAAAGCTTATAGGGAGTTTTATTAAGATGAGGTCTAATCAACACCCGATTTAAAACATAGCAAGCGGTGTTGACGGCTTCGGCCCAAAAATATTTAGGTAATGAATTTTCATTTAACATGGTCCTAGCCATTTCTTGAATAGACCTATTCTTTCTCTCAACAACTCCATTTTGTTGTGGAGTCCTAGGTGATGAAAATTGATGCTTAATGCCAAGATTATTGCAAAAGTTCTCAAATGCATAATTTTCAAATTCTCCTTCATGATCACTCCTAATGCATATAATATCACGCCCTTTTTCATTTTGTAATTTCTTATAAAGCACTTTAAAAGCATCAAGAGCGTCATCCTTATTGACTAAGAATAATACCCATGTATATCTAGAATAATCATCCACTATCACAAATGCATAATATTTGCCATTTAGACTAGCATATCTAGATGGTCCAAATAGATCTATGTGAAGAAGTTCAAGTGGTTTTGAAGTAGAGATATGGTTTTTGTTTTTGAAAGAGGTTTTGATTTGTTTTCCAAATTGACAAGCTTCACAAATCTTATCCTTTTGAAAACCAATTTTCGGAAGACCTTTAACTAAATCATTTTTTGAAATTTTCAAAATCAAATCCATACTTGCATGTCCTAATATTCTATGCCATAGCCAACTATCATCATGTAATGTGGAAAAACAATTATCAAGAGTAGATGCACATTCTATGTCAATGATATAAACATTACCACATTTATTACCAACAAACAAGGTTTTGCCATCACATGAGTTCTCAATAACACAACTAAATTTATCAAAGATAACTTTATAACCTTTGTCACATAATTGACTAATGCTAATTAAGTTATGTTTCAAGTTCTCAACCAAACATACATTCTCAATTAGAGTTGAAGAGACTTTACCAACATTTCTAATTCCAAGAATTTTTCCTTTTGAGTTGTCTCCAAAAGATACGTCTCCACCATTTTCAGTTTTGGTGAAGCTTGAGAACCATGCATAGTTTCCGGTCATGTGCCTTGAACAATCGCTGTCCAAGTACCATTTATTTTTCTTCTTTTTTAAGCCTTACAAAGAAAATCTCAAGTTTTAGGTACCCAAAGTTTTTTGGGTCCTTGAGAGTTAGCAATGGTTCCTTTTGGAACCCAAATACATTTGACACCATAATATGCATTCCTTTTCATGGGACATCTATAT
Source organism: Citrus sinensis (assembly GCF_022201045.2). NCBI lineage: Eukaryota > Viridiplantae > Streptophyta > Magnoliopsida > Sapindales > Rutaceae > Citrus > Citrus sinensis. The sequence goes on from NC_068560.1 coordinate 20,650,764, forward strand.
TTCATATGACCATTTTGATTACAATAATGACAGACAATCTTATGATCATTTGTGGAGGTAGCTTTAACAAAATAATTCTTATAATACTTTTGCTTCAAGTTAGGGTTATATCCAAGTCTTCCTTTATCAAAAACACATTTTTGTGAGTTAAGCATATTATCCAACATCTTTTGCCCATTTGTAAATTTCAAAACAATTTCATTTAACTCATTACTCTTTTTCTTGAGCACTTCATTTTCATTTTTCAAATCATCTATGTGTGATTATAAATGCTCATGTGAGATACTAGGTTTCTCATTTGATAATGCAAGTTCATCATGTAATATTTTGTTCTCTACTTCTAGGCATGCAATTTTTGCATTTAAAGATTCATTTTCATTTTTAAATTTCACCATTTCCTTTTTAAGACATACATTCTTTTTACCAATCTTCATCAACTCATTATGCAAATCTTTAAAAGCATCATACAATTCATCATAGGTGGGATCATTTACCTCATTGAGATTATCATCCTCTCCTATTGCCATAAGCGCTAGGTTTTGATACTTCTTGCAACCCTTCTTCATCACTTGAATCTTCCTCGCTATCATCCCATGTTGCAACCATGGCTTTCTTCTTGAGTTTGTTGATAAGTGGGCACTCCGATCTTATATGGCCAGGCTTCTTGCACTCATAGCATGTGATTACCTCTTTCTTCTCCCTTTGGTTCTTGAAGTTTCTGAATTTTCTTCGCTCTCCAATTTTCTTGAAAAACTTTCTGAACCTCCTTGCTAGCATGGCCAACTCTTCATCATCCGGTTCACTACCTCCATCACTCTCATATTTTGAAGCTTTGAGAGCAATACTTTTCTTCTTCTCCTCATCTCCTTTTTCTGCTGCCAAGTCTTCTTCATATGAAATGAGAGAACCAATTAAATCATCAATAGGTAAAGTATTTAAATTTTTAGCCTCTTCAATGGCGGTTCTTTTAGGTCTCCATTCTTTTGGAAGTGACCTAATGATTTTCTTAACTTTCTCACTATTTGAGAAGGTCTTCCCTAAGGCACCTAGGGTATTCACTATGTCTGTGAATCTAGTATACATAGAATACACATTTTCATTTTGTTCCATTTGGAACAACTCATATTGGCGAGTGTATCTACTAATTTTAGACTCTTTAACTTGATTTGTCCCTTCATAGACAACTTCAAGTTTATTCCATATTTCTTGTGCACTTTCACAACTAGATACTCTATGGAATTATTTCTTATCAAGGGCACAAAACAAAGCATTCATAGCCTTGGAGTTTAGAGACATTTTTCTCTTTTCTAACTTACTCCATTGACTTGATGGTTTAGGAACATCATCTCCTACTTCATCTTTAAACTTATGCATGAAAGGACCATCACAAACAACTTCCCAAATTTCATAATCTAAGACTTGCAAATATATTCTCATTCTAGTTTTCCAATAAGCATAGTCATTGCCATCAAAGAACGGTGGTCTAGTTGTAGATTGCCCTTCTCTAAAGGTTGAGTCATTTAGGGTTGCCATGTATCTTTTACTCTAGACGATTAAGTCCTAACAAGAGAACCTTGCTCTAATACCAAATGAAATACTAGTTATGCAACCCAAGAGGGGGGGTGAATTGGAATTCTAAAAAATTATTCAATTTATAATTAAAAACTCAATGCAAATATGAAACAAATTCAAAGCAATAACAAATGAATTAACCACAACAAAAAGGATAAAGGAAGAGAGATTCAAACATTGAGATTTTTACGTGGTTCGGCCAACCTTGCCTACGTCCACGCCTCCAAGCTTTCCGAGCTTAAGGATTCCACTAAGCAAGCCTTCAAGGCTTCAAATGCTTACACTTGACTTCCAAGGTGTCAATAACCTTTACAACAAGAGATTATCCCAATCTCTTTAACCCAAGTGTATCCCAACAATTACAATCACTCAAAACAAAAGATTTCAGATTTGTTTTGCCTCTCACAATATATAAGATTACACAATGATACCCAATGTGTGAATAGATGAAGCAAGAATGTATTTTAAAGCTCTATGAAAATTGTATTCTCGAATATAAGCTTAATGGTCGTGTTGTGATCAACCTCCTTTGAATTTGAATGAGCTTATTTATATCTGGAGCTGAAAAATTAGTCGTTGCAAACTGTCGGTCCGAAAACGGTTCGCCGTTAACCATTAACGATTCACCGTTTAGGCTGGTCAAAAGTTACCGTTGGGCCAAATTTCAAATAAACGGTTTGCCGTTTAGGATTACCCTTTCGCCGTTAAATTCCAGAGACCTGCAAGATGAATATCAGTCATCCGTTTAAAGTAAACGGTTAAGGATTTGCATGAAGTGACTTCTCTGGATATTATCGGTTGACCGTTTGTATAAACGGTTCGCCGTTTGTTTCCAGTAACCTGCAAAATAATTTAGTCTTAACCGGTTTTGTTAATCAGTGATTCTAGATGTTATCGGTTGACCGTTTGTAATAAACGGTTTGCCGTTTGTTTCCAGTAACCTGCAAAACAATTTAGCCTTAACCGGTTTTGTTAATCAGTGATTATGGATGTTATCGGTTAACCGTTTAAATAAACGGTTGACCGTTAAGTTCCAGTAGCCTTCCCATCTTTTGTGTTTTCCGTTTTTCATAAACAGTTAGAGCTTTAGGCAATATGTTGCTCTCTGGTATTAATCGGTTAACCGTTTAAAGGAAAACGGTTTACCGTTTATTTCCGGAATTACATTTTAAACCAAATTTTGCAGAGAATCTTGTTCTAATTTGAAAGTCCATTTTTTATGAAAAATGAATGGAATGATTATTAAGGCTTTCGTTTATTAAGGAATAGCTCCAACATTTTTATCAAAAAAATATTTAAAGTTTGTTATCATCAAAATCAATATTATTAACATATTCATGTTAACAGATGGCGTATGAACTAATCAACATATATTATGATTAGGTACATTATTGCTGCCAATTTAAAGTTGAAATATAACATTTTAGCTATCAATTTTGACAATTTAATATGCAAGTTTACAACTCTATATTGTCTTTGTACACTTTGTAATAATATCAATAGAATTGTAAGTGTATACATCAGAGGTATTATATTAGTCATTCAACAAATAAATAATGTTATAACATATGTGTATTTATTTTGAGAGACGACATACAAATGGTGGATATATAAATTTAATTAGATGTATTATACATACATCTGTTACTTGTATTACATTTGATGTATTCTAGAACTTCTCGTATTTGAATTTATCTATTGTCACTTTTTTCTTCCACCTTGAAACAATTGAAAACCTTAAGTCTTCATAGCACAACATTATTTTCATTATTATTTATATTGATTCATTTTTTTTTGGTTCTTACACTATTATACCCTATAATTGCAGTCAAAATTTTGAAATGAATACAGTTACAATACTAACAATTGAAAGCCTTAAGTCTTCATAGCACAACATTATTTTTATTATTATTTATATTGATTCATTTTGTTTTTGTTCTTACACTATTATACCCTATAATTGCGGTCAAAATTTTGAAATGAATACAGTTACAATACTAATATATATATAAAATAGCACATAAATATAAATAATTAAAAAATAAATGTAATAATGAAATAACATATATATGTTATGCAAATTATTTTTAATATTAAGTTGTTATCAGTATGACAGATTTTTTTTTAAAAATTAATTAATCTAAAAATTAATTTTAAAATTTATGCTAATATACACATAATATTAAAAAAATAAAATAGGAAATATTGTAAACAAAATACATAATATAAATATTGTAATTTGATTAAAATTTGAATACATTTATTTTAATAATATTAATCTATGAAACAAATGCAAATATTCTTGGATTATTAATATTAAAATAAATGCATCTAAAATTGGAAATAAATTATAAAATTTATTTATAATATTAAAGAATCTGATGGATCATTATTAAAATTATTTTAATAATATGTTTTAATATTATATATATTCATTATAGAGTTTTATTTAAAGCTAATTTTTGGGTTATTGTTATTGAAGGGTATATTTGTAAAAAAGAGATTTAAGTGATGATCTAGAAAACCAAGAGAATTTATGTTATTATTTACGAAAGCCTTAAGGGTGTGAGTGATTTTTTTTATTAGTTAAATAATTAATATCTTGCATTATTTTGAGTAGATAATAGTAGAGCTGGGTCCCATGCCCAAGCCAATTGGCTCATTGTGTATTATATAATTCAACAATTGGTTTTTGTTGAGATATTACTAGTAGCGCGTCGCGGTTTCCAACCAAGATTGGAGAAGAGATCTTAGTTACCTTTTGTGTAATCTTTGCTAAATATTAAAATAAATATTGTAATATTAACGTTTTAAAACAATTTCAATATTTAAAAAAATATTTTAATATTTTAATTTTAATATTTCAATTTGTTAAACATATCCTATTATATCTAAGGTAAAATTTATAATAAATAGAAACATAATATAATAATAAATATATGAGAATTTAAATTATTTTTAATATTATATGAAATAATATTTAATATTATTAATTTGTGAGATATATTTTATTAATTGTAAAATTTATTTAACCCAAAGATTTACTCAAAATCTTTGTAATAAATACAAATTTATTATTTACTTTATCTAAATGAATATAATATTTTATATGTTTAAAAATATTTTAATATTATTTGTCTAGTCAAATTAAATTATTTATATTATATTTTAATTAATTTAAAGATATTAAAGTCCAATTCTTTTAGTTACTATATTTAAAAAGTTTTATGATAAAAAAGGTATTTGGTGTTCTTTTTTAAAAACTTAGAGATTTAAATAACTATTTTCTTAAAATTTTAGGATGTAGCCGATCTTATTTAAATAAAATATAATCTTCACATACTTCCAAAATCTAATTAACATATATAATCAGGGTCCAGCTATGGTGCTACAGTTGTATGGTACCACAACTGGATCCAGCCTTTGGATCCAATTTTGGTGACAACTGTGGGCTAGATCCAATGGTTGGATCCAATTGTGGTACCATACAATTGTGGTCTCATAGCTTTGCCCATATAATCAAGGCCTGTGAATATAGAATTGTTATCCAAATTATGATGTATACAAAGAATTAATATTTCACAATCTAAGTTACGTTACTCTCAATTGCTCGGATCGATAGTGACGTGTTCATAATTCTCTTCACTTTAGATAATTATTCTCTAACATTTGCCATGATGGATTTCTTGGATTAACTAGTCAAAAGGCCTGGATAGATGGCGTATGAACTAATCAACATATTTTACAATTAGGTACATTAGTGCTGCCAATTTTAAGTTGAAATATAACATTTTACCTGTCAATTTTGACAATTTAATATGCAAGTTTACAACTCTATATTGTCTTTGTACACTTTGTAATAATATCAATAAAATTGTAAGTGCATACATCAGAGATATTATATTAGTCATTCAACAAGTAAATAATATTTATAATATATTTTTATTTATTTTGAGAGACCACATAAAAATGGTGGATGTATAAAATTTAATTAGATGTATTATACATACACCGGTTACTTGTATTATATTTGATGTATTCTAGAACTTCTCGTGTTTGAATTTATCTATTGTCACTTTTTTCTTCCACCTTGAAACAACTGAAAGTCTTAAGTCTTCATAGCACAACATTATTTTTATTATTATTTATATTGATTCAATTCTAAAACTTGAACATAGACCTTTCTTAGTATAGTCTATTTAAAGTTCAGCTCGAAAATCTGCTCCAAAAAGATAGAGAGAGTTACTCATAATTTTTATAATTTCTGTAAAAGTTTACAACTACTGCCACTCAAATTTTAGTGCTAGCAGCCATGGGCATTCTTGTTTTATCTCAAACAAGTGCTGTAGCTGCAATTTTAATCACCCTTTTAATCATTCTATACACGTCGTTTCTAGTTTCAAGAAATTTGCTTAGAAAATGCATAGGCAAGAAGAGAAGGGGAGCACCAGAAGCAGGTGGAGCTTGGCCAGTGATTGGCCATCTACACCTCTTACGAGGGCCAGAACCTCCTTACAGGGTGTTCGGCAGAATGGCTGACAAGTATGGACCAATCTTTAATATCAGGATAGGCAAAAATCCAGCTTTAATCGTGAGTAATTGGGAGATTGCTAAAGAGTGTCTCACAACACATGACAAAGTCTTTGCCAACCGTCCGAAAACTCTAGCTATGGAGATTTTAGGCTACAATTTTTCCATGTTTGTCTTCAGCCCATATGGCTCCTACTGGCGCGAGACACGCAAGATAGCCACACTTGAGCTTCTCGCAAACCATCGGCTCGAGAAGCTCAAGCACGTACGAGAATACGAGGTGAAGACATGTTTGAAGGAGTTATATGAGTTATGGCACAACAACAAAAGCACTAATAAGATGTTGCTGGTAGAGATGAAGAAATGGTTTGCGGACATCCTCCGTAATGTGGTTTTAAGAATGATTGTTGGAAAGGAGTGCAATTCAGTGGATAGTGAAAAATGGAAAGAGCTACTGACGAGATTTTTTGAAATGAGTGGTAAGTTTGTGGTGTCAGATGCCCTACCGTTTTTGAGACGGTTGGATATAGGGGGTGATGAGAGGTCAATGAAGAAGATTGCAAAAGAATTAGACGTTGTTGTTCAAGGATGGTTAGAAGAGCACAAGAGGAAGAGAGACTCTCAGGAGATTAAAAAAGAAGAAGATTTTATGGATGTCATGCTTTCGATTCTAGGTGATGCAGAGCAATATTTGGGTCGTGATGTTGATATAATCAATAAAGCTATTTGTTTGGTAAGCCTTTCCTAACCGACATTTTTTTTTAATTTTAATTATAGTCTGAGCACGACTTAATCACCTCTGCATTCTCTGCATCCACATGAGTGGATTATTCGAACTTAGAACTACTTTATCATGTTTTACTATTTTATATTTTTATTTTTAATGTAGACGCACTAGTAAGGTGAACTAATCCTAAACCTTAACAAAGTTGTTTCTTACCAATAGAACTAGACCTTACCTTAGACCTCTTCTTTTCACACAAGAAGTTTTACTAATTTGTACATAACATTTAACATAATATTCTATCTTTTTTAAAAGAGTTTACGGTCATAGTCATTAAAATTGTTGTACACATCATTCTTCAAGATGAGATTAACAAACAAGTGCAATTAATAAATTTGTAATATGTGAATTGATAATTTTTTAGTTATTTTATTTCCACATCGAAAGGAAAAAAAAAGGTGAATTAAATTGTCGATGAAATCATCATCCATTCATTATGTATCGTATTAATCAATTTGGACCTATGTTTGTTAATAAGTCATTGGTAATGTATTGGTAGATTTGACAGGGTGCATTGAATCCAATTCTACTAGTAAAATTCAAAAGGTGCAAAAAAAAAAAGGTGTTTAAGTCGAATTTTATTAAGTTCCATTGTGAATAATTGTAACATAAGAAAGCAAAACAACACCTTACACACTATCAATTTTGCAGGCTCTTATCTTGGGAGCAACAGACACCACAAAAATAACACTGACATGGGTTATGTCTTTGCTTCTCAATCATCGTGATATTCTAAACAAGGCTCAAAATGAACTCGATATTCAGGTGGGTACAAAAAGGCAAGTGAATGCAGAAGATATAAAAAATTTAGTTTACTTGCAAGCCATTCTCAAAGAAGCAATGCGTTTGTATCCTGCTGTGCCATTCTTATTTCCTCATGAGTCTATGGAAGAGTGCACAGTTAATGGTTACCATGTCCCTGCTGGCACACAACTTTTTATCAATGCATGGAAAATTCAACATGATGCAAGTGTCTGGGAAGAGCCATCTAAGTTTCAGCCAGAAAGATTTTTGACAAGGCACAAGGATATTGATGTTAAGGGACAAAATTTTGAATTGTTACCTTTTGGTAGTGGTAGAAGAATGTGTCCTGGAGTGTCATTTGCCCTCCAAGTTATGCAATTTACACTTGCTTCTCTACTTCAGGGATTTGATTTTGCAACCCCATCTAATGAACCGGTGGACATGGGTGAAAGATTAGGGTTGACCATGGAGAAATCTCAACCATTTGAAGTACTTGTTACTCCACGTCTTTCTGCTGCCTTCTATGGTTAAATTGATTATATATACATGGATTGAACAATAAATAAGTAACAAGTGTGTGGTGTCACATGTAGTGAGTTGTAAAGTCAATTCCTTAGAGATAAGGATGTACTGTGTGATGCAATATAAAGAAGTGATGAGTCATAAAGTAGATTCCCTATAGATAAGATGTAATGATTGAAATAATAAAAGGAGATTCCTTTAGTGCCTATAAAAGGAATTCCCTAAGAGTGTGTTGGATCATTGAGTCCTGGAGTCTTATAATATAGAGTTGTAGTAAGAATACTTGGATGAAACCTTGTATTCTCTCTTCCAGTAATAAAACCATCCTTTGTATTTTTTGTCTTTATAACTTGGTATCAGAGCCAATACTCTGTTGGTTAATTTTTATAAGCAATTACTACCAATGCCAATGTGCAAGTATACACAGCAAGTAATAAAGTGATGAGTATTCAAGATCGTCTCCACAGGGATTGATGTTACTCGAAATGCTAAAGCAATCACAATAGTGCAAATCAACTTAAGACCGAAACAACAATTGTCAAGTAATTCCTATCGTAATTAATTATCGCGAGAGATTTAAATAAAACAATACTGTAATGAAATAAACTAGGTTAAATGTGTCTAAGATTCAATTGAGATTATAGTAGTTGAATAATCAAACTCTCCTAATGGGGTGACTGTTGTTTATCAAGTTAGCACCAATTGTTACAACAACTGCTGCAACACTGGGCAGAATAAATATGCATCCTCAGCTATCGCATGTTGGAAGTCTCATACCTTTAAATCTATTAACAATGACCAGTTGCTAATATATTTATGGTACAACATTATAACCTTTAATCTCTCCACCCTACAAGGTGAACACCTATGTCTAGTGCGTCACAAATCTTAATTTCAAGTATTGCCCTTATGGGATTCAAGATAACTTAATCCAGGAAACTCGACTTAAGATCAAGTAGTACTCTAATAATATCCGCTAAGACATGCCCTTTTGCTGCTCTATTTTAACTGAAGCTATTAAATGGGTGGTCAACCGAAATAACAATTATATTCATAGAACCTACTAGAGTAAAATGCTACAACAATACCATAACAACATATAAGAACAGCCAAGAACCCATTGGATTATTTGTCACTCAACTACAAGTAAATTTAGTTCATATTTTGAATGAGAAAAATAAACATTAATATATTAATCTCGGAATACATAAAAACAATTAAAGGAAGAAGATAAATATAAGTTGAGCACAGTGAAAGACAAATCCAAATAATTCTGCACGATTCTCCATTTCATCTTCAGAGGCTGAAGGTGTTCCCATTTTTGCTTTACCCTTGTCCTTTCCCTTGCTCGCAAGGACTGGAATAGACGGTTCCTCTTCAAGGTCTTCCTCATCCTCTTCGTGAATAATGTGCTTTTTCTTGGTTTTGGACTGGGGTGGGATGGTTGGTTCCTCACGTTCTTTCTCCGAATTGTCCTCTGCCTCTGTGGGTGAGCTATCAGTCTCAAACTTGTCACCTTCGTCATCAGGTGGGTCAGATGGTTTAGTATTTTCTGATTCGACCTCTGCTTGTGGTTCAGTTGCAGCTTCTTCTGCTGGTTCATCTGTGGCAGTGGCTTCTTCACTGGTTTCTGCTGGAGCACCTGTGGTGTTGGTATCAAAATTATACTGCTGGAGCAGTTAATCAGGGAAGTTCTGGTGCGTGCGTTTCATGTACAGAGCAAATTGGTGTAGTTGGTTGTCCAAGTGCTGTAGATAACTCCAAAACTAATCATTTTCTCTCTGCTGAGCTTCTGCACATTGAGTTATACTGGTGCTGAGTGCCTGGATGGTCTGTTCTAAGCCAATAGCTCGTCTTGCTCTTGTTACAACAGCTAGTTCAGTGGTTGTTCCAGCACTCTCACCAACAACTCTCTCAATGGTACGTGTTGTAAAGGCACCATCAATATTGACATGGTCATCTCTGGCGTCAAGACGAACACCGGAAACTACACAAATGTTAGAGTGAAAGTTTTGCTTGCATAGTATATGGAATGAAAAACCTTATCCTTTCTTTGCCCTAATACTCCTCCCACAGAATGATCACTAACATCACACATCAATTCAAATGGTAAAGTCCAGTATGGGGATATAACTACTGGAGCAGTGATCAGAGCTTTCTTTAATTCTCCAAATGCTTGAAGGCAATCTTTGTCAAAGTGAAAAGGTTTGTTATGTTCCAGCAATGAGCATAGTGGTTTAGCTACTTTGGAAAAATCCTTGATGAATCTTCTGTAGAATCCAGCATGACCCAAAAAACTCCTAATACCCTTTACTGAAGTTGGAGGTGGCAGTTTATCTATTACCTCTATCTTGGCTTTGTCTACCTCAATGTCATTCTTGGATACCTTGTGACCCAACAATATTCCTTATTGCACCATGAAATGGCACTTTTCCCAATTGAGTACTAAGTTGGTCATCTCACATCTTTTAAGAACTTCTTCCAAGTTGTGTAAACAATCATTGTATGTTTCTCCAAAAACTGAGAAGTCATCCATGAAAACTTCTAAAGTCTGCTCTACCATATCAAAGAATATAGACATTATGCATCTCTGAAAAGTTGTTGGAGCATTATATAACCCAAATGGCATTCTTCTGAAGGTAAATGTTCCATAAGGACAAGTAAATGTAGTATTCTCATGATCATCTGAAGTTATAACCATCTGGTTGTAGCTTGAATACCTATCTAAGAAACAATAGTACTATTTTCCAGCAAGTCTGTCCAACATCTGATCTATGAATGAAAGTGGGAAATAGTCTTTCCTTGTGGCTTTGTTGAGCTTCCTGTAATCCATACATACTCTCCATCCAGTCACTGTCCTTGTAGGAATAAGTTTATTCTTCTCATTAGTTATTGCTGTTATCCCTCATTTCTTTGGAACACATTGAACTGGGCTCACCCATGAACTGTCTAATATTTGGTATATGATTCCAGCATCCAACCATTTGATGATTTCCTTCTTCACCACCTCTTTCATAATAGGGTTCAACCTTCTCTGGTGCTCCACCGAATTGCTGGAGCAATCTTCAACAGGATTTTATGCATGCATATTGATGGGCTTATCCTCTTTATATTTGCCATCGTCCATCCAATTGCTCTTCTATATTTGCCAAGCAAATCTAGTAGACTCTGTTCTTGACCTGCATCCAAAGTAGAAGAGATGATTATAGGGAGTATGTTGTTTTGACCAAGATACGCATACTTCAAATGTGAAGGCAACAGTTTTAATTCACGATTATGAGGTGATTCAATAGATGATAAAGTTGTTTTTACTTCCCTGTCTAAAAGATTCAGGTGTTCAATAAACCTGTTGTGCCTATCAGATTGCTTGTTGTCCATCTAATCTGTCTAAATTGCTGCAACATCTTCCTCTTCGACATCCTCAAAGCTGGTGACTTTGTCAAGTTCATTACTGCAGCATCTGTCCATTCTGTTTGCTACAATAAAATCAACTACACTTAGGACATTGTAATCTTCTACTTCATCAGGGTTCCTCATAGCCTCTAGTACATTAAATGTAACTTGCTGATCATTCACTCTCATGGTGAGCTCTCTTTTCTGTGCATCTATCAGAGTTTTTCCAGTTGCTAGAAAAGGTCTTCCAAGTATAATGGGCACCTCTTTATTAGCTTCAAAGTCTAGTACAATAAAATCCACTGGAAATATGAATTTGTCAACCTTTACCAGTACATTCTCTATTTTTCCTTCAGGGTATGCATGAGATTTGTCAGCTAATTGTAGAGTGACTGTTGTTGGTCTGCACTCCCTTACTCCTAACTACTTAAATACAGATAATGGCATCAAATTAATACTCGCTCGAAAGTCATAAAGTGCTCTGTCAGCATACCTAGTTCCTATAGAGTAGGGTATTGTAAATTTCCATGGATCTTTCACTTTTGTAGGAATCTTACTTTAGAGCATATGACTGCTTTCATGTGTTAAAGCAACAGCTTCAAACTCTCTTAGCCTTCTTTTTCGTGCCAAGATATCTTTTAGAAATTTCACATAATTTGACATTTGTTCCAAAGCTTCCACAAAAGGTATATTTATATGTAATTGCTTCAGCACTTCCAGGAATTTGCTGAACTGCTTGTCTTGTTTTTGCTTCTGGAACCTTTATGGGAAAGGTGGTGGATGTCTAAACTGCTGAGTAGCTTTAGGAGATATCAAACTTTGTTTGTTTGGTTTGGTGCAGGTTGTGGCTATTGGTGTTGCAACTTCTTTTTCAGCATGTTCTGATTGAATTTCCTCTGTAGTTGTTGTAGCTTGGCTCATGTAACCAGTGTCTTGATGGGAGGCTTGTTGTAACATGCTTCCATTTTGAGGTGATTTTTGTGCTGAATTGAATTTCATCTCATTTTTGGTCACATCAACTGGGGTATCAACATTATTTCCGGATCTCAAATTAATTACCTTGTAGTGTTTTTTGCTCTCTCTTCTAGGGTCTTCTGTGTTGCTAGGTATGTTTCCTTGAGTTCTGCTGCTCATTGTTGTGGCTAGTTGTCCCATTTGGTTTAGGTTTCTCAAGGATACAGATTGACTCTGCACAATTGCTTCATTCTTTGTAATGTACTCCTTAATCAGTGCTTCCAGTGAAATGATTGGATCCTAACTGATATGTTTTTGCCCTTGACTTTGTTAATGAAAACCAGGTGGTTGTGTATTTCTATTTTATCCATTTAATGCTGGAGCATTTCGATTCTGACTGCTCCATGAGAAATTTGGGTGTTGCTTCTAGCCAGGGTTGTAAGTATTTGAATATGGGTTGTTATGAGGTTGTCGATTAAAATTACCCACATAGTTTACTGAAGCTGGATTTCCAGGACAATTATCGAAGTCATGTTCTTCACCACAATATACACAAGAAAGTTCAGCAACTTGCTTTACTGTTGTTGGAGCAGATGTCATGGCTTTTACTATATTAGTCAATAAGGTTACCTGTGCTGATAAAGCTGTAATTGCATCTATATTATGTACCCCTGCTGACCCTCTTGTTGTTGGTTGCCTGGCTGAAGGCCACTAATAATTATTATTGGCAATTCTCTCCAGAATTTCATAAGCTTCAGTGTAAGATTTGGATAACAGGGCTCTGTTTGCTGAAGCATCCACTATTAACCTTGTACTCGGATTCAACCCATTGTAAAAAGTTTCTAATTGAATGCAACAAGGTATAGCATGATGAGGACACTTTCTAAGCAATTCTTTGAATCTTTCCCAAGCTTCGTACAAACTCTCATCTTCAAGTTGATGGAAGGAAGTAATCTCATTCCGCAACTTTGTATTTTTTATCGATGGGAAATATTTCATTAGGAATTTATCAGCCAATTCATTCCATGTAGTGATGGAATCAGATGGTAACGAATTTAACCATGCTCTTGCTCGATCTCTTAAGGAATAAGGAAAGAGCCTCAGCCTTAAGGCATCTTGTGTTGCTCCAGCAATATTGAAAGCATCACTTACTTCCAAGAACAATTTAAGATGGAGAAGAGGATCTTCATTTGGCAATCCATTGAATTGACCAACTGTTTGTAACATTTGAAACATCACTAGCTTCAACTCAAAATTTGCAGCTTTTACTTCAGGTCTGATGATGCCAGGGTGTACAACTTGAGGAGTTAACACAACATAGTCTCTTATAGCTCTGTCTCTGTCATCAGCCATGTAAATAATATTGTTATTGCCTGGCTGTCTCCCATTAGCATGTTCATTCTGCTCTTCTTGAATGTTGACTGGTTGTAAGGGCCCGTGAGGATTCAAATTCCCCGCATCCTGCAAATTATTCATGCTTGAAATAGTCTTTGAATTCCTTTGTTCTCTTCACAGTCTCCTGACAGTCCTTTCAATCTCAGGATCGAATTGGAATACAACAGATCTGTCTTTGCGCATGCATGTACCGATCTGTAAATAAATAGAATGAATCAAATCAAATTTGGCGCTATCAAGATTTACTTCACACTTCAAAAATAAACAATCAATCTCCGGCAACGGCGCCAAAAACTTGTTGGTTAATTTTATAAGCAATTACTACCAATGCCAATGTGCAAGTATACACAACAAGCAATAAAGTGATGAATAATCAAGATCTCCTCCACAGGGATTGATGTTACTCAAAATGCTAAAGCAATCACAATAGTGCAAATCAACTTAAGACCGAAACAAACAATTGTCAAGTAATTCCTATCGTAATTAATAATCGGGAGAGATTTAAATAAAACAATATTTTAATGAAATAAACTAGGTTAAATGTGTCTAAGATTCAATTGAGATTATAGTAGTTGAATGATCAAACTCTCCTAATGGGGTGACTGTTGTTTATCAAGTTAGCACCAGTTGTTACAACAAGTGCTGCAGCACTGGGCAGAATAAATCTGCATCCTCAACTATCGCATGTTGGAAGTCTCATACCTTTAAATCTATTAACAATGACCAGTTCCTAATATATTTATGGTACGACATTATAACCTTTAATCTTTCCACCCTACAAGGTGAACACCTATGTCTAGTGCGTCACAAATCTTAACTTCAAGTATTGCCCTTATGGGATTCAAGATAACTTAATCCAGGAAACTCGACTTAAGATCAAGTAGTACTCTAATAATATCCGCTAAGACATGCCATTTTGCTGCTTTATCTTAACTGAAGCTATTAAATGGGTGGTCAACCGAAATAACAGTTATATTCATAAAAACTACTAGAGTAAAAGGCTACAGCAATACCATAACATAAAAGAACAGTTAAGAACCCATTGGATTATTTGTCACTCAACTACAAGTAAATTTAGTTCATATTCTGAATGAGAAAAATAAACATAAATATATTAATATCGAAATACATCAAAATAATTAAAGGAAGAAGATAAATATAAGTCAAGCACGGTGAAAGACAAATCCAAATAATTATGCACGATTCTCCAATGTTGCCAAAACAACACTCTTCAATTATGATCTTTTTCTTCTTTCCTTGTAATTATTATAATGATAATTCCCTTACTGCCTTTTTATGTGGTGCATGCCTCCCTTTTATATTGCAAATTAGGGTAAACAAAAGCCCATGAGCGTGCATGCGTTAAATTAGGAAACATGCGCTCTCCCGCGCCTAAGTTTTCTCCCACATTGCTCCCAGCTTGCTACAGCACAGGTTGCTCTAACATCCGCAACAGCACTGCATTATTCCCGATTGTGCTTTTCTTCTTTTGTGGCCAACTTCTTTCCTCCTCTTGCTCATCTAAATGTCTCGACTAAAATGAATGTTTATGCAAAATGTAACCAAAATGTAATAAAAGCACTTATTTGTTCTCTAAGTGATCTTGATTCAAGTCTAGAATTGATGTAATAACACTTATTTCCTAGAGTTATCATACTCCCAAAAGGAGTTTCCTAAGCCTTTCTATAATAAAGTATGCTCTGTGGTCGCCGTCGAAAAGGATCTTCCACAACAGAAACAATATAGGAGACTAGAAAGTCTGTGTTCCCAAAACTAGGTTATTTGATCAAGAGATACATAGAAAATATTTCTTTGAAAGGTGTGGCACCGTGTTTTTAATAAGTGACAAGTGTGTTGTGTCACATGTAGTTACACGGCAGACTTCATTTGTTATATGATATTTTTCCACGATTGCTAATTTTGACCAAACTCTTGATAATTATTATAAAAATCCTCTTGCTGTTTTAGAAAAAGATTCGGATACTTGGATAGAAAATAACCCATATGTAGAAATTGTAGAAGTGAGTTGTAAAGTAGATTCCTTAGAGATAATGATATATTGTGTGATGTAATGTAAAGAAGTGATGTAATGTCATCATGCCTCCAAGCGAATATATCAACTTGAGGTCTCAAGCAATGTATCAGCTCTTACTTAAGTTCTTCTTTAAGTTTCGACCCAATTCTAACTATTTTTCCTGAGTCACCTTGTTCCAAGTTGACTATTTCCAGCTCCTTAACTGGCTTCTGTCTGCCACTCTTGACTTCTACTCGGGTGTCAAGCGAGGTAATTTGCATTGCCTCCTTTGCTGTTGTAGAGTAACAGCTTCGAGTAATTCTCTGGTCTCCTCGTACCACCACAATTACCCCATTCACCCGGTACTGAGAGTCAAGTAATGATTAGAGAACACTGTCTTACTTACTCTCAGAAAGGGATGGCCTAGAATTATCTGGTAAGGGCTCTCCTTATCGACAACAACAAAGTCCAGGATCATGGTCTTTTCTGATGGGGCAGAGCCTATCGTGATGGGTAGCTCGACCACGCTAAAGGGGTTTAGCCTTCCTCTACTGAACCCGCTAAGGATGTATTAGTGTGATCTATCCTCAAATATGCTATTCCTATTTCCTCCAGAGTTGACTTAAACAAGACATCGACCAAACTTCCAGTATCTATCAAGATTTGGTCAAACTTCTTGCTAGCGACGGTGGCTTCAATGACAAGCGTGTCCTCGTCTAGGTATAACACTTTTTCTTCATCCTCATCCGTCCACATGATCGGCACCTCCTTGGTCCTTGCTCGTTTGGCTTCTGAACTGTTAAAAAATACTTATTTTCTAGTCATGGCATACCTAGCATAGTTCTTTCTTGATCTATTGGAATCCCTCGCCAACGTTGGGCCCCCAACGATAACTTTGACGATGGGCTACTCGTGGCCCGTATTTCTTGCACTCTTCTCTGCTCCACAAGATGAGTCTGCAATCAGGATAGCTCAATCTATTAATTCATCCAAGTAATGATTCCTCACTAAACCTTCCATCTGATTTTTGAGATCCCTGCATTGGGTCGTGGTATGACCATGGGTGCCATGGAATTCATAAAACCAGTCCATATCTTGTCTGCTGGCCATTTTTGCTATTAGGGTAGGGTGATACATCAAGCCACGATTCTTTATTGCATTGTACACCTCGTCCAGAGGCGTCTTCAAGGAAGTGAGTTATTTTGAGCAGGAAGGGGCATCGATGCATTTGGTATGCTAGCTCTCATTCTCTGTGAGTGGTGAGTCATTGTGGGATGATCATAAAGATGCATGTACATCTGGTCAAGCCTTCCCCATGAATCTCTGGCTGGTGAACAAAGAGGCTGCATCCCGCTACGCTGATATTGGGTGGCCTCTGATAAGGTTGGTAAGAGGAAACCCGGCCTCTTGCACTGCTACCTGGGGCATGGTGGTCCTTATGCTTAATTGGCCCGCTTCCCGCTGGGACTTTCTTTTCTTTGTTCCCCAACCCCTCCAGTTGGTCCGTCTTAATCCGTGCCGCTTTTTCCTCCTCGATTTCAATGTCCCTCTTGGCCTGCTCATAGGCCGTGGAATATGACTGAACTACTAGACTCTTTATGTTGTACCACAGGCGCCTTATCCTTACTCTTTCATTTAGCCCCGTCAAGGCTTGAGGATAATTGAAGAGTCCAAGATCGAGGACAACATGATGGTATCTTTTGATAAACTCCCAATGAGTCTTATTTTCTCCTTGCTTCATACTCGTCTACTCCATCATATCATCTTCCGGTGCCATTGCCCCCCGAAACTGCTCCGTAAATTCCTAGCACATCTGCTCGAATATTCTGATGTTCCTTCGAGGAAGCCGTTGGTACCACTCACATGCTTGTCCTTCTAAAGTCAATGGGAACACCCTGCATCTCTAGGCTTGGGATAATCCCTACACTCCGGTTATGTCATTTTAACGCTCTATGTGCACCAATGGGTCGGTTTGCCCCACATATTTATGGTCGGGGAAACAGAAGTCCTTGAGGATAACAACACTCATGATTTCTGCTGAGAGGGGGGATTCACTGTCTAGTATTATTCTCCAACCGGGTGCTCTACTACGCCCCTGTATGTCGTCTATGATCTGCGCTAGTCTCCGCACTTCTTTCTCCAGCTGCAATGCTTGACCAGGATCACGTTCCACCACCTGGTCTCGCTCTTACTCGACATCACGCAGGTGTTTTCGAAGTTCCCTCTCCTCAACGTTCGCAACCCTATCATTATTACCCATGTTCTGCCTACTAGGGGATTGATCCCCTCCTTCATGACTTCCTCCCCGTAGAGATTGGTCACCGACTCCACCACCAGGCCTCCCAATGGTTCAACCTCTCATCAAGGTGGTCCCTTCACCATTGTTCCTTTTATTAACGTACCCCGGTGTAACTTCGCCACTTCTCATCCCTTCTTTGTGAATTCCTCTTTGTTCATTTCTTAGCTCGTGCAAGGTGGTTGTCATGCATTGCCCTTTCTCGTGCCTCGTTAGCTATCTTTCTCAATGTTATGAACTCGTTGAGCCCCAGATCCCCTAATTGGGCACTACTCCCACCTACGTCCATAGTCACCCCTCTCTTTTTCCCTTCCTTCTCTCTATTAACGAAAGATTTTTGTTAAGCTCCTCACAGACAGTGCTAAAATGTTGATGCGAGATTCGGTGTCTGCTCGTTCGTGATGAGAATCTCTCCTCAACGTTCGAGTTCGCAGTTAACTAGAGAAACTTCACTTTGCCTCTTCTAGACGAGCAGAGCTATGACGCTTGCTACTTTTCTTCGGCAGACTCCTGTGCACACAAAAATTGGTCAGAGCACGCCAGAGATTTTCCCAAAGTAAACCCTCCGACACTCAAGTCAGAAATCTGGGCTTACTTTTGGAAAAACTTTGCCACTAATTTTGTGGCTCTATAATGGTTTCTAAGGCATTGAAAATCTCTATGAATTTTCCTAAGGCTCCAATTAGAATGCCCTCTAGAATTTCTTTTAGTATGATTTTTTAGTGTTTTTGTCCAACCCCTTTACCTTCTTTGATTGCCTCTTTTATAGCCTCCCTGAGAATTCGACCCTCCTTGACTCACGTTCGCCACTTCGCCAGAACCCTCGGAAATGGATGCGTGAATGTGGTGGTTGCAGCTGAGTGGGCTTCGTGCCTGGATTCTCGGATAATAGTGCATGTCCTGTTTAGCTGCAGTGACTGGGTCTGCTGATTTAGCCCCCAACAGGAAGTGTTCTCAACTCCTAGTAAGGAATGTTGAGTGTTAGAAAATGCATATTTATAAAGGAGAAAACCGTCATTTTACATTTCAAGTGTTACTAACAACCCTTACTTTTATGTATTTAACCTTCTTGTGATTTAATTACATGTGTTTTATTTTAATTAAGTATTTTATGTATTTTAGGGGCATTATAGTCATTTCACAATAAAGGAGAGATCAGACGGCAAAACGGACATCACTTTTGAACTCAGGACGATCGAAAACTTTAAGAGGAGCATAAAAGGAAAAATGGCACTATTCACATGTACGGTATTATTCACGTATACGGTACTGTATACGTTACTGTTCACAGCACTGTTCACATAGACGGATCGATGACGTGGCATTGACCGATGATGTGGCATTGACCGATGACGTGTCACGATCCTGTTGGGCCAAAATTCTTATGTACTGTTGATGGTGACGTGGCAGCATATCAGTGGATGAAAAATCTCGCGTACGGTACATGCATCACACAGGATTATTTTCAACCAAACCGTGTTACTGTTCATCCGAGTCAAACCGCGTTACTGTTCATCCGAGTCAAACCGTGTTACTGTTCATCCGCGTGGTCAAACCGTGGACTGTTGACTGATGACGTGGCGCAATCCTGAGCGTCCAAACTATTTTTAATCCGATGGTCATGATTTACTCCATGTATCTATAAAAAGGGGGCCTCCCCCCCCTAATTTGATATCTCTAAATCCAATTTTGGGATCCATTTTCTGTAATTCCTTCTCCATCTTGTATTTTCTTCGTATTTTAATAAATTCCCATTTTGCCCCTAGTTCAATTATGAGTGGCTAATTTTCTTTCAAGCTTGGGTTGAAGGTGAAGTCTCAACATGTGTCATGGGCTTTATTTGGTAAGTTTATTTTCTCTTCCCCTCTAGTTTTTGTGGATGTTTTGACTTCTCGTCGACAAATAATACTAATCTTGTCTAGTACCGCCTTGGTTTCACCGGCCCTCTGGTACAAGGTTATTATTATTTGGCACGATAAGCCCTTAGCAGCATATTGATTAGAGCGTGGTTCATGAGGTGTGAATTCCCCCCTCATGATTTAATTGACATTAATACGGATTATTTAGCCCATGATGCATGTTGATACGGATCCAGATACCCAAGTACGTCATTTTAATAGAATTCTCTTCAATTTATTCTCGCCATTTCAATTCCAATTTTAGAATTTATTCTCGACATTTTAATTTAATTATTAGCATATTCCAAATCATTTCCACCATAAATCCAACTACCCATTTACAAAATTAATTCTATATATAATTAAAATCCACCTCCTCGTGGGATCGACACTCGTCACCATTAGTCTATACTACAACAGATTCGTGCGCTTGCGAGTACATTAAAATTTGCACAACAAGTTTTTGGCGCCGTTGCCGGGGAGGTAAGTAATTTTAATTCATAGAATAAATTTTTGTGAATAATTTCTTTTATTTGTTTTCTTGTATTTTTTTATTATTATTATTTAAAAAAAAGAAAAAAAAGAGTGAATCTACATTTAAAGGTTAGTATTTCTTTTCTTTTTCTCTTCTTTAAAATTCTGTAATTTAATTTTCAATTTATTTTTTTTTTCTTTGTAATTTTTCTTTATTTTATTAATTTAATTTTTAGTTAATTTATTTCACGTATTTATTTTTGTGTATTTTTATAGAAAGGTTGTAATAGCGCAATAAGGTTAGTATCGTAATTTCTCCCTCTTCTTTATTTTTATTTATTTTGTTCCCATCTTTATTTTCATTTTATTTGTTTTGCATGCATGGCCGTAGGTCATTATTACCTAATCTTGAACCTATAGACCTTGAATTAGAAAAAACACTTCGCACACAAAAGCACATTAAAAATAAATTTGAAATGGATTTGCAACCACAAGAGAGGCCATTTAAGGACTACTTCAGTCCCTTAGCTAATTTGAGCACATCATGCATAAGATACCCAAATGTAGCTGCTAGGAGTTTTGAATTAAAACCTAGTGTGCTAAATTGTCTCCCCACATTTTATGGCCTAGAAAATGAGGATCCATATAATCATCTGAATGATTTTCACACTATTTGTCAAACATTTAAATATGAGAATTTTTCAGACGATGATGTTAAACTTAGATTATTCCTATTTTCTTTAAAGGATAGAGCTCGTTCATGGTTAAATACATTGCCTGCCAATAGCATTTCATCATGGGAACAAATGGTAACGAAATTTTTGAATAAATATTTGCCAGTGCATAAAACCAATGCTATTCGCAGGGAAATCTCGGAGTTTACCCAGAGAGATGACGAGCAGTTTTTCGAAACGTGGGAGCGATTCAATGGGCTACTCTTGAAGTGTCCACATCATGGGTACGAGAAATGGCACCAATGCCAATACTTTTTGGAGGGATTACTACCAAATGTGCAAGAATGGCTAATGGCAACAAGTGGAGGAGAGCTAATGTCAAAAAGTGCATCAGAGATTTGGGAATTCTTCCAGCGACAAGCAGATAATTCCCAACAACGGAGTCGATCACTCAGGAATACTAGAAAAATTAAAGGAGTGAATGAGGTTCAAATTGGCGAATCAACTTTGGGAATCAAAGAAGTCAAGGAGATGGTTGAAGGTCTTGCTCGACAAATAGCATCGTTATCGACTGCTAAATCAACAGAACCACATGACCATGACTCATACTCAGATCAAGCCAATGCCATAGGTGTAATGAGAAAGCCATCAAATTACAACCCATACTCCAACACATATAATCCTGGATGGAGAGACCACCCCAATTTTTCATGGTCTCAAGGATTCCAACAGAATGGACCAGCAGCTCCAGCTCCACCAATGCAACAAATTCCTCAAGTTCCTCAAGCCTCTCAGCCACCATTTAGACCATACAATCAGAATCAGAATTTCTCTCAACCCAGACCATGGGAGGATTCATTCCAGAATCTCAAGAATCTTACTCACTCCACGATTGAGCAACAGAACCGCACCATTCATGGACTACGAAATGAGTTGAGAGCAGGTTTCAACTCACAAGCTCAATCAGTTTCAAGCCTAGAGAAGATGGTGGGACAACTTGCTTCTTCAGTTCAGACCTTGGCAATGACTGTTGAGAAAGGCAAGTTTCCAAGTCAACCAGTACCTAATCCTAAAGGAGTGCATGAAGCAAGTACCAGTTCACCACAGCAGCATGGAGAGGTCAAAGCAGTAATGACCTTGCGAAAAGGAAAAGAAGTCGACAACAAAGTGGAGATGCCGGTGACAAAAGAAAATCAAATCGTATCTGTGAATGTTGAGGACTCACCACCGGAGGAAAAAGAAGAAACCAACCCACGGGAATATGTTCCCAAAGCTCCATTTCCTTAGAGGTTAGCTAAAGGAAAAAAGGGAAAATCCACAGGTGAGATTCTTGAAATCTTCAAACAGGTAAGTGTTAACATCCCTTTGCTTGATGCTATTAAACAAGTTCCATCTTATGCCAAGTTTCTTAAAGACCTTTGTACTAAAAAGAGAAATATGCATGTTCAAAAGAAGGCATTTTTAATAGAAAACGTTAGTTCTATACTCCAACATAAAATTCCTTTAAAATGCAAAGATCCAGGCTCCCCCACTATCTCATGTAGTATAGGGAACCACACAATTGAGAATGCTTTGTTGGATTTAGGAGCTAGTGTAAATTTGTTGCCTTATTCAGTATTTGTGAAACTTGGACTTGGAGAATTACACCCAACTCCAGTGGTGTTACAGCTTGCAGATCGGTCCACGAAAATACCTCGTGGTATTGTGGAGGACGTGCTTATCCAGGTAGACAAGTTTTATTTTCCTGTTGATTTTATTGTAATTGACACTCAACCAATACAGGATTCAAGGAAGCACATCCCCATTATTCTAGGCCGACCTTTCTTGGCAACAGCGGATGCTCACATTCAATGCAGGACTGGAAATATGCAGTTGTCCTTCGGCAACATGACTATGGAGCTGAACATCTTCAACATTGCCAAACAACCTCACAGTGCAGATGATGGAATTGTTGATGTGGATTTAATTGAAGCATTAGTTGATGATACTTTTATTTCAAACCTTAGTGATGATCCTTTACAAACATGTTTAACTCACTTTGGTTTGGATTTTGATATTGACAGATCGGTCGATGAGGTCAACGCCCTGCTTGACTCAGCACCATCCATGGACACTAATAAATGGAAGTCAAGAGTTGAACAACTAGCACCATCAGAGAAGAAACTCATCCCATCATCAGAATCACCACCGAAACTCGAGCTCAAACCATTGCCCAACACATTGGAATATGCATTTTTGGGAGAAGAAAGTACTCTGTCGGTAATCATCTCATCATCCCTAAATGACGAACAAAAAGGTAAGTTGTTGGATGTTTTAAAAGAGCACAAAGGAGCATTAGGATGGACCATAGCAGACATTAAAGGTATAAACCCAGTAGACTGCATGCATTACATTCACCTTGATGAAAATGCTAAATCTACTAGGGAAATGCAACGTCGGTTAAATCCTAATATGAAAGAAGTTGTTAGAACTGAAGTCCTTAAGCTATTAGATGCAGGTATCATTTACCCCATTTCTGATAGTTCATGGGTCAGTCCTGTACAAGTTATCCCCAAAAAGTCAGGAGTTACAGTAGTTACGAATGCTGATAATGAATTGATACCCACTAGAGTGACTACAGGATGGCGTGTATGCATTGATTATAGAAAGTTGAATTCTGTCACACGTAAAGACCATTTTCCTTTACCATTTATTGATCAAATGCTTGATAGATTAGCAGGACATGAATTTTATTGCTTTCTAGATGGCTACTCAGGATATAATCAGATTCCCATAGCACCAAAAGATCAAGAGAAAACTACTTTCACTTGCCCTTTTGGCACATTTGCATATAGAAGAATGCCATTTGGATTATGTAATGCACCTGCTACATTTCAACGATGCATGCTAAGCATTTTTTCTGATATGGTTGAACGATTTCTTGAAGTCTTTATGGATGATTTTTCTGTCTTTGGTGACTCATTTGATCAATGTTTACATCATCTAACACTAGTTCTACAGAGATGTATCGAGAAGAACTTGATCTTAAATTGGGAGAAATGCCATTTTATGGTAAAACAAGGTATTGTTCTCGGTCACATCATTTCGAGCAAAGGTATTGAGGTTGACAAAGCCAAGGTGGATCTCATTTCTAATCTTCCTCCACCCAAAACAGTCAGAGAAGTAAGATCTTTCCTTGGGCATGCTGGGTTCTATAGACGTTTCATTAAAGATTTTAGCAAAGCTTCTAGACCCTTATGCAATTTACTTGCTAAGGATGTACCTTTTGTCTTTGATGATTCATGTCTTGTTGCGTTTGAAAAATTAAAGCATTTGTTGACATCATCACCCATCATTCAGCCCTCGAACTGGAGCTTACCATTTGAACTCATGTGTGATGCATCTGATTATGCAGTAGGAGCAGTATTAGGACAAAGAGTTGATCGAATTCCCTACGTTATTTACTATGCTAGTATGACATTGAATGATGAACAGTTGAACTATTCAACTACTGAAAAAGAAATGCTAGCAGTAGTGTTTGCATTAGAGAAATTTCGATCTTATCTCATTGGTTGTAAAATAATCGTGTTCACAGATCATGCTGCTCTTAAATATCTTCTCACAAAGAAAGATGCAAAAGCTAGACTAATTCGTTGGGTGTTACTTTTGCAGGAATTTGACTTGGAATTCAAAGATAAGAAAGGGACAGAAAATGTTGTGGCGGACCACCTCTCTCGTCTCCATTTTGACTCAATTACAGAGCCATTAATATTGAATGAGTCATTTCCAGATGAACAATTAATGAGTGTGGAATTATTACCTTGGTATGCTGATATAGTTAATTATCTTGTTACAGGTAAACTTCCAGAGCATTGGACCAAGCAAGACAAGGCTAAATTCTTTGCAGAAATAAAGAATTTCTTTTGGGATGACCCATATTTATTCAAGTATTGTGCAGACCAAATTGTTAGACGATGTGTCCCAGAAAGTGAAATTCAGAATATCCTTTCATTCTGCCATGAACAAGCTTATGGAGGCCATTTCAGTGCTAAGAAAACAGCGACTAAAGTTTTACAATGTGGTTTCTATTGGCCATCTATATTTCGAGACGCTTACACTTTCTGTTCTTCATGTGATAGGTGTCAACGAATGGGGAGCATTACACGAAGGAACATGATGCCACTAAATCCAATTTTAGTGGTTGAGATTTTTGACGTATGGGGTATCGACTTCATGGGACCCTTTCCCCCGTCTTTTGGCCATCAATACATATTGGTTGCTGTTGACTATGTATCGAAATGGGTAGAAGCAATTCCATGTAGGACCAATGATCACAAGGTGGTGATAGCATTTTTGAAAAGCAACATTGTTTCACGCTTTGGATTCCCTCGAGCAATAATCAGTGATGGTGGTGCCCACTTTTGTAACAAAGCATTCAAAGCACTTTTGACAAAGTATTCAATCACACACAAAGTGGCGACCCCGTATCATCCGCAAACCAGTGGCCAAGTTGAAATATCCAATCGAGAAATAAAGCACATATTAGAAAAGACGGTGAGGCCGGACAGAAAAGATTGGTCATTAAGACTTGATGATGCCTTATGGGCATATAGAACGGCTTTCAAGACCCCGATTGGGATGTCACCCTACAGGCTAGTGTATGGAAAAGCTTGCCACCTACCTGTGGAACTTGAGCATCGTGCGTATTGGGCCATCAAGAAATTCAACTTTGACATGCAGCAAGCTAGCTTAGAAAGAAGATTACAACTGGCAGAACTTGAAGAAATTCGCAATGATGCATACGAAAATGCCAAGATTTACAAGCAACGAATGAAAGTCTTCCATGACAAGCACGTTATGAGAAAATCGTTCACTCCAGGTCAGAAAGTGCTTTTATTCAATTCTCGCCTGCACCTATTTCCAGGTAAGTTACGCTCTCGGCCGTCTGGTCCATTTATTGTACATACTGTTTTTCCACATGGGGCAATTGAAATTAAGGACCCAAAGAATGGTGTCACGTTTAAAGTTAATGGTCAAAGATTAAAGCCATATCTAGAGTACCAACCACATGAAGAAGACACCGAAATAAATTTGGGTGACCCACCAAATTTGAATTGATTTTTTTTCTTTTCGTTGATTTGATTTTTCTTTCTTTCTTTTTATTATTATTCTTTTGCTAATTGAAATTGTTTTTGCATAAGTGTGTTTATTTTACCATTAAGTTTTCTCTTATCATTTTTAATCATGAGTCTCATACTTAGACCGTTCCTCCTGAACATTCTTAAACCACTTCAACGTGTCAAAACTCATCTCAAAAGGCAGATTCAATTTTGTAAAACACAACGCATTTGGGCTCTACAACCACCAGAGTTAGTAGCCTATGTTGAGGGTTTAGAACGCCAACTCAGAGACATTGAGAGAAGTGTTTACGACATCCAGTTGGAGCTTGAGGTAAATTCAATAAGAGGACGATTTTAATTTTCTGTGTGTTTTAATTTGTTTTTCTATTTGTGTGCTTTAGTTTGTTACCCCGGTGAAGTGGCGGATAACGGTACTCCGTGACAATCAAGTCGGTTACTTCAGTTTCCCATAATAACTGATATTCTGAGGCGAAGGTATGGACAGAAACGAGATTCTAGCGAAACTTCACAAGCGATTCCCTTCACTTCCTCAGAATGCCCTCCTTACGATCTATAAAGCTCGGTCCGAACGCATGCGATTACTCATGAGGAATAACATACCTGCTGATATCCGTTGGTTAAATGAGGCAAAAGTACGATCGGCGGGTGAGTTACCTCCAAAATTTATTGCATACATGCCTGGTTGTGGTAAAGGAAATTATGCAAGAAAACGACGAGCTCGAAGAATTTCTGTTGCTTGTCATAAGTGTGCCAGAATGAGTTGCAATAAAAACCCATGTTCTTTAGGAATGGTGTCTGATAACAGGGAAGATAAGATTCAATTCATTAGGGATGGCTTGAATAAGGAGTCATTGGATGATATCCTTTTGTCTCTTGAAACGCATCCCAGTGGATATGTGCAAGGAGCGATTCTCCAGTTATGGCCATTATTCCAGAAAGAGCATGCACGATATAGTCTCGGGAATCTGACTATAAACGACCCTGTTTGCCAGTTTATAAGAAAACTGGATAGGAAGCCTATCCTCGACCCATAGAGGGCGTTCAAGCTGTTTCTGGACGTAAAACCAGAGGAAGATGTGAGCCACAGTCGCAACTACCTGTAAATATCCTTTTACTTTATTGTTATTTTATTTCACTATTGTCTTATTGTTTGCATTATTGTCTTTAATAATTTTATTACTGTTTGCTTTTTCCTTATTACTGTTTGCTTTTCCCTTTTTACTGTTTCCTTTTTTACTCGCGAGCCACGTGCTTTACGCGTTATTTGACATGGACATGTGACCTCATACACAACTATGACCCACTATCACCAAGACTCTTAAATGTGATTTTCTTTGTCAAGCACTCACAAATTATTTTTGCGAAGTATCACAATGGCAGCTACTCCCAATAGACAATTCAAGAACATTTGTGTGCTTTCTGGATTTACATATGGCAAACATAAAGAGTTCGTTGAGGCAGCCATAGATCTTGGTCGAAGCATAGCAGTGAGAAAATTACACTTGGTGTATGGAGAAGGTAATCGAGGGTTATCAAAAATGGTCTCAGAAGCAGCTTTTATCAGAGGAAGTCAAGTGTTAGGCATCATCCCAAGAGTCTTAAAACCATTGGGCAGTTCGTCTGACTCATCAACTAGAGAAGAGTTAGTCGTCTCAGGTATGCAGGAAAGAATAACTGAAATGCTTAATCATGCTGATGCTTTTATTTTCCTTCCAGGAGATCTTGCAACACTAGAGGCACTTATCACGCTAGCATCTTGGGCCCATCTCCATATCCACCAGAAACCCATTGGTTTGTTAAATGTCAATAACTTTTATGATGGCTTTATCGCATTTCTTAACCATGCAATAAAAAACTATTTCATTCCCGCTAATGTGAAAAAACTTTTTATTTGTGCTCACACTGCTAATGAGCTACTTGATATGTTACAAGCTTATCGACCGGAGCCAGACCCCTGGACCTTTGTGTTGGAGCGTCCAAATAATGATGGTAACAGTAGCCGCAGTAAAAAGTACAAATTAGATTTAACTCTCCACCTGTAAATATTTATTCTGTGTTGCACCACCCAGGTGATGTCTTCTAAACTCTACTTCTTTCCTTTCAAACATTGAGGACAATGTTTCGTTCTGGTTGGGGGGAGGGAATAGTCGACAATTGTGGAATTTTGGTTAAGTTTTTACTAATTTTTGTTGTAGAAACTAACTGTTGCTAACTTTTTGTGTTGAAGATGGCTGAATATAGAGTGTAGTGACTCTAGAAACGCATCTTCATCGTTAAAAAAAAAAAATTAAAAAACTACAAAAAAAAAATTCAGACATTTTCTTTTTCTTTATTATGTTTTTATGTTTATTTTTCTTCTTTTTAATTTCTCCTCTATAAATATACATTTTCCAACTTTTGAGTCGAAGATGGCTGAATATGGAGTGTAGTTCCTCTAGAAACGCATCTTCTTTAAAAAAAAAAAATCATTTTCGTTTTCTATCATTTTACGTGTAACTTTTCTAATTAGTTTTTATACATCATTTTCACATTTCTGCATGCATATTTTCCTTTCATGTTTAGAATAGGTTGGGGGGTAGAATGATGTTTAAAAAAAAAAATGTGTGATTTGTTTTAACATTGGATGACATGATTAATTTCAAATTTTAGTATTTGTATTATCTTTGGTCTTAAGTGATGTTACGCTATGTTTGCTACTTTACATGTTGATGTCGGAGACAAATGTGAGTTGCTTGAAGGAATGAACATGTCATAATAAGTACCAAGTGAGTTTTTGAGCCTATTATTTTTCTTGGAGAATAACCCTTTTGCCCACTCTTTATACAGCTTAGCAGTTTATTATTTTACACACGATCTCTAAATTACTTTTGAGTTAACCCTTAAAAAAAAATTGTAAAATAAAAAAAAGAAAAAAGAGTGTGTTGCTACATTTGGAGGCCCATCTAACTAGTAGATATGGAAGATTATTTAGAGGCCTAAAAGACGATGGAAAGGCCATCTTTGATCCGTTTGAGCCTTTCTAGCCATCCCTTTTATCAAATATCCATAGTTAACCCTTTTGAGCCTTTAAAAAAATAAAAATAAAAAAAAAACCTTTTTCTTTGTCAACTTATCATCTTGACCCACTCCGATTTGGAGTATTACCCAATGTCTTATAAGTTCCATCACCTATATATGTTTGAGAAAATGTAAATAATTAGGTTGTTCAGTAAAGTTATGCAAAAAAAAAAAAAAAAACAAACAAAACAAAAGTTGTTGTTTCAAAAGAAAAAAAAAATTAAAATAATAGGTGAAATCCACCTTGCAACTTCCAAAAAAAAAAATTCTCTGCATTTTTCTCAAACATACACTTTGTTTTCCTTATTTTCCTTCTTTGTTAGCCATGTCCCTAGCCTACGTTACGTCCTAATAAAAGTCCTTCTTGATTTTAGGGAACTATAGTTTGAAGTAGAAGCTAGTTATATGGGCTAAAAAGATGTCGTGATGCATAATAATAAAAAAAAAAGATAAATAAATTGGGTTGACTAGCATTTTTGTTTGACTTGAGATCGTATTATTTCTAAGCTGAGGGCATATTTATTTCATCTTGGTGAGAGCATGTGATATCACTTCTTTATTATTTTCTCTCTCAATTACCATTCATTGGAGTGACTATTTTTATTGGTTTTAATTTCTTTGTGAGAGTGTCACTACTTCCAGTGAGATTTTGGGGTTTGACATGTCATTCTTGAAAGTAGCTATGACAAAGTCTGCTGGGCTGATTCATGTGGATGGTTGATGTGGGTGTGATGTTGCTTTAGATTGGAGATAATGCTTATACTTTTATTTGATTGCTATCATTAATCTGACGGAATAAATACGAATGTTTCTATTAAAAAAAAAAAATTATTTTGAATTTGAATTTTGTTTTCGCTTTATTTGCTAGAGACTAGCAATAAGCTGGTTGGGGGGTGTGTTGAGTGTTAGAAAATGCATATTTATAAAGGAGAAAACCGTCATTTTACATTTCAAGTCTTACTAACAACCCTTACTTTTATGTATTTAACCTTCTTGTGATTTAATTACATGTGTTTTATTTTAATTAAGTATTTTATGTATTTTAGGGGCATTATAGTCATTTCACAATAAAGGAGAGATCAGACGGCAAAACGGACATCACTTTTGAACTAAGGACGGTCGAAAACTTTAAGAGGAGCATAAAAGGAAAAATGGCACTATTCACATGTACGGTATTATTCACGTATACGGTACTGTATACGTTACTGTTCACAACACTGTTCACATAGACGGATCGATGACGTGGCATTGACCGATGATGTGGCATTGACCGATGATGTGTCACGATCCTGTTGGGCTAAAATTCTTATGTACTGTTGATGGTGACGTGGCAGCATATCAGTGGATGAAAAATCTCGCGTACGGTACATGCATCACACAGGATTATTTTCAACCAAACCGTGTTACTGTTCATCCGAGTCAAACCGCGTTACTGTTCATCTGAGTCAAACCGTGTTACTGTTCATCCGCGTGGTCAAACCGTGGACTGTTGACTGATGACGTGGCGCAATCCTGAGCGTCCAAACTGTTTTTAATCCGATGGTCATGATTTACTCCATGTATCTATAAAAAGGGGGCCTCCCCCCCCTAATTTGATATCTCTGAATCCAATTTTGGGATCCATTTTCTGTAATTCCTTCTCCATCTTATATTTTCTTCATATTTTAATAAATTCCCATTTTGCCCCTAGTTCAATTATGAGTGGCTAATTTTCTTTCAAGCTTGGGTTGAAGGTGAAGTCTCAACATGTGTCATGGGCTTTATTTGGTAAATTTATTTTCTCTTCCCCTCTAGTTTTTGTGGATGTTTTGACTTCTCGTCGACAAATAATACTAATCTTGTCAAGTACCGCCTTGGTTTCACCGGCCCTCTGGTACAAGGTTATTATTATTTGGTACGATAAGCCCTTAGCACCATATTGATTAGAGCGTGGTTCATGAGGTGTGAATTCCCCCCTCATGATTTAATTGACATTAATACGGATTATTTAGCCCATGATGCATGTTGATACGGATCCAGATACCCAAGTACGTCATTTTAATAGAATTCTCTTCAATTTATTCTCGCCATTTCAATTCCAATTTTAGAATTTATTCTCGACATTTTAATTTAATTATTAGCATATTCCAAATCATTTCCACCATAAATCCAACTACCCATTTACAAAATTAATTCTATATATAATTAAAATCCACCTCCTCGTGGGATCGACACTCGTCACCATTAGTCTATACTACAACAGATTCGTGCGCTTGCGAGTACATTAAAATTTGCACAACAAGGAACATGTTCGTATTATGGTCCCAGCAGAGGGTCTCCTCATAGACGCGGAGAAGACTCGTGCTCTTGGATGTCACGTCGCTCCTCGCTTACAAGAGGGATGACTCCTCGTTTGGGTATGGTAGGTCACGCCATAATGTACCCCCAAACATTTGTATTTATTAAAAATATTAAACTTAATTTCTTTGCGTTACTATATTTGAAAGGTTTTTGATAATAAAAAAAAAAGTACTTGGTGTTCCTATTTAAAAACATAGGGATTTACATGATTATTTTTTTAAATTGTAAGATGTAGGTAATCTTTTTCAAATAAAATGTAATCTTCATATACTTAAAAAAATTACTTAATATATAAGCAAGGCTTGTGCACATAAAATTGTTATCCAAACTATGATGAGTACAATGAATTAATATTTCACAACCTCAATTATGTTACTCTCAACTATTCGGATAGATAGTGACATATTCATAATTTTCTTCACTTCAATCACCAATGTTTCAATAATTATTCTCTAACATTTGCCATGATGAGTTTCTTAGACTAACTAGTGAAAAGGCCTAGATAGATGGTGAAATACTAGTTATCCAACCCAAGCGGGGGGGTGAATTGGAATTCTAAAAAATTATTCAATTTATAATTAAAAACTCAATGCAAATATAAAAAATTTCAGATTTGTTTTGCCTCTCACAATATATAAGATTACACAATGATACCCAATATGTGAATAGATGAAGCAAGAATGTATTTTAAAGCTCTATGAAGATTGTATTCTCGAATATAAGCTTAATGGTTGTGTTGTGATCAACCTCCTTTGAATTTGAATGAGCTTATTTATATCTGGAGCTGAAAAATTAGCCGTTGCAAACTGTCGATCCGAAAACGGTTCGCCGTTAACCATTAATGGTTCACCATTTAGGCTGGTTAAAAGTTACCGTTGGGCCAAATTTCAAATAAACGATTTGCCGTTTAGGATTACCCTTTCGCCGTTAAATTCTAGAGACCTGCAAGATGAATATCAATTATTCGTTTAAAGTAAACGGTTAAGGATTTGCATTAAGTGACTTCTCTGGATATTATCGGTTGACCGTTTGTAATAAACGGTTCGCCGTTTGTTTCCAGTAACCTGCAAAACAATTTAGCCTTAACCGGTTTTGTTAATCAGTGATTCTGGATGTTATCGGTTGATCGTTTGTAATAAATGGTTCGCCGTTTGTTTCCAGTAACCTGCAAAACAATTTAGCCTTAACCGGTTTTGTTAATCAGTGATTCTAGATGTTATCGGTTGATCGTTTGTAATAAACGGTTCGCCGTTTGTTTCCAGTAACCTGCAAAATAATTTAGCCTTAACCGGTTTTGTTAATCAGTGATTCTGGATGTTATCGGTTAACCGTTTAAATAAACGGTTCACCGTTAAGTTCCAGTAGCCTTCCCATCTTTTGTGTTTTCCGTTTTTCATAAACGGTTAGAGCTTTAGGCAATATGTTGCTCTCTGGTATTAATCGGTTAACCGTTTAAAGAAAAATGGTTTACTGTTTATTTCCAGAATTACATTTTAAACCAAATTTTGCACAGAATCCTTTTCTAATTTGAAAGTCCATTTTTTATGAAAAATGAATGGAATGATTATTAAGGCTTTCGTTTATTAAGGAATAGCTCCAACATTTTTATCAAAAAATTATTTAAAGTTTGTTATCATCAAAATCAATATTATTAACATATTCATGTTAACAATCTCCCCCTTTTTTATGATGACAAACTTCATTCAATATTTAGCTCCCCCTTAATATGTGCTCCCCCTAAATGTATGGCCAAATTTAGAAATGTCCAAAGATTTTTGCTCAAGAAAACATTTTTAAATTCATTCTAAATCTCCCCAATTATCTCCCCCTTCATCATCAAAAAGAAAATTTTGGTAGATCCATTAAAGAAGTTACCCGGTTTTGGCGAGCGAAAATTTTGGCAAAATTTCCCCTTAAAAATGAGCAAAACCACTAATACAAAAGCAGATTAAAACACTTCCAAAATAGATTAACACCAACTTCATCTTTCAACAACCCAACAACTCCATGAACAAACAAACCAACACTTCAATATCCAATAAACCACAAATTTCATCAACCAATAACCAAGTCATCCAATCAGCAAGAACATCACAAACATATGTCATCAAAATCCAGAAAGAGCATATAGAGGGAACAATGTATATAAAAATATAAATGGCAACATGCAAACAACAAAATATGAAATGTATGTGCGAAAACAGAACCCAGAAACTATGGAGGTGGAGAATATGTGCTCCCCGGATCATAGCCGAAATAGTAGAGAAGAGTGCGCTGTCCAGCGATAAGCTCAAGCTGTTGATCAATGCTCTGCTGCTGGAAGGTCTGAAAGTCAGAACGTAGCTGCTGGTGGTCACGGGAAACAGTGTCCAACCGATCAAGAATCAGCTGCTGGCACTCCGAAATTCGGTGAACATCAACAATCAACTGCTGCACAACGTCTGAAGCAGGGGGCTGAACTGGAGCTGGAGGCGGCATAGAGGCAGATGGTTGCTCAGGAACAGCAGATGGCTCAGGCGCAGGAGGCGGCTCGGAAGAGGAGGGAATGTCAGCATCCATCGCACGCTCCTCAGAGTCAGAGTCAGCTGGAGGCCGAGGGACAAAACGGCGATGCGGAGGATGATGATGAGCTCCTAATCTAAAGTCAGGAAGTTGATCGGGAGGATAGATATCATTGAGCATCCGATCGTCCTCTGGAGCAATCAAGGTATCCCAGTTTTTGGAGTTGCTTGTCTTTATCCACTCTCAATTCTTCCTAGAAAAACCGATACTAGTCATGGCCTCGGGACCAATCCGTCTAGTCTCCATATGTCCAATATCAAGAAGAGGCACCTCAAAGCGACGCAGTATCTTAGTAATTATACTGCTATAAGGAAGCAAACGGTGATTGACCGTGGGAGTACTCAATATGTGCCACACAATAACATATCCGAGGTTAATGGGACATTCTGTAAGTAGGCTATCTAGTAAGCCAATGTCCAACCTCGTAACCCCATCCGAGTGACCCTTTCTAGGTGTCACTATGTGGTGTAAAATAGTGTGAAGAATGCGAACTTAGAGGGGTAAAAGTTGAGACCGAAAAGGAAGCAAACAAATCTCATCAGACAAGTCTCAACGACGACATATATTGCGGACGCCATCAGTATGACAAAAACTGTCAAAGAAAAGGGCTTTCCTAGAGGTGTATATATCATGCCCCTCACTAGAGATACCAAGAAAGTCAGCTAGATCCACATCATCAAACTCTATTGGCACACGGCTGACTTGAGTGACTATCCTATTTGGGCGAGTATCGGAGATTTCCATGTTTGAATAAAAGACTCGCACTAAATTTGGATAAACTCGGTCATCAAGGTTAATGGCAGGCTCCCAAGGCTGAAGCATATCCTGAATGCTTCTACCACATACAACTAAGTTACGAAAATCATCAATGTCAACAAAAAAGGAGTCAAGTACCTTTCGACCATCAAAGCGTTCTTCGAACCGCTTGGCCAAGGAAGGTGTGGGGAAGTGAATGCTTACAAATTCAGAGACTTCCCGTGGTGGTAAAGGATTCCTTGGAGGCACGGATTTTCGCCGGAGATTTCTCCGAGGGGGTTCAGCCATGGAGAAACACAATGGAGTGTGAAAAATACGGGAGAGATGTGATGAGAAGAAAATGAATCGATGATTTACTAAAGAATGAATAGAGGACGTGAGTTGGATGCTCAATTTGGTTGAAGAAGGGAAAGAATCGGATTAAAAACGAAGAAACCCGACCCGCGGCAGTTAAGGTTTAGATTTGGGATTTTTGAATTTTGGGCTTGATTTGAAGTTTTGAATCGGTGAAATTGTTCTAAAGGTGATAAGAAATGATTTTGAAGGTTTGATCTGGCAAGAAAAGCAAGAAAAATGAGGGTTTTGAGGGCAGAGAAACCTTCGGCTGCGCAACAATGGCCGAAACGGTGAAAGGGTAGCTGGAGAAGGAGAAGAAAAACCTTTGAACAGTTTTATAATCGCGAAAATGGTTAACCGTTTATTTAAACGGTTAAGGGGTAACTTCTAGAGGCTAAAGAAAGGGCAACGGTGAAAGTTTAAGTGCTTAACGACTAAGGAGTAACTGTTAGAGGACTCTCTGTTTTCAAACGGTTTACCGATTGTAGCAAACGGTGAAAGAGTAAACGGACAGACACATAATCTCGTTTCTGGAATAAAATGGTTCACCGTTTATTGGAAACGGTTATCCGTTTATTTTATTTGTAATTTTGCACATTTGATTTAATTTTTGGCCAGCAAATAATATATTTCAAGATCATTTAATTGATCTGAAAATATTTTATGAGCCATTTTAATGCATGATTCATGAACGTGTTTTCAACCAATTTAATTCATATAATCAAGAATTAACAAGGCAAATTCATCATTTGACTATCAAGCTCAAGCATTACATAAATATTTGATCACAACTAAGTCAATCAAT
This sequence comes from Citrus sinensis, assembly GCF_022201045.2. Lineage (NCBI taxonomy): Eukaryota > Viridiplantae > Streptophyta > Magnoliopsida > Sapindales > Rutaceae > Citrus > Citrus sinensis. The sequence goes on from NC_068560.1 coordinate 20,686,990, forward strand.
TCAGTACACTCAATAGCATGAATAGAGACATTAATGCAAAAATTTCATCATCCCAAGTTCATGCCGAATTTTTGAAAAGTGTTCTTCGCAAAGTGGTTTTGTGAAAATATAGGCAAGTTGTTTTTCCGTAGAAATAAACTCTAATGCAATATCTCATTTTTGAACATGATCTCTCAAGAAGTGATGTCTAATTTCTATATGCTTGGTTCTAGAGTGTTGAATGGGATTCTTTGAAAGATTTATAGCACTAGTATTATCACACTTAATAGGAATTTGTTCAAGATTAATGCCATAATCTCTAAGTGTTTGTTTAATCCAAAGTGCTTGTGCACAACAACTTCCGGCAGCTATATATTCAGCCTCGGTAGTTGAAAGTGCAACAGAATTTTGTTTCTTACTAAACCATGAAACAAGTGAGTGTTCTAGAATATAGCAAGTTCCACTAGTGCTTTTCCTATCAACTTTATAACCAGCAAAATCCACATCCGAATAGCATGTTAAATCTATATGAGTTCCTCTAGGATACCAAAGACCAATATCTATGGTTCCACTCAAATAACGAAAAATTCTTTTAACAGCAAGCAAATGAGATTCCTTGGGACATGATTGAAATTTTGCACACAAACATACACTAAACATGATATCGGGTCTACTTGTAGTCAAATAAAGTAAAGATCCGATCATACCTCGATACATTTTGATATCCACTTCTTTGCCCTTTTCATCTTTGTCGAGCTTGATGGTAGTACTCATAGGAGTGCTTTTTGTTGTTCCATTATCATAGCCAAATCTTTTGAGTAGATCTTTCACGTACTTGGCTTGGTTTATGAAAATTCCTTCCTCGTTTTGTTTGATTTGAAGTCCAATGAAGTACTTCAACTCTCCCATCATACTCATCTCAAATTCTTGGCTCATACATGATGAAAAATCTTTACAAAACAACTCATTAGTAAAACCAAAAATAATATCATCAATATAAATTTGAACAATAAGTATGTCTTGGTTCTTATGCTTAACAAAAAGAGTTGTGTCTGCTTTTCCCATCGAAAAGTCGTTATCCAACAAGAAGTTTTTAAGCCTATCATACCAAGCTCTAGGTGCTTGTTTTAAACCATACAAGGCCTTGGATAACCTATACACATGATCTGGAAATTTTTTATTTTCAAAACCAGGAGGTTGTTTCACATAAACTTCCTCCATAATATATCCATTTAAGAAAGCACTCTTGATATCCATTTGATATAAAATAAAATCCTTATGACATGCATATGCTAACAACATCCTAATGGATTCTAACCTTACTACAGGTGTAAAAGTTTCATCAAAATCAATTCCTTCTTCTTGGTTGTAACCTTGAGCCACTATCTAGCTTTATTTCTTACAACCACCCCGGATTCATCCATCTTATTTCTAAATACCCATTTAGTGCCTCTGACAGATTGATGTTCCGGTTTAAGAACTAATTCCCACACATTGTTTCTTTCAAATTGATTTAACTCCTCTTGCATTGCCATAATCCAATATTCATCATTTTCCACATCCGTAAAGGATTTGGGTTCAATTTGAGAGATAAATGCATTATGCTCACAAGTATTCTTAAGAGATGATCTAGTTGTAACACCTCGTGAGGGATCTCCTAAAATTACATCTTTAGGATGAGAAGAGACATACCTCCACTCCTTGGGGAGTATTTGAGAAATACCTTCTTGTTGCTCCAGCTCCATATTGGTTTGTTCTTCTTGTCTATCCTCTTGATTTTTTTGTGGTGCATTTTCTTGAACCTCTTTTGATGATTCTTCTTGTAAGTCTCCATCTGCATCATCATTAGCAACTCCTTTCTCCGCAGAGGAGGGGTTAGACTCATTAAACGTAACATGCATGGATTCTTCCACAACTAAGGTTCTTTTATTATAAAGTCTATAAGCTTTGCTTGAGTTTGAATACCCAAGAAAGATGCCAACATCAGATTTTGAATCAAATTTACCAAGATTATATTGTGTTTAAGATAAAACATTTGCATCCAAAACATTGGAAATAACCAATGTTGGATTTTCTATCTTTCCAAAGCTTATAGGGAGTTTTATTGAGATGAGGTCTAATCAACACCCGATTTAAAACATAGCAAGCGGTGTTGACGGCTTCGGCCCAAAAATATTTAGGTAATGCATTTTCATTTAACATAGTCCTAGCCATTTCTTGAATAGACCTATTCTTTCTCTCAACAACTCTATTTTGTTGTGGAGTCCTAGGTGATGAAAATTGATGCTCAATGTCAAGATTATTGCAAAAGTTCTCAAATGCATAATTTTCAAATTCTCCTCCATGATCACTCCTAATGCATATAATATCACGCCCTTTTTCATTTTGTAATTTCTTATAAAGCACTTTAAAAGCATCAAGAGCATCATCCTTATTGGCTAAGAATAATACCCATGTATATCTAGAATAATCATCCACTATCACAAATGCATAATATTTGCCATTTAGACTAGTATATCTAGATGGTCCAAATAGATCTATATGAAGAAGTTCAAGTGGTTTTGAAGTAGAGATATGGTTTTTGTTTTTTAAAGAGGTTTTGATTTGTTTTCCAAATTGACAAGCTTCACAAATCTTATCCTTTTGAAAACCAATTTTCGGAAGACCTTTAACTAAATCATTTTTTGAAATTTTCAAAATCAAATCCATACTTGTATGTCCTAATCTTCTATGCCATAGCCAACTATCATCATGTAATGCGAAAAAACATTTATCAAGAGTAGATGCACATTCTATGTCAATGATATAAACATTACCACATCTATTACCAACAAACAAGGTTTTGCCATCACATGAGTTCTCAATAACACAACTAAATTTATCAAAGATAACTTTATAACCTTTGTCACATAATTGACTAATGCTAATTAAGTTATGTTTCAAGTTCTCAACCAAACATACATTCTCAATTAGAGTTGAAGAGACTTTACCAACATTTCCAATTCCAAGAATTTTTCCTTTTGAGTTGTCTCCAAAAGATACGTCTCCACCATTTTCAGTTTTGGTGAAGCTTGAGAACCATGCATAGTTTCTGGTCATGTGCCTTGAACAATCGCTGTCCAAGTACCATTTATTTTTCTTCCTTTTTAAGCCCTACAAAGAAAATCTCAAGTTTTAGGTACCCAAAGCTTTTTGGGTCCTTGAGAGTTAGCAATGGTTCCTTTTGGAACCCAAATACATTTGACACCATAATATGCATTCCTTTTCACGGGACATCTATATTTCATATGACCATTTTGATTACAATAATGACAGACAATCTTATGATCATTTGTGGAGGTAGCTTTAATAAAATAATTCTTATAATACTTTTGCTTCAAGTTAGGGTTATATCCAAGTCTTCCTTTATCAAAAACACATTTTTGTGAGTTAAGCATATTATCCAACATCTTTTGCCCATTTGTAAATTTCAAAACAATTTCATTCAACTCATTACTCTTTTTCTTGAGCACTTCGTTTTCATTTTTCAAATCATCTATGTGTGATTCTAAATGCTCATGTGAGATACTAGGTTTCTCATTTGATAATGCAAGTTCATCATGTAATATTTTGTTCTCTACTTTTAGGCATGCAATTTTTGCACTTAAAGATTCATTTTCATTTTTAACTTTCACCATTTCCTTTTTAAGACATACATTCTTTTTACCAATCTTCATCAACTCATTATGCAAATCTTTAAAAGCATCATACAATTCATCATAGGTGGGATCATTTACCTCATTGAGATTATCATCCTCTCCTATTGCCATAAGCGCTAGGTTTGATACTTCTTGCAACCCTTCTTCATCACTTGAATCTTCCTCGCTATCATCCCATGTTGCAACCATGGCTTTCTTCTTGAGTTTGTTGATAAGTGGGCACTCCGATCTTATATGGCCAGGCTTCTTGCACTCATAGCATGTGATTACCTCTTTCTTCTCCCTTTGGTTCTTGAAGTTTCTGAATTTTCTTCGCTCTCCAGTTTTCTTGAAAAACTTTCTGAACCTCCTTGCTAGCATGGCTAACTCTTCATCATCCGGTTCACTACCTCCATCACTCTCATATTTTGAAGCTTTGAGAGCAATGCTTTTCTTCTTCTCCTCATCTCCTTTTTCTACTGCCAAGTCTTCTTCATATGAAATGAGAGAACTAATTAAATCATCAATATGTAAAGTATTTAAATTTTTGGCCTCTTCAATGGCGGTTCTTTTAGGTCTCCATTCTTTTGGAAGTGACCTAATGATTTTCTTAACTTTCTCACTATTTGAGAAGGTCTTCCCTAAGGCACCTAGGGTATTCACTATGTCCATGAATCTAGTATACATAGAATACACATTTTCATTTTGTTCCATTTGGAACAACTCATATTGGCGAGTGTATCTACTAATTTTAGACTCTTTAACTTGATTTGTCCCTTCATAGACAACTTCAAGTTTATTCCATATTTCTTGTGCACTTTCACAACTAGATACTCTATGGAATTCTTTCTTATCAAGGGCACAAAATAAAGCATTCATAGCCTTGGAGTTTAGAGACATTTTTCTCTTTTCTAACTTACTCCATTGACTTGATGGTTTAGGAACATCATCTCCTACTTCATCTTTAAACTTATACATGAAAGGACCATCACAAACAACTTCCCAAATTTCATAATCTAAGACTTGCAAATATATTCTCATTCTAGTTTTCCAATAAGCATCGTCATTGCCATCAAAGAACGGTGGTCTAGTTGTAGATTGCCCTTCTCTAAAGGTTGAGTCATTTAGGGTTGCCATGGATCTTTTACTCTAGACGATTAAGTCCTAACAAGAGAACCTTGCTCTAATACCAAATGAAATACTAGTTATGCAACCCAAGAGGGGGAGTGAATTGGAATTCTAAAAATTATTCAATTTATAATTAAAAACTCAATGCAAATATGAAACAAATTCAAAGCAATAACAAATGAATTAACCACAACAAAAAGGATAAAGGAAGAGAGATTCAAACACTGAGATTTTTACGTGGTTCGGCCAACCTTGCCTACATCCACGCCTCCAAGCTTTCCGAGCTTAAGGATTCCACTAAGCAAGCCTCCAAGGCTTCAAATGCTTACACTTGACTTCCAAGGTGTCAATAACCTTTACAACAAGAGATTATCCCAATCTCTTTAACCCAAGTGTATCCCAACACTTACAATCACTCAAAACAAAAGATTTCAGATTTGTTTTGCCTCTCACAATATATAAGATTACACAATGATACCCAATATGTGAATAGATGAAGCAAGAATGTATTTTAAAGCTCTATGAAAATTGTATTCTCGAATATAAGCTTAATGGTCATGTTGTGATCAACCTCCTTTGAATTTGAATGAGCTTATTTATATCTGGAGCTGAAAAATTAGTTGTTGCAAACTGTCGGTCCGAAAACGATTCGCCGTTAACCATTAACGGTTCACTGTTTAGGCTGGTCAAAAGTTACCGTTGGGCCAAATTTCAAATAAACGGTTTGCCGTTTAGGATTACCCTTTCGCCGTTAAATTTCAGAGACCTGCAAGATGAATATCAGTGATCCGTTTAAAGTAAACGGTTAAGGATTTGCATGAAGTGACTTCTCTGGATATTATCGGTTGACCGTTTGTAATAAACGGTTCGCCGTTTGTTTTCAGTAACCTGCAAAATAATTTAGCCTTAACCGGTTTTGTTAATCAGTGATTCTGGATGTTATCGGTTGACAATTTGTAATAAACGGTTTGCCATTTGTTTCCAGTAACCTGCAAAACAATTTAGCCTTAACCGGTTTTGTTAATCAGTGATTATGGATGTTATCGGTTAACCGTTTAAATAAACAGTTCACCGTTAAGTTCCAGTAGCCTTCCCATCTTTTGTGTTTTCCGTTTTTCGTAAACAGTTAGAGCTTTAGGCAATATGTTGCTCTCTGGTATTAATCGGTTAACCGTTTAAAGGAAAACAGTTTACCGTTTCTTTCCGGAATTACATTTTAAACCAAATTTTGCAGAGAATCTTTTTCTAATTTGAAAGTCCATTTTTTATGAAAAATGAATGGAATGATTATTAAGGCTTTCGTTTATTAAGGAATAGCTCCAACATTTTTATCAAAAAAACATTTAAAGTTTGTTATCATAAAAATCAATATTATTAACATATTCATGTTAATAGATGGCGTATGAACTAATCAACATATATTATGATTAGGTACATTATTGCTGCCAATTTAAAGTTGAAATATAACATTTTAGCTATCAATTTTGACAATTTAATATGCAAGTTTACAACTCTATATTGTCTTTGTACACTTTGTAATAATATCAATAGAATTGTAAGTGTATACATCAGAGGTATTATATCAGTCATTCAACAAATAAATAATGTTATAACATATGTGTATTTATTTTGAGAGACGACATACAAATGGTGGATATATAAATTTAATTAGATGTATTATACTTACATCTGTTACTTGTATTACATTTGATGTATTCTAGAACTTCTCGTATTTGAATTTATCTATTGTCACTTTTTTCTTCCACCTTGAAACAATTGAAAACCTTAAGTCTTCATAGCACAACATTATTTTCATTATTATTTATATTGATTCATTTTTTTTTTGGTTCTTACACTATTATACCCTATAATTGCGGTCAAAATTTTGAAATGAATACAGTTACAATACTAACAATTGAAAGCCTTAAGTCTTCATAGCACAACATTATTTTTATTATTATTTATATTGATTCATTTTGTTTTTGTTCTTACACTATTATACCCTATAATTGCGGTCAAAATTTTGAAATGAATACAATTACAATACTAATATATAAAAAAAATAGCACATAAATATAAATAATTAAAAAATAAATGTAATAATGAAATAACATATATATTTTATGCAAATTATTTTTAATATTAAGTTGTTATCAGTATGACAGATGTTTTTTTAAAAATTAATTAATCTAAAAATTAATTTTAAAATTTATGCTAATATACACATAATATTAAAAAAATAAAATAGGAAATATTGTAAACAAAATACATAATATAAATATTGTAATTTGATTAAAATTTGAATACATTTATTTTAATAATATTAATCTATGAAACAAATGCAAATATTCTTGGATTATTAATATTAAAATAAATGCATCTAAAATTGGAAATAAATTATAAAATTTATTTATAATATTAAAGAATCTGATGGATCATTATTAAAATTATTTTAATAATATGTTTTAATATTATATATATTCATTATAGAGTTTTATTTAAAGCTAATTTTTGGGTTATTGTTATTGAAGGGTATATTTGTAAAAAAGAGATTTAAGTGATGATCTAGAAAACCAAGAGAATTTATGTTATTATTTACGAAAGCCTTAAGGGTGTGAGTGATTTTTTTTATTAGTTAAATAATTAATATCTTGCATTATTTTGAGTAGATAATAGTAGAGCTGGGTCCCATGCCCGAGCCAATTGGCTCATTGTGTATTATATAATTCAACAATTGGTTTTTGTTGAGATATTACTAGTAGCGCGTCGCGGTTTCCAACCAAGATTGGAGAAGAGATCTTAGTTACCTTTTGTGTAATCTTTGCTAAATATTAAAATAAATATTATAATATTAATGTTTTAAAACAAATTCAATATTTAAAAAAATATTTTAATATTTTAATTTTAATATTTCAATTTGTAAAACATATCCTATTATATCTAAGGTAAAATTTATAATAAATAGAAACATAATATAATAATAAATATATGAGAATTTAAATTATTTTTAATATTATATGAAATAATATTTAATATTATTAATTTGTGAGATATATTTTATTAATTGTAAAATTTATTTAACCCAAAGATTTACTCAAAATCTTTGTAATAAATACAAATTTATTATTTACTTTATCTAAATGAATATAATATTTTATATGTTTAAAAATATTTTAATATTATTTGTCTAGTCAAATTAAATTATTTATATTATATTTTTATTAATTTAAAGATATTAAAGTCCAATTCTTTTAGTTACTATATTTAAAAAGTTTTATGATAAAAAAGGTATTTGGTGTTCTTTTTTAAAAACTTAGAGATTTAAATAACTATTTTCTTAAAATTTTAGGATGTAGCCGATCTTATTTAAATAAAATATAATCTTCACATACTTCCAAAATCTAATTAACATATATAATCAGGGTCCAGCTATGGTGCCACAGTTGTATGGTACCACAACTGGATCCAGCCTTTGGATCCAATTTTGGTGACAACTGTGGGCTAGATCCAATGGTTGGATCCAATTGTGGTACCATACAATTGTGGTACCATACAATTGTGGTCTCATAGCTTTGCCCATATAATCAAGGCCTGTGAATATAGAATTGTTATCCAAATTATGATGTATACAAAGAATTAATATTTCACAATCTAAGTTACGTTACTCTCAACTGCTCGGATCGATAGTGACGTGTTCATAATTCTCTTCACTTTAGATAATTATTCTCTAACATTTGCCATGATGGATTTCTTGGATTAACTAGTCAAAAGGCCTGGATAGATGGCGTATGAACTAATCAACATATTTTACGATTAGGTACATTAGTGCTGCCAATTTTAAGTTGAAATATAACATTTTACCTGTCAATTTTGACAATTTAATATGCAAGTTTACAACTCTATATTGTCTTTGTACACTTTGTAATAATATCAATAAAATTGTAAGTGCATACATCAGAGATATTATATTAGTCATTCAACAAGTAAATAATATTTATAATATATTTTTATTTATTTTGAGAGACCACATACAAATGGTGGATGTATAAAATTTAATTAGATGTATTATACATACACCGGTTACTTGTATTATATTTGATGTATTCTAGAACTTCTCGTGTTTGAATTTATCTATTGTCACTTTTTTCTTCCACCTTGAAACAACTGAAAGTCTTAAGTCTTCATAGCACAACATTATTTTTATTATTATTTATATTGATTCAATTCTAAAACTTGAACATAGACCTTTCTTAGTATAGTCTATTTAAAGTTCAGCTCAAAAATCTGCTCCAAAAAGATAGAGAGAGTTACTCATAATTTTTATAATTTCTGTAAAAGTTTACAACTACTGCCACTCAAATTTTAGTGCTAGCAGCCATGGGCATTCTTGTTTTATCTCAAACAAGTGTTGTAGCTGCAATTTTAATCACCCTTTTAATCATTCTATACACGTCGTTTCTAGTTTCAAGAAATTTGCTTAGAAAATGCATAGGCAAGAATAGAAGGGGAGCACCAGAAGCAGGTGGAGCTTGGCCAGTGATTGGCCATCTACACCTCTTACGAGGGCCAGAACCTCCTTACAGGGTGTTCGGCAGAATGGCTGACAAGTATGGACCAATCTTTAATATCAGGATAGGCAAAAATCCAGCTTTAATCGTGAGTAATTGGGAGATTGCTTAAGAGTGTCTCACAACACATGACAAAGTCTTTGCCAACCGTCCGAAAACTCTAGCTATGGAGATTTTAGGCTACAATTTTTCCATGTTTGTCTTCAGCCCATATGGCTCCTACTGGCGCGAGACACGCAAGATAGCCACACTTGAGCTTCTCGCAAACCATCGGCTTGAGAAGCTCAAGCACGTACGAGAATACGAGGTGAAGACATGTTTGAAGGAGTTATATGAGTTATGGCACAACAACAAAAGCACTAACAAGATGTTACTGGTAGAGATGAAGAAATGGTTTGCGGACACCCTCCGTAAATTTCGATACATAGTCAACAGCAACCAATATGTATTGATGGCCAAAAGAAGGGGGAAAGAGTCCCATGAAGTCGATACCCTATACATAAAAATTCTCAACCACTAAAACTGGATTTAGTGGCATCATGTTCCTTCGTGTAATGCTCCCCATTCGTTGACACCTATTACATGAAGAACAAAAAGTGTAAGCATCTCGAAATATAGTTGGCCAATAAAAACCACATTGTAAAACTTTAGTTGTTGTTTTCTTAGCACTGAAATGGCCTCCACAAGCTTGTTCATGGCAGAATGAAAGAATATTATGAATTTCATTTTCTGGGACACATCGTCTAACAATTTGGTCTGCACAATACTTGAACAAATACGGGTCATCTCAAAAGAAATTCTTTATCTCTACAAAGAATTTAGCTTTATCTTGCTTGGTCCAATACTATGGAAGTTTACCTGTAACAAGATAATTAACTATATCAGCATACCAAGGTAATACTTCCACACTCATTAATTGTTCATCTGGAAATGACTCATTCAATATTAATGCCTCTGTAATTATGTCAAAATGGAGACGAGAGAGGTGGTCCGCCACAACATTTTCTGTCCCTTTCTTATCTTTGAATTCCAAGTCAAATTCCTGCAAAAGTAACACCCAACGAATTAGTCTAGCTTTTGCATCTTTCTTCGTGAGAAGATATTTAAAAGCAATATGATCTGTGAACACAATTATTTTACAACCAATGAGATAAGATCGAAATTTTTCTAATGCAAACACTACTGCTAGCATTTCTTTTTCAGTAGTTGAATAGTTCAACTGTGCATCATTCAATGTCATACTAGCATAGTAAATAACATGGGGAATTCGATCAACTCTTTGTCTTAATACTGCTCCTACTGCATAATTAGATGGTAAGCTCCAGTTTGGGGCCTGAATGATGGGTGATGATGTCAACAACTGCTTTAACTTTTCAAATGCCACAAGACATGAATCATCAAAGACAAAAGGTACATCATTAGCAAGTAAATTGCATAAGGGTCTAGAAACTTTGCTAAAATCTTTAATGAAACGTCTATAGAAACCAGCATGCCCAAGGAAATATCTTACTTCTCTGACTGTTTTGGGTGGAGGAAGATTAGAAATGAGATCTACCTTGGCTTTGTCAACCTCAATACCTTTGCTCGAAATGATGTGACCGAAAACAATATCTTATTTTACCATAAAATGACATTTCTCCTAATTTAAGACCAAGTTCTTCTCGATACATCTCTGCAGAACTAGTGTTAGATGATGTAAACATTGATCAAACGAATCACCAAAGATAGAAAAGTCATCCATAAAGACTTCAAGGAATCGTTCAACCATATCAAAAAAAATGCTTAACATGCATCGTTGAAATGTAGCAGGTGCATTACATAATCCAAATGGCATTCTCCTATATGCAAATGTGCTAAAAGGGCAAGTGAAAGTGGTCTTCTCTTGATCTTTTGGTGCTATGGGGAACTAATTGTATCCTGAGTAGCCATTTAGAAAGCAATAAAATTCATGGCCTGCTAATCTATCAAGCATTTGATCAATAAATGATAAAGGAAAATGGTCTTTACGTGTGACAGAATTCAACTTTCTATAATCAATCCATACACGCTATCATGTAGTTACTCTAGTGGGTATCAATTCATTATCAGCATTGGTAACTACTGTGACTCCTGACTTTTTAGGGACTGTTGTGCAAATTTTAATGTACTCGCAAGCGAACGATTCTATTGTAGTATAGACTAATGGTGACGAGTGTCAATCCCACGAGGAGGTGGATTTTAATTGTGTGTAGAATTAATTTTGGAAATGAGTAGTTGGATTTGTGGTGGAAATGATTTGGAATATGCTAAAACTTAAATTAAAATGGCGAGAATAAATTCTAAAATTAGAATTGAAATGACAAGAATAAATTGAAGAGAATTCTATTAAAATGACGTACTTGGGTATCTGGATCCGTATCAACATGCATCATGGGCTAAATAATCTTTATTAATGCCAATTAAATCATGAGGGGGGAATCCACACCTCATGAACCACGCTCTAATCAATATGGTGCTAAGGGCTTATCGTGCCAAATAATAATAACCTTATACTAGAGAGCTGGTGTAACCAAGGCTGTATCTAGACAAGATTATTATTATTTATCGACGAGAAGTCAAAACATCCACAAAAACTAGAGGAGAAGAGAAAATAAATTTACCAAAATAAGCCCACGACACATGTTGAGACTTCACCTTCAACCCAAGCTTGAAAGAAAATTAGCCACTCATAATTGAACTAGAGGCAACATGGGAATTTATTAAAATACGAAGAAAATACAAGATGGAGAAGGAATTACAGAAAATGGATCCCAAAAATGGATTCAGAGATATCAAATTAGGGGGGAGGCCCCCTTTTTATAGATACATGGAGTAAATCATGGCCATCGGATTAAAAACAGTTTGGACGCTCAGGATTGCGTCACGTCATCAGTCAACAGTCCACGGTTTGACTAAGCGGATGAACAGTAACGTGGTTTGACTCGGATAAACAGTAACGTGGTTTGACTCGGATGAACAGTAACGCAGTTTGGTTGAAAATAATCCTGTGTGATGCATGTACCGTACGCGAGATTTTTCGTCCACTGATATGCTGCCACGTCACCATCAACAGTACATAAGAATTTTAGCCCAATAGGATCGTGACACCTCATCAGTCAATGCCACATCATCGGTCAATGCCACGTCATCGATCCGTCTATGTGAACAGTGTTGTGAACAGTAACGTAGTTAGTACCGTACACGTGAATAGTACCGTACATATGAATAGTGCCATTTTTCCTTTTATGCTCCTCCTAAGGTTTTCGACCGTCATGAGTTCAAAAGTGATGTCCGTTTTGCCGTCTGATCTCTCCTTTATTGTGAAATGACTATAATGCCCCTAAAATACATAAAATATTTAATTAAAATAAAACACATGTAATTAAATCACAAGAAGGTTAAATACATAAAAGTAAGGGTTGTTAGTAAGACTTGAAATGTAAAATGACGGTTTTCTCCTTTATAAATATGCATTTTCTAACACTCAACACACCCCCCAACCAGCTTATTGCTAATCCCTAGCAAATAAAGCGAAAATAAAATTCAAATTCAAAAAATATATATTTTTTTAATAGAAACACTCGTATTTATTCCGTCAAATTAATGATAGCAATCAAATAAAAGTATAAGCATTATCTCCAGTCTAAAGCAACATCACACCCACATCAACCATCCACATGAATTAGCCCAGTAGACTTTGTCATAGCTACTTTCAAGAATGACATGTCAAACCCCAAAATCTCACTGGAAGTAGTGACATTCTCACAAAGAAATTAAAACCAATAAAAATAGTCACTCCAATGAATGGTAATTGAGAGAGAAAATAATAAAGAAGTGATATCACATGCTCTCACCAAGATGAAATAAATATGCCCTCAGCTTATAAATAATACGAACTCAAGTCAAACAAAAAATGCTAGTCAACCCACTTTATTTATCTTTTTTTTTTATTATGCATCACTACATCTTTTTAGCTCATATAACTAGCTTCTACTTCAAACTATAGTTCCCTAAAATCAAGAAGGACTTTTATTAGGACATAACGTAGGCTAGGGACATGGCTAACAAAGAAGGAAAATAAGGAAAACAAAGTGTATGTTTGAGAAAAATGCAGAGCATTTTTTTTTTTTTGGAAGTTGCAAGGTGGATTTCACCTATTATTTTTATTTTTATTTTTTTGAAACAACAGCTTTTGTTTTTTTTTTTTTGGCATAACTTTACTGAACAACATAATTATTTACATTTTCTCAAACATAAATAGGTGATGGAACTTATAAGACATTGGGTAATACTCCAAATCGGAGTGGGTCAAGATGATAAGTTGACAAAGAAAAAGGTTTTTTTTTTTAAAGGCTCAAAAGGGTTAACTATGGATATTTGATAAAAGGGATGGCTAGAAAGGCTCAAACGGATCAAAGATGGCATTTCCATCGTCTTTTAGGGCTCTAAATAATCTTCCATATCTACTAATTAGATGGGCCTCCAAATGTAGCAACACACTCTTTTTTCTTTTTTCTTTTTTTTTATTTTACAATTTTTTTAAGGGTTACCTCAAAAGCAATTTAGAGATCGTGTGTAAAATAATAAACTGCTAAGCTGTATAAAGAGTGGGCAAAAGGGTTATTCTCCAAGAAAAATAATAGGCTCAAAAACTCACTTGGTAAGTATTATGACATGTTCATTCCTTCAAGCAACTCACATTTGTCTCCGACATCAACATGTAAAGTAGCAAACATAGCGTAACATCACTTAAGACCAAAGATAATACAAATACTAAAATTTGAAATTAATCATGTCATCCAATGTTAAAACAAATCACACAATTTTTTTTTAAAAACAACATTCTACCCCCCAACCTATTCTAAACATGAAAGGAAAATATGCATGCAGAAATGTGAAAATGATGCATAAAAACTAATTAGAAAAGTTACACGTAAAATGATAGAAAACGAAAATGATTTTTTTTTTTTTAAGAAGATGCGTTTCTAGAGGAACTACACTCCATATTCAGCCATCTTCGACTCAAAAGTTGGAAAATGTATATTTATAGAGGAGAAATTAAAAAGAAGAAAAATAAACATAAACACATAATAAAGAAAAAGAAAATGTCTGAATTTTTTTTAAAGTTTTTTTTAATTAATTTTTTTTAAAACGATGAAGATGTGTTTCTAGAGTCACTACAGTCCATATTCAGCCATCTTCAACACAAAAAGTTAGCAACAGTTAGTTTCTACAACAAAAAATTAGTAAAAACTTAACCAAAATTCCACAATTGTCGATTATTCCCTCCCCCCAACCAGAACGAAACATTGTCCTCAATGTTTGCAATGAAAGAAGTAGAGTTTAGAAGACATCACCTGGGTGGTGCAACACAGAAAACAATATTTACAAGCGGAGAGTTAAATCTAATTTGTACTTCTTACTGCGGCTACTGTTACCATCATTATGTGGATGCTCCAACACAAAGGTCCAGGGGTCTGGCTCTGGTTTATAAGCTTGTAACAGATCAAGTAGCTCATTAGCAGTGTGAGCACAAATAAAAAGTTTTTTCACATTAGAAGGAATGAAATAGTTTTTTATTGCATGGTTAAGAAATGCGATAAAGCCATCATAAAAGTTATTGACATTTAATAAACCGATGGGTGTCTGGTGGATGTGCAGATGCGCCCAAGATGCTAGTGTGATAAGTGCCTCTAGTGTTGCAAGATCTCCTGGAAGGAAAATAAAAGTATCAGCATGATTAAGCATTTCAGTTATTCTTTCTTGCATACCTGAGACGACTAACTCTTCTCCAGTTGATGAGCCAGACGAACTGCCCAATGGTTTTAGGACTCTTGGGATGATGCCTAACACTTGACTTCCTCTGATAAAAGCTGCTTCTGAGACCATTTTTGATAACCCTCTGTTACCTCCTCCATACACCAAGTGTAATTTTCTCGCTGCTATGCTTCGACCAAGATCTATAGCTGCCTCAACGAACTCTTTATGTTTGCCATAAGTAAATCCAGAAAGCACACAAATGTTCTTGAATTGTCTATTGGGAGTAGCTGCCATTGTGATACTTCTCCAAAATAATTTGTGAGTGCTTGACAAAAAGGAAATCACATTTAAGAATCTTGGTGACAGTGGATCACAGTTGTGTATGAGGTAACATATCAGTGTCAAATAACGTGTAAAGCACGTGGCTCGCTAGTCAAAAAGGAAACAGTAAAAGGGAAAAAGAAAACAGTAATAAGGAAGAAGCAAACAGTAATAAAATTTTTAAAGGCAATAATGCACACAATAAAACAATGGTGAAATAAAATAACAGTAAAGTGAAAGGATATTTACAGGTAGTTGCGACTGTGGCTCACATCTTCCTCTGGTTTTACGTCCAGAAACGGCTTGAACGCCCTCTATGGGTCGAGGATAGGCTTCCTATCCAGTTTTCTTATAAACTGGCAAACAGGGTCGTTTATAGTCAGATTCCCGAGACTATATCGTGCATGCTCTTTCTGGAATAATGGCCATAACTGGAGAATCGCTCCTTGCACATATCCACTGGGATGCGTTTCAAGAGACAAAAGGATATCATCCAATGACTCCTTATTCAAGCCATCCCTAATGAATTGAATCTTATCTTCCCTGTTATCAAACATCATTCCTAAAGAACATGGGTTTTTATTGCAACTCATTCTGGCACACTTATGACAAGCAACAGAATTTCTTCGAGCTCGTCATTTTCTTGCATAATTTCCTTTACCACATCCAGGCATGTATGCAATAAATTTTAGAGGTAACTCACTTGCCGATCGTACTTTAGCCTCGATTAACCAACGGATGTCAGCAGGTATGTTATTCCTCATGAGTAATCGCATGCGTTCGGACCGAGCTTTATAGATTGTAAGGAGGGCATTCTGAGGAAGTGAAGGGAATCGCTTGTGAAGTTTCGCTAGAATCTCGTTTCTGTCCATATCTTCGCCTCAGAATATCGGTTATTATGGGAAATTAAAGTAACCGACTTGATTGTCACAGAGTACCGTTATCCGCCACTTCACCGGGGTAACAAACTAAAGCACACAAACAGAAAAACAAATTAAAACACACAAAGAAAATTAAAATCGTCCTTTTATTGAATTTACCTCAAGCTCCAACTGGATGTCGTAAACACTTCTCTCAATGTCTCTGAGTTGGCTTTCTAAACCCTCAACATAGGCTACTAACTCTGGTGGTTGTAGAGCCCAAATGCGATGTGTTTTACAAAATTGAATCTGCCTTTTGAGATGAGTTTTGACACGTTGAAGTGGTTTAAGAATGTTCAGGAGGAACGGTCTAAGTAAGGTACTCATGATTAAAAATGATAAAAGAAAACTTAATAGTTAAACAAACACACTTATGCAAAAATAATTTCAATTAGCAGAAGAATAATATAAAAAAAGAAAAAAAATCAAATCAACGAAAAGAAAAAAAAAATCAATTCAAATCTGGTGGGTCACTCAAATTTATTTCGGTGTCTTCTCCATGTGGTTGGTATTCTAGATATGGCTTTAATCTTTGACCATTAACTTTAAACGTGACACCGTTCTTTGGGTCCTTAATTTCAATTGCCCCATGTGGAAAAACAGTATGAACAATAAATGGGCCAGACCAACGAGAGCGTAACTTACCTGGGAATAAGTGCAAGCGAGAATTGAATAAAAGCACTTTCTGACCTGGAGTGAATGATTTTCTCATAATTTGCTTATCATTGAAGACTTTCATTCGTTGCTTGTAAATCTTGGCATTTTCGTATGCATCATTGCGAATTTCTTCAAGTTCTGCCAGCTGTAATCTTCTTTCTGAGCTGGCTTGCTGCATGTCAAAATTGCATTTCTTGATGGCCCAATATGCACGATGCTCGAGTTCTACAAGTAGGTGGCAAGCTTTTCCATACACTAGCCTGTAGGGTGACATCCCAATCGGGGTCTTGAAAGCCGTTCTATATGCCCATAAGGCATCATCAAGTCTCAATGACCAATCTTTTCTGTCTGGCCTCACCGTCTTTTCTAATATGTGCTTTATTTCTCGATTGGAGATCTCAACTTGGCCACTGGTTTGCGGATGATACGGAGTCGCCACTTTGTGTGTGGTTGAATACTTTGTCAAAAGAGCTTTGAATGCTTTGTTACAAAAGTGGGCACCACCATCACTGATTATTGCTCGAGGGAATCCAAAGCGTGAAACAATGTTGCTTTTCAAAAATCCTATCACCACCTTGTGATCATTGGTTCTACATGGAATTGCTTCTACCCATTTCGATACGTAGTCAACAGCAACCAATATGTATTGATGGCCAAAAGAAGGGGGAAATGGTCCCATGAAGTCGATACCTCATACGTCAAAAATCTCAACCACTAAAATTGGATTTAGTGGCATCATGTTCCTTCGTGTAATGCTCCCCATTCGTTGACACCTATCACATGAAGAACAGAAAGTGTAAGCGTCTCGAAATATAGTTGGCCAATAGAAACCACATTGTAAAACTTTAGTTGCTGTTTTCTTAGCACTGAAATGGCCTCCACAAGCTTGTTCATGGCAGAATGAAAGAATATTCTGAATTTTATTTTCTGGGACACATTGTCTAACAATTTGGTCAGCACAATACTTGAACAAATACGGGTCATCCCAAAAGAAATTCTTTATCTCTGCAAAGAATTTAGCCTTGTCTTGCTTGGTTCAATGCTCTGGAAGTTTACTTGTAACAAGATAATTAACTATATCAGCATACCAAGGTAATACTTCCACATTCATTAATTGTTCATCTGGAAATGACTCATTCAATGGTAATGATTCTGTAATTGTGTCAAAATAGAGACGAGAGAGGTGGTCCGCCACAACATTTTCTGTCCCTTTCTTATCTTTGAATTCCAAGTCAAATTCCTGCAAAAGTAACACCCAACGAATTAGTCTAGCTTTTGCATCTTTCTTTGTGAGAAGATATTTAAGAGCAGCATGATCTGTGAATATAATTATTTTACAACCAATGAGATAACATCGAAATTTCTCTAATGCGAACACTACTGCTAGCATTTCTTTTTCAGTAGTTGAATAGTTCAACTGTGCATTATTCAATGTCATACTAGCATAGTAAATAACGTGGGGAATTCGATCAACTCTTTGTCCTAATACTGCTCCTACTGCATAATCAGATGCATCACACATTAGCTCAAATGGTAAGCTCCAGTTTGGGGGCTGAATGATGGGTGACGATGTCAACAACTGTTTTAATTTTTCAAACGCCATAAGACATGAATCATTAAAGATAAAAGGTACATCCTTAGCAAGTAAATTACATAAGGGTCTAGAAGCTTTGTTAAAATCTTTAATGAAACATCTATAGAAACCAGCATGCCCAAGGAAAGATCTTACTTCTCTGACCGTTTTGGGTGAAGGAAGATTAGAAATGAGATCCACCTTGGCTTTGTCAACCTCAATACCTTTGCTCGAAATTATGTGACCGAGAACAATACCTTGTTTTACCATAAAATGGCATTTCTCCCAATTTAAGATCAAGTTCTTCTCGATACATCTCTGCAGAACTAGTGTTAGATGATATAAACATTGATCAAACGAGTCACCAAAGACAGAAAAGTCATCCATAAAGACTTCAAGGAATCGTTCAACCATATCAGAAAAAATGCTCAACATGCATCGTTGAAATGTAGCAGGTGCATTACATAATCCAAATGGCATTCTCCTATATGCAAATGTGCCAAAAGGGCAAGTGAAAGTAGTTTTCTCTTGATCTTTTGGTGCTATGGGAATCTGATTATATCCTGAGTAGCTATCTAGAAAGCAATAAAATTCATGGCCTGCTAATCTATCAAGCATTTGATCGATAAATGGTAAAGGAAAATGGTCTTTACGTGTGACAAAATTGAACTTTCTATAATCAATGCATACACGCCATCCTGTAGTCACTCTAGTGGGTATCAATTCATTATCGGCATTGGTAACTATAGTGACTCCTGACTTTTTGGGGACAACTTGCACAGGACTGACCCATGAACTATCAGAAATGGGGTAAATGATACCTGCATCTAATAGCTTAAGGACTTCAGTTCTAACAACTTCTTTCATGTTAGGGTTTAACCGACGTTGCATTTCCCTAGTAGATTTAGCATTTTCATCAAGGTGAATGTAATGCATGCAGTCTACTGGGTTTATACCTTTTATGTCTGCTATGGTCCATCCTAATGCTCGTTTGTCCTCTTTTAAAACATCCAACAACTTACCTTTTTGTTCATCATTGAGGGATGATGAGATGATTACCGGCAGAGTACTTTATTCTCCCAAAAATGCATATTCCAAAGTGTTGGGCAATAGTTTGAGCTCGAGTTTCGGTGGTGATTCTGATGATGGGATGAGTTTCTTCTCTGATGGTGCTAGTTGTTCAACTCTTGACTTCCATTT
This sequence comes from Citrus sinensis, assembly GCF_022201045.2. NCBI lineage: Eukaryota > Viridiplantae > Streptophyta > Magnoliopsida > Sapindales > Rutaceae > Citrus > Citrus sinensis. The sequence goes on from NC_068560.1 coordinate 20,706,791, forward strand.
ATTAGTGTCCATGGATGGTGCTGAGTAAAGTAGGGCGTTGACCTCATCGACCGATCTGTCAATATCAAAATCCAAACCAAAGTGAGTTAAACATGTTTGTAAAGGATCATCACTAAGGTTTGAAATAAAAGTATCATCAACTAATGCTTCTACTAAATCCACATCAACAATTCCATCATCTGCATTGTGAGGTTGTTTGGCAATGTTGAAGATGTTCAGCTCCATAGTCATGTTGCCGAAGGACAACTACATATTTCCGGTCCTGCATTGAATGTGAGCATCCGAAGTTGCCAAGAAAGGTCGGCTTAGAATAATGGGGATGTGCTTCATCGAGTCCTGTATTGGTTGAGTGTCAATTACAATGAAATCAACAGGAAAATAAAACTTGTCTACATGGATAAGCACGTGCTCTACAATACCATGAGGTATTTTTGTGGACCGATGTGCAAGTTGTAACACCACTGGAGTTGGGTGTAATTCTCCAAGTCCAAGTTTCACAAACACTGAATAAGGTAACAGATTTACACTAGCTCCTAAATCCAACAAAGCATTCTCAATTGTGTGGTTCCCTATGCTACATGAGATAGTGGGGGAGCCTGAGTCTTTGCATTTTAAAGGAATTTTGTGTTGGAGTATAGAACTAATGTTTTCTGTTAAAAATGCCTTCTTTTGAACATGCATATTTCTCTTTTTAGTACAAAGGTCTTTAAGAAACTTGGCATAAAATGGAACTTGCTTAATAACATCAAGCAAAGGGATATTAACACTTACCTGTTTGAAGATTTCAAGAATCTCACCTGTGGATTTTCCCTTTTTGCCTTTAGCTAACCTCTGAGGAAATGGAGCTTTCGGAACGTATTCTCGTGGGTTGGTTTCTTCTTTCTCCTCCGGTGATGATTCCTCAACATTCACAGGTACAATTTGATTTTCTTTTGTCACCGGCATCTCCACTTTGTTGTCGACTTTTTTTCCTTTTCGCAAGGTCATTACTGCTTTGACTTCTCCATGCTGTTGTGGTGAACTGGTACTTGCTTCATGCACTCCTTTAGGGTTAGGCACTGGTTGACTTGGAAACTTACCTTTCTCAACGATCATTGCCAAGGTCTGAACTGAAGAAGCAAGTTGTCCCACCATCTTCTCGAGGCTTGAAACTGATTGGGCTTGTGAGTTGAAGCTCGCTCTTAATTCATTTCGTAGTTCATCAATGGTGCGGTTCTGTTGCTCAATCGTAGAGTGAGTAAGATTCTTGAGATTCTGGAATGAATCCTCCCATGGTCTAGGTTGAGAGTAGTTCTGGTTCTGATTGTATGGTCTAAATGGGGGCTGAGAGGCTTGAGGAATTTGAGAAATTGGTTGCATTGGTGGAGTTGGAGCTGCTGGTCCATTCTGTTGGAGTCCTTGAGACCATGAAAAATTGTGGTGGTCTCTCTATCCAGGGTTATATGTGTTGGAGTATGGGTTGTAATTTGATGGCTTTCTCATTACACCTATGGCATTGGCTTGATCTAAGTATGAGTCATGGTCATGTGGCTCTGTTGATTTAGCAGTCGATAACGATGCTATTTATCGAGAGAGACCTTCAATTATCGCTTTGACTTCTTTAATTTCTGAACTTGACTCGCCAATGTGAACCTCATTTACTCCCTTAATTCTTCTAGTAGTCCTAAGTGATCGACTCCGTTGTTGGGAATTATCTGCTTGTCGTTGGAAGAATTCCCAAATCTCTGATGCACTTTTTGACATTAGCTCTCCTCCACTTGTTGCCATTAGCAATTCTTGCACATTCGGTAGTAATCCCTCCAAAAAGTATTGATATTGGTGTCATTTCGCGTACCCATGATGTGGACACTTCAAGAGTAGCCCATTGAATCACTCCCATGTTTCGAAAAATTGCTCGTCCTCTCTCTGGGTAAACTCCAAGATTTCCCTGCGAATAGCATTGGTTTTATGCACTGGGAAATATTTATTCAAAAATTTAGTTACCATTTGTTCCCATGATGTGATGCTATTAGCAGGTAAAGTATTTAACCAAGAACAAGCTCTATCTTTTAAAGAAAATGGGAATAATCTAAGTTTAACATCATCGTCTGAAAAATTCTCGTATTTAAAAGTTTGACAAATAGCATGAAAATCATTCAGATGATTATATGGGTCCTCATTTTCTAGGCCATAAAATGTGGGGAGACAATTTAGCACACTAGGTTTTAGTTCAAAGCTCCTAGCAGCTACATTTGGGTATCTTATGCATGATGTGCTCAAATTAGCTAAAGGACTGAAGTAGTCCTTAAATGGCCTCTCCTGTGATTGCAAATCCATTTTATTTTTAATTTGTTTGTGTGTGCGAAGTGTTTTTTCTAGTTCAAGGTCTATAGGTTCAAGATTAGGTAATAATGACCTACGACCATGCATGCAAAACAAATAAAATGAAAATAAAGATGGGAACAAAACAAATAAAAATAAATAAGAGGGAGAAATTACGATACTAACCTTATTGCGCTATTAAAACCTTTCTATAAAAATACACAAAAACAAATACGTGAAATAAATTAACTAAAAATAAATTAATAAGATAAACAAAAAAAATTACAAAGAAAAATAAATTGAAAATTAAATTTCAGAATTTTAAAGAGGAGAAAAAGAAAAGAAATACTAACCTTTAAATGTAGATTCACTTTTTTTTCTTTTTCTTCTTTTTAATAATAAAAAAATACAAGAAAACAAATAAAAGAAATTATTCACAAAAAATAATTCTATGAATTAAAATTACTTACCTCCCCGGCAACGGCGCCAAAAACTTGTTGTGCAAATTTTAATGTACTCGCAAGCGCACGATTCTATTGTAGTATAGACTAATGGTGACGAGTGTCGATCCCACGAGGAGGTGGATTTGAATTGTGTGTAGAATTAATTTTGAAAATGAGTAGTTGGATTTGTGGTGGAAATGATTTGGAATATGCTAAAACTTAAATTAAAATGGCGAGAATAAATTCTAAAATTAGAATTGAAATGATGAGAATAAATTGAAGAGAATTCTATTAAAATGACGTACTTGGGTATTTGGATCCGTATCAACATGCATCATGGGCTAAATAATCCTTATTAATGCCAATTAAATCATGAGGGGGGAATCCACACCTCATGAACCACGCTCTAATCAATATGGTGCTAAGGGCTTATCGTGCCAAATAATAATAACCTTATACTAGAGAGCCGGTGTAACCAAGGCGGTATCTAGACAAGATTATTATTATTTGTCGACGAGAAGTCAAAACATCCACAAAAACTAGAGGGGAAGAGAAAATAAATTTACCAAATTAAGCCCATGACACATGTTGAGACTTCACCTTCAACCCAAGCTTGAAAGAAAATTAGCCACTCATAATTGAACTAAGGGCAAAATGAAAATTTATTAAAATACGAAGAAAATACAAGATGGAGAAGGAATTACAGAAAATGAATCCTAAAAATGGATTCAGAGATATCAAATTAGGGGGGGGGAGGCCCCCTTTTTATAGATACATGGAGTAAATCATAGCCATCGGATTAAAAACAGTTTGGACGCTCAGGATTGCACCACCTCATCAGTCAACAGTCCACGGTTTGACCACGCGGATGAACAGTAACGCAGTTTGACTCGGATGAACAGTAACGCGGTTTGACTCGGATGAACAGTAACGCGGTTTGGTTGAAAATAATCCTGTGTGATGCATGTACCGTACGCGAGATTTTTCGTCCACTGATATGCTACCACGTCACCATCAACAGTACATAAGAATTTTAGCCCAACAGGATCGTGACACCTCATCAGTCAATGCCACATCATCGGTCAATGCCACGTCATCGATCCGTCTATGTGAACAGTGTTGTGAACAGTAACGTAGTTAGTACCGTACACGTGAATAGTACCGTACATATGAATAGTGCCATTTTTCCTTTTATGCTCCTCCTAAGGTTTTCGACCGTCCTGAGTTCAAAAGTGATGTCCGTTTTGCCGTCTGATCTCTCATTTATTGTGAAATGACTATAATGCCCCTAAAATACATAAAATACTTAATTAAAATAAAACACATGTAATTAAATCACAAGAAGGTTAAATACATAAAAGTAAGGGTTGTTAGTAAGACTTGAAATGTAAAATGACGGTTTTCTCCTTTATAAATATGCATTTTCTAACACTCAACAGGGACAACTTGTACAGGACTGCCCATGAACTATCAAAAATTGGGTAAATGATACCTGCGTCTAATAGCTTAAGGACTTCTGTTCTAACAAGTTCTTTCATATTAGGATTTAACCGAGGTTGCATTTCCCTAGTAGATTTAGCATTTTCATCAAGGTGAATGTAATGCATACAGTCTACTGGATTTATACCTTTTATGTCTGCTATGGTCCATCCTAATGCTCCTTTGTGCTCTTTTAAGACATCCAACAACTTACCTTTTTGTTCGTCATTTAGGGATGATGAGATGATTACCAGTAGAGTACTTTCTTCTCCCAAAAATGCATATTCCAAAGTGTTGGGCAATGGTTTGAGCTCGAGTTTTGGTGGTGATTCTGATGATGGGATGAGTTTTTTCTCTGATGGTGCTAGTTGTTCAACTCTTGACTTCCATTTATTAGTGTCCATGGATGGTGCTGAGTCAAGCAGGGCGTTGACCTCATCGACTGATCTGTCAATATCAAAATCCAAACCAAAGTGAGTTAAGCATGTTTGTAAAGGATCATCACTAAAGTTTGAAAGAAAAGTGTCATCAACTAATGCTTCAATTAAATCCACATCAACAATTTCATCATCTGTATTGTGAGGTTGTTTGGCAATGTTGAAGATGTTCAGCTCCATAGTCATGTTGCCAAAGGACAACTGCATATTTCCAGTTCTGCATTGAATGTGAGCATCCGCAGTTGCCAAGAAAGGTCGGCCTAGAATAATGGGGATGTGCTTTCTTGAATCCTGTATTGGTTGAGTGTCAATTACAATGAAATCAACAGGAAAATAAAACTTGTCTACCTAGATAAGCATGTCCTCCACAATACCACGAGGTATTTTCGTGGACCGATCTGCAAGCTATAACACCACTGGAGTTGGGTGTAATTCTCCCTGTCCAAGTTTCACGAATACAGAGTAAGGCAACAAATTTACACTAGCTCCTAAATCCAACAACGCATTCTCAATTGTGTGGTTCCCTATACTACATGAGATAGTGGGGGAGCCTGGGTCTTTACATTTCAGAGGAATTTTGTGTTGGAGTATAGAACTAACATTTTCTGTTAAAAATGCCTTCTTTTGAAAATGAATGTTTCTTTTTTTAGTACACAAGTCTTTAAGAAACTTGGCATAAAATGGAACTTGCTTTATAGCATCAAGTAAAGGGATGTTAACACTTACCTGTTTAAAGATTTCAAGAATCTCACCTGTGGATTTTCCCTTTTTTCCTTTAGCTAACCTCTGAGGAAATGGAGCTTTGGGAACGTATTCTCGTGGGTTGGTTTCTTCTTTCTCATCCGGTGATGAGTCCTCAACATTCACAGGTACAATTTGATTTTCCTTTGTCACTGGCATCTCCACTTTATTGTCGACTTCTTTTTCTTTTCGCAAGGTTATGACTGCTTTGACCTCTCCATGCTGCTGTGGTGAACTGGTACTTGCTTCATGTACTCCTTTAGGATTAGGCACTGGTTGACTTGGAAACTTGCCTTTCTCAATAGTCATTGCCAAGTTCTGAACTGAAGAAACAAGTTGTCCCACTATCTTCTCAAGGCTTGAAACTGTTTGAGCTTGTGAGTTGAAACCTGCTCTCAACCCATTTCATAGTCTATCAATGGTGAGGTTCTGTTGCTCAATCGTGGAGTGAGTAACATTCTTGAAATTCTGGAATGCATCCTCCCATGGTCTAGGTTGAGAGTGGTTCTGGTTCTGATTGTATGGTCTGAATGGTGGCTGAGAGGCTTGAGGAATTTGAGGAATTGGTGGAGTTGGAGCTGCTGGTCCATTCTGTTGGAATCCTTGAGACCATGAAAAATTGGGGTGGTCTCTCCATCCAGGGTTATATGTGTTGGAGTATGGGTTGTAATTCAATGGTTTTCTCATTACACCAATGGCATTGGCTTGATCTGAGTATGAGTCATGGTCATGTGGTTCTGTTGATTTAGCAGTCGATAACGATGCTATTTGTCGAGCAAGACCTTCAACCATCTCCGTGACTTCTTTGATTCCTGAAGTTGACTCTCCAATGTGAACCTCATTCACTCCTTTAATTCTTCTAGTATTCTTGAGTGATCGACTCCGTTGGTGGGAATTATCCGCTTGTCGCTGGAAGAATTCCCAAATTTCTGATGCACTTTTTGACATTAGCTCTCCTTCACTTGTTGCCATTAGCCATTCTTGCACATTCGACAATAATCCCTCCAAAAAGTATTGGCATTGGTGCCATTTCTCGTACCCATGATGTGGACACTTGAAGAGTAGCCTATTGAATCACTCCCATGTTTCGAAAAACTGCTCGTCTTCTCTCTGGGTAAACTCTGAGATTTTCCTGCGAATAGCATTAGTTTTATGCACTGGGAAATATTTATTCAAAAATTTTGTTACCATTTGTTCCCATGATGCAATGCTATTAGCAGGCAATGTATTAAGCTATGAACGAGCTCTATCTTTTAAAGAAAATGGGAATAATCTGAGTTTAACATCATCGTCTGAAAAATTCTCGTATTTAAAAGTTTGACAAATAGCATGAAAATCATTCAGATGATTATATGAGTCCTCATTTTCTAAGCCATAGAATGTGAGGAGACAATTTAGCACACTAGGTTTTAGTTCAAAGCTCCTATCAGCTACATTTGGGTATCTTATGCATGATGTGGTCAAATTAGCTAAAGGACTGAAGTAGTCCTTAAATGACCTCTCCTATGGTTGCAAATCCATTTTATTTTTAATTTGTTTGTGTGTGCGAAGTATTTTTTCTAGTTCAAGGTCTATAGGTTCAAGATTAGGTAATAATGACCTACGACTATACATGCAAAACAAATAAAATGAAAATAAAGACGGGAACAAAACAAATAAAAATAAATAAGAGGGAGAAATTACGATACTAACCTTATTGCGCTATTAAAACCTTTCTATAAAAATACAAAAAAACAAATACGTGAAATAAAGTAACTAAAAATAAATTAATAAGATAAACAAAAAAAATTACAAAGAAAAATAAATTGAAAATTAAATTACAGAATTTTAAAGAGGAGAAAAAGAAAAGAAATACTAATCTTAAAATGTAGATTCACTTTTTTTTAATAAAAAAAATTACAAGAAATTATTCACAAAAATTAATTCTATGAATTAAAATTACGTACCTCCCCGGCAACGGCGCCAAAAACTTATTGTGCAAATTTTATTGAACTCGCAAGTGCACGAATCTATTGTAGAATAGATCTATGGTGACGAGTGTCGATCCCACGAGGAGGTGGATTTTAATTGTGTGTAGAATTAATTTTGTAAATGGGTGGTTGGATTTGTGGTGAAAATGATTTGGATTATCCTAAAATTGGAATTGAAATGACGAGAATAATTTGAAGAGAATTCTATTGTAATGACGTACTTGGGTATTTGGATCCGTATCAACATGCATCATGGGCTAAATAATCATTATTAATGCCAATTAAATCATGAGGGTGGAATCCACACCTCATGAACCACGCTCTAACAAATATGGTGCTAAGGGCTTATCGTGCCAAATAATAATAACCTTGTACTAGGGGGCTGGTGAAACCAAGGCGGTACTAGACAAGATTAGTATTATTTGTCGACGAGAAGTCAAAACATCCACAAAAATTAGAGGGGAAGAGAAAGTAAATTTACCAAATAAAGCCCATGACACATGTTGAGACTTCACCTTCAACCCAAGCTTGAAAGAAAATTAGCTACTCATAATTGAACTAGGGGCAAAATGAGAATTTATTAAAATATGTAGAAAATACAAAATGGAGAAGGAATTACAGAAAATGGATCCCAAAAATGGATTCAGAGCTATCAAATTAGGGGGGGAAGCCCCCTTTTTATAGATATATAGAGTAAATCATGGCCATCGGATTAAAAACAGTTTGGACGCTCAAGATTGCGCCACGTCATCAGTCAACAGTACGTGGTTTGACCACGCGGATGAACAGTAACATGGTTTGACCCGGGTTGAACAGTAACGCGGTTTGGTTGAAAATAATCCTGTGTGATGCATGTACCGTACACGAGATTTTTCGTCCACTGATATGCTGTCACGTCACCATCAACAGTACATAAGAATTTTAGTCCAACAGGATCGTGACACCTCATCAGTCAGTGCCACATCATCGGTCAATGCCACGTCATCGATCCGTCTATGTGAACAGTGTCGTGAACAGTAACGTATACAGTACCGTACACGTGAATAGTACCATACATGTGAATAGTGTCATTTTTCTTTTTATGCTCCTCCTAAGGTTTTCGACCGTCCTGAGTTCAAAAGTGATGTCCGTTTTGCCGTCTGATCTCTCCTTTATTGTGAAATGACTATAATGCCCCTAAAATACATACAATACTTAATTAAAATAAAACACATGTAATTAAATCACAAGAAGGTTAAATACATAAAAGTAAAGGTTGTTAGTAAGACTTGAAATGTAAAATGACTGTTTTCTCCTTTATAAATATGTATTTTCTAACATTCAACAGCAGTGATCAGAGCTTTCTTTAATGCTCTAAATGCTTGAAGGCAATCTTTATCAAAGTGAAAAGGTTTGTCATGTTCCAGCAATGAGCATAGTGGTTTAGCTACTTTGGAAAAATCCTTAATGAATCTTCTGTAGAATCCAGCATGACCCAAAAAACTCCTAATACCCTTTACTGAAGTTGGAGGTGGCAGTTTATCTATTATCTCTATCTTGGCTTTGTCTACCTCAATGTCATTCTTGGATACCTTGTGACCTAACATTATTCCTTATTGTACCATGAAATGACACTTTTCCCAATTGAGTACTAAGTTGGTCATCTCACATCTTTTAAGAACTTCTTCAAAGTTGTGTAAACAATCATTGTATGTTTCTCCAAAAACTGAGAAGTCATCAATGAAAACTTCTAAAGTCTGCTCTACCATATCAGAGAATATAGACATCATGCATCTCTGAAAAGTTGCTGGAGCATTACATAACCCAAATGGCATTCTTCTGAAGGCAAATGTTTCATAAGGACAAGTAAATGTAGTCTTCTCCTGATCCTCTGAAGTTATAACAATCTGGTTGTAGCCTGAATACCCATCTAAGAAATAATAGTATTGTTTTCCAGCAAGTCTGTCCAACATCTGATCTATGAATGGAAGTGGGAAATAGTCTTTCCTTGTGGCTTTATTGAGCTTCCTGTAATCCATACATACTCTCCATCCAGTCACTGTCCTTGTAGGAATAAATTCATTCTTCTCATTAGTTATTACTGTTATCCCCCATATCTTTGGAACACATTGAACTGGGCTCACCCATGAACTGTCTGATATTTGGTATATGATTCCAGCATCCAACCATTTGATGATTTCCTTCTTCACCACCTCTTTCATAATAGGGTTTAACCTTCTCTGGTGCTCCACCGAATTGCTGGAGCAATCTTCAACAGGATTTTATACATGCATATTGATGGGCTTATCCCCTTTATATCTACCATCGTCCATCCAATTGCTCTTCTGTATTTTCCAAGCAAATCTACTAGACTCTGTTCTTGATCTGCATCCAAAGTAGAAGAGATGATTATAGGGAGTGTGTTGTTTTGACCAAGATACGCATACTTCAAATGTGAAGGTAACAGTTTTAATTCAAGATTATGAGGTGATTCAATAGATGGTAAAGTTGTTTTTACTTTCCTATCTAAAATATTCAGGTGTTCAATAAACCTGTTGTGCCTATCAGATTGCTTGTTGTCCATCTAATCTGTCTAAATTACTGCAACATCTTCCTCTTCGACATCCTCAAAGGTGGTGACTTTGTCAAGTGCATTACTGCAGCATCTGTCCATTCTGTCTGCTACAATAAAATCCACTACACTTAGGAAATTGTAATCTTTTACTTCATCAGGGTTCCTCATAGCCTCTAGTACATTAATGTAACTTGCTGATCATTCACTCTCATGGTGAGCTCTATTTTCTGTACATCTATCAGAGTTTTTTCAGTTGCTAGAAAAGGTCTTCCAAGTATAATGGGTACCTCTTCATTAGCTTCAAAGTCTAGTACAATGAAATCCACTAGAAAGATGAATTTGTCAACCTTTACCAGTACATTCTCTATTTTTCCTTCAGGGTAAGCATGAGATTTGTCAGCTAATTGCAGAGTGACTGTTGTTGGTCTGCACTCCCCTACTCCTAGCTGCTTAAATACAGATAATGGCATCAAATTAATACTAGCTCGCAAGTCACAAAGTGCTATGTCAGCATACCTAGTTCCTATATAGTAGGGTATTATAAAACTCCATGGATCTTTCACTTTTGTAGGAATCTTACTTTAGAAAATATGACTGCTTTCCTGTGTTAAAAATAGAGTTTTAAACTCTCTCAACCTTCTTTTTCGTGCCAAGATATCTTTTAGAAATTTCACATAATTTGATATTTGTTCCAAAGCTTCCACAAAAGGTATATTTATATGTAATTGCTTCAACACTTCCAAGAATTTGCTGAACTGCTTGTCTTGTTTTTACTTCTGGAACCTTTATGGGAAAGGTGGTGGATGTCTAAACTGCTGAGTAGCTTCAGGAGATATCAAACATTGTTTGTTTGGTTTGGTGCATGTTGTGGCTATTGGTATTGCAACTTCTTTTTCAGCATGTTCTGGTTGAATTTTCTCTGCAGTTGCTGTAGCTTGGCTCATGTAACTAGTGTCTTGATGGGAGGCTTGTTGTAACATGCTTCCATTTTAAGGTGGTTTTTGTGCTAAATTGAATTTCATCTCATTTTTTGTCACATGAACTGGGGTATCAACATTCTTTCCAGATCTCAAATTAATTACCTTGCAGTGTTCTTTACTCTCTCTTCTAGGGTCTTCTGTGTTGTTAGGTAGGCTTCCTTGAGTTCTGCTGCTCATTGTTGTGGCTAGTTGTCCCATTTGGTTTAGGTTTCTCAAGGATACAGCTTGACTCTGCACAATTGCTTCATCATTTGTAATATACTCCTTAATCAGTGCTTCCAATGAAATGATTAGATCCTGACTGATATGTTTTTACCCTTGACTTTGCTGATGAAAACCAGGTGGTTGTATATTTCTATTTTGTCCATTTAATGCTGGAGCATTTCGATTCTGACTGCTCCATGAGAAATTTGGGTGTTGCTTCCAGCCAGGGTTGTAAGTATTTGAATATGGTTTGTTATGACGTTGTCAATTAAAATTACCCACATAGTTTACTGAAGCTGGATTTCCAGGACAATTATCGAAGTCATGTTCTTTACCACAATATACACAAGAAAGTTTAGCAACTTACTTTACTGTTGCTGGAGCAGATGTCATGGCTTTTACCATGTTAGTCAATGAGGTTACTTGTGCTGATAAAGCTATAATTGCATCTATGTTATGTACCTCTGCTGACCCTCTTGTTGCTGGTTGCCTGGCTGAAGGCCACTAATAATTATTATTGGCAATTCTCTCCAGAATTTCATAAGCTTCAGTGTAAGATTTGGATAACAGGGCTCTGTTTGCTGAAGCATCCACCATTAACCTTGTACTCGGATTCAACCCATTGTAAAAAGTTTCCAATTGAATGCAACAAGGTATACCATGATGAGGACACCTTCTAAGCAATTCTTTGAATCTTTCCCAAGCTTCATACAAACTCTCATCTTCAAGTTGATGGAAGGAAGTAATCTCATTCCGCAACTTTGTATTTTTTGTCGATGGAAAATATTTCATTAGGAATTTATCAGCCAATTCATTCCATGTAGTGATGGAATCAGATGGTAACGAATTTAACCATGCTCTTGCTCGATCTCTTAAGGAACAAGGAAATAGCCTCAGCCTTAAGGCATCTTGTGTTGCTCCAGCAATCTTGAAAGCATCACTTACTTCCAAGAACAATTTAAGATGGAGATGAGGATCTTCATTTGGTAATCCATTGAATTGACCAACTGTTTGTAACATTTGAAACATCACTGGCTTCAACTCAAAATTTGCAGCTTTTACTCCAGGTCTGATGATGCCAGGGTGTACAACTTGAGGAGTTAACACAGCATAGTCTCTTATAGCTCTGTCTCTATCATCAGCCTTGTAAATAATATTGTTATTGCCTGGCTGTCCCCCATTAGCATGTTCATTATGCTCTTCTTGAATATTGACTGGTTGTAAGGGCCCGTGAGGATTCAAATTCCCCGCATCCTGCAAATTATTCATGCTTGAAACAGTTTTTGAATTCCTTTGTTCTCTTCGCAGTCTCCTGACAGTCCTTTCAATCTCAAGATCGAATTGGAATACAACAGATCTGTCTTTGCGCATGCATGTACCGATCTGTAAATAAATAGAATGAATCAAATCAAATTTGGTGCTATCAAGATTTACTTCACACTTCAAAAATAAACAATCAATCTCCGGCAACGGCGTCAAAAACTTGTTGGTTAATTTTTATAAGCAATTACTACCAATGCCAATGTGCAAGTATACATTTAAATCTATTAACAATGACCAATTGCTAATATATTTATGGTACGGCATTATAACCTTTAATCTTTCCACCCTACAAGGTGAACACCTATATCTAGTGCGACACAAATCTTAACTTCAAGTATTGCCCTTATGGGATTCAAGATAACTTAATCCAGGAAACTCGACTTAAGATCAAGTAGTACTCTAATAATATCCGCTAAGACATGCCCTTTTGCTGCTCTATCTTAACTGAAGCTATTAAATGGGTGGTCAACCAAAATAACAGTCATATTCATAAAAACTACTAGAGTAAAATACTACAGCAATACCATAACAACATAAAAGAACAGTCAAGAACCCATTGGATTATTTGTCACTCAACTACATGTAAATTTAGTTCATATTCTGAATGAGAAAAATAAACATAAATATATTAATCTCGAAATACATCAAAACAATTAAAAGAAGAAGATAAATATAAGTTGAGCACGGTGAAAGACAAATCCAAATAATTATGCACGATTCTCCAATGTTGCCGAAACAACACTCTTCAATTATGATCTTCTTCTTCTTTCCTTGTAATTATTATAATGATAATTCCCTTGCTGCATTTTTATGTGGTGCACGCCTCCCTTTTATATTGCAAATTAGGGTAAACAAAAGCCCATGAGTGTGCATGCGTTAAATTAGGAAACATGCGTTGTCCCGCGCCTAAGTTTTCTCCCGCATTGCTCCCAGCTTGCTACAGCACCGGTTGCTCTAACATCCGCAACAGTACTGCATTATTCCCGATTGTACTTTTCTTCTTTTGTGGCCAACTTCTTTCCTCCTCTTGCTCATCTAAATGTCTCAACATCCCCTCATGAATAAAGACTTTCTGAGAGCCTACAATTATGCATTTGTTTTTTAGCACAAATTACTTTGATTCAAGCAAAACTTATTAAGACTCAACTAAAATGAATGTTTATGCAAAATGTAACCAAAATGTAATAAAAACACCTTATTTGTTCTCTAAGTGATCTTGATTCAAGTCTAGAATTGATGTAATAACACTTATTTCCTAGAGTTATCATACTCCCAAAAGGAGTTTCCTAAGCCCTTCTATAATAAAGTATGCTCTGTGGTCGTCGTCGAAAAGGATCTTCCACAACAAAAACAATATAGAAGACTAGAAAGCCTGTGTTCCCAAAACTAGGTTATTTGATCAAGAGATACATAGAAAATATTTCTTTGAAATGTGTGGCACCATGTTTTTAATAAGTGACAAGTGTGTTGTGTCACATGTAGTTACACGACAGACTTCATTTGTTATATGATATTTTTCCACGATTGCTAATTTTGACCAAACTCTCGATAATTATTATAAAAATCCTCTTGTTGTTTTAGAAAAAGATTCTGATACTTGGATAGAAAATAACCCCTATTTAGAAATTTTAGAAGTGAGTTGTAAAGTAGATTCCTTAGAGATAATGATATATTGTGTGATGTAATGTAAAGAAGTGACAAAAGTGTGGTGTCACATGTAGTGAGTTGTAAAGTAGATTCCTTAGAGATAAAGATGTACTGTATGATGTAATGTAAAGAAGTGATGAGTCATAAAGTAGATTCCTTAGATATAAGATGTAATGATGTAAATAATAAAAGGCGATTCCCTTGAGGTATCTCCAATGTAGCACCAAACCCATCACCAAATCACCTTTTACACTAAAAATGGTGTAAAATGCTTCTCCAATGTAGCACCAAAATCAACACCAAAATGATGCAATGAATAGTATTGCACCAAACGTGATGCAACACTATTTATTACACCATATTTGGTGTTAGGAAAAAAAGTCTCAAATATCCTTATTACTTTATCTTATTTACATATGTGTCATATTTTATATAATATTTTAAGTTATTATTATTATTATTGTTATTTTTTTAATTTCATTTTTTAATTTTTGAATATTATACTAATATTTTAAATAAAAAATATCCAACACAAAAATTAATAATAAAAATAAAATGCCAATAACATTAATTACTAGATTACATATTACAAAATTAAAAATATAAAATTAAATTAACACAAATTAAAAAAACTACTACTACTAGCATAAATTAGAACAATTATTTAGTAATGTGGGAGATCATTATTAGATCCTCCAATATCATTAAAGTATTAGCCAATATTATTGGAAGTATTTTGTGATGCTTGGCCTTGTTGAGATCTTCTCTGCAAAATCTTAATTTGTTCATTTTGAAAATGTTGATGTAAGCTTGGATCACTTATCGAATTTAAATCTTTAAGTACAATTTTATTTTCTTCACAATATGTGACCATCTCCAATTTTTTTTTCTCATTTTGGGCTCGTATCATTTGAATTTGATAATTTTGTTGCCTATCTTCACTGCCTTTTTTGAGAATTTCATAAAGTCGTTGATTGTCTTCTTTAATAGTATCAATAACTAGTGAATTTTGATCTTCAACTTTCCTTTTTCCTTTTGCCTTCTTTACTCCAATAGGTCGTTGTGTAGAACAATCGTCAACATGTTCATTATTTATATTTAGTGAAAATGATGATAGACTAGGAGATGCTGATGTTGGAGACTCCGAAGCGGGAGAATCTAATTGTGATGACACAAATTCACTATTTTGTCCTCAAAAGTATGGCGTTGCAATGCTATGATCATCTCCAATTTTTTTCTGTATCTTTTAGGATAGGCCATACATGATCAAATTTAAACCCTTTATTGTAATTCTTATCGTGTGCCAGTAACACTTTGGCTCGATTTAGCCACAAAATAATGTAATAATGTTATATATAAAATAAGTGTAAGATAAAAACAATAAATATGTAATATAAACTTACAATATCTTGTTTGGAAGCACCGTTTAGATTTAGATTTTCAATTTGTCGAACGCATCCCCTCAGTTTGCCAATTGCGGCTAAGATACTTTGCATTCGTTTTTGCAAATATCTTCTTGGACGATCTTGAGTGGTGAAATCCGGTTTAGAATTATTGTATTCAATTTCAACTCGAGACCAAAATGCATCTCGAGATTGATTTATACCAACAATAGGGTTTTGGGAAATATCAAGATATATATGAAATAAGTGTATATCTTCTTTATGGGTGTATGAAGTACTTCTTGGAGTTGGAGCCATTTTATAGAATAAATGATTGAAGAGATATGTTTGAGTGAAGTAAAGTTTACAATGGTATTTATAGATGAAAAAGAAACTTATCTAATGGATGAAAATAAGTGAAATCCATCCAACGGTTGGTATTGAATACGAGAGAATCCTTATCTTTAAATCTTGAATTATGTGTAGATATAATAAGATTGGGTAGATAAATCTAATGGATGAAAATAAGTGAAATCCATCCAACGGTTGATATTGAATACGAGAGAATCCTTATCTTTAAATCTTGAATTATGTGTAACTATGATCAGATTGGGTAGGTAAATCTAATGGATGAAAAGAAGTGAAATCCATCCAACGGTTGGTATTGAATACGAGAGAATCCTTATCTTTAAATCTTGAATTATGTGTAGATATGATAAGATTGGGTAGGTAAATCTAATGGATGAAAATAAGTGAAATCCATCCAACGGTTGGTATTGAATATGAGAGAATCGTTATCTTTAAATCTTGAATTATGTGTAGATATGATAAGATTGGGTAGGTAAATCTAATGGATGAAAATAAGTGAAATCCATCCAACGGTTGGTATTGAATACGAGAGAATCTTTATCTTTAAATCTTGAATTATGTGTTGATATGATAAGATTGGGTAAAAGTAAGTCTATTATAAAAAGGATATACTTATGTGTACTAAAACTCATTCAATTTACATATCTTTGAAAATGAATTTCAATATTGGAAGTTCATCTCAGCACTTATCATATTCTTCAAATTCTGATGGTGAAAATGATGATGATGTAAACCTTATAAATGATATTGAGGTGATCAATGCACATGAAGAAGCAATAATTAGCATGACTGTGAATAACAATACTTGCATGGTTCACCATCTCAATCAACTAAATAACAAAGTGATCCATGGTGGCTCAATTACTGGTCATATAACAATCAACTGCAATCGTGAAATGGCTTATCGTAATCTGTTCAATGACTACTTCTTAGAGAACCCACGTTTCAATAATTCAATGTTTCGTCGTCGATTTAGAATGTCTCGAAGTTTATTCAGTCATATTACTAATGTCGTCCAAGGTCATGACAACTACTTTATGCAGCGAAGGGATGGCCTCGACATACTTGGGTTATCTGGTCTTTAAAAAATCATTGTCGTATTTCGGATGTTGGCATATGGCATGCCAGGTGCTACTGATGAGTATATTAAAATTGGAGAGTCTACAACAATTGAAAGTTTAAAGAGATTCTGTCGTGCAATTATGAAAGTTTTTGCAGAGCAATATCTTAGATCACCCTACGCTAATGACGTCGCTAGGCTACTCTATGTTGGTAAAGATCGTAGTTTTTCAGGAATGTTAGGCAGCCTAGATTGCATGCACTGGAAGTGGAAAAATTGTCCAACAGCTTGGGCCGGACAATATGATGGTCGTAGTGGAACCCCAGCTATTATTCTGGAGGTTGTAGCTGATTATGATCTTCGGATATGGCATGCACATTTTGGTTTGCCCGATTCAAAAAATGACATTAATGTGTTGGAGGCATCCCATCTTTTTGCCAATCTCGCTTCAGGTATTGCTCCTCCTGCTCATTATGTCATTAAAGGGAACGAATATAATATGGGTTATTATTTAGCTGATGGTATCTATCCAAAATGGTCTACTCTTGTACAAACTATCCATGATCCATGTGGTCCTAAAAAGAAATTATTTGCCGTGAAACAAGAAGCATGTCGAAAAGATGTAGAACGTGCATTTGGAGTCTTTCAATCACGTTTTGCAATTGTTGCTGGACCATCACGTTTTTGGAACAAACATGTGTTACATGATATAATGACTGCTTGCATTATTATGCACAATATGATAATCGAAGATGAACGTGATGTTAATGCAACAATTAATGATTGGATGCAAGCCCCCAATACCAACCGTTGATATGAGCGTAGATGAGAATACTAGATTTCAAGAATTTCTTGCTCGACACAAACAAATCAAGGATAAAGAGGCTCACATTGCACTCTGAAATGCACTAATTGATCATTTATGGGATGAATTTAGTAATTCGAATAACTAGAGTATTATTGTTATTGTATTGTATTTTTCTATATTATTGTTGTTATTTATTGTTATTGCATTTTTCTATATTAATGTAATGTTTAATTTTCATAATGCACTTATTATTGTTATTGTATTTTTCTATATTAATGTAATGTTTAATTTTCATAATGTACTAATTAATTTAGTTAATTAAATGCAAATTTAATAATTTTCTATATTTTTTTTGTTAATCGATATAAAATTACTTATTACTTAATTATCTATATTAATAGTAATATTTATTGTGTTAATTGAATTAATTCTTGAGAATTAAAGGAACAAAAAGAAGAATATTCTTTTTAGTGTAAAATTTGGTGTAAATGGGTTGGAGATGAAATAGTAATTTGGTGTGAAAAAGGTATATTTTTTGTGTTGGTGTTACACCAAAATGGTGTTATGCATTGGAGATGGCCTTAGTGCCTATAAAATGGACTTCCTAGGAGTATGTTGGATCATCGAGTCCTGGAGTCTTGTAATATAGAGTTGTAGTAATAAAACCTTTGATGAGGCACGATCCATCCTTCTTTATATAGGAGTGAAACAAAGTATTTTTCTCTAGACCAGAACTTATTTGGAATATCTGCACAGCACTGTAGAAGTTCTTTGTGCTGGATTTTAAATTTCTAGAATTGAGATTTTTGGATTTTCCTCTGATCACCCCTCTAAAAAATGGATTGTTGCTCAACCCATGGAATCATGAGGAAATGGACTTTTGATCAACAGGACTAGTAATTGTATAACCAAAACCTTCTGGATGGAAAGTGAATGAGGCAATAAGACTCAAGAAATTTGTTCCAAGTAGTAGATCTTCTCCTGAAGTGTCATAAGTGAAGAAACTAATCTCCACTTGCTCCTGGAAAGCTAACTTGTATCGGTACATGGTACCTTTTGGGTAGACAATTTCCATGGATGATTGAAGAAACAACTCCAGTATCAATTAAGGCAGTGAGAGCAATCTTTTTATTATCTTATAACTAGAGGATGACTTTGACATAGGGTCTGAATGCTAATGTTGACTGCATTGTTAGATCAATAAGCTGTTCTTCAGAAATATTTAGAACTTGTTCATCATCTGAATATTCTTCAAGCTCGTTTAACTTGTTGGATGTATTAAACTCTTGAGATTGTGAGTCAATTGCGAGTAGTGGCTGTTTAGGATTGTCAAACCATTCATAGTACTCATCATCAAACTCTGGATCTTCAATGAGTTGAAGTAGCTTGGTCAGACTCCTCTTCTTGGATTTGCATTGTTTTGCAATAATGTCATTTCTTGCCACAAATGAAACATCTGCCTGACCTTTTCTAAAACTTTCTTCTTTTGATAAAGAGGTGCTTCTTGCTTTTGTATAGTCTTCAGGGTTTTGTTTTCTTGCTGTAAAACTTCTTCGAACAATAACATGAGTTGCCTATTTCATGGCAACCAAATTTATTGGGTTTGTTATTGTAGTATTTGGACAAAAATGATTTCTCTATCTGCTTCATGTACTTCCTTAGTTCCTGATTCCTGCAAAGATTTTGGATCCACAACATAGTATTGTCATTGCAGTATTTGGACAAAGAGGATTTCTCTATCTGCTTCATGTGCTTCCTTAGTTCTTGATTTCTTTATCTGTGGGCTTTTGGAAGATATAGTAAAGCCGCTGCTACTCCATACAGTATTCTTCAAGCTTTTGAACATCATAGCATTTGTTCTGGAGGAATTGTTTTCTTGCCAACTATGTTTTTCTTAGTCCGAATCTAAAGAAATCTGTTGTAAGAGTTTCTAAAATAGCAGCACAAGGGTCTGGTCGGGATAACATATATTCTCGTTGGATTGGTGTCAAGATGTTGCTCCACCATTGCCTAAGCGATCCAGTAAAGCTTGCTACTAATCTTTGCATAGTTGCTCTTATGGTTAGCTGTAGTGCTCTTTGGCATTCTCCTCCATACCATGCTATCATTTGTTTCTGTCTTATAGTTTGATATTATCAATATTGCAAAAGACTTTTCCTTGAGGAGAATGTGAGATCTGGACTCGTGTTTCCCATTCTTGGCCTTGTTGTTCTTCTTCTTCTTCACCTATTTGTTCTTGTTGATGTTCTTGCCGAGATTGTTGTGGCTGTCTTTCTGGAGGATCTGAAGATGCTACTCCTGAGTGTTGGCCTGTCTCGAAGGTAAATAGTACTGTGAACCTTTTCCTTGTATCAATATATCTTGGATTGGCATGATATTGAGGTCTTTTTTCCATCATGATTGGTCTTCTAAAAGAGCGGAAGAAATCTACAGTTTGATTGGATTCAAATGAACTTTCTAAATCTTCCTAACCTGTAGCCATAACCGGCCATGGTTGTGCTAGTGGCATCTCATAGCTTCTCCAGAATGCTTTGGTGTTGTTGCCAGTGGAGCTTTCTTCCCATATATAAGCTGGTTTGGAAGGCTTGTCATTTTTCCAGGAAGTTTTCTTTTATAGTAGTCTTAGTAGCATTGCACAGTTCTCCTCATTTCTTCTTCACTATCGGCTCATGTCCGAGCAAATATTGTTATTTTTCTGGGTTTTTCATGCCATTATGACAGCTGTCTGCTTGTAAATCTTTGGCTTTTTCGGGTTTTCTTAACTTGCTTCTGCAGTTTCTGTAGCTGGTTTCATGGTTAATCCATTAATCTGGACTAAAACTTTTATGGTTTCAGGAAGGGTTGGGTTGTGTAGGTCAAGGGTAAAATCTGGTTCCACCTGCTCAACTACATGCCCTTGGTTGAGTCCCACCTCAACTGCTGCGATTAAATCTTTTCCAAAAGTTTGTCATCTTGGATCAAGAATAGCGAGAAAGCAAGTGACATTTTTGCCTACAAGAAATAAAGGTTGGATTCCTAGTCTGATTGCACCAAGATGCAATCCTCTATATCCTTCAATCCTATATCTCTTGATGTCTTGAGGAGAGAGAATATAAAGATAGGTTTCTGTGGAACTAGAGGAGATAGATTATACAACAACTTCAGAAGACTTATATACAGACTTGAGTTTCGACTAACGAAAAGGAACAACATATTTAAATAGGAGATCCAAACACTTTTGGACTTTAACCTCATCAGGCCCTCTAAATCTCATTAGGCCAGACCAGAACAAGCATTCAGAGCAAGTTCGTGGAAAGAAAATATTAGTGATTGACTATAGGAAACTGAATGATTGCCTAGAAGACATTAGGTATCCAATAACTTTGCTTCTACTCAATGACACAACTTAAAAGTAAATTTTAACTCCCAAGTATAAGAGTGTCTTGTTGTATTATAACTCGGTGAGTCCGAGGTCGATCCACAGAGAAAAGATTTAATTAGTTTATTTTATTTTATCTAAAAATTGAAATTAAAACTTGAATATAAACAACTTAATTTAAATGAAACTATGGAATTGAACTAGTTAGGGTTATGGATCCACTCTTAGAAATAAATAAAACTTAATAAATTCTTTTTGCCAATTTGTTTTAGATTTATTACTCAAAAGATTAATTATACAAATTATTATTATTTTCCCTTTAATTTTATGATGGATTAAGTATTTATTGTGCCAAAATTTAATTTGTCTACAATAAGTCAAAATACCATTTCACCATGCCTTATATTAAGATCTTAAGAATTTATTGTGCCAAATTCATTTGTTTGTCTACAATAAATCAAATTTTCAAAATATAAAACATGTATAAAATTAAATAGAAAATAATTTAATTTATAAAATTAAACATAGAATTTGATTAAATCATATTTATTTCTTAAGAGTTTCACCTTCCCCTAACTAATATTATTTAGTTAAGCATAATTAAAATAAAAAGAAGTAGTAAAATTGAATTACTTATAATTAAAAGAAATAAAAACAACTAAAATTGGAAATAAAACTAATTTTATTAATGAAAATAATTATACAAAATATTAAAAACACACCTGGAAATCAAGATTACAAGGAGATGGAGAGAATTTGAGAAGAAGAGAGTTGTAGAGAGATGATTAAAACATAAAAATGAGGCTCTATTTATAGAAAAATAAATTCATAATCCAGTGCTTTGCGGTCCATCATAGGCTTCATGCATGTGCTCCTCACAACCCTTAGATCAAGATCCAATGGCTGGTCAAACTTCAAAAGTCAACATCACACATGGCATCATTTGACTCGTCCGATTTACCCAAAGAACGGTTGAGATTTGGCGGGTTAATGGGTGGATCGGGTCGACCCAAATACAAAGATTCGGATCCTCCAACTTGCTTCACCAACCATTGCCACGTGGCACAATCATGGCCATTGAATCATGAACGGTTGAGATTTAGTCAAGATTGCCAATTATCCCATGCACTCATATCTATTGTAAGCTCATTTCATCATCCAATCAGTGCTCGGTCAACAGGAAAAGTCAACTTTTTTTTACACAAGCCCAATTTTAAGCCGATCTTGACTGATCTTAAGGTTTTCGGACCTCCGGAATCCAAATTTGACCTCCGTTTATCTGTTTGGAGCCTCGAAGTACGTGAAATTAATAATTTTCCTAATAAACACATAAAAATACACAAAATTAAATATATTTAAAACATAATTAATAATTCATAATATATTACATAAACACAAATATAAATTATAACATAAGCATAAAATAACATATTATCGCTTGATAATTAAACAATTTTTAATACTAATCACACCCCCCAACCAGCTTATTGCTAGCCCTCTAGCAATTAAAGCGTTATATTAAGATTTATAAAATTCACATGCAAGTTAATAGTTGTTCATCTATCCTCTAAATTACCAAATAAATGAACTCTCCCAAATTCCTTTACCACATTGATGTTCACTCATTATCCAGAATATCATCAAACCTTCTTTTGTGCTCAAGTAATTAACACAATACTTATGGGGCTTCATTAAAAGAAAAACAACATTTTCGTTCTAAAATTCATTAGAAATTATATCTTTAGGCAATAGATTATTCACACATTTTTTTTTTTATATTACATTTCTAACCCGTGTAGCGAGCTTTAGGTCAATGACTCCCAGACCAGTTGGCCTTAGGGCACTAGGTGTTGAAGCACCCCTACGGACTTAATTACTCGGGTTTCTAATAAACAAACAATATATCTATTACCCATGTAGCGAGCTTTATGCCAGTGACTCCCAGACCAGTTGACCTTAGGGCACTAGGTGTTGAAACACCCCTACGGACTTAATTACTCGGGTTTCTAGATATAACAAAATTAAAAACATTTTTTCTTCTTCTTTTTTTTTTTTTTGATTTTTTTTTTTTTTTTTTGGTTTTTTTGTTTTTTTGTTTTTGGAAATATACACTTTCTACTACCTTAGATACTATTCCTAATAAATCAAAAGAACTAAATGCTGTAAAACTTTAACTTACAACCCACTAGTATGTGTCATAGTGTGTGTGTGAAGAATGATTCAATAATACCTGTTAAATGAGTAAACAATTAAATAACTTAATAACCAAGTGGAGAGTTCACAAATTTGAGTAATTCAAAGAAAAGGGAACAAAAACAACTTACTATGAATCTCAAAATCAAAATATAATACAACAAGACTATTAGGATGCGTCTCAAAAGTCGTGACTCTTTACACGGCCATCCTAGACAAAAAACAAATTTTTTTTTTTTTGGTTTTTTTTTTAACAAAGAAAAGAAAAGAGAAAAGAGAAAAACAACACACATATTTAAAATATACGTCAATTATCCCCACCCCACAACCTAATCTAAACATTATCTTAACATTTTATAATTTTACAGATATGCAAAAAAATAAAAATAAAAGAGAATAATAAAAGAAGAAGAAGAAGAGATCTCACCTGAACTTGATGCAGAAGCTTAAAAGCAAATAACAAAGATGAAGAAAGAGTCAATTTTTTTTTTAACAACACCCTTAAGATTAAGAAGATGCGTTTCTAGAGAGACTACATTCTCTATATCCTGCCATCTTCGACTCAAATTTGTCCTAAGTTAGTCTTTACAGAAAAAAAAAATTTTTTTTTTTTGTTTTTTGTTTTTTTTTTTTTTTTTTGTAAACACATAACCAGGACTAAGACATTCCACAATTATCAACTATTCCCTCCCCCCAACCTGAAAAAGACATTGTCCTCAATGTTTTAAAAGGAAAGAGAAAGAGTGTAGAAGACATCACATGAACACTACAACAGAAAATATTTACAAACGGAGAGTTAAATCTAAATCGCACTTCTTATTACTGCTACTGTTACCGTTACCGTCATTAGTCGACCAATTCAGTGCAACAGTCTGTGGATCTGGCTCTGGTGTATAAGCTTGCAAAAGATCAAGTAACTCATTAGCAGTAGAAGCAGAGATAAAGAGTTTTTTTACAGAATGTGGAACAAAATGATTCTTTATTGCATGGTTAATAAAAGTTAGCAAGCCGTCATAAAAATTATTAACATTTAACAAACCGATGGGTTTTTGATGAATGTTCAAGTGGGCCCAAGATGCAAATGTAATTAGTGCCTCAAAAGTTGCAAGATCTCCTGGCAAGAAAATAAAAGCATCAGCATGATTCATCATTTCAGATATTCTCTCTTGCATACTTGATACCACTAATTCTTCTCCAATTGGTGGGCCAGACATGCACACTAGCGGTTTCATGGGTTTTGGGATAATGCCGAGTACTTGGCTTCCTCTGGTAAAAACAGCTTCTGAGACAAGTCTTGATAACCCTCGTTCACCTCCTCCATATACAAGATGCAGTTTCCTCTCTGCTATGACACGACCAAGATCTACAGCTGCCTGAACGAACTCTTTGTACTTTCCATAGTGAAACCCAGAAAGCACACAAATATTTTTGAATTGTTTACTCGAAGATGATGCCATTGGACTAATTTTTCAAAAACAAGTTGTGAGTGTTTGAAAAATGAGCTCATATTTAAAGATCTTGGTAACATAAATAATGAGAAACAGCTGTAAATGGGTTGGCAATATTTGTCAAATGACGAGTAAAGCTCGTGGCTCAATAATTCAAAAACAAACAGTAAAAAGAAAGTAATGATTAGAAAAAGCAAACAGTAAAAGAAAACCAAATATTTATTAAATACAAAATCACATCGCTAAATGCAATAATGCAAATGATAAAATAACAGTAAAGTAAAATAACAGTGAAGTGAAAGGATATTTACTGGTAGTTGTGATTGTGGCTCACATCTTCCTCTGGTTTTACGTCCAGTAACGGCTTGAACGCCCTCTATGGGTCGAGGATCGGCTTCCCATCCAGTTTTCTTATAAACTGGCAAACAGGGTCTTTTTGAGTCAGATTCCCAAGACTTAACTGTGCACTTTGTTTTTGGAATAGTATCCACAAATTGTAAATCTCACGTTGCACAATTCCGCTTCGATGCGTCTCAAGAGATCGTAAGATATCATCCAACGATTCTTTACTCATGCCATCTTTAACGAATTTAATTTTATCTTCACGAGTATCAGAAACCATTCCTAAAGATTTACAATCTGGTCGTTTGCAACCAAGTCTCACACAGTTATGACATTTTGAGCCAAGTCGTTTAGCTCTCCTTTTCTTGGCAAACGTACTTTTACCAAAACCAGGCATGTAAGAAACAAATTGACCAGAAAACTCACCTGCTAATCGGACCTTTGCTTCAATTAACCAACGAATGTCAGAAGGAATGCCATTGATCATTAACAAACGCAGTCGTTCACAACGAGCTTTGTAAATTTTCCTGAGGGCATTCTGAGGGAGAGAGGGAAAATGCTTATGGAGTTTATGTTGTATTTCTTCCATGTATGATTTTGGGGTTTCAGTTATTGTGGGAAACTGAAGATACCGACTTAAGAAGTCACGGAGTACCGTTATCCGCCATTTATACGGGAAAATAAATCAAAACACACCAAAAACAAATCTGCAAAATCAAATCAAGCGTGAAAGCGAGCAAAAAGAAGCACACAATATAAAAGGAAAATGAACTTACATTCGTCCTCTCATTGAGTTAACCTCAAGCTCCATTTGAAATTCATATATGCCACTCTCTACTGTTCTGAGTTGTCCCTCTAGATCCTCAACATAGGACACGAATTCTGGTGGTTGCAGATCCCAAAGTGGATGTGATTTACAGCTTTGTATCAGGCCTCTTAAGTGAAATTTTATACGCCGAAATCTTTTAAGATGTGCGAACAGGTATTTTCTCATTGAGGTGGTCATGATGTAAAATGAAAATTAATGAGAGAATGTACAACTGTCAAACAAACACGCTTACACAAGAAAAACAATGTAAAAAAAAAACTATGTACAGTGCATCAATCTAAGGAAAAAAAAAAAGTCAAACAATGAAACGGTAAAATAATAGTAAAACAAAAAAAAATCATTAAAAACTTAATCAAGAATTGGTGGGTCATCCAAATTAATTTCGGTGTCCTCGTCACGTGGGTGATGTTCCAGATATGGTTTTAATCTTTGACCATTAACTTTAAATGTGACACCATTATTTGGATTCTCAATTTCTATGGCCCCATATGAATATACATTTTTTACAACAAATGGGCCACTCCATTTTGACTTTAACTTTCCTGGAAATAAATGAAGACGAGAATTATAAAGCAACACTTTTTGACCAATCTCAAATGTTTTTCGAAAAATTCTTTTATCATGAAATGCTTTTGTTCTTGCCTTAATAATTCTTGAATTTTCATATGCATCATTCCTTAATTCCTCAAGTTCATTCAATTGCAATTTTCGCACATTACCAGCATCAACCAAATTTGAATTAAAAGCTTTAATAGCCCAAAGTGATTTATGTTCAAGTTCAACAGGTAAATGACAAGGTTTACCATAAATTAACCGATAGGGTGACATTCCTAATGATGTTTTAAATGCAGTGCGGTAAGCCCAAAGTGCATCATTAAGTCTAAGAGACCAATCTTTTCGGTTTGGGTTAACCGTTTTTTCCAAAATTTGTTTTATCTCCCTATTTGCTAATTCAACTTGACCATTTGTTTGAGGATGATAAGGGGTAGCAATTTTATGTGTAATTCCATATTTCTTCATTAAAGACTCAAATGACTTATTACAAAAATGCTTACCTCCATCACTGATAATGGCTCGAGGGATTCCAAATCGACTTAAAATGTTTTCTCTTAAAAATTTAATCACAGTTTTACTGTCATTATTTCGACAAGAAATTGCTTCAATCCATTTTGAGACATAATCAACTGCAACTAATATATACACAAATCCAAAAGATGATGGAAATGGACCCATGAAATCAATTCCCCAACAGTCAAATATTTCAATTTCAAGTATGGGATTTAAGGGCATCATGTTTCTTTTTGTAATTGATCCCAATTTTTGACATTTTTCACAACTTTTGCAAAATTCATATGTGTCTTTAAACATGGTAGGCCAATAAAATCCACACTGCAAAATTTTAGCAGTAGTTTTTCTTGAAGAAAAGTGACCACCACATGCTTCAGAATGACAAAAATTAATGACACTACTTACCTCATTATCAGGAATACATCGCCGAAAAATTTGATCTGGGCAATATTTGAACAAATAAGGATCATCCCAATAAAATTTCTTTACTTCAACAAAAAATTTCTTCTTCTCTTGAGCATTCCATTGCAAAGGCATTTTACCTGTAACAAGAAAATTAACAATATTAGCATACCATGGCATTGAAGTAACAGAAAATAAAAATTCATCAGGGAAAGAATCATTTATGGGTGTTATATCATTGCAGAATTCGGATGTGAGTCTTGATAGATGATCAGCAACAACATTTTCAGCACCCTTTTTATCTTTGATGGTAAGGTCAAATTCTTGTAGTAACAAAATCCAACGAATTAGTCTCGGTTTGGCATCCTGTTTACTCATCAAATATCTCACAGCAGCATGGTCAGTAAACACAACAGATTTAGAGCCAAGCAAATATGAACGGAATTTGTTTAATGCAAATACCACAGCAAGTAATTCTTTTTCAGTTGTAGAATAATTCATTTGAGCACTATCCAAAGTCTTGCTCGCATAATAAATCACAAAAGGCTTACCATCCCTTCTTTGTCCTTCTTGGTCGCTTGTTAAAGTAGAAGAAATCACAACAGGATAAGTTTGTTCTTCTCCAAGAAAAGCATATTTCAATCCTTCAGGCAAAGGTTTCAATTCCATTTTAGGTGCTTCTTGTTGTTCTGTCTTTTCAATACTTCCAAGCTCCTCAAATTTTGGCTCGTCATCATAATTTTGCGAAGTCTGCATAGAATCAAGCAACGAATTTATATTAGAAATATCAAGTTTAAGTTGCTTATTTGACTCAATTGAATTAACTAAACAAACATTAGAAAGTTCAGAAAAATCCCCTTTTTGAATATTTTCCTCGATACAAGATTCAAACAATTCCTTTTGTTCATCAGTATCATCTTCATTCTCATTTTCTTCATTAGGTTGCCTGCACATGTTGAAAACATTCAATTCCAAAGTCATATTCCCAAAGGATAAATTCATTAAACCATTCCTACAATTAATCAAAGCATTAGCAGTTGCTAAAAATGGTCGACCTAAAATTACAGGAATTGGTTTGTAATTATTCACAACAGGTTCAGTTTCCAAGACAATAAAATCCACAGGATAAATAAATTTATCAACTTGTACTAAAACATCTTCCACTATTCCTTTTGGTACTTTAACTGATCTATCGGCAAGCAAAAGTGTAGTTGAAGTTGATTTTAACTCACCAAGATTAAGTTGAAGATAAACTGAATATGGAAGTAAATTAACACTAGCACCAAGATCTAGTAAAGCATGCTCAATTCTGTGGTTACCAATAATACAAGAAATGGTAGGACAACCAGGATCTTTATATTTCAACTTATTATTAGTAGACAGAATTGTACTTACCTGTTCGGCCATGAAAGCACTCTTTCTTACCTTCAATTTCCTCTTAACAGTGCACAAGTCCTTTAAAAATTTGGCATATGAAGGAACCTGCTTGATTGCATCTAATAGAGGAATGTTAACTTTCACTTGCTTAAAGATTTCATAAATTTCAGAAGAGTGGTTTGATTTCTTTGGTTTATTCAATGCATGCGGAAATGGTGGTTCAGGTGGAACACTAGTTATTTCCTCACTAGGTGTAAGTTCATTTAGTCCTTCCTTACCCTTTGAATTTTCATCATTTTCATAAGGTTCAGGCATAGGTCTATCAACAACCTTACCACTACGAAGAGTTATAACTGACTTGACTTGGTCTGTGGGTGGATTTTGTTGAATTTTAGGATTTGGTTGTGGTTGGGCTGGAAATTTTCCTTTTTCTTGAATGGTGAGTGCAGAAGCAATTTTAGCAAGTGTATCTTTCAAATCAGAAAAAGTTTGTGCATTTTGATTGTTAATAACATCTTGCTTTCTGATGAATGAATGCATTGTGTCCTCCAGATTTTTCCAAGGTGGTGGAACATATGGTGCATAAGGCTGAGGATTTTGAAAATTTTGTGGAGGTGGTGCTTGTGAAGATTGTGCATTATTATTATTCCTCCAACTGAAATTCGGATGATTTTTCCAACCAGGATTATAAGTCTGTGAATATGGGTTTGGTTTATTGAAAGTGTTAATAACATTAGCTTGATCATTTAGACATTCTTTAAGTGCAGGCAAAGTGGGACACTCTTGAGTGAAATGATCATTCGAATTACATATGTTACATGCAATTTCTTGAACAGATTTTACTTGATCACTCTTTTTATGCTCCAAAGCTTCAACTTTCCTAACTAGGGATGCAAATTTTGCTTGTAAATCATGATCTTCCCTAAGGTTATGGATTCCTCCACTAGATGGAGATGATTGTTGCTTATTTGTCAATTCAAAAGTTCCAACAGTATCCCAATGTTGTGCATTTTCAGCTAATTGGTCAAGGTAATCTAGTGCATCTTCAGGATTTTTATCCCTAAATTCACCATTACACATCATTTCAACAACCTGTCTACTTTGGGGTATTAAGCCTTCGTAGAAATAAGTGACCAATCGCCAAGTTTCAAAACCATGATGTGGGCATATGTTAAGCAACTCTTTAAACCTATCCCAACATTGGTATAATGTTTCTCCATTTTTTTGAGTGAAAGAAGTGATTTGCCTTTTAAAAGAATTTGTTCTATGAGGTGGAAAGAATTTTTTCAAAAACTGTTCTTGCATGTTATTCCAAGTTCTTACTGATCCAGATCTAAGGTTTTGTAGCCAAGTTTTAGCTTTATCTTTTAATGAAAAAGGAAAAAGCTTTAATCTAATTATGTTCATGCTACAATTTTGGTCCGTGTATGTATTACAAACTTCCTCAAAATCTCTTAGATGCAAGTACGGATTCTCAGATTCTAAACCATGAAATGTTGGTAAAAGTTGGATAATACCTGGTTTAAAATTGAATCGAGATGCTTCTGGAGGAAATACTATACACGACGGTGCTCCGGTTCTGGTTGGATTCATGTAGTCTCTCAGAGTCCTTGGTTGATTCTGATCATGCCCATGTTGAGATTGGTTGTCTCCCTGATCAATTTGAGGATTAGGTTCGCCCAAAACGTTTTCGCCTTGATTCTCATCCATGATTGGTGGTGGAGATTGAGATCTACGAATTAACCTGCCACTTGAAGATCGAGACCAATGTCTCATGCAAGGGTTATGTTATAAAGATAATATTTACATAAATTGATAACAAAATAAAATAAAATAAATAAATAAGCAAATAATATAAGTATACAAAAGAAAATTAAATAACAAAAATGGTGGTTGAACCCACCAATTAAAAAAATAAAAAATGCAAAATTAAATAAATGCAGAAAATTAAATAACTGAAATTAAATAAAAGTTAGGAGTTAGCAGTTAGTAAGTTAAGAGTTAGTAATTAGAGTTAGTAGTTAAAGTTAGTTTGGTCCAAAATAAGTCCAAATATGTCCAAAGTATGTCCAAATATGTCCAAAGTATGTCCAAATATGTCCAAGTCTTGATTATGTTGAGGAATTTCGTCTAGGGATTCTATTGCAAATTATTTTTAATTTTATGGTCAAACTGTAATTTTTAGAAGTTTAGAATTAGCAATTTGGGATGAAAGTGAAACAATTGAAAGATATCGGGGTCCGAACGTAATTACCAGAAGATTGGGCTAGAAACGGAAACTGTTGGGGTGAAACGAGAATTATGAAAGATATGGGGACAAAAGAGAATTTAAGAAAAGGAAAAGGGGGCAAACGAAATTTTACATATAAGAGAAAAATAAAAACGGAAAAACAAACCAAATAAAAAACTTTTCCCCGGCAACGGCGCCAAAAACTTGACACAACTTAAAAGTAAATTTTAACTCCCAAGTATAAGAGTGTCTTGTTGTATTATAACTCGGTGAGTCCGAGGTCGATCCACAGAGAAAAGATTTAATTAGTTTATTTTATTTTATCTAAAAATTGAAATTAAAACTTGAATATAAACAACTTAATTTAAATGAAACTATGGAATTGAACTAGTTAGGGTTATGGATCCACTCTTAGAAATAAATAAAACTTAATAAATTCTTTTTGCCAATTTGTTTTAGATTTATTACTCAAAAGATTAATTATACAAATTATTATTATTTTCCCTTTAATTTTATGATGGATTAAGTATTTATTGTGCCAAAATTTAATTTGTCTACAATAAGTCAAAATACCATTTCACCATGCCTTATATTAAGATCTTAAGAATTTATTGTGCCAAATTCATTTGTTTGTCTACAATAAATCAAATTTTCAAAATATAAAACATGTATAAAATTAAATAGAAAATAATTTAATTTATAAAATTAAACATAGAATTTGATTAAATCATATTTATTTCTTAAGAGTTTCACCTTCCCCTAACTAATATTATTTAGTTAAGCATAATTAAAATAAAAAGAAGTAGTAAAATTGAATTACTTATAATTAAAAGAAATAAAAACAACTAAAATTGGAAATAAAACTAATTTTATTAATGAAAATAATTATACAAAATATTAAAAACACACCTGGAAATCAAGATTACAAGGAGATGGAGAGAATTTGAGAAGAAGAGAGTTGTAGAGAGATGATTAAAACATAAAAATGAGGCTCTATTTAT
This sequence comes from Citrus sinensis, assembly GCF_022201045.2. Classification (NCBI taxonomy): domain Eukaryota; kingdom Viridiplantae; phylum Streptophyta; class Magnoliopsida; order Sapindales; family Rutaceae; genus Citrus; species Citrus sinensis. The sequence continues at coordinate 20,738,737 of NC_068560.1, forward strand.
AGAAAAATAAATTCATAATCCAGTGCTTTGCGGTCCATCATAGGCTTCATGCATGTGCTCCTCACAACCCTTAGATCAAGATCCAATGGCTGGTCAAACTTCAAAAGTCAACATCACACATGGCATCATTTGACTCGTCCGATTTACCCAAAGAACGGTTGAGATTTGGCGGGTTAATGGGTGGATCGGGTCGACCCAAATACAAAGATTCGGATCCTCCAACTTGCTTCACCAACCATTGCCACGTGGCACAATCATGGCCATTGAATCATGAACGGTTGAGATTTAGTCAAGATTGCCAATTATCCCATGCACTCATATCTATTGTAAGCTCATTTCATCATCCAATCAGTGCTCGGTCAACAGGAAAAGTCAACTTTTTTTTACACAAGCCCAATTTTAAGCCGATCTTGACTGATCTTAAGGTTTTCGGACCTCCGGAATCCAAATTTGACCTCCGTTTATCTGTTTGGAGCCTCGAAGTACGTGAAATTAATAATTTTCCTAATAAACACATAAAAATACACAAAATTAAATATATTTAAAACATAATTAATAATTCATAATATATTACATAAACACAAATATAAATTATAACATAAGCATAAAATAACATATTATCGCTTGATAATTAAACAATTTTTAATACTAATCACTCAACTAGTGCTGTTTCTCTCTGTAGACAATGCGAGGTGACACCAATCCAACGAGAATATATGTTATCCTGAACAGACCCTTGTGCTGCTGTTTTGGAAACTCTTAAAATAGATTTCTTTAGATCCGGACCAAGAGAAACACAGTTGGCAGAAAAACAATTCCTCCAGAACAAATCCATGAGTTTGTCTTCCAACCCAATTTATTATTTCATCATGTCATTGGTGAAGACACAATTTGGGGACATTATGTGATTTGTGATGATATGCCACGAGCATATTATTCCTTCTGGCTACTCCTCAACATGTATCCCATGGCTATTCTAAAAGAGAGAATACAAGGTTTCACCTAAGTAATCTTACTACAACTGATATAAATGCCCTAATTTCCTCCATAAAATCTGTTGTTCCTTTTCGTTAGCTGAAACTCAAGTCTATATGTAAGTCTTCTGAAGTTGTTGTACAATCTATCTCTTCTAGTTCTAGAGAAACGATCAACAGGATTGGTAATTGTATAACCAAATCCTTCTGGATGGAAAGTGAATAGGGCAATGAGACTCAAGAAATTTGTTCCAAGTAGTAGATCTTCTCCTGAAGAGTCATAAGTGAAGAAACTATTTATTTTAGCAAATGGTAAAATTTCAATAGGCTTAGTGTACTTATGACTATAGAATTGATCACCACTTGCTGCTGCAAAGCTAACTTGTGTCGGTACATGGTATCTTTTGGGTAGACAATTTCCACGGATGATTTAAGAAACAGCTCCCACCATATGGCATCACGTTCCATTCATAGTGTCCATATGGCACTACAAATGTTGTCTTATGCCTATCCTCATCTTTGATCCCAATCTGCCAAAATCCTGACTTCAAATCGAACTTTGAATAAACTTTAGCACCCAAGTATTCTTACTACAACTGTGGGATGATGTGTCCATCTTTGATGTGAAAGTCCCAAAAAATGAATCTCGTCAAGTTCAATCTTCATTTTGGATTCAGATAATGTCAAGCCATGTCACCGCGTGTGGTCTACAGAGAGAAGCATTGGGGACGAGACAAACCACCTCTAGTTCGAGTTTTATAAAACTTTAAAAAATCCAAAAATCTCCAGTCCAGAAATTTGAAATCAAGCATAAAGAACTTCTACAGGGCTGTGCAGATATTCCAAACAAGTTCTGGTTTAGAGAAAAATATTTCTTCGCTTATGACTCCTCAAGAGAATATTCATCTTCAGATCCTAGACAGCCACAACAATCTCAGCAAGAACAGTAACAAGAACAAATAGGTGAATGCCATCTGTGTTTCTCTTGGTCCGAATCATAAGTGTGTGGTGTCAGATTTAGTGAGTTATCAAGTAGATTCCTTAGAGATAAGGATGTACTGTGTGATGTAATGGAAAGAAAATTTTATTTTTCTCTCGACATTTAACCTACCCGAACCAATGCCCACCTATAGTTACCGTATCCTTGCTAGCACACAGCTTTTTATCCATGCCTGTCAACTTCAACGTGATCCACGTATCTAGGAAGAGCAATGTAAGGTTCAACCAGAAACATTTTTGACAAGGCACAAGGATATTGATGTTAGGGGACAACATTTTGAATTATTATCTCGTGGTGGTGGAGGAATGTGTTCTGGAGTGTCATTTTGCCCTCCAAATTATGCAATTTACACTTGCTCCTTTACTTCAAGGCTTTGATTTTGCAATGCCATCTAATAAACCGTTGGACATCGGTGAAGGATTAGGGTTGACTGTGGAGAAATTTGCACCAGTTGAAGTACTTCAAAATTGACTACAACACTTCAAAACTGAATTTCATTTGTTTAAAAATTTTGAAGATTGGGGGGTAGAATAGGGAAGGAAGATGGTTAATTATTAAAGATTCTTTATGATGTAAACTAGAAAATCGAAAGGATCGCATATACCTCATTAAAGTTAAAATATTGACATATTTCGTTCCCTCTGTAAATATCTTTTTAAGGTACTCAAAATGAAAATTTTAAGATTTTAAATGATAAGAAAATAAAACATTGGTTTCAATGCCCTAAATGAGTGCTCAGAGTAAAAATATTATATATGTGTATAATAAAGTGTCCTTAAAAATAATTTATGTCATGGATATTTTTGTAGTAAATTTTTTTTATAGAAATATAAGTATTAAGATTAATTTTTAGAGTACATATAGCCCAGTCCTTAAAAGAAATATATGGTAATATTTGATTTTAAAAAATAAAAAAGGATGCTGGGAATACAATACCGTTTTGCAAGGACATAAAGGGGCACACTAATTATTCTCACTCATCCCCCTTGCAACTTCTTCTATTGGTAGTTCTAGATGATCAGATTTTAAGGGGAATGTAGATATAATTCGATTGGTTTTGAGACACATTATTGTATTCATTTATTTATTTATCCTAAGCTTTGCCTAATGAGATTCAAACCTTTCCCACTCACCTGACGGGCTCAATCAGGATCTCTTGAGTCTTGATCTATCAAGTATCACTAAAAGATTTTACTATTTTTTTGGATTAAAAAATTTTATTTAGTTGAAGGAAAAATCCCCTACACCCTCAAAATTTTGTTAAATGATTACATAGTCCTTTTGATTTCAAAATGATCGTATAGACCTTTTTTTTCCTATTATATCCTTTAATAGTAGCCAAAATTAAAAAATGAATACAATTACAATACTAATATAAAAAAAAATAAAATAGCAAATAAATATAAATAATTACAAAAATAAACATAATAATGAAATAACATATATATTAATCTATGAAACAAACGCAAATACTCATGAATTCTATTAGTATTAAAATAAATGCATTTAAAATTGAAAATAAGTAATAAAATTTACTTATATACTTTATATATTTTATTTATAATATTAAACAATAGATTAATATTAAATTTTTTTTAATAATATGTTTTAATGTTATTATATTTATTATTGAATTTTATTTAAAGTCAAATTTTGGATTATTATAATTGAAGGGTATATTTATAAAAAAGAGATTTACATGATCATTTATGAAACGAGGGGCTATTTGTTTTTTTGACTTTATAACTTAATTGACTTAATTTCCATTTATTAAGTCATTAAATCTGTTTATTTTTTCCATTTAGTCAAAATTTTTAGTCGCTAAGTCATTAAGTTACTAAACCAATTTTTGTTTTTAGCTTTTTTCTTAATTTAAAAGTCTGAATGATATCATTAAAATATATTCAAAATATAATTTCCATTTATTAAGTCATTAAATCTATTTAATTAATTAATTTTCATTCTTACCTAAATAAAATTTGATAATTAGCATCATTACCCATCCCTATAACTCATGAAAATATGGTGCATTGATAGAATATTATTTTTTATCTTTTTATTTTAATCAAATTAGCATTATTTATCTTGATTAACGTACACTATTTAGAATATTAAAGGATTGTATTCAATTGAACATAATTTATGTTATTATAAATATTATCTTATTTATGTTCTTTGAGATACTTATTATTTGTTTCACATTTATAATTTGGACGGACGCAAACATAAAAATATTAGTTTTCATATTTTAAAGTTAAAATGTAAATAACTTAATATTTATTTTTAGCGATTCGGACAAAAGAATATTATTCAAATTCAGAAATTTAGTTTTATTTTCAATTCAGACTAATTAAGATCTGTTCAAATTTTAGACAAGAAAATAAAATTTAAGAGAATTTATGTAACTATTTAAGAAAACTTTGATGGTGGGGTGGCTACTTTAATTAATTAAATTGCTAATATCTTGCAATGTTTTGGCCGAACCAATTGGCTCTGTTGCGTATTATATAATTCAACAATTGGATTTTGTTGAGATGATAATAGCAGCGCGCCGTGGCTTCCAACTAAGATTAGAAAAGAGAAATTTCTTGGTTATCTTTTGTATAATCTTTAGTAAATATTAAAACTTTATTAAATATTAAAATAAACATAATAATGTAAAAGTTCAATATTTAAAAAATATTTTAATATTTTACAATTTATTAAACATATTTTATTATATTTAAAGTAAAATTTATAAAAAATAGAGACATATTTTACTAATTGTAAAATTTATTTAACCCAAAGATGTACTTAGAATCTTTATATTAGATACAAATATATTATTTACTTTTTCTAAATCAATAAATATAATAATTTACATTTTTAAAACTACTGTAACGTTTAAAAAATATTTTATTGCTATTAGTCCAGACAAATTGAATTATTTATATTGTATTTGTATTTATTAAAAAATATTGAAGTCAGTTTCTTTGAGTTATTATATTTAAAATGTTTATGATAAAAAAATATACTTGGTGTTCCTTTTTAAAAACTTAGAGATTTACATGACTATTTTTTGAAATTGTAAGATGTAGGTGATCTTTTTCAAATAAAATGTAATCTTCATGTACCTAAAAAATTACTTAATATATAAACAAGGCTTGTGAACATAGAATTGTTATCCAAACTATGATGAATACAAAGAATTAATATTTCACAACCTGAATTATGTTACTCTTAACTATTTGGATGGTTAGTGACATGTTCATAATTTTCTTCACATCAATCACAAATGTTTCAATAATTATTCTCTAACATTTGCCATGATGGGTTTCTTGGATTAACTAGTGAAAAGGCCTAGATATTGTCGATGGCGCATGAACTAATCAGTGTATATTATCATTTGGTACATCAGTGCTGCCTATTTTCCATGTTGAAATACGATGTTTTAGCCGTAAATTTTGATAATTTAGTACGCAAGTTTACAACTCTATTTTGTCTTTGTGCGCTTTTTAATTGTAATAATATATACACACATATTGTTGTCACGATTCGCCAAAGGCAGCTGATCCGTAGCCAAAAAATCGATGTATCGAACCCCTGGCCCTAACTTGAAATTGCTGCCATTGCCAACTGGATCGCTGCTCTCTGTCTTTGCTTACATCTGGCTTCATGAATCGCTACCGCTGGCTGCTGCCAACTGAGTTACGATCTAGCAGCTATTGCTGCTCTTCGCATCTGAATCATGATCTAGAAGCCATCGCCAATCGGTGCTGATATGCTTGTCCTGCGACACAAGCAAATCAACTCAATAAAACACTCTTCGAGCGAGTGCCAGCTCCAAAAACAAAAGAATTAAGAGCAGAACAAAGGTTAAGAGGAAAGGAAATTCCAAAGAAGAAAGAAAACCAAAATATTTCATTGCCGTGCCTTTTAAACATTACAATACTTATATGTTGTTTTCCTCCAGCACCCTCTAACAGAAGGTTGTTACAAAATAGCAATGGTCAAGACAAAAGTAAATATCAAACGAAAAGATTCTAGAAAGAGATCCACAACTTCCTTGCTCTCAAACAACATAATCCTTCAACCAGCTGGGTGGTTTTCTCAATCGCGTTGGGCCTGCAACTGGTTCTGTGTTGGGCCTAGTTGTATCTTCCTCCTGGTGTGGTTCAGCCCACTCCAAAGAGATTGGTACTGTTGTATCATTCCCCGGGTCTTGAAAAATCACCTTGTCCTCAAGGTGAAAATCAGGATAGAGGCGCGAAAACTCAAAGAAATCTTCCCATGTGGCATTTTTTGGAGCACTATCGGACCACTGCACCAGAACCTGTTGAACTTCTTTTCCATGACGCAAGACTGTCCGTGTGGCACAAATAGCAGTCGGATATGAGAGTGGTTGATTGTTGATGCTGTTGCGAGGTAAGGGTAACCCATTGATGGGGCTGGAACCACTAAAGGGTTTGAGCATTGAAATATGGAAGACAGGATGAATTTTGCAATCTAACGGTAGGTTCAGCTTGTATGCCACTGGTCCCACACGTTCCAATATTGTAAATGGCCCGTAATACCTCTTTGCTAACTTCTGGGATGCTCGTTGAGCTAAAGATGTCTGTCGGTATGGTTGAAGGCGAACAAGCACGCGATCTCCTATATTGAGCTGGAGTTCACGCCGATGGGCATTAGCCTTTTGTGTCATTCGATGCTGAGCTTGGCGTAAATTTTCCTTCAAGGAGCGCAAGAGAGCATCTCGCTCCGTCAGCGCATCATCGAGAGCTTGGATTGAAGTAGAGCCCTTAGAGTAAGCTAGGATAGTAGGGCGAATACGCCCATACAATGCTTGGAATGGTGTCATCTTGAGACCACTGTGATAGCTGGAGTTGTAACTGAACTCTGCCCAACAAAGTAGAGAGACCCACGATTGTGGGTTTTCTTGAGTGAAAGCTCGTAAATATTGTTCAAGCCCGCGGTTCACAACTTCAGATTGCCCATCCGTCTGCGGATGATAGGCTGTGCTATGCCTTAGGGAAGTGCCACTCAGTTCAAAAAGCTTCTTCCAAAACTTGCTCATAAAAATTGGATCGCGATCCGACACAATAGAAGTAGGAAAACCATGGAGTTTATCGACCATGTTAACAAATAGGTCCGCTGCTGTCACAGCTGAAAATTGAGAAGATAGAGCTCCAAAATTTGCTGATTTAGTCAAACGCTCCACAACGACAAGGATAGTAGTGAGCCCTCGAGATGGTGGCAAGCCCGTAATGAAATCCATAATGACCTCATCCCATACTAATAATGGAATAGGTAGTGGCTGTAATAACCTTGCTGGAGCTTTAGTTAAATCCTTGATTTGTTGGCAGGTTAGGCAAGTAGCTATATATTTTTCAACATCAGTTCTCATCTTATACTAATAAAATGTCGAAGCTAAGCAAACAAAGGTCCGTTTTATGCCCGTATGTCCAGCAGCATGAAATTCATGGAGCAAGATTGACTTCAAGGAGGATTGGGAGCTAATATAATAGCGGTGGCGGAAGAAAAGTAATCCATCATGAACAGAAAAATCATGGGAGAGCTCACATGCGGCAAGGCGCTTATGAAAGAGTACCAAGTCTGGACAAGTGGTATTATCCAAGCGTAGAGTTTCTAACAAGTCAAAAGTTGGACCGGAAACCAATGGTAAATAGGCAGAGTATCTCGTGGGTGCCGCCACAGGCTCATCTTCATACACACGAGACAAAGCATCAGCTGCCTAGTTTGCTCGACTGGGCTTATATTCAATCTTAAAGTGATAACCAAGCAATTTTCGGATATACACCTGCTGGTCAGGTGTTTGGATAACTTGTTGCAGAAGTTCCTTGATACTTTTGTGATCGGTGCGAATAATGAAAAAACGACCAAGAAGATATTGTCGCCACTTGTGGATAGCCTCGGCAATGGCATTTAACTCCTTGATATAAGTTGATGCCACCTGAAGTTTTGGTCCCAACTTTTTACTGTAATAGGAGATTGGGTGGTTGTCTTGCATAAGCACTGCACCAATACTGACATTTGAAGCATCGGTCTCGATGATGAAATCCAACTCGAAGTTTGGTAATCGCAAGACCGGGGCTGCCACCATAGCTTGTTTGAGTGCCTCAAAGGCGGTGGTAGCTGTTGGAGTCCAATTGAAAGCATCTCGGCACAATAAGTCAGTGAGGGGTGCTGCAATGGAAGCATATCCTTTAATAAAACGCCTGTAATAGCCCGTGAGGCCAAGAAACCCTCGCAACTGTTTCAAAGACATCGGTGGTGGCCAGTTGACCATGGCTGCAATTTTCTGTGGATCCGAGCGAATAGCTCCAGCAGAAACCAAATGCCCCAAATACTCAACTGTTTCTTGACAAAAAAAACATTTGGAAAGTTTGATGAAGAAACAATGACTATGTAAGCAACTTAAAACCTGCTCCAAGTGAGAGACATGATCAGCCAAGGATGAACTATACACCAATATATCATTAAAAAAAACAATGACAAATTTGCATAAGAAAGCAGCAAAAATTTGATTCATGGTAGCTTGAAATGTAGATGGAGCATTTGTGAAGCTGAAAGGCATCACAAGAAACTCGTAGTGCCCTTCATGAGTTCGAAAAGCTGTCTTGTATGTGTCTCTGTCGTGCACTCGAATCTGGTGATAACCAGCCCTCAAGTCTAATTTGCTGAAAATGGTTGCTCCACCCAATTCATCCAGTAGTTCATCAATTGTTGGAATAAGAAATTTATCCTTGATAGTAACCGCATTCAAGGCACGATAGTCCACACAAAAGCGATAAGTGCCATCCTTTTTTTTTTACTAGCAACACCGGGGAAGAAAAAGGGTTGTGGCTTGGTTTTATTACGCCTTGCTCCAACATTTCGTGAATTAACTTTTCCATCTCTGTTTTTTGGAAGTGAGGATAGCGATAAGGTCAAACATTCACTGGGTTTGTGTTTGGTAGTAGGTGAATTCTATGGTTAATGAAACGGTGTGGGGGAAGGCCTGTTGGGGGTGGAATAAGTTGTGAAATTTGTGAAGTAGGTGAGAAATCGGACTGGGTAGTGAAACTGGATGTTCTAAGTCTCCGGAGCCTCCATCTTGGTCCGAATGTAATTGTTGGAGCTCAAATAAGTTCTGAACAGCTGTGCTATGTATAAGGGCTTAAAATTGGTTAAAAGTAATTAAACTTGGTGAATTGGTGACGTTCCCATGAAGGATGACCGGTGTCCCATCCCAATAGAAGTCCATCGTCATGGCGGCATAGTCATGGGACACCCTCCCTAAGCGTTGAAGCCACTGAATACCCAAAACCACATCCGGCCCCTCAATTGGTAAAACAAATAAATCCAGAGTAAATGCATAACCCTGCATAGTCAAATTCACTTGCGGACAATATAGTTGGCACACCAAGAAGTCACCATTGCCAATATAAACCCGAAAATGAGTAGTATGTTGAATAGGAAGTCCCAATCGTTCAGCCAATACCGGTTTAATAAAATTGTGGGTACTCCCACTATCAATAAGCACTTGAAAGCAGTGGCTACCAACCTCGCCAATCAGCCGAAGTGAACGGGGATGCACCTGCCCCGCAAAGGCGTTCAAGCTGGAAATATCTGCCGTTACCATTTCCTCGAATGGCTCCACCATGGCCAATGTTGAGTGCTAGAAAATGTATATTTATAAAGGAGAAAATCGTCATTTTACACTACAAGTTTTACTAACACCTTTACTTTTATGAATTTAACCTTCTTTTGATTTAATTCTGTATGTTTTATTTTAATTAAGTATTTTATGTATTTTAGGGGCATCGTAGTCATTTCACAATAAACGAGAGATCAGATGGCAAAACGGACATCACTTTTCAACTCAGGACGGTCGAAAACCTTAGGAGGAGCATAAAAGGAAAAATGGCACTGTTCACATGTACGATACTATTCACATGTACGGTACTGTATACGTTACTGTTCACGGCACTGTTCACATAGACGGATCGATGATGTGGCATTGACCGATGATGTGGCATTGACTGATGAGGTGTCACGATCCTGTTGGACTAAAATTCTTATGTACTGTTGATGGTGACGTGGCAGCATATCAGTGGACCAAAAATCTCGCGTACGGTACATGCATCACACAGGATTATTTTCAACCAAACCGCGTCACTGTTCACCCGGGTCAAACCGTGTTACTGTTCATCCACGTGGTCAAACCGCGTACTGTTCACGCGTACTGTTGACTGATGACGTGGTGAAATTCTAAGCGTCCAAACTGTTTTTAATTTTATGGCCACAATCTACTCAATGTATCTATAAAAAGGGGGCCTCCCCCCCCTTAATTTGATAGCTCTGAATCCATTTTTGGGATCCATTTTCTGTAATTCCTTCTCCATCTTGTATTTTCTTCGTATTTTAATAAATTCCCATTTTGCCCCTAATTCAATTATGAGTGGCTAATTTTTTTTCAAGCTTGGGTTGAAGGTGAAGTCTCAACATGTGTCATGGGCTTTATTTGGTAAATTTATTTTCTCTTCCCCTCTAATTTTTGTGAATGTTTTGACTTCTCGTCGGCAAATAATACTAATCTTGTCTAATACCGCCTTGGTTTCACCGACCCTCTAGTACAAGGTTACTATTATTTGGCACGATAAGCTCTTAGCACCATATTGATTAGAGTGTGGTTCATGAGGTGTGGATTCCCCCCTCATGATTTAATTGGCATTAATAAAGATTATTTAGCCCATGATGCATGTTGATACGAATCCAGATACCCAAGTACGTCATTTCAATAGAATTCTCTTCAATTTATTCTCACCATTTCAATACCAATTTTAGAATTTATTCTCGCCATTTTAATTTAAGTTTTAGCATATTCCAAATCATTTCCACCACAAATCCAATCACCCATTCACAAAATTAATTCTACACAATTAAAATCCACCTCCTCGTGGAATCGACACTCGTCATCATTGATCTATACTATAATAGATTCGTGCGCTTACGAGTATATTAAAATTTGCACAACAAGTTTTTGGCACCGTTGCCGGGGAGGTAAGTAATTTTAATTCATAGAATTAATTTTTGTGAATAATTTCTTTTAATTGTTTTCTTGTAATTTTTTTTATTAAAAAAAAGAAAACAAAAAAGAGTGAATTTACATTTTGAGCTAAGAATTTTTTTTATTTTCTCTCTTCTTTAAAATTCTGTAATTTAATTTTCAATTTATTTTTCTTTGTATTTTTTATCTTATTAATTTATTTTTAGTTAATTTATTTCACGTATTTGTTTTTGTGTATTTTTATAGAAAGGTTGTAATAGCGCAATAAGGTTAGTATCGTAATTTCTCCCTCTTCTTTATTTTTATTTGTTTTGTTCCCATCTTTATTTTTATTTTATTTGTTTTGCATGCATGGTCGTAGGTCATTATTACCTAATCTTGAACCTATAGACCTTGAATTAGAAAAAACACTTCGCACACACAGGCACGTTAAAAATAAAATGGATTTACAAGCACTACAGGAGAGGCCATTTAAGGATTATTTTAGTCCTAAAGCAAATTTGAGCACATCATGCATAAGATACCCAAATGTAGCTGCTAGGAGTTTTGAATTAAAACCTAGTGTGCTAAATTGTCTTCCCACAATTTATGGCCTAAAAAATGAGGATCCATATAATCATCTGAATGATTTTCATGCCATTTGTCAAACTTTTAAATATGAAAATTTTTCAGATGATGATGTTAAACTTAGACTATTCCCATTTTCTTTAAAAGATAGAGCTCGTTCATGGTTAAATATTTTACCTGCTAATAGCATTTCATCACGGGAACAAATGGTAACGAAATTTTTGAATAAATATTTCCCAGTGCATAAAACCAACGCTATTCGCAGGGAAATCTTGGAGTTTACCCAGAGAGATGACGAGCAGTTTTTCGAAACGTGGGAGTGATTCAATGGGCTACTCTTGAAGTGTCCACATCATAGGTATGAGAAATGGCACCAATGCCAATACTTTTTGGAGGGATTATTGCCAAATGTGCAAGAATGGCTAATGGCAACAAGTGGAGGAGAGCTAATGTCAAAAAGTGCATCAGAAATTTGGGAATTCTTCCAGCGACAAGCGGATAATTCCCAACAACGGAGTCGATCACTCAGGAATACTAGAAGAATTAAAGGAGTGAATGAGGTTCACATTGGCGAGTCAACTTCGGGAATCAAAGAAGTCCAGGAGATGGTTGAAGGTCTTGCTTGACAAATAGCATCGTTATCGACTGCTAAATCAACAGAGCCACATGACCCTGACTCATATCCAGATCAAGCAAATGCCATAGGTGTAATGAGAAAGCCATCAAATTACAACCCATACTCCAACACATATAACCCTGGATGGAAAGACCACTCCAATTTTTCATGGTCTCAAGGACTCCAACAGAATGGACCAGCAGCTCCAGCTCTACCAATGCAACCAATTCCTCAAATTCCTCAAGCCTCTCAGCCCCCATTTAGACCATACAATCAGAACCAGAACTACCCTCAGCCCAGACCATGGGAGGATTCATTCCAGAATCTTAAGAATCTTACTCACTCCACGATTGAGCAACAGAACCGCACCATTGATGGACTACGAAATGAGTTGAGAGCGGGCTCAATTCACAAGCCCAATCAGTTTCAAGCCTCGAGAAAATGGTGGGACAACTTGCTTCTTCAATTCAGACCTTGGCAATGATTGTTGAGAAAGGCAAGTTTCCAAGTCAACCAGTGCCTAACCCTAAAAGAAAGCATGAAGCAAGTACCAGTTCACCACAGCAGCATAGAGAAGTCAAAGCCGTCATGACCTTGCGAAAAGGAAAAGAAGTCGACAACAAAGTGGAGATGCCGATGACAAAAGAAAATCAAATTGTACCTGTAAATGTTGACGACTCATCGCCGGAGGAGAAAGAAGAAACCAACCCACGAGAATAAGTTCCGAAAGCTCCATTTCCTCAGAGGTTAGCGAAATGAAAAAAGGGAAAATCCAAAGGTGAGATTCTTAAAATCTTCAAACAGGTAAGTGTTAACATCCCTTTACTTGATGCTATAAAGCAAGTTCCATCTTATGCCAAGTTTCTTAAAGACCTGTGTACTAAAAAGAGAAACATGGATGTTCAAAAGAAGGCATTTTTAACAGAAAACGTTAGTTTTATACTCCAACATAAAATTCCTTTAAAATGCAAAGACCCAGGCTCCCGCACTATCTCATGTAGTATAGGGAACAACACAATTGAGAATGCTTTGTTGGATTTAGGAGCTAGTGTAAATTTGTTGCCTTATTCAGTATTCGTTAAACTTGGACTGGGAGAATTACACCCAACTCCAGTGGTGTTATAGCTTGCAGATCGGTCCACGAAAATACCTCGTGGTATTGTGGAGGACGTACTTATCCAGGTAGACAAGTTTTATTTTCCTATTGATTTCATTGTAATTGACACTCAACCAATACAGGATTCAAGGAAGCACATCCCCATTATTCTAGGCCGACCTTTCTTGGTAACTGTGGATGCTCACATTCAATGCAGGACTGGAAATATGCAGTTGTCCTTCGGCAACATGACTATGGAGCTGAACATCTTCAACATTGCCAAACAACCTCACAATGCAGATGATGGAATTGTTGATGTGGATTTAATAGAAATAATAGTTGATAACACTTTTCTTTCAAACCTTAGTGATGATCCTTTACAAACATGTTTAACTCACTTTGGTTTTGATTTTGATATTGACAGATCGGTTGATGAGGTCAACGCCCTGCTTGACTTAGCACCATCCATGGACACTAATAAATGGAAGTCAAGAGTTGAACAACTAGCACCATCAGAAAAGAAACTCATCCCATCATCAGAATCACCACCAAAACTCGAGCTCAAACCTTTACCCAACACTCTAGAATATGCATTTTTGGGAGAAGAAAGTACTCTGCCGGTAATCATCTCATCATCCCTAAATGACGAACAAAAAGGTAAGTTGTTGGATGTTTCAAAAGAGCACAAAGAAGCATTAGGATGGACCATAGCAGACATTAAAGGTATAAACCCAGTAGACTGCATGCATTATATTCACCTTGATGAAAATGCTAAAACTACTAGGGAGATACAACATCGGTTAAATCCTAACATGAAAGAAGTTGTTAGAACTGAAGTCCTTAAGCTATTAGATGAAGGTATCATTTACCCAATTTCTGATAGCTCATGGGTCAGTCTTGTCCAAGTTGTCCTCAAAAAGTCAGGAGTCACAGTAGTTACGAATACTGATAATGAATTGATACCAACTAGAGTTACTACAGGATGGCGTGTATGCATTGATTATAGAAAGTTGAATTCTGTCACACGTAAAGACCATTTTCCTTTACCATTTATTGATTAAATGCTTGATAGATTAGCAGGCCATGAATTTTATTGCTTTCTAGATGGCTACTCAGGATATAATCAGATTCCCATAGCACCAAAAGATCAGGAGAAAACTACTTTCACTTGCCCTTTTGGCACATTTGCATATAGGAGAATGCCATTTGGATTATGTAATGCACCTGCTACATTTCAACGATGCATGTTAAGCATTTTTTCTGATATGGTTGAACGATTCCTTGAAGTCTTTATGGATGACTTTTCTGTCTTTGGTGATTCGTTTGATCAATGTTTACATCATCTAACACTAGTTCTACAGAGATGTATCGAGAAGAACTTGGTCTTAAATTGGGAGAAATGCCATTTTATGGTAAAATAAGGTATTGTTCTCGGTCACATCATTTCGAGCAAAGGTATTGAGGTTGACAAAGCCAAGGTGGATCTCATTTCTAATCTTCCTCCACCCAAAACAGTCAGAGAAGTAAGATCTTTCCTTGGGCATACTGGTTTTTATAGACGTTTCATTAAAGATTTTAGCAAAGTTTCTAGACCCTTATGCAATTTACTTGCTAAGGATGTACCTTTTATCTTTGATGATTCATGTCTTCTGGCATTTAAAAAACTAAAGCAGTTGTTGACATCATCACCCATCATTCAGCCCCCAAACTGGAGCTTACCATTTGAGCTCATGTGTGATGCATCTGATCATGCAGTAGGAGCAGTATTAGGACAAAGAGTTGATTGAATTCCCCACGTTATTTACTATGCTAGTATGACATTGAATGATGCACAGTTGAACTATTCAACTACTGAAAAAGAAATGCTAGCAGTAGTGTTTACATTAGAGAAATTTCGATCTTATCTCATTGGTTGTAAAATAATTATATTCACAGATCATGCTGCTCTTAAATATCTTCTCACAAAGAAAGATGCAAAAGCTGGACTAATTCGTTGGGTGTTACTTTTGCAGGAATTTGATTTGGAATTCAAAGATAAGAAAGGGACAGAAAATGTTGTGGCGGACCACCTCTCTCGTCTCCATTTTGACACAATTACAGAGCCATTAATATTGAATGAGTTATTTCCAGATGAACAATTAATGAGTGCGGAAGTATTGCCTTAGTATTCTGATATAGTTAATTATCTTGTTACAGGTAAACTTCCAGAGCATTGGACGAAGCAAGACAAGGCTAAGTTCTTGCAGAGATAAAGAATTTCTTTTGGGATGACCCGTATTTATTCAAGTATTGTGCTGATCAAATTGTTAGACGATGTGTCCCAGAAAATGAAATTCAGAATATTTTTTCATTCTGCCACGAACAAGCTTGTGGAGGCCATTTCAGTGCTAAGAAAACAGCAACTAAAGTTTTACAATGTGGTTTCTATTGGCCAACTATATTTCGAGACGCTTACACTTTCTGTTCTTCATGTGATAGGCGTCAACGAATGGGGAGCATTACGCGAAGGAGTATGATGCCACTAAATCCAATTTTAGTGGTTGAGATTTTTTATGTATGGGGTATCGACTTCATGGGACCCTTTCCCCCGTCTTTTGGCCATCAATACATATTGGTTGCTGTTGACTACGTATCGAAATGGGTAGAAGCAATTCCATATAGGACCAATGATCACAAGGTGGTGATAGCATTTTTGAAAAGCAACATTGTTTCACGCTTTGGATTCCCTCGAGCGATAATCAGTGATGGTGGCGCCCACTTTTGTAACAAAGCATTCAAAGCTTTTTTGACAAAGTATTCAATCACACACAAAGTGGCAACCCCATATCATTTACAAACCAGTGGCCAAGTTGAGGTATCCAATCGAGAAATAAAGCATATATTAGAAAAAACGGTGAGGCCAGACAGGAAAGATTGGTCATTAAGACTTGATGATGCATTATGGGCATATAGAACGGCTTTCAAGACCCCGATTGGGATGTCACCCTACAGGCTAGTGTATGGAAAAGCTTGCCACCTACCTGTGGAACTCGAGCATCGTGCATATTGGGCCATCAAGAAATTCAATTTTGACATGCAGCAAGCCAGCTCACAAAGAAGATTACAGCTGGCAGAACATGAAGAAATTCGCAATGATGCATACGAAAATGCCAAGATTGACAAGCAACGAATGAAAGTCTTCCATGATAAGCAAATTATGAGAAAATCATTCACTCCAGGTCAGAAAGTGCTTTTATTCAATTCTCGCTTGCACCTATTCCCAGGTAAGTTACATTCTCGTTGGTCTGGCCCATTTATTGTTCATACTGTTTTTCCACATGGGGCAATTGAAATTAAGGACCCAAAGAACGGTGTCACGTTTAAAGTTAATGGTCAAAGATTAAAGCCATATCTAGAATACCAACCACATGAAGAAGACATCGAAATAAATTTGAGTGACCCATCAAATTTGAATTGATTTTTTTTCTTTTCGGTGATTTGATTTTTTTTCTTTCTTTCTTTATATTATTCTTTTGGTAATTGAAATTATTTTTGCATAAGTGTGTTTGTTTAACTATTAAGTTTTCTCTTATCATTTTTAATCATGAGTACCTTACTTAGACCGTTCCTCCTTAACATTCTTAAACCACTTCAACGTGTCAAAACTCATCTCAAAAGGCAGATTCAATTTTGTAAAACACATCGCATTTGGGCTCTACAACCACCAGAGTTAGTAGCCTATGTTGAGGGTTTAGAAAGCTAACTCAGAGACATTGAGAGAAGTGTTTACGACATCCAGTTGGAGCTTGAGGTAAATTCAATAAGAGGACGATTTTAATTTTCTTTGTGTGTTTTAATTTGTTTTTCTGTTTGTGTGCTTTAGTTTGTTACCCCGGTGAAGTGGCGGATAACGGTACTCCGTGACAATCAAGTCGGTTACTTCAGTTTCCCATAATAACTGATATTCTGAGGCGAAAGTATGGACAGAAACGAGATTCTAGCGAAGCTTCACAAGCGATTCCCTTCAGTTCCTCAGAATGCCCTCCTTACGATCTATAAAGCTCGGTCCGAACGCATGCGATTGCTCATGAGGAATAACATACCTGCTGATATCTGTTGGTTAATTGAGGCGAAAGTACGATTGGCAGGTGAGTTACCTCCAAAATTTATTGCATACATGCCTGGTTGTGGTAAAGGAAATTATGCAAGAAAACGACGAGCTCGAAGAATTTCTGTTGCTTGTCATAAGTGTGCCAGAATGAGTTGTAATAAAAACCCATGTTCTTTAGGAATGGTGTCTAATAACAAGGAAGATAAGATTCAATTCATTAGGGATGGCTTGAATAAGGAGTCATTAGATGATATCCTTTTGTCTCTTGAAACGCATCTCAGTGGATATGTGTAAGGAGCGATTCTCTAGTTATGGCCATTATTCCAGAAAGAGCATGCACGATATAGTCTCGGGAATCTGACTATAAACGACCTTGTTTGCCAGTTTATAAGAAAACTGAATGGGAAGCCTATTCTCGACCCATAGAGGGCGTTCAAGCCGTTTCTGGACGTAAACCTAGAGGAAGATGTGAGCCACAGCCGCAACTACCTGTAAATATCCTTTCACTTTACTGTTATTTTATTTCACTATTATTTTATTGTGTGTATTATTGTCTTTAATAATTTTATTACTGTTTACTTTTTCCTTATTACTGTTTGCTTTTTCCTTTTTGACTCGCGAGCCACGTGCTTTACGTGTTATTTGACACTGACATGTTACCTTATACACAATTGTGACCCACTGTCACTAAGACTCTTAAATGTGATTTTTTTTGTCAAGCACTCACAAGTTGTTTTTTGAGAAGTATCACAATGGCAGCTACTCCAAATAGACAATTCAAGAACATTTGTGTGCTTTCTGGATTTACCTATGGCAAACATAAAGAGTTCGTTGAGGCAGCCATCGATCTTGGTCGAAGTATAGCAGAGAGAAAATTACACTTGGTGTATGGAGGAGGTAACCGAGGGTTATCAAAAATGGTCTCAGAAGCAGCTTTTATCAGAGGAAGTCAAGTATTAGGCATCATCCCCAGAGTCTTAAAACTATTGGGCAGTTCGTCTGACTCATCAACTGGAGAAGAGTTAGTCGTCTCAGGTATGCAAGAAAGAATAACTGAAATGCTTAATCATGCTGATGCTTTTATTTTCCTTCCAGGAGATCTTGCAACACTTGAGGCACTTATCACACTAGCATCTTGGGCCCATCTGCACATCCACCAGAAACCCATCGGTTTGTTAAATGTCAATAACTTTTATGATGGCTTTATCACATTTCTTAACCATGCAATAAAAAATTATTTCATTCCCTCTAATGTGAAAAAACTCTTTATTTGTGCTCACACTACTAATGAGCTACTTGATCTGTTACAAGCTTATAAACCAGAGCCAGACCCTTGGACATTTGTGTTGGAGCGTCCAAATAATGACGATAACAGTAGCCACAGTAAGAAGTACAAATTAGATTTAACTCTCCGCTTGTAAATATTTTCTTTTGTGTTACACCACCCAGGTGATGTCTTCTAAACTCTACTTCTTTCCTTTCAAACATTGAGGACAATGTTTCATTCTGGTTGGGGGGAGGGAATAGTCGATAATTGTGGAATCTTGGTTAAGTTTTTACTGATTTTTTTGTTGTAGAAACTAACTGTTACTAACTTTTTGTATTGAAGATGGCTGAATATGGAGTGTAGTGCCTCTAGAAACGCATCTTCTTAGTTAATATATATATATATATATATATATATATATATATATATATATATATATATATATATATTCAAAAACAAATTTAGACATTTTTTTCTTTATTAAGTTTTGATATTCATTTTTCTTCTTCTTTTTAATTTCTCCTTTATAAATATATTCAAATATTTGAGTCGAAGATGGCCGAATATGGAGTGTAGTGCCTCTAGAAACACATCTTCTTAGTTAAAAAAAAAACATTTCTTTTTTTAATTAATTTTTCTACATCATTTTCATATTTCTGCATGCATATTTTCTTTTCATGTTTAGAATAGGTTGGGGGGTAGAATGTTGTTTAAAAAAATATTGTGTTATTTGTTTTAACATTGGATGACATGATTAATTTCAAATTTTAGTATTTGTATTATCTTTGATTTTAAGTGATTTACATTATGTTGGCTACTCTACATGTTGATGTCGGAGACAAATATGAGTTGCGTGAAGGAATGAACATGTCATAATAAGTACCAAGTGAGTTTTTGAGCCTATCATTTTTCTTGGAGAGTAACCCTTTTGCCCATTCTTTATACAGCTTAGCAATTTATTATTGTATACATGATCTCTAGATTTCTTTTGAGTTAACCCTTAAAAAAAATGTAAAAGAAAAAAGAAAAAAAAAGAAAAAAAAATGTGTGTTGCTACATTGGGAGACCCATCTAACTAGTAGATATGGATGATTATTTAGAGCCTTAAAAGATGATAGAAAGGCTATCTTTGATCCGTTTGAGCCTTTCTAGCCATCCCTTTTATTAAATATCCATAGTTAACCCTTTTGAGCCTTAAAAAAAAAAAACATTTTCTTTGTCAACTTATCATCTTGACCCACTCCGATTTGGAGTATTACCCAATGTCTTATAAGTTCCATCACCTATTTATGTTTGAGAAAAATGTAAATAATTATTTTATTTAGTGACGATGTGCCAAGTAAAAGCAAAAAAAAAAATTTCAAAAAAAAAAGAAAAAAATAATAAAAACAATAATAGGTGAAATCCACCTTACACCTTCCAAAAAAAAAAATTTCTCTGCATTTTTCTCAAACATACACTTTATTTTCCTTATTTCCCTTCTTTGTTAACCATGTCCCTAGCCTACGTTACGTCCTAATAAAAGTCCTTCTTTATTTTAGGGAACTATATTCTAAAGTAGAAGCTAGTTATATGGGCTAAAAAGATGTAGTGGTGCATAAGAAAAAATAAATAAATAAATAAAAGAAAAAAAAGATAAATAAATTGGGTTGACTAGCATTTTTGTTTGACTTGAGATTGTATTATTTCTAAGCTGAGGGCATATTTATTTCATCTTGGTGAGAGTATGTGATATCACTTCTTTATTATTTTCTCTCAATTACCATTCATTGGAGTGACTATTTTTATTGGGTTTAATTTCTTTGTGAGAGTGTCACTACTTCCAATGAGATTTTGGGGTTTGACATGTCATTCTTGAAAGTAGCTATAACAAAGTCTACTGGGCTGATTCATGTGGATGGTTGATGTGGGTGTGATGTTGCTTTAGACTAGAGATAATGCATATACTTTTATTTAATTGCTATCATTAATCTGATTGAATAAACACGAGTGTTTCTAAATAAAATAAAATAAAAATCATTTTGGTTTTGAATTTTGTTTTCGCTTTATTTGCTAGGGACTAGCAATAAACTGGTTGGGGGGTGTGTTGAGTGCTAGAAAATATATATTTATAAAGGAGAAAATCGTCATTTTACACTACAAGTTTTACTAACATCTTTACTTTTATGAATTTAACATTCTTTTGATTTAATTCTGTGTGTTTTATTTTAATTAAGTATTTTATGTATTTTAGGGGCATCGTAGTCATTTCACAATAAACGAGAGATCAGATGGCAAAACGGACATCACTTTTCAACTCAGGACGGTCGAAAACCTTAGGAGGAGCATAAAAGGAAAAATGGCACTGTTCACATGTACGATATTATTCACATGTACGGTATGGTATACGTTACTGTTCACGGCACTGTTCACATAGACAGATCGATGACGTGGCATTGACCGATGATGTGGCATTGATTGATGAGGTATCACGATCCTGTTGGACTAAAATTCTTATGTACTGTTGATGGTGACTTGGCAGCATATCAGTGGACCAAAAATCTCGCGTACGGTACATGCATCACACAGGATTATTTTCAACCAAACCGCGTCACTATTCACCCGAGTCAAACCGTGTTACTGTTCAACCGCGTGGTCAAACCGCGTACTGTTCACGCATACTGTTGACTGATGACGTGGCGAAATCCTGAGCGTCCAAACTGTTTTTAATCCGATGGCCACAATTTACTCAATGTATCTATAAAAAGGGGGCCTCCCCCCCTAATTTGATAGCTCTGAATCCATTTTTGGGATCCATTTTCTGTAATTCCTTCTCCATCTTGTATTTTCTTCATATTTTAATAAATTCCCATTTTGCCCCTAGTTCAATTATGAGTGGCTAATTTTTTTTCAAGCTTGGGTTGAAGTTGAAGTCTCAACATGTGTCATGGGCTTTATTTGGTAAATTTATTTTCTCTTCCCCTCTAATTTTTGTGGATATTTTGACTTCTCGTCGACAAATAATACTAATCTTGTCTAGTACCGCCTTGGTTTCACCGGCCCTCTAGTACAAGGTTATTATTATTTGGCACGATAAGCCCTTAGCACCATATTGATTAGAGTGTGGTTCATGAGGTGTGGATTCCCCCCTCATGATTTAATTGGCATTAATAAGGATTATTTAGCCCATGATGCATGTTGATACGGATCCAGATACCAAAGTACGTCATTTCAATAGAATTCTCTTCAATTTATTCTCACCATTTCAATACCAATTTTAGAATTTATTCTCACCATTTTAATTTAAGTTTTAGCATATTCCAAATCATTTCCACCACAAATCCAATTACCCATTCACAAAATTAATTCTACACAATTAAAATCCACCTCCTTGTGGGATCGACACTCGTCACCATTGATCTATACTACAATAGATTCATGCGCTTGCGAGTACATTAAAATTTGCACAACAGCCAACTCCGTAGTATCCTCTTTTTCATCATCATCAGTCCCCATAAGAATAAAAAACGTACTACGGCAGCGATGGTTTGCGCCGTACTTTTGATCACAATTATAACACAATCCTTTTTCTCGTTTGTCTCGTAATTCAGCTGGAGTGAGGTGGCGGACTGGTAGATTTGGTTACGTAAGAGGGCTGGAAGGTTTGTTTGTTTAGGATGTTGTTGTGGGGCAGAGGCTACAGGGAAACTGTTTGTGATGTTGTTGGGAACAGGCACATGTGAGGGTGGAGGAATTTTGTTGATGGATGGAATGGTCATAGTTGTGGCCGATGGTGGGGGCCATTTAGTCCAAGGGCGGCTACTCATTTTGGCCTCCTCTGAACGAGCTTCATAAGCTTTTACGAGGGCAAAGGCTTCAATAAGAGATGTGGGGCGGAAAAACATCAACTCCCTGCGGATATCCGTTCTTAAACCAGTGATAAAGTAACTGATCAACAAAGGTTCAGAAATCCCAGTGACCTTATTCATCAAATCTTCAAAGGCGGACTGAAACTCTGCGACTGTGGTGGTTTGTGTAAGTTTGGAAAGTGTACCTTGAGGATCGTCATACATGGAAGCGCCAAACCGATGCTTCAAACTAATTAGAAAATCTTTCCATGTTGTTATCAGTTTGTTCGCCTTCATCCATTGGTACCAGGCTGCCGCTCTCCCCTCCATGTGAAACGCGACGATGCAAAGGCGCAAGTGCTCTGGAGTTTCATGGAAATAAAAAAACTCTTCAATACGAAACACCCACCCATTCGGGTCAGAGCCATCAAACTTGGGAACCTCTATTTTCATGGATCGTAATACCGGCAAGAGATCGGTGTGTTCGGAATGCCCCTCCGCAACTAGAGAAGAGCGATGTGCAGAACCTGATGATGCAGCCAAAACACTTGAAGACCCTTGGATCTGAGAACGTAGATCCTTAAGACAAGAATCCACTGTGGACATGTACTGCTGCAAGGTTTGATGAATCGCAATGGTTTGGCCTTCAAATTGCGTTTGGAGTGCCTTCACTACTGCCAACACCTCTAAATCAGCCATGGAAAAGTCGATGAAAGCACCAATGATACGCTTGTCCTGCGACACAAGCAAATCAACTCAACAAAACACTCTTCGAGCGAGTGCCAGCTCCAAAAACAAAAGAATTAAAAGCAGAACAAAGGTTAAGAGGAAAGGAAATTCCAAAGAAGAAAGAGAACAAAAATATTTCATTGTCGTGCCTTTTAAACATTACAATACTTATATGTTGTTTTCCTCCAGCACCCTCTAACAGAAGGTTGTTACAAAATAGCAATGGTCAAGACAAAAGTAAATATCAAACGAAAAGATTCTAGAAAGAGATCCACAACTTCCTTGCTCTCAAACAACATAATCCTTCAGCCAACTGGGTGGTTTTCTCAATCACGTTGGGCCTGCAACTGGTTCTGTGTTGGGCCTAGTTGTATCTTCCTCCTGGTGTGGTTCAGCCCACTCCAAAGAGATTGGTACTATTGTATCAGGTGCTCTTCATAGGCGACTCCCAAACTCAATAACTACCACTTGCTTCGGGTCTACGGGGAAAAAGCTCTCACACTCGATATTCTCTTACCATCAAACACTTCGCAAAGAAAATCGCCTTCCATTTGGATAGAGAGGGTTTTGGTCATCTTTGACGATGAATTGCCGTCTCCGGCGGCCAAGGAAGAATGTAGCATAAAAGCATAAGAAGAAAAAACAGATGAGGTATAGTTTTTATACAATTACACAAACTTTTTACGGAGTGCTTTATATTCGAGTCTTAAGGACCACCCATTTGTTAAAATGCTAAAAATATTACGGGGTCGATTTTACTTTTTTTTTTTTTCAATTAGCATGGCATGCTAAGCACTGACAGTTTGTTCTTTTATCTCTGTTTTTTATTTTTGACTTTCTGTGTTAAATTGAATTTCATTTTTTTGTGGATTTTTCTTTTTTGAAGTTGGAAAAGAATGATGGATGAAAAGCTTGAGATGCAACTCCTTACATACAAGTTACAAGACATCCTCCCATGATGGGAAAGCATGGTGTAGTAGCTGAAGGGCTCTGGCGCCTTGACACCTTCAACTGGTGCCCAAGACCTTTAATTCAGATCAGCCAGATGCTATAGAGATGATTTGTTGAAATCTTGATTAAGAACCAAGATGGTGATGAATTAAAAGAAACAGAGAACATATCAGAATCAAAACGAATAAAGAAAAAACTAAGATTAAAGAACAGGGGAATAACATATAAAAGAAACAGAGAACGGATTAGAATCAAAACGAATAAAGAAAAAACTAAGAATCAAAGAACAGGGGAAGATAATGTGGTTGAGCTAATTCTCATTAGCTTACATCCACGGAGGAACAAAGTGACAGGCCTTTCATTGATTGATCATCAAAGTAAAGTGAGTTTTCCAGAGTACATATAATTGAATATTAACCCTTTAATCACAGAGTCTCTATTCCCTTTTATACTCCTCAGTGTAACTTCAGTTATTTGCACCAGAACCAGCTGCATTCAGCAGCCTATAACAACGTAGATGCAATTTCCATAAACTCACATGTGAGGCACGTGTGATAACGGCTTCTAACGACCTGAATACAAGCTTCCTTCTCCACGTGCATCTCATGTGCTTCATTAAACCAGAAACGGCAATGTATGAAGTCGTTTCAATGAGTATTAAATGTATGCATCAAAACGCCGCAGCAATTGTCATTTTTACTGAAATAGTAAGAACCCAAAACGCACTATACACAGGCCATTTTGAAGCCATTGAAGTTGTTTCATCAGTTACAAAACACATGGTTTTTCTGGGGGCTCATATGTCAATCCAGCATCAATAGAATCCCTACTTTACCTGCTTGAGTGGGCCAAATAAAATAAGCTAGGAACCGTTGCTGAATAGTTACCTAACCAAAGTCATCGATTCCGGTACATTTTTACTTTGCTTCAATACTTATCGGTTCTTTTATTTTGTTACTCGAACCAAACCGAAAATTTTAGTTTTCTCCCGACATCGAACAGACCTGAACCAATGCCCACTCGTAGTTACTATATCCTTGCCAGCACACAGCTTTTTATCAATGCCTGTCAACTTCAATGTGATCCCCGTATCTGGGAAGAGCAATGTAAGGTTCAGCTAGAAACATTTTTGACAACGCACAAGGATATTGATGTTAGGGGGCAACTGTTGTGCAAATTTTAATGTACTCGCAAGCGCACGAATCTATTGTACTATAGACTAATGGTGACGAGTGTCGATCCCACGAGGAGGTGGATTTTAATTATATATAGAATTAATTTTGTAAATGGGTGGTTGGAATTGAGGTGGAAGTGATTTAAATTATCCTAAAATTGGAATTGAAATGGCGATAATAAATTGAAGAGAAATTCTATTAAATTAACGTACTTGGGTATCTGGATCCGTATCAACATGCATCATGGGCTAAATAATCCGTATTAATGTCAATTAAATCATGAGGGGGGAATCCACACCTCATGAACCACGCTCTAATCAATATGGTGCTAAGGGCTTATCGTGCCAAATAATAATAACCTTGTACTAGAGGGCCGGTGAAACCAAGGCGGTACTAGACAAGATTAGTATTATTTATCGACGAGAAGTCAAAACATCCATAAAAACTAGAGGGGAAGAGAAAATAAATTTACCAAATAAAGCCCATGACACATGTTAAGACTTCACCTTCAACCCAAGCTTGAAAGAAAATTAGCCACTCATAATTGAACTAGGGGCAAAATGGGAATTTATTAAAATACAAAGAAAATACAAGATTGAGAGGGAATTACAGAAAATGGATCCTAAAAATGGATTCAGAGATATCAAATTAGGGGGGAGAGGCCCCCTTTTTATAGATACATGGAGTAAATCATGGCCATCGGATTAAAAACAGTTTGGACGCTCAGGATTGCGCCACGTCATCAGTCAACAGTCCACGGTTTGACCACGCGGATGAACAGTAACACGGTTTGACCCGACTTTGAACAGTAATGCGGTTTGACCCGGATGAACAGTAATGCAGTTTGGTTGAAAATAATCCTGTGTGATGCATGCACCGTATGCGAGATTTTTCGTCCACTGATATGCTGCCACGTCACCATCAACAGTATATAAGAATTTTAGTCCAACAGGATCGTGACACCTCATCAGTCAATGCCACATCATCGGTCCGTCTATGTGAACAGTGTCGTGAACAGTAACATATACAGTACCGTACACGTGAATAGTACCATACATGTGAACAGTGTCATTTTTCCTTTTATGCTCCTCCTAAGGTTTTCAACCGTCCTGAGTTCAAAAGTGATGTTCGTTTTGCCATCTGATTTCTCATTTATTGTGAAATGACTATGATGCCCCTAAAATACATAAAATACTTAATTAAAATAAAACACATGTAATTAAATCACAAGAAGGTTAAATACATAAAAGTAAGGGTTGTTAGTAAGATTTGAAATGTAAAATGACGGTTTTCTCCTTTATAAATATGCATTTTCTAACACTCAACACACCCCCCAACCAGCTTATTGCTAGTCCCTAGCAAATAAAGCGAAAACAAATTCAAATTCAAAATTTTCTTTTTAATAGAAACACTCGTATTTATTCCGTCAGATTAATGATAGCAATCAAATAAAAGTATAAGCATTATCTCCAGTCTAAAGCAACATCACACCTACATCAACCATCCACATGAATAGGCCCAGTAGACTTTGTCATAGCTACTTTCAAGAATGACATGTCAAACCCCAAAATCTCACTGGAAGTAGTGACACTCTCACAAAGAAATTAAAACCAATAAAAATAGTCACTCCAATAAATGGTAATTGAGAGAGAAAATAATAAAGAAGTGATATCACATGCTCTCACCAAGATGAAATAAATATGCCATCAGCTTATAAATAATACGAACTCAAGTCAAACAAAAATGTTAGTCAACCCACTTTATTTATCTTCTTTTTTTTTATTATTATTATGCATCACTACATCTTTTTAACCCATATAACTAGCTTCTACTTCAAACTATAGTTCCCTAAAATCAAGAAGGACTTTTATTAGGACGTAACGTAGGCTAGGGACATGGCTAACAAAGAAGGAAAATAAAGAAAACAAAGTGTATGTTTGAGAAAAATGCAGAGAATTTTTTTTTTTTTTTGGAAGTTGCAAGGTGGATTTCACCTATTATTTTTATTTTTATTTTTTTTTGAAACAACAACTTTTGTTTTGTTTTTTTGTTTTTGGCATAACTTTACTGAACAACATAATTATTTACATTTTCTCAAACATAAATAGGTGATGGAACTTATAAGACATTGGGTAATACTCCAAATTGGAGTGGGTCAAGATGATAAGCTGACAAAGAAAAAGGTTTTTTTTTTTTAAAGGCTCAAAAGGGTTAACTATGGATATTTGATAAAAGGGATGGCTAGAAAGGCTCAAACGGATCAAAGATGGCCTTTCCATCGTCTTTTAGGGCTCTAAATAATCTTCCATATCTACTAGTTACATGGGCCTCCAAATGTAGCAACACACTCTTTTTTCTTTTTTTTTTATTTTACAATTTTTTTTAAGGGTTAACTCAAAAGCAATTTAGAGATCGTGTGTAAAATAATAAACTGCTAAGCTGTATAAAGAGTGGGCAAAAGGGTTATTCTCCAAGAAAAATAATAGGCTCAAAAACTCACTTGGTACTTATTATGACATGTTCATTCCTTCAAGCAACTCACATTTGTCTCCGACATCAACATGTAAAGTAGCAAACATAGCGTAACATCACTTAAGACCAAAGATAATACAAATACTAAAATTTGAAATTAATCATGTCATCCAATGTTAAAACAAATCACACAATTTTTTTTTTAAACATCATTCTACCCCCCAACCTATTCTAAACATGAAAGGAAAATATACATGCAGAAATGTGAAAATGATGCATAAAAACTAATTAGAAAAGTTACACGTAAAATGATAGAAAACAAAAATGATTTTTTTTTTTAAGAAAATGCGTTTCTAGAGGAACTACACTCCATATTCAGCCATCTTCGACTCAAAAGTTGGAAAATATATATTTATAGAGGAGAAATTAAAAAAGAAGAAAAATAAACATATACACATAATAAAGAAAAAGAAAATATCTGAATTTTTTTTTAAGTTTTTTTTTTAATTTTTTTTAAAACGATGAAGATGCGTTTCTAGAGTCACTACACTCTATATTCAGCCATCTTCAACACAAAAAGTTAGCAACAGTTAGTTTCTACAACAAAAAATTAGTAAAAACTTAACCAAAATTCCACAATTGTCGAGTATTCCCTCCCCCCAACCAGAACGAAACATTGTCCTCAATGTTTGAAATGAAAGAAGTAGAGTTTAGAAGACATCATCTGGGTGGTGCAACACAGAAACCAATATTTACAAGCGGAGAGTTAAATCTAATTTGTACTTCTTACTGCGGCTACTGTTACCATCATTATGTGGATGCTCCAACACAAAGGTCCAGGGGTCTGGCTCCGGTTTATAAGCTTGTAACAGATCAAGTAGCTCATTAGCAGTGTGAGCACAAATAAAGAGTTTTTTCACATTAGCGGGAATGAAATAGTTTTTTATTGCATGGTTAAGAAATGCGATAAAGCCATCATAAAAGTTATTGACATTTAACAAACCGATGGGTTTCTGGTGGATGTGCAGATGGGCCCAAGATGCTAGTGTGATAAGTGCCTCTAGTGTTGCAAGATCTCCTGGAAGGAAAATAAAAGCATCAGCATGATTAAGCATTTCAGTTATTCTTTCTTGCATACCTGAGACGACTAACTCTTCTCCAGTTGATGAGTCAGACGAACTGCCCAATGGTTTTAGGACTCTTGGGATGATGCCTAACACTTGACTTCCTCTGATAAAAGCTGCTTCTGAGACCATTTTTGATAACCCTCGGTTACCTCCTCCATACACCAAGTGTAATTTTCTCGCTGCTATACTTCGACCAAGATCGATGGCTGCCTCAACGAACTCTTTATGTTTGCCATAGGTAAATCCAGAAAGCACACAAATGTTCTTGAATTGTCTATTTGGAGTAGTTGCCATTGTGATACTTCTCAAAAAATAATTTGTGAGTGCTTGACAAAAAAAATCACATTTAAGAGTCTTGGTGCCAGTGGGTCACAGTTGTGTATGAGGTAACATGTTAGTGTCAAATAACGCGTAAAGCACGTGGCTCGCGAGTCAGAAAGGAAACAGTAAAAAGGAAAAAGTAAACAGTAATAAGAAAAAAAAGCAAACAGTAATAAAATTATTAAAGACAATAATGCACACAATAAAACAAAAATAACAGTAAAGTAAAAGGATATTTACAGGTAGTTGCGACTGTGGCTCACATCTTCCTCTGGTTTTACGTCCAGAAACGGCTTGAACGCCCTCTATGGGTCGATGATAGGCTTCCTATCCAGTTTTCTTATAAACTGGCAAACAGGGTCGTTTATAGTCAGATTCTCGAGACTATATCGTGCATGCTCTTTCTGGAATAATGGCCATAACTGGAGAATCGCTCCTTGCACATATCCACTGGGATGCGTTTCAAGAGACAAAAGGATATCATCCAATGACTCCTTATTCAAGCCATCCCTAATAAATTGAATCTTATCTTCCCTGTTATCAGACACTATTCCTAAAGAACATGGGTTTTATTGCAACTCATTCTGGCACACTTATGACAAGCAACAGAAATTCTTCGAGCTCGTCGTTTTCTTGCATAATTTCCTTTACCACAACCAGGCATGTATGCAATAAATTTTGAAGGTAACTCACCTGCCGATCGTACTTTAGCTTCGATTAACCAACGGATGTCAGCAGGTATGTTAGTCCTCATGAGTAATCGCATGCGTTCGGACCGAGCTTTATAGATCGTAAGGAGGGCATTCTGAGGAAGTGAAGGGAATCGCTTGTGAAGCTTTGCTAGAATCTCGTTTCTGTCCATACTTTCGCCTTAGAATATCAGTTATTATGGGAAACTGAAGTACCGACTTGATTGTCACGGAGTACCGTTATCTGCCACTTCACCGGGGTAACAAACTAAAGCACACAAACAGAAAAACAAATTAAAACACACAAAGAAAATTAAAATCGTCCTCTTATTGAATTTACCTCAAGCTCCAACTGGATGTCGTAAACACTTCTCTCAATGTCTCGGAGTTGGCATTCTAAACCCTCAACATAGGCTACTAACTCTGGTGGTTGTAGAGCCCAAATGCGTTGTGTTTTACAAAATTGAATCTGCCTTTTGAGATGAGTTTTGACACGTTGAAGTGGTTTAAGAATGTTCAGGAGGAACGGTCTAAGTAAGGTACTCATGATTAAAAACAATAAAAGAAAACTTAATAGTTAAACAAACACACTTATGCAAAAATAATTTCAATTAGCAGAAGAATAATATAAAGAAAGAAAAAAAGAATCAAATCAACGAAAAGAAAAAAAAATCAATTCAAATCTGGTGGGTCACTCAAATTTATTTCGGTGTCTTCGTCATGTGGTTGGTACTCTAGATATGGCTTTAATCTTTGACCATTAACTTTAAACGTGACACCGTTCTTTGGATCCTTAATTTCAATTGCCCCATGTGGAAAAATAGTATGAACAATAAATGGGCCAGACCAACGAGAGCGTAACTTACCTTGGAATAGGTGCAAGCGAGAATTGAATAAAAGCACTTTCTGACCTGGAGTGAATGATTTTCTCATAATTTGCTTATCATGGAAGACTTTCATTCGTTGCTTGTAAATCTTGGCATTTTCGTATGCATCATTGCGAATTTCTTCAAGTTCTGCCAGCTGTAATCTTCTTTCTGAGCTGGCTTGCTGCATGTCAAAATTGAATTTCTTGATGGCCTAATATGCACGATGCTCGAGTTCCACAGGTAGGTGGCAAGCTTTTCCATACACTAGCCTGTAGGGTGACATCCCAATCGGGGTCTTGAAAGCCGTTCTATATGCCCATAATGCATCATCAAGTCTTAATGACCAATCTTTTCTGTCTGGCCTCACCGTTTTTTCTAATATGTGCTTTATTTCTCGATTGGAAATCTCAACTTGGCCACTAGTTTGCGGATGATACGGGGTCGCCACTTTGTGTGTGATTGAATACTTTGTCAAAGAGCCTTGAATGCTTTGTTACAAAAGTGGGCACCACCATCACTGATTATCGCTCGAGGGAATCCAAAGCGTGAAACAATGTTGCTTTACAAAAATCCTATCACCACTTTGTGATCATTGGTTCTACATGGAATTGCTTCTACCCATTTCGATACGTAGTCAACACCAACCAATATGTATTAATGGCCAAAAGAAGGGGGAAATGGTCTCATGAAGTCGATACCCCATACGTAAAAAATCTCAACCACTAAAATTGGATTTAGTGGTATCATATTCCTTCGCGTAATGCTCCTCATTCGTTGACACCTATCACATGAAGAACAGAAAGGGTAAGCATCTTGAAATATAGATGGCCAATAGAAACCACATTGTAAAACTTTAGTCGCTGTTTTCTTAGCACTGAAATGGCCTCTACAAGCTTGTTCATGGCAGAATGAAAGAATATTCTGAATTTCATTTTCTGAGACACATCGTCTAACAATTTAGTCTGCACAATACTTGAACAAATAAGGGTCATCCTAAAAGAAATTCTTTATCTCTGCAAAGAATTTAGCCTTGTCTTGCTTGGTCCAATGCTCTGGAAGTTTACCTGTAACAAGATAATTAACTATATCAGCATACCAAGGTAATACTTCCACATTAATTAATTGTTCATCTAGAAATGACTCATTCAATGGTAATGATTCTGTAATTGTGTCAAAATGGAGACGAGAGAGGTGGTCCGCCACAACATTCTCTGTGCCTTTCTTATCTTTGAATTCCAAGTCAAACTCCTGCAAAAGTAACACCCAACGAATTAGTCTGGCTTTTGCATCTTTCTTTGTGAGAAGATATTTAAGAGCAGCATGATCCGTGAATATAATTATTTTACAACCAATGAGATATGATCGAAATTTCTCTAATGCAAACACTACTGCTAGCATTTCTTTTTCAGTAGTTGAATAGTTCAACTGTGCATCATTCAATGTCATACTAGCATAGTAAATAACGTGGGGAATTCGATCAACTCTTTGTCCTAATACTGCTCCTACTGCATAATCAGATGCATCACACATTAGCTCAAATGGTAAGCTCCAGTTTGGGGCCTAAATGATGGGTGATGATGTCAACAACTGTTTTAATTTTTCAAATGCCATAAGACATGAATCATTAAAGATAAAAGGTACATCCTTAGCAAGTAAATTGCATAAGGGTCTAGAAACTTTGCTAAAATCTTTAATGAAACGTCTATAGAAACCAGCATGGCCAAGGAAAGATCTTACTTCTCTGACTGTTTTGGGTGGAGGAAGATTAGAAATGAGATCCACCTTGGCTTTGTCAACCTCAATACCTTTGCTCGAAATGATGTGACCGAGAACAATACCTTGTTTTACCATAAAATGACATTTCTCCCAATTTAAGACCAAGTTCTTCTTGACACATCTCTGCAGAACTAGTGTTAGATGATGTAAACATTGATCAAATGAGTCACCAAAGACAGAAAAATCATCCATAAAGACTTCAAGGAATCGTTCAACCATATCAGAAAAAATGCTCAACATGCATCGTTGAAATGTAGCAGGTGCATTGCATAATCCAAATGGCATTCTCCTATATGCAAATGTGCCAAAAGGGCAAGTGAAAGTAGTTTTCTCTTGATCTTTTGGTGCTATGGGAATCTGATTATATCCTGAGTAGCCATCTAGGAAGCAATAAAATTCATGGCCTGCTAATCTATCAAGCATTTGATCAATAAATGGTAAAGGAAAATGGTCTTTACGTGTGACAGAATTCAACTTTCTATAATCAATGCAAACACGCCATCCTGTAGTTACTCTAGTGGGTATCAATTCATTATCGGCATTGGTAACTACAGTGACTCCTGACTTTTTGGGGACAACTTGCACAGGACTGACCCATGAACTATCAGAAATGGGGTTAATGATACCTGCATCTAATAGCTTAAGGACTTCAGTTCTAACAACTTCTTTCATGTTAGGATTTAACCGACGTTGCATTTCCCTAGTAGATTTAGCATTTTCATCAAGGTGAATGTAATGCATGTAGTCTACTGGGTTTATACCTTTTATGTCTGCTATGGTCCATCCTAATGCTCCTTTGTGCTCTTTTAAAACATCCAACAATTTACCGTTTTGTTCATCATTGAGGGATGATGAGATGATTACCGGCAAAGTACTTTCTTCTCCCAAAAATGCATATTCCAAAGTGTTGGGCAATGGTTTGAGCTCGAGTTTCGGTGGTGATTCTGATGATGGGATGAGTTTCTTCTCTGATGGTGCTAGTTGTTCAACTCTTGATTTCCATTTATTAGTGTCCATAGATGGTGCTGAGTCAAGCAGGGCGTTGACCTCATCGACCGATCTATCAATATCAAAATTCAAACCAAAGTGAGTTAAACATGTTTGTAAAGGATCAGCACTAAGGTTTGAAACAAAAGTATCATCAACTAATGCTTCAATTAAATCCACATCAACAATTTCATCATATGCATTATGAGGTTGTTTGGCAATGTTGAAAATATTCAGCTCCATAGTCATGTTGCCGAAGGACAACTGCATATTTCCAGCCCTGCATTGAATGTGAGCATCCGCAGTTGCCAAGAAAGGTCGGCCTAGAATAATGGGGATGTGCTTCCTTGAATCCTGTATTGGTTGAGTGTCAATTACAATGAAATCAACAGGAAAATAAAACTTGTCTACCTGGATAAGCACGTCCTCCACAATACCACGAGGTATTTTCGTGGACCGATTTGCGAGTTGTAACACCATTGGAGTTGAGTGTAATTCTCCAAGTCCAAGTTTCACGAATACAGAGTAAGGCAAAAGATTTACACTAGCTCCTAAATCCAACAAAGCATTCTCAATTGTGTGGTTCCCTATACTACATGAGATAGTGGGGGAGCTTGGGTCTTTGCATTTTAAAGGAATTTTATGTTGGAGTATAGAACTAACGTTTTCTGTTAAAAATGCCTTCTTTTGAACATGCATATTTCCTTTTTTAGTACAAAGGTCTTTAAGAAACTTGGCATAAGATGGAACTTGCTTAATAGCATCAAGCAAAGGGATATTAACACTTACCTGTTTGAAGATTTCGAGAATCTCACCTGTGGATTTTCCCTTCTTTCCTTTCGCTAACCTCTGAGGAAATGGAGCTTTGGGAACGTATTCTCGTGAGTTGTTTTCGTCTTTCTCCTCCGGTGATGATTCCTCAACATTCACAGGTACAATTTGATTTTCTTTTGTCACCGGCATCTCCACTTTGTTGTCGACTTCTTTTCCTTTTCGCAAGGTCATGATGGCTTTGACCTCTCCATGCTGCTGTGGTGAACTGGTACTTGCTTCATGCACTTTTTTAGGGTTAGGCACTAGTTGACTTGGAAATTTACATTTCTCAACGGTCATTGCCAAGGTCTGAACTGAAGAAGCAAGTTGTCCCACCATCTTCTCAAGGCTTGAAACTGATTGAGCTTGTGAATTAAAGCCTGCTCTCAACTCATTTCGTAGTCCATCAATGGTGCGATTCTGTTGCTCAATCGTGGAGTGAGTAACATTCTTGAAATTTTGGAATGCATCCTCCCATGGTCTGGGTTGAGAGTAGTTCTGGTTCTGATTGTATGGTCTAAATGGGGGCTGAGAGGCTTGAGAAATTTGAGGAATTGGTTGCATTGGTGGAGCTGGAGCTACTGGTCCATTCTGTTGGAGTCCTTAAGACCATGAAAAATTGGGGTGATCTCTCCATCCAGGGTTATATGTGTTGGAGTATGGGTTGTAATTTGATGGCTTTCTCATTACACCTATGGCATTGGCTTGATCTGAGTATGAGTCATGGTCATGTGGTTCTGTTGATTTAGCAGTTGATAACGATGCTATTTGTCGAGCAAGACCTTCAACCATCTCCTTGACTTCTTTGATTCCCGAAGTTGATTCGCCAATTTGAACCTCATTCACTCCTTTAATTCTTCTAGTATTCCTGAGTGATCGACTCCGTTGTTGGGAATTATCCGCTTGTCGCTGGAAGAATTCCCAAATTTCTGATGCACTTTTTGACATTAGCTCTCCTCCACTTGTTGCCATTAGCCATTCTTGCACATTCGGCAATAATCCCTCCAAAAAGTATTGGCATTGGTGCCATTTCTCGTACCCATGATGTGGACACTTCAAGAGTAGCCCATTGAATCGCTCCCATGTTTTGAAAAATTGCTCGTCCTCTCTCTGGGTAAACTCCGAGATTTCCCTGCGAATAGCATTAGTTTTATGCACTGGGAAATATTTATTCAAAAATTTAGTTAACATTTGTTCCCATGATGTGATGCTATTAGCAAGCAAAGTATTTAACCATGAACGAGCTCTATCCTTTAAAGAAAATGGGAATAATCTAAGTTTAACATCATTGTCTGAAAAATTTTCGTATTTAAAAGTTTGACATATGGCATGAAAATCATTCAGATGATTATATGCGTCCTCATTTTCTAAGCCATAGAATGTGGGGAGACAATTTAGCACACTAGGTTTTAGTTCAAAACTCCTAGCAGCTACATTTGGGTATCTTATGCATGATGTACTCAAATTAGCTAAGGGACTAAAATAGTCCTTAAATGGCCTCTCCTGTGGTGCTTGTAAATCCATTCCAAATTTATTTTTAATGTGCTTTTGTGTGCGAAGTGTTTTTTCTAATTCAAGATCTATAAGTTCAAGATTAAGACATAATGACCTACGACCATGCATGTAAAACAAATAAAATAAAAATAAAGATAGGAACAAAACAAGTAAAAATAAATAAGAGAGAGAAATTATGATACTAACCTTATTGCGCTATTACAACCTTTTTATAAAAATACACAAAAATAAATACGTGAAATAAATTAACTAAAAATTAAATTAATAAAATAAACAAAAAAATTACAAAGAAAAATAAATTGAAAATTAAATTACAGAATTTTAAAGAAGAGAAAAAGGAAAGAAATACTAACCTTTATATGTAGATTCACTTTTTTTTTAATAAAAAAAAATACAAGAAAACAATTTAAATGGAATTATTCACAAAAATTAATTCTATGAATTAAAATTACTTACCTCCCCGGCAACGGCGCCAAAAACTTGTTGTGCAAATTTTAATGTACTCGCAAGCGCACGAATCTATTGTACTATAGACTAATGGTGACGAGTGTCGATCCCACGAGGAGGTGGATTTTAATTATATATAGAATTAATTTTGTAAATGGATGGTTGGAATTGTGGTGGAAGTGATTTAAATTATCCTAAAATTGGAATTGAAATGGCGATAATAAATTGAAGAGAAATTCTATTAAATTAACGTACTTGGGTATCTGGATCCGTATCAACATGCATCATGGGCTAAATAATCCGTATTAATGTCAATTAAATCATGAGGGGGGAATCCATACCTCATGAACCACGCTTTAATCAATATGGTGCTAAGGGCTTATCGTGCCAAATAATAATAACCTTATACTAGAGGGCCGGTGAAACCAAGGCGGTACTAGACAAGATTAGTATTATTTGTCGA
Organism: Citrus sinensis; assembly: GCF_022201045.2. Lineage (NCBI taxonomy): Eukaryota > Viridiplantae > Streptophyta > Magnoliopsida > Sapindales > Rutaceae > Citrus > Citrus sinensis. Next base: position 20,775,557 of record NC_068560.1, read on the forward strand.
CGAGAAGTCAAAACATCCACAAAAACTAGAGGGGAAGAGAAAATAAATTTACCAAATAAAGCCCATGACACATGTTGAGACTTCACCTTCAACCCAAGCTTGAAAGAAAATTAGCCACTCATAATTGAACTAGGGGCAAAATGGGAATTTATTAAAATACAAAGAAAATACAAGATGGAGAGGGAATTACAGAAAATGGATCCCAAAAATGAATTCAGAGATATCAAATTAGGGGGGAGAGGCCCCCTTTTTATAGATACATGGAGTAAATCATGGCCATCGGATTAAAAACAGTTTGGACGCTCAGGATTGCGCCACGTCATCAGTCAACAGTCCACGGTTTGACCACGTGGATGAACAGTAATATGGTTTGACCCGACTTTGAACAGTAATGCGGTTTGACCCGGATAAACAGTAACGCGGTTTGGTTGAAAATAATCCTGTGTGATGCATGCACCGTATGCGAGATTTTTCGTCCACTGATATGCTGCCACGTCACCATCAAGAGTATATAAGAATTTTAGTCCAACAGGATCGTGACACCTCATCAGTCAATGCCACGTCATCGGTCCGTCTATGTGAACAGTGTCGTGAACAGTAACATATATAGTACCGTAAACGTGAATAGTACCGTACATGTGAACAGTGTCATTTTTCCTTTTATGCTCCTCCTAAGGTTTTCAACTGTCCTGAGTTCAAAAGTGATGTCCGTTTTGCCATCTGATTTCTCGTTTATTGTGAAATGACTATGATGCCCCTAAAATACATAAAATACTTAATTAAAATAAAACACATGTAATTAAATCACAAGAAGGTTAAATACATAAAAGTAAGGGTTGTTAGTAAGATTTGAAATGTAAAATGACGGTTTTCTCCTTTATAAATATGCATTTTCTAACACTCAACAGCAACATTTTGAATTATTATCTCGTGGTGGTGGAGGAATGTGTTCTGGAGTGTCATTTTGCCCTCCAAATTATGCAATTTACACATGCTCCTTTACTTGAAGGCTTTGATTTTGCAACGCCATCTAATAAACAGTTGGTCATGGGCGAAGGATTACGGTTGACTGTCAAGAAATCTACACCACTTGAAGTACTTGTTGCTCTACTTCTTTCTGCTGCTTTTTATAGCTAAATGGATTCACGATGTAATCAATTTAATAATTTTTTTAAAATAAGTATTGATGCTCTTTTGCTTGTATACTCTTAAATATTAGGCCTTCTTCTGCTTTGAATATAAATGTCTGAATTATCATTAGACATAAATATCCATTGTTAAACATATTTTTATACCATTTTGCAAGGACACAAGGTAACGAGCACTGCCTTCAGCACTACTTAATGTCATCACAAGTTCAAGAAAACAAATGAGAAGATCATCCAGTCTTTCTTGTTAACCTAACTGGTTTATTTTTACATACAATGTGAACTATCTTATATTACTTCCTAATAGTGACTTTGCAATGGATGCTACTATTGATTTCAACGGGGAGTAATGGGGTTTGCAGCTATGATAACCAAGCCCGAATGGTTTAGTTATGGCTGCAGGGTATCCTATGGTGTTTATTCTAATGATGTGGGCATTGCTGAGGCTGAGGCCTATTATTTTGGTGTACGGTATTTCACTACTACAAAAATGACCTTTACTGACACTTAGTTTCTGATATTTTTTAAAAAGTATCAGTAATTGTATGCATATGCACCATTTTCCGCTTTTAACAAATGGGTATCACAAATTACTGATATCAGTGTGTCAGTAAATTAAGTATCAAAAACCACTGGCACTGAAGTATCAGAGGTTAAAAAAAAAGTTACTATGATTTGTAAATCTTCCGACTCGAACCAAAAACTTTTAAAATTTAAAATTTTTACATTTGAACCAAAGACCACAAGACCTATAGATTCAAGATACGAGTATTTTTTAAAAGAATTAAAAAGAAAAATATAATTGCAAAAGAAAAATCCATAATCTCTTTCCCTCATTTCATCATCTTGTCAATCGAAAACAAAACAAATCACCCCCACGACGCCGACATACCCAAAATCTCTTCCGCCACTGTCGTCACTACTCTCGACTAGCCACTACTGTCACTACTTTCGACTAGCCACTGCCGTCATCTCTGATGCACCAAAGTCTGTTCTCTATATTTTTGTCTCTTTTGTTGTCGTCATCTCACGTCATATCTCGTGCACCAAAGTTGGAAACCCACTGTCGTGACTTATGATTTTTTACTGTCACCGGTAACTAATCCACTGCGGTCATCACCAATAGGCCGTAACTACTTCCAATTATCATCAATACTCAGCCGTTCGTCCCCGGTAATAACTTCTCAGCCTCTGTCAGCCGCTGTCGTCACTGTCGCACTGCCTCAATCTCCATCATCGCTGCTATACCGCCACAATCTCTGTTCAAGGTAAGCGTAAATGGATAAATAGAGCATGAAGAAAAGAGATAATGGACCTAAGTGTCCTGTGACCAGTAAGAGAATTCAACGGGTGTCCATGCCTTTTTTTTTTTATAGAGAATTCTTTAAAATTGCTCTACTAAATGTCATGTACTTCTTATTGAAACTAACTGCTTCTACATATGATTTTATAACAAACTTTTAAGATCAATTAACATTGTGGCTTTAGGTTCCTTGCAGCCACAGTTGATTTTAGATCTATTGATTTTATTTTAAATTTTGTTTTTATCACAAATGAGCAGCTGATTTTTTTTTTCTGGAATAGAAATTGCAAGAGAGTTGACAATACAAGGCAAACAACCATTGTCAGATACCATACATCGAATCCTTTGGCCCCGAATAAATTATTTATCTGGGTGGTATGTTAAGACTTTTTGTTCTTTCTTCATTTAAATTGATCCATTTTATCTCTTTGCATATGAAAGAAAATAGAGATGTTGTTTGGTTGCTGAGAAAATAGCTCAGAGAAAGAGATGTTTCTGGAATCTGTACATTACACTGGAAACTAAACAGGGCAGTGCCCTTACCATTCGCTGTAATATAATTACTCTTCTTCATGATTCAATTAACTAGAATGAGATTCTCATAAAGTTAAGTGGAGTGTTATGGATAACAGTAAAATTAAACTGCTTTTTTCTTCTTTTTTTCTCCTCACTGGATGAGAAGTTGGTTAAGCCAACTCTACTGCATAAAAAATTATTTGTGAAGAAATGAAATCTTCAGCCAGGATACTGCTAGGAGTATTAAGGAAACATCATGGTATGCAGTTTTCCTGTTTGTTTAAATGATATGCCTTTACAATTATTAAAAATAAACACAACATCTCTGTTTTACTCGGCACATCAAATCTATGCATTATTCTCTCTGTTTGTTTATTCTTATGTACTGTTTGAAAAAGGCTTGCTCCCAGTCTTTAATTCATGTCATGAATCCGACTTTTTGTTTGGCTATCACAGACTTTGCAGTAGGAATCACATGGCCAAGGCACACAATACATATCAGAAACATTGTTCTTTATAAGACCATGATTGAAGTTATAAGCTTATAAGGATCGATGTTTGTAATAGGCCTTTTGAAGTCATAACACATTGTTTATTCTGGTCATCATAGAATTTTTTTTTTTTAGAGATGTTCTCTTAATTGTAAATTCTCGGAGTGCTTTTGGGGCTAGTGGACGTGTTCACCTTTTGTAAATCTTTTTTCTGTAGCATACAATCTTTTATTAACACCCCCGGGGGGGGTGAACACAGCCCTTTAGCAAGGCGCTCCAGGGCTGTGTTCACATAGTCGGCCGGTATGACCTCAATATCAGCTCTGATGTTGTGTTTATTTTAAGTTTTAATTTTTATTAGTTACTTCACTTATGAATTAGCTCGACTTATTAAAAAGCCACTAAGGCCTGTCTTACTGCTCATCACTCACTTACAATTTAAGAGAGGTTAATGACAGCAATCAAAAAAGTGGTAGCTAGATTCTTTTTAAAAAATTTTGTCTCTCTCTATATTAATTAACTGATGAACATTTAATGATTGGTACACTGCGTATTGTTGGAGAGATTATGTGAATAACCATGAGTTGTACAAAACAATTGTATGGATTAATTGTGAGGTTGATATTAGTGGGGATATGTTACAATATTGTTGCTTGTACGTCATGAAAGAGCTCTTGCGACTTCATAATCAATGGGCTACATATGTTGTGAAGTTAATTATAGCCCAAAATCACAAGGTAATATATGAGTAATTTGTGATGATTTTTTCTTCCAAATATCCAAGATTTATTATTTGTTGTGTACTAATTGATTTTATGTACTTGTAGGTGGGGAAAAAATGAAGCCACATATGGATATTTATTGACACTCTTGTGCTTCTTGTTGTCCGTTAATGTTTGTTGAAACTTAATTTAGTACTTTACTGTTTAGAACTTGTCGAAAGCTTAATTTGATACTTATGTTTTTCTTTTCCAAACAGTGGTGTAGTTGAATTACATTAATTTAAATGATGTATTTGGAATGTTTGTTATGTGAATTGTGTTGTGAGATTTGGTATATTTAATATATTTTGAGTTTTCTTTTGATTGTAGAAAAAAAATATAATTAAAATAAAAATATACTATTAACAAAAACAGCATAACATCAATAAATACTGACACTAAATATTTTAAAATGACATTAATAATATTTTACGTTAATGAATCAGTGTGCTTCTGATACTGTAGTCACATTAATCATTGACACGTAAATAATATCATCAAACATTGATACCATTGTGTCATTATTTTAGTGATACTATTGTGACAAAAATTATTGACACAAAAATCACTGACACTAATTTTCAGTGTCAGTGTGTTCTGGCTGGAGCATTATTGACACAATTAACAAGTGTCAGGAAAAGTAATTACTGACACTAATTTAGTATCAGTAAAGCCCATTTTTCTAGTAGTGTTTGCTGAGAAAGTTAATTTATTTCCTTTGATTTTTGAGTCAGATTCATTGCGTGTTGTTCATTTCATTAAGAGGTAGCAAAGCACTCATATGGATCAATTTTATGGATTAGGATCCTCTCCTGATCTGATTTTCATCTGAGCAAATTATTTTAATATGATTGGTGGTTTATAAATTAAAAAGAAAAAGTAGTTAACTTCTAATCATCCACTAACATTAAAATACAAGTGGCACAATATCTGTAAAAGATCAGGAGTGCTCAGATCAGGAGAGGATCCTGATCCCAATTTTATATCATTTCAAAAGCTCAACACGTGTTAATACTAAAGTAAGATTTCAAGATTTGTAATATTTCAAGGAATCGTAATAAAACAGGAGATGTTTTCGCTCATTTTCATTTTGCTGCCCTGAACATTTGGATTGAAGACTTTCCTAACCATTTGAATTGTTATCTTCAAGATTATATATAGTTAATGTTTTCAAGAAATACATGAGTTATATATAATTCAGACAAAAAAAAAGTAAAATAAAAAGAAGTTGGGAACACAAAACCATTTTACAAGAACATAAAATGGCACACTAATTATTCTCACTTTTATTTTCACTTGCAACATGTGGCAACTCTAGATGATCGATTTTAAGGTCAGGCTATATTACATTGTCTATAGAGAGATTGTCAGTTTCTCCCATACTTAAATCAATATATACCACTTATTTTTTACTATTTTCATAATAATCAATAACTCTCCTGTCAATATAATTTTATAGTATTACCCTTATTTTCAAATGCACATTTATTGATATTTATTATAAATTAAATAAATTATATAAAAGAAAATTAAAATAAAAAACTTAAGTACTAAAAGTAAAAAATATATGTTTCAATTTGAATAAAAAATAAATAATAAGATATTTTTTCTGGAACTTTTATTTTTTAAACATTTTTCTTGTAATAAAATATATATTTTATATCTCCAAAATAAATTATTAAGCAGATGACCCATCTACCCCTCTTTTCCTTTAAATGTTTTTGTGTCAGGGGAACTTTTGGATATTATGAAAATAATAAGAGTGTAAGCGGTGTATATTGATTTCAATAAGGGGAAAATTGATAATTTTATTTATATGTAAAATAAGCAATTCTTGGGTTCTCTCCCAAAAAAAAAAGAAAAAAGAAAAATTCGGCAGGTGAAACAATCAAATTGTCATGGGTGACAATTCATGGGTTTACTGTATGTTATATTTTTTGAAACATAATCCTGCCCCAAATTTAATGGTAATGTAAACACACACACGCACACATATATATTCTGAGCTTTGTCTAATCAGAATCAAATCTTTCCCGTTCACATGAGGGGCTTAATGCAGATCACTTGATCTCTATCGTATCACTATAAGATTGGATCAAAATATTTTATTAGTTGAAGGAAATAATCACCTACACCCTCAAAATTTGTTTAAATAGTCACATAATTCCTTTGATTTAAAAAATATCATATAGACCGTTTTTCTTTTTTGGTTCTTACACTATTATACGCTATAATTGCGGTCAAAATTTTGAAAAGAATACAGTAGAATATTATATAAAAATAAAAAATAAAATAGAACATAATTATAAATAATTAAAAAATAAATGTAATAATGAAATAACACATATATGTTATGCAAATTATTTTTAATATTAAGTTGTTATCAATATGACATTTTTTTAATACTTAAATCCATTAATCTAAAAATTAATTTTAAAATTTATGCTCATATACACATAATATTAAAAAAATAAAATAGGAAATATTGTAAACAAAATAAATATTGTAACTTTTGTTAAACTTTGAATACATTTATTTTAATAATATTAATCTATGAAACAAATGCAAATATTCTTGGATTATTAATATTAAAATAAAGCATCTAAAATTGAAAATAAATTATCAAAATTTATTTATAAATTTTATTTATAATATTAAACAATCTGATGGGTCATTATTAAAATTATTTTAATAATATATTTTTTAATATTATATATGTTCATTATAGACTTTTATTTTAAGTTAATTTTTGGGTTATTGTTATTGAAGGGTATATTTGTAAAAAAGAGATTTAAGTGATGATCTAGAAATCCAAGAGAATTAGAATTTATGTTATTGTTTACGAAAACCTTAAGGGTGTGAGTGACTTTTTTCATTAGTTAAATAATTAATATCTTGCATTATTTTGAGTGGATAATAGTAGAGGTGGGTACCATGCCCGAGCCAATTGGCTCCTTGTGTATTATATAATTCAACAATTGGTTTTCGTTGAGATGTTACTACCAGCGCGTCGCGGCTTCCAACCAAGATTGGAAGTAAGATCTTGGTTACCTTTTGTGTAATCTTTGCTAAATATTAAAATAAATATTATAATATTAATGTTTTAAAACAATTTCAATATTTAAAAAAATATTTTAATATTTTATTTTTAATATTTCAATTTTTTAAACATATGCTATTATATCTAAGGTAAAATTTATAATAAATAGAAACATAATATTATAGTAAATATATAATAATTTAAATTATTTTGAATATTATATGAAATAATATTTAATATTATTAATTTGTGAGATATATTTTATTAATTGTAAAATTTATTTAACCCTAAGATTTACTCAAAATCTTTGTAATAGACACAAATTTATTATTTACTTTATCTAAATGAATATAATATTTTATATGTTTAAAAATATTTTTTTAAATTTTAAAAAAAAATTTAATATTTTTAAATTTTAAAAAAAATTTAATATTTTTTAATTTTAAAAAAATTTTAATATTTTTTAATTTTAAAAAATATTTTAATATTTTTTAATTTTAAAAAATATTTTAATATTATTAGTGTAGACAAATTAAATTATTTGTATTATATTTGTATTAATTTAAAAATATTAAAGTCCAATTCTTTTACTTACTATATTTAAAAGGTTTTATGATAAAAAAAAAAGGTATTTGGTGTTCTTTTTTAAAAACTTAGAGATTTAAATAACTATTTTCTAAAACTTTTAGGATGTAACCGATCTTATTTAAATAAAATATAATCTTCATATACTTAAAAAATCTAATTAACATATATAAGCAAGGCCTGTGAACATAGAATTGTTATCCAAATTATGGTGTATAAAAAAGAATTAATATTTCACAATCTAAATTACGTTACTCTCAACTGCTCGGATAGATAGTGACATGTTCATAATTCTCTTCACTTTAATCACAAATATCTCAATAATTATTCTCTAACATTTGTCATGATAGATTAATTTCTTGGATTTACTAGTCAAAAGGCCTGGATAGATGGCGTCTGAACTAATCAACATATTTTATGATTAGGTACATTAGTGATGCCAATTTTAAGTTGAAATATAACATTTTAGCGGTCAATTTTGACAATTTAATATGCAAGTTTACACCTCTATATTGTCTTTGTACACTTTGTAATAATATCAATAGAATTTTAAGTTTATACATCAGAGGTATTAAATTAGTCATTCAACAAGTAAATAATATTTACAACAAATGTGTATTTATTTTGAGAGACCACATATAAATGGTGGATATATAAAATTTAATTAGACGTATCGTACATACATCAATTACTTGTATTACATTTGATGTATTCTATTTGATGTATTCTAGAACTTCTCGTATTTGAATTTATCTATTGTCACTTTTTTCTTCCACGTTAAAACAATTGAAAGCCTTAAGTCTTCATAGCACAACTTTATTTTTATTATTATTTATATTGATTCAATTCTAAAACTTGAACAGAGACCTTTCTTGGTATAGTCTATTTAAAGTTCTGATCAAAATCTGCTCCAAAAAGATAGAGAGAGTTACTCAGAAATTTTATAACTGCTGTAAAAGTTTATAACTACTGCCACTCAAATTTTAGAGCTAGCGGCCATGGGCATTCTTGTTTCATCTCAAACAAGTGCTGTAGTTGCAATTTTAATCACCCTTTTAATCATTCTATACACGTCGTTTCTATTTTCAAGAAATTTGCTTAGAAAATGCATAGGCAAGAAGAAAAGGGGAGCACCAGAAGCAGGTGGAGCTTGGCCAGTGATTGGCCATCTACACCTCTTACGAGGGCCAAAACCTCCTTACAGGGTGTTCGACAAAATGGCTGACAAGTATGGACCAATCTTTATTATCAGGATGGGCAAAAATCCAGCTTTAATCGTGAGTAATTGGGAGATTGCTAAAGAGTGTCTCACAACACATGACAAAGTCTTTGCCAACCGTCCGAAAACTCTAGCCATGGAGATTTTAGGCTACAATTTTTCCATGTTTGGCTTCAGCCCATATGGCTCCTACTGGCGCGAGACACGCAAGATAGCCACACTTGGGCTTCTCTCAAACCATCGGCTTGAGAAGCTCAAGCACGTACGAGAATACGAGGTGAAGACATGTTTGAAGGAGTTATATGAGTTATGGCACAAGAACAAAAGCACTAATAAGATATTGCTAGTAGAGATGAAGAAATGGTTTGGGGACACCCTCCGTAATGTGGTTTTAAGAATGGTTGTTGGAAAGGGGTGCAATTCAGTGGATAGTGAAGAATGGAAAGAACTACTGACGAGATTTTTTGAAATGAGTGGTAAGTTTGTGGCGTCAGATGCTCTACCGTTTATGAGATGGTTGGATATAGGGGGTGATGAGAGGTCAATGAAGAAGATTGCCAAAGAATTAGACGTTATTGCTCAAGGATGGTTAGAAGAGCACAAGAGGAAGAGAGACTCTCAGGAGATTAAAAAAGAAGAAGATTTTATGTATGTCATGCTTTCAATCCTAGGTGATACAGAGCAATATTTGGGTCGTGATGTTGATACAATCAATAAAGCTATTTGTCTGGTAAGCCTTTCCTAGCCGACTTTTTTTTTATTTAATTATAGTCTGAGCTCGACTCAATCACCTCTACATTCTCTTCATCCACATGAGTGGAGTATTCAAACTTAGAACTACTTTTTCATGTTTTAGTATTTTATATTTTTATTTTTAATGTAGACACACTAGTAAGGTGAACTAATCCTAAGCCTTAACAAAGTTATTTCTTACCAATGAAACTAGACTTTACCTTAGACCTTTTCTTTTTACTCAAGAAGTTTTACTAATTTGTACATAACATTTAATATAATATTCTATCTTTTTTAAAACAGTTTACGCTTATAGTCATTAAAACTGTTGTACACATTTTTCTTCATGATGAGATTAACAAACCAGAGCAACTAATAAATTTGTAATATGTGAATTAATAATATTTAGTTATTCTATTTCCACATTGAAAGAAAAAAAAAAGTGAATTAAATTGTTGATGAAATCATCATCCATTCATTATGTATCGCATGAGTCAATTTGGACCTACGTTTTTTAACAAGTCATTGGTAATGTATTGGTAGATTTGACATGGTGCATTGAATCCAATTCTACTAGTAAAATTCAAAAGGTGCCAAAAAAATAAGTGTTGAAGTCGAATTTCATTAAGTTCCATTGTGAATAACTGTAACATATGAAAGCAAAACAACACCTTACACACTATCAATTTTGCAGGCTCTTATCTTGGGAGCAGCAGACACCACAACAGTAACACTGACATTGGTTATGTCTTTGCTTCTCAATCATCGTGATATTCTAAACAAGGCTCAAAATGAACTAGATATTCAGGTGGGCGCAAAAAGACAAGTGAATGAATCAGATATAAAAAATTTAGTTTACTTGCAAGCCATTCTCAAAGAAGCAATGCGTTTGTATCCGGCTGGGCCACTTTTAGTTCCTCATGAGTCTATAGAAGAATGCACAGTTAATGGTTACCATGTCCCTGCCGGCACACAACTTTTTATCAATGCTTGGAAAATTCAACGTGATCCAAGTGTTTGGGAAGAGCCATCTAAGTTTCAGCCAGAAAGATTTTTGACGAGGCATAAGGATATTGATGTTAAGGGACAAAATTTTGAATTGCTACCTTTTAGTAGTGGTAGAAGAATGTGTCCTGGAGTGTCATTTGCCCTCCAAGTTATGCAATTTACACTTGCTTCTCTACTTCAGGGATTTAATTTTGCAACCCCATCTAATGAACCAGTGGACATGGGTGAAGGATTAGGGTTGACCATGGAGAAATCTCAACCATTTGAAGTACTTGTTACTCCACGTCTTTCTGCTGCCTTCTACAGCTAAATTGATTATTTTTATATTGATTGACTAATAAATAAGTGACAAGTGTGTAGTGTCACGTGTAGTGAGTTGTAAAGTAGATTTCTTAGAAATAAGGATGTACTGTGTGATGTAATGTAAAGAAGTGATAAGTCATAAAGTAGATTCCCTAGAGATAAAATGTAATGATGTAAATAGTAAAAGGAGATTCCCTTAGTGCCTATAAAAGGGACTCCCTAGGAGTGTGTTGGATCATCAAGTCTTGGAGTCTTGTAATATAGAGTTATAATAAGAATACTTGAGTGAAACCTTGTATTCTCTCTTCCAGTAATAAAATCATCCTTTGTATTTTTTGTCTTTATAATTTGGTATCAGAGTCAGTACTCCCAAAAGGAGTTCCCCAGCCTTACTATAATAAAGTATGCTCTGTAGCCGCCATTGAAACAGATCTTCCACAATAGAAATATTATAGAAGACTAGAAAGTCTGTGTTCCCAAAACTAGGTTATTTGGTCAAGAGATACATAGAAAAGTTTTCTTTAAAAGGTGTGACACCTTATTTTTAGTAAGTGACAAGTGTGTGGTGTCACATGTAGTGAGTTGTAAAGTAAATTCCTTAAAGATAAGGATGTACTGTGTGATGTAATTTTAAAAAGTGACAAGTGTATGGTGTCACATGTAGTGATTTGTAAAATAGATTCCTTAGAGATAAGGATGTACTGTGTGATGTAATGTAAAGAAGCGATGAGCCATAAAGTAGATTCGCTAGAGATAAGATATAATGATGTAAATAGTAAAAGGAGATTCCCTTAGTGCCTATAAAATGGACTCCCTGGGAGTGTGTTGGATCATCGAGTCCTAGAGTCTTGTAATATAGAGTTATAGTAATAAAACCTTTGATGAGCCATGGTCCATCATTCTTTATATGAGAGTGAAACAAAGTATTTTTCTCTAGATCATAACTTGTTTGGAATATCTACATAGTATTGTAGAAGTTCTTTGTACTAGATTTCAAATTTCTAGACTAGAATTTTTTTTTATTTTCCTCTTATTACCCCTCCCAAAAATGAATTGTTGCTCAACCCATAGAATCATGAGGAAACGAGACTTTTGATCAACAGGATTGGTAATTGTATAACCAAATCCTTCTGAATAGAAAGTGAATGGGGCAATGAGACTCATGAAATCTATTCCAAGTAGTAGATCTTCTCCTGAAGAGTCATAAGCGAAGAAACTATATCTTTTACCAAATGGTAAAATTTCAATAAGCTTAGTGTACTTATGACTATAGAATTTATCACCACTTGCTTTGCAAAGCTGACTTGTGTCAGTACATGGTACCTTTTAGGTAGACAATTTCCATGGATGATAACAGTATCAATTAAGACAGTGAGAGCAATCTATTTATTATCTGATAACTAGAGGATGATTTCGACATAGGGTCTGAATGTTGATGTTGACTTCATTGTTACATCAATAGGCTGTTCTTAAAAAATATTTAGAACTTGTTCATCATTTGAAGATTCTTCTGGCTCGTTTGACTCGCTGGATGTATCAGACTTTTGAGATTGTGAGTCAATTGCGAGTAATGCCTGTTTAGGATTGTCAAACCATTCATAATACTCATCATCAAACTCTGGATCTTCAATGAGTTGAAGTAGCTTGGCTGGAATCCTCTTTTTGGATTTGCATTGTTTTGCATAATGTCCTTTCTTGCCAAAAATGAAACATATGCCTGACCTTTTCTGAACTTTCTATTGACAAAGTGGTGTTTCTTACTTTTGTATGGTCTCTAGGGTTTTGTTTTCTTGCTGTGAAACTTCTTTGAATAAGAACATGAGTTGCTTGTTTCATGGCAACCAAAGTTGTTGGGTTTGTCATTGCAGTATTTGGACAAAGAGGATTTCTCTATCTGCTTAATTTGCTTCCTTAGTTCTTGATTCTTGTAATGATTCTGGATCAGCTCTGTAGCTATCTGATACAATTGTGCCAAGCTATTGTTTGTCAAATCTATAACTACATCAGCTTTGAATTTAGCTTCCATCATCTCTGCTACTGGTCCAAGCATGTTGAGAACAAACATCCGGTGAATTATATATGTGGGCTTTTGGAAGATATAGTAAAACCGTTCCTACTCCATGTAGTATTCTTCAAGTTTTCGAACATCACAACATTTGTTCTGAAGGAATTATTTTTCTGTCAACTGTGTTTCTCTTGGTCCGGATCCAAAGAAATCTATTGTAAGAGTTTCCAAAACAGTAGCACTAGGGTTTGGTCGGGATAACATATATTCTCATTGGATTGGTGTCAAGATGTTGCTCCACCATCGCCTAAGCGATCCAGTAAAGCCTGCTACTAATCTTTACATAACTGCTCTTCTAGTTAGCTGTGGTGCTTTCTGGCATTCTCCTTCATAATGTAAGGAATTCTATCTTTTAGTTTGATATTATCAATATTCCAAATGATTTTTCCTTGAGGAGAATGTTAGATCTGGACTCGTGTTTCCCATTCTTAACCTTGTTCTTCTTCTTCACCCATTCGTTCTTGTTGTTTTTCTTATCGAGATTGTTGTGGTTGTCTTTCTAGAGGATCTTAAGATGTTACTCTTGTGTGTTGGCCTGTCTCGAAGGTAGATGGTACTGTGAACGTTCTCCTTGTATCGACATATATTGGATTGGTAGGATATTGAGGTATTCTTTCTATCATGATTGGTCTTCTAGAAGAGCGGAATGAATTTGCAAATTGATTGGATCCAGATGAACTTTCTGCATCTTCCCAACCTGTAGCTATAACCGACCATGGTTGTACTGGTGGCATCTCATAACTTCTCCAAAATGCTTTGTTGTTGTTGCCAGTGGAGCTTTCTTCCCACACATGAGCTAGTTTAGAAAGTTTGTCATTTTTCTAGGAATTTTTCTTTTGTTTTCTTTTATAGTAGTCCTAGTAGCATTGCAGGGTTCTCCTCATTTATAATTTGGTCTCAGAGCCAGTACTCTCAAAAGGAGTTTCCTAAGCCCATTAATCTAGACAAAATATAAATAAAAAGATTAGCATGTTAAACTGGTTTACCATTAATAGCAAGTGCATCTGCCAATCTCTTCATCTTAGTAAAATAGCCACTCATAGTAATTCATCATTTCTTAGTAGTTCTAATTGCATTTAATACGCTTTATATAAGCTTGAATTTTAGAAACAAACAAATGTGTCAAAGAATCCCACAGCTTTTGTGATAAAACAAAAGTTGGTTTATTCTTATCCAAGCAAAGAAAGTAGGATGATTAATTCTTGACCCAGATCCATTGTTTAAAGGCTAACATCATCTATATTTTGAATAAGATATTAGTACAGACACTTATTTGCACTAATAATGAATCCTTCCAAGCTATTACTTTTGATTGAAGTAGGAACTTGAGTTCTTCAAACAATAAAGCTGTTTTGATTGAGATTTATTGGTTTTACAAAGTTATAAAAGGTTTTATTTTGATTAGAAGCATCAGCTAGCTCTGATACCATGTTTGAAATAAAGTAAAATTATGTTTGGTTACTAAGAGAATAAGGTAGAAAGTGAAAAAAATAAATTCAGAGTTTTATTCATTTTCCTAAGCTTACAAAATAAGTCTCATTTATGGGACTTATCCACACAATTACATATAGAATTAGTTATTGGATCCATTTAAAAACACTCAAATGCTCACACGAACTAGGAGCAATTAAATCTTATTATAAGTAACTTGCCATGTCAGCATAACGGAATTACTAAGCTACTGATTAAACTTCCAAGCTTGTCATGCTTTGCATTCATCATGCTCTAAATCATCATCACTATATGTTCTATTAAGAAGTAGCTAACAAAACCCAACAAAATATTTCACCAATGAAAAGAATGTGAGAAATAAACATTATAAACCAAATAAATAAATCAATTAGCAAATATACCTTTGATCAAATCGAAGACGTTGCTTGCTCTGCTTCTCTAGTTTTAAGCTTAGAATTAAGAAGAGGAGTGAAGATGAAATTTTCAATGGAGTTTGTAGAGAATGTGATTTTGAGGTTGATGGAGGACACGAAAAAGAGGGACAAAAAGAATGATTCAAAGCAGATGCCTGGCAGAAGGGACCCTTATAACAATCTTCTTTAACACAACTATGATGCCACTTCCATCTCCCATTGAATGCTAGAAAATCCAAAAGCAGTATAGTTAAAAAATTACTTAATATATAAGCAAGGCTTGTGAACATAGAATTGTTATCCAAACTATGATGAATACAAAGAATTAATATTTCACAACCTTAAGTATGTTACTCTCAACTATTCGGATAGACAGTGACATGTTCATAATTTCTTCACTTCAATCACAGATGTTTCAATAATTGTTCTCTAACATTTGCCATGATGGGTTCTTGGATTAACTAGTCAAAAGGCCTTGATATCGTCGATGGTGTATCAACTAATCAATGTATATTATCATTTGGTACATCAGTGCTACCTATTTTCCATGTTGAAATACGGCGTTTTAGCTATAAATTTTGAGAATTTAGTACGCAAGTTCACAACTCTATTTTGCCTTTGTGCACTTTTTAATAGCAATACAATTATAAGTGTAGTCTACTTAGACATAAATTTTAAAATGAATCTGAGGTATTATATCAGCCATACAACAAGTAAATATTGTTATGATATGTGTGCATTTATTTTAAAAAATCACATGCAAGTGATGATTATATGATATTTAATTATACATGTCATAAATACATACATCAGTTAATTATATTACATACAATTTATTCTAGAATTCTTCTTAAATTTATGTATTGTCACTTTTTTCTTCCACCTCAACTGAAAACATTCAGTCTTGATAGCATACCATCATTTTTATTATTATTTATACTAATTCAATTTAAAAAGTGAATATAGATATTTTTTTATATAATCCACTCAAAGTTCAGCTTGAAAATCAGTTTCAAAAAAGAGAAACAGACTTACTGTGAAATTTTATAACTGATGCACAATTCGATTCGGCTTGATTTTTTTGGTTTCGATTTGGTATTTTTTATTAAAAAAAAAAACTGAATAATTTTAATTGGAAACCGAACTGATTCGTTCGAATCTGTTTTTGGTTTAAAGTTTCAAAACCGAAACCGAAACGGATATCGAACCGATATCCAATGGCATTTTCACATAATATATGTACACACATATTGCTGTCACAATTTGCCAAAGGTAGCTGATCCATTGCCCAAAAATCAATGTATCGAACCCCTAACCCTAACTTTAAATTGCTGCCATCACCAATTGAATCGCTGCCTCTGTCTTTGCTTACTTCTGGGTTTAAGAACCGCTGCCGCCGGCCACTGCCAACTGAGTCGCGATCCAGCACCCAGTGCTGCTCTTTGCCTCTGAATCATGATCTAGCAACCATCGCCCATCTGTGCTCTTCATAGGCGACTCCCAAACTCCATACCTGCCACTTGCCTCGGGTCTGTTGGGAAAAAGCTCTCACACTCGAGATTCCCTTGCCATCAAATTCTTCGGAAAGAAAAACGCCTTGCATTTGGATGGAGAGGTTTCGGTCATCTTCGCCGATGAATTGTCGTCTCCGGCAGCCAAGGAAGATTGTAGCAGAGAAGCATAAGATGAAAAAAAAGAGAAGGTATAGCTTTTATACAATTACACAAACTTTATACGGAGTGCTTTATATTCGAGTCTAAGGACCACCCATTTGTTAAAATGCTAAAAATATTACTGGGTCGGTTGCACTTTTCTTTTTTTTTATTAGCATGCTTGGTAGGCACTGAAAGTTCGTTCTTTTATTTCTGTTTTCTATTTTTGACTTTCTGTGTTAAATTAAATTTCCTTTTTTTGTGGATTCTTTTTTTTGAAGTTGGCAAAAGAAAGTTCTCCCAGTATGTCATGCCCTTATTTAGGAATGTCTCCCTGCGCTTAAAGTTGATTTGAAAAAAATGATGGATGAAAAGCCTGAGATCCAACTCCTTACAAACAAGTTGCAAGACATCCTCCCATGATGGGAAAGCATGGTGTAGCAACTGAAGGGCACTGGGGCCTCGACTCCTTCAACTGCTGCCCAAGACCTTTAATTCAGATCAGCCAGATGCTATAAAGATGATTTGTTGAAATCTTGATCAAAATTGATTACGAACCAAGATGGTGATGAATTAAAAGACACAGAGAACATATCAGAATCGAAACGAATAAAGAAAAAACTAAGAATCAAATAACAGAGGAAGATAACAGAGTTCAGCTAATTCTCATTAGCTTACATTCACGGAGGGACAAAGTGACAAGCCTTTCATTGATTGATCATCAAAAGTACAAAGAGTTTTCCAGAGTACATATCATTGAATATTAACCCCTTAATCACAGAGTCTCTATTCCCTTTTATACTCCGCAGTGTAACTTCATGTAATTGCACCAGAATCAGTTGCATTCAGCAGCGTGTAACAGCCTAGATGCAATTTCCAGAAATTCACGTGTAAGGCACATGTGATAACGGCTTCTAACGACCTGAATTCGAGCTTCCTTCTCCACGTGCATCTCATATGCTTCATTAAACCAGAAACGACAATATATAAAGTCGTTTCAATGAGTATTAAATGTACACATCAAAACGCTGCAGCTATTGTACTTTTTACTGAAATAATAAGAACCCAAAACGCACTATACACAGGCCGTTTTGAAGCCATTGAAATTGTCTTACCAGTTACACACCACATGTTTTTTTTCTGGGGGATCATAAGTCGATTCAGCATCAATAGAATTCCTACTTTTATCTACTTGAGCGGGCCAAATAAAATAAGCTAGGAACCGTTACCGAACAGTTGCCTAACCAAAGCCATCAGTTTGGATACATTTTTACTTCGTTTCAATGTTTATCGGTTGTTTTATTTTCTCACTCGAACAATTCTGAAAATTTTAGTTTTCTCCCAACATTGAATCGAGTTGAACCAATGCCCACCCGTAGTTACCATATCCCTGTAAGCACACAACTGTTTATCAATGCCTGTAAACTTTGACGTGATCCACATATCTAGGAAGAGCAATGTAAAGTTCAGCCGTAAACATTTTTGACAAAGCATAAGGATATTGATGTTAAGGGACAACATTTTGAATTGTTATCTAGTAGTTGTGGAAGAATGTGTCCTGGAGTGTCATTTTGCCCTTCAAGTTAAGCAATTTACACTTGCTTCTTTACTTCAAGGCTTTGACTTTGCAACCCCATCTAATGAACCGTTGGACATGGGTGAAGGATTAGGGTTGACTGCGGAGAAATATGCACCACTTGTAGTACTTGTTGCTCTACATCTTTCTGCTGCTTTTTATAGCTAAATTAATTTACGATGTAATCAATCTTATAAATATTTTAATAAGTGTTGATGCTTTTTTGCTTGTTTACTCTTGATATTAGGCCTTCTTCTGCTTTGAATATAAATGTCTGAATTATCATTTGACATAAACATCCATTATTAAACGTATTTTTATCCCGAATGAGCTGAATCCTATACCATTTTGCAAGGACACAAGGTAACAAGTGTTGAGGAAAGATCAGTTTTTTAAATTTTTTATAAAACCTTTTTAAGATCGCTCTCATATAATATATAAGAATTTGTAATCTAGAAATCGTACCTTAAAAATTTGCTTTAAATTTTTCCGCTGAAGTGATTTAGGCTCATAGATCACGATCCGTCACCACCACGCCTATTAGATCACGATCTGTCACCACCACACTTGTTAGATCACGAACTGTCACCAATTATCTTCCAGGTTATGACTCAGGTTTAATCTGCACTTGACGTGTGGGCGCCTTTATCACTACCAAAGCAACTAGCACGAGAAAAATTTTCTCTCAACAACAGAGAGAAAAATCTGTTTCTCTGAATTGTATAAAGTGGCTGCACTTTTTCTTTAGAGAAAATAAGTTTTTTATATCTCCCTTTAGTGAAAACCCTAGGCTCCAAATAATCAAAATCAAAACTCACGTTACTTGCTTTTTCTATAGGGGACCCACCTTGTAAAATAACATAAGGCCCCTTACACACAAGCTAATTAAATGGAGCCTCCCACTAAATGATATATTTAGGCTTTTGACCCAAATAGCTTGTTATCTTGCTTATTAATCCAATAGTGGTGCAGTCAATTAAATGAGCTAACCAGGGGATCATTTGGGAACATACACTAGTGGCTACAATAATTAGGCATGTAATTAAAGTAGCCCAATTATTTAATTCCAAATCTACTCCACTAAAAGATTGGAACTGACTTCCATAATTGTATGCTCGAATAATAATTCGTCCCAAGCCACATTGATTTCTTTACTGCACAATTCTTTGTACCACATCGTTAATTAAATTGATATCTCAACTGTCCAATCAATTTAATAACATCTTGTTCCTTGATACTTACTGCTTTTCTCTAGTGATCATTTTCAATATACTAAATATGTTGACACACTCTAGCTAGAGAATTCTATGATCAAATGCCGAAAACCGATCAAGAGATGTGTTGTACAAATTCTATATTGTTAATCCAAAACTCCAATACTCATAATTGCTCCCACCAAGATACCGGGTAATCTTGACCACAAGAATGTGTCGTGCCCATTGGTAACTCAAATGGAATAACAATTACAATCATGAAATCATAATTAACTCAAGATTAAGATTATAGTAAAATCAATGCTTGTGAGATTTAATAAGTCTGACAGTCATTTCAAGGTTAATTAAATCTCATATGTGATCATGTTCAATGTAGTCGTACTACATTAATAAATTCATACATGATTAAGGCAAATCATTCAATGAATTCATTACAATCTATACCTAAATAAAGTGCCCAACTTTATTTATCAATTGCAAACTAATCTTATTTAATCATAAGATAACTTATATTTATGTCTTCTGTGAATCCACATAGTGATCACATAAATACATATAATATTATTAAATGGACTTTGATCAAAATATTAATGCAATTAAGATATTTGAATAAAATATCTCATTAATTTTATTAATCAGAAAAAATGTTTATTACAATTAAATAAACAAATATGCTTTTAAAGAGCATATTTTCCCAACAACAAGTACCGCACTACTCAATGTCATCACAAGTTCAAGAAAACAAATGAGGAGAACAACTCCAAAGGAAAGTTGCTTCTTCATTATGTATATATACATACATACATAAATTGCTTCCTGAATCTGTTGTAACGGGCTTGGTGAAGGACTTTAATATGCATTAAGCAATATATGTAGAGGTGACATGAATAAGCTGAATTCCACAAAAAGTCAATGTTTTAAGAATTCACTACAACAAATTGATGCATTACCAACCAAATTTTTCGGAAGTCGCAATTTCCTCTCAGTAACAAGGACTGTTTACAAAGGTATGACATAGCCGTCGGTTAAACATGAAAAATATGAAATTTTTTTTTTTCAGGACCTTTTGCCGGCGATGATAATGAATATATTGTTGATAACACTTTAAAGTAAGTTAAAATTACTTCGAAATTTGTAAAGGAAGAGTGATTTATTTAAAAGAATAATACTTAAGACATTTTTTTTTCTAATCACAACTCTATGCTTTTTTTTTTTTTAAATTTAGTAACTCTCTAAATGAATTCGAAATAATCCTAAGTAGAAACTAAGTAACGAACCAACATGAGTTAAAATTACTATAAAATTAAATATCATAGATTTAAAAAAAAATAAACCTGGACTCAAAAATAGACGACTGGACATGGATAAAAGGGAAAAAAAAATTGCACACTCCTCCTGAACAAGCATAAGATCCCGATCTCGCAACTGTTGGTTTCATCTCGCTACTCGTTCAGTTATTAAATCTCTATTTGCTACTTGTTTGTTTGTTCTGTAGCATTTTGATCTCGTTTTCACAAAGTTTAATAGGTAAGCTTTTTTTGATGCAACAAATTTTTGCTCAATGTACAGTGATTGATTTGCGTTCCGACCTTTCTTCTAATTCAAGCTTTATAACATTTTTTTTCCTTGAGATGAGTGTCTCAAATTATATCTCCTTATGATTAATTATTCTACAAAAATTGTTATGAGTGGAATGCGGAATCAAGCACACTAAATAATCACAAAAAAATAAAAGACACAGAATTTTACCTACGTCCATGGGAGTAAGAGAAAATAATTGCATTACTAACAATTATCAGAGTACAATTGAGTAAAAACATCACTTCTCAAAACTCAAATACACTTAATACTTCCTCACACAATTGAAAGGAAAAACCTCTCAATTGCTCACACTCTCCAATTGCTCACTCTCAACAATTCTACAAATAAATTGTTATTCACTCTCAAATTTTTGGATGATGTCGAATGGCTAGAGTAGCTTTAATTTATAAGAGCCTCTCAAGCAATTTGTCAATGGTACCTATCAATTTGTCAAATGTGCTCATAGATAAATTGGCCAACATTTTGCTAATCTAATTTTTCAAAATTGTTAGACGCATTTTGAAAAAACAAAACATGCAAATGGCTCACCTCCAATTTTTCAACCATGCATGTGGCTCAACTTATGTTTTTTCAACCAATTTAAATAAACAAATCACCGAATTTGACTTTTCAACAATTCTCCCC
Organism: Citrus sinensis; assembly: GCF_022201045.2. NCBI lineage: Eukaryota > Viridiplantae > Streptophyta > Magnoliopsida > Sapindales > Rutaceae > Citrus > Citrus sinensis. The sequence continues at coordinate 20,797,261 of NC_068560.1, forward strand.
TTCAGTAAAGATTTGTTTAAATCTGAACCGACTACCAATAAACCATCATTCCTAAAATGGTTGCATCTCTGAGACTGCCTATGTACCCATAACTTGGGATCAAGCTAACCATAGTTCAAAAATTTCCCACACTCAACACATTAGAAGGATTTGAATTAGTTGCAAGTAATGTTGAAACTTTACTCCAGAAATTATCTTTGTCAGCATATCTGACGAATTATCTTTAATATCAATCTTTCTCAACAATACAACACCGCCCTCGATAACCTCTCTCACATAATGATATTTCACATCTATGTGCTTTGCTCAAGCATGATATTTTTGGTTCTTCACTAGAACTATCGCACTTTGACTATTACAGAAGACCTCAATGTTCTCCTAGACTACTCCTAAATCTCCTAACAAGCCTTTCAACTAAATAGCTTCCTTTACAGTCTCAGTTGTTGCCATGTACTCTGCTTCCATCGTGGAAAGAGCAATTGTCGATTGTAGAATCGATCTCCAACTAATTGGACCTCCACCAAATATGAATACGTAGCCCGTTGCTGATTTTCGTTTGTCAAAGTGTCCGGAAAAATCAAAATCACAATACGTAACGCATCGTTGATCACAATCCCTCTTAAACAATAATCTAACATCAATTGTCCCACACAGATATCGGAGAATCTACTTCACTACAAGCCAATGATTTTTACTTAGATTATGCATGTATCGACTAACCATACTCACGACTTGAGATATTTCAGGCCTTGTGTACACCATAGCATACATAAAACTACCCACATCATTAGCATATGGAACACGAGCAATGTAGTCGCGCTCCTCTTGAGAAGAAGGAAATGAAGAAGAGCTTCATTCGAAATGAGAAGTTAAAAGAGTAGAAACTAGTTTGGTTTTGTCATCCATACCAAACGTTTTTAGCACTTTCTTCAATAAAGACTTTTGAGTTAACCATACGCTCATATTCTTTTTATCTTTATAAATCTCCATCCCAAGTAGTCGATGTGCTTCACCCAAGTCTTTCATCTCGAGCTCAGAAGTCAGTTACTTTAATCTTTCAATCTCACCTCTGTTCTTCGAAGCTATAAGCATATCATCAACATAAAGTAAAAGATAAATGAAAGATCCATCTTGTAGCCTTTTAAAGTAAACACAGTGATCGTGTTCACTTTTAGTGAATTTCTATCCTTGTATGAATTGATCAAATCTCTTCTACCACTGCCTTGGTGATTGCTTCAATCCGTACAAATATTTAATCAATCTGCACACATAATTCTCCTTTTTAGCGACTTTGAAACCACAGGGCTGAATCATATAGATTTCCTCCTCCAAATCTCCATGCAATAATGTTGTCTTAACATTCAATTGAGCCAACTCTAACTCATATTAAGCTACTAAAGCAAGTAGAATACGAATGAAAGTATGCTTTACAACTGAAGAGAATACTTCATTATAGTCAATACCTTCCTTTCGAGCAAAATATTTTGCTACAAGCCTTGCCTTGTATCGAAGAGTTGTTTGATTTAGAGATCCTCACTTCTTGATGCAGACCCATTTATTTCCAATAAACCTTTTTCCCTTAGGTAACTCTATAAGTTCCTAAGTCTAATTTTGATTAAAAGACTTCATTTCTTCTTCTATGGCTAACTTTTATTGACCACTTTCACTACTGTTTATAACTTCGCTGAAAATGTTGAGGATGTCATCATTAATAACTGGAAGTGCATTGGCTACTGTCATATCTTTAGCAAGTCATCTAGGTTTCTTTATCACTCCTTTTTGTCTCCTTGTTGCTATAATATCATTTTCATGTTCTACATCTTTAGTTGCTTCTTCCTGTTGTGGAACATCATCAAAAACAACTTCTTTGTCAACTTTTAAGGTCTCCTTTAAAGTTGATTTCTTCTGTGATGTACAACTAACTGGTACATATAGAGCTGCATCAACTCTACCCGCTGTAATATTTCATTGATCTTGTTCTTCACCTGCTGAAAACTTGAAGCCTTCAGCATAGAAGATTTATTAAAAGTGACATCTTTACTATATACAAACTTTTTATCTTCAAGATCCCACAATTTGAAACCTTTAACTCCATCGTTAAATTCCACAAAGATAACTTTTCTTGCACGAGAAGCTTATCATTTTTTACATGATAATAAGTTGGACACCCAAACACACGAATGAAGTCATAATCTTATGCATACTTTCTAGACCATATTTCCATAGGAGTTTTACCTTCAATTGCGGCAGAAGGCAACCAGTTTATTAAGTGACTTACGTAGCTCGCAGCTTCAGCGCGAAACTTTTTATCTAAACCAATATTAGATAATATAAATCATACTTTCTCCAATAAAGTATGATTTATACGCTCAGCCACACCATTCTGTTGCGAAGTATGTCTCATCATTAAATACCTTTTTATACCCTCACTCTAGCATACTTGCAAGAATGGATCAAAAGTATATTCATCCACATTATTAGAACACAATGCTTTGATCTTTCCATCAATTTGAGTCTCTACCAATTTCTTCCATTTTAAGAAAATCTCTAGAACCTCATCCTTTGCTCGCATGGTGTACACCCAAACACATTTAGAGAAATCATCAACAAATGACACAAAATAATGGCTTCCACCAATTGATGCAGTCTTGGTTGGTTCCTATACATTGGTATGAACATATTCAAGGATCTCACGAGTATCGTGATTAGCTGTACCAAACTTGACCCTCGTTTTCTTACTAACCACACAATGTTTATAGAATTTAAGTTTGCAGGTGTTTGTACCTTTTAAAAGTCCATGCTTCATCGGAGTTTATAGAGATTTTTTCCCAGCATGTCTCAGTCGTACATGTCATAGCTTGGTGGTGTCACTGTGTGCCTTAGAAACATTAGTTTCATCGGTTGTACCTCTTTTCAAATAATGTAAATTATGACGTTGAACCCCTTACAGAATCACCATAGCCCTATGTGTGAACTTTATTGTGCCATCTTCAATGTTAACTTTATAGCCTTTAGACTTTAGCCTTTAAAGCACCTACAGAAATTAGATTTTTCTTAAGAGTTTGAATATATCTAACCTCTTTCAGTTCTCTGATCATTCCGTTGAACATTTTGAGCCGAATTGTTCATATCATCATTGTGCGACAAGATTTATCATTTCCCATCATAACTACACTGGATCTCAGATCACGAAAATATGTAAATCATTTCCTTATGGGACACAAATGATAGATTGGTCCTGTATTAAGTATCCACTCATTCCAATTAGCCACGTATGCTGCAAGCGTAGTACTTAGTGAATAATCAGAGTTTTCATCTTTACATGTCATATTTGCTGCTACTGGTTTCTACCTATCTCTCTTTTAAGTCTTCAGACAATTTTTCTTCTAATGGCCTCTCTCATGACGAAAGGCATACTCATTTCAAGCTATATTTCTATTTCTCGATTTGGACTGAGAATGCTTTCCACCTCACTTATTCTTTTTCTCTATCATATTTTCTCTTGCTAACAAAGCTTCAAATGATTCTCTTTCGGAATGTTTATCATTATTTCGAATCTCTAAATTGGTCAATGCTATGAAGACATCCTTGAAGATAATCACACTTTTCCCATATAATAAAGTAGTCACAAAATGACTATATTCTTTTGGAAGGGATTGCAGTAGAATCATAGCCTTGACTTCATCCTTAATATCTTCATCAAGATTCTTCAAATCTGCAAGTAACTTTTAATATCTTGATACATGATCGTGCATTGACATTTTAGGCTTCATTTGGAAGCCATATACTTGACTTATTACATGAAGGCTATTTTCAGGACTTTTTAGCAGGTACTTCTCCTCCAATGTACATCATAAAGTCATCGTGCACTACTTATCTTTCACCAGATATTTTACTTCCTTGGTCAAGCAAGATCTGATCTGACCACAGATTTTTTTGTTCATATGATCTCAAGTTTCTTCGTCGTATAAGTGTCTTTTATTTTTCAGAACAACATCGAGATTGATTTAAATAAAAGCATCCATAACTTCGCACTTCCACATGCCGAAATTGATTTTCCCATCAAACGTTTCAACATCGATCTTATGGCCTCCTATTACAAGTGTCGAAAGACGATGTGACAAATCTCGTCTCCCAATGAAGTATCTCCTGAAATATTCTGGGTAGATCTCTCCTCACTCCTAGTAGTTTAACCTTCTACCATTTTCTCAATAAATTATTCCCACTTTAGAAATCAGTACCTATAGAAAAATGTACCAAGAAAGTTACTAGGAAAGACTGGAGATGTCACACCAATCCCACTTAAGACCCAGTCCCCTTAGGCTCTTATTGCCTTTGTGACAGAACTTTTTTAGAAATGTATAAATCCATAGTACTGCACAAGCTGTTAATCCTCCCGAGTATGAACTCTTGGCTCCATCGTATTCAGAAACAGTACCGTACATGAACAGTATCGTACTTGAATAGTACCATATACAGGAATAGTACCGTATGTATGAACAATACTGTATGTATGAAAACTGTCATCTACTCCAAAGAAAGATGTGGGGAAAATCGTCAATCACAAATCAAAAAAATGAAAAAACCTTCAAAAGTAATTTTAATTATCTTTTGTCTATAATCTCTAATTTCCCTTGGAAACCTAAAGTCACCGAAAGCTCTCTGTTTTCTTCTCTCCATTAAGTCCCTTGTCTCCTAGATTTTGAAACCTAATATCCATATCTCCTATAATTTCTTTAGAAATCATTTTAACCAACTAGCCCCTTTAACTTACTGAGCAATTGTATCCCTAGATGGCTCTTGTTTGACAGAAGAAATTGATGGGTCTTGATTTCCTCAAATATGGCTTGAATGCAATAGAGGTAATTTATGGGTTTTGCTTTTGTGTTTGTTAATTTTTATTATCGATACTCAGGATGATGGGGAAGTTGCTTAGAGAAAATGGTATAATTTTGAACAGATTAAAGAGTGGCGAAGAGGCTACAAATTTTTGCAATGAGAATAGTAAGTCCATTAGATTGAAAATATTTCATCCCTAGAGAGAGAAAGTGATTGAAAATATTAACAATTTGTATGACAGTTGATGCTATGTTAAATTTGGGGAATTTATAAAGTATCAATTTCAACTAGCTACCGTTTTACTCAAATATTGTACCCTGATAATTGTTAGTAATGCAATTATTTTCTCTTATTCCTGTGGGCGTAGACAAAATTACCGAATCACTTATAAATATGCTACTATAAAAATATTATTAAATATAACATTAATTTGTAGCATTTTTAAAGTGCTATAATATTTAAAATAAAATGTAGCACTAACAATATGCTACAACCTAAATTTAAAATATAATAAAAAATAAAGTAGCATTATTGAATAGTCAATTGTGGCATTTTTTTAATAAAGTGTTATTGTAGAACAACATTTGGTAACATTAAAAGAAAAAATGGTACCATGAAATGCTACTATAAATGATATTTGTTGTAGTGTTTTTGTTAACTAGAAGAGAGAGATTGTTAAAAAAAAAAATGGTTAATGAACAACCTCTAATGGAGGAATTTGAGAACTGAAAAAGAAATGGGCCAATGGGCTAAAAAGATAAAGCAATAGGATTAAATCAAATTTCAACAGTTTTGGGCAAACTTCAGTACTTCACTAACGATTTCATTTTGATGAACATTAAACTTTGCAATACAATTCAAACTACGATATTTCATAAACACGTAACAAGTTTGGATGAGATTGATAATATTTTGAGATAAGAAAAACTATCATTTTGATTAAGACCCAAGAAGACGCCCACTCTATGCCCCCGTTTACTTATGTATATCTTTTTCTTTCTTGTATAAAGGTTATCAGAAGTTAGAGCTCAGTTACTGTCAGCCACAAGAAAAATTTTAGCAGGTACAGCAGCCATGGACTTTCTTGTTTCATCTCAGACAAGTGCTGTAGCTGCAATTTTAATCACTCTTTTAATCATTCTATACACGTCTTGGTTAGTTTCAAGAAATTTACTTCGAAAATACACAAGCAAGAAGAAGAGGGGAGCACCCGAAGCCGGGGGAGCTTGGCCGGTGATTGGCCATCTACACATCCTAGGAGGGCCAGAACCCCTTCACAGGGTGTTGGGAAGCATGGCCGACAAGTATGGTCCAATCTTCACAATCAAGATTGGCATAAATCGAGCTTTAGTTGTGAGCAGTTGGGAGATGGCTAAAGAGTGTCTTACCACAAACGACAAAATCTTTGCCAGCCGTCCAAAAACTCTAGCCATGGAGATTTTAGGTTACAATTTTTCCATGTTTGGCTTCAGCCCATACGGCTCCTACTGGTGCGAGACACGCAAGATAGCCACACTTGAGCTTCTCTCAAACCATCGGCTTGAGAAGCTCAGGCATGTGCGAGACTACGAGGTGAAGACTTGTTTGAAGGAGTTATACGAGTTATGGGACAAGAGTAAAAGCACAAATAAGATGTTGGTAGAAATGAAGAGATGGTTTGCAGACACCATCCGTAATGTGATTTTAAGAATGATTGTAGGAAAGGGATGCAATTCAGTGGATAGTGAAGAATGGATGGAACTACTAACGAGATTTTTAGAAATGAGTGGCAAGTTTGTGGTGTCAGATGCGCTGCCGTTTTTGAGATGGTTGGATATAGGGGGTGACGAGAGGTCAATGAAGAAGACTGCCAAAGAATTAGACATTGTTGTTCAAGGATGGTTTGAAGAGCACAAGAGGAAGAGGGATTCTCGGGAGGTGAAAGGAGAAGAACTAGATTTTATGAGTGTGATGCCTTCAATTCTGGGCGATACAGAGCAATATTCGGGTCGTGATGTTGATACAATAAATAAAGCTGTCTGCCTGGTGCGCCTTTCTTAACTCGTTTTTTCAATTTTGCGCCTTTCTTAACCCGTTTTTTCATTTGTACTCAAACTCTAGAGGACGGCTTAATCCCTCTCTATCCGGTCCATCGATTTGAGCAGAGTTCAAAAATCTTATACCTCTATTTTTGTGTTTTATTTATTTATTTATTTATTTTATTAACTTGCACACATTAGTGAGGCCTGAATTTAGATCGCAGGTCTTAGGATATTTACTCCTTACTGGTGGAAATAGACCTTATATCTTTTAACTCAAGAAATATTACTTGGCACTTATCTCTTAACAGAATATTATTCTGTGCTTTTAAAATAAATTAAGCTTATGTATCAATATTCAGGATGAGATAACCTAATGAGAGCAATTAAAATTGTAATTCGTCAATTGAGAATATATAATTATCTTCTGTTTACGTCCAGTTGGTTGAGAGGATAATGGTGAATTAAAAAGTCGATGAAATCATCTTCTATTCATTATTGATTTAGTCATTTGGGACTTACATTTTCAGATAAGTTTTTGGTAATATATTTGTGGATTTGGGGAAGTCTTGGTGCTCCAGGAGCTCTGCTCCTTTTCCATTCATTTCTTGTTACGTTCATACTTCAAACATTCATGATACTATGCATAATCCATGGTCAAGAATGAATGGTTAATGACCAATATTTCAAGAACATCAAAGACCTTCTCGTGGATTTAACATGATCCATCAGCAAGAGTCAAAAGGTCAAAAAAATAGTCTTTAAGTTGAATTCAATTAAGTTGGATTGTGAATGAGTGTAACATATGAAAGTAATAGAACAACGCTTTGAGCACTACAAATTTTGCAGGGTCTCATCATAGCAGGATTAGACACCACAACAGTAACTTTGACATGGGTTATCTCTTTGCTTCTTAACCACCGGGATATTTTAGACAAGGTTCAAAATGAACTAGATATCCAAGTTGGCACAAAAAGGCAAGTGAATGAATCAGATCTAAAAAATTTAGTTTACTTGCAAGCCACTCTCAAAGAAGCTATGCGTTTGTATCCTACTGTGCCACTCTTAATTCCACATGAGGCTATAGAAGAGTGCACAGTCAATGGTTACCATGTCCCTGCCCGCACACAACTTTTGATCAATGTTTGGAAGCTTCAACGTGATCCACGTGTTTGGGAAGAGCCGTGTAAGTTTCAACCAGAAAGATTTTTGACAAAGCACAAGGATATTGATGTTAGGGGACAGCATTTGGAATTGTTACCTTTTGGCAGTGGCAGAAGAATGTGCCCTGGAGTGTCATTTGCCCTACAAGTTATGCAATTTACAATTGCTTCTCTACTTCAGAGCTTTGATTTTGCAACCCCGTCAAATGAACCGCTGGACATGGGTGAGGGATTTGGATTGACCATGGAGAAATCTAGACCACTTGAAGTACTTATCGCTCCACGTCTTTCTGCTTCTTTGTACGGCTAAATTGGTTATCGATGTTATCAATCCAATAAACTTTTATTACACGTATTGGTGTATTTTGTTTGCTTGTATACTCTTGACTTACTAGGCCTTCTTTGGAATCATCATTAGACATGAATACAGCAGTTAAATGCACTTTTATCGCCGCTAAATTTTTACAGCACCATCATTATTCTTAATATTAATATTATCATTTGAGTACAATTCTATTGATATTATAATTACAATAGTATCGAGACTTTTATTTTTTAGAAGCTCTATTCGGTTCAACTTATTGATTAGAGTTTAGAGGAAAACTTATTCAAAGAGAGCTTTTTAAGCTATTGGGTTTTTGGTTATTAATTAAAAACAATTCTTTTGAATTATTAAACTATTTAGTTTTACAATATTGAAAGTTCTTTTGTCTATTTAAATTATTAAAAAGGATATGCAAAAACTTTACTTCATAATTATATAAATTTTAACCAAGTGCACCCAAGCTGTCCATTAATATAAGAAAAAATAATTAATATAATTAATAATTCTATTGATATTATAATTACAATAGTATCGAGACTTTTATTTTTTAGAAGCTCTATTCGGTTCAACTTATTGATTAGAGTTTAGAGGAAAACTTATTCAAAGAGAGCTTTTTAAGCTATTGGGTTTTTGGTTATTAATTAAAAACAATTCTTTTGAATTATTAAACTATTTAGTTTTACAATATTGAAAGTTCTTTTGTCTATTTAAATTATTAAAAAGGATATGTAAAAACTTTACTTCATAATTATATAAATTTTAACCAAATGCACCCAAGCTGTCCATTAATATAAGAAAAAATAATAATAATTCAACCATTTGGTTGATTTCCAGCTAAGTAATATCATCCCAGTTCGAGTTTAATTTTCTTTCTTTTTACTTTTTCTTCAACCATTTGATTGATTTCCAGCTAAGTAATATCATTCCAGTTCGAGTTTTTTTTTTTTTTTTTACTTTTTCTCTATAGCAATTGTTGTTCTAGACAAAAGATATCTAATACTAGTTAAAAAAAAAACACAAATAAGACAAGGATGACATGAATTTCAAATATAAATTAATAATTGGCACATATTATTGAATTAAAAAATAAAGGGGAGAATATACATGTCATCCTTCATAAATGTCATATTTACCATTTACATTTCTACTAGATTTTTAGTTACCCATTTCATCCCCTCTATTAAGAGATAATAAATAAAGTTAATATTTTTTATCATTTACTATTTGTTAAGTGTTAAAAAGTGTATATTTATAAAGGAGAAAATCATCATTTTAAACTTTAAGTCTCACTAACATCCATAATTTTATATATTTAAGTCCCTTGTAATTTAATTATGTGTGTTTTATTTTAATTAAGTATTTTATTTATTTTAGGGGCATCATGGTCATTTTACAATGAACGAAAGATTAGAGAGAAAAACAGATAGTAATTTTGGACTCAGGATAGTCGAAAACCTTAAGAGGAGCATAAAAGAGTAAACGACATTGTTCACATGTACGGTACTATATATGGTACTGTTCACGACATTATACGCATATACGATCCGATGATGTGGCATTGACCGATGACGTGACACCAACCAATGACGTGGCAACATTCGATTGGACGAATGATATGGCATTGACAGTTTATGTGGCGTTGACTGATGAGTTGGTGTTGACCGATGATGTGTCACGATCCTATTGGCTAAAATATTGATGTGGTGTTAGCCGGTGACGTGGCAGTATGTTAGTGGACCAAAAAACGTGCATACAGTACATACATATACACGGAATAACAGCCATGATGATGTGTTCTGTCCAATCAAAACTTGCCACATGGCGCAATCCTAAGCATCCAAATTATTTTAATCCGATGGTCATGATTTACTCATTGTATCTATAAAAATGGGGCTCTCCCCCCCTAATTTGACAACCCTAAATTCATTTTTTAGTTTCATTTTCTGTAATTCCTTCTCCATCTTGTGTTATCTAAGTATTTTAATAAATTTTCATTTTACCCACAATTCAATTATGAGTAGCTAATTTTCTTTCAAGCTTGGGTTGAAGGTGAAGTCTCAACATATTCTACAGGCTTTATTTGGTAAATTTACTTTCTCTTCCCCTCTGATTTTTGTGAATGTTTTGACTTTTCATCGACAGATAATAATAATCTTGTCTAGATACCGCACTGGTATAACCGGCACCCTAGTGCAAGATTATTACTATTTGGCATGATAAACCCTTAGCTACATATTGATTAGAGTGTGGTTCATGAGGAATGGAAATCCCCCTCATGATTTAATTGGCACTAATAAGGAATATTAAGTCCATGGTGCATGTTGATACAGATCCAGATACCCAAGCGTTTCTTTTTAATAGATTTCACTTCAATTTATTCCCGCTATTTCAATTTAAATTTTAGGATAATCTAAATCACTTCTACCACAAATCCAATCACCCACTTAGAAAATTAACTCTACACATAATTAAAATCCACCTCCTTGTGAGATCGACACTCGTTACAATTGATCTATTCTACGATAAATTTGTGTACTTGCGAATTCAAAAAAATTTGCACAACACTATTCACCTCTCCTTATAGGATTTTATGACATTTCCAAGTAGCTTGTCATCAAAATTAAATTAAAGATGAAATGATTAGTCATATATAATCACCAAATTAAAAGCCTTGAGTTTGTTATTTTTTTATAATCCAAACAACATGTGTTAGATTTTAGTTTATATTTTAAATTATCACACTTTGAATGACTACTTTGCCCTTATTTTCGTAATTAATTATGTTATCTCTTAATAATAGGGATGACATAAGTAATTAAAAATTCAATAGAGATGTAACTAATAAATATGATGTCTATCAGTAATTAAGCGTACTTTCTCTTATATTAAAACCAAAAATGAAATAGTGGCTAATACCAAATAGTGACATTGTGAAACGTGTTCATCATTTTTCTAATAAATTAGGTATATTTTGATAAAAGAAAGGAAACATGCATACCTACTATTGTCCTCAAGAAAGTGGTGGCAACGAATTTGTTTCAAATATTTTTAATCTTTTTATTGTGTTGGGTTTTGAATATAAGTATGGGTATTGTGTAACTAATAATGCAATATCTCTAAAGTGTTTTTCGGAATTGCATATATTACAAAAAAATCTCTAAGCTCTTCTTCCAAAAATACAAAATTTGAGTTTATGCTTATAGAGGCAAAATAACTTCTTTAATTTTCAAAAACTCCACAAATAAAAAAATTGAAAAGAGCTTGTGGAATTAAATAAGCACTTATGGTCATTAGGTAAGTTATACTGTTATTTATCTAAAAGTGTACACGAAAAATTATTCCAAAGAAGGATTGAGAGGCCTACTCTTGAATTAGGAGAAATTCTACACCCACAGCCACATTGGATACTTTAACCTCTGATTTCAAGAAAAAAAAAATGATCAGTCAATCATTGGGATGGTGAAGTGGTTGACAGATAAAAATATGCTTTGCAAAGTAAAACTCAAGGAGCAGAGGTCAGCAAACGCTTCCTGAATTATAGTGAATAAAACAAACTACAAAGAGAGTTCCCTTGCAACCCCAAAGATACAAAAATCTTCTAAATGACATTAATTGGTGGGCGACCAAAAGAAAACTTACCAACAATAACCAATTTAAAAAGATAAACCATATAATGAATTTCCACAGTAGAGAAATAGACATTAGGTTTACCTCTATGCAACTAAATGATATATGCCCAATATGCATGAGGATTACGTGCATGGTTTGCAAGCAAATGTGGAAGCCTTGTTTAAGTTAATTAGAATTCTATTAGTTGGGGATTTTAATGGGTTCGATGGATAAGCTTTCGTTGTTGATTTTCAGCAGGAGTGTAGTCATGTTCTAGATAATTTTGCTATTATTGTTCTATTTCTTAGCTCAGTATGTGTAAAGTTTAAAGGCTATATGTAACATGGGACGAATTGAAGAAGTGATGGGAAAAAATATATTACTCCAATATTTCCTATCTCTTTACTACTGTTATATCGGTTTTATTTCTTAGTTACAAATTCAGCATATCAATTTGGTGTCAAAGTCAAGTTGCTTGAAACATGGCTATCCGAAATCAATCAAATGTTAAGTTTCATAATGAGGTTCAAGAAATTTTAAGCCATCAAGAGTCTAGCCTAGACCAAGTTCATGCCACACTGCAAACCGTGTTATCAAAACTCCAATCTTTTCATGGCTTACAAGCCTTACCCATAACCGCCTCTGAAATTAATCCCTTTGCACCTATAGCATCCTTTCACCAAGTTGCAAAACTTGCCTCCTCAAACTTTCTTAACCATCACCACCATCTCAAACTAACCTTTCTATATTTCAATGGAGAAGATCCGACTGGTTGGATCTATAAGGCAGAATGTAGCCTCATAACATCATTTACAATTGACGTAATTCCATTTGGAGGGGATTGCTCTATAATGGCATAGATGATTAATGAAATTTCGTGGCCCACTAACTTAGGCAGAATTTACAAAAGTAGTCCTTTTACGATTCAAACCAACAGATTATAAGGACCCTTTGAAGTTTAACACATCTCAAACAAACTTCAACGATGGCAGCCTATTAAAAAGCATTTGAAAAACTCTTTCATAGCATTGATAATTGTTGTTGATTTTACTTTAATTGCTACGGTGTTAATTTGCAAGTGTACACAACAAGTAATAAAATGATGAGTATTCAAGATCATCTCCACAGGAATTGATGTTATCAGACTTGCTACAACAATTTCAATAGTACAATCTATGTTCTAAATTAAATCAATGCAACCAACATAACTAAATGCTTAAGGAAAATAAAATCACAATAATAAAAAATGCAATGAATAAAATTTGCACGTTAAACACGTAAATACAATTGGAATGGAGTAGTTGAGTGATTAAACTCTCTTGATAGTGTTGACTGTTTTATTCATGTTAAGCACAGTTGTTGCAGCATCTGCTACAGCACTGGGCAGAAGCCATTTTTATCCTCAGCGGTAGCATGTTGGATGTCTTATATCTTTATGCAACCTAATAGTGACAAGTTGCTAAGTCAACATAATATATAACATTACACGTTTATGTTCTCTTTACCCTACAAGGTGAATCTCCATATCTAGTTCATCACTAATCTTAGATTAAGCATGACCCTTTTTGGACTCAAGTTAAACTCAATCCAGGAAACTCAATCTAAGACCACGTATTACTTTAATATGTTCCACTAAGATAGACTCTTTTGCGGCTCTTTCTTAACTTTTATCATTAAATGGGTGGTCAACCGAAATAATGAATGTAAATAAATGTTATTAAAGCAAAATGGTATAGCAACACATGCAGTAACACCTGTATTCAGTCAATTAACCATCAAGATAGTTTAACACTCAACCATAAATAAATTTAGTTCATAATTTGCGAAAGGACATTAAACAACGAAGTTCTAGCCATCGAATATATCTTTATGATTAATGAATAACAAGTAAACAAAAAAGAGAATTCCAATTGATTCTACAAATTTCTTCTACTGGTGCAGCCTTGAATTCTACTTGGGAATTATGTTTCTTCGTTGTTTCTTTTTTGTTTTGATCTTGATTGACGACCTCCTCTTTCCTTTGCATGTATGCCCCTTTTATAATTGCAAATTAGGGTAATTGGAAACTTAAGGGCGCGCATCTTCCAGATTAGAAAACTACATATCACAATATTCTAAATATCTTGCTCGGATTTTTCTCTGTTAATACTCGAGAATTACTACAATAGTGGCTACAGCATCTTCACTGTTCCAGATTTGCTCTAATTCTTCTATAGCCATGCTCATTGATCCTGTTTATAAGTCCATTGCAACATCATCTTTTCCATAAATTTCAAGTTTTCATTGATCTACAGTTAAACATATGTTTTAGGCATACAATTACTCAAAAATCACATAAAATTTATTAAACTTAAACTAAAATGAATGTAATGCAAACTATCATTAAAGTGCACTAAAACACATCAATTACTCTCTAAGTAGTCTTGATTTAAGCCTAAAAATATCATGATAACTCTCATTTCATAGAGTTATCAACAACCTCCCTGAGGAATTTCTTGTGGGATGTTTTATTGCTAGATTGTGAGACAACATCCGATTAGATGTCAAAGTAAAACAATCAAAAACTCTATGAGACATTATTAGAGTTTCATGCTTGATTAAGGAGCGAAGTTCATTGTTTTAGTGCACCCCCACTCTTCTCTACCATCCCCTGTTTCAATAATGCAGCAGCCAATCCCAAATAATTTCGCTGGGGTCTTAGGTCCACTTCTTAAGGTTGACAAAATAGCTAATGACATGGCTCCTCTTCCTATTAGTGGTTGTCGAAACAAGAAGCATAGGCTTATCGTGAAAAAGGGTTGTATTATTAATGTAATGAGAAATTTATTCCTTGCCACCGTGTCCAAAGCCACAGCTATTCATGATTGAAGATTGTGTATCGTTCACACAACTCGTTACCAGTTAAAAAGATAAGCTAAGCAGTTGAAGACACGAATTAAAACCATTGGTGATTCTCAAAGACTCACTCTGACTTTGACCTTGCAGACAAGATGGTTCTAAAGGGTGGGGAATGATATGTGCTCGATATACATGGAGATTACGTGCACAATTTGCAAGCAAAAATGGAAGACTTGTTTAAGCTAGTTAGAATTCTATTAGCTGGGTATGGATAAGCTTTGGTTGCTAATTTTCAACAACAGTGTAGTCATGTTCCAGATAATTTCACTATTGTTATTCTATTTCTTAGCTTAGTGTATGTAACGACTGAAATGAGTGATGGGAAAAATCATATTACTGCAATATTTCCTTTATATTTACTACTTCTATCTCATTTTCACTTCTTAGTTACAAATTCAATATATCAATGAACTAGCTTCACAAGAATTGAAGAAGCTGCAAAAGCAATCGCATCATCAAAAGACCTTTGTGGACACAATAAGCATTAGAGTTAAGAATGGTAGTCAGGCTAAGTGCAGAAGCATATGAAAGCTTAAGGGTGATGTTAGTGCCTTGGTTTGGAAGAGTTGAGTTGGTGTAGCGATTTTGGACAGTTAGACGAGCGAGGTTCGCATCACCACTATACGTGAAGGCTAAAGCATTTGGCTATATATATAAAGCTAGAGGATGTGTAGGAGGTGTTAAGGTCCTATGGGCTAACTGCAAATAATGTGGTTCAATGTTGACATGAGAAAGGTGGGCAACGTGCATGGTGCTATATCTTAGACTTGTGGTTGACATATACAAAGAAAGCAAAGGCTAAAGATCAACAGAAGACTATATGCAAGTACGAAGGGAATCAGGTGACCAAGAAACACCATAAGTAGCAGCGAGAAGATCTTAGGTCAGATCAGGAATCGTTTGTATATGGTAGATAGGGTTTTGTGGCTGTTCCGTTCAAGGTTATGAGAACGTCAAAAGAGGCTAGGGGATTGATCAACAATGTTAGGTAGCCATCATTGACGAGAAAAGATGCGGCAGCTAGCTGCATAAGGCTATTTTTCTCCCAAATGATCGAAAGGATAAAAGGGTAAATTGAAAAGTCAATGAAATCATCTTTTATTTTTTATGGCATTAGTTATTTGAGACATACACTTTCAGATACGTTTTTGTTAATATATTTGTGGATTTTAAAAAAGGTCTTCATTGTTGCGGGAGTATTCTTCATTCCTTTCTATGTGTATGCTCCAACTAATCATAATATAATATGCATACATACATTGTATGCAATAAATGGTTTAGAAGCAATAATTCAGGAGCACCAAGGACCTTCTTGTGGATTTGACATGATGCATTGAATCTAAATCCATTGATAAGAGTCAAAAGGTTAAAAAAAAAACCTTTAAGTTGAATTCAATTAAGTTCCATTTTAAATGAGTATAATGTATGAAAGCAATAAAACAACGTTTTAAGCCCTAGCAATTTTTATTGGGTCTCATCTTAGCTGCCATAGACACTATAGGAGTAATATTGACATTAGCTTTCTCTCTGCTTCTCAATTATCATGATATTCTAGACAAGGCTCAAAACGAACTAGATATTCAGATAGGCACAAAAAGGCAAATAGTTGAGTTTAGGTGTTTGATAATCGAATAAGAGTTTGAGAATATTTCTTTTATGGATATATAGTGCATTTCATTTTGGATTTCGTTTACTTTGATTTACACATATATACATGATTTTCTTGGTCATTACTAAATGTCACATGAGATGTGCTATAACTAGTTGTTAATAAGACAATCTACAGTTTTCTGAAATCTCTATAGGTTTGTTAGGCTTGCTGCTCTCTGCACATTCCTTGTCTATGACTTTATGAGCTGCTGCTTCTTTATGCTTGTTACTATGCACATTTAGTATTAAACAAACATATCCACATAACCAACTTTAACTACCTTGCAGGTCTTCATTTTAACTTCCGCTTCAAGCTCAACTATTCTGACATTGAGTTTATTTCTTAAGTATAGAAATGTCTGTACAAGCAGTGCCTTGGTCATTGTATTTGTTATCAACTCATTTGTGCCTATACGTTTTACTTGCAATTGCTCAATGTCAATTCTTTTCCTCATAAAGTGCACATCGATTTCTACATGCTTTGATCCACCATGGAACACAACATTTTGAGATAAAGATTCTACTACCTTGTCGTCACACCAAATGGTTGGCACACTTTTTACTTTGATGTTCAATTCCTTTAGCAGTGAGCATATCTACATTATTTCAGCAGCTCCTGTTGATAGAGCTCTATATTCCGACTTAGCATTGGATTTTGCAATAAAGACCTACTTCTTTGAGCTACAGGAGATGAGATTATTTCCTAAGTAGATGTTGTAGGCACCATTGATCTTCTATCATTTCCATGTCCTCCCCAATCTGCTTCAGTGAAGCCATTTATTTCCAAATCACCATCCGCATTGTATATCAATCTATAGTTGGTTGTTCCATGTAGGTACCTTAAGAGTCTCTTGCATGCTATTCAGTGAGCTTCTTTTGGATCTTCAACGACTTAACTCGACTTGTGTTACAATAAATGCAATATTTGGTCTTGCCAAAGTGGCATATGGCAAAACTCCAATTGTACTTCTATATAAAGTTAAAATTTTTGTCGTTAAAGACCAACAAAAACATTATTCATAGTTTTAGCAACCAAAAAAAAAAATTGTCGCTAAATTCATAGTAGAAAAAATAACATTTAATTATCACTTTTAATGACGAAAGATTTATTGCCAAAAATTAGGTTTGTTGCCAAAAAATTAAGTGACAAAAAAACATGTTAGCTCCCAAACCTTTAGCGACCAAAATTTGATATATTGCGACAAATAATTTTTATCACCAAAAATAGTTTTAGCAATGAATAAATTTCGTCACTAAAACTCTTTGATATGTCAAAAGAGTATGTTTTGGTCACTAACACTATTTTTATCGATGAAGTTTGTTTGTCGCCAAAACACTTGATATGCCAAAAGAGCATTTTTTGTTTTGGCGAAAAAAATAAAGTTCTGCGTTAGAAATAGTTTTAGCGACGAAATTTATTGATCGCTAAAAATCTTTGATGTGCCAAAAGAGCATGTTTTAGCAATGAAAATAAACTGTCACTGAAAATAGCTTTAGCGACGTAATTTATTTGTCACTAAAAAATGTGAAAATTTAAAAAATCTTTGGCAGAAGGTTTTTCTCCAATATTGAAGACCTTAAGCGATAAAATTGAATTTCATCACGCATGTGTACTTTTAGCAACGAAAATTAGATTTCATCATTAGATTTGCACTATATTTTATCGCTAAAAAATGTCAAAATTTAAAAAATTTTACCGAGTTATTTTCTGCCAAAATTAAGTTTTATCGATGAATTTTCAATTCTATTGCTAAAAACTCCTGTAGTCTATTTATGTATCATTTACTTCATTTCATTTATTCTTTTCTTTCGTTCTCTGATTCTCTCATTCCCTTATTTTTATTCTTTAATTCCCTCATCTCTAAATATATATCATTTTCTAATTTAATCTTTACTTCTTTTCTCTTTTATTTTTGACATGGCGTTATTTTTTTTTACTTATCTCATTTATTTTAACTTATATTATTATTATAGTTGTGTTTATAAGTTAGCTAATTATTGTGAGTTTATTTGTAGGGAATATTGAAGATAAATTACATCAAGATGAAGAAAATCAAGAAATATATATTCACTTGTAAGAATTTTCTTTCAAAAAATGGATATCAAATTTTGTAATTATTTTTGTATCATGCATCAATAATAATAATCTTTTTAAATTAATTAATTCTATTTTTATCATAATGGTGTTAACTGTCATTGTAATTTAGTATTAAAAATGATAATATTTTAACTATAGCAATAATAATTAAACGAAAGAAAAATAATACCATTTGGCGACGAGGATTATTATTCGTCCTAGATTGTACTTTTAGCGACAATATATGATTTGTTGCTAAAAGAAATTTTGGTGACGAAGTAGGATTTGTTGCTAGAAGTTCTTTTGGCGATGAAACATGAGGGAATAACTAATTTGCGTCAGAGGCTTGGTACCCCAGTCCTTTGTCTTATAGTAAATGAGCCTTTGGATATAATCCCACGGCTGAAGAAGTGACACGGAGACGATTAGATTTAACTGGACAAGAAGGTAATGGGCCGGTAACGTAGAGGGGAAACAAGAAGTTGACAAAACTAGGCATGTAATGGGTCCCACGTGAGTTAAGAAGACGTGTGTTGAAACAAACGGCAAACAGGTGGATGCAAGTAATGCAACTATTGGTTCAAAACAATTTGGTGGAAGCGTGCAACTCTGGGTTGAGCTAAGATGGAAATGAAATTTTTGAAAAAATGGAAATGAAATTTTCGAAAAAAGTGACGAAATTTTTTGGAAGAGATGAGACAATGCATTGCGAAAGTAGGAAAGTAATTGGTGGGGAAAAAAGGGGAAAATTCCCTAAATCCTGAGGTTTGAAATAATAATTAATTTTAATTTTATCCATGTAGTTTAAATAGTAGGCCATGTTATTCCCAAAATAATAATAATGATAATAAAGCTTAATATTATAATTATGACAATGATGATGATGGTGACGATGATAAATTGTGTAATAATAAAAATTTTAAAAATAATAAATCATCAACCAAGAAATGGAGGCTTTATTGAGATGCAGGATAAGTTAAAAGAGGAAAAAAGGATGAGTTAAAACTGTTAAATAACAATGGCATTTACATTAAATTATATTGCAATTTAACCTGAGTGGATTATTTTTATAAATTTATGAATGAAAATAGAAACTAATTATTTTCAAGTAGTAATCCCAATCTCGTAACTATTTAGATTTGGTCCAATGAATCCTGGTTATCAAATCTGATGAAAGTGGTGTTATATTTATAAGATTTGTTGTTTTATTATGGCTTGAAAACCTTTAGACTGAACTTCGTGTAAGGGCATATGCAGCCAAATTTGTCAGGAGTTAGCCCAAGCATGGGTGATGCTACATTCAATAGATTCATCTCATATTCTTGCGGTATGAAATATATTCAAGTCAGAAAGAAGTATGGATGTGGTTGGCAGTGCAAAGTAATCAAAATATTTTTTGGAGATTTCAACACCTTGAGTCTTTGCTTTTGCTTCATTCCGATGGGGTTCAACTTGGCAAGATAGTCACTTTATGAAGTTTGGTTATGTGTCGGGGATGGGCACGGTTGAGCCACATTACAATAGGTACCTGTTGGGTACCTTGGTGCATGGAAAATATTCTAACCCAAAAAGTACAACTCGGCTTTGATTGGGAATGGGATATGGCGTGCTTCCATAAATTTGAACTTGTCTGAAGAGTTTTTAAACTGAGCAAACCTTACAACCGTAAACCTTGTAAAAAGGTACAAACAAACAAGCAATAAGAATTTGGAGGGAAGATGGTCATCTATTCCTGGCTATTGATTGTGATTTTCATCCTCTATAGAATTTTGATTCTTCTCAAATTGTGCGGTGGTATTACATTTTGGTTATGTAGTGATTTTTGGGAGCCTACCATCTAATATTTTTCCATTATTAATGGAATAAATTGTTCTTGCCTCTGGAATATATGGATATTCTTTCTTTTAACAAGCGATTGCAAGGAGTTTATAGTATACTCTCCCACAAAATAATTGGCAATCTGGTGGGTTTGTTTGGAGACCTGAGGCTACGGATGGGCGCTCGTTGTCGCACAGCTTTCGAACCACACTACTAAGGAATAAGATTGGAATATGATGGATAAATAAATGTGTCTAGTCCAGCTTTTGCTGTGTTTTATGTGCTCAAATTTATGGTCCACAAGACAATCCTTATCTTACATGCACGGAAGATACACATCTCTCACATAAACAGTACATGTGCCCCACACATGTACTGTTTATGTGAGAGAGGTATATCTTCCGTGCATGTAAGATAGGGGAATCCGGTCCACAATGATGTAGCTGGCAATTTGTTTGTGTATGTTTGCTGACTTAACAGTGAATGCCATTTAAGTTAATTGTTGTTTCCAAAGCTAAGACTTTAAGCGCCCAACGCTCCCACTCATTTTTTGTCTTAAGCCTCATCTTCCATATTGTGAAATGTCAACAATGGACTGCCATGCGGTACTGGAAATCGTACAATATCATATTCGAGAACAAGGAATACTGCTTCATAAAATAATTCGATATAGAATTTAAACTCCATAAACCAAACTGAACGTAATTTTCATTACGTCTGAACTCCAGGTAAGAACTACGAATTTCTTAAAAAGAAAAAGGAAAGAGACGACCAAAATGTAACGTTTGCCATTGATTATATATAACCTAAAGACTATCGGACAGCAGAGGATCCTATGTAATACTACTGCCCCCAACATCCCACAACTACTTTTCCAACTCCCCATCCTCCCAAAATTTTATTATTCAATTCAATAACACAAAATGTCTTACCTTAAGCTGATGAATGCCTAAAAAAATTCGAAATTTTTACCTGTCTTCCGCCCACACGTGCAGTTAATTTTCCAATATGTATTCATACTTCTTGAATTTATCCCAATGAGAAATGAAGTCACAACAAGTGAAGAAAAGAACAAACAAAATCAATTAACAATCTTATGAACAAAACACAAAACACAAAAAAAAAATCAATTAATAATTACATGAACAAAATAGATACAGCAAAATTTACCCACATAGACGCAACAACAACAGCACCACTATCACTAGTCGAATCAGAGTAGAGATGCAGCAAACCAACTGGGCCTTAGCCCAGTGGCCAGAACCTTGCACTCACAACTGTGAGCGCAGCGGTTCGAGCCCCCACAACACATGTAGGGGTTTATTTCCTTTCTTAATTATTAAGTGAAGGCAGTATACTCCCTTTCGAAATGTGAGTGGAGTAGACACCTCTCGAATATTAGAGACGGTGGGCAGTGCTACATAAGAATTAATGTAAATTAGAGAGGGTAAAAATCTGGGCAGTGCTACATAAGAATTAATGTAAATAGGCCCAGTAATTGTCTGATTGTAAATATTAGTTGTAAATCTCATCTAATATGAGTTGTAATCTGAGCATTAGTCTAATGTAATTCAAAAAAAAAAAAAAAGAGCAGAGATGCAGCAGCAGCAGCACAGGGAGCCGAGATGCGTCGGCAGCTTTCTCTCTCAACGTAGCAGCTAGTTTTGTTTGAAGAACTGTGACGGTCAATTATGGATGAAGAACAAGTGTATTCACGAGGAGAGAGAGACATAAAAAGAGAGAGGGAGCTGTGAATTTAGATTGAATTATTTTTCTTGTTTTTGTTTTACTGTACTACAGCTTCAGCCGGTTACCCATTTTTCCGCTATTAAATCTCAACCGTTAACTATCTTTATTTACAATCTAAAGGGTCATTTGCTAAGAGACAAATAACTGAGGTACTAAACCTATGATGCAAGGTAGCTGGACCTTGAAACATGATTCATTGCTTAAAGTAATTTTGGCGATGAAACAAGATTTGTCACTAAAAAAACTTTTAGCGACACAAAATTTTAGTGTTTTTTAACAACGAAATTTTATTAATTATTGTTAATATTATTTTTAATAATAATAATAATAACAACAACAACAACAATAATGATAATATTGTTAATAATGATAAATTAATTATTTTTATTAATTATTAATACTATGGGTATTTTGGTAAATTGATTCTCATTCCCATTCTTCATTTCCATTTATTTTTACCAAATAAACATTGAAATCTCATTCCCATTACTCAATCACAGTCTAATCCATTCTCATTCCCAGCTCATTCGCATTCCTTAAAGTAAACGCACCATAAAAGTCTATTGAGACCATTCTTAATATAATCTAAAGTTTAGCTCGAAAATTCACTCTAAACAAGGATGGAAAGGCATACTCCGAACTTTATAGGCCTTCGGTTTATTCACTTGTTTGTTTATTGATTTTGTTATTACATATTCCATTTATGATTCCTCCACTCTTTTTTTGGTAACCAAACTGGTGTATTTAAAAAAACAATATGAGCTATCTTATATCACTTGCAAGTAGTAATTTTTCAATAGATCCAACTATTGATAGTCAATGGGGAATATTGGGTTTGGAGCTATGATACGAAACCATATTGTTTTGGTTATGGCTGCAAATGTATCCTATGGTGTTTATTTTGGTTATGTGGACATTCATGAGGATGAGTCCTTTCGAACAAATTGATTTATCTCCTTTGATTTTATAATCAGATTCATTACGTGTTGTAAATTTCATTAAGGGCCAGCGAAGCTCATATGGAGCTATTTCATATCATTTAGAAGTTCAATACTTGTTAGTATTAAAATATGTTTTCAAGATCCGTCCTATATCAAGGAACTAAATAAAACAACAAATACTTTTAGCTCATTTTGCATTTTACTAATCCGAATCTTATGTTTTGATGGAAGACTTTCCTAATCATTTGAATTGTTATATTTGAGATTGTATTTCATTACTATTTTCAAGAAATACATTAGTAATATTTGATAAATAAAAAAAAAGGAAGTTGGAAATACAATACCCTTTCGCAAGGACATAAAATGGCACACTAATTATTGTCACTCATCTCACTTACAATGTGTTAATCGGTAGCTCCAGATGATCAATTTTTAATGGGAAAGTAAATATAATTCAATTGATTTGAGGCACGGCACTTCTTTTTAGCAATTATACTCTTTGGTTGCAGTCAAAACTTTTAAAATAAATATAAATACAATACTAATATAAAAATGGAAAATAAAATAGCATATAAATATAAATAAAATACAAAAATAAATATAATTAATGAAATAAAACATGTGTCTGTTAGAGTGCAATTTATGCACTAGTTTTGCATTGTTTACTTCCCTTAATATCGATGTTTTGCACTTAATAATAGTGATTTACTTGTGTTTTACTTTTGTAGGTGCAATTCTATTGATTGGTGATAAAATTGAGCTATAAGATGATGTTTAAGGATGATTGTTCTCTTGGAGAAATTATGAGCGGCATAAGAACTTTGTTGATAAGGCGTGGGCGCGTGCTGTCAACAGCGGACCTGCAGTTTTTAGTTTAACGTGTTTTGTATTTTTGGTTATTTTTGTAATTACGAATTTAATATTTCAGATATTAGTATTTTATTTTAAATAGATTCTAAAAGAGAGGAGAGAGAGAGTATTTAAGGGAGGAATCTATTGTGAAAATAGGGGATTGGGGAGAAAAGAAAGAAACCCTAAATCTAAACTTTTCTCTTCCCTCTATGAAGAACTAAACCTATTTTTCTGGTTGAAGGATAATGAAGCTTTAATTCATCACTACTGTGAGATCTTTCTTATGCTTTAATTGTTTTATTGCTTTTTGGGTATTTGTTTATTCTCTGAATTAGTTTCATGATTATATTTGTTAATTAGGTAATTGGCCACTATTTAATTATCAACTTAATCTATTGTCAATTAAAGGATTCATCGTATGAATATTTTAATGTTTGTGACAAATAACATAGCAGTGAGTTGTGTTATGAGAATAAACAATCTAATTTAAATGAATCATTATATGTGTTGATTAAGATTTGGGTCTCTCTGGTCTTTCAGGCTGTCAATTGATTAAATCCTATGATCGTATCTAGGGTTGTCTATTGATTAAGGAAATAACCAATGGTCGTACCTTGGTTATCGACTAGTTAAGGAGAGATTGGCTATTAGAGGGTCTCAGTAGCTATAACCGGTCTATTCATAAGTAACAATAATCTATATTTGAATCAATGATCAGTAGTCGAATCAAGCTGAGTTAATTCCTTCAACCAGAGCTTTTTCTAATTTGAATTACAACTTTAATTTGCATTCTTGTTATTTTAATTTGATTTTTATTATTGTCAAATATTCCCCCATTTTACGTTTTACGTTTCAAAATGATTTAAATAATTACCGATCTTTGTGGACACGACCCTGCTCAATCACTATACACAATTTATTTAGAGTAGGAATTTATTTTTGTTGGCTTCGACAACCATCAGTGTCATGTAAATTATTTTTAATATTTATCAGTGAAAGTGATAGTTTTTATTAGTACTTAAATCCATTAATCTAAAGATTAATTTAAAACTTATTCTAATGTAGAAATAATATAGGAAATATTTTAAATAAAATATATAATATAAATATTCTAAGTTATTTTGAATTTTAAATACATTAATTTAAATATAATTAATCTGTGAAACAAATGCAAATATTCTTGGACATTTATTAATATTAAAATAAATGCACTAAAATTGAAAATAACTTACAAAATTTATATTATATATTTCATTTAGAATATTAAACAATCTGATAAATTAATATTCAATAACTTTTTAACAATATGTTTAAATATTATAAAGGAAATAAGTCTCCTACACTACTTATGGTTTGTGAAAATGGTCAGGTAGATCCCTAAATTTTTATAATACCCTTGGGTTCTATTAACTTAACAAAATTGACTCAAATATTTTATAATAAATAGAAATGTAATATTAAAATAAATGTAAAATATTTATTTTTAAAAATAATTTCAATATTTAAAAAATTTAATACCTTACAATCTTATATATTTTGTTAATTGTAAAGTATTAAAATTTTATAATAAACTAAATTTTATGATAAATAGAAACATAAAAATGAAAATAAATTATTTTCAATATTATATAGAATAATTTTATATTATTAATACATGAGATATATTTTGTTGATTGTAAAATTTGTTTAACCCAAAGATTTATTTAAAATTTCTGTAATAAACACAAATATATTATTAAAGTAAATATAATAATTTACATTTTAAGAATTATTTTATATTAAAAAATATTCTAGTACTATTTGTCTAGTAGACAAATTAAACTATTCAAATTATATTTGTATTTATTTAAAAAATTTAAAGTCAAATTTTTTATTATTATAATTAAAGTGTATATTTACAGGATTTGCATGATCATATATACAACTAAAAGAATTTATGTGATTATTTAAGAAAACTTTCGGGAGTATAGGTGCTTTTTCCCTTAGTTGATTAACTAATAGGAAAATGATGTTTACCCCGAGTCAAACCCCGAAACGACTCAAAACGGCGTCGTTTTGTTCTATTTTTTTTTCTTTTATATGCTTTGAAACGACGACTTTTCGGCACTAGCACGCTTGCATTAGGAGTCAAGGGGACTAAACTTGGGTCTGAGCTAAAGTTTAAGCTTGCAGAGCTCACGGCGCTAATGGGAACACCAAATATTTCGGACATCTCTCCGGTACTTTCATGGTTTAATTCAAGGTGAAGAAAAGAGAATAAAGAAGATTTCTTTATGGTTTTAATATATTATAAGTTCTACTGTTGAAAGTGTAGAAACAAAGTCTGTTGTTAACGGTGAAGAAGCAGCAATAGGGAACAATGCTGAAGGAAGTAATGATGACTTCTTGTAGTTACTCCTGGAGCATCAAGAAAATGAAGACAACGCTTCATTAGCTCGATCCATTGTATTGGAAGTTTTTTTTTCTTTTTTTCCGAGCTATTTATATGCAAAATTTGTTTCAACGATGAGAGAGCTCATAAACTACTTGCTTAAGCAAATGAAAGTGCCCAATAATTCAATTTTTCTAAAGCAGGACTTCTAACATTCAACAGACATTTTCACAAGCATCTGGAAGGCACAATCTAAACGGCTAAAGAAAAATTCAATACATTACATAAGATTTCCAAAATGACCCATTACATATCAACATCTCAAAAATAAATTCAAGCTTCGAAAATTCAGGCTTTCAGGGACAATGTTAATCTTGTTATGCCGAAACTTCGCAGCTGCTGTTGGTCATGTTCCGTCGAAACTCAACTTAGTAGTCGAAACTCAGCTTTCAAGGACAAATTTCGCAACTGCTGTTAATCACTTTCTTCACTAAATGGGTGTGTTCTTTGTTAATCACTTTCTTCAGCTTAAGATGAAGAGGATGAAGCGTTCTGCTATGGATCCCGAATGGGTGGACCTCAGTCGAGGAAGGAAAGTAACGAATTTTTTGGTAAGGAAGAAACGAAGAAACGAAGAAAAGAAGAAACAAATGGCTGGATTCTATCTATCTCGTTCACAAGTTTTGGAAATGGTAAGTGAAACGACAGCGTTTTGGAGAAGCAAAAAACAAAAAACAAAAAAACAAAACGACGCCGTTTTGTTTAGTTTTGGGGTTTGACCCGAGGCAAATATCAGAACTCTAACTAATATCTTACGCCGTTTTATTTAGTTTCAGGGTTTGACCAGGGGCAAATATCAGAACTCTAACTAATATCTTACCCTATTTTGAGTTGATAATAATAGAGTGGGGTACTATACCAAAAGTAATAGGCTTTGTTGTGTATTATATAATTTAACAATTACAATCTCTTCAGATGATAATAGAAGCGCGTCGTGGCTTCCAACCAACATTGGAAAGAGATCATGTTTATCTTTTTATAAACTTCACTAATTAGCAAAAGAAAAGATGGCAAAAATACACGATACTATTTTAATTTTAAAATATGAAAGATGCCTTTCGGTGAAACTGCCCAGCCGAAAGCAATGCCATGCTCATTTCGTACATCTTGATCAAACGGGTTGCTTAAAATTAGGACAAGATCCTTTCCTTATGTTTTCTTTTTTTTCCTTTTTTCATGATTTAATTATAAATAAAGTGAAAAAACAAAATTAGTTTGATTATCACCATCATTATGAAACTCAGGCCCCGTTTGGGATTGAGGTTGAAATTTAATAAGCTGCTTATTTCATAATTTTTGATAAAAATAGTGTTTGGTAAATTTTGTAAAAGCAGCTTATTTCATAATTTTCTTCATTTCGTCAGTAGCTTTTAAAAACATGTACAGAGTTGCTTCTCATAAGCAGCTTATTCAATAAGTTACTATGTCTTTTTAAAATGCCTATTATAACCCTAGTATTTTAATAAAAAGATAATTATATCTTACTTATTCATAAACCCTAATATATAAATCATTAGATATTACCATCACAATTTAGTTACCGCCACAATTTAGTATCACAATATTAATGGCTTTAGATCCCAAGAAATAGAAAATTTGAGGAATTTTATTGCAAAAAAATTATTGTGAATGTAATACATATTACTTTTTATTTTATTTAAATTATGTAAAAGTATAAATTTTTATCATATTTTATGGAATAGATTATAAAGTTCTTCAGATTTTTCTTAATTGAGTTTTTTTACTGTAATTTTACATATTTAAGAAAAAAATGTCTAAACAATTTATTAAACATAAAATAAAAAGCAATTACAAAAGTATGTATATTTTGGTCATTTTTTGATATAATAGCACTTTCGTAATAAAATTTACCAAACACATGTACTCTACTTTTGAAACTCACAGTAACTGCAACAGAACAGTTTACCAAACAACACGCTACTTTTTTAATTAACAACTCATTTGATTTGCACAGCACAAGCAGCTTATTTCATCAGCCTCCGCAATCCCAAACTGACCCTCAATCTTAAACACTCATTAAGTAAAAAAGGCAAGGACAACAAAATAAAATAATAATAATAATAATAATAATAATAATAAATAAATAAATAAAATAAAATAAAATAAAAATAAGGAGAGGATTCTCCTAAAATTAATACGTTAAGTAAGCTAGTGCCAAAAACTAGCAATACTGAATAAAAATTCAACCAACCACAATTTAGATAATAGCCTAGTGTTACCCTCCCCATGAACAAAGATTGAGGGGTGGGTACCAAGACCCTTAATCTCTTTCCGTAATTAGATAGGAGTAATTTTCTATCAGGATATTAGTGGAAGTATAAATTTGAATTGTGTTAAGTATAGATTTTCTTCCTAACTACTAGTGGAGGTATAAATCCAAATTCTATTATAATAGAAAAAAAAATAGGTTATTCCCAACAGATCAAGAGGAAATATAAATGTGGATTCTATTATAATAGAAAAAAAAAAGTTATTCCCAACTGATTAGGTAGAAGGATATTTCCCCAAATGCGAATAAAAAATTGGATTGCGCTATACAAAAACAACTAAATTGGGCTAGTTCCAATAAATTTCAGATTGTATATATATCAATGAACATTCAATTGTAAATATATATGTGTTAAACGAATAAAAATAAAACGAATTGGATATATATCATTTTTCACATTATTGACCGTACTAAATAGTGTTTTTCTAGTGAGGATTCCTACACTTTATTGGTAAACAGAGCTCTTCTAATGAAGGTTTTCTACACTTTAATGATAAATAGTGTTTTTCTAACGAGTGTTCCTGCACTTAATTTAAGTATGGGAACATGTTTCCAGAGTTGAAAAACTAATTTTCAATATCGTGAAAATCATTCCCACACTTTAATAAAGTGCAGAAGCCCTTGTTGAAGATTTTCTAACAGGTAAAATATCCTATGTTATTATAATACAAAACAGACATTTCTGATCTCTTGTTGCATATTAGAATCCAATACATTCGGGAAAATGATATTTACACTCTTAGGTTTGGGAAAATGATTAGCAAGACCCTCAAGTTTTCTATAAGAGATATTAAGACCCCCTTTTGATAACAATAGCTTTTCACTCTATTAACTAAAAAAATTGACTCTAATGCTATATTTACTTACTGGAGTGGGAGTGTGGATTCTTCCCACTTCAATGTTTACTTATACATTTTAAGGGAAGAGTGGGAATCACACTATGTGGCCTACTCATTTTTTGAGTAGAGAGTGGGATTCCCACTCCCATGGGGGAGGTAGGAGTGGAAATAAGGTACATGCATGCATTTACTATTCATGTGAGAGGGTTGTAAGGTACATGCATGTAACTTAGCATTAGCCCTTCCTATTTTACCTTTATTTTATTAAATTTAATATAATTGTATTCAATAAAATAAAATAAATAATATCATATTTATTTAAATAATATTATTATGTTATTTTATAAATTACGTTTATTAAAAATATAAATTTACTGGAACAAATGTGAAGAGTGTAAATTCTTCTCACTTTAATGCTGACTAATGTGTTTTAAAGGAGGGATGAGAATCTCATTCCATAAGGCCCACCTATTTTTGGAGTAGGGAATGAGAATCTACTCTTCTCGTTCCCACCTCTTCTTTTTGTACCCATATTTTATTAAATTTAATAAAATAAAATAAATAATATTATATTTATTTAAATAATATTATTGAAATAACATTTATTAATAATCGTAATATTAAACTTATTTAAATATAATATTATTATATTTAGTTAAAAATAATAATATAATAATATTATATTTATTTAATATTATTAATTAATAATAAATAGTTTATTATAAGAAAATATTAATTTTGTACTATATTACTAATAATAACGTCTAATTTGTGTTTCTCTTATCAATAATTTTTAATTTACATAATTAAAATTAATAAAAAAATATGAAGGAAATTAACAATTATTATTAATTTTCAAATCTAATAAAATAAATATTTTATTTTCAAATGTATTTTTATTAATTTGGTAAATTAAAACTATAATTCTTTAAATAAGGGTATAGTTAACCATTTACTCCTAATCCAAGATAAGTAAACACATAAATTGTATTTTGATTCTAGTTCCACGCTTTCATTCCAGTGTAAGTAAACAATTTACTCTTACTCTCACTCCACACTCTCAATCCTAGAATTTCACTACTCAATATTCTTACTCTAATTCAAAATGTAAATGTTACCTTAATAAATTACTTAATGTCAAGGTCAGTGGCTATGGAATTGTTATCCAAACTATGATGAATAGAAACAACTAATATTTCACAATTTCAATTATGTTACTTTGAACTAACTCGGATAGATAGTGACATGTTCATAATTTTCTTCAATTCAATAAAAAAGTCTCAATAATTATTCTATAACATTTGAGTTAAGATACCAGAAAATGTGTTTGGTATCTGAGAAAATGAAAAATAACAGAGACTCCAGAGTGAGAGAAAATGAAATCTTGGATTATTGATATGATTAGTTACAAGAGAACTTATACGTGAGCTTAGTTTAGCTAATACATGCATCAACTAACTACTAACAAATTACAGCTAGTATAACAAATATTTGCCAGCTCAACTTGACACGTCAGCAGCTATAACTATCAATAACAAACAATAACGAACTATTCTTAATATCCCCTCTCAAGCTCAAGGTCTTGGATTGACATTGAGCTTGGACCTAAGATAGGTAAACTGATCAAAAGCCAAGGGTTTGGTGAGAATGTTGTGCAAATTTTAATGTACTCGCAAGCGCACGAATCTATTGTAATATAGATTAATGGTGACGAGTGTCGATCCCACGAGGAGGTGGAGTTTAATTGTGTATAGAATTAATTTTGTAAATGGGTTGTTGGATTTATAGTGGAAATGATTTGGAATATGCTAAAACTTAAATTAAAATGGCGAGAATAAATTCTAAATTTGGAATTGAAATGGCGAGAATAAATTGAAGAGAATTCTATTGAAATAACGTACTTGGGTATCTGGATCCGTATCAACATGCATCATGGGCTAAATAATCTGTATTAATGCCAATTAAATCATGAGGGGGGAATCCACACCTCATGAACCACGCTCTAATCAATATGGTGCTAAGGGCTTATCGTGCCAAATAATAATAATCTTGTACTAGAGGGCCGGTGAAACCAAGGCGGTACTAGACAAGAATATTATTATTTGTCGACAAGAAGTCAAAACATCTACAAAAACTAGAGGGGAAGAGAAAATAAATTTACCAAATAAAGCCCATGACACATGTTGAGACTTCACCTTCAACCCAAGCTTGAAAGAAAATTAGCCACTCATAATTGAACTAGGGGCAAAATGGGAATTTATTAAAATACGAAGAAAATACAAGATGGAGAGGGAATTACAGAAAATGGATCCCAAAAATGGATTCAGAGATATCAAATTAGGGGGGAGAGGCCCCCTTTTTATAGATACATAGAGTAAATCATGGCCATCGGATTAAAAACAGTTTGGACGCTCAGGATTGCGCCACGTCATCAGTCAACAGTCCACGGTTTGACGACGCGGATGAACAGTAACACGGTTTGACCCGACTTTGAACAGTAACGCGGTTTGACCCGGATGAACAGTAACGCGGTTTGGTTAAAAATAATCCTGTGTGATGCATGCACCGTATGCGAGATTTTTCGTCCACTGATATGCTGCCACGTCACCATCAACAGTATATAAGAATTTTAGTCCAACAGGATCGTGACACCTCATCAATCAATGCCACATCATCGGTCCGTCTATGTGAACAATATCGTGAACAGTAACGTATACAGTACCGTACACGTGAATAGTACCGTACATGTGAACAGTGCCATTTTTCCTTTTATGCTCCTCCTAAGGTTTTCGACTGTCCTGAGTTCAAAAGTGATGTCCGTTTTGCCATCTGATTTCTCGTTTATTGTGAAATGACTATGATGCCCCTAAAATACATAAAATACTTAATTAAAATAAAACACATGTAATTAAATCACAAGAAGGTTAAATACATAAAAGTAAGGATTGTTAGTAAGACTTGAAATGTAAAATGACGGTTTTCTCCTTTATAAATATGCATTTTCTAACACTCAACACACCCCCCAACCAGCTTATTGCTAGTCCCTAGCAAATGAAGCGAAAATAAAATTCAAATTCAAAATGATTTTTTTTTTTTTAATTTAGAAACACTCATGTTTATTCAATGAGATTAATGATAGCAATCAAATAAAAGTATAAGCATTATTTTCAGTCTAAAGTAACATCACACCCACATCAACTATCCACATGAATCAGCTCAGTAGACTTTGTTATAGCTACTTTCAAGAATGACATGTCAAACCCCAAAATCTCACTGGAAGTAGCGACACTCTCACAAAGAAATTAAACCCAATAAAAATAGTCACTCCAATGAATGATAATTGAGAGAAAATAATGAAGCAGTGATATCACATGCTCTCACCAAGATGAAATAAATATGCCCTCAGCTTAAAAATAATACGATCTCAAGTCAAATAAAAACTGTTAGTCAACCCAATTTATTTTATTTTTTTTATATGCACCACTACATCTTTTTAGCCCATATAACTAGCTTCTACTTCAGATTATAGTTCCCTAAAATCAGGAAGGACTTTTATAAGGATGTAACGTAGGCTAGGGACATGGTTAACAAAGAAAGGAAATAAGGAAAACAAAGTGTATGTTTGAGAAAAATGCAGAGAATTTTTTTTTTTTTTTGGAAGTTGCAAGGTGGATTTCACCTATTATTGTTATTTTTATTCTTTTGAAACAACAACTTTTGTTTTGTTGTTTTTTTTTTTTTTGCTTTTTTTTTTGGTATAACTTCACTGAACAACATAATTATTTACATTTTCTCAAACATAAATAGGTGATGAAACTTATAAGATATCGGGTAATACTCCAAATCGGAGTGGGTCAAGATGATAAGTTGACAAAGAAAATATATATTTTTTTTTAAAGGCTCAAAAGGGTTAACTATGGATATTTAATAAAAGGGATGGCTAGAAAGGCTCAAACGGATCAAAGATGGCCTTTCCATCGTCTTTTAGGGCTCTAAATAACCTTCCATATCTACTAGTTAGATGGGCCTCCAAATGTAGCAACAC
Source organism: Citrus sinensis (assembly GCF_022201045.2). Lineage (NCBI taxonomy): Eukaryota > Viridiplantae > Streptophyta > Magnoliopsida > Sapindales > Rutaceae > Citrus > Citrus sinensis. The sequence continues at coordinate 20,830,805 of NC_068560.1, forward strand.
ACTTTTTTTTTCTTTTTTTTTATTAAGGGTTAACTCAAAAGAAATCTAGAGATCGTGTATACAATAATAAACTGTTAAACTGTATAAAGAATGGGCAAAAGGGTTACTCTCCAAGAAAAATGATAGGCTCAAAAACTCACTTGGTACTTATTATGACATGTTTATTCCTTCAAGCAACTCATATATGTCTCTGACATCAACATGTAGAGTAGCAAACATAATGTAACATCACTTAAGACCAAAGATAATACAAATACTAAAATTTAAATTAATCATGTCACCCAATGTTAAAACAAATCATACAAATTTTTTTTTTTAAACAACATTCTACCCCCCAACCTATTCTAAACATGAAAGGAAAATATGCATACAGAAATGTGAAAATGATGCAAAAAAAAAACTAATTAGAAAAAGTACACTTAAAATGATAGAAAAAGAAAATGGTTTTTTTTTTTTACTAAGAAGATGCGTTTCTAGAGACACTACACTCCATATTCAGCCATCTTCGACTCAAAAGTTGGAAAATATATATTCATAGAGGAGAAATTAATAAGAAGAAAAATAAACATCAAAACTTAATAAAGAAAAAGAAAATGTCTAAATTTTTTTTTGAATTTTTTTTTTTGTTTTTTTTTCAAACGATGAAGATGCGTTTCTAGAGTAACTACACTCTATATTCAGCCATCTTCAACACAAAAAGTTAGCAACAGTTAGTTTCTACAACAAAAAATCAGTAAAAACCTAAACAAGATTCCACAATTGTCGACTATTCCCTCACCCTAACCAGAACAAAACATTGTCCTCAATGTTTGAAAGGAAAGAAGTAGAGTTTAGAAGACATCACCTGGGTGGTGCAACACAGAAGAAAATATTTACAGGCGGAGAGTTAAATCTAATTTGTACTTCTTACTGCTGCTACTGTTACCATCATTATTTGGACGCTCCAACACAAAGGTCCAGGGGTCTGGCTCCGGTCTATAAGCTTGTAACAGATCAAGTAGCTCATTAGCAGTGTGAGCACAAATAAAGAGTTTTTTCACATTAGTGGGAATGAAATAATTTTTTATTGCATGGTTAAGAAATGCGATAAAGCCATCATAAAAGTTATTGACATTTAACAAACCGATGGGTTTCTGGTGGATGTGGAGATGGGCCCAAGATGCTAGCGTGATAAGTGCCTCTAGTGTTGCAAGATCTCCTGGAAGGAAAATAAAAGCATCAGCATGATTAAGCATTTCAGTTATTCTTTCCTGCATACCTGAGACGACTAACTCTTTTCCAGTTGATGAGTCAGACGAACTGCCCAATGGTTTTAAGACTCTTGGGATGATGCCTAACACTTGACTTCCTCTGATAAAAGCTGCTTCTGAGACCATTTTTGATAACCCTCGATTACCTCCTCCATACACCAAGTGTAATTTTCTCGCTGCTATGCTTCAACCAAGATCTATGGCTGCCTCAACGAACTCTTTATGTTTGCCATATGTAAATCCAGAAAGCACACAAATGTTCTTGAATTGTCTATTGGGAGTAGCTGCCATTGTGATACTTCGCAAAAATAATTTGTGAGTGCTTGACAAAGAAAATCACATTTAAGAGTCTTGGTGATATTGGGTCATAGTTGTGTATGAGGTCACATGTCCATGTCAAATAACGCGTAAAGCACGTGGCTCGCGAGTCAAAAAGAAAACAGTAAAAATGGAAAAGCAAACAGTAATAAGGAAAAAGCAAACAGTAATAAAATTATTAAAGACAATAATGCAAACAATAAGACAATAGTGAAATAAAATAACAATAAAGTAAAAGGATATTTACAGGTAGTTGCGACTGTGGCTCACATCTTCCTCTGGTTTTACGTCCAGAAACGGCTTGAACGCCCTCTATGGGTCGAGGATAGGCTTCCTATCCAGTTTTCTTATAAACTAGCAAACTGGGTCGTTTATAGTCAGATTCCCGACACTATATCGTGCATGCTCTTTCTGGAATAATGGCCATAACTGGAGAATCGCTCCTTGCACATATCCACTGGGATGCGTTTCAAGAGACAAAAGGATATCATCCAATGACTCCTTATTCAAGCCATCCCTAATGAATTGAATCTTATCTTCCCTGTTATTAGACATCATGCCTAAAGAACATGGGTTTTTATTGCAACTCATTCTGGCACACTTATGACAAGCAACAGAAATTCTTCGAGCTCGTCGTTTTCTTGCATAATTTCCTTTACCACAACCAGGCATGTATGCAATAAATTTTGGAGGTAACTCACCTGCCGATCGTACTTTAGCCTCGATTAACCAACGGATGTCAGCAGGTATGTTATTCCTCATGAGTAATCGCATGCGTTCGGACCGAGCTTTATAGATCGTAAAGAGGGCATTCTGAGGAAATGAAGGGAATCGCTTGTGAGCTTCGCTAGAATCTCGTTTTTGTCCATACCTTCGCCTCAGAATATCAGTTATTATGGGAAACTGAAGTAACCGACTTGATTGTCACGGAGTACCGTTATCCGCCACTTCACCGGGGTAACAAACTAAAGCACACAAATAGAAAAATAAATTAAAACACACAATTAAAATCGTCCTCTTATTGAATTTACCTCAAGCTCCAACTGGATGTCATAAACACTTCTCTCAATGTCTCTGAGTTGGCGTTCTAAACCCTCAACATAGGCTACTAACTCTGGTGGTTGTAGAGCCCAAATGCGTTGTATTTTACAAAATTGAATCTGCCTTTTGAGATGAGTTTTGACACGTTGAAGTGGTTTAAGAATGTTCAGGAGGAACGGTCTAAGTATGAGACTCATGATTAAAAATGATAAGAGAAAACTTAATGGTAAAATAAACACACTTATGCAAAAACAATTTCAATTAGCAAAAGAATAATAATAAAAAGAAAGAAAGAAAAATCAAATCAACGAAAAGAAAAAAAATCAATTCAAATTTGGTGGGTCACTCAAATTTATTTCGGTGTCTTCGTCATGTGGTTGGTACTCTAGATATGGCTTTAATCTTTGACCATTAACTTTAAACGTGACACCGTTCTTTGGGTCCTTAATTTCAATTGCCCCATGTGGAAAAACAGTATGAACAATAAATGGGCCAGACCAACGAGAGCGTAACTTACCTGGGAATAGGTGCAAGCGAGAATTGAATAAAAGCACTTTCTGACCTGGAGTGAACGATTTTCTCATAATTTGCTTATCATGGAAGACTTTCATTCGTTGCTTGTAAATCTTGGCATTTTCGTATGCATCATTGCGAATTTCTTCAAGTTCTGCCAGCTGTAATCTTCTTTCTGAGCTGGCTTGCTGCATGTCAAAATTGAATTTCTTGATGGCCCAATATGCACGATGCTCGAGTTCCACAGGTAGGTGGCAAGCTTTTCCATACACTAGCCTGTAGGGTGACATCCCAATCGGGGTCTTGAAAGCCGTTCTATATGCCCATAATGCATCATCAAGTCTTAATGACCAATCTTTTCTGTCTGGCCTCACCGTCTTTTCTAATATGTGCTTTATTTCTCGATTGGATATCTCAACTTGGCCACTGGTTTGCGGATGATACGGGGTCGCCACTTTGTGTGTGATTGAATACTTTGTCAAAAGAGCTTTGAATGCTTTGTTACAAAAGTGGGCACCACCATCACTGATTATTGCTCGAGGGAATCCAAAGCGTGAAACAATGTTGCTTTTCAAAAATGCTATCACCACCTTGTAATCATTGGTCCTACATGGAATTGCTTCTACCCATTTCGATACGTAGTCAACAGCAACCAATATGTATTGATGGCCAAAAGACGGGGGAAAGGGTCCCATGAAGTCGATACCCCATACGTCAAAAATCTCAATCACTAAAATTGGATTTAGTGGCATCATGTTCCTTCGTGTAATGCTCCCCATTCGTTGACACCTATCACATGAAGAACAGAAAGTGTAAGCGTCTCAAAATATAGATGGCCAATAAAAACCACATTGTAAAACTTTAGTCGCTGTTTTCTTAGCACTGAAATGGCCTCCACAAGCTTGTTCATGGCAGAATGAAAGGATATTCTGAATTTCACTTTCTGGGACGCATCGTCTAACAATTTGGTCTGCACAATACTTGAACAAATACGGGTCATCCCAAAAGAAATTCTTTATTTCTGCAAAGAATTTAGCCTTATCTTGCTTGGTCCAATGCTCTGGAAGTTGACCTGTAACAAGATAATTCACGATGTCAGCATACCACGGTAATACTTCCACATTCATCAATTGTTCATCAGGGAATGACTCATTTAATGGTAATGGCTCTGTAGTTGTGTCAAAATGGAGACGAGAGAGGTGGTCCGCCACAACATTTTCTGTCCCTTTCTTATCTTTGAATTCCAAATCAAATTCCTGCAAAAGTAACACCCAACGAATTAGTCTAGCTTCTGCATCTTTCTTTGTGAGAAGATATTTAAGAGCAACATGATCTGTGAATATAATTATTTTACAACCAATGAGATAAGATCGAAATTTCTCCAATGCAAACACTACTGCTAGCATTTCTTTTTCAGTAGTTGAATAGTTCAACTGTGCATCATTCAATGTCATACTAGCATAGAAAATAACATGCGGAATTCGATCAACTCTTTGTCCTAATACTGCTCCTACTGCATAGTCAGATGCATCACACATGAGTTCAAATGGTAAGCTCCTGTTCGGGGGCTGAATGATGGGTGATGATGTCAACAAATGCTTTAATTTTTCAAACGCAATAAGACATGAATCATTAAAGACAAAAGGTACATCCTTAGCAAGTAGATTGCGTAAGGGTCTAGAAACTTTGCTAAAATCTTTAATGAAACGTCTATAAAAACCAGCATGCCCAAGGAAAGATCTTACTTCTCTGACTGTTTTGGGTGGAGGAAGATTAGAAATGAGATCCACCTTGGCTTTGTCAACCTCAATACCTTTGCTTGAAATGATGTGACCGAGAACAATACCTTGTTTTACCATGAAATGACATTTCTCCCAATTTAAGACCAAATTCTTCTTGATACATCTCTGCAGAACTAGTGTTAGATGATGTAAACATTGATCAAACGAGTCACCAAAGACAGAAAAATCATCCATAAAGACTTCAAGGAATCGTTCAACCATATCAGAAAAAATGCTTAACATGCATCGTTGAAATGTAGCAGGTGCATTACATAATCCAAATGGCATTCTCCTATATGCAAATGTGCCAAAAGGGCAAGTGAAAGTAGTTTTCTCTTGATCTTTTGGTGCTATGGGAATCTGATTATATCCTGAGTAGCCATCTAGAAAGCAATAAAATTCATGGCCTGCTAATCTATCAAGCATTTGATCAATAAATGGTAAAGGAAAATGGTCTTTACGTGTGACAGAATTCAATTTTCTATAATCAATGCATACACGCCATCCTGTAGTTACTCTAGTTGGTATCAATTCATTATCAGCATTCATAACTACTGTGACTCCTGACTTTTTAGGGACAACTTGTACAGGACTAACCCATGAACTATCAGAAATTGGGTAAATGATACCTGCGTCTAATAGCTTAAGGACTTCAGTTCTAACAATTTCTTTCATATTAGGATTTAACCGACGTTGCATCTCCCTAGTAGTTTTAGCATTTTCATCAAGGTGAATGTAATGCATGCAGTCTACTGGGTTTATACCTTTTATGTCCGCTATGGTCCATCCTAATGCTCCTTTGTGCTCTTTTAAAACATCCAACAACTTACCTTTTTGTTCGTCATTGAGGGATGCTGAGATGATTACCGGTAGAGTACTTTCTTCTCCCAAAAATGCATATTCTAATGTGTTAGGTAATGGTTTGAGCTCAAGTTTCGGTGGTGATTCTGATGATGGGATGAGTTTCTTCTCTGATGGTGCTAGTTGTTCAACTCTTGACTTCCATTTATTAGTGTCCATAGATGGTGCTGAGTCAAGCAGGGCGTTGACCTCATCGACCGATCTGTCAATATCAAAATCCAAACCAAAGTGAGTTAAACATGTTTGTAAAGGATCATCACTAAGGTTTGAAAGAAAAGTGTTATCAACTATTGTTTCAATTAAATCCACATCAACAATTCCATCATCTGCACTGTGAGGTTGTTTGGCAATGTTGAAGATGTTCAGCTCCATAGTCATGTTGCCGAAAGACAACTGCATATTTCCAGTCCTGCATTGAATGTGAGCATCCGCAGTTGCCAAGAAAGGTCGGCCTAGAATAATGGGGATGTGCTTCCTTGAATCCTGTATTGGTTGAGTGTCAATTACAATGAAATCAACAGAAAAATAAAACTTGTCTACCTGGATAAGCACGTCCTCCACAATACCACGAGGTATTTTTGTGGACCGATCTGCAAGTTGTAACACCACTGGAGTTGGGTGTAATTCTCCAAGTCTAAGTTTCACGAATACAGAGTAAGGCAAAAGATTTACACTAGCTCCTAAATCCAACAAAGCATTCTCAATTGTGTGGTTCCCTATACTACATGAGATAGTGGGGGAGCCTGGGTCTTTGCATTTTAAAGGAATTTTATGTTGGAGTATAGAACTAACGTTTTCTGTTAAAAATGCCTTCTTTTGAACATGCATGTTTCTCTTTTTAGTACAAAGGTCTTTAAGAAACTTGGCATAAGATGGAACTTATTTAATAGCATCTAGCAAAGGGATGTTAACACTTACCTGTTTGAAGATTTCAAGAATCTCACCTGTGGATTTTCCCTTTTTTCATTTCGCTAACCTCTGAGGAAATGGAGCTTTAGGAACATATTCTCGTGGGTTGGTTTCTTCTTTTTCCTCCGGTGGTGAGTCCTCAACATTCACAGGTACAATTTGATTTTCTTTTGTCACCGGCATCTCCACTTTGTTGTCGACTTCTTTTCCTTTTCGCAAGGTCATGACGGCTTTGACCTCTCCATGCTACTGTGGTGAACTGGTACTTGCTTCATGCACTCCTTTAGGATTAGGTACTGGTTGACTTGGAAATTTACCTTTCTCAACGGTCATTGCCAAGGTCTAAACTGAAGAAGCAAGTTGTCCCACCATCTTCTCAAGGCTTGAAACTGATTGGGCTTGTGAATTGAAGCCTGCTCTCAACTCATTTCGTAGTCCATCAATGGTGCGGTTCTGTTGCTCAATCGTGGAGTGAGTAACATTCTTGAAATTCTGGAATGCATCCTCCCATGGTCTGGGCTGAGTGTAGTTCTGGTTCTGATTGTATGGTCTAAATGGTGGTTAAGAGGCTTGAGGAATTTGAGAAATTTGGTGGAGCTGAAGCTGTTGGTCCATTCTGTTGGAATCCTTGAGACCATGAAAAATTGGGGTGGTCTCTCCATCCAGGGTTATATGTGTTGGAGTATGGGTTGTAATTTGATGGCTTTTTCATTACACTTATGGCATTGGCTTGATCTGAGTATGAGTCATGGTCATGTGGTTCTGTTGATTTAGCAGTCGATAACGATGCTATTTGTCGAGCAAGACCTTCAACCATCTCCTTGACTTCTTTGATTCCCGAAGTTGATTCGCCAATTTGAACCTCATTCACTCCTTTAATTCTTCTAGTAGTCCTGAGTGATCGACTCCGTTGTTGGGAATTATCCGCTTGTCGCTGGAAGAATTCCCAAATCTCTAATGCGCTTTTTGACATTAGCTCTCCTCCACTTGTTGCCATTAGCCATTCTTGCACATTCGGCAATAATCCCTCCAAAAAGTATTGGCATTGGTGCCATTTTTCGTACCCATGATGTGGACACTTCAAGAGTAGCCCATTGAATCGCTCCCATGTTTCGAAAAATTGCTCGTCCTCTGTCTGGGTAAACTCCGAGATTTCCCTGCGAATAGCATTGGTTTTATGCACTGGGAAATATTTATTCAAAAATTTAGTTACCATTTGTTCCCATGATGTGATGCTATTAGCAGGTAAAGTATTTAACCATGAACGAGCTCTATCCTTTAAAGAAAATGGGAATAATCTAAGTTTAACATCATCGTCTGAAAAATTCTCGTATTTAAACGTTTGACAAATAGCATGAAAATCATTCAGATGATTATATGGGTCCTCATTTTCTAGGCCATAAAATGTGGGGAGACAATTTAGCACACTAGGTTTTAGTTCAAAGCTCCTAACAGCTACATTTGGGTATCTTATGCATGATGTGCTCAAATTAACTAAGGGACTAAAATAGTCCTTAAATGGCCACTCTTGTGGTGCTTGTAAATCCATTCCAAATTTATTTTTAATGTGCTTTTGTGTGCGAAGTGTTTTCTCAAGTACAAGGTCTATAGGTTCAAGATTAGGTAATAATGACCTACGACCATGCATGCAAAACAAATAAAATAAAAATAAAGATGAGAACAAAACAAATAAAAATAAAGAAGAGGGAGAAATTACGATACTAACATTATTGTGCTATTACAACCTTTCTATAAAAATACACAAAAATAAATACGTGAAATAAATTAACTAAAAATTAAATTAATAAAATAAAATAAAAATTACAAAGAAAAATAAATTGAAAATTAAATTACAAAATGTTAAAGAAGAGAAAAAGAAAAGAAATACTAACCTTTATATGTAGATTCACTTTTTTTTCTTTTTTTTTAATTAAAAAATACAAGAAAACAAATAAAAGAAATTATTCAAAAAAATTAATTCTATGAATTAAAATTACTTACCTCCCCGGCAACGGTGCCAAAAACTTGTTGTGCAAATTTTAATGTACTCGCAAGCGCACGAATCTATTGTAATATAGATTAATGGTGACGAGTGTCGTTCCCACGAGGAGGTGGAGTTTAATTGTGTAGAGAATTAATTTTGTACATGGGTTGTTGGATTTATGGTGGAAATGATTTGGAATATGCTAAAACTTAAATTAAAATGACGAGAATAAATTCTAAATTTGGAATTGAAATGGCGAGAATAAATTGAAAAGAATTCTATTGAAATAACGTACTTGGGTATCTGGATCCGTATCAACATGCATCATGGGCTAAATAATCCGTATTAATGCCAATTAAATCATGAGGGGGGAATCCACACCTCATGAACCACGCTCTAATCAATATGGTGCTAAGGGCTTATCGTGCCAAATAATAATAACCTTGTACTAGAGGACCGGTGAAACCAAGGCGGTACTAGACAAGAATATTATTATTTGTCGACGAGAAGTCAAAACATCCACAAAAACTAGAGGGGAAGAGAAAATAAATTTACCAAATAAAGCCCATGACACATGTTGAGACTTCACCTTCAACCCAAGCTTGAAAGAAAATTAGCCACTCATAATTGAACTAGGGGCAAAATGAGAATTTATTAAAATACGAAGAAAATACAAGATGGAGAGGGAATTACAGAAAATGGATCCTAAAAATGGATTCAGAGATATCAAATTAGGGGGGAGAGGCCCCCTTTTTATAGATACATGGAGTAAATCATGGCCATCGGATTAAAAACAGTTTGGACGCTCAAGATTGCGCCACGTCATCAGTCAACAGTCCACGGTTTGACCACATGGATGAACAGTAACACAGTTTGACCCGACTTTGAACAGTAACGCGGTTTGACCCGGATGAACAGTAACGCGGTTTGGTTGAAAATAATCATGTGTGATGCATGCACCGTATGCGAGATCTTTCGTCCACTGATATGCTGCCACGTCACCATCAACAGTATATAAGAATTTTAGTCCAACAGGATCGTGACACCTCATCAATCAATGCCACGTCATCGGTCCGTCTATGTGAACAATATCGTGAACAGTAACGTATACAGTACCGTACACGTGAATAGTACCGTACATGTGAACAGTGCCATTTTTCCTTTTATGCTCCTCCTAAGGTTTTCGACCGTCCTGAGTTCAAAAATGATGTCCGTTTTGCCATCTGATTTCTCGTTTATTGTGAAATGACTATGATGCCCCTAAAATACATAAAATACTTAATTAAAATAAAACACATGTAATTAAATCACAAGAAAGTTAAATACATAAAAGTAAGGGTTGCTAGTAAGATTTGAAATGTAAAATGATGGTTTTCTCCTTTATAAATATGCATTTTCTAACACTCAACAGAGAACATCTGCCACTTGATCACAACTTGAAACATGACTAATGTGAACTTCATTATGAGCTATATGATCACGAACAAAATGCAAGTCCAGCTCAATATGCTTAGTGCGTGAGTGATACTTGGGATTACTAGCCAGTGCTTCAGCACTCTTATTATCACAGTGAAGAACTGGAACTTGTAATGGTGGCATCTTCAACTCTTTAAGCACATATGATATCCAAAGCACTTCTGATACTGCTAATGCCAAAGCTCGATACTCGGATTCAGCTGTGCTTTTTGAAACTATTTGTTGTTTCTTGGAGGACCAAGAGACTAGATTGTCACCTAAGTAAACACAATATCCACTAACAGACTTCCTGTCATCCAAATCTGATCCCCAATCTACATCTAAAAAGGCTGTAAGTGTAAGTTTCCCAGTACTGAAAAATTATAAACCAAAGTCTGCTGTGCTTTGCAGATATCTCAAGAGTCTTTTACATGCTTGCCAGTGAATGACAGTTGGGGCAGCAAGTAATTGACTCAATTTATTCACTGTGAATGCAATTTCAGGTCGTGTTAGAGTAATATATTGTAAAGATCCAATCAAACTCCTATACAGTGAAGGATTCTCAAAAGCTGCTCCTCTGTCTCTGACTAGTTTATCACTGGAACTCATGGGAGTTGGACATCCTTTGCTATCAATCATATGAGCCTTCTTAAGTAAATCACCTATATATTTGGTCTGGGAAAGATGCAACCCAGCAGCTGAAGATGTCACTTCAAGGCCAAGGAAATAATTAAAGTCTCCTAGATCTTTTAAAGCAAACACAGATCCCAATCTATCAATAACTTCCTCAACAAGCTTATTATTTGAGCCATTGATTAGTATGTCATCCACATAAATGAGCACCACCACAATATCTCCTGCCTTATGCTGAAAAAATAGTGAGGTGTTTGACCTAGAAGTGTGAAAGCCCCAGTGTTGCAGAGATGATTTCAGCCTGTCATACCAGGCTCTTGGAGCCTGCTTAAGCCCATAAAGAGCCTTGGTCAGCTTGCATACATGTGAAGGGTATTGAGGATACAGGAATCCTTCAGGCTGGTGCATGAAAACTTCTTCAGTTAGGATGCCATTGAGAAAGGCATTGTTGAAATCAAGCTGCATGATTGACCAATGGTTCATGACAGTAATGCTCAAAATAATTCTGATAGTGCAGGGCTTAACCACTGGACTGAAAGTCTCAAAGAAGTCCACCCCTTGGGTTTGATGAAAGCCTTTTGCAACCAATCTTGCTTTGTATTTGCTAATGCTGCCATCAGGATTATATTTCACTCTAAACACCCACTTATTCCCAACAATCTTGCCAGCCTGTTCTCTGGGAACTAGAGTCCAGGTTTTGTTGTTTTGTAAGGCATCAAACTATGATTGCATTGCTTCTCTCCACTTAGTATCTGTTAGGGCTGCTTTGACAAATTGTGGTTCAAGGTTTTGAGTGACTGCCAGATAGGTTTTAGGTTTGAATATCCCAGCTTTAGACCTGGTTATCATAGGGTGACCAGTTTGAGCTGGTAAAGGCTGTTGTGAAGACTGAAAAGATTGTTCAGGAGGTGATGTTGTTGTTGTTGGGTGCTGTACTGGTGAGGATAGATGAGAAACTGAAATGGATTAATTTAAGGAAGAAGCACTAGAGTCAGGTCCTGCATCTGGAGCCAATGAGCTAAAAGAAGGTTGTGCACTGTTGCCATCTCGAATGACTGTTGTGGAAGGGACAAATGTAAAAGGTGTGTAATTCTGCTGAGTGACTGACACATTTTGAACAGGTTTATAAGAAGGAAAAAGTTCAGAAAAAGGAAACTCAGACTCATTAAACCTAACATGTCGAGCAATATAGATTTTTCAAGTAGGAGTAAGACATTTATAGCCTTTGTGTATTGGGCTATAGCCAATCATGATACACTTTTGTGTGTGGAAATTAAATTTATGCTTGTTGTAAGGTCTGAGGAAGGGATAGCAGGCACAACCAAATAGTTTGAAGAACTGATAGTCAGGTTGTCTACCATGAAGTTTGGTAAAAGGTGAAACATTGTTTAAAACAGGGGTTGGTAATCTATTTATGAGAAAAGAGGCTGTATGGAATGATTCCCACCAGAAAGACAGAGGCATTTTTGCCTGAGCAAGAAGGGTAAGTCTTATTTTAACCAAGTGTCTATGTTTTCTTTCCACCACACCATTTTGATGATGTTTTTGTGGACAACTATGTCTAAACCTTATCCCTTCTTCTTCAAGAAAACTTTGAAAACTTCTATACTCACCCCCCCCAATCAGACTGTAATGACTTCAGAGTATAGCCAAACTGTTTTTCAACTAAGGTTTTGAAGTATTTGAAGGTGTCTAAAGCTTCTGATTTGAGTGTCAAAGGAAAAATCCAGCAATATCTACTATAGTCATCTACAAAGCTAATGTAGTATCTATAGCCATATAAAGAAGGCAAGGGTGCTGGTCCCCAAAGGTCAGTGTGTATAAGCTCTAAAGGGACTTTAGTTTTGATTCCAGTTGAGTAAAATGACATTTGATGAGCTTTACCATACTGACAAGAATCACAAAAATCAGGTGCTGAAATAGATGAATAATCAACAGGAAGAGAAGACAGAATAGTTTTCAACACATGTCTACTTGGATGACCAAACTTTTGATGAAACAAGTTTGCTAATTTGTTTGAGTTCACTTGAAAGTGTGAATTACAGACATTATTGGCAGCTGTATCAAGAGTTTTACAAGCTGGATTATTAAAAACAGAAAGCATAGAGCTAGGAGCATAGGTAAGACAGCTGGAATTTGAAACAAAGTCACTCTTTGACAGCAACAGGTACAGTCCTTTCTTAGCAATCCCTTAAGCTAGATGTTGTTCCTTCCTCTTGTCCTTTATAAAATACATATTGGCAACAAACTCAATGATTATATCAGTGTTATCTTCAAGTAATTTAGAAACACTTATGAGATTTTTAGTAAGTTTAGGCACACATAAAGTATCTCTTAAGTGTAAGACTGCATTGCATGATGTTTGAAAGCATGCATAGCCAATATGTGAAATATGCAAGCCCTGACCATTACCAACAAGAAGCAATTGATTACCTGAGTATTCATTTCCAGTTTGCAGGTTCTGTAAACTGTTGGTGATGTGATGCGTTGCACCACTATCAATGTACCATCCCTGATCAGCTACTGTTCCCTCAGAGGTTGCAAGAAAAGTATCTCTTGGTGGATTCTGATATGGATTGTTAAAAGGAACATAATCCTTGTTGAATCTGTTTCTGCATTCAACTGCAGTGTGCCTTGGTTTAAAACAAATCTGGCAAGTAACATTTGTAACAGCCTGATCCAAAACACCTTTGCCATTTGGAAAACCACCATTGAATCCTCCAGCCTGGCCAGGATTGCCATTGTAACTACTTCCTCTGCCTCCTTGTGGAAAATTTCCAAAAGAGCCATTCCAGCCACCATTCCAATTGCCTCTTCCTTGTCCTTGTGGAAAATTTCTACCATAAGCACCTCTGCCTCCAGCATATCCACCTCTGAAACCACCATTCTTGTTCCAGTTGTTATTGAATTGACCACCATTCCAGTTGTTATTGAACTGACCACCTGGTTTCTTGTTATTACTATTAACTCCAGATCCAGTCTGAGCAATATTAGCAGCATAGTTCAGCTTAGCTTCCTTGTTTGCACTTAGCTTATTTGCTTCTAATCTAGCTTCGTGAGATAATAGCATAGAGTATGCTTCACTGATAGAAATCTTAGCAATATTTACTTCAAGATAAACTACAACAGGATAGTAAGGCTGACCTAATCCAGAAATTAGGTGAGTAAGAAAATCTAGAGAACTTATTGGATTACTAGCAATGGCTAACTCATCTGTAATGGCTTTTAGCTTGCCAAAAAATTCAGTTACTGTCATTGGTCCTTTCCTAAGATTATTGAGCATTATTTTCAGATGAACCTTCTTAGCAGAGGTTTCAGATCCAAACTGTTGTTCCAAACTAGTCCAAAGTTCTAATGAAGTTTCAGAGTTTACCACAAGGCTCAGTATCTCAATGTTGATCGATGACATCAACCAGCTCAGCAGCATCTGATCCTTTCATTTCCATGTGGTTTATGTTGGATTCAGCTCAGTTTCTACAGAAGGATTTTCAGTCTCACTTTGAAGGAATTGATCTGGATTGTTTTTCGATCCATCGAGTAAATCTTCAAGACCATTGGCACGAACAGATGAAAGAATTTGAGATTTCCAGATCATATAATTTGACCGATCGAGTTTGATTGGAGAGGTGAAAGAGAATGATGAAATAGTAGAGTTTATGTTTGTGTTTATGCTTGAAGATGCCATGAGATTGAAGATCAGTAGCTCTAATACCAAGTTAAGATACCAAAAAATGTGTTTGGTATCTGAGAAAATGAAAAATAACAGAGACTCCAGAGTGCGAGAAAATTAAATCTTGGATTATTGATATGATTAGTTACAAGAGAACTTATACGTGAGCTTAGTTTAGCTAATACATGCATCAACTAACTACTAACAAATTACAGCTAGTATAACAAATATTTGCCAGCTCATCTTGACACGTCAGCAGTTATAACTATCAATAACGAACTATTCTTAACAATTTGTCATGATGGGTTTCTTGGATTAATTGGTCAAAAGGCCTAGATATGTGTCTATGAACTCGCCATATATCATTATTAGATACATTATTGCCGCCTATTCCAGGTTGAAATATGACGTTTTAGCTGTCAGTTTTGACAATTGAACTCCACTTGGTCGTTGTACACTTTCTTTCTATTGATATCAATTGAATTGTTAGTCTAGTCTATTTGAATTTAAAATGATGCTGAGAATAATAAAGAGAACAATATTATAAGTTGGATTAAGATATTTTCCTAATTTGAATGTTCTTAACTTCTAAAGATCTTGTATTATTTATATTTAAATATTAGTGTATTATCAGGATTTAATTATTTTTATTTTTTAATTTATTAATCATTGATCACTTGGGTAGATTTTATCTAAGAGAAGTTTTTGAATTTTTAAAGATTTTGCACTAAATACTTTAGTATTAGATAATAATTAATATTTAGCCACTTCTATTTTTTAATTCATTAACCATTGATCACTTAAGTAGATTTTATTCAACAGAAATTTAAATATAAGAGGTTCCTGATTTTGCAGGGACAGAAAATGGCACTCTAATTATTCTTACACTCATCTGACGAGCAACGAGGTTATTGTTTGCTTTAAATGACCAATTTTTAATGGGAATGTAACTAGAATTCAATTGGTTTGAGGCGTACTAATTTTTTTTTTTTAAGCTTTGCCTAAAGAAAATCAAACCTTTCTCAATCACGTGAGAAGTTCAAACTAGATCTCTTGATCTCTTTTGCATCACTCGAGATTTTACTAGTTGAATGATTGATATAGAGCACTATTTTGAGTTGATAATGGAGGTCAAGGATACCTCACTCGAACCAATTAGATCTGTTGTGTATTAATAGAAGTGCGTCGTCACTTTTGACCAAGATTAGAAAGAGATCTTGTTTATCTTTTGCATAGTATTTATTCATTAGCAAAAGAGAAAGATAGCAAATGGCCCTAAGTTCTTGAATAATGTCAAAACGTAATGCTATTTTAGAATAGAAAAGATGCCATTGGGTCACACTGGCCGGCCGAAAGCAATGCGGTGCTCATTAATACATTTTGATCAGAATAAAGCAATCTTATCCGAATACACTTCAAATGAATTAAATGCCAAAAACTAATAATATTTAATAAAACAAGTGACCGGTCCCTCTATTAACGAAGTTGTTGGGGGATGGGTTTGAGTCTTTGCAGCAAAGACTTTTATTTCCCTCCCATTGGGATAGATTTTTTTTTCTCCCTCATAAATGTGGGTGGGTAGTCAGTAGATATGTCCCTTCATAAATGTGGATTCCCAATAGAAATATGGGTTTATAAATATGGATTTCATTTCTTTGATAATGTACGGTACTGATATTTATCTCCTCTATTTGCCTTGAATCTGCATGCATATTATATTAAGCTCAACCACTCAGGCTTAGAAGGAAGCAGCGGCGATGGCCTTTTTTGCATCCCAAACAAGTGCTGTAGCTGCGATTTTAACCCTTATAATCTTTCTATACACTTTGTTGTTGTTTGTTTCAAGAAATTACGCAAGCAATAAGAAGAAGAGAGGACCTCCAGAAGCTGGTGGAGCATGGCCTGTGATTGGGCATCTACACCTCTTGGGAAGGTTCCCCCTTCACAGAGTGTTGGGAGACATGGCTGACAAGTACGGACCAATCTTCACAATCAGGATGGGCGTACATCGGGCTTTGGTGGTGAGCAATTGGGAGATGGCTAAAGAGTGTCTCACTACACATGACAGAGTCTTTGCCAGCCGTCCAAAAGCTCTTGTCGCAGAGATATTAGGCTTCAACTTTTCCATGTTTGGTTTCAGCCCATATGGTCCCCATTGGCGCCAGATACGCAAGATAGCCACACTTGAGCTTCTCTCAAACCATCGGCTTGAGAAGCTCAAGCATGTTCGAGAAGGCGAGGTGAAGACTTGTTTGAAGGAGTTATATGACTTTTGGGAACGTACGAACAATTACAAAAGTTCGGATCATAATAACAACAAGAAGGTATTGGTGGAGATGAACAAATGGTTTGAGGATGTAACCCTTAATGCGATCTTAAGGGTAACGGTTGGACAAAGATGCAATTCATCATCATCACAAGAGGATACCGATCATGAAGGAGCATGGAAAGAGGAATTGACCAAATTTTTTGCATTTAGTGGTAAGTTCGTGGTGTCAGATTCGCTGCCGTTTTTGAGATGGTTTGATATAGGGGGAGATGAGAGGGCAATGAAGAAGAACGCTAGGGAGTTAGATGTTTTAGCTCAAGGATGGTTGGATGAGCACAAGAGGAAAAGAGAATCTGGCCAGATGATAAACAAAGAAGGTCATGAAGATTTTATGGATGTGATGCTTTCCATTTTGCGGGATGATGCCCAACAATTACCAGGTGATGATGCTGATACCATCAACAAAGCTACATGCCTGGTATGACTCTCTTGATTAAAGCATTTTCTTATTTCACGGGTAATGATAGAGAGACAATTCTAATCCTACCTCAACCCCACACGAAGGCAAATAAAAACTTGAAATATTTTAACAAAATACTCTTAAAGTTATAGGCTACATTCGGTATTATTGTGCTATGGTATTGTGGAGGAAATGCAACAATTGTCGTAAAATAAAAACTCCAACTGTAAGGTATGATTATTTTGAACTAAATGAAAAATTTAACAAAAACAATAAAAGTACTACAGGGTTTTCATTAACAATTGTGTAATAAAATCATCGTAATTTCTAAATAAGATCCTTAAATCTTTTTTAATGTTAGGTCATGTAGAGTTATTTGGCCCCAATATGTAGGCTTACGCTATACTATTTATTACTGACCACTTTTGCAGGCTCTCATATTAGCGGCATCAGACACCTCGAAAATAACATTAACATGGATTTTATCTTTACTTCTCAACCACCGTGATGTTTTAAAGAAAGCTCAAAATGAACTAGACGTTCATATTGGTAAAAGAAGACAAGTGAATGAATTAGACATAAAAAATTTGGTTTATCTCCAAGCAATTATCAAGGAGGCAATGCGTCTTTACCCTGCCGGACCACTTGCAGCCCCGCATGCGTCTACGGAGGATTGCACTGTCAATGACTACTTTGTGCCAGCAGGCACTGTACTATATGTTAACGTTTGGAAGATTCATCGCGATCCACGAGTTTGGCCAGAACCTTATAAGTTTAAACCTGAGAGATTTCTTACCACCCACAAACATATTGATGTTCGTGGCCAGAATTTCGAACTGTTACCGTTTAGTAGTGGCAGAAGAATGTGCCCTGGACCCTCATTTGCCATCCCAGTTACGCACCTTACACTTGCTACTTTGTTACATGGGTTTGATTTTGAAACCCCGTTGGATGAACCAGTTGATATGAGTGAGGGAATGAGCTTGACTCTGGTTAAAACCACTCCCGTTAAAGTACTCATCACTCCACGTCTTTCCGCATCGCTATATGGCTAAATTGGTTTTTGTTAAGGAAGCACACTATGCAGAGAAGGAGAAGGAGAAACTTAACCTGAGAAAGGTTAACAAGCCTATCACATCAGATCACAGTAAGCAAAGTGAGAGCTCCGCCGACAACTCAGCATAAGTTGTTAAAATCTGTTACTGAAGTTTAGTTTGTAATATTAGTAGTTAGTTGTGAGTTATTACAATAATAATGCTTAAGAAATATGTATAAACTGAATGTCACTGTAACATTTGGGTTAAGCAATAAAAGTACAGAGTTGAAAAATATTCTCTGAGATATTTTCTCAGCAACGAAACAACTCCACTTCCATTTCATGTTTACGGTATCAGAGCCAAATATGGCTAGTTCAAGCAGTACAAACATCAAATCCAAATCCAACACATACATATCAATCTTCACAGATTTCATTTTCATTTACTACCCCAGTCAAGCTAGATCCATTCAATTTTTAACTCTGGCGAAAACATGTTCGTACTTCAATAAGAGAAAATCGGCTTGAAGATTTCATATCTAATGCTCAGATTACACTAGAACATTACATTTCTTACATGCTCTTCTCGATTGGCTATTGTCCTCCATTAGTGAAGGTATTTTGAGCTCTATTCTTCACTGTGATAATTTGTATGATGTATGGAAGTCTACTGAGAGACAATTTAGAGCTGAATCTGAAGCTAAAATAATGTAACTTCAATATGAGAAGAAATATGCTTAAAAAGGAATCCATGTCTATTAAGAATATTAATGCAAGTTTTGAATGGACATGGACTTAGACATTTGTGACACGTTTGCTTTTAAGAAATGTAAGGAGAAGAGAGGAGAAAAAAGGAGATGGGAAAGAAATAAGAGGATAAAAATGAATTTTATATCCAACTAAATAATGAAAATGAAATTGACTCTCTTTTCCACTCATTTTCTGTCCCTCTCTTTCCTTTCAATTCCTCTTCTCTTCCACCATCTCTTCCAACCAAACACAAGCTTAGATCTTGCTTCAGTCATTAAGGATAATAAAATGACATATAATGATGGATATGCTATGCATTACTCTTGACACATGAGGCTCAATGGGAACAAAACTAGAGTGCTAAATTTGTGTTTAATGCAAATTATGGAATAGTGAACTCTAAAATTATTTTCAAGTTAGGGGTAATAGTAGAAAAGAAGCATATGGATATAGTTGATATTAGGGACACTTTAATGCTAGGAATAGAAATCACAATATTAAAAGAGGAATGAATGTTATCTCATACATATCTCAGAGGTTTTCCTACTGGTGGTAGAAGACAATCAATATAGTTACAATATTATTGGACAACATCACATAATAAATGTCATAACCCAACCCAGACCTGACAAGATATTGCACTTTGAGGCTTAACAAGGCCCACAAGATTTTGTTCCTGGAGTGCCCATACACCCCAAAATGCACTTTGCCAATTAAGGTGTGGATCATCTCTCATAAACTCAGCATCTCTCCTGTGCTTTGCCGATGTGGGATTCATCTAGGGTTTTACATACACCCTCTTAAGGACTCAGCGTCTTCGCTGAGGTTTGCCCCACCATCATTCAAGAGAACAAGCGGAGCTGCTCTGATACAATCTATCATGACCCAACCCAAACCTGACAAGATATTGTCCACTTTGGGCCTTAACAAGGCTCGAGCATTTTTGTTTTCTGGGGCGCTCATACACCCCAAGACATGTTTTAGAGTATACCAGAATGTCATCAATGAAGACAATGACAAAACAGACAAGGAAAGGCTGAAAAACCCTATTCATCAAGTCCATAAAAGCTGCAGAAGCATTGGTTAACCCGAAGGGCATCACAAGGAACTCATAGTGCCCATATCGAGTTTTAAAGGCTGTCTTGGGTACATCTTCACCTTTGACCTTAAGCTGATGATACCTAGACCATAAATCAATCTTCGAGAATACCAATGGACCTTGCAACTGATCAAAAAGATCATCTATGTGGGAAAGAGGATATCTATTCTTGATGGTAACCGAGTTCAGCTGTCGATAGTCAATGTATAACCTCATAGAGCCATTTTTCTTCTTTATAGACATCACAAGTGCTCCCCAAGGAAACACACTAGGACAGATAAAGCCCTTATCAAGAAGTTCTTGCAGTTGAACTTTCAATTCGTTCAACTCAATAGGCGTCATGCGATAAAGTGTTTTTGAGATAGTTGCAATGCCCGACAATAAGTCTATCGAGAATTCAATCTCTCGATTAGGAGGCAAGCCAAACAAATCCTCTGGAAACGCATTAGGCAACTCCTTAACAACATTATTGTTTCAAAGAGAAACCTCACCATTCACATTAGCCACTATACAAGCTAAAAATGCCTCACACCTTTTTGCCAACATCTTTCTAGCTTTAAGTGCAAATATCAATCCTCCACAACTACTCTATCTGCCTTAAAACCAAAATTCCTTCTCTCCAAGAACTATAAACACAATCTCTTTAGAGACGCATCTTGCAAATTAAGGTGTGGATCACCCTTTATAAACCCAATATCTCTCCCGTACTTTCCCAATATGAGATTTTCTTAGGGTGTTATACACACCCCTTTTGGGGACTCAACATCCTCACTGAGGTTTGCCCTACCATTGCTCAAGAGGACACGTGGAGCCGCTCTGATACCATATGTCATAACCCAACCCAGACTTGACAAGATATTGTCTGCTTTGGGCCTTATAAAAGCCTGTACAATTTTGTTCCTAGGGCATCCATACACCCCAAAATGCGTGTTGCCAATTAAGGTGTGGATCACCGCTTATAAACCTAGCATCTCTCCCGTGTTTTGCCGATGTGAATTTGCCTAGGGTGTTAGATACACCCCCTTAGGGACTCAGCATCCTTATTGAGGTTTACCATATCATCGCTTAAGAGGACATGCGGAACCACTTTGATATTATAATGTCATGACCTAACCTAGACCTGGCAAGATATTGTTTGTTTTGGGCCTTAATAAGGCCCGCACGGTTTTGTTCTTAGGGAGCCTATACACCCCACAATGCGTTTTGTAGATTAAGGTGTGGATCATCCGTTATAAACCTAGCATCTCTCTCGTACTTTGCCGATTTGGGATTCACCTAGGGTGTTACAATAAACATGTTTCCAATATGTCTCATGGTCAAGCCTCAATACCTAATGGAGACAGCTCTAATGACAATGTCCTTATATGCCATAAATCTAGTCATACTTTACATTGAAAACTATATACCTCAATCAAGGCATTTTGAGAGGGACAAGATCAAAATATACTTTTATGGCTAGTTTTGAGCCATATGCTAGATTTATACAACATTTTGATGACTCTTATGCTATGAGTTGTTCCAACTATCAATGCCATACTCATTATTGCGACACTATACAACTGAAATTTTCTTTACGCTTGAAGTTGCTTATGATCTAACTTTAAACGACCTGCTAATGATGGATAGTGTCTTAACAGTAGAGCAACACATCACTTAACCAACAACATGGCTAATATGAATGTCGGAGAAGAATTCAATGGCTCACATCAACTCATCATTGGGAATGGATAATGTTTTCTAACTCATGAGTATAAATTGATTTTAGACATGGTTATTGTGAACTTAATACTTTCGTTTTTCTATCATCACATGATTATTTCACATTTTAGCATTGTCGCTTGAATTTCATTATTTGCTTCTAAAGCATGGCTAATATGAATCAAGTTTACCTATAACTATTGAAAGGAAAATATTTGACAGCTAGTTAACCACTACTTTTCTATGATGTTGCAATAATATAGGGATTATGATCCTCTCTTGATCTTTTACAAATCTTGTGTTACCTATATTTAGTGTTAGTGTATAATTGATATTTAACTACCTTTATTTTTTCATTTATTAACTACCAATTACGTTAATAAAATTTATTCAGAGGACGATCATATCAAGAGAGGATCTTGATCCATAGTATAGCTCTATTTTATATTTATAATTAGAATTCCGAAGAGATTTGCCTTGATATACTTAGTCCATCTAAAGTTCAACCTAAAAATTTAATACAAAAAAGGCGGAGAGGCATTCACATATCGCATCTTTAGAGGAGCTTAATTATGGCATTATCGATGAATGTTTCGAGAGATAGATTAATGTTATCCAGATGCATAATACCAAAATATTTTACACTAAGCTTAGTCTTAATTCGGAGCCCATGACCTACTTCGCTTGGAGAGCTTGGTAAAAACTGCTCTCAAATGAAATTATTTTGGCCTTTAACACGTTACACTCTCGACATTCACCAATTGAACTGCCAAGTTTTTCTTACTTCATCCGAATCATGCTGTAAATTACAAAATTAATTTTACTTTCTAAACAAGATAATGCACGATAACTTCTATTGTGATCAACTCATTAATCCAAATAAAGGCAAACTCTATGAACATTCGAAGAAACAATCGACTTACATTGTTTGCACACTCACCATAAAATTTAGATCTCATACATTAACACGGGCTTCATAAACTGAATGACATAAGAGCCACAATCATATCCACTCGATTGTCTTGAAAGGGCTTATGTTGCATCACACGAAAGAGAGATTCTAAGGTACCTTTATTGTGCAACACCCACTTAATGAATGTATAAAAATTGAACATTTGTTTTAAAAAATCATCATGTAATTTGTGGTTATATTTAATCCATGCACAAATGTAATATATGCATTTAGTGGATATAATACAACAGAGGTACTTTAGAATCTCTCCACAAGAAAACTCTTAAAACTGAGACCTCCGAGTACAAGCCTTAGACAAACCTTCAAAACCTCATCAAGCGCCCTCAAACGCAACTACACAATTTTCTTATGCAACAACTTAAGTTAAGAAGTCTATACTTTGGTTAAACAAAAAGTAAACCGAAGATCCATTCTACTCACCAATTTTTTTTCTTTTGTTGCTTCTCTAACTAAAGCAACTTTTCTCTGTCACTTGGTAGTAGATACCATATCATAGCACAATTGCCTAGTATGTCCACAATAATAACATAACAGTGTGTGCCCCATGATTTATTAGAATAAAAATATGTTCAGAGAGCTCGCAATTATAAACATACCTTCTCACACAATTGCAAGTTATATGCATATACAAGTCTATCATCTATGTTCCCATTTCTAGGCTCTTGATATCACATTTTTCATGCAAAACTTTTGTTGAGTAGTATATGCATAACTTGGAATTGTGTGAGAAGATAGTTTATAATTGGAGAAGTTATAAAGAAACAAAGAAAAACCATCATAGCTTAACAAACCAAAATAACTCATCAACAAAAGCCTCCAAATCATTCACACTTTTTCATTTTCCAAACCTTTCGTCAAGATATACAGTCATCATGTATCTAATCAACTTCATCTCGTCATCAGACACAGGTTACTGCACCACAAAAGGCCTTACCCTAAAACCACCAAAACCACTTAAATGAGCCAATGGCCTTTCTTCTCAATTGGTGGTCTGTTGGCAGCCCCCTTAGCTTCTTCGCAGCCTTCTTCAATGGACTCTTGCCGGTCAATGACACGCAAGTTTTCTTGTGCACCTGCAAATCCTGCATTGTTCAACAAGACAATATATACATCCGTCAATACACTATCACTACATGTATACTCATTTAATAAAATTTAACAACCTTTCATCACCTTGATGTGTTCAAGAATCTTAATGGAGCTGGGAGTACAGCTTGGCGACATCTACATCCCATGCTCTGCCCTCTTTGCCACTCTGTTTCTCTTTAGCATTTCTAGTTACAACTTCACTACTTTCCCCACATTCTCTATGACCTCGTATTCTTTTCTAAAGCAACCGCAACCTGCATTAACCACATTCTTAATGATCATCACTTTAACAAAGGGGAAAAAAAATTTATGTACATCAGACTTCCATCCAGACGTTATATATTACATTATGGTGTAATGCAATAAGTTGTAATGTAATACAATATTGGTGTACTGTATTATATATAATACTATTTTGTATTAAAAGTAAATTAGTACTATTTAAATTTATTAATATCTTAGTGTTATATAATTAATTTTTTAAATTAATTATTTTTTACGTATTAATTTTTATAACATAAGAATAATTTAATTGTATACTATTATCAAATAATATAATATAATATTATAAATGTCAATAAAATAAAAAATAAAAATAATATAATACAATACAATATTTTAAATTTTCAATTTAATTATAATTAATTTTTATTTATTAATGTCAAATATAATTATTAATTTATTTTTATTTTTAAATTTTGTTATTTTATTAAATAAAAAATGATTAAATGATTAAAATAATGTTAAAAGTAAAATAATGTATTATCGTTTATATTTTATATTATTATTTAAATTAAAATTTATTTAATATAAGTATAATTGATATTAATAAATTTAAATTTATTATAAATTATTAATAATAAAAGTAAAATAAATATTTTTTAATGCAATGCATCATAAACCCTACTCTCCCATGGGATTATTTTATGTCTTTTCATTGTATCAGCCGCCTTTTAATACAGTGCAATGCAACTAAAAATTATAGTTAAACATGGGTTTATATGAGAAGAATGTTTTAATATAATACGATACAATATAATATGAGCTGCCAAACGCACTCCAAACTCGATAAAGAAGTACAACAAAGCAAAACGAAGGTAGAGAAAGAAATTATTAATTTGAAAAAGAAATAAACTAACAAATGAGAGAAATGAGAAAAACTACTTTAAATGGAAGGAGATTGTTAGGTTTTCTCTTATTGTAATCAATATACATTACTTATGCTCCTACTAAAAACAATAAATTATGTGTCAGTAAGAATTAAAAATGAAAAATAAGATATTTTTCTTAATAGTTTTGTTATTTTTAAATATTTTTCTTATAATAAATAATTTTATATTTTCAAGATAAATTAGATTTTTTTTGTACGAAGGGGTTTTTAGATATTATGTAAACAAGTGTAGGATAAATTATATATAT
Organism: Citrus sinensis; assembly: GCF_022201045.2. NCBI lineage: Eukaryota > Viridiplantae > Streptophyta > Magnoliopsida > Sapindales > Rutaceae > Citrus > Citrus sinensis. The sequence continues at coordinate 20,856,013 of NC_068560.1, forward strand.
TGATTTCAGTAAGAGGGAAAGCCAAAGTAAGTATTTTAGAAACTTAAAAGAGCCTTTTAACACAATCAAAATGATAAATGCGCCACTCCTACAAAGCAAATTTTTAATAGCCCATCCAAGTAACTCCCCTTTGTTAAGCCATCTACAATCTTCATATCTTGTTCGTTCTAATATCTCCTTCTCCAACCATTTCGTAAACTTCTTATGTTGCATTTATTTACCGGATTAACAAATTAGAATCCGGAATCGAAATCATTGACATAGTTTACTTTGTAAAATAGAGTCAAAAATTAGAATCAGAATCATGGGGCCCCCAAAAATTTGGGAATGAGGAATGGGAGACTCATCCCCAAGGAGGAGGTTAGGAATGAGTTTCCTATTTGCAGGATTGACCATTTTGCCCTCCCCCAAAATTAAAAATACCCACTTTGTCCTCATTTATAATTAATTAATATATTATTATACTTAATTAATTAATTAATATATTATAATTAAATAATATTGTTAATATATTATTAACAATAATTATGAATAATTATAGTTTTTGAATAAATAATCACAATAATTCATATATTATAATTATAATTAATTTAGCTATTATTATTAATTAATTAATTAATATAATTATTACTATTAATTAATATATTAATAATTATGGTTCTTGAATATAAATTGAAAAAAAATTAAAAATTTATTATTATTATGGAATTCAGTTATTGTTGTTGTTGTTGTTAATTATTTTTATGTTAATTATTATTTAGGTTATTATAAAATTTATTACTATTTTTGTTGTTGTTATTGTTATTAATTTTAATTACTACTATTATTTATTTATTATTTTAATTATTAGCATCGTCGTCATCATCGTTGTTATCATCATCATCATCATCATCATCATCATCATCAAATGAAAATAATTAACAAAGGGCATTTTAATAACTTGAAACAATTCAGTTTATTCGGATTCTGATTCCAAGATAAAATAAATACATTAATGGGATTCCAACTCATTCACATTTCGATTATTGCAACTTAAGTAAACAATTTATTTTGATTCTCATTCTCTATTCCTATTCCAACTCATTCCTATTTCAGCCAATTCCAATTCGAGTCCATTCTTATTACTGACAAGTAAATGCAGCATTAATCTCGTTCGCATTCCAAAGAACAACATGACATATCGATGGGTGTTTTAACATTTTCCAATGCATCACAAAATTAATTTGCATGCGTATGCATTGATCATTATATTACTACGCCGTTACGTATCATTGACCCACCATACAAGCTCTTAATAAATAAATACATGCATAATTGACTGCCATCCACAAATTTCAACATACAACAATATTATATGATAAGTTTTTTTCTTAATAATCAGGATAAAGGATTACATTAGAGAGACAAGGCTAGCTCATTCATTAGACCTCGTACCTGCAAATGTAGTAAGCATCCACCTACATATGCTAGTTTTTCTTGCCTGTATCTTGTTATCCCTTGCATAAGCCTACTAAAGCAAAAGGTTACCCAAATAATTGCACATGCATTCCTCTGACTGAAATTCCCATCGTATACCCAAAATTTTGTGCACTGCTCCAACTCTCTTCTATGAACAGATAAAGTCTAACTTGTAGTATCAACACTATCTATCAGCCAATGACGTAGCCAAACACAATTCTATTCAAAAGGCTTACAAAATTATAGGAAGTGCACGACCGCTCTTTGTTCTGTCGTTAGGTTGGTTGCCATTGTTGCATATCGCTTTGGCACATACATCAACACAAACTTCAGCTTCTTGCCATTAAGGCATTGTTTACTATTGAGGTTGGGCAGATGTAGCTTAAAAGTTATAACACTTAAGTGTTCTATAAGCATTTACTACTGAGGAAGCTAAGTTGATTGATCCTACACATATATAATGAAAAACCTATAATATCTTTACTATTTTTGTCCAAACTATTATCTAAAAATCATATTTATTGCACACAATCAATTTACATTTCATAATTACAGCTTTTTTCTATAGTAGTTGTGATTTAAAAGTTAAAATGCCTCAATTCCAAACAATGCAAGGTTGTGCTCATTGGCTTTTGCTGATGTGTTTGCACTCTTCTTTGTTCTTAAACTCGAATCCAATTTCCTTTAAATAAAAGTATTAAACATAAGTCTGGACGTGAATAAAAAAAAATAGTTTCTTATAGTTTTTAGAATTTTAAATAATTTTTCTTATAATAAAATATATTTTATATTCTTAAGATAAAATATCAAGTAAATGGCCTATTTTTATCTCTTTTCCTTTAAATTTTTTTTGCAGCTTTAGATATTATGAAAATGGTAGAGTGTAAGTGATAAGTATTGATTTTTAGTAGGGGAAAAACTAGCAATCTCATTATTTCATATACAAAAGTTGTAGGAAAAAATATTACAATCCTATTTGAAATTAACTTTAGTGATGCTATTAATTTAGTAGATTGTTCCAGGTTAGGACAATATTTTATTATTTTTAATAAATTTAATAATTTATAACATTGGTCCTCATATATCTAAAAGACGTTTTTGGGTCCTTTTGGGAAAAAAAAATTGTTGGGGACAAATAGAAAAGTTTCTTCAAGTTGGCAAACAATATTGGTTGTAGCTATCTAATTAGTTGGATTGCAAGAAACAAAATCAAAACCATACAATTTTAATAATACCATGTTTAGTATATCTGTAAAAGGTCAGCATAGACAATGAGAAGAAAAACAAATAGAAGATCTTTAACTCTTTCAATGAGCTTTAATTATGGCATGTCAGGGCAAGTTTTGAAAGCTAGATTAATGTGATCCAGATGCATGCGGATAACAAAATTTTGTAAAATGTGTATACTTGTAGTGGCAATGTATTGATGGATGTATTATATTATTGAACGATGCAGGATTCGAAGATGTATAAGAAAATAGGTGTGTCATCAACAGGCAAGAGTCCAATGAAGGAGGTTGCGGAGATGTTGGTGGGGTTGGCCAGTAGTCCACCAATAAATGAGACAAGACCATGTATTCATTTTAGTAGTTTTAGGGTTGGGCCATTTATGTTGTTGTGCCCTGTGTCTGATGACGAGATGAAGTTTGTTTGGATACATGATGAATGAAGATCTACACCATGGGTAAGTAAAATGTAAAAAAAAAAAAAAGTTTGAATGACTTAGATGCTTTTGTTGATAATTTAATTTGTTTTGTTAAGCTGTGGTAGGTGTGTTTGTATGTTTAACTTGTTGTTTATAATTTGTTATGTATAGAGAAATTAATGTGAGAATTGGGTGAGCAAGAGAGAAGTGTTGTCACTCCATAAAAAAAGATGGATACATGGCACGACGAGTGAGTGCATCGAGTATATTAATTGTGGTGAGTAGTGTCGAAAGGCCTGTTCGGTATTATTTATAAATTAGTATTTTTTTTAAAACAAAAATGAGAATGAAAATGGTGTTTTAAAAATGTTGTATTTCAAATTTAAGTATGCGTCAGGTATATCTTGGATTTTGATGTAGATGATGTGGTCATTGAAAAAAAGGGTCAAATTCCTTCAATTTCTTTCACATAAGGTGCACGCACAACTTATGAAACCAGGGCAAAATATAGTGATTGTGAAACTCCTTAAGCACATCATTGGTCACAGAGTCCTGTGTAACAGAATAGAAACCTTGTGGGAAATGTTACATGGTTTTAAGGTGATTGATCTTGAGAATGACTTTTACCTAGTTTGTTTCAAAATGGAAACTGATGCCCATCATGCTCTCACCCTAGGACCTTGGATGATATTAGAACACTATTTCACTGTTCAACAATGGCACCCCACTTTGATAGTTCTTTTTAGACAATTGACTAAATTATTGGTTGGATTCATTTGCCTGGGATGCCCCTACATTATTATTATAAGCACATACTAAGGTTGTGGGGACAGATTATTGGTAAGGTTTTGCATATTGATTACACTGTAGAATCTATTATGAGGGGAAAGTTTTCCCATATTGCAGTAGAGGTTACGCTAAATAAACCACTTGTTTTGTAATTCATTAATGGAAAAATTCAGAGGATTGAATATTAAAGTCTCCCTTCAATACGCTTTAGGTGTGGGAATTAGCAGAGAAGAAAGATACTAGAGAGTCGGGGGGATATGGTAGCCAAAACGGATGATGGTGTAAAGAGCATATATGGAAAATTGTACGGAAACCTCCTTATATGGTCATTGGATGATTGTATCTAAAAAGGAAAGCCAAGGAGGCTTAAGGAAACTAAAGTGGAAAAAGAATTTAATCGATTCCAGAAAGGCAATGCGAGAGATGGATCCCCTTTTTTTAATCCTCGCTACTAAGGATTCCTTGGATAGTGGGCGTAATAATAGCAATGATATCCCAAGTCATTATTTACTAAAAAGCATGCCAAACTGACCTTTTGCAAAACAGGCCAGAAACACAAAAACCAACCCGAAGCCTAAATCCTGGCATGGTAATAGTAACCAAAATCCTAGCCCAACTCATGCTTCAAAACACCAGCCTAATATTTTCAATGCAAAAGCTATCCCTCCAGCCAACTCGATGTAAAATAACATGCAAAACACGACACCCCCACGTAAGCAAGGTTGGAGGCCATACAAGACTAGAGGGTGCAACGGCCCCTGCTGAATTTTAAAAAATTTTAGGGTTTTTAAATAAAATATGAAAATTTAGTGTAAAATGTCTATACTGGCCCATGCACAATTAATGTATAAAGTTTATATATTAGATAATGCTGTAATTTTACTATTAAACCCACTAATGATAGCATTAAAGTATTAAGAAACAAATCAGCTAAGCTCATTAAAGCTCACTAAGTCACTAATATATAATAACATAAAAAATAGAAATTTAAATTTGGCCCTTATAGGATTTCCCCATAAGCTCTGCCCTGCACGTAAACACATGCAACCTCACGAAATCAACATCACAACCCATAATCTAAAACCTAGTAAACCAACCCTTGACCCTTTTAAAACATTTAGTGATTTCCTTTGCCACCCTCATTGCTGTTGATACTATTAGTCTCCCTTGATTTTCAAAGAACTTTCAAAGTTTTTGTTCAGATGTATAATCCTTTATTGATAGCTATATTTGAACCTCGTATTAGTGGGAAGAAAACTAATGATTTTATCCTCAAAAGTGGTTTTGATAGATCTCATAGAATTGAGACAGTGGTTTTTAGGGGTGGTATTTGGCTGTTTGAGAGGAAAGGCTTCAACATGCACATTGTTATTAACCATAAACGGCTTGTCTACCTTCATATTTCCAATGCGTATGGCTTTGTTTCCTAGCTTAGTGTTGTTTACAACAGTCTCATTCCTTTGCTTAGGAATCTTTTTTAGAAAGAGCTTGATGTTATTGCTAAGAGGGTCATGGGGCTTGGATTCTCAAGGGTGAATTTAACACTATTTTTCATTCTTCAGAGAAGAGAGGTTGGTCGATTCATAATACTGGTGTCTGCAATCGTTTTAGAAGTTGGTATGATAGAAACTATTTTTATGATACCATTTTAGTGGTCCAAAATTTACATGAGGCAGAGGTAATTTGCTTAAGAGGCTGGATAGGACTTTCTACAATGATGCGTGGCTGGTCAAGTTCTTTGAGTCCTAAATTCTTCATCTTCCAAAAATAACTTCTGATCATCGTGCCATGCTTGCATGTTTTGCTAGAAATGTGGCGCGACCCAATGATCCTAAGTAGCCTCACTTTCTGGCTCCTTGGCTTACAAACAACAAATTTAAAAAAACAATTTCAAGCAACTAGGATAAGAATGGTGAATGTATTGCTCCGTCCAATAATTTTATAAGGAGGTCAACAGATGGAACAAAGAAGTTTTTAGAAATATACAGAGGTAGAAAAGTAGAATCCTTGCTAGACTGAGGGATGCCTAGTGTGCTTTAGAGAAGTACTCATCCAAAAATCTTGTTGAATTAGAAGTTTCTCTTAAGTAGGAATTTGAATTTATTTTAACTCATGGGGAACTCTTATGGTACTAGAAGCTAAGGAAGGAGCATATCTCTTGGGGCGATCGGAACATAACTTAACTCCATCATCAAACAATTTAGAGAAGAAGGAGAAATCATATTGATATGATAAAGAATGATAATAAGGAATGGATTTTGATAAAGACATGATTAAAGATTATGCAATGAAGTTCTTTAGGAATCTTTATACCATGGAAGATAACTACTATACACCCTATATGTTAGCAAGTTGAGCAATTTATTGTCTATACAGCACATTATCACCGTTGCCCATCCTGTGTTCCATTTAACCCGTTATTTGCTTTGACGCAGCAGCATCGCCATTTAAAACACTTAATGCAGAAGCATTGCCAGTTAAAACACTTAGTAGAGCAGCAGGGTCTCCAACATTTTGGAATGCAGCAGCAGGGTCTCAAGCATTTTGGACATTTGGGCCACCGACAACAGCTGACACAGCTTGGTATCCAACATTTTGACCATTTAGGTTTCCAGCAACATTTCGTGCGGCTAAGTTTTGGACATTCAGGGCATTTGGGTTGGCAGCATTTAATCCTACAGAACCTGTTAGCAGACCCGGCGTTGGTGTTGGACATTATTGGTAGATGGAGTTTCTGCCAAATCTTATTAGGTCAGATTTTAGTGTTCATGTTCTTCATCTCTTGAGTAAACCAGCAAAGGTGGTGGATGTAATCTGGATATAGCGCCAAGTTGCAGTGCCCTCCTCCTTTAATCCACAAAGGCTCTAACGGATCTCTTGCCATTTTCCAGAGTTTATTTCCATGAAACCAGTTCACAACATCATCATCTGTTCCCTGTCAAATTGTGGACCCGCCCATTTAATCATTTGTCATCAAGAAGCCAGTTCTAATAAAGATAAATCAACCATCATTAGTTACAAATGAGCAATTCATCCACGATGCATGTCAAAGTAGTGCAGAAAAAAAAATCGATTGATACGAAGCTCTAAAGGCAAACTTCAAAGGATATGTTTCTGGTATTTATTAATACATGTTTACGAGAATTTCAGGGAAGCTTTTCAAAAATTTGGTGGTATTATGAAAGAGGACTAAATACCAGCAGCTAAAACCGCCTACAAGGCTTTTCATTACTATTATATCCTTTGATGAGCTTTATAATTGCATTGGTGGTGCATGTTTTGAAAGAGAGATTAATGTTACTTAAACAGATGATACTAAATAATCAATAAATGTTGCGAGAGGTGGCACATTTGCGCATGCAGCACAGAATACAAGTACATTTGCTAGGCTTAGAATTAGGAGAGGGTTGGTGCAACTCATAATCTCACTACCCCAATATTTGCTAGCCACGTAAGCCTGAGGCTACTGCTCCATGACACTACGGGTGCTTACCATAATTTGAGCCCAAGCTTTGAGACTATCATTCAACCATATTAATATTTATTAGAAGTTATGATAATCAAACCTAGGATGCAATACACATTCAGGAGATAACTGTAGATAATAGTTCCTGATAATTATAGCATGTCACTTTGACCAATATTATTCTAGCCCACTTGACTAGCACAATAAAATTGACCAAATTTAGAAACTAGAAAAACTCAATATGATAGGTACACAAGCCGAGCGTCACTCTCTTGGATGCAATTAATTCCAGCCTGAAACTAATAATAAAGAAGCTTGCAACCAGCAGCATCACATTCAAAATTACACTTGATGCATCATTATCCCTTGTTTTCTTCCATCACTTATTAATAGTTACAAAAAACATCTATAAAAAAAAGCCGGACCCTGAATCTATTACAGGAAAAAGGGGATCCTTTTAAGTCCCAAGGTGCGATTTTCCTTGTTTTTGTTGAGTTTGAATACAACAGAAGATAAGAAGAATCTCCAAGAATGAAGCAAAAAACCGAGAACCCACTTACAAGATCAGAAACCAGATCTTGAACACCAACACCAAACAACACAATTCAAAGGGGAAAATGACACTCTTTTATTGCTCAAATCGATTACAAATCTGTCAAATCTTGTAAAGGAGATTACAAGCTTTACAAAGATTTTAGAATCATAGAAATTGGACAAAAAACGAAAGAGAAAAGTAACATACACCAGATGCTACGCATCAACTCTGTTTATAAAGCCAATTTTGAAGATTTCCAGAAGCAGCCAACCAAACAAACATAACGAACTTTTAGACACGTCAGCAACTAAATTGCAAATTGATCCTCAAACTTAAGTCAATATGCACAAAGACCACAGAAGTCTTAACTCTTTTCATTTAACCCCTTAAAACAGAATCTGATTTTTCACAATCTCCACCTTGCAGATTTGATTTAGTTTGATTCTTGACCATAAAAACTGCTTAAAAAAAACCCTTTAAAGCACACAACCTCGAGATTAAGAATAAGCTTGTTAAAAACATCAATGTACTCCTGTATTGACACACCTTCTTTTATAGAAAAGGTATACAGCCTCTTCTTTAAGAATAGTCTGTGAGCAAGTGATTTCTTCATGCACAAAGCCTCCACTTTGTTCCAAATGCCCAGAGCTGTTTTCTCATATGAGATTTCCCTCATAATTGAGTCACTCAGACTCAAGATCAAGGTGCTATGGGCTCTATTGTGAATCTGCTTCATCTTTTCACCAGATCTATAACTTCCAACAGTTTCAGGATCTTCTTCTTCTAAGGCTGACTCTAATCCTTGATGAACAAGGAGAGCTCTCATTTTCAGCTTTCAAAGTGAGAAATCACCACCAATGGGGAATTTCTCAATCTTGTGCTTTGGAAGTGACATTGTTGCGATCCCCCTATGGCTCTGATACCACCTGTTGAGTTTGAATACAACAGAAGCTAAGAATAATCTCCAAGAATGAAGCAAAAACCGAGAACCCACTTAAAAGATCAGAAACCAGATCTTGAACACCAACACCAAACAACACAATTCAAAGGGAAAAATGGCACTCTTTTATTGCTCAAATCGATTACAAATCTGTCAAATCTTGTAAAGGAGATTACAAGCTTTACAAAGATTTTAGAATCACAGAAATTGGACGAAAAACGAAAGAGAAAAGTAACATACACCAGATGCTACGCATCAGCTCTATTTATAAAGCCAGTTCTAAAGATTTCCATAAGCAGCCAAACAAACATAACGAACTTTTAGACACGTCAGCAACTAAATTGCAAATTGATCCTTAAACTTAAGTCAATCTGCACAAAGATCATTGAAGTATTAACTCTTTGCATTTAACCCCTTAAAATAGAATCTGATTCTTCACAATTGTCTTGTAAGTGGGCCAGTTTCCCTTTTCAATCAGCATTACAAGTGTATTTAATTGTGATCAGCATTAAGGTGCCCAGGATTTTATAGTAGTGTGGAATGTGAATCATAGGCCTCATCAATTCCCTCAGTCGAGCGAACAAATGCTCGCCCTAACAGAAACCCAAGGCATCATTTTTTCCATCAGAAATAATATTTTCATAAACACCTTTAAGAACAGCAAGAACATTGGAAACAAGCAAACAGAACATATGCACATATACACATTACTGCAAGGACAATCAACAGAAAAACACAACAGCTGCAATCTTAACTTTCTAATTGGACTTGAACACTAGATGTCTAAAGAGAAATTTGACACACAATATAATGCAAAACAGCATAAACCAAGTCTGCAGAGCGACCAGTCGTCATCTCTCGATCCACTTAAAGCATAATCACAAACACTTGACTCCTGCAAAGTGAATAATACTATAGACAAGACGTAGGCTCTCAATATAGCTGAAAGGTGGAAAAAGCAGGCATATCATATGCTGATATGCTAAAAGGAAAAAGATAATTAGTTATAAAGGAAAATTATAAAAGAAAAAGAAAAAATGAATAGAAATCTTGTGCAAGATAATTGTTGAGTTATAAAGGAAAAGGGTAATTAGATATTCTAATTGGTAAACTGCCTCTATATCAGCATATGTATTGGATTCACTTGGCTGTAAGATTATAAAGGAAAAAGGTAATTTGTTACTTATAGCAATCAACATGACAAGACTGCAAGGAGCAATAAGATTAAAAAGCAAAACCAGGAAAAGCACTTCTACTTGTAAGCCTGCTATTATGTTTTGACATTGAAGGAACAGGGCATATGCTATTGTCACTCAAGTGAAGTGGATTTATAAACTAAAGCTAAACACGAGAGTGTTGACATTGAAGGAACAGGGTATCCCCCATTTTCATCCAAGTTCTTAGAAAATGTATGATGAGTGTTCGGCGAGCAAGAAAATGAAAGAGAATAACAAAAAGAGCTTGAATATTCTGGAAAAAATGCTAGATTCAATTGTTAGCTCAGTTCAAAAGGAATGATTACAATGTAGCTTATTTAGTAGCTCTAATGAATCTAACTAACTAGCCACAGAAGCTACTCGATCAGTCTACTTAATATAAAGTTTGTAACAATTTCAGCTGTCATGTATAACTAACTTTGACATGTCAGCAGCTGGAATTTGTTCAGCTATTCGATTGTTCAGGAAGCTTACGGTGTTCTACTTGCTCTGAACTAAAGTTAAACATGAATCTGATCAGGAGATTCAACAATGTGGCCCTTAATTTAAAGACACGTTTCTACCCAGATAATCGTGCACTTTATAACAAAATTAAGCCTGTCACATGCCGGATTCGTCTAAATCATAGCCGCAAATTGTCTCAAAGCAACAAGCAATCATTTATTAATATTATAATAAATATTTTTAAAATTGAAAAGAACCTAAAAAATTTATATTATATATTTTAATTTATAATATTCAAAATTAATTTTTAAAATATTTTTTAAATGATATATTTTAATACTATATATTTATTTATTAAAGAATATTTTATTTAAAATTAATTTTTGAGTTATTATAATCAAAGGGTATATTTGTAAAAAAAAGGTTTGGCTGGTCATTTATAAAATTCAAAGAATCTATGTGATTATTTAAAAAAAAATTGGGGTGCGAATTATTTTTTTCCCTAGAGTAATTAATATCTTGCACTATTTTGACTGGATAATAATAGAGGTGGGTACCATGTCTGAACCAATTGGCTCTGTTGTGGATTATATAATTCAACAATTAGAAATATCGTTTATCTTTTATATAATCTTTACTAATTTGCAGAAGAAAAGATGGCAAATGCCTCTAAGTTCTTATATTGTCAAAAGTATATGATACGAGTCATTTTCTCATGTGGGTACCCTTATTTTTTTCATAGGAATATGTTATTAAGTTATATGATTTAATAAAGTCAATATATATATGCTACTAAATTATATTGCTTCATATTGAATTGAACACTAACTTTATTAAACCATACTCAATAACGTATCCATATTTAAAATAAAAAAAAAAAAGAGAGTGCCCGCACTTAAGAATTTTTATTTATGATACTATTTTAAATTTTTTTAAATAGAAAAAATACCTTTAGGTGAAATTGTTTGACCGTAATCAATGTTGTGTTTATTGCATACATTTTGATCAAATGGATGTGTCTAAAATTAGGATAAAATCCTCTCCTCTCTCTCTCTCTCTCTCTCTCTCTCTCTCTCTCTTTTTCCTCTCCTTGCCTTTCCTTACATTCATAATTTATTGAAACAAGTTAATTTAATTGTCAATAAAGTTGAAAAAAAAAATACTGATTCGATTGTCACCATCAATATGAAACTCTATCTTAATCACTTTGTAGAAAAGCAGAGGCAAGGAATCAAAAAACTAATAAAATAGAATAAAACGAAAAAATAAGGAATGGATTCTCGTAAAATCAATATATTAAGTAAGCAATCTTATCAGAACGCATTTTAATGAATAAAGTGCCAAGAACTAGTAATACTAAAAAAAATTAACCGGCCGCAATTTAGATAATAACTAGTGGTACCTTTCCTATCATCAAACATTGAGGGGTGGCCGCCAAGGCTCTTATTCTATTCCCATAATTAGATAGGAGTAAAATTTCTATCACGATATTTGTAGAAGTATAAATTTGACAAGTTGTGGTACGGGTAGAATTTCCTCCCAAACACGGAGGTATAAATTTAGATTTTATTACAATAGAACAGAAATAGTTAGTTCCAACAGATTTCAGAAATAGATTTCAAATTGTATGTATATCAATAAACATCTAATTGCAAAGATATATGTGTTAGAAAAAAAAATAAAAATACAACTAGCTGGATATATATCATCAGTCATATTACTGACCGTAATAAATAAAGAATGTTTTTCTACTGAGGGTTCCTACATTTTATTTAAAATGCAGTAACGAATTTTGTAATATTGTAAAACTCACTTACAATATTATAAAAGTCATTCCCACATTTTAATCAAATGTGGGAACCTTCATTGAAAAACTTCTAATAGATAAAATCCCTTATATTATTAAAATAAAAAAATAGACATGTGCAATGCTTGTTGCATATTAGAATCTAATAAATAGGAAAAATGATATCTACACCCCCAAAGTTTGGGGAAACAATCACTAAGACCCCAATATTTTCAATAAGGGATACTTAGATCCCCTTTTGATACAATATTCTTTAACTTTATTGACCTAAAAATTTTGACTCCAATGTTTTATATAAATAGAAATATAATAATATAAATATAATAGTGTAAAAATTTTAAAATAATTTCAATATTAAAAAATTTAATATTTTACAATCTATTAAACATATTTTGTTATATTTAAAGTAAATTTTAAAATAAATAGAAAACATAATATTATAATAGATATATAGAAATTTAAATTATTTTGAATATTGTTTAAAATAATTCTAATACTATTAATACATGAGATGTCTTTTATTAATTTTCAAATTTATTTAACTCAAACATTTATTTAAGATCCTTATAATAAATACAAATATATTATCTACTTCATCAAAATAAATATAGTATTTTACATTTTTAAAATTATTTTAATATTATTACTCTACTGAAAAATTAAATTATTTATTAAAAATATTAAAATCAGTTTCTTCTAATTATCATATTTAAAGGGTATTATGATTAAAAAAAGAATACTTTTTGAAATTTTGAAGATATACATAACTATTTTTTATCTTAGGATGTAGTTGACTTTTTTAATCACAACATTGTTACAATTAAAATCAGGACATCAATACCATAATTAAACATGAATTATATAAATAAAATATAAGACATGTAAATTTAACATAAAACTTGTACATTGAGATTAAATATAAATAATAAGACATAAATTATGAAAATAGAACATAACAGTTGTAAGTGGAAGGTAAAATAAATAAATCAACACAGGAATGATAAATTTGTATATATTAGTAAATAAAAAAAAACTTACAAATGTAACATAAAACTTATAAATCAACATTAAGTGTAAAATAAAACATAAATTGTGTAAATGAAACATAAAACTTATAAATGAAAGGCAAAACAAGTAAATCAATATATGATGTACAATGATTGTGTAAGGTACATTCCAGGGTCATAAATTGAGCTACATGTATCCTTTTTCTATGTATAATATACAATTTCGAAGCTTACAATAAGAAGAATCTAGCCCAAAACGAAGCTAAACATTTCACTTCTTTCTTAGTCATTTTCTAGTTTTAAGTTTTTTTTCCTATTTTTTCTATTTTTTCTAGGATTTTTATCTTTTTTCTGGAACCTAGATTTGAGTGCCGTTCATTTTCTTTTTCTTATTTTGATGAGGAGAATTTTATTATGGAATAATATTTTAGATTTTCCTATTTTGATAGAATCGAGATATTTAGGGTTATTATACAAATGGGTGTAAACCCCTAGTTTGTACTATTCAGAATTATTTAATAACCTTCTGTCATGACCCAACCCAGACCGAGCAAGATATTATTCGCTTTGGGCCTTAATAAGGTCTGCACGGTTTTGTTCCTGGGGGTTTAGGGACAGAAGCTCCCGGTCTGAACCCTGTCACTCGACTTATGGAGGCGTGTGTGTGCTAGGGGAATAGGGGGCAGTGTAGAGATAAACTCTTCTTATATGTAACACCCTAGGCGAATTCCATATCGGCAAAGTACGGGAGAGATGTTGGGTTTATAAGGGGTGATCCATATCTTAATTAGTAAGAAGCGTTTTAGGGTGTATGAGTGCCCCAGGAATAAAACCGTACATGTCTTATTAAGGTCCAAAACGAACAATATCTTGTCAGGTCTGGGTTGGATCATGACATTATGGTATTAGAACAAATTTGCGTGTCCTCTTGAGTAATAGTGGGGCAAACCTCATTAAGGACGTTGAGTTCCTAAGAGGCGTGTATGTAACACCCTAGAAAAATCCCACATCGGCAAAGCACAAGAGACATGTCAGGTTTATAAGGGGTGATCCACACCTTAATTAGCAAGACACGTTTTGGGGTATATGGGCGCCCCAGGAACAAAATCGTGCGGGCCTTCTTAAGGCTCAACGAAGACAATATCTTGTCAGGTCTGGGTTAGGTCATGACACCTTCTTTATTCATAAACTTTGTTTCAACTATCTTCAACCCTTTTACGCTTCCGTTTCATCAATATAATATTGGTAAATTGATGTATTATTGGTAAGTAAAACAAAAACTTATAAATCGATATTACATGTAAAATAAAATATAAATGATGCAATTGGAAGGTAAAAAAAAAAAGTTAACATATGAGTGACAAATTGGTGTATCAATGGTAAACAAATTAAAAACTCACAAATATGACATAAAACTTGTTAATCAACATGTATAAGACAAAACATAAAAGTAAATTAAACATAAGACTTATAAATGGAAGGTAAAATAATTAAATTAACATAAGAATGGTAAATTGATGTATTAGTGGTAAATAAAACAAAAACTAACCAATGTAACATAAAACCTGTAAGTCAATATTAAGTGTAAAATAAAATGTACATTATGTAACAAAATATGAGACTTGTACATGGAGGGTAAAAGAAGTAAATTACCGTAAGAGTAGTAAATTGGTGTATTATTTGTAAATAAAATAAAAAGTAATAAATATAACATAAAACTTATAAATTAACATTAAGTGTAAAATAAAATATTAATTACGTAAATGGAATATAAGACTTGTAAATGCGGGGTAAAATAAGTAAATTAACATAAGAATAGTAAATTGGTAAACAAAATAAAAACTAATAAATATAACATGAAACTTGCAAATCAATACTTAATGCAAAATAAAACATAAATTATGTAAATGGAACATATAACTTATAAATAGAATGTAAAATAAGTAAATTAATATAAGAGTTATTTGAAAAAAAATAAAAAACTTACAAATGTAAATTAGAAACTCATTAGAATAACAATTACCTTATATATTTATTGATTTTATTTCTAATTTGAATAGTTTTGAATTTATGTAATATATTTGATGATTTATTTGAAATTTTATTAAGAATAGAATTTATCTCAAAATTAGATTTTAAAAACTATTCTTTTCATGTTTTCTAAATTGTTTGTAAGAAGACATGATTTTGCGTCATTCTAAATCTTCTCGATAGCAACCCTAAATAATCTTTAAGTACAAGTAGAAGTAAAGTTTGAAACTACATCAAATATGTATAAAATTGGAAACTATGTCCAATTTTATAGATATAACATATATGTCTAATAATATAATAATATCCTTTTATTTTCTTTTTGGCTTGATCCATATCAAGAAAAATAATTTTTCTTAATTAATATGTGCAGTAAACAAATACTATGATAGAAAATTTAAAAAAATTATAAATGCACTGGATGAATATAGAATTTATATTTATAACAATTCAATAAAACTTATTCCAATTATTTTCAATACAATTTTTTATTTTCAATGATGAGAGAACTTTTTCTTTGCTTGATAAATTAAATAAATAAACTATTTTTTGTATAATTAAAGTTTAATGTTGATTTACAAATTTTATGTTATTTTTATAAGTGTTTGTTTTGTTTGTAATTTTAAAATACCAATTTACCACTCTTATATTAATTTATTTATTCTACTTTTTAACTATTTTTATATATAATTTATAAAATTTATATTTATCACGATATTAATACCGTAATATTTTAATCATGGTATTATAAAAATTTCTTGTAATCTTTATATACTAAATAAATTACTTAATATGGGGGACCATGTGGATATAGAATTATTATCTGGACTGCGCTGAATACAAAGAATTAATATTTGGCAAGTACGTTACTCTCAATTATTCGGATAGAGACTGACATGTTAATAATTTTCTTCACATCAACCACAAATGTCTCAATAATTTATTCTATAACATTTGTCTTTGGGCTCATTACGTCGGCTCCACATTACTTGTCATTGTGGCTTGGATTAACTTTTGAATGGGCCTAGGTACGCGTGTCTCAACAAGTACCATCACCAGTAACATTAGCGCTGCCAATTTTCCAAAGTTTGAAATATAACGTTTTAGCTGCCGGTTTTGACAATTTAGTACGTAAGCTTACAACTCTATTTTATCTTTGTACACTTTCTAATTGTAATAGTATCAAAGGAATTGTAACTGTACTCTACTTAAATTTATCTATTTACATTTTTTTCTATCACCTTGAAACAACTGAAACCTCCAAGTAGGTCGCGCCGTGCCGTGTTCATTTTTTTTTGTTAAGCCAAGCACGGCTCATGGCACGAGCACATGCGTGATGTGCTCGGGCCGTACCCAAAAAAGACTTATTAATTTTTTTTCCTTCAAGTTCACGTATTTTTTTAAACCCACATACTTGGCGTGGTTTTTTTAAGCTCATGTACCTAATGTGCTTTTCTAAACCCATTAGCCCATTTAATAATAATAATAACAACAACAATAACAATAATAATAATTTTTATTAACTATTAAGAGAACAATTAACATTTTATTATCAGTTTATCGCAATTTCGCAACTATATATTTAAATATTTAATTTCACAATTACCAATTCAATTATAACACAACAATATTATTTGAACTACACTGAAGCAAATTACACCTAATTTTTATTTGAACTATTAATATTATAATTGGATTTGAACTCCATTGAATGAAAATATAATTTTTAATTTTATGTTTTTGTGTATAAATAAAAAAAATAAAAAATATTTCGTTCATAATTTTATTTTTTTGTGTATACATATGAAAAATATTTTATTCACAAATCACAAATGAAACATATCTCCGTTAACTAAGTTACGATTTCATAAATGAAATATTAATTGTCATAAAATTTTGATATATGATTTATAAAATCGTGATAGTTATAATTTTATTTATTAAAATTATGATATTTATTTATTCATTTAATAAATGATAAACATAAAACAATTAGAATTTTTTTAAATCTAAGACTTAAATTAATTTAATAAAATATATTAAAATTTTAATTTTAAAAATATTTGTAAAATCATAACATTTATTTTTACTTTTTATTAAAAAATTACTTTAATATACTTTGGTTCACGTGCTATTGATGGCTCACGAACCGCGTGCTAGCCTACTAATGAAACATGATTATTTCGTGACTTTTTGAGTGTCTTGCTTTTGAACCACACGTACCTAAAAATTTGGGCCCTACCCGGCCACGTGCGTGGTATGCTGTGCAATTTACCTTGCCGAAACGTGCTCATACCGTGCCGTACTGTATGGACATGTACCGTTCGGCCCGTTGACCACCTTTATTGATAGCACAACGTTATTTTTCTTATTATTTATAACAATTCAATTCTAAAAAAGACCAAAAAAAAAAAAAAAAAGCTTACTCAATATAAGGAAATTTTGCAACTGCTATCAAATTTTACACCTGCTGCCACTCGAGAAATTTTAGTGGTAGCAGCCATGGACATTCTTGGTTCGTCTCAAACAAGTACTGTCGCAGCAATTTTAATCACTCTTTTAATCATTCTATACACCTCGTTGTCGGTTTCAAGAAATTTGCTTAGAAAATACACAAGCAAGAAGAAGAGGGGAGCACCAGAAGCTGGGGGAGCATGGCCTGTGATTGGCCATCTACACCTCTTAGGAGGGCCAGAACCTCCTCACAGGGTGTTGGGCTGCATGGCTGACAAGTATGGACCAATCTTCACAATCAAGATGGGCATAAATCGAGCATTAGTTGTGAGTAATTGGGAGATGGCTAAAGAGTGTCTTACTACACACGACAAAGTCTTTGCCAGCCGTCCAAAAACTCTAGCCATGGAGATTTTAGGCTACAATTTTTCCATGTTTGGGTTTAGCCCATACGGCTCTTACTGGCGAGAGACACGCAAGATAGCCACACTTGAGCTTCTGTCGAACCATCGGCTTGAGAAGCTCAAGCATGTACGAGAGTACGAGTTGAAGACTTGTTTGAAGGAGTTATATCAGTTATGGGACAACAACAAAAGCACTAATAAGATGTTGTTGGTAGAGATGAAGAGATGGCTTGCAGACAGCATCCGTAATGTGGTTTTAAGAATGATTGTAGGAAAGGGATGCAATTCAATGGATAGTGAAGAATGGAAAGAACTATTAACGAGATTTTTTGAAATGAGTGGTAAGTTTGTGGTGTCAGATGCATTGCCGTTTTTGAGATGGTTGGATATAGGGGGTGATGAGAGGTCAATGAAGAAGATTGCCAAAGAATTAGACGTTGTTGTTCAAGGATGGTTAGAAGAGCACAAGATGAAGAGAGATTCTCAGGAAATGAATCAAGAAGAAGAAGATTTTATGTATGTGATGCTTTCGATTTTAGGAGATACAGACCAATATTATGGTCGTGATGTTGATACAATCAATAAAGCTATTTGCCTGGTATGCCTCTCTTAACCGAAAATTTTCTTTTAGGTTTAGTCTATGGGCGACTCAATCCCCTCTAGAGTTTGAAAAATCAAGACCTCTTCTTTTTTATTTTATTCTTTTATTTATATTAACCGCACACTAATGAGGCTCAAACTCAGGTCTTAAGTTGTAGGAAGGTTGTTCCTTATCAATGAAATAAGACTTTGCTCGGACTTCTTCTTTTCACTCAAGAGATCTAAACAACAGAACTAGTGGTATCAATCTCTTAATTGAATATTATATGCTTTTAAACGATTTTACACTTATAATCATTCAGGTAGTTGTTTACATCATTCTTCAAGATGAGATTTCTAAATGAAAGCAATTAAATCTGCAAGTTGTGAATTGAAAATATTTATTATTCTGTTGTCTCCCAATCAGTCGATAGGGTAAAATGGTGAACCAAAAGTCAAGGAAATCGTCATCTGTTCATTACTGTATTAGTCAATTGGGACCTACATTTTAGGATAAGTTTTTGATAATATGTTGGTGGATTTGATCTGTCAGTAAAAGCCAAAAGATACCCAAAAAAATTGAGTCTTTAATGGAATTTAATTAAGTTGCATTGTGGACAAGTGCAATATGCATATACATGAAAGCATAACAACGTTGTATACACTACCAATTTTGCAGGGTCTCATCTTAGCAGCAACGGACACCACAGCTGTTACATTGACATGGATTATCTCCCTGCTTCTCAATCATCATGATATTCTAAACAAGGCTCGAAATGAACTAGATATTCAGGTGGGCACAAAAAGGCAAGTGAATGAATCAGATATAAAAAACTTAGTTTACTTACAAGCCATTCTTAAAGAAGCAATGCGTTTATATCCTGCTGCGCCACTCTTAATTCCACACGAGTCTATAGAAGAGTGCACAGTAAGTGGTTACAATGTTCCCAGCGGCACACAACTTTTTATCAACGTTTGGAAGCTTCAACGTGATCCACATGTCTGGGAAGAGCCTTGTAAATTTCAGCCAGAAAGATTTTTGACAAGGCACAAGGATACTGATGTCAGGGGACAAAATTTTGAATTGTTACCTTTTAGTAGTGGCAGAAGAATGTGTCCTGGAGTTTCATTCGCCCTCCAAGTTATGCGATTTACACTTGCTTCTTTACTTCATGGCTTTGATATTGCAACCCCATCAAATGAACCATTGGACATGGGGGAGGGATTAGGGTTGACCGTAGAGAAATCTACACCACTTGAAGTACTTGTCGCTCCACGTCTTTCGGCTTCTTTGTACGGCTAAATTGATTCTCGATGTAATATATCTAATAAACTTTTGTGGCAAGTATTGGTGTGTTTTTTGCTTGTTTACTCTTACCCATTAGGCCTTCTTCTAGTTGAATATAAATGTTCGAATTATCATTAGTCATAAATATCTAGTATTAAACGAACTTTTATCACGACTAAGCTCTGAATCCATCATGACTAAGCTGTGAATCCAATACCATTTTGCAAAGACGCAAAATGCCGAAAATGCTATAAAGCTAGCTTTCCTTGTTTGCAGAAATCAGAATAGTTTTCTTGAGTGCAATATTGTACGTCCTAGTGGCTTCTTTCCTCTGATCTTGCCACTCAGGTTACAGGTAACGCTGCTTAATGTCATCACAAGTTCAAGAAAACAAATGAGAATAAAAACTCGAGAGAAAAGTTTCTTCTTCATTTTGGATATTTTTCTCCTATTAACTCTTCCCGCATCTGTTGTAATCAGAGGCGGATCTTGGTCATTCATCAAAAAAAAACAAAAGAAAAAAAAAGTATTCGGATAAGAACAAAACCACTGATACGGTGCTGTTGGTAGAGATGAGGAGATGGTTTACAGACACCACACGTAATGAAGTTTTAAGAATGACTGTAGGAAAGGATGTCAATTCAGTGGATAGGAAGAATGGAAAGAGTAAACCATCTCTTTAAGTGGGTTCCAACTCCAAACCAATTTTATTAGTTAAACTAATTGGTACTCATCACGTGTCGGAATGTTATTGATGATGATGAGGATGAGATTTTCAAACGTGGGCAGCTGAATCTGTAACTTGTGAATTGATGCGAATATTTAATTATTCTGTTTCTATTCATGCAGCTAATCGGTTTAATAAATATTTATGACTAGTAAGGCGTAAGGCTCGCTATGTCCTTTTGTGCGTAATAGAATTTCATTTATTTTTATTAATGAAGCTCTCTCCACCGTCAAGGTCATTTATCAAAATAATAATAATAATAATTATTATTATTATTATTCTGTATTTTCCCAATCGGTTAATAAGGGAAATTTTCATTTTTATCATACAATTTAGTCCAGCCGATCGATTTTTATTCAATTGCGGGGTTCAGAATTCATTTGTTTGCATCATTGCATGTCTTTGTAAAAGCAGACTCAACGTACGCACACTAACAATTTTGCAGGGTCTCATCTTAGTTACAACAGACACCATAACAATAAAATTCACATGGGTTCTCTCTTTGTTTCCCAACCATCATAATATTTTAAAAAGGGCTCAAAATGGACTAGATATTCAGCTGGGAAAAAAAGGATAAGTGAATGAAACATACATAACAAATTTAGTGTATACACTTACAGGCCATTCTCAAAGAAGCAATGGGTCTATATCCTGCTGCGCCACTCTTAATTCCGCATGAATCTGTAGTAAGCTGTGCCTAATTTTGAAAATCAAACCTTACTGGAGTGCTCAAACTAGAATCTGTTGATATGATAATTTAATAGAAGCGCGGGCCCCGCGATGTCACTTTCAACCAACATTGGAAAGAGATCTTGTTTATCTTTTGTTTGTATAATATCTACTGATTTCCAAAAGAGATGATAGCAAATGGCTCTAAAGTTCCTGGAATGTCAAATATCTTTACCCTATTTTATAATAGAAAAGATGCCTTTGGGGTCAAACTTGCCGGCCGAAAGCAATGCCATATTCATTTCATACGTTTGATCCTTGATCAACAAATTAAGCAAATCTTATCCGGTCGCACATCAAATCAATAAGTGCCAAAAAATAATAATATTAAATAAAACTAGCGGCTGGCCACCATATCAACAAAAGTTGAATGTTGGGGCGGGTTGATTCTTTGCAGTTGTAAAGACTTATTTTACCCCACTAAGTAGGGTACACTTTTATAGAGAGTAGATATGTCCCTTGCTTGAATATTGGTAGAGTTCGGGATATAGATTTTCAATAAATTTCTATTGCATACATCAGCTAGGGTAGATATGTCCCTCCGCGAACATTGACGTAGGTAGAGATCTGTATTGCATAATAATAAAATTTAGGATATATTTGGGATTGCATTAGCTTCCCAAAACAATCTATTTTAGGATAAATTTTGAAACAATCAGTTTTATAAATAATTTAGTTACATGTTTGGTAACCTTAGATTATAATATAATTACTTATCATATGATTTAGAATGCAGTTTTGGTAAATTAACAAAAAAAAATGTTGAAATAACCAAAATAGACATTATTTATATTTTGGTTATATAGAACCAGGATTGAGCTACAGTGCGACGGGTGCACCCTTCATTTTGTCATTTTTGGTTGCACCCCCTAATCTCTTCTGTATTTACAGTTTATTAAAATAATTTCTTTTTCCTCTTTATTCAACCCCTCACCTATGCATTCTTCTGGATTTTTTTCCATTTTCAATTAAAACTGTAATCAACCAATTGCGATCAATAAGAGAAACTTGACATTCTGATTGAAGCTACTTCCTTATTGCCTTAAGATTCATTTACTCTATATCACATAAGCAATAATGAATTAAACTTTTATATAAAAGAAAATCACATAGATATATTTTTGTACCCATAATCTATTCATCATGCAATGAAATTCAGGTGTAAGAAATTTAAAATTTTTCATGTTTTATTACGTGTCTTCTTCCCTTCTTCTCCTCCATGTGTCTCTCCATTTTCTCCTTAAATAATCTAACTCTAGGGCTTTCTAATGATTGGATAATAATAATAATAATAATAATATTTTTTTTTTCAGTAAAACTCCTTTTATTACGTTAATGAGTTTGTTTTCTTAGGTAAAAAGAATATTTTAGCAAATGATCAAAAGTAAGAGCTTCTTTAACAAAAATTCAAAGTTTGTCTTAGTTTTCATTGTCTTTGACGCATTTGGCATGTTTGATTTCTTGATTATAACTTGCAAAAGTGGGTAATATAACACAATGATAATGATTAGTGATTCGTGCTGAGAGAATTTGGGAAAAAAAGATATTGACACAAAATTTTGTAAACTTTAACTTTTCTAAATTTTCAGTAAATATCAGGGATTGCGTTGTTAATAAACAAACAACAAATCCCTGCCCTTAAACTCCTTTTGTGTCATATCCAATGATGGCAGCACAAAAAGACAAAAATAGGAGTATGGTGTACCCGTTCCACCATAGTTCAATAGAACCAAATAAAATTAATTTTAAAGCATATTAT
This sequence comes from Citrus sinensis, assembly GCF_022201045.2. Taxonomy (NCBI): domain Eukaryota; kingdom Viridiplantae; phylum Streptophyta; class Magnoliopsida; order Sapindales; family Rutaceae; genus Citrus; species Citrus sinensis. Next base: position 20,879,292 of record NC_068560.1, read on the forward strand.
TTAATAAACAAATAATTTTAATTTTTCTCAACTTTCCATTTATATTTTCTATTAATCATTAACAGTAAATGCCAATTCATTAATAAGAACTTTTAACTCTATGTTATCTTTCCCAAAAAAAAAAAAAATCATTAGTCAATATCAAATGCTAAGTAATAAGAAAAATACTTAATAACAAGAAATAAATGAATGGAGGTTGAAATTTCGTTCGTTGGAAATTGTACCGTTATAATCGACAATGATGGAAAATAGGGTTGGCAAAATCCGGATCCGGATCCGGATGTAAGTTTTTAAATCCGAAAATGCATCCGGATCTGAAAAAAAGATGCGTATCTGGATGCGGATAATATCCGCAACGGATACAAGTGGATATTTCAGATATCTGGATTCCTAAGAAATTAAAATTTAATAATTTAATAAATAATTTAAAATTTCAATAATTTACCTAATAATATCAAATAAAATCTAATCATAATTCAACAATTACTAATTCAACATGAAAAACATACAATAATCTCCTAAATCTACAAATAAAATAAATTTTTTATTTTTATTTCATTTTTAATATATATGTTTAATTTAATTTTAGTTTAAAATTAAGTTAAATAATTTACCTAATCATATCAAATAAAATTCAATCATAATCCAAAATTAATAATTCAACATGAATAAGATACAACAAAATCATAAATCCACAAATAAAATTTAATTTTTAATATATATTTTTAATTTAAATTTTAATTGAAAATAAAATTCAATAATTTACCTAATAATATCAAATAAAATTCAATCATGATCCAACAATTAATAAGTCAACATGAATAATATAGAACAACATCATAAATCGACAAATAAAATTTATTTTTTAATTTTTCATGTAAATTTTAATATATATATTTAATTTAAAAGAAAATTTATCTGGATCCAGATATCCGGGTGCACTAGCATCCGGATCCTAAATTTCCATATCCGGATCCCTATTTTTTAATATGCGGATCTAGATTTTTCTAGATCCGGGCTGGATCCGGATGTATTTGACATCCATAAACCTCGCTGATGACAAATTGTTAGCACTATATGCCCGCAGTTATTTTTTATTTTAAATTTAATTTATAAGATTTAAATATTAATTAATTTTTTTGTAAGGGTATTTTTGATAAACAAATGTTTGTGAAGATTGTACCTTAATAATTGATTTTGAAATAATCGGGTTTGGAAAAGCTACTCTAAGTTGCTTTTAGAAATCAATATAAGGTCAAGGAAAGTACAACTATTGAAATGCACTTTCTTCCTTCTCGGTTTTCTCAGAAAACTTAGAATAGAAGCCAAATAGAGTCGTCTATGACTCTTTCTTACTACCCACCAGTTGGGTCTCTTAAAACATTTTCTCATTCACCTTATCTTTTCTTTCTTTCTTTCTTTCTTCCTAGGGATGGCAAAATCTTTCACGGATTTGAGACCCCATGGAGTCCCAACTAAAATGGAGAAAATTTTAAATAATTTTTGGGGAATAGGGTGGGGAGTGAGGGAAAAACAATCCCCAAATTCTTAACGGGGTGGAGTTTGGTTTTGTACTCCCCACCCCACCCCAATCCCCATTATATATAAATATTAGGGATGGCAATGGGTTGGGGTGAGGGTGGGGAGGCCTACCTCATTTCCCTCCCCATTAAAAATTTTTGCCTCCATTCCCCACCCCATTCCCCAATAACTTTAGTGGGGTGAGGATGGGGAATTCCCATATGGGGAATGATTTTCCCATCTCCACCCAATTCCCCATTTACCTATTTTATAGTATGTATAGATACATAATTTCAGTAAATTAAAAATTAGAGAATTAAAATAAACTCATCACCATATTATAAAATATTTAAATTATTTTAAAAAAAATCTCTAAAAGTTTAAAACAATATCTTAAAATGATATCAAAACTAAAAAATATTTAAAGAGAGCAGCACCTTAAAAAAAAACATAACAATGTCTTAGAGTTGAAAAGATATTATATTGTAAGGTTTTCTTTTATTCATATCTTGTTTATATTACATAAAAATAAAAAATTATTAATTAACATTATAATTGATAAAATAAAAATTATTAAATAAGAATTAAAATCATATTTATATATAATGAGGATTGGGGTGGGGGTGGGGTGGGGAGTACAAAACCAAACCCCACCTGGTTAAGAATTTGGGAATTGGTTTTCCCCCACTCCCCACCCCATTCCCCAAAAATTATTCAAAATTTTTCCCATTTGGGGTGGGGCTCTATAGGGCCCCAAATCTGTGGAAGATTTTGTCATCCCTAATAAATATGTTTTTAATTCTTATTTAATAATTTTTATTTTATGAACTATAATGTTAATTAATAATTTTTTATTTTTATGTAATATAAACATGATATGAATAAAAGAAAACCTTACAATATAATCTTTTTTCAACTCTAAGACATTGTTATGTTTTTTTTTTAAGTGCTGCTCTCTTTAAATATTTTTCAGTTTTGATATCATTTTAAGATATTGTTTCAAACTTTTAGAGATTTTTTTAAAAATAATTTAAATATTTTATAATATGGTGATGATTTTATTTTAATTCTCTAATTTTTAATTTACTAAAATTATGTATCTATACCTACTATAAAATAGGTAAATGGAGAATGGGGTGGAGATGGAGAAATCATTCCCCACATGGGGATTCCCCATTCCCACCCCACTAAATTTATTGGGGAATGAGGTGGGAAATGGAGGCAAAAATTTTTAATGGGGCTAGGGAATGGGGTAGGCCTCCCCACTCTCACCCCACTCCATTGCCATCCCTAATAATCCCTGTTATTATCAATATTATTTTCAGTAGCTCAAAATCAGTCCAAAGTCAGAGAAGTAATTGGTGAAATAAAGTCAGCAGTAATTAATAAGAGTCCTACAACATAGCTATGGACACTGAAGAATTAATTTGGCGGTGCAAAGCAATTACTTTATCAAGGGAGGGAGAAGGCAGAGTATCCTTACAAAGTAGAATGAGAGCCAAAGGAGAAAAAATTGTGGCAGGGTGCTTACTGGGAAAAGTCATGACAAATAAAAGCGTGAATAAGGAAGGACTGAAAATAGCCCTACAACAAGCGTGGCAAAACATTAGAGAAGTGAAGATAGAGAGTTTGGGGATAATGTATTCATGTTTTAAGCTCCTCTTAAATGATTTTGGGATGAAAACCTGAAACTTTCTATTTTATCTCATTTCTTCTCTAACATTTTTCATTAATTAAACATATATACATTCATATTACATTACACTTAAATCTAAGAGCTAGGTCTTAGTAAGACTGCCTACTAATCAGTGGAGCTATACCTTGGTGTCAACCTTCTTTAACATTTTACAAAACTAGAGCTTAATTATTTTTAGGCAACTAATACTCTTTCCTTAAGAGATTTCTATCACAAAGTAAGCCATGTTCCAGCAACAATACGAATTAATAGACACTTTGTGAATATGAAAGACCAAACAAAACATTCACTCAAGAGAAAAAAAAATAAAAGAAGTAACACATCTTTAGAATCTGATACATAATACTTGAGTGGTGCGTTTGGCACACTAAATTGCATTACATTGTATTAGTTGTATTGCATTATGGAGTATTACAATATATTGTAATGCAATATAATAATTGGTGTACTATAAACTGTATTATATATAATATTATTTTGTAATATTATTTTATATTAATATTAAAATTAAATTAGAATTATTTAAATTTATTAATAATTATTGTTATATATTCAATTTTTGAAAGTAATTATTAAATAATTATTTTTATGCATTAATTTTTATAACATAAAAATAATTTAATTATACACTATTATCAACTAATATAATAATATAATATAATATTAAATTTTCAATTTAATTATAAACTAATTTTTATTTATTATTGTCGAATATAATTATTAATTTAATTTTTTTTAATTTACATTTTAGTAAATAATAGATGATTAAATAATTAAAGTACTTTTCACACATTTAAATTAAAATAATTAAAATGATTTTATGTACTAAAAGTAAAATAAAGTATTATCATTTATTTGTTAAATATTTTGGTTTATTGATATTTTATATTTTATATTATTATTTAAATTAAATTTTGTTTAATATAAATATAAAATTGGCATTTAATAAAATTTAAATTTATTATAAATTATTGAATAATAAAAGTAAAATAGTTAAATTTAAAATATGAATAGTATTGTAATACAATAGAGCCTAAACCCTACTCGCCCATTGGATTATTTTACACTCTTTTCATTGCATTACTCACCTTTTCAATATAGTGCAATGCAATAAAAAATTATAGCTTAACATGGATTTGTGTAAGAACAATATTTTAATCCAACATAATACAATGTAATACAAGCTACCAAATGCACCCCAAATTCAATAAGATAGTACAAAGCAAAGCAAAACAAGGGTAGTGAAAGAATTACTAATTTGAAAAAGAAATTAACTAACAAATGAGAGAAATGAGGAAAACTACTTAAGTGAAGGGAGGTTGTCAGTTTTCCCTACTGAAGTCAATGTATAATACTAACACTTTTATTATTTTTTATAATAGTCAATAACTTGCATTGCAAAGTAATCTAATTATAGTATTACTCTCATTTTGAAATACATTTTTATTCATATTTATTATAAATTAAATAAATATGTAAATTAAAATTAAAATAAAAAATTTTAAGTACTAAAAATAAGAAATATATGTATCAATATGAATTAAAAATTAATAATAAGATAATTTTTCTTGTAATTTTTGTTATTTTTAAATATTTTTCTTATAATAAATATACCTTTTTTATTTTCAAGATAAATTATCAAGCAAATGAACCATTTACCCTTATTTTCCTTTAAACTTTTTGGTGTTACAGGATTTTTGAATATTATGAAAACAAAAAGGAAAAGGTGAATGGTAAATACTGATTTCAACCGAGGGACAATTGCAATCGCACTTAAATAAATAATGAACTCTTATTTTTATTTATTTTTGGGTAATAAGGGAAGATAGCCAAAGACTGGTATTTTAGAAACTTAGAGATTTAACACAATTAAGATGATTAAGATGCCACTCTTACAAAGTAATTTTTTAAGAGCAATGTTAGACATCTGACTATTTAGGTTTCAATTTGAGTTCCAATTGATGTGGTATTCGTCTATTAGACGGTGATTAAGTAATTTTACAAGTTATGAAATTTATCATCTAATAAATAAGTGACATATGACATTGGGAATCAAATTGGAACGCAAATGGTAAGATCCTAACGTCATTGAATTTTTAATACCCTGCCCAAGTGCCCCTTTGTTAACCCATCTACAATCCTCATATGGTGTTCGTTCCAGTGCCTTCTCCTCCAACCATTTCACAAATTTCTTAATATCGTTCGCATTCCAAAGAACAACAGGACACATCGATGGATCTTTTTGTATTTTCCAATGCGCTACAGAATTGATGTATAAGATCTGCACGCGCATATATTAATCATTATATTACTATGCCGTTAAGTAGTATTGACCCACATTATACAAGTTCTTAAGAAATAAACATAGGCATAGTTTAATAGCATCCCACAAATTTCAACCCACACCAATATTATACAATAAGTTTTCTTACTAATCAGGATAACAGATTACATTAGAGAGACAAGGCTAGCTCATTCATTAGAACCTTCTTGCAAATGTAGCAAGCACCCACCTACATATTCTAGTTTCTCTTGCTTGTATCTCGTTAGCATAAGCCTACCAAAGCAAAAGGTTGCCCAAATAATTGCACACGCATTCCACCGCTGAAATTCCCATTATATACCCAAAATTTTGTGCACTAAGCTCCAACTCTCTTACATTAACAAATAAAGTTGACTTTACGGTATCAACCCTATCTACTAACCAATCACATAATTTCTCTTATTTTCTCTTATCATCAAACCACAATTCTGCTCAAAGAGTTTACCAAATCCTAAGGAGCGCACAACCGCTCTTTGTTCCACTATCAGGTTGGCTGCCATTTTTGTAAATTGTTTTGGTACATACCTCAATATAAACTTTAGCTTCTTGCAACAAGGTTCTGTTTCGTATTGACATTGGATAATTGTAACTTGTTAAGGAAGTCCAGTGTGCTAAGCTCACAGAGAGTAGGAGTAAGAAGGAGAAGAAGCTTCAGTCTCAGTTAGTCAAACGATTCAACAATGCCAGCTCATCAGAGTTAGTTAAGCAAGTTGCCAGATCAGCACAAGATTGTTATTAGTCATTTCGTATGTGTGTGTAACTGAATGTAATTAGCTTAAGCTGCAATCTTGTGCGTGTATATAAGATGAGTTGATTCAATTGTAAATACTTAAGAAAAATCAATAAGAAAGAAAGTTATCTTTTCTCTTAAAATCATTTTCCTCAGAAACAAACAACTTCATTTTCTCTTTCATGGTATCAGAGCCATCCATGACTAGTTCCAGTACAATAAATCAAAATCGTTCAAATATTAATCAAATGCATTCCACACAAACTTCATTCACTTTTGCTACAACAGTAAAACTCGATCGATCAAACTTCCTTCTCTGGCGCAAACAAGTGATCACTTCAATCAGAGGGAACCGACTTGAAGGATTAATCTTAGAGAAGTAAAATATTCCAGAACAATATATTTCTCAGTCACAAGCTAATGGATCTATAGAAAGGATTGAAAATCCAGCTTATGTCAACTGGAGAGCTCAAGATCAAACTCTACTTAGCTGGCTTCTTTCAACAATTAGTGAAGGTATCTTAAGCTCAGTTCTTAACTATGACACTTCTTTTGATATATAAAGATCTATTGAAAAGTAATTTGGAGTACAATCTGAAGCAAAAATAATGCAACTTCGATATGAATTAGATACTTTGAGAAAATAGTCAATCTCTATTGAAGAATATTTTTCGAAAATGATAATGCTATCTAAGAAACTTACATGTGCTGGTGATAACATAAGTGAAAAGGATTTGCTGATAAGAACACTAAATGGACTTGGATCTGGCTATCTGGATCTGGCTTCAATAATTACAGCTAATAAGATGAGTTATGATGATGCATATGCACTTTTACTGACACATGAAGCTAGGTTGGAACAAAATTAGAACCCTCAGGCCATGTTTAATGCAAATTATAGTATGATGAATACAAACTATTCACATATGAGGGGTGCTCCTAGGAGAAATGGTTATGGTAATGCTAGTAATGCTACTTATGGACAATCTGGAGGCAGAGGTCAGAATTTTGGTCGAGGCATGTTTTTTGCTTCTTATCCTAGAGGTTTTCCAACTGGTAATAGTACTACTAGTGGTTTTGGCAGAGGAAATGTTGCAGGCTTTGGAAGCAATCAGTTCATGCAATCTCATGGGCCACCACAAATGAGACATATGTTCTCTCTTGCTAACAATTCAAGCATTTCTGTTGTTGGTGGTGAATCAAATGAGCCAGTACCTATATGTCAAATATGTCACAAGTAAGGACATATTGATGATGCCTATTGGTATAGGTATGGTGATGCCTATTTTTCTTCACTTAAACAATTTGGCAGAGGAAAAATGATGGGATCAAAGGCTGTATATATGGCTAATTTTGAGCCATTTTCTTATCAACCATCACCATTTGAAGATCCTTATGAAGTCTCAGATCCTAGCTATCAATCAATGAACTACTCTCATGTTTCTTCTTATCCATTAGAAGCATTTACCCTGCCTGAAGCCTATGTTGCAAATGTTGAAGGTTCAACTGATGAAGGGTGGTATCTTGACAATGGAGTTACACATCATATTACTAACAACATGGCAAATATACATGTGAGAGAAGAATTCAAACACTCAGACCAGCTGACCATTGGCAATGGACAAGTTTTGGTCATTACTCATATTAGTGATGCATGCTTTAACCATAAAGTTTTAATTCTGCCTACAAACACACACCTATAGCACTTAAGGATATCTTGTTAGTTCCTTCAATTACTAAGAACTTAATAAGTATATCCAAATTGACAACTGATAATAATCTTTCCATTGAATTTGTTGGCAATGTGTGTTATGTAAAGGATTCACTGAAGGGACAAGTACTTCTGCAAGGTCTTGCTGAGAAAGAATTGTATAAGTGATAACTCTATGAAATGAGAGTTATCATGGCACTTTTAGGCTTAAATCAATACTACTTGGAGAGTAAATTATGTGTTTCTATTGCATTTTTGTTACATTTTGTATAAATAATCATTTTAGTCAGTCTTAATAAGTTTTGCTCGATTTAAAGTAATTTGTGATCAAATTGTGTGCATAATTGTAGGTTTCCAGAAGCTTATAATTCATGGAAGGAATGCTATGCAATAGGCTTGCAAAAATAAGGAAAGAGCATGGCTATAAAAGAGTTGAAACAAATCTGGAACAGTGCAGTTGCTGTAGATATTGCTGTAGCAACCATTGCTGTAGCCGTTGCTGTAGCAATCCTGGAACAACGACAGAGAAAATTATGTACGGGATAACTGCAGAATTGCGATCTGCAGTTTCCTAATTTGATTTATGCGCGCCCTAAGGTTCCGTTTACCCTAATTTTCAACTATAAAAGAAGCACACATCATAAGGAAAAGGGAGGGCCGTCACCCAAGGAGAAAAACACAAAGAAACAAAAGAAAAACAAGATTCAAGAGAGAGATTGAAGGTTACACAAGAGGAAAAATTGCAGAAATCAATTGGGAGCTCAATCCTTCTTATTCTTCTCTTGTTTTCTCGTTTTCTATTTATTTATAGGGATGTGTTTCATGACTGAAACTTTGTTCTTTATTTTTCTTTTACAAACCATGAACTAAATTTATTTGTGGTTGAGTGATAAACAATCTTGATGGTTTATTGACTAGAAATATGTGTTGCTGCATGTTTGCTGTAGCAGTTTGTTTTGATAGTATTTTTTTTTATTCATTATTTCGGTTGATCACCCATTTAATAATACAAGTTAGGAGAGAGCTGCAAAAGGGCCTATCTTAGTGGAACATATCAGAACAATAATTGATCTTAAATTGAGCTTCCTAGATTGAGTTTTACTTGAGTCTCAAAAGGGCCATGCTTGATTTAAGATTAGTGATGAACTAGACATAAAGATTCACCTTGTAGGGTAAATAGAACCTAAGCGTGTAATGTTATATCTTATGTTGGCATAGCAACTGATCACTATTAGGTTGCATATAGATATAAGATATTCAACATGCGACGACTGAGGATACATAAGGATTCTGCCTAGTACTGTAGCAAATACTGCAGCAACCGAGCCAACCCTTAGAAAATAGTCAAGACCATTAGGAGAGTTTATTCACTCAACTACTATATATTCCCATTAGTTTTATCCTTGCAATTGACGTGATAATTTACTTTGTTCCATTTTATTTATTGTGTTTTTATTTTAATTAGTAAATTAGTTTCATCAATTGTTTATCTTAATTTAGACATAAAATCTACACTGTTAAGATTGCTGTAGCAAGTCTAATAACATCAATCCATGTGGAGACGATCTTGAATACTCATCACTTTATTACTTGTTGTGTACACTTGCACATTGACACCAATAGCATTAGTACTTATACAACCAACAATAAGTTGTTGTTAAAGTCATCACAGTCATCTCCTTCTTCCTTCTTGTGTCAAATTTCTTCAAATCAGCCTCTGTCAATGTTATCAACATGTCATGTTTCTTTTCATGTTGCAAATAATGTTCAGAATAATCACTCAAGTTCTAAAGCTTGTTTTCAAACTGTTGTTTCCTCTTGTAATGCATTGGTAAATAAATTTGATCTGTTTCATAGGAGATTTGGTAATCTTCATCATAATATCTTAATACATTTGCTTACGAATGATCAAACTATTAATCTTTCAACTTCTCTTATTAACCAAGCTGCACAACAAATATGTGAGGCATGTCAAATGCGAAAAATCCACAGATTGCACTTCCCTGTCATATAAACCAAAACTTCTCAAGTGCTTGAACTAATTCACACTGATTTATGGGGTCCTTCACTTATCCTTTCCAAAGCTAGTTATGTCTATTATATCAACTTTGTTAATGACTTCAGTAGATACACCTGGATTTATCCATTAAAATTAAAATTAGAAGCCTTACAAGTTTTTAAATTGTTCAGATTGCAAGCTGAAAAACAATTTCAATGTCCTATTAAAATGCTGCAATCTAACTAGGGGGAGAGTATAGAGTATTTACTGATTTTCTGAACCAAAATGGAATCATATTCAGACACTCATATCCCTACACACATCACCAAAATGGAGTGGTTGAGAGGAAACATAGGCATGTTGTTGAGTTAGGACTCACACTTTTAGCTCAAGCTAAATTACCCTTAAACTTTTGGTGGGAAGCTTTTCAAACAGCAGTTTACCATATTAACCAGTTGCCTTCTGCAAATCTGAAGTTCCTTACCTTATATGAAAAGTTGTTCAAACATAAACCAGATTACAAAATGCTTAAATGTTTTAGTTGTGCATGTTATCCATATTTGAGAAATTATAACAAGCATAAGTTTGGTTATCATTCTAACAAATATATCTTCATTGGTTACAACCCTTCTCATAAAGGATATAAGTGTTTGCATCCATCTGGTCAGGTTTATATAGCAAGACATGTTATCTTTGATGAGTCATCTTTTCATTATTCCTCATATTCTGCTTTTGCTTTTAATAAATCAAATTCATGTCAAAACTTGTCTTTCACTCCTCAGCAAGTGTATCATTTATCCACTTTGCCATTATTCTCAGCTTCAGATGATAACAGCACTCATAATCCTAACTCTGCAAGTTCCACCAGCAGCAGTTCTCATCATTCATTTCCTCATAATCATAACAACAACTCTCATTCATTGTCACAAACAACTGAACCATATACAGAGCCTCATACTTCTCTACCTATTCAGCCAATCACCACCAACAGACCTCCCATTTTTCAAACATCACTAGAAACTGATCAATACACATCAGCTCCAGAAAACACACAACACTCTAATACTCCTGTAAACACACATCCTATGACCACTAGGAGTAAGGTTGGCATTTTCAAACCTAAACTCAACAATGTAGCTCTTGTTCATAAAGAGCCAGAATCTATAGAAGAAGCTATACAGAATCCTAGATGGTTTGAAGCCATGAAGGGAGAATATAGTGCTCTGCTCAAGAACAATACATGGTCTTTAGTTCCAAGATCAGATGGTCAGAAGATTGTTGGCAACAAGTGGGTGTATCGAGTTAAGCATAACTCATATAGAAGTCTGGCCAAGTACAAGGCTAGATTAGTTGCTAGGGGGTTTCAACAGATTGCAGGGGTAAATTACTTTGAAACTTTCAGTCTAGTGGTAAAATCATCTACTATCAGAGTAGTGATCAGTTTGGCTGTTATAAATTAGTGAAAAATCAGGCAAGTAGATGTTAATAATGCATTTATTAATGAAAAGTTAACAGAAGAAGTCTTTATGGATCAGCCAGCAGGTTTTGTTGACAGTCAAAGACCAAACTTTGTGTGTAAACCCCACAAGTCACTTTATGGTCTCAAGCAAGCTCCACGATCTTGGTATGAAAAGTTAAAAGGTTGCTTGTTACAGTAGGATTTTGAAAATTCAAGAGCTGACACATCTCTGTTTATCAAGAAAACCAGCTCTTACATGATATTGGTACTGATTTATGTTGATGATATCTTAATCACATGACCAAATAATGCAGAACTAGAATCTTTCATTACCAAGTTTAATGAAGTTTTTGCATTAAAGGATTTGGGTACTCTCTCTTATTTTCTAGGCATAGAAGTCTTATATGGTGCAAATTGCATTTATTTGTCTCAAAGGAAATACATAAGAGATCTGTTGTCTAAGGTTCAGTTGCTTAAATGTAAAGATATTGACACACCTATGAGTACTAGAATTAAGCTGCAAAAAGAAGCTCAAGGACATCTAGGCCAATATATTGCTAATACTACACATTACAGGAGTGTTATAGGAGGGATGCAGTATCTGGTTCTAACAAGGCCAGAGATTACTTTTGCTGTAAACAAGTTAAGTCAGTATGTTTCAAGTCCTACAATGCAACATCTTATAGCATGCAAGAGAGTGCTTAAATACTTAAAGTCTACTCAAGATTATAGACTTAAGTTTGCTCAAAATGGAGAAATGAAGATTACTGGATTCACTGATGCAGACTTGGCTTGTGATTTGGACGATCGAAAACCTGTTGGAGCTTATTGCATCTATTTAGGTAATAATTTGGTTTCATGGTCATCCAAGAAGCAATCAGTTATTGCTAGATCTAGTGTTGAAGGTGAATACAGGGCCTTAGCTTCAGCTAGTGCAGAGATCAGCTGGTTACAATCTTTGTTTTTTTAAATTGGTTTGTGTTGTGCAGAGATACCTGCTATCTGGTGTGACAACACCAGTGCCACTGAGCTAGCTCATAACCTTGTTTGCCATTCTAGAACTAAACACATTGAGCTTGACTGACACTTTATCAGAAACAAAGTGATTGCACGGGAGTTAAAAATTCAGTACATTCCCAATGAAGAACAGATTGCCGATATTATGACAAAACCCCTCTCTTTTATTCATGTTAACCATCTGAGATCAAAACTCAATGTGCAGCCTTGCCCTTTGAGTTTGAGGGGGGCTGTTAAGGAAGTCCAGTGTGCTGAGCTCACAGAGAGTAGGAGTAAGAAGGAGAAAAAGCTTCAGTCTCAGTTAGTCAAACGATTCAGCAATGCCAACTCATCAGAGTTAGTTAAGCAAGTTGCCAGATCAGCACAAGATTGTTATTAGTCATTTCGTATGTGTGTGTAATTGAATGTAATTAGCTTAAGCTGCAATCTTGTGCTTGTATATAAGATGAGTTTATTCAATTGTAAATACTTAAGAAAAATCAATAAGAAAGAAAGTTATCTTTTCTCTTAAAATCATTTTCCTCATAAACAAACAACTTCATTTTCTCTTTCATAAAAGTTATAAACACTAAAGTATTCGATAAACATTTACTGCCTACGGAAGTTAAGTTGATTGGTCCCACATATATATAATAAAAAACCTATAATGTCTTTCTTATTTTTATCAAAATTATTATTTAAAAGCCATATTTACTACACACTATCAATTTATGTTTCATAATTACGACTTTTTTTGTCACAACAGTCGTGACTTAAAAGTTACAGTATCTCAATACTAAATAGAACTTGACAAGCGTTGCTCATTGACTTTTGCTTTCTGATGTGTTTGCACTTCTTCTCTGTCTGCAGATTTTTAAACTCGGGTCCAATTTCCTTCAAATAAAAATTTAAATAAAAATAATAGCTATGGTTTTTTATGTAAATAAAAAAATTAATATTTTCTTATATTTTTTTGTTATTTTAAACAATTTTTCTTGTAATAAATTATATTTTATATTCTTAAGATAGAATATCAAGCAAATGATCTATTTATCTCTCTCTCTTTTTAATTTTTTTTTGTGACAAAAAGATTTTTGATATTATGAAAAAAATAAAGAGTAAATAATATATATTAATTTTAGTGAGGAAAAAACTAGCAAGTTCATTATTTCATATAGTAGTTGTGGGGGAAAAAATTACAACATTATTTGTAATTTAGCATATTGGCCGGAGTTAGGACAAAAGTTTTATTGTTTTAGTAAATTTATTAATTTATCCAACGTTGGTTCACTGTTATATAGATTGTATATTTAGAAGTCATTTTTGGGTCTTTTGGGGGGAAAAAACAAAAGTTGTTGGGGATAAATAAAAAAAGCTGCTCAAATTGGCAAACAATATAGGCTGCAGCAATCTAATTAGTTGTATTATAGCAAACAAAATCAAAACCACACAATTCTAAGAATACCATGTTTAGTTGATTTGTGTAAGCATAGACAATGAGAAGAAAAACAAAAAGAGGCCCTTTATCTCTTTCAATTAGATTTAATTATGGCATCGATAGTCAGTGCAAGCTTTGAAAGCTAGATTAATGTGATCCAGATGCATCCATGATATAAAAAATATTGCAAAAGGTGGCACAAAACATTGTACACTAGGCTAAGGTTTCTCATACACACTCAAACCCTACCTCGACCTTCTAGTACTTCTAGTCTTTTAGACCTCATTCCGCGAATGAAAACTGCGAAGTACTTTGCATCACATTGTCCTTTAACATGTTGCCATCGACAGTCACTAACTGAATTGCTAGGTTTTTCCTAGCTTCATCCGAATCATGCTGTAAATTTATAAAATTAATTCTTTCCTTTGTAAGCAAAATATTATACAATAACCTCCTTTGCAATAATTAATACAACTGACTTAACGACATCGTTTGGCCACTCACCTTGAAGTCTAGCTCTCGTACATTGCCGTGGCACTCCATAAACCGAATGACATGAAGGCCACAATCATATCCATTTGGTTGTCTCGAAAGCCCTGTAGTACCTTGCATCACACGAAAACTCTCAAAATCGAGACCTCCGAAACCGGAAACAGGTCTGATATCAACCATCAAAAGCTCATCAAGCGCCCTCAACTGCAACATCATAATTTCATGCAAAACACTATCAGTTAAGAAACCTCTTGAATTTTAACAATTTATACATTACATATCTAGGATCAATTTTACTCACGATTTTTTTTGCATCTCCTACCAAATCGCTTTTTCTCATGTCACTTGACAGCGGATCCCATATCAAAACAGAATTGCCTGGTATATCCAAAACGACAACATACCAATGCGATGCCCCATGATTTATTGGAACCAAAATCTGCACATAAAAATCAATCAACACTCATATTTTCGTCGACATAAAATTATTTTAACTTGCTTGTCATAAGATGTTGCACTTATCACAACATATACCTTCTCACAAAATGCCAGGTTATGCTTAAACAAGTCCCTCATTCGGTTTAGGCTCTCGATATCACATTTTTCATGCAGGACCTTTTGCTAAGTCCAATGCACAAATAAGGTCAGATGAAATGAGCCAACAATGAATTATAACACAGTATTTCCAAATCAAATCAAAACGACTACTGCATACAGCAAAATAGGTTGGAAGGAACCAGTTGTGCTTTATTTTATTCCCTTTGCTCATTTCATTGTTCGACAGAGTCTCAGCCACCACCGAAATTATCTGCAAATGCAGCCATGAATTTCAGCACAATGAGAGCACTAGCTGATTCAAATAACATATCATGGACCCTTGGACACCATGCACAAAAATTAATATAATTGATACGCTCACTCACCGCGCCATGTATCCATCTTTTTGATAGAGCGACAACATTTCTATCCTTCTCAACCAATTCATTTTTGTTTGCACGATAATCTCCCTATACATAACAAGTTATAAACAACACGTTAAACAAATAAAAACACCCACCACAGATTAACAAACCAAAATAAATTATCAACAAAAGCATCCAAGTCACTCATACTTTATTTTTTTTGGTTTTTTTTTTCATTTTCCTTACCCTTGGTCCAGATCTTCATTCATCATGTATTCAATCAACTTCATCTCGTCATCAGACACAGGTTGCGTCAGCACAAATGGCCCAACCCTGAAACTGGTAAAATGAGTACATAGCCTTGTCTCCTCTATTGGTGGACTGTTGGCCAAGCCCACCAGCATCTCCTCAGCCTCCTTCATTGGAGTCTTGCCTGTTGACAACACGCTCATTTTCTTACACATCCTTGAATCCTGCTGCATCGTTCAATAAGACAATACATCCATCAATACATTGTCACTACGAGTACACACTTTCATAAAATATTTTAATGACACTTCATCACCGTGATGTGTTCAAGAATCTCAGCAGTAACTTGATTGATATGATGGATCCGGGAATACAACCAAACGACATCTGCATTCCATGCTCTGCCCTCTTCGCCGCTCTGTTTCTCTTTAGCCTCTCTAGTTACAACTTTACTACTTTCCCCGCTTTCTCTCCCACCTCCTTTTATTTTCTCTGTCAATGCAACCTGCATTTACCGTATTCGGTATTCCTATGGATTATCAGCCATAACAAACAAACAAAAAATTGCCAAAACAACAACTACAACAAGAACAACAATTTTCCATAAAGATATTATCACTCTACAGGACGCTCAATACATAAACAAAAAATATTTCACTCTAAATTTCATTAAAATGTATTCATTAAATACATGGTGTTAATTCCATACGTCACTTTAATCCACCTAATGAGATGTCTAGGTTTTTTTCTAATGATGCTAATAGATTTTCCCATTATTGCTTCTCTTAAAATTGTTCTTTCTACCTTTTTACTTTTAAATATTTTGCTATCTATCTTTTCTGGGAGAGGGCTCACTATGTCCCATTGAGCACGAGTATATTATTATTTATTTTCAATAAATTTAATTATCTCATCTATGTCCCTTGAGTACGCGTATATATATTGTTATTTATCTTCAATCAAGTTGTCTCACTAGTTGAGGCTTGAAAAAAATAATAAAATAAAATAAGTTCCATACGTGGCTTACATGGCACTTTCGGTGGTTTATACATAAAAAATTATTAAATTATAAATTTCGTCGAAATATATTCAATCAATACTTGTTGGTTTAAATTCCATACATGGCTTACGCCTTACATGTTACTTTCAGTGGTTTATCTAGTTAATACTCGTCATAATTTAAGAACATTCTAAATGTATGATGTTATTAATTTTTTCTTCTTCCGAATTTACATTGAACATTTAGCAGTGTACTGTGTACAAATATTCTACTAGGATAATTCTATTTTTGGTCCAGGATAGTGCTCTCAGTCTAAGTTTTGATAAAGACCTTTAATGGTAGTCTAATATTTCTTTAGAGGGGAGCTTTGAATAATTTTCACAATTAATTTACTTATAAGAATGTCGTGAGTCATAATACTCAAACATCATAAAAAAAATTTCCCTAAAAAGCATTTCAAGCCCTCTTGAATTATTTTAGGATGAAAACGAGTGTGATATATGTGAAAAGAGATAAGCTGGCACCGCCCTTCTAGATGGGGTGCCAGCCATTGTCAACATTCAAAGATTTGAATGTTGACATTCAAATCTTTGAATGAAGAAAAGAAGCAAACAACACAAGATTTACTTTGACAAATTACTTGGAGAGAACCTGAGAGGAAGCTCAATTTCCTAACAGTGGTATCAGAGCCATTGATTGAAGTTTTGGTGTCGGGGTACCGTATACGTGAACAGTATCGTTTACGTGAATAGTGCCTCGACACCAAAACTTCAATCAATGGCTCTAATACCACTGTTAGGAAATTGAACTTCCTTCCAGGATCTCTCCAAGCAATTTGTCAAGTAACAAATTAATAAGAAAAATTAAATGGAGAATATATCAATCACACAATACAAGATATATGTGGAAAACTCCAAATCTGGAGAAAAAACCACGGTCGTTGTCAAAAAGACAACTAGAGAAAAAATATTCACTATGTGAAAAATTATTACAACCACACTCTCAGAAATAATTTTCTCTCACCCATAAGAACTTTATAATTTTAATTCCTTAAAATTACTCAAGCTCTAAACTTTTGTTTCTTCACAAAACTAGATGCGCAAACCAAATGAGCAGCACCCTTTTTTATAGCCAAAATTGGCTATTAAAATACTATTATATTTTCCACCGCCATTATCTTCTTCAACTATTCCTTTTTCTTCTTCCTTGTCAAAGTTGTTTGCTTCTTTTCTTCATTCAAAGATTTGAATGTCAACATTCAAATCTTTGAATGTTGACAATGGCTGGCACCCCATCTAGAAGGGCGGTGCCAGCTTACCTCTTTTCACATTCTCCCACTTGGAGATTTGATTGAGAACCAATCAATCTCCACACCAAGCTTACTATTTTCACCTTAGTCATAATCCTCACCATAGAGAATTATCATACTCCACCATAAAGAGTATACCACTTAGAATTAATTACCAATTCTAAGAATTTTACATCGACACATGTCGAAATATCATGCTGAAATTTATGGTGCAACTTCCATGTTAGCCTTCCTGGAAGTTTGTCAGTCATCGACATAAATTCCACCAC
Source organism: Citrus sinensis (assembly GCF_022201045.2). Lineage (NCBI taxonomy): Eukaryota > Viridiplantae > Streptophyta > Magnoliopsida > Sapindales > Rutaceae > Citrus > Citrus sinensis. The sequence goes on from NC_068560.1 coordinate 20,897,386, forward strand.
ACACCCTGCATCAATGCCAACCATGCCTTGTGTACAAATCTTGTAGACCCACTAGTAGTACCATATCCCCTTTCATGGTACTTGCGGTATACCATGAGGATGTCATCATCATCCATTTTACAAGGGACCATCGTCTCCCACGATAATAAGAGACTTACCACTAGCAATACTATCAGTATCTGATATGGAGCCACTTGCCGATCCTGCTCCATTTCTACCATGACAATTTCTTTTTAAGTGCCCCGATTGTCCACACCCCCAGCAGACTCCTTTCTTCTTAGATTTATCTTTCTTCCAATTCCTTACAACTGCCAAAGCCAAGACATCTATAGTTTCAGTACTTTCACCACTCAGTCTTCTTTCTTCTGAGAGTAAAGTACTAGTAACTTCTTCAAGATCTACTGTCTCCTTCCCATACATCAAAGTAGGTAACAGGTGTTTGTAGGAAGTTGGAAGTGACCGTAGTAATCTAAGCGGCTTGTCCTCATCTTTAATTTTAACTCCAATGGCATCTAGTTCTGACACAATACCATTGAGAACACTGAGGTGATCAGAAATTTTTATACCTTCAGTCATTCGTAGTGTGTGAAATCGCTCCTTCAGGTACAATCGATTTAAGATGCTCTTTGTCTGATACAACTTTTCTAGCTTCTCCCAAAGTTCTTTCGCTGTAGGAATTTTTCCTACATTTGCAAGAACATGCTTTGCTAGACACAGTCGTATGACACTTGCAGCTCTATCATCTAATTCTTCTCAATCTTCGTCACTTATACTAGCTTTTCTAGAGCCACTACTGGAAGCAGGGGATGGCTTCCCCTTCAATGCCTTGTGTAACCCAGATTGAATCAACACATCTTTGACTTGAACTTGCCACAAGCCAAAGTTAATTCTCCCATCGAATTTTTCTATTTCAAATTTCACCGGACTTGAAAATTTCAATCCTGACATATTTGCTTTGCAGATCAGCTTTTACTCTTCACCACGGAATGTTTGGATTGGCTCCCACTGCTTCACATGAATAGTACAATATACGTGAACAGTACTGATAACTCTATGAAATGAGAGTTATTATGGCAATTCTAGACTTAAATCAAGATCACTTAGAGAGTAAATGATGTGTTTTTATTGTATTTTTGTTACATTTTGCATAAACATTCATTTTAGTTTAGTCTTAATAAGTTTTGCTCGATTTAAAGTAATTCATGCTCAAATTGTGTGCATAATTGTAGGTTTCCAGAAGCTTATAATTCATGGAAGGAATGCTGATGCAATAGGCTGGCAAAAAGGAGGAAAAACATGGCTATAAAAGAATTGAAACAAATCTGGAACAGTGCAGTTGCTGTAGACCCCATTGCTGTAGCCGTTGCTGTAGCAACCATTGCTGTAGCCGTTGCTGTAGCAATCCTGGAACAACGACAAAGAAAATTTCGTGCGGGATACTTACAAAATTACGATCTGCAGTTTCTTAATCTGACTTATGCGCGCCCTAGGTTTCCATTTACCCTAATTTTCAACTATAAAAGAAGCACACATCATAAAGATTAAAGGGAGCCGTCACCCAAGGAGAAAAACACAAAGAAACAAAAGAAAAACAGGCTACACAAGAGGAAAAATTACAGAAATCAATTGGGAGCTCAATTATTCTTATTCTTCTCTTGTTTTCTCGTTTTCTATTTATTTATGGAGATGTGTTTCATGGCTGAAACTTTGTTCTTTATTTTTCTTTTACAAACCATGAACTAAATTTATTTGTAGTTGAGTGATAAACAATCTTGATAGTTTATTGACTAGAAATATGTATTGTTGCATGTTTGCTGTAGTAGTTTATTTTGATAGTATTTATTTTATTCGTTATTTCAGTTGATCGCCCATTTAATGATACTAGCTAATGAAGAGCCGCAAATGGGTCTATCTTAGTGGAACATATCATAACAATACTTGATCTTAAATTGAGTTTCCCAGATTGAGTTTTACTTGAGTCCTAAAAGGGCCATACTTGATTTAAGATTAGTGATGAACTAGACATAAGGATTCACCTTGTAGGGTAAATAGAACCTAAGCGTTTAATGATATATCTTATGTTGGCATAACAACTGATCACTGTTAGGTTACATATAGATATAAGATATCCAATATGCGACGGCTGAGGATAAATAAGGATTCTGCCCAGTGCTGTAGCAAATACTACAGCAACCGAACCAACTATTAGAAAATAGTTAAGACCATTAAGAGAGTTTATTCACTTAACTACTCTATATTCTCATTGTTTTTATCTTGAGTTTGACGTGACAATCTACTTTGTTGCATTTTATTTATTGTGTTTTTATTTTAATTAGTAAATTAGTTTCATCAATTGTTTATCTTAATTTAGACACAAAATCTACACTGTTAAGATTGTTGTAGCAAGTCTAATAACATCAATCCCTATGGAGACGATCTTGAATACTCATCACTTTATAATTTGTTGTGTACACTTGCACATTGACACCAATAGCATTAGTATTTATACACCAATAAGTACCGTATATGTGAATAGTATCGTTTACGTGAACAATGCCTCGACACCAAAACTTCAATCAATGGCTCTGATACCACTGTTAGGAAATTGAGCTTCTTCCCAGTATCTCTCCAAGCAATTTGTCAAGTAACAAATTAATAAGAAAAATTAAATGGAGAATATACCAATCACACAACATAAGATTTACTTTGACAGGTTGCTTGGAGAGATCTTGGGAAGAAGCTCAATTTCCTAACAATATATATCCTGAAAGTCTGAAACCTACTACTCATCTTCTCTACATGTTACAAAGCTAGATTTTTATTATTATTGCACAACTAATACTCCTTCCTTAAAGAATTTGTCTCAAAGTAAGGCATGTTTTGCAGTTTGATTCGAGGTTTTTACTGGCATTTCGAGGAACCAACACCTCCCAAATACAACTTACCTAACTTTTAAAATAGTTATGTAGAAACTTATTGCTGATAGTGCTTGTTTAAATAGTAACTAGTTACAACTGAAGAATAAGAGTAAAATACGGGATAAGGTATAAATATAATAGCGAAAAGGATAAATAGTTAAATACAAATGAAAATAAACTATCTAGAAATTATTGTGAATGATCGCATCATTCTCTCTCTTAAGGATATCATTGTCTTAAAAATACCTTGTCCTCAAGGTAGACCATTTTGAAACTAAAGTATTCTCGTCGTTGAGTACTGTATTTTTCATAACTAATTTAAGTGCTTGATGGATGCATGACTTCTTTTATCCCACATACTCTTGATATTTCATCTATCTTGCATAAAAAATTCCTTTTGGAAAATTCCTTTTATTTAGGAATCATAAATTCAGCCATTTTATGTATGTGACTTCATCGCTGGGATTGTTCCCTGATCTGTTGTCCAACTCTAGCTAGTACCAAATGTTATACGACTCAACTTATTTTTAACAAGAAGTAAAGCAAAATAAAAATGATTATATGATAAACAAGTTGGTTTTAAAGAATAATTTTAGCATTTCAAGGACCAACTCCCAAACAAAACCCATCAATTTGCTAAAATAATTTTGAAGACTTTAATTATTGATTATAGTGCTAGTTTAGATACTAGCTAGCTTACACTTAAAGGTTAATTATTAGATCAAAGAAAACGAAAAACTCAAAAAGATAAATTTCATATTATCCTCTTATGAATTGACTATTTTAAATCATCCCCTTACTTTTGAAAATATCAAGTTATACCCATTTTGGTTCAAAAGATAGGGGAAAAATGGTGGTGTGTTGATGAATTTTTTTTGTCCTTTTTTGTATTCTTGATAAAAATGGGGGGTAAATTAAAATTTTAAAAAAATAAGAGAATAATTTGAAGATAGTCAATTCATGAAAGGTAATTCGAAATTAACCAAAATAAATACAAAATGAAATAAAACATATAGTAATCATTGTGAATGATCGTAGCAAGTAACAAGTCTTAGAATTAAGTCATGTTTTCCATAGATGACGTTAAAATTTAGTTGTAATTCCTCAAAATCAATACACTAGTTTGCCCATTTTTCTCAAGACATTTTACAGATAAGGAAAATGTAATTCTCAGATTATGCAATAATGTATTAGAAAGCTAAAAGCAAAACGTACACAAATTAAGCAAAGGCTTTATAAAAGAAATTAACAAATGGGAGATGAGAGAAATTATTTTAACCTAAATGATAAACTCTGTTTTATTTTTATTTTTTACAAAAACTCTTATTTTTAAGAGAGAGAAAAAGCGTAAAGAAAGCCAAAAGCTAGTGTTTTTAAATTTTAGAAACTCAAGAGATTTTTAGGACAATCAAATGATTAGGAAAAAAAAGAAAGAAAGAAAAAGAAAAGTCTGGTCGCTTTTACGCCAAGAGAGGCTCCTCCTTGTTTTGCACTAATCACCTCAACTATTTTAAGCCACTACCATATATATACCAACCTAAATTAAGCCATAGCATTCACATACCTTGTCCGTCCCAATGCCTCCTTACTTCTCCAACCACTTCATAAATCTTTGGATCTCCTTTGCATTCCATAAAGCAACAGGACACATCGATGAGTCTCTTTGTACTTTCCAATACGCTACAGAATTTATGTACAAGATCTGCGCGAATATGCATCAATCGTTACGCTATGCCATTGGATATAATTGAGCCACCTCATACAAGTTCTTAAGAAATTAAATAAATACATCAAAATTCAATAGCAAAGCAAAAGGGCTGACTCATTCATTCGACCTTACCTGCAGATACAGTAAACATCCTCCTATATGTGCAAGTTTCTCTTGCTTGTATCTCATTATTCCTTGCATAAGCCTACCAAAGCAGAAGGTTGCCCAATTCCTGTACCTGATTGTGTTAACATCCTTGATCGACAATAGGAAGGACGAGCATATATTCACTCCACCAGTCGGACAGAGCATTGAATGAAGTGTAAATAGTGTGAATATGACTTTGAATTCATCATCTGCTTGCTTTGACTCGCCTAACATTTCAGCCAATTTCTTAATGTTTATACCATTAGATGTTGCATCAAACCTATCTAAATATCCGGAAACTTCTTTCTTGTCCCCATTTAATTCCACATGCATTCCTCGGTCTGAGATCCCCATTACATACCCAAAACTCTGTGGACTAAGCTCCAATCTTTTCCATGAACTAATAAAGTCGACCTTGCAATATCAACCCTGTCTACTAACCAATCACATAATTTTTTTTTCAACCGACCACAATTTAACTCAATAAGTTTACCAAATCCCAAAGAGCATGCAGCAGCTTTTTGTTCCGCTGTCAGGTTGGCAACCACTACCGCAAATCGCTCCGACACACACCTTGATACAAACTTCGGTTTCTCCCCTTTAACATGCGCCACCGCTCCCTGGCCTACGCGTGTGTACTTGCACTTCTTTCCAGGCGGCAGATTCCTGAAGGCCATTCCAATTTCTTTTCTCATCTGCATTAAATTCGTTACAATATATCCATTAGGTAACCCCGCCAGTTGCATCACAAAAGGTTTGGTATTTTCAACAGACTCCCGAAATAATTTGACTGCACTTTGTATTTTGACATAATTTTTTTTACCCTCTTAAACTCACCTCATTGGTGATGCGCGCTCTTGCATCCTTGGCCTTTATCTTCTGAACAGCTTCTCCACTGCATAAACCACAAAAGTAAATATATAATCAACAATTTTTTTTCCCTAGTTTCTCAAAATTTTCGAAATCTAGTCACCAAACAAATATAGCTGCTCGAACTTGAAAGCCACTCGACAGGCCCCTAGGGGCAAACTTATAGTCAACATGATCATCGTGACCCATATCCCAAAAAAAAATGATAATAATAATTTGCAATCACGATCGACATTACTTACAAATAAGATATTGTTGGTGAATTATAAGAATATGGAGGCAAAGAACAAAGAATATTTCTTAGGATTTGAGACGTGTTTGCACACTTTCCTTTAAGGTTTTATTTGCCCTCTCCAATCTTGGTTTGCTATAGAGTATTAATGGCAAATTACCCCCAAGATATATCAAATCCTGAATACAATCTCTAGCAAATAAGATTGTATTTCCAGAACATATATGAAACCTACAAAATCTGATTTTTTTTTTATCTTATTGTATGTCTTTCTTTTTATGAATAAGATGTTTATTTGAAAGAATACAACCATTAGAAATGGTACTTCTTCGAAAAAACTCTTTTGGTTTGAAAATGCATCGATTTACAATTGAAATCTTTTCAATCTTGCTAACCGTTTTCCAATTGACAACTTTCTGGAAATAAACGGTTAGCCGTTTTCTCAATAAACGGTGAGCCGTTTATTCTAGGACATAAAACATGCTCTCTAGACTTAAACGGTAAGCCGTTTTCACCATAAACGGTGAGCCGTTTATTCCAGAACAAAAAACATGCTCTCTGGACTTAAACGGTTAACCGTTTTCTCAATAAACGGCAAACCGTTTTCGTCCAGAATATCAAACCAAACAAACTTGAAAGATGTTACAATCTCTCTTACAATCCCCACTAGATTGTAATATTTTTCAGATTTATTAATGATAAACTTATACATACAAAAGGTATCTTTCGATTTTAACCTTTAATTAGTGAGTGTATTTCAAAGCATTTACAAGACAATAGTGTGCTAAGCATTAAACTTTGTCTCTTAAGTAAATACCGGAGATACATCACATATAAGCTATCCCAGATTTCAAAGTTGTGTTCCAATAGTTAGCACTATTCCGGCCTTGTGCTCTATCTTGGATTCATGAACATTTACAAGATTAAACCATGACCTTGTTAGAAACGACACCATTTCTTATGTTCACTTAGGTGAAGTTTCAAATCATGTCTTTAGCTACTAAAAGACTTGAACTTCATTAAGAGTAAATACTCAACCTCAACCTCGTAGCTATTTGCACCGAATATCTCGAATGGGATTATTTATTACTCGGTGTCAAACCAGTCACATAACAACAACTTGTTATTACCCATTTAACTATGGAGTAGCGGTATAACTACTACATAGTTGGGTTACCGTCGTTGGTGACTTTATTATATAAAGGTTTCAATCCCATTCCATAAGATGTATCCTTAACTAAGTCTCTTGAAAGACCTTTTGTTAAAGGATCTGCTAGGTTCTTATTAGTCCTAACATAAACAATATTAATAACACCATCTGCTATTAATTGTTTCACATATTCATGTCTTAAGCTAATATGTCTAGACTTTCCATTATACACTTTATTATAAGCTCTAGACAGTGTAGCTTCACTGTCGCAGTACAAAGAAATAGATGGCATTGGTTGTGGCCACAACATTATATCAAACAACAAATTTCTCAGTCATTCTGCTTCTTTGCCTGCAGATGCAAGTGCTATAAACTCACTTTCCATTGTTGAATGAGTTATGCACGTTTGTTTCTTTGAAGCCCAAGAAACCGCTCCTCCAGCAATTGTAAAAATCCAACCAGAAGTGGATTTATTGTCTCTTGTATTGGTTACCCAACTAGCATCTGAATATCCTTCCAGTACTTCAGGATAATCATTATAAAACAAACCCAAATTAACGGTCCTTTTAAGATAACCAAGTATCCTACCAATTGCTTTCCAGTGTTCAACACTAGGGTTACTCGTGAATCTTGACATTTTGCAAACTGCAAATGCTATATCAGGCCTCGTACAATGCATAGCATACATCAAGCTACCAATTGCACTAGCATATTCTAGTTGAGCTACTATTCGGCCTGAATTCTCTAGTAATTTAATACTAGAATCATATGGGGTATTAGCTTCTTTAAATTTCAAATAATTAAATTTAAGAAGCACTTTCTCTATATAATGAGATTGACACAACGAGTAACCCCCACTATGTTTATTCACTTTAATACCTAAGATAGTATCTACTTCACCAAGATCTTTCATCTTAAATTGTGAAGTTAAATACTTCTTTGTATCATCTACTCCTTGCATATTTGTTCCAAAGATAAGCAAGTCATCAACATACAAGCATATAATCACACCAAAATCATTCGTATATTTAAAATATACACATTTATCAGCATGGTTATGCTTAAAACCATGTGATAAAATTACCGAATCAAACTTCTCATGCCATTGTTTTGGTGCTCGCTTTAAGCCATAAAGAGATTTGATTAACTTGCATACCTTTTTCTCATTTCCAGGCAAAACAAATCCCTCAGGTTGTTCCATATAGATTTCTTCATCAAGATCACCATTAAGAAAAGCTGTTTTAACATCCATTTGATGCACATATAAATTGTTCAATGAAGCAATTGCAAATAGCACTCTTATAGAAGTTAACCTAGCTACCGGAGCATATGTATCGAAATAGTCAATACCATTTCTTTGCTTAAACCCTTTGGCTACTAATCTAGCCTTAAAAGTTTGCAAAGAACCATCATTATTGTACTTTCTTCTAAATACCCATTTGCTGCTAATTGGTTGAGATCCTGAAGGAAGATCAACCAATACCCATGTTTGATTCGACATTATCGAATCCATTTCATCATTTACCGCCTCTCTCCAAAAAGAAGCGTCTCTAGAAGACATAGCCTCGCTAAATGTCTTTGGATCTTTTTCAATATTTAACAACAATGGTACTTTGTTAAGTACATTCTTTCTATCCCCTTCAACCAAGAAGAGTAGTGCTTGTGATGAAATAAAATCCGGAGCTAAACTCTTTTCTTTCTTTTTACGTTGACTCCTCCTTAGTTCGAAAGATGTCGTAGACTCTTTCCTTTTATTATTGTTAGTGGAGGTAACAGGAGTATTAACACATGGTTGATCAATAATTGATTCTGATTCAATATTAGAATCATGTTGAAATTTATTCTCAATAAATTCAACATCTCTAGATTCCACAATCACATTAGAATCTAAATCTAACAACATATAAGCCTTGGAATTTTCAGCATATCCTACGAAAACACTTTTTATACCTCTAGCACTCAACTTTGATGACTTAGGGTCATGTATTTTATAAAAGGCTAAACAACCCCAGACCCTTAAATACATCAAGTTTGGTTTTCTTCCTTTCCAAATTTCATAAGGAGATATATGTGTTTTCAAAGATGTAATTCTGTTATGAATATGACATGCAGTGAGTAATGCTTCCCCCCACAAATTATTTGGTAGTTTTGCATTAAGGATCATGGAATTTATCATATCCGTGAAGATCCTATTCTTCCTTTCAGCCAAACCATTTTGTTGAGGAGTAAATGGAGCTGATCTTTGGTGAATAATTCCAACTTCCTCACAATAATTATTAAATTCAATTGAGAAATATTCACCACCTCTATCACTACGAACCATTTTGATTTTCTTATCTTTTTGGTTCTCAACTTCAGCTTTGAAAATTTTAAATTTATCAAAAGCTTCACTTTTTGTTCTAAGTAAATACACATAAGTGTATCTAGAACAATCATCAATAAAAATGATGAAGTATCTCTTACCTCCTCTTGTTAAAATGTCATTATACTCACAAATATCAGTATGTATCAAATCCAATATTTGAGTATTTCGTTCAGCTTTAGGAAAAGGTTTCTTAGTTATTTTAGCTTGGATGCAGATTTCACACTTATGACCTTTAACATCATTGCAATTAATCAAACCATGCTTAGACATGTATTTCAAAGATCTAAAGTTCAAATGTGCTAATCTAGCATGCCAAACATCACAAGACTCAACAATATAAGCTAAGTTGATATTTTTATTATTAATGCTGAGTTTGTACATTCCATCACAAGAATACCCTTTCCCAACAAATAATCTATTCTTTGACACAATACAAGTATTACCCTCAAGCACAATCTTAAGCCCATGCTTACACATACAACTAGCAGAAATAAGATTCTTCCTAACGGAAGGTACATGAAAGACATTATACAATGTGACTTTCTTTCCAGAAGTGAAGTTGATCTCAACTACTCCTTTCCCTGCTACTATGGCTGCATTATTGTTCCCCATGAGAACCATTTGTCCTTCCGTTTCTTCTTTGTATGATAAGAAAAATTTCTTATCATTACAAACATGAATTGTTGCACCCGAATCGAGCCACCAATCATAGGACTTAGTTTCAGCCATATTGGTTTCAGTAATCATGCCAATTTGCATTTCAGAAACCATAGCACAAATCTCTTCAGATTTGTTTTCAATAACATTAGCTTTATGGGAATTCACTTCTTCCTTTTTCTTCTTGAATCTGCAATCACTTTGGCGATGGCCTTTCTTACCACAAAAGAAACAATTTCCAGAAAACTTTTGTGTGCTGGACTTCTTGAATTTCTTGTCATTCTTGACTTTAAAATTCTTTGAGAATTTACTAGCTTCAACAACATTAACTTTAGTAGAATCATGCTTATCCTTGGATTCACGAGACCTAGTCTCTTCTTCAATTACCAAGTGTTTTTGCAATTCTTCTAAAGTTATGTTCTCTTTACTATGAAGGAGTTTCTTTCTATAATCATTCCAACTTTGAGGCAATTTAGCAATAATAGCCCCAACTTGAAATGATTCAGAAATTTCAACTTTTAACTCTCGAAGCTTAGCAACAATAATTTGTAACTCATGTATTTGATCAAGAATGGATTTTGTGTCTACCATAATAAATTCAAAATATTTAGATACAAGGAATTTGTCAGTACCTTCTTTCTCCGTTTTGTATTTGTATTCAAAAGCATTCCAAATTTCCACCGGAGAAGTCATAGAATTGTAGAGATCATATAATCTGTCAGAAAGCGTATTGAGTATGTGACCCCGGCATATCAATTCATCATCTTCACGACGTTTCCTTGCAGCCTTAACAACTTCGGTATCATCTTCTCTTGGTTCTGGAAATGGTTCCAATTTCGGATCAAGAACATATGCCACTTTAAGAACAGTAAGGAGAAAGAACAATTTTCCCTTCCAACGAGTGAAATTAGTTCCATCAAAACGATCGAGATGGACACTAGGATTCAGAAATGATGTCAAACTCTTCTCAACCTCCATTTGCACAAATAAAACCTTAAAGATTGTTGGTGAATTATAAGAATATGGAGGCAAAGAACAAAGAATATTTCTTAGGATTTGAAACGTGTTTGCACACTTTCCTTTAAGGTTTTATTTGCCCTCTCCAATCTTGGTTTGCTATAGAGTATTAATGGCAAATTACCCCCAAGATATATCAAATCCTGAATACAATCTCTAGCAAATAAGATTGTATTTCCAGAACATATATGAAACCTACAAAATCTGATTTTTTTTTATCTTATTGTATGTCTTTCTTTTTATGAATAAGATGTTTATTTGAAAGAATACAACCATTAGAAATGGTACTTCTTCGAAAAAACTCTTTTGGTTTGAAAATGCATCAATTTACAATTGAAATCTTTTCAATCTTGCTAACCGTTTTCCAATTGACAACTTTCTGGAAATAAACGGTTAGCCGTTTTCTCAATAAACGGTGAGCCGTTTATTCTAGGACATAAAACATGCTCTCTGGACTTAAACGGTAAGCCGTTTTCACTATAAACGGTGAGCCGTTTATTCCAGAACAAAAAACATGCTCTCTGGACTTAAACGGTTAGTCGTTTTCTCAATAAACAGCAAACCGTTTTCGTCCAGAATATCAAACCAAACAAATTTGAAAGATGTTACAATCTCTCTTACAGATATAAAACCATACGTAGTGCTACAACTTTTGCCTTGGGTGTCATCTGTGCTAATTTGGCCTTGGTCGTGGTCACGGTCACCAGCTTCATGCCAACTTGGCTTACGCTTTAGGTTTGGCAATGATGGCACCTCCATTACACTTAAATCATCATTACGTAGAACTGCTTCATATTTCTTAGTCATTTCTTCCCATGAGCTACTCATTTTCCAGCATGATAATTAATAACGGCTCTCCTTTAGCTGCTAGCTAGCGCTTCCTATAAGCTAAGCTTTCATACTTTCTTAATCTTTTCCTCCTTACTGATTAAAGCCACAATAGCCTGAAATTTTTCACCGACAATAAATTCTCTTAATTTAAACCCTGTCCACTCCCTCTTTACCCCTTCTCCAAGGTCTATTTCCACAGCCTTTGGATTTTTGTCTTCTAATCCAACGGTTCAGATCAGCTAACTGTTAGTAACAGCTTCTTCAAAATTATTAATTAGTTAACTTACTCAGGGGGGTAAATTTTGGCGGTTTCTTTTAAGATTAAAAAAAAAAAGCCTAAAATTGACATGCAATTTTCCCTCTATAAACTGTAAGTAATAACACTAGGATTACGAAGTTAGGATTAGGACAAAAATTTTGTACTCAAAATGAAGTGTCACTATATAATGGCCGTCATGTGGTTCATAAAAATAATAACTTTTATTATTGTTAATAAAAATAATTTTATAATAATAATTAATGTATAACACATCAATTAAGATGTAAATTTTGTATTTCAACTTTATAGATCTAATATAAATTTGTTCAAAAATAGTACTCACTCCACCATCTAACCTAGGCTTGGCAATTTAGCCCGACTCTAATTTTGGCCCGATTGACCCGACCCTAATATTTAGGATTTTGGTCCGAATTTTCAATTTTAGGGTCAGATTAGGGCCAAGATTTTAAGGCCCGAACAAATTTAGGGTTAGGGTCGGGCTTAATGCCGACCCAACCCGACCCTATTTAAAAAAAAAAAAAAACTAACACAAGTTAACACACGCACACAACACATCCTCACAACATCACACATTGTGTGTTTTTAATTTAATTGTATTGTATTTTTATTTGTATAAGACATGAGTTTTTTTTTATTTTTTACGTTGAGTTATTGAATTGAATTGTGTATAACTAAAATGGTTGTGGAATTACATTGTGTGTTTTTAATTTAATTGCATTGTGTTTTTATTTATATAAGACATGAGTTTTTTATGTTTTATGTTGGGTTGTTAAATTGAATTGTGTATGGCTAAAATGGTTGTGGAATTACATTATGTATTTTTAATTTAATTGCATTGAAAATATTTTATATATATTTTTGTATCATGGTTTTTAAAAAATAAATTATTTATTAATTAAATGGTAGATGCTTCATTGACTCATTCGAATTCTTATATATGCAATGAAGAAGTTGATTTTTCAATATTGAATTGTGGGTGGAAAATGGTTTCGGTAGGGTCGGGTCTAGCCCGACCCAATGTTGGCCCGACCCGACCCTAACTATAAATAGGTAGGGCTTTTTTAGAGTCGGGCTTTAATTCTTTGTTGATCGGGTCGGGTCGGGTTTAACCAAGCCCGAGCCCGACCCGATGTTTTGTCATCCCTAATCTAACCTCAATCGGACTAAATTTATTTAAATTCTTCATATTGACTTTTTTTTTTCGAATTTATTTTGGTTTGGGTGTGGTTCGGATGGATGTTAGTGGTTAGATAAGTAACATTACAATTTTTTTTCTTTTTTTATAAACTCAATCTACTCTGATTTTCTTGCACTTTCTTACTGATTACCAATTAGGTTCGATGAAAATGTTGTGAACTTTTATATAGGTATAATATATATAATAACAACTAAATTCTCAATTCATATATGCGAACGAAGTTTGAAACTAGTAAATCTTACTTCCCCTCCAGAGATTTTGCTAATAGAATTCGCTGGCACCGCTAATAATATAGTTGCTCGCTCATCAATGCCACTACAAGAATACGAGTTGATATCATTACTCAGGTTTCGCAAAAGCATTCAAAGTGAATGCTACCATTTTTTATGACATGCAACTAGAAAATTAAGAAATATTTCAAACCTAATAGCAAAACATATGTAAAATGTAATGTGCCTCTGGAATAACTCAATTTGCAAAATAACTTCAACAGACTTCACATAAAACGTATAACACCTATAAGAATCCACCAATACCTTGATAACATTAAACTGTTCTGTTTTTAATAAAATTATCAGTTAACTACTTCCTCTTGTTTTGTACACTATTGCACAATAATAAAGAGGTGTTAGCAAGTTCAGCAATCTATAGTCTATACAACTACATTATCACCATTACCCATCCTGTTTTCCATTTAACCCACTATTTGTTTCGATACAGCAGCATCGCCAGTTAAAACACTTAGTGCAGCAGCATTGCCAGTTAAAACACTTAGTGCAGCAGCATTGCCAGTTAAAACAATTAGTGCAGCGGAGGGGTCTCAAACATTTTGGAATGCAGCAGCAGGGTCTCAAACATTTTGGACATTTAGGCCACCGGCAACAGTTCACACAGCTTGGTATCCAACATTTTGGCCATTTAGGTTTCCAGCAACATTTCGTGCAACTAAGTTTTGGACATTCTTGGCATTTGGGTTGGCAGCATTTAATCCTACAGCACCTGTTAGCAGATCCTGTGTTGGTGTTGGACCTTATTGGTAAATGGAGTTCCTGACGAATCTTATTAAGTCGGATTTTAGTGTTCATGTTCTCCATTTCTTGAATAAACCTGCAAAGGTGGCGGATGTAATCTGGATATAGCTCCAAGTTGCAGTGCCCTCCTCCTTTAATCCACAAAGGCTCATACGGATCTCTTGCCATTTTCCAGAGTTTATTTCCATGCAACCAGTTCACAACATCATCTTCTGTTCCCTGTCAAATTTAGAACCAGCCCCATTTAATCATTGATCATCAAAAGCCAGTTCTAATAAAGATAAATCAACCATCGATAGTTAAAAATGGAGCAATTTATCCATAATGCATGTCAAAATAGTGCAGAAGAACAAATTGATTTATACCGAGCTCTAAAGGCAAACCTCAAAGGATATGTTTCTGATATTTACTAATACAGACTGATGAGAATTTCAGGGAAGTTATTCAAACATTTGTTGGTATTATGCAAGACGACTAAATAACTGCAGATGAGAGACTGGAAGGCTTTACATTATTATATCTTTCGATAAGCTTAATTATGGCATTGCCAGTGCATGTTTGAAAGAGATTAATGTATTGCAACAGGTCGCACATGTGAGTGTGTATGCACACAAAACAAATACATTTTCTAGGCTTAGAATTAGAAGAGGGTTGGTGCAACTCATAATCTCACTACCCCAATATTTGCTAGCCACATAAGCCCAAGGCTGCTGCTCCATGAAATTGTAGGTGCTTACCATAATTTGAGCCCAAGTATTGAGACTCTCATTCAACTGTATTAATATATATTAGAAGTTACGATATTCAAACATAGGATGCAATACACGTTCAGGAGATAATTATAGATTATCTTTTTTAAACATTCAGTAAAACAGAAATTTAGGAATTTTCAATTATATTCAATCCTTTTAGAGATACTTATATATCTCGTTCCCCAATTATTTTCTTTTCATATCATAATCATCCCTCCTTCCCAGATATGGCGACTTATAGCTCTATATTAGCTAAAACAGAAATTTAGGAATTTTCTGTTATATTCAATCCTTTTAGCGATACTTATATATCTCGTTCCGCAATTATTTTCTTTTCATATCATAATCACCCCTCCTTCCCAGATATGGCAACTTATAGCTCTACATTAGCTAACACTTTATCCAAAGCTATAATTAGTAACAGAGTAAGGTCAAAAGAAAATGATAAAGTGATGACGGGAGGCAAAAGAAACTAAGTACATGACAAATTCTTGGGTCTAAGCAATGAATACTAAGGCTACCAGAGAATAGCTGCTGATGTCACTTTGACCTCTATTATTAGCACACTAAAATTGACCAAATTTAAAAACTAGAAAAAACTCAATGAAATGGGTACAAAGCAAAGCATCATTCACTCCTATGCAATTAATTCCAGCCTGAAACTAAAATCAAAGAAGCCTAGCACACTAAATTTGACCAAATTTAGACACTGGAAAAACTCAAATGTAACAGGTACGAAAACAGAGCCTCACTCACTCCGATGCAAATAATTCCAGCCTGAAACTAATATCAAAGAAGCCTGCAACAAACAGCATCAAATTCAAAATTACCCTTGATGCATCATTTTCCTTTTTTCTTCCACCACTTATTTATAGTCACAACAAACATACAAAAAAGCCAGAACCGGAATCTTTTACAGGAAAAAGGGGATCCTTTTAACTCCCCAAGTGCCATTTTCCTTGTTTTGCTATAAGGGAGCCATTTTCCCTTTTCAATCAGCATTACAAGTGCATTTAATTTTGATCAGTATTCAGGGGCCCTAGATTTTACAGTAGTGTGTAATGTGAACCCTAGACTTGATCAATTCCTTCAGTCAAGCAAACAAATAATTGCCCTAACAGAAACACAATGCATCATATTTTCCATCAGAAATAAGATTTCCCCAGACACATCTTTGAGAAATGCAGGGAGATTGTAAACAAGCAAACCTAACGTATACACATTACTGCAAGAACAATCAACAGAACAACACAGCAGCAACAATCTTAACTTTCTGATTGGACTTGAACAGTAGATGTCTAAACAAAGATTTGACACCCACGATTTAATTGAGAACAGCATAAATCAAGTCTTTAGAGGACCAGTCATCAACGCTCAATCCACTTAAAGCATAATCACAAAGACTTAACTCCTGCAAAGTGTATAACACTACAAAAAAGATGTAGGCTCTCAATATAGCTGAAAGGTGAAGAAAGCATACATATCATGAGACAATGAATCAGGCCTGAAATTTAGGATTATTGTTGAGCTTATATCTAATAACTTTACTAAAATGCAAAGAACTAATTAAATCTAAAATCATGTAGTTAAATCATAAATTACGCAAACAATTAATGGTTCACTCACCACCTTCCTTCAGCAATCTATTTGCTTCAAAAGAACTATCACTTTATATTTCCACAATAAACTGTTTATGAGACTACAATCCAGCCCACGTAACATAATGTTTTTGTACAAAGGGAACAAGAACAATGCCACATTGGGCAGAGAGCTCCAGTTGAAAATTTTTTTCTTTTGAAACTTGGCTGCCACAAAATTTAGAGAAGTAGTTATTGGTCCTATTGTGGTATAAAGATGTCAGTGCTTAAGAAGCAAAATTTTTCATTGATAATCCAAATTACAAGCAATTTTCCCTCTATATATATTTGGATTATCGGTTTGTTGTAAAGGAAAAGAACAGAAAATACTGGTATTCAGGAGTTAAAGAATATATTCTATGGTTTTCATAGACTTTGGCAATTTCCTGCCAATTTTATAGAATGCAACAACATAAGTGTTGCATGTGAAAGCAATAAATCTGAGTCCAGAAGAAGCAATCTAGAAAATTGTTTTCACTGGTAATGGTCATTTTAAATAAGCAGCCATTGTGACATCTCCGACAATATAACAATCCTTTCAAGACACTGTATTGATGAAAAATGTGTCTTAAAGAAACAGTTCTGTTTATTGGCAAGCAACCTGGATGATAGGACAATTCTGTTGTTCTCACTTAAGAAATACGGAAGGCATCATCCAAAACCGTTGCTTAATTGTTTATTGAGCTATGTAGAAGCCAATGCAATTTGCAACTGAAAAATTAAGTGGAAACAGTACCAAGGTCAATAAGCCTTGAATACTTAATGGAATTGGACAAGTTTAGCATGAATTCACATAAGTTTCAGCTTGAATTTCATAATTCTCAAAACTGCTGCAGAGAGTTGTACATCAGTTTTCTTCTAAAGTTAAGTTCAACAAGTAATTTCTAACTAGTGGAAGGATGTAAGCATTACTAATTTCATAGACAATCAGGTAATCTCAGTAAAGCAAGGACAGAATGAAATATTTTATGTTAATTCAAGAAAACAACAAACTGTCAATTTACAAACTCAGAATACCAGTGATATTATGAGCATATTTCCAAACAAAACCATAACAAGACAAGGAAAATACACTGGAAAATTGCGAGATTTAGAAAGCTTTAAAATTTCAACTTACATGTATAACCAGCACAGGGCACTTCACCTTCTTTATTTTGTTGATATTCTGCATTAATGAGAACAATGAATGGCTCAGACATTGCACTAGAAATAGCATAAACCCTAAAGCTCGAACATAAGTTAGTAATCAGTTAAACACTCTCATTAGTAACCAAACATTAGCATATCGGGATAATGATATACCCTTTGGCAGACAGTATAAAATCAGAACGCTTGACATCTATTTTACAAACAACACTGACCATGACAGATTCATACCTTGTATATGTCACAGCAAAATGTGAACTTTACATGACAGAGTACACGAAGGCCAGAAAGAATGCCGCTATGGAGAACAACACCCCTTAGCCTTGGCAACTTAGATGCCAAATGCAGTGTCGGCCCACTGCCAACTGACTGTCCATATAAAATTAAATCTTCCTGGCTTACTCCATACTCTGTCTGAAGACATTGGTAAACTGCCTCTATATCAGCATATGTATTGGATTCACTTGGCTGTAAAATTATAAAGGAAAAAGATAATTAGTTACTTATAGCAATCCACATGACAAGGCTGCAAGGAGTAATATGATTAAAAAGCAAAACCACAAAAAGCACTTCTACTTGTAAGCCTGCTATTATGTGTTTACATTGAAGTAACAGGGCATCTGCTATTGTCACTTAAGTGAAGTGGATTTATAAACTAAAGCTAAACATTAGAGTGTTGACATTGAAGGAACAGGGCATCCACAATTTCCATTCCAGTGAAGAGGATTTATAAACTAAAGCTAAACATGAATCTGATCAGGAGATTCAACAATGTGGCCTTCAATTTAAAGATAGGTTTCTACCCAGATAATCATGTCCTTTATAACCAAATTAAGCATCACATGCCGGATCCATCCAAATCATAGCCACGAATTGTCTCAAAGCAATAAGCAATCATTTTACAATTAAACTGCCAATGTGGTGTGAAAAACCATATATTGGTGTGTTTATAATGGTGCTTCAATGATTTCCCAACATACATTTATTTTATACATATACAAAATCTCCCAAAAATACAATACTTTCCCATTGCAACTAGTTACTGAATCATCAAAGATTTTAGATTCTGTGGTGGATTCTTGTTCCCTAGGTGCATCATATAAACCACAGAAACCAAAGCCTGCAATAACGCTCAAAAGGAAGAAGAAATAATGCAGTGACACAATCAAGGAGAATTTGTGGGAATGACGACCTACCTTGCCAGCAGAGGCTCCATAGCCAGAATAGTCATATCTGCACCATAAAATTTAGATGGCTCAGATTAAAATGTAACCCCGTTAAAAAAATGGCAAAATAGAAGCAGAAAATCGAAAACTACATCTGAAAATGCTTTATAGAAATAGTTGTTAATCTCACATATCGAGGAAATTACTATTAAGATAAATAAGACAAAGAAGAAGAAGATAATGTTTCTTCAAAATTTAGCTCATGGAAAAAATGGAGTGCCAGAAATGACAAAGAAAAGCAGTTCTCTGTGAACAAGAACAATATAAAGTGAAAGCTGTGCGTCACAGAACTCAAATGGCACAAAATCTAAGAAATAAAGCCTTTATATGGGTTATAAATCTAATATCATCCAAATAAAACAGTAAAATAAATCATTTACTTTATGCAGGGGAAAATGAAAAAGTTAAGACAAAGAACAAGAAAAGGCGTAAAGAGACTGGTAACAAGAACAAAACTAAACCAGCCTTCCTAATTTACTTTACTGTCACTTTATCAGTTGTACAAAATCAGAAACTCAGAAAAACAATCACCCAGCAAATACAATGAATGACCATTAATATGAAAATTAAATTACAGATCTAAAACCAAAATAAAAATTGATTCTTTAATAGAAAAAAAAATGTTGGACGAAGCATATCATTTAAAACAAGATCCCCACAACACAAATAATATTATATGGTTTCAAAAGAAAGAGTAACTCACTAACCCCATGAGATTAACTCTAAGATTGACTTTAAGCTGAACAAATAGGTCATAGAGTTGGCCAAGGTCAGCAGCATTGCCATGAGAGTACAGTAGAGTGAGTCTAGCATAAGGGTTTTTTAAGTAAAAAGCAACGACCTTGTTGCCACGTTTGGTGTCAATCAACAAAACATCCAATGAACTGTCATCAGCAGCAAGAGGCATAGGCATTGAAGAAGAAGAAGAAGCTGAAACCGCAGTGAGCTTGCCATTGTCACGTTTCTTGACCTGGTATGTTGGTGGTGATGGTGGGAAAAATGCAAACTTTGCAGCTAACTCAGAAAACATACACCCCATTCAACAGCCCCAACAAAATAAAAAATCAAAAAAACAACCACAACTCATTGAACAAACAACAAGAAGCCGCTGAAACACATCGGGGTTTTGCAGCTTGCTTTCATTTAAGTTGTTTCTTGGGACTAGAGAGAGAGAGAGAGAGACTGTGAGAAAGAGAGAGAGAGAGAAAGAGAGATACTGTCTGTCCAGTGAAGTGTTGATGGTGGAAAGAGAAAAGAACAGTAGAAATCTCCTCTAAAGTACAGTGGCTTTTAATGGCTTTGGTTTTCTTCCTTCACTTGGAAACAGAGTTGAGTTTGAGTGAGTTGAGTTCATAGGTTCAGTGTTTGTGTGTGCGAGTGTGCATGACTTCAATTGTGTCAGTTTGCACAGGCCGGGTCGATATATTTTTCCTCTCAATCTGCCAAATCTGCTAACTCACCATTATTTAATTTGGCCATCTTTTATGAGTTTTATGCTTACTCTCTTGCGTCTACAAAATACCTCCAAACTCGCTTCAGAGTCTATGAAACCTGTGATACTTGTTAGTAGGATTATTACTTTGAGACCCCTCTAGCTTATCAAAAAAACAAAAAGCTACTTTTAACCATAGAAAAAAAGGATAATGAACCCCTAATATTTGGGGGAAATGATATAAAACTATGTAATATTTCAAAAATATATATAACTCCCATTTTTGTAAGCAATTCTATTTTTTTAGTAGTAAATTTATTTTTAATTGTTAATTTCTATTATGTTTCTATAATAAATAAATCAATACATTGATAGTAGTGCCACACATTCTAAATTTTTTATCACAAAAAACTATCCCAAATGATATGATAATCATCAATTAGTTAATGGAGATAATATAAATAATTCACTTGAATTTTATAAAGAATTACCAACCAATTAATAAATGGCATATCATTTGAGATGAAATCTAGGATAAAAATTTTGAGATGCCTATTGTTACTCATGTATTAACCTAAGACATGTCATCAATAACGTGTATAATGAAATTGACAAAACTATTATTCAAAATTAAAAATTGAGATATAATTACCATTTGCCCAAATTATTTACTCTAAATTAGGAATATACCCTTCCCAATGACAGAATGATAAAAATGATGAATAATAGATAAAATTATATTTTCTTTGGAAATTTGGGCAAAATGAGATATTAAATAGGCTTATATATGGATGAAAGGCAAATTGGGCGATTGGGAAGTAAAATTGGCTCCCAATTTTAGAATTTATCATTGGGAAGGTATATCCGTGATTTAGAGTGAATAATTTGGACAAAAGATAATTACATCTTAATTTTAAGTTTTAAATTAGAAGTTATTGATTTTATTATGCACAAGACATATCTTAAATCAATATATTGATTTATTTATCATAAGGACATAATAATGATTGTAAATTAAAAATAAATTTACTATTAAAACAAACAAAATTTACCAACAAAAATAAGGGTTGTATTTTTTTTACAAATATTTAGAAATTTTATGTCATTTTTTCCAAATATTAGGAGGTTCACAGTTGTTTTTCCTTTAACTATTATTGTGCCCTATTTTAGTGGGGAAAAAAAACAGTTTCGGATTATTTTTTTTATATTAGGAAAACTATGTCCGAACCACCTATTTCTCATTGGAAAGTTCAGGTACTCACCAAGAAATTCTAATAATTACTTTGCATCTTTTAATCTTTTAAATTTTTTCATTCACTCGCTTTTCTGTTAGCTTAATTAAAATTTGTTAATGAATCTTTATAACAATAAAGTTTTGCTCTTGCAATTGTGTTAAAGGAAAACAGGTCAGATAATAA
This sequence comes from Citrus sinensis, assembly GCF_022201045.2. Classification (NCBI taxonomy): domain Eukaryota; kingdom Viridiplantae; phylum Streptophyta; class Magnoliopsida; order Sapindales; family Rutaceae; genus Citrus; species Citrus sinensis. The sequence continues at coordinate 20,919,401 of NC_068560.1, forward strand.
AATTTGAAATGCTATATGGTGAAAGTAATTATCAGACATCACCAGTCTAGCTAAATGCACTTTCATAAAATATGTTGGTTTAGAGATAATTTTCCTTTATATTATTCTCAAGGGTTAAAATTATAGATGGGTGTTTCGAGTTTCAATTTAATTTTTAAGGGTTCCGATTTGAGTTGTAACCCATTCAGTTATGAGAATTTAATACAAATAAGTTCAAAAATTAGCTGGTTCAATTTGGTTCAAACTCAAGTTATAATTTTAAATTAAAATTCGATTTGGATTACAATTGAGGGAATAGGGTTGAGATTTGAGAGAATCAAGACTTTTTTTTTTGTTAGATTCAGATATTTTTAAATGTAACCCAATCGAATATGATGCTCGGTTCAGTTTTAGCTCGAATTGAATCCAAACTAGATCGATTTCAATTCTCGACCAGATTTATTTTTAGGCTCGAACTAAAATGAAATTCAATTTTATTCAATTCAACTCGAGCCAAGCACCCACTCCTAGTTAAAATATAAGAACCATCTAATTATGACGTACTCATTAGGTGATCCGATTGTCTTAAACTCAATTTTAAATTACATTGTAATAAAGTTGATGAAGTATTACACAATCTTTCGAGGGTGGCTGCTTGTAAGTAAATCTCTTGACTGTTTCTGCACCCCCGTCTCCTTTATCATTGTTAGAAACCTTAATTAGAGATTCAAATTATTTCTCTCCTGATGAAACTTTAAACATGATAAATCATATTTCTTAAAATCTTGCATTTATAAAAGTGAGTAAAAATATTAGTATTTTATCACACAACAAAACATCAAAGCCCACGAGTTGATTCATGAATTGATGATGTTGCATAATGTAAAAGCCTCACTTGGTTACATTTTCCAATTTCAAGAAAGTTACTATTGATAATTCCCATATGCTTTGCCTTGGTTTCTAAGATGCTATCAATTGTTTTGTTGAATGTTGAATCTCTCAATACTCATTAAGGCTTTAGAGGATGGACAAAATCATACCAAAATGTATGCAACTCCTTTTTCTTATTGCGATGAGAGGTAACAAACATGAAAAAAGAATCCTAGTTACTTTATGGTAATTGGTAAAATGTACTACAGCTGGGATGTATTGGCACGCTAGATCAAGCCAAAACCTATGCTGCAGTTAGCTTACAATGAAAATTGGATTATTATCTGCCCATTTTGGCATTTTATGGCGGCACTTGTTAATTTTCTTTTACCACTTACAATTATTATAGATCCGCCTCTGCCTCAGAAAAAATTATAACGAAGTACAAGCAATTTATTCATCATATGTTGTTCATGGTACTTGCTCTGACAAAGTTGTGGCTTGTGTGTTTTTATCTCCCTTTTTAAAATTTTAATTAAATAAGGGTTTATAATTCAATGTTTATAAGTTTTGAAAATAAGTAATTTGTTAGCCTTGACAACAACTAAAATGGAAGTATTTAAAATGATTTCCTGCTATATTTTGTTTTTGAAGTTTTTCTAAGCATCAATCTCAGCTCCTTTCTCCTCTTCTTTACCCTCCCCTCATTCTTCCTCTCTTTACCTTTTATAAGCAACAGATTTGACAAGATCCTTTTATTTTATTATTATATGTTTATTTATTATTTATTTATACATAAAAGTGAGTGATAGTCAGGTGGCGAAGTGCCTGTGGCCACCTAACTCTCATGGTTCGCTTCCTCTTTTTTATTTTTTTTAATTACATCTTTTTAATAATACATTCTAAACGAATTAATCAATTTATCTTTTTGTTTCCTACTTTTAGTTTCAATTTCTTTTTTATTCATTAGATATAAAAATTAACATAAAATTAATATACTGTAAATTAATTTAACATAAAAATTTATTAGGGGGAGCATTAAGATAATTTATAAATTATGAGCGCATTAATCAACATTGTTAGTGAAAAATTAATAATTTTTAATCTTATTAAATGTACACTTTTTAGTGTCAATACTACAACATTAATTTCCTCTTGGTTTAAAATACAATTAACTTTGGTAATTTATTTTTTCATAAGTGATTTAACATGGCAAAAAAATAGAGTAAAAATAAATGAAACACAAGATTTCAAAGAATTCTTAAAAAAATTATAACTTTATTTAAAAGAATGATTAAACATGTTACATAAACACTCTATTCATGTAGAGTAAAGCTTATTGTTTAAATAATTTTACATGTAGAAAGAGAATTCTATCCAAATAAGAAAATAAAAACTCAAATTTGATATTTAATATTACTAATAAAAAAGACTATTAAAATAAATAAACTCCAAAATATCATCCTACATCATATTTGCTACTATAAAATCAAAAAGTGTATTATCATTTTACTACTTCAAAAATTGTCAAAAATTAAATGACTACAAGAAATATTGTTACCTATTATTTTACTACTATAACTTTGTAAAACCTTTCATTTTACTATTTTTCCATTAGGACCGTTAGTTGACTAATTAGTTGACTAGTAAAATACCAATTTTATCTTTTATAGTAAAATACACAAATAAAGATATTAAATAATAGACATAAAATTATTGTTATGCCCTTGAATTATTAAAAAATAATTTTAACCATGAATTTAAAAATAACCCTAAATTTATTATAATTATAAAAGTAGTGAATTGACAAATAATACCCCTGAATATTTTTATTAAAAAAGGCACAGTCTATTAAAAAACTAATTAAACATGGAAGTTTTGATAGATAACCTTTAAGTTTTTTTTTTTTGAAATAGATTGTGTGTTTTGTTCGCTACTATTATATTAATAATAAATTCAGGATTATTCATCAATTCATAGTTAAAAACTGTTATTTAATAATTTAAGGGCATAGCATGATTTTTTGTCTACTATTTCATACCTCTTATTGTGTATTTTATCATAAAAGATAAAATTGATATTTTACTAATCAACTAACAGTTTTAATGAAATAAGTAATAAAATGAAACATTATGTAAAAGTTATAGTAGTAAAATAATAGATAATAATACTTCTTATAGTCATTTGATATTTTACAACTATTGAAATAGTGAAAGGATAATAACCCAATTCTTGAAGTAGTGACACTATAATAATCCAATTAAAAATATATCATTATCAGGCAACTAACGTATTGAAACCTCCAAAAATTTCATAATCTTTTTTCCTCAATCGGGGAGAGAAGTAAAATACCACATTTTTCTTTATGTTATTTTGTGATGACTTTGTCCCTACATTATTAAAGTTTTTTGGGTAAGTTTCGCCTTTTTCTTTTTCTTAATAAAGGAATTTAAGTTTATGATTATGTGAACTTAATTGAAATGTCTTATGAATTAAAGCTGCAATTACTAAATTTCTTAAACTATATTTAGGGGAAAAAAACCCTTCTTATTCAAAGGGTTTCATGCAATAGCATATTTCATCCTTACTTTTTAAACAATAGCCCAAAACATTCTTTTGTTAACTCACCGTTAGTTGAATATCGTTTGTTAGTAATTCATTAAGGGTAAAAAAGGATTTTTCATCAAAGAAAAAATTAGAAAAATAAATAAAAATTGACATATAACCAAAAATAATTTTATCTAATTCCACTAAATACGAAATACCGAAAAAGGTGAAAAACTTTTATTTCAAACAAATTTTTTTTCGTTTCTTTCTATTTTGGCGACATAAAAGCCGTATAAACCATAGGTCTAAGTACCAAAAATATCACAATTTTCTTATTCATATAAGTATACTTTGTAATTGCATTGTAAAATGATTTGAATTGAGTTGGAAATAAAGAAGATATTCAACACATGCAAGCACATAAAAATTAATGGTATTTTTGAGTTTTTTTTCTAATGATTTAAAGATATTGTGTTAATTATAATTTTTTTCTTATGGCAACTATTCAATGGATATATCATCATTGATTTCATTTAAGAAAAAATATCAATTTTGTATATTTTGTAGTGTTATTTAATTGTGTAAAAAAATTATTTTAATATAGTTTGTATCACTTTAATAAAATATTATTTTTTATCCTTAATAAATTATTAATTAACAACTTTACATTAACAGTAAGTTAACGAAAGTATATTTTAAACTATTATTTAAAAAATAAGAATGAAATGAGTTATTAAATTAAACTCCAATGTGAAAAGAATTTTTCTCCTATATTTATTAAGGAGCTGCTACCTTACGTCGCATGTAAGGTACAGCCTCTCACAAACTCAGATTTAGGTTTCACTTGGACCCACCAATCTTGTGAGAGATTGTACCTTTCATGCGACGTAAGGTAGCAAAAGCCTATTTATTATATTACTTTCTATAGACTAAATTTCTGACTCAGTCGGTGACTAATCGAGAGAAAAAGGAAAGTGGGTCCCCATGAAAATTGAACTGTAACTTCTTCGGGTCTTCTGATAATCTCCCTACACTACAGCTTCAACTAAACGCCCCAAGTTGTTTCCCTGTTGAGCAGCATATGTGGGCGGCGCGTGGGCCTTACATTCCACTCGGTCACGTGACGGCGGCGACTGTTTAGTGTTTAGCTTATTAGGCTGTGTTCCGTCCCAATCTTGATCTGTCATTTGACTTCATGCAAAATCTCAGTCCTTGGGGCCCATTCGGCTTATCCCCATCATCGCAATTGACAATCACATTGATGAAGTGGTATGATGACTGATGATGCCCGCACTGATCCTATTTCTTTAAGATTTTGAACATCCAACGGCTCTTATGGCCCCACCTGTCCTTCTGTCCTTGGCCACCACGTGTTACCTTAGGGTCGCTTGCAAGTTGCAAGCTTACGGGGGGGCAGTTCGCAATTTCTCTCCCATAGGAGAATGCTAGGGAAATTTGAAGGAAATAGCCTAAAGTTGACAAATGTTGACAATTTTAGCCCACTTTTCAATAAAAAATACTATGTGTGAAAAAAAAAAAAATACCACTAAATTTACTAGTCACATTTCACAAGTTACCCAATGCACTTTAGTCTAGTGCACTAGACAACTTTGTCTAGCACACTCGATAAGGTCATCTACCACGAGTTTGTCATTTGTATTGAATAAATTACACGCATTATTATTTTATACACATTGAGTGTTCAACAAGAAATATCATGTGTATTTTTTTTACTCATTCTTCTTATTTTTTCTGACTTACAATAATCACTTTATAATTCGATGTTTGAGAATTGATTAAGTGATGATAAGTGAAAAATTAACCAAATTGATGGAGTTTTGTTTAATTAAGAGATGATATTTTGTTTCGATTTAAAAGAATCTTAGGATTCAATCCTTGTAGGGCATTTTTGTGGTGTTTCAGCTATAAAAAAAAAAAAAAAAGTAAAATGGGAAGTTTGGCTGAATTTGATATAAGTAGTCCCACAATTTGGTTTTTAGGATAAATTTCCTAAATAATATATTATCATTAATTAAGAGATCAAGGATTCAGAGACTATATTTTCTTAGGAGTAATGATACAGCCACAAACTCTTGTACAAACTTATTTTGTACAAACTGACGTGGCATGATTTCATTGGTTGAATGAAAATATAAATTAATAAAAACAAATCATGTGGGCCAAGTGATATTCAATTCAACCAATCTTATCATGCCACATCAGTTTGTACAAAATAAGTTTGTACAAGAGTTTGTGACTGTATCATTACTCTTTTCTTAGATACATGAATTATTCTTCATAATGGTTCACTATCCTCCAAAACAAAATTGTCACTTACCATATATCTTTTTCATAATTTAAAGTTAGATCATAAACCAATCAAGTAATAAGGGTGAAATAAAATTATTCAAGGAGGTAAATTGTCGGCTTCCAAATGTTAGATGAGAAAACTAAGTTTATCATATATAATATCATTAATTAATTATTGATTATTTCTGGTTGTTGCATACAAAATTGAACTATATATACATACGCATTTGGAAAGAAAAAATTACCAAAAAAGAGAAAAACAGCTGAATGAATAATAATGATAAGGAAGCCGAGTAAAATAGGGGAAGGTGGAGGACACAATCAGTTGATTTCCTTGAAAACGAAATAATTAGAGAGGCAAGAGTAATTGAGTAGTAAAGTTGGAAAAAGGAAAGGAAGAAAAAAAATTGAGAGGTTTAATTCACTTGCTATCATAATTCATTAAAGATAGAATTATATTGCGATAGTAGTAGACATGATTATGATATATATATATATATAAATCAAGCATTCCAAAAAGTAAGTTTCATCTAATACTTTATGTGTATATATATATAGGGATCTTGACCATATATCAAAGTTAGGGATAATTTAAAAGATAAAAAAATATACATTTTAATGTATTACATGACAAAATACACTATAATAAAGTCCGTGTTTTTTTTATTTTTTAATTTATCTCTAATTTTAATATTGTTAATGATATCTTTTATATATATATATATATATATATATATATATATATATATATATATATATATATATATATATATTCGCTGATTTTCTTAGGCTCTTAATTTTGTTCAAAAGAGTGTTAGGAACGATTTAATATAACTTAGGGGATCCTAATAATAAAGGACGTGCACGCAACAATATTATAAGTACAAGATATCCTACTATACTAGTTTTTCGAGAGACGAGACTGTAAATTATAAACATTGTTAGATATGCTAGATATATAAATATGATTATCTTTGGTGATGACCCTCACTTCGTTAAAGTAAGGCGTTAGTAAAATATAAAAACATATAGATTTTAATATATTAACAAAATTAAAAGTACAGTCTCTTTAAAATTTATATTTTTTGTATTTTACTAGCATCCTTACTTTAATAAAGTAAGAATCACGAGTGTCTTTTGATACACGTGCCCTTGAAGACCCAAGTTTGAATAAAATACAAATCTTAATTATTAGGGTTTAGGTAATTAATTATGGAGATAGTCAAATTTCAAAAATTCTTTGGTGTTATATATATATATATATAATTATTTCCTAGTGAGGACCCTCACTTCGTTAAAATAAGGTGCTAGTAAAAGATCACGAGTATCTTTTGATACATGTGCCCTCGAAGGCATAAGTTTGGATAAAATACCAACTTTAGCTATTAGGGTTTGGGTTAATTATGGAGATAGTATCAATATTCTTAAAAATTACCATAAACTTTCATGCTGTTTTTTTCTAGATTTAATAAATTTCTGTTTAATAAACTTGAAATTCGAAAAAGAATTAGACATTAACATAGATTAAAAAGAAAAATAGGAAAATTGAACAAATTTTAATGAAAATATCATTCTATGATGCCGTGATTAAAGTTACAGTATCAATACCGTAATTGAATATAAATTATGTAAATGAAATATAAGACTTGTAAATTTAACATAAAACTTGTAAATCAACATTAACTGTAAAATGAAATATAAATTTTAGAAATTAAACATAACAATTGTAAATGGAAGGTAAAACGAGTAAATTAATATAAAACTAGTAAATTGATGTATTATTAGTGAATAAAACATAAACTTGCAAATATAACATAAAACTCGTAAATCACTATGAAGTACAAAATAAGACATAAATTTTAGAATTAAACATAGGATTTGTAAATGGAAGATAAAACAAGTAAATTATATAAAGCTAGTAAATTGATGTATTATTAGTAAATAAAACATAAACTTGCAAATATAACATAAAACTCGTAAATCACTATAAAGAACAAAATAAGACATAAATTTTAGAATTAAACATAGGATTTGTAAATGGAAGATAAAACAAGTAAATTATATAAAGCTAGTAAATTGATGCATTACTAGTAAACAAAACAAAAACTTACAAATATAACTTAAAACTAGTAAATCAACATTAACTGTAAAATAACACATAAGTTTTGAAAATAAAACAAAAGACTTGTAAAGAAAAGGTAAAACAAGTAAATTACTATAAAACTGGTAAATTGATATATTATTGGTAAATAAAATAAAACTTATAAATATAACATAAAACTAGTAAATCAACATAAAATACAAAATAAAACATAAATTTTGGAAATGATACATAAGGCTTGTAAATGGAAGGTAAAACAAGTAAATTAATATAAAACGGGTAAATTAATGTATTAATGATAAACAAAATAAAAACTTGCAAATATAACATAAAACTAGTAAATAAAAATGAAAACTTAAAAATATATCATAAAACAAGTAAATCAACATTATTTACAATATAAAACATAAATTTTGTAGATTATGCTTAAAACTTATGAATAAATAAGTAAATTAATAAAAGAATTACTGAAAAAAAAGTTCAAAGTTGTAAAATAAAGCTCATTATAATGTCTATCGCCTTATATATTTATTGATTTTTTTAATTAAATTGAATAATGCTAGTTTTACATTTATATAATATATGTGATGTTTTATTAAGGGTGAAATATATTTTTCAAAATCAGATTTTGAAAATAATATTATTTTAATATCTTTCATAGTAATTGTAAGATGATGTTATTTTGCATATTTTTACACTTCCTCAACAACAACTCTAAATGGTCTCTAAATATAAGTAAAAAGTTTAAATTACATGAAGTATGTATAAGACTCAAAATTAGATCTAATTTATTGATATATCATATATGTGTCTAGTAGTATAAGATTTTTTTTTTAATTTTGTTTTCACTTGATCCATATCAAGATAAATATTACTTACATAATAAATAGATATTATTATAGAAAATGAAAAAAAAAAGTGGACAAATGTCTTAAAATAAATATATAATTTATGGTTAAATCAATTCAATAAAACTTATTTCACTTTTTTTAGCATAACTTTTTTGTTTAATTAAAGAAAATATTTTTTGTAAGCAAATAAAATATTTTTCACTAAAATCTATAGAAATAATGTTAATTTTTTAAATAATTAATAATCTTGTATGAATTTACTAGTTTTACTTTACATTTACAAGTTTTATATGTAATTTACAATATTTATATCTATTACGGTATTGATGCCGTAATTTTCATTACGTCATTATAGAATTTTCCCAAAAACATATATAAAGACGTTTTGGATTGTTTGTTAAAACTACATGAATTAACTATATAATTAGCTCAATCGCTAAGAATTAGAAGAACATTTACCTTTGGATTTTAATATTATTTGGACTCTCTCTGTTACATGTATAGTAAGTACATAAGAATGTGAGATGATTCGAAAACCTCGTGCATGCAAAGATTAATCATATTAAAAATAATCTTAACAGCTAGCATAAACAAATAAACCATATTGCAACGCAATTGTACTTTTGCATGAACAAATATATTATTTTAATAAACACAATGCTGTTTTTTTGTTTTTTTGTTTTTTTTAAAGCCAACCCTGGATGTAGTGTAGTCCATATATATAAAAACAAAACAGGTACGTACAAGAGTTGTAGGTAAAAGTGGTTCTGGGATTTTGTACCATATAATAGGGCATGCTGAATAAACAAATTGAAAAAGAAGCAGTTGGGGGAAGTGCTTGCAAATTCATCTCCTCGTGTAAGAAACAAACATAAAAAAGAAGAGACAGAAGCAATGTTGCAGGAAAATGAAAACTGGTTTAATAAAGAGAAAGGTATTTATTCATATATTTCTTTGAGTATATCACCAGATACTGTTCCTTGTATTTTTTCTTTTTTTTAACACTCTTCCCGTGAGGCTTGGTTCTCCAATCTATCATATATAATCATCTTTACGTCCGGACTATCTCATCTCTTTTTTTTTTTAATGCAAACATGTTATTAAATTGTACAATTTAATAGAGTTATAAGTTATATCGTTTAATAATGTGTCTACATTGACTTTACTAAACCGCATGGCTTAATAACGTGTGCGCATGAAAAAAATGAGGTTGCTCACACTAGAGATAAATAATCATTCTCATGTGCATGCACCCTCATTTTTTTTTTTAATGTTTACATGCTATTAAGCTATGCGATTTAATAGTTATTTTTTAACTATAAAGCCATGTGATTTAATAGTGTGTCTACACTAACTCTAATAAGCCGCACGGCTTAACAGCATGTCTACGTGAAAAAAATTGAGGGCACACTAAATCAGTACTCTTCTATATGTAAGAGAATGACTATACATGCATATGCTTCAATCTAGGATCTTGAATTTGTTAAAGTTTGGGAAAGCTATTAAACCACATGGTTTAATAATGTAATGATATCTACATATACATATACATATACATATATACATACATACATACATACATACATATATATATATATATATATATATATATATATAAACTGATCTAGTGCAGGATCCTAAACTTTATTAAAGTTTGGGAAAAGTTACTAATAGTATAATGTCATTATATTATTAAACCATGTTTGTTAGTATATTAAAATCTATTTTTTTGTCTGCTAATGGTATCCTCAATCTGTTAAAATAAAGATGACCTCACCGAAGAATTATATATGTTTGTGTCTGTGTGTGTTTAGTTTTTTTTAAGATTATTATAATACATTTGTATATAACAATGTAGAGTTTAATATGAGTCTAAATACATATATTTCATAGTACAGCCTAAAAATTTGTGGAGTTTTATTTTGAGAATATACTCCCACTAGTATTTAGGAAATATATTCTACCCTTATCTAATTTCGGAAAAGCAAACACCCATAGACTCGAAATCATAACCTCAATGGTGAGGCCATGAGTACTATTAGTGTGCTTAATTATTAATCTTCTGATTAAAATTTCTACAAATATATAAACTAAATTAGTTATGTAATATTTCTAAAATAACATCCAAAAGATTTCATCACAAGTGATGACTGAATGCGAGGATTGTTAAGTAATTGATTTCTATTTTCAATGGAATCTCTGTAAGGGTAATGCTTGAAAAGTGTAGTTCTAGTGAATAACCGCTAACTATTATCCCAATATTTTCATTCGTAGTAACATATTTTTCTACTACGTTCGACTATCAAAATGAATAAATACCACCTCACTTAGAAATCTGAAGGATAATAGTTCAAATCCTAAATAGAAAGTATATCGTTATTCATTATTGAAATCAAATTATGTTTGGATGCCACTGCTTACATAGCTTTTGTATACCACCAGTCAAGCTTCTCTCGAGCAACTACACATAGAATTATAAATGATTGGTGGTTATAAGTGTACAAGAATAGTTAAATTTCAACTATCCATTATTATTAATAAACACATTGCATATATTTTAATTTTTAAAAGCACAAACTAAAAAATATTTTAGGATTCATTTGATATTGAGATGCCGTAATTCCATATATATATATATATATATATATATAAGAAAGGATTGGACTATTGACATTTCCTCCAATAACATCTTGTAACTCCTATTCTTTATTTACGCCAATACAATATTTAGAAATATTATAAATTTTTATAAAACCTCAAAGACAAAAATAAACTTAATTAAAATCTTTGATCCCTTTAAACCCCATTACCCCATTCTTCATTTTTCTATGGAATTCTTCAAATCCAATATCAAATGGGGCTTTTTGTTCCTTCTCTCTCTGCCCCTCTCTCTCCTATGATTTCAACACTTCACTCTTTCATTCTTTTGAAGACAAATTCATTATCATTATCATTTGTTTCTAAAATTTTAACTGCATGAAAATTGTTGGATATTATTACACACCCAAAAGTAAGAGTTAAAAGAACGCTCATTTACTCATTGTTTCTATTGTGGATTCTATTGGGCATTTGGGTTTAAATTTCATGTAACTTTTCTAGTCATCCCTTGTTGAAGTAAAACACCTTTTACTCAACTTGATATTTGATCAATTTTTTTTAATAGGATATTCAATCAATTTGAGACTGTACCTTTTAATTTTATTTCTGTTTGGTGGTTTCCATTTTGATTTTGAATAGCATTATTAAGGGTTTTGGGATTTTATAACAATTGGATTTTTCTTAAGCCACTAGACATGTCGTGTTCCAATAAGTTTCTGATAAATTCTTTCATAATTGAAGAAAATACGAATAATAGAAAAATCGTTGGTCAAGGAAGTTGGTTGCGTTTTAAATGTGTGGGTCTGGTTAGATATATTTTCAAGAGATTTTGGGAGGAGTGAAAATATTTCACCTGAATTAAAAATTGCCGCACAACCCAACTGCAGGGAGGTTAGCAGAAACAAACGGGCCTACGATTCAGCCATGCAGGCCTACTTTTAAGAGATTAAGGACGAGCCATTATAGAGCGAACTCACTCACTCATTTGCCATCTAAATTCACTAAAATAAAATAAAATAAAGTTTGAACTTATTTTCTAGGAGAACAAATTTAATTTGCAATTCCTTAAGGTGCGTGTGGACCATGTTGCGAAAGGTTGTAGATATACTAATGTTATGTGAAAGAATAATGATTGAGCAATCATCTTATATTGGACAGAATTCAATATACAGGTTATATGCCTATGCTATGAAATGATTGAAAATGCTTAGAACTAAGATATGTACAAAGTACACCTGAGATTTTGAGCTTCTGGGGCAGTTGCTTCAATTCTGATGGATTCAGCTTCTTCTATTAAAGACGGGATGATGGCAATTTCCCATCATATATCATCAATAAGACTTCAGATTGCAGTTGCAGTGCATACTTCTATCAACATATCCGTAAGGTTGCAAAATTATATCTGAGAAAATTAGTCGCCTGCAACAATCAAAGCCAAATTCAGAAACAGATGAAAGAAATTGTGTACTCAAGTCTACTTGTTCTCTTATACAACTTATAAATCGACAGATAGATAATAAAAGTGTCTCGTCACAGCTTTCTCTAAGTAGCCACTCTGTATTTGTATTGTAGACATTTGTACATTAAATAACACAATCGACTTAAAAATGTAGTACGCACCTTCTATGGATTTAAAGAAACCAATTTCAGAAACAATAATGTTAAAGATAAAACCATTAATCGAAGGCAACTACCATTTTTATTACAAATTTCACATTGGGTAGTAAAAAGTTTTCCTACATTAGTACATTCTATTATTTTATTTTGTTATCTCAAGAAAACATCAAAGCTAAAATAGTCCATTCATGATCAATATATAGGGAAATGAGAACAGCAACATTCTAGCAGCCAGATCAAACCACAATTTCAATTTGGAAGACGAAAACTTTAGAACCTGCAATGACTGTAGTCAAGCCTAAAATGAACTGGGTTTGCAAAATTTCACAAGCCTAAGTTCATGATCCTAATCTTGTGAGGTTTTATCATGGTCGCTTTCAGTAAAGGAAGTAATTCAGGATTCTTTTGAAACGTGCAGTTCATGCCTTTGTTATGAGACATTTGGCTAGAAAGGAACCACCATATATTTCATAGCAAAAGATAATAAGCTGTTAGCGCTTCGTGAGATAAAGTCTGCCTTTTTTGGCATCTTATTGGGCCTCAATACAAAGGACGTAGATGCTTCTTTTTTCTTCATCAATCTCAATTTAGGTTGATGTAGACTTGAATTTTTGGTTAGCAAGATTTGTGCAATTGTCGATAATTTAATTTACTTTTCTGGGGATACATAGACTGGGTTTGGCATTTGTTTTATGGACTTTTGATAAGAGAGTTTTTGCTTGGATATATGTGTGAATTTCTGGTCTACCTAGTATCTGTTATCTTATTAAATAATTTCAGCTTCAGTTTCTTGTCGAATAAAAACAAAAGAAAAAGAAGAAAGAGAGAGCAAGTCGTAATCCTAATCTTATAAACCATAAGACTAAGAAGTACCTATCGCCAAAGAAGCCAGAACAGGATTGCTATAAAAGTTTGACTAACCCCATGGTTGTGACAAAGACACACTCGGAATTGATGCCTTGAGTCCTTGTTTACCATGTATAGCAGATTTGAGCACATTGTATTGCTCGGTCACAGAATTATAAAAGGCTTGTGTATAAACCTCCTTAGCCTGCCAGAGTAACAAGCAGCACATTAGGAATAATCAAAATGGAGGATGTATTCCAAATGGATAATTCTTTGAAAAATGCATGAATAAGAAAACCAGAGGGTCATAAATGGGAATAATTTCGTCATTTCAATGGCATTTTCTTTAGGTAAACTTTTTCCACCTCTTTGCAGCTCAACCTGCAACCTTGTGCCAATCCAGATAGTATCCAACTTGATGATTTCAAGAACAATAATTACCAAACAGGAAATAGAATAATAATTACTCAAAGGGTATCAGCAACTGCAAAAGTGAACGGCCATTCATGAGAGAGACAACAATTGGATCCAGATGTTTACAAACTTAGTGATTTAATAATCAATTTCTTTTTCCATGAAGAAAAAAAAGGAATGAAAATATTTAACTGTCAGAAAACTCAGATATCCAGACTCCAAAAATTATGCCCTAAAGACTTGAACTTCCTCCAGTATAATCTCCATAAACTCTTCTATTTCTCTCCAACCAGGTAACACACATAATATGTATCACAGAACAGCTCCATAAAAATCTAGCTATCTGACCTACCAAAAGCACAGTTGTTTTCTTCGAGCACTTATAACCTTTTTCAATGTATAGACCAATAACCAATAATACAAAAATCATAAAGCAGCAAGATAGTGAGAAATTAACTATTTTATAATATATGCCAGTCTCACATATGCATTCATTAGAAATTTTGTTGAAAGCATTTTGTACAGTTTTTGGTTACCCATAGGGTTTTTGTTAATCTTGCAGACAACTGGTCCACATCAGCAATGGACACTTCTTGCCTTATTTTTATTTGATTTTGAGTTTTTGTTAAAAAAGACCAGCTTGATTTTCCCCCATTCGTCTTGACCCTGTCAAACATTGAGGCTTGAGAAACTGCGGGGCTATGGCCTATCTATGCTTATGGGTGTGGTGTATGCATTTCTCCAGGTTAAAAGGAAAATCAGATAAGAAATTCAAACGATATATATTAGATAATTGATATATTATACCAAAACAAATATATAGATCAAATCCATACAATAAAAAGAGAGATGCATGAACAAAATGTTATAACCCAACCAACCTCTTCAGGATTTTTGCTAGCAGTAATGATATCTGCAAAGCTAATTTCTGGCGCAACTGACAATCCAGCCCCATGGAAGGAGATCACTCTTTTCTCTCCAACTTCTCTTTCTACCTGGAGATATGCGATTGAGTCAAATGAGCAAAAACAACATTAGAAAAGGATTATAAGGCACTGACGTACCTGTGGTGGAGGGGGCATGATGTCATGACATAAGAGTGCCAAGGGATAAATATGCCCTGGAATACCAGAATGCTCTGCAAGCCTTCTCATATTGTCTATTGAAGAAGTGTCAAAGGGTGCCTAACCCCCTTATATCAGTATGAAGAATACAATGTCATAAAAGGAAAAATAAGTTGCTATCCAGTGCACAAGTTTTTTCTGTTTTGATTTTTTTCCACAAAAAAAAAAAAAGAGAAGAGAAATGCAGACAAAGAAACTAGTACCTCATTTGATACTAAATAGTATCTACTTTGGTGCTTATGTAAACAAACAGCCAAAAGCAACAGAAAGCAATGCAGTTGTATTGGCTAAAGACAACTGTACTGCAAGCAATATATATCTAAGACAAGACTCAGTTTTATTCAATCAGAAGCATCTACAGAGAATCTTTTGTTCCACTCAAATGTCAACAGAGACTTAACAGTTTAATTTACCAGTACCTTTTTGTAATTGCTTGTATGAGAAAAGAGAGTTCCTTTTAGAAATTTGGACATCATTTCAATATCAGCAATTAGAGCTTGATTTAATATAAAAAGCGAAGCATAAATACTGCATTTATTGTCAACATGGAATGTTTTTTCCACATACAGATTATAAATTGAAAATAAATGATGTCTCACATAGTCTTCTTTTTGAAATTTAACAGCAACTTTCGTACAATTAAAATTAATGCTTGACTATAACTATTTATTGCATTCTTAGCACAAGTGTTAGAAACTGTATCACAATTCACAGGCATAAATATAGAAGGTTCATTTAATTTACTTCAAGGACAAGACTACATTTACCACTTCTCATTTATCTGTATCCCCTAAGAAACCATGTCAAGAACTTTGCAACAAGTAACCAATTAATATCCATTTTGCCCAAAAGCCATATTGGAGAAAAAAGGACACTGTTCTAGTTTCCAATTTCTTAATAGGCAACTTACATCAATATCCTTTGAAGCCTAAGCATTAGTTGTATGTTCTACAGAAAATTTAGCACTCACTTGCATAGCTCATGTTCAAGATTACAATAGGAATAATGATAAAATAAAAGCTTTCGCCCATTTCTAATATCTAATCAAAAGTGACTTGCTAGCCAGGATAAAATGGTAACAACATCAGCTTTAATTTTTTTTTTGGGTTTCAAGAAAAACGAGTGTAGATACTTACTGGATACCATTCTCCTGTAACAGGATCTGGACGGTCCCTGCCACCACTTGGTGCAATCCAAATTATTTGTGATCCACCCCTAGCGTCATGTATATTCAGTTAGAAGGTCTCGTGTAAACGATAAAAGACCATGATTCAGAATTTAGCATGTTCAGAGAAATAAACACAAGCATATGACCTAATTTAAACAAAGAAGATTGACTCTGAAACTCACACATACTGTCAAGAAAACATTGGAACCAAGGCATTCAACCCAATTCTAAGTTATCTGTATATTTATGGCAGATCATTGGACACCAACCTCCAAGGCACAGGACCAAAATAAGCTGGATGGAGGCATGAGGAAAACACTTAAATTTTACAGCAAGAGAATAATCAAACATGAAAGGAATTCTATGCAGTTTTTTTGTGAATTTTTGGACTTCTAGAGAAACCCAGAGGATAACAAAAACATGTAAGGTCATAATTATCCACCTAGAAAACCCTTAGTCACAAACAAATCGTTGCCCACTTATTACAAGTCTTACAAACCTGAACTTCATATGTTTTCAGAGAAAAATAAGAGCAAACAGTTAATTGTTCAAAAAATCTAATTCATGAAAGAGGAAAACATTTTAAGATGATAATACCTACATAAGAAAATCAACCACCACAATGATCAGAGAGACATTAAAGACAAAAAGTACCTTAAAAGCAAAGCCATTTCCTTCAAACTACGTGTATTTGATTTCCTTTTCATCTCAATTAGCTCAGGGACATCAAGCATGTGCTTTTTCGAGTACACACATATTAGATTCCTAGAAGAAATAAAATTAGAAATTTGCACTAAAAAGTAAATCAGCATAACAGCACAACCATTTTTTAATTTGTCCATAATGTCCAAAAGTACCTTCCCATGCTGAAGGGCTTGCAGAGAGGATCGGTTATAACTCTGTCCCCTGCTATGTAGGTCTGCCCAGAACAATGTTGAGTTCAGTAATCCAAGCATTTTAGAAAATAAATGAAGGCAATCAACAACAAACTCAGAATAGAGAATGTTGTGTTCACCAGGTTCTCAGCAACATGTGGGTTTGTTGATTCAAGCAATAAAGCAATGATAGCAGGGTCTGCTTCAGTTTGGTGGTTAGAGATCAATACGATATTATGGCCCTGCGATCATCGTACACAAGTATTACTTACATTGTCAAAAAGCTACTACAAAAATGACCAAAAATTACTGGAACATCTATATTAAAAAAAGGTCAAACAATGTTTAGGACAAGAAGAACATCTACTAGTGAACATGCTATCATTAAGTCCTGTATTGTAGAAACACTAGAGAGTTTTCATGTCATCCCAAACGAAAATCAACATCCAAGCTTAGACATTAGATCTATACATTTGCTCCTGGTGCTCACCCTCTATTTGTGATGAATGGTTACACTATGTGTCTGGCTATATCATTCTAAAACTTCCTTGTACCAATCCCAACTTTTTATTTTAGGTTTTGAACGACTTTAATTACATTAAGATGCTGATCCCAAGAATTTAAAATTTACCATCCTAAAGACCTGTCGATAGACCATGGACCTAAGGATTTAAATAAAACTAATCTACTTTCTAAGCATCCACCACACTAGGAACTTTATTTTTAGTGTGAGTATGTTTAAAAGGTAAAAACAAGATATAGATAACTGAAGCTTCAAGAACCCAGAAGTTTAATCAGAGTTCGCAATCAACTTTGCACCCGATCTTGTAACGTACATGAACTAAGATATTGACATATAGAAGAGCGCATAAACAATGCGCATCCCACAGCCCGAAGAAAGGTAATTTAAAAGTCTTAAACTGTAAAATCCAAATGTATATCTAATTTTTCTTATAAATCCTTTAGACAAATAAGAGATCTTAACAAAATCATTTCTATATGGTAGCCATACTATATCTTGCTTTCTCAAGACTGATTTCATTCCCAACTCTATATCCCTGCCTCATGTGCATGATGTTGCCATTGCAACCATCATTTAAGTAATGAAAAAGGACAAAGCATATGCCACAACAGTCATAATAAGGAAGCAAGCATCTCTAACACACAGCTATATCAAAAAGCTTGACCTTATACTAAATAATCAATACTAAAATGATATTTTTTGCAAAAGGAACGAGTATGGAATGGAGATCCCAATAGAGACCTACAGACCTTTGATAAGCTTAGGTGTAGGACCTAGGGTTTATTTTAGTTTTTTTTTTCCGGCCATATATTTATTCTAATGTTATGCTAAGTGTGGATATTAGGGATTTCCTTGTTCAACCTAATATGATTGAGCCTATAAAATGGCCTTTGTACTAGGAGTTTGTCAGACAATTGAATAATGAAAATAACATTGTTTATACTCCTATTTTCTTTATAAACCTGATTTCTCCTCTTTCTCTCTATCATCTCTCCATAGCCCACTTAATACTTTCTACTTCTCTTCTCTTCTCTCTATGTTTTCCTACTCCCTGTCCTATCTCACTATGTCTTTGTGCACAATAATTCATAAATATGGAAGAAATAGATTACAAAATTAAATTCAGAATGATGAGTCAGCAAAGAAAAAAACTCAAATAACAGAACATAAAAATGGATGCTGAAATTGGGCACCTGGTTAAGTTTCTCTTCCATTTCAAAGAAAAGGGATACATTGCCAACGTATGAACTTCTGCAAAAAGATGATCACAATTAGACAGTGACTGAATGGAACACAGATAGTAAGTTAGATTTATACTTCTGAAATAGGCAGATGCAACTTGGCTTGAGAATAAAACGTGTTCTGTATCAAACTAGGATAATGAACTTATTGTCAAATAGACCTCTAATGAAACAAGAAAAAAAAATTGAAAAAGTATGCTGTTTTGTCTGTATGAAATTTAGAAACACACACTTCACATGCTTTTTCTGCCTACTAGTGCTTCAACAGATGTACTTCTCTTCATACACAAAAGGATCAAAAGAGTATACTTTTAGCAACAGTACATAAAACATATTTACAAACTCTAAACTTCATTTTAAGGGATTCTAACATTTTCAGGCTGATGTCTGTCTTCAGAATTCCTCCCAACTCCTATCACATTCCCCACATCCTTCAAAGTCTGCATCATTACAACTTTTTTAATACCAACATTCTTGAAATTCCCCAACAATGCCGAAAAATCCTCTCTAGTTTACCATTCTAGAGAGTCTCATCATCTATGTTCAAGGATCTCTCCTTATCTTTTCATTGAAATGCCCCTCCACTAAAAGAAACAGCATAAGAGAAATTCCTCAGATTAAGTGGGAATTACGGTCATTGATTTCGAGGCTCTTATTCATCCAGTGCATCACACTCTTCCATCTATAGATTTCTTTTTTTTTTCAATTATATTTTATGTAATAACTTTTTACACACGGTATTTACTTTACTGCAGATATCATTTGAAGGTTACAAGTTCAATAGCACATTTATAGAAAAATTTCAATGCAGAGAACAAGCTTAAATGTCCATATGTACAGTTATGTACTTATTTTCTTTTTTTTTTATATTAGGAAACAGACAATATTAATTGAGGAAAAAAGAATATGATACCAAAAGTGAATCAGAAGTTCACAAACCAAGAACTTTCCTGCTGTGAAGGATTTCTCTATTTTGAGTATAACCCATAAAAAAGAGACAAAATAAGAAAACAAAATTAACATTTGACCAAAAGAAACATCGGCAGGAAAAACCAAATAAACAGTTGCCAATATCATCTTTTTTTTCCAACATTATCTATTTAATTAACCATTAATGTAGACTTGAACCGCAAAGGATCCTGGACTTATTGAAAGCATAACTCACCAAAGCCTTATTGCAGAATGACAACTCATCTATTGTATGACAAATTCTATAACATTCTTATGTGAGTTCAAAGACGAATTAGAACATCTAGTGTTGACTGTCCTCAGAGATAGCATGAAGTGCAGAATTAAAACAACAAAATTCCATTCCAAAGGCACATCTCAAAATTCTCAGGAAACTTTACAAATTACACGGACATAAGCTACTGAAACATAAGTGTATAAGGATAGCATAGAAGTCATTGGCTAACCTGAAATCAACCAAAGGTCGTATATAATTTTGACCAAACATGTAATAGTCAAAAGGCTCTCTCATTGACTTGTGATAAGATGAGAACGTAAAAGGTTCCTACAAGAGCATTGTTATATTCATAAAAGAAGTTCAAATAAACTGACAGTTGAATACAAAATAGTGGCAGAAAGAAAGTGCATTTATGCTAAAACTAAGAATGTTGATACAGCATATGTGTCTAAATTACCTCAATGTCCAGCAATACTCGATCAAATGCAACAGCCATATTTGACAATACAATCTCATCAGCCCTAGAATTTCCACTTTGAAAGACCTGAAACATATCATATGCGAGATTATTTTGATGATACATCACAACATGCCAGAAAAGTATAATTACATCTTGGAAGGAGAAGCAAAACCTAGATAAATGAAGTTGTTCCTCATTGTCATAAAAGTAATCTACAAAGAATCCTATAGTAAATTTTAAGGCCTCTTTTAAGTTTTCAGAAGTTCAAGGTAATTACAGAGCCAGATTATAAGTTCTCCAAAAGGACTGCAGGCTTTAAGCAATAACAATATTTTACGAATGACTATTCCATTGAATTTTCATGGTAATAGTTTTCTTCAACACCAAGAATTGATGTTTGCAGCAGAATAAATTTCTAAGCATATAGTATATAGCCTTATTTAAAATTTAACACTGATGTTCAAATCCTAACCAATTTAATATGCAAACACAAATTAAAATTCATTAACAACTTCTAGCACAACCATTATAGACTATTTAGACGCAGAAAGTTTCAACTAGCTTTAGCCATTATTAAAAGCATAATGGAAAGCTCAGAGTTTTTACCATTGTAAAAATGCTTCCGTTAAAACCAAAAACAGACAACGCCAACAGATTAACTTTCTAGGCAAATGAACAGCCAATAGAGACATTAACATGGAAAACCCTAGAATAGAATTAACACGGTAACTCCACACTTAAAATTCGAATGATGAATTAAACGAAAAAGTCATGATGATGGCTTCTTGAACTTTTAAGGAATGTATATATATGAGGCTAAGCAAACTTATTTAATGGCTTAAATTTTCCACCATGTTCTAATAAAAAGTAATATCTTATTTTGTAATAAGAGATAGCATTATTTTGTTAGTCTAAGTCTTATACTTATAGATTTTGAATCATGACAAGTTAATTTCATGGTATTTTCGACATTCCTCGTCTGCCATGAATAGTCAACGGAATTTATAAAAAACCATTGAAGTCACAGGATATTGGAGGAATATTAATTTTGAAGTTTATATCACTTATCAGGCATAAGTTAGTATCAACTGTTACAGTTATGTTCGTCCCCAGTTGTATTTAATAAGTAACTTGGACCCATGAACTCATACAGAAAGCTAATGGCAATAACTCAGAACCACAATGCATAACTGAATAAATAACAGAATGATCTGAAAAATTTCATAGAGAAGAAAATGAGGCATATTGACAATACAATTAAAAAAATAATCCAACGTATATATAATATATTTGACTAAGTACATTAAGCTACGTTCAAGTGTATATATTTACTGCATTTTTATAATTGTGATACAACTCTTCCATCCCATTGGCAAGATTTGATGGCAGCCTTCCTGCTTCAACTTCCCTGCCAATTCCAGACAGAAGATCTGCAGAGAAATATTCAAATATAAGACCATCAAAATATTAAGCAGCAGAAACACAAAATCTGCAATAAAGAGGAAATAAGAGTATTACTTACTGCAGTTTTGTTTATCTTTTGGATAAGTGGACACTATATACCTCTATCTAGCTATGTATGTATGAGTGCACACGCGCACGTGTTAAGTGATCCCATGTCCCATCTGCTCTATTTAAAGCATTACTTTCATAAATTTAAATTTTTTAACCCTCATACTTTAAATCTTTACACTAAAAGAGCTATAGGTATGAGAAAAATGGCCTCCAATCCTTGTCCAAAACATGTTTCAGGGAAATAATAGCCTAGAAAATCTACCATAATCTTAACCTCTACCTTCTTGCAGGAAAGTAAGGGCAAGCTTGTTTCCAACCTCAGAGAGAAAGTGAGAGAGAAAGAGAAAGCCATGTTAGTATAAAGACCTTGTTACTGAACATGTAGCACCTTATAATTAGTGCCACGTGATGGAATGCATAATGCATTAAGATTATCAAGTTACAGAAGGTTTCACATTATTACAAAACAACCTTCCATGAAAGAAGATACATTCTTTCTTCAGTAAAATATCACATTGATGTTTGCCAAAACGCAGAATGATTTCAAGAAAACCTTACAACATTGTTTCAAACTCCTTGACATGTCTTCCACATTGTGCCTTCGACTGCAATTTGAAACCACTCCGAAGCGGGGACACAAATAGGCCCAAAATTTAATTATTAGATTACAACAGGGTCAAGAGTCTAAAAGTAGGCCTTAGTGAATTACATCATACCCCATGATGCATGGTGCTACAACTATTGACAAAAGCCAGACTGCATCATATTATCCATAAAAACTATTCTACATTTTACACTATATCTTGAATTTAGACTAATGGATAAAACTATGAATTATAGATCTTATTTTCTTTGACGAATCGGACTACAAGCGTTAAGTAAAAGCGATACTTTTACGCAACTAGTTGATCAGCATAGTTCTAAAAATTTATTTCTAATTTTCTACATTTACTCAAATTCATCATGTCAAATTCTAATGATTCTATTGATCCTCACTGCATTGCCAAAACTTCATTTAATTTGTCAAATCTCAACTTCAATTAGCTACAACAGATTCTGACACTATCAGGTTAACTCTGCCATCCTATAACGAACAAGATTTTGAAAATCAAGGGCAACAACAGTACACAATACGGCTAATAAAAGCACTCATGATAGAAGTTCCATCATCTTCCAGTACACATGGAGCTCTCTCATAATAAATAATTTAATTCTCTTGTAATAATAACAGAGACAGCCCAAGTCAGAGCAAAAGATTGACCGGCAGTAAGACCATTCCTAAGTAGTAAAAAGCAAAGACGTGCAAGCTTTTACTCATGGCTTATAAATTAAATACCCCATCTGCTTGAGACAAACCTTTTTAATGAAGAAAAAATTGAAATGGATTCCATTTTATATGGCAATGGAGGGGAAAAAGAAAATAGAGATTTGTACTTGTTCCAGTTACTATTCTCCAAAAGATAGGTTGTACAACCAAAAATTGAAACTTTCTTATCGACTGAGTGAAACTGGCCAGTAAAATCAAGAATCGACCACCTAGAATTTTTATAAAATATCACAGTCACACAGGCTGCCGTGTATTTCTATATTTTTTAATCAGTCAATGAATATAACATAACATAAAATAATAATAATAATAAGAAGAAGAAGAAGAAGACGAACAATAAAAGAATCAGATTCAACAGTTCACATGTTACGACTTACGAGACATTTCTAAGCAAAAAAAGAAAGGAAGCAAAAAACAGTAAGTGCTAAAGAGCAAAACCAAACCAAACCTTGCTCGGAACGAACGTCGAGAAACGTACGGGAGTGATTAACCTCTATATTGAGCATCTTCTTGTTCTGCTCGTCACTCGCCGACGACGACGACACGGCGGACTCCCTGTCCTGAACCATCTTAGCCATTGCTCGAACGTTGAAGGAGCTAAAGGACGCACAAGGACACGTGGCGGAAGTCCTCCGCGCACCGGATCGAAACGACACCGCAGTCGAATGCCGACGCGCGGTTATTGCTGAAAAAGAATAAGAAGAAGGAGAGAGCTTCGGATTAGACGACGAAGACGGAGCCAAAACCCTAGGCGCTGTCGTGGCGAAGAATGTGAGAGACAGAGAAGACATCAGTAGTCAAACAAAAAAAAAAAAGGAAATGAAATGAAAAAAATGAACGACAGAGTGAGTGAGTGAGAGAGAGAGGAAACGGGCAAAAGCTAGCAAAGCAGGAGAGAAGAGGGCGTTTGTTTTGTTGGTTTTTGGGGAGTTTGGGCTTAATGGATAAACGAAAGAATTTTGCACGCACGTGATTTGCATCGACGAATTGTTGGGGTGATTGGGCTACTGATGCTGACGTGTTGAGTGCCGTGTGGCGAGCTGAGAAACGATACGGTGGTTATTGGGACACGTGTCTTTCCTCGTTGGGATGGTGGGCCCCGTTCACGATCTTGTCAGGTCATTTTCACCTCTTTTCTTTTCTTTGTTTAAATCAAATAAGGGGTCATTTTCACTGAACTCCCCTCAACTATCTTCAACACAGATAGAGATGGATCTTATGTCCAAATTAACACCGACCTCCCCCGAACCAAACGTTGAGTTTTGTTTGATTGTTATTAGTACCAAAGGCAATTTCGTAGCTTAATAAAGTTAAATCAAATTTCCTGAAATTGCCTTGAATATGGTTAAATGCATGTGTTTTCGAATGGCCTTCGGTTTCAAGTAAATTATGAAAAAAAAATTGAATTTTTTTATGAAATATAAGTTCTTTCAAATAACTTTAAACTTGATGTAAATTCTAAAAAATTACTTCAATATTTGATGAATACAAGTACTTTTAAATGAGCTTAAGTCTAAAAATAGAAATTAGAAAATTAGTTGAAAGGATTAAGGGATTCTTAAATGTCTTTAAACTTGAAGTAAATTAAAAATTTACTTCAATATTTAATTAATGAAAGCGTCGTCAAATCGTTTTCTTCTTCATTTTTTTTCTATCAATCATCATGTGAGCTTATTAAAGATATCACGTAATTAAAATTTAATTTAATACAAATATGACATACAAAATAATAATTGAAATATAAGTATGCAACTCAAGAGGGGGGTGAATTGGGATTCTAAAAAATTATTCAATTTATAAAGAAAAACTTAATGCAAATACAATCCAAATTCAAAGCAATAATAATTAAGTTGATCACAATATAAAAAGATAAGGGAAGAGAGATTCAAACACAGAGATTTTTACGTGGTTCGGCCAACCTCGCCTACGTCCACGCCTCCGAGCTTTCCAAGCTTGAGGATTCCACTAAGCAAGCCTCCAAGGCTTCAAATGCTTACACTTGACTTCCAAGGTGTCAATAAACCTTTACAACAAGAGATTATCCCCAATCTCTTAACCCAAGTGTATCCCAACACTTACAATCACTCAAAATAAAAGATTACAAATTATTTTTCTCTCACACAATATTTAAGATTACAAATCAAAGCCCAATGTGTGAATAGATGAAGAGATAATGAGTTTAAAGCTCTATGAAGATTGTATTCGCGGAAATAAGCTCAGTGGTAGTGTTGTGATCAATCTTCTTTGAATTTGAATGAGCTTATTTATATCTGGAGCTGAAAATCTAGCAGTTACAAACTGTCGGACAGAAAACGGTTCGCCGTTAACCATAAACGGTTAACCGTTTCGGTTGGTCAAAGTTACCGTTGTGCCAGATTTCAAATAAACGGTTTGCCGTTTAGGATTAACCTTTCGCTGTTAACTTCTAAAGACCTGCAAGATGAACATTGGTTATCCGTTTACACTAAACAGTTAAGGACTTGCGTGAAGTGGCTTCTCTAGATATTATCGGTTAACCGTTTGTAATAAACGGTAAGCCGTTTAGCTCCAGTAACCTGCAAAACAAATTAGCCTTATCAGGTTTTGTTAATAAGTGCCAGAGGAGGACAACCTTCAATTCTGGACATTATCGGTTAACCGTTTAAAATAAACGGTTCACCGTTAAGTTCCAGTTACCTTTCCATCCTTGGTGTTTTCCGTTTTTCATAAACGGTTAGAGCTTAGGCAATATGTTGCTCTCTGGTGTTAATCGGTTAACCGTTTAAATAAACGGTTCACCGTTAAGTTCCAGTAACCTTCTCATCTTTTGTGTTTTCTGCTTTTCATAAACGGTTAGAGGTTTAGGAGATATGTTGCTTTCTGGCATTAATCGGTTAACCGTTTAAATAAATGGTTTACCGTTTATTTCTAGAGTCACACTTTAAAACAGATTTTTCAGAGAATCATTTTTAAATTTGAAGGTCCATCTTTTATGAAAAAATGAAAGGAATGATTATCAAGGCTTTCGTTTATTTAGGAATAGCTCCAATATTTTTATCAAAATACATTTAAAATTTGTTATCATCAAAATCAATATTATTAACATATTTATGTTAACAATAATCACCCACACAAACATCATATTTATGCATAACAGGTACTAAATTTTAATCTTCTTTTTATCTCTTTCATAATTGTTCACTAAATAATATTAATGTATTTTCTCACAATTATTGTCACACTTAACATTCATATTTACTCGGATAATGGGATATTAGTATTAATTTGGACATAAAGTCCACCTATGTATAGATTGGAGATAGTTGAGGGGAGGTCAGTGACAATTATCCCTCAATTAGTATCCATCCGTTTACATGAGGCTATTAAAAGAAAAGAATCTATCACACTTTTGTTTTTATTTTCTTTTCTTTATATATATATATAAACAATCAATTCTTTTAGTTGTCTTTCGCTAGTGTTTTTATTTATTTATTTATATTTATTTGAGTACATCGAATATATTATCCACCTCCTTTTTTTGTCTTTAAAAAAAGAAAAACTTAGGCATGGTGCGAACGCTTTTACAAAATAAGTAATAAAAAAGTTAAATGTATGATATTATTGGTCTAAACTAAAAAGGCTTCCTACATAGCTACAACAACCATTTCTTGTCGTGAATCAACTTTTATTTCTATTTTCAATTTAGGCATGGTGCAATCGCTTTTACACCAATCATTTCTTATCATGAATCAAATTTTGCTTTCAATTTTATTTCATTTTATTTTTAATGTCGCGATGGTTTTGATTGATTTCCTATGGAGTATTTAACAAAAATCAATTTATGTTTAAGATTGCTGTGAATTCCCAAAGAGTCACTTTATTTGTGAATTTATTCCCCAATCTTGTTAAAATTTTATCAAATTGTTTTTATCAAAAAAATAAAAATTGATTTAAGTTGTTTTTCCAAAACCTAGTTCACTAGTAATTATCAAACAAATAATTATCCAGCATAATGGTACATTCTCAAATAAGTGAAACAATTCTTTCATTTAAAAAGATTTAAACGAACCCCTCTTTTATACAAGAGACGACTTGTAAATAAATAAAAAGCCTATCATTAATGCTGCCTATAACGTTCTCTGGGCTCTTACCAGAGAATATTCAAAGTCGACTGCGGAATGTATAACAAATTCAAAGTGACCTTGGGTACACCAAAGCTGACCAATAACCAGGTTCAACTCCAATAGAAGTGATGTTGCCATCTAACCAACCCTCATGGGTGGCCTTAAATTAAATGGTTTCCTAGCCTTGTGGCCTTTAAATTAAATGGCCTCCAAGCCTTTCCTTTTATAAGCCAGAAGCTGAAACCAGTTCTTCTTTTAGCAGCAGTCCAAATTCTTAACCGGAAAAATAAAGAAATAAATAAATGAAGGCGAAATCCAATGATCACTAGAAAGAAAGAGTCATGCAACTCAGGTTTCCGGTCTCTGTATCGGGAAACCGCAAGGTTTGTGTAATTGTCAATCCGATACAGGCAGCGAGAGACACAAAGTTCCTGGAATTGTAAATATAGAACTAAAAGGATCCAAAAATGGTCCACATCTTCATTTATAGTAAGTTCACATCCTAAGAAAAATATCCGCATTAATGTCGTAACTAACTTTTACAGCTAGGTCACACTGTCATCGACCAAGAAAAATTGTATTTTAAGTTGACGCAGGGTCAAGGTTTATCCAAGGAAATTCATGATCACCAAATGCAGCACCAAATTGCAGAGAACAAAGTCTGCAAAAGCTCGCTCTGGTGGTAGGTCCTGCAATTTGATGGATAAATATCATCTGGTGCTAAAAGAATGTCATCAAATCAAAGAAACCAATAAATGGAAGTAATTCACTTTATTAACAAAGCACCCATTTTCAGCTTTTCCTTGCATTATGTAAGTGGGACAAAAAATGCAAGAATAGAGGTCCAATATTTTGAATTCATCAAACCATATTGGAGTTAGAACGCATTTTCCCCAATTTTAATTTTAATTTTTCAGCAGCAAATGCAAGCGGATTATAAGAAATAATGCACAGAAGAAAATTTACCTTAAATTCCTTGTTGTCCTTGTTCACTTGAATACGTAGACAAACTGCGATCAAGATTCCAAATCAGTCTAACAAATTGTAATATCTCTATACAATAACATGAAATTTGTCCTCACAAACTGTTACATCATAGTCTACTTACCAGCAAGGACTGCCGTCCCAACACAAGAAAGTACTCCTGAAAGAAAAGAGTTGAATGGGAAGGATCCAACAATAGCCATGTAAACTACCTGTTATCAACAGAATAGATATAAGCATAAAAATGCATCAGAATCAGCACAAACACTAGCAGCCAAGACATAAAGAAGGTAAAATTTAAGCAATTTCATCACAATACACAGAGGGATCTATGCAGGAATTTCTTGAATCAATTTCCATGATGAACAGCTTAAAAATCCAAATAAGCAACTCTACTTACCCCCCCACCCCAAAAAAAAAAAAAAAAAAAAGAGAAACAAAAGAACAAATAACTGTTTTACACTTCAACTATGGCAAAATACACAGCAGGAAGAAATTTATGATTATTAAAACCATAATAGTTTACTAAACCAGTGCTAACTGCTGCAGGAAAAAACAAGTTCAGGATAAAACAATCAAATCAACAACCTATTTGTCCCTTCTTGAGGTCCCCTCTGGACAGAGTTTTACATAAATGCCATAATCCATGAAGGAAACACATGGTGACAACCTTTTATCACGAAATTTACAGCATGATTAATGATATATTCACTTGGGAATACTAGATTTAGGATCTTGCATTATCAAACAAACACTGTTGGTCTAAGAGCAGCTTTCCTCTGCAGTTATTATCATGGTTGTAATTATGTTCTTTCATATGCCACTCAATTATTAGAGGCTGGGAATATGTTTGTGACTTCTTCTAATTCTTCTTCCTTGATTTATAACTCAAAGCTCAAGTTACTCTAGTGTTCATTAGATACAACATACAGTGCACAAGGGAGTTGTATTCTTATTCCTTTAGCCTTTAGTAATGAAATACAGATCGTGATACTTAGTTGATGAGGCAGAGAAAAGAGAAAGACTACAGAGAAAATAAATGTCAAACCCTTGCCACCCACATGACCAACTACCCAATTATTTTCAAATATGTGCGCTAAAAAGTTCCAGCATTATCTGCAACGGGGTTGCCTTCATTCATCCAGGAAAAAAAATTAAAAAGAAAATAAAAAGAATAGAACCTTGGCCTCCTTGCTAAAAAGAACATAGTAGACATTAGATTGTGCAAGGATGATTGGAATTAGGCAACTAGGACAATCAAGCCGTCAAATCATGAATGATGCACTCGATATATGCATCAAATGTTAACATCAACAAAAAAATACTACTATAAAATTTAATGACCCAGACCCTGCAATCCAGTATTCATCATTTTACCAAATACAACTTCTAATACCAGAGATTTCGAATTTGGGAAGTAAATCAGGGAAACCACAAAAAACTAGAAAAGCCTAAACAGCAATCCTACAGAGACAACATTGTAGACAATCTTTCATAATTTTAGGCCTGTTCATTAAAATTTAGCAAAATGATTTTTGAAAAAACCGTTTTCTAAGCTAAAGTTGCGAAATTGAATTTCGCACTATCCAAGGATTGTATATCAAAAACAGGAAAAAGAACATTTTGGCCTGCTGTCCGAAAGAGTTTAAAGAACTACAGGAAAGTTTTTGCATTTCACAAATCATGCTTTCAGGAAAGCACAAAATTTACCCTAGTTTTTAACAGAATTTTAAAGCATAATTAAATTACTACACACAAATAATAACAAAAAAAAGGATCAAAATGATCCAATGTAAACAAACTGACGATTTCTGAATCACCCCATTCACTAGTTCACCGAAACAGCAGATCCCCAGTAACGCACAAGTGAAAATGACATTTACAAAAGCAGCAGCTTACCTGAATTACGGAAGTAAAAACCGCGAAACCCACATACAGATCGATGATCTACACACGCATTAAACAAAAAACAGAATTTTTGTTTAAAAATCAGTTAATGTAATGAATTTAATTAGATGATAAAAAAGGCAGAGCGAAGGGTTTGTGAGGACCTACCTTAAGAGTCGTGGGAGTGGCAGCATAAGCAGAGCGAAGGGAATGGAAAAGGGCTTGAGCGTCTTTGCCGGTCGATCTCGCCATTTCCTCTCTGTAATCTGTCTTTCTCTCTGATGAACGACTCACTTTCGTTTTAGTCCGCCTGTAATAAAGCCCTGCATGAGATACAGCGGAAGTTTAATTTTTTATTCTAAATTTATTGGCCGTTAGATTACTTTATAAGCAATCCAACGGCTTAGTAATTTTAGGCATAAAATGGGTCACCGAAACAGATGGTGGAATTGGAAGTCTGGAACTGGCAAATATCCTCGTAATTATCAATTTGCTCCCTCATCTTTTAACTAAATAATAAAGACTTCATTTAATTTAGGCGACTATCAAACACCCCCTAACATAATAATATATTTTAAAACATGTAATGTTTTAAATAACGTGAATAATATTTATATTAGTGTAAACTCTATTAATTATAAATCAATGCAATCATTTTTAATAATGAAATTGATCATAAACAACTTATATAATTGTTTATTATGACATTATAAATCTACAAATATTTTGCAATATAAAAATTAGTGAGACCTCTTTAATTTTTTTTCTTTTGCAAATTTTTGCCTCTTTGGTCAACTCTATATTATTGATAGTACCAAGTATTGTCATTACTCAAAATATTTTTGTTTTCAATATTATTTGTACTAGTGACTAATATAAATAGTACAATTTAGTTCTGGATATGGGTAACTATAAGATGAAAAATCTTATTAAAAATATTTCACACAAATTTCTAAGAAATTCATTAAATTACTTTTTATGGTCTCATTTGCTCACTAATTTAAAGTCACAAAAAATTCTATGAATTGTTATATGAGCTTATACATGATTATATGTAATGTTAATATTTAATGATATTGTTTTATTACTAGTATTATTATTAATGATACTATAACTCTTAACATCCATTACTAACGTTGTTAATAAGTATCTTTGTTAGCCTTACTATTATTATCGATAAATTGAACACATATATGATAATTTTATCAATATCACTTTTCTTTTAATCAAAATGAGCGTGTGTTCTAAATATAACAACATTTTATCGTAATAAACCTTTTAATAATTTATTGAGAAATGTTGTTAATTATCATTGTAAATTATTGTCGACATTGTATTATAAAAGCTAAATAATTAATAATGTAACTATAATATTACATTGTTATTTAAAATAAAGTATGTATCTCTTTGTATATTTATGGGAGTAGGTTTTTGAGTTAATATTCGGTGGACCGTTGGACTTTACCATAAAGTGCATGTATACATATTATCAAATACCATTAAATTATAGTTTATAATGTACATATAAATTGTAAATTTTAAAAAAATTATATAATATATTACTCTAAATAGTATTCAATTAATTTTTTTTATTTTGATATAACACTAAAAGAATTTTGCTTCATTTAGGCTGGAAAACTACTGCCTAAATGAAAACATATTTACACATTTTCACAATTTTTAATTCTAATAATTTTTGTATATTATTTAAAATTTCATATTTATATATTATTATCCTTGATAATTTTTTTTTCAAAATAACTTTATTTATTGTTCAGAAACCTTAAGAGAAAATATAAAATTTATTTTTTAAAATTTCATCAAAAAAACATATCCTTTAGGCCAAGGTTTCATTTGTAACTTCATACATTAAGATCTATATTTTTTAATCATTATTAATTTTTTTCACGATTAATGTTCTTAATTTTTTTCTTGTCTTCTTAAAGTTTTGTAATTAACTTAAGTTGTATAACATTTTGAATTGTCATTTCATTTTTTTTAAGTCTTTTTTTAATGTTTTATGCTTCCAATATAGAAGGATTGGCAAGGAAAAATATTGCAAAGCATTTGATGCAGAAACTGCTATTGGCATCCTCTCAAGTGGTTGAATCCAAGTAAGGCTGGTGAGCAGCCCAAGCTTCAACTGGCTGTCTCCAGATCAAAGGGGGGAATAGAAATAATAAAATTAGTTTTCTATAATCCCTTGGGATTATTTTATCTTTTTTCTCTAATAGTGCATAGTTGAGTAGTGAACAAGAATTGGCATTGGTTGTAAATGAACTTTTTTTTTTTTAATTTGTTCTCCAAAAGAAAGGTGGTGTAAAGATAATTTCTCTTAAAAATTATAGCATTGAATTTTTCTATTAGAGAAAATTAATTTTAATATTTAATATATTTTCTTTTTTCTTGATTGCAATGATTTTCTAATGTGTTTATAAAAATATTGTTTAATTTGAGTTACTTTTATTGTGTTTAATGTACTTAGTAAAGATAAATTAATGGCGACTTAATAGAATTGGATTTAAGTCAATGTTACTTTGTCAATCTTAAGATAAAGATTGATGAGAGATTAAAGAAATAATTTTTAAAACTAAATATAATGATGAAAATTATATGTTGCACAATTGTTTTTTAAAAAAATCTAAGCACAATTATGTAAAATAATAAAATGAGCATTAATATGTAAAAGATCAAAAGTTTAAAGTATACATACGATTAAATTCAAGAAATACCATGAAGTAACAAAGACCGTTGGGGGCCGAGGGGGGGGGAGTGGACTTATACAGATTCATAGTGTTGAAAAAAGTTGAGGGTTGCAACAATGATTTTTCAAAATTATATTGTAAGTTGATATTTATTAAAAAAAAGTGGGGTCAAACGTAATTTATCTTAATATTTTAATGTTTTACTATAATAAAATGCAACTAATAACAACCACCTAAAATGTTGGCATACAGTAAAAAAATTTGGAATATAAAACCAAAAAAACGGTGGAAGTAACTGTTAAAGAGCTAAACCCATAAATTGGAACGACTTACCGATGATTTGGTAAATTTCAATGGGAACTAGAGACATGAAAAATAAACTTGAAACACACACCTACATGTTGGAATTCAATAAAAAGCCTTGGTATATAGAACTAAAAAATAATGGGAAAAAAGTGAGAGAGTTAACCTAAAAGTTGGAACTACGCAACGATAGTTTGATAAATTCCAATATAGTTTGATAAATTCCAATGGGAAATAGGAACTAAGAATTGAATTTGAAACTTTCACCCAAAATGTTGGAATTCATTAAAAAAACCTGAAATATATAACTAAAAGGTACTGGAAATAATAGTTAAAGAACTTAACACAAAAGTTGGAATGACTTATTAAGAATTTGATAAGTTCTAATGACAAGTTGGAATCTAAAAAATAAGCTTGAAGCTTCTTTTCAAAATATTGGAATTCATTAAAAAGAGTAGGAATATAGAACTAAAAAGTGGTGGGAACAAGAGTTGAAGAACATAGCGCAAAATTAGAAACGACTCACCCACAATTTGATAAATTCCAACTATAAGTAGGGATCCAAAAAGTGAAATTGAAATGTACACCCAAAATTTTAAAATTCAATAAAAAGAGTAGAAATATAAAACAAAAAACTAGTAGGAAAAAGAGTTGATGAATTTAACCGAAAAGTACAAACAATTTACCAGGAATTTAATAGATTTCAACAGGAAGTAGGGATATAAGAGGTGAACTTGAAACATCCACCCAAAATATTGAAATTTAATAAAAAGAGCATGAATAAATAACCAAAAAGTGGTGGGAATATGAATTGAAGAGCTTAACCCAAAACTTGGAATAACTTATAAAGAAATCGATATATTTTAAAGGGAAGTAAGGATCTAAAAATAAACTTGAAATATCCATCCAAAATGTTAAAATTCCATAAAAAGAGTAGAAATATAAAGGGAAAAACTGGTGGTAATGACAGTTGATAACTTTAACTTAAAAGTCGGAATAACCTAACAAAGAAATTGATAAATTTTAATAGGAAATGGAGATCTAAAAAGTGAACTTGAAACTCTCACCCAA
Source organism: Citrus sinensis (assembly GCF_022201045.2). Lineage (NCBI taxonomy): Eukaryota > Viridiplantae > Streptophyta > Magnoliopsida > Sapindales > Rutaceae > Citrus > Citrus sinensis. The sequence goes on from NC_068560.1 coordinate 20,954,006, forward strand.
AATATTAGAATTCAATAAAAGGAATAGTGGCAATAAGAGTTGATGAACTCAACCCGAAAATTGAAATAATTGATTAATAATTTGATAAATTCCAATGCGAAGTAGGGCTCTAAAAGTAAACTAAAAATATCTACTGAAAATGTTGAAACTCTATAAAAATAGTTGGAATCTAGGACTTAAAAGTGGTGGAAAAATGAGTTGGAATAACTTACCAGAAATTAGATAAAGTCTAATGGAATGCTGGAGTGTTGAAAGTAAACTTAAAATATCCACGTAAAAAGTTAGAATTTAATGAAAAAAGTGAAAATATAGAACCAAAAATTGGTAGAAAAATGAGTTGAAATAACTTACCAAAATTTAGATAAATTCGTAAAAAAAAAATAAGAATTTGAAAAGTAAACCTGAAACATGCACTATAAATATTGAAATGTGACAAAATAAGTGGGAATATAGTTATTTTGTGACATGTTTATAATACTTGTATAGTTTCTTGTACTATTTATAAATTTAAAATTATTATATTATTTTGCTTCATTTAATTACAATTTTATTTTTTTCCCTATTTTTTTCATTTTTTTTTCATTAAAAACAAATTAAAATGTAATATTTATTATGTTAACCGGTTAAAAACCGGTTGTACTGGTTGCGTGCATGCGCTGTACGAGATACAGCGCTGCACTGTAGATTGACTCTTACTTTGGAACTCGACCTAAGACTGTAACATGCTGGGGGTAATATCGTCATTTTATCATTTGGGACTTTTATTATATTATTTACCCCTGAACGTTGGCTTAATTGTTTATTGGTTTACATACTTTCATAATGTGTAGATAAATTCCTAAAAACTTTGGAGAATGTCAGTCAGGTACAACATTTCAGGAAGGAAAATGAAAAATAGTAAGGGCAATTATCAATGGTCCATGTCAATTTTAGAATTGTTTATCAGCAAATTACTTTTCCGTTAATTTTACAGTAAAGCTAATATCTTTTGGGAAGTGTATTTACATCAAAATTAACTTATTTGACTCAATTCAGGTCGAATTAAATAAAATTTTATTTAAAAAAATTAATTCGTTTAATAAATAAATCCAATTCAATTAAATTCTTTAAAGAAATGAAATGAAACAAAATTTAACCCTATCAGAGAAAAAAAAGAATAAACCTATATTTATTCATTGCCTTTCGCATTTTAGTAAACAACCAAGACATTGAAAAATATCTAAAAAAACATTTAGAAGATCAGTCTGATTTTATCACCTTTCATTCCACCCGAATCCTAAATATAAATATAAATAAACACTTGAAAGAAGCATAACTTGACAGGAAGTTTAAAGCTTTGCTGGCTCTCTCATTCCATTTCGGCAATCCAGGCACTTTGGCTCTCCCCGCCATATTTTTGTAATCCCCTTTCATTTCAGTCCTTATCTTCTTCTTATTTGCAACTTCTTTATAAATATTGCGATACTTTATATTTTGTCGGTTGCTGTTGTTGGGACTTGAGATAACGAAAGGTGATTTTTTGCTTTCACATATGAGCAATGCTGATTACTTTCCATCTTGATTATCTCAATATTTAAGTTTCACCTTTACGTCCCAACTGAAATATCTTTCATTCACTAGATAATGGCTAGGAAACTTTACGAACTACAAAATTCATCGTCTAACAAATCAGTAACACATAAAATTAAGACTTAAGCTCAAATATTAATCCCTAATAATATTGATTACCTATTGCAATTGCAAGTGCTTTTCTGAATGTTTCTTCAAATAATATTACTCAGCCGTGGGAATGATGACGAGATAATTATAATCTATACCGTATGGCTAGATTTTATCCTTACTTCATTGTTGATGTTATTTAATAGTTGGGGAATTTAATTAAAGCATCACAGCCAATACAAAGAGTCATTTCCATGCAATTTTTTCACAAGATAAAAAATTCTTACAAAATTGATTCATCGTTTACATCGTATCTTCCTCAAAAGTCCAGCTCCGATATGGAGATTAGGCTAGAAATTATAAAAGAAAACTACTGCAGTGACATTCAAGGAATTATCAACGAAATGAAGGAACTCCGAGACAATTAAAGACGCAAAGGAACATATCCACAAGAAAAGGGAAATTCAAGAATTTGATATTGATGATGACTGATAAAGATTTATACAACATACCTGCAGATAGTTGAAACCCCCAATGATTTAAACAATGGAAGCACTACAACCAGCTATTGTTTGTCAACCTAACCCCTAGTAAAATTGGAACTCAAAAAATTTGTTCCGACAAAAACCTGTTAATCACGCTTCAAGGCCTTTGTGATGAAGGATCTTGCAAGAGCTATCATAAAGTAAGCCAAGATCGTGACTGTGATGCCTCCTATTAAAATGAGGTGGTCATAAGCACCATTTTGGATAGTGTACACCCGAAGTCCAATTGTATTCCAATTGCTCTCTGTCCACACTGGATCCACCGATCCCATGGAATCCGAGGAATTTGGGGGTAAAACATTCCATGTTCCAGATTCAAACATCAATCGGGTTGAATATGCCGGAACATATCTGTGGTCAGCAACATTTAGACTTGGAAGAAAATGCTAAAAGTCAAATATATTAATAAAATTAACCGTCATTATTTGCAAACCAACTGCCAAATTCATCATGTCCAGCCAACAAAAATATTATGCTTATAAAGGCATGGAGTATTGCATACAAGTACAATAAGCACACATCAATCATGGTATGCATTATCAATAAGTGATTTTGTCCCACAGAAAGAACATCTAGCCACATAACCTGATTGTTTCTCATTTCCTAGATAACGTAAAGTCTTCATATGATTATCCAAAATCAAAGAAGGAATCAGTTGTTCAATGGATGATTGATCAGCATATGTGCATTGACAGATTTGATCTGGCAACCCACCATAAGACCCATGAACATACACAAAGAGGTCATAAAATCACAATGGTAACAGAGGATGCTTAGAGCTAAAATTTCAAAATATCACTAAAAGTTATGATTAGGCACAACCCAAAATAGACGTTATCTAGTTATTGTTAGGATAAATACTTTTCAATCCTATATGAACCCGCTTACACCTTTGAAGCAATTTAATCATGCTTCTTGCTCAGTAGCCATGTCAAAATACCTGTCTGAGTTAGTATCGTCTAGTAAGTAAATACCTGGTTGTAGAGATGACACAAACTCCCTTGCCATTTATTTCTGCCCTAATGCAAACTTCATCTTCATTGGTGCAATCTTTTGAACATCTAGAGCTAGCATTCTCCTTGGGAGTAGATGTTCTATCAGCAAGAAAATTCCAAACAAACCTGGAAACATCATCGACATATCCAAGATAAGGTTTGAACGAAGGTTCCCCAATGACAACACCAACATAATGACTTGGGCATACATTAGCGGGTGCTATATAGTTCTTCACCATCTCACAAGACAGACCCGGTTTGCAACTCAATAGACAACCCATAAGTTCCTCAACTAGAGAGGTATTCACATTAATGGCACCCAGAACGGAGCTATGCCTATCGTTGTTGTCACTTGCAAGAATGTAAAGGGAACGGGCAATGAGAGAAGCAGCTGCCACTACAGCAGAAGAGTTTATATTTGCTACACCACAGGATACAAACAGTAGAATTATGAGATTCAATGAAAAAGAAAAATCATAAATGAAAGAAGAAAGGGATATAAGAACATCAACAAGCTCACCCATATCATCAAGGTGACTATGGTAGAATTTGTTGGTGAAAGCTGTATCAAAGTCCTCTAATACAATCCCAGACGTAAGAGAGTTCTGTTAAAGAGAGAGAACCAAATATAGCTAATATGTTATAGTTTTTAAACACAATATAGCTTTGATGCAAGCAAAAGCCAACTTTCATTCCTTAGCATTGTCATCTTGTTACCATTTACTTACTGAACTTCGGAGATAAGAACCAGTACATAAAAGAAGTTGGAGAATTGAAAATGGGTAACGCAGTACATAAAAGAAGTGGGAGAAATGAAAATAGCTAACACAGAAAAGACACCAAAAGATACCCCAAAACAAATGATCCATGTCAAGTCCACTACTGAGTCAAGAGATCTTGCAATTGAAATGATAAATGCTTACATGGAAAACATGACATTCAACTACTATCAATGCAGAAGTCTCCTAGGACATCATTCAATCTAAAGCCCTACGATAACATTAAATAAGCCAACTCAACTGAATTAGAATATGTTTCCTCACAACATTCAATAAGCCAAATAAAACATTACAAATTAACCGAATTCATGTACATGCTGTTGCTATTTCTTAATCAATTGTTCATTTGTTTCCCAAAAAAGGTAAAAAAGCAATGTTATCAAAGTCAGAGTGTTCTGGTCATTTTCTCATCCAGATAGACTTTTGTGTATTTAACTGAAACATAGACCTTTCAAAAAATTAAAAAATGATTAAAAAATTTTAAAAAATGAAACATGGAAAATTTCCCAGACTAAAATGAAAGGATACAAGGAGAACAAAATTGCAAATCTGATATACATTAAGTTCTTATTTGTTACATGGAAAAAGAAAAGAAGACCACTTGTGGTAGATGCAAATTTGGGCAATCAGGAAATATAGAAGAGAAAGAGAAAATGAGAGAGCAAAACAAAATAATTTCAAGTATTTGGTTCAAACCTTTTTCAGAAATGCCATCAAGGATGAAGGAGGAATCCCAGGATTTGAAGAATTAGACGATAAGACTTCAATGTTTTCAGATTTAAGTGAATCTTGAGCACGTTTTAAGGCATCCAATGCATCATTTACAGCAGATGAAACCTGAATTAACAGCAAAGATGGGCATGCTGGTTAGACAGAGCTAAGCAAGGTTCAGCTATTAATATAAAATAAGATAAACAACACAGAAATGAAGCAGCAGATATCATAGGAAAAAAGCATATCGATTAGAAGAAATTAAGATGTAACTAAATTGCAGGAAAGAGACAATTACGACAATTAAATGACTTCCTAGTTCATAATAATGGAATCCAAATTCACCCTGTTATTTTGCAAATTAAGATAACTATTGGCAGATCTACAAGGATCCACGGAAAAGGGAAATTATCATATTTCCCTTATTTCTACAGGATTACCTTAGCTTCCTTTATTTAAATTTTCCTTTCTGGTAAAGTCAGTTTTTACTATTTTGGTGAATAGGCAGCATTATAAATATTCTGCAGATAAGTATTGAAAATTAATGAAAAGAAAATAAAATTTCTTCACATGATATCAGAAGTAGGGCTCTCTTCCTGCATTCTTTTCTTTATTTATGGCTTCCATGAAATGTATTACATCTGCACAGCTTTATGGACAACAGAAGATTTTTTTAATCTTGGTCTTCATCGCCAAAACATTTCTCTGTTCTCAGCCTTATAAACTGTTCTAGTTTCACACTTCTAACAAGTTTCCCTCAAAATTTGCACCCTTCCCATAAGTCTGTAACCTCAATAGCCGATTGGAAATGCATGTGAATGAGATTTAAATCTGTAGAAGCTGTAACACTTAATATATTTGTATACGTTTTTCAAATTTTCCAAAATTTAATTTCAGCAATTGGATCGCGCATCCAATGCTTCAAACAAGCACTATGTTATCATTTCCCTCCTTTTCAGCAACTAATGGGTGGGTTTGGCATGCCATAATCGCCCTGAAAAGACTTTGCTTATCACCAAGTTCCCTATTTTTCAACCGTAAAAACAAGTCACGTATATGTATTGGGCAGAGATAATTGACCATGATCAGTAATTTCAAAGATCAAGAAAATACTAGCTAGTATTGTAACAATACTATAAAAGCCTGACTACAATTGTTTCAGGATCACTATCACCTGGAAAAGTACAAAGAAAATAGCATGGCTGTTCACATCATCGGCACAACTACCAACCAATATTTAACCCCATCTTATTAGAGTTCATTCAGCAAAAATACAAAGTGTATCAGATTCGTCAGCATTGTACACTCACAAAAAATTGATAATTAAGCATGTTTCAGAAAGCAAATGGTTGAAAAATATTCGAATAAATTGTGTAGATAAGCACTGCATGAACTCAAGAAGGAAATAAGTTCTTACTCCTGTTGTGTGCGTGAAAAATGTTTTGACCCCTTGACTGGAGCCCTTCCCCACAGATCCAATTTCCAAGACCTTTCCAAAATGTCCGACAAACTATTAATTTTATAATCTTTTCAAACCAACTAATAAGAATTGATAGAGAGAGTAAGATACAAGAAGCCATTTTTCTAGTTCTTCATAAAAAATGATTAGAAATGAAGCAAAATAAAACAAGAACAACAAAAGGAAAAGCTAGATATGTACATATGTCCACATTGCTAAAGATTTTGCGAAAGCAAATATCATCAATCAATGACAATAATGAAGCATATTATTCAGTCGCTCAGTAAGATTTTCTAATAATGTTAAACTTCCAAACCCCTTAAGCTGACTCAGCATCCTATGACACAGGAGTGCTTTCAGATTTATCATGTTTGAAAATAGACAATGAAGTAGAATGCGAACACTTGAATGAGCTAGCCAAAGAGAAAAGCAAAGTCCAAGATTATCACTCAACGTTTTTGGGATAACTATATCGATCTAGAAATAACTAGACTCTATAATCTATATGGTTAGAAAGATAGGTGGTTCCAATTTCGAAATACTGTTTACAGAATAAAATTCGCACTACTCTTCTTATAGATATTCAAGATTTAGTGAATATTTGGTATGGCTTATCAAATTACTAAAAGTGCTTATTTAATTACAAAAGCTCTTTTCAAGTTTTTGGTGTTGTTTGGTTATATTTTGAGTAGAGATTTTAGGGATTAAATAAGCTATTTTCCCTCTACTCCCAAAAACTCAAATTTTAGGCTTTTAGGAGTAGAGATGGAGTTCAATCTAGAGTTTTCTATTTCAAGATACAACTGAACCAATGCTAACAACTCAGATCTACTATTGCAGCTGACTTAGAAGCAAAATCATGATTTGTTTGCTTTCTTCTAGAATAAATTTGAGTTTGATTTGAGTTTGTTAAATGATTAGATCATATCCTAATCTTGGAGGATAATCCCAGCTTTTTATATACAAAGTTGTACTTTTGGTGCAATGTGTAATGTTGTATATGTAACTTAGAAAAAATCAAACAAATCATTATTGTGCTTCTATAAGCATTCAGTCATATCTTTATATCTTTTTATAAACAAATCTGAACTATAAGCATTCAGTCATATCTTGATGTAAAGAACTTTAAATTGAACTCTGTAAAATTTTTTAAACTCTTGAGTCATGAAGGTTTTTAGGGATATGCAATTTGCTCATTAACTCTTGTTGAATTAAGGCCAGTAAACTCAAAACTTTCTGCCTTGTACAAATTCCTAACAGCTATGAACTTTATTGACTAAATCTTGCATTCTTGACAACTATGATCTTTGTTGACTAAATGTTGAATATCTTTAAAAAGAGAAATCTGATATTTAATTCTATAGAATTCTTTCGAAAATGGACACGTTATCAATCTAACTATATACATTAAATAGTCAAATTATTTCTAGATCAATACAGTTATCTTGAACGAGTTGACCAGTGATCTTGGACTTTGCTTCCATCATTAACTAGCTCATCCAAGTGTTCCCGTTCAACCTCATTTTCTATTTTCAAACATGATAAATTTCAAGGTACTCCTATGTCAGATATGCCACAAAAACCAAGCTTCGTTCCCAAACATTTGATGAAAGAGAAGCAAGCGAGAAACTACTAAGAGAAAGAGAACAAGAGGGTTGAACTACACCCATTCTCAAGTATCAAAATAATTGAAATAATAACTCTCAATGAGCTAGGGTTATTTATATATTCGGGTGAGTGTAAGGACTCCTCATGCATGCATTAAGTTAAAAATTCATCCACCATATTACAAAAAGTTATCTTATAAATTTACCAGAGTGACAAGTGACTAATGTCAAATACTTAGGAGCAATTTGATATACTCATTTGTTATGTGATCAACATAATGTCAATGAGATTAATTTTGATACACCTATAAATAGTCGGATTTGGAACAAGTGTTATTTTACTGATAATTTTACAGAGTAATACGTGACTAATGTCAAATACTTACAAGCAATTTGATAAACTCATTTGCCATGTGAAAGATAATGAGATTAATTTCGATACATCTTATATATAGTAGCATTTGGGACACGTGTAACCTTGGTTTTTGTTATTTTAAACTCCTAATGTAACGAGTGAATTTTGTAACTAAACACATGAGGGGTCCCTACACCCACCCAAGGATACAAGTACCTCTAGCTAATTAAGAGTTATTCCAGCATTTTCATACTTGGGAACGACTTTGGTTCAACCCTCTTTTTTTATTTCTCTCAATAGTTTCCTCTCTTGCCTTCTCTTGAGGTTGTTCAACCTTGTTCAAATTTTGTAATTTAACAATAGCCTTAGGTAGTTCTAAATTATACACAAATGCTTTACCCTAGAGCCTCGGCATCGATAAGAAGCAATACCATAACTACTTCACCAATAGAGAACTACATGAGGTAAACCAAGTTGAAGGAGAGGCTTCCAAAATATCTTTTTCTGTTATTGTTAATATTTCTCATGCACCAGTTATAAGAGTCCATTAGAGGACAAATACAAGGCTGACCATAGGCTGATTATAGTTCCCTTATTTTTTGTACATGACCCACTAATGTATAGGGTTACTAATAGTACAATTAGTTTCCTTATTTGTATGGTTGCTGCCATATATAGTTTGTACAATTTATGACTATCAATAAGAAATTATTCTTCTTCACCCTTTTTTTGTTGTTTTAGTAAATAATCATTAATAATTTAAGACATAATTAATTAATGTTACAAATTTATTTTGTAAGGATATATTTGTCATTTTATTCAATGACTGGGTATAATCTACTTATTCTAATAACCTTTTGGTAGATTAATTTAGAATCGATTTTGAGAAGCATACTATCACATCTAATCCTTTCCTCAAAGTTATACTTTAATAAGGAATGTCAAAAGCATGTGTGCTTGTACATGCAGGAAAATAACTGTTTGTACATGCAGGAAAATAACTAACACACATATAACAAATTCGAACTTTTGTTACATTGCAGCATGATAGATACAAAAATCCTCCATGTTACCACAGGGAGTTTAAAATATGAAGGGCAGAAGAATACCATCTCAATTAATGAGCTATTGAGGCCACTAACTCCATCTGACTGCATATCCAATTCATGTAAAAATCGCCTGCTACCAAGGTAACCCCATGCCTCTCCCGTGAGAACTAGAAAAACAAGCTGTATAGTTTACAAAACAATCAGATAACTTTACCTGAGATATGCTTTATAGAAAAAAGTCATTAGCTAAAAAAGAATTTAGTGATAAGTATCTGCACTAGAACATGAATTATTTGCACCAACACTATGATATACCACAAAAAGTAAATCATGTGCAATCAATAAAATCAATCATAGTGAACTACAATGCCATTTACAATGAGATACCAAGAAATGCTTTTGACAAATCAAGATGGAAGGTTCACGTAAAAGCATGATCAGAAGCAATGCAGAATTTGACAGCAACAGACCAACAGTTATGCAAAATGCTAAATATCACAAACGTAAGTTATGTGATGTGACTACCAACAAAGGGTGAATGAGTTTTGACAATTTTTAAAATAACTTACCAGTATTATTTAATTAGGTGAATTAATGGGTACCATCTCATTTGGAAAGAATCTTTTGGGATATAAGTTTCAAGCTTGAAGACACTATTACATCAATATCAACGCAACAGTGAGGTTGATGCAGAAGAAGAAAACTCTATTTAGGATTTTAAGATTGTTCCATATTTAAGACAAGAACTTGTTATAATGTTTAAGTATTAATAAGCCTTCCTATTATACTTATATCATATGGGTATGGTGTTTTATTACTTATTAGGATCATATTGGTTTCCCTAAGTTGACTGTTAATGTCATTTTTTATCTGGTGTTCAACTACCCTATGTAGGGCCTTGTTTAGAAGATTTCAATGCCAAGATTATTTTATTTAAGTCATGAATATATTAGGCTTTTAAGTAATATTTAATCTTCCTTAGATATATTTGAAGTAGATTTCTTTTGATTTTAATTTCAAGTCTTAGGGTTTGCCCACTATTAAGCCCTCCTTTATATATATATATATATATATACAGAGTGATTTTCCAATTAAAGTCAGGGATTAGCTAAAAGACAAAAATTTTAGATTTCAATACACTACATAACAAAATACAGAGTGCATTGGAGTCTGTGTTTATTTTGTCTTTTTACTAATCCCTAATTTTATTAAAGTCGGGAATCCTTGATTGGAAAACCACACACACACACACACATATATGTATGTATGCATGCATGCATGTATACAATTTCTAGACAAATTTTGACATCATTGATGATCGTTGGAATAAAATTTATGGTGGTGGACAGTGTTTCAATCAATAAGTTAAGACAAGATAGGAGACTCTCCCTGCTGAATTCTTAAAGTAGCCTCTCTTACAAATCCTATTTAACTTTGCTGATTGATGTTCAATGTAGCAAGAGCTTTTAGCTGGCGAGAGTGACTTGGAATTCTTCAATCCTTAACATAAGTTTTGCATATACTACACCTCTCTATCATTCAAAGTTTTTTTAAAATTAAAGTTCCAATACCAATTCAAAGAGGAGGTTAATCTAGAGTAAATATAGATATTCCTAGTAAGGCATAACAGAAGGGTGATTTCTCACATAACAAAAACCATCAATCCATCTTCCAAAACATTTCAAAAAGAGGTATACCCCCTAAAATGTTTAAGGTACAAAGAGCCCAAGCCTTTCATTATGGCACTCAATAGGAGATATCATAGGGAATGAAAGGTCTTGTTTCCTGGAGTGGAAGAAACAATAACAACAACAACAAGAATAATTATAAAATTATAAAAATATACAACCTACAAAAGGTCGTTCCAAGATTCAATCAACAAAAGGTCTTTAAAAAAAAAGATTCAATAAGATTTGCATATTTTCCAAGACCACATATAAGATTAGGAATGCTAATTGTACACACCTGCTTATTAAGGTCATTCCAGCCATCAACACGAGAAAGAGCATCAACTGCTGCCAGCAATGAAAGTAGTCCCTTGAACAGGTCAAAAACAATGATCAAGCATTAATTCCCTATCTATGCTTTAATGTTACGTAAATGTAAACCAAACCTCTCCACATCCCTAATGTGAGAGGAACTCAAACCCAAACCTCCGCACCACCGAAAGAGGTCTTACCAATTCAACCAACCAGTCACCACAATAAAAACATCACAATGAAACAATTACGATACCAAGTCACAATATCTGAACTTACAGATATTGGAGAATCTGCACCAAGGCTTTTGTCACGGAAGAAAGATGCAGAATCCATAGATGCCACCAACAATATAATGGGCTTGGACTGGTATGACGATGACATATTGATTGGTGGAAGAGAAGACCAAACACTGTCCATCATAAGGCAATAGATTAAACTAGAAATTCAGAAGACAAACTATAAACCTTCTGGATTCAATTATAAATTTAATTTTAAGCATAAGCCTAAGCACTACCTGAAGTTAGCTAGTGATAAGACATGCACTATAATGTATTAGTTAGAAAATGAGAATAATCCCTAAAATAGATAAAATTTAATCCTATAGTTTTCCAGAAAGAAGTGTCAGGTATGTTTTCATTTTTCAATAAGCTCAAGTTTTTTCATATCAGCCTCTATTTCCAGTTTCCATCTTGCTTTGTTTCTCTCTCTCACTCTCTCTCTAATAGCAGCTCTAATCTTTTCTATGAACGCCTCGACTCATTATACTAGGGTTTCGCTACCACTGAGTTGCAGTGTTTGGTGAGAGAACCTTAGTCTCTCCTCCATCATTTTAGTCCTACCAATTATTTTGGTCTTAGGAGGCCTAGGTTGGAGATAAAAAGATTGTTAATACTGTCAAGTGTGTCCATGCTCAAATATAAGATGTAGGAAAACAAATTTGCTTTATACAGTCAAATAGCAATGCCTACATTCTGTAATGTGGAAAAAATTAAAAAAAGAGGGAAAAAAAAGTTATAATATCAATCAAATTCTGGAATCCTCACAAGAGTAATGAAGCACGTCAATAGTTACATCCAATAAACAATTAACTTCTTCGTAGGCATAAAAATTAAATGTATATATAGACGCGCACATACTTATAGATATACATCTATAAATATATGCATTTAATGTCTAACAATTAGAAACCCAGTTGATCATCACTTGAGATGGCAGAGGGCATAATGGAACTAGTAATTCCATGGAAATCTCACCTGTATCCACCTAAAGGAAGGCAGGTCTGTTCCTTCAAACAAGATTCAGAATCATGAGTTCCAGCTTTTGTTGTCTATCCACAACCAATATTAATTAACACAAACAACTAGTAAGCAAATCATATAAACTGAAAAATTCAGCTCAACACTAACATATGACAGCTCAAAGTTATACAGACAGCAGCTCAGATACCTGCATCACCAGATCAAACTCGGCCACACTAGTTGTATAACCATTCATCACTTTCTCATTCTTATCAGCAACCTGGATTGAGACCAGAAAGCATGTCGGGTAAAAAAAATAATAATAATAAAAAGTAAAAAAGTAACAGTAACAATCAAACAGTAACTATACCGATTAAAAGTGTGCAAGGCATCAAAAATAAAATAAAGTTGCCATGAACACACCTGTATTTTTCAAAATTGCCAAGACATCTCTAGCAATTAATTAAGAACACAGACAATGCCTTGTCAAATAAGACACATAACTCATTTTTCCAACGATCTATCACGTGATTGGTAATTTTAATACAAGAATAGAAACTTAAAAAACAGCCTCTGTTCTGAAAAAATTGGAAAATGAACGCAAATTTTGTCAACCTACCAATACATTTCAGTGAGTAAATCAAAAATACTTTTTGTAATTACATTGGAACACCATATTACACTAAATAATGCTCAAAAGTCCAAGCTACACTAAATAATTCTCAAAAGTAACCAAATGCACATTAAAGCACTGCCCTTAGAACCTGTACATTCTTATCTGATATAAAATGAGTAATCACTACTTAGGACATACAATCACAATAGACTGCAAACTAAATCTTAAAGGAGATGCGTAGCGATGTCAAATGCACAGACATTTTAACTAAATGAATTACCTCCTGCAACATCGACGTGCTACTTTCAGAGAGTAAGAATACAGGAAAATCATAAGCTTTCAACATAATACCAGATCCCTGCATATGTGAAACCGACGATGCTTTAGCTTATTAAACAGGATTTTTTTTTTCAAAAAGAAAACTATGAGTATTTATATTAATACATAATGAACTTACTAATCAGAATATGAAACACACTCTTTGACCAATTAAGGTTTTCTAAAAAGGAAAGAGGGTTATTCAAAGAATTTAGCTAACTAAATAATTTTAATAAATAAACTAAGGGACAACTATGTTTTTTATTCATTCATCTAAACTGAAACTGGGACGGGGTTTTGAGATAGGGAGTTATGGCTAATCTAGCCTTGTATGGGGTGATTGGGTAGACTTTTGTATTACATAAATACTCCTAGTTTTTTGTTTTCTTAGTGGACAGCTGGTCTGCTCTCTATTTAAATCTTCATCATTAATACATTTTTGAGTTTCGTATTTAAAAATAAATAAGTAAATAAGGAAAAACCATAACATATCAGCAATAATCAGTGGTTATCTCTTTGATGACTATGATCAGAATATTCTGACCAGTTCATGGAAATCATCGCAAGTATTCAAACAATAAATAAATAAATAAATAAATAATAAACAACTAACGATCCAATGACCAATTGATTTTAGCAAGAGAACTCTTGCAGCCACTTTATATCATCACATCATCTTACTCATAAACTTAGATACTGTTGAACTAAAGAGGCTCCTAAATTAGCCATACAAGTCAAGGTAGTAGAAAGTAGGATAAAAAGAAGCTGTCAACAATAAAAGTCCATACAGCAATTTATCATACTATAGATTGATAGCATACCATTGAGTTCCACTCATAGTTGATACTAGGATAAGGAGCAAATTCAGCTTGGGGAAACTTTTGTGTTGGAGAGAATCCTATAAGACCAAAATGCCCATTACGGACCACCATTACTTTATACAAACAGACAAACAATAAGTAGATATGAGGATTTACCTTTTAACTTATCGCGGATTTCAGCCCCTGATTCAACTAGAACACCAACAATATTCTTATGGAAGCTTACGTCATTTGATATTCTGAAACAGATATGGATAGACCTATATCTTTAATAAATGACATAAGAACCAAGCACAAGTTGATAACCACTAGAATCATCATTACTGCAAGACATATGCATGGAATACATTTTAGGGTGTATAATGCACAAAAAATAGGTACGTATATGAGCTATTTTGATAGCATACAGACTGAAAAGCCAAGTTTGACGTCTAACCAATCCCCCCCACCCCCATAAGAAACTGGAAATAATGAAGAAGAAACTCTAAAGTATTTATATATCAATCTATAATGGAAGCAATTGATGAGGTGCCCAAATAAGAGCAATCAAAGTACATGTCTGCTTTGAACCGAAAATAACCATCCACTCTACTTAAAAATGAGTTAGATACAAACATAAATCCCAAAACTCCCTCCAAATTAAGATGAACGAAGAAAGAATGGGTGTCTTCGAACTCCTTATAGACCAAACCCAAAAGGTGAACTCAATGTTCAGAAAGTGCTTGTACTATTTCATTAAATGATGTTATTCATACATAATACACTGCCTAAAAAAGTACTTGGCAAAGGAATCAATAATAAATGCAAACAGTGCATCATACTCGGTAGACAGAGAAGATCACTAACAACTATTTTCCAACCTGATACTACATCTAGCAAAAGGCAGTATTACATACAATCCAGTTCAGCACATACAAACATATACAAAACACTAGTCTAATAAAGTCATATGTACCAAATGTACTACAATCCAACCAAATTATTTAGAATATAAAGTCTTGTGGTTGTTTAGACTTCGTGCTCTTATTTTATTGCAATTTATACGCATGCCATCCGCATATAAGTTTATCTTCTAACCAAAGAAACTTAACCCAGGTTTAGAAAGTATTTATATTATTTTGTTAACTGAAGTTATTCATACATTGCTAACAAAGTCCTTGACAAAGGAATGAATAATGAATGCAAATAGTGTACCGTACTCCTTTGGCAGGCAGTGAGGATCACTAAAATAAACGAGGCCAAGGATGATTAGAACGTTAAAGTTTGGAAATTAATGGATTACATACCGATGCAATAAATCTTGAAGTTCATCTAATGATACCAATACAGCAGTCGATTGAGTGAGATCATTAGCATTCCTAAATCGCCTAATTGAAGCCACGACCTTCTCTCGTCCAGGATCTGAATTTCATTAAGAGAGAAGGATAATGCTCTGAATAATTTTTGTAACTTGTTATATTAAGGTACATTAAAAAAATAAATTATAAGGAGTTTTGGAGAGAAAGAACACCAAGAGAATTATGAAAAAAAAAAAATTCATTAGAGAAGGAACGACAGATCCAGCCTTTGATTGAGAGATCAGAAAAGAGATAGTAGAGGTTAAGCAGAGTAAACAAGTTTAAGATAATTTTTTTACTTCCTCTGGCATCCGTTGCACTATTATAAATCTGTTTTAAGCCTTTACATATCTGAACACTAAAAAAGGCCCTAACCTATTGACCAACCATGATTACAACCAGAATTACATAATCACAGCATCAGGAGATTAAAAGAGGTTCAAAACTCAGCCCAAGTTATGAGATACTTTCCAAAAATTGTTATTATATAGAAATTTAACATTAATATATCTCCTACAAAGAAGGCTATAATGTAATGACAAGTGGTGGAACGAGGACACAAAACAGTTGTTGCCATTGGTTTCTCATCTCAACATGACGGATGCAATGCGGATCCTATAATCTCTATAAGCATGGTTTAACAAGAATGCAATCAAATTAGGTCGTTATCAGCCAAAATGAGGGATAAGCACTGAATAACTGGAAAAAAAAAGCAGTAATGAGAGCAAACAATCTAATCCCAGAAATGATTCAGAATTGATTTGTAGGTTTAACAGTCTCAAACGGTGGCAGAGCTGCAGAATTGAACCAGTGGGGAAAATTTTGATTTATTTTTTCTTGCTTTCATTTGATTTTTGGTTTGTCATACTTGTTTAATTTGTCCTAGTGACACAAAGATATCTAGGCGTTATTTTGGAGCTTTACTTAGACCCAGCAAGGGAAATAAAAAATTTAATGGGACCCCAAAATTTGAGAAACCAAGAAATTGAAGAAAAAGAAAATTGGGCAGATTGGAATAGAGGTAGGATTCTTGCTGTGTCTTTGAGCTTTGCGTTCAAAGGATTTCCAAATTTATCATGCTTCCATATTCATCTCAATAAGGAAGGGTTTTTAGGGTGAAGTTGTACATGTTGTTTTCAGCTGTTTACAAGGGTGGATGGTTGTTTTTGTGAGCAATTCTACTGACTTTTTGGCCTTTTTTTGTATAATTTAGCTCTCTCTCCATACGGTCTATCTATTTTTTTTTTAAAATGAAAACCTAGTCTAGATCACACATAAAACATTGTTTCTCTTTTCACTATGAATAGAAAGTTCTAAATCAACAAATGGTATTGTGCCACATACCAAATCACAACAACATTTCAGAAAAAGAACAAAAATGTTATTATGAAATGTTATTATGAAATGACAATTACTGTCACAAAAGAATCAAGCCTTCCAGGATCTTACTTGAACAACCAATCTTCCCAGAACGATTGAGCAATCGTACACAAGGATATCCATCAACAACCATGTACATTGACTCCTGAAGATCAGGAATCGACTCCATTGAGCTCAACTCTCCTAAAATTTCAAAACAAGAGAAAGTAAACTCGTAAACTCGAAAACTCATTAAACAAGCTATAATAATACCATCTCGAAAACAAATACAACTAGTAATTCAAATCCTAATTAGCTTTCTAATAATTTATAAGACATCAATCAATTTCTAGATTCTGATAATAACCAATTCAAGCAAATACAACCAATTGACTGGGAAAAATTATTGAACCTAATTAAATATAAAATACAGCAAATATGCGAAATTAAAAAATACTGACCAGAGAAAGAGAGTCGAACTTGAGCAAAGAAGAAGAACAAGAGCAAGGGTCTCACAGCCATGGCCTTCATTTTAATCTGAAATAAAGTTTTTATTTCATATTAAAATGAAATTTCAAATTATTGAGCAAGAGTCTCACTGCATTTTTTTTTTTAATCAAAATTCCCGTTAATAAAACAAATTCTACAATACACTTCTCGTGGCGATGAATAAAAAGGGGTGAGGTAATTTGCAGTAAATCAACGAGGAAGTGAGACGCTGTTGGTGGTGATTTATTTATTTATATCTATATATATTTTTAAAATGGCAGGGATTGGGGTGGGTGATCGCAAATGTCCAGACGAAGACTCTTGTCAGGTTAGGGCGCTGACAAAAGAGAGCAAAAGCAACGTCGTTTCGAATTTTACCTCTGCGTCAATCTTTGGCCTCTAACGTATGAAATGTCGTTTATTAATTCTATCAAACTCAGGCCCTGTCCTGCATGACATTTCGTTTCAAAATCAGAAAAAAGATGACAAGTCGTAGATATTTGACTCATGAGTAAAAAATGAATAACCTGTTCATGATAACTTCATCATATGTGACATGTTGTTCATAATTTTATTAATTATATGAGGTGTGAAAAAAAATTTTGACATGTATAATATGTTGTTTATATTTTCAGTATATAGATAACATTCTTATTGTTATCCAATTGAATTATATATTTAAACAAAATATTTTACATTAATATTTTAAAATAAATAAACATATATTCATTTTTTAAATATATGTCTTTAATGGATATGAAAGAGACATGATTAGTCCAAAGAGAGAGGATCAAGTATACCAAGTTAAAAGGCCAATTTTATATGTTTTGCTTCTTTACGTTTAAGCCTTTTTTATAAACTTGCAATTCTCTTTGAGATATAAAGTAAATCTTCAAAAGGATAATTATCTAATGGATATTTTATTAATATGTCTTGATTATTTTAATTCATATATTTGAATAAAAATATCTTATATTTCAAATGCATTAATGTACAAGCAAAATATAAACTATGAATGACAATAAATTGAAAGCATATAATTTTGAAAATAAATAAACAAACATTAATTTTTTAACTCATTTAAATTAATTATAAAATTACTTCAAAATATTCTTTCAACATACGTGGTTAGTCTCTTTAACTAGTATAATTAGTGCATGTTTGGTATGACTTTTTTTTTAAATGGAATTTCATTAAAATAGAAAAACATTACAAATAGTTTAGTAAGCACGGAGGTGGAACATGACTCCACTCTCCAGGACCTGACATAGAACCTTCTGCTCTAGTAACAGAATGAGCAGCAGAGTTCGCAGATCGGCGCACAATCGAGAATTGAACTTCTCCTAAAGACATGGCTAGGGATCGACACTCCTCAATGATAAGACCAAAACCATTGGGGCTAGAAAAATTCTCAGTTAAAGCTTGGAAGACTTGAAGGCTGTCCATTTCGATAATGACACTTGGCAACTGCAGCCTTTTGATCTAGTTAAGAGCCTCTCTAACGCCGAGCGCTTCAGCCTCTCGTGAACCAAAAATACATGAAAAACACTCACACTGAGCTGTCACAAAATCACCCCCAGAGTTACGGATTACACAGCCAACACTGAACTTACCTTGAGCCTTAAATATGGCAGCATCAACATTGCACTTTAACCACCCAAAGCAAGGCTTCTCCCAACAAACAGCCCCATGATTACCTTTTACTGCATCAACATCAGCCAAGAAAGGTTGTTTCCTTGCATTTTGCCACTGGAACAAAAATCTTCCAGCAGAGTTCAGGACTTGCAAGGCACTACTGTTTCTGTGATTCCATAACCGATCATTTCTATGAATCCAGATCCTCCAGCAAACCATGGCAGCCAGCTGACAATTCTCCCTGCTATATGTAGAGAAGATGAGTTCTTGCCAATCCAAGAAAGAACTATAGTGGCCAAGAACACCAACATCAGAGGAAATCCAACAAGATTTTGCGAAACCACACTCTAAAAGAGCATGTGTAACTGTCTCATTATAGGCATTGCACAAAGAACAAGTAGGCATAATATCCACTCTACGACGAACAAGATTATCTGCAGTAGGTAACACATTTGTCACAACCTGCCAAAGAAAATTCCTCACCTTACCTAGCACCTCCAATTTCCACAATGATCTCTAAATACGAGTAGAAGAGTTGATATCACGATGAGTTAAATACTTATAGCAGCTGCGTACTAAGTAAACGCCACAAGGATCATGTAACCAATACTATACATCAGACTCTACGGTAACTAAGAGGAATTTGATCAGTTCTTTATCCCTTGAATTAAAAATATCAACAATAAGATCTAAATCCCAACTTCTTTGATTTGGCACCATCAGATTGCTCACCTTCGCAATAGTCAGCTTCTCATTTAGTTGAGACGAGATAAAACCAGTATTGATATCTGGCAGCCAAGAATCTTGGCCTATTAACACGTGTTGCCCACTTCCAATTTGGATGCGACTCCCGCAGACAACAATATCTTTTGCAGCTAGAATAGAGCGCCACACAAAACTTGGATTGTGCCCCAACTTGTTTGGTATGACTTATCTAATGGCCAAAAATGCTTATTTAATCCCATAAGCTCTTATCATAATGTTTTTTTAGTAGAACTTTTAGAGTTTAAATAAGCTATTTTGTCTCTACTAGAAAAAGTTTAAATTTTGGGTTTTTGGGAGTAGAGGTTAAAAAGTATTTTTTAAATGTTAAAATATCCAAAATATCTTCTACTTATTTGACAATCTTATTTTTATTCTTTTCATAACATAAATTAAAAAAATTTGCTTATTAAAGTAATTTCATAGATTTTTAATAAAAACTCTTATTGACAACCAAACAACTAAAATTTTTTAAGTAAAAACTCTATTTGTAAAAGTTCCACTACCAAAAGCTTTATTTAAATAAATTCTACTTGAAAAGTTGTATCAAACAGAGCTTTAGCCTTATTTTACTATTAAGCTTGGAGATGGCTTACGTAGTTTTATTATTTTTTAGCAAAATAATCACTAATTGTTGCTGATTGTATTATTTGCCACATACGCCATTAGGTTTGCTTGTTACTAAAATAGTTTTGGGTAAATTGAAGTAGCTAGTTCATTTTCAAAAGGATGCACCGTACTATATTGCCTTAGCTATATTGTATTAGGTTGTATTGTATTAAAGTGCTTTAAGTTGTGATGCAATATTATATTTGGTATAGTATGGACTGCATAAAAAAAATTATTTTGTTCTTTATATTAAGTTAAATTACTTACCTTTCAAAAAAAATTACTTACAATTTTTTTAATATTGGTTAATATTTACACATCACCTGCCGCCGTACTTCAATGTCATTTGAATTTTACAACCAATTTGGGATTATAGTGGCTAATTAAATAAATTGCTTATGTTGTGCCAATAAAATAAATTGTTAATTTAAAAATAGTTTAGTGTTTGGTAAATTGTGCTATTGCGATTTCTGTAAGTTTGAAGAGTAGTGTACATGCATTTGCCAGATTTTATTATGAAAATGTTGTTTTATTATATAACGATCAAAATATATATAAGTTTAAATTATTTTTTATTTTTTGGAGTATGTTTACTAACGTTTAGACATGTCCTTTTCTTTTTAAAACACAAAGTGAAAAAAAATACAATTAAATAAAATCTACTAAACTTTATAATTTGCTACATAAAATATTATAAAAATTCGTACTAATATAATCCAAATAAAATTAAAAAAGTAATATGCATTCTGTTCACATTAAATTTGTTTTAGTAAACACCATAACTATAGAAAAAAATATAAATACATTGAATGTTAAAAGTAATTGTTATGAAATTGACTTTAAAAGTCTTAGTTAACTTTCATGTGAAATTGTTCCTAATTTAAAGAAAATTTATGTAATTATATACAAGTTTTATTGAATCTTATAATATAAAATAAAAGTAAAATTAAAAAAATGAACTTATTGGATCAAACCTTATCACGAATCACGATAACTTTAGACTTTAGCTCGCCATCAGCTCTTGTTTTTTATGTTTTCTCATTTGGCTCGTGGCCTTCCTCCCTCTCTCTTTAAAGATGTGTCTGACATAAATTACTGTGTCAATAAGATGTATATGCTTTCATTTTATTTTATTTCCAGCATGTGATTTAATTCATTATGTATGTGTGTGGCACAAATTGTTTTAAAGATGCCATAAGTAGTTGCAAAATTGGCATTTTAGTAGTCACTTTCACATGAATTGGATGTTCTTCCACATTGAAAACAAGATTTATAATTTACCACGAAAATTATATTTCATGTTTGTTTGGGATAAATAAAATGACTTGTGATGGTTTATTTTAGGGAAAATATCCACCGTCCACCCGTTTTTTACACATTTTTTCAAAAATACACAATTTCTTCATTTTTTGGCTGAAATCCACCTAAAGTTACATTTTGTTTCACTTTTCCACTTTCGTTTGGAATCCATTAAGAAAACTAACGGAAACTTAAGAAAATCACCATTTTACCCCCCAAAACGAAAATTACAATTTCACCCTAAAAATGCCAAAAATAATTAGATTTAATGATAAATATCATTATTGATACGTTAATGAAGTACAAAAAAATCTTAATTACTAGAGATTATAACTCAATGAATAATAAAACTCTACTTATCTTAAATTCAATTGATGATTTGCGACATTGGACTATTTTTAATACTACTGTTATAGTTTAGCATTCTAATTACAGACATATTTAAAACAAAAAGCTGCATTTGATGGTTGTGGAATTAATTTCTTTATTGACCGATGAGGAAAATAATTAGATTTAATCTGATTATTTTTGGCAATTTTTAAGGTGAAATTGTAATTTTCATTTTGAGGGTTAAAATAGTCATTTTTTAAGTTTCCATTAGTTTTCTTAACTGGTTCCAAACGGAAGTGGAAAAGTAAAAAAAAAATATAACTTTAGGTGAATTCTAGCAAAAAAATAAAAGAATTGTGTATTTTTGAAAAAGGTGTAAAAAACGGATGGACGGTGGATATTTTCTCTTTATTTTATCATATTTAAATTTAGTTCCGAGCTAAATTTTTTCCTCACCTTTAAGAAACAAGTGATTTGTAATTATTAAGTAAAATATGTAGATAGTTATTAATATAGTAAAATTAATTTTTAACTTATTTTAGAATTTTTTTTTATTTCAAATATATATACACACACACCCATAAGCCAAGCATTAATATCTTATCTTGATTATAAAAGATAAAAGAAACTGAATTGAATTAGCAACCTGACCCAAATTACTAATCGAAAATCGTTTTGTAACCCGAATCGTGTTGCAACCCAAAATTATAACCCCAAACCGAACCGAATTACGAATCCGAACCGAACCAAATAATTTTTCAACTTGTTTAGGTTGAATTTTTAAACTCGAATGGATTACAAACTGAACCGTAAACTAGAAAAACCGAACTAAAAACCATAATGCCCACCCCTAGTTGTGCAATGTAACAATGTCAAACACGCCATAAAAGAATTGTCTAATGAAATAAAGTCAAACATGATTATTAAGAGCATTCAAAATTGTTAAGGCATTACTAAATTCTTAGACGTTAACCAATCAATATGAGCCAATCCAATCGACCAAGACCAATTATCTCAATAAGGAAAATACAACACACCCAAGAAAATGATAAACAAAAGAAGGAAGAAGGAACCGAGAAACAACACACAAGGGTAACGTGGTTCGGTACTAAGGTACCTACATCCACGACTGAAGAACCCTCCTCGCCTTGAAGCTTTTATTGAACAAATCGTTTACAAAGAGACTTTTGATGACAAAGATTAACTCTCTCTTACAGATAATTTTCTATCTCTCACCCTAGGCCTCTCAAAAGTGTGATTAAGGATCTGCCTTTCGCCAACACCTAGCTCTGGTTTTATAGCTCAGTTGTCCAGCTATTGGTAGCAGCAAATTAACTAACTAATGGCCCCACATATGCTGACTCAGCACGCCACTTAACCACATCAGAAAACACAATTAACTAACCAGCTTCACAAAAATGAAAATCCATTAATTATTGTTTGAAATTTAAATTTTCATTTTAATTCAAGGTTATTACGGTTTGATTGATTTAGAAATTATGAAATAATAAATCAGAGCACGAGCCAAGAATTATTAAGATGTAACATTTGTATATCAATCATAAAATGAAAAAAATGGGCACAATAAATATAGAAACAATGTTACCAGAGCCAAAAAAACTTTCTATTTTGTAGTGACTATAACTTTTATATAATGGCACCGCAATAGCAAATTACAAGCCTTCTTCATAGTGCGAAGTGTCAACCCACATATTACCGTGTATTTATTGCTAAAACTTGAACTTCTATCTCGTATCCTCATTTGAGCATTGCCATTGCTTATTTTTAATTTTTTTGTGTGGCGATTATAATGCACTATAATAAAGCTATTGTTGTAGTAAAACATAAGGCTGCACTACATAATGTATTGCAATCTCCTACTATGCATATGCGGATGCCGAACACACCCATAAAGTCATAGACTATTATATTGTGTCTGATTCTTATGTCTTGATCTTAGTGAATAGATGAAATCACAGCATTCCTGCCAGACTGGAGTATGGAATATCATAATAATGTTATAAATTGAATTTTTTTTTTTATTCTATGCAAACCTTCGTAAGTCTAATTGGAATTTATCCCTTCCTTTCCATTTGGATCTGTCTCTTAAAAATTCCAATTTTGTTAAGTATAAAATCATCCTTTTTCCCAGTTCATACGTATTTCATACATTTCATCCATATGGAGTTAGGTAAAATTTCATGTGATTCATTAAACAGAATCTAAATCCAGCATTCTGCAACACTTCATATGAAATAAATGCTTTCATATAGAAATTGCTATAAATGTAAGTGTTGGCTCAGCTAAAGTTAATTTTCATTTAATATATATATAGAGGGCTGCGGGACATTGAGCACTAGATCAAAATTCTATATGCACATATTGTTTGTTTAGCTAATATACAAAGAGCTGGGTATTTTTGTGGAAGCATATATCAACCAGAGTGTTTATTGATCTTTATTCTATAACGGATTTGAAGATTATCATACCAATTGAAACCGTGACATTTACAAAGTGTTGTTTTTATCTTAGTTTCCTTGTTAATTCAATGATTATAAAATATACAGAAAAAACAAAACACATGTTTTTTTTTTATATATAAAATGTATGTAAACTAAGCTGATTACTCTTCCCACCATATCACCTAAAATGTTATTAAAATTAAAAATTTCATACATCAACTGGCTCGAGAAAGAATGAAGACCTTATAGAATTGTTCAAACTAACAGAACTTTAAAAGAAGGTTTTATAAGAACAAGATCGATGCCAAAATAATTAATGACTCAGTCACTCAAATAGGCTCACAAACGAGGCCCATCACAATATGGAAAGAGAATTTATGAATGGGTTCGTGGGGTTCACAGCACAGTAGCCTCCAATCATAATTTTTCATGTTGTATGATTATGCCCACTTGATTAATCTTTTTTGTTACCTTTATTAATTATAATTAATTACAATTTTAAGCACATAATTATCTAATTATAATAAGATGTCATTTGATTCTTTATTACTAGTTTATATAAGGTTTCACCGGCCATTAATGGAGATTAGTTTATTCAACTATTCACATTTTGGAAAACAAGTATTTATTTATTTCTTTCTTCCTTTTATTTTATTTCCTTGACAAATGATTTGGATTATAATTCGCGGTTTTAAGTATGGGTGCATGCGCACATTGATTTTTTTTAAATATTGTGTTTTTTTTAAATATTGTGTTTTTTTTAATAATTCGCGGCTTCCCCGCCCATTTTTAAGGTTGCACCCAAGACTTAAATCCTTAGAAGATCGTTCTTCTTATCACCAGAAATAGTCCTTAGGTTCAATGGATGCGTGTTTTGAGTTAATAATAATATGTTTGTTCAGATTGTATGTTGTAGGATCAACTTACAATAAATTGGTGGCTTGTACCTTCAAACCATAATGTGTTTGTGCGATATTGGCCAAAGGAATTGTTGATACAAATTTTTGCTTAAAGTATAGTAATTGACTTGCATTCTAGACTTTCTTTTAAATAAAGTTTTATGGCCTATTTTCTCCAAAAGGCGGGCATCACAAATCACGTATTTCCTTATACTTAATTGTTACAAAAAATGGTCAAAAGGGGCCGACATGCTGAAAATAACCTCCGACACTCAAATTAGTTCTTTTTACTCAATTTTTAGATAGAGAAAATATAAAGTGAGATGGACAAAATTTTTCACTTATTTTATTCCTTTTTCTCTTCTCTTCAAATGTGGGAGACTTAACTTTTATATATGCAACTTGAAGCATGAGGTGGAGGAGTCATCATGACATATGACATTGTCATTGTGACATGTATCCACAAAGGCCATGCATGAGATACATATTTAAATGTGTCAAGACTTGTTCATAACAAGTCTTATTTGGACATTTGTCTTGATTTTAGTCCTTTAACCTTCAATTCAAGTGCACTTGATTTTGAAGGTTGTGTTGGTCCTTATAAAGAGGATTGATTTTGCAATATTTCACCCACAAGCAAATTTTATAAAAATTTTGCCCATAAATGCATTCCATAACATGTTTGTTAGCTTGCAGACTCATTATGTAGTATGTTTACCTGCCCGTAGGCACATTTAGTAGAATGCTTGTTAGTCCTTATGCTCATTCCATAGAGTGTTTGTTAGATCATAGGTTCATTCCGTAGAATATTTCATCCATAGGCTTATTTTGTAAAATGTATATTTGCCCCTATATACATTCTATATAATGTTTATTTTCCCATAAGTGTTTTTGGTAAAATATGTATTTACCCATAAGCATATTTGATAGAATGTTTATTTGTCTGTATGCGTGTTCTGTAAAATGTATATTTATTTGTAGGCACATTCTGTAGAATATATTATTTTTGCTTGTAGACGTATTTTAAACAATATAGATTTGCCTATAAGATTATTCTAAATAATGTTTATTAGCTTGTAGACACATTCTATAGAATGTTTATTTACCTATACAAGCATTTCACATAATGTTTGCTTGCACGAAAACTTATTTCATAGAACATATATTTGCCCATAGGTGCATTCTATAACATATTTTTTTTCGCTCATAGGCTCGTTTCATATAATGTTTATTTGCCCATAAGCATATTCCGTAAAATGTTTTTTTAACATGTGAGCTCATTCCGTAGAATGTTAGTTTACCCGTAAGTGTATTTCGTAAAATGTTTATTAGCCTATAGGCTTTTAATTAGACATATTTTTAAGTCCCTAGGTTATTCCTTGTAAAGAACTTATTTATATCATTTTTTTGTAAAGAGTGAACCTATGTCATTATTTTTAAAGAATGAATCTAAGTCACTTTTTGTAGAATCATGCCTTTGGCACTATTGTTGAAGACTCTCCCTTTGGACATTTTTACTTGGAAATATTTTCTAAGTGCCTAGGTTATATTTTATAAAGAATGAATTTAGGTATTTGTTTGTAAAATCATGTCTCTAGCACTTTGTCAAAGACTCGCCCTTTGGGCATTTTACTTAGAAATATTTTCTAAGTGTTTGGATTATTATGTATAAAGAATGGAAATATAACATTCTTTGCATAGTCACGTCTTTGGCACTTTGTTGAAAATTTGTCATTTTGGTGTTTTGCTTAAAAATATTTTCCAAGTGTCTAGGTCATTCTTCGTATAGAACGGATTTTGGTCATTTTTTGTAAAGAATAGACCTAGGTATTCTTTGTAAAGAATATACCTAAGTTACTTTTTATAGAAATACGCTTTTGGTGATTTGTCGAAAACTCACATTTTAGGCATCTTATTTAGAAATATTTTTTAAGTGCCTAAGATCTAGTTGTTCTTTGTAAATAGTAGAATTAGATATTTATTTGTAGAATCACTTCTTTGATGCTCTATCGAAGACTCGCCATTTATGCATTTTACTTAGAAAATATTTTTTAAATACCTTGGTCATTCGTTGTGGAAAAAAATTTGTTAGGCTTATATTTTTCTTGGGTTTTTTAGCCTTTTTAATTTGGCCTAATAGGAACCATTCAATTAATAGGAACAATTCAATTAGATGGCTTTTTTATAGTCAGAAAGAACATAATAAGCTCTCCAATGGGTTCTACACTAGTGGATCCATATATTCGAGTCAGTTGTTGCATAAAAATATTGTATATGTGGACAACTAAAAACAAGTTTCAAAATCCTAATGGTGCCTTAGAGCAATATATTTGACTCTGACTGCTACAAATTAATAGATGACGACTTTTAGGCATGGATATATTATTGCTTCGTGTTTGGAAGAAAAGGTGACGGTTTATTGAATTAGAATTTTAATTTATTGAGTTGTGTCCCATATTGGCTAGTAAAAGAGAGTTATTTGGGTTCCTAAGTAGGATAGATCATTTCACCTAATAAACTAATCTATTAGATTGGATATCTATAAATTTTAAGGCAAGCCTCCCCAACAAATGGTATCAGAGGCATGTTGCAAAGTGGGTTATACTTTAAAAAAAAAAGTATTCCTTTTTCTTTTCTTCTAAACTTAGTTATATTTAATCTTTTTTTTTTGCTCGGCTATTATATCAGCAATGAGGTTTTCAAAGCCTGTGAAGATAGAAATAGAAAAGTTTAATAGAAGAACCAATTTTGGCTTATGGCAAATTCAAGTCAATGATATATTGATTTTATCTGGTTACACAAAAAAAAAGTAATAATGATGTAAACTTTATTCCCATTGTGGAAACTCTTGAAGGTGTGTAGACAATCAAGACATCTTAAAAAGGATTGTTAAAATAGATTAAGTTCAATAAACAATTCTAAATCAGAAGATAGAAATACTGATAATGTTAGCGGCGTGTCTCTATTCTCTATGAGAGACTAGTTTATCATTTTTTGGCACACCATGTAAGATGATGTGTGTACTGCTAGTGAATTTACAAGATTTGCACACAAGGCATGGTTTGACATTTAGGTAAGGTGTCTGATGGGATTTTCGTGTTGATGGTCGAAGACTCTTAAGGAACCCAAACAAGAGAGTGTGTATTTTTTAGCAAGCTAATCAACATGTGCCGATTATGAGTACTTTAGATAAGATAGAGTATGATTATTTTCAGTGTAAAGAATTATGGCTGCTAGATATAGGACAAGGTTTTACACATGGTGAAGTGATTCTTATAAGCCTTAAATGAGTATGGTTTTGGTAAAGTAAAGAAGGTAGAAGGCAGTAAGTTAGTGCATGACTAGTTGCTGACAGTAGGATGGAAGGCAAGTGCAACCATGCATGCGACGATGGGCTGACGAAGTGACAGTGTTAGTTGATTGTAGCAGTTGAGCAGTGGCAGTGGCAGCGGTAGCGGCACAATAGATTCACACTGCGTGGTTGACAATGATGGTGTTGGGCCAATTGGCTATCGGCTGACTTAGGGTTTGTGACTTGTGAATTTGGTTTTGTGATATATGGATTGTGATGTGTACGTGAATCGTGTGTGAGTGTGAGTATGTGCTGTGTGCGTGTGTGATGTGTGCGTGTGTGATGTGCGCTTGTGAGACAGTGAGAGAGTGTGTGTTTGTGTGTGACTTTTTTTTTTTTAAGGTCGGGTGGGTTGGCTTGAACCTGACCTTGACCTGAATTTTGATTGGGCCTCAATTTTTTGGCTCAAATCCGACCCAAAACCTGAATATTTGGGTCAAAATCCTAAAAATTAAGATTAGTTCAGTCGATCAAAATTTGAGTCGGGTCAAATTGCCATCTCTAATTGGATAAACTACAAAGTACACCCTCTATGAGAAGATTGGTGTTCAACTTTTTCAAAATTCCTTTAAGGGTTTAATTTGCCACTTTTTTTTTCAATGTTCATCTAAATTGTTTTTTTCTTCAGAATCTAATTGTGTACGAAAACTGCTGTTTGATTTTCTTAAGATTCGAATTTGTCCAATAGTGATAAATACTATACATTTAACGAAGAAGAAATAAGGGTGTTAGAGTTTGATGAAAAGGAAATCATGTTGGACATGAAATATTTCGTGAGTGATAACTTTATATCATTTTTAATGGTTTCATTTTTCTTATACGAACAATTAGAGATAATTTATCACATTAATTGCCTGCAATCTAACGCTCACGTAGGAGTAGAGAATATTGGCAAAAGGAACTGATGATTTGGAAATAAGAAGAAAAAAAGTTAAATAAATCATGTTGATTATAAAAAAAAATTAAAGAGAAATGTCTCACAATCCAAACACGCTAAAAATAAAAAATGCTGTAAGATTTTATTTTTCTACAACATTGTTTGGGTGGCAAACGTGTTTACACACGACATAGCATATATATGATCCGAAAGGGTCATGAGCGTTTTGGGACTGCCAATTTGCTAAACGTAAATAAAATCAAAATATTCGTGTCCACCGTACAAGCCATGTGATGTGAAGATAATACTCGCACACAATAAAAAAGTCAAAAAAGGCTGATTCGCTATTTATACTTTTATCTTTACATTACAAGCAAACCCCTGTAGTTTTTATCGTTCATGTTATCAACTGCATAATTTCTTTCTTTCTACGTCTAAGGGACAATTCCAAGAGATTTCATTTCATCATAGGTTGATGGAATCTCTTCAAAAGAAAAAAATCGATTTAATAAGGTCAGTAGTATTTTCTTATAAACAAAATTGATGAAAATTTCAAATTCAGTCCTTTAAAGCAGGAGCAATGTCTTTGAAAGCAAAAAAAAGAATTAATTGTCATCGAATAAAAAAACAAAAAAAATCATACTTCCACCAAATCAGTAAGAACATGTTTTTACCTTAAGCCTTTTATAATTAGTTTATAATTATTATTTGTTTTACTTATTTTTGTTGATAATAGACTGAGGTGGCGTTTGTTTTTTTGTCTGAAATCTGAATAGACATGAATTAGTCTGAATTCTGAATAGATCTGAATGTCTGAATCTGAATAATATGTTTGTTTTTTCGTCTGAATCTCAAAAAATAATTATTAAGTTGTTCGTTTTTTTCAACTTAAAAAACTGAAAATATGTACTTTTACATTTGTATCCTTATTAAATTTGAATGTCAAATAAATAATATATTAAATACCACAATATTTTAACATTTATAAGTAAAACTATATTCAAGTGAATATATAATGATTTTGGAATTTTAATATATAAAATACCATAAATTTCAAAATTTATCGTATATAATATAAGAAAAAAAAACTAATAAGATGCTTGAAACAATTGATTTGTCATTTCATCTCGAAGTTGTCACATGTAATTTTGATCTTCAATACTTGAGGAGTTGATACCAAAGTGAGGAGGGATTTCATGACGGCTAAAAAAACAATTATGAGATTATTATGTGGGGTAAATATCTATGGGTGAGTTTTGGGATAGACATGAAAAATAAATCATAAAACAGGGATATTTTTGACATTAGAAAGTAAATGACTTAATTCAGATGTCTCTATTAAGTAAAAAACTAAAAAAATTGACTTATTTTATTAAGTCAAAATTATCTAAAAAGTCTCATTAAATTATAAAAATAAACACATCTAATTAACTTAATTAATTAAGTTAAGTCACTTTAAGTCATTAAGTTAAAAAAACAAACGCCACCTGAGTCTAACAATCAAATAAACACATAATCTATTACGATTTTTGTTATTAAGTTACAAAATTATGATCCAAGACTTATAAACTAGTAGATTTAGATTCAATACTGAGTTGATCATTGTACTAACCTTTTAGAAAGATATAATTAATAGTTATTAGATAAGAATTTAAAATTAATTAAATCTTAAATGTATATTGTTATACATGCACGTGTAAAATAAGCTTATGAAGAATTAAAACTAGATCCAACTTCATAAACTAGTATTATTTTATAACTAATAGTGTGTTCAGGACAAATGTGCTGCAATTAGATTGTCAAAATATTTGGTTACACCTTTCAGTTGGGTTTTGCCAGCTCAACAACTTTTTTCCTTTTAGCTCAACAACTTTTTACTTACACATTTTAAGGGAGGATTGGGAATCCCACTCCGTGAGGCTCAATCATTTTTTGTGTGGGGAGTAGGAGTGGGAATCTACTCCATCTCTTCTTTTTCTACATTCCTTTATTAAATTAAATATAATTATATTTAATAAAAAATAAAGAATATTATATTTATTTAAATAATAATATTATATTTATTTAAATAATATTATTATATTTAACTAAATAATAATTTACATTAATTCTAAGTTAAAATTACTGAAAAATAATATTATTATATTAATAGAGAATTAATAATATTACTATATACTATTTTTATTTTAAAATATAATATTATTATATTTATTTAAAATAATAGTACTATATTTATTTAATATTAATAATTAATAATAATAAATAGTTTATTCTAAGAAAATATTATTTTTGTACTAAATAATATTATATTATTATTTTATATAATAATAAATTTAATATAATAATATTTAACTTTAATATAATTATATTATATTTAATTATATTAAATGTAAATAATATTATATTTATTTAACATAATTGTATTTATTAAATATAATTATATTAAATAAAATAAAATATGTTTCATTTTATATTTACCCTCCTTTTTTACCATCCTTTTATTAAATTTAATATAATTATATTTAATAAAATAAAATAAATAATATTATATTTATTGAAATAATATTATTATATTTAACTAAATAATAATTTGGTTTGATTCTAAGTTAAAATTACTTAAGAATAATAATATTATATTAATAGAGAATTAATAATATTACTATATACTATCTTCATTTAAAAATATAATATTATTATGTTTATTTAAAAATAATAGTATTATATTTATTTAATATTAATAATTAATTTACAAATATAATAAAATAAATATTTATTTATCAAATATATTTTTTATTAACTTTGTAATTAAAAACTACAATTCTTTAAATAAGGGTTAAATTATAATTTAAAACTATTTACTCTCAATCCAAGACAAAGTAAACACATAAATTGAATTATGATATTCAATTCATACTTCCATTTTAGTGTAAATAAACAATCTACTCTCACTATCACTCCACACTCCCAAGCTAAAGATTTTCGCTCCTTAAGATTCCCACTTCAATCTAAAAAATAAACACTACCTTAAAGTTTACCAAACACTATCAACTTCTACCCCATGACTATAATTTTTATCCCATGACAACTGCATTTTAAAAATTATAGTCTCTTATTACTAAATATATCCCAAAAATGAATCTAACTTATTATTACATTAAACTCTAAAAATAAGCCACTCACGTTTATCAAGCGGTACTTGGTGGATTTATGAATTTAAACGTTATTATGCCAAACCACAGGGTAAAAATGATAAAATACTTTTTAAAAAATCCTCGTCAGTAGGAAATGTGGTTATTCATTATTGTTTCACTCTTTTTCCTTCATTCATTTCTTCACGCTGGCCGGAAAAGCTCCACTCACTGTTGTTAATTTAGACTCCACAAAAACGAAAAACAACAATGGCGACGTCGTTTTCGTGTTGCGGCGCCGTTTCCATGCTTCGCACTCCCACTCCACTCTCTAGACTTTCCACCTTTCGTTCTCCGTCCGTCTCCACTATTCCGAACCGGTGGCTCTCTGTCTCTCTCCCCACCTCTCACTTTAATTCAGTATTTATTTCTTTGGCTTCAAAGGATACGCCTCTTCTGATGAATAAATGGAAATATTAATTTTTTAAAATTATTTATCTTTTATACTATATATTTTAAGTTAATTAAACTGCTTCTCAATTCTCATTGAACTTAAATTAGATTTCCTTTTTGCAATTTTCATTTTTCAATTGGAAAGGAAATGAGTGTTTCAGGTTCAGAAAAGAAAAAAGTATTTTTTTCTTCTATCGATAATTCTGTTGTAGCTATTAAAATGTGTGTTAAATTTCCGTCTACAAGTTTATTAATTACAGGGTTTTGTAAGACTTTTCTTTGCCAGAAGATAAATTGCACAAGAAAAAGAATCAAAAACTCAAGTTTTGGTGGAATTCAGTAATATATAGGGCAGTAGAATTGTCTTGATTACTCAAAATTACGAGGGGATTATCTACAAATTGTTTGTTAATTAACAAAGTTGTTGGGGCGTTACTGGGGGAAGAGGCATTCCCGTTTGAGCTCGGTTAATAGTACATTGGAAAAACAATTGAAGAAGTAATAGAATTTGGAATACTGAGAATTCTTTAAAGAAAAGTTATAAGTTTCTCAGTTGTTTTACTTAAACTGATGATAAAATAAGCTTTATACATTGTTGAGTAGTAACCCAATTGGTCTCAAAATCTTAAGCTGATGGGAAAGAGTAAAAAAAAATGGTTTTATTTTTTGGCCCTTTTCGCTGTATGCTGTTCGTGTTTTTCTTCTATCGTGGTTTTAAGACCTGATCTAATCATTTTATGTGGTTTTCTTATCTGATTTTAGGTTCTACAAGTTTAGAGTCAAGTGCAGCCATGCAGAAGCAGGTGTAGTGGATGACTCTAGGTCTGCTCCAATAGATGTTGTTGCAGATGTTAAGTCTGAGCGGGTACGAACTGGGATGAATTGTCTCTTTTGAGATCATCAATAAAGGCTGCATCTTGATCATGAATTTCTCATCAAGCGTTCTTAGCAGGTTGTGGTCTTAGGAGGCAGTGGTTTTGTTGGTTCTGCAATATGCAAGGCTGCAGTGTCCAAGGGCATAGAGGTCATAAGCCTAAGCAGGTGCCATAAATTTTCAACCAAATTGACATGCATTTTAATAACTTTTTCAAACTTTTGTTGTTTTCATTTTCAGTTTGGTTGTTATCTCATCTGTAATTATAGAATACTCGTAATTGAGAACACTATTTTCAGTTCTATTGTATTTTTACTTTGTTCTTTTATCATATTTGGTTTGAAATCTAAAACTTTCATCACGTCTCAGGTCAGGACGTCCTACTTACTCTGGGTCATGGGTAGATCAAGTTACTTGGAAATCAGGCATGTTCTATTATTTATCCCTTGATTAAGGTATCTGTTCTTTGGAATAATTAGCGTGGCAGTAACAAGTTTCAGTCTTTAGATTGTAATGCAGATATGTAATTGGGAAATTCACCCAAGTTTTTATATTATTAGTGGTCGAATGAAAAATATAGGTATGTAAAAGAGGAACTCTGTTATTTTAATAAATGGAATCATGAATGACATGGAATATTGAAAAGCATTGACAAACCTTATAAGCTTCTAAATTTGATTGACATGTCTTTTTTCTATATGCTGTACATCTGTTACTTAGAGATTGATAACTTATCAATCTTGTCTTTTCTCATAGTCAGTGGAATGCACAGTTATTTGATGGATGCAGACTGTTAAATTATATTCATATTGTGTAGGAGATGTTTTCTATGTAACCTGGGATGAAGTACTTACTGGGGCCACTGCAGTAGTTTCTACCATTGGAGGCGTTGGTAGTGAGGAACAGATGCTACGGATCAATGGTGAGGCTAATGTTGTGGCAGTGAATGCTGCAAAGGAATATGGTAAGAGACTGTCAATGAACATATTACAGTAATTTTAATGTTCAAGTTCTATATTTTTCCTCATTTTATCGTAGTTCGGTATAATATTTTCATTTACTGGATTTTTGGAAAAACCCTGATCGGGGACCTAAATAGTTAGCCTGGCTCAGCAAACCTTAGGTATGCCCTCCATAACTCAACATTCATTCTGAGGTTTGAAGAAATATATTTCAACCATAAGGCGAGCATGCTGCACGGCTGAAATGGATGACTAGTTTGCTAATTCTTGATTTAAATCATCTAGTATGCTTCCTCAGCCTTGTTATGTTGACATGGGTGTAAAGGAAAATCCCCTGTTCTGAGATTGAGAGATTATGAGAGCTGTAGAGTTCTACTTCACTGAGTATATTTGGCCTTCTTGTCTTGTTTGCATTAGAAAAGACTATGACTGATTTGCATCTTACCCCATACAACTCAAATTTCATGTGCTTAGCACAGCTCAGTGACTTAATGAGTCAGACATTTTGACTTAAGCCTCTAAAGTTTAAATGCTTCAGTTAGGGAGAAAGTTTCCAATTACTTCCTTACCTGCATGGCAACTGAACACGGTTTGCCTCCAGAATTAAGAATTTCTATCTTAGAAC
The DNA here is from genome assembly GCF_022201045.2 of Citrus sinensis. Lineage (NCBI taxonomy): Eukaryota > Viridiplantae > Streptophyta > Magnoliopsida > Sapindales > Rutaceae > Citrus > Citrus sinensis. The sequence goes on from NC_068560.1 coordinate 20,989,592, forward strand.
TATTCAAGAGAGTTCAACCTTTGCCTCTTATGGTACCAATTTGATTTTCCAGTTCCTCTGTTGACAATGCAGCCGAAACTTATGTGTTTTTAATTACAGAAAAAAAGAAAAAGAAAAAAGGTTGTGGTATTGAGACGATGAAAAGTGTTTATTACCCCACAGAGGCTATATCTTGTTTTCCATGTCAGAGAAAAGAATTTGTAAAGGAAAAGATTAGACACATCTAGGGCGATGATGGCTGTCTTTCTTCAGAGCATGACAAGGCAGAACTCAATGATGAATGAATTTATTGATTTTTTCAACATAATGAGGATCCCTGAGGAAATGAAAAGAAACTATGGAAGTGGATGATAAAACGATACGCAATCAATCATCAACAAATTGAAGATAGCCAATAATGTTAATTAATCACGGAAGAATATGGTTGATTTTGACCTTTCTTTCACTCATTATGCGCATCTAATGATGATTGATATACACGATGTCAATTACCTGACATGGAAGATGTATCAATTCTGCGATATGAAATCAATGGTTTAATTTGTAATGTATTTTAGAGAACATTGAGTTGACGCATCCGTTCCAATTTTATTGGATGTCTCCGAGTTGAAGCATCAGTTGTATTTGAACTTTTTTGAAATATATATATATATATATATATATATATATATATATATATATATATAATGTGATTTCTTCACTCTCAAATGGGTCATAGAGATTTTCTGAAAGAACAGAAGTTCTTGGAAATTTAGCTTCTTAGTTCCAAAAACTTGTCCATTTTGTATTTCTTTAAGCGTTCTTGTTTATGTGCGCTATTTGTATATTGGAAATGTTGTGCCAAAAACTATCAACTCACATGATCTCCTTTTTTCTTGCAGGAGTTCCCAAGTTTATCTTGATCAGTGTGCATGATTACAATTTGCCATCATTTCTACTTTCATCCGCATATTTCACAGGAAAGAGGAAAGCAGAATCAGAAGTTCTTTCAAAATATCCAAACTCTGGTAATTTGGAATATGTCTTTGCTTTTTGGTTATATTTTGGAAATTATTTATTGATGTTATGTATAATAGGGCAATCCCAGCTTCTATCCTTGGTTAAAATGCGGCCAACTTAGTGTCAGACTAGATACTTGTTTGCAAGTGCTTTGCTTATGATTATTGATGTGCATGAAAAGTCACCACTATAGGATATTTCACAACTGTAAATTGAGGTTAAACAAGAAAAATGTATCTTTAAAAGCTTGTGTTACTACTGTTATTCATCAATGCCTTCTTCATGAAACTACATTAATTCAATGTATTTATATTGTGGTAAAGTAGAGGAAAGACCCCAGAAGGAGCATTGCTAATCATAATTGCTTGTTGGGATATTAATAGTATAGAGCTTGGAATGATATGTATTCTTCCTGTCAATTCATGGCCAATGTGCATCATGTCTTAATGACTATACAATCAGACGATTGGCTGCCATACATCCCTATCATTTACGGCTTGCGTGATTTATCTCCTTACTCTTTGTTTTCACTATATTCATTGGCTTGAGTCTTCCTCAGGTGTCGTTTTAAGACCCACTTTCATATATGGGAAGCGAAAGGTGGGTGACTTTGAAATTCCTCTGGATTTGATTGGGGAACCAGCAGAGAGCATTCTTCGTGCTATAGAAAACTTCACGAAACCATTAAGTTCTATTCCAGCATCAGATCTGCTCTTGGCTCCACCTGTTAGTGTTGATGATCTTGCACTAGCAGTACTAAATGCAGTCGTGGATGATGATTTCTTTGGCATTTTCACAATCGAACAAATCAAAGAAGCCGCAGCAAAAGTGAAGGTGTAAATTAGCATCTGATGGCAAATCGTTACCTCCTTTGGGTTTAATAGCATTGCGCAAATATGTTAATAATAGCATTACACAAATATGTTAATAAACCGTACTGTTTATTAGATTTCCCGAATTTTTCCGTATTTTAAAATCCTGAACCGAAAAACTTTTATATATATATAACACACAACATATGATAAGATGAGTGTAAATATATTTCGCTTTTGAAAACGCTCTCCAATATGTACCCCTATTATCAATGCCTGTTCACATTTGTAAGGAGGTAAAACTCAATTACAACAAATATTAATAATACTTGCACTCCCTCCGGCTTTCCAATGAGAACAAGTTTCTTTAACTAAGAATCTGGCTTTCAAAACAAGTTTCTTCAACTAAGTGTCCGGCATTGGACACAAGTTCCATGAAGAAAAAGAGTGGTATTGTGGACTGAAATCTGTGATAAAATCATTTTCCACATGCATCGTGTTGAAGGGCCTTGCTGCGACGATTCTTCGCCATTGACTGCTCGGTAAGATACCTATAACATTGACAAGTTTTCATGACCTAAGAAAGTTCCATATCATATGACAATTTGAAATATCACTTTATACGACTATTAACAATTGTTAATACTTAGATCAAAAGTACATTCCTAAGAAGAACCCTAAAGAGAGATGTCAATAGACTAATCAGATCATAAAAATGGAAGAACCATAAGGAGATCAGTATAGTTCAGAGGGTTTAACAACAGAATGTGAACTAGAAGGATGACAATATCACATTTTCAAATACAATACGAAAAAAAATCAAACATGCATCTAAACTGATGATCTAATTCCACAAAATCTGCCTATCACATGTTTTTTCTATTGATATGCATCAACTATTTTTTGTTTTTACAAATCATATAGACATGTGGGTGTGGATGATTTTTTTTACCCTCTATGTGATGGAAGGACAAGCAGATAGTATTATGGAACATATCAGGCTGGATGGAATGCATGTGCATTACATTAGGATCAACCCACCAAATTGAACAAATAGTGTAGATTTTATGGTATAAATTGACTTGTAATGGCAATTTACATGAACACAGTACCTGTAAAAGTCCGTGGTCAGGATAAATTTTGTGAACCAGACTTGTTATTAACATAGATATTTGTGTTCGTAAATTTATCTAAATAGGTAATGTAAGTAGAAGAATGTGCCCAATTCCATAAATAGGTGGCATAAGGTACACGTGCATCATCAATAATCATTTGAAGAAAGCAATAAATTTTGTTTCAAAATATCAATAGCAACATGGACAATTACTTACTTGCCAGTGTAGAAGCCTGCAGAATACCAAGCATTTAAAACAACTGTGAGATCTGTTTCAGAGCTAATACTTTCGTTCTCTTTCTTTTCCTCAATCTCTGTAATTCATTGGGGCAAAATAAGTATTGAAATTAGACACTGGTATGTCCATTGCTAATGGATGAAAGAGATACAGACAGGTGTTTAGAACAACAGAAAAAAAAAATTAGCCAAAAGAGAAAAAAATCATAAGAAAGAGATGCAGAAAAATTGTATAGAAAGATGGCAATATTCACAATAATTGTAATTTGACACGGCATAAGAATATGCATGTACACAAGACTGTTAAAGCAGCATTAATAATATATTTTAAATTTCAACATTTAAACTGGATTCGGCAAATTCAATAACTAAATTGGCCCTTACAGGTCAAATTTTGTGGGCAAAGAATATAGAAACTAATATATCCATCTGCATTGGATGCTAGAGATATGCATAGAGATACTGAGGATCCATTTGAGGCAGTAGCGCACCTGCTTCACCCTCTTTATTTTCGGAGGATTCTCTTAAAGTAAAAGGGGTAGAGTAGCTGCGCTGTCCCCAAACGACCCCTGAGAACAAGAAGAAAAATAGCCAATCTGTCATAAGAAAAGGATGAATACATTTTTTGTGGAATGGTGGTCATAATTAAAGCCAATTTATGGGCAGATAAACAAAGCTGACATAATGTCCAACAAGATTTTATTCCTAATGCCTGTCATTTCCTAGCAGCACAATTGCCTACTCCCAGCAAATAATAGTCTAGAAGGTGTTTTTTTTTTTTTTTCCAAATTCATCTACTGGCAGAGAGATTCTCAAATTATCCACTACATTCATCTGGAAAACCAAGCTTACCTTCATTTATATCGGGATAAACAAAACTTTTTGACTTCATGGAAGATATTGCTTTTCCTGCAGCTCCCATTGCTGTGTTGACAATGTCATCATTGACAAGAGAGGTTGACTTTCGAGATGCTGCTGCTGCATTTTTATCAGTACAAGTTTTACTGGTGCATGCACCACCCAAAGAACAGGAAGGATATGCTGTGCATGGAGCTACCAAAAATTGACAACCATATGGACAACATGAACAGACAACAGTTTGAGATTCTTGGCTTGCAGGGACAGGATGTTCCTGAGAAGTAGTATAGGTACCCCACTGAGCACCTTCACCTGAAAATTGGTAATTCCAAGCACTAAATTGATGAAGCTGCTGCAAAATCTGTTGCTTCTTCTCCTCAAGCTCATAATACTGGCTAAGTAACTGGTTATAATCATCGGAACCTTGTGAATGTGAATGGCCTTTAACCGCATCATTTGTGGCCAGACCATTTGATGACTCTACATGCAGTTCAGGTGCATGTGATTCTACACAAGGATCTTCTTTAACTGACATGATGTTTTCAGTCTCTCCCATTTCTGTTTTGGTTTCTAGCACAAGAGCATTGGCATCTTCTGCCTCCCTAAGAATTCATGATGTGGGGGCCAAAAAAAAAAGCACATGTGATTATTTATGCAACAACTTACAATCCTCAACGATAATTTCAATTTCTCAATTTTTATTTTCCTTTTAAGTGTCGATTCCAAGTCCAAGGTCGATCACAAAGATTCCAAGGTTGGTAGAAGGACCATATGGATTACTGAAATTATAATAAACAGCCATTTGCTATGTTTAACAGCCCAAGTAAGCGATCTTAAAGACGAAAACTACACAGAATTCACTCAATCAAAATTGAATTTCAAGAGCTAGACTATTCATTAACCACAAAAATTTCTCTACAATAAAAAATTATCTTCAACAAGAAGTGCAACAGAATAAATTCTCTATGATTCATTAAAACTGACATAATATTGCTTATAAATTTAGAATATCACAAAAATACGGCTACAAATTAAAATAATAGTAATAATAACAATAATACACAGACCTTATAGGCTCATGATTTTGATTCTCGTGAGCAGAGCCAATTGCTTCGCCACTACTGGTGACTTTTTCTTCAACATTGGTTTTATTCTTGCCATGCATTTTCTGATATATGCGGAAAAAAACACGTAAATAAATAAATAATAAGAAAATCAGCACTAAACTCAAATTAATAAATTTAATCAAGAAAATCAAAATAGAGATTATTATTATTATTATTTGAACCTTGTATTTGGACATGGCATCGTCGAATGCTTTGACAAGCGCCGAGTCATCCCACAACTCACCTTCCTTGCCCATCTCTCTTTCTCTCCTCTTCGCAAAACCCTAAACCCTAAACACTCCTACAATTTTCGGTATTCAATTTTTGTACACCACGGCAACGGCATAAAGTATAATTACAAAAGCCTCCACCAAGGTTTAGAGAAATAACATACTGTAGAAAGGTTTCACATAATGGACACTGGCCTCCCCTCTAACTCCAAGGTTTCACACTGTAGAAGCTGCTAAGTGTAATGCCCTCAACTGACACCTGTTGATATTGGGAATTGGGATGCTATTCGGCTTTTAAATTATAAGTGCTATAATTTTTTTAAGATTTAATTATATATATATATACAGACACATACATATTCTCTTTTTATGTAGTTACTAATAAATAAGTGATGACTGATGAGTGCGTAGTGTCACATATTAAGTTGTAAGAAGAAAATAAGATGTAATGATGAAATCTACTTACATCATTACATGAAAAGAGTGGTTATTTTATTACAAGGTCCATTTTATTTCATTTACTTTTATATATATGGAGATTATTAATGGGTCGGACGACACGTGGTATGACATGAGTATGATACAATATAAACGCGTTTGGGTGGGGCACGGGGCACGGCACACACGTGGGCAGGACATGAATCTTGAAAGCACGGCAAAATAATAAAAACATGCAATAAGTACGTTTTTTTTTTTAATGAAAGTAAACTTAAAATTTTATGATTTTACAAATAACTTGAAATTGAATCTTTTAAATTCATTTAATTCTTGGTTAAAAAACTATAATTGATTTACATTTATAATTTATTAAATAAATAGTTAATATCATGATTTTAATGAATAAAATTATAAATATCATAATTTTATAAATATGCATTAATATTATTGTGAACTGTGATTTATGACTTTATTTAAGTCCAAGTTAACAATTAACTTAACTCTTAAGAAAAAAAAATTATTATTATTATTGTTAAGTATTAAAAAATTATAATATTTTAAGGTCAAACTTAATAATTAATATTACATTCTCTTACTTAATATTAGTTTATTATTATTGAATATAGATTTGAATTTTGAATTTTTTATTCTATTAAATTTAAATAAAGGCACATAAACCTAAAAAATATATAGACCTGAAAAAAAATACGCTAATAGCTTGTCATGTGCTCTTAAAAAATTAAAAAAAAAAGAAAAAAAAAGTTTATGGGTTTTTTTCCTTAGGCACGGCATGACACGTGGCGTGCCGGGCCTAAGTAAAAAAAATTAGGCACGGCACGGCACGGGCACGAGCACGCATGGACCTTTCTTGAATAGGGCAGGTTGATATGGCACAACATGACCCATTCCCATTCTCATCTATTCCGATTCCAATCTATTTCGATTCTCATTTAGTAAACGTAGCATAAGTGTAATGCTCTTGACTGACACTTGTTTGATACTGGGATGTTGTGTGGCTTTTAAAATATAAGTGCTATAATTTTTAAGACTTTATATATATATATATATACAAATTTTTTGTTTAAAAGTAAATGAAACTAAAACGTTATAACAGTTACCAAAACGTCCAATTTCAAATGGGACTTAAATGGCAAAGACTCTTCCATCCATCATAGGGGATATGACTAAGAAGTTTGAATCTAACGAAGATTCATCATTCTCTATACATTTATTTCTAAGTTTAGCATAAATTTTATCCACACTGAGTATAAATTTTCAAGCAATGTTATTAGGGTGTGGATTCATATTCACTGTATAAAGTTAGTAGATAGTAATATTTTTAAAAAATATATATATAATATATTTAAAATAGAAATATCTTCAATAGCAGTAACACATACAAATGTGCCAAACTGCCAATTGTCAACGAGTGCTGCAATTTCGCATAAAAATATAAAATATGCCAATCGTCAAAGAGCGCTGCATTTTCTTTTACTTTTTTAATGTACCACCCAGAGCAATAAGTAATTCAATAGCATGCCCAGACATGAATCATGACTATTGAAGAGGTGAAGTTTGTGGGCATGGGCATGTATGATAATTTTTTTTTTTAAAGGAGAGGATAACCTTCGTTCATTCAAAAAGTTTGAATAAATACATAATTTCTAAAGAATATGAACCTACCAATACAATAATTTCACATTTTTCTAAAGCTAAGCTGGCTAAAAAATGAGCCATGACATTACAAGATCTTAGAGGGTTGAATTTTAATGGCATTAAAACCCTTCATTTTATTTTTGCACTTATAAAATTATTCAATGGATTTCAGCTCTGCTGCTCTTTTTGTTGTTGACAAAATCAAGTACATCTTGAGAATCTTATTCAATGATAATAGATGATAATCCTGCACAATTAGATATGTTCAGACCCCAATTCACAGCTTCCGCTTCTGCAAAAAGCTACATCACTGTAAAGCTTTGCAGCTTTGAGTACTGCTGCCGTAAAATTTTTGTTGGCACCCCTCATAACTCTCAGCCCTGCACGATGTTCCTCAGAGTTAATGGCAGCACCCACATCGACTCTCAACCAATTTGTTGGGGGAGAGAGCTCCAACATACTCGTGCCTTATCTTTCTGACCAGACTTGAGATTTGGGACTGGTGCTCGGGATTCGTTTAAATGACTCCACGACTGCTTTCACCAATTTACTGGGGGAAGCCATGAATGATTTACCTGATTAAAAAAGCAAAAAAGATCAACATTACAAATCATAAATTATATTTAAATTCTATCTCCTATATGAGATAGTATGCCACGTGTCATAAATTAAATAGATGATGAGATAGTATAAGAAATTTATCATCCGTTCAATGAATGACATACTACACATTTATAATGTCTAGCATCACTCTATTAGATAAAAAAAGAAAAAAATAAATTAACTTATAGAATTAATAAAGAAAACTAGACTAAGGTGGCGTTTGTTTTTTTTGTCTGAAATCTGAATAGATCTGAATTCTAAATAGATCTGAATAATATATTTGTTTTTTTCGTCTAAATCTCGAAAAATAAATATTAAGTTGTTTGTTTTTTTCAACTTTAAAAACTGAAAATATGTACTTTTACATTTGTATCCTTATTAAATTTGAATGTCAAATAAATAATATATTAAATACCACAATATTTTAACATTTATAAGTAAAACTATATTCAAGTGAATACATAATGATTTTGGAATTTTAATATATAAAATACCATAAATTTCAAAATTTATCGTATATAATATAAGAAAAAAAAACTAATAAGATGCTTGAAACAATTGATTTGTCATTTCATCTCGAAGTTGTCACATGTAATTTTGATCTTCAATACTTGAGGAGTTGATACCAAAGTGAGGAGGGATTTCATGACGGCTAAAAAAACAATGATGAGATTATTATGTAGGGTAAATATTTATGGGTGAGTTTTGGGATAGACATGAAAAATAAATTATAAAGCAGAGATATTTTTAATATTAGCAAGTAATTGACTTAATTGAGATTTCTCCACTAAGTAAAAAGCCAAAAAAATTAGCTTATTTTATTAAGTCAAAATTATCTAAAAAGTCTCATTAAGTTATAAAAACAAACACATCTAATTAACTTAATTAATTAAATGAAATCACTTTAAGTCATTAAGTTAAAAAATAAACATCACCGAACTCTTAAAGTATTGACCTCTGATCTACATACATACACTTTGCAGTATATCACAAAGGTCTGTCAAGTAATAACTCTTAAACAAAGGTTTTCAATTTTAAAAGGATTCATATGATGGACTAGTTATGCACGTCTAGGTTATAGCATTTTGAGAAACATTGATGTTATTTGTTATGCTTCTAAAATTTATACAAATTTGCAAACCAAAAATAAGATTGATAAAAATTATTGTTTTAGTATTTTATGTTCTTGGATAATAAAATGTTATTCGCCAAAATTATGATTCATATTTCATATCATTTTTTTAAAAGATGTTGATATATTGACATAGCTAAAATTTTAAAATTATAATGGCATACATTCCTTCTTTTATAACTTATTATTTTTAGTCAATATAGAGTTATCTTCTTGGATCCATCTTGGTAAGTGCAAGTCAGTTGCAACTACAGTCAGAATGAAAAGGAAATACCAACTAACCTTTCTTCTTAACATGAAGAAATTTCTTTTCTTCTCAATTTTCTTGGCTCTTGTTGCATCATCAATTGAAAATTTCATAATCTTTGTATAATTTTCCTAGACGAAGAAAGTAAAGAGGAAACAATTCAATTGATTGAATTTCTCATATTAAAAAACTTGTTAGTGTTTTGGTTTTTTATTTATAAGACTACAAGAGACTTTACGTTTGTTAAAGTAAGGCAGTATAACTTTTATTTGGTTAAATAAAGGAAGGGAGACCTAGAAGGTTCAAAAATAATTTTAAAAAGTTAAAAATTAATTTTAGTAATTAGTAATTTTTTCAAAAAATCACCTTTGACAAAATTATCTTATCATACAACAGATTTCGAAAATTAAGAAATGAATAACTTTTTAAAATTAGTTTTACACTTAATAAAATTCCGCATATATTCTTATATATATTATAACAATCTAAAATTATCCATATCAATTAAGAAATAAAATCATAAAGAGAGTTTTATTATAACCAATTATATTAATACAACAAAATAAAAAATAAATTAATAATATAAAATATTTATTTTAGTTATTAATTATTGTATATACACAATAATTTTTTTTTATATTCATATTTATAGATATGTGAATAAATTTTACTTAACATTTCACTCATTTACATTACTACAATAATTTAACACTAACATTTACTAAATGCATAAAAATCACAGTAGTTTTAAAAATAAAATTTATTAAATATTTAACTAATTTTTTTATTGTTAATTATTTCAACAATATAATTAACAAAAATTATTTTTAAATCTACCGAAAGAGTAAAGAAGAATAAGGGTGCGTTTGGGATTGAGGTGTTGTAGCTTTTAAGCTACAGTTGCTGTGAAAAAAAAGCTGTAATTATGAAACAAAAGTTAATAATGTATAGTAAATATAATTTTTAAATAATAATTTTGATAAAATTATTAAAGATATAATATATTTTGTATTATACAAGTGAAAAATCATATCAATATAGCTTAAAAGTTACAGCGTTAGTGTTTACCAAACACTTTAGTGCTGTAACTTTTAAACTACAGCTGCCCAACCTCAATTCCAAACGCACCCTAAAACTGTGTTGCTTATGGGACCCACAAATTTTATACAACGGAGCAAAAGCCTACCATTGGTTTTGAGAAAGCTTTATCTTCTTCTCTACTCTCTAGAGGAGATGACAAACTGTGGGCCATCGCCCATTGGATCCACATTTCGAAAATGCCCTCAAAACACTCACTCATTCACTTTTGTACCCCAACACGAAAATCTATCTCCAATTCCTCCCAAAGTCAAACCCCAAATCAACCGAAGGCCAAAGCGGGTGACAAATCCAAAACTGGCAAGCACCGTGACGTTATCATACCCTCGCTCCATATTCTTCTTGCTTTTCGCGCAAGGAAAAGGGTCAAGCCATTAAGCCAAGCCAAGGGAGAAAGAGAAAGAGAGGACGAGAGAGGGACCGCCGACTTAAGATAGAGCTTGCGCACAGTCAAGGGCCCAGGTGGCATTTTCGATTATTATTATTATTGTCATCGAATTAAACGGCGTCGTAAGCGTCGTCTTACTTACCGTCCGTGTGCCCCTTTCACGAGTTAGGGTTTTTTCAATCCTCTCTCTCTCTATCCCTCTCCCCTTTCTCTCTCTAACTCAAAAAAATTAAAAAAATTAAAAAAAAAATCCTCTCGTGAAAATTATCACGTACCGAATCCCGACCAAAATCGAAACTAGTTTTTATGCTTTTGCAGGTAATTTCATCAAATTTTATCTAATATCTTTATTTTTTAATTTTTTTTTTTGGTTGTGTAAAGTGTTCAAGTTTTTTTTTTTTTAATTTATACGGGTCTGAGACTTTAGGCATCGTATGGTGCTTTTGTTTTGGCTCTATGCATGTATTTTTGCATGCTTTTTTTTGTTAATGTAAAAAATTCGATTTTGATTTGATAATCTGTCAGATCGGAGTTGATTTAGGCTGATATGAGTTTTCGTGGTGGAATTTGTCAAGATCTTTTGTGTTTCGTTGAAAAATTAGCGATTTTAGTTCAATTTTTAGGTAATTGATTTTAATGATAGGCGTTGAATTTTTGGAAATCTTCTTGTTTTTTGTGAATATTTGTTTGACCAAGATTAATGAGGGCTTTGGCTTAGGGATTATTAGAGTTGATGTTCATAATTTCATGATGTGTTTATTTTTATTTGTTTTAACTAATTTATCAAGTTTAGAGGGTTAGTTAAAGTTAAATTTTTTAATATGAAGAAATTAATTTGGAATTAGCTTCTATTGTGTCTTTATAATTTGATTTTTTTATAATTTTTTAATTTTGTGAAACATATACATAATTAAATTTCAAGATTTTAATTTCTGTTGCTTTGACACTGATTTAAGACTTTATTAGATTGTGTTAGTACATATTGACGTAAGTAATGCCGAGGATGTATATTTCATTTTGCTTCAATTTCTCTTGTTTACAAAGTTCTTAACAACTCAAAAATACGAATAAAATGTTGATTTAATTAGTCAAATGATTCTTGATGCTCTTGGATATTTGATAGGATTATTTAGTTTTTTGATCACCTGGCTTCGTTGTGTGTAGTTGAGTGGATTTCTTTCTTTTTAAGAGGGGGAAAATTTTTTTGATTGTGTGTACTTCTAACTGATCTGTATATCATCTTTTTTGGTTAGAAATATAAGTTCTTTATTTTGCTATTGGATGTTTTAGGAGGAGAGTTATTCTATGTGTATATGAATAAAGGAGAGGTTTTTCTTCTGTGAGTTCAGCTGCCATCACTAAAATAGAAGAGGAACATGAACATGTACAGGATGATTACTAACTGCGGTGCTAGGTATGTATTCATTCGATTGCTACATTTTTCTGCCCCTCGAGTTGCCTTTTTGATTTCTTTTTTCTTAACTATTCTTTTTCCCCCATTTGACTGATGTTGAAGGTGTTCGGTGAATTTTATATATTGGTTAATGACTTTATGGTCTATGCATTATATAAATGTTATGAAAGTGATGTTCTTATTTGTGTGAGAATATGCTACTTTGTCTCATTTAAAGATTTGTGCATGCTGTTCAGCTGATTCTTATTGTATATCTGGAGTTGTATTTCCTGTATCTCCCAACACAATTTTTTTTTTTGCATGCATATGTGTAGTAAAAATCCCTTTAGGAAGCCTTATGCACAATGAGGCTTGATAAATTGTGTTCTGATGAAACCGGTGTCCAATAGAAAGGCACTTGAAGGAACTGATGTGGTTTTGAGACCTTTTTTCATAGCTGGTTGTAATGCTTATGATAATTGATTATATGCTGCTCAATATGTGTGTATGTGTTTGGTCTTAACTCTTTTGTTTTTAAACTTTTGAAATAATATTTGTGAAAATCAAAGTTTTTATCCTGTTCTTGAAAAACAGCTAATGCTAATCATGAGCTGCAATTTTTGTTTTTCCTTTATCCATGTTCTTCCTCTCTTTCTGCTTCCCATTTTCCCTCTGCAGTTTCTGTTGATTCTTCTTGTTGGAGTAGGTGTATGCATTCTTTTTCTAAGAAAGTCATTGAACTATTAGTATTGTATATTTCAAATACAAAGATGCTCATTATCAACAAAGTGTGAAGTTTTACAGTCCAAAAAAATTGATAGGAGGGGGTGGCCATGATAGCTTGTGGCATAGAGTTCACCTTTTAGCTTTGCTTTTGGGATCGGTTACTAAGGATTTCCTGGGCATTTCGTTTTTCTACGTTCATCTTAATTGGATGGGAGTTTTTATTGTTTTAGAGTGTATTCTGCTCAGTTTTGTATACGGTTAGGCAGTGTCTGTTGGGTTAAGTCAGACATTGGGGGATTGATACTGTTTTGTATAGCTTTGATTGATTTTGGGTGGATGCCTGGTCCACTATTAAGCTGTAGTTTGTCCATTATATAGACACTTATAGTTTTTTTTTTTTTTAATTAGTTGTTATTTAACCGGCCATAGCTGATAGGAATGGGCCATCCTTTGATATTTTCTATCAGATATGATATCGTTTAACAAAATAGTCTGTTAAACATAAGTTTAGCACTTTGGCAATCTACTGATTGCGTTAGTTACATTGTTAAATTTGTTGCTGGAATGCTTGATTTTGCATTCCAATGTATTTTCTTGTCATTGTGACATCAAGTATACTGAAAAATATAGATATAATATTGGTTACATCTATTTGGGTATGTCTAGTGTTGTGTATGACGACCGCATTACAAATTTCTTTAGGTGAAAGATCAGTTTGCACTCAATAATTTTTATTGTTACTATTTTATGTCAATTAAGATGATCTTTGCATCTTGTGATGATCATGTGATCTGTATGTATCTAACCTTTCTAGTGCCACATTTATGTGCATGCTGAGAGTTATATGTTTTTATTTTTTGAAATAAGCAGTATTTGTTCTTTAATAAAGCATTATGAACCTTTAAAAGTCTGTTTTAGTTAATCTTTAACAGTTCCAGTTTTTATCATTTTGTCTAATTTTTGAAATGTGTGGACTGTGATTTGTCTGATTGTGATTGTGGCCTCTGTCTGCGTTTTATGAATTTCATGATTTTATTTATTTATACTTGTTATCACTGACAAGCTTTTATTGTCCAGGATTTCCCAGTTTAATTTGATGGCACTGTTTCTCTGATTCTGGTGGAAGGGTACAGTAGAGTTTTTGTACATCTTTGTTTTTGGATTGTTGGATTTAACCTTTTTGATAGGGATTGATCTAGTAGGTAGACAGAGAAATGGATCCAAAGATCGCAAGGGCATTGGATAGTAGACATAAAGTCATGCTCGGCTTAAAGAGAAAGCGAGCTGCACGGTTCTTAGCTGGAGCCTCCCGCACGGGGTTACCCCAGTGGCCCAACCTCAATTTATCAGCCCAGAAGCTTGGAAAGCGAAGGAAAGTAAGTGGATGCCAAAGCAAATTTGTGAGTGGGTGTTATTTTAGAAGATCCTTGCTCAATTGTTACTCTAATTTTACAAAAACTGGAGTTCCACAACGTCTCATGCACTACGAAAATGGTGAATGGGCTGATTTCCCTCAACACCTAATTGCCTCAGTGAGGAAAGATCTTGAAGCAAAGAAGGCAGCAGTTGAGGTAGAGTTAGATGGTCATAGTTTTCTGCTGGATTTTTTGCATATGATTAGATTGGACTTGAAAACAGGTGCACAGCAACCACTTGCTTGGATTGATGAAGCTGGTTCTTGCTTCTTTCCTGAAATTTACACTGATGGTGATGAATCATACGAGTGTTCACAAATTGAATGTGGGAGAGATATTGAACCGACTGTAAGGGAGACTTATGGCCCACATGAGATCAAGCTGCAGCTGGAAATTGATATTGCTGGATTGGATCAGTCGAAGTTGAAGGAATGTAGTGGGGAGTCAAATGCTTTTATTAAGCAGATTCAAATTGCCCCAAAACCTGCTAGCAACAAATATGTTGTAGAAGTTGAGGATAGCTGCAATCGAAAACCTGATGCAAAACTGGATGAAACTACAGGGCAGAATCAAAATACTAAGACCAGCTTAGTCAACAAATCTGTAGTTGTAGATGACAAGTTGGATTCTGATTCTGTGCGCAGTATGTTTCTCATGGGCATGAGCCCTTCTTCTGGTGTAGACATACTTGATGTACAGCGTTGTTCTAGTGCTTCACTGCTGGCTAGATTTGAGCTTTTCCAGAAGCAGCTTGAAATTACAAATAAGTGTCGTGGTGATGCAAATGTTCGATATGCATGGCTAGCTACTTCGAAAGGAGCACTGTCTACAATGATAATGTATGGACTTGGTCATTGTGGAGCATCCACAACTAAGTCCACTTATGGCATTGGGGTTCATCTCGCAGCCGCGAGCTGCCCTGACACCAGGTTTAACTTCCCCTTTGTGTTTAATCATTGCCTTGCATGTGGCATGATGGCAAGAAGTTTGAATCTTTTTGTTGAACTGACTCATTTTAATTTTTTTTTAACTAACTCGTTTAAATGTGAATCTTACACGTGAATTGGCTGGTGTTGTCTGTCTTGATCAATTGGTTGAGATGTTAGTTCTGACGAGGTAAAGATTTAACACATTAGGAATATACTCACGTACTAGTGAAAGATGGTATAGTTGTTAGATGTTGTGGATATTGTTGCATAGATCATACATGTATGTATTAATCTACTTGTATATGGTTGACGATTATCATGATAGAACCAAATTTATCATAAAGTATATTGGATTTCCGCTATTTATGTTCTTGTTGCTGATTGCCAAGTAATTGTGTCTATCAGAGGAGGTTTTGAAGTTCATGTTTCTCTGTTTATTCTCGTTCAGAATTGCTGAGGAAAGTTTCATATGTTCCTTGGTCTTTTTCTTGTCATTTGTAATATCTTTCCTTAGTCTTTTTCTTGTCATTTGTAATATCAGTGGTGTGGATTGTTTCATCTCATGATCATGCCGTCCTGTTAGATTTAACTTTTAATTTGGTTACAGTGCAAGTTATACTGATGTTGACGAAAATGGTGTACGACACATGGTATTATGTCGTGTAATAATGGGAAATATGGAGCCTCTATTCCCTGGAACGAAGCAATTTCATCCTAGCAGTGAAGATTTTGATAGCGGGGTGGATGATCTTCAAAATCCAAGGCATTACATAGTCTGGAATATGAATATGAATACCCATATTTTTCCAGAATTTGTTGTTAGTTTCAAGTTCTCTTCCAATGTTGAAGGTGATATATTACTCCTACAGGGTTTTCTGTTTGTCTTTTCTTATTGTTTCTTAAACATTGGATCTGAATTCTGTACTCCACATTTATGAGTGATTCCCATGAACAATTGGACATTCCCTGGATGCTAGACAACTAATAAATTTCAACTGTTGCAAACCAGAAAATCAACTTCAGATGTCCATTTTATGTTCTAGAATTGGATGGCAAGATTAAAAGTTGTCATTTAGGAAAAAGACCTAATTCATTATTTTATTCAGACGTTTCGTGTTGGTTGGATTTTTTGTTTCGGGAAATCAATCAGCACTCCAACTATTCAGTGATTCAATAATTTAGTTGGCTGTCTGCTGCTGATGCTGTATGAATACCATGGATTGCTTGTAAAAACAATTTTAGTACTTGAGCACTAGCACTTGGTGTGTTTCTACAGGGCATCTAATCAGAAGTGAGAGCCAGCGTGCTATTTCAGTACTCACTACATCGTCGCAAGGGCTTCAGGGTCATTTGCGATTAGACTCCTCTGCCGATTTTGTGAGTTTCTCAAATAGTTTTATTAAGCTTTTTTCTTTAAAATATCACTTGAACAAAATTTTTTTGTTTGATGACATTGTATGGCTGCATTATCTTTTAACCTTCAATTTATTTTTAGGGTGATGTTAGTCATCCAGTTTCAGATTCTGGGGGTTCTCAGGGAAAGGCTCCCAGTACAAGCTCAAGCACTCCAAGAGCTCCCAAATCCCCTTGGATGCCTTTTCCTATGTTGTTTGCTTCGATCTCAAATAAAGTTTCTCCTAAAGTCATGGAACAAATTTCAAACCAGTATGAGTTATTCAGGGTATGACCTGTAAAATTGTTTGTTACCATATCTTGGCTTTCATTGAAGTATTTCTAATGCTTCTATCTCGTTCGTCGCTCTCTTTTTTGGTATTTTTTCAGGCAAAGAAGGTGAATAGGGATGACTTTGTGAAAAAGTTGAGATTGATAGTGGGAGATGATTTGTTGAGGTCTACAATAACAGCTCTTCAGTGCAAGGTATGATTAATTATGCTGCCACTTTTTTGGCATGCAAATTCTTTTGACTGGTGCTGGCTTCTATATTTAAAATTCTCTGTTAATGGCTGGTCAATCTTCTAGAGGCTCTTCATAGACTCGTGAAATTAATTACATTTAAGTAAAGGTACTGGTCTTAATCTGAAGGAATGACAAACATCAAAAGAATTTCTTAATAAGCAAACCTTTAAGTTTCTTTGACCCTTGTGACTTCGCTGCTCAGTAGCATGGACTTCGCTGCTCAGTAGCATGGACTTCGCTGCAAACAACGGTACAGCATTTGCATAGATGAAGATGTGACGAGATCTTTGCTCACCAATCTTAAGTTGAAGAGGTGGAACAACAACAAGGCTCTAATGAAGGCAACTATCAGACTAGTGTAAAACTTGGATGTTCATTCCTGACTGTATTGACTTATACAAAGGACCTTGATTCTTGTGTCCAGCTTTGTAAATTTGGCTTCAGGATGTTGGGTTAATCTCTTCTGGAGCAGCCATTTATGCTATTGACATTGATGCTGTAATGTGAATATGATGGGCATTGAGTAGGCTGTTCATTCCAGAAGATAATTTGGTGGATGTAGGTCCTTTAATATCTATAAGAGGCCAGGCCACTACTTCCTGCGAAATATTGACGGGTGTTAGAACACATTCAACGGCATAGTCTTGGGGTCCATTGGATTGAATGAATGCACTGCTCGGGGATTTTGGTAAATAGCATTTCCTAATACAAATTTTACTGTTTTGTTTGCAGATACCTTCAAAGCGGGAAGTGGGAGAGGTGAAGCCGGATGTGGATATGGAAGGATCACCGGAACTTCAGTTGACCTTAGGACCGTCTGTTGGTATATGACGTGCTGTTTGCAAGGTCTCGTTGCTGGTTTGGAAATGTGTCGACATGAAGTTGTGAATATTTGTAATGGCCTTGTTCTGTTTTAACGATGAGTAGGATTTCTAGCTATATTTGGATGTCTTGCGGTTGATATTTTTTATTTTATTTTTGGTAATCGTAATTCTGTCGGACTTGTTGAACTGAAACGACGTATTTTGTGGAAAAACGTTGCTTAATAATTGTATGTTGACAATTAAGACATCCCCTCTCTCATCAAGAATTTTTTTCATTACTATTTTGACCCTCATCCCGTTGAGTGACCCTCATCCCGTTGAGGGCGATACTGGCAACTTCATTTCTACTCAAACCCAAACCATCTAGAAGAACTTTTACTCAGTTCAAAATAAGATTAATCTTTGGTTTGACTTTGTCAGGGCAAAGATTCACATCTGTGGAAGCTTGTTTAAGATGTTGGTTTTGTCTCTTATAATTTTAACAGAGAAATGAGTAAAGAGATTGCACGGTCGTTTCTCAATCAAACTTTTAAAAGGTGGTCGGCTGTTGCGTGAGCGAGAAGAGACTAAAGATTGAATGTGTCATGACCTCAACATTTTTCTGATAAGGTGCTCTTTCTGCTTTTGGGATCCATCATTGATTTTTGAGTCGTTATATTTCTTTTGCAAATTGATAATTTGGTGTGCTGTATGGATAGTCTCAACTGAAACAGAAGCACAAGAAATTGCCATTACTAAATCAAAGACTTGCACAAAGTGATCTGAGCATAGATGAATTCTTCCAAAAACCATTTAATTTCATCTACAATGTCTCTAATGCTAATTTGTATCAGTAGAGGCATTAGGTCCAGCTGAAGGATCCCAACCTGGAGGCTTGATGTTCGGCCAATCACCACGGCATCCTAACCTTATATAGAGGCTCTTCTTACCTTCACAGCAGCACATAAAATGTGTCAGTGGCAAAGTGCTTTTATCCTTTAAGTAAAAATTTGCCAAGAATAGATAGGGTAGCACCACAACCAAATATCTAAATGCAAATGCATACAGAAACCCTGAAAGACAATGGGAAATTGTTTTCCATGTAATTCTACCCATTCGATTCTTCCCAGTTTCTTTAATATGCTAAATGTTACATAGAGTTCTGGCATGACTGAATTTGTCTCAAACCTAGGAAATTGGAACACTAACACATCCAACTAACATGAACTCTTACTAACATAATCCGGATTCTCCTTACTAAATGCTTTCAGAACCCTAGCTAAACCACTTCCCAAATACAAAATCTCTTCATTGGACAATAACATATCCATGTTAATCCAACTAAAAAACCTTATTCCCTCACAATTTTTAGCAATCTTTACTCTGACAATTGTATATTTGTATAACTTTTTCATTCATAATAGGCTTTTTTCTTTTTCTTTTTTTCCCCCCAAAGGAAGAAAAAAAATCAATATCACTAGGTGCATCAAATTGACAGGAGATGGAACTATGACATTGGCAACATCCGAGAGATGGTAAGTAATGTATTTTTGGTTCCTGTGTTCTTAATTGCAAGCAATTACACCCTCCATCCTGCCTTCCTTCATTTGTTTCCTGTTTTCACAACTTAATTTTCATTCGCCAGCCCAACAAAATGAGGCAGTGCATGTCACAAGTAGTCGGATGGTTAACATTATCGGATGTGATTAGTTATAATATCAAATATCCTACAATACTGCTCATGGATTAAATTCACTAGAGTTTGAATAGATGCAACATACATCAATGTTAGAACGTTTTCTTCATAAGATCAAAAGAAAAGACAAATAACTCTAGCAGTCGACATATTTTAGAGAAGTTGATGGATGCGTTGCTCTGTATCACAAAATTGATATTTTATAGCCCAGGCTAGCTTCAGAATGCAGGTAATCTGTGCACGTGGTGGTAAGGATTCAATAAAGCCAGTTTATCATGGAGGCCATTTCCAAAGCTGAAGAACTTTTAGTGGGTGTTGTTACAAACAAGAAATTTAATGAGCTTAAGTGATAGATGCAGATGCGCCATTTTTACTCAAGCTATATTTTTAACATAAGCAAATAAGTATCTGTTTTGTAATCTGATCAATAAGTACCTGGAAGTTTCTTGTCTGATTGAATTAGCTGTTTGAGGGCACTCAAGGATGCCTGAGCCACACTTTTAGCATGATCAGCATCCCAACCCTGGAGCTTGACAACCACATCTGCATTTGAATAGCCTAGTTTACCATCTTTAACATGCCTTCTGGCCTCCTCCTTTGCTGAATTCTCATCTGTATTGAATAGCTTTAATTAATTGCTTATCAAGATGTTAAAATATATAAGCAATCAACAAAGCTGTTTGATTTCATTTGGAACCCAAGTTTTAAGTGTTAAGTTACTAGTTATTTGAATAAAAAGTTTTAAGATACAAATAAGCTTCCTCAAGTGCACGACGGGAATCTATCAGCGGCTTCTCATATGGATCATAACCATACAGAAATGAATGCAGATACAGATATTTCTTTAAATACAAATAGAAATATGTGGGAAGATAACAATAAAACTCTTTGTTGAACTGGCTTTGATATCAAACGGAGTTAGATTTCAATCAAAATCTTAAGTTTGTAGAAAAACTCCTGACATAATAGAGCATAAGATCCTAAGCACTATGACTGCACATCCACATTTCCTTAAAGATCAATCACTAAAAGGACCCTTTTAGATCTTTAACTTATCTTATTGCTTGTTCTAGATGATTAACAGACATGTCCTACCATTAGTAAAGCAACCATGTCTGCTACTGAAACAAGAAGTGGTGAGTGGAGCTTGCAAACTGCCACAACTACATATCAAAATCTGATTTGACGATTCCTGATCATCTCTCCCTTTTTATTTTTTTAAATTTATCTTATTTTATTATTCTTTTTAATTTTTCCACCATCCATCTTGACAGTGAAATCACATCATTCACCTAGGGTTTTCTAAACCATGCTAGTCTCCTCTATGCACCTGTTATCCAAGATTTGCTACTTTTAGAAAAGTAACACTATATAAAACAATAATAGGTGTTTGATAAAAGAAATTCACTAGTTAAACAACTTCAAAAAGCTGGGTTCCAAGATCACCAAATGGTTGACCATATGATTATTCATGCATATGGCAGCTTACACCGCTAGTAGCATTTGGACGCAGAGGTACAATCCTAAGTATAAATTCTTGCTTAGAATTCTGAATGTGTCATGAATGCTAAGCACCTGGCATTTTTGAAATATGTTCTCTACTTTAGAATATGAATAAATGAGTAAATTACCTGAACCTGTCCAGATTATTTAAGCAAAAAATTTAGTGGTGGTCATAATTTATGACAAAAGGAGAAGCCCAGACATAGCCCTATTACTGCCTACATGTGCATAGACAACTTACTTCTGTTGGTTTGCTTTGATTACAGTCATAAATCTTTCCTAGCAACGTTTCGTGAGAAGTGTTTTTATAACAGCAGGCCTCCTTGCCATAATGTGTTCATTGGTACTGGAAAAGCTGGAAACAAATTCTAGACGGACAAAATAGGAAGTAACTGATCTCAAGTGAAGCAAAGAACAAAAACTCGAAGTAATTTACCCATGGCTTCGGTCTGTGACAGCCAGACAGTGAATCCTGCATAAAGATGCTGCCATTTGTCAGCCCTTGCGGCAGCACCCTGCTGCCCTCCTAAAGTTGCAACAACGGCTCGAACATGACTGCAAGACCGACCGAAGTTCAAGACCAGGGAAAGGGTTAATTCTTTTTGCCTATCAGTCACTTATCAATGAAAGGATCTGAACGATTATTTAAGCCGTAGATCATACCTACTTAGGCTCTCCAATACATCACATTCTCCATTAACTACAGAGTCTGAGCCTTCAGCAAGCATCCCTGGAATTGACTAACTCATTAATGCACTGCAAGATGTGTAATACATGTCACTTCAGCTATACAGGATGTTTTTCTTTGGATTCATTTTGTCATAAACGGATACATGCAAAATAGAGTTGTAGAATTAACCTTGGAAGAGTGAAAGCTTTTAGTTAAGACGAGTTGACATGTTGTAATAAGATTGTGAACAATCATAGATAAAGTTTGCTTGTATTTATCTTATGCTTCGAACTATAATGCAAAGATGAAAACTTCTCATATCCTCAAAGAAGCCAGCCATTTTCTATCAAAATAAAAGTTACACACTCTTTTGTAGGACATCCTAGGGATCGATTTTATTGCATAACAACATTTTCGCGTATTTCTTATTATGGATATAATTACTGTGTTTTGGAACGAAAAGTTTCGACCTCGCATTTGCCATATATCGATGAATTCCAGTTTCATATATTTTATGCAAAAACATTCATGCGAGAGAGAGGGAGAGAGAAGTTAGAACTTGATTGTGTGAAAGAGTCCTCAGACTAGTGGATTTGGAGAGCCAGCTTAGATTACTATGTAACCAGAGCAAATATATCTGAACTTACATGAATCAATGGTTTGCTTGGCAAATGTTTCCAGCAACTCTTTTGTACTAAGAGGTGTATACCTGAAAGACCGTATCAATCAAGGGGAAAAGAAGACATTAGGTGACAGAAAGTATAAAGAAAACCAAACAGAAAAGTATTTATCATAGATACAGGCAGCATCGCCTATCAGCACTAAGCCACAAAATTAGATTTTGAGATCAATTACCTGGCCATTCATATAATCACGACACACACAGAAATAAATTTCGTATAAACGACTAACAGAGAGGTTACTTAATTAGCTAATGAGAATGAAACAGAAAATGAATATTGACTAAATATGGGAATGGCAGTAGCTTAGGGAGGACGACTAACTCTGTGCACCTCTAAAATACAATTACACACTTTCCTCACATGTATTATGAATTCATAAACTAATGCAAACGGAAGCAAGAATTTACATACTTATAGGTCAAACTTTCATTAAAAACACAAAAGGAAGAACGTTGAATACCCAAGGCCAACAGCAAGTTCAAGAGCCACTTTCTCATTAACTTCAGTTGAGTCCCCAACAAGGAAGATGGAAGTTCCTTTGAGTAGTTGCATAGAGCCTGCTGTAAGGGACTCCCACGACTCCACAATATCAGGCCATTTCAATTCTGGGTCCTGCTTCTTCAAGTTAATAACCAGTTGATCCTCATCTATATACCTATTTGAAATCATCCAAAAAAAAAAAGAATAAGGAACCCCATTTTCTTTTTCATCATAAAGCACCTAAAACTAAAAAAGCAAAAACACCAACACACTGATTCAAAAGGATTCGGCATCACAAACCATATCGTCTCAGTAGGCTTGATTTTATCAAACAGCTGATTTGTTTCTATGAGTGTGATGAAAGAACCAGAGCGGTTTACTCTGACAGTTAAACAAGTTCCATCTGCATCAACAAATATGTCTTTTGAACTTTGAATTTCCAGTGAACCCAATTGTAATCTTAATTCAATCTCAGCGGACCCATCTGAAAACTGCATGATTATTATTATTATTATTATTTTCAAAACAATAAGCAGTTCTGCAACAACCCATGTCTAAAATAACAAACTTTGTACAATGGTACCTCGTACTGGCTGGTGTTGGCTGGGATCGATGAGAGGCTGTTGCTGCAAGTGAAACGACGCCGGTCGTGTGTTTTGATGGGGACCACATTGGTTGATTTGTGAAGTGAACTGGAAATGAAAATTGGCTTGAAAATTGAAACGGAGTGACGTGGGGAGGAGAAATGTTGGGTTTTACTTTTAGAAATGGGGTTTTGGGAGATGGAGCTGAGGCTGAGGTGGTGATAAGTAGCAGCGGCAGCAGCCATTTTGTTTCTCAAAGACAAAGGTAGGATGAGATCATAAAAGAGTCTGTTTTTCTTGTTACAATATTTCAGTTATGGATTTTTTTTTTTGCGCGACCATCATGCATGGCTTCATTTGGGTTAAAAGTAAAACTGGAAATCTACTTTTCTGTCTTAAGGTTTTCAATATAGACATGGATATGGCTATGTTAGAGCATATTTACGGTGAAACATGAATTTCAGTCACATACGTAAAATGATAAATAGTAAAAAATTTATTATAACTTTAATTATGTGGTTATGAAGAGATGCTCTACTTTAGAGCAACTCTTACGTAACCAAACTCTTTAAATATTATACAATATTAATTTTTTCTCTTCATCTTTTAAAAGTAAAATTTATTGAGACTTGTGTTGATGTAATTTACCTCAAGTTTAATTCAAAAAATTGCTCTAAAATAAAAGAGTATACTTTTAGAAATAAGAGAAATTCTACTTTTGCAACTACACTTTTTTAGGGTCCCATTGCAAGGTCACCTTTTAACTTGTTAGTCATTAGAGGGAGAAGGGTAATTTTGGTATTTAAATTTAAATACTTGCAAATGAGTGTGCATATATGTATGTATTATGTATGTATGCATGCATATATATACACATACATGCATACATATATATAATGAGGTGTGATGGGATTAATTTCGTCCTAATCCGACACCAAGAATTTGCCCTGTTACTTGACTTGATAAGCCCATTTCAAAATGGCCATAACACAGATTACCTGCTTATTGGACCATAGATTTTAAATAGATAATACTATTAACACCCCTTCAGTATCCTCATAACATCCCTTTCCTATGTAATTGTGATTACGGACAATTATATATTTCCGATTAAACTCATGTACTGTTTCTCACTGTTCTAACTTAACAAAACCATGCATTCTCTATTATTTATTTTCTCTGCAAAACTCTTTTTAATGGATTTCTGTATGGTACTGTATGAGTTTTCTTAGTATTGATAATGAGATTACTGTAGAATTTTTAATTTAAGTGTTTTAATCTCTACAATTTATTTAATATGATTAAAAAATTAATTTAATATAGTGGATAAAAAATTAATTAATTAATTAAAGAATAACAAGTAATCTTTAGGTTGCAAATAAATGTAGATTTTTTTTAAAAAAAATTATTAATTAGTTGATAAAAGGAAAATTCTATTATATTAGGATAAAATCCCACAATCAATAATGAGATCATTGGATTTTGATATTAGAACCTTTGACCTTTAATTTAATTTTAATAAAAATAATTATGTAAAATTTAATTTTAATAGAAAAGTAATTATGCAACAAATAATTTGTAAATTATGGTATTTCTTGATACTTTAAATTATTTTTATCTAATCTTTATCTAATCAATTGATATATGTTTTTTGATTCAACAAAAAAAAATTGAATCTAAAATTATTAATTACTATCTATAACTTTACAATTTTACTTTTTTTAATTTTACATTTAGTGTTAGAAATATATATCTTGTTAAGTTACATCAAGCTCTAAGTAGTTTTTTCGTATGACTCAGTTGTTATCAGTCAAACAATTACGGGGTCATGAAAAACTACTTAAAAGTTGATGTAAGTGACACATGTTGTAACCTAGCTGCTACTTAGAAATATATATAATAACATTGAAATAAATATGTTATTTCAATAATATTTTCTATAAAGATATTCTATTAGTTCTTAAAATAATTTGTATTGTATGAATTAAATTACAAAATCATTATTACTTAAACAATAATAATCATAGAATGCATTGTAATAAATTATTTGATATATACTTTTAAAATTAAGTTATTCTAACTTAAATTATTAACACAAAATGTAATCTATTAATTTAATGCAGTTCAATGGTGGATGATGCAACATCATAAAATGTTGTTTTTTTCCAATACCTATCATTAGATTGTGACAGATTAATGACTCAAATTTCAGGTGAAAATTTTAAGTTAAAATATCGCATTGTAATGAAAATATAAAGTATATAAAGATTTTTTTCCTCATTCTTTCCCATGTAAATATTATTGGAGGTAATATTTTACTTATTACTACCATTAACTTTCATGATAAAACTAATGACTTTTAGTAACATAATTTTTTAATTAAAATAAAAGAATATCAATAAATAATATTTCACGATTCATAAAATAAAGATAATTAGGAATATATGTTAGATTTAACTTTTATGAAATTAACAAAGTGATATTCGAAAATAAAATTAAAATAGGCTTGTGAAACATAAATTTTATAAGGTTTGGATAACTTGCTACCATGTGAGAATATTAACTGTAACATAAACAATAGTTTCATAGAATAGACATTGTAGGTGGTAAAATACAAGGGAAACATGATTTGGGACTATGATAAAGGATAGAGGGAAGAAGGGAGGACGGAATAGGAAAATCTTGAAGAGTCGGCCTCAACTACTTAAATTGCCCAAGAGTAGTAGAAATTTACCTCATGCAAAATATCCATTTGCCATGTGCCTATACGCCAACGCCACCAGGCCATGTTGTTACCATACGGTCGCCACCTGAATTGTCTTCAAAATATTGTCTTGTGAGCCGCCAAAGTTAGGACTGAGAAAGGAGGATAACGAACAGAGCCATCTGCACCATCCCCAATGAAATCAGGTCTTCTCAGCCTATTTAGTTTATTCAAAATGGACCAATTAGAGTTGAAGGCACAATGTCAGTGCAAACTGTCCTCAAACAGACAATTATCCAATCAAAATAAGCTTAAAGCCTCTATAAAAGGAGCTAAATTACTCTTATAACCCTACCTGATGAGGGAAATTATCTATAACGGCTCGCCACGTGTTCAAAAGGACATAAAGATGCCCCTTAAAAGGTCAAGTGGTCTCACTAAAGAGGTAAGTTCACTTTTTCACAAAAAACACTCAACTCTTTTCATATCTAGTATTTCTTGGAAACACAACATGTTCTTCAACATCTTATTGATTTAACAGTCGGAGTGCCACTACCGGTGCAGCCTCTAACGGTTGTTCCTTGTGATTTCAAGTTCGTCTCAACTGCCACCGTCTTTAAAAACAGTCTTCGGACGACATAATCCCCATCTTCACTAGAAAATTACCTTCCACACAGAAGCTCTCATGCTATTTTAGGTTAAATCAATATCAAGTAAAAACATTTTGGCGTTGTTTGCAGGGTTGAATAAGAAGCTATTGTTCTAGCTTATATTAAAAAAAAGACCTCTTCATCTTCAAACACCTACTCACTTAAAATTATATCCATTAATTTTCTCACACAAGACAACACTCTTCTCCAATAAAATCACCTCTATCAAAAAAGCTTTATCATTTACCCATAAAGATACAGTTTTTACTTATAGAGATTTCTTTTTTCCTATAATAGCCTCCTTTTTACCTATAAAAATAAGTTCGTTAGCCACAAAAACACACTCTTGACCCATAAAACATGTTTGCCAATGACCTATAAGAAGGGTGACAACCACCAAGAAGACACCATTGGAGGAAAAAATGAAATGGTCCCAAACCATAGATAATTGAACTCGTGATGCATGAGGCAAAGCCCCAGCCAGGGTAGCCCCCAAAAGAAAAAAAAGAAACCTTTAACTCGAGAGATATCCAGCAGCTCATAGAAGACGCCTTCTAAGCAGTTTTACACCTCACCTTACCGCACAGAACGATCACCGATCTACTACTAAATGGCACAACCCTAACAGCCCTATCCACTAGAGCAAGACCAAGTAGAGCTCCCTAAAATGGCTCAAGGGGCAACTCGTGCACCCGCCACATGTAACACCCAAATTCCACTAACAAGCCATTATGGTGGAATTGAAGTGAAACTGCATTTCATTAATCTCATTTGTAAAACCAAAAAAATAACATTTAATGATAAATGTTCTAAAACCTTCAAAATAAAATAAATTTACGTAACACTTTAGGCGAATCCCCATATCAGCAATGAGAGATATGATGGGTTTATAAGAGGTGATCTACACTTTAATTGACAAGACGCGTTTTGAGGTGTATGGGCGCTCCAGGAACAAAACCGTGCGAGCCTTATTAAGACCAAAAACCGATAATACCTTGCTAGGTTTGCGTTGGGTCATGACACTACGAGCTATAGTACCGTAGGGAGGCCAAAACAACATCCATAACCGGTCTTTGTTGACCTCTATGATAAGTTGAATACCAAATACCAACTTAGTCGAAAGATCTTCCCTAGTCGAACTACACCATCTTCGTGATAAAGTTGATATGATGACAAAGGTTAAAAAGACCGTCCAAAAGATCTTCTGTTGCATTTTTCCACTCTCCATTGACAAAGCAAATAGTCACTGCCAACCTCTCTAAAGACTTCATTATGGTCAAACTGACCCCACCAAGCACCTAAAGAACTATGAGGGCCAGATAGCCATTAAAGGCATCTCTAACAACACCATTTGTTGCCTTTTTTCCCTGCATCCTGAAAGGTGTTGCCAAGGCTTTTCCCTGACAACTCTCATCATGGGAGCCATTACAGTATGAATTTCTCACCCATTTTCGATATGCAAGAAAAGAATAGTGAGGATTCTCATACTTATCACGAATCATGCAGAGGGAGGGTGAGTTATTAGACAACTATGTGAAGCATTTTCACGAGAAGGTCTTGCATGCTAGTCTCTACAGTGAAGGAAGAACCTTTGAGATCTTCTATAGAAATTTGAAAGATGAGAAAGTCAATAGAAAGTTTATCAAGCACAATGTTCCCAAGCATATGCTGTTGTACACCTCCGGTCACTCGACCTAATAGATATTGAGGAGTACTGCACCATAAAAAAGCACGAGATGACCTAGCCACATGCAACTGACCATCTCAATAAGCAAAAGCCTATTGGATGTTCCTGCCACTCCCTCGACAAAATAGATCACATCACAATCTCATTCCGTCGAGAGGACTGCATTAACCTAAACTAAGGGATCATCTTTATCTAATTGACTGTCTCTAAAATGAGTCTTACCCCATGGTATCCGTTTCTCCTATGACGACGAGTTGAAAACCACATAAGAGCAAATCTTTTTTAAAATTAAACACAAAGGCTTGCTCATGGACTCTTGCCATTGAGGAAAGATGCACAACCAAGACAAACTGATAAATATTATGAATTTTATAGAGAATTCAGTTATACCACGCGGAACGCTATAATCTCCAAGACGAGATCCAAACATTCATCGATAATGGCAAATTATTGGATTTTCTCGCTGATGTTCAAAGAAAGCGAAATAAATTGCAAAGACGGTACTAAGCAAATATAATTGCAGGGGGGCCTACTATGGTAGACGCATCTAATTGTGCGAACAAAAAATATGTAAGAGGTATCATCACATTTTAACTCAATAGCCACAAGGTTTACCTTCATTACAAGGTTCCCAATCACCAAGTCCAGTGCCTAATGCCAATCATCTTCTTCAATGATTATGTCGTCAGAATACTATATCTCCATGATGATGCACTTGCCTTGTACAATGTGGCAAGAACCATCTTCGGTATAGCGAGCTTAGTAGATATATCTTCACTAATGCTTTGCGACATATGGATATCAAGTCAGTAAAAATACGCTCATGAAGGACCCTGTTGATGGGATTTGTGGGCAAAATGGTTATGTTTGAGGGGAATTGTATCTTTATCTTTTTATAGTCATCATATTGTTCATCTTGTTGATTTATTGATTATCCATAGGGAAAGTACTTACAACTGTATCATCAACCACCTACACATGACTGCATCCTAATGTGCCATCTCTATGTATTATTTGGGAATGAAGGTCCCCACTTTAACAAGGATCGTGACCCTTGAAGGTTACCAAAAAATAACCCGAGACTGCTATTTAAATATAGCCAAAAGAACCTTCCATATTGCATTTGCAACACAAATAGAGGCCTACTATTGCCAATGCCGATAGATCCTTAAAGAATTAAGCATGACCAAGAGAAGACTTATTTGGAACAAAGCCAAGCAAGATAACTTATCTCTTGCAAGTCTATTTACATAGAACTTCCTTGTACTTTCCGACACCATCCCTTCACCTACAGAGAATTTTCTCGCACTTCCCGACACTATTTCTTCACCCACAAAGAGCCTCATTGCATTGTCGACATTATTCCTCCACTTATAGTGAACTTCCTCGCATTTTCTAGCACCGTCCCTTTACCTACAGAGAATTTCTACGCATTTGTCGAGATTGTCAAGATTATCTCAGCCTTGGACATTACCACCACCTCAGTACAACAAGTAATGGACTCTACACTTGATCCAAGACTCTCCAAGGACGTCACAAGGGAAAAACCAGCAAAGCAAATGCTGTCTATACAAGTTTATGTGGAAGATTGCTTTTACACAGTTAGAATCAACGTCAATATGACTAAGCTAGATATAGAACATCTCGTCAGTCTAATTTAAGAGTACAAGAATTTCGTTGCATGGTCCCATTCGAACATGATGGGGATCAGCCCCATGGTATTTTCTCATAGGCTTAATGTGAACCACTTCTTTTATTTAATCAAGTAGAAGCGCCGCGTCTTCAACTAGGAACACTATGGGGTAAACAAGTTTCTCACAAAGGGTTTAATTCACAAAGCAATATACCTCGAGTGGCTCTCCGATGCAGTCTTGATCAAAAAGGCTAATGATTGTGCATCAACTTCACGGATATCAACAAAGCCTGCACAAAATACAGCTTCTCGCAGCCCTAAATCAATTATTTAGTAGATGACACAACATGACATGAGTTGCTAAGCTTTATGGATGCCTTCTCTAAGTATAACTAAATAATGATGAAACCAGGAAATGAAGAAAAGACAACTTTTATTGCTCATAGGGAACTATACTGTTATCAAGTTATGTCGTTCAACCTGAAGAATGTGGGTGTCATCTATCAACACTTAGTCAACATATTGACCAGTTGAAGAAATGATTATGTAAGGGATCTCTTAACCACTTTCAAAATCTTACAGGACAATCACATGAAATTGAACCTTAAGAAATGTGCATATGTTGTATCGTCGTGATGTTCCTAGGATTTATTGTGTAGTACCAAGGCATTGAGGCCAACTCCGAAAAAATCAGGGTGATCCTGGAAATGCAATCCCTGCGCACTATCAAGAAAGTACAAAGCCTCGTAAAAAAAGTAGTCACTCTTAGCCATTTAATTTAAAAAGCTACAGATAAATGCCAACATTTCTTCAAAGCTTTAAAAGGCTGGTAGAGGATACAATAAAGCCTCGAGTGTGAGTACACTTTACAACAACTAAAAAACTATCTCAATAAATCATACTTACTCATAAAACCCAAACTTAGGGATCTACTTCTTCTCTAATTTGCGGTCTCAAAGACAATCACTAGTTTTGTGCTAGTACAAGAAGACAATGATGATGTGTAGCCCCCTATTTACTATACAAGTAAGGTTGTAGGTGATACTAAGAAAAGGTGCCCAATCCTAAAAAACTTATTTTAGTTTTCGTCATGTTCGCAAGACAACTTTGGCCTTATTTCCAAGCACACATGATTCTCATACTCATAAATCATCCCGTTAGACAAGTATTGCTGCACTTTGACAAATTAAAGTGGTTGATAAAATGATCCTTGGAACTTAATGAGTTCAAGATCGTTTACAGACCTCAACCCTCAATCAAAGCACAAGCCATCGGTAATTTCACCGCTGAGTTTATTGATGACTTGGGGGGATGACATGAGAATGAGAGGCAATCTCTGATGAGACAAACTCCAAGGAGTGCCTACATGGACAATATATGTTGATGAAGCTTTCAACACTAATGGTAGCGGTGCTAAGATTATGATTTAAGGTCTGGACCGAATGGAGATCAATTATGCCTTGAGGTTTGATTTTGAAACTTTGAACAATGAGGCTGAGTATAAGGCCCTCATCTCTAGTATGAAAATGGGAAAAACGGTTGACATTAAGAAATTGTTAATCAAGAGTAACTCCTAATTAGTCATGCATCAGGTCAGGGAAGAATTGCAAACAAGAGAAGATAACATGAAGGCTTACCTCAATAAAGTCAAAAAGTTGAAGAAGTTCTTCGTAGAATTTGAAATTGAGTAAATTCTTATAGAGAAAAACTTATTGGCTAAAGGTTTAGCAAAAATGGCATCGAAAGGGTAGGCCGTTGTTGGGTGATTTCTATTGCTATGGGTGTTAATTAGAGGTGTTCAGAATTCAATCCGATCCACTTAATCCGTCTGATCCGTAAAAATCTGATTCGTGGATTAGTGGATTAGATTGGATATGGATTCACTTATGTAAATCTACAAAGATCGGCGAATCTGCAAGAAAATAAAAAAATATTTATTTAATAAAAAATTTAAACTTGTAAATATGCCATTATACTTATTAATAAATAAATAAGTTACAAAAGAAAGCTTTTCTTCCAGAACAAGTTCCATTCTCTCAACTAATAACGCTTTAAAATACAAGGATCCTGGTTGTCCAAATATTTTGTGCATTATTGGGAACTATAAAATTGAACTTGCTTTTCTTGATCTTGGTGCTAGTGTCAATTTGCTTCCTTATTCAGTGTACCAGAAACTTAATCTTGGTGAGTTAAAACTAACCCCTGCTACTATTTCGCTTGCTGATAGGTCAATTAAGGTACCAAAAGAAAGAATTAAAGATGTATTGGTTTGAGTTGATAAATTTATTTATTCTATGGATTTTG
Organism: Citrus sinensis; assembly: GCF_022201045.2. Taxonomy (NCBI): domain Eukaryota; kingdom Viridiplantae; phylum Streptophyta; class Magnoliopsida; order Sapindales; family Rutaceae; genus Citrus; species Citrus sinensis. Next base: position 21,022,287 of record NC_068560.1, read on the forward strand.
TTGCTTTTGGAAACTGAAAAAAATTGCTAACGAATGCAAACAAATACCTGTCATATATTAGGTTGACCATTTTTGCCACTACTAATACTTTGATTAATTGTAGGAATGAAATTGTGAAATTATCTTTTAGAAACATGACATTGGAACTCAATGTATCTAATATATGTAAACAACCTTGTGACATAGAAAATGAAGATAATAAGAATGAGGAAATTAAATTCATTAAACCAATCATTAAGGAACACATTCAGGATTAGATTTCTACAAACTCAATAGAAATTTGTTTTTCTAGTTCATTTAAATCGAGTAAAAAATTGGAATGTAATATTGCTAACATATGCTCTATACTTGATTCAATGCATGTGTCTATAGATGATAGTAGCTAATTAAACCATGAAAGAATAAGACAACTTGAAGAGATAAAAGAAGAAGAAGCGCTCAAGCTTGAATTAAAGCTCTTGGCAGAAGGATTAAAGTATGTGTATTTAAGAGATCAGCAAATCCATCCAGTGGTAATTTCTTCTTAGCTCACAAGCGACCAAGAAGGTAAACTTCTTACTGTTCTAAAAAAGCATAAACATGTGTTTGGTTGGACCTTGAAGGATATAAAGGGTAGAGTTGGCAAGATGGGTCACCGGCATATGTTCGTGTCGTGTCAGTTTCATGTTGCGTCAAATTTAGATCGACCTAAACATGAACCATTTAATAATCGTGTCAAAATATTGAGACCCAAACCCGAAATTTACATATATATAATTTAAACTTTAAATACTATAAATGTGCAATAGTTTGGGGGTGTATGTATCAATATTGTACACACTTACACTATTAAAGTTCTAAATTTATATAAAATTTTATAATAGAACATTATCTATATGTTTGTCTTCCAAAAAAATTAAAAAGAGAGAATTAAGTCTAATATTTGATTTTTAATGATAAAAACCTAAAAATTAGTTTAAAATATAAATATGATTGTGTCATTATTCGGGTAAATGGATCAAGAACTTTAGCCCTAATCTAATATCGAAAAAATTGTGTCAACCTGAAACTGATCAATTTAATAATTGTGTCAAATTTGATGACCCTTACCAATTTATTTATGTTATGTTCATGTTGGATAATTAGGTCATGTTAAATTTTGTTAGCTTTAAATTAAAGGGCATTGATCCTTTAATTTGCACACACAGAATACTCTTAAAGGAAAATGCCAAAACAACTCGTCAACCACAAAGAAGACTAAACCCTCATATATAAGAAGTGGTAAAGAATGAGGTTCTCAAACTACTAAATTAAAAGGCATTGATCCTTTAATTTGCACACACATAATACTCTTAAAGGAAAATGCCAAAACAACTCGTTAACCACAAAGAAGACTAAACCCTCATATATAAGAAGTGGTAAAGAATGAGGTCCTTAAACTACTAGAAGTAAGAATTGCTTATTCTATCTCTGATAGTAAATGGGTGAGTCCATTACAAGTAATACCAAAAACATCTAGAACTATTGTGAGAAACGAAAAAGGTGGGCTAATCCCAACACGAATCCCATCTAGCTAGTGTGTGCATTGATTATAGAAAATTGAATGATGCCACTAGAAAAGACCATTGTCCTTTTATATTTTTAGACTAAATTCTTGAGAGAGTAGTAAGATACCTCTATTATTGCTTTCTTGATAGCCGCTCAAGCTATTATCAAATTCCTATAGTCTTGGAGGACCAAGAAATAACCACTTTTACATGCCCATTTAGAACATTTGCATTTAAGGATAATGCTTTTTGGACTCTATAATGTTGCTGCAACATTTTTTAGATGCATGCTAAGCATTTTTAGTAAAATGGTTGAAAATTGTTTGGAAGTTCTTATGGATGATTTGACTGTATTTGGAAATTCTTTTGATAAATGTCTTGATAATTTGAAAGTCTTGAAAATGTGTAAAGAAAAAGAACTTGTTTTAAATTGAAAAAAATGTCATTTCATGACTATTTCTAGAATTATCTTGGGCCATGTCGTGTTTGATAAAAGACATGTCATTCAAGTGGACCGAAGAAAGTCAAAAAGCCTTTGAGAAGATAATTAGTCTTTTAACATCGGCCCCAATAATGTAATCCCTTGATTGCGCCTTTACCATTTGAACTAATGTGTGATGCTAGTGATTATGTTGTTAGAGTTATGTTGGGACAAAGAAAGGAAGGTAAGCCTTTTGTTATCTATTATGCAAATAGAACTTTAAATAGTGCTCAAATGAATTACGCCACTACTGAAAAAGAATTGCTTACTGTAATTTTTGCATTGGATAAATTTGGATCTTACTTGATTAGTTCATCTACTATTGTTTAATGTCTAAATAAGATGTCAATATAAGATTAATGTGATGGATTTTACTACTCCGAGAATTCAATCTCACAATCAAAGACAAAAGGGTGGCCGAAAATGTTGTTGCAGATCACTTGTCAAGACTTACAAATGTGTCTTCAATTAATTCAACCCCCATCAATGATTCTTTCCTTAATGAGTTTTTATTTTCCATGCACAATATGACTTGGTATGCTAACATTGTTAATTTTCTCACAACATGTAAAATGCCATTTGATTGAAACTCCCAGGATAAGAAGAATTTCTTAACAAAGGTAAAAACGTTTTTCCTGGAATGATCCATACTTGTTCAACTATTGTATTGATTATATTTTTCAGATATGCATATCAGATGATGAGGTAAGTAATGTCATTCAATTTTGTCATTTTGAAGCATGTGGTGGCCACTTTTCTTCAAAGCAGACACCTGCAAAAATATTACAATATGGATTTTATTGGACTATATTATTTAAAAAATTGGCATGCATTTTGTAAAAGGTGTGAGAATTGTAAAAAATTAGGGTCAATCTCAAAGCGAAATATGATGCATTTAAACCCTATGCTTGTCATTAAAATATTTGACTGTTGGGAAATAAATTTTATGGGCTCATTTCCATCATCATTTGGATTTGTATATACATTGGTTGTTGTTGACTATGTTTCCAAATAGATTAAAGTGATTCATTGTCAACACAATGATCATAAAACTGTGATATACTTTTTAAAAGAAAATCTTTTGAGCAGATTTGGAATCCCTTGAGCAATTTTCAATGACAGAGGTAAACATTTTTGTAACAAGTTGTTTGAATCTTTAATGAAGAAATATGAAATTACAGATAAAGTCTTCTTATCATCCTAAAAAAAGTGGTCAAGTTGAATTAGTAAATAGAGAGATAAAATAAATTTTAGAAAAGACGGTAAAACCCAAATTGTAAAGATTGGCCCCTTCGACTTATTGATGCGCTTTGGCTTACTGCAGTACATTTAAGACATCTTTAGAGATGTCACCCTATCAGCTGATTTATAGTAAACAATGTTTCTTACTGGTTGAACTTGACCATAAATCAATTTGGGTTATTAAAGGTTTTAATTTAAATTTTAATGATGCTAATAATTTACAAAAATTACAATTGAATGAATATGAAGAATTAAGAAATGATGCATATGAGAATTTCAAAATTATTAAGGAAAAATCTAAAACTTTTCATGATAAAATAATTTTCAAAAAATATTTGAGATTAGTAAAAAAATGTTGCTTTATAATTTTCATTTTTATTTGTTTTCAGGGAAGTTAAAATCAAAGTGGAGTGGTCTATTTATGGTGAAAAAATGTATATCTACATGGGGTCATGGAAATTAAGAATCCGAAAATTGGTAATGAATTCAAAGTAAATGGACAAAGATTGAAACCATTCTTGGAAAACTCAATGACTCGAGAAATCCTGATTATTATGGAAATTAAATTTCATCTTGTTACATGTCTTTTATTTTTGCTTTTGTTTTGTGTTTTTGTGCTTTTCAGGTTACTTAATTCTTCCACCTAATTAAATGGCGAATAATGGTAATCCGTGACTCTTATAATCGGTTCTTTCAGTTTCCAAACAATAACTGAAACCCTGAATCATGCATGGAAGAAATACAATATAAATTGCATAAGTGTTTTCATTCTTTCCCTCAAAATGCTCTAAAAAATTTTTACAAAACTCGTGTTGAACGATTGCATCTGTTAATGATCCATGGGATTCCCACTAATATTCGTTGGTTGATTGAAGCACAGATTTGGTTAGTTGAAAGAGAATCATGATGACAATAGTTCCAGTTCAAAAGCTTAAAAATATTTGTGGATTTTGTGGATCAACTTATGGATGTACTTCAAACATTGTTGAAGCTGCCAAAGACCTTGGAAGGATACTTTCTGAGAAAAAAATACATTTGATATACGAAGGTGGTGATCTTGCACTAATGGGGCTTGTCTCGCTAGCTGCAAATATAGGAGGGAGTCAAGTTTTGGGTATAATCCTAAAACCTTTGGCTAAAGCGAACATCATTGGAAAAACAAACTGCGAAGAGCTCATTGTCACATGTATGCATGAACGTCTCATTACGATGATTAAACATGTTGATGCTTTTATTGCTTTGCCAGGTGGACTTGGCACCTTAGAAGAAATATTTACCATTGCATCGTGGGCACAATTGAGCATCCACCAAGAACCTAATGAACTATTAGATGTTAATAATTGCTACGGTCTCTTGATGATATTGTGAGGCACAATTTCCTTTCCCCTTCATCACAAAGAATCTTTGTCCATGCCAAAACTGCTTCTGAATTAATTGATCGACTAGAAGTATATCAGCCTGAAACCAACCTCCTCGTTTACCAACTAGATTAGTCAGATGCTGATAGTGGATAGAAGTGCAAAACGATGGATTAGAATCTTCATCTGTAACTCTTTTCTATTTTCTTATATACTAGTTGTATTTGTTGTAGGTATTTATTTGCCTTTCATTTTTACCAAGTGTAGTCTTCTAAACTTTACCTCTTTTTGCTTTAAACATTGAGGACAATATCTCGATCTAGTTGGGAGGAGGGAATAATTGACATACCATTTTTTTGTGTTTTTTTCTCTTTACAACAAAATTTTTTAAAAATCCTTTGTTTTTTTTTATAAAAAAAAATTGTGTTTGTCTTTCTTTAAAAAAGAAAAAATTAACTAGTTTTGTCTAAAGATGGCAAAGTAAGGAGTTCATTTGTTTTACTCTTGAGACACATCATTTTTAATAAAAGATATTTTTGGTCATTTTTCTTCAAATTAATTTAACTTGTGAGCTCTTCTTTCTAATAGCTTTTCCTCATCCATTTTGTTTTATTTGATTATCTTGTGGATGTTACTAAACCATTCCAACACACACACACACACACCATGACACATACTTGTATGTTGTAAGTTGAAATAGCTAATATTTAGTTCTTTTAGTTTGTTGGAGGTGACATCTAAGACAATATAAAATGTATGTTTTATCCTTTAAAAAAATATAATAATAAAAATAATAAAAAGATAAAAGAAAAAGAAAAGAAAAAAAATCAAATGTATTCAATTTCACTAAATCTGAAACCTAAGTAAATAACGTTGTAAGGGTGTTTTAACAATTAGTGCCCTAAGTCAACTGGTCTGAGAGTCACTGGTCTAAAGCTCGCTACATGAGTTAAAGATTTATTACTTGTAATGTGTTCAATCTGAATAAATTTGAAATCGAAGTAAATAAGCTCGTAGAGGTGTTTCAATACCTAGTGCCTTAAGGCCAACTAGTCTGGGAGTCACTGACCTATAATTCGTTACATTGTTAAAGATATATTGTCTGCTTACCTGTAAATTAATCAGAAGCTCAAGTAAAAAAATTTATAGAGGTGTTTCAACACCTAGTTCCCTAAATCGATCTGGTCTAGGAGTCACGAGCTTAAAACTCACTAAATGAGCTAATGACATAGTAAATAATCTGTTATCTGATGATTAAACTTTAATAAACTTTTAGAACAAAAATATTATGCTTTATTCGATGATACCCCATATGTTTTGTGTTTATTTACAATTGAGTATAAAAGAAGGTTTATTGATATCTAGTTAATGAGTTATTTCTTTATTTCATCTTTTTTTTAAAAAAGGAGAACTACTTATTTAATTGTTTAAAGAGCAGAAGAACAATTATCAGCTTACACACTAATTTTAATCATTGGAGTTAGCACTTTTATTGCTAGGAACTAACAATAATCTAGTTTGGGGTGTGATTAACACTAAAAAGTGTATATCTAGTTAAAATTATCATTGTTCACTTACGGTGTTGATAAAACCAAACAATTTCATTACATTAATCAATCCCTAACCTATTCTATGAATTATTAATTATTAATCATTAATTATGATTTTTTATGTTTCGTAGGCAATTCTCTAACTTTGTTATGCTTGGATTGGAAAAATGGATGTGAAATTTAGATTTTAGAAACTCAAAAAATTGTTGGAGATTTTCTAGCCCTTTGATCTGCATTGTTGCTAAACAATTGTGATTGTGCCACGTGTCCAAGCTCATGCTAGCACACCAAATTGGGTAGGTAAACTACCTTGACAAATTAACTCAACCGCCTTGACAAATGAGCAAAAGAAGGGTCCTGCTTTGACTTCAATCATAACCGTTGATTATGTTCATCCAACGATCCATAATGGTTGCAAATTTTAGACTTTTGGATTGTACTACTAAATCTCATCTAAAGGTTGTGATTGAAAGCTCACCAAAATATCACGTAAACATCCACACTTAATCACTCTAAAGTATTATTATTATTATTATTGTTGTTGTTGTTGTTGTTGTTGTTGTAATATAAAATAAGTTATGATGACATAAGCAATGACATAAGCAATGACATAAGCGATGATGTAAGGGAAGTGTGTAGAGAAAGTTAAGAATTCTAGAATTTAGTAAGGTATTTATGAAGGTTAATCTCAACCATTGATCAAGAGTTATGGTGGCAAAATCCTAGCCATCTATTAGCCTTAAAAAATCCTATAAATACCCCCTAACCCCTTTCATTTTCAATCCAACCTAGAAATTTCATTCTCTTCTATTCTAAGTCATAATATCAAGTGTAGAGAAATCTTTAATTTAGAAAGGTCTAGAGAAGTCAAGTATTTAAGAGAAATCATGTTCTTAAATAGTGTTGTGCATTAATTCTGTTTTGCATCTAGGAACTTCAAATGTTATGACATAAGTTGTATTGAATGCATGCATATCATGGATTACATTATGAAGAAGACATTTCAGAAAAAAGAATTTATGAAAAATAGGTTGTTGTACTACTTAGTGGCAAAGTTTCCAAGGAGGGCAAGCCCTCAAAACTAAGTGAAAATAAATATTTTGAGGACGGCGATACGTAACGCCCAAAAGATCAACTAATGAAGCCCAAGGGCATATTGTTTAAAGAGTAAAAGTGCCAACCTTGTAGTGCAACATACTTAGGACCCTAATGAAGTTGTTTTCTAGTTTTTAAGTTTCTTTTAAAAGCTTAAGATGGTCGTCCATATGCATCATAATTTATACATGCATAAAAGTGTTATCTTACTGAGCATTAGCTTATAAAGTCCTTACATTGCAGGTAACGATGAGTAGAGCAAGCTTGTGCTAAGTCCTAACCAAGACGAAGTGCATATGGGCATAACAGACCTTGGGATTTTATGATGGGCTCAGCTTTGTTTAAATAAAAATATAAACATCTTAACTTTATGTAATAATCAAGTTTTGAAATAAACTATAGAATCTCTGTATGACTTTTACTTTATGAAGAAATTTTTTTTGTTGTGTTAAACTTTTAGAATCGTATTAAAAGTAACTATGTTTTAAACATTTTTAAAATAGATATATAAGTGGAATGTTACATGCATAAGGACCAAGAAATTTAACTCCTTATCAGAATTAAGAGGATCTGCGTTAATGGGCTTCTTCCTCTTAATGGCTGACAACTTGGTTCTACAACAAAGGGGAAGGTCTTTTGAGACACTCCCCGAGGTAAATAAGGAAGTTCTCTTAAAAATGACTTCTCTAAACAAAGTTTAGGCATCACTTCCAGAACAACCCCGGGAGGATCCCCTAGTCAAGCCAACATCTTTTTGGGTGGAGCTAGAAGCCCCTTTTTTGGATACTTTGGAAAAAAAAGCGCTTAATATATCTTCCTCAGAGAGGCTATCTAGTAAAGATCACAAAAAGAAAGAGAGTTAGAACATCGTCAAAATGGCATGAAAAACTAGCAAGGAGAGCAAAGAGATATGGCTAAAGACAGAATGAATAACCTTGATACAACTGGAGAGGACCTCTAACAACAAAAGACGGACTCTAGACTAGATAGAGGACAATATTTACATTCTAAGAATGACCTCTAAGATGACCTGAGACAGTCCCTACATCATTATAAACCATCTTGTAGATGGAATACACAAACAACATAAAAAGGGGAGGTTCTAACACTTTAGGTTTTAGGGTCCCTTTTGATATCGGTTGTCTATAGGCACACTTTTCATATCTTCTCGTTAACTATAAGGTTCCCTACAAACCCACACCAACTCTCCCATTTAGCTTCTACAAGTCTGGTGATAGCTTTTGACTCTACAAAACTAATGATTCATATGAAAGTAAAGAGACAAAGCCACCGGAACAAACAATTAGGTTCACAAGAAGAAAGCAAAGAGGAAAAGAGCCATATGAGATTGGGTAAATACGCTAGAAACCCCTCAACCCGAGGATGAGAGCTACCCCTAATCACTGGTTGCAATGAACCAGTGGTTATCCTAAAAGTGATGAGATGTGGCAACCTTAAAAATACTGACATTCCCATTCCAAGACATCAAATAAGTCACGCGGCCATCATAGTCTCCCCTCTTTTAGAACATTCTTGACAATAACAGCATCAGGGGCTCCCAATGAAAGTTCTTCCTCTATAGTACATATAAAGATATCAACTCAATGAATGAATGCTTGGACAATTATGTTGGAGCTACATTGAAAGCATAACATACTCTGCTAAAATACTCTTAGAGTGGTAAAGAGAGCCCTAAGAGAATTGGCTCGACTCTAATGGCAACTCCCTCATCCTTTGGGTTAGCTCTATCCTCACTATCATAAGACCACCTTATCTCCACACCTGGCACCAAGTTGCGAAAATCTATGATTTTCTTTAAATCAGCCCTAGTCAAACCCTCTCGAAGGCCAGTCATACATCTAACACACCTACGTAATTTAAAAGCTTAGAATCTCTCCATCTTTCTATTCAAACGTCCCCGAGGACCCTCTATCCACGGAGGATCATTTTCTTGCCCATGCCACTAGAGACGGTTCTAAGTAAAACTGGATAAACCACTAAGAACCCTATAAAACTTACAGCAGTATCATCAAAAGGGTTATCGTTGAAAGTAGAAAAACCCGAGGAAGAATCACTCCTATCTCCGCCTTTAAAAAAACCAAAAAGCCTTATACTAGAACTATCAAGCTCCTCATAAACTAATGACAACTTTCTTTTCACTATCTAGACAACAATCACCGGTAACAACAACCCGTTACCTATAAAAAAAAAAAAACCCTAAGAATACAGAGGTAGCACCATTAGAACACTAAATCCACCAATTACATCAATTAAACAAACCTTCACAGCCAACAACCCATATAGCCAACCTAATACAGCATAAACCCACCAACCAACACTGAAATTGTACCACGTACCACCCAAACAACACAAGACACCAACAACAATAAAATAGCCCAAAACTACCAACTAAAAACCATAATAAAACTAAAATTGAGCATAAAAGGGAGAAAAATTATCTAAAAATTAAAAAAGTGAAATCGCTATCACCAATTTAAGCTGTATTGACCTAGAATCTCGCCACTAGAACCACTGCTGAAGAAAGCCAAAGAATAGGTGCAAATAAAGCCAAAACCAAAGAAGAATGAAATTGCAAAGAGGGGAAAAAGAGAAAGAGATCGTGAAGGGAATAAGAGAGAGATCGTGAGGAGGAGGAATAGAAAAAGAAACCAAATTAGAGAAGATGGTGGAGAAAAAAACTGAATTAGGAGAAGAGAAGAAAGAGAGAGAGAAGTCGAGACAAGAGCAAATAAAGGAAAAAGGAAAATTAAAGCAAGACAAAGAGTGAAAAAGGTCGAGAGAGATAGGGAAACTGATAACCAAAGGGGGAGAGAGAGAAAAGCAGCGAAATGGAGAAGACGAAGTCGAAGAGAAAAAGAAAGGGGAAATTGGTTCTTTAAAATTGAGGTTAGTGTTGTGCAAATTTTAATGTACTCGCAAGCGCACGAATCTATTGTAGTATAGACTAATGGTGACGAGTGTCGATCCCACGAAGAGGTGGATTTTAATTGTGTGTAGAATTAATTTTGGAAATAAGTAGTTGGATTTATGGTGGAAATGATTTGGAATATGCTAAAACTTAAATTAAAATTGCGAGAATAAATTCTAAAATTAGAATTGAAATGACGAGAATAAATTGAAGAGAATTCTATTGAAATGTCGTACTTGGGTATCTGGATTCGTATCAACATGCTCATGGACTAAATAATCCGTATTAATGTCAATTAAATTATGAGGGGGGAATCCACACCTCATGAACCACGCTCTAATCAATATGGTGCTAAGGGCTTATCGTGCCAAATAATAATAACCTTGTACTAGAGGGCCGGTGAAACCAATGCGGTATTTAGACAAGATTATTATTATTTGTCGACGAGAAGTTAAAACATCCACAAAAACTAGAGGGGAAGAGAAAATAAATTTACCAAATTAAGCCCATGACACATGTTGAGACTTCACCTTCAACCCAAGCTTGAAAGAAAATTAGCCACTCATAATTAAACTAGGGGCAAAATGGAAATTTATGAAAATACGAAGAAAATACAAGATGGAGAAGGAATTACAGAAAATGGATCCCAAAAATAGATTCAGAGCTATCAAATTAGAGGGGGAGGCCCCCTTTTTATAGATACATGGAGTAAATCATAGCCATCAGATTAAAAACAGTTTAGACGCTCAAGATGGCGCCACGTCATCAGTCAACAGTACGCGGTTTGACCACGCGGATGAACAGTAACACGGTTTGGTTGAAAATAATCCCGTGTGATGCATGTACCGTACGTGAGATTTTTCATCCACTGATATGCTGCCACGTCACCATCAACAGTACATAAGAATTTTAGCCCAACAGAATCGTGACACCTCATCAGTCAATGCCACGTCATCGATCCGTCTATGTAAACAGTGTTGTGAATAATAACGTAGATAGTACAGTATACGTGAATAGTACCGTACATATGAATAGTGCCATTTTTCCTTTTATGCTCCTCCTAAGGTTTTCGACCGTCCTGAGTTCAAAAGTGATGTCCGTTTTACCGTCTGATCTCTCCTTTATTGTGAAATGACTATAATGCCCCTAAAATACATAAAATACATAAAATACTTAATTAAAATAAAACACATGTAATTAAATCACAAGAAGGTTAAATACATAAAAGTAATGGTTGTTAGTAAGACTTGAAATGTAAAATGACGGTTTTCTCCTTTATAAATATGCATTTTCTAACACTCAACAGTTAGGGCATGTGAAAGAAAAAAAAAAGAGAAAAGAAATTAAATTCTAATAAAACATGCCCAAAGAGTGCACAACTAAAGCACCCCTATGTTTCCCACTTGCAATGAGTGGAAGAAAAAAAATTCAAATAAACCCTTGCGAGGAAAATTTTAGATAAGCTTAAAAAAAGTTTATTATTTCGTGGCTAATAAGGGGATGGGGGTCTTGCCAAATGTATCGAGGATAGACCTAATCAAATTGTCCCTATTTAAAAGACCCCCACATGCCATGCCATCTTGAATGAAAATCTTAGTCTCTTTCACTTCAATCTATGCTAAAAGAGACTAGAGGATCTTGCTAGTGGTAAAATATAGGTAAAAGGTATTAAGGGCATGACACATAGGCAATGTGATTTGGCACTGTGATAAGGAATGAAGTGGAAGTTGAGAAAGAGGATAAAAAGAGAAGATATTAAAGAATCAGGCTCAATTACCTAAATTACCCAAGAGTAACAAAAAATTACCCCCTACAAAATATCCAAATTGCCACATGTTTGTACAAGACCGTGGAATAACGACAACCATGCCAATGCAGCCAGGCCACATTGTTTCTGACCTGAATTGTCTCCAAAATATTTCCTTATGTGCTGCCAAATTTAAGATTTAGAAAGGGAGACCATGGGCAAAGCCACATGTACCATCCCTAGTGAAGTCAAGTGCTCTTCAACCCAATTCATTAATTTAAAATAGGCTAATTAGAGTTAAGAGCGCACTATCAGCACAGACTGTCCTTAAATGGACAGTTGTCCAGCCCAAGCAAGTTCAGAGGCCTCCACAAAAGGAGCCAAATTACTCTTAAAACCTAATTGGTGAGGGGAATCACTCACAACGGCTTGCTATGTTTCCAAAATGACAAAAAGATGCCCTTAGAGGTACTCTACCTTAAAAGGTCAGGTTGGTTTCACTAAGAAAATAAATTCATTCTTTCACCAGAAACACTCAACTCTTTCCTTATTATAGAGTTTCTTGGAAACTCATTACCTTCTCTAACTTCCTATTGACTTAACCATTGGAGTGTCCTCACCGGCCACTGCCAACGCTGCTTCTAACAGCTATTCCTTGTGATTTTAGGTTTGTCTCAACCACCATCGTCCCCAAAAAATCGTCTCTAAACAGTATAGTGCCTATTTTCACTAGAAATCACCTTCTGCAGAAAATCTCTCATAATGTTTTGGGTTGAACTAGAATAAAGCCAAAACAGGTATGCAAATGGGTGTTAAAAATAATATATAATCCGTAATCAATTATAAAATGATCTTTAATACTATATAAAAGAACGAGTATCTTAATATGCGACATTAAATTTTTCAAGGAGATCAATAATTTTTTTTTGTTACAAACAATCTCATCCATTAACTAATTGATGCAATTTATGATATAAACTTAAATATAAGAACTTAGTTGTGTCATTCATTAGTCTTACACCATAAATAAATTTTATGATTGCAACTTATTTATTTATTTTATGTTAGATAATCTACTACGTATTATATCTTATACTTAACAGTAATAGATATTAAAACATTTATGTTAAAAAAATCACATTACAAATTTAAAGGAAGATTGAAAAGTGATTTTTAAATAAAATATGTTGTTTAAGTGAAATTGTTTCAAACTTTAAGGATGGTTATAGTTATTTTACAAAAATTCTCTATCTCTAAAATGGTCAACAAACTAATTACAGTAATTTTTAAATTATTTATCTTTTTCTTTAATATAAATATTGTGTACCATTAATTAAATCTAATGACACACAATTGAAACATTATTGATGCCACAAAAAAATTATGACATCATAGAGGGACCCCTCTTTCAATACATCAACATGTCAATTTTTTCTTCTTTTTTTTTGGTGACTCCTTGTTTATCCAATATTCTTTTGAAATAATATTTGATTCTTTTCTTTTCCTCATGGATTTATTATTCTCATACTTTTTTAATGATAAATTTATTATTCTTATTCTCAAAGACTAATTCTAAGGTAAAGTTTAGGTATGTTTATTTAAAATTAGAATTATCAACCGGATTACTTATTTTGTGTAGAGGGTAGAGAATTAAGATTCCATTTTGCTTTGGAATTGAGAAAATTGGAAAAAAAAAAAAAAAAAGAGGCAGCGCATATGGGGTTTAAGAAGAAAATGAATTTTTTTTTAAATTAAATCAAGTATGATTGAAAATCGAGTTTCATAATGATTTTTGAGAGGTGTTAGAAGCTCCCCTACTGCAACCATGGGCCTTAATTTTTTGTTAAAACTATGGGCTTCAATGTCAAGATGCGCGTAAGATTGGAGATGAAGGAGCTAATACGTTACTCTATTTGTAATCTCTTTTTTGGAACATTGGACATATCGCCAGACACTGTTTTTGAGATTTACATAACGGTGAGGTTGGTTTGATGAAAGAAGCAATTGAGGAGCTGTACGTGTAACATTAATCAATTGCGACGATCTAAAATAAAAAGAGATTTGTATATCCTACCAGCACATTCTTTAGGAGTTTATGTGTCCTTCCATCTCTAATGAAAAAAGAAATTTGGCTTTTTTTTGTGGGGGGAGGGGGGCGGGGGAGGGGGACTCCGTACCCATTATTTGTTTCTGCTTCCTTGTTGAAAGATTGGACGCAAAGCCTTAAGACTCTCAAACATTTGGTTGAAAAAAATGAGGAAAAGCTGCGGGGTAGAATGGGAAGTGGGAAGAGAATATATATAGATAGATGGATAGGTAAAAGGGTATCTACACTTCAAGATTTGGGAAAATGATCACATAGAATCGGAGTTCGACAGTGATTTCATCTAAGGAAAAGATTGTTGAGTTGTGTTTCATATTAACTAGTTAATTTTTTTAGTTGAATACTAAAAATTATAGGCCCAACCCTCCAACAAATTATGATCAATACTCAATCATCCAATTAACCATTAGAGTTTAGACTATCCAAAATGTGTGTTTCATGATGACTTTTCAAAAATATGTGATAATTGAATTTAAGTGGATTTGAATGAACATTTACCCATATTAAGCTAGTTCCCTTCATTTATAGGATTTAGGACTTATCAATTATTGACGTATATGATAGCAAATGGGACCCGACTAGGGACCTACTTGATAACGTAATAAAAAATGGGCTAGGGACTTATTTGATTAAAATGGACAAACCGTATTCTTACCCAAAAACATAAGACTACAAGAATCCGGATGTCATTACCCCAATTTTCTTTTTTTCTAAGTATCAACAACAATCAAAATTTGAAACATATTTGTTTAAACTCGTCTCTATTCGAACTCGCCGAACTTCAGTATCTTTAAGGTTTCTCTTTCAACACGGTTGTTCTCAACCGTGAATGTTGTCTCTAGCAAACAATGGCTTAGAATAAAAGTTTTGTACAATATATTTTTTCTTTGTTTTACATTTATGTATTAATACTTTTTTTTTGGTTGAAAATCTATTTTTTTATCCTTACTTTTTTAAAAAAATAAACACCGAAAAAGAATGACTACAGTCAAAACAATTATTGATCTTAGCGTTCAGACTCGCTTTATATTATTCTTTTAAATAATTGTAGTTTAATAGTCAGAGTTTTCGTCGTTACTGTTCGTACGCGTTCTCATTGTATAGTTTCATTATTATTCAAAATTAAACACCCAAACAAAGGTACCAATGAAAACATATGAGAAAGGATATGAGAAAACAAAAATTATAATTGCAAGGAGAAAAAAAGTATTTACTTCCGATGAATCTTATTTTTCAACTATCTTAAGAAGATAAAAAACGCAAGTGGTCATCATGAGTTTTTAATAATATTTTATAACCACCTTAAATTTTAATTTTATATCAATTAATTATTTTTTCGTTAACTCTATTAACCACCGTCAAAGAATCTAAGATAGAATTCTTGAATTCATTTATAAAGATAAAATAATATTTTGAAAGGATAAGAAAAACAAAAATTACAGTGGCAGTACAAATGAAAAAAAAAAAAAATCTTTACTTTCAACAACGGGGTAACATATTTACCCTTTTCAGAAAAAAACAAAGTGGGATATAAATTTAGGCTTTATAAAAAGTTTCTTTATATAAAGAATGGTTGTGTGTCATCATATGTCAATACTGAATAGTCATTGGGTGGTCCACATGTGAATGTCCCAATAGATGACACTTCTCCTACTTTGTCCTGGATCATTAATAAAATGTTTCCCCATAAGTCACATCATGCCATCACCGTACATTAAAAGCTAGTAATTATGAATGAATCATTCATTTCGGACTTTGGGATTAAAAAAAAAAAGAAATTAAAAAAAAAGAAAGACTCTAGTCAGCATCACTGCCCTGAGTGAAAGCTCTACATCAATATCAATTCCCCTCCCCAATACGTAAATTAACAAACACAAATGAATGTTTTGTTTCAATAAGTTATCTAAGGAGAATTTAAGTCATCACTTACATAACATAGTGCCTAGCACAGATAAAATTTGAGATAAGGTGATCGAGATCTACCACATAATTAGAAATTAATATTAGTTAAGTTAAAGTTGTGAGTTCATAAGTACTCAACTCATCCTCGTGTTGGAAAGAAAGGCCCAAGGTAGGAACCATATATCATTTTTCTTTTTGCCCCAAAGTCTCGCTTTCTAAAATAATTTCTTTGTGTTCACATAAAACCATACATGATCACTTGTGGAGTATGATTCATGAAAAAGAACCACGGTGCATCTTTTGATCTAGGGAATGTTCCCAACTACCAATTATGTTGAAACATCAATTTTTAGTTGAAATTTCTACCTCTAACAAGTTGTCTAACTAAGCCCACACTTTTTACAATTTTTTTTTTTTTTTTGGGTTTCTAAATGAATGAGGTATTAGGGAAGTTATTGCTTCAGATAATCAGAAAAAAGATAAAGAATTAATTTTTTTTTTTTAAAGGTTTGGATGGAAATGAGAAACCTCGCTTACTAAACATTAACTCCAACCATTATTATTATTATTATTATTATCTTGAACTCAAGTGACCGTCAACGCAAAACACATTCACAACAGGTCGAGTTGCATTGAGGATGAGGGGGACAAGTTGAGGATCAATTATGCCCACATCATTGCTTGGTTTATGTTTAAGAATTTTCCAACAAAAAATAAAATAAAATAAAGAACGTTGGCAAGATTTCGAATGAATTGGGAAGATGATATTTCTTTTTTTTTTTTTTTTTGTTGCTGGGCTTTTAGTGACAAAGATTTATTGGGTTTGTTCTCTGTGGGGAAAGATTTTCTTAGGCTTTTTTGTTACTCTTCCAAGAATAGAATGAATCAAATTTTAACCCAAATGGGGCCTGGTTATGGTCCAGCAGTAAAAAGTAATCTTGGGTCTTTCTCCACAGTCCACACATTAATTAAAGTTTTATTTTATTTCCTAGTTTTCTTTGAAGAACTCAAAAAGCCTCCAACTCTTATCCCCTTATTTTCTCTCATAAAATTTGTAAATGAGTTCAATGACTTCAATCATCAAAAGCATGTACAAGATAGGTGTTGCCAACCACTTTTCACTATTTAACTTAATGGTTAACACGTTCTCACCTCATTGTTTTAGATCGAACAAGATTTAAGTAAAATTTTCTATAACTCGATAGTAATTCCCTATTTCTTCAAAGTAGGTTTTTTATTAGCCTACATTAATTTAAGTATAACATATACTTTTATCTTGAGTAGATCTCTTAATGATATTATATTGGAGTAGACTTTATTTCCGTTGGATAGGGGTGGGCAAATTCGGTTTGGATCGGTTTGAGACATATTCTCAAACCGATCCAAACTTATCGGTTTGAAATATTTTCAAACCGATATCAACCTAAAATTTTTTCAATCGGTTTGGATCAGTTTGGATCCTTGGGTTGAGCTTATTAGCTAAAATCCCACTTCTTTTATATTATTTTACCTAAATTATTTGTTATTTTTTTGTGTCCGTAATCCAAATTAATACCTCTTTTATATTATTCATATCTACTTTAATATCTACATAACAATTCAAAGATACATCCATACAAGTTTACAGTATAATACATCGTAATAAAGAAGTTCTTAACCTGTTCATTCAAAACAAACTCACAAAATTAAAATAAACTTGAACAACATTTGACAATTAAAATATTGTGCATCTTGTCTGTCAAAACTTATGGCCCAATTATTTTTGATTTGTCAAAATCTGCATAAAATGATAAATATAATTAGTTAGATTGCTTAACTTAGAATATAATGTAATTATATAATATTTCTAGATTGGATCGGTTAGAATCGGTTTAGAATCCTTTCAAACCGAAATCCAAACCGAATGATGTCAGTTTGCAATCCAATAAACCGAAACCAGTTTTTTTACTAATGAAACCGATCCAAATGGTCGGTTTGGATCGATTCGATTAAAATATGTCCACCCCTACCGTTGGACGTATATTTGATTATAATGTGAGTGGATAAATATAAAGACATTAAAATTTGCAAAGAGAGAGGCATTGCCAAAAAGATGATTTTATCAACTTTTTTTCTTTATTTTGGCACAAAATATTTTTTCTTTTATTACAAAAGAAAATTAGACAAATGACAAAAAAAAAAGAAAAAGAAAAAAAAAGTAGCCCGTCTTGAATGCCGGGCAGACAAAGACAGGACTGCCCTTCGAGGGACAGGAGGGTAGAAGGTATGGTCGCCATCACGCTTTCTCTTCTTCCACTTCTCCCCATACAAACCTCTTTTCTCTCTGTTGCCCGCCCTGCCCGACTTCAATAGGAAAAATTAAAATAATGAATAAAAATTTGAATAATATTTTTTAAAAAATATATTAGCGAAACGACAAAAGGCTGTGGCTATGCTAATCTCTGCTGCTGTCACGCTGACAGCGCTGTCAGCGAGGCGTCAATCATAAAGCAATGGATTACAAAATGATTTGCCTTGATTCTTGCGCCTCCCCTCTTCACTCTCCCATTGGCTCTGACACTCACCGTATGTCTTTGACCGTATCCTTTACAAAAGCAAATTAAAAGCAAAACGAACACAGAGAAAGAGAGAGAGAGAGAGAGACACGCTCTTCAGACACGTCACTTCAGTCGACACGTGTGAAGGGGATAAAAATATTTACACCCTTTTTATGCTCTTTGTTTGCTCTCTCTCTCTCCCCCTCTATCAAATAATTTCTCTCTCTTAAAAAATAAATAATAATTAAAAAAATTTAGTAAATAAATGAAATATATTAGAGAATGATACCGTTGGCTCCCGCGAGAATCTCGCCTTACAATGCGTTGTGTTGTAAGGAACAAAGAATGGTTTTGTGATTTTGTTAGTTTCCTCTAAGATTTCTTTCTTTTCTTCTCTTTTTTTTTTTGTCTTTTTATATTTGGTCTTTTATTTATTTATTTTTTGGTATTATATGTGCGGTTTCAAGTTTAGGCTAAATTTATTTTTATTTTTTTGTATATCGCATTTGTTTTGCTATTAATTTTCACTTTTTTTGTGAGTATTAATTAAATTTTTTAAGTAATATAAATTAAATCATGAAAATAAGAAATATAACAAAACTTTTATCTCAAATGATGCGTTAGTATTGATAAAGTGGATAGAATTTTCTCATAAATTAATTTATTATATCACTAATCACTTTATTATTAATGTCCGCTCATCAACATCAAGGATGTTTACTATTTTTTTGACAATTACGTTTATATAATAGTTTCTAATTAACAATATATATATATATATATATATATAGACTCGAGGTGGCTTTGCTTATTAAAAATTCAACTACAATATAACGTACATTGTAACATCAAATTAAATTATTCCTTATATTTTTCTAGTTTTAGGTTAAAATTCACAATTTGTGGGTTACATGTTTCAAGTTCATCTAAATTTTATTATTCACTTTGCCTTTTTTTTTTTTCTTTCCGTCGCTTTAATAAAGGATAATTCAAAGTTTATTTTTGCCCCAAAATGGTCCACAGGCTAGAAATTTAGTAGTTGTGTATACCCAACAATTAATCGTTGTATTGTAGGTGCACCCTCGTTTTAATTGAAAAGTAAACAAGAATAAATGTTGGTTGAAAAGTTTCTTTCTACTCAATGCCAAAATGACATGATACGTATTATTGAATTTCAATTTCAGCAAAGTTTCAATATCTATAAGCCAAATTGCAAAATCAACCCATCATCCCTAGATTTCTAACGAATAAAATAAATGGTTGACCATATTGAAAACAACAAACAAGTCTAGAGAATTTGGACAAGTTCCATTAAGAGACGGCAATTTCAAAATTGACCATACACGCAAATTGAAATATATATATATATATATATATCAAAGACCATTCATTGATGTCACATGTTCAATTCTAAACTGCTAGCCTAGAATCGAATTAACATATTTAGTATAATAATGCCTGACCATTTTGATGCTTCACTAATTACAATACACTTTCATTAATCACTCATTCATTACATTTTCTTTACGAACCTCGACTTAAGGAGCGAACTTGTTTGAAAGAAGAAAATCAAACGAGTAACATAATTATGTGGATATATATTTATATTTATATATACACACGCACGCGCACACACAAACGAAGTTCGAAAAACAATTTATGAGAAGCATGAAAGTTGATAGACCTTGTTAGAAGATGACAATTCAGCGAGCCATTTCCAATTGCTCATTACTTTTGAGCTGTGTAACATAATAATTATCAAATAATGGCTTCCGATCGATTTTTATAAAACTTTTCTCTAACATGTACTGATGTACAGAAGTGGGTTTCCATCTTTGGTAGAACAAAGAAATAAATACTTGAATAAAGTAAAAATTCAGGTCAAAAAACAAAAATTCATTAAGGCTGTTGACGGAAAAGGGCTAAAGTAGAAAGAAATAGTTGGAAAGTGTAAAGTCAAAATTAATGAAACATGCACGAATAATTTAAAACACGAGGAGTAAAAGCAAAGCAAAGCAAGTAAAAGTTTGCATGATTCAAGATTTTCGACTGTGTGCTGCAGCACGAGCAATCAATGAAACGAAAACAAAAAAGAACAAAAACAAAAACAAAAGTTTATTGCATGCATGTAAGTAGTAAATAGCTTAATTACAAAAAAAAAATAATAATACATGAATGATGAATGAATGAATATACCATGCATCCAGCTCTGCTGTGGGCCCCATGCATTACAACTTTTTCATGCAAAAGTTCTCGAGCTACTCAAAACACTGGCAAAATTTATGAAACTATTTTTATTTTTCTTTGTTTTCTGCCTTTTGGGTTTTTGTTTTTATAGTTATGGGTGAAAACTAGGGTTTGTCAAAAACAGCGTCACCCCAACAAGTGACTTTATTATGAAGCAGAATTAGCAGAATGCCAGCAGAGATCAGAGGGCCGGCAGGGTCTCGAGGTGTCAACATCAGGCAACAAGATAATGACACGTGTAAAGAACGTGGACCGAGAATGAATGACTGAATGATAGTGTAATGATGAATAAATAATTTTTTGACATTCTTAAGGACTATTTGTGTGGTTGCAGAAGCTACAGTCTGATGATATATACTGATGAGAGAAAACAGAAGCAGCAGGAAAGCAGAAGCAGAAAAAGCAGCAAGCAAAAAAATATATTGAAAAAAAAAAAAAAAAGCAGAAGCAGTACGGCTCATCTTCCCTATAATCTATATGAATTTGTGGAGGGTCTTTGAGTAGCTCAAGGCTTTTGGCTTTATGGTCAGTCAGCGTCTATAGCGTCTCCCCGTGCTAATGCTACACTTCACTTCTTGTACCCATTCTCCTCCATTTTACATCAATTTTAATTACTCAGCTCCACATATGGCAAAACAACATATGCACCCACTGAATTTAGAGGAATTGACAAACATACTAGTATTAAATCGGAACACCCAACTTGTTAACCCTCATTCCCTATGTCTTTTATTTCATGTTTGTTCACATGTTCATTTTTTTTTTTTTTAGTGAAAGAAAATGATTGATTAATATTTAAAAATTCTAGTCTTTAAATTGATGAAACAATTTAATTGTTTTTGCCTGATTCGTGACGCCGATGAAGGTGTAGCGAACTTGTGATGATGACAATTCTTCATCATTAAGTATTCAGATTGAAAAATTTAGACTCAGCGTAACGCAACATGAAGCATAAATGGACCTACCGTCTAGACTAGACATCTAATAAATTGTTGCCTTACAAGGTATAGGTTGCACATTGTAGAATTTATATATACATATACACGAGTTTGACGTTGAACAATACAGGAAAAGTAAGAGAAGGAAACAATGTGCTGTTTAATTTGGAAGAGAAGGGCCTTGAACGTTTAATTATGAATAAAATATATGGGCAAATTAAAAGCATTTGATGATGGGGTCGTGAAGTTTGAAAATTTGTGTTCATGCTACTGTGATTGTGGGGGATGATAAGAACACTTTACAATTCAAAAGTGATGTCGCTTTAGTACAAGAAAAGTCAAGGTAGTAAATATTGGGTGCTTTTCATCTATGGTTTTACCTTTTTTATAAGTAGAGATTTATATATTTTTCAATTAATTTTTTTCTGTTATTTCTTTTTCATTGAACTAGAGAAAATTGCATAACAATGGAATTAATTTAGTTTATTAATGAATTTCTATTTTTTTCGATTGATTTTAGGCCTAGTCCCACCCTCACCCCTCTACCCCCGCCACCACACCTCCTCCCAACCTAATAGAAGTGGTATTAGAGATAGACTTTAGTAGTTGAAATATTATAATGGAACAATTTAGGTGTATCGAACAAAAAGATTAAGGTTTGGTATTGGGTTCATCTAAGGGGAGTGTTTCTAGAAATCTAATTTAAAAGACTAATATATTGAGTAGAGGGACATATTCTCTTTATAACTTCAAGTAATTTCCTTTTACTAGCCATGCGGGACACAATCCAAAACTCAACAATCAATTCCCAACCCCCCCCCCCCCCAAAAAAAACTTCCATTTATACCTTTTTCTAAATATGATTTTAAATGATCTATGATCTGGGTGGGAATTGAATCTACTTTTGGTTTATTTCAAAAGACTCAAGAACAATAATTGACAAGACTTCTTCTGTTCTACGGCTCTAAGTAAGGCAATAAGCTACTAAGGATGGAATTAAAAGCGAATTGATCTTACCAATATCCACTTTACAAGAAATAAAATCAGACAAACTTTTAATTTTTCTGCCTTTTTGAGATTTCAATGCAACAAAGCTAGGTTCAATTCCCTCATTGATTGACAACAATATCAAGGCACTGATTGATTGGGCATATCTCAAGAACAATGGAAATTAATGAAAGTTGTTGAGGTGATTAATTAATAATTAGGAGCATTATTAGACATCTCTGGTTCTCTCTTATTATCTTGCTGGTGAAAACTCTTTTCGAATATAAAATTTTGATCGATTGATTAATTGGGCCATATTGGAAAGCACTAAGTACAGAATTTCTGTTTGATTTGGCATAATCAAGGTGATTAGTGCAATAATATTGCTTCGAAACAAAGTATAGAAAATGTTTTAATTAGACATTAGATTATTTGCTTTTGGATGAAAAGACATTAGATTCTCTTTTTGTGTTGATTTATTGACTAAATAACCAGCATTTCTACACACTGTTGAATCACAGTCTTTTACATATTCCATAATTTAAAAAATTTTATGGGCTTGTGTGAAATCACTCTGTCTTAAGCTGAGCTTTATATATATTTATTGGATTATTATTGTTTGATTATTTTGAGAATTATGAAATAACAAATGAGTGTCAGAAGTATTAGGTTAAGTAATACTATGCTACTAATGTTTTACAAAATAATTTATTTTATTACAAGAATTTTACAAATTATTATATTTTACTATGTTTCTATTAAAACATTAATTCACTTGTTAGCTGACTGGTAAAAATTGTTTTTGTGGTGATTCTTAGTACAAAGTTATTTTTGCCTCTTTGACATCAGCGTGATATATGTCAGTAGTAATTGGATTAACAGCGGTAAAAAAGAAAATTGTAAAATGTTAATTTTATAAAATTATAATAATAAAATGTCAGTAGTAGTTCTTAAAATGGTCATGTGATGATAACCCTTATTTATTTTATTTAATAATGTATTAGGTACAAGGGTCAGCTGAATCAAAGTCGTGATCATTAAATCTCTATCATGAAATCTTTACTAATAATAATAAGAGAAAAAGGTTAAAGTAGGAAGATGTTAATGATAATGGCAATAATTGCTGCTATAAAGCAGCCATGCATGGAGTGTAGACGAGGAGCTGTATTTATTGAAAGTTGAAAGTATAAACGTGGCAAAAGCATAATCATCATAATGTTAGAACCAGAGACCCTCCTACAGTTTGTTTCATTCTGTCTATTTCTTCCACTACATTCCCCCATAAAACTCTGAAACCCTAATTGTTCTTTACTTTCTTGTTCAATTTTACATCGGTCTTAATCTGTCTTTTTGATTTATGCATAAAATAATAATTGGCTGAAGCTTTTTCTTTTTCTTTTTCTTTTTTTTTAGGTAAACACTTACCACACTACTTTTATAATATAGTTAAAAAAAAATAGTTGAAACAAAACATTAATGTTCAAGATACGATTATGCAATCATCAAGATTTCTATGTAGTTATAAATTTAATTATATTTTCACAAAATTTCAAGATTTACATCTATGCCGATAATTGTCATGCCACAACATTAATCTTAGAGATGGCATAATCGTATCTTGTGATGGAAAATTCAGTTTTCGGTTCGATTTTACTTAAAAACTGAATTTGTTTGGATTGGAAAGTTCAAACCAAACTTAATTTAAATTTATAAACCAAACCAATAAAATCATTGAAATACCAAACCAAAATAAGAAATTACATGTAGATGGGATTGAGCAAAAGCATATTTTTTAGTTAAAACACTTACCATACCTACTGTTATTAATTTTGTTAAAAGAAATAATCGTTCAAATTAAATCTCTATTTTTAATCCTTAAAATATAATTATGCAATCATCAAGATTTTTACCAAGTTATGAGTTTAATTCAATTTTCTTTCCCAAATCAAAGTTTATAAAATGATTATGAAATTAATTTACCAATGACAATTGAATGGACTACGGAGAAGCCATTTTTTACACGCGCCTAAAAAGAGAGTGGTTGCGTATTAAATGAATCATTTATTCCCCCATATGACTTTGACAAACTGACTGACAAATAAAACTTTTCAAAAAATGTTTTCAAAGAAATTATTTATGTCAAGTTGTAAGCGGCAGTGGCCTTACTTCATTTGATTTGATTTGATTTGCCATCTCTTTTCAAATTTTGTTTTGTCAAGAGTAACTCCATATATTTCTTCTTTCCGCTTGGCCCGTTTTTCTTTCACTTCTTGCGTAAACTTTGTTTGGCTTCCCGGAAAAACTTTCCTTTCCCTTTCTCTCTTTTCTCTCTGACTGCTAGGGTTCTAGGGCTATGTTGCAAAGCCAGCTAATAATAATATAAGATATGGATCTGACAGATTGACATCTTAATAATTTTCATTGGTAACAGTTACTGCAATTAATTTTTGTTGGTTGCCCGTTGAAATTCAATCCTGCTAATTAAACTTCTCCAATTTGATTTGATTGATGACATTATTTGATGCTTATGGGCTCTTTTCGTAAAGGGAAAAAAGGACCTCAATTTTCAACGATGAACAATTAGACACTCATTAATTTAGAAATAGATACATAGTTAAAGTTTTATTAAATTCTGATGGGGATAAACGTACTATATAATAAATTATTTTATTTAGACATTATAGTATAGTAATTTTAATAAGATTGATGTTCTTTATCTCTATTTTTTTAAAAAAAAATCTGGCTATTCATTTCTCAATATAATTTGGCAGTTTGCATTGTATAGGAGATTATGCAAAACGTTAAACCCACGGGCAAACACAGAGAAAATGCATTAAAAAGCTCACATCAAGCCAGTTCACTTGAAGTTGTAACTAGTTACGGACATTTAGCTACAAATTGATCAATGTTAAATTGGAGCTAAACAACGGTAACTAATTCTAAATGCACATTTCAAGAAGTGTGGACATCCATAACTTAAATTTTCATTCACTTGAATAATAATAATAGACCGCTAGACCGAAAATTTTAGATTGATAAGTAAATGCATAAAAATAATATTAAGGATAAGTTTTAATAACCACCTCATGTGAAATGCAGAAGATTCAATTCTAAATTTAATCGATAAAGAGAGACAAAATTTTTACATGAAAGGAATCAAACACAAGACTTTAGCTCTAACAAGCTGACCCAATGTTACAAAGAGAAAAGAAAATTTGTATTTCAATGTAAATAATGCTTGAAATCTCAACATTCAAGTTTTAACTTGAGTCTCAATGTTATATGTCACTTTTTCTATTAGATGATGAATGTAAAATTACTGATTACTTTATTTATATTAACCAAGAGATGAATGCCACATAAGGTAAGACTGAAATTATGACTCAAATATTGAGATATCTAGTATTGCTCTTTTACTCTATTTAAAAAATACTCGAAGTGATTATATCAAAGATAATTAAATAAGAAAGCTAAATATACTAATATTAAATAGAAATATTAGTGATCATAATCAATAGGTATTGAAGAATCATGGAGATTTGATTTGAAAGATTATTACCTTTAACAATTAATTTATAATTATTTTGGCAATAATTTCATTTCATTTCATTTGTTACTCTTTAATATGAACACGCTAACCCAATTATGAAAAACCTTATCTAAGTGATAAAGGCAAAAAATTAAAGAAAAAAGTTATTCCATCTCCTTTATCGTTGGTTTTAACACCACCCTCACTTTTTTTCCCTTTCCTCTCTCTCTCTCTCTCTCTCTCTCTTCTTTTTTATGAAATCACTTTCTTCTCTCATACGAGAAATTAATTGCTTTTCTCTTCATGGATTTTAACAACACGTCCTTTTTTTATCTTTCTCTTTTGCCTCCTAAAGAGAAGTTATAAGGCAACCCATCACAAAAGGCTCTGGCTTTTGCCCTATATACAAACTCAACCAAAGTTAGAAGAACTAGCTAACTTCCCTTTTTTGGTTTTGATTAATCATCTAAATTAACATAAGCTATTCCACTACCACTATTATTGTTTAATTTAGCAAAACTTTCTTCGCGTGAGATTAAAATTTAATTGAACACACAAATTAATTTCCCATTCATGAGTGTCGTTTTAGCAAGGAATAATTATTCAAAGCAAAAGGCAAAAGTATGTCATTATAGTACAAGTCAAAGCTTTTGGGTCATGTTAGATTTGTGGACATAAATAAATAAATAACTTTACTATAATTTTGCATTTACTATGCATGCATATTTATATATTTAGAGAAGTTGCTTGCCTGTCTTGTAAGCTTGTTAGTATTAGGATTCTGAAAAGTCGGAGGCCATATATAGAAGGTTAATTTCATTTTACTTGATTGAGTAGTCAATATTGTTGGTAATATTTACTATTTTTACTTTGTTCTTTTTGTGAGCTTCTTTCATTATCAATCTGCAGGAGACAAGCTGTGATTGATGAATGATGACAACAACTTATTGTTAGACCTATTAGTTCTAAATATTGGCAATTAATTGATATTAAGGCTGCATAATTAGTGCAGAAAACGGTTTAATATGGATTTGATTCTATTTAGATTATAAGTTAGTGTCAATCAAAATATAAACGGTTGGACAATAGTTTACAACTAAATATTAATCATACACTATGTACATGTAGAATAAGATTTCTAAATAGTTTTGTGTATTGATTCAAAATTTTTTTAATGTTGAGTGATAATATGTGACATATAAAGTTGACACGTGACATATAATGTATTATTCAATGATATAATAATTATTTTATTTATAATTCAACAAAAAAGTAACAGCTAGCTACAAATTGATAAGTGACAACGTATAAATTGTGATACAAAATTTATATCTCAACTTTATATCTATGGTATTGTTTAGATAAATGTTTTCTATCGGGAAAAATTTATCCTATTAGATGAAAAAATCTTACTAGAATTCAAAATTTTAGTAAAAACTAATCCCACCACACAAAAAGAACACTTCATTTTTCTTGTTTTCCTTTATTATTCTCTAGACTTCTCCTTAACTTTTTTATGAACCATTCGTTTAGAATAAATTTTCTGCGCATCGATGAAATGCTGTGGGGTTCTTGAAATTTCCCAACTAGTTCACATTAATTTCCACTGAATTATGCCAATAATTGAGTAACATTCTTATGCAATTCAAATTTGGACGCAACACAAAGTCGTTTTCTAAGTTGAAAAAAATAAAATAAAATGAAATCAGATGATGATTAGGACGCTAGCTGCTATGTTTGAGTCCCTGCATTAATATTCATGAATAAGATGTGTCAGGCTCTTATTATTAATATTAATTTTATACTGAATTTTATTGTTATAATTTGTATGTACCATTGGGACCATTTACAGCTAGTTGATCATTTACAGTGAATTAAAAGCGGGTAGTAGCTAGAATGGAATTTGACATCAAGCATGTAATAATATTTATGATACAAGTGCTTTTGTCTTCATGTGGCAGAAGCAAAACAGCATAAGCTAATCTTCTAGAAAATCTACTTTAAAAAATTTTAAAATTCCTCAGCATTAATTGGCAACTGTTAAATGAAATTTAATTTCTTTTCATTAAATCCATTCCACAATACCTTGTTTCCTATAAACCAAATCTCCAACACATATTTAAAGGAAAAACAGAAGGAAAGCTCTACCAAACGCCTTCGAGAATAAATCAATTCATTGTACATATGATAAATTGTTGGAAAAAGTTTGGTGGCTTAGTACAAGATTATAATTCAAACTTGCTCTAATATCATATTATAGTCATCTTTTAATCTAAGAAAAAAAAAGCAATGAATATTGAAAATACAGTTTTGAAATCATGGCATGGGTTATTTCCAAGAACATTCATGAAAACTCAAGAGGAATAATTTCAAACTTGCTCTATTATCATAACATATCTAATGAACTTCGGGGATATAAATGACTATTTCTAATTTGAAAGTACGTTTCCACTAAATTTAAACTAAAGAATCTACTTGCATTTTGTTGAACTCTCAATATAATGCTAGGATTTCAAAATTAAAACAGAAAGTTTTAAGGTATTAAAATTATCGCATTAATGATAGTATAAAAATATCCATAGTTACTTAAAACGTGACATTTTTTAATTGATGCTACAGCATTTAAGGTATAAAATTTGTAGTCCAATTATATACATTTGGTTTACTCAGATCTCAAATACTAAATTTAATGTTATGGATTAAGGCTACTATATGTATACTTTTTTTCTCCATTTTCTGAATATAACATAATTTTAAAATAAATTCTTCTCTCAGTTTTAGTGTGAATAGATACGGATCTCATATCTCTTATATCACCACCAAAAAAATTTTATCAACGAAACCCTTTGTGCTGAAATGAGTATATATGTTTACTTTAGCTAGTGACTGTATGTATAAAGAGTTGCGTAATATCAAATATTTCAAATTATAGTGCTTGATAGTTATATGTTTTTCTGGCTTTATTAATTTATGAATTTAAATTGAGAAATGTCTCCACATTATAGTAATCAAATCACTGTGCAGTTATTTTTAGGAATTGTCTAGTTGGTTTGGTCCTTTCAGTGAAAAAGAGGGATTAAGAGATTAGTTTCTCGTGACACGAATATTGAAGTGCAAAATTCTTTGATTCGTATTTGTGAAGTAAAGGGATCAATTCTCCATAGCAACAATGTTGAAAGGGAAAATATTGTAATTTGTATTTGTGCATAGAGTGGAACATAAATGGGGTGTCTGAATATATTGATTTACAGACAGAATAATATTTCAGCACTTTTCCACTAGTATAAAAACTTTCTTCATCTCAAGTAGGTAGCTTTCAGGTAATAAAATGAAAAAAAATTGAGATATTTGGAAAGTGTAGTAAGTATTGCTATGAGAGAAAAAGGTATAAAAGAATTTCACTTTTCAATATCTCATCTTTCTTTTTGTATTTTTTTCAAATTTCCCATGCATTCATGCAAGCCTTTATTTTCAAGTTCTTTCTTTTGGTTCAATATTCTCTTTTTCTTTGTATATAAAGCATAAAGCCACAACAAAATAAACCTTGAGAAAATAAAAAATGATAAAAGATATTCTATAAATATTGCAAAGTGCTCCATTACAATTACCAAGGATCACTTGATGATACTTTCAAAGATAGTTAAAGGTCACTCTCTACCTAAAGTTCTCTCCTCCTTCATACCCCTCATGAGTAGTGGTGCAAAACATACAAAATCAATTAAATTTCATATTTACGTAGGAATATAACATATATATATTTAATATATAAAAATTTTTGTTTGGATTTGAATCTCAAAGCTTCAAAATAAGAACCAGGGACATCATGCGCTTTCTTTCTTCCTTTTTTTTCCCCCCCATTTGTTGCTTTCTGTCTTTCTTGTCTCCTTGTCTTACTTTAGCTCTCTCTCTTT
The DNA here is from genome assembly GCF_022201045.2 of Citrus sinensis. Lineage (NCBI taxonomy): Eukaryota > Viridiplantae > Streptophyta > Magnoliopsida > Sapindales > Rutaceae > Citrus > Citrus sinensis. The sequence continues at coordinate 21,052,370 of NC_068560.1, forward strand.
TTCATCTTTTCTTTTTCTTTTTTTCCCTTCCGTTTCTTTTTCTCTGATTTAATCTCAGCAGCAAGCAGCAGGTACCTGATTCTCTCTTCATCATCAACATCATGATCAGCTCCCCTTAAGAGAAAGAGAAAGATAATGATTTCAAAATGAGTAGTAGTAGTGGTTGTGGTAGTAGTAGTAGTAGTAGTAGTGTTGTGTGTAGTAGCTAGTAGAGGACAAATCAATGTGGCCTGCCCAATGTAAACTCAAGATTTGGCTTCTTGGGGCTTGTCGCTGATATGTTTGGTGAGCTTACATCTGATATTCCTTCATAGCTCATGCATTTTGGATCCACTTCCTGTTCAAATATTTTTTGCAAATAAAATAATAACATTGATCAGCAAGCAAAGCAAATAGGAAGACAAACAAGACAAATGCGAGAAAGATGTGGAATCAAAAGGACATTTTGACTCTTAAGAGAATAATAGAATATTAATCAACACACAGTACATGAAAAAAGCCTGTTGCTACAAGTTCTTTTCTTCCCCCCCCCCCCCCCCCCCCCACCCAAAAATTATTCCCAAGTGAGAATTATTTTACGAGACTACTGCATTATTGATCTGAAGAAATTTATTAACATCAACAGTTAAGAGCCTGGGCTAGTTATTTGATGAGTCAAAGGATTAGGTTTGAACTTTGAACAAAATTTTCTACAAGGGTAGTATTTCTTTTAGGGCTGAAAATAAAAAGAAAGAAAAAAGCTCTTTTAGAAAAGCACTTTCTTTCATTATACTAGTTATATTGACAAAATTATCCCTTGAATGAGATTTGAAAAAATAAAAATAAAAATAATCTTTTGCAAGACCTTTGCCTTTTCTCCTTTCTTTTTTTTATGCATGGTACCACTAAAATTTAAGAGTTCTGAACTCAAGTTAACTAACCAATTTGAAAAATATTACAGTTTATTAGAAACTAATGAATGTGCACCTCAAGAGACGGCAGGTTTATAGCAGAATCCTTTGTTTTGCCATGCAACCAAGCTTCCCTGCTACAAATCAACACAAAGAGAGAATATTTCTTATCAGAGAAAGCCATGCAGAAAAGAATTAAAGCAAAAAAATACTGAAAAAGAGAGAAAAAAAAGTAAAGGAAAAGAAAAGGAAAAGCTATATTTTACTGTCTTGTTTATAATTCTTCTCTAACTTTACATAATATGCTGATTGAAATAAAGTAGCTATATAGAACCCACCCACCCATGTGACATCCCATTTCTTCATAACAACAACACAAAGGAAGTTTCAAAGAGTATGCATGTAGTAGTAGCTTTAACATCAAGATTTCCAATAATGGGTCCATTTCACAGGATTTAAGCTTTCAAACTAAGTTTTCTAATTGTAGGTCCCATTAAAAATATATATATACATATGAGCCCACAAAATCCAAAGGAAAGAGATATCTCTATTTTTTAGGTGGATTTGTCAAAGAAAGGATTCCCTTATTGTCTTGGAATGGTAGGAGAAAATTATTTTTTTGTGGTTTCTTTCTTCTATACTTCCTTTTCACCCACTAGCAAGCAACTAGAAGTGAGTGTATTTATATAATTACTCCATCATGATGATGGTCTTGGACAGACAGAACAAACACCACTGAATCATTTCTTTCTCTTTTTGTGATTTCTTGCATGTAACTATGTTTGTATCTATGTGTGATTGGAGAGAGAATTGCATATATAAGATAAAATTTTAAGCTAGCAACCTACTATTGCTCACTTATACTTTTAATTCTACATTGAGAGTTGTTATCAACACCAAGATACATAAAAGAACAAAGAAGATATATGAGTGCCCTAGATATTTCAATCTTTATTGTTATAGCTCAATAGACGAGAAAATGCATCAGAAACACTGTGCTTCGTTATGTTTTAAAGGAAGAAAAACTTTTTTTTGGTAAACCTCGACTGCAAATTAAAAAACCTAGGGAACATCATGAAAAATGAGAGCTTACAATATAATGCAAGTTCTTTTTTCTTTATATGTGTTTCTTTATATATATATGTTCATCATAAGGAACAACCAAATAATAGGCCAGCTATATATGCACGAAAACATAATGATTAATGAGCATGAGCTTCACCTTGAAGAGTTGCTCCAGAGACCATTACTTGTTCTTCCTTGTTGTTGAATAGATGATGTCTCGGGCCTTCTCGGGTGTTGAATTCCAAACATTATATCTTCAGAAGTATCCCCAGATGATCCATTTTCAAATGCATCTGATTGTCCTGCATTAAACAAATTAAATTGAACTCAATGCATGTATATGAAAGTATAAATACAATGTAACTAGTGTTACTAGCTAGTTCATTATTATTTAAAAGCAAGAACCTGAAGAAGCTGCTGCTCTATCGGTGGTCTTGACGGTTCGATACATCTGCAAAATTTGATTTACAGAAATAATTAAGAGCTAAATTCAAAATTAATAAATAAAAAATGGATGCAGCAGAAGCAAACAACAAAAGGGACCAATATGCTGTTTTCAATACTATGCTAGAGGACATGGTCCAAAACAGTGCACGATGAGAGGACAACTACAAGCTGTAAAAAAAGAAAAAAAAAGTGGAAGATATGAGTAAGTAAATGCATATAAATGCATGCATGTGTGTTTACTTTAACCATGGTAAAGCAAATGTGGTTAAAAAATTACCCAATCTGATTCTTCTGAAGAAGATATATCATATCATTGAGAAATGATGGTGTTTTGTACTTCTTATCTTTAGGAAAAAAAAAATTGAAAGATAAAAATCAAATAAAGAAATCCCACTGTCTTGGCTTGGTCTTATGACTTATTTTTAAAAAAAAAATTTCTTGGTGTTTGTCTTACTTGTTCCCTGAAATCGATGTTATTCTCTCTCTCTTTCTCTTTCTTTCTCAATTTTAATTTTTTATTATTTTTTATCTTCTCACTCTGTGTTATTGAATTATTTTGTTTAACTTGGGGCAGCTGGTTCATTCTTCCAAGCAAAAAGCTGTTAATTAGCTAGCAGAGGCATCAGATCTAGTAGAAAAAGAAGTGCTAAGAATTTGAGAGACTCTGATGAGCAGAGAAAAAAAGAAAAGAAATAAAAGAAACATTGGAATTTGTAATAATCTTAATGTTCTTTCTATTAACGCCCTTTCAAGTAATGTAGGCTGTTATTAACATTCAAATCGAGCTTACAATAAGCTCTATTAACACTGAGCAATGGAATATTTTAATTAAGGACCCAAAACTTCAAATCAAAATTAAAAAGAAAAAAGAAAAAAGAAACCCTTAAGAGGAGAGGAGAGAACAAACCCAGTTGGGATTAATTGATAATGATAAGTTCCTTTACCTGTAAGTGAGATTTAACATGAGCCAAGGTAAGATCTTTCACATCCATTAGCTCAAGAACTGATTTTGGAGTTGCTCCTATACTCAATATCAAACCAAGAGGAGTAATTAATATGAGTTTATAAGAAAAAAACTTTTAGCCAGAAAAGAAAAGGGTACTAAAGTATATCGAAAAAAGAAAGTGGAGAAAAAATGAAAGCATACTTTCATGGCCACCCAATAACTCAACAGCATGAACAAAGCGAGCATGAAGAGTCGTTGTCCATCGCATCCGCGGAGCTCTCATGCTTCGTTTTGCCGGAAACCTCGACATGAATCTTGATCTCATCAAACCTTGTTGTGACTGAAAAGAATTCAAACTCGAGGTACTTGTGTTATTATTAGCTACCAAAGATGGAGGAGGAGGAGAATCCAATGGCTGTTGCTGATGATGAGGGAATGGAAAAGCATGAGAAGCTTGATGATGATGATGATGATGATGAGGGTTTTGATAAACAGGGATTCCTCTTATGGGTCTCAAGAAACCAAGCTCTTGACTCAGCCCTTGCTGCTGCGGCGGTTGATGATAAAGCACTGGGTGGTGGTGTTGGTTTTGATGAAGATGATGATGTGTGGGAAATTGACTATGATTTTGCTGATGATGAAAAGAGTGAAAAATGTTGTTGCCATTACAATTAGTGGTGGTGGTGGTATTGTTTTGGAGGAGATGAAACTGATGATGATGATTTAGATTATTATTCGACGACAGAGACTCAGAGAGTACTGAAGAAGAAGAAACCCTCGCCGGGTTTGATAGGGAGAGTTCGAAGCCACCGCCGGTTGATATATCGGAGGAGGGCTTGGCGTTGGCGGCGGCCATTGAAGAAGAATTTCTTGAGTCCAGAGCTCGCTTCCAAAATCCTAAATCCATTTCTTCTTCAGCAGCTGCACCTCTCCTGCTGCTCCATGTTGATGAGGGTTTGCTGTTTGGTGGGCTGATTTGTAAAGACAAATCAGGTTGAGCTGGAAATAGCTCCATATCTTTTTGAACTCCTACTACTACTAACAACAACAACAAAATTACTATAGGACTCCCACCTTTCAAAGCTTTCTTTAGCTTAATTTTCGTTTCTAGCAGTATATATGATTTGTAAGATGCTAGCTTTTGAGTGATGATGTATGAGTTAACAAATAAGAAAGAAAGAAAGAAAAAAAAAAGGTTTTTGAAATCTTGGGGTGGGATTTAAGGAGGATTCTTGAGATGGGGTTTGATCAAATTTTGAGGGGGGAAGTAGTTGTAGTTGTGAAGTTGCAGAGATTTGAGAATGAAAAGAGGGAGAGAAAGAAAACAGAGAAAAGAGAGAGAGTGAGAGAAGAAATGACAAGGTATGAAGTGAATGGTTGTTTCTTTTGTGTGAAGTATATGTGAGAAAATGACACTTGAGAGAGGCTAATAGGAAAGAAAATAGAGAGAGAATGAGAAAGCAAAAGAGAAAAAATTAAAAATAAAAAGAGAGAGAGAGAAAAAAAAAGTTTGTGTTTCTTTTTTGTGGACGTGGGGGGTAGGGTAATTAGGGTACTAGGAGGGTGAAAAAGTAAGAAAAAAGATTATAAAAGTAAACAAAGCAAAAGTAAATAAGTTTAGGGACTTGATTTTGATTCCACATTTTTTTTATTATTCTTTCTTTTTCACTTTGTTTTCTTTAATATCAAGGATTAAAGAAAAGGCCAAAGATTTTTGCGTAACAACTTTTTAAGGGGTTTATTTCTCTCTTTTTTTACTTCACCATCTCATACGCTTACCTTTCTAAACCACACATGCTTCTTCTTTTAACTGAAACCTATGTTTGGTGTTCCTCCTTTTCGCAAAACCCTAAAATCATCCAACAATTTTTCATTTTTTTAAATTTTTTAAAATTTTTAATTTCTTACACAAAACACACACACACACGCATAATAATTATTACTCACAGTTTTCCACATCCTAGGGTTTCTTAAACCCAAAACTACAACCACTCATTGTGATATGATGAAACCATAATTCTCACCCATCAAATCATTTTACTTTGTCTAACTTTTGGGCCCCCACCCCTCTCTCTCTCATTTGATCCTCATTATCTCTTGATAATTTGAAGCTATAAAATTTGGATAGTTTTACATTTACATGGATGGTCCTGCAACAGCTCCTCTAAAGTGAAAGAGAGGGCGGGGCATTAGTTTGAAAGTCAAATCAACCTTAATTTTTCAAACAAATTACAAATGTATATATATATATATATATATATATATATAGGGTTTGGCTATGGTGCAACTGTGATACCGTACCACAGTTACATCCAGCCGTTGAATTCACTTGGATGAGTGGGGTTTATTGGGATCCAACGACTGGATGCAACTGTGGCACAATACCACAATTGCACCACAGTTTTTCCTATATATATATATATATATATTTAAAGTGGGGTAAAATAATAAATTCACATAGTCTTCTTATTCAACATCAGCCCCAGACCATCAAAATTTGTGTACCATCGACAAAATGTTATGTGGGATTAAATCAGCAGAAAGACAATTTAGAGACCCCGTTTTGGACACAGCATGTAATTCCAAAGGACATATTTGGCTGGCAGGTATTATCATGCATAATATTAATGGTGCTTGCAAAGTCGGTAAACATTAATTAAGTAATCTAAGAAAAGTAAATTAACTTTTACCATTTATTTTGATTTTGGCAATTTGGGGTTTCTTCAACACTCAATCCCACACCAAATTTGTCTTAGAAAATCCCAAATATGGCCCAAAATTTACGGGGGATCAATATCTAGGGTATAATATAAAATCAAAAAAGTTAAAAAATATACATGATATTGAAAATGAAAAGGCTTATGCGGATTTCTTAATATAGGTTTCAAATTGGATGGACTTCTCAACTAACTTAAAGTTGTTCAAACTATGCTGCATGAGTATCAATTTTGTTCTTCATGTAAGCCATATATTCATGCTCATGACACATTGCTTGAAAGTTCAATTCCTAAAAGGTAGTTTGTATTCATTATTTCGAATAAAGTTGCCATATTTTTAGATTAATGATCTTTTGAAAAGGAAATTTTTGTGATGAATAAGTCTCTTTCACATATGTGCAACCACATACACCAACAAGATTTCTAATTAATGCATAGGCTTAGTGGTTTGTGATTGTTTTAAATTTTGACAAAGGTTTTTGTCCATTTAATTTCTAAACCATGGGATACACCAATAATTAAACCAAACTATAAGTATAAACCACTATTTAGACTAGTGTTGGAGGATTAATTTTTGTCTTTCTTTGAACGAATATATTTTTAAGTTTGACTTCAACTATAGTACATGGAGACAAGTCTAACAGGATTTTTTGATATATCTGTCAGTATATTCCTAAATCTGTACTAATACAATGTTATTTTTTATAAGAATTTTTACAATGAAAATATTAAGCTTTAAAGGACTCAATTTTGATTGTGACCACCTAAAATATCATCCTAAAGCGTTTTATTTTACAACAGATAAAACAAATGACTATTTATTTTTAATTTTAATGTAAAATTTAATTTTGCATTGGTCCCAAAATGCCATGTGGTTTATGGAGAGGTGGCTTTAATCATGCAAGGTAGGCTCATACTTCATATTCTTTCTAGTTTAGGAAGTAACATCAAGCATAGCAAAAATTTCGTTTATCGTGATTAATCGGCGTACTTGTTTAGAATAAAGAATTATTGGAATAAAGCCAATAATATATATTAAACCAATAATTTTTCTCATATTAATTTTCTGTTGCTATCTTTGGATTTTAATTTTTCTTATATTAAACCAATGGCGTGATCGTGTGTATTGCGAGATATTCTCTTTATTTATATGCATCTATATGTTAATTAGTGTAATTCAATATGGCTAATCTTATTTGACTAGTATGGAATGTTGTTTGGTGTAGGGGAAAAAAAATCAGGATATGAGTTTGCTTAATCATAGTAGGGTTAAGTTGTGAAGATCTATTCTTTTATTTCTAAAACTAATTAATCAAAAGCTTGTATTTACTCACATTCAAGCTCAAATCAAGGAAATTTTGGCCAAAAATTATATAAACTAAAATTTTTACTTCAAATTTTTAGTAAAAAAACATAAGTATTCGTCTCTTTTAATCAAACAATGTCAATCTCAAGTTAAAAATAGCATTTAAACCTATAAAATTCCAATAATATTCCAAACCATTAGTTTAAATAGAATAGTTGATTACATCAAAATTTCATCAAAATCTAGTTACAAGATTTTGACCTTGCAGTATAACATTACACATCCTACTTCATTTTCTAATTGTGTTGTTATGGACACATTATTTGATAACCATCGACCATCCAGTATCTTATTCAAATATCATTGTACTTGATTTTTAATTATAATTCCAGACCAAGGTATAGTTCCTTTCATAAGGAGTATCCTAATCTCCCTAGAAATCAAGAAATGGATTCAAGCCTAAAAAATGTGCGTGCGTTAAATCACTAAAAGGAAAAATTAATTTGTATCCAATATAACTTTATATGCGTACTAATTTTATTGAATTCATCCTAATTCTATGCATGTACAATACTTTTGTTTACTATTACCATATTTAATAATAAGTTTTTACGATATTTCAACTATTTCTTGGAAATCTATTCCCACAGAAGTAGTTTCTATGACTGCTCCAATTATTTATGACTGAATTACATAAATTTCCGTGAGACTTCTTGAAATTGTGAGTGCTATCCAACCCTTTTACTAACTTGACATAAAACACCATACCGTATATGGGATTTTGACATGACAAAAAACCTAATTATCTAACTACCTTTACTGACTCACCTTTAATTAATTTCTGTCTTACAATGCGTATTAGAAGTCCCATTCAAAACAACATTACCATTACTCCTTTTAAGCGAGGAAGTGATTTAAACAAATAAGAAATGTTACCCAATTTTTATTTTCATCATATAATTAACGCAATTTTTTTTTCTTTTGACTAGTAGAAAGCATTGATGTATAAGAAAGTGAGCCACACTTTGTTTTGGGTCTTGATGGGTTAAAAAGCCATTTACAGTTTAATTTATCAAGGATACAAAAGATACTAAAATCAATTTTTCTCTTTATGTTTGTAGGCTTAATTAAATAAAATTTATTATATTTACCATTAATTTTGAGATATTTCAACGAGTCTTTGTTTCTTCATAATGATAAATTGAAAATTATATGAATGTATTATTAATCTATGGACTTCTATATGGTAAATATATATGGTAGTAGGCCTTTTTTGATATTGAAATGTTGTAAACTTAACCTATAGCTGTTTTAGAAGAAATTATAATTATGAAATAAAAATTAATAGTGTATAATATATATAACTTTAAGTAATAATTTTAACAAAAATAGTGAAGATAATATGTATTTTTTATCATACAAGTAATAAATCAAATCAATTTATCTTCTAAATTAGAGCAGTGTTTATTAAAAATTTTATTATTATTGCTTAAAAGTTACAACTACCAAAACTTTGGTAAAATTTTAAATAAGTCCTTCTAATTAAATAGATTCATTCATAATAATATTATTAATATCTTCATTTAATTTAATAACATTCCAACTTTTCTTTATACTTTTTAATTTAAGTAATCTCAAACTCAATTTCTTTCTCTCATCTACGCCTCTCTCACTTTTAAACAACTTTAATAACAAAAAAAATTAGAACACAATATTAAATGCTTGCATTTTTCTTTTATTCTTGAAATTAAAGAATTTGATTTAAAAAAAGAATCGTCTTAGGTTCAATTTCAATACAATATTATGATTTAGTTCAATATTTTGATTCATGAGAAACTTCATATTCTTTTCTTTCATAATTCTCTCAATCAAATGCTTAGCAAATTGCAAGTCCATTTAGTTTCTATTTATATTACTTGAAATTTAAAGATAAACTTTTTTTCATTCTTATTTATCCCCGCATAAACCTTTCAATAAAATGCGTATTGTACTCTTTTACTACTAGTTAATTTAGTAGATACGTTTGTGTATCTTTTTGTTGGTAGAGATTGCTTGTGAATGTATAGTTGAGGTTTAACTTTTAAAAGAATAAAAAAATCATAATTATGAAAGTAATTTTCGCCCACCCTTGAAAAAAATTTTAGCTTCGCCTCTGCTCAATACCAAATAGAACCTTAAACAACCCTCAACTCTTGAGCTAGTTTTTAAATTGAGTTAAAATCACGGACCTATGTATGCCATTAGACCCAGATTCATGTACGAGTGGCCCCACACTATCTCACCACGTCGTAAGGACTAGGTTAAAAGGCTGGCTTGCACATAAGTGTTAGAGATATTATTCCACATTTGGTTGATAATGAATCTTGGGTTAACTACATTAGGTATAGTCAAACTATCAACTCTTAAGTTTGATTTTGAGTTAGAACCATGTACCTCTATAGCTTTCATGATTTAAACAACGTTGATTGTTTATTTACTACTATGGTCTGTTTTCAGTGTAATATTCATGCTGATACCATTCAACCGAGATTAAACTTTTAATTCTTCAACCGTTTAGGTATTAGGTATAATAATATGATTCTTAACAAAGCACGTTACTATATCAATGATTGTCGGTTGATTTTGATAGAATAGGCACCTATGATCAAAGGTATTAATTTGCAATTGTAATGTTTCTAAAGTTCGTAAATCTATGAGCATTTGAAATCAAATTCTAACATCTACTTTTATGACAATATATTGTGACTCGTAAGTGCAGAACTCCTTAATTTGTACAACCTTATCTCCAATTTCCATTTTAACTGTAGCAAATAGAACATATATGAGTTAAAAATAATAATAATAACGATACCTTTAGGATGTAATAAAGTGTTTTCTTTAATTTGCTCAGAAACCTTTTTGAAATTTTATGATTTTTTTCATGAATAGATCTAAATGATAAGATGACAAGTTATTGCATGTAAGTTGAATTTTAACATGAATTTGTGACACCTTTGTTTGGTAATTGGCTTGATAGATAGAGTGAGGCAAGACTGCAAGTTGGTCCTATTAACTTGACCTCTTTTGTCGGTAAAACAACTTTAATTGCTCTGTCAAATAATTAATCATGTGCGTCCTCAAATAAGCAATGGTTGATTTTATCATTTGACTTGATTTTGTAGGTCGGATTAATTCTCCACCGTCTAATGCGCCCTTTTTATTTATTATTTCTCAATTTCAGATGCTTTTTTTTTTCTTTTAATCGTCGGATATCAATTAATGAAAAAAAAATACATAATAGAACACTAAAGTTTACCTAAATATAGAAGTAGACCACAACATTTAAAAAATGAAAGCATAAATCTCTTTTTAATTTTGAGCTGTAATAATGAATTCGGTGGACGTAGCTTTTTCGTTGATCTTTTGGTGAGATCGATCTTACCATCATATTGATCTCAGAAGATAAGAGTTTGTCGACATATTTGATGTGGCCAAATGAATAAAATATTTTGAAAGAGAATTTTTATATTCATAACGATATATTTGAGAAACGTTCTGAAAACCTGAGTATCCTTTTCCTTTCATTATTAAACATAGCAAGAAAATGGCCGAGCTTTGAGTTGTAAGCCGTAGCCAGTACTAAAGTGTCCTACGTTTAATTTATTATTGGTTCTACATTTCTAGGCGTGGAAAGGGCTGTGGCTATTCCCGTAATTTTCAAAATTCTTTTTAGTTTCCACTGAAATATTTATTGTTTATCATAGATTTAGTTCCACAAGTTGCTGGAAGAAAACGTTTATTTTTTTGCCCTTTTGGTGAAAACTGTAGAATCAATTATATTGGCCATATTGAAAGACGATGCAAAAAGCTTTTGAGACCTTTTATTATTAAACCATGTGTGTATTGCTGAGCTATAAATATTATAATTATAAAGCATTTGTAATCGTCAAAACTTTACCATGTATATTTGCTTTTTGTGTCCCATTTCTCTTGGTCGCCTATTTTTGCCTTTCTATTTTCATAAATTGATCATCGAGGTCCAACTCTCCCACCTTCCCTTCCATTATCATATATTGTTAAAAAAATATGTAAAGTAAGTAACAGTACTTCAATAAATTTAAATTATTAAATAGGCAGAATTCATATGGATGAGTAACATTCGAAATTGATATTGATAACTCATCTATTTTATCTACCATTGAATTGCATGAAATCAATTAATGAATTTTTTTTTAGAATCGTGTAAGTCAAAAATTCAAATTACCCTATTAGTGATTATTGTTCAAATTTTCTTTTAGAATATGTTAATTCTAAAGTTTTTGAAGTAATTAATTTGGTGTTTCGAAGATCTTGAGTGGTTTTCATATAGTTTTATTTGATTGACCAGACAAGTTCAAATCTTGAGGGAAATAGAGGATAAAAAAATTAATCTGAACTCAGTCAACCCTCCTACTTCTGTAGAGAGATAATTAAAAAAAAATCATTAAAATTTGAGTGGAATGAGCCAAAGAGTGAAGAAATTAGAACTAGTGAGTGGTGCTCAATAGAATTGAACCTTGATTATGTTTTGACTACCCAAACTAATAATAATATTAATTTTCTTAAACATTGAGGCATCAGTGCATTACATTGTCTCTAACTTGCTTATTACATTAAGCCCTATCTTGAGATCAACAAGATGCCATATGGGGATCTCCATGCAAAAAAAAAGACATTTGATCCTACTTCCTTGAAACACTCCAATAAACAAAAATTAATAAATGAATCAACTCAATCCTCATCCAGTGAATTCCTTGACTTTTCAAAATAACTCCAAAATTTTTTAATTAATAAATATTTAAGCTACGGTTAGTACTAGTACTACAAGGGGTCATCCATAGAATGTATAAAATGCTTAAATATTAATGAAATAACAAGTATTAAGATCGATTTATAATTTAATATTTGGCTTTCCTAGGGTTCCCGACAGCACTGGAAGCTATGTACGAAACAAATAATTTGTTTATATACGAAAGTGTTGATTATGTTAATGTGCATGTTTCTAATTTTAATAAATTCCAAAGTTTGTTGCAGCTACCGACGCAGAACAGAAATAGAAGACTGACAATATTTTGTTTTCAGTAGCTATGAGCTTCGTCATATTATTAATGCAGTGATTATTATAAAAAAATCAATTAATTAATCAGATCAATGTCAACCTCTTCTCGGTAACAAGAATTAGGGTTTCAAACACACATGTTCTCATGAATTTTTAATACAAAATCTGTAGTGTATAGAAGCATCTATTTTTTATTTTTTGTCAGATGGAGAAGCAAAAATCAAATTCTTTATTTGGTATTTGATCTTATTTTCCCAAGGCTGTTGCTATAACGAGAGAGGTCAAGAAGGAATCTTACATTAATACCTTAAATATTATATCATCACCTCCTTTGTTTAGAGCAGATTTCGATATGGTGTCTTTATTCCATACAATAAGATATTATTGTACATTTATTTAGACTAAGGGGATTAATTAATCATCTTGTCTACTAAATTGAGTAAACGATCAAATTGACTGGGCTCCAGACCAAATTGTAGTTGTTTGGGTCTGTAGCTGAATTTGCATATGTTTAAAACCTTTATGCATTAGACATTTGGACTTGGCTTCTGCACAAAACCATATCTTACAAAATTCAAACCCTAAAACCTCTGATCTTACTGACTAGACCTTTGATCTTATCAAGATCAGTGTCTGTAGTACTATTGTTGAACGTTTATCCATCCGTTAAGTTTTCTCAAGTTAGGTGATTTTTTAAAATAATATTAAAATTAGGGTCTCGAGCTCAATAGTGCATATATAATCATTCTCAGACATCCACATTTTTTTTAATGCGGACATATTTTTAAACTGTACGATTTAAAAGAGTTAGTTATTAAATGAACTATAAAATCATGCGGTTTAAAAGAGTTAAAAACTAACTGTTTTAAACCCCGCAGTTATAAAGTGTGTCCACATGAAAAAAAAATAAAGACACCGTACTAGAGGACTAATTGCATATATATATATAAACTCTATTTCAAAATTTGGGTTGATTTTTAAGATATTGTCTCTCAACGTAGGGGCGGCTCCATGAAGAGACGGGCATGGGTTGTGGCCCCTATACAATTTTTTTTTTTAAAAAAAAATTAGTATGCAATTTATTAAGTTAAATAATAAGATAGTTAAAATAAAATCCTTCAAGTTACTTGTATTTACCAAAATACCAGCATAAGTATATCCTTTAAATTAAGCTAACTTTAATAGTTGCCCATGTTTGACTCTTGTATTTTCTCCCAAATACTCAATTTGGCAGTTCTCTCTTTCTAAACCGTAAAATCCTCAATTCCCAGTTCTAATTTTTTCAACTTTATTCTTTGAAAAGGTTAGTTTATTATTTAGCTTCTTTATTTAATTTACAATTGATAATCTAAATTATTCCCGGATTTAGGTAATTGATTGTGATGAACGCTGCTTTTATATATATTCATAATTTTGGAATCTAGACCTCCATAAATAAAAACTCTTTACCTTTAAAAAATAAAAATAAAAACGAGAATTTTTTTTTACTTACTTTTTGAAATATTTTGTTATTCATTATATTGATAATTGCTTAATTAAATTCGAGTTTATATTAATCTTTTTGGTAATAAATTCTTTGACCCCTTTAGTTTTTGTAATAAATTCTTTGGTCTCTTTAGTCAAACTTGGCTTATTCCGCCCCTATCTCAACGCATACATCCACAAGGCTTTGGGTCTAGCCTGGTGGCAAAGCTCAAAGAGGGAACTTTGGCCAAGCTCTCTTAGATTTTTTTTTTAATTTAACTACAAAATTGAAACCCATATAAAATTTTTATTTTAATTAGTTATGTCATCTCTCTAACTATCAAATTCTTATTTGATTTTATCAATTAAAGGATAAATATGTTCTTTAAATAATCTCAAATGATGTATTAACTAAATATTTTGACGGACAAACCTCATTATGTATTATTAGATGTATCTTTAATTTTTTATTAATAAAGTTCTCTCGTACAATAAATAAGTATAATTCAACGCACCTAATAAATGTTGTTAGCTTTACATTTTATTAATAAAATTCACTCATACAATATGTAAGCATTGAATTAGAAAAAAAAAAGAAGAAGAAATTCAGCCCACCTAAAAAATGTTGTTAGCTTGGCCATTGATCTAGCCATTTCTAAAAATAAAATACCCCATCAACTCTTCGGCCTTTTGATGGTCCACATATCTAAGATTGTGGGAGCACTTCTCTTACGTATTGTCATTACATATGAAACACATAGTAGAACATTTTTCTTCACAAGAGAGAATAAAATATTTTTTCCGCTAATATTGACTTCTCAAAATGAGAGTGAACATCACATGATCTTGTGATTTTAGTTTTTATGTATTTTGAACTCATAGAATGTGATGATGAATATTGATAATGACCCGGTGACAACGATCATCAATAGCTTTAATTAATAATTGAGCCAGAAAAATACTCAGTACCGACATAAGCTTCACTATTTCCAGGACAATTTATTGTCAATGAAAATTTGCAGAGGGGTCGGCATGTTTCACCTCTCACATCCCCTTTCTGTAAATTATAGAATTATATTTCGTAGATGCAGTGAAATGTTGTAATAAACTTGGAACACAATTAGTTTGACAAAACATAGCCACGTGATTACAACAAAAGGCTTTCATTTTCGTTGAAAGGTCAGAGAAAAATAGAGAGAAAATAGATAGGAATGATCATGAGATACACTAGAAGTTTAAATAATATTTAGGAAAATCTGAGTATATAATCTAATGATTCAATAATGATTGGATCTCTAAAGAGGGTATGTATAACTAAAAACTCGCATGTAATAACCAATTTTACCTTTTGTTGCCTTTCTGCAGAGCCGTATGATAAATCTTACGGCTATTGTCGTAGATTTAATTTGTTTTCAAGTGATGTGCTGATAGATGCTAGAATTCAACACCCACATGTTCACTTTGAAATCCATACTTCAATTAATTCATCAAGGACCATAAAAGTCATAAGCATCACATAATTAGGATCCATAAGATATGATCTCAAAGTTTCTCAATTGAGTCAATTCTAAGCCAAATTTTTTGCCATTATTTCATATCATGGACATTAGTATTGCAAACATCGAAAAACAAAATCCCAAATTATGGTGATTAATATGTTTTTTTTTATGGGCCTAATCATATTCGAAAGTTAGATTATGAGTAGAGCTGAGGAGTACTTATATTAGTAACTCAGTAACTATTCTCAGCCGATGTGTGATAATATTCTCGACTCGCCTTGTCACATGCAGGTAGGCCTTTTTCCCTCATCGTTGTCACATGGAAGAGTAGATACCTCTTTTTTCCTCATCCTTGTCACGTGGAAGAGTCGATGCATTTTTTCCTTATCCTTGTTACATGGAAAAGTAGTACGGAACTACTCGTGCATGAGTTTGGCTATGTCCTGATATAGAAGTCAATGGGCCTCACTCATACTAACAAACTAACTCAAACGTTAAGGGCTATCTAAGCCTTATATGTGTAACATAAAATTCATCCTTAACTGAGGCGGAATATTGTCCGTAACACATTTTAAATATTTTCATATTGAATTGTGTAGTTCTATCTTTACTCTTATTCTGTTAATGTCTCATGCAACAGATTGCTATAGATATTTTGATTTCTTTATTTTGAGCACTGGTATAATGAAACTGATCATTAAAAAAGTAGGTACATAGCATCCTTGATAATTCTTCAGCGGGGATTTTGCAAAGAAGTTTATGATTGGTCAAACGTTCCTTCAAAATAGTAATAATTTTGAGGAGCTAGGCACTCACAATTCAGAATATTTTGTGATCCTATGGCTCTCTTCTAGTATAAATAATCGAATCATACTACGGCATAATTATATTATTATTATTATTATTTTGGTCCATGATTTTATATTCTTTAAATCTAGATTGAATCTCATCTCAAAAATGATTTTGATATGAAAATAGCATATATAATAGGCAGTGAAGTGTTTAACCTCTTACCAAAATGTTCTACTCATTTCTTGTGCTTAACGGGGATAATGGAAATTAGGCGTGTCCTATTTAGAATTGAACTAATTAGAATGGAATTCCTATTCTTCTTTGTGCAGGAAGGTTTATCTTCAATTGTTAACAATGATTAGAAGGAATTAAAGAGAAAAAATGCAGTGAAGTTATCATCAGTTAAAGATTTTCAAATTGAATTATGTTATTTTTATTCCTAATGTGCACATGAGAGTATCGATTTCGATGGTGATATTGCTTAAGTTATACTTCAACACTGCACGCACATAAAATTGTCTAATCTATCTACAATTTAAATAATACACATGAAATATCACAGGATTATGCCACCTGTGCAGTTGCTTCTCACTCTCACAATTATATGTAACTAGAAAATAGAACCGTGTTTCACGCGGCTTTGAAAAAAGAATTTAGTATTATCTTTTTTTCTTACTTTATACTTGATAAAACTGATAAAAAATATGAATTGATTTTTTTTTAAGATGAGGCAGCCTTATAAAAAATAAAAAAAGTTATTAACCAGCAATGCAAATAAAGAAGCAACGCAAGATAAAGAATAAAATGAGAGAATATATTATAGAATGATTTTATTCATTACAATTGTGTGTGTACAAAACAAAAAAATGAGCTCTCCTTTTATAGTTACATAATCACTCCATGAAATTAATGAAAAATTATGGATCATAATTCCTTGTGAGATAGTGAGAGGTATAGGGAAGCTAAATGTTACTAATGGGAGATAGTGGGGAGACTAAGAGATATATGTTATGAACATCTACATTTATTTTAATAAATTCATAACACTCCCCCTTGAATGTTTATTACAAAGAATATGCTTCATTAAAATCTTTACATAATTGTTATTGTGTAATAACAATCAAATTAATTATGAGAAGATGAAAAATCAAATCTAAAAGAAAATTTTTCTATTTATTAGATAATAGAGAATATATAAAGACGAGAAATGGTGATGCCACATCACCTTCTCAAGTCCCAACTTTATATATATATATAGATATATAGATATATAGATATATAGATAGATAGATAGATAAATAAATATAGATATATAATATAAATTGGATTTAATTGTCCACATAGCTGGCACTTTAAAATAATAATTTTAGTATGACTAGTGGCAGACTTCATCAAATATTCCCTAATATTTATGTTTTTTTGAATACCTTAAAGCAGAAATGATATCAAAGTAGCTTTTCCTTATAAGAAACACAATATGCTCAAGAAACTTGACCACACTTTAAAAAGACGATTTTCCAATCAAACCCACATAATATGACTTAAAGAAGTAAGGTCCTCTTTTTCTAATTGAGTAGCAGCTATAAGTATAGGATCCTATTTACAAAAAAACAAAAAGTGGAAACATTTTGAATCTTTTCCAATGACTTATAGCAAAGGGAAGCTTAGAGAATTGCCCTACAAATCTTAAGAGACTAGTGATGGAAAAGAAATTTTGAAGATTTTGACAAGAACCCATTACCAGATATAATTTTTTGCTTTGTTCCTTTCTCATTCTACAAATTCATCCATGTTTCACTTTCTTTCATTCCATGGTTTTATTCTCTTCATCAAATAAAGGCTAAAATGATTGTAGCGTTTGAGTTGGTCCTACAAACTTTTTGACACAAACAACACAAATCCAATCACAATTAATGGAATATGGTGCTACTTTTATGAAGGTCACAAGGTCAAGGTAAAGAAAGGATGTAGGCTCCCACAAAATAGGAACACTTTGCCCCACTTTTTAGTTTTCTTTCTTATTGGAAATTGAAATTATGATTTATGGTATGCCATGGGGCAGCTAGCTGGCCCTGTGAATACAGCTTATGTTAAATTCTTTTATTGATAACCTATAGTGAGTGAATCTAAACTGTGTGTTTTGCTCTAATATAATTCCCATTAGTTAAAAGAAAACACTATCTTTGACTGAATAGCACACGTTATATTAGCTTTAAGGTTAAATAATTGAATTACATGCTTTTCCTGTTAAAGCTCAAGTGTCTCAAAAGCCAAACATTTTGGGGTGAGTGAGTAAATAATAAAAGCTAAAGTCAAGTTGGATTGTCTTATCAATCCTTCATTGCTTTTATGTTGATATTAAACCCAACAAGGCTATGCTGGCCCAACCTGTTAATTAGTCGTCCAGTTAATAGTTTTATACTCATTTAGTAGATTGAGACATAAGCAAACAGCAAAAAAAAAAAAAGAAAAAAAAAAGAGAATTATTAACCCAAACCGGCTAACCCCAATGGAGATATTGAAACAATAATTATGATTTAAAACAAATAACTAAAGGTAGGTGTAAATATTGCCCCCCAAGAGTTTGGTAGAGTAGTTTTCAAGCAGTTTTCTTTAAAATGAAGACGCCATTAACAAATAAAAAAACACAATTTTTAATGTATTGAAACATATATATATTTTTAATTTAGTGTTTAAGTGAGGATGTGCTCGCTCATATATATAATTTCGAAATCTAAGAATAGTTTGATATGAGTTGGTTTTGAGGCGAAGTGTTAGGTAAACTTACCTAACTTGAAAGATAGACATTCACAAGTGTAATTACTAAACATTATAAATAGGCTTATTTAATTAAATACTTATGTTTACTACTCTAAAAAAAAAAGGTAATGCTAGATATCTTAACGGTTGAGTCCTAATGGATGTAGCGTTCATTTATTGGATGGTAGAATACCAATTTTATCTATTATAAAATTTATTATCTAATAGATATTGAGTAATAATATAGCCACAAACTCTTGTACAAATTTATAACTTTTGGTCCACATTAATTATTTTTATTATTTTATATCTTCATTCAATCAATAAATTACTGCTAAATCAGTTTGTACAAAAACAAGTTTATACATGAGTTTATGGTTGTATCATCACTCATATATATTAGTGGATTATGTGATTTTCTTTCACGTGTATACTTTTATGAATCAATAAAAAAAATTAACAGATATTGCTTCAATAAAGTAGAATACAGATAATGAAACCGAAACTTGATATTTTTAAGAAACTAATTAATTAACATCAATGAAATTTTAAAATATTTAAAAAAAAATCCATCATAACATTTTTTTAATGTAAATGATTGAAAATCAATTCAAAAGAGAATGTTTTTAAGAGTTCGAACCCCACAAGAAAGGGATGAGACTGCGATTAGACCATAATTCTCCTTTCAAAAATACAACTGGAGAATGCTTTTATGGTAAATTGCCTTAAACGAGATACCAAAGATTTTTTAGGATAATTCGTGCTCGCAAGGTACTTTTTTCAATTTTTTTTTTCCTTTAGCTCTAGATATAAGACTAAATATTCTAAATATTATTAAAAAAATTAATTTTATCCTAACTGAGGTGGTATTTGTTGTGTCTTATTAATTAGTGAATGATTTTAACCAATCTTTAATATAATTTATTAAGCTATTTATAACCCACACAGGATTTTTTTAGATAAACTTTGGGAACCACCATTTTAATTCTTACACTGTCCTACATCAGTTTTCAAATAACTAAATTATATGTTATATCTTGTTCTTCATAATTTTCTTCTCCTTTTTATCATTTAGATTGTGAATATTTAAATCTCTTAAATTAAGTGAGAACTTTCGGCAAGCTATCTTAATTTGCAAGTCACGTACATAGCAAATGGACCGGGCGAGATCCCATACCTTTTAGGGGGCCCGCGGCCGAGGCCCTTAAAAGCCTAGGATTCAGAGTGGAATTATTAGCACCTCTTTCAAAATCTCTTCAAACCCCTTCATAATGTTAAAACTTAAAATGTTGTGGCCCCAATTGGGAAGTATTCAAAGCATGCATGCAAATAATATAAAATAAAGAATTGAAGCTAAAGGGGTTTATTGAAAATTGACATATAAAGGAGAGACATGGTTTTCTTCGGGTGATATCTGATGGTTACTGATTACAAACAACATGCCCTCTCTTTATATTAGGGGTGGGCACGGTTCGGATCGAAATTAAGTAGAACCGATTTAAATCGGTTATTTTATAAAAAGAACCGAATAAGAATCGAACTCAATAAAAACCGAACTCAAATGGATCTTTTTAGATTAGTTCGGTTTTTTCGGTTCTTGACTTATTAGGCTTATTTTGAATTTTCAAATGTTTAGCCCATTGGGCCTCATAAATGTAATAATTTTTTTCAATAATTAGTTCATCATAATTTCATTACAAATATTAACAATAAATACAAAGTATTCAAAACACATTTTATCACTAATATCTTACTAACTACTAATAAGGTACTCACAAAATATAAAATATTAAAATTTCAAAATACATAACCAAACTCCAATACTCCATCTACATAAACATAATCATAATGTTGTAAAGGCAAATAAAAATAACAACAATTACAACTTACAACACAAAATAAAAAAAAAATTTAGAAACAAACGCCAACAACATTCTCCCATCTTCATCAATATCAACATCAACTTTAGGCAATTTTCAACTCAATATTTGGTTATATAAAAAAAAAAATTTAACACATGTTGATTTGAATAAAATCTAAAATTAATTCGGTTTTTCGGTTCAGCTGAGTGAACCAAATACTGAACCGACATTTCGATTTTTTTTACAAATGATATATTTCAGTTTTTTTAAAAATAAAAACCGATCCGAATTAGAAAAAACCGCCGGTTCGGTTCGATATTTTTAAGACCACGGTTTTTTTGCCCACCCCTACTTTATATAGTAAACGAAGGATATTAGCTCTCAAGGGGTTGTGATGTTAGTCTCGTAATCATATCTGTTGTACACTTAAATTTCGTAGTATAAAACACACGTTACTACTTTATCAATGGTGAATAGACATATCTCATAACATTACAAAAACAAATGATCAATTTAATGACACCCCACTTTTTTTCCGAAATAACCCTAATTAATACATAAAATGTTGTTCTTATATCCCAGAAATGATGGTAAAATTCTTATTGCTAGTACTCTTTCTTTATAAAAAAAATCAGTTTATAGATTATCACTAAATGACACATGACACAAAATATTTTAAAATTCACAAGAATTCAAATTAAAAGAGAATCTCATCTTTATAGTTGGCAAAATGAGTTATCGGCTCATGTTCGTATCATGTCAGCTTCCTATCTTGTCAAATTTAGATCAACACAAATACGACCCATTTAATAATTGTGTCAAAATATTGAGACTCAATCTAACACGAAAAATAAATAGGTTGCCTAATAACTCATTTAATATCTACATATTTATCAAAATTTACATCAAATATTTGCAAATACACAAACATACGCACACCAAACTATTATACATTTACAATATGAGTTCTAAATAAATAAATAAATATATATATATATATATATATATATATATATATATATATATATATATATATATATATATAATTTTATAAATAAAATACTATGTATATGTTCATCCCTCCAAAATAAAAAAAATAAAAAGAAAGAATCATGTCTAATATTTGAGTTTAATGACAAAGACTGAAAAATTAATTTAAATCCAAAATATAATGGTGTCATTAGTCAAGTAAATAGGTTAAGAACTTTAACCCTAACCTAATACGGAAAAAAATTATCAACTCAGACTCGACCCATTTAATAAATAATATCGTATCAAATTTAACGACTCATACACATTTATTCATGTCGTGTTCGTATTAGGCAATCGAGTTGCTAATTGTTCGTAGAAAATGCAACTTGGTTGCTAATTGTTCGTAGAAAATGCAACTTGGTTGCTAATTGTTCGGTTAATTGGGTATTGAAATGCTATGAGTTAACTAAATTGGTCGGATGAATTATTAAGTTTCTTGCGTATAGATACTTTTGTGCGTTTATTAATTTGCAGGTCTTTGATAGGAAACTAATGGATTCTGTATTCCGAAGAAAAAATGGGCATTTTTCTTCTCTGCAAATTTTATTCAAGTAGTCCATTGCTACAAAAAGAATAAAGAACCTAAAATACGAGGAATCGGAAGCAGCAGACACAAGAAATTTAAATCAAAGGACTAGTGAGAATACCCCACAGGCCCTACAAAAATTTATTTGACTGATAAAAGAAAAGAAAAAAAAATTTACATAAAAATATACTAACCCAATTTCTAATTTCAGCCTTGCAGGAAGATGAAGGCTCCCCTGCCAAAGTCGGAAAAATACCCGGCCTGAGAACCCCAAGAATCGTCAGCACAGGTTTCCCCAGTTTGAGGTCTCCTGCACAAAGAATAAAAATGTGTCCTAAACTTGGTTAATTTTTGCCGCTGCTCCCTGAATCAATCTTCTGCGTGTTGGTCTGCTTGTTGTTTGAACCCCATTAGAGAAAAATGAAGTTAGCAAAGTCAGGTTCTAGATGATGCGTGTGAAAGGAAAGGCTGCAATCTAAACTTCAATCTAAACTTCAATCTGATCTATCTGATCCTATAAATGATGGGCCTCTGACTTTGAGGCGTTTTGGCCCCATCTCAATAGGAGGTGGTTCCCTCGTAGCTTTTCCAAACTCATGCTGGAACCTTTCTTTTCTGCAGTTCTCTTGCTGTCTACTAATCGCTTCCTCATCGGCCAACTTCTTAAATTTAATAGAAATAGGAACGGTACCGCCAACCCTGGCAAACCTGTCCTTCAAACCACGTTCTGACATTTCTTTATAGTTAGACGTATGACTGCTTTTATGGTTAGATTCGTCAGTTCTACGAAACTCTGTCAGCATCAACTGACCACATCTTCCTTCAGGTTGGAGTTTCTTTAATCGCTTGAGCCCCTGTAGTTATGAATACATGTAAGAACATATTTCTCTATTATCATATCTCAGACATCATAATTCAAGCTGAGAATGCCACAAATAATACCTGATGTTCAGTATGTGTTGAAGACGTGACATCATTCATACATCTTTTATCCACTTTTGATGGACGACGCTTAACCCTAAATATCTCTGAATCAGAATCATCACTGTATTGATTCATTACAGCCCCAACCTCTGATCTGTGAAAATTGCTGCCATTGGCACTCGGGCATTCATTACGAGTTTGAGAAGATTCATATGTGGTACGTGATACTTCTTCAGGGGAGTTTTTAACAGCAAGAATCCCTAAGTTAAATTTAGATTGCCACCGTACCTGCTCAGGAAGAAATAACTCAAAAATTTGCACTCAGAAAATTCTTACAGTAAATATTTTAGTAGTTGGTTTTTGGTTCAGTAGAAGTTTGTATGTACTATCTACTATGTACGTATGAACAGAGAGAGAGAGAGAGAATATCAAGCAAAACCACATTTAACAGTAAGGAAGCCTTCTTACATCATTATTGGCTGTGGATGAGCTTTCGATTGGCTTTACAAAAGAACAAATTGTTGATGCTGCATCAGAAACAGAAGTTTCTGCATGTTCAGATCTAAAATTTGCAGCTTCTTGGTTCAGTATAGGCTGGATATGACAACTATACTCAGATTTCCCTGACCGATTCCAAGTTTTTGCAGCAGGCTTATGGTTCAACTCCATGTTTATCTCACAGTATGGAGAGTATCCATCCTCTCGAACGCTATGAAACATTTTTGAGAATGGATATGAATACAAGTCATCACTTTCAGCTTTCTGTTGAACCTCCTTTAATATTCCTTCTTCCTGCTCGAACTTTTTGGCTGCAGCTTCCATTTCTGCAATGTCATCCCTTAAGAAAAGCGTATAAGTGCTCCCACATGAGAAGTCAAGAGACTCGATATCTGGAAGAGGCAATTAAGGTTCATCATAGTATCCAACTGATTCAATTTCTAGCATAAAGAACAACTCTCAAGTATAACATACCATGACGGAGGCACACTGGATGCAAGTAACAATTGCAGTTGAGGTAGGCAATATAACAGTCACGTTTGCATATGCTGCACACAACAGTTCCATGATAATTTGGAGAAATGCCGGTGCATGCCCTTGATTTCATAACCAACCAGCGAGCACGATGCTGGAAACGCATCAGATTCACAAATGAGACCTTAATGCAACGGTGAGAGACCAAGTCTGCAGATGAATACTCCAAATCTTCCAGTACCAGACTCGTATACAGAAGCATTGCTTCTTTACACAAAAGCTCTTCATGAGGAAGCAGAGGTATCCTGTTCAGATGTGCATAACGCCAGCTGGCTACAGCCCCCAAGGGGAACCAATCACCAATTGCAAAGTTCACAGCCTCACCACAGTTGAAACCTACACATACACAAAAGATAGAATGATAACTGTAATTATGGTATCACAGACATGCATACAGAAACAATATTTATGAGATTTCCTACTAGAACTTTTTCACCAATTTCCTTCCTGAAGCTGAAGATGTAGATATCTTACCATGACTGAATCCAGCATGATATGCTCTGGGGAAAGTAATGATAAACTCTCCAGGCTTTTGAACAGCTTTATAAACAGGGACATCATTTTCTAATAGAATATTTGGAGGAAACAGAGTTGTTTTTCCAAGAAGGACATCGAAAGCTCCATCCTCCCCATCAGTTGATAGAATATCACGGGTGTAGACATGCTCCCTGACCACCTTTTCAAATTTTAAAGCTGCCTGACCCGGAATCCCATACCAAGTTTTTGATGCCCCACAGTGATGATAATTAATACTGCCAGAATAAATATAACAGATATAAAAGGGTATAGATCATTTTTGCCATAAAGGAAATATATTGGGCGTGTGCTTAAACTTGAAAACAGGAATAAATACCTATACAAATAATGATCTTCCACATGCCAAGCAAACATGCTAAACAGCATTCCAATGTAAAGCATTGGGTCAGTTATTCCCTGGAATAAACTATTTATGAGTATGGAGAACACACTTTGTACAAATAGTAAGCCTGAAATACAAGGAAATATCATAATCTCACCGGAATCACTGTGTCCAAAAGACGTAAAACAGACTTGGGCAGCCGTGAAAGATTCTGAAAATACACGGAGGAACCGGAATTAGTCAGTTTATTGCATGGGATGCATGAAAGACAATCATAATTGTAAAATTGGCCCAATAATATTTATGTCACTATTAGTCAAAAATTGTCTAAGAATCCAGGATTGTAGAAGAAAAAAGTACTAAACACAATGGAGGTACAGTCAAATATATAAAATAACGAAACAAGAATTGGATGAATATGAGCAGAAGTCATATGCTACAAACATTATACTGTTCACACTAAGGCTACCTCTCCATCCCTGGTTATTTCTTATTGTGTCAGACATCTGTACTACAACAGTTCATTCTCATGCGTACATAGGCTAGTAAAACAAAATGTCCAAAATTCCAAGTTGTAACACTCGGCAAGGAATTAAAAGGAGCAAAATGAGCACTAGCAAAGAGAAAGAAAGAGATAATCTCAATCAGCTATTGCACCAACAAATGACTCCACTTCAAAATGAATTTTCCTGGTGATGCTATTAAAGTAGAAAATGAGATTAAAAATAATAATAATGCAATGAAATCAACACCTTTAAATTCCACTTGCTATTTCCAAGAGGATCACCCGAAGAAGATGAAAAAGCACTACCATCAACATCGCATGCATATTCAACAGTTTCTGTCTTTCCGCAAGTAATTTCATTCCAAAATTCTTTTTCCATGTACGAGGCAGGAAGACAACCAGCACTACAATATCTACGAGCAAAAACCTTGTTTGCCATTTTCTCGAAATCACGAAATGTGTAATTTCTGAAAAGTTACACTTACTCAATACCTAGAAAAAAGTACTCAAGTCAAACAATATATTTGTTAAGAGTTAGAAACTCACCTGCCACTCATAAAAAAGGTAACTTTGTCATCAGCATCCCATTCAGCAAGACGAAGAGGTTGTACTCTAGTTGTGAACTTGAACCCTGCTTTCTCCTTCGTCAATACAACCCCAGCAGGGACAGATGCACTCACAGGAGAAACAATCTTGCATATACCTGAAAATTAAGGTGTAGGTTTGAGAAGAGAAAAAGTCAGTCAAACTAGTACCTATATGGACAGAAGAAAACTGGAAAAGAGTTTCAATATCCATAATCACAAACATTGGATGAGGCAAATCTTCCACAGAAGAGAAAACACGGTTGCCTACCATATTGACCAAGAAAATGGCAGATAACAGAACGGGTTAAAAGATTAACTTTACGAGGATATACAAATCAATTTCTATGATTAAAGATTTCCCAATCTCCTAACACTCAAAGAATTGTGTAAATAATAAATCGTTTGATTTTCAGATATCAAAAATTTGCCTTCAAAATGAATACAAATGCCTGACAATTATGCTTAGGGCACCCGGGGGGGAAGGCTAACATTATTACCCCTTTTTAATCACTTATACAATTACTAGTTAAAACTATTTATCTAAAAATAAAATGAGTTCTACAATAATAAGACTGAAAAAAAAAAAGGTTGTCAGAAATTTATTTTGATTCAATGCTCAAACTGTGGTATATAATAGGCTCATCAGCAAGTAATACAGATTCCACTAGTTCTATACTTGAGCATAAATATAAACATTTTTTCCAAATGGTGTCCTCAAGTTGAGGCTACTCAGTTCATAAATACAAAATTTTTAGTACGCTGAAAACAAAATCACACAAAACCAACATTCATTTCACATAAACAATAGAAGGGAAATTACCATAACTTGAAGCTTCTGGAGCTATCTTCTGCAAGTAAACTAAAGGATCCTCAAATTCCTCCTTTGTTGGGCGGAATACAGGACACTCTGGAATTTTCTCAGTCCAATCCAAATCATTTGTGTCAAACTTATCCACCTTGCGCTTTGAAAAGACAACTTTCCCAGTTGGTGCAGTATTTGGCCGAGAAAATGAATCGGCGTTACCATGTAATCTAATACCACATGAAGCTGAAGCTCTTAAAGCATCTCCTCCACTTCTAGACATCATATTGGAGATACCAATAGTCTCATTGACAGTTTCTGATTTCATTCGCTGAAGCTTTTTACGCTTCAAAAATTCCAAGCCATTTCTAGCCTCTTTTGATAAACATACCTTCCCTTCAACCTGTCACAATTAAACACAAAACAATATTTTCAGGTTAACAAGTATGTCAGCAGAAATTAAAGTAGATAAGACAACTAGATGAGTTAAAAAAAAAAAAAAAAACTAATGTTTGAAATTTCTTGTAAAACTGTGCAATACCGATAATATTAGAAACAAAACAAGGAAACAACACCTTACAGAACAAAGTGCCATAGTGGCCAACATCACTTGTATGCTAATTGAAATTAGAAGACCATTTTCTAAGAACTTTTCACCTGGGAATTTTTCAACATAAGATTACCAAACAAAATTTTGACGCATAAATACTATTAAATGAAATCTAATTGCACCATAAAAATTCTCAGTCATATTTCACAGAGCTTTGACACAACCAACATTTTACAGCTTCAGCTAACTATGACTATAAATGTCCACTGCATTAAAAGAATCTGAGAAATTATGGATGACTACCACTCAATGAGTCATACTGGAACACTAAAAATTGATTTCAGATAGCACACATATGTCAACCAGAAATAGTCGCAAAATTCCTTGTTCTGCAACCTGACAAACCTTACCTTTGGCATCTACATTTATCATTTAATTCAACACAAACTTAAAGTTGGATCCATCAATTTTAACAATGGGAAAAATACAGCTGCAAACAACTCAAGTGTGTAAGACTGGAAGGAATTTCAAGGAACTTCATCATCTTTATTTAGAATGCAATTCATGATATAAAATCTCAATTACCCAGAAGAATAAGACTAAGAAAGGAAGAAGATTTAAACCCAAAATATGAATAAATCCAAAAGTCAACCAAAGAAGACCACATCAAATTTTATTTATCGGTTTTTTTAAAGTCAAAAAAGAGTAATTGGCTAATTGCAGCACCCATGTTGATCTTTTCAGTTTAATACATCCATACGTCCTCCACATATTTTCAACAGCAAACAAAAATAAATTGACGCATCTGGGGTCTAGCCATATCCTTTTTCCCAAAACCCAATAATTTTTTTTTCAAAATTAAAAGAAAATAATATTGTTATCGTTAAATCACTGCCCTCAATCTTATCCAAATGGTCAAACGATCAAAGCAAGAACAAATGTTCAACAAATTAAAGATATTAAAGGGAAATGGCAGCATCTCCCTACCATCCATCTGGCGCCTATGTTCAGCGATCGCTCAGTGCAATTCCGAAAAAGAAAATTTAAAATTTAAATTTTATAATTAGTATAAAAAAAATTACATCAGACATCAGAATCAATTCAATTGCATTTGAAATGCATCTACCAAATTGATATATGTCATGAACCTTCTACTGATTCCATTATCAAAAAATAAATAACTACAGCAATTCCGAAACAAATTTATAAAAAATGAAGGGAAATGAAAATACAGCAAAACGTTTAAGAAATGGTGATAAAATTACAACAATGTGTAAGATCTGAACAGCATAAACGAATAAAAATTCTTATACTTTTCAAAAAAGAAACCTAAAAAATGAAATTGAAAACAAAAAAAAAAAGAACGAAAAAATGAAAACAAATGAAAGCATGAATCACGTACCATTTCATTCCGCAATCGTTCCCGACAGGCCTCCGTCTTAACTTGCGATTCAACGAACAGACAAAACAAGAAAAATGAAAAACAACGAAACTCGAACCGAATCCGCAAAGCAAACCCTAGATCACGACCTTATCTGTTCAGAGATGAAAACGGAGCCTTCAACGCCAGCCACATTCTATCAAGCAACGTCGAAACCAAGCCAAACTTTGGAGATCCAATTCCTTCGAGAAATTCGTCACGCCAAAGGATTGAATCGCTTGGAAGCAATTGAAATAGACAGAATGAGCGGTTTCCGGCGACGGAGACAAAGTTCTCGCCGGACAAAGCGGTTTTTCGACTGAAAAAGTGGTTTTCCGGCGAGAAATTGGAAGAGAGAGAAAAATGTGGATGAAAGAGAGAGAGAGAAAGAGAAAGCTTTAGAAAACCGAAAAAGAGCGACGAGAGGATAATTTATAGTTTTATAGAAATAAAATAATAGATGTTCATTATTGCTTTTAAGAGTTAATTTATTTAATTTTAAAATGATTTAAAGCAAATATTAATTTAATCAAATTTAAGAGCTAAAAGCGAAGTGTGAAGGAACGAAAGTGGTGGTTGTTAGGTGGTTCAACCAAACGCCTAGCCGGCCAAAACGCGTTTTTCTCCCATCCCGTTTCGTTTTGTTTGTATATTTACTATTTTACCCATCCAATTCTTTATTTTATTGGCTGAGAATAAAATATAATAAAAGGTATTGACAACATTATTAATGGCATTTCTGTCTACTGAAAAAGAGGGACGGTGTTATCGAAGAGGTGTGGTTTCTATTTCGGTCAGAGTAACGAAAGTGGCAAGAAAAGACGGAAATATCACGTGTGTTTATGCCCGTAGTATGAATGTGTCAAAAGACTTAATCTGACCGTCCATTTTAATTTAACCACGTATCTTGAACGGTCAAAAGGTCGATCAACACTGCGAGCCTGAGATCCTAATTGCGTGTACTTCTGTTCCATCAGGCTGCCGACCTGTACAGAATCAGTTTTACCTACCTTCAAGTTAGTTAGTCTGTTGTTTAAAATTACATATCTATCCACGGTTGGTCACCATTTAAAGGGACAAATGAGGAGGTTGTTTTAGACTTTTGACACTGGCATCCGCAACGAGAGAGGGTGTTTACCGGGAAACGTGAAAGGATGTGACACCAAAGGGAACACGAACTAGACAAGTGGTCCAATAAGGGAAGGAGAAAGTACACGTGGCAGAAGAACGAGGCGACAGTTTTAGGAGTTTTCCGAATTACTGTGGGTCGTGCCACAATGCAAATAGCTGGCGTCTGCGGTGGGTTTCACGCGCGTATATAGTGACAGAGCGTCAGGCTTTTCGCTCTGCAGAGAGATCCCTTCCTATGCAAACAAAATCCGTGAAACCAGAAATTTAAAAAAAAAAAAAAAAATCGGTGAAACCACAGTTGTTTCCGGTTTCAGGTAAGACTCTCATTGTTACTAAAACAATGAAAAGTAACACTCATTTTCTCAATCTAGCAGACGTGGCAGATTATTATTGGCCACTTTTTGGTTTTAGCGTCTTATACTTGTTACGCGGAGGTTGGTCTAATGATTAGTTTTCCACAGTCAGCGAAAATGAAACTTTGGCGGCTCGGCTTGTAAATCGAGTCAACGTTCACACCAGTCTACGGTTCGGCTCCGCTCAGCTGCCGCTGGAGTAGTTGAAGCCGGCTCAATCTTCTGTTAATCCGAAAACGCTAATTTTTTTATACTAAATAAAGAAAATAAGATAAATAACCAGGATATTCAAAATCTTTTTAAATAAATTCAAAATAGAGGCCAGAGGAAATTTTGAATTTTTTGCCTCTTCACTTTCTACAAAATAGCCATGTCAATAAGGTCAACGTTCCAGGTGCAAGTTACAATGACCTTACGTCATCCTTATTTTTGCTAAAATTTGAACACATGTGACTAATCAAAAATATTGAACCAAACATTTAAAAGTATCATAAAGTAACATTACACTTAATAATGATATAAAATTTTGTTATATAATTTGGTTGTGACTTTGGTACTAAGTAAATTGTAACCCACATCATGGACTTCATTAGATGACCAAATTTTATCGAATTTTGATGATTTCTTGATTGTTTAACGGTGTTCAAGATGTGGAGTAATGTGTCATAGTTACACTCATATAATTGTTATGACATATTTATAACAAAACTTTGTACACCATCTTTATAAAGTATTGTATTACTGATAAATTAATATGAGATTATCTAACGTACCATGTTGTAAGTCTAATTTTAATTTTTTTTTATTTGTGTGTATGAAATCATAAGTCAATTTCAACATACATTATAAGTAATTGATGAATAAAATTTAAGCTTTTGTTGTACCTATAGGGTACAGTTCCTCACAGATTAGGCACTATCAAATGATTAGATTTTGTTAACTTTTGTTGACTTTATTTTAAATTTTTAACCATCTAATGATGCACAGGTCATGGGATGAAGCGTTAACATTTGTTGGCTTTATTTTGAGTTTTTGACCATCTAACAATACTCAGTTTCTGAGACGTTGTAGTTAAATCCTAAAAATTAAATAACATATTATATATATTAAAAACTTAAAATTTATTACACATTTAGGATAATTAAAGTCAAAATACACCATAGTTTTATTTTTCAAAACGAATAAAATATTCTTAACAAATTTATAGTTTAAAAAGTTAAATGACAAAAAAAAATAAAAATAATTTTCATTAAACAGTTTATAGTATTATAAGCAAAATACGATTCTCGTGAATCAAATTATTAACTTAAAAAAAAATTGGTTAAAGAAAAGCATATTTTTTGTGAATCACATTGTTTCGGCTTGATTTGCTTTTATCCTTTTCTTTCGGCGGATAATGGAAGCAACAAATCTTGGCTGCCGAAATATTCTCGGCATGAGAGGACAAAGGATCCCTTTTTTTTGCCCCCCAAAAAATTTCAAGCAACTTCCCCTCGATAAAGGACACTTATTGAATGGCGAAAATTTGTTCAGCTACCCCTCATTTTCAAGGCTACCCTACTTTGCGTGTAAGTTTCAGATAGAGTATACTCGCCTCCACGTGCACCTCTTTGTCAAGTTAAGGGTACATTTGTAATTTCATTTGACAGAGTACAGCTAAGATCTGCTTCCGGAAACTTCGGCAGTAGACGAAAATGCCAGGGTGAACAGTGCGAAATCGCATTAATGCCTTCGGTTGGCGTACGTTTTGAGTTCCGCGTCCCTGAATCTGAAGTGTACAGAAAAATAAATAAAAAGTAAAAATGTTCTTTTTCTTTGGACCACTTAAAGAGAAAAGAATCCGGTGCGATTATTACTACACTGGGCTCCATTTCTAACCGTTCGATCTTTCTAACAGTGTAAGAATACTAAGAGCAAGTGACGGTTCTGATGGTGCCAAACGATTGGCTTTGAAAATCTCTCCTCAACCTAAATTAATAATGGATTTATTTTTTTAATAATTGTGAAAAGTAACGAGTAAAGCATTAAAATTAAAATTAAAAAAAAAGTTTTGATTCCACATGATTCTTTTATTACTAACATTAAATTGGGTGTAGGTCGACCCATTCAATAGTGTCAATTGATTAAGGTATATTATGTGTTGGGACAAGAATTATGTATAACAATATATTTTAGAAAAAGCTTCATTTTATTCCTTATTTTATTCTTTGGAATTTTTTTCTTTCCTTTAAGATTTGCGTGTATTGAATTTTTAATTTGTACTCCCCTCTTCTTTTTTTAAAAATACTATTAATTTCAGACGTTGCATTATATTGAGTTGAATTATAAATTTAAATGTTTAAAAAAATATTTTCTATCCATATATGTTGGCGCATACAATAATATATTTAAACCCTACTCACATGCGCGAGAAGTCATAAATCGAAATGATATACTACTTTATAAATTAAAATATCTTTTTTGTGCAATTTTTGACTAAAAATACAAAGTCCAAATAGTCAAAAGGTTCAACAAATGAGTGATTTACACCATAGACACCGAATTGAAGAAGGTTCTTTAATAGTGAGTGACTCCATCATTTATATCACCACCCCCACCAACAAGAAGCAACAAACAATAACAACGAAAGCTAAAAATGGGTTAGCAAACGTTTAACTACTTAAAAGGGACGTGAATTTTTAAAGCACCAATGCACTTGGAAAACAAATTAGGTGTGAGACTTTTGCTTTTTAATGAGAATTTTAAGTCCAACTAAGTCTATTAAAAGCAAAAGCCAAAAAGAAAAAAAAGAAAGAAAATTCACATTAAAGTTAGTAGACCAACATATATATATATATATATATATATATATGTCTTAATTTCTAGTTATTTTTCAAAGGCTAAGAAAAAAAAAAAAATTGGTGATGATGTGGATGTTAAAAATTCTACTTTTGGAAATAAAAAAATAAATGTTAAATTTATATAAGAGAACAAGCGGGGTAGATACCATTTTGGGTTGACCAAGTTGGCAGTTGGTAAACAAGGCAACCAAACAGTCATCGTCATCAGCTAATGATTTGTTTGGCTTCTGGCTAATTGTGCCGATTAAGTAAAATTTTAGATAAGATTAAGTTAAAGTTAGAATTAAGTTTAGTGAAAAATTAGGAATTTTTTTTCATTAGAAATTTTAAATGAATGAATAAAAATTAGTAATGTCAACCAAATAAGATATCTGCAATTTCTAGTGATATAGTTTGTTGTTGGTTAGAAATAGATTTTGTTTGTTTGGAAAATATTTTAAAGAAATTATATATGTACCTTAAAAAAATAAAAAATAAAAACAAAAGATACGGGACCTACTAATTTAGTAAGAAGATATCTTTAATTAGATAAGAGATTTGTGTTTGAATTTCAATCATAATTAGTTAATAAGTTCAAAAATAAATTTATCCGAACAAGAATGTAATATACTAATTACGAGTTGAATTTTACTAAAAATTTTGTGATTTAAATACTATTGTAGTGGGTGCTATTTGGCTCTATTAGTAAAATCTTTTAAGCATACAAGAGAAATGGGGTTGAGACTCTACCTACTCACATGAGTAGAAAAGAGATTCGGTTGCCATTTTACTATTTATTAAAAATAAAAAAAAATTAAAATAATGAATAAAAAGAAGAAATACACATGTTATATAAGTCTTTTTTTTTTTCAATTCTTTAAATGTTCAAGATTTGGGTAATGTTTTGCTCGGAGTTGTAGTATTGTGGTTTGGGTAAATATAGCTTTTAAAGTTTAGTTTATTATTTTATTTAAACAAAAACAATCATTTTAATTTCATATTAATATCATCAACCACTTAATGAATAATATATCACGTATCACGTCATTTATAATAAAATTTTATAATGTGTATCATTATTCTGATAATAATATTATACGATAACAATTATAAAATAAAATCAAACTTAATTTAATTTTTAATAGCATCACATGTACAGCATTGGATCCAAAGCCGTCCTTGGAATCAAATGAATTTTGTTGTTTAATAGTTCGTGTGCGTCACATTGTTGTGAATGGCCGATTCATTCAGGAATCTTGGCTTTAAAGAATTAGCAGCACTCACTCTTTCAACATTAATTAATTAATTCGTTAATTAATTAAAAACTAATCAATCATACAACCTTATCTTACCTACTATTCCTATATCCAATTTTTTTTTAAAAAAACAAAATGTGTAATCCGATTATGATCAACAACAACGCCAACAACAATTATAGCACTAATTAAATTCTTTAATTTAGTTTTGGGAATCTTCATTGATGATGGCCTTGGCAAAGTGCGAATGCAGGTGAATACAAAAAAGAATTAATATAAAATAAAATTAAAACCCACTTTTGCCTGAAATAATAATTGTAAAAGTCGTACAAAAGTGAAACATTAATCCACCAATAAAATTGTTACAAATTGAAAGCTAGATGTGACGTTATACGATCATCATCAAATTGGTTAATGGTGTCTTAATCAGCACCATCAAGAATTAATCATGTCTCTAGGCCACGGACAAAAGGATATACAAACATATGCACCGTAAGCAAAAGAAAAGCAATATATATATAAAGATGGATTTATTTAACCTTTATTTATTTTTTAACATTATAATTTATAAATAACATTATGATAATAATTCTGTAATGGATCTCAAGATTAATTATTAATCTGCAAATTAACAATCAATAGCTCGGCAAGTGATTAAATCTTTACTTGTTAACAAGCAATGAGATAAATCATTGCGCAAGAGATGCTTTCAATTAATTATAACTAAACTGAACGTTGTGATAATTAGACTAAATCAATTAATAATGAATTTAATACTAAATCAAATTTTTTTAAGAATGATTCAATTATTAATTAATTAATTAATATTATGCATAACTTGAATCAAACTATTAAAACATTAATTTAGTATTTGAATTAAATTAAGTGATCTTATTTTATATTTTAAAGTATGCGGGATTGAACCCAAATCAAATTTTTTAGTCTCTACCTCTCGTACGATTTAATCTCGGGTAGTCATTGAAATAAAATTACTTACAAACCAATCGGTCAAGCGCCCTTGCGATCAAACCGATCTTAATTAATTTTTCAACAGAAAACATTGATAGATAATCTCATTCTTGAAAAATAATGAAAAATTTAACAATCGTTTTTGAACATTCATAATTTTTTTTTTTTAAAAAAGAACACATCCATCATATTTTCAAAAACTATACTTAATTGAAAAGTATTTTATATTGAAATTAGGTTTAGAAAATGGAAACACGTCTTGAAAAAGCGCGCGTGGTCAAAATGTTTGTGTAGACCGTAGTCTAAATATGAACACATAATTAATCCCGTTCTTTTGTATTAAAAGATATGGCTGCATACAAAAAGCTTGAACGCCCAATCATAATGTCTCCGTGTAGTATATGAACAATATTATGATAATATTCTTTATTACCTTTTCATTAATAAGTCACGATTTTATAAGATGACTATTATTTGGTCAGGTCAGAGAAAAAAGATAATACCCAATTACATTCAAAGATCATTTTTTTTTAAAATAAAATTATTTAGAAAGTTTGCTACATGCTAAGTAGCATATAATTAGATATTTTAGCAGCAGTTTTGAGTAAAATCGTCTTCAACTATCATTTGATGAATTTATAGCTAAGTTTTTGAGTACCTAGCTACAACATCCCTAAATTTCTTATCAATTAAGTATTATAGTGGGTTACAAAAATTTTGTACCCCCTTGTCTTTTTACTTTTATGTTTCTTTGTGCTTTAATATGTCTAGGCACCCACCAGAATGCCACTGTAGAAATGGGGGATAAAGGAAGAACATGAGAATTATTATGTCCTAATAGCTAAGTACACATTAGACAACAAGTTTTGAGTGCCCCCATTTTCTTTGTTGCCTTGTCTAGAGGAAAGATAACAAATCAGCAAATAAAATTAAATGAAATCAACTAACTTCTCATCCGTTTTAAGTTATGATGATGATGGTCTTGATTTCTTGATGTTCCTTCTAAATCAAATTGATTGATACTCACTTGTTTGCGAAAGCCATAAATAATTTGGAGTATATGAAAATGATAATTTTAATTAAGGTGCATTATAACTAATCAACCTAAGTTTTGATTAATACCTTTATAATATTATTGAAGTGTTTTTTTTTCCCTTTATAGAAACTAACAAAATAATTACGGGTCCGACCACGGTACCTTAGGGGTATTGTACCCCATCTCATGATTCTTTTTATTGTGAGATGATCGAAATTTTAGCAAGAGTAAAAAGTTGTGTAGACTATGGGTCGCAATCACAACCCCTAACTAATGAAGATAATAAAAAGAAAAAAAAGTGCTTTCGATGTACACTCTCCTGCTGAAATTTTTTCATGGGTGGTATTTTTCTCAACTAACTTTTTAAAAAAACACACATGATAAGAATCTAACGAAAAATTTATACATTAGAAATACCTAAAATTTTATATGTAAATTGAAGTTTTATATATAATAAATATGTGTATATGTACGAGAAAATTTTTTAATAAAAAATTAAAATTCGACATTAAAGTTCGAGAGGAATTTATAACGTTGTAAACAGACTTTTTTAATGTTGTAAAACTGTGAAAAAAAAAATTTTTAGTCCCGAATCTAAAGCTTACTCCCTAGATTAGATTGTATGTATAAAAAGATTTGAGTAAGTTGTAATTAATTGATTGTTGTATATGTGAACATTGAATACTTCAACAATTTGACCAACTTACCAAATGTCAACCCTAACCCTGAGAAAAAAAAAAAAGTAACACGTTCACACATGTATCGGATGAGCCGGACAAAATCCAAAAGCTCAAAATCGAAGACCCCCGAAGCTACAAATTTCATTTTCACAATGCATGCTTTGTAATAATCATACCAAAATTTTTTAGATCCCAAATTTCAAAGCATGCATGCAGACAAAGTACAAAACTTTTTTATTTATTTATTGGTTTTTCCTTAAAGAATAAGCTGAGCAGATACGACCACCGCAGACGCAAAAACTTTCAAGTCAATTTTTCAAACCCAAAAATAGCTGCTGTAATTGAGTGGCGACGCGTAAAAAGCTTCGCAAATAAAAAGCAGTCCAAATTATTCACGGCATTGTTTACTCAGATTTTCTTCTGAAAATCTTGAAAGAGTCAAGCGGCAAAGTTTCACATCGTTTGAAAGTTCAAATCCATGACCAAATCTATGACTATGACTCACGCATGACTCTTTAAGTACTACTCTTTTTTCTTTTCACATTTGTCGTTAATTAGTATATAAAATGTCAATTAAAAATCTTTCCAGACCAGATTCTATTAACTCAACAATGAATTGTAATAATAATGGGAAAATCCACAACAGCCTAGAGATGGGTATTGTGTCAGGTTGTGATAAATTTTAAAAAATGAAACAATAAAAAAAACCAACCGCTTGAGCTATTGATTTATAATACACTAACTTGGGTTTTGGTTTAACGGTGAACCACTACTCTCAGAGTTAAATATAATTATAAGGGTAGTAGTTCGAGTCTTTATAGACTCAGTCTCCTTCAATTAAATAAAAAATTATGTAGAGTTAATTTATAAATTTTTCTCCCTTACGAAATACGAGTGAAGTAAAGATATTCTTGTGAGGGTCATATATCTGTGCATGTATTTTATAAAATTAATATAATAAAATAAGTACAAGTTAATATAAGTGTCAGTTATATATATAATTATAAATATGAGTGTGATGTTTGATGTGTCAGTACTAAAAAAAATTATAAAATAGTAAAAATTGAAATTTGTGGCTTTGAGAACTCGTGGTTGAATGTTTTCACCTAATGTGCGGAAATTGACCTAGTAGATTAAAAGGCCAGAGGAGACCAGACATCAAAATTGATTTTGTTTCTATGGGCAAAGACGATCCCACGTGGCACTCCAATTTTCAAAACGTAAAAAAGCAAACGCCAGCTTTTCTTTCTTTCTTCTTTTTTTTTTTTCCCTCCTTTGCTGCGCATACAAAAACACAGAAAGTTTGGACTTCAAGATTAGGGTGGCATTGAAAAGTCACCATGTTTTCACACAACAATTGGCTCAAAATTAACCTATTAAAAAAAAAAAGAGGGAGAAAAAAAGAAAAAGAAAAAAGAAAAGGTAACGCAAATATTTTATTTCTTCATTCATATTGACGAATGATAAGGCTCAAAATGTGAGGCCATTGTTTTTTTGGTAGAGCGTGAAAGGTTACTTAAACAATATTTCGCGTATAACACGAAGATTCTCATTTCCTCACTTTTGTCGGTTAATTTATGTGTACCTTGCCACCTTTTATTTATTCCATCTCACTTCCCACGTTCATTTCATACTATATATATATATATATATATATATATATTAGTATGGGAGCTTGCCAATTTTCCCCCTACAGTAATTAACATATACTATTTTTTCTTATACTATTTTTATAATAGCCAAAAACCTCCCTAATAGCATAAGTTTACAATATTACTCTTATTTTCAACTACTATTTTATTTATATTTATTATAAATAAAATAAATGACATGAATAGAAACTAAATAAAAAATTAAGCATTAAAAATAAGAAATATATGTTTTGATATGAGAAAAAAATTAATGATAAATTTTTTTCTTGTACGTATTTATTTTGTGAAAATTTTCTTATAATAAATATATAAGAAAGTTTTTATAAAATGATAAAAAAATTATTATAAGAAAATTTGAATGACAAATAAAAATTTATTATAAGATAAATAATAAAATATTTTGCCTATACTTTTTACATTTAATTTTAAAATATTACAAAATGTTTATTATAAGAAAATGTTCACAAAATAAATAATTACAAGAAAAAAAATTTTATTATTAATTTTTTTCTCATATCAAAACATATATTTATTGGTTTTAATACTTAATTTTTTTATTTAGTTTCTATTCATGTAATTTATTTAATTTATAATAAATGTAAATAAAAGAGTAATTAAAAATAAGGGTAATATTGTAAACTTATGCTGTGAGGGGGGGTTTTTGGCCATTATAAAAACAGTAGTGGGGTAAATGGTATATGTTACTTACTGTAGGGGGAAAAGTGGCAATCTCCCTATATAGTATTGATTTGATTCAAAATTTTGAATTTTATTAAAGTTTAAGAAAATTGTTAAACTGGCTAGTTTAATTGTATAATGTTATTATACTATTTAAACCACGTACAGTTTAGTAACTTTTACCGTCATTACATTAATAATCTTTTTGAATTTTAATAAACTTAGGACTCTGAATTAAAACACACACAAACATTCACACACAGACAAATATGAACACTTTTTTTTAAAAAAAATTTATATTATGATTTTTGTGGATTCTATGCTACGTCACCCCGCCAGCTTTTTTGTGATAACAAAATTTGGAAGTAGCATCTTATTTTAAAGTATGAATATTTTATGAAACAAAAATCAGTTGGTTCCCATTGGTATGACGTGGGAAACAGACCTAGATCCTATCCCTTTTTTTTTTTTTTTTAAATTTAATATATGAATGTTCAGATCGGTATTTAGAAAGACTTCTAAGAATTTTTAAAGGACTCACTATTAAATTATCGGCTCATCCCACCAAACATGATTAGAATTCGTAAGACTCAAATATTTTAAAAATTATTGAAACGAGTGATTTTATGAACGTGGTACCATAGTTAAGGTGCTGTGTGTTCGATTTTTTTTTTTAAAAAACTCATTTGTTTATCTTTTCGGATTATATATAGTCTCTTAAAAAATATTTTATATTAAATTTAAACTCTCATTTATCAGTTTAAACTTTCGAGTTCGGCAATATACTATACTTTTTAATTATTAGAAAATATTTTCCATTAAATGGCCCATAAGGTTCATCGGTGGCCAACTCATATGCAATGGGTGGTTTAATCGAGAAGGGGTATGTGAAATTATTCGAAGCTTTATTCGAAGGTAACAGCTCAAATGAATTGGCTTTCTCAGCAAATGCCGCATGTTGCATTGCATTGCATTGTTTGTAAGCAAACCACAACATGGCATTATCGCTTTTTACTCCGAATTTTTGGATGCCAAAATTTATTATCCCTCGAACGGACCGTTTTACCCCTACAGACAATCAAATATTTGTTTCGGATAAAAGGAATCAAGGAATCTATGTGACTTGATTGGTTGAAAATTTTGTCTAAATTGGTCTGGGCCTCCATTAAATAAAAGTCAACTTATTTGGGCCCATATTTTAATTCAAATTTATTTCCCTCATAATGTGTATATCTCATGGAGAAAGCAGCCATTTTTAGGCATATGGTAAAATCATCTTCAAATGGGTTCTCTTGGTTTTGTTTTGTTTTTTGCCTTTTTTTTTGGGTGCACACTTTTTGTGTTTATTAATCTTCTATGAATTATAATTTCACCAAACAGTAACTACATTTAAGCTGTCATATCAATTGTCACTCAAATAACAAAATAAAAATTGAGATCCCTAATGCTATTTTTTCAAAGTATGCCTAATGAACTCTTGAGTTATGATTTTATTCACTTAATTACTTGACTAATATGTTGTTGCTAAAATTTAATAAAAAACAAGGATGCTGACTTTATATACCCCAACTTTTTAATTCAATTCTATATAGAGTAAAGCAATATAGAAATGGATAATTGAATTGAGACAGCCAAAAATGGTTAATGATATTGAAATTTTCTTTCGCTCTTGACCATGACTTAAGACTTGATCTTTTTGCTTTTCGGTTGATTGATTGCCAAATGAAAGCAACGGCCGACAGAATTAATAATAAGGCACATGACATTAATAATTGGAGCTGAACCGATCCAGTGACTGAATCTTTTCCTTAGATGGCATGTCGTACGTGCACTTCAAGTCTAAACAAATATATCTTCTCTCTCAATTTTCTCCAAAAAATGATTATTAGACAATGGATTCTGTTAAGTCACATGTGGAACGCAAATGCTAAATTGCTAACCTAAGAATCTTTTATACTTTAAGACATTCTAAAATTTTTTTTTGAGTTATGTTTGGTTGACTCCAGATTACGTTATCATTGTATTTACAAAATTAATTAATCACCAAATTATTTGATTCAATTTTAAAGTATTTCCAAAAATACTAGAAGTAAACATTTGGCCCTTGCCATCATAGGCTGTCATAGGCTGTCACGTATTTAAGACGTACAGACACTTGCATATGGGCCAACGAGCTCCATTACAGCCCAGGACAGGGCCATTAACAAGCCCATACATTGTTGTTTTCGTTTTAGTGACAAATAGTTTTTTAGTAAATATTTAAATAGTCTTCTATTAAATCTATTTTATTTCTTAAACTCTGTTGATAGCAGCTACAGAATTTTTGTTTGATTTTAATTTGCGATGGCAAATCTTTATCCTAAAAAAATTGACTTTTAGTCTTTTAAATTATATCTCAATTTTAACAAGCTTTTTCTAAAGTCATAACGTCAATTGATTAAATAAATTTTACACCATTGTCCAAGTTTAGACAAAGAAATATCGAAGGATTTCGCAGAGACTTTTGCCGAAAAGAGAAATAAAAAATTTAAAGTAAAATTTTTAACAAATTTAGTATTTTTTGTGCTACAAAAATTAAGAAGAATAAATGAGTGTCAATTCTTCTTTCTCATATAATTTGTGTCTGTAGCAATTTATCTGATAATAGCCAATTGAATAAATGAATGTCAGTAATCTTTATATATAATAAAGTGTATCCAAAATTAATTTAAATTAAATCAAGATATTGGAGTCAACTGAAAAAAGTGAGTTGGATATGTCTGTAGCTTTTTAAAAGAGGCTTGTCCAGCTTTAGCTGTCGTAACAGATTCCAAATCTGTTGCACAACCAACTTTCCCGCTTCCGCTAGGTTAATATACTTCTGTCTAATTAGAGAATGACCCCAGCATGTTCCTAGATTACTACAAAACTACCCCAGTAACTTCATTATTTTACTAGATGCACCCCTTAAACTAGTGAATCACAAGATCATCTCTCAAAATTGTAAATTGTTAATTTTGTGCCATGTATTGATATTTTTCAATCTAGCTAATTATCAAGGCTATTAGTGTCAATAGTTTCAAGTTGAAGGGTGTCATTAATATAAAATTTGGCTTGAAAAAAAAAAGGGTACTGTATCTTGTGTGCAAGATTCAAAATAAAAGATTCAAGGCTCATATGTTCATCATTTTGAGTAATCTCGTTTTTAGGAAAAATCTTATTCTTGATTTGATCGTTGTAACTTATTCTCAGTGGTTAATAACTATTAGAGCTCTCTTTTGAAGAAGCAATCGATCTTGCACCGAGTCAAGTATTCATCTTCATCAATTCTCAATATTATGTTTAAGCTTCTGATTTTTTTGATTAAAATAAAAAAGAATTGCTTGTAGTTAGTTAAAAAAAAAAAAGATTCAAGCAACTTGTTCATCATGTATCCTAAATTTCATTATCTATTACACCGGTACAAACATATTTAATCCCTCAACCAAAATTATGTTTGACATTGTGCACTCTATGTATTTACAATTGTATTCATCCCTTAGTGGATTGTACAACTAGT
Organism: Citrus sinensis; assembly: GCF_022201045.2. NCBI lineage: Eukaryota > Viridiplantae > Streptophyta > Magnoliopsida > Sapindales > Rutaceae > Citrus > Citrus sinensis. The sequence continues at coordinate 21,095,544 of NC_068560.1, forward strand.
CGATCGGTGGATGCATAAGTCAGATGTAAGGAGAACAAATCTTCCCATCCTACTCATGTCTTTCAGTTATAGGCTAGCTGCTTTCTTAGACATGTTTCATAGGCCGCATAACCTCATAGTCATAGAAAAACACGCTAAAGTAGCTAATACCATATTTTTCTCTTTAAGATATAGTCGACAGTGATTAAGGATAACAGTCGAGTTCTTTCTTATACCTCAAATAACTTATACAATGAGGAAGCAGAGATTCATTCACTTATATTCCTTTTGGTCACGAAAGCATGGTATAAATCATGCGTTGGAGTGAATTCCCTTTATGTAAGAGCATATGTTTGTCAATTCACTATACAAATTTAAAATTAATCGCTATTCGAGCGCCCAGTTTGAGTCTCAATAATCTCGCTTTTTTAAGGCGCCAAATAAATTCGTATCTGGCTTAATTAGGTTCTCATCTTGATTTAGTCAAAGCGAATTTTTAAAATATAACCTATGAGAACGTACTAAACGTACTACTACTTTCTCTTAATCTTGTGTCTTATTCTAGCTTACTTTTCTTAACAACTGAGGTGACCACTTGTGAAAGAAAGTTGGTCAAAACCTAAAGACATATCTTTTAATAATCATGTGTGTAATCATGCTAATATCATTAAGAAATGGATAAAAAAATTTATTAAAGTATCCAAAAGCTAATGAATAAAATCTCATCAAGTATAGCTTTAAATCTACGTAATCCAAATGATTTTGTATGTGCGAGATAAATATTTTGTGTTATGACTTTAGTAAATGGGTCTGCAACCATGAAGTGTGTGGATATGTGTTGTATCAACACTTTCTTTTTTGTCACAATATCTCTCATAAAGTTGTACTTAGTCTTTATGTGTTTTGACTTACTATAGTATTTTACATCCTTGGTAAAGGATGTGCCGATATGGCAACTTGGCTATCACAATATATAGTCACAGGCTGAGGAGGACTAGTCACGATCTCGAGATCATCTAGGAAATACCTAAACCAAATAGCCTCTTGTACTGCGACTGAACATGCTACATATTCCGCTTCCATAGTCGATAAAGTTGTGCATGTTTGCTTTTTGCTACTCCATGAGATTACACTGCAATTAAGTAGAAATACATATCCTAAGGTTGATTTATGATCATTAAGATCACCTCCCCAATCAGTGTCTGTGTATCCAATTAATTGTAAATCACCTCCTTGATAACATAAAGAATAGTCAACAATGCCTTTCAAATATCCTAAAATCATTTTGACAATTCTAATGTTTGCGTCTAGGATTTGATTAGTATCTACTCACCAACCCCACAACATAATAATATATCTGACCTTGTACACATCATAATATATATGAGACTTCCAACAATATTGAAGTACGGAATTTGTGCTATTTCGCTACATTCTTTTAGAGTCTTTGGACACATTTCAAGTTTAAAAGTTTTTTGTTTAGAGATAGGGGTATCCATAGGCTTACACTTGTCTATTTTAAATTTTTCAAGAATTTTTCTGGTATAAGACTCTTGTGATAAAACTAGAAGTTTTCTTAATTGATTCTTATGGATTTTGATTCCCAAGATATAAGATGTTTCACCCATATCTTTCATTTCAAAGTTTGAAAATAATCATTCCTTGATGATTTAGACAAACTCTATATTATTTCCCGCCAATAATATGTCGTCCACATATAATGATAAGATAACAAAGTTACGTTCACATTTTTTAACATACACATGATGGTCTTCTTCGGTCATGAAAAATCCATAAGTTGTTATAGATTCATGAAACCTAAGGTACTATTATCTGGAGGATTGATTTAACCCATATATAGACTTTTGAGCTTGCAAATTTCGCACTCTTGGTCATTGGCTATGTAACCTTCTGGCTATTCCATGTAAATTTTTTCCTCCAATTCTCCATTCAGAAATGTTGTTTTAACATCCATTTGATGTAATTCAAGGTCCATGTGTGCAACGATGGCTAGAATTAATTGTATAAATGCAAACTTTACATAAAAGAAATTTCCTCACAATCTATATCTTCTTGTTGGGTATACCCTTTGCGACCAAGCATGCCTTGTATATTTCAATTGTGCCATTCGCCTTTCGTTTAATGTTGTGTTAGAAAGTGTATATTTATAAAGGAGAAAATCATTATTTTACATTTCAAGTCTTACTAACATCCTTACTTTTATGTATTAAAGCTTCTTGTGATTTAATTATGTATGTTTTATTTTAATTAAGTATTTTATATATTTTAGGGGCATCATGGTTATTTCACAATGAACGAGAGATCAGATAGCAAACGGACATCAGTTTTGAACTCAGGACAATAAAAAACCTTAGGAGAAGCATAAAAGGAAAAATGATACTGTTCACATGTACGGTATTGTTCACATGTACGGTACTGTCCATGTTACTATTCACGACACTGTTCACATATACAGATCGATGATGTGGCATTAACTGACGAGGTGTTACGATCCTGGTGGACTAAAATTCTTATATACTGTTGATCGGTGACGTAGCAGTATGTTAGTGAACCAAAAATCGCACGTACGGTACATACATATACACAAGATTATTTTCAACCAAACCGCGTGGTCAAACCGTGTTACTACTCAAACCGCGTACTGTTGACTGATGACGCGGCACAATCCTGAGCGTCCAAAATGTTTTTAATTCGATGGTCATGATTTACTTAGTGTTTCTATAAAAAAAGGGGCTCTTCCCCCCTAATTTGGCATCCCTGAATCTATTTTTAAGCTCTATTTTCTGTAATTCCTTCTCCATCTTGTATTTTGTACGTATTTTAATAAATTCTCATTTTACCCCTAGTTCAATTATGAGTAACTAATTTTCTTTTAAGCTTTGGTTGAAGGTGAAGTCTCAACATGTGCCATGGACTTTATTTGGTAAATTTACTTTCTTTTCCCCTCTAATTATTGTGGATGTTTTGATTTTTCGTCAACAAATAGTAATGATCTTGTCTAGATACCGCTCTGATTTCACCAGCTTCCTAATTATTATTGTTTGGCATTATAAGCCCTAGCACCATATTGATTAGAGTGTGGTTCATGAGGTGTGGAAACCCCCATCATGATTTAATTGACATTAATAAGGAATATTTAGCCCATGGTGCATGTTGATACAGATCCAGATACCCAAGTGTTGCATTTCAATAGAATTCGCTTCAATTTATTCTCGCCATTTTAATTCAAATTTTAGGATAATTTAAGTCACTTTCACCACAAATCCAACCACCATTTAGAAAATTAATTCTACACATAATTAAAATCAACCTCCTCGTGGGATCGACACTCGTCACCATTAATTTATTCTACAATAGATTCGCGCACTTGCGAGTTCAATAAAATTTGCACAACATTTAACAAGCCTATTTGTTTCCAATGATGATGTGATAGCCTTACTATAAGTTCTTGAGTCATTACCATCATGTGAAGCAATCATAAATGCCTCTCATTCAACCTCAAAACGACAACATGGGATGGGCGTACGATTACTTTTACGAATTGAGTGATCTTATAGAACAATCCCATCTTGACTTCTACTTGGATTAAAATCCTAAGATATATTTAGGTTTTTTTCAATTTATAAATTAGAACTGTCAATAATCTCTAGATCATTCGACTCATTTAGATGAATATCTTTGTTGACTTCTAAAATGCTAAAGAATTCATTCTTTAAGAATGTGCCATCTTGTGACACTATCTCAGTTATAGTTCCTTCATCATGTTCTCCTATGAATACATATCCTTTGGAGTATTCTGGATATCTTATAAAGATATATTTATTTCTTGTTGGGCCCAATTTCCCATGTTTAGAAGATGGGTTGTGACACATATTGCAGAGCCCCAGGGACGCAAATGAGTAAAATCAGCTTTTTTACCCTATCTATAGCTCATATGGAGTGTAACTTACTGACTTACTCAGAACTTGATTAAGTATATAAGTAATAGTCAACAACGTATCTCCATAGTAAGAAACTAGAAGATTTGTTTGCATTATCATAAACTTAACCATCTCGAATAATATTCTATTCCTCATTTCTGCAACACTATTTTATTGTGGGGTTCTAAGAATAGTTAGTTATCTTTCAATACTTTTATCATTTCATAGTTCCTTGAATTGTTTTTAAAGGTATTCACGTCCATGGTTCGTTCTTAAGACTTTGATCATTTTATCTAATTGATTCTCTATCAAATTTAAGTATAATCTAAAGCAATCTAATGCTTCAAATTTATGAGAAATCAAATAAACATGACCAAAACATGAGTAGTCATCAATGAATGTAATAAAATATATGACTCTATATTTAGCTTTTACATTCATTGGCCTACAGATAATAGAATGGATATTACAGCTTTATTAGTTTTACCAAATGGTTTTCCAATTGCTTTTTTGGCCATAAAACTTTCACAAGTAAGCAAGTCAATATTAGCGAGTGAGCCCAATAAGCCTTCTTTATCTAATCTATTCATTCTTTCTTATCCTATATGTCCTAGTTTAGCATGCCAAGTATTATTTGAATCACAATAATTAATATAAAAAACAATAAAACCATATAATAAATAACTAGTAGCAACTAGAGTTGAATTAAAAATAATTTTTAAATTAACACCATAAAATTGTAAATGATATTCCATCCTAAGAAGAACAATAATAGAGATTAAGTTTCGTTGGATGTCTGAAGTATAAGGAACATCATGGAGATAAAGTATTTGGCCATCACGCAACTCTAATTTACAAGTGCCAATTCTTTTAGTTTTAACCCTAGTGTTATTTCCCACGTATATCCATTTAGTTCCTTGACTAATCTGACAATACTCCATAAATGCTCTATGATCTTTGGCTATATCTTGTTGCTTCTGAGTCTACAGTCCACAAAGGATGAGATTTAGTTACAAAAACAGAACTTGTCACATAGTTACAACTTAAATTTGTGGAGATGAATTATACCATTTTTGGTTTAAAAAGTGGTCTAGTTTGCCACAATTGTAACAATTCATTTTAGTCTTGTCTTTTTTTTTTTTTACCAGTGCACTTTCTTCTCATGCGCTTTCCATTGTTAGGCTTCCCTTGAGTTAACACAATTTTCTTTTCCTTTTAGAAAGTATTATTTCCTCTTTTGCACTTCAAGCCTGAAGCTTTTTGTGGCTTGGAGTTAGCCATATAGAATTGATTAGAATATTTAGTAGCCTCTACGCAATCATTTTCTAATTCCAAATGAGGCTCGAAATCATTAAATGTCTTAATGCTATCATTATGGGTCATGTTAATTCTCATATATTCCCAACTATCAGGAAAACATTATATGATTGCCTAAACCTGTTGCTAACCAGTCAATGCATGTTCAACATTTTTAAGCTCATGTATCATGTTCGATATTTCCCTTAGATGTTGCCTCATAGTCTTTTCTAGGCGCTTTCTAAATGAGTCGAATTTGATGTTGAGCCCTCTTAACTTAGTGGTCGAAGTATCACCAAACTTTTCTTTCAAGGCTAGCTACATTTCATAAGCCATATAGTACTCTTCGAACTCACACATAAGGTCATCTTACATTAACTTAGCAATGTAATGTGAGCACTGCTATTCTTTTTTTTTTTCCAGGATAAATAAGATTCAAGATCCTTATTGTACTGTTCAATAAGACCGCTCTCAAGCTCCTCAGGCTCAATTACAGTGTTATTGAGAGTTTCGAGAGTTTATTGCTCCTTGAGAATATATTAAACCTTTTAGTGCCAAATGTCAAAATTATCATCGTTAAATTTTTCTCCTTTGTTCAATTCAACCATAATATTTTTTTAAGATGCCATATCTTTTAGTCACAATAAAAAATAGGGAAAAAATTGTTAATTAGCATGATTTTATCTTACACACATTTATGACTTTTCCTCAAACAAAAGAACCAAACATGATTATTTAAATAAGGATTAGAATTGAAAAGTTGTCAAAGCTTCTAATCAACATCTTTTCCAAATAATTAAATTATCATCATTTAGTCTTTTTGTGCAAAAATATTTAATTTGTTTAGAACTTTAATGATAAAACTCTTATTTTAATTTTAAGGGATAAAAAATCTTGATGCATCTATTCACGTGAATAAGCACTAGGAAAATTCTTAAGGAAGAGGTAGGGATTGGATATGGTCCCACTTAAATACTTTATTTCCTTAGACTCTTATCGTTTTTTTTGACAGAATTTTCCTTGACATGCATAAATTTACATTACTACGCCAGACTTTAATAATCCCATTATATGTTTAAGTGTTTTATTTTGCCTCCCACTCGAGTGAAATATTTCCATAAGTAAGATACAAATTATCTCCATTTCTAACATTTTAGAAAAATAAAAATTAAATAAAAAATAAAAAAACAAAGTTAAAAAATCAATTTTAAAATGCAAATCAATAGAAAATTAAATTCTAGTTCGACTGCCGCAAACAGCACCATAAACGGAGGTCGGGAAGGAGGCACGAGCTTTACACGCATCCCTGTCGTGCATGGGTCAATGCAGTCATGCTAGTCGTGCTAACTCGTGCTAATACACGTTCTTTGGTTTGATTTGCGCAATTCAGCTCAGTTGGCTCGGTTCAAGGGTTCGAATAAGCTCTATCGGCTCGATTAAGCTGAGCCAATCTGTGTTGCTAAACCGTCTTCAGACGGTTTGATGCGCCCTCTTAGTCGTGTTGTGCACACTCCGGCTTCCAACCACTTTCTACCGTCACAAATCTATTTTTCCAACCAAACTTGATGTTTTGAACTCGATTATGGATTCAAATTTTTGTTTAGGCGAATGAATAAAGTGCACACACCATCCTAAGAGTGAGATTGCACATTAAACACTATTCATCTTCTTCATATCTAATAATTTTTTAAGATTGCAAACCAGAACTTCAAATGGTTCGTTCTCTTAATTTACAAGTCCAAATCAAGCATATGATATAACTTTGTAAAGCTAATTAGAAGAATTTCTTATAATGCCAAACTCGTAGACAATGAGTCAACATAGAAAAATTTATGAGCAAAATAGGCATTCGGGTTCATAACTTAGGGTTCCAATTACCTCATTATATGAGAGCATATTAGCTCATTTAAAGTTCTAGATATACACCATGTGTGTTCATGTGTTTATAGTTCGAATTTCGTGCTTTAACATTGAGAGTTTCATTCATGCCATTAATGTGTGTTCTTATAGTGAAAAATCAATTTTCATAGAAGAACATGGCATATTAGCATACATAATGCTCTTAAGATTAGGACATGAACTACAGAGGCTTTGATACTAATGTTGATTTTCTAAATCAATCATGCAATTTATTTTGTCAACCAAAGTCATACCTTATTGGTTGATAAGGAAACCAATCATCACGAATCTGCAGGAATAAAGAATAGATGCCCTCTGATCTCTAAGAACAAAATTTTAGGAACTTTCATAAACATATCGTAACGAGCTTATGTCACTGATGGTGAGAGGACAATCACGGAGTTAGAAAATCCCCTCAATTCACGAAAGAAGAACCCACTGCCTTATTTTTTCTTTCTCTCTCACTCTTCTTATGATATTACTTTTACTCTTATTATACGTATTTGCACTCACCTTTATAATGCTTATATAGTACAATGAGTGTAGTTCAATTCAAATAAACTTCTTAGACTTATTTGGATAAACCACACCTTATGTTGTTAGGATCTAAATAAAACTTTAAGTTTATCTTATAAGAATCTTAGATAAGTTATACAATATTAAACTCATCTCTCACATTGAATAAGGTCAATCCATCATAAGTGCCTAAATCTAACATTTAACATAAGTCATGTTGAAAAAAAAAATCCATGCATCATGGATTATTAATATTTTTAGAATTCTTTTATTATTATGGGAAATTATCCACCGTCCACCCATTTTTTCACCGTTTTTCAAAAATATATAAATCTTTTTTTTTTTGCAGCGCTCCACCTGAAGTTAACATTTTTTTATTGGTCAACTCTCGTTATAACACCGTTAGAACTTTGCTGACATCATAAGGATAAAATTATCATTTCATAACGACATAGTGGTGGACAAGTGCAAAACAATATAACTTCAAGTGGAGTTCAGCAAAAAAAAAAGTGTGTATTTTTTAAACAATACGAAAAAAAGGTGGTCGGTGGATAATTTATCTTTTATATTTGAGGGTAAAAAAGTCATTTATATAATATTCCGTTAGTTTTTTAATGGTCTCCAAACAGAAGTGGACGAGTGAAAAGAAATGTAACTTCAGGTGGATTTTAGTAAAAATAATAATAATTGTGTATTTTTGAAAAAGTTGAAAAAAACGGGTGGACGGTGGATAATTTATTTCTCAACTCAATTGTAATAAATCAGTTGAGCTAATCAACCCCACTTGTTATTTCATTAAAAGTTTAAAATTATCTATTTTTCTCAATAAAATATGTTAGAAAAAAAGGGATATGTAGTGTTTTTACAAATAGTATGGCCACCATATTGACAACTTCTGAAGTCTTCAATGTGATCGCTTTTTTTCACTACTAGAAAAATAGGCTTTACTGACACCAATTTAATGTCAGTAATTACTTCTACTAACACTTATTAATTGTGTTAATAATGGTCACGTAAGAACATTTGTGTCACTATAATATCACCAAAATAGTGACATATAGTGATAGTATTTGATGATACTATTTTTGTGTCAGTAATTCGTGTCACTGTATTATCACCAAAATAATGACATAATAGTGTTAGTATTTAATGATACTATTTACATGTCAGTGATTTATATCATTTTAAATATTTAGTGTCAGTATTTAGTGATGTTATATTGATTTTGATTAATAGTATATTTTTATTTTTATTATATTTTTCCTATTTGTTTTACAATGAAATAAAAACTCAAAATATATTAAATATATCAACTCTCGTAACACAATTCAGATAATAAAAATCCCAAATACATTACTTAAATTAATATAATTCAACTACACTACTGTTTGGAAAAAAAAAACATAAGTTCAAAATTAAGTTTTCCACAAATTCTAAACAACAACAAAGTACTAAATTAAGTTTCAACAAACATTAAACAAAAAGAATAAGCACAAGAATGTCACTGAATATTTATACATGGCTTCAATTGTTTCCCACCTACAAGTACATAAAATCAATTAGTACACTACAAAAAATAAGTCTTCGATATTTGGAAGCAAAAATACTCATAAATTATTCATATATTACCTCATAATTTTAGGTTGTATTTAACTTGGTAATATATGTAGTCCATTGATCACGAAGTCATGAGAGCTCTTTCATTGTGTACTCATCAATTCCTTTGAACTTTAATTTCAAAACAACAAATTATTCACAAAAAATTAAATTGTAAACTATAGCTATTCACCTAATCTCTTCAACAATATGCCATATACCCATATTATTATAACATTAGCTCTAAGGTTCAAGATTATTTTTGAGGTGAATTATTTTACAATGCATTAAAACAATATGATGCAGTATTCTAAAAATTGTTTTCGATACTTACATTATTTGAAAGAATGTTCACATTTGTAACAATATCTTGAATGTATTTCATCATGTAGTAATCACATTCAAAGCTGCTAGGTTGCCTCGAACACTACAAAATAAAAATTGCATAATTTTTTTTTAAATAAGCAATGATTATTTAGGTTTGTCTCTTTTTTACCTTGACGGAGACCCATTGAACATTAGCCTTTGTACCAAACTTTAAAGATTGATGTATTCTAATCCCACTATAAGGAAAACATAATGAATGTTAGCAAATAATTAATGTAAAAAAGAAAAATAAAAGAATGTTAGCAAATAATTAATGTAAAAAAGAGCAATAAAAGAATATGATTAAAGATACAAATAAGAAACTTAACTGATTCACAATTTGCATCATCTCTTCATTAGGATTACAAATAAGAAACTTAACTGATTCACAATCTGCATCATCTCTTCATTAGGATTACTTTCCAAGGGGTCAAGTTAATAGACTGTGCATCTCACTATATTAGTTGCGAATAACACCCGATGGCCGTTAAACAAAATAAAAATTATTTAAAGACATGAATTACAAGTAAATTTGTTTTACACAATTAATTTACTAAATAAAGAATATAGTTAGCAAATGAAAAAGATTATACCCAGGGTTATATAGGAATAGAACGACATGTCCCAACTCTGCCAAGCCTAAACGTTTTGAAATATATTGAGATCTCTCTTTGAAGCGAACTGTTGTCGGATGTAACTTCTTAAAAAGCCCAAACTGAACTAGCTTGGCACTTCTATTATTCTTCATCTCCTTATACAAGTATCTAAGGGAAATAAACATAAAGTAAATTTGAATAAAGAAAAATAAAATAATAGCTTCAAGTTTTTAATAAAACATAATCCATGCTTATCTTAGTTGATCCATAAGTTAATAGTGCAATTTAAGACCTCCTTGAACTCGATGATTTCATCACAAATCATTTTATCCAGGTGCATTTCCCAAATTTGACCAAAAGTTGCTATATCATGCCCAATCATCATCGATCGAGGCAAAGAATTCTCAATAAACATAGTAAACATGTTCATATATTTACTTGTGTCATTCTTTCTTAATTGTGCGACTACTCGTGTATTCTTTGCACCATGCTGGATGTTTTTTGCCGTTGGTTTGATGACCAATGACTCTTTTTTTTGTACTCTCTCATCATAGAGGAATTGCACATCTACTTTATGAGTTAATTTGGGAGATTTTCTTGACGTAGGCTTTGAAATAAGTTCAAAGTCTAGTTTCTTTGGAGTTTTTTGAGGAGTTGGTTGAGAAATTTTGATAGAAGTGTTCTTTAAATTCAATAGGCTTTTCACAGATTTTTAAGTTAACGTACCCAATGGGAACCGGCCTATGAACCAATTAAAATATACATGCACACCATTAGTTTTCTTGGCCTTATACATTGATTTAGGTATATTATTATTATTTAGTAAAATATCAGTAAGGACTTCTAATAAAGCAGAAAACCCTTTATTGGACCACCTATAGTTTCCTTTCACATTATAAAGTCTCATTAATCCAAATAGCTTTGAATGTTTTGCACTCAGATACAAAGACTTTTCAGCATCTTCAAGCATATCCTTAAAATAACTAGGATCCTTATCACAATGCTCATAAGCATCTTCGACCATGTCAATTATGTCACTGTAATCATGACATATGAATCTTTGATTATGTTGATAGTCTTGACACTTTGTAGATATAGAAACAGAGTCAGTTTCACCATGCCAAGTCCAAACTCTATATTTTGCAAGAAATTTTTTTTGAAATAAATGATCCCTCACCTGTTGAAGAGTATGAAACTTCATATTACAACAAGAGATGCAAGGACATCTAATTGACATTCAGTTTTCAACATTCAAAATGGTAAAATTTAATAAATCAGTAACTCTGGTACTATACTCTAAGGACAACCTATTACAAGTTATCCAAGTTCTGTCCATTTCAAATACTTGTACCTATTCATATATTATATAGTGTCAATTTAAGTTTAATAAAATTGCATGATTAATTTCAAATATTTAAAGTTATTATGATTATAACTTCAATAATAAATTCGTAATTATGGAAAATCACTTACAGCTCCTATACTATAAATCAATGCATTACCATAAAGTATAATAATTTTTCTAGTATAGTTATATTAATTTGAAAACATTAATAATAACACATATTTTTTGTGAAAATTACATGGCTTGTGTATTAATTTGAAAACATTCCACTTACAAGTAATCTCGATCAAGTTTAATCACTGGAACATCCTCTAATTGATGCTCCACCGATAAATTTAGGGAGATTAATTAGTAAGATTGGCCTAAATGGTTTTTTAATAAGCCAAGTTAAATTTCTAAATAATGAAGTTTATTAAATAATGATGAATTAATAAAATGAGGATTTTAGGCGTTTTATATAATAACCCTTAATATTGTGAATTTACCAAAATAGGTAAATTTGAGATATTCTTTAATAATAAAATTCTCCTAATCAAAATAAGAAATCCAAAACAAATGTGTCCAAATCCGATATCTACAAAAAAAGATAAAAATCCTAAAAGAAACCAAAAAGAAAAGAAAATATCTTAAAGCCAAAAAACAACCAAGAAAGAAACAGAATTCCAGGCTTGATCTTGTACCATAACTTCTGAAGCTGTTCTAAATTTGATTCATCTCATCTCAAGTTTCGAAACGGTATATTATATGCCCCAAACGGACACATGTAGCCTAAGTTATGCCCTTTGAAAGATAGTATACTCGCAACACACAATTATCCTACATTACTATATTTAAGCAAAACTATATTGCCTGAGTGGAGTTAGAGATTGCAAACACTAATTTTACTAATAAAGATGACATTTAATTCTACACTATTACTAAAACTAATGCAACCAAACAAAAGCTAACATTCAACGAACTACATGTTAGAGTTTGTTTAATAGGTATGTGTAGTAAATTATTGAATTCCAACAAAGCAAGTTTTATACATATTGAGAGTACTCAAGTTTCATTTGATAGATAGTGGCTAGTCAAAGCTGTAATATTCAATTCAACTAAACCCTAAATTCGAATAAAGAAAGCGAGCGAAATGGTCAGAAACGAAGTAGTATCGTAATTGCCGACGACAACGACGATGTTGATAGAGCTCTACGTTGCTTCAAAATACTGTTGAAGGGTGAATCAGAGGCTTGATTTCTAAAATAAGAGTTAAAATAGACTGTAATTATATTTAGGGTTTGTTTTACGCCCTTACAAGGTTAGTGAATTTCGCTAATGTAGTGAACTAGGGAAAGAAGTTTTTAGGTTTCGATTGATGAGAAGAGGGAAAGAGGTTTGATTTAGATTTAGGCTAGTGTAGTGAACTGCCAGGAATAAGTATATGGGTGTGTCGGCCAGCATAGTGAACTGAGGAAAGAAATTTTTAAATTAGGATTGATGAGATGAGGGAAAAAAGTTCGATTGAGATTTAGGCATATTGCTTTTGCTATTGTTTTATGATACTTTTTAAATTTTTAATGACAAAATTTGTCTCTTGAGCTTATACGATTTAGTGGTTTGTGTTTCAAATATAAAAATTTTGAGTTAGAGGTCTTAGGTTCGAGTTGGTAGATTTACAGATTATAATAAATTTTTTTAACCTCTAATACTTTATTGTCAGTAATTTTCTATGTTTAATTTACTAATACACTAGTATCAATAATTTATGATACTTATTTGTTAAAAGTAAAAAATAGTACATATATACACAATTACTGAAACTTTTTATAAAGTGTCAAAAAATTAAGTGTCAATCAATGTCATTTTTGTAATAGCGTTTCATAGTTCATTTTGTGTTTCATTATACTCACAAGTTGCCAACGTGACTTGTTTCTATTTGGAGTTAATATACATAATTTCTTGTACTATTCGTTGTAACTAAAGTTGCCAACATGGCTCGGTTCTGTTTGGATTTAAGGTCCAAGAACTTATTTAAGTGGGATGTACATCACATGACACTCAAGAGGAGAAATTGTCATTTTACTAAATTTTATCACTTATCAGCTCAAATTCTCTCATAATCTCCGTTAATTTAAGCTAGTTAGCTAGGATAAACTTTCATTACTTTAGGATTAATCTAAGGTTGCCATCAGCTGCTGCTGCAAAGCAAGCCACTGGCGACGATTATTATTATGCCTAAGGCAAACTTGGTTAAAGCATCAACTGAGCTTTTTATGAAACAAAAATATGTTGGCTAGATCCACTTTAATGGAGATCCGTAGGGAGACAATTTGTATATAAGAACAATTTTGCCATTACACAAGAGTATCACTAAAATGATGCTTTTGAAGTAAAAGATGTTAACGGATACACCAACTTTGAACCATTTGAACCATTCTTTTGGGTCATATTATGCAGTTCCCAATGTTAATGATTTAAATTTTTATCACAAGTTAAAGAGATTATAACATCCAATGAAAACATTTACATTAAGTATTTCATGCATGCTAGAGATTTGACTTCAAAATTAAAAAAAAAATTCACATGCAGCTAGCTAGGCAACACATACATAGAGAGGATAAGATAATAGCTAACATTGATGAGAATTCAGAAGAGAGAGTTAATGTTGAATGAAACAGCTCAGTAGAGTGCATTAAATTCCATCAAAATAAATTTAAAAAAAAAACAACAGTAATTCGACAAAGGGGAAGTCAATACCCGAACCACCACCCTCTTGCATCTGATTTCACTGACAAGGGTAACTATCTGGTGCGCTCTTGACTTCCTCCATCATTACATCACAACCACACATCACTACACTACACTTGGAACATCATCTTTAATTTGTTGCACAAAATATTAACTAATACTTGTCTTTTCTTATTTACCAAAACACACCCACTTGACTTTCAAAATTACCCTTAACCTCCCCACTTTAGACCAAGGACCACCAAAATACAACAGAACAAAAGTTAGGGTTTCTACCAAAACCATAAAATGCCCTTGGGGTTAAGTGAAGGTAAATTTTTCCAATGGGGAGGTTTTTGGTAATTTTGAAACTGATGAAAATTGGTCTCACCTATTGTTTAGGTGCACCACCACCATCAGGCTCTTGCAAAGACCCTAAAACGGTGCCGTTGTTGTTGTTATCAGGGCACCCAGTGCCGGTGCCGGTGCCGGTGCCGGTGCCATTGCTGAGAGCAGCGGTGATTTGTTGCACAGTGCTGCAAAGATGGCTGTTGATTGCATTAACGCTAGAGAGATTGAGCTTGGCAGATGGGATTGTGCTGCCAAGAACTTGAAGGCCAACAGTGAGTAAACAACCTGCTGAGTTATTTTGTACTCCAATGTTGTTTGCTTCTTCAGGTGACAAACCCATAGAGTTGCCGTCGCCGCTAGTAGTGTTACTCTCTTTGATTGGTTCAACTGGGACTATTACAAACCCTAATGGGAGGAGAGGGATGCAAGATGGATCCTCGCCGCTCATTGCTAGCTGAATTGAATCAACATCAACGGTTGTGTAAACAACAAGGCTGCCAGATTGGTCTGTGCAACACTCTTGCAGCATCAGCTCCACGTGCTGGGATGAATTGCTAGCAACCTGCATGCATGCATTCAAATATATATATATATAAAACAAACTTTCAATCTATTTAGATGACTAACAATGGAAGCCTTACGTTGATTCGGAGAAGAGAGATGCAGTTTCCTGGATGAGAGCCATTGGCAATGTGAGCCACCTCATGCAGGGCATTGCCATTAGAAAGAACATCTAGCTGCTGCACAATCACAATACAAATTTTTATTGACTAACAGAGATCACATTATTTCTTTTTCATTAATATGATGTAAAAATTAATGTTGAATGTAGAAACCTGAGATCTGCGACGTTCATCACGCAAGAGATCGAAGACTTGGTAATGAGGATATGGGAGCCAAGTAGTAGATACAGCACAGAGAATGAGACCATTAGGCTGACCGGGCTCTGTGATTTTCCTTGTTGTGATTCTCACAGTGTCAGCGCATGAATCTGATAATGCAGTCCATGACTGGCCGCTTGCAGTGCTGATATTAACGGAGAATGTTCTTATCATTCTTTGGGATAGTCTCATCAGATTCTTTCTTGCTTCCGGAGATGGTATCACTGTCATATCATTGCCCACACAATTAATTACAAAGAAAATTTAACGCTGATAGGCTAATTAACAAGCGTAAACTTGACCTAGGCAACGGAATGTTTGAGAATTAAGTACCTCCGAGGTCAGGAATGTTTCTTGCCATAAGGCTGGCGACTCTCTCGCATTGCCTTTGCAAGACTGATAACCAGCGAGATGCTCCAAATGCCATTGCACTGTAAACATAGTGACTAAATATCTGATGCACAGGCTTCTCTTCGATCTCTGCGTGCTCAACCCAAGTAACCTGTATAGATATAACACATTATAAAGTGAGTAAACTGTTTGATTGATTTTTTTATTTTATGCATACAACTTGAAAGTTAAGACATGCAATTGAGAAAATTTTACACACCCTTGAGTAACCATTGGGCATGTCTTGAATGATGCAGCCGGAGGGACGCCTACGGTACAGAGGAAAGGAAGGCTGAATGTTGTTGTCATGGAAGCTGTCCATCGGGAAATCAACGACGGCCCAAGTTCCTTCCTCCACATTTTGTTGACAATAGCGGAGAAAATAGGCCTCTCGAGTTGGAACTAAAGGAGAAAGAACTTGCAATTCTGCATACATCTATGCATAGATATCACAAGTACTTAATTAATTACAAATTGAATCAAAAGTATTTCTCCAAGTACTTAATTAATTACAAATTGAATCAAAAGTATTTCTCCAAGTATTGTGCAAGAATTTTCAAATATATTGTACCAGGTGAAGGGAACCACTTGCACTGGAAACTCCCGATGCAATAACTTGAACAGTTTTTGCTCTAGCAACAATTGAAGGAAACAGCTCCATCCATTTATTCTGTAAAATTAAAGTACAAAATTATTTCTAATACAATTATGTAAATGAATGTGAATATGAGAAAAATTTGAACACTTACAGCATCAAGGAAGGCATCAACGAGAGTGATGCTATTCATGATAACAACGGCAGTGTCTCGAGTGGCTTCAGTCCTAAACTCACTTGAGTGTTGCTTGAGATTCAAAGGCCAAGGGAACATTCTCGCATGCTCCTCAAGATTAAGTACTTCCTTTCCGTTTTCATTGCTTCGAATCCAAATAGGTTCAGCTGCATGGCACATCTTAACAAGCTCATTCATGGAAGAGGCGGCTAGCTCCATCGCGAGAGATTTCTCCTCTTCCATCAATATCAGGCCAGTTTCATGATAAGGAGAAGCTTCTAGGAACATTGGCATTGGCATCATACCACCACCATTTGGCATTGGCTCCGCAAAATGCCTCGAATATATATTCATATCCAAGTCTAAAGAAGGAGGTATTAGAGCAGGAGCCGGAGCCATTGCTTGCACTGGCCTGCCACTATATCGCGAGGTAAGACAACAAACGCGTTCTAACTGGAAGAATTTGCAACATAAATTCAAGTTACTTTTATATACGTTGCATCTTTTAAATTTACTAATGAAGAAGTAACATCATATCGTACCTCTTCTCTAAGCCTTGCATTTTCGATGCGAATGTCTTCAAAGGAAATGCCCCCAAGCATGGCAGGACCACCACAATTAGGACAAATGACACTGCGTAGCTCGGCTTGAAGTCTGTAATTCTCACTCTTCAGTGACTCATTCTCAGCTCTAAGCACCGCATTATCAGCTCGGTCTTGTTGTGCCTAAGCAAGATCAACACAATGCACCTTACATTATTTATTGCCTTATCCCTAAATTGTAAATAGCAATAAATTTGTGTACCCTCTGGGGTAGCAAATGCACAGGTAAGGTTTTTAATGCACAAATTAATGTAACACAGACCATGTGTAAGAGAAATACCATATGTTCATGATGATAGGCAAAAAACAATACACTTGTTTCTTAGCCGTCTAGGGCTTGAGAGTTTTTAATGCAAAAGCAAAGAAACGCGTTTTTGTTCTTTTTTTTTTTATCTTTTGGGGAAACGCGTAAAAGTTTTAGGGTTAAACAATACAATGAAAGTGTGCTAACGTGCGCACCTTCATCTGAGTACGGCGGTTTTGGAACCAAAACTTGACTTGCCGAGGCTTGAGGCCAAGTTCTTGGCTCAGTCTCATCCTTTGCTTATCATCTGGGTGTGGACATTCCTTAAACAACCTGCAAAAGTGCAATCAATAGAATAAAAATAAAATAAAATAAAAAAATTGTATTAAAGACAATGAATTTGATAATGCATGAGAATTTTTATTCTTTGACAAAAATTCATTTGCATACGCTTCCATTTCTTGGATCTGGCGAGCAGTGTGCCTGTGGTAACGTTTCTTCTTATTATTAGGCTGTTGCAGCTGATCACTGCTCTCTAGCTCATTCCCAGATTTCTCTTCAACTTGTTCACTCCCTGACCCACTCTCCACGTCCTCTTTACCTCTGAACATCAGCAATCCGTTCTCTTCTTTCTGCCAAAAGAAAATAAATAATCAATAATCGACAACAAATTAATTCTGACGAAACGTAACAATTAGTACATAGAGTGTATAACAATAAAGGGAAATTGTTACTCACAGGAGCAATGGATGGAAACGAATGGAAAGGCATGAAGTTGAAGTTAGGGTTTTGCACCGGCGGCGACGAGAAAAGGGTTTCTGTTGAGACTATGTTACCTCCCATGTTTGGCATCACTTGGCAATCTCCATACATTTTGCTAATTACCAAAATGATCAACTAGGGTTTCAGTTTTTTCTCCTTTTTTTTCCAACTTTCTCTCTTCACTCAAGCCAGTTCCTGCACATTATGTCGTTAGAAACATTTTGTGAGGGGAAAAAAAGAAAAAAACGTAAAAACAAATCTTATCATTCAACTCAAGACCGTCATGAAGACACAAACTAAAGCAAATGCAAGAACTTGTGGAAAATTGTAAATCATATATGTGATGTATGCATATTTTTCCAAAAAAAAAAAAACTAAAATGAGTGTCAGAAGTTCATCATCAAGCCAAGAAATTAACACACCATGAAAGCTAGAGAAAAATATGAGAGTCCCAACAAAAAAAAAATAAATGGAATGAAGAAATAAGAGGAAGAGAAGCAGATACCAAAACCAAGAGTACTGTGTCGGTGATTTTTGGAAATTGAGAAAACAAAATAAGGGGAAAGGAGGAAAAAGAAATCCCTTCTCCTTCTCTGCTGCTTTGTTTTTTTTTTTTTTTCGTTTTATTTGCTTTACTTGTTTTCTAAATCCCCCCTATCTGTGTGTAATAAATTGGTAATTTAATGTTATTACACCGTACGGGGTAAATGGAAACGGATCAAACGCCAGTTTGCGTTTTTGACACGTGGCATCTCCTTAATGGCCAGTGTGCGTTTCCCGAAGCAGCTATAACCCTAAAGTCAAACCTTTTCTCTCTTCTTTGTCCCGTCCCACACGCGTGGGCGCAGAGCGTGTTTCAGGTTTCTGCATAATAGAGTATATTTCTTCTGTCGCGTGACACCAGTCGCTGAAGGCCGCGTGAGCGTCGACAGCTGTACATAGAGAGAGAGAGTTGAAGGGTAGATTTGTGGGGGGAGATTAAAGGAAAGTCAAAGAAAAGGCGCTGCAATGTCAAAGAGGTCAAAAGTCGACGAATATGGACCGTCCATTTTTGTGATGGGTGATGGTCCCATGATCCTGCTTGATTTTCCTTGCCAAACAAAAGTTTTTATCCTGAGGGTTGGGAGTTGGGGCTTCGTGTGGGGATTGGTTTTTAATAGAATTGACTTTAAAACATGACAAGTTCAAAGATGGCTTCCTCTCTATGCTGCTTGAATTTAGAAGTGAACACTCCATCAACTACAAACGAGTTTATTTTTAATCAATCGGACAATAGTTTATTTTATTCACCCGGATATATGCCTATCAAGCATAGCTCGAAATATGGGTTGAAGATAGATGAAATTTTCTCTTATACAAGATTTATTTCATACTTTATATAAATTAACATAGCATAGTTTGAAGGTCTACTCAATATAGCATGCTCTCACATGAGAACTTTGACTCATTCCTTTCATATCTTTACCACCCACCTAGTGGCACGATGAGGGCTATTGTTTCACAATTTGAATTGCTAGTCTAAATAAATAGGCACTTATCATGTAATTGTGGATGATGTATCAACAAGCATTGAGCGCAAAGGTGAGTGTCTCTCAATGTCGATGGCAATCCCATAAGTGATAACATTTAATTGTGTGTTTGTTTTACGTGGGCAAAAAGTCTTATAATCGCAATCCCCTCTCTTTCGCCAAATCAAGAAGAGTGAATCACGGAATACATAAGCGTTGAATCTGCAAAAGAGTATCGTGAATGAGGCAGACAGAATGTGTACACAATTTGAGTGTTAATTAAAATGGCAATTATGGGTGGTAGAACAAGGTAGGTGTGAGATCCAAAATAAAACGGTGGTCATTGACCATTTATTTATTTTTCCCTTTTGGAAATCATTTGAGATCTTATTTTAATGTACAAGTGAATCAAGTGATTTTGAAGGAATCGTCTCAAACAAGAAATATTGGACAACACTTTTGGTAAGAGGGTTTTGTTTTATTTTTTTTTTCTTTGTATGTTTATTGTTCAGTCTCGTAAACGAGTTTTGAATCAGATTGTAGCCATGAATCAAATAATTAAGGCGATTTTGAATGAAATCAACAAGTACAATTGATCCTTACTTTTCAACCTAAAAAAATAAGCCATCTCATTGAATTATATACTTTAATTTAGACGCCTTTATTTAGAATATTGGTCACAGTATTAAATACTAATTGAAGAACGCCTTTATCTATTGGGAAAAGTTTATTCGGTGAAATTAACTACTTTCTCTTTATTCTTTAAAATCTTACCAAAATCCTTGATAAAATATTGAATAATTCGATCTATATTTTGAGATAATCCTTGTTAAAATATTAATAAATGGCGATCAAAGTAAATAATCATAGCTATCATTATTAATAAATAAATGTTTAATATTGAAGAAGATTGTTTCGGCCAACCGTTTAATAAGCTGCTTTGATTATTAATTGACGTGTAATTCTCAAGCTTCTTAAACCAGGACTGTTGGAGAAGTTTGGGCAATACATACATACATACACACATACATACATATACATATATATATATATATAATATATTCATTCATTCTCTCATGCGACGCCCTCATTTTTTTTTTTATATGGACATGCTATTAAACTATATGATTTAATAAACTCTATGTTCAATGGTTTAATAAAATTAGTGTTTAATTAATTATAAAGTTATATAACTTAATAGCATATCCGTATGAAATAAAAATAAGGGCACTTTATATATATGTGTTTGCGTGTGTGTGCGCACATGCGCATATATGTATATTTATAGAATTCTAATTGGAGCCATTGGATTCAAATTTAAGGGTCTTGCTAAGTTACATTTTTTGTAACTTACATCCTATCTAAAACAAAGTAAAAATCACACTGAGACCCACCTGGCTCAATATTCACGTCTTTATTTTTACGTGTTTGAATTGGAATGTAAGTTACAAAAAAATATAATTTAGCAAAATCTCAAATTTAATAGCTCATAAAATCTACACATGGTGGGCCTTACCATATGTAGATTTTAAAATTTTAAAAATAATGGGCCATTGAACAAATCCAATGACTCAAATTAAATTCTCATACTATAACTAAAATGCGGGCACCCTCATTAAAACTTAATACTCACACATAGTGTGTGTGTGTATATTAATAACACAATAATGGAACCAACAAAAAAATTATTATACTAACACTTGTAATAAATTTATTATCGTACAGTTTTGATTTCGTGCATGCTCGTGCAAATGGGAGATACCAAGTTGCAGATATAAGAAAAGTGCAAATTCATTAAATTATTTTAGGAGACCATCTAGATTTCACATTTATATGATAAAGAATATATAAGATAAATTCGACATGTGGCCAAGATACAATAACAACTGTATTAATTGTAAAGATAAATTTTAAGAACTTAACATAAATTTTGAGAAATTAAATATACAGCATGTAATAAATGTAATACTTATTTTGTAGTTTGAGGAATTAAATGTTCAACAAGTAATAAATGTGAAATTTATTTTTGTAGAAGGGCCCTAATGTCTAATCGAATCATCAAAATGCTCTCTAAACTTTACTTTTATTACAAAATCTCTATAAAATATCAATTACTATTTACTATATATTATTATAATACATATAGCATATTGTTAATGAATGAGCTTCTGAACTAATTTACAAACCTTGAGTTCTTCTAACTTTATATAGCATTTTGAATTGTAAAGTCCAATAAAATAACCTTTAAGGACTATCTACTCAAAGTGGATAATATCTATATGGATCTTGGGTGTAAGCTATAAGCTGTGAATCCAAAGTAGATAACATTTACTTGATAGCTGGATCCAGACTATTACAATATTTAACCATAACAAGCCCAATAACAAAATTCTAATGGGGTGTATGTCGCAAAATCTACTTAGTAGTGGAGTTTAGGCTATTATAATATTTAACCATGATGGGTGACAAAATCCAATAATAAAAGCTTGACATGATGCGTGCCCAAAGTAGGCCAAATCTACTCAATAGTTGGTTGGGTTTGGGTTATTATCTCACCAGCCCTTTACTTTTTGATTTATCTTATTATTTTTCAGAATTACACTTATTAAATCAAAAAATTATTATTCTATTTTATTATTTCTCTACTTTTCATCACTTCATCAACAACAACAACATCATCATCAATATTAGTGATGATGGTCCATCACCATCACCATCACCTATTTTTTTCACCATCAATCTATCACCTCTTCCAACATCTGATGAGTTTCAATGTTGGGTTTTGTTACATTTTATGAGTAGTAGGTTTTGTTGTTATTGATGATATTGGTTTTGATTTTGAGTAAAAATCTAATATTTATTTAATTTCCACTTTGAGTCTGATTATAAGTTAATATTTAATTCAAATTGTAACTCAATTAAACGAAAGAGCAATGAGAAGTTAGTCTATTGAGAACTTGAGACAGAGCAACAAGTATTTATTTTTTAATTTCATTTTTTTTCATCAAGGGCAATTCTAAAATAAACAACATTAATTAAAAAATTGGAGGATGATTAAATAAAGGGTACGGCTATTTGAACCCATTAAATTCCTCACTGCACCGTATTTGAATTAAAATTGAGAATACAATTTGATCAATTACTTATGTGGCCTTATTCTCTTTCCCTCTATCTCCTCCCTTTATCAAAATTTGTTATGATATATGAAGTAAATATTGTATTTAGTAAAAACTAATTGTTCAAAAATTTAAAAATTTACTCCTATTGTAATCTAAACAAAATAAATGAATCAATACCCATCATGTAAAAACCAAAAAATAAAAGTTTTTGTACCATTTGGATGTATTAGAATTTTTTTAATTAAATCTCATAAGCTCAAACTCTAAATGATAATAATAGGTAAAAATTGATAATGCTATGGGAAAAACTCAGAGAAAGATAAAGTTGATTTAGAAAAAGAGAATAAAAAAAGAAAAGTAAAAGAGAGAAAAACTAGTTTTAGGTTTTTACCATTGTAAAATAAGGGAGAGAAAATAGCTAATCGAGGGTAATAAATGAATTTTTAAGAATTAATTGATAATTAATTTAATTAAAAAAGTGGGTGTTGAAAGAAAATTAATGAGTTCCAATAGTTTTACCCTTAAATAAATTAAGAGGATAAAATATAACCACTCTTACAATTGAAAAAGATAATATAATTCAATTGATGGATATATAAAGGGTAATTCTAATTTTTCAAATGATGGATTAATTTATTGAGAAGACAAATCAAAAATAAAATTTGATAAATTCAAATAGCTCTAAATAGCATTTAATAAAATTGTATCACACTATGAAGTATGAACTATTAGGTGATGGGTAAATTGCACAAGTGGGTGATGCAGACTGCGGAGGGCCATAACTGTCCCTTTGATGGGCTTTCTCCAATTTCTAGTGTCTATAAAAATTGTAAAACCCCAGCTAATTCGCTCTCCATCCTTGACCAGATTTATGAATTAAATGCTGAATACGCCTGTCATTCATTGAAGTGGCTTTTCTGATAAAATTTATGGTATATTAGAATTTATATATATATTTCATAGAATTACTACTTACATGTTAATTTTTTAAATTAAATGAATACATGACATGATATTATTTATTTATTATATGATTATCGTGATACCTCCGATATATTTTAAAGTTTTTATTTGGAGGATGCTGAATTTGCAAGAATTTAATTCTGTAATACTTTAATCCCTTAATATATATGCTAAGGCAGCCAACATAATTTTCATCTTGAATTATTATTTACTTAACTACTTATCACACTTATGTATGTGTGTGTTTCTTTACGAAAATAGATTAATAAGACAATAATATTAAATAAGTGAAAGATTTGAATATGGGCTCAAATTTTTCTTTTCTTGTCTGAACCACGAGGTGGTCCTGAATGGGCCCCAACTGTGGGAGACACATTTAAAGCTGTACAATAATCCAGACTAATCCCCGCTCGCACCGGATCGGCCCGTAAGAGATAAAGTACTGAGGTCAAATTCTTATATTTTTAAAACTAATTAATATTTACATATGATAACTATGTAAAAGGACTATACAAACAAAAGATACAAAAATCCTCTCAAATTCTATTTGTAACATATCCGTTAATTGTTCTCACAAACCACCTTTATCTATCAGGTGCATTTTGCAAAAGGACCAAAGGTGAGAGGATTTACTTCACGGGTGAGGTCTCTGGTCAAATCCAGGATGGCCAATTGCATCAAGGAAAAGGGAAAAAATAAATAGAAGAAACTTCAAACTCCTTCATGCATGCTCCACTTGGCTTGGGGGGATATATACCTCAATTGGTAGTCAAAGCAATTGGATGTCTGATTGTGGCCTATATGACACGACCGATAACTGGAAATGCTCCACCCCAAACACTTCACCTTTGTCATATATTATATGCATCACACTTGATGACTCATACGAGATTCAAAATTTTTGGACCACGAAATGCTTGATTTTCCACTTGGGTTGGTGGTTTAACCAATTCACTATAGCAGAAATTATCAATCAGTTAACTAAAAACTAAATATTAAAAGCCAGCAAAGTTACTGATTTTATAGTGAGTTATTAGTTGTTCTTAGATCTTGCCCAAAAAAAAAAAAAATTCAACAGAAAAGTTTGAAGAGATGATTATTGCTCTTTTATGTACTTTTAGTCACGACTAAAATAATAAATATGAAGAAGGGGTTTTATAAGATGTTTTGGGGAGTGCTGATAGCTCTACTCGGTTTTTTAATTCTCGAAACATCCATTTATTACTAAAATACAATTCAAAAGGCCGCGAAAAAAGAAGAATTTGAAAATTTTGGGCTTGAGATAGGACCGGCCCGGCTGGGACAAGCGAGGGCTAAACTTTTCCTGGGCCAAATCCTGACTTCGCCAACCCAATCTTATCTGGCCCATTTTCTATCTCTACTGTCTGATTAGGCTTTCAAGTGATGGGACTTGCTGGGGGCTTGACCACTCAAAACTTTTTAGCGACGCTCATTCGCTCATGGTCACAAATTCCTCTTCACTTAGCTAATGACATGGACGTTGATCAAGATCGAGGTATCATTCACTTGCATCGATTCGAGCGCATGTTTACGTAAAAAGTTCAAATTAAAATAAATCGAGTTAAATTAGGAAAAAAAAATGAAGGAAGGAAAGAAAGAAAGAAAGGAAACAAATCAAAGTGCTTAAAATTGAATCCACATAATATTCCGATCAAATTAAAGGACGAGATTGAAATTCACATCTTCTTTCTATTTTACAAAAAGAAGAACATTTAATAAAATATATAAACAAGAACATTTTTATATAATCACAGTCCACAGAGCAGAACGCAAAATCAATTCATTAGAGAAAGGGATAAAAAAAAAAAAAAGAACTGACACACACACAGTTGACATGGCTTTCGTCTTCGGCTTGTCACCTACTTCACTTTTCTTCTCCTCCTCTTGCAAAAACCAGAACCCTAAGCCTATATTATTCTTCTCTGCAAAATCCAAAACCCATTCTTCACTTTCTTTCTCTAAGCCCAACAACAACAAATGCAAAACCCACCTCGCACTTGGCCTTCGCTCCTCTTCCCAGCCCGACCCGGTTCCCGAACCCGATTCGGAGCCCTCCGAAACCCCAGTTACTATCACCGACGAATGGGGCGAGAAGACGGAGCTGGAGGCGGAGGAGCAGGAGCCCACGAGGATGGCGGATTCGGATCCTCCTAAGGACGAGGACGAGTGGGAGGAGTACGACAGCGGCGCGGATAATGGGAGCGCCCCTGCTGCTGCTGTGGCGGCGGCTCCGGCGGCGAAGGAGGTGGAGGAGTACGATGATAAACTTGGGGATTTGAAGAGGTGTTTTGTGGATACTGTTTACGGGACGGAGCTCGGATTTCGGGCCGGGTCGGATGTTCGGGCTGAGGTTTTGGAGCTTGTTAATCAGCTAGAGGCGCTAAATCCTACTCCCAATCCCGTGAACGCCGCTGGGGTTCTTGATGGCAACTGGGTTTTAGTGTGAGTTCTCTTCATTGCGCTCATTTTATTTGATTATGTTTTGTTCAATTGTCATGTTCTGATGATCAAATTTTCAAGTTAATTGATAACGGTATGTTTGTAATTATCGGACTATGGCTTACAAGCTACTGAACAATTATTTATACTTGATAGCCAGTGACTCCATTTCGTAGCAGATTAAATATAACACTGTGCAATTCCAATGAAGTGATTGGTATTAAGGATTTAGTGAAATGAATTTGAGAAACTTAATTTACAATGCTTAGGTGGATCAGAAGGAGATGTTGAGAGTACTTACAATCACAATGAGGGATGCCCAAGCATTTGGAGTTGACAAATACTTGATAGGTGATATGAAGTGATAAAGTTGTCTTTTCGTATCCGTAGATTGAAGAACTCATAGTGAAATTCAAATTGAAGTTTTATGACTCTTAAATTGTGATTGTGGTCCAACCGATGTTAGACTGTTATAAATAGTTGCACAATGAAAAAGGTTCTGAGTAGGAGAAAGTTCAGGGTGGACCAGATTAGGGACATTGTATCAATGGAGCAATTTATTGATTTTATATTATGGATTCTTAACAATTTCATTCAGTCCTTACTTTGCCTTTATGTATTTTCTGACTGGCCAGGTACACTGCATTTTCTGAGCTGTTGCCGCTGTTGGCAGCTGGTGCAATACCTCTTTTGAAAGTGGAAAAGATATGCCAAAAGATTGACACCAGTAGCCTCACTATTGAGAACTCAACTACATTGTCCAGTCCTTTTGCTTCTTTCTCTTTCAGTGCAACTGCCTCCTTTGAAGTTCGAAGCCCTTCTAGAATACAGGTAATCCTTTAAACAAACTTGAATAGTTGATTAATTACAATTTCTTATGTTTGAATATATTTATGAATTGTGCAAAATATATGCAGTGTAATTGGCTGACTTTATGCTCTGAAAATGTTACTTGTAACACAAAACTTCCTCAAAATCTCTGAATTACAGTACATGAAATAGGTTAGTACAAATATACCTTATGTGTCTTCTTCCAAATTTGTTCAGGTTCAATTTAAGGAAGGTACCCTGCAACCTCCAGAGATAAAGTCAACTGTTGATCTCCCAGGAAATTTAAATATTTTTGGGCAGAATATCAATCTGTCACCAGTGCAACAAACTCTCTCCCCACTACAGGAGGCAGTTGGAAGTATTTCAAGAGCTGTTTCTGGTCAGCCGCCACTTAAGGTGCCAATTCCAGGTGAACGGACCCAGTCTTGGCTTCTTATTACATACCTTGATGAGGATTTTCGTATCTCAAGGGGGGACGGCGGTCTTTTTGTGCTTGTTAAAGAAGGGAGTCCTCTTCTAGATCAGTAGCCAGGTATATTGTGCAGTGTTATACTCTTAATCTTTTTTCTTTTCTTTTTTGGTTGATTACACTACATAAGTCAAGTTAGAATTATATTGTTAAATAGCAAAGAAGATACTTATATCATCATTCTTATGTTGTATTTGATTACCAGCAGACTCATTGAAGAAGGAACAATTTGAAAATTGAAACCATTTTGATGGGATACAGTTGTAAGAATCTCATTTTTCTTTCATCATTCAAGTGGAGCAGAATGCGAAAAATTTGGAATGGAATTTTACAAAGGCTAATCATTTCTGTTGATTTTTGTCAATGTGATGGAACCAAAGGCAATGACGATTAAACTGGTTAAGATTGTAAAAGAAGTGAAAATAGATAGACTGTTGAGCAGATGGAATAGTTGTCATTCATTGGATGCGTACATATTTCTTCATGTGCTGAATGCTGAATGCATGGTATCGGTTAAGACTGCATGCTTGCCATTTCATTAATGAGTTTTAAGCAGAATCGCTGGCGGTCAATTTAAATTTTTGATGTCTAATCATAGTTTTTTCAAAATTTTCCCGGGATTTTTTGTTGCAAGTAGTGTTGTAACTGATATGATGATGTTATGTGTCTCAGTATAATTCATCTTCTTCTTATGACATTCTCAAATCATTAGTCATATCTTATGATGGATTTATAGGTCCCAAGTTGAGAATAATTTCAAGTAATGCTTGTGCTCATTTCATAAACAAAGTTTACAATGCTACCATTCACTAGCAAAATTGTTTATGTAGCCATACAAAGCATGTATCAGCTGGCATAAGAGAGGGTAACAAAGAAACTGATGCTCAGTATTAACTTCTTCCTCTATCATGGAACCGTTTAACTTGGTTTATAAAACTCTTGTTGCTGCAAGTTAGTATACAGTATTGTTGCACTACCTAATTTTTTTGTGCACGAGCAAGTCAGTTTTGTCAAAATTTTGGCTCTATTTTGTAATATTTAGTTGAATTAGAAGACTACTGAGTGGTTACGACACTCCCATATTTTGTACTATACAGTGTTGTTGCACTAACTAATTTTTTTGTGCATGCGCAAGTCATTTTTGTCATATTTTTGGCTCTGTTTTGTACTATGTAGTTGAATTAAAAGACTACTGAGTGGTAACAACACTCGTTACACTCCCATATCTTGTACCATACAGCATTGTTGCACCACCTAATTTTTTTGTGCAGGAGCAAGTCATTTTTGTCATATTTTTGGCTCTATTTTGTACAATTAGAAGACTACTGAGTGGTAACGACACTCCCATTTTCTGTACTATATAGTGTTGTTGCACTACCTAATTTTTTTGTGCACCCACAAGTCATTTTTTTTTTTCATATTTTTGGCTCTATTTTGTACTATTTAGTTGAATTAGAAGACTACTGAGTGGTAATGACACCCCGATAGTTTGGTAAAATAGTTATGGAGACTCTTTCATTTTCAGAAACGGTCACATAAACTCCTTTAGGATAATTATGTCTTTAAATATAGTGACCCACTTGTAATTCTGTATTCCGTTTGTGCATAATTATTCGAAAAGGGGTTTATGTAACTATTTTTAAAAATAAGAGGATCTCCACGACTATTTCATTAAATTACAAGCGTATTGTCGTCCTTGTTTAATTGTGGTATTTTATAGTATTCATGATATGATTGTTTTTTGAAAAGTATTTTTCGGATTAAAAAAATCATTTGAAGTACTGCTTTTCAGAGAATACAATACTTATTAGGTTTTTTTTTTTTTACCCCATGAAAATACTTTTTCGAGTGATCTTACAAAAGACAAATTTTACTCTTTTTTTTTTTTAAATATAATTATTTCTATCCATCTTCCATTCTTCCTAACATCATTCCACTAACTAAATCAATTATTTATTATGATTTTTTTATTCCATTTGATGCCACACTAACTAAACGAATTATGAAACAGCTCAACGACAGAGCAACTTGAGAGATGAGCAAAATCACAAAACAAAGCTCCAATGTTTTGACTCTTCACCTAAAATATTTGGTACATATCTCATGGGTTTGGCCAAGTGAGATGTTCATATTAATTTTTCACCCGTAAATTAATTTTCCAAGAAATAAAAATAAATGCTTGTATTGTGTTCGTGGCATGTGAATTGAATTGAAGGAGCACATGCACATGCTTCGTGGACTTGAAGACCTCAATGACTCTTAGCCTACCCTTTTAGTTGGTGAGCTTTTAACAACTCAAATATTTTCTTGGCATTTTATTCTATATTGTTCAAATATTTTCTTCACTTTGTGCTCCTAATTCTTTTCACATTAGAACAAAGAGTTGTTTGGTTTGTATCATATTTCGAATAAAAATAAAAAATTAAGAAAAGTTTCTCAAAATACACCTTGAGAGTAATTTTTCTCACTTTTTTTTAAGAGCATATTTCTAGGGCTGAATTTCTTTTTTGAACATAATGAAATTATTTTCTTAAATCATGACTTTGTTTTGTCTTTTCCTATTTTTCTTGTGATGATAAAGCTACCCAAAACACAAATAAATCAGATGAAAAAAAAAATCAGGTAAATAATTAAAATCTAGATAAACTAGATAGGACAAACAAGCACTCCAAAGCGATAATAACAGCACACACACAAAAGTTTACGAGCGAATTTCCCCGTGCCCAATTGTCCAATTATGTAAATTTAACATTTTTTAATTATTTAAAATGTCAAGTTCTTTACGGATCAAACTGCCACGTGTGTGAAATCTAATCAAATTAACCTACAAACTGTCGAGCTTAACGGTTGACGGAGTCAGCAACAGAAACAAAACACTAGCCAGCCGGAAACAGACGTGCACCAATCACGCAATTCCCGCCACTTATTTAGCGCTTCCCTCTTGTAATTAAATATTCTCAAGAAAATTATATATATTGCCACCAAATACACAAATTTAATAATAATAATAAAATAAATACTAAGTTATATGTATGTAACTTACACTCACACATATACAATGTGTGGACCACACCACACATTGTTCGTGTGTGTGGATGTAAGTTACATGAATTGTAACTTAAGCACTCCCTAATAATAATAATAATAATAATAATAATAATAATAAAAATAAAAAATAATGTTAGTCAAACTATTTTATCCTTAAGTTCCGCATTTCATAACATCTACATGATTCGATTATTAGAATATCAATAAAAATTAATAAAATTTAATTGATAGCTAAATTATGTAGTATAATTCAATAATTTGAGTATCGTCAGATGATCAAAACAGAGTATAGTCCGCAATTTGAGGATTGTGAAATAATCAGAACGTTAAGAAATATCTATATGATGGTGTCTAAATTATCAAATATATTAAATCGTATGCCTAGAATATTGTAGTCATACCTAATAAATACCTAATAAATAATTAAAACGTCTCTCTCTATAGTTTGGTGTTGACTCATTAACATCTATATATATATATATATATATTGTCTTGAAAATAAATAAAATACAAAAAAGTCTACATACACAATACACTACGTGTTCATCATTTAAAGACAAAGAAAGCATCATCCAAATTTCTGTCTCTCTTCTTACACATATGCATACACACATTTTTGAATCTTGTTGTTGAGTCTTCATATCGGATCCGATAATTGGGTCTCAGTCGCCGGTAATTCGGAGGATCCAACGAAATTGGAGGGATAAATCAAGAACGATTTTCGAGGCAATCTTGGATCTTTCAACTTCACTCTTTTATAATCAAGAATCTTAACAGATCATCATAGAATAATAACAATGGCTACTGAATCATCAGGTTTTGATCCAAACCCACGATCTTTTTCTCCTTCATTTTCTTCATTTTCAACCTTTTCTTAATCTTTAGGATTCATTAGATTAGGGTTAGGGTTCAGTGTAATTATTGTGGTTAAAAAATACATTATAATATGAGCAACAAGCAACCGATGAATCTAGACGACGATCAAATAGCGGAGCTACGTGAAATCTTTCGTTCATTTGATCGGAACAACGACGGGAGCCTCACACAGCTCGAGTTAGGCTCACTGTTGCGTTCTTTAGGGCTGAAGCCGAGCCCCGACCAGCTGGAAACCCTAATTCAGAAGGCGGATACTAACAGCAACGGTCTCGTGGAGTTCTCGGAGTTCGTGGCGCTGGTGGCTCCAGAGCTGCTCTCGTCGAAGTCACCCTACAGTGAGGAGCAGCTGAGGCAGCTGTTCAGGATGTTTGATAGGGACGGTAATGGATTCATCACCGCTGCTGAGTTGGCCCATTCTATGGCCAAGCTGGGGCACGAGTTGACGGCGGAGGAGTTGACGGGGATGATCAGGGAGGCTGATACCGACGGCGATGGAAGGATCAGTTTTCAGGAGTTTGCACAGGCGATTACTTCTGCTGCTTTTGATAATTCTTGGGCTTAATATGTTGATCTGTATGTGCATGTATGAAAGTGTTGTCCCTAGACTTTGATCATCATCATCATTTTGTGTTACTTAGCTTCGGTTTTTATGTTTCCTACTTATTGATTTATTAGAATAGTCGTTAGTGAATTACTCAATATTGTTAATTGGTAAGATCTTGGTTTTGATAATCACAAAACCGTAAAAGTACTGAGTGATATATATTTTTGATATTGGCTTAAAGTAGAACTAATACGAAGAAACTCGAACCCTGCTCACGTAGACAGGAAGAGTATCGATTCCCCGTTCATGATAATATTTAAAACAAAAGCTTAATGCGAAGCCAAGCCAATTTCCTATGGAGATATAGATTGCAAACGCAAACATAATGTTGGACTAATTAAGATGGAGTTTGTGGTGTATGTGTTTACTTGATTTCACTGTACTTAACCAGGTATCTAGCTAATACAGACACAAATGGAAGACCGAATTCTTATGCCGGATCATCTAGTTGTTAATCATGTTAATGAAAGGACAAGCCCTAGATTATTGGTGATATGGAGCATTTTGCTTAGATGATGTTACTATTGGTTTCGGAATATTGTTAGTATATATTGCCGAATTCGGGTTAATTTTGAATTTTTTTTTTTTATAGAATCATATAAGACTATTGCTCATATTACTATTGGTTTTGAATTAGATGAGACTATTGATGTTTAGGATCGAGAACTTTGTTAATCTCAGTTTGAATTCTCATCTTCCTGTGTTATTTTCAAATTGGCCACAAAAATTTTGCAGCAGCAGCTATCCATTAACAATAGTACCAAGCTACCAATATTATCAAATGTACATCTGTCAAGTACACTAATCGAAAGGGAAAAGGAAAAAGTCCACATCTTCCTGTGTTATTTTCAAATTGGCCACACAAATTTTGCAGCAGCAGTTATCCATTTACAATAGTACCAAACTACCAATATTATCAAATGTACATCTGTCAAGTACAGTTATCGAAAGGGAAAAGGAAAAAGTCCACTTAAATTGAAAAGTTCAAGCCATGCACATGTAAGATAATTGAATATAATTGACAAATTCAATTATTTTGACTTTCAAGAAATATAATAATTTAGTCTCGCAAAGGAGAGAAGAGTGTAGAATTTATTGGCTGATATGCTCGTGTGACTTAGCAAAACCATACACACACACGCACATATTTTGTTTTCCAAAAAGCATTCTTCTCAAACATCTAATATAATTGGAAACTCAAGCTCAAGACAGATGTTTTACAGACTGGATTTTATGGTCAGATTAAATCCAAGTTATCATTTAGAATTAGTCAAATCAAATTCGAAAAGTTTCCTATTCAACACATTGACAAATTAAACTAGAGCAGATGCCAAAATGAACCTATCAACAAGCTATTTGAGAAGCATCTCTACCAAACAAACTAAGCCAACAACCAAAGGACAAAATTAAATGTGTAGGAAGCATATGAAAACCTTGCATCATGCCTTCTTCTTTTTGGACTTGAGGATCACAAACCCAATAAATATGCATAAGAAGCAGAGAAGTACCACACCAGCAAATACAGGTATAATTATGGCGTATTCTTGAGGTAGGAAATATTGGTGGATGAAGTGATCAGTGTCTACAAATGGCTGAACAACCCACAATATGAGAATATACAAAAATCAGTCCTATGCGAAGTTTATAAAAAGCCAGAAAGATATATTTAAGAATGTGTTGGATACTGACCAGAATGATGACCCAAAATGTGTAGTAGGTGAATATTGATAAGCTGATAAAAGATAATAAGAACCCAACTACTCTGTCCGCTAATTCCATTTCGATTTTCAGCTTCAACTGTCTGCAAACCACAACAAGGAAAATCAATATCTTCCAATTACGACTTGGAACAAATGCTAACTAGTTTTGCATAGCATGCATAGTGATGCATAACAAACAAACCTAGTTATCAAAATAGGAAAATAGTTCAAATTCCCTCTTCAAAAGTAACAAAATTGACTACATGCACATGCAGAAGGCAAAGGTGCTGGGCAATGGTGATATTAATGTTCAACTGAAAGAATCAGGGACAGCCAAGAGCAGGTTCCACTATTAAGTCTTTCAGGTTCTAATATGAGACTTCCAAAAACTATGAACATTTTCCAACATCATCACTCCAAACACTAAATATCATCTTCAGTTTCCAGCACACTAAGGAACCAAGAGTTAAACGAAGTCTTTTCTGCTCTTAATGGAGAGCACTCCAGAAGAATCCTATTCAGACTATTGCTAGTACCTAATCGGGCCCAAATGAAAATTATTCCCACTAAACTCCAATAGCTTCCTATCAGTAACATTTGCACTTTCACATCACTGGAAAAATATGTTTCACTACTCGTTCCAAGCTCTTTTTCACTGAAAGCCAACTGGTATTCTTCACAAGGTGTTTTTCATTTTTCAAATTTTCTCTTCATATCTTCTATTCTGGACCTCATCTCCACTTCTCCATTTAAGGCTTGAGAGAATCTCTTAATCAAATTCCTACTAATGACTTTCTAGCTTCTGTCTTCGATTTATTCAACACACCTATCATAATCAATTCCACAATCATGACTTGCGCTTGCCAAAAGCATTAGAATTTGTTAACTCTAGCAAACCCCATCTCACTCTCTGTCATACAAGAAAAACCAATTTTTTTTTTTCAATGCAATCAATCGGACGAAGGGTCCAACACTATTGCTTCAATCAAACACAAGGCCATTAAAAGAAAGAAATAATACAAATTTCAACACAAGTGAAGCTTGTATGAAGACATACAAGATTTCTTAGGTGTCATTATGAATTTTCGCTGCAGCAGCATTAAAACATATGCAATTGACAATAAAATTAAAACTCCGTGAGAAATTTTATCAAGCAGGTTGTGTTTGAACCTGCAGTCAAACAAATCTAACAGATATATTCATATCAGATCCTCCAAACGGAAAACTAATATAAATTTAAAGGATCGTGAGAATATTAATGCAGAAGTTTTCGTACCTGTTAATCGTCGGAAGAATTTTCAATAGCGGAAATGAGAAGAAGGTTTCTGCTTCACTTCTCTTGCTATTTTAAAACTGGGCTCCATTTGGGCTCCAGAACTGGATCGGGTATCTAAATAGTCCAGATCCAAATCAAATGAACATTTTTTGTTCTCCGTTTCTCAATTGAACAATAATTGTTCTCTACAATGAGAGAGTGATATGATAATTAATGACAACCGGGAATCTAAATGCCCACAACTATAATATGAGTCATTATAGAGTTATATAAATTTATTTTTTAAAAACTGAGGTGGTATAAATCTATTAATTGAATGGAATATAAAATAATAAATATATATATTATGTGGATTAGGAATATTTAATCGTATTAATTTAATCATGCCACATCAGTTTGTTTAAAATAAATTTATACAAAAACTTATAATTTTTATTATCTGTTCTTATAACACCATTCAAATCAATTGAGCGGAGTTAAAAAATTTACAGTGATTTTCAAACCACTGCATCGCTTAAGATGAAATTTTAAAATTCAATTTGGTACTTCAAATCTCACCCCAACCTCAAATTATTTACAAGAGATGATGACATATGGGAGACTTGAATCCAAACCAATCCTATTTAGTCACCATTCAATGATTGATGATGAAGAAAAGCTTTTATATTGTGTTTACTTACCAAATTAAGGAATTAGAATAATTAACAATATTTACTTCGCAAAATAGAGTCAGAAATCATAATAAGAATTGTAGAGTCCACCATAATTTGGAAATGAGGAAAGGTTGGGAATGAGTCTCCCATTCCTCATTCCCCTAATTGAGCATTTTGCCCTCCCAAAAATTGAAAATACCACTTTGTCCTCATTTATAATTAATTAATATATTATTATAATTAATTAATTAATATAAAATAATTAATTAATTAATATAATAATTATTAATAATTATAGTTTCTGAATAAATAATCATAATAATTAATATATTATTACTATTAATTAATATACTATTTAATAATTATTAATAATATTATTAACTAATTAATATACTTGATGAGGACGACGACGATGATTATTATTATTATAATTAACTATAGACATTTTAATAACTTGAAATAATTCAACTTATTTCAAGTCTGATTTCAAGATAAAATAAATCTATCAATGGGATTCTAGCCCATTCCTATTCCAATTCTTGCAACTCAAGTAAACAACTTATTCTTATTCTCATTTATCATTCCCATTCCAGTTGATTCCGATTGCAGCCTATCTGACAAGTAAATGCAGAATTAGTGTTTATAAATTACCTAACTGAATCATTTGGGATCACTGAGTTAAGAATTCATCTGGGTCAAATGATTCTAGTAATGCGGACACACACTAACGCTTGCTTTACAATTTCCTCGAATTTTGTTTAATTTTCCTCCACTGCAAAGTTCGTCGTCTTGTCCATTTTACTTGAATATTCTCCACTTTGGTATCAATTAGCACAAGACTACAAGAGACTTGACTGGATTTACAAACTTGCAACAAGAGCAATATTTATTGAATCTAGCAATCTGGAGCAATTTGCTTCACAAACAAAGAAACAAAGAAACACTACTAGAAGCAACTATGCAGTAAATGGTTCAGAAACACAAAACCTAGAGTTGCTGAAAATGGAGAGAACAATTATTATCTGAGTAAAGAAGCAAAACAACTAAAACCTAGCTTTGCCAGCTTTCATGGCACGCAGCCTTTCAGTAATTACTGCATCATGCAGCAGTTCCACAACTCCCATGGATCAATTCCAAATTTAGGAGTTCAAAAAACCAAGGGATATGAAGCAACAGATTATTGGCGATTAAAACTTTAGAAAGAAACGGGTGTCTGATAAGCTTCTACCTTCACTTTTGCAGCAACCACTGCATAATGTCCTTTCGTAGAACTCCATCAAACCCATTCCTATTGTAGTTCAAACTCAACATATCAGATCCATTTGTCTGAAGATGCCTATACTGGATTATGGTTCCAGCAGGCCTTGGATGCCGCATCATCATGGCAATGGTAGAAAAGGGTGGTTTAGGCCATATATTTTTTGATGAGCTAAATAGATGTCTATCTGATTCCTTGTTTCTAGATGTTTGGACTCCAGGAGTTTTTGGATTCGGAGACTTCATTCCATGGTTGGTCATGCTCATGCTCGGGCCATGCGGTCTCTCAGGGGGACCACGTATCTGGGCAGATGGTTTCATTCGGTCAAGCCAACGTAGAATCCAGTTACCAACATTTCTACCAACTTCTATGTCTCTCTCTTGTATGTTCTTGTGAAACTTGAGTGCAACGTCAAAGACAGCGCGTAGTCGACTGTGGAAAAATCAAGGAAGAATGAAAGTCAGTCTTCAACACCAAAGATAGTTCCAAGTTGGAGGAGTATTTAATTTGTTATTATTGAAAACAATGGTAGAAATAACAGTAGTTCCCAGCTAGTAATTGACATTACAGCAGAAGGTAAACAGTACAGTGAAATCCAATGAGCCACCCAGTGGGAAGAATGCAATGCTCAGGCAGGACTGTGGTCAGCATCACACTAAGTCTCTTAAGAGTGAAGGATGTCCAATTATTGGTTTCATAATGCATACTAAATCAATTCAAGTATTGAAATAATTAACTAATTCAGAATTTCCATTTTATGCAGAGGCTTTCATGAATAATTACAACTAGATTGGAAGGATTCTGGAGTGAAATTACGTGCTCGGGAACCTACTGTCATGAAGTTAATAAAATCCTACTAATAAAATCAAAATACAATGGCTCATAAAAGAAAAGCACAGAAGAACTTTACGCTATCATTTCAAAACAGTCTCTTTGAACTAAACAAGAATACAGCTAGGATCTCCAGATATGGACATGAATACTTGTGCTTCTCCAAAATTTCCATACCACCTAATGAGAGAGAGCAATGTAGGAATGTGCTCATAATTAGTTCTGGTATCTGAGCGTTATAGCTTGATTGGATAACAAGTCCACAGGAATACACATGAGACTGTCTATCTGCTTCTCTTAAAAGTACTACAACTCTGACATCAAGGGGTTGCATGATGGCAAAACAACAAACACGTTTCATAAAATTCCATTTAAAAGTTTGGCATCACAAATCTAAAAGGTAAGTTGGTTCAAATCCCATAATGGGGACCCAGACAAAACTAATAGGAGGTTATGTAAAACTTAGAAATAAAAATTATGCACCAATCTAGAACTAGAGAATGCAGGTTGCAGTTGCAGATATTCAAGGATCAAGTGAGTTCATAGTTATTATCTATTTGGCGAAAACTTTTCTTAATCTTTAAAAGATTGGCTTAGCTCCATAATTGGTTAAATCACAAATTCTGCAACCTAGCCTATCCAATATGTCATAAGATCACAGATTTAGAAGCTGATTTTATTATGATATGCACAGGGTCTTTCTAAGTCGGAAAGGGAAGAATAATTGCTTTCACGGAAGAGCTCAGTGGTCTCTCATATTGCATATGATATCAAGTCAATGTGAACTATTCACATCAGTTTACATCCAACCTGAAGTAGAAGTGTCAGGACGCATGATGAACTAGTAGAAGGACCATACTAAAGTTTTTCCTTTCATATTCCTATACTTTTAATCCAAATAAAATACAGATAGCTACTTTGTTATAGCTGTATTCAAACACATATTTGACCTCTGTACAATTAAACTTCAATGAAACTC
Source organism: Citrus sinensis (assembly GCF_022201045.2). NCBI lineage: Eukaryota > Viridiplantae > Streptophyta > Magnoliopsida > Sapindales > Rutaceae > Citrus > Citrus sinensis. The sequence continues at coordinate 21,134,359 of NC_068560.1, forward strand.
ATTAGATTGGAACCAATAAGTTTGTTGGGACAGCAAAAATGAGGCACACTCAAAAGTAAAAAAGTAGAATACAATAGCTACATCTAACAAGAAAACTTCCATTTTAAGAGAATAAGAGATAGTCTAGTGGCATGGTGCTCACACAGAAAATTCAGACCATGAATGACAATTTATGAACCACCAGCAAAGTAACTTTTCAAAGAGATGATTAATACATAGGCAAAGACAGGCCATCATAGTTGTGGACTTTCCAAAGAGATGATTAATAAATAGGAAAAGACGGGCAATCATAATTGTGGACATATAGTCTAAGATAATCCCATGTCGCAGGATGCATTGCTGCAACATATTTAGTTCAGATTTGACATAATCAACTCCACACAATCCATCAAAATCCTATCGAAGAGGCGTAAGAAGGTGGAAATTTCAGCTAAAAACATTTTCGAATAAAGAGAAATAGAAGAAAGAACAGTGAAATAGGTAGTGAGAGAATAGAGAATACAAGGGAAGAGCGAGGAGAAATTCTATGAATCTATGATCCCAAAACAAAACCAAAATCCAGACAATACCTCCCAAAAGAGCACATGCTTTTATGGTTTTTGATAGCATAGGATTACTCCCAAAGGAAATACATAAGTACTTAGGAGATGCCACAAGGATAGCTCACGTCAGTTGCCTCCTATATAGTTACTCCATAGTTAAGATAACACAACACTAGTTTCTATAAGGGAAGCCTGGTTTACTTTCACTGCGATATTTAACATGAGTAGACAACAACACTAATATCTTGCTAAACTTTCAAAATTAGGTTTTCAGGATCTTTTACACATTTGTCATTTTATTTGTTTCACCCTCTCCCCCATTCTAAGAAAACCTAAAATTTTGGTTCCTTCTATCAATCGCCTTTGCTAATAAGCCGTTCTCTGTCTGGCCAAGCTAGTAGTAAGCCACATGATTACTCCAAGAAATCAATTCCTAGCCACAACAAAACTCCATTACTCTCCTCTGCTCTGTTACATTAGATCTTTAGCAAGCATCAATAACCAAATTCCGAATAACACACACTATCATACAGTTAAATCATCTTACCAAGATCAACCTTGAAAAATATCATAAAACCGCGAAACAATGCAACACCACCATCATCATAATCCTCTTTTGAGTCCAAAATCACCAGCTCTTATCGTCGTGCATAGCTACGGAACCCATTAGTGAAAATTAACACTTGGACTACCCAGCTTAATTAATTAATTAATATAATTGAAAATGCCCATTCCCAATCTGTGACCCATCCGCTAATAACCCTATTGATAGCTGACCCATCAAGCTACAAATGAATCAAAATCAAACTCCAAACAAAATGAAATAATCAAATAATAATAAGAACGACGGTAACACATATATACCGGTGAACAAATTGGCGAATCCGAGGGCGCTTAGGGCTGATAACGCGACGCTTAATCCTCAAAGCAAGCCTGTAAGTCCGCTTCAGTCCCAAGAAATACGCTGTTCCCAATGTGATCTCCCACAGCACCATTCTCTCTCTTTCTAGAACTCTCTATCTCTCTCTGAGTCTCTCTCTGTGCGTCTATTTATGAACTTTTTAAAAAAAATTATATATTTATTTATTTTGTATATTTTTTAATAATATTTTGATGTTTCTTTTCTCCCAAGTAAAATCTATGGATTCTTTTATTCAAGCCGCCGGAAATTTCGATCCTGGTTTACCCATCCCGCTCGGTCTTGAGAGCTCAACTGTCCATCGTGTCAGCTTTTATATGTATACAAAGAGGAAATTTTGAGGAATTTAATTTGCACAGAATATGCCATCAACGAAATTAAAATTCCATAAACATGACAAATATGTAATGAAAAGTCTAAAATGCCCTTCTATTGGAACGGCCATAGCCGCATATGGTTGCGCGCCCTTTTCTCACGGTGACAACTAGTCTCGACCTCAATGGTTACATAATTATGATACTCGTATTCATTTTCGATCTATATTTGATTTTATTTAATTAATTTTTAAATTGCTCGAATATTATCGAATATGTACTAATTATGATTAAATAATTTTTTAATTATGCCATGATTACCTAACTATAATTAAGTAATTTATTTATGTATTATAACGAACAAAAAATTAAATTAAAAAAAGTGTGTAACTTATTTATTTTTTTTAAAGAGAACTAACAAAAAAATTGAGAGAGAGAGAGAGAGAGAGGGACAAAAATAGGTCTTTTAGGTACTTAAGTTGTGTTGTTATATTGACGGGATGTATTTCATAGTATTTTTTTTAGCATATTTAATATTTTTTTAAAAACAATAATAATAAAAAGAAGAAAACTCTACGTCTTTTTTCAGTTTTCTCCGGGCCTCGTCTCAACTGTTGGGTTTTCTGTTTGTTAATGATGGCCATTCTTTAGTGAAAGAGATCTTTTAAATACACCTCATTCATCTCTTTTCAGTTTTTTCCCACTCTTTAGTGGGAGAATAGCTTGAATGTGTTAAGTAATACTCTTATAAAAAGGCTGTACGTAATCGGAATGCGTCGCAATTTCATAAACTCCCAATTTGTTGTAGATCAAATTGGGAAGTACTCAGATTATGTATACAGATAATATAAATAGAATGAAGTTAAAAGGATTAAAAAATTCTAATAAGTAAGTCAATGAGAGCATAATTAACAAAATTTCTTCGCGTGCTCACTATTTCATCTCTTAATTTTTTGACGTATTTGATTGATGGGTATTTATAACCAATAAAGCATATCAATCAGTCGTGCATTTAGCAACACACTTTTTAATTCTTAAAGTACTTTGTGATGCACGACTCATAACGCATGTCTTAAAGGGTGTGATAAATACATACGTCAGATATCATGTAGCTGCCTTCATAACTCACTTGCTAAAGTTATTAGTGTGAAAGATACATTATTTTAATCAAGTGGTGGATGGATAGACATATCTCACAACAGCAATGAAAATTTTTTGCCCCCCTTGTTTTTTCAAAAGATATATTAAAGAGATAAAGCAAAATGCAGAGACAATTATATCAACATTTAACTAGACATCACAAACTGAACCCATCTAATCGCCATGTAGAGACTTGAAAACCAAACCACAGTGAGAGTGTCAGCAACTGAATTTCTTTCACGAAAACTGTCTGTAGGTACAATGAAATTAATTCTTATTAATTATACGAAATTACAAATAAAAACTGGCATCCCAATTTTCTTGCAGGTAAAATGCTCATTCATTTTATTACCACATTACTTTGAAAATTCCAAGCACATAAACCTCTGCTTCGACAAGGCACACATCATTCACAAGAAAACCATTGTCTGCCTCGTCTACGTAACTGAGTTCAGCAAATCTTGGCCAACCCCAATCTTCAATTGAGGACCTGAATCATGTTCTTGCTGCACGAAACAACATAATAGGAAACCTTAAAGTTATTTGTATATAGCTATGAGTAAGCTTATAGTAGTTAAACTACTATTTGTAATGGAATGGGGAAAGGAATATTAGTTTCTTTAATTTGTTTGGTTTGGTCAAGGAATATTTATTTCTTTGCTTGATTGCAAGAATGGAATGGTAAGGGGAAAGAAAACAGCTACAATACAAATGAACAAAAATACCCTCCACTAAAAAAATATATACATATATTTCAACGAGTTGAAGCAATATTTTAATTGTTCTATTCTTTATTATCAAATATTATATAATTAATTTCAAATTTAGGCATGGTTTGACATTGTAAGCCAGTAAGCCTAAGCCTGGTAAACACTTGTTCATATGGTTTGAATGTTAAATTGATTTTATTTTACAATTGTATGATGAAAAATCTATAATACCGTACCTATCACGACTATAAGGCAAAATATAGAGAGAGAAAAAACAACAATGAATTAGATATCACAAGCTAAACCTATAAGAATGCATCCCCCACGTAATCTCCATGTGGAGACTTAACAAACAATTAACCACCAATTATTGAATGTCAGCATAAGAATTTCTTTACCAGAATATATGGGTACAATGAGATTAACTCTTATTATAAGAAATAAAATTAAAAAATTAGCATCCCAAGTTTCTTGCAAGGGTAACAATGCTCATTATAGTATATATTACAGGGCTTCGGAAATTCCAAGCACTGATACCTCGGCTTCGACAATGCAGACATCATTCACAAGAAAACCATTGCCTGCCTTGTTCAAGTAACTGAGTTCAATAAACTCGTGCCAACCCCAATTATCGATTGAGGTCCTGAACCATACACTAGCTGCAAGAACAACAATAGAATCCTGAAGTTATATGTACTTAGCTACAACCCTTATTGATGAACTTCAATACCTGTAGATTTTGGGTTAATAATAACTTACTTTTATAGTGATTATGTATTGATTGAACTTGATTCCGGATTCGCAGTGTGAAATGGACGTATATTTTAAAACCACGAGTTATAGCTGACAAGTCAGCCAATGCCAAGTACATAGAAATATGACTGCCACTAGCTACTCCGTATCCCTTGGGATAGAGTTGTATCTTCCTGAAAAAATCAAGAAGGGTAAAGTTTAAGTCTCGGCATTCAATTGTACATATTTACTAAGAGGTTCCATTTAACAAATTATCAAAACATTAACTTTCAGATGTGATGTTTAGATTATATATATGAATAGATAAATAAAAAAATTTTTGCAAATCATTTTACATTACACATTTGAAGAAGTGGTTTTAACATGATGCATTATTTTAACAAGTTGTATTATTCAAAACTACTCAAAAGAATTTCTTTTGCATCGGCATCAGAAATATATCGCGCATGTACAAATGAACCCTAAGTATTAGTCATGCTCAGGTACAAATGTCTAGATTTAGTCTATGATACATTAGAGTTGTAAATCGTTGTTAAAAGTACAACTTGTCATAGTTCAAATCCGAATTTTAAAAACTCTCGAACGTCTGTACTTGAACAGCAATTCAGAAAGTATACGTACCACTTTTGATCTCCAGCAACGAATACTTCTGATTCGTAACGCTTTGCCTCCAAGTTTGAAAAGTTCTTGATCTTCCAAACATATTTATAAGGGGAAGCAGATGTGAATTTCTTCATGGAAAGGCACTCTCCTTTGACTATGTTCCTTTCTTTAACAAAGACTTCTGCTCCAAAAATACATGTATCTCCCACAAGATATCCATTTGAAGCATCGTTAAATTCATTAAGCGGGATGAATTGATCAAAACCCCATTCAAGCTTCAACCCATGAAAACGTCTTTCATTTCCCATTGCATCTACCGCATGATGAAGTAACGTCAAATCATTGATTAGCTCTCAGTTAAATAATTAAGAACAAAATGATCATAAATATTCTTGAGTTTAATAATCAACCTTGAGGAATCAAGTACGTGTCTTCGTTCTGATCATGCACAAACAGGCGAAAAATCACAAAGACTTCCCAACCGGAACCAAATGAACTTGAGTCTGCCATTGCCAAGTAGAGTGAGATGTGATCTTTCACCTTTTTTTTTTTATTTCCATTTGGGTACACAACAAGTTTCCTGAAACCATCGTGAATTAAATAACATATTAGATTATGATATATAATTAAGTAATAAGGTAATCTTAATATTAGTGTACTAAGTTTTAGGCCATACCATTTGTGGCTTCCAACATTAAATTCCGAAGATTCATAACTTTCCACATTATTTTCTAGAAGGGACGAAAATGTCTGTATTTTGAGTAGGAAATGAGCCGGTGGTACATGTGAAATGGATCTTGAAACTGCTGTCAAGAGTCATTTTAACACTGATAAGAAAATAACAAGCTAAAAGTGTTCGATTTACATATATAAACATACATAGAGAAAGGGAGCTGGGGAAAGAGCCTGATAACGTACCAACTTGATTTTCCATTGCAACAAATTCCTTCAAACTACTATAACTCTTCAAGTACTAAAAAGAGTATAGAAGAAAGATTGATTATAATAAGATTTTTTAAGGGTTAGAGTTATCTCAAGAGTAACCTTTCTTCTTTAAAATATCTAAAAAGGTAAAGCATCAAGGTTGAGGGTTTATACAATTCAACATTAAATTTTCAGAAAGTGTCAGAATGACTATTGACATTCACCAAAATTTGGAAACTGATAGTTGCAAGAATGGAATGGAAAGGGTAAAGGAATATTGATTTCTTTAATTTGTTTGGTTTGGTTAAGGAATATTGATTTCTTTGTTTGGTTGCAAGAATGGAATGGTAATGGGAAAGAAAGTGTCAAAATGGCTATTGACATTCACCAAAATTTGGAAACTGATAGTTACAAGAATGGAATGAAAAGGGTAAATTTTCAGAAAGTATTAGAATGACTATTGAGATTCACCAAAATTTGGAAATTGATAGTTGCAAGAATGGAATGGTAACATTAAATTTTCAAAAAGTGTCAGAATGACTATTAGCATTCACAAAATTTGGAAACTGATAGTTGCAAGAATGGAATGGAAAGGGTAAAGGAATATTGATTTCTTTAATTTGTTTGGTTTGGTTAAGGAATATTGATTTCTTTGTTTGGTTGCAAGAATGTAATGGTAATGAGAAAGAAAGTGTCAAAATGACTATTGACATTCACCAAAATTTGGAAACTGATAGTTACAAGAATGGAATGGAAAGGGTAAATTTTCAGAAAGTATCAGAATGACTATTGACATTCACCAAAATTTGGAAATTGATAGTTGCAAGAATGGAATGGTAACATTAAATTTTCAGAAAGTGTCAGAATGACTATTAACATTCACCAAAATTTGGAAATTGATAGTTGCAAGAATGGAATGGTAACATTAAATTTTCAGAAAGTGTCAGAATGACTATTGACATTCACCAAAATTTGGAAACTGATAGTTGCAAGAATGGAATGGAAAGGGCAAAGTCATATTGATTTCTTTAATTTGTTTGGTTTGGTTAAGGAATATTGATTTATTTATTTGGTTGCAAGAATGTAATGGTAATGGGAAAGAAAGTGTCAAAATGATTATTGACATTCACCAAAATTTGGAAACTGATAGTTACAAGAATGGAATGGAAAGGGTAAATTTTCAGAAAGTATCAGAATGACTATTGACATTCACTAAAATTTGGAAATTGATAGTTGCAAGAATGGAATGGTAACATTAAATTTTCAGAAAGTGTCAGAATGACTATTGACATTCACCAAAATTTGGAAATTGATAGTTGCAAGAATGGAATGGAAAGGGTAAAGGAATATTGATTTCTTTAATTTGTTTGGTTTGGTTAAGGAATATTGATTTCTTTGCTTGGTTGTAAGAATGGAATGGTAATGGGAAAGAAAACAACTACAATACAAGTGAACAAAAATACCCTCCAATCAAAAAAATGTATATATCAACGAGTTGAATCAATATTTTAATTGTTCTGTTTTTTATTATCAAATGTTATATAATTAATTTCCAAATTTTGGCCTGATTTGCTATTGTGGTTAAGCAGCACTTAAGTATTTAGTAAACATTTATTGATGTGATTTGAAAGATAGGTTAACTTTATTTTACACTTGTAAGATAAAAAACCTATAATACCTTACCTAGCGCAACTATAAGGCAAAATATAGAGAGAGAAATACAACAATGAATTAGATATCACAGGCTTAATCCATAAGAAGGCATCCCATCTAATCTCCATGTGGAGACTTAACAAACAATTAACCGCCAATTATTGAATGTCAGCATAAGAATTTCTTTACCAGAATAAATGGGTACAATGAGATTAACTCTTATTATAAGAAATAAAATTAAAAATTGGCATTCCAATTTTCTTGCAAGAGTAACAATGCTAATTAGAGTATATATTACAGGGCTTTGGAAGTTCCGAGCACAGGCACCTCTGTTTCCACAATGCACACATCATTCACAAGAAAACCATTGCTAGTATTGTTCAAGTAACCGAGTTTAACAAATTTTGGCCACTCCCAATGTAACACCCATCTCTAATTATTTGTTTGAATTTAATTATGCTTATCTATTTAATTGTTTATCTTTTGTTGCAAATTTATTTTAATTAGCATTATTTGAGATAAGGTGTAATTCTTTTTAGGGAAAATATCCACCGACCACCTGATTTTTCGCACTTTATCAAAAATACACAAATCTTTTTTTTTTTTGCAACAATCCACCCGAAGTTTACAAGGTGTATCACCACTCCACTCACGTTATTACACCGTTAGTGTATTTAATGGAATACTCATCAAATGACTATTTTACCCATAAAAGACTTTTAGTTGCAAAGGGGTAATTATAAAAAAATCTTAAAAATAATAAATAACTATCAAATAAAAATCTTAAAAATAATAATAAATAAATTTGATAATAGAAGTTGCATATAAAAATAAATAATTATAAAAAAATCTTAAAAATAAATAATTATAAAAAATCTTAAAATAAATAAATTAGATAAGAAATGTTAAGAAGAACACCTCCTTCTTCCCCGCCTAGATTGTTTGCAGCCGCTGTTGCGGCCTCTTCACTAAACTTATTAGCCTTAATCAATTTCCTAAATTCATGATTGGACAAAGTTTTTGTTTTTCCAAAAAACAATTTAAAGGCTTAAATAGATTCACGTACAAAAGATAAGAAAATGAACATATTACATCTGCTTGAATCTTCATAAGCAAAGCTTCTGGAAAGGCAAGACAACATCTAATTGGAGGAAGCATTGAAGAGCTATTCCATAATCTTCTTGTCCCTTCTCTCCATCGCGACGTACCACACATCATTACCGACGTATTTCGAGCATCCGTGAGCGGCTTTGTGGATGTGATACTGCGCATTGTCGGCAATTGTTAGCATTGCTGCTATGATGCACAACGACAATAATCCTTCAAATATTTCAGCAGCATGTCTGACTTCGCCAATTTTCCTTATTATGTCTACTTATTGTATGTTTAATTTCATAATTTTTAGTTGAGTATAAAAATTACTAAAAATCGTTATGTTGGACTGCTAAAAATATATAATATGAGTAGACAACAACACTGACATCTGGATAAACATTTGAAATTAGGTTTTCAGGATCTTTTACAAATTTGTAAGTTTATTTGTTTCACCCTCTCCCTATTCTTAGAAAACCTAAAATTTTGGTTCCTTCTGTCCGTTGCCTTTGCTAATAAGCCGTTCTCTGTCTAGCCAAGCTAGTGGTAAGCCACATGATTACTCCAAGAAATCAATTCCTAGCCACAACAAAACTCCATTACTCTCCTCTGCTTTCATACATTAGATCTTTAGCAAGCATCAATAACCAAATTCCGAATAACCCACGCTACCATACAGTTAAATCAAATTACCAAGATCAAATTTGAAAAATATCATAAAACCGTGAAACAAAGAATATTGCATTGCAATGCGTTGTTAGTATATCCCATAGCAGTATCATACATATCATTATCACCACCACCAACACCAGAAATTTCGATCTTGGTTACCCATCACGCTTCGGTCTCAAGTGTTCAACTGTTCATCGTGTCAGTTTTTTTTTTTTGGTTTTTGGTTTTTGGAAGGCATCGTGTCAGCTTTTATAGGTGCATAAAGAGGAAATTTTGAGGAATTTAATTTTGCCCCGAATATGCCATCAATGAAATTAAAATTCCATAAACATGACAAAACATGTGAGGGAAAGTCTAAAATGCCCTTACACTGGAATGGCCATTGACAGGCGGACGCGCCTCGACCTCAATGGTTACATAATTATGGTAATCATATTCATTCTCGATCTACATTTGGTTTTATTTAATCAATTTTTTAATTGCTTGAATATTATCGAAAATATACAGATTATGATTCAATAATTTGTTAATTATTCCATGACTATCTAACTATAATTAAGCAATTTATCTATGTATTATACCGAGCAAAAAATTAAATTAAAAAAGTGTGTAACTTTTTTTTATAAAAAAGAAAAACTAACAAAAAATTGAGAGAGAGATAGAGGGAAAAAATAGGTATTTGGGTACTTAGGTTGTGTTTTTATATTGAATGAATGTATTTTATAGTATTTTTTTAATGGCATATTTTGTGTATTTTTTTATAATATTTTGATGTTTCTTTTCTCCCAAGTAAAATCTATGGATTCTTTTATTCAAGCCGCCGGAAATTTCGATCCTGGTTACCCATCCCGCTTCGGTCTTGAGGGTTCAACCGTCCATCGTGTCAGCTTTTATATGTATATAAAGAGGAAATTTTGAGGAATTTAATTTGCACAGAATATGCCATCAACGAAATTAAAATTCCATAAACATGACAAATATGTAATGAAAAGTCTAAAATGCCCTTCTATTGGAACGGCCATTGACGCATATGCTTGCGCGCCCTTTTCTCATGGTGACAACTAGTCTCGACCTCAATGGTTACATAATTATGATACTCGTATTCATTTTCGATCTATATTTGATTTGATTTAATTAATTTTTAAATTGCTCGACTATTATCGAATATATACGAATTATGATTAAATAATTTGTTAATTATTCCATGATTATCTAACTATAATTAAGTAATTTATTATGTATTATAACGAACAAAATATTAAATTAAAAAAATGTGTAACTTTTTTTTTTTAAAAAAGAGAAAACTAACAAAAAAATTGAGAGAGAGAGAGAGAGAGAGAGGGACAAAAATAGGTCTTTTAGGTACTTAAAGTTGTGTTGTTATATTGAATGAATGTATTTCATAGTATTTTTTTAGCATATTTAATATTTTTAAAAAAAATAATAATAAAAAGAAGAAAACTTTACATCTCTTTTCAGTTTTCTCCCGGCCTCATCTCAACTGTTGGGTTTTCTGTTTGTTAATGATGACCACTCTTTAGTGAAAGAGATCTTTTAAATACATCTCATTCATCTCTTTTCAGTTTTTTCCCACTCTTTAGTGGGAGTATAGCTTGAATGTGTTCAATAATACTCTTATAAAAAATTTGTACATAATCGGAATGTGTTGCAGTTTCATAAACTCCCAATTTGTTGTAGATCAAATTGGGAAGTATTCAGATTATGGATACAGATAATATAAATAAAATGAAATTAAAAGGGTTAAAATTTCTAACAAGTAAGTCAATAAGAGAATAATTAACAAAATTTCTTCAAGTGCTCATTATTTTATTTCTCAATTTTTTGATATATTTGATTTATGGGTATTTATAACCAATAAAAGCATATCAATCAGTCGTGCATTTAGCAACACACTTTTTTATTCTTTGTTAAGGAAGCCCATCAATCATCCAAAGAATGTACACACTTGGCACATGTGATCTGATATCCAGTCAGCTTAGTAGTTAGGAGTTAGAGTGACAGCTCAGCAAAGTCTGTTATGTAGTCTCTGTATTCTGTTAGTATTGTTTTAAGTTCAGCTCTGTGATTAGAAGCATGTATATATATATATAATCATGATTGCCAAGATTTGTAACTAAGAAAATAGTAAGCAAAGAAATAAAGATCTGGAATAATCATTTTCTTTCATTTTCTCGAAAGCCAAACAAATCTGTCTGCTCTGTTTTTAACATTTCAATATGGTATCAGAGCCACAGAGAGCAAGCTCTAATAACCAGCAAACAAATAATACAAATCAATACGCTCAAATCAATTTCTCTTTCACGAATCCAATCAAATTAGATCGCTCAAATTACTTGCTATGGCATTCACAAGTTCTAGCTTCAATTAGAGGAAATCGACTGGAGGACTTCATCACAGGAGACAAACCAGCACCTGAGAGATATCTTATTCTTGCTGGTATTAATGGATCTACTCAGAAGGTTGATAATCCAGAATATCAAAATTGGAGATCACTGGATCAAACCTTACTCGGATGGTTGCTGTCATCAATAAATGAAGGTAATCTAAGCCTTGTTATCAATTGTGCAAGTTCATTTGATGTTTGGAAAACTCTAGAAAAGAAATTTGGTGTTCAGTCTGAAGCTATGGTTCTCCAGCTTAGATATGAATTGAATAATCTCAAAAAGGAGTCTTTAAATGTTGAAGATTATTGCATAAAAATGAAATCTATAGCTGACAAGCTTGCTAGTGCTGGAAGTCCTATAACAGAAAAGGATCTTATGTTAACCATATTGAATGGACTAGGATCTAGTTTTCGTGATATTGCCACTTTCATAACTGGATCTAAAATAGAGTATGATGATGCTTATGCATTGTTACTTACACATGAAACTAGACTAGAGCAAGAACAGGAAGATAAAGGTATGTTTAATGCAAATTATGCATACTATCCCAAGATGTATTATGCTCAATCCAGAGGTAGTTTTAGAAGAGGAGGATATACTGGTGGTGGTTTTGGAAACTTTGGTGGTAGGAATCATATTATGGGAAGAGGTAATGTTCACCCTCAGAGGTTTCATTCTGGAGGTTTCAGAGGAGGATATGGTAGAGGATACTCTCCTGGACAAACTAATACTTTTAATTCCTTTCAAGTACCTAGAAATCCATCACAAGTTGCTAGAGGTGGATTCACTGGCTCAAATGGAATGCAAGGAAGTTTTGGAAATTCAGAAGAGATAACATGTCAGATATGTTTTAAGACTGGTCACACTGCTGATGTTTGTTGGCATAGGTTTGTTGAAGATTACATGCCTACACCAAGGGGTTTTGGAAAGGGTAAAGGACCAAGAGCAACTTATTTCAGTAATTTTGAGGGCTTTACTCCTTATCAAGGATATGAAGACTATGATAATCTCAATTACATGTCACCAAATGCTTATTCTTCCTCTACTGCTAACAGTTACTCTGGAAGTGGTTCTTATATTCCTGCAGCAGCATTTGTAGCCAATTGTGAAGGACCTGCTGATGATGGCTGGTACTTGGATAATGGAGCTACTCATCATCTGACTAATAACATGGATAATCTGCATCTCAGGGAGGAATATAAAGGTATGGATCAGCTTATTATTGGAAATGGTCAAGGTTTGCACATCTCTCATATTGGAAATTCTTTTTTGTCATATAGAGCTTCATCACACTCAAATCTAAAGCCTACACACACTGCTATAGCACTTAAAGACATGTTACTTGTTCCATCAATTACCAAAAATTTGTTGAGCATTTCTAGATTAACATCTGACAACCCTTTATCTGTTGAATTTTGTTGTAATGTTTGTTTTGTAAAGGACATGAAGGGACAAGTGCTTCTGCAGGGTTTTGTTGAGAAAGGTCTATACAAGCTGCTGTTGAAAACCAAAAACTCCTCACCTGCATCCCATATGTCTCACTTTCAATTGAATAAACCAGTGTCTATGTTGTCCTTTTTGAATGTTCCTTCAACTTCTCACAATTGTACAGCTCTTAATAAAGCTTGTTATCATGCTGTTCAAAATAATTATAACTAGAAACCTGATGATATGACAATATTACATAGACAATTTGGACATCCAAGTTCTGTCATTTTGATGCATTTGCTTAACTCTTGTTCTAAGCTTAAAGTCTCTCAAAAATTTGTTCTATCTTCTGTACATGTTTTGTGTGAAGCTTGTCAGCTAGGTAAAGTCCACAAACAGCACTTTCCAACCACTGAAACAAAAACCAAACAGGTGTTAGAACTAATTCATACTGATCTATGGGGGCCATCACCTACTGTGTCTAGGAATGGTTATAGGTATTATATCCGTTTCATTGATGATTACAGCAGATATACTTGGATTTACCCATTTAAACTCAAATCAGAAGCCTTTGAGGTTTTCAAGCTTTTTAAAATCCAAGTTGAAAATCAGTTTAATACTCAGGTCAAGATGTTGCAATCTGACTGGGGGGGAGAATATAGAGTGTTTAATGAATTTCTTAACCAAAATGAGATTCTCTTTAGGCATTCATGTCCATACACTCATCATCAAAATGGTTTGGTTGAGAGGAAACATATGCATATAGTTGAGATGGAATTAACTCTTTTAGCTCAGGCAAATCTCCCTTTCAAATTTTGGTGGGATGCTGTCCATACAGCTGTATATCATATAAACAGACTTCCAACACCTTTACTGAATCTAATCTCTCCCTATGAAAAGTTATTTGCTCATAAACCAGACTATAACTTCTTAAAATGCTTTGGGTGTCTATGCTATCCATATTTGAGAGATTTCAATAAACACAAGTTTGATTTCCATACCAGCAAGTGCATTTTTATTGGCTATAGTCCTTCTCATAAAGGCTATAAGTGTCTCACTAGTTCTGGTAAAGTTCACATACTGAGACATGTGATATTTGATGAAATAGTGTTTCCTTACTCCACTGATAAGGCTTTCAATTTGTCTCAACAAAACAAAAACTCTGAAACACCAGTATCAGTGTCTAATTTTTCTCCACAGCAAGTCTATCAGTTATCCACCCTTTTCTTACCTCACAGCAGCTTTGAAGATGCTTACTCAGTAAGCTCAGCAGGACATCAACAAACACCTTCTATGCTTGTACATACAGACATTCCATGTCAACAAGAACAAGGTAACCACACTCTATCAGAATCATCATCATTTTCTTTACCTTCACAAAATCCAGAGTCTTCACGAAATCCAGAACCACTTCAAACACAACCTGAAAACCAAATAGACATCCAACAAAATGCAGCACATGTCACAAACAAAATTCTTGCCCCACAACCTTCTCATAGAATTACTACTAGATTAAAATCTGGAATCTTCAAACCCAAGCTATACACTGCAACTTTAGCCAATAAGGAACCTGATATAATTCAAGAAGCTCTTTGTGATCAGAACTGGTACCAAGCCATGAGAGATGAGTATGAAGCACTGATCAGGAATAACACTTGGTCATTAGTTCCATATTCAGCTGAACACAAAATTGTTGGCAATAAATGGGTGTTTAGGATTAAGCAGAACACTGATGGTAGCATAGCTAAGTACAAAGCTAGGCTAGTTGCCAAAGGTTTTCAGCAAACTGAAGGAGTTGACTATTTTGAGACTTTTAGTCCTGTTGTAAAACCATGTACTATGAGGATTGTGTTGAGCCTAGCTATGATGAACAAGTGGGTAGTTAGACAAGTTGATGTGAATAATGCTTTTCTAAATGGAGAGTTGAATGGGGATGTATACATGTGTCAACCAGAGGGATTTGTTGATATGCAAAAACCTGGTCATGTGTGCAAATTGAAGAAAGCTTTGTATTGTCTGAAACAGGCTCCCAGGGCCTGGTATGACAAGCTGAAGAACTCCTTAATCACAATCTGGAATTTTCAGAACTCTAAGGCTGATACATCTCTTTTCTTTAAGGAGATACATGGGTCAATAATACTGATTCTGATATATGTTGATGATATTTTGATCACTGGTGCAAATAGTAAGGAATTGGAAAGGTTCATCTCTGAGTTTAGTAAAATGTTTGCTTTAAAAGATCTGGGAACATTATCATACTTCCTTGGAATAGAAGTTGTTTATGCTCAGGATAGTATGTATTTGTCACAGAAGAAATACATTAAAGATCTACTAAATAGAGCTGACATGTTGGATTGCAAGAGCTGTGACACGCCAATGGTTACAGGTTACAAACTTCAGAAGGAAGTTAAAGGGCATCTAGGACAGTATATTGAAGATGCAACAATCTACAGAAGCTTAGTTGGAGGCCTGCAGTATCTGGTTTTAACTAGACCAGAAATTTCTTTTTCAGTTCATAAACTAAGCCAATATGTAGCAGCACCAACTCTTCAACATATATTAGCTTGCAAAAGAGTCCTTAGATATTTGAAAGCAACATAAGATTATGGATTAAAATTTTCAGCTGGAGGGGAAATGAAAATTATAGGATACACTGATGCAGATTGGGCATGTGATGTTGATGATAGAAAATCGATAGGAGCCTACTGCATTTATTTTGGAAACAACCTGGTGTCTTGGTCATCAAAGAAGCAAACTGTAGTCACAAGGTCAAGTGCAGAGAGTGAGTATAGAGCACTTGCCTCTGCAAGTGCAGAAATTACCTGGATACAGTCACTACTTAATGAGCTTAAGATTGAGTGCACATTGTTACCAACAATTTGGTGTGACAATGTAAGTGCAACAGAGTTAGCTAAAAATCCTGTCTATCACTCAAGATAAAGCACATTGAGTTAGACATGCATTTTGTTAGAGATAAGGTGCTGGCAAGAGAGCTACAAATCTGCTATATTCCAAGTGAAGAGCAGATTGCAGACATCTTGACAAAGCCTCTCACATTTACTCACTTCAATTACTTTAGAGCCAAACTCAAGGTGCATCCATGTCCCTTGAGTTTGAGGGGGGCTGTTAAGGAAGCCCATCAATCATCCAAAGAATGTACACACTTGGCACGTGTGATCTGATATCCAGTCAGCTTAGCAGTTAGGAGTTAGAATGACAGCTCAGCAAAGTCTGTTATGTAGTCTCTGTATTCTGTTAGTATTGTTTTAAGTTCAGCTCTGTGATTAGAAGCATGTATATATATATAATCATGATAGCCGAGATTTGTAACTAAGAAAATAGTAAGCAAAGAAATAAAGATCTGGAATATTCATTTTCTTTCATTTTCTCGAGAGCCAAACAAATTTGTCTGCTCTGTTTTTAACATTTCAACATTCTTAAAGTACTTTGTGATGCAGAACTCATAAACATGTCTTAAAGGGTGTGATAAAAACATACGTCAGATATCATGTAGCTGCCTTCATAACTCACTTGCTAAAGTATTAGTGTGAAAGATACATTATTTTAATCAAGAGGTGGATGGATAGACATATCTCACAACAGCAATGAAAGATACATTATTTTAATTACTTTTTGCATTTTCATGCTTTCCCTGCACTTGATCCCAGATTCGCAGCGTAAAATGCACGTATCTTTTAAAACCATGAGTTATAGTTGAGGAATCAACCAATGCCAAGAGCAAAGAAAAATGACCGCTGGTTCCACTTTTGATTTCCTTGGGATGGAGCTGTATCCTCCAGAAAAAATCAACTAACGGCTAATTTCCAGGATGAGGCATTTAATTAGATGATATGAGTAAGGATATTAACCAAAAAAATCATTTTCATATGATAGAATTTCTTTTGCATCAACTATATCACACGTGTATACTTTTGAATCCTAATTAAATATAATTATCCTTAGGTTTGGACGTCTTTCTGATCATAGTTTAAATCCAAACTTGGTAAGGACGTTTGGACCGGAGCACCATTTCAAAGAACATGTGAAATGGATCTTGAAATTGCTGTCAAGAGTAATTTTAACACTGATCAGAAAACAACAGGCAAAAAATGTTCAATGCACATATATATATAAACATACATAGAGAAGAGGAGATGGGGAAAGAGTCAGAGAACATGCCAACTTGGCCTACAAAGTCGTTTTCCATTGCTACAAATTCCTCCTAATTACTAAAATTCCTCAGGTACTAAAACTAGTACTGAAGAAGATTGATTACAATAAGATTTTTCAAGGGTTAGAGTATTCTCTGAAGAGTAATATTTCTTCTTTAAGATATCTAAAAGAGACCATGGTATATACAAAGCATCAAGGTTGAGGGTCTGTACTATTAAACATTAAATTTTTAGAGTTAGAATAACTATTGATATTCACAAAGTTTCGGAAACTGATGGTTGCAAGAATGGAATGGAAAGGGCAAAGGACAAGGTAATGGAATGGGGAAAGGAATATTAGTTCTTTATTTTGTTTGGTTTGGTCAAGGAATATTGATTTCTTTGCTTGATTGCAAGAATGGAATGGTAAGGGGAAAGAAAACAACTACAATACAAATGAACAAAAATACCCTCCACTAAAAAAATATATACATATATTTCAACGAGTTGAAGCAATATTTTAATTGTTCTATTCTTTATTATCAAATATTATATAATTAATTTCAAATTTAGGCATGGTTTGACATTGTAAGCCAGCAAGCCTAAGCCTGGTAAACACTTGTTGATATGGTTTGAATGTTAAATTGATTTTATTTTACAATTGTATGATGAAAAATCTATAATACCGTACCTATCACGACTATAAGGCAAAATATAGAGGGAAAAAACAACAATGAATTAGATATCACAAGCTAAACCTATAAGAATGCATCCCCCACGTAATCTCCATGTGGAGACTTAACAAACAATTAACCACCAATTATTGAATGTCAGCATAAGAATTTCTTTACCAGAATATATGGGTACAATGAGATTAACTCTTATTATAAGAAATAAAATTAAAAAATTAGCATCCCAAGTTTCTTGCAAGGGTAACAATGCTCATTATAGTATATATTACAGGGCTTCGGAAATTCCAAGCACTGATACCTCGGCTTCGACAATGCAGACATCATTCACAAGAAAACCATTGCCTGCCTTGTTCAAGTAACTGAGTTCAATAAACTTGTGCCAACCCCAATTATCGATTGAGGTCCTGAACCATACACTAGCTGCAAGAACAACAATAGAAACCTGAAGTTATATGTACTTAGCTACAACCCTTATTGATGGACTTCAATACCTGAAAACTTTGGGTTAATAATAACTTACTTTTATAATCATTATGTATTGATTGCACTTGATTCCGGATTCGCAGTGTGAAATGCACGTATATTTTAAAACCACGAGTTATAGTTGACAAGTCAGCCAATTTCAAGTACATTGAAATATGACTGCCACTAGCTACTCCGTATCCCTTGGGACAGAGTTCTATCTTCCTGAAAAAATCAAGAACGGTAAAGTTTAAGTCTCGGCATTCAATTGTACATATTTACTAAGAGGTTCCATTTAACAAATTATCAAAACATTAACTTTCAGATGTGATGTTTAGATTATATATATGAATAGATAAATAAAAAAATTTTGGCAAATCATTTTACATTACACATTTGAAGAAGTGGTTTTAACATGATGCATTATTTTAACAAGTTGTATTATTCAAAACTACTCAAAAGAATTTCTTTTGCATCGGCATCAGAAATATATCGCGCATGTACAAATGAACCCTAAGTATTAGTCATGCTCAGGTACAAATGTCTACATTTAGTCTATGATACATTAGAGTTGTAAATCGTTGTTAAAAGTACAACTTGTCATAGTTCAAATCCGAATTTTTAAAACTCTCGAACGTCTGTACTTGAACAGCAATTCAGAAAGTATACGTACCACTTTTGATCTCCAGCAACGAATACTTCTGATTCGTAACGCTTTGCCTCCAAGTTTGAAAAGTTCTTGATCTTCCAAACATACTTATAAGGGGAAGCAGATGTGAATTTCTTCATGGAAAGGCACTCTCCTTTGACTATGTTCCTTTCTTTAACAAAGACTTCTGCTCCAAAAACACATGTATCTCCCACAAGATATCCATTTGACGCATCGTTAAATTCTTTAAGCGGGATGAATTGATCAAAACCCCATTCAAGCTTCAACCCATGAAAACGTCTTTCATTTCCCATTGCATCTACCACATGATGAAGTAACGTCAAATCATTGATTAGCTCTCAGTTAAATAATTAAGAACAAAATGATCACAAATATTCTTGAGTTTAATAATCAACCTTGAGGAATCAAGTACGTGTCTTCGTTCTGATCATGCACAAACAGGCGAAAAATCACAAAGACTTCCCAACCGAAACCAAAAGAACTTGAGTCTGCCATTGCCAAGTAGAGTGAGATGTGATCTTTCACCTTTTTTTTTTTATTTCCATTTGGGTACAAAACAAGTTTCCTGAAACCATAATGAATTAAATAACATATTAGATTATGATATATAATTAAGTAATAAGGTAATCTTAATATTAGTGTACTAAGTTTTAGGCCATGCCATTTGTGGCTTCCAAATGTTAATCTTAATCTTTTGCACTTTTGTGAAGCCATTATTTTTTGGTTAATGATTTGGACCGGATAAATGAAGTGATGCTACTCTCATTTTCGCGGTTGCCCATACTAGTAGAGTGAACTTTTTAAGTTTTTTTTTTTTAATTTTAAATGAGCTTTTACGATTTTAGCCTTGTGTACTGATGCTATACATGACTTTATACTAATTGCAGGGGAGGGGAGTAAAAATACGGAGATACTTTCTATTAAACTGAAATTAGGTGAAACCTCAGGGGAGGTATGTAAAAATAACCCTATTAATTTTCGATCTATATTTGATTTTATTTAATTAATTTTTAAATTGCTCAAAACATTATCGAATATATACGAATTATGATTAAATAATTTGTTAATTATTCCATGATTATCTAACTATAATTAAGTGATTTATTTATGTATTATAACGAACAAAATATTAAATTAAAAAAAATGTGTAACTTTTTTTTTTAAAAAAAAGAGAAAACTAACAAAACATTGAGAGAGGGAGAGAGAGAGGGACAAAAATAGGTCTTTTAGGTACTTAAAGTTGTGTTGTTATATTGAATGAATGTATTTCGTAGTGTTTTTTTTTAGCATATTTAAAATTTTTAAAAAACAATAATAATAAAAAGAAGAAAATTCTACGTCTTTTTTCAGTTTTCTCCTGGCCTCGTCTCAACTGTTGGGTTTTCTGTTTGTTAATGATGGCCACTCTTTAGTGAAAGAGATCTTTTAAATACACCTCATTAATCTCTTTTCAGTTTTTTCCCATTCTTTAGTGGGAGTATAGCTTGAATGTGTTCAGTAATGCTCCTATAAAAAGGTTGTACGTAATCGGAATGCATCGCAATTTCATAAACTCCCAATTTGTTGTAGATCAAATTGGGAAGTATTCAGATTATGTATACAGATAATATAAATAGAATGAAGTTAAAAGGATTAAAAAATTCTAATAAGTAAGTCAATGAGAGCATAATTAACAAAATTTCTTCACGTGCTCGCTATTTCATCTCTCAATTTTTTGACGTATTTGATTGATGGGTATTTATAACCAATAAAGCATATCAACCAGTCGTGCATTTAGCAACACACTTTTTAATTCTTAAAGTACTTTGTGATGCACGACTCATAATGCATGTCTTAAAGGGTGTGAAAATTTTTTGCCCCCCTTGTTTTTTCAAAAGATATATTAAAGAGAGATAAAGCAAAATGCAGAGACAATTATATCAACATTGAACTAGACATCACAAACTGAACCGATCTAATCGCCATGTAGGGGCTTGAAAACCAAACCACAGTGAGAGTGTCAGCAACTGAATTTCTTTCACGAAAACTATCTGTAGGTACAATGAAATTAATTCTTATTATACGAAATTACAAATAAAAACTGGCATCCCAATTTTCTTGCAAGTAAATATGCTCATTCGTTATATTACCAGATTGCTTTGGAAATCCCAGGCACACACAATGCACACATCATTCACAAGAAAACCCATTGCCTGCCTCGTCTACGTAACTGAGTTCAGAAAATCTTGGCCAATCCGAATCTTCAATTGAGGACCTGAACCATGTTCTTGCTGCATGAAACAACAATAATAGGAAGCCTTAAAGTTATTTGTATATAGCTATAAATAAGCTTATAGTGGTTAAACTACTATTGCATTAATTCATGCACCTGCTAATTACTTTTTGCATTTTCATAGTTTAAATCCAAACTTGGTAAGGACGTTCGGACCGGAGCACCATTTCAAAGAACATACCAACTTGTTTTTCCATTGCAACAAATTCATCCAAATTACTATAATTCTTCAAGTGCCAAAACTAGTATTGAAGAAAGATTGATTATAATAAGATTTTCCAAGGGTTAGAGTTCTCTCAAGAGCAATATTTTTCGTTTAAAATATCTAAAAGTGACCATGGTATATATAAATCATATCAAGGTTAAGGGTTTATACAATTCAAGAATAAATTTTTAGAAAGAGCTAGAATGACTACTGATATACACCGAATTTTGGAAACTGATGGTTGCAAGAATGGAAAGGAAAGCTAAAGGTAAGGAAAGGGGAATAGAATAGGGAAAGGAATATTGATTTTTTTAATTTGTTTGGTTTGGTCAAGGAATATTGATTCTTTCGTTTGGTTATAAGAATGGAATGGTCAGGGAAAGAAAACAACTATAGTACAAGAGTGATGATACAACCATAAACTTTTTTACAAACTTATTTTGTGTAAACTGATGTGTCATTAATTCATTGATTGAATGACGATATAAAATAATAAAAATAAATCATGTGGGTTAAGAGATATTTAATTCAACCAATAAATTAATGCCACATCAGTTTGTACAAAATAAATATTTACAAGAGTTTGTGGCAATATCATTATTCATAATACAAATGAACAAAAATATCCTCCACTAGAAAACGTATATTTCAACGAGTTGAAGCAATATTTTAGTTGTTCTGTTTTCTATTATAAAATATTATATAATTAGCTTCCAAAATTTAATCCCGATTTAGTATTGTGGTTGAGTAGTATTTTAGTAATTGATAAATATTTTTTGATGTTATTTGAAAATTAAATTGATTTTATTTCAAATTTATATGATAACAAGCCTGTAATACCAAAGCCATAGTCAAGTTTACTTATTGCGACTATAAAGCAAAATATAAAGAGGACAGAAGCAACAGTGGATTAGATATCACATGCTAAACCCATAAGAAGGCATCTCCATGTGAAGACTTAATAACCAATATTATCAAGTGTCAGTAACTGGATTTCTTTGCCAAAAGGTATGGGTACAATGAGATTAACTCTTATTATAAGAAATAAAATAAAAAAATTGGCATCCCAATTTTCTTGCAAGAGTTACAACGCTTATTAGTTAGATATTACAGGGCTTTGGAAATTCTTAGCACCTCTGCTTCCACAATGCACACATCATTCATAAGAAAACCATTTTCTGCCTTGTTAAAGTAACTGAGTTCAACAAATGTTGACCAACCCCAATCTTCGCTTGAAGTACTGAGCCATGTACTAGCTGCAAGAACAACAACAGAAACCTGAAGTTATTTGTATTTACCTGTTAAAGTTTGGGTTTCTAATAATTTACCTTTTTTTTCATTATGCTTTGACAACACTTGATCCCGGATTCGCAAGGTAAAATGCACGTATATTTTAGAATCACGAGTTATAGTTGACAAGTCAGCCAATGCCAAGTACACTGAAATATGACTGCCCCTACCTACTCCCTGTCCTTTGGGATAGAGTTTTATCTTCCTGAGAAAAATCAACAAGGGTAAAGTTTAAGTCTCTGGATTCAATTAAACATTAACTTTCAGATGTGGCATTTACATTAATTATATACATGAATAGAGAAACAAATAAATTTGTTAAACAATTCATTTTACATTATGCATTCGAAGAAGTGGTTTTAACATGATTCATCTTTTTAACAAGTTGTATTATCCAAAACTCAAAAAGAATTTCTTTTGCATCAGAAATATATTGCACATGTACAAATGAACCCTAAATATTAGTCATGCTTAGGTCTAGACTTAGTCTATGATATATTAGAGTTGTAAACTGCTGTTAAATGTACAACTTTGATCATATTTTAATTCCGATTTCTATAAACTCCGAACGTCCGTACTTGAACACCATTTCATAAAGTATACATACCACTTTTGGTTTCCAGCAACGAATACTTCTGATTCGTAAAGCTTTGCCTCTAACTTTGAAAAGTTCTCGATCTTCCAAACATGCTTATAATTGGAAGCAGATGTCAATTTCGCTAGGAAAAGGCACTCTCCTTTGCATTTGTTCCTTTCTTTAACCAATACTTCTGCCCCAAAAACACACGTATCTCCCACAAGATATCCATTCGAAGCATCGTTAAATTCTTCAAGCGGAATGAATTGATCAAAACCCCATTCAAGCTTCAGTACATGAAAACGCCTTTCTTTTCCCATGGCATCTATCACATGAAGGTGACTCGGCCCAAATCATCGATTAGGTTTCACTTAAATAATTAAAAACAAAACAATCATAGACATTTTTTAGTGTGATAATCAACCTTGAAGAATCAAGAACTCGTCTTTGTTCTGATCAAGCACAAATAGGCGGAAAATCACATAGACTTCCCAACCAAGGCCAAGTGAACTTGTGTCTACCATAGCCAAGTAGAGTGAGATGTGATCTTTCACGTTTTTTTTTTTATTTCCATTTGGGTAGACAACAAGTTTCCTGAAACCATCATGAATTCAAAATAACATATTAGATTATGATATATAATTTAGTAATAAGGTAATCTGAATATAGTGTACAATTAGGTTTTGGGCCACACCACTTGTAGCCTCCAGCATCAAATTCCAAAGATTCACAATTTTCCACATTATTCTCCACAAGAGATGAAAATGTCTCTATTTTGAGTAAGAAATGTGCCGGTGGTACATTTGAAATGGATCTTGAAATTGCTGTCAAGAGTAATTTTAACACTGATCGTAAAATAACAGGCTAGAAATGTTCAATGCACATATATAAACATACATAGAGAAGGGGAGCTGGGGAAAGAGTCAGAGAACATACCAACTTGGTCTGCGAAGTCATTTTCCATTGCAACGAATTCCTCCAAACTACTGCATTTCTTCAGGTACTAAAACTAATATTGAAGAACGATTCGATTATAATAAGATTTTTTCAAGGGTTAGAGTTTTCTCTCAAGAGTAGTATTTGTTCTTTAAAATATCTAGAAGGGACCATGGTATATATAAAGCACCAAGGCTGAGGGTTTATACAATTCAACATTAAATTTTCAGAAAGAGTCAGAATAACTATTGATATTCGCCAAGTTTTGGAAACTGATAGTCGCAAGAATGGAATGGAAAGAGGAATGCAATGGGGAGAAGGGATATTGATTCTTTAATTTGTTTGGTTTGGTCAAGGAATTTTGATTTCTTTGCTTGATTGCAAGAATGGATGGTAAGGGGCAAGAAAACAACTACAATACAAATGAACAAGAATATGTACCCTCCACTCAAAAAATTTGTATTTCAACGAGCTGAAGCAATATTTTAGTTGTTCTATTTTCTATTATCAAATATTATAAAATTAGCTTCCAAAATTTAGGCCCGATTTGGTACTATCATTGCAATTTACTATCAAATATTATAAAATATTTTCGATTATCAAATGTAATGAGCCGGTGGTAGTGAAGTGTATCTTGCAATGGCTATACATTTAAGTAATTTTTAATTAACACCGATTGATTAGAAATAACAAGAAGCTGACTCAAAGCCAAAGTAAGTCTAGATCGAACAGAATATCCCCAAGTTAATATTGAAAAATACGATATTATTGAATCCTAATTAGATCCAACCATAGCGTTGTGCATAGCAGCTTAGATGATATATTTATGTTAATTAGTTAATCAACGTAAAAATGCCAATATGATACTCAAACATGGGTAAAGTGTTAATGGAGCAGTGATACCACAAAAGAACATAACCTTCCTCCCTCGCATATAATGTTAAACAACTACAAGACCGCTAGCTAGCTCTTCGAAGGTATTCAAGTCCAAAACAGAGCCACGATTATCACTAGCTCACTTATTGCACTGATACATGAATAGAAGCATCAATTTTGATTTGATCACCATCAAAATTTCTGAAACAAATTGACTGACAAAAGGGAAACTAAATTCTGCTTGGCCGAAAATCATGTGACGTGGGACCCGAAAGCTTATAACCACAACCCCAAAACAAAGTCTCAGAAATTTATAAAAAATGATACTACCGCGCATACTAAAGTCATATGACCTGGGTCACCAATTCTCTTCTTCTTTTTTTTTTTGGGGGGGTGGGGGGCGCATCACGCTCGCTGGTTCAATTGTCTTCATACTACCAAAAAATGCATCTTTTGTTTGTTGGTTCCTGCATAAATTGAGTGTTACCTCCCGACTTTAACCAAAGGTGAAAAGATTGATGAATAAGCAATATGTGAATGACAACTCGTTCTATCATCTCATTGTAGGTTGCATTAAAATTTCTGTTCTTATTTCTGGAAAGTTTTCCTCGGTCGTGATTGTTTACGCAAGCATTAGGAAAATTCATAACTCTTCACCTTATTGTTTTATTTACTTTCACATTATTGAAAAGATTCATCTTGCTCTGTTTTTGAGCTTTCACATTATTATTTAAGCTTTATCTTGCTCTGTTTTTGAGCAGGCTGAGATGAAAAGAATTCATATTGGCTTGCTCTGTTTTCGATTAATTTTTTTTTCGTTTTTTTTAATTTGCAAATTGAGTTGGTGGTACTGATAAGGACATGTTTTTTCTTCATTATTTCTTTCAAATAAAAAACTAAAGCTCCTACTATACGCAGGAAACGCCATTGCCTCGGTCCAAGAACAGAGGTTTTTTGTGAGATATGATGATTTCGCGAGGAAATTTGACTGACGTAACTTGAGAAATTAGAGTTCGGCAATTCAAAATAGCTCATTGTAGAAATAGTACTAGTAATTAATTAGCATTATCAACGCCACTACTAGTAAATATGGCTTGTAGTGGATCAATTGCTTCCCTGGATTATTAGCAAAATGGTTGGTACTTTGGCTATATCTATAAATTAATAAATATTGATTTGTCTTTATAGAAATAATATCACATTGATAACAGGAACTTTTATGAAATATAGTGTTAGCATAATTAGAGAATTTAGTGATTCTGAGCTAGTATAATTAGAAAATTTAGTGATCCTAAGGTAGTATTACTAGAGAATTTAACAAAATATCCTAAGGTAGTATTGCTAGTATAATTAATTTAGTAATTAATTAGCATTATCCACGCCACTACCAGTAAATATGGTTTGTTTGCGGGGACTTTAATCAACCGCAAAAAGCCTTATTTTCTTGCTTCCCTGGATTATTAACAAAATGATTGGCAGTTTGGCACTTTGGCTATAGCCATAAATTAATGAATATTATTTATCTTTATAGATATAATATCACGTTGATAATTGAATTTTTTTTTATGAAATATGGTGGTAGCATAATTAGAGAATTTAGTGATTTTGAGCTAGTATAATTCAAAAATTTAGTGATCTTTTTTTTTTGAGTAAAGAGAATTTAGTGATCTTGAGGTAGTATAATTAGAGAATTTAGTGATTTTATCACGTTGTATGATAAGATTTTGATTTGATCTTTGATTGAATAAATCAATCACTTGATAATTCTTTGGTTAGATTGCATGACTAGATCACGATTACATGGTGATTCATCAAAAGAGATTTTTTGGAGGCAATAGATCTCTCTCTCTCTCTCTTATTTCTCTTACCACAACACATATAATACAACAATAACTTCTCTTGTATAAAAAGTAATAATGATCAATTAAATGCATAAAGCATTATGTCAGTACAACAAAAAAAAAATCATAGACATGTCATATATATTTAGCTTTAAATTAATTAATTATTAATACATGTATTAATTGGGTCCTATAGAAAAATAATTTTTTTAAATATATTATCTAATAAAATTTATCGAATTATTAATTTACCATATTGACTCTAAGTTACAATGACAAAAACTATTATTTAATTGGAGTTATCAATTTATCCAATATTAATTCAACAAGATTCTATTCTACTTTGTTTTAATTTGCTTACTAAGTGAAATTATTAGTTCTCTTGCATCCTAATTTTCTTCGTTTCAACTACATTTTTTTTTCTTTTTTCTTATTTTTTTAAAATCAAAATCTTAGAAGAGAGCATTACAGCTTAGGGGATATAATGAATTTCTCCTTAAAGAGATGCAGAGAAATAGAAAACCAAAATCACACTAAAAAGTTAGGGGAAATTTACAAAAATAGCCAAAAAAATTAGTCATTTTTCAACTTTAACCCTTCAAACTTTTTTCTATCATAACTAGCCAAACACCCTATTTTTGGACTACATTACCCTCATCATTTTCATCAAATTTACAAAGGCATGCCACTTTCCCTTATTAATTCCAGCACTTCCACCATTTTTTCCTTTTCAACTTAACAAATTTCATCACTCAACAAACTCCATTACTCTCAATAAATTAGCAAATTTCATCAAACAAGTATTACATAATTGAAGATATAATTATCAATTGGAAAGCTTCTTAAGGTTAGTTTATACTCTTACCATAACCTAAACTTTTAATCTATTGATTTTATCATTTGAGTTCGAAATTGATGTGAGTTTTTATTGCAAATGTTGTTATTTTTCATTAACAAAACAATGTGACTTGTTAAAGTAGTTAGTTTGAGTTGAGAAATGAAAATCAATCATTGAAACCCCTGAAAAATCGAGTGAAACAGAAGCCCAGAACAAGTGAGACAGGCACCTGTCTCACATAAATCTACTGGTTTTATGTGAGACAGGCACCTGTCTCACTTGCCTGTCTCACCAAAATATGTGCGACAGGCAAGTGGGATAGGCGTGTGAGACAGGCGCCTGTCTCACTTGTTACCACTGGTTTTATGTGAGACAGGCAAGTGAGACAGGCGCCTGTCTCACTTGTTACCACTGGTTTTATGTGAGACAGGCAAGTGGGACAGGCGCCTGTCTCACTTGTTACCACTGGTTTTATGTGAGACAGGCAAGTGGGACAGGCGCCTGTCTCACATAAATTTGCTGGTTTTATGTGAGACAGGCACCTGTCCCACTGCCTGTCTCACTAAATTTAAGTTATTTTCCGAAAGTAATAACTTCGGCTACATGTGTCCGTTTTAGGCGTATAATATATCATTTCGAAGCTTACGATGAGACGAAGTAAATCAAAAATTGTATACTTCATATCATCCACATAAATGTACTGCATATTCATTTTTACTAGGTTTTGTAGCGTGAAATCTTATCTCGTTTGCTCTCTCCTTTTTTTTTAGGTTTAATGGATTCCGTTGTACTTCAATTATGTTATGACGGTTGGTGGGAGACATTAGCAGATGGCCGTACGGAGTACGTGAATGCGAAGAATACAGCATTTTTAGTTCGGAAAGATTGTACGTTTGAGCAATTTATGGCAAGGGTGTATGAAGTTTTACAGATAAATCCTATTGAATATAGTTTGTCGATGAAGACAACTTTGAGATCTAGTAACACAATGTATCGTGCATGTTCACTACCTATGGATATATTTAATGATGAAATGGTTAATGTTGTGCTGCACATGGCCTCTGATGTGGTCAATTATGGATGCATCCCTATATTTGTCACCACACATCCTCGAGTTCCGGCCGAAAATCCTGAGCCACTTGTGGAAAGTGAAAGTTCGTTTAGAGCAAACGAGTCTGTCCCTGATATTGAGGAAGAGGTGTTACCACAACAAATGTCGTTCCAACAACATTACTCACCAGTCAACGAAAACAATGACACTATTGATGATAATGGCATTACGATAGCGGATGTTGAAGATAATGTGTTACCATTAGGGACATTGTTAGGGCAACATTACTCTCCATTTCAAAATAATGAGTTCCGCAGTTATGATGATCCTGGTTATAACACCAACAACACAGAAGCTGATAATGTGCAAGGCATGAACTCCAATACTGAAGTTGATGATAGGGACACTGGTCATTCCGATATTCCTATCAATAATGAGGATGAGCATCAGTATGATATTCCTGTTAACAATAGAGAGAATCGACCTATTCCTCCGATGGCCCGTTCGAGGAGGAGGACAACAGTTGATCCTCTGGTGAGTCTTGCTCCAGTTTTGCCTTCAAACTTGGTTGCTCCAGACTTAGTTAGAAGCTGTAATTCTGCCGACATTGGTGTGGGAAAGTTGTTCGTTGAGAAGAATGAGTTAATATTGGAATTGCGCAAAGTGGCCTTGCGGGAAAAATTTGATTTCAAGATTGCACGGTCCACAACGACACGCTTTGAGGCTCATTGTTCTTCGGAATCATGTAATTGGCGTCTTCGCGCAACAAGAGGTTCGGATGAGCATAATGTTCCTTGGGTAGTGAGAAGAGTTGACAATGTTCATACGTGCTCTAATGAGGTTTTGCCTAGTGGCCTCCGCCAAGTTAGGAGTCGGGTTGTTGGCCATCTTATTGCGGATAAATTTATTCAGGATAAACGGATATACACGCCGAATGACATTAGAACAGACATGCAGCAAGAATACGGGGTCCAGTTAACATATCAGCAAGCATATCGGGCTAAAGAAGTCGGTCTTGAAATAGTACGAGGGAACCCTGCAGAGTCATACAACTTACTTCCCAAATACTCTCACGTTTTGACCAAAGCGAATGAGGGCACAGTGACACACCTCCAGCGGGATGGAGATGATAATTTCTTATACTACTTTGTTGCGCTTGGATCTTCCATTAAGGGCTTCACACAGTACATAAGGCCTGTGATTGCTGTAGATGGCACTCATTTGAAGGGGCTATATCGTGGAAGCATGTTTGTAGCAACATGTTTGGATGGTAATAATCAACTGTATCCGTTAGCTATTGGGGTCATGGATTCAGAAAACAATGATGCTTGGGAATGGTTTATGACGAAGTTACACGGAGTGATTGGCGATAGGCCAGAGTTAGTATTTATCTCTGATCGATGCACTGCCATCAAGCGAGCCGTTTTAAAAGCATTTCACACTGCTAGTCATGGAGTTTGTTTTTACCATGTCAAAGGCAACATTAAGTCTAAATTCAGGATGTCCAAAGCTATTTGGGATCAATTCGAGCCAGCTTTTATTAATGCAGCAAAGGCATATGGACACGAAGAATTTAAAAGACAACTTGAAGGGTTGTGGATGCTCCACTCGGCCGCGGCTGATTACTTAGAGAATAATGTGGGCACGTGTAATTGGGCAAGGTCCGAATTTAAAGGTAGGAGATACAGCATACTTACCACCAACATTGCAGAAAGCGTGAATTCTTTAATGAGGGAACCGCGAAAATTTCCTATTACTCATCTTGTTGATCACTTTAGAAAAACATTACAGCAATGGTTTTATGATAGGAAAATTGTCGCTGAATCGATGAGCACTCGTCTAACGACGTGGGCAGATGAGATAGTCGGCGAAAGGAGAATTTTGGCCGAAAGAATGACCGTTCGGCTAGTGTCTCAGCATCGATTTCATGTTTTGGGTGGTGGTATGAAGGAAGGGATAGTTGACATTCATGAAAGAACTTGCTCCTGTAGAGTATTCCAACTCGATCAGCTTGTTTGTGCGCATGCAATTGCTGCTTGTCTGATCGTCCGTGTGGATTACATAAGTCTTTGCTCTGATTATTACTCTAAAGATTCATTGGTCATGGCATATGCAGAACCAGTAGAACCGGTTGGGGACATGACAGATTGGGACATTCCAGAAGAAATCCAGGAAATCAGAGTTAACCCACCGATCGAAGCACCACCACCTGGTCGTCGTCCAGAGTTAAGAATTCCTTCTATCGGTGAGGATGTTAACCGAAGAACTGTGAGATGTGGTCGATGCAACCAACCAGGTCATAACCGCAAGAGATGTAAAAATCCCATTGTGTCAAATCCAAACTGACTGTGTCGTTGTAACTAATTATGAATTATGAACTCTTATTATAATTTATATTACAATTATATGTAATGAGGTATATTATGTTATGTTCATTTGCATAATGAGTACTAAAGTTGATCAATAATTACTTATAGCTAAATATATGAATATATCAAAAGTTTATATCTATTAGAAAAATAATCTACATCCATACATCAAGTCTTAATACAATACAACGACTTACAAGGCAATATCGCCCGTGAATATATCTACAACAATTTTCTTCCTGAAGTAATGCCCGTGGCTACTATCAAAATCAAGTTTTAGCCCGAACATCAAATACATTGTAAACATCAACATAAATACACCGCAATCACCACTTCCAGGTGATTGTTGGGGCACATCCTTAACGATTCTTACTTTCCAAGGGTCGGCACTCTGCAGCTCAGATCGAAGGTTGTAGAATCCAACATCTTGAAGCCATTGAGGGAAGACGACCTGAAGAGGTTTGAATTTACGCAAATATGTTTTGTCCTCGCGAAAGGTAACCAACGAGTCGTAAATCCGCATCCTCCTCGCGCGAAGGTCCGCTCGAGCTAGTACCCAATGATCGCCGCCCAAATTCACAGGGATGAATATCTACATAAATAAATTGGTAAATTAGTATATTTTATACACAATTACCATAAGATTGAGTGACAATTCTTACCATATCGACATCCGTAAACGGTTTGGACATGAGATCTTCCCGCCCATCCATATAGCTGCTCAAGTTGTTGCCATATTGTAATGAATTGACATCACAACTACCATTGTTCCATAATTGCTTTAGGAACACCTATTACACGATGAGTAGAAAATTAATAACATTTCGAGATATTTAAAACATCGAAATTATAATTAATGATTATAAAATTTAAAAACATGCCCAAAAGTATGTATCTGTATGCGTGACGCGTTGTGGTAGTGCATTTGGAAACCGCCGTTGCTTCTCGCTGATCAAGCGGTAATACGTGTGAATATGCTGTGAAGGGATTATACCAAGTTAATTTATATCAATATCCATGCCAGCAGAAATATTATTGTGTATTGTAATGTACTGACCATTAAACACGCTTACCTCGTCACCAAGCCACCCCATCGAAGCATTGCCCATGAGTATTTCAAAGAAATTTCGAGACTGTTGGACAGGCCGATCCACGGAAATGTTGCCGGCAAACCACTGATCAAACTCCTCACATAGTCTTGAGTCTTCTAGTCCCATAAGCGGATTCATATCCACACTCGATCTTTCATCAATTTCATAGTCCGTAATGTTGAGTGCGGGTAGAGCCCTGACATTCCTAACTCTCTTGAAAGGAGGAATGAAGTAAGGACTGCCAAATATATACGACGGTCGGTACGGACGCCCAAACTTACTAACGCCGGGAGGTGCCTCTGTGAATATCTGTACACTGTCATCACATATGTCCCCATGTAGACTGTACAAGGACATAGGGGTGTGCTCGTCGTCATTACCAGCATCAGTATGCGTACCATAGCCAGCATCAACGTTCGGACCATAGCAATCTGGGGCCTGTTGTTTCGAGGAGATGAACATATTAACATAAGTTCGGGTTTGAAATCATAATAACATAACGAAAACATACGAAACTTGCTCACCGAGGGTGCGGGGCCAAACGGAGAATCACTGTACGCGCCCTTTGAAGCACCCGCGCCAAACGAAGCCATAAACTCCATGACCGCTGCTCTATATTGTTGTGCTTCTCTGCGTTCCGCCATAAGTTCTGACCTCAGTTCGTTAATGGAACTGTGTCCAGTCTGAAGTTCCGACCTCAACTCGTGAATGGAAGACTCTATTTTATCCAGTCGTCCAACGAAATAATCATTGCGGAACTTAGTCCTTGCCTACAATTTACGCAAATAAGAAAGTAATGACAAAATGTCGGATAGGTATATGTGCATTGTAAATGTTCAGGACGACAGAAGTTACCTCTGGCTCATTTCTGTCATCTGAATCATGTGCGGATTCATAATGGTCGTCGGCAGCACCGGCATCCTCAACAGGACTCTGCTCCAGTCCTATTGGGCTCGTGGGGTCAGGATCCACCTCGTTTGGCCTTGTACTGGATGGCGCATTGATTGAAGGCTGGTGCTGCACCAAGTAAAACAGAAAACAATAAATACCTAAAAAACAAACATATAAATGACTTTGCACCCGGTTTTCAATGATACTATAGATGATACCCACATTACGGACCCAACTTGGCAAATATGGCACGTAATCCTCGACACTCTTCCAATAATTTGTGGCTCTCTCCTTTGCATCCGGTTTCAGGGTTTGGAAAATGGTGTCATCCTGTCGTAAAGATTACCAAATTTCCAATTAGTATAACCATATATTATGTAATACTTATATACAGACATACATATAAATGACTTACAAGACGCTCGTTCAGGTATGAATACACTTCGCCGAAGTTAATATTTGAAGAAGCCACAGGCTTCCATCGCACGATCCGAGCACCCTTCCTCTTAATTTTCTCTACCCACTCTAATGGTAGTCCTTCGATCGCTTCAAAAATCCATGCCTTCAACAAGGAAAGATATGAAGTAAAAAAACGTGTCATTAAATATTTATTATAACAAAACTAAGTTATAAAAAAAACTTCTTCACTCACATGCACTGCCGACGTAAAGCCGTAAAAGTTGTATTTCTCAATTCTATGCAATGGATTTTCTGCGCTTGCCTTCTTAAATTTTTTGGCTTTGCCGTTCAATACATTATCAATGCTTTTATAAATTGTTTCCCATGACAAACGACCCCACGGAATACTTCGAAAATGATTTATGTCATCTACCTCATTAAGTAAATTGAAATTGATTTGACAATGATCCTTTCTTCCGTGTAGCACTCTATCAGCAAAGTAAAACATGGCAATTTTTAGCGCATCGGTGTCATTCATAGTCTTGAAGCGTAAGTTCATAAATATTTCCTCGAACTGGCCAAGATTTATATCGCGAATCCTGCCTCCAAAGTACTTATTAAGTAACCTATGATTTGTTTTATGCTTCGTCAGGAATACTTTTTCGCCATAGCAAAGTCCCGTTACTAGGCACCACTCTCCAATCGATAGCCGTATCAAATGGTCGCCAACTTGAAACCATAACTCATCTTTGTCATTTCCATCGCCATGTGACACTTGCCGAAGCAATATATTGTGCACAATCACGCCACTGAACGGATAGCTCCGGCACTGTAGGAAATGCCCAAATATATCGTCTTTGAATAGCTTCAACTGTTGCCTTGTTAATTTTTCCCGGATGGCATTAACAACGACATCTAATTTGCACATACTCGTGATACGCCCAGGGAAGTGATCAACATAAGGTATCTTCATCATTCCCGGTTCTTTAATCGGTCCGGGTGGGTTATGCAATGCTAATTTTGATTTGCCCATTTATCTGGTACAAGTTAAAAGTATCACACATTAAAAAATTATGAACAAAAGAAAAAAAAAATTAAGGCAGCACTGCGCACTGCCTCTTGGTGCGACGGGCACCACCTGTCGCACCAAGAGGTGCTGCCTCTTGGTGCGACAGGCTCGCGCGAGGGAAGCCAAGCGCGCGCGAGTTGCGTGCAGGCAAGCAGCTCGCGCACGAGTTGCGTGCAGGCAAGCAGCTCGCGCACGAGTTGCGTGCAGGCAAGCAGCTCGCGCGCTTGGCTTCCCTCGCGCGAGCCTGTCGCACCAAGAGGCAGCACCTCTTGGTGCGACAGGTGGTGCCCGTCGCACCAAGAGGTGCTGCCTCTTGGTGCGACAGGCTCGCGCGAGGGAAGCCAAGCGCGCGAGCTGCTTGCCTGCACGCAACTCGCGCGCGCTTGGCTTCCCTCGCGCGAGCCTAGCGCAACTCGCTCGCGCGAGGCCGCGCCCTCGCGCGCGAGATGGGCGCAACGTGCGCATCTCGCGTGCGACGCAGCGCCTGTCGCACATGAGATGCGCGCGGCGTGCGCACCTCGCGCGCGCGAGATGGGCGTGCCGCGCGCATCTCGCGTGCGACATTCCCATCTCGCGCGCGCGAGGTGCGCGTGTCGCGCCCATCTTGCGTGCGACAGGCGCATGTCGCGCGCGCGAGGTGCGAACGCCGCGCGCGAGATGCGCATGTCGCACGCGAGATGCGCGCGGCGTGCGCACCTCGCGCGCGCGAGATGGGCGTGCCGCGCGCATCTCGCGTGCGACATGCGCATCTCGCGCGCGGCGTTCGCACCTCGCGCGCGCGAGATGCGCCTGTCGCACGCGAGATGCGCGCTGCACGCCCATCTCGCGCGCGCGAGGTGCGCACGCCGCGCGCATCTCGCGTGCGACGCAGCGCGAGTTGGCTTCCCCCCTTTCTCTTCTCTTCCCTTTCCCACATGCATCTCACCCACCACCGCCATTAAAACACCACCAACAACAACAACAACATCCCAAACAACAACAGCAACAACAACAACAAGAAAAATGGCAATAACAACTCACCTAGGGTTTTCAATTTTTTTCTTTGATTTTGGAGATCTCCGAAGATTTTCAACGTGATTTAGCTTCTTTCAAGTGCCAACAACTTTCTCCGCTGCCGATGTACGCTGCCGCCGACAATCTATAGAACTTCCGGTGATGAGATTTTGGTGAGAGGGGAAGGAATTTGCTTGAGGGAAACGTGAGAATGAGGAGGGTAATTTCGTCCAAAATGTGGTGATTTGGCTAATGTTGAAAGAAAAAAATTTGAGGGTTTAAAGTTGAAAAATGCCTTCTTTTTTTGGCTTGTTTTGTAAATTTCCCAAAAGTTAGCTGGACAGCATAAACAATAAACAACGTAAGAGTTATTTTGGAAAACCACAAGAGAAATAAATTTCCTAGATTGCCCAGGCAGTCAGCATCACACAATAAAAGAACCCATTTGGAGGACAATTAATTACTTGTTATAATGGCTCGGAAATTACAAGCACAGTGACCTCAGCTTCCAGCCTTCCACCACGCAAACGCCATTCACTAGAAATCCAGTCTCTGGCTCATCTAACTCACTCAATGAAATGAATCTTGGCCAGCCCCAGTTATCGCTTGGTGTATGGAACCAGTCTTTATCCTCTGCTAGAGTAAAAGGAACGCTCTCGTTATATTATTTGGATTTGCCTCAAATACTAATTGCATGTAAATACACACATTTTACCTCGAAAAGATTTATGTTTTGCCCCCACTTGATCGATGATTCGCAATGTATGCTCCGCATATATATTCTTTAATCACCTCGACTGTGGAATCTCCCAAAGCCAAGTACAGAGAAAGATGATCGCCATCACCACAGCCGTTTCCAATCTGGAGGAATGTGCATCACAAACAAAGAAACAAACAAACATTACCAGAAGCAACTATGCAGTTACTGGTTCGGAAACAAAAAACCTAGTCACTGAAAACGGAGAGAACAATTAATATCTTTGAGAAAAGAAGCAGAACAACTAAAACCTATCTTTGCCAGCTTTCGCAGCACGCAGCCCTTCAGTAATTAGTGCATCAAGCAACAGGTCCATAACTAAGATGGATGAATTTCAAATTTAGGAGTCCAGTAATGCGAGCGGTTTGAGTGAGATATTATAACTGAATTATTGGCGATTAAAACTTCAGAAAGTAACAGGTGTCTGATAAGCTTCTACCTTCACTTTTGCAGCAACCACTGCATAATGTCCTTTCGCAGCACTCCATCAAACCCATTTCTATTGTAGTTCAAACTCAATAGATCATATCCATTTGTCTCAAGATGCCTATACTGGGTTGTGGTTCCTGCAGGCCTTGGATGCCGCATCATCATGGCAATGGTAGAAAAGGGTGGTTTAGGCCATATATTTTTTGATGAGCTAAACAGATGTCTATCAGATTCCTTCTTTCTAGATGTTTGGACTCCAGGAGATTGTTAATTTCGAGGACTTCATTCCATGGTTGGTCATGCTCATGCTGGGGCCATGTGACAGTTTCTCAGGCGGACCACGTATCTGGGCAGATGGTTTCATTCGGTCAAGCCAACGTAGAATCCAGTTACCAATATTTCTACCAACTTCTATGTCCCTCTCTTGTATGTTCCTGTGAAACTTGAGAGCAACATCAAAGGCAGCACGTACTCGGCTGTGGAAAAAATCAATGAAGAACGAAGGTCAGTCTTCAATAAACAATGGCAGTTCCAAGTTGGAGGAGTAATAAATTTGTTATTATTCAAAACAATTGTAGAAATAACAGTATTTGCCAGCTAGCAACTGACATAACAGCAGTAGTTAAACAGTAGAATGGAATCCAATGAGCCAACCAGTGGGAAGAATACAATGCTCAGGCAGTACCGTGGTCAATATCACACTGAGACTCTAAGAGTGGAGGATGTGCAATTATTGGTTTCATGAGGCATACTAAATCAATTCAAAGTCCAAAGTATTGAAACAATTAACTAATTTAGGATTTCTGTTTTATGCAGAGGCTTTCATGAATAATTACAACTAGATCGGAAGGATTCTGGAACAAAGATGTGTGCCCTGGTAACTTACTTTCATGAAGTTAATAACGTCCTACTAATAAACATCAAAATACAACGGCTCATTAAAAAGAAAAGCACAGAAGAACTTTCAATGTATCGTTTCAAAACAGTCTCTTTGAACTAACAAGAGTACAGCTATGACCTCCAGCTTTGGACGTTAGTACTTGTGCTTCTCCAAAATCTACATATCACCCAAAGAGAGACAGCAATTTAAGAATGTGCTCATAATAATGAAATTAGTTCTGGTATCCAAGCATTGTAGCTTGATTGGATAATAAGTTCACAGGAATACATATGAGACTCTCTGACTGCTTCACCTACAGGTACTACAAGAAGCTAGCAAACATGTTATTTTGACATCAAGTGTTCAACATAATGCCAAAACAGCAAAAAACAATTCGTTAAAAGTTTGGTATAGCAAATCTAAAAGATAAGTTAATTCAAGTCCCATAATTGGCACATAGACAAAACTAGTTGGAGGTTTGCAAAACTTCGCAATAGAAATTATGCACCAATCTAGAGCGAGAGAATGCAGGTTGCAGTTGCAGATATTCAACGATCAACTGAGTTGATAGTAACTTCTCTTAATCTTTTAAGGATTGGCTTTGCTCCATAATTGGTTAAATAAAAAATTCACCAACCTAGCCTATACAATATGTCATAAGATCACAGATTTAGAAGTTGATTTTATTATGAAATGCACAGGGCCATTCTAAGTCAGATAGGAAAGAAAAATTGCTTTGAGGGAAGAGCTCAGTGGTCTCTCGTATTGCACATGATATCAAGTCAATGTGAACCATTCACATCAGTTTACATCCAAGCTGAAGTAGAAGTGACAGGATGCACAATGAACTAGTTGAAGTACTAAACTAAAGTTTTTCCCTTCATATTCCTATATAATTAACACAGCTAAAATATAGATTGGTACTTTGTTATAGCCGTATTCAAACACATATGCTGACCTCTGTATAACTAAGCTTCAATGGAGCTCATTAGATTCGAAGCAATAAGTTCATTGGAATAGCCAAGATGGGGCACACTCAAACGTAAACAAGCAGAATACAATAGTTGCATCTAGCAAGAAAACTTCCATTTTAAGAGATGGTCTAACGGCATGGCACTCACACAGAAAATTCAGACAATGAATACCAATTTATGAACCACCTTTTCAAAAAGATGATTAATACGTAGGCAAAGACAAGCCGTCGTTATTGTGGACACATAGTCTAAGATAATCCCATGCGGTAGGATGCATTGCTGCAACATATTGAATTCAGATTTAACAAAATCAACTCCACAAGAACCATCAAAATCCGATTGAAGAGGCATAAGAAGGTAGAAATTTCAGCTGAAAAGTTTTTAAAGAAAGAGAAATAGAAGAGATAACAGTAAAATAGGTAGTGAGCAGAGAGAATACAAGGGAAGAGCAAGAAGAAATTCTATGAATCATTGACCCCAAAAGAAAACCAAAATCCATGCAATGCCTCCCAAAAGAGCATACTGTTGCGGACCGCCCAATTCGCTAGCCCAATTGCCCCAATTTCGGGCTAGAGAGCCAACACAAGGCCAAGAGTGCTAGCTTGGCCCAATTCCGGAAGGTTCTAGGCAACTCTAGCACATGTGAACATGTAAATATTCTAGAATACTTTATACAATTCCAGCACATGCAAATAGCTAGGAAATTGTAAAATACTCTAGAGTTTGACAAAGTTTGGCAAAGTTAGGTAAAGTTAGGCAAAGTTAGGCAAAGCCTCCCCTATAAATATGGGATGGCATTAAGCATTTGTATCCAACAAGCATTGTAATCTCTCTTTGTGTAATACAAGTTTCTTTGGCTCAATTGCTCTCTTCTCTTGTTCGAGAATCTCTAGGCTTACTTAGCAACATTCGGCAAAGTTGTCTAAGTGCCGCACGGGTAGCTGCGCAAAACACTCATCCCGTGACAAGTGGTATCAGAGCTAAGGTTTGCACGCACGCAAATTAGCTCACGAAGCAATGGCCAACCTTTCGAACGTAGCACAAGAGGGTGTTGTTGGTGTGGATGTTCCACCGGAACCAAGCCGTGGCCGAGAGGGAGAACGCGCCCAAGGCAAGACTCGCGGCAAGTCCAAGGCCCTATCCGTGGATGCGTTGGAGCCTCGTGTAGGCACTCTCGAAATAGCATTGTCCGCCGCTCAAGATAGCCTCGTGGGATTGGAGGAAAGAGTGGATGGTCTCGAGGGAGAATACGCCGAGTTCACGGTGGCCACAAAAGCTCTCATCCATGAGCAAGCGAACATTCTCCGAGGTGAGTTTCGTTCTTTCCATGATGAGTTGCTCAAACTTCGTAGTTTTGTTCAGGACGAACTACGTGCTGTCCGTGCGGAAGTGGATGGAGTCCGCTCGGATTGGGCATGGCACAAGCGCACACTCTCCACAAGTCCAGCTTCCGCAAACTCGAGTGATGCGCGCCGCATTGACGTGCCAAAGCCCGACACCTACGATGGCACACTCAATGCCACCATCGTGGACAATTTCCTCTTTGGGCTGGATCAATACTTTGATGCCATGGGTGTCCGAGATGAAGCATCGAAAGTGGGCACTGCACCCACCTATCTTAGAGGCGCTGCACA
The DNA here is from genome assembly GCF_022201045.2 of Citrus sinensis. Classification (NCBI taxonomy): domain Eukaryota; kingdom Viridiplantae; phylum Streptophyta; class Magnoliopsida; order Sapindales; family Rutaceae; genus Citrus; species Citrus sinensis. The sequence goes on from NC_068560.1 coordinate 21,174,861, forward strand.
ACTATGGTGGCGTCGCAAGCATGGCGAGATGGGCAAGGGCATTTGCGCCATCGACACTTGGGCCGACTTCAAGCAAGAACTCCGAAAGCAGTTCGCCCCAAGCAATGCGGAGAAGGAAGCGCGAGTGCGCTTACGTCGGCTCAAGCAATCGGGTAGCATTCGGGACTACATCAACGAGTTCACTACCCTCATGTTGGAGATAAGCGACATGTCTGACAAGGATTCACTCTTCTACTTCCAAGATGGCCTCAAGGATTGGGCCAAGACCGAGCTTGATAGGCGTGGTGTTCAAACACTTGACGACGCCATTGCCGTTGCGGAGTCGCTCACCGAATACTCTACCCAATCCAAGGACAAAAAGGCCAACCAAGGCAAAGGTGGGGGAGAGAGTCGCAAGGACAAGGGCAACAACCGCAAAGATTGGGGGCAGAAAAAGCAGCCTAGCAACAAGAGTTGGCAAGGAAAATCGGAGGGCAAGAAGGAGGCGCCAAAGCCGCGAAGCCCATGCTTCATATGCAATGGTCCTCATTGGGTACGCGACTGTCCGGAGAAGAGGTCGCTTAATGCTCTTGCTGCCCAACTCAAGAGCAACCCCGCAATGTCCACGGAGGAACCCCAACTCAGCATGGGTTCTCTCCAACGCCTCGGCGCACTCAATCGCCACCAGCCCACACTCGTCAAGAAAGGGCTCATGTATGTAAGCGCAAAGGTAAACGGTCAGTCCGTTCGCGCACTGCTAGACACGGGAGCAACACACAATTTCGTGTCCGTAGACGAGGCCAAGCGCTTAGGCCTCAAGGCCACCAAGGAAGGAGGCACAATGAAGGCTGTGAACTCACCCGCCAAGCCAATTGCGGGAATCGCACAAGGCGTGCACATCACACTTGGTACGTGGAGCGGAAAGCTTGACTTCTCCATCGTGCCCATGGACGACTTCAAGATGGTCCTCGGCATGGAATTCTTCAACCAAGTCTATGCCTTCCCACTGCCCGCTACAAACTCCCTAAGCATCCTCGACGGGAGTAAAGCATGCATGGTACCCACGGAGCGAGGCAAGTCCGAGGAGAAGACACTCTCCGCCATGCAATTCAAAAGGGCTTTCAAGAAGGACCCAAGCTTCTTGGTCTCCATTCGGGAACTAAATGAGGAAGGAAATAGCGGAACGTCGCCAAACCAAGTCCCTCCACGAATTCAAGCCGTCCTCGAAGATTACAAGGATGTGATGCCTCCAGAACTTCCGAAGAAGCTCCCACCTCCGCGAGAGGTAGATCATGCGATTGAACTGGAACAAGGCGCGAAGTCATCAGCCTTGGCACCCTACCGCATGGCGCCACCCGAATTAGAGGAGTTGCGGAGACAACTCAAAGACTTGCTGGATGCAGGCTACATTCGCCCCTCAAAGGCCCCATTGGGTGCACCGGTCCTCTTCCAAAAGAAAAAGGATGGATCGCTGCGGATGTGCATCGACTATAGAGCACTCAACAAGATCACTATCAAGAACAAGTATCTGATTCCCTTGATTGCGGACTTGTTCGACCAGCTTGGCAAAGCACGGTACTTCACCAAACTTGACTTACGCTCCGGGTATTATCAAGTGCGCATCGCCAAGGGAGACGAACCGAAGACAGCGTGCACAACAAGGTACGGGTCTTTCGAATTCCTTGTGATGCCTTTTGGCCTTATTAATGCACCCGCCACATTTTGCACACTTATGAACAAGGTACTCCAACCATTCCTCGACCGCTTCGTGGTCGTGTACTTGGACGACATTGTGGTGTATAGCACCACACTCGAGGATCATGCCCAACACTTGCAACAAGTCCTCCAAGTATTTCGAGACAATGAGCTCTTCCTCAAACTAGAGAAGTGCTCGTTTGCCCAACAAGAGGTGGAGTTCCTTGGCCACAAGATTGCGGGTGGGAAGATTATGATGGAGAATGACAAAGTAAAGGCCATCCTCGATTGGGAGCCTCCCTCGAAAGTACCCGAGCTTCGCTCATTCCTTGGGCTGGTGAATTACTACCGCCGCTTCATTAAGGGCTATTCAGCCAAGGCGGCACCCTTGACGGATATGCTCAAGAAAAACAGAACGTGGCATTGGTCCGAAGAGTGCCAACGTGCATTCGAGGAGTTGAAGAAGGCAATTTCGGAGGAACCAGTCCTCGCTCTTCCGGACCACACCAAGCCCTTCGAAGTTCAAACAGATGCCTCAGATTTCGCCATAGGTGGAGTCCTTATGCAAGAAGGCCACCCAATAGCGTTCGAGAGTTGAAAGCTAAATGACACGGAACGCCGCTACACGGTGCAAGAAAAGGAGATGACAGCCATCATCCATTGTCTAAGAGTGTGGCGACATTACTTGCTTGGCTCACACTTCACGATCATGACGGACAACGTGGCGACAAGCTACTTTCAAACTCAAAAGAAGTTGAGTCCAAAGCAAGCACGGTGGCAGGATTTCCTTGCGGAATTCGACTATCGGCTAGAGTACAAACCGGGGAAAGCCAATGTTGTTGCGGACGCTCTAAGCCGCAAGGCGGAATTGGCAACACTTAGCATGAGCCAACCGAAGTCCGACCTTGTCTCACGCATCAAGGAAGGCCTCCAACAAGATCCGCTAGCAAAGGATTTGCTGGAGAAGGTGCTCGAGGGAAAGACAAGGCGGTTTTGGCAAGAGGAAGGCATCCTCCTCACCAAGGGAGATCGGCTGTTCGTGCCAAGGTGGGGAAACTTGCGGAAGGAAGTAATCAAGGAGTGCCACGACTCTAAGTGGGCTGGTCACCCAGGAATCGAGCGCACCACCGCACTAGTTCAAACCTCGTATTTTTGGCCGCACATGAGGGACGACATCGAGGCATATGTGCGAACTTGTCTTGTGTGCCAACAAGACAAGGTGGATCATCAACTTCCAGCGGGATTGTTAGAGCCGCTACCACTAGCAACAAGGCCATGGGAGAGTGTCTCCATGGACTTCATCACATCGCTGCCCAAGTCCGAAGGTTGCGGTAGCATCATGGTCGTTGTCGACCGATACAGCAAGTATGCTACATTCATTGCCGCACCCGTCGATTGCAAAGCGGACGAGGCAGCCCGCCTATTCGTCAAGCACATTGTGAAGCTTTGGGGAGTTCCGAAGAGCATTGTGAGCGACCGAGACCCTCGGTTTACTGGGCGGTTGTGGACGGAGCTCTTTAAGATGTTGGGGACCGATCTCAAGTTCTCGACAAGTTTCCACCCACAAACGGATGGGCAGACCGAGCGCATTAATGGCCTCCTCGAGATATACCTGAGGCATTATGTGAGCGCTCACCAGCGTGATTGGGCGAAGCTACTCGACATCGCCCAATTTTCTTATAACTTGCAGCGAAGCGAGGCTACAGGCAAGAGTCCGTTCGAGATCATCATGGGATTCCAGCCCATAATCCCCAATGCCATAGCCTCAACTTACGGAGGGAAAAGCCCCGCGGCACACAAGCTCGCCCGCGAATGGCATGAGGAAGCGGACATCACGCGAGCCTATCTCGACAAAGCCGCGAGGAAAATGAAGAAATGGGCTGATACAAGGAGACGGCATGTTGAGTACAAGGAAGGAGATCAAGTCATGATCAAGCTCCTACCCCAACAATTCAAGACTTTGCGGAAAGTTCACAAGGGGTTAGTGAGGCGCTACGAGGGACCCTTCCGAGTTGTTCGACGTGTAGGCAACGTCTCGTATCAACTCCAACTTCCGCCAAGACTCAAGATCCATCCGGTCTTCCATGTGAGCCTTCTCAAGCCATATCATGAAGACATGGGAGAACCAAGTTGCAGAGAATCGAGACGCGCGCCAACTGCCGTTGTCACCGCGTTCGACAAAGATGTGGACTACATCATTGCGGACCGAACGGTTTCGAGGAGGGGCGTGCCAGCACATAGTGAGTACTTGGTGAAGTGGAAAAACCTCCCCGAGAGCGAAGCCACTTGGGAACGGGAAGATGATTTGTGGCAATTCGCTGAGCACATCCAGCACTTCAAGCACGAGAGCGCGACGAGGACGCCGCGAGCTTAGGTGGGGGAGGATGTTGCGGACCGCCCAATTCGCTAGCCCAATTGCCCCAATTTCCGGCTAGAGAGCCAACACAAGGCCAAGAGTGCTAGCTTGGCCCAATTCCGGAAGGTTCTAGGCAACTCTAGCACATGTGAACATGTAAATATTCTAGAATACTTTATACAATTCCAGCACATGCAAATAGCTAGGAAATTGTAAAATACTCTAGAGTTTGACAAAGTTTGGCAAAGTTAGGTAAAGTTAGGCAAAGTTAGGCAAAGCCTCCCCTATAAATATGGGATGGCATTAAGCATTTGTATCCAACAAGCATTGTAATCTCTCTTTGTGTAATACAAGTTTCTTTGGCTCAATTGCTCTCTTCTCTTGTTCGAGAATCTCTAGGCTTACTTAGCAACATTCGGCAAAGTTGTCTAAGTGCCGCACGGGTAGCTGCGCAAAACACTCATCCCGTGACAATACGCTTTTATCGTTTTTGACAGCATAGGATTACTCCCTAAGGAAATATATAAGTACATAGAAGATGCCACAAGGAAAGCTCACATCTGTTGCTTCCTATATAGTTACTCCATGGTTAAGTTCACGCAACACTAGTTTCTATAAGGTAAACCTGGCTTACTTTCTCTGCAATATATGATATGAGTAGACAACAACACATATATCTGGATAAACTTTTGAAATCAGATTTTCAGGATCTTTTACAAATTTGTAATTTTATTTACTTCACCCTCTCCATATTCTTAGAAAACCTAAAATTTTGGCTCCATCTGTCCGTTGCCTTAGCTAATAAGCTGTTCTCTGTCTAGCCAAGCTGGTAGTAAGCCACATTATTACTCCAAGGAATCAATTCCTACCACAATAAAACTCCATTACTCTCCTCTGATTTCTTACATTAGATCTTTAGCAAGCATCAATAACCAACTTCCGAATAACAAACACAACCATACAGTTAAATCAAATTACCAAGATCAATTTCGGAAAATATCATAAAATCGTGAAACAAAGAACATTGCATCGCAATGTATTGTTAGTATACCCATATCAGTGTCATACGTATCATTATCAACACCACCAACACTATCATCATTATCATCATAATCCTCTTTTGACTCTAAAATCACCAGCTCTTATTGTCTTAACGAGCATAGCTACAGAACCCATTAATGAAAATTAAAACTTGAACTACCTAGCTTAATCAATAAATACACTTGAAAATGCCCATTCCCAATCTGTGACTCATCCGCTAATAACCCTATTGATAGCTGACCCATCAAGCTACAAATTAATCAGAATCAAACTCAAAACAAAATAATTAAATAATAATAATAATAATAATAATAAAACAACAAAAGTATACCGGTGAACAAATTGACGAATCCGAGGGTGCTTAGGGCTGATAACGCGACGCTGAATCCTCAAAGCAAGCCTGTAAGTCCGCTTCAGTCCCAAGAAATACGCTGTTCCCAATGTGATCTCCCACAGCACCATTCTCTCTCTTTCTAGAACTCTCTCTCTCTCCCTGAGTCTCTCTCTGTGAGTGTATTTATGCACTTCTTTTTTCTGGTTTTATGTTTATTTATTTTGTATATTTTTTCATTATATTTTGATGTTTCTTTTCTCCCAAGTAAAATCTATGGATTCTTTGATTCAAGCCGCCAGAAAGTTCGATCTTCGTCACCCATCACGCTTCGGTCTTGACTGTTTATGACTTTATTCTGAGGACCCAAGCTGCTCAAATCATGATCAAAACCTATGGCATTTGATCTGGAAGCTTGCAATTCCAGAAAAAGTGAAAATTTTTTTATGGAGAGCAGCTCACGATTCATTGCCCACAGCAGAAAACTTATGGAAAAAAAAGGTTTTGCAAGAACCAATGTGCCAAAGTTGTCACTGTCATGTAGAAACGGTGTCCCATGCCTTGGTAGAGTGCCATAGAGCAAGGAAGATCTGGAGGTTCTCTAATCTGGCAGAGGAATTGCGTGGAGTTCACAGGTGTGACATTGTTTGGCTGCTGCAATTTTGGCCACGACAACATGCTAAAGTTGAGGGAGCTGAAGTAGCAGCTTTACTATGGGCTATCTGGAAGGCAAGAAACAAATGGCTTTTTGAAGGGAAACAAGAAAACCCTCTCAGAGTAGTAGCAAATGCAGAGGCGATAGTGGAGTCTTTTAAAAAGATTAGACAACCGGAGATGGTTTATAAGACAAAGGGGAATGCTGAGAGGCAAAAGCAATGGAGTCCTCCTCCAAATGGATGGCAAAAAGTTAATGTTGATGCGGCTGTGGATGTTGAGAATCAAATGGCAGGGTTGGGGGTTGTGGTGAGAGACTCAGATGGAAACTGCAGAGCAGCTGCAATTAAAAGTCTGAGGCTTCCTGGTAGTGTGGCAATGGCGGAGGCAACAACTATGGAATGGGGCCTACAAGTGGCTGAAAAAGCTCATATTACTTTTGGAATTTTTGAATCAGATTCATTAGAAGTTATTGACTTAATCAACAAGAAGTCCAGTAGCTTAACTGAAATTGGATGGTTGATCTCTGACATTCAGGAAAATCTGCAGAATTTTCAGAATTTCAAAGCTCAACATTCCCCTAGAGATTGTAACTATGCAGCTCATTCATTAACAAAGTTAGCTTTGCAAAAGAAGGAAACTGTAATTTGGTTGGATGAAATTCCACCGGAGATTATGTACTTGTTCTTAAGCTAATCAATCGAAAGGCATACTTTCTTTTCAAAAAAAAAAAAAAGGAAATTCTGAGGAATTTAAATTTTGCACCGAATACAAAACATGTGATGAAAAGTCTAAAATGCCCTTATAGTGGAACGGCCATATGCACGCCTCTCGGCCTCTGCCCTTATATTATATGATACTCATATTCCTTCTCGATCTACGTTTGGTTTTATTTAATTAATTTTTTTAATTGCTCGAATATTATCGAAAATATACAGATTATGACTCAACAATTTGTTAATTATTCCATGACTATCTAACTATAATTAAGCAATTTATCTACGTATTATAACGAGCAAGGAATTAAATTAAAAAAGTCTGTAACTTTTTTTTTAAAAAAAGAAAAAATAACAAAACATTGAGAGAGAGATAGAGGGAAAAAAATAGGTATTTAGGTACTTAAGTTGTGTTGTTATATTGGATGAATGTATTTCATAGTATTTTTTATGGAATTTTTAAAATTAAAAAAATTAATAATAATAATAAAAAAGCCCTCTACATCTCTTCCAGGTTGAAATTACCTAGTTAAATAGATAATTTTATTTTTTAAAATAAAAATTACGCCGCCATTGACCGGCGTTATTGATGCTGATCGCCATTTTTTATCGTGTTAAATATATAATAATGATAAAAAATGGACGATTTACTCATTGGAAGTGTTAATTTTGCAGAAAATATACTATATAGTTGGAAATATGGGAGCTAAAATATTCCCAAATATTTAAACAAGATTTGACGTAAATAACAATGTATATTAGCATTTTTAACTCCATAGAGTTGTAGATCGGCTCACAAGGATTCCATTGGTACAGGTTTTGATAGTGAAATGCATCTCCAGCGAGTCTTCGGTGACGGTCTGGCGATTCACCTTAGTACTTTTTCTTTTTTCAAATAAATTATCCTCTTAATTTAAAAAAATAAATATAAATTATTTTCACTTTAACTTATTTAAAATTATTTTTATTAGAGAATAATAATGGAATTTTTGTATTCCAATAGATGAGAAATTCGAAATCCTTACCCATTGATAAGGAATACAAATTCTTCAATATGATGGAAATTGAATTTTAATGAAAATTCAACTCTATTGAATTTGGTCCAACCAAATAGTGGAAAGTGAAAAAGAAATTAAATTCTTTTCCTCTCCCCACTCCTCTACCCCCAAGCAAACATAGCCTAAGGGTTAATTTTCAGATGAGGCATTTAATTAATTAGATGATATGAATAAAGATATTAACGAACAAATCGTTTTCATATGATAGAATTTCTTTTGCATCAACTATATCACACCTGTATATTTTTGGCCCCTAATTAGATATAATTATCCTCAAGTTTGGATGTCTGTCGCACCATTTCAAAGAATATACCAACTTGTTTTTCCATTGCAACAAATTCCTCCAAATTACTATAATTCTTCAAGTACCTAAGCTAGTACCGAAGAAAGTTGATTATAATAAGATTTTTCTAGGGTTAGAGTTCTCTCGAGAGTAATATTTTTCCTTTAAAATATCTAAAAGGGACCATTGTATATAGAAGCATATCAAGGTTAAGGGTTTATACAATTCAAGAGTAAATTTTCAGAAAGAGTCAAAATGATTGTTGATATTTATCAAATTTTGGAAACTGATGGTTGCAAGAATGGAATGGAAAGCTAAGGGTAAAGAAAAGGGGAATAGAATAGGGAAAGGAATATTGATTTCTTTAATTTGTTTGGTTTGGTCAAGCATTGATTCTTTGGTTTGGTTACAAAAATGGAATGGCAAGGGGAAAGAAAACAACTATAATGCAAATGAATAAAAATATCCTCCACTAGAAAATGTATATTTCATCGAGTTGAAGCAATATCTTAGTTGTTTTGTTTTCTACTACCAAATATTATATAATTAACTTGCAAAATTTTAGTTCAATTAAGTATTGTGGTTGAGCAGTACTTAAGTGTTTGTTAATTTTTTTTTTTTATGTGATTTGAAAGTTAAGTTTTTTTTTCTCTTATTTATATAAAGGCATATTTTCATAGATGATGATTAAGTGCAAGATTGTGTAAAACACACCCAATATTTTATTTTTAAAAGGGGCTGACACTAAATTAGGTCTTATGCTCTAACCCCTACCTTAGATCTCCCAACTCCTGCTTTAGAGGACCCCATCTCTTTCTTCACAAATTTGGCAAATTCATTGCCAATTGCAATTGCATCTAGTTTAGACATTTTCCCTGAATGACACTTTATTAAAACATCCTTGGAAAAGTTTTTGGATGCATATCCCAACATTTTAGGATGATTTAATTTTACTAAATTAATTAAAAAGTAAGGGGTATAAATGATTTTTTCTGGACTAGACCAGGCCACAGCCCGGTCTAACCCACGTGTGGGTCTGCCACTGAGTTTACTAGTTGCGACTACAAAGCGAAATACAAAGAGGACAAAAGCAACAGTGGATTAGATATCACATGCTAAACCCATAAAACGGCAACTGCATGGAATCTCCATGTGGAGACTTAAGAACCAATTAGCCACCAATTATCGAGCTTCAGCAACTGAATTTCTTTGCCAAAAGAGGTGGTTCCAATGAGATCAACTCTTATTATAAGATATAAAATTAAAAATTGGCATCCCAATTTTCTTGCAAGAGTCACAATGCTCATTGGAATATATATTACAGGGCTTTGGAAATTCCAAGCACAGGCACCTCTGCTTCCACAATGCACACATCATTAACAAGAAAACCATTTCCTGCCTTTTTCAAGTAATTGAGTTCAATAAATTTTGACCAACCCCCCAATGCGATTGAGGTATTTAACCATTCTCCAGTTGCGAACACGACAATAGAAACCTTAAGGTATTTGCATTTAGCTACAAAACTTATTGAACTGAATTACCTATTAAAGTCTGGGTTTATAATAATTTACCTTTTTTTTCATAATGCTTTGACACCAATTGATTCCGGATTCGTAGTGTAAAATGCACGTATATTTTAGAACCACCAGTTATAGTTGACGAGTCAGTCAATTCCAAGTACATAGAAATATGACTGCCACTAGCTACTCCCAGTCCTTTGGGAAAGAGTAGTATCTTCCTGAAAAAAAATCAAGGGTAAAGTTTAAGTCTTTGCATTCAATTGTACATATTATCAATACATTAACTTTCAGATGTGGCATTTATATTATATATGTGAATAGAGAAACAAACAAATTTTAACAATTCATTTTACATTATACATTTGAAGAAGTGGTTTTAACATGATACATCTTTTTAACAAGTTGTATTATTCAAAACTCAAAAGAATATCTTTTGCATCAGAAGTCTATTGCAGACGTACAAATGAACCCTAAAGTGTTAGCCATGCTCGGGTCTAGATTTAGTCTATGATATATTAGAGTTTTAAATTGCTGTTAAATGTAGAACTTTGATTATATTTTAAATCCGAATTTTATGAACTCTGAATGTCCGGATTTGAACACCATTTCAGAAAGTATACATACCACTTTTGATCTCCAGCTACGAATACTTCTGATTCATAAATCTTGTCCGGTAACTTTGAAAAGTTCTCGATCTTCCAAACATACTTATAATTGGAGGTAGATGTCAATTTCTTCATGGAAAGGCACTCTCCTGTGCATTTTTTCGTTTCTTTAACAAATACTTCTGCTCCAAAAACACATGTATCTCCCACAAGATATCCATTCGAAGCATTAATAAATTCTTCAAGCGGGATGAATTGATCAAAACCCCATTCAAGCTTTAATCCATGAAAACGTCTTTGTTTACCCATGGCATCTATCACATGAAGGTGACCGGCCCAAATCATCGGTCAGGTCTCACTTAAATAATTCAGCACAAAACAATCATAAACATTATTGAGTGTTTGAGTGTAATAACTAACCTTGAAGAATCAAGAACTCGTCTTTCTTCTGATCAAGCACAAATAGGCGGAAAATCACATAGACTTCCCAACCAAGGCCAAGTGAACTTGTGCCTACCATAGCCAAGTAGACTGAGATGTGGTCTTTCACATTTTCATTTTTATTTCCATTTGGGTAGACAACAAGTTTCCTGAAACCATCATGAATTCAAAATAACATATTAGATTATGATATGTAATTTAGTAATAAGGTGATCTGAATATAGTGTACAATTAGGTTTTGGGCCACACCACTTGTAGCCTCCAGCATCAAATTCCAAGGATTTATAATTTTCCACGTCATTCTCCACAAGAGATGAAAATGCCTCTATTTTGAGTAAGAAATGTGCCGGTGGTACATGTGAAATGGATCTCGAATTGCTGTCAAGAGTAATTTTAACATTGATCAGAAAATAACATGCTAGAAATTTTCAATGCACATATATAAACATATATAGAGAAGGGGAGGTGGGGAAAGAGTCAGAGAACATACCAACTTGGTCTACAAAGTCATTTTCCATTACAGCAAATTCCTCCAAACTTTTATAAATCTTCAAGTACTAAAACTAGTACTGAAGAAAGATTGATTATTATAAGATTCTTCAAGGGCTAGGGTATGCTCTCAAGAGTAATATTTCTTCTTTAAGATATCTAAAAGGGACCGTGGTACATATAAAGCATCAAGGTTGAGGGTTTATATAATTCAACATTAAATTTCTAGAAAGAGTCAGAATGACTATTGGTATTCACCAAGTTTTGGAAAATGATGGTTGCAAGAATGGAATGGAAAGGGGAATGCAATGGGGAAAAGGGATATTGATTCTTTAATTTGTTTGGTTTGGTCAAGGAATATTGATTTCTTTGCTTGGTTGCAAGAATGGATGGTAAGAGGCAAGAAAACAACTACAGTACAAAGAACAAAAATATGTACCCTCCACTCAAAGACCGTGTATTTCGACGAGCTGAAGCAATATTTTAGTTGTCTATTTTCTATTGTCAACTACTATATAATTAGCTTCCAAAATTTAAGCCCGATTTAGTACTATGGTTGAGCAGCACTTAAGTGTTCTGTAAATACTTATTGATTTAAATTCATTTTATTTCACACTCGTAAGATAAAAAAAGTCTATAGTACCTTACCTATTGCGACTGGCAGAATACAGAGAGAAAAAAAAAAGCAACAATGAATAAGATATCGCAGGCTAAACCCATAAGAAGGCATCCCCATGTAGTCTCCATTTGGAGACTTAACAACCAATTAACCACCAATTATTGAGCGGCAACAATTGAATTTCTTTGTCAAAATAATTGGTTACGATGAGATTAACTCTTATTATAAGAAATAAAATTAAAAAATTGGCATCCCAATTTTCTTGCAAGAGTAGCAATGCTTATTAGAGTATATTACAGGGCTTTGGAAATTCTAAGCACAGACACCTCTGCTTCAGCATTGCACACATCGTTCACAAGAAAACCATTGCTTGCCTTGTTCAAGTAACTGATTTCAACAAATTAGTACCAGCCCCAATCTTCGATTGAGTTCCTAAACCATGTACTGGCTGCAGGAACAACAATAGAAACCTGAAGTTATCTGTATTTAGCTACTACGCTTATTGATGAACTTCAATACCTGTTAAAGTTTGGGTTAATAATAACAAGGGTAAAGTTTTATGATTATGCTTTGACTACACTTAATCTTGGATTTGCAGTGTGAAACAAAGGTATTTTTAAAAACCACGAGTTATGGTTGAGAAGTCAGCCAAATACCAGGTACATAGAAATATGACTGCCAGGTCCTTCTCTCTGTCCCTTGGGATAGAGGTATATCTTCCTGAAAAAATCAACAAGGGTAAAGTTTAAGTCTCGGCATTCAGTTGTACGTAATTACTAAGAGGTTCCACTTAACAAATTATTAAAACATTAACTTTCAAATGTAGCATTTAGTTTATATATATGAACAGAGAAACAAACAAATTTTAGCAAATCATTTACATTATACATTTGAAGAAGTGGTTTTAACATGATGCACCTTTTTAACAAGTTGTCCTATTCAAATTTCTTCTGCATTACCATTAGAAATATAACGCACATGTATAAATCAACCTTAAGTATTAGTCGTGTTCAGGTACAGATGTCTAGATTTAGGCTATTATATATTAGAGTTGTACAACTTTGATTATAGTTCGAACCGAGATTTTATGAACTCTGAACGTCTGGACTTGAGCATCAAATCTAGATTTTGATCTCCAGCAATGAATATTTCTGATTCGTAACGCTTTGACTGAACATTAATTGAAGAGTTCTCGATCTTCCATGCATGCTTATTAAAAGGATAGAATCAATCTCCTCCTTAAATTAAGATGACTCACATGATTGTGCTTGACTTTAGGAGTAATCTCTGCAATTCCATAGACTAAGGAATCCTCTGTAACTTTCCTTTTTCAGCTTCGTAAACTTGTGTACAGCTTCATGAACTTGTATATATAATTGCTTGGCTTTACAGTAATAAATCATCCTTTTCACAATCTCTGTCTCTGACTTTATATGGTATTAGAGCAAGCTATTACTCACACGAGTCATTGATCCTTGTCTTAATCTCTTTTTTATACTTCCACCATGACCAACGAATACTCAACAACTTCTTCTTCAAATCAAATAGCTACCAACATCTCCCTAAACCCAAACAACCTTATAGCCATCAATGTAGCCAACCAACTTCCTTTAAAGTTGACTCCTTCGAATTAATACTCATGGAAATCACAGTTCGATGCCTTGCTCTATGGGTATGATTTAGTTGGGTATATTGATGGATCAAATCCTTGCCCTCCCTCACATATTGAGAATGATGGCAATAAAGTCTCAAATCCTAAGTATATTCTTTGGACAAGACAAGATAAACTCCTTTTGCTCGGCATCATTGGCTCTCTTAGCCACAAAGTTATCCCTGTGGTTCGGTCATGCAAAACTTCTACAGAAGCCTGGACACGGTTAGCAAAAAATTATGCCAATCCTTCATTCTCAAGAACCATGGGGTTAATAGAACAACTCACCCTCATTAGTCGAGGCTCACAACCAGTAGTCGAATATCTTGCTACTATTCATGACATTGCAGATGAATTGGCTTTAATTGGAGCACTTGTTCCAAATCAATACCTTATTACTCAAACTCTCAACGGCGTGGGTCCCGAATTCAAGGAACTTGCAGCTGCCCTGTGGGCGAGAGTTACCATGATCAGCTTCGATGAACTTCACGACAAACTTGTCGAATATGAATCCTTTCTCAAACGAGAGGAACTTCGATCTGCTGGAAATCTTGGGAATATCACTGCCAATGCTACCCGTTTCTTTTCCTAAAAAAATGGTAATCAATTTGGCAAGAAAAACTTCCAAAACAACAAAGGAAGCCAGAGCCAACGACAACCCAATTTTGGAAATCAAGGTAGCGCCCTTGGAAATCAAGGTAATAATTTCAATTCAAATAATTTTGGAAATCCAAATTCGGGCAAGAATACTACTGTGATTTGTCAATTTTGTGAGAAACGGGGACACACTGCACGTCAATGCAATGCTGCAAAGAAATTATTTTTTACAGCCTCAGCACCTACTGCAAATCCAACCACCACTTCCAATTACATGGCATCTAATTGGTTGTTGGATTCTGGAGCATCTCATCATGTCACTTCCGACATTAGCAACCTATCTCTTCGTCAACCATATGAAGGCCCTGATGATATTGTAATCGGTGATGGCACTGGTCTAAATATTAAACATGTTGGCAAGTCTATTCTTTCCACTCCATCTCACTCATTTTCACTTTCGAATGTTTTGTGTGTCCCATCTATGAAGCAAAACTTAATATTTGTCTCACAATTTTGTAAAACAAATAATGCATCCATTGAATTTTATCCCTCTTCCTTTTGTGTGAAGGATCTAACCACGGGGGCACTACTCGCGGAGGGATGGAGCAAGAATAATGTCTATGAGTGGTCTGCTGGAGATGTCTCTACAAGTATGATGAAGCAAGCTTGCATAAGTATTAAAGCCTCTCTTAACCATTGGCATGATAGACTTGGTCACCCATCAACCAAAATTCTCCACCAAGTTATCTCCCAAAACAATCTCCCAGCCTTTTCTAAGTCGTCATTTTGTGATTCATGTCAGTGTAATAAAAGCCATAAATTACCCTTTGGCAAGTCTAGTTTAAAGAGTTGTTATCCTTTAGATCTTATTTACACCGATGTATGGGGTCCTTCTCCAATTAGATCAATGGATGGTTTTTCTTATTATATTATCTTTGTAGACCATTTCACCAAATATTCATGGTTATTTCCTTTAACATATAAATCAGATGTCTTCTCCATTTTTCCAAAGTTTAAGGTCATGGTTGAAAAATATTTTAAGTCATCCATTAATACAATTTATACTGATGGGGGAAAAGAGTATCAAGGTTTGAAAACAATTTTTGAAACTCATGGAATCCAACATTTGGTTTCACCTCCTTATACACCTCAACACATTGCTTCCGTCGAACGCCGTCATCGCCATATTTTCGAAACTGGCCTTACAATGCTTCATCTAGCATCATTGCCTTTATCTCTTTGGTCCTTTGCCTTCAAAACTGCTGTCTATCTAATAAATCGACTTCCAACACCTATCCTGCAAAACAAATCACCCTTTGAGTGTTTATTCCATTCATCTCCCAATTATTCTAAATTAAAATTTTTTGGGTGTTTATGTTATCCATGGCTTCGTCCATATAATACACACAAACTTGAACAACGGTCAAAATCTTGTCTATTTCTTGGGTACTCTAATTTACACAATGCATATATTTGCTTTGATCCCATTGACCATAAATTTTATTACTCTCGGCATGTCCAATTCGTAGAAAGTATATTTCCATCTATGTCTACATGCACAAATCATGATAAAGTCAATAACCATACTCTTTCCAAATGGTGTTCCAAATATACGTCTCCATCAAGTCCTTTATTTTCCAATTCCAATTCTCCCAATTTGGAAAATTCTCTCAGGCAGCCAATCAACCAGGATCCCAATATTCCTATTCCTAAATTTCGTCCCTTTCACACTCATTCCCCCAATTCACGTGATCCTTTTTCCATGAATACTCCAAATGGCCCAACTTCTACCACCTTTCATAGTCAATCCCATGATTCACGTGAACTAACCTCCATGCATAATCCAAATATACCTTTATCAATTGCGTCTAGCCCCACACAACCATCCCCTCCAAATTCCAATACTCATGAACCCATGCAAGTTTGTGACATCCCGCTTGTTGATGATCAATCTCTACCGACTACCACTCCCGAGACTTTATCGAACTCCTCCATCCATGAGTCGCTCCCTGGTAATAATTCTTCTCATCCAACTGAAAACACCAACACTCCACATCCTTCTCATCCAATGCAAACACGCTCAAAAAATAATATTTTTAGGCCAAAAACTATATTCACCCTTACTACGACAAAGCATCCTACACCATTATCACTAGAACCCACCTCTGTCTCCCAAGCCGTTAAACAGAAAGAGTGGACAAATGCTATGCATGAAGAGCTGCATGCTCTTGCCAAAAATGGAACATGGGACCTAGTGCCTCGAGAATCTCATCACAATGTGGTTGGCTATAAATGGGTTTTTCGAATCAAACGAAATCCTGATGGGAGTATTGCTAGATATAAGGCTCGTCTAGTTGCCAAGGGATTCAATCAACGTCCTGGTTTAGATTATACTGATACTTTTAGTCCAGTGATAAAACCCACAACTATTCGAGTTGTTCTATCTATTGCAATCTCATCTGGTTGGCCAATTAATCAACTAGATGTCAATAATGCCTTTCTTCATGGGCACCTTGATGAGGAAGTTTTCATGTCTCAGCCACCCGGTTTCATTGACCCCTCCCGACCTCACCATGTATGCCGCTTGCATAAGTCTCTTTATGGCTTAAAACAAGCTCCTCGCGCTTGGTTCACCGAGCTTAAGAACTTCATTCTATCTCAAGATTTTGTGAACTGTCACTCAGACTCTTCTTTATTTGTTTATACTAACAAATCTATTCGTGTTTATTTTTTAGTCTATGTAAACGACTTGTTAATCACATGCAACTCTATGACTCTCATTCGCCACGTCATTACCGCTCTCTCTCACAAGTTCTCAATCAAAGACCTTGGGCCATTGAATTTCTTTTTGGGTGTAGAGGTGATTCCCACAAGTAACGGATTATTTCTTTCTCAACAGAAATACATTCGTGACTTACTTGCTCGATTCAACATGGAAAGTATCAAAGAAACAACCACTCCTCTTAGCTCCACTACTCACCTCATCCTCAATGATGGCTCTCCCCCAGTTGATGCCTTTCGGTATCACAGCTTAATTGAAGGAATGCAATATTTATCTCTCACGCGTCCTGATGTTTCCTATGCAATCAATAAGTTAGCCCAGTACATGCACTCTTCGCGTCAAACTCATTGGACAGCAGCAAAACGGCTACTCCGATATCTCAAACACACTGTTACGTATGGTCTTTATCTCCACCGTCATCGACAACTGACCTTGACAGCTTATTCTGATTCTGATTGGGCAGGAAATCGAGATGATTGCACATCAATATCAGCATATATCATTTTTCTTGGCGGTAACCCGATTTCTTGGTGCTCTAAAAAACAACGGACAATTGCTAGATCCTGTACAGAAGCTGAATACCGCTCAGTTGCTTCAGCAGTAGCCGAACTTACATGGATTACAAATCTTCTCAGTGAGCTACGTCTCCAACTCCCTCTGCCACCTTGTCTATTATGTGACAATATAGGTGTCGCATACTTGTTGATAAGTGCATATTTTTCATATATTTTGCTATTAATTTCTCCATTCTCTTCTTGTTTTGGTCTTAAATATTCTAGTTATTTTAGTTAATTTTTAATTTAGTAAATTATATTTTATTATGTTAATTTTTATATTTTGTTATTTTAGGTGCATTTTGGAAATAAAGAGGAATTAAATCAGAATATTCAAGTAAGGAGAGCTTAAAGAAGAAACTAATTAGAAATTTAAGGAAAGTAATGGGAGTTAAAATAGAAGAAAATCCAAGCAGCCAAGGCCTAATTGAAGTTCACGTGAAGATGAGAAGAATTAGCATTGGAAATAATTTAATTAATAAGGCAAACACATTCTTGTGATGGGCTTTGGCCAAATTGTTATTGGCTTATTAATTAAATAAGTCAGGTGCATGGCATTGAATTATGGAAAGCAAAGTGAAACAAAGAGGGAAAATGGCCTTGCACGTGAATCCAAAGAAAAGTGGCGGCTTGACTTTTGTTTTTAATCCTTTTCATGTGAGGATTTAGGGCACAATATGAAAGGGAGTTTTGCTTTTGAATAAAGAGAAGAGGGCAGATGCAATTCGACAGCAAGAGGAAAATCAACAGCCGCAAGAAGAAGAAAAAAATCAGCAGTTGGAATTCAATTGAAGAAAAAGGCAGCCGCTTGAATTAATCTCCATGATTGGTTTTGTCAATTCTCTTATTCCCAATTCAATTATATTAGGCTAGATTTTTATTTGGTTGAGGGTGAATTCAAAACCCTAAACATGCTGTGCAATTAAATTTAAATTCTATCATTCAATTTATTTAATTGAGATTGTTTATGTTCTTCTATAATTAATGTTCATGGTTTATTCTTGTTTTATTTGAGTGGCCAATTAGATAGGACTTGAATAAATTTTATTGCTAGATTAAAATTCTTGATCCGTAATTGTCTTGATATTTTAATCATTAGTAGCAGGTTGGAATCAATGATTTTGATTGGAGAACATAACTTAAGTTAAATAATCCGAGCTTGTGTGTTTATTGCCTAAATCAACCTAATATCTTTCTTTGTTTAATGCTTCCATTATCTTAAATTTAAAGAGCTTGTTTTAAATTATTTAATGGTTAGAGATTAGATGAAGAGCTTGTTTTGCCTAACAACACACTAAGGAAATATTGAGACTAACAGAGCTTATTGTTGTCTACGGTTGATAGTTTCAATATAAATTGATAATAGAATTGATATATTATGTGCATGTTTGGTGGTGGCGAATGATCCTTTAACCAAAGTTTTCATCATTATTATTTCTTTCTCCTTTAATTAGAGTTTTTATCAAATTCTTGTCGTAGTTTTAATTTCTTTACTTCTTACTATTTAGTTAAAAATTCATAAACCCCTTTTTATTTATAATTGACATTTTCTTTAGTTAGATTAATTTATATTATTATTACTCTTATTATTACTACTATTATTTTATTTCAAATATTGCTTTAGAGTTAATAATAAATATAACTAGCATAGTCTCTGTGGGATCGATCCTTACTCGCTCTGTACTAATTATTTATATTAGTGGTAAGGTTTTAAATTTGGTGCACCTTAACGACACTACCACTTGTGTGTCAATCCAGTCTTTCATTCACAGATGAAGCATCTCGCCCTCGACTATCATTTTGTGCATGAAAAAGTTTCAGCTGGCTCTCTCCAAGTTGCTCATGTCTCCACCAATGATCAACTAGCCGATGTCCGTACAAAACCGTTAGCTAAGTCTCGTTTTGCCTTACTTCGATCCAAGATTGGTGTCACTGATGGCACCATCTTGCGGGGGCATAAAAGGATAGAATCAATCTCCTCCTTAAATTAAGATGATTCACATGATTGTGCTTGACTTTAGGAGTGATCTCTGCAATTCCATAGACTAAGGAATCCTCTGTAACTTTTCTTTTTCAGCTTCGTAAACTTGTGTACAGCTTCATGAACTTGTATATATAATTGCTTGGCTTTACAGTAATAAATCATCCTTTTCACAATCTCTGTCTCTGACTTTATACTTATAAATGGAAGCAGTTGTGAATCTCATCATGAAAGGCACTCTCCTTTGCCTTTATTCCTTTCTTAGCAAAGACTTCAGCTCTAAAAACACGCTTGTGTCCTTCAAGATATCCATTCGAAGCATCGTTAATTCTGAATTGATCAAAACCTAATTCAAGCTTCTTTTATTTCCCATGGCATTTATTACGTGAAGGTGACCCCAAATCATTGATTAGCTCTTAGTTAAATAATTAAATAAGAACAAAATAAACATTGTTGAGTATAACAATTAACCTTGAAGAATCAAGAACTTGTCTCTTTTTTTATCAAGCACAAATAAAAATCTAATATCTAATTCACTGTTGTGGACTGTTATGACCATTGATATTCACCAAATTAATTATCTTATTTTGCAGTAACATATTTTTGTGAAACGTAACTAAGTAGTACTTTAGCTACTGATCCTTTTTTTAGTTTAGAAACTACCTCTTTCGAATTCTTAAATGTCCATAAATGATATTCCTTTTATGTAATATTAATTAATTTCTTGCCCTATTGTACTAAATTTATCTTATCAATACTTCTCTTTAATTAAAAACTAAGAGTTTTTGTCACCATCTCCCTTGGTAATATTTGACAGATGTGATTTTATTTCAGGATTAAGATTGTCAGAGATTTCCTTCCAGGATTAAGAATTATGTCAATGAACAAACGTGATCGCATAAGTAAGCAAAAAATCAATGAATTTCTTTATTTTGTGAGAAACAAAGAAGAATACCTATTATTACAATGCCTCGGAGATTCTGAGCACAGTGATCTCAGCTTCCACAAAGCAAACGTCGTTCACAAGGTACCCATTCTCTGGGTCATTTAACTTACTCAATGAAACGAATGTCGACCAACCCCACTTATTATCGCCTGGTGCATGGAACCTTTCTCTACCTCCTAGAGAAAAAGAATCATTCTCATTATACACATTCATTGAATGCTATAGCCTCAAATTAAGCTTATTATTATTATTATTATTATTTTGGGTTAAAGGTACTTTCAAAATCAAAAGTTAAAGAAAACTGCTTGAAAATCACTCGGTCAAGCTGCCAGTGGCAACTAAATTAGTTGCGTATTAAAACAAGCAATGTGCCTTAAGAAGATTCATGCATTGCCCGAACTGGATCTAAGATTCGAAATGTAAACTCTGCGTATAATTTAATAGTACTCCGAACTGTGGAATCTCCAAAAACCAAGAACAAGGAAAGACCAGCATCGGGCCCAGTTCCCATGGGTGTAGCTCTGTCTTCCTGAAAATACCGAAACGGTATTTTATTAATTGTACAATGTTGGATCATAAACTTGATCTAAGATGAATAAATTCAAGCCCAACTCATGGAACCTTCCATGAGTAGGTATGGTTGGTGAGGTTTAAATTATTTGTGTTAGGTGTAGTAGGTGTGGTTGGTGAAGTAAGTGAGTAATAGGTTTTAATGGATGGTGATGATTTGTGTATTAGTTGAATAAATGAATGGTTGTGATTAGTTTGTTTCATGTATAAATACCCTCTCTCCCCTTTAGTTTATGTATCAAGTGAAGTAACAAAATCTCTAAGTTGTAGAGAGTGAAAAATAAGAGTTGTAGTTAGTGAGGAGTGTTGTTGAACAAATAAAATAGTGTGTTTTTTTAGTGTTATATGTGTTAAGTCTCCAACATACACTCACTGACAACTTTGTCCCAAGAACTCATTATTTATTATACCTGTAGAAATTTAAAAAAAAATTAAAATCTTTGATACCATTTGTGATTTCCAGCATCGAAAACTTGTGATTCCTCATATCCTGCGTCTAACTTTGAAAAGTTCTCGATCTTCCAAACACACTTACAACTAATTGAAATTTCTTTTATAGATCGGCACTCTCTTTTGAATTTGTTTCTTTCTTTAACAAGGACTTCAGCTTCAAAAACACACGTATCTTCGACAAGGTATCCATTCGAAGCATCATTGAAATCTCTAAGCGGGATAAATTTATCAAAACCCCATACATGCTTCAGTCCATTAAACCGTCTTTCCTTTCCCATTATATCTATCACATTACAAGCACCCACTCATTATGCATGCATTCAAATTTTTTTCCTAATGTTGCAATATACAATTCTGCACACTAAATTTGATTTAACCTTGAACTACACAGTAGTTTTCTTGGTTCTGATCAAGTAAGAACATACGAAAAACTGCCGAGACTTGCCAATCCAAAGTAAATGAACTTGTGTTATTAAGGATATCCTCCAACTTCAAATTCTCCTGATTCATATTCCTCTTCTGCTTTTTCCGCAAGTAATGATAATGATTTTATTTTGACGATGAAATGAGCCGGTGGTAGTGAAGTGTATCTTGCAATGGCTATACATTTAAGTAATTTTTAATTAACGCCGATTGATTAGAAATAACAATAAGCTGAAAATTTTAAGAATATTGTCCTCTAGAGAACGTGAGAAAAGGTTGAACATACATACCATCTTTGTTAACAAAGATATTTTCCATTGCGAAAAGTTCTCCAAAAAGTTGTTGAATTTTTATTTTTATTTTTGGTAACTTGGACAGCACGAAGTCGTTTTAAATAAAAGATAAATAATATTACTGGGAGGAGGTACTGAGTTTTATCTCTCAGAAAATTCATAGAATCTAGAACATAAAAATGTGATGCTTGAAAATACAATGAATAAACATGATTTAAGCAAATATACAATGAATCTTCATTAATTACTACATTAGGGGATAAATAAAAAAATTTAATAAAAAGCCTAATGATTGGACTGTTTACGTCCTACTTTCTAATTGACCAAACTCGAAAATATAAACTCAATCGAAATTTTCTTTGGTTTGTACTAATCTTCGTTACAGCGCTTAGAAAATTCTAAGCTCATGTAGCGATTGTTCATTTCACAGATTATTTTGTGGGGGAGAAATTTCTTGATTGTTAATAATTAAACATAACAAATATATAGATATTAATCGCATGTATAATAATGTGCAAGTATTAAAATGTACTTCAAAGCTCAAAGCGAAAGTAAGAGTCTGTTTGAAATTGAAGTGTTGTAACTTTTAAGGTATAACTATTGTAGAAAAAAAACTGTAATTATGAAATAAAAGTTAATAGTATATTGTAAAAATATTTTTAATAATAATTTTGATAAAATTATTAAAGATATAATAGATTTTTCATCGGGAAAAACCTCTTTTCATCCCTAAAGTTTTATGCAATAACTCATTTCATCCTTACTTTTTAAATAATAGCCCAAAACATCCTTCCGCTAACCACTGTTAGTTTAATGCCGTTAACTAGTAATTCATTTAAATTGGTAAAATATGATTATTATTAAAATGTTTCAAACTATATTAAAATAATTTCATTATACAATTAAGTAACACTACAAAATATGCCAAATTTATTAATTTTTTCTTAAATGAAATCAACGATGAAGTAGTTTGATATAACCACTTAATAGTTTTCATAAGCAACAAATTGTAATTAGCACAATATCTTTAAATCATTAGAAGAAAAACTAAAAAATACAACCAAATTTTATGTGCTTACATGTGCTGAAAATCTTCTTATTCTTCAACCAATTTTTATTTTGAACTTTGCCACCACTCTTCTTTGACCATTATTGTCTTCCCAAGTCCTTTCCACTATCTCCCCAAGTCGGCTCACAGTACAATTAGAGAGTATGCTTATACGAATATTAAAATTGTGATTATTTTTTGTACTTAAATGTAGAGTCTATAGGGTTTTCATGCTGCCAAAATAGAGAGAAGTGTAAAATAATTGTTTGAAATAGAAGTTATCATCTTTTTTGGTATTTACTGTTTAGTGGGATTAGATAAACATCATTTTTAGTTATATGTCAACTTTTATTTATTTTTTTAATTTTCTCTTTAATAGAAAATCTTTTTTTACCCTCAATAATAACTAAAAAACGACATTTAACTAACAGTGAGTTAATAAAAGGATGTTTTGAGTTATTATTTAAAAAGTAGGGATGAAATGAGGTATTACATAAAACCCTAGGGATGACAGATGATTTTTCCCTTTTTCATCATACAAGTGAAAAATTATATTAAGATAGCTTTTAAACTACAACAATTATTGTTTATCAAACACTTTAGCACTGTAGCTCTGCCCAACTTCAAACCCAAATGCACCCTAAGTCTAGATCGACAGAATAGCCCTAAGTTAAAAATGTGCATGAATCTTGAAAAATACGATATTATTGAATCCTAATTAGATCCAACCAAAGCTTTGTGCATAACAGCCTAGATGATATATTTATTTTAAATAATTAATCAACGTGAATATACAAATATGATAAGAGCGGTGGTTCAAAAGGTTTGGGTTTCGAATTCGGATTACATTAGGGTTGAGGAGTTGATTGAATATATATTGCAAAATGGGAAAAAAAATAGAAATAATAGAGAAACACACCTTGCATACTGAATATCTTTTTTTTTTTTTTCTTTTGAAGATAAGCTAACTTAAAATTTAGCTTAATTTTAATCCTAAAAATTTAAGAAACTAAATTAAGTCCTAACTAAACTGAAATTATAAAAACGACTCGAATACGACCAATTTGACTGATTATAATTTGTAATATAATTTTACCAAGACAGAACCATGATTGATTACTTGCACCTTGCATGTTAACAATCAAAAGATCTCTTTGTTTGATGAGAATTTGGCATGAATTGAAATTCAAACACGGGCAAAGTGTTAATGGAGCAGTGATACCAGAAAAAACATAACCTTCCTCCCTCCCCCATAATGTCAAACAACTACAAGACCGGTAGCTATCTCTTCAAAGGTACTGAAGTCCAAAATAGAGCCACGATTATCACTAGCTCACTTATTGCACTGATACATGAATAGAAGCATCAATTTTGATTTGATCACCATCAAAATTTCTGAAACAGATTGACTGACAAAAGGGAGGGAAACTAAATTCTGCTTGGCCGAAAATCATGTGACGTGGGACCCGAAAACTTATAACCATAACCCGAAAACAAAGTCTCAGAAATTTTTAAAAAATGATACTGCCAACCATACTAAAATCATATGAGGTGGGTCATCAATTTTCTTTTTTTCTTCTTTTTTTGGGGGGGGGCGCTTCACGCTCGTTGGTTCAATTGTCTTCATACTACAAAAAAATGCATCTTTTGTTTGTTGGTTCCTGCACAAATTGAATGTTACCTCCCGATTTTAATCAAAGGTGAAGAGATTGATGAATAAGCAATATGTGAATGACAACTCGTTCTATCATCCCATTTGTAGGTGGCATTAAAATTTAACGAGGTAAATATTGGTGAGGGATTTTATTGGGTTTAATGCCTGTGAATCATGTCTTCACTGTTCTTATTTCTGGAAAGTTTCCCTCGGTCATGATTGTTTACGCAAGCATTAGGAAAAATCATAATTCTTTACCTTATTGTTTTATTTACTTTCACATTATTGAAAAGATTCACTTCTTTTGACATTTAAGCTTTATCTTGCTCTGTTTTTGAACAGGTTGAGGTGGAAAGAATTCATATTGGCTTGCTGGGATAATTTTGGTTTACATAATTTGCTTCTATGGCTACGGAAAGTTACCCTTTCACATTATCTCTCTAGTATTACATTATTATCTGGTCTCATCTTGAGAGTTAAGATTCTCGCCGGAGATCCTAGGCTTTTCCCTCATTTTCTTTTCAAGTAATAGTTTGGCGGAGGGAATCCAAAGCTCTTTATGTTATTGTCATTTCTAACTTCATTATTTTTTCCAATTCCATGTTGGATTCACCTGGTAGAAGCATAAGCTTGCAAAGATGAAATGAACCAAGAGCAGGAAGTGAGTTTCTGTCGATTAATTTCTTCTTCTTTTTTAATTGCAAATTGAGTTGGTGGTACTGATAACGACATGTTTTTTCTTCATTATTTCTTTTAAATAAAAAACTAAAGCTCCTATTATAGTTATACACAGGAAACGCCATTGCCTCAGTCCCAGAACAAAATGGTCGGTACTTTTTTTATATCCATAAATGAATAAATATTAATTTATCTTTATAGAAATAATATCACGTTGATAATAGGATTTTTTTATGAAATATAGTGGTAGTATAATTAAAGAATTTAGTGATTCTGAGCTAGTATAATTAGAAAATTTAGTGATCTTTTTTTTTTGTAAAGAAATTTAATGATTCTAACGTAGTATAACTACAGAATTTAGTGATTTTATCATGTTGTATGATAGGATTTTAATTCGATCTTGATTGAGTGAATCAATCATTTGATAATTCTTTGGTTAGATTGTATAGTTGGATCACAATTACATGGTAACTCATCAACATAGATTTTTTGGAGGCAATAGATTAAATATCTCTCTCTCTCTTATTTCTCTTACCACAACACATATAATACAACAATAACTTCTAGACTGAAAAGTGTAAAAAAAGTAATATTGATCGATAAAATGCATAAAGCATTATGCCAATACAACAAAAAAAATCATAGACATATCATATGTATTTAGTTTTAAATTAATTAATTATTAATACATGTATTAATTGGGTCTTATAGAAAATAATTTTTTTTTTAAAATATATTATCTAATGAAATTTATCAAATTATTAATTTACCATATTGACTCTAAGTCAACTGAAGAAAACTATTATTTAATAGAAGTTATCAATTTATCAATATTAATTCAATGAGGTTCAATTCTACTTGGTTTTCATTTTCTTAGTAAGTGAAGTTATTAGTTCTCTTGCATCCTAATTTTCTTCGTTTCAACTACTTTTTTTTTTATTTTTCTTTTTTCTTTTAAATCAAAATCTTAGAAGAGAAGAATTACAGCGTAGGTGATATAATGAATTTCTCCTTAAAGAGATGCAGAGAAATAGAACACCAAAATAACACTAAAAAGTTAGCTTGACACTTGACAGCATAAACAATAAGCAATGTAAGAGTTATTTTGGAAAACCACAAGAGAAATAAATTTCCTGATAGCTAAAATAAATTTCCTAGATTAGCCAGGCAGTCAGCATCACACAATAAAAGAACCCATTTGGAGGACAATTAATTACTTGTTATAATGGCTTGGAAATTCCAAGCACAGTGACCTCAGCTTCCACCACGCAAACGCCATTCACTAGAAATCCAGTCTCTGGCTCATCTAACTCACTCAATGAATCGAATCTTGGCCGGCCCCAGTTATCGCTTGGTGTATTGAATCAGTCTTTATTCTCTACTAGAGTAAAACGGAACATTCGCGTTACAGTCATTGGATTTGCCTCAATTACTAATTGCATGTAAACACAAATATTTTACCTCAAAAAGATTTATGTTTTGCCCCCACTTGATCTATGATTCGCAATGTATGCTCTGCATATATATATACTTCAATCACCTTGACTGTGGAATCTCCAAAAGCCAAGTACAGAGAAAGATGTTCGCCATCACCACAGCCGTTTCCAATCTGGAGGAATGTGCTTCACAAACAAAGAAACAAACAAACATTACCAGAAGCAACTATGCAGTTACTGGTTCGAAAACACAAAACCTAGAGTCACTGAAAACAGAGAGAACAATTCCATCTTTCAGTAAAGAAGCAAAACAACTAAAACCTAGCTTTGCCAGCTTTCGCAGCACGCAGCCCTTCAGAAATTAGTGATCAAGGCTTGATGATCAAGCAACAGGACCATAACTCGCATGGATGAATTTCAAATTTAGGAGTCCAATAATGCGAGCGGTTTGAGTGAGATATTTTAACTGAATTATTGGCAATTAAAACTTCAGAAACTAACAGGTGTCTGAAAAGCTTCTACCTTCACTTTTGCAGCAACCACTGCATAATGTCCTTTCGCAGGACTCCATCAAACCCATTTCTATTGTAGTTCAAACTCAACAGATCAGATCCATTTGTCTCAAGATGCCTATAATGGGTTGTCATTCCCGCAGGCCTTGGATGCCGCATCATCATGGCAATGGTAGAAAAGGGTGGTTTAGGCCATATATTTTTTGATGAGCTAAACAGATGTCTATCAGATTCCTTGTTTCTAGATGTTTGGACTCCAGGAGTTTTTGGATTCGAGAACTTCATTCCATGGTTGGTCATGCTCATGCTGGGGCCATGTGAAGGTTTCTCAGGGGGGCCACGTATCTGGGCAGATGGTTTCATTCAGTCAAGCCAACGTAGAATCCAGCATTTCTACCAACTTCTATGTCCCTCTCATGTATGTTCCTGTGAAACTTGAGAGCAACATCAAAGGCAGCACATACTCGGCTGTGGAAAAAATCAATGAAGAATGAAGGTCAGTCTTCAAAAAACAATGGCAGTTCAAGTTGGAGTAATAAATTTGTTATTATTCAAAACAATTGTAGAAATAACAGTATTTGCCAGCTAGTAATTGACATAACAGCAGTAGTTAAACAGTAAAATGGAGTCCAATGAGCCCACCAGTGGGAAGAATGCAATGCTCAGGCAGTACCGTGGGCAATATCACACTGAGACTCTAAGAGTGGAGGATGTGCAATTATTGGCTTCATGAGGCATACTAAATCAATTCAAAGTCCAAAGTATTGAAACAATTAACTAATTTAGGATTTCCATTTTATGCACTAGATCGGAAGGATTCTGGAGCAAAAATATGTGCCCGGTAACTTACTTTCATGAAGTTAATAACGTCCTACTAATAAACATCACAATACAACGGCCCATTAAAAAGAAAAGCACAGAAGAACTTTCAATCTATCATTTCAAAACAGTCTCTCTGAACTAAACAAGAGTACAGCTATGATCTCCAGCTTTGGACGTTAGTACTTGTGCTTCTCCAAAATCTTCACATCTCCTAAAGAGAGACAGCAATTTAAGAATGTGCTCATAATAATGAAATTAGTTCTGGTATCCGAGCATTGTAGCTTGATTGGATAATAAGTTCACAGGAATACATATGAGACTCTCTAACTGCTTCACCTACAGGTACTACAAGAAGCTGGCAAACAAGTTGCTTTGACATCAAGGGTTCAACATAATGCCAAAACAGCAAAAACATTTTGTTAAAAGTTTGATATGGCAAATCTAAAAGTTGATTCAAATCCCATAATGGGCACACAGACAAAACTAGTTGGAGGTTTGCAAAACTTTTCAATAGAAATTATGCACCAATCTAGAATGAGAGAATGCAGGTTGCAGTTGCGGATATTCAACAATCAACTGAGTTGATAGTAACTTCTCTTAATCCTTTAAAGGATTGGCTTTGCTCCATAATTGGTTAAATCACAAATTCAGCAACCTAGCCTATCCAATATGTCATAAGATCACAGATTTAGAAGCTGATTTTATTATGAAAGGCACAGGGCCATTCTAAGTCAGATAGGGAAGAATAATTGCTTTCAGGGAGGAGCCCAGTGGTCTCTCATATTGCATATGATATCAAGTCAATGTGAACCATTCACATCAGCTTACAACCAAGCTGAAGTAGAAATGTCAGGATGCACGATGAACTAGTTGAAGTACTATTCTAAAGTTTTTCCTTCCATATTCTTACATATTTAACGCAAATAAAATACTACTTTGTTATAGTTGTATTCACGCACATATTTGGCCTCTGTACAACTAAACTTCAATGGAGCTCATAAGATTGGAAGCAATAAGTTCATCGGATTAGCCAAGATGGGGCACACTCAAAAGTAGACAAATAGAGTACAACAGGTGCATCTAACAAGAAAACTTCCATTTTAAGAGATGGTCTAGTGGCATGGCACTCAGACAGAAAATTCAGACCATGAATAACAATTTATGAACCACCATCAAAGTAACTTTTCAAAGAGATGATTAATACATAGTCAAAGACAAGCCATCATAATTGTGGACTTTTCAAAGAGATGATAATACATAGGCAAATACAAGCCGTCATAATCGTGGACACATATCCTAAGATAATCCCATTCCGCAGGATGCATTGCTGCAACATATAGAATTCAGATTCGACGCAATCAACTCCACATAATCCATCAAAATCCCATTGAAGAGGCATTAGAAGGTAGAAATTTCAGCTAAATTTTTTTTGAAGAAAAGGAAATAGAAGAAAGAATCGTACAATAGGTAGTGAGAAGAGAGAATACAAGGGAAGAGCAAGGAGAAATTCTATCAATCTTTGACCCCAAAAGAAAACCAAAATCCATACAATACCTCCCTAAAGAACACAGGCTTTTATGGTTTTTGATGGCATAGGAGTACTTCCTAAGGAAATATATAAGTAATTAGGAGATGCTACAAGGATAGCTCATGTCTGTTGCTTCCTATATAGTTACTCCATAGTTAAGTTCACACAAAAATAGTTTCTGTAAGGTAAACATGGTTTACTTTCACTGCAATATATAACATAAGTAGACGACAACACTCATATCTGGATAAACTTTTGAAATTAGGTTTTCAGGATCTTTTACACATTTGTAATTTTTATTTGCTTCACCCTCTCCCCCTATTCTTAGAAAACCTAAAATTTTGGATCCTTCTGTCCGTTGCCTTTGCTAATAAGCAGTTCTCTGTCTAGCCGCTATTAAGCCACATTACTTCTACAAGAAATCAATTCCTAGCCACAAAACACTCCATTACTCTCCCCAGCTTTGTTACATTAGATCTTTAGCAAGCATCAATAACCAAATTCAAAATAACACACACTACTATGCACTTAAATCAAATTACCAAGATCAATTTTGAAAAATATCATAAAATCGTGAAACACAAGAACATTGCATTGCAATGTATTGTTAATATATCCCATATCAGTATAATACATATCATTATCAACACCACGAACACCACCATCATCATCATAAACCTCTTTTGACTCCAAAATCAACAGCTCTTATTGCCGTAATGAGCATAGCTACAGAACCCATTACTGAAAATTAACACTTGAAACCACCTAGCTTAATTAAACCCATCTGCTAATAAACCTATTGATTGCTAACCCATCAAGCTACAAATTAATCAAAATCAAACTCCAAACAAAATAAAATAATCAAATAATAATAACAACAACGGTAACACAAATATACCGGTGAACAAATTGACGAATCCGGGGGTGCTTAGGGCTGATAACGCGGCCCTGAATCCTCAAAGCAAGCCTGTACGTCCTCTTCATCCCCAAGAAATACGCTGTTCCCAATGTGATCTCCCATAGCACCATTGTCTCTCTTTCTAGAACTCTCTCTCTCTCTCTGTATTGTTCGTGTATTTATGCACTTTTTTTTTGTTTTATGTTTATTTATTTTTGGATATTTTTTATATTTTGATGTTTCTTTTCTCCCAAGTATCTATGGATCCCTCGCTTCAGAGAAGTATCTATGGATCTCTCGCTTCAGAGAAGCATCGATGGATCCCTTGATTCGAGCCGCCAGAAATTTCGATCTTGGTTACCCATCACGCTTCGGCCTTAGAGTGTTTATCCGTTTATTATCTCCGGACTTCATATGTATATAAAGAGGAAGTTTTGAGGATTATGCCATCAATAAAAATGAAATTGCCATAAACATGACAAATATGTGAGGAAAAGTCTAGAAAGCCCTTCCATTAGAATGACACACTCTACCCACACCTAGGGATGGCAATGGGCACCGCCCGCAGCGGGTTTGCCATTACCAAACCCAAACCCGCACAAAATTTAAATTACCAAACCCACCTGCAACCCGCAGCGGGTTTTAATTTTGTTACAAAAATCCACCCGCAGCGGGTTTTAACAATTACCAAACCCGCAATGATATCCGACGGATTTTTTGCGGGTTTCCGTATTTAAAATCACAAATGTTTAATATATAAATTTATAATAATAACCTCAAATTCCATATAACATACTCAATTTTATATTTAAACAATGTAAATGAAAAATTAAAATTTCCACATCAATTCAACACAAATTCTCAAATTTAAGTATAAATTACACAAATTCATTTAAAAAATACAAACTAGTATCTAAAAATAATAATTACATTTCATATTATCATTTAAAATAAGCTCCAAGAGAAGATATTCATTTCATTCACCACCATAAGCATCCATCCAACACAATGCCTATAATAATAATTAAGATTAATATTTTCAAATACTAATTCGAAGGAAAATGCCTTTAGTTTTCTTTAGATTATGACTTTAGAATATGAGATAGGCCACATACACACATACACAACTTTGAGCCTTCGGCTATTTGGTAATTTGATTAATGATATTATTTTCTTTATACATTTATAGATTAAAATTAAATTAAAAATATTTGAAAAAAATATTGCGGGTTTGGTGGATATCCATGCGGGTATCCACCGGATATAAGGTTAATACCAAACCCACCCGCATCCATGTGCGGGTTTTAATTTATAATACAAAACCCACCAGCAACGGGTGGGTTTTGACGGGTGGGTTTGGGCGGGTTTGCGGGTACAATTGCCATCCCTACCCACACCCATTAGTTAGCTGCTCGACCTTTTTTTTAGTTGACAACTATACTCGACTTTATTTTAACCAATAGTTACATAATTGTGAGACTCATTTTCATATTCGATCTATATTTAATTTTTTAATTACTCAAATATTATCAAAAATGAACTAATTATGATTAAATTATTTGTTAATTATTCCATAATTATCTAATTGTACTTAAGTAATTTATCTATGCATTATAGCGAACGAAAAATTAAACTAAAGAAAGCCTGTCACTTTTTTTAAAAAAAATTGGAGAGAGAGGGGCAAAATAGGTTTTTTAGGTATTGAATTTGTGTTGCTATATTGAATGAATGTATTTTATAGTCTTTGTGCAATTCACTCGGTGGTAATCTCATATAAGTGAATAAAGCCGAAAGCAGGCGTAGTTCTGGAAATTGGCCATTTTTACGGCATATTTAAAATTCAAAAAAAAAAAAAAAAAAACTCTACATCTCTTTGAGTTCTCCCAGCCTCATCTCAACTGTTGGGTTCTCTGTTTTTTTTTTTTTATAATGCCACTGTTTTAGTGAAAGAGATCTTTTAAATACACCTCTTTACTTGAATAAAAAAGGGGTACAAATATGTCAAACAATAAAAATGGCATGAAGTTAAAAGGAGCAAAATAATAATAAGTCAATGGTAGAATGATTAGCAGAACTTCTTCGCGTGTTCACTATTTCATTTCTCAATCTCTTGAAAAATTTGATTGATGGGTATTTATAGCCAATAAAGCATATATATTTTTTGATTCTTAAGGTGTTATGTATATTATATTTCAAGGAGTATGATGATACACACATACATCATAAATCATGGAGCTGCTTTTGCAACTCACTTCCTAAAGTTATTAGTGTAAAATACACATTCTTTTTACCAAGAGATGAATAGATATATCACATAACAACAACGAGAATTTAAATTATCACAATGCTTTTGAAATTCCAAGAACAGAAACCTCTGCTTCCACAGTGCACACATCATTCACAAGAAAACCATTGCCGGCCTCGTTTAAGTAACTGAGTTCAGCAAATCTTGGCCAACCCCATGAGGACCTGAACCATATACTTGCTGCATGAAACAACAATAAAGAAAGCCTCAAGTTATTTGTATGTAGCTATAAAGCTTATAGTTGCAGTACTATTGCATTAATTCATGCACCTGTGAAATAAGTTTGGGATAATAATTTTTTTATTTAATTACCTTTTGCTTCTTTATGCTTTCCCCGCACTTGATTCCGGATTCGCAGTGTGAAATGCACGTATATTTTAAAACCACGAGTTATAGTTGACAAGTCAGCCAATGCCAAGTACATAGAAATATGACTGCCACTAGTTACTCCGTATCCCTTGGGATAGAGTTGTATCTTCCTGAAAAAATCAAGAAGGGTAAAGTTTAAGTCTCGGCATTCAATTGTACATATTTACTAAGAAGTTCCATTTAACAAATTATCAAAACATTAACTTTCAGATGTGATGTTTAGATTATATATATGAATAGATAAATAAAAAAAATTTGTGCAAATCATTTTACATTACACATTTGAAGAAGTGGTTTTAACATGATGCATTATTTTAACAAGTTGTATTATTCAAAACTACTCAAAAGAATTTCTTTTGCATCGGCATCAGAAATATATCGCGCATGTACAAATGAACCTAAGTATTAGTTATGCTCAGGTACAAATGTCTAGATTTAGTCTATGATACATTAGAGTTGTAAATCGTTGTTAAAAGTACAACTTGTCATAGTTCAAATCCGAATTTTTAAAACTCTCGAACGTCTGTACTTGAACAGCAATTCAGAAAGTATATGTACCACTTTTGATCTCCAGCAACGAATACTTCTGATTCGTAACGCTTTGCCTCCAAGTTTGAAAAGTTCTTGATCTTCCAAACATACTTATAAGGGGAAGCAGATGTGAATTTCTTCATGGAAAGGCACTCTCCTTTGACTATGTTCCTTTCTTTAACAAAGACTTCTGCTCCAAAAACACATGTATCTCCCACAAGATATCCATTTGACGCATCGTTAAATTCTTTAAGCGGGATGAATTGATCAAAACCCCATTCAAGCTTCAACCCATGAAAACGTCTTTCATTTCCCATTGCATCTACCACATGATGAAGTAACGTCAAATCATTGATTAGCTCTCAGTTAAATAATTAAGAACAAAATGATCATAAATATTCTTGAGTTTAATAATCAACCTTGAGGAATCAAGTACGTGTCTTCGTTCTGATCATGCACAAACAGGCGAAAAATCACAAAGACTTCCCAACCGAAACCAAAAGAACTTGAGTCTGCCATTGCCAAGTAGAGTGAGATGTGATCTTTCACCTTTTTTTTTTTATTTCCATTTGGGTACAAAACAAGTTTCCTGAAACCATAATGAATTAAATAACATATTAGATTATGATATATAATTAAGTAATAAGGTAATCTTAATATTAGTGTACTAAGTTTTAGGCCATACCATTTGTGGCTTCCAACATTAAATTCCGAAGATTCATAACTTTCCACTTTATTTTCTAGAAGGGACGAAAATGTCTGTATTTTGAGTAGGAAATGAGCCGGTGGTACATGTGAAATGGATATTGAAACTGCTGTCAAGAGTCATTTTAACACTGATAAGAAAATAACAAGCTAAAAGTGTTCGATTTACATATATAAACATACATAGAGAAAGGGAGCTGGGGAAAGAGCCTGATAACGTACCAACTTGATTTTCCATTGCAACAAATTCCTTCAAACTACTATAACTCTTCAAGTACTAAAAAGAGTATAGAAGAAAGATTGATTAGAATAAGATTTTTTAAGGGTTAGAGTTATCTCAAGAGTAACCTTTCTTCTTTAAAATATCTAAAAAGGGCCATGGTATATATAAAGCATCAAGGTTGAGGGTTTATACAATTCAACACTAAATTTTCAGAAAGTGTCAGAATGACTATTGACATTCACCAAAATTTGGAAACTGATAGTTGCAAGAATGGAATGGAAAGGGTAAAGGAATATTGATTTCTTTAATTTGTTTGGTTTGGTTAAGGAATATTGATTTCTTTGTTTGGTTGCAAGAATGGAATGGTAATGGGAAAGAAAGTGTCAAAATGACTATTGACATTCACCAAAATTTGGAAACTGATAGTTACAAGAATGGGTAAATTTTCAAAAAGTATCAGAATGACTATTGATATTCACCAAAATTTGGAAATTGATAGTTGCAAGAATGGAATGGTAACATTAAATTTTCAAAAAATGTCAGAATGACTATTGACATTCACCAAAATTTGCAAACTGATAGTTGCAAGAATGGAATGGAAAGGGTAAAGGAATATTGATTTCTTTAATTTGTTTGGTTTTGTTAAGGAATATTGATTTCTTTGTTTGGTTGCAAGAATGTAATGGTAATGGGAAAGAAAGTGTCAAAATGACTATTGACATTCACCAAAATTTGGAAACTGATAGTTACAAGAATGGA
This sequence comes from Citrus sinensis, assembly GCF_022201045.2. Taxonomy (NCBI): domain Eukaryota; kingdom Viridiplantae; phylum Streptophyta; class Magnoliopsida; order Sapindales; family Rutaceae; genus Citrus; species Citrus sinensis. The sequence goes on from NC_068560.1 coordinate 21,210,366, forward strand.
ATGGAAAGGGTAAATTTTCAGAAAGTATCAAAATGACTATTGACATTCACCAAAATTTGGAAATTGATAGTTGCAAGAATGGAATGGTAACATTAAATTTTCAGAAAGTGTCAGAATGACTATTGACATTCACCAAAATTTGGAAACTGATAGTTGCAAGAATGGAATGGAAAGGGTAAAGGAATATTGATTTCTTTAATTTGTTTGGTTTGGTTATGGAATATTGATTTCTTTGCTTGGTTGTAAGAATGGAATGGTAATGGGAAAGAAAACAACTACAATACAAGTGAACAAAAATACCCTCCAATCAAAAAATGTATATATCAACGAGTTGAATCAATATTTTAATTGTTCTGTTTTTTATTATCAAATGTTATATAATTAATTTCCAAATTTTGGGCCGATTTGCTATTGTGGTTAAGCAGCACTTAAGTATTTAGTAAACATTTATTGATGTGATTTGAAAGATAGGTTAACTTTATTTTACACTTGTAAGATAAAAAACCTATAATACCTTACCTAGCGCAACTATAAGGCAAAATATAAAGAGAGAAATACAACAATGAATTAGATATCACAGGCTTAATCCATAAGAAGGCATCACATCTAATCTCCATGTGGAGACTTAACAAACAATTAACCGCCAATTATTGAATGTCAGCATAAGAATTTCTTTACCAGAATATATGGGTACAATGAGATTAACTTTTATTATAAGAAACAAAATTAAAAATTGGCATTCCAATTTTCTTGCAAGAGTAACAATGCTAATTAGAGTATATATTACAGGGCTTTGGAAGTTCCGAGCACAGGCACCTCTGTTTCCACAATGCACACATCATTCACAAGAAAACCATTGCTAGCATTGTTCAAGTAACCGAGTTTAACAAATTTTGGCCACTCCCAATGTAACACCCATCTCTAATTATTTGTTTGAATTTAATTATGCTTATCTATTTAATTGTTTATCTTTTGTTGCAAATTTATTTTAATTAGCATTATTTGAGATAAGTTATAATTCTTTTTATTTATTTTTTAAAAATAATTTATGAGGGAATATCTATCTATCGCACAATGTATTTTTATAAAAGCATTTGTTTTTATAAAACTTAAACTCTTCCTATCTCCCTATGATTTAAAATTCTTCAACCAAATAAAAATGTATTAAAAAATGAATTCCAAGGTCTTCTTTTATGCATGTTTGAAAGAAGTTTTGAGGTATTTATCCTTCTTTAATTCATGCTCTCTAATACGATCTTATGTATTTGATGATGAATGCATGTATTGTTCTTTTTATCATGAATGACCAGTCAGGCATTATGAGGCATGAGCAGCGTGATTTGATTACTATTTTTCCTTTATTTTTTATTTAATTTCTGCACCATAAAATTAAAGTAGACATCTCAAGGTTTTCAATGATGTATTTTGTGCAAAGAGATTGCAACTAATCAATTTGTTGTGAATTTTCGAAATTAGAACAATTGTGTTGGAAAATTCTGATTTTCAGCAGCATGTCTAACTTCGCCAATTTTCCTTATTATGTCTACTTATTGTATGTTTAATTTCATAATTTTTAGTTGAGTATAAAAATTACTAAAAATCGTTATGTTGGACTGCTAAAAATATATAATATGAGTAGACAACAACACTGACATCTGGATAAACATTTGAAATTAGGTTTTCAGGATCTGTTATAAATTTGTAAGTTTATTTGTTTCACCCTCTCCCTATTCTTAGAAAACCTAAAATTTTGGTTCCTTCTGTCCGTTGCCTTTGCTAATAAGCCGTTCTCTGTCTGGCCAAGCTAGTGGTAAGCCACATTATTACTCCAAGAAATCAATTCCTAGCCACAACAAAACTCCATTACTCTCCTCTGCTTTCATACAATAGATCTTTAGCAAGCATCAATAACCAAATTCCGAATAACCCACGCTACCATACAGTTAAATCAAATTACCAAGATCAAATTTGAAAAATATCATAAAACCGTGAAACAAAGAATATTGCATTGCAATGCGTTGTTAGTATATCCCATAGCAGTATCATACATATCATTATCACCACCACCAACACCAGAAATTTCGATCTTGGTTACCCATCACGCTTCGGTCTCAAGTGTTCAACTGTTCAACGTGTCAGTTTTTTTTTTTTTTGGTTTTTGGTTTTTGAAAGGCATCGTGTCAGCTTTTATAGGTGCATAAAGAGGAAATTTTGAGGAATTTAATTTTGCCCCGAATATGCCATCAATGAAATTAAAATTCCATAAACATGACAAAACATGTGAGGGAAAGTCTAAAATGCCCTTACACTGGAACGGCCATGGACACGCGGACACGCCTCTGCCTACACCCATTACATACGGTTGAGCGACATTTTCTCAAGCTGACAACCAGTCTCGACCTCAATGGTTACATAATTATGGTAATCATATACATTCTCGATCTACATTTGGTTTTATTTAATCAATTTTTTAATTGCTTGAATATTATCGAAAATATACAGATTATGATTCAATAATTTGTTAATTATTCCATGACTATCTAACTATAATTAAGCAATTTATCTATGTATTATACCGAGCAAAAAATTAAATTAAAAAAGTTTGTAACTTTTTTTTATAAAAAAGAAAAACTAACAAAAAATTGAGAGAGAGATAGAGGGAAAAAATAGGTATTTGGGTACTTAGGTTGTGTTTTTATATTGAATGAATGTATTTTATAGTATTTTTTTAATGGCATATTTTGTGTATTTTTTTATAATATTTTGATGTTTCTTTTCTCCCAAGTAAAATCTATGGATTCGTTTATTGAAGCCGCCGGAAATTTCGATCCTGGTTACCCATCCCGCTTCGGTCTTGAGGGTTCAACCGTCCATCGTGTCAGCTTTTATATGTATATAAAGAGGAAATTTTGAGGAATTTAATTTGCACAGAATATGCCATCAACGAAATTAAAATTCCATAAACATGACAAATATGTAATGAAAAGTCTAAAATGCCCTTCTATTGGAACGGCCATAGACGCATATGCTTGCGCGCCCTTTTCTCATGGTGACAACTAGTCTCGACCTCAAAGGTTACATAATTATGATACGGGAGCCCCTATGTTACAATTAATGTAACATAAACACTCAACAACAACCACACAAATAATGGGCCCACACAATTTGTGTGGTTGTTGTTGAGTGTGTAAGTTACATTAATTGTAACATAGCATTTGCCTTATGATACTCGTATTCATTTTCGATCTATATTTGATTTGATTTAATTAATTTTTAAATTGCTCGAATATTATCGAATATATACGAATTATGATTAAATAATTTGTTAATTATTCCATGATTATCTAACTATAATTAAGTAATTTATTATGTATTATAACGAACAAAATATTAAATTAAAAAAATGTGTAACTTTTTTTTTAAAAAAAAGAGAAAACTAACAAAAAAATTGAGAGAGAGAGAGAGAGAGGGGGACAAAAATAGGTCTTTTAGGTACTTAAAGTTGTGTTGTTATATTGAATGAATGTATTTCATAGTATTTTTTTAGCATATTTAATATTTTTTTAAAAAATAATAATAAAAAGAAGAAAACTTTACATCTCTTTTCAGTTTTCTCCCGGCCTCATCTCAACTGTTGGGTTTTCTGTTTGTTAATGATGACCACTCTTTAGTGAAAGAGATCTTTTAAATACATCTCATTCATCTCTTTTCAGTTTTTTCCCACTCTTTAGTGGGAGTATAGCTTGAATGTGTTCAATAATACTCTTATAAAAAATTTGTACAGAATCGGAATGCGTTGCAGTTTCATAAACTCCCAATTTGTTGTAGATCAAATTGGGAAGTATTCAGATTATGGATACATATAATATAAATAAAATGAAATTAAAAGGGTTAAAATTTCTAACAAGTAAGTCAATAAGAGAATAATTAACAAAATTTCTTCAAGTGCTCATTATTTTATTTCTCAATTTTTTGATATATTTGATTTATGGGTATTTATAACCAATAAAAGCATATCAATCAGTCGTGCATTTAGCAACACACTTTTTTATTCTTTGTTAAGGAAGCCCATCAATCATCCAAAGAATGTACACACTTGGCACGTGTGATCTGGTATCCAGTCAGCTTAGCAGTTAGGAGTTAGAGTGACAGCTCAGCAAAGTCTGTTATGTAGTCTCTGTATTCTGTTAGTATTGTTTTAAGTTCAGCTCTGTGATTAGAAGCATGTATATATATATAATCATGATTGCCAAGATTTGTAACTAAGAAAATAGTAAGCAAAGAAATAAAGATCTAGAATATTCATTTTCTTTCATTTTCTCGAAAGCCAAACAAATCTGTCTGCTCTGTTTTTAACATTTCAATATGGTATCAGAGCCACAGAGAGCAAGCTCTAGTAACCAGCAAACAAATAATACAAATCAATACGCTCAAATCAATTTCTCTTTCACGAATCCAATCAAATTAGATCGCTCAAATTACTTGCTATGGCGTTCACAAGTTCTAGCTTCAATTAGAGGAAATCGACTGGAGGACTTCATCACAGGAGACAAACCAGCACCTGAGAGATATCTTATTCTTGCTGGTATTAATGGATCTACTCAGAAGGTTGATAATCCAGAATATTAAAATTGGAGATCACTGGATCAAACCTTACTCGGATGGTTGTTGTCATCAATAAATGAAGGTAATCTAAGCCTTGTTATCAATTGTGCAAGTTCGTTTGATGTTTGGAAAACTCTAGAAAAGAAATTTGGTGTTCAGTCTGAAGCTAGGGTTCTCCAGCTTAGATATGAATTGAATACTCTCAAAAAGGAGTCTTTAAATGTTGAAGATTATTGCATAAAAATGAAATCTATAGTTGACAAGCTTGCTAGTGCTGGAAGTCCTATAACAGAAAAGGATCTTATGTTAACCATACTGAATGGACTAGGATCTGGTTTTAGTGATATTGCCACTTTCATAACTGGATCTAAAATGGAGTATGATGATGCTTATGCATTGTTACTTACACATGAAACTAGACTAGAGCAAGAACAGGAAGATAAAGGTATGTTTAATGCAAATTATGCATACTATCCCAAGATGTTTTATGCTCAATCCAGAGGTAGTTTTAGAAGAGGAGGATATACTGGTGGTGGTTTTGGAAACTTTGGCGGTAGGAATCATATTATGGGAAGAGGTAATGTTCACCCTCAGAGGTTTCATTCTAGAGGTTTCAGAGGAGGATATGGTAGAGGATACTCTCCTGGACAAACTAATACTTTTAATTCCTTTCAAGTACCTAGAAATCCATCACAAGTTGCTAGAGGTGGATTCACTGGCTCAAATGGAATGCAAGGAAGTTTTGGAAATTCAGAAGAGATAACATGTCAGATATGTTTTAAGACTGGTCACATTGCTGATGTTTGTTGGCATAGGTTTGTTGAAGATTACATGCCTACACTAAGGGGTTTTGGAAAGGGTAAAGGACCAAGAGCAGCTTATTTCAGTAATTTTGAGGGCTTTACTCCTTATCAAGGATATGAAGACTATGATAATCTCAATTACATGTCACCAAATGCTTATTCTTCCTCTACTGCTAACAGTTACTCTGGAAGTGGTTCTTATATTCCTGCAGCAGCATTTGTAGCCAATTGTGAAGGACCTGCTGATGATGGCTGGTACTTGGATAGTGGAGCTACTCATCATCTGACTAATAACATGGATAATCTGCATCTCAGGGAGGAATAGAAAGGTATGGATCAGCTTATTATTGGAAATGGTCAAGGTTTGCACATCTCTCATATTGGAAATTCTTTTTTGTCATATAGAGCTTCATCACACTCAAATCTAAAGCCTACACACACTGCTATAGCACTTAAAGACATGTTACTTGTTCCATCAATTACCAAAAACTTGTTGAGCATTTCTAGATTAACATCTGACAACCCTTTATCTGTTGAATTTTGTGGTAATGTTTGTTTTGTAAAGGACATGAAGGGACAAGTGCTTCTGCAGGGTTTTGCTGAGAAAGGTCTATACAAGCTGCTGTTGAAAACCAAAAACTCCTCACCTGCATCCCATATGTCTCACTTTCAATTGAATAAACCAGTGTCTATGTTGTCCTTTTTGAATGTTCCTTCAACTTCTCACAATTGTACAGCTCTTAATAAAGCTTGTTATCATGCTGTTCAAAATAATTGTAACCAGAAACCTGATGATATGACAATATTACATAGACAATTTGGACATCCAAGTTCTGTCATTTTGATGCATTTGCTTAACTCTTGTTCTAAGCTTAAAGTCTCTCAAAAATCTGTTCTATCTTCTGCACATGTTTTGTGTGAAGCTTGTCAGCTAGGTAAAGTCCACAAACAGCACTTTCCAACTACTGAAACAAAAACCAAACAGGTGTTAGAACTAATTCATACTGATCTATGGGGGCCATCACCTACTGTGTCTAGGAATGGTTATAGGTATTATATCAGTTTCATTGATGATTACAGCAGATATACTTGGATTTACCCATTTAAACTCAAATCAGAAGCCTTTGAGGTTTTCAAGCTCTTTAAAATCCAAGTTGAAAATCAGTTTAATACTCAGGTCAAGATGTTGCAATCTGACTGGGGGGGAGAATATAGAGTGTTTAATGAATTTCTTAACCAAAATGAGATTCTCTTTAGGCATTCATGTCCATACACTCATCATCAAAATGGTTTGGTTGAGAGGAAACATAGGCATATAGTTGAGCTGGGATTAACTCTTTTAGCTCAGGCAACTCTCCCTTTCAAATTTTGGTGGGATGCTGTCCATACAACTGTATATCATATAAACAGACTTCCAACACCTTTACTGAATCTAATCTCTCCCTATGAAAAGTTATTTGCTCATAAACCAGACTATAACTTCTTAAAATGCTTTGGGTGTCTATGCTATCCATATTTGAGAGATTTCAATAAACACAAGTTTGATTTCCATACCAGCAAGTGCATTTTTATTGGCTATAGTCCTTCTCATAAAGGCTATAAGTGTCTCACCAGTTCTGGTAAAGTTCACATACTGAGACATGTGATATTTGATGAAATAGTGTTTCCTTACTCCACTGATAAGGCTTTCAATTTGTCTCAACAAAACAAAAACTCTGAAACACCAGTATCAGTGTCTAATTTTTCTCCACAGCAAGTCTATCAGTTATCCACCCTTTTCTTACCTCACAGCAGCTTTGAAGATGCTTACTCAGTAAGCTTAGCAGGACATCAACAAACACCTTCTATGCCTGTACATACAGACATTCCATGTCAACAAGAACAAGGTAACCACACTCTATCAGAATCATCATCATTTTCTTTACCTTCACAAAATCCAGAGTCTTTACGAAATCCAGAACCACTTCAAACACAACCTGAAAACCAAATAGACATCCAACAAAATGCAGCACATGTCACAAACAAAATTCTTGCCCCACAACCTTCTCATAGAATGACTACCAGATCAAAATCTGGAATCTTCAAACCCAAGCTATACACTGCAACTTTAGCCAATAAGGAACCTGATATAATTCAAGAAGCTCTTTATGATCAGAACTGGTACCAAGCCATGAGAGATGAGTATGAAGCACTGATCGGGAATAACACTTGGTCATTAGTTCCATATTCAGCTGAGCACAAAATTGTTGGCAATAAATGGGTGTTTAGGATTAAGCAGAACACTGATGGTAGCATAGCTAAGTACAAAGCTAGGCTAGTTGCCAAAGGTTTTCAGCAAACTGAAGGAGTTGACTATTTTGAGACTTTTAGTCTTGTTGTGAAACCATGTACTGTGAGGATTGTGTTGAGCCTAGCTATGATGAACAAGTGGGTAGTTAGACAAGTTGATGTGAATAATGCTTTTCTAAATATAGAGTTGAATGGGGATGTATACATGTGTCAGCTTGAGGGATTTGTTGATATGCAAAAACCTGGTCATGTGTGCAAATTGAAGAAAGCTTTGTATGGTCTGAAACAGGCTCCCAGGGCCTGGTATGACAAGCTGAAGAACTCCTTAATCACAATCTAGAATTTTCAGAACTCTAAGGCTGATACATCTCTTTTCTTTAAGGAGATACATGGGTCAATAATACTGATTCTAATATATGTTGATGATATTTTGATCACTGGTGCAAATAGTAAGGAATTGGAAAGGTTCATCTCTGAGTTTAGTAAAATGTTTGCTTTAAAAGATCTGGGAACATTATCATACTTCCTTGGAATAGAAGTTGTTTATGCTCAGGATAGTATGTATTTGTCACAGAAGAAATACATTAAAGATCTACTGAATAGAGCTGACATGTTGGATTGCAAGAGCTGTGACACGCCAATGGTTACAGGTTACAAACTTCAGAAGGAAGTTAAAGGGCATCTAGGACAGTATATTGAAGATGCAACAATCTACAGAAGCTTAGTTGGAGGCCTGCAGTATCTGGTTTTAACTAGACCAGAAATTTCTTTTTCAGTTCATAAACTAAGCCAATATGTAGCAGCACCAACTCTTCAACATATATTAGCTTGCAAAAGAGTCCTCAGATATTTGAAAGCAACATAAGATTATGGATTAAAATTTTCAGCTGGAGGGGAAATGAAAATTACAGGATACACTGATGCAGATTGGGCATGTGATGTTGATGATAGAAAATCGATAGGAGCCTACTGCATTTATTTTGGAAACAACCTGGTGTCTTGGTCATCAAAGAAGCAAACTGTAGTCACAAGGTCAAGTGCAGAGAGTGAGTATAGAGCACTTGCCTCTGCAAGTGCATAAATTACCTGGATACAGTCACTACTTAATGAGCTTAAGATTGAGTGCACATTGTTACCAACAATTTGGTGTGACAATGTAAGTGCAACAGAGTTAGCTAAAAATCCTGTCTATCACTCAAGAACAAAGCACATTGAGTTAGACATGCATTTTGTTAGAGATAAGGTGCTGGCAAGAGAGCTACAAATCAGCTATATTCCAAGTGAAGAGCAGATTGCAGACATCTTGACAAAGCCTCTCACATTTACTCACTTCAATTACTTTAGAGCCAAACTCAAGGTGCATCCATGTCCCTTGAGTTTGAGGGGGCCTGTTAAGGAAGCCCATCAATCATCCAAAGAATGTACACACTTGGCACGTGTGATCTGATATCCAGTCAGCTTAGTAGTTAGGAGTTAGAATGACAGCTCAGCAAAGTCTGTTATGTAGTCTCTGTATTCTGTTAGTATTGTTTTAAGTTCAGCTCTGTGATTAGAAGCATGTATATATATATAATCATGATAGCCGAGATTTGTAACTAAGAAAATAGTAAGCAAAGAAATAAAGATCTGGAATATTCATTTTCTTTCATTTTCTCGAGAGTCAAACAAATTTGTCTGCTCTGTTTTTAACATTTCAACATTCTTAAAGTACTTTGTGATGCAGAACTCATAAACATGTCTTAAAGGGTGTGATAAAAACATACGTCAGATATCATGTAGCTGCCTTCATAACTCACTTGCTAAAGTATTAGTGTGAAAGATACATTATTTTAATCAAGAGGTGGATGGATAGACATATCTCACAACAGCAATGAAAGATACATTATTTTAATTACTTTTTGCATTTTCATGCTTTCCCTGCACTTGATCCCAGATTCGCAGCGTAAAATGCACGTATCTTTTAAAACCATGAGTTATAGTTGAGGAATCAACCAATGCCAAGAGCAAAGAAAAATGACCGCTGGTTCCACTTTTGATTACCTTGGGATGGAGCTGTATCCTCCAGAAAAAATCAATTAACGGCTAATTTCCAGGATGAGGCATTTAATTAGATGATATGAGTAAGGATATTAACCAAAAAAATCATTTTCATATGATAGAATTTCTTTTGCATCAACTATATCACACGTGTATACTTTTGAATCCTAATTAAATATAATTATCCTTAGGATTGGACGTCTTTCTGATCATAGTTTAAATCCAAACTTGGTAAGGACGTTTGGACCGGAGCACCATTTCAAAGAACATGTGAAATGGATCTTGAAATTGCTGTCAAGAGTAATTTTAACACTGATCAGAAAACAACAGGCAAAAAATGTTCAATGCACATATATATATAAACATACATAGAGAAGAGGAGATGGGGAAAGAGTCAGAGAACATGCCAACTTGGCCTACAAAGTCGTTTTCCATTGCTACAAATTCCTCCTAATTACTAAAATTCCTCAGGCACTAAAATTAGTACTGAAGAAGATTGATTACAATAAGATTTTTCAAGGGTTAGAGTATTCTCTGAAGAGTAATATTTCTTCTTTAAGATATCTAAAAGAGACCATGGTATATACAAAGCATCAAGGTTGAGGGTCTGTACTATTAAACATTAAATTTTTAGAGTTAGAATAACTATTGATATTCACAAAGTTTCGGAAACTGATGGTTGCAAGAATGGAATGGAAAGGGCAAAGGACAAGGTAATGGAATGGGGAAAGGAATATTAGTTTCTTTATTTTGTTTGGTTTGGTCAAGGAATATTGATTTCTTTGCTTGATTGCAAGAATGGAATGGTAAGGGGAAAGAAAACAACTACAATACAAATGAACAAAAATACCCTCCACTAAAAAAATATATACATATATTTCAACGAGTTGAAGCAATATTTTAATTGTTCTATTCTTTATTATCAAATATTATATAATTAATTTCAAATTTAGGCATGGTTTGACATTGTAAGCGAGTACCACAGGTAAACACTTGTTGATATGGTTTGAATGTTAAATTGATTTTATTTTACACTTGTATGATGAAAAATCTATAATATCATGCCTATCACGACTATAAGGCAAATTATAGAGAGAGAAAAAGCAACAATGAATTAGATATCACAAGCTAAACCTATAAGAAAGCATCGCCCACGTAATCTCCATGTGAAGGCTTAACAGCCAATTAACCACCAATTATTAAGTGTTAGCAACTGAATTTCTTTGCCAGAAGATATGGATACAATGAGATTAACTCTTATTATAAGAAATAAAATTAAAAAATTGGCATCCCAATTTTCTTGCAAGAGTAACAATGCTCATTATAGTATATATTACAGGGCGTCGGAAATTCCAAGCACTGAGACCTTGGCTTCGACAATGCAGACATCATTCACAAGAAAACCATTGCCTGCCTTGTTCAAGTAACTGAGTTCCATAAACTTGTGCCAACCCCAATTATCGATTGAGGTCCTGAACCAATCACTAGCTGCAAGAACAACAATAGAAACCTGAAGTTATATGTACTTAGCTACAACCCTTATTGATGGACTTCAATCCCTGTAAACTTTGGGTTAATAATAACTTACTTGTACAATCATTATGTATTGATTGAACTTGATTCCGGATTCGCAGTGTGAAATGCACGTATATTTTAAAACCACGAGTTATAGTTGACAAGTCAGCCAATTCCAAGTACATAGAAATATGACTGCCACTAGCTACTCCGTGTCCCTTGGGATAGAGTTGTATCTTCCTGAAAAAATCAAGAAGGGTAAAGTTTAAGTCTCGGCATTCAATTGTACATATTTACTAAGAGGTTCCATTTAACAAATTATCAAAACATTAACTTTCAGATGTGATGTTTAGATTATATATATGAATAGATAAATAAAAAAATTTGTGCAAATCATTTTGCATTACACATTTGAAGAAGTGGTTTTAACATGATGCATTATTTTAACAAGTTGTATTATTCAAAACTACTCAAAAGAATTTCTTCTGCATGCATCGGCATCAGAAATATATCGCGCATGAACAAATGAACCCTAAGTATTAGTCATGCTCAGGTACAAATGTCTAGATTTAGTCTATGATACATTAGAGTTGTAAATCGTTGTTAAAAGTACAACTTGTCATAGTTCAAATCCGAATTTTAAAAACTCTCGAACGTCTGTACTTGAACAGCAATTCAGAAAGTATACGTACCACTTTTGATCTCCAGCAACGAATACTTCTGATTCGTAACGCTTTGCCTCCAAGTTTGAAAAGTTCTTGATCTTCCAAACATATTTATAAGGGGAAGCAGATGTGAATTTCTTCATGGAAAGGCACTCTCCTTTGACTATGTTCCTTTCTTTAACAAAGACTTCTGCTCCAAAAATACATGTATCTCCCACAAGATATCCATTTGAAGCATCGTTAAATTCTTTAAGCGGGATGAATTGATCAAAACCCCATTCAAGCTTCAACCCATGAAAACGTCTTTCATTTCCCATTGCATCTACCGCATGATGAAGTAACGTCAAATCATTGATTAGCTCTCAGTTAAATAATTAAGAACAAAATGATCATAAATATTCTTGAGTTTAATAATCAACCTTGAGGAATCAAGTACGTGTCTTCGTTCTGATCATGCACAAACAGGCGAAAAATCACAAAGACTTCCCAACCGGAACCAAAAGAACTTGAGTCTGCCATTGCCAAGTAGAGTGAGATGTGATCTTTCACCTTTTTTTTTTATTTCCATTTGGGTACACAACAAGTTTCCTGAAACCATCATGAATTAAATAACATATTAGATTATGATATATAATTAAGCAATAAGGTAATCTTAATATCAGTGTACTAAGTTTTAGGCCATACCATTTGTGGCTTCCAACATTAAATTCCGAAGATTCATAACTTTCCACATTATTTTCTAGAAGGGACGAAAATGTCTGTATTTTGAGTAGGAAATGAGCCGGTGGTACATGTGAAATGGATCTTGAAACTGCTGTCAAGAGTCATTTTAACACTGATAAGAAAATAACAAGCTAAAAGTGTTCGATTTACATATATAAACATACATAGAGAAAGGGAGCTGGGGAAAGAGCCTGATAACGTACCAACTTGATTTTCCATTGCAACAAATTCCTTCAAACTACTATAACTCTTCAAGCACTAAAAAGAGTATAGAAGAAAGATTGATTATAATAAGATTTTTTAAGGGTTAGAGTTATCTCAAGAGTAACCTTTCTTCTTTAAAATATCTAAAAGGGACCATGGTATATATAAAGCATCAAGGTTGAGGGTTTATACGATTCAACATTAAATTTTCAAAAAGTGTCAAAATGACTATTGACATTCACCAAAATTTGGAAACTGATAGTTGCAAGAATGGAATGGAAAGGGTAAAGGAATATTGATTTCTTTAATTTGTTTGGTTTGGTTAAGGAATATTGAATTCTTTGTTTGGTTGCAAGAATGGAATGGTAATGGGAAAGAAAGTGTCAAAATGACTATTGACATTCACCAAAATTTGGAAATTGATAGTTGTAAGAATGGAATGGTAACATTAAATTTTCAAAAAGTGTCAGAATGACTATTGACATTCACCAAAATTTGGAAACTGATAGTTGCAAGAATGGAATGGAAAGGGTAAAGGAATATTGATTTCTTTAATTTGTTTGGTTTTGTTAAGGAATATTGATTTCTTTGTTTGGTTGCAAGAATGTAATGGTAATGGGAAAGAAAGTGTCAAAATGACTATTGACATTCACCAAAATTTGGAAACTGATAGTTACAAGAATGGAATGGAAAGGGTAAATTTTCAGAAAGTGTCAGAATGACTATTGACATTCACCAAAATTTGGAAACTGATAGTTGCAAGAATGGAATGGAAAGGGTAAAGGAATATTGATTTCTTTAATTTGTTTGGTTTGGTTAAGGAATATTGATTTCTTTGTTTGGTTGCAAGAATGGAATGGTAATGGGAAAGAAAGTGTCAAAATGACTATTGACATTCACCAAAATTTGGAAACTGATAGTTACAAGAATAGGTAAATTTTCAGAAAGTATCAGAATGACTATTGATATTCACCAAAATTTGGAAATTGATAGTTGCAAGAATGGAATGGTAACATTAAATTTTCAAAAAGTGTCAGAATGACTATTGACATTCACCAAAATTTGGAAACTGATAGTTGCAAGAATGGAATGGAAAGGGTAAAGGAATATTGATTTCTTTAATTTGTTTAGTTTTGTTAAGGAATATTGATTTCTTTGTTTGGTTGCAAGAATGTAATGGTAATGGGAAAGAAAGTGTCAAAATGACTATTGACATTCACCAAAATTTAGAAACTGATAGTTACAAGAATGGAATGGAAAGGGTAAATTTTCAGAAAGTATCAGAATGACTATTGACATTCACCAAAATTTGGAAATTGATAGTTGCAAGAATGGAATGGTAACATTAAATTTTCAGAAAGTGTCAGAATGACTATTGACATTCACCAAAATTTGGAAACTGATAGTTGCAAGAATGGAATGGAAAGGGTAAAGGAATATTGATTTCTTTAATTTGTTTGGTTTGGTTATGGAATATTGATTTCTTTGCTTGGTTGTAAGAATGGAATGGTAATGGGAAAGAAAACAACTACAATACAAGTGAACAAAAATACCCTCCAATCAAAAAATGTATATATCAACGAGTTGAATCAATATTTTAATTGTTCTGTTTTTTATTATCAAATGTTATATAATTAATTTCCAAATTTTGGGCCGATTTGCTATTGTGGTTAAGCAGCACTTAAGTATTTAGTAAACATTTATTGATGTGATTTGAAAGATAGGTTAACTTTATTTTACACTTGTAAGATAAAAAACCTATAATACCTTACCTAGCGCAACTATAAGGCAAAATATAGAGAGAGAAATACAACAATGAATTAGATATCACATGCTTAATCCATAAGAAGGCATCACATCTAATCTCCATGTGGAGACTTAACAAACAATTAACCGCCAATTATTGAATGTCAGCATAAGAATTTCTTTACCAGAATATATGGGTACAATGAGATTAACTTTTATTATAAGAAACAAAATTAAAAATTGGCATTCCAATTTTCTTGCAAGAGTAACAATGCTAATTAGAGTATATATTACAGGGCTTTGGAAGTTCCGAGCACATGCACCTCTGTTTCCACAATGCACACATCATTCACAAGAAAACCATTGCTAGCATTGTTCAAGTAACCGAGTTTAACAAATTTTGGCCACTCCCAATGTAACACCCATCTCTAATTATTTGTTTGAATTTAATTATGCTTATCTATTTAATTGTTTATCTTTTGTTGCAAATTTATTTTAATTAGCATTATTTGAGATAAGTTATAATTCTTTTTATTTATTTTTTTAAAATAATTTATGAGGGAATATCTATCTATCGCACAATGTATTTTTATAAAAGCATTTGTTTTTATAAAACTTAAACTCTTCCTATCTCCCTATGATTTAAAATTCTTCAACCAAATAAAAATGTATTAAAAAATGAATTCCAAGGTCTTCTTTTATGCATGTTTGAAAGAAGTTTTGAGGTATTTATCCTTCTTTAATTCATGCTCTCTAATACGATCTTATGTATTTGATGATGAATGCATGTATTGTTCTTTTTATCATGAATGACCAGTCAGGCATTATGAGGCATGAGCAGCGTGATTTGATTACTATTTTTCCTTTATTTTTTATTTAATTTCTGCACCATAAAATTAAAGTAGACATCTCAAGGTTTTCAATGATGTATTTTGTGCAAAGAGATTGCAACTAATCAATTTGTTGTGAATTTTCGAAATTAGAACAATTGTGTTGGAAAATTCTGATTTTCAGCAGCATGTCTGACTTCGCCAATTTTCCTTATTATGTCTACTTATTGTATGTTTAATTTCATAATTTTTAGTTGAGTATAAAAATTACTAAAAATCGTTATGTTGGACTGCTAAAAATATATAATATGAGTAGACAACAACACTGACATCTGGATAAACATTTGAAATTAGGTTTTCAGGATCTTTTACAAATTTGTAAGTTTATTTGTTTCACCCTCTCCCTATTCTTAGAAAACCTAAAATTTTGGTTCCTTCTGTCCGTTGCCTTTGCTAATAAGCCGTTCTCTGTCTAGCCAAGCTAGTGGTAAGCCACATGATTACTCCAAGAAATCAATTCCTAGCCACAACAAAACTCCATTACTCTCCTCTGCTTTCATACATTAGATCTTTAGCAAGCATCAATAACCAAATTCCGAATAACCCACGCTACCATACAGTTAAATCAAATTACCAAGATCAAATTTGAAAAATATCATAAAACCGTGAAACAAAGAATATTGCATTGCAATGCGTTGTTAGTATATCCCATAGCAGTATCATACATATCATTATCACCACCACCAACACCAGAAATTTCGATCTTGGTTACCCATCACGCTTCGGTCTCAAGTGTTCAACGGTTCATCGTGTCAGTTTTTTTTTTTTTGGTTTTTGGTTTTTGGAAGGCATCGTGTCAGCTTTTATAGGTGCATAAAGAGGAAATTTTGAGGAATTTAATTTTGCCCCGAATATGCCATCAATGAAATTAAAATTCCATAAACATGACAAAACATGTGAGGGAAAGTCTAAAATGCCCTTACACTGGAATGGCCATTGACAGGCGGACGCGCCTCGACCTCAATGGTTACATAATTATGGTAATCATATTCATTCTCGATCTACATTTGGTTTTATTTAATCAATTTTTTAATTGCTTGAATATTATCGAAAATATACAGATTATGATTCAATAATTTGTTAATTATTCCATGACTATCTAACTATAATTAAGCAATTTATCTATGTATTATACCGAGCAAAAAATTAAATTAAAAAAGTGTGTAACTTTTTTTTATAAAAAAGAAAAACTAACAAAAAATTGAGAGAGAGATAGAGGGAAAAAATAGGTATTTGGGTACTTAGGTTGTGTTTTTATATTGAATGAATGTATTTTATAGTATTTTTTTAATGGCATATTTTGTATATTTTTTAATAATATTTTGATGTTTCTTTTCTCCCAAGTAAAATCTATGGATTCTTTTATTTTCAAGCCGCCGGAAATTTCGATCCTGGTTACCCATCCCGCTTCGGTCTTGAGGGCTCGATTGTCCATCGTGTCAGCTTTTATATGTATATAAAGAGGAAATTTTGAGGAATTTAATTTGCACAGAATATGCCATCAACGAAATTAAAATTCCATAAACATGACAAATATGTAATGAAAAGTCTAAAATGCCCTTCTATTGGAACGGCCATAGACGCATATGCTTGCGCGCCCTTTTCTCATGGTGACAACTAGTCTCGACCTCAATGGTTACATAATTATGATACTCGTATTCATTTTCGATCTATATTTGATTTTATTTAATTAATTTTTAAATTGCTCGAACATTATCGAATATATACGAATTATGATTAAATAATTTGTTAATTATTCCATGATTACCTAACTATAATTAAGTAATTTATTTATGTATTATAACGAAGAAAAAATTAAATTAAAAAAAGTGTGTAACTTATTTTTTTTTTTTAAAAGAGAAAACTAACAAAACATTGAGAGAGAGAGAGAGGGACAAAAATAGGTCTTTTAGGTACTTAAAGTTGTGTTGTTATATTGAATGAATGTATTTCGCAGTATTTTTTTTAGCATATTTAATTTTTTTTAAAAATAATAATAAAAAGAAGAAAACTCCACGTCTTTTTTCAGTTTTCTCCGGGCCTCGTCCAATTGTTGGGTTTTCTGTTTGTTAATGATGGCCACTCTTTAGTGAAAGAGATCTTTTAAAACCAAACGGTTGTGGCTCAGTTGGCGGCGCAGGCTGGGTAAGTGGGAAGAGCTCTCGGGTTCGATCCTCACTAAACACACCATTTGGGAGGGGTAAAGAGCCTTAACTGTAACTACACCCCGAATCCGAATTAGTCGGGACCCAATGCGGTCGCCGGAAATCGGATGGTTTAAACCAAAAAAAAAAAGAGATCTTTTAAATACACCTCATTAATCTCTTTTCAGTTTTTTCCCACTCTTTAGTGGGAGAATAGCTTGAATGTGTTCAGTAAAACTCTTATAAAAAGGCTGTACGTAATTGAAATGCGTCGCAATTTCATAAACTCCCAATTTGTTGTAGATCAAATTGGGAAGTACTCAGATTATGGATACAGATAATATAAATAGAATGAAGTTAAAAGGATTAAAAAATTCTAATAAGTCAATGAGAGCATAATTAACAAAATTTCTTCACGTGCTCACTATTTCATCTCTCAATTTTTTGACGTATTTGATTGATGGGTATTTATAACCAATAAAGCATATCAATCAGTCGTGCATTTAGCAACACACTTTTTTATTCTTAAAGTACTTTGTGATGCACGACTCATAACGCATGTCTTAAAGGGTGTGATAATTTTTTGCCCCCCCCCCCCCCCTTTTTTTTTTATCAAAAGATATATTAAAGAGAGATAAAGCAAAATGCAGAGACAATTATATCAACATTGAACTAGACATCTCAAACTGAACCCATCTAATCGCCATGTAGAGGCTTGAAAACCAAACCACAGTGAGAGTGTCAGCAACTGAATTTCTTTCACGAAAACTATCTGTAGGTATACAATGAAATTAATTCTTATTATACGAAATTACAAATAAAAACTGGCATCCCAATTTTCTTGCAAGTAAAGATGCTCATTCGTTATATTACCACATTGCTTTGGAAATCCCAGGCACACACAATGCACACATCATTCACAAGAAAACCCATTGCCTGCCTCGTCTACGTAACTAAGTTCAGAAAATCTTGGCCAATCCGAATCTTCAATTGAGGACCTGAGCCATGTTCTTGCTGCATGAAACAACAATAATAGGAAGCCTTAAAGTTATTTGTATATAGCTATAAATAAGCTTATAGTGGTTAAACTACTATTGCATTAATTCATGCACCTGCTAATTACTTTTTGCATTTTCATAGTTTAAATCCAAACTTGGTAAGGGCGTTCGGACCGGAGCACCATTTCAAAGAACATACCAACTTGTTTTTCCATTGCAACAAATTCATCCAAATTACTATAATTCTTCAAGTGCCAAAACTAATATTGAAGAAAGATTGATTATAATAAGATTTTCCAAGGGTTAGAGTTCTCTCAAGAGCAATATTTTTCCTTTAAAATATCTAAAAGTGACCATGGTATATATAAATCATATCAAGGTTAAGGGTTTATACAATTCAAGAATAAATTTTTAGAAAGAGCTAGAATGACTACTGATAGACACCGAATTTTGGAAACTGATGGTTGCAAGAATGGAAAGGAAAGCTAAAGGTAAGGAAAGGGGAATAGAATAGGGAAAGGAATATTGATTTTTTTAATTCGTTTGGTTTGGTCAAGGAATATTGATTCTTTCGTTTGGTTATAAGAATGGAATGGTCAGGGAAAGAAAACAACTATAATACAAGAGTGATGATACAACCATAAACTTTTATACAAACTTATTTTGTGTAAACTGATGTGTCATTAATTCATTGATTGAATGACAATATAAAATAATAGAAATAAATCATGTGGGTTAAGAGATATTTAATTCAACCAATAAATTAATGCCACATCAGTTTGTACAAAATAAATTTGTACAAGAGTTTGTGGCAATATCATTATTCATAATACAAATGAACAAAAATATCCTCCACTAGAAAATGTATATTTCAACGAGTTGAAGCAATATTTTAGTTGTTCTGTTTTCTATTATAAAATATTATATAATTAGCTTCCAAAATTTAGTCCCGATTTAGTATTGTGGTTGAGTAGTATTTTAGTAATTGATAAATATTTTTTGATGTTATTTAAAAATTAAATTGATTTTATTTCACATTTATATGATAAAAAGCCTGTAATACCAAAGCCATAGTCAAGTTTACTTATTGCGACTATAAAGAAAAATATAAAGAGGACAGAAGCAACAGTGGATTAGATATCACATGCTAAACCCATAAGAAGGCATCTCCATGTGAAGACTTAATAACCAATATTATCAAGTGTCAGTAACTGGATTTCTTTGCCAAAAGGTATGGGTACAATGAGATTAACTCTTATTATAAGAAATAAAATAAAAAAATTGGCATCCCAATTTTCTTGCAAGAGTTACAATGCTTATTAGTTAGATATTACAGGGCTTTGGAAATTCTTAGCACCTCTGCTTCCACAAGGCACACATCATTCATAAGAAAACCATTTTCTGCCTTGTTAAAGTAACTGAGTTCAACAAATGTTGACCAACCCCAATCTTCGTTTGAAGTACTGAGCCATGTACTAGCTGCAAGAACAACAGCAGAAACCTGAAGTTATTTGTATTTACCTGTTAAAGTTTGGGTTTCTAATAATTTACCTTTTTTTTCATTATGCTTTGACAACACTTGATCCCGGATTCGCAAGGTAAAATGCACGTATATTTTAGAATCACGAGTTATAGTTGACAAGTCAGCCAATGCCAAGTACACTGAAATATGACTGCCCCTACCTACTCCCCGTCCTTTGGGATAGAGTTTTATCTTCCTGAGAAAAATCAACAAGGGTAAAGTTTAAGTCTCTGGATTCAATTAAACATTAACTTTCAGATGTGGCATTTACATTAATTATATACATGAATAGAGAAACAAATAAATTTTTTAAACAATTCATTTTACATTATGCATTCGAAGAAGTGGTTTTAACATGATGCATCTTTTTAACAAGTTGTATTATCCAAAACTCAAAAAGAATTTCTTTTGCATCAGAAATATATTGCACATGTACAAATGAACCCTAAATATTAGTCATGCTTAGGTCTAGACTTAGTCTATGATATATTAGAGTTGTAAACTGCTGTTAAATGTACAACTTTGATCATATTTTAATTCCGATTTCTATAAACTCCGAACGTCCGTACTTGAACACCATTTCATAAAGTATACATGCCACTTTTGGTTTCCAGCAACGAATACTTCTGATTCGTAAAGCTTTGCCTCTAACTTTGAAAAGTTCTCGATCTTCCAAACATGCTTATAATTGGAAGCAGATGTCAATTTCGCTAGGAAAAGGCACTCTCCTTTGCATTTGTTCCTTTCTTTAACCAATACTTCTGCCCCAAAAACACACGTATCTCCCACAAGATATCCATTCGAAGCATCGTTAAATTCTTCAAGCGGAATGAATTGATCAAAACCCCATTCAAGCTTCAGTACATGAAAACGCCTTTCTTTTCCCATGGCATCTATCACATGAAGGTGACTCGGCCCAAATCATCGATTAGGTTTCACTTAAATAATTAAAAACAAAACAATCATAGACATTTTTTAGTGTGATAATCAACCTTGAAGAATCAAGAACTCGTCTTTGTTTTGATCAAGCACAAATAGGCGGAAAATCACATAGACTTCCCAACCAAGGCCAAGTGAACTTGTGTCTACCATAGCCAAGTAGAGTGAGATGTGATCTTTCACGTTTTTTTTTTATTTCCATTTGGGTAGACAACAAGTTTCCTGAAACCATCATGAATTCAAAATAACATATTAGATTATGATATATAATTTAGTAATAAGGTAATCTGAATATAGTGTACAATTAGGTTTTGGGCCACACCACTTGTAGCCTCCAGCATCAAATTCCAAAGATTCACAATTTTCCACATTATTCTCCACAAGAGATGAAAATGTCTCTATTTTGAGTAAGAAATGTGCCGGTGGTACATTTGAAATGGATCTTGAAATTGCTGTCAAGAGTAATTTTAACACTGATCGTAAAATAACAGGCTAGAAATGTTCAATGCACATATATAAACATACATAGAGAAGGGGAGCTGGGGAAAGAGTCAGAGAACATACCAACTTGGTCTGCGGAGTCATTTTCCATTGCAACGAATTCCTCCAAACTACTGCATTTCTTCAGGTACTAAAACTACTATTGAAGAACGATTCGATTATAATAAGATTTTTTCAAGGGTTAGAGTTTTCTCTCAAGAGTAGTATTTGTTAATATCTAGAAGGGACCATGGTATATATAAAGCACCAAGGCTGAGGGTTTATACAATTCAACATTAAATTTTCAGAAAGAGTCAGAATAACTATTGATATTCGCCAAGTTTTGGAAACTGATAGTCGCAAGAATGGAATGGAAAGAGGAATGCAATGCGGAGAACGGATATTGACTCTTTAATTTGTTTGGTTTGGTCAAGGAATTTTGATTTCTTTGCTTGGTTGCAAGAATGGATGGTAAGGGGCAAGAAAACAACTACAATACAAATGAACAAGAATATGTACCCTCCACTCAAAAAATGTGTATTTCAACGAGCTGAAGCAATATTTTAGTTGTTCTATTTTCTATTATCAAATATTAAAAAATTAGCTTCCAAAATTTAGGCCCGATTTGGTACTATCATTGCAATTTACTATCAAATATTATAAAATATTTTCGATTATCAAATGTAATGAGCCGGTGGTAGTGAAGTGTATCTTGCAATGGCTATACATTTAAGTAATTTTTAATTAACACCGATTGATTAGAAATAAAAAGAAGCTGACTCAAAGCCAAAGTAAGTCTAGATCGAACAGAATATCCCCAAGTTAATATTGAAAAATACGATATTATTGAATCCTAATTAGATCCAACCATAGCGTTGTGCATAGCAGCTTAGATGATATATTTATGTTAATTAGTTCATCAACGTAAAAATGCCAATATGATACTCAAACATGGGTAAAGTGTTAATGGAGCAGTGATACCACAAAAGACCATAACCTTCCTCCCTCGCATATAATGTTAAACAACTACAAGACCGCTAGCTAGCTCTTCAAAGGTATTCAAGTCCAAAACAGAGCCACGATTATCACTAGCTCACTTATTGCACTGATACATGAATAGAAGCATCAATTTTGATTTGATCACCATCAAAATTTCTGAAACAAATTGACTGACAAAAGGGAAACTAAATTCTGCTTGGCCGAAAATCATGTGACGTGGGACCCGAAAGCTTATAACCACAACCCCAAAACAAAGTCTCAGAAATTTATAAAAAATGATACTACCGCGCATACTAAAGTCATATGACCTGGGTCACCAATTCTCTTCTTCTTTTTTTTTTGGGGGGGTGGGGGGTGCATCACGCTCGCTGGTTCAATTGTCTTCATACTACCAAAAAATGCATCTTTTGTTTGTTGGTTCCTGCATAAATTGAGTGTTACCTCCCGACTTTAACCAAAGGTGAAAAGATTGATGAATAAGCAATATGTGAATGACAACTCGTTCTATCATCTCATTGTAGGTTGCATTAAAATTTCTGTTCTTATTTCTGGAAAGTTTTCCTCGGTCGTGATTGTTTACGCAAGCATTAGGAAAATTCATAACTCTTCACCTTATTGTTTTATTTACTTTCACATTATTGAAAAGATTCATCTTGCTCTGTTTTTGAGCTTTCACATTATTATTTAAGCTTGGGAATTTACAACCGTCCACCTATTTATTTTGTCTTTTTCAAAAATACACAAACACTTTTTTTTTTTTCAGCGCGCCATCTGAAGTTTACTTTTTGTTGCATTCTTCCACTTCCGTCTAATTTCCGTTAACAAATTTAACGGAATGACCTTTTTACCCCTCAAAATTACAATTTAACCCAAAATAAATAGAAATTGGAGATAAATTAGATGGATTTAATTTTTTTCAAAGGTAGATGCTAGAAATTGGAGGAAAATAATGTTTGTTGCTTGCTAAATTTAGAAAATTTGTATTTATTTTTTTGGAGGAAAATAGTGTTTGTTACTTGCTAGATTTAGAAAATTTGTATTTATTTTTTCTCTTTCAAAAAAATAAATAGATATTTTCTAAATTTAGCAAGCAACAAACACTATTTTCCTCCAATTTCTAGCATCCACCTTTGAAAAAAATTAAATCCATCCAATTTATCACTAATTTCTATTTATTTTGGGTTAAATTGTAATTTTGAGGGGTAAAAAGGTCATTTCGTTAACATTCCGTCAAATCCACTAACGAAAATTAGACGGAAGTGGAAGAATGCAACAAAGCAAACTTCAGGTGGCGCGCTGAAAAAAAAGAAGTGTTTGTGTATTTTTAAAAAGGACAAAACAAACAGGTGGACGAGTGTAAATTTCTCTTTATCTTACTCTGTTTTTGAGCAGGCTGAGATGAAAAGAATTCATATTGGCTTGCTCTGTTTTCGATTAATTTTTTTTTCGTTTTTTTTTATTTGCAAATTGAGTTGGTGGTACTGATAAGGACATGTTTTTTTCTTCATTATTTTGTGAGAATTGATGATTTCGCGAGGAAATTTGACTGACGTAACTTGAGAAGAGAAGCATTACAGCGGACGGAATATAATGAATTTCTCCTTAAAGAGATGCAGAGAAATAGAAAACCAAAATCACACTAAAAAGTTAGCTGGACAGCATAAACAATAAACAATCGTAAGAGTTATTTTGGAAAACCACAAGAGAAATAAATTTCCTAGATTGCCCAGGCAGTCAGCATCACACAATAAAAGAACCCATTTGGAGGACAATTAATTACTTGTTATAATGGCTCGGAAATTACAAGCACAGTGACCTCAGCTTCCAGACTTCCACCACGCAAACGCCATTCACTAGAAATCCAGTCTCTGGCTCATCTAACTCGCTCAATGAAATGAATCTTGGCCGGCCCCAGTTATCGCTTGGTGTATGGAACCAGTCTTGATCCTCTGCTAGAGTAAAAGGAACGCTCTTGTTATATTATTTGGATTTGCCTCAAATACTAATTGCATGTAAATACACACATTATACCTCGAAAAGATTTATGTTTTGCCCCCACTTGATCTATGATTCGCAATGTATGCTCCACATATATATTCTTTAATCACCTCGACTGTGGAATCTCCCAAAGCCAAGTACAGAGAAAGATGATCGCCATCACCACAGCCGTTTCCAAACTGGAGGAATGTGCATCACAAACAAAGAAACAAACAAACATTACCAGAAGCAACTATGCAGTTACTGGTTCGGAAACAAAAAACCTAGAGTCACTGAAAGCGGAGAGAACAATTACTATCTTTGAGTAAAGAAGCAGAACAACTAAAACCTATCTTTGCCAGCTTTCGCAGCACGCAGCCCTTCAGTAATTAGTGCATCAAGCAACAGGTCCATAACTAGCATGGATGAATTTCAAATTTAGGAGTCCAATAATGCGAGCGGTTTGAGTGAGATATTATAACTGAATTATTGGCGATTAAAACTTCAGAAAGTAACAGGTGTCTGATAAGCTTCTACCTTCACTTTTGCAGCAACCACTGCATAATGTCCTTTCGCAGGACTCCATCAAACCCATTTCTATTGTAGTTCAAACTCAACAGATCAGATCCATTTGTCTCAAGATGCCTATACTGGGTTGTTGTTCCCGCAGGCCTTGGATGCCGCATCATCATGGCAATGGTAGAAAAGGGTGGGTTAGGCCATATATTTTTTGATGAGCTAAACAGATGTCTATCAGATTCCTTGTTTCTAGATGTTTGGACTCCAGGAGTTTTTGGATTCGAGGACTTCATTCCATGGTTGGTCATGCTCGTGCTGGGGCCAAGTGACAGTTTCTCAGGCGGACCACGTATCTGGGCAGATGGTTTCATTCAGTCAAGCCAACGTAGAATCCAGCATTTCTACGAACTTCTATGTCCCTCTCATGTATGTTCCTGTGAAACTTGAGAGCAACATCAAAGGCAGCACGTACTCGGCTGTGGAAAAAATCAATGAAGAATGAAGGGCAGTCTTCCAAAAACAATGGCAGTTCCAAGTTGGAGGAGTAATAAATTTGTTATTATTCAAAACAATTGTAGAAATAACAGTATTTGCCAGCTAGTAACTGACATAACAGCAGTAGTTAAACAGTAGTATGGAATCCAATGAGCCAACCAGTGGGAAGAATGCAATGCTCAGGCAGTACCGTGGTCAATATCACACTGAGACTCTTAAGAGTGGAGGATGTGCAATTATTGGTTTCATGAGGCATACTAAATCAATTCAAAGTCCAAAGTATTGAAACAATTAACTAATTTAGGATTTCCGTTTTATGCAGAGGCTTTCATGAATTATTACAACTAGATCGGAAGGATTCTGGAACAAAGATATGTGCCCTGGTAACTTACTTTCATGAAGTTAATAACGTCCTACTAATAAACATCAAAATACAACGGCTCATTAAAAAGAAAAGCACAGAAGAACTTTCAATCTATCATTTCAAAACAGTCTCTTTGAACTAAACAAGAGTACAGCAATGACCTCCAGCTTTGGACGTTAGTACTTGTGCTTCTCCAAAATCTTCATATCACCCAAAGAGAGACAGCAATTTAAGAATGTGCTCATAATAATGAAATTAGTTCTCGTATCGGAGCATTGTAGCTTGATTGGATAATAAGTTCACAGGAATACATATATGACTCTCTGACTGCTTCACCTACAGGTACTACAAGAAGCTGGCAAACATGTTATTTTGACATCAAGTGTTCAACATAATGCCAAAACAGCAAAAAAAATTTCGTTAAAAGTTTGGTATAGCAAATCTAAAAGATAAGTTGATTCAAATCCCATAATTGGCACATAGACAAAACTAGTTGGAGGTTTGCAAAACTTCGCAATAGAAATTATGCACCAATCTAGAGCGAAGAATGCAGGTTGCAGCTGCAGATATTCAATGATCAACTGAGTTGATAGTAACTTCTCTTAATCTTTTAAGGATTGGCTTTGCTCCATAATTGGTTAAATAAAAAATTCAGCAACCTAGCCTATACAATATGTCATAAGATCACAGATTTAGAAGCTGATTTTATTATGAAATGCACAGGGCCATTCTAAGTCAGATAGGAAAGAATAATTGCTTTGAGGGAAGAGCTCAGTGGTCTCTCATACTGCACATGATATCAAGTCAATGTGAACCATTCACATCAGTTTACATCCAAGCTGAAGTAGAAGTGACAGGATGCACAAAGAACTAGTTGAAATACTAAGCTAAAGTTTTTCCCTTCATATTCCTATATAATTAACACAGCTAAAATACAGATTGGTACAAGCTGAAGTAGAAGTGACAGGATGCACAATGAACCAGTTGAAGTACTAAACTAAAGTTTTTCCCTTCATATTCCTATATAATTAACACAGCTAAAATACAGATTGGTACAAGCTGAAGTAGAAGTGACAGGATGCACAATGAACTAGTTGAAGTACTAAACTATAGTTTTTCCCTTCATATTCCTATATAATTAACACAGCTAAAATACAGATTGGTACTTTGTTATAGCCGTATTCAAACACATATGCTGACCTCTGTATAACTAAACTTCAATGGAGCTCATTAGATTGGAAGCAATAATTTCATTGGAATAGCCAAGATGGGGCACACTCAAACGTAAACAAGCAGAATACAATAGGTGCATCTAGCAAGAAAACTTCCATTTTAAGAGATGGTCTAACGGCATGGCACTCACACAGAAAATTCAGACAATGAATAACAATTTATGAACCACCGTCAAAGTAACATTTCAAAGAGATGATTAATACGTAGGCAAAGACAAGCCGTCATTATTGTGGACACATAGTCTAAGATAATCCCATGCCGTGGGATGCATTGCTGCAACATATTGAATTCAGATTTGACAAAATCAACTCCACAAGATCCATCAAAATCCGATTGAAGAGGCATAAGAAGATAGAAATTTCAGCTGAAAAGTTTTTAAAGAAAGAGAAATAGAAGAGATAACGGTAAAATAGGTAGTGAGAAGAGAGAATACAAGGGAAGAGCAAGAAGAAATTCTATGAATCATTGACCCAAAAAGAAAACCAAAATCCATGCAATGCCTCCCAAAAGAGCATACGCTTTTATGGTTTTTGATAGCATAGGATTACTCCCTAAGGAAATATGTAAGTACATAGAAGATGCCACAAGGATAGCTCATGTCTGTTGCTTCCTATATAGTTACTCCATGGTTAAGTTCACACAACACTAGTTTCTATAAGGTAAACCTGGCTTACTTTCACTGCAATAAATGATATGAGTAGACAACAACACATATATCTGGATAAACTTTTGAAATCAGGTTTTCAGGATCTTTTACAAATTTGTAATTTTATTTATTTCACCCTCTCCCTATTCTTAGAAAACCTAAAATTTTGGTTCCTTCTGTCCGTTGCCTTTGCTAATAAGCCGTTCTCTGTCTAGCCAAGCTGGTAGTAAGCCACATTATTACTCCAAGGAATCAATTCCTACCACAATAAAACTCCATTACTCTCCTCTGCTTTCTTACATTAGATCTTTAGCAAGCATCAATAACCAACTTCCGAATAACAAACACAACCATACAGTTAAATCAAATTACCAAGATCAATTTCGAAAAATATCATAAAATCGTGAAACAAAGAACATTGCATCGCAATGTATTGTTAGTATACCCATATCAGTGTCATGCGTATCATTATCAACACCACCAACACCACCAACACCATCATCATTATCATCATAATCCTCTTTTGACTCTAAAATCACCAGCTCTTATAGTCTTAATGAGCATAGCTACAGAACCCATTAATGAAAATTAAAACTTGAACTACCTAGCTTAATCAATAAATACACTTGAAAATGCACGTTCCCAATCTGTGACTCATCCGCTAATAACCCTATTGATAGCTGACCCATCAAGCTACAAATTAATCAGAATCAAACTCAAAACAAAATAATTAAATAATAATAATAATAATAATAAAAAAACAACAAAAGTATACCGGTGAACAAATTGTCGAATCCGAGGGTGCTTAGGGCTGATAACGCGACGCTGAATCCTCAAAGCAAGCCTGTAAGTCCGCTTCAGTCCCAAGAAATACGCTGTTCCCAATGTGATCTCCCACAGCACCATTCTCTCTCTTTCTAGAACTCTCTCTCTCTCCCTGAGTCTCTCTCTGTGAGTGTATTTATGCACTTCTTTTTTCTAGTTTTATGTTTATTTATTTTGTATATTTTTTCATTATATTTTGATGTTTCTTTTCTCCCAAGTAAAATCTATGGATTCTTTGATTCAAGCCGCCAGAAAGTTCGATCTTCGTTACCCATCACGCTTCGGTCTTGACTGTTTATTCTGTGAGCCTCTATGTGTATATAAAAGAGGAAATTTCGAGGAATTTAATTTGATTTTGCATCGAATACAAGACATGTGATGAAAAGTCTAAAATGCCCTTATACTGGAACGACCATCGGCATGCCTCTCGGCCTCTGCCTACACCCATCACATATGGTTGCGCGACCTTTTCTCAAGGTGACAGCCAGTCTCGACCTCAAGCTCAATGGTTACATAATTATGATACTCATATTCATTCTCGATCACATTCGGTTTTATTTAATTAATTTTTTAATTGCTCGAATATTATCGAAAATATACAGATTATGATTCAATAATTTGCTAATTATTCCATGACTATCTAACTATAATTAAGTAATTTATCTACGTATTATAACGAGCAAAAAAATAAATTAAAAAAGTGTGTAATTTTTTTTTAAAGCAAAACTAACAAAAAATTGAGAGAGAGAGAGGGGGGGGGGGGAATAGGTATTTAGGTACTTAAGTTGTGTTGTTATATTGAATGAATGTATTTTAGAGTATTTTTTATGGCATATTTAAAATTAAAAAAATAATAATAATGGAAAAAAAAATCCGTCTACATCTCTTCCAGTTTTCTCCCGGTCTCATCTCAACGGTTTCGTTTTCTGTTTGTGAATAATGGCCACTGTTTTAGTGAAAGAGATCCTTTCAATACACCTCCATCTCTTTTACACCTACTTGGATTAAGAAGGGGTGCAATGGGAGAGTAGCTTGAATGTGTTCAATAACACTCTTATAAAAAGCCTGTACATAATCGGAATGTGTATTATGCATGCAAATAATATGAATAAATGAAGTTAAAAGGTATTTAGGTACTTAAGTTGCAGATCAAATTTGGGAAGTGTATTATGCATGCAAATAATATGAATAAATGAAGTTAAAATGATTAGAAATAATAACAAGAAAGTCAATGAGAGAACGATTAGCAAAATTTCTTCACCCGTTCGCTATTTCATTTCTCAATCTCTTCCTATATTTGATTGATGGGTATTTATAACCAATAAAGTACATCAATTAGTGTAAGAGAGATTGTAACATCTTTCAAGTCTGTTTGGTTTGATATTCTGGACGAAAACGGTTTGCCGTTTATTGAGAAAACGGCTAACCGTTTAAGTCCAGAGAGCATGTTTTTTGTTCTGGAATAAACGGCTCACCATTTATGATGAAAACGGCTTACCGTTTAAGTCCAGAGAGCATGTTTTATGTCCTAGAATAAACGGCTCACCGTTTATTGAGAAAACGGCTAACCGTTTATTTCCAGAAAGTTGTCAATTGGAAAACGGTTAGCAAGATTGAAAAGATTTCAATTGTAAATCGATGCATTTTCAAACCAAAAGAGTTTTTTCGAAGAAGTACCATTTCTAATGGTTGTATTCTTTCAAATAAACATCTTATTCATAAAAAGAAAGACATACAATAAGATAAAAGATCAGATTTTGTAGGTTTCATATATGTTCTGGAAATACAATCTTATTTGATAGAGATTGTATTCAGGATTTGATATATCTTGGGGGTAATTTGCCATTAATACTCTATAGCAAACCAAGATTGGAGAGGGCAAATAAAACCTTAAAGGAAAGTGTGCAAACACGTCTCAAATCCTAAGAAATATTCTTTGTTCTTTGCCTCCATATTCTTATAATTCACTAACAATCTTTAAGGTTTTATTTTTTGCAAATGGAGGTTGAGAAGAGTTTGACATCATTTTTGAATCCTAGTGTCCATCTCGATCGTTTTGATGGAACTAATTTCACTCGTTGGAAGGGAAAATTGTTCTTTCTCCTTACTGTTCTTAAAGTGGCATATGTTCTTGATCCAAAATTGGAACCATTTCCAGAACCAAGAGAAGATGATACCGAAGTTGTTAAGGCTGCAAGGAAACGTCGTGAAGATGATGAATTGATATGCCGGGGTCACATACTCAATACGCTTTCTGACAGATTATATGATCTCTACAATTCTATGACTTCTCCGGTGGAAATTTGGAATGCTCTTGAATACAAATACAAAACGGAGAAAGAAGGTACTGACAAATTCCTTGTATCTAAATATTTTGAATTTATTATGGTAGACACAAAATCCATTCTTGATCAAATACATGAGTTACAAATTATTGTTGCTAAGCTTCGAGAGTTAAAAGTTGAAATTTCTGAATCATTTCAAGTTGGGGCTATTATTGCTAAATTGCCTCAAAGTTGGAATGATTATAGAAAGAAACTCCTTCATAGTAAAGAGAACATAACTTTAGAAGAATTGCAAAAACACTTGGTAATTGAAGAAGAGACTAGGTCTCGTGAATCCAAGGATAAGCATGATTCTACTAAAGTTAATGTTGTTGAAGCTAGTAAATTCTCAAAGAATTTTAAAGTCAAGAATGACAAGAAATTCAAGAAGTCCAGCACACAAAAGTTTTTTGGAAATTGTTTCTTTTGTGGTAAGAAAGGCCATCGCCAAAGTGATTGCAGATTCAAGAAGAAAAAAGAAGAAGTGAATTCCCATAAAGCTAATGTTATTGAAAACAAATCTGAAGAGATTTGTGCTATGGTTTCTGAAATGCAAATTGGCATGATTACTGAAACCAATATGGCTGAAACTAAGTCCTATGATTGGTGGCTCGATTCGGGTGCAACAATTCATGTTTGTAATGATAAGAAATTTTTCTTATCATACAAAGAAGAAACGGAAGGACAAATGGTTCTCATGGGGAACAATAATGCAGCCATAGTAGCAGGGAAAGGAGTAGTTGAGATCAACTTCACTTCTGGAAAGAAAGTCACATTGTATAATGTCTTTCATGTACCTTCCGTTAGGAAGAATCTTATTTCTGCTAGTTGTATGTGTAAGCATGGGCTTAAGATTGTGCTTGAGGGTAATACTTGTATTGTGTCAAAGAATGGATTATTTGTTGGGAAAGGGTATTCTTGTGATGGATTGTACAAACTCAGCGTTAATAATAATAATATCAACTTAGCTTATATTGTTGAGTCTTGTGATGTTTGGCATGCTAGATTAGCACATTTGAACTTTAGATCTTTGAAATACATGTCTAAGCATGGTTTGATTAATTGCAATGATGTTAAAGGTCATAAGTGTGAAATCTGCATCCAAGCTAAAATAACTAAGAAACCTTTTCCTAAAGCTAAACGAAATACTCAAATATTGGATTTGATACATACTGATATTTGTGAGTATAATGGCATTTTAACAAAAGGAGGTAAGAGATACTTCATCACTTTTATTGATGATTGTTCTAGATACACTTATGTGCATTTACTTAGAACAAAAAGTGAAGCTTTTGATAAATTTAAAATTTTCAAAGCTGAAGTTGAGAACCAAAAAGATAAGAAAATCAAAATGGTTCGTAGTGATAGAGGTGGTGAATATTTCTCAATTGAATTTAATAATTATTGTGAGGAAGTTGGAATTATTCACCAAAGATCAGCTCCATTTACTCCTCAACAAAATGGTTTGGCTGAAAGGAAGAATAGGATCTTCACGGATATGATAAATTCCATGATCCTTAATGCAAAACTACTAAATAATTTGTGGGGGGAAGCATTACTCACTGCATGTCATATTCATAACAGAATTACATCTTTGAAAACACATATATCTCCTTATGAAATTTGGAAAGGAAGAAAACCAAACTTGATGTATTTAAGGGTCTGGGGTTGTTTAGCTTTTTATAAAATACATGACCCTAAGTCATCAAAGTTGAGTGCTAGAGGTATAAAAAGTGTTTTCGTAGGATATGCTGAAAATTCCAAGGCTTATAGGTTGTTAGATTTAATTCTAATGTGATTGTGGAATCTAGAGATGTTGAATTTATTGAGAATAAATTTCAACATGATTCTAATATTGAATCAGAATCAATTATTGATCAACCATGTGTTAATACTCCTGTTACCTCCACTAACAATAATAAAAGGAAAGAGTCTACGACATCTTTCGAACTAAGGAGGAGTCAACGTGAAAAGAAAGAAAAGAGTTTAGCTCCGGATTTTATTTCATCACAAGCACTACTCTTCTTGGTTGAAGGGGATAGAAAGAATGTACTTAACAAAGTACCATTGTTGTTAAATATTGAAAAAGATCCAAAGACATTTAGCGAGGCTATGTCTTCTAGAGACGCTTCTTTTTGGAGAGAGGCGGTAAATGATGAAATGGATTCGATAATGTCGAATCAAACATGGGTATTGGTTGATCTTCCTCCAGGATCTCAACCAATTAGCAGCAAATGGGTATTTAGAAGAAATTACAATAATGATGGTTCTTTGCAAACTTTTAAGGCTAGATTAGTAGCCAAAGGGTTTAAGCAAAGAAATGGTATTGACTATTTCGATACATATGCTCCGGTAGCTAGGTTAACTTCTATAAGAGTGCTATTTGCAATTGCTTCATTGAACAATTTATATGTGCATCAAATGGATGTTAAAACAGCTTTTCTTAATGGTGATCTTGATGAAGAAATCTATATAGAACAACCTGAGGGATTTGTTTTGCCTGGAAATGAGAAAAAGGTATGCAAGTTAATCAAATCTCTTTATGGCTTAAAGCAAGCACCAAAACAATGGCATGAGAAGTTTGATTCGGTAATTTTATCACATGGTTTTAAGCATAATAATGCTGATAAATGTGTATATTTTAAATATACAAATGATTTTGGTGTAATTATATGCTTGTATGTTGATGACTTGCTTATCTTTGGAACAAATATGCAAGGAGTAGATGATACAAAGAAGTATTTAATTTCACAATTTAAGATGAAAGATCTTGGTGAAGTAGATACTATCTTAGGTATCAAAGTGAATAAACATAGTGGGGGTTACTCGTTGTGTCAATCTCATTATATAGAGAAAGTGCTTCTTAAATTTAATTATTTGAAATTTAAAGAAGCTAATACCCCATATGATTCTAGTATTAAATTACTAGAGAATTCAGGCCGAATAGTAGCTCAACTAGAATATGCTAGTGCAATTGGTAGCTTGATGTATGCTATGCATTGTACGAGGCCTGATATAGCATTTGCAGTTTGCAAAATGTCAAGATTCACGAGTAACCCTAGTGTTGAACACTGGAAAGCAATTGGTAGGATACTTGGTTATCTTAAAAGGACCGTTAATTTGGGTTTGTTTTATAATGATTATCCTGAAGTACTGGAAGGATATTCAGATGCTAGTTGGGTAACCAATACAAGAGACAATAAATCCACTTCTGGTTGGATTTTTACAATTGCTGGAGGAGCGGTTTCTTGGGCTTCAAAGAAACAAACGTGCATAACTCATTCAACAATGGAAAGTGAGTTTATAGCACTTGCATCTGCAGGCAAAGAAGCAGAATGGCTGAGAAATTTGTTGTTTGATATAATGTTGTGGCCACAACCGATGCCATCTATTTCTTTGTACTGCGACAGTGAAGTTACATTGTCTAGAGCTTATAATAAAGTGTATAATGGAAAGTCTAGACATATTAGCTTAAGACATGAATATGTGAAACAATTAATAGCAGATGGTGTTATTAATATTGTTTATGTTAGGACTAATAAGAACCTAGCAGATCCTTTAACAAAAGGTCTTTCAAGAGACTTAGTTAAGGATACATCTTATGGAATGGGATTGAAACCTTTATATAATAAAGTCACCAACGACGGTAACCCAACTGTGTAGTAGTTATACCGCTACTCCATAGTTAAATGGGTAATAACAAGTTGTTGTTATGTGACTGGTTTGACACCGAGTAATAAATAATCCCATTCGAGATATTCGGTGCAAATAGCTACGAGGTTGAGGTTGAGTATTTACTCTTAATGAAGTTCAAGTCTTTTAGTAGCTAAAGACATGATTTGAAACTTCACCTAAGTGAACATAAGAAATGGTGCCGTTTCTAACAAGGTCATGGTTTAATCTTGTAAATGTTCATGAATCCAAGATAGAGCACAAGGCCGGAATAGTGCTAACTATTGGAACACAACTTTGAAATCTGGGATAGCTTATATGTGATGTATCTCCGGTATTTACTTAAGAGACAAAGTTTAATGCTTAGCACACTATTGTCTTGTAAATGCTTTGAAATACACTCACTAATTAAAGGTTAAAATCGAAAGATACCTTTTGTATGTATAAGTTTATCATTAATAAATCTGAAAAATATTACAATCTAGTGGGGATTGTAAGAGAGATTGTAACATCTTTCAAGTCTGTTTGGTTTGATATTCTGGACGAAAATGGTTTGCCATTTATTGAGAAAACGGCTAACCGTTTAAGTCCAGAGAGCATGTTTTTTGTTCTGGAATAAACGGCTCACCATTTATGGTGAAAACGGCTTACCGTTTAAGTCACGGTAAGCCCAGAGAGCATGTTTTTTGTTCTGAAATAAACGACTCACCGTTTATGGTGAAAACGGCTTACCGTTTAAGTCCAGAGAGCATGTTTTATGTCCTAGAATAAACGGCTCACCGTTTATTGAGAAAATGGCTAACCATTTATTTCCAGAAAGTTGTCAATTGAAAAACGGTTAGCAAGATTGAAAAGATTTCAATTGTAAATCGATGCATTTTCAAACCAAAAGAGTTTTTTCGAAGAAGTACCATTTCTAATGGTTGTATTCTTTCAAATAAACATCTTATTCATAAAAAGAAAGACATACAATAAGATAAAAGATCAGATTTTGTAGGTTTCATATATGTTCTGGAAATACAATCTTATTTGCTAGAGATTGTATTCAGGATTTGATATATCTTGGGGGTAATTTGCCATTAATACTCTATAGCAAACCAAGATTGGAGAGGGCAAATAAAACCTTAAAGGAAAGTGTGCAAACACGTCTCAAATCCTAAGAAATATTCTTTGTTCTTTGCCTCCATATTCTTATAATTCACTAACAATTAGTCGTGCATTTAGCAACACACTTTGTGATGCACAATTCATAAATATTTTTTATAATTCACTTTCTAAAGTTATTAGTGTGAAAGTACATTATTTTGATCAAGAGGTGGATAAACATATCTCATAACAACAACGAAGATTTTTTTCCCATTTTTTTAAAAAAGATTTATTAAAGAGAAATAAAGCAAAATACAGAGACAACTATATCAACATTTGACTAGATATCACAGGCTGAACCCATCTAATCGCCGTGTGGAGACTTGAAAACCAAAAACTGATGAGAGTGTCAGCAGCTGAATTTCTTTCGTGAAAGCTATCTGTAGGTACAATGAGATTAATTCTTATTATAAGAAATTAGAAGTAAAAATCGGCATCCCAATTTTCTTGCAAGTAACAATGCTAATTAGATATATTACCACAGTGCTTTGGAAATTCCAGGCACAGAAACCTCTGCTTCAACAATGCACACATCAGCAAATCTTGGCCAACCTCGATCTTCAATTGAGGACTGAACCACGTTCCTTGCTGCATGAAACAACAGCAATAGAAAGCCTCAAAGTTATTTATATTTAGCTATAAACAAACTTATAGTAGTCACACTACTTGACTACTATATGCTTATCAATTCATGCATCTGTTAAATAAGTTTAGGACGATAATTGTTAATTTAATTAGTTTTTGCATCTTCATGTTTTCCCCGCACTTGATCCCGGATTCGCAGTGTGAAACGCACGTGTCTTTCAAAACCAAGAGTTATAGCTGACGAATCAGTTAATGCCAAGTACATAGAAAGATGACACGCTGGTTCCACTTTTGATTCCCTTCGGAGGGAGATTTATTCTCCTGAAAAAAAAATCTACTAAGGTGGTGTTTGGTTTTAAAAAAGGGGAGAAGAAAAAAAAAGAGAGGAGTGGAGAGGTGATGAGAGGAGAGGACTCCAAAAATTAATTGCTATTGTTTGGTTTCACAATAAATTTGAAAGGAAAAGAAATTATATGTGTTTTTATTTGGACAAATATACCCATTGTCTTTAATGTTAATATTGTTAACAAATAAAAAAAATAATTAAACTATGAATTAATTTAATATAGAAAATAACTTAATAACAAAAAATTTAATTTATATTATATTTTTAATTAATTTGTTATTATTTTATAATCAAAATAAGTAACATTGCATGGTTAGTTATATGTTTAATTTAGTTTCGAAATATTTATAATTATTGAAAACAATAAATATGTTAGCCTATTGAAATTACCTAGTTAAATAGAGAATTTTCTTTTTTAAAATAAAAATTACACCGCTGTTGACTGGCGTTACCGATGTTGACCACCATCTTTTATCGCGTTAAATACATAATAATTATCAGAAATGGATGATTTATTCATTGGAAGTGTTAATTTTGCACAAAATACACTATATAGTTGGAAATATGGGAGTTAAAATATTCCCAACTATTTAAACAAGATTTGAGGTAAATGCCAATGTATATTAGCATTTATAACTCTATAGGGTTGTAGATTGGCTCACAAGGATTCATTGGTACTTGTTTTGATGGTGTGATGCATCTCCGGCGAAACTCTGGCGATGGTCCGGCGATTCACCTTAATGCTTTTTCTTTTTTCAAATAAATTATCCTCTTAATTTATGAAAATAAATATAAATTATTTGCACTTTAACTTATTTTAAATTAATTTTATTAGAGAATAATAATGGAATTTTTGTATTCCAATAGATGAGGAATTCGAAATCCTTATTCATTGATAAGGAATACAAAATTTTCAATTTGATGGAAGTTGAATTTTAATGAAAATTCAATTCCATTGAATTTGGTCCAACCAAATAGTGGAAAGTAAAAAAGAAATCAAATTCTTTTCCTCTCCTCGCTCTTCTACCCCCCAAGCAAACATGGCCTAAGGGTTAATGTTCAGATGAGGCATTTAATTAGATGATATGAGTAAAGATATTAACAAACGAATCATTTTCGTATGATAGAATTTCTTTTGCATCAACTATATCACACCTGTATATTTTTGGACCGTAATTAGATATAATTATCCTCAGGTTTGGACGTCTGTCTGATCACAGCTTAAATCCAAACTTGGTAGGGACGTTTGGACCGAAGCACCATTTCAAATAACATACCAACTTTTTTTTCCATTGCAACAAATTCCTCCAAATTGCTATAATTCTTCAAGTACCTAAACTAGTACCGAAGAAAGATTGATTATAATAAGATTTTTCTAGGGTTAGAGTTCTCTCGAGAGTAATATTTTTCCTTTAAAATATCTAAAAGGGACCATGGTATATAGAAGCATGTCAAGGTCAAGGGTTTATACAATTCAAGAGTAAATTTTCAGAAAGAGTCAGAATTACTGTTGATATTTATCAAATTTTAGAAACTGATGGTTGCAAGAATGGAATGGAAAGCTAAGGGCAAAGAAAAGGGGAATAGAATGGGGAAAGGAATATTGATTTCTTTAATTATTTGGTTTGGTCAAGGAATATTGATTTTCTTAATTTATTTGGTTCGATAAAGGAATATTGATTCTTTCGTTTGGTTACAAAAATGGAATCGTAAGGGGAGAGAAAACAACTATAATGCAAAGGAACAAAAATATCCTCCACTAGAAAATGTATATTTCATCGAATTGAAGCAATATCTTAGTTGTTTTGTTCTCTATTACCAAATATTATATAATTAACTTGCAAAATTTAGGTTCAATTAAGTATTGTGGTTGAGCAGTACTTAAGCATTTGTTAAATATTTTTTGATGTGATTTGAAAGTTAAGTTGATTTTATTGCAACTTGTATAATAAAAAACTTGTACTACCAAAGCCATCGCCAAGTTTACTAATTGCGATTATAAAGCGAAATACAAAGAGGACAAAAGCAACAGTGGATTAGATATCACATGCTAAACCCATAAGGCGGCATCCGCATGAAATCTCCATGTGGAGACTTAACAACCAATTAACCACCAATTATCGAGCTTCAGCAACTGAATTTCTTTGCCAAAACAGGTGGTTCCAATGAGATCAACTCTTATTATAAGGTATAAAATAGAAAATTGGCATCCCAATTTTCTTGCAAGAGTCACAATGCTCATTAGAATATATATTATTGGGCTTTGGAAATTCCAAGCACAGGCACCTCTGCTTCCACAATGCACACATCATTCACAAGAAAACCATTTCCTGCCTTGTTCAGGTAATTGAGTTCAACAAATTTTTTCCAACCCCCAAATTGGGTTGAGGTATTTAACCATTCTCCAGCTGCGAACACGACAATAGAAACCTTAAGTTATTTGCATTTAGCTACAAAGCTTATTGAACTGAATTACCTGTTAAAGTCTGGGTTTATAATAATTTACTTTTTTTTCATAATGCTTTGACAGCAATTGATTCCGGATTCGCAGTGTAAAAAGCACGTATATTTTAGAATCACCAGTTATAGTTGACAAGTCAGTCAACCGCAAGTACATAGAAATATGACTGCCACTAGCTTCTCCCAGTCCTTTGGGAAGGAGTAGTATCTTCCTGAAAAAAAATCAACAAGGGTAAAGTTTAAGTCTCTGCATTCAATTATACATATTTTCAATACATTAACTTTCAGATATTGCATTGAGATTATATTTAAGAATAGAGAAACGGATAAATTTTAACAATTCATTTTACATTATACATTCGAAGAAGTGGTTTTAACATGATGCATCTTTTTTCAACAAGTTGTATTATTCAAAACTCAAAAGAATTTCTTTTGCATCAGAAATTTATTGCACACGTACAAATGAACCCTAAGCCATGCTCGGGTCTAGATTTAATCTATGATATATTAGAGTTTTAAATTGCCGTTAAATGAAGAATTTTGATCATATTTTAAATCCGAATTTTATGAACTCCGAATGTCCGGATTTGAACGCCATTTCAGAAAGCATACATACCACTTTTGATCTCCAGCAACGAATACTTCTGATTCGTAAATCGTGTACTCTAACTTTGAAAAGTTCTCGATCTTCCAAACATGCTTATAATTGGAAACAAGTAAAGTTTGAACGTTTGGACCGCAACACAATTTCAAAGAACATAACAACTTGTTTTTGCATTGCAACAAATTCCTTCAAATTACTATAATTCTTCCAATACCAAAACCAGTACTGAAGACAGATTGATTATAATAAGATTTTTTAAGGTTAGAGTTCTCTCAAGAGTAATTTTTTTTCTTTAAAATATCTAAACGGGACCATGGTATATATAAAGGATCAAGATTAGAGTTCTCTCAGAATGAATATTGATATTCACCAGATTTTGGAAACTGATGGTTGCAAGAATGGAATGGAAAGCTAAAAGTAAAGGAAAGGGGAATGGAATGGGGAAAGGAATATTGATTTCTTTGTTTGGTTGCAAGAATGGAATGGTAAGAGGAAAGAAAACAACTACAATACAAATTAACAAAATTATCCTCCACTAAAAAAATGTATATTTCAACAAGTTGAAGCAATATTTTAGTTGTTTTATTTTTATTACCAAAAATTTTATAATTAACTTCCAAAATTTTGGCTTGATTTGGTATTTTGATTGAGCAGCAATTAATTGTTTGGTAAATATTTTTTTTATGTAATTTGAAAGTTAAGTTGATTTCACTTCACACTTGTATGATTAAAAACCTAAGAATACCAAAGCCATCGCCAAGTGTACCTATTGCTGATATAAAGCAAAATACAAAGAGAACAAAAGAAACAGTAGACTCGATATCACATGCTAAACCCATAAGAAAGCAGCCCCATGTAATCTCCATGTGGAGACTTAACAACCAATTAACCACCAATTATCGAATGCGAGCAAATGAATTTCTTTGCCAAAAGATGTGGATACAATGAGATTAACTAGTATTATAATAAATAAAATTAAAATTGGCATCCTAATTCTCTTGCGAGAG
Organism: Citrus sinensis; assembly: GCF_022201045.2. Classification (NCBI taxonomy): domain Eukaryota; kingdom Viridiplantae; phylum Streptophyta; class Magnoliopsida; order Sapindales; family Rutaceae; genus Citrus; species Citrus sinensis. Next base: position 21,251,128 of record NC_068560.1, read on the forward strand.
TAGCAATGCTTATTAGTTATACATTACACGGCTTTAGAAATTCCAAGCACAGACACCTCTGCTTCCAAAATGCACACATCATTCACAAGAAAACCATTTTCTTCCTTTGTTCAAGAAACTAAGTTCAACAAATTATTTGTATTTAGCTGAACCATGTACTAGCTGCAAGAACAAAAATAGAAACCTGAAGTTATTTGTATTTAGCTACAATGCTTATTGAACTGCATTACCTATTAAAGTTTGGGGTTATAATAATTTACATTTTTCTTCATTATGCTTTGACAACAGTTGATGCTGGATTTGTAGTGTAAAATGCACGTATATTTTAAGACCACTAGTTATAGTTGACGAATCAGCCAATGCCAAGAACATAGACAGATGACTGCCACAACCTTCATCCAGTCCTTCGGGATATAGTAGTATCTTCCTAAAAAAAATCAACAAGGGTACAGTTTAAGTTTCTGCATTCAATTGTACATATTTACTAAGAGGTTCCATTTAACAAATTATCAAAACATTAACCTTCAAATGTGGCATTTAGATAATATATATGAGTAGAGAAACAAACAAATTTTAACGAATCATTTTACATTATACATTCGAAGAAGTGGTTTTCAATATGAGACATTCTCAAACAAGTCGTATTATTCAAAACTCAAACAAATTTCTTTTGTGTCAACGTCAGAAATATATCGTGCATGTGCAAATAAACCCTTTGTATTAGTCATGCTCAGCTCAGGTATGAACGTCTAGATTTAGTCTATGATAAAAGAGTTGAAAATTGCAGTTAAATGTACAACTTTGATCATATTTCAAATCCGAATTTTATGAACTCCGAATGAATTTGAACACCATTTCAGAAAGCATACATACCACTTTTGATCTCCTTTGCATTTGTTCCTTTCTTTAACCAATACTTCTGCTCCAAAAACACACGTGTCTCCGAGAAGATATCCATTCGAAGCATCGTTAAATTCTTCAAGTGGGATGAACTGATCAAAACCCCATTCAAGCTTCAATCCATGAAAACGTCTTTCTTTTCCCATGGCATCTACCACTAGGGCCGGCTTTAAAGTATATGGGGCCTTAGGCAAAATTTTTTTGTGGGGCCTTTTTTTATTTTATAATTTTAATACTCAAAGAAATATAAAAGACTAAAAAATTCATTCGGCTTTTAACTCTTGAATTTTAATAGTAATAAAAAATATCTTAAAAATTTTCAAAAACCAAACCTAAAAAAATAACCAAGAAGATATCTTTTTTACTTCCATTAAAATTATTACAAAAATAAACAAACAAATAAATAAAAACAATATTATTTTCAAATAGAATATTTAGAATAGCATAAAGTTGAGATAATGAATTGATTATGAAATAATAGATATGCACTTTATATTTTAAGAAACTAATTTTTTTCTTTTTTACATGAATTAATGAATGTAATAATTCTCTTTGTAAAAAAAGAGCAAGAAATCTATTTATTTATTGATTTTTATATTATATTACAAGGTTTTAATGGAAATTAAAAGGAATATTAAAAGTCAAAGAATTTAATTTTTTTAGGAAACTTAAAAGGTAAAAAATTAAATTTTTTTTTGGAAAAATTAATAATGAATGAATTAATAGCTAAACAATTTTATTAATTATATATCTTGAACATTAAGGTTACCAAATATTGATTTTCTATAAAAAAATAATAATAATTCTTAGTTGTGGTATAACTGTTAATTATAAAGATGTCTAATAGGCTTCTCTACAATACATAATTTTAAAAAAAGGATCTTTATTAATTAAAGAACTATTAAGAAATACTAAAAAAAAAATGAGGCCTTCAAAAAATATAAGGCCTTAGGCAATCCTTGTTCACCTATACTTAAAATCACCCTTGTCTACCACATGATGAAGTGGCCCCCAATCATTCATTAGCTTTTAGGTAAATAATTAAGAAAAAAATAATCATAAACATTGTCAAGTATAATAATCAACCTTGAAGAATCAAGAACTCGTCTTTGTTCTGATCAAGCACAAATAGGCGGTAAACTGCATAGGCTTCCCAACCAAATCCAAGTGAACTTGTGTCTACCATTGCCAAGTAGAGTGAGACGTGATCGTTCACATTTTTATATGTTAGTGTATTGAAATTTATATTTTTTTGCATTTTACTGACATAAAATGAAGATGCTCTCACTAGAGTATGTGTGTGTATATAAAAGAAAGTGATTAATTAAAGTGCTTTGTCATGTGGCAATAATTTTGAAAATTAGAATCTGAATTGAAAAACCAAAGTACCTTATCTATTGTGACTATAAGGCGAAATACAGAGTAAAAAAGCAACAATGAATTAGATATATGGGCTAAACCCATAAGAAGGCCCCCATGTAATCTTTATTTGGAGAATTAACAACCAATTAACCGCCGATTATTGAGTGTCATGAATTTCTTTGTTAAAAGATATAGGTACAATGAGATTAACTCTTATTATAAGATATCCCAATTTTTTTTTGCAAGAGTTACAATCCTTATTAGTTATATACTTATATATTACAGGGCTTTGGAAATTCCAAGCACAGACACTTCTGCTTCCACAATGCACACATCATGCACAAGCAAACCATTGCTTGCCTTGTTCAAGTAACTGAGTTCAACAAATTGTAGCCAACCCCTAGCTCCAATGGAGGGCCTGATCCATGTCCTTGCTGCATGAAACAATAATAATAGAAAGCCTCAAGTTTTTTGTATTTAGCTATAAAGCTTATTGAACAGCATTGACTGTTAAAGTTTGGGTCAATAATAACTTACCTATTTTATCATTATGCTTTGACTGCAATTGATCTCGGATTCGCAATGTGTAACGCACGCATATTTTAAAATCACGAGTTACAGTTGATGAATCAGCCAATGCCAAGAACATAGAAAGATGACTGCCAGTCCTTTGTCCCTGTCCCTTGGGATAGAGGCGTATCTTCCTGAAAAATTCAACAAGGGTAAATATTAAGTCTCTGCATTCAATTTTACATATTTAAGGTTCCACTTAACAAATTATCAAAACGTTAACTTTCAGATGTGGCCTTTAGATTATATATATGGATAGAGAAACAAAAACAAAAATTAACAATTCATTTTACACTATACATTTGAAGAAATGGTTTTAATATGGTGCATCTTTTTAACAAATTGTATTATTCAAAACTAAAAGGAATTTCTTGTGCATCAGAAATATATTGCACATCTACAAATGAACCCTAAGTATTAGTCATGCTCATGTCTAGATTTAGACTATGATATATTAGAGTTGTAAATTGCTGTTAAATTTATAACTTTGATCATATTTCAAATCCGAATTTTAAAAACTCCGAACTAATTTAAACACCATTTCAGAAAGCATACATACCACTTTTGATCTCCAGCAACGAATACTTCTGATTCGTAAAACTTTGCCTCCAATTTTGAAAAGTTCTCGATCTTCCAAACATACTTACAAATGGAAGCTGATGTCAATTTCGTCATGGAAAGGCACTCTCTTGTGCATTTTTTCGTTTCTTTAACAAATACTTCTGCTCCAAAAACACACGTATCTCCCACAAGATATCCATTCGAAGCATTAATAAATTTTTCAAGCGGGATGAATTGATCAAAACCCCATTCAAGCTTTAATCCATGAAAACGTCTTTGTTTACCCATGGCATCTATCACATGAAGGTGACCGGCCCAAATCATTGATTAGGTCTCACTTAAATAATTAAGCACAAAACAATCATAAACATTATTGAGTGTTTGAGTGTAATAACTAACCTTGAAGAATCAAGAACTCGTCTTTCTTCTGATCAAGCACAAATAGGCGGAAAATCACATAGACTTCCCAACCAAGGCCAAGTGAACTTGTGTCTACCATAGCCAAGTAGACTGAGATGTGGTCTTTCACATTTTCATTTTTATTTCCATTTGGGTAGACAACAAGTTTCCTGAAACCATCATGAATTCAAAATAACATATTAGATTATGATATGTAATTTAGTAATAAGGTGATTTGAATATAGTGTACGATTAGGTTTTGGGCCACACCACTTGTAGCCTCCAGCATCAAATTCCAAAGATTCATACTTTTCCCCTTCATTCTCCACAAGAGATGAAAATACCTCTATTTTGAGTAAGAAATGCGCCGGTGGTACATGTGAAATGGATCTCGAAATTGCTGTCAAGAGTAATTTTAACATTGATCAGAAAATAACAGGCTAGAAATTTTCAATGCACATATATAAATATATATAGAAAAGGGAAGGTGGGGAAAGAGTCAGAGAACATACCAACTTGGCCTACAAACTTATTTTCCATTGCAGCAAATTCCTCCAAACTATTATAAATCTTCAAGTACAAAAACTAGTACTGAAGAAAGATTGATTATAATAAGATTCTTCAAGGGCTAGGGTATTCTCTCAAGAGTATTATTTCTTCTTTAAGATATCTAAAAGGGACCGTGGTACATATAAAGGATCAAGGTTGAGGGTTTATATAATTCAACGTTAAATTTCTAGAAAGAGTCAGAATGACTATTGGTATTCACCAAGTTTTGGAAAATGATGGTTGCAAGAATGGAATGGAAATGGGAATGCAATGGGGAAAAGGGATATTGATTCTTTAATTTGTTTGGTTTGGTCAAGGAATATTGATTTCTTTGCTTGGTTGCAAGAATGGATGGTAAGAAGCAAGAAAACAACTACAGTACAAATGAACAAAAATATGTACCCTCCACTCAAAAACCGTGTATTTCGACGAGCTGAAGCAATATTTTAGTTGTCTATTTTCTATTATCAACTAATATATAATTAGCTTCCAAAATTTAAGCCCGATTTAGTACTATGGTTGAGCAGCACTTAAGTGTTCTATAAATACTTATTAATTTAAATTCATTTTATTTCACACTCGTAAGATAAAAAAAGCCTATAGTACCTTACCTATTGCGATACAGAGATTAAAAAAAAAAAGCAACAATGAATAAGATATCGCAGGCTAAACCCATAAGAAGGCATCCCCATGTAGTCTCCATTTGGAGACTTAACAACCAATTAACCACCAATTATCGAGTGGCAACAATTGAATTTCTTTGTCAAAATATTTGGGTACGATGAGATTAACTCTTATTATAAATAAAATTAAAAAATTGGCATCCCAATTTTCTTGCAAGAGTAGCAATGCTTATTAGAGTATATTACAGGGCTTTGGAAATTCTAAGCACGGACACCTCTGCTTCAGCATTGCACACATCGTTCACAAGAAAACCATTGCTTGCCTTGTTCAAGTAACTGAGTTCAACAAATTAGTGCCAGCCCCAATCTTTGATTGAGTTCCTAAACCATGTACTGGCTGCAGGAACAACAATAGAAACCTGAAGTTATCTGTATTTAGCTACTACGCTTATTGATGAACTTCAATACCTGTTAAAGTTTGGGTTAATAATAACAAGGGTAAAGTTTTATGATTATGCTTTGACTACACTTGATCTTGGATTTGCAGTGTGAAACAAAGGTATTTTTAAAAACCACGAGTTATAGTTGAGAAGTCAGCCAAATACCAGGTACATAGAAATATGACTGCTAGGTCCTTCTCTCTGTCCCTTGGGATAGAGGTATATCTTCCTGAAAAAATCAACAAGGGTAAAGTTTAAGTCTCGGCATTCAGTTGTACATAATTACTAAGAGGTTCCACTTAACAAATTATTAAAACATTAACTTTCAAATGTGGCATTTAGTTTATATATAAGAACAGAGAAACAAACAAATTTTAGCAAATCATTTACATTATACATTTGAAGAAGTGGTTTTAACATGATGCACCTTTTTAACAAGTTGTACTATTCAAATTTCTTCTGCATTACCATTAGAAATATAACGCACATGTATAAATCAACCTTAAGTATTAGTCCTGTTCAGGTACAGATGTCTAGATTTAGGCTATTATATATTAGAGTTGTACAACTTTGATTATAGTTCGAACCGAGATTTTATGAACTCTGAACGGCTGGACTTGAGCATCAAATCTAGATTTTGATCTCCAGCAATGAATATTTCTGATTCGTAACGCTTTGACTGCACTTTGAAGAGTTCTCGATCTTCCATGCATGCTTATAAATGGAAACAGTTGTGAATCTCATCATGAAAGGCACTCTCCTTTGCCTTTATTCCTTTCTTAGCAAAGACTTCAGCTCTAAAAACACGCGTTACGAATCAGAAATATTCATTGCTGGAGATCAAAATCTAGAAAGGCACTCTCCTTTGCCTTTATTCCTTTCTTAGCAAAGACTTCAGCTCTAAAAACACGCGTGTGTCCTTCAAGATATCCATTCGAAGCATCGTTAAATTCTGAATTGATCAAAACCTAATTCAAGCTTCTTTCATTTCCCATGGCATCTATTACATGAAGGTGACCCCAAATCATTGATTAGCTCTTAGTTAAATAATTAAATAAGAACAAAATAAACATTGTTGAGTATAATAATTAACCTTGAAGAATCAAGAACTTGTCTCTTTTCTGACCAAGCACAAATAAAAATCTAATATCTAGTTCACTGTTGTGGACCGTTATGACCATTGATATTCACCAAATTAATTATCTTATTTTCCAGTAACATATTTTTGTGAAACGTAACTAAGTAGTACTTTAGCTACTGATCCTTTTTTAGTTTAGAAACTACCTCTTTCGAATTCTTAAATGTCCATAAATGATATTCCTTTTATGTAATATTAATTTCTTGCCCTATTGTACTAAATTTATCTTATCAATACTTCTCTTTAATTAAAAACTAAGAGTTTTTGTCACCATCTCACTTGGTAATATTTGATAGACGTGATTTTATTTCAGGATTAAGATTGTCAGAGATTTCCTTCCAGGATTAAGAATTATGTCAATGAACAAACGTGATCGCATAAGTAAGCAAAAAATCAATGAATTTCTTTATTTTGTGAGAAACAAAGAAGAATACTTATTATTACAATGCCTCGGAGATTCTGATCACAGTGATCTCAGCTTCCACAACGCAAACGTCGTTCACAAGATACCCATTCTCTGGGTCATATAACTTACTCAATGAAACGAATCTCGACCAACCCCACTTATTATCGCCTGGTGCATGGAACCTTTCTCTACCTCCTAGAGAAAAAGAATCAGTCTCATTATACACATTATTTGAATTCTATAGCCTCAAATTAAGCTTATTATTATTATTATTATTTTGGGTTAAAGGTACTTTCAAAATCAAAAGTTAAAGAAAACTGCTTGAAAATCACTCGGTCAAGCTGCCAGTGGCAACTAAATTAGTTGCGTATTAAAACAAGCAATGTGCCTTAAAGAAGATTCATGCATTGCCCGAACTTGATCTAAGATTCGAAATGTAAACTCTGCGTATACTTTAACAGTACTCCGAACTGTTGAATCTCCAAAAACCAAGAACAAGGAAAGATAATCACCAGCATCGGGCCCAGCTCCCATGGGTGTATCTCTGTCTTCCTGAAAACACCGAAACGGTATTTTATTAATTGTACACTCACTGACAACTTTGTCCCAAGAACTCATTATTTATTATACCTGTAGAAATTTAAAAAATAAAATAAAATCTTTGATACCATTTGTGATTTCCATCTTCGAAAACTTGTGATTCCTCATATCCTGCGTCTAACTTTGAAAAGTTCTCGATCTTCGAAATACACTTACAAATAATTGAAATTTCTTTGAATTTGTTTCTTTCTTTAACAAGGACTTCAGCTTCAAAAACACACGTATCTTCGACAAGGTATCCATTCGAAGCATCATTGAAAGCTCTAAGCGGGATGAATTTATCGAAACCCCATACATGCTTCAGTCCATTAAACCGTCTTTCCTTTCCCATGATATCTTTGTTCTGATCAAGTACACAGTAGTTTTCTATGTTCTGATCAATTAAGAACAGACGAAAAACTTCAGAGACTTGCCAATCCAAAGTAAATGAACTTGTGTTATTAAGGATAAGAATATATATATATGTACCACTTGTATCCTCCAACTTCAAATTCTCCTGATTCATATTCCTCTTCTGCTTTTTCCGCAAGTAATGATAATGATTTTATTTTGACGATGAAATGAGCCGGTGGTAGTGAAGTGTATCTTGCAATGGCTATACATTTAAGTAATTTTTAATTAACGCCGATTGATTAGAAATAAAAATAAGCTGAAAATTTTAAGAATATTGTCCTCTAGAGAACGTGAGAAAAGGTTGAACATACATACCATCTTTGTTAACAAAGATATTTTCCATTGCGAAAAGTTCTCCAAAAAGTTGTTGAATTTTTATTTTTATTTTTGGTAACTTGGACAGCACGAAGTCGTTTTAAATAAAAGAAAAATAAAATTACTGGGAGGAGGTACTGAGTTTTATCTCTCAGAAAATTCATAGAATCTAGAACATAAAAATGTGATGCTTGAAAATACAATGAATAAACATGATTTAAGCAAATATACAATGAATCTTCATTAATTACTACATTAGGGGATAAATAAAAAAATTTAATAAAAAGCCTAATGATTGGACTGTTTACATCCTACTTTCTAATTGACCAAACTCGAAAATAAACTCAATCGAAATTTTCTTTGGTTTGTACTAATCTTCGTTACAGCGCTTAGAAAATTCTAAGCTCATGTAGCGATTGTTCATTTCACAGATTATTTTGTGGGGAGAAATTTCTTGATTGTTAATAATTAAACATAACAAATATATAGATATTAATCGCATGTATAATAATGTGCAAGTATTAAAATGTACTTGAAAGCTTAAAGCGAAAGTAAGAGTCTGTTTGAAATTGAAGTGTTGTAACTTTTAAGGTACAACTATTGTAAAAAAAAACTGTAATTATGAAATAAAAGTTAATAGTGTATTGTAAAATAATTTTTAATAATAATTTTGACAAAATTATTAAAGATATAATAGATTTTTTATCAGAAAAAAACCTCTTTTCATCCTTAAAGTTTCATACAATAACTCATTTCATCCTTACTTTTTAAATAATAGCCCAAAACATCCTTCCGCTAACCACTGTTAGTTTAATGCCGTTAACTAGTAATTCATTTAAATTGGTAAAATGTGATTATTATTAAAATGTTTCAAACTATATTAAAATAATTTTTTTATACAATAAAGTAACATTACAAAATATGCAAAATTTAATAATTTTTTCTTAATTGAAATCAACGATGAAGTAATTTGATATAACCACTTAATAGTTTCCATAAGCAACAAATTGTAATTAGCACAATATCTTTAAATCATTAGAAGAAAAACTAAATACAACCAAATTTTATGTGCTTATATGTGCTGAAAATCTTCTTAATCTTCAACCAATTTTTATTTTGAACTTTGCTACCACTCTTCTTTGACTATTATTGTTTTCCTAAATCCTTACCACTTGTTTAGGGAATGAAATAGGGTGACCAAAATAAAGGTGTTTGCTCATACATTATCGTGCTCTCCTCAAAGTAAAAGTGAGCAAATGGTTGAGCAGATCATCTCGACCAGAATAATATGTGATTACCTTGAGCACATCACCTCGACCAAGATGTTATTGGTCGCCTCGCCCAAGATGTTATTGGTTGCCTCGACTAGGATGTTATTGGTCACCTCGACCATAATAATATGTGGTAACCTCGAGCAGATCACACCGACCAGGATATTATTGGTCACCTTGACCAGAATAATATGTGGTGACCTCGAGCACATCACCTCGACCAGGATGTTATTGGTCACCTCGACCAGGATATTATTGGTCACCTCGACCAGAATAATATGTGGTGACCTTGAGCACATCACCTCGACCAGGATGTTATTGGTCACCTCGAGCAGATCACCTCGACCATGATATTATTGGTCACCTCGACCAGAATAATATTGGTCACCTCAACCAGAATAATATGTGGTGACCTCGAGCACATCACCTCGACCAGGATGTTATTGGTCACCTCGGCCAGGAAGTTACCAGAAAGCACGATTCAGTCAAAACATTTTCTCCGAAATATTAGGGACCATATTCTTAGTGGGCTGAAAATTAGTAGTTTTCTTGAGAATTCTAGGGGAGAGGATAAAAACCGCTATAGTTTCCTATAAAAACCCTAGGAAAGGGATTCTTCGGGGAGCTCGCTTTTTCTCTCTTTCTTTCTCTCTCTCTCTAAGCAACTGAACCCATGGGACATTTTTCTCTCACTACCACAGAGAAATTTCTCTTTCGCCTGTGATTTCTTTAACATTGATTATTTTGAATTCTTTTCTTTTAAATTTACTTAAAAGTTTTTTGTTTAAAGCAATCATAATTAAACCACATGAATTGTGGTATGAGTTTTTCCAAGTAAGACCCGAATCATTGACTTGAGCGTCGGAGAGTTCTCGTCGGAAAAACTTCCGGCACCTCCTGACTGTTGATTGTGTTCACAGGCTCACAGGTTATTTGCTCATAGATCGTCTGCTCATGGATCGTCTGCTCATGGGTTATCTGCTCATGGATCGTCTGCTCACGGGTTATCTGCTCATAGATTGTCTGCTCATGAGTTCTCTGCTCATGGATCGTTTGTTCATGAATTGTCTGCTCATGGGTTGTCTGCTCACAGAACATCTGCTCATAGAAAATCTGCTCATGGTATTAACTAATCATCAGCTTCCCACCAAACAAATTTAATGATGATGCAGAGATCTGAGATCTGACCAACTTATCCGGATTTCGGCATCAACACCACTATCTCCCCAAGTCGGCTCATAGTATAATTAGAGAGTATGCTTATACGAATATTAAAATTGTGATTATTTTTTGTACTTAAATATAGAGTTTATAGGGTTTTCATGCCGCCAAAATAGAGAGAAGTGTAAAATAATTGTTTGAAATAGAAGTTTTCATCTTTTGTGGTATTTATTGTTTAGTGGGATTAGATAAACATCATTTTTAGTTATATGTGAACTTTTATTTATTTTTTTAATTTTCTCTTTAATAGAAAATCCTTTTTTACCCTCAATGAATAACTAACAAACGACGTTTAACTAACAGTGAGTTAAGAAAAGGATGTTTTGAATTATTGTTTAAAAAGTAGGAATGAAATGAGGTATTACATAAAACCCTAGGGATGACAGAGGATTTTTTCCTTTTTCATCATACAAGTGAAAAATCATATTAAGATAGCTTTTAAGCTACAACAGTTATTATTTATCAAACACTTTAGCGCTGTACCTCTGCCCAACTTCAAACCCAAATGCACCCTAAGTCTAGATCGACAGAATAGCCCTAAGATAAAAATGTGCATGAATCTTGAAAAATACGATATTATTGAATCCTAATTAGATCCAACCAAAGCTTTGTGCATAACAGCCTAGATGATATATTTATTTTAAATAATTAATCAACGTGAATATACAAATATGATAATAGCGGTGGTTCAAAAGGTTTGGGTTTCGAATTCAGATTACATTAGTGTTAGAGTGCAATTTATGCACTAGTTTTGCATTGTTTACTTCCCTTAACATCGATGTTTTGCACTTAATAATAGTGATTTACTTGTGTTTTACTTTTGTAGGTGCAATTTTATTGATTGGTGATAAAATTGAGCAACAAGATGATGTTTAAGGATGATTGTTCTCTTGGAGAAATTATGAGCGTCAGAAGAACTTTGTTGATGAGGCATGGGTGCGTGCTGTCAACTACGGACCTGCAGTTTTAGTTTAATTTGTTTTGTATTTTTGGTTATTTTTGTAATTACGAATTTAATATTTCAGATATTAGTATTTTATTTTAAATAGAACTCTAGAGGAGAAGAGAGAGAGAGAGTATTTAAGGGAGTAATCTGTTGTGAAAAAAGAGGAGGACAAGGGAGAAAAGAAAGAAACCCTAGATCTAAATTTTTCTCTTCTCTCTATGAAGAACTAAACCTATTTTTCTGGTTGAAGGTTAATGAAATTTTGATTCATCACTACTGTGAGATCTTTCTTATGCTTAATTGTTTTATTACTTTTTGGGTATTTGTTTATTCTCTGAATTATTATCATGATTATGTTTGTTAATTAGATAATTGACCACTATTTAATTATCAACTTAATCTATTGTCAATTAAAGGATTCATCGTATGAATATTTTAATGTTTGTGACAAATAACATAGCAGAGAGTTGTGTTGTGAGAATAAACAATCTAATTTAAATGAACCATCGTATGTGTTTGTTGATTAGGATTTGGGTTTCTCTGGTTTTTCAGGCTGTCAATTGATTAAATCCTATGATCGTATCTAGGGTTGTCTATTGATTAGGGAAATAAGCAACGATCGTACCTTGGTAATCGCTAGTTAAGGAGAGATTGGCTATTAGAGGGTCTCAGTAGCTATAACCGGTCTATTCATAAGTAATAATAATTTATATTTGAATCAATGATCAGTAGTCGAATCAAGCTGAGTTAATTCCTTCAACCAGAGCTTTCTCCAATTTGAATTACAACTTTAATTTGCATTCTTGTTATTTTAATTTGATTTTTATCATTGTCAACAATTCCCCCATTTTACGTTTTACTTTTTAAAAGGATTTAAATAATTACCGATTTATGTGGACACGACCCTGGTCAATCACTATATACAATTTATTTAGAGTAGGTATTTATTTTTGCTGGCTTTGACAACCATCAATTAGGGTTGAGGAGTTGATTGAATATATATTGCAAAATGGGAAAAAATAGAAATAATAGAGAAACACACCTTGCATATTGAATATCTTTTTTTTTTCTTTTGAAGATAAGTTAACTTAAAATTTAGCTTAATTTTAATCCTAAAAATTTAAGAAACTAAATTAAGTCCTAACTAAACTGAAATTATAAAAACGACTCGAATACGACCAATTTGACTGATTATAATTTGTAATATAATTTTACCAAGACAGAACCATGATTGATTACTTGCACCTTGCATGTTAACAATCAAAAGATCTCTTTGTTTGATGAGAATTTGGCACGAATTGAAATTCAAACACGGGCAAAGTGTTAATAGAGCAGTGATACCAGAAAAAACATAACCTTCCTCCCTCGCCCATAATGTCAAACAACTACAAGACCGGTAGCTAGCTCTTCAAAGGTACTGAAGTCCAAAATAGAGCCACGATTATCACTAGCTCACTTATTGCACTGATACATGAATAGAAGCATCAATTTTGATTTGATCACCATCAAAATTTCTGAAACATATTGACTGACAAAAGGGGGGGAAACTAAATTCTGCTTGGCCGAAAATCATGTGACGTGGGACCCGAAAACTTATAACCATAACCCGAAAACAAAGTCTCAGAAATTTATAAAAAATGATACTACCAAGCATACTAAAATCAATTTTCTTTTTTTCTTTTTTTTGGGGGGGGGGGGGGGGGGGGCTTCACGCTCGTTGGTTCAATTGTCTTCATACTACAAAAAAAATGCATCTTTTGTTTGTTGGTTCCTGCACAAATTGAATGTTACCTCCCGACTTTAAGCAAAGGTGAAGAGATTGATGAATATGCAATATGTGAATGACAACTCGTTCTATCATCCCATTTGTAGGTGGCATTAAAATTTAATGAGGTAAATATTGGTGAGGGATTTTATTGGGTTTAATGTCTGTGAATCATGTCTTCACTGTTCTTATTTCTGGAAAGTTTTCCTTGGTCATGATTGTTTACGCAAGCATTAGGAAAAATCATAATTCTTTACCTTATTGTTTTATTTACTTTCACATTATTGAAAAGATTCACTTCTTTTCACATTTAAGCTTTATCTTGCTCTGTTTTTGAACAGGTTGAGGTGGAAAGAATTCATATTGGCTTGCTGGGATAATTTTGGTTTACATAATTTGCTTCTATGGCTACGGAAAGTTACTCTTTCACATTATCTCTCTAGTATTACATTATTATCTGGTCTCATCTTGAGAGTTAAGATTCTCGCCGGAGATCCTAGGCTTTTCCCTCATTTTCTTTTCAAGTAATAGTTTGGCGGAGGGAATCCAAAGCTTTTTATGTTATTGTCATTTCTAACTGCATTATTTTTTCCAATTCCACGTTGGATTCACCTGGTAGAAGCATAAGCTTGCAAAGATGAAATGAACCAAGAGCAGGAAGTGAGTTTCTGTCGATTAATTTCTTCTTCTTTTTTAATTGCAAATTGAGTTGGTGGTACTGATAACGACATGTTTTTTCTTCATTATTTCTTTTAAATAAAAAACTGAAGCTCCTATTATAGTTATACACAGGAAACGCCATTGCCTCAGTCCCAGAACAAAATGGTCGGTACTTTTTTTATATCCATAAATGAATAAATATTAATTTATCTTTATAGAAATAATATCACGTTGATAATAGGATTTTTTTATGAAATATAGTGGTAGTATAATTAAAGAATTTAGTAATTCTAAGCTAGTATAATTAGAAAATTTAGTGATCTTTTTTTTTTTTTGAGTAGAGAAATTTAGTGATTCTAACGTAGTATAACTACAGAATTAAGTGATTTTATCATGTTGTATGATAGGATTTTAATTCAATCTTGATTGAGTGAATCAATCTTTTGATAATTCTTTGGTTAGATTGTATAGTTGGATCACGATTACATGGTAACTCATCAACTGAGATTTTTTGGAGGCAATAGATTAAATCTCTCTCTCTCTCTCTCTCTCTCTTATTTCTCTTACCACTACCGGGTCCAGCTACATTGCGTCAGGGGTTTGGTACCCCAGTCATTTGTCCTTTTGCAAATGACCATTTAGATCGTAAAGAAAGAAAATCAACGGCTGAGGTTTAACACTTAGAAAATGGGTAACCGGCTATAGCTACAGTATCAATAAAAGGAAAACAAAAAGGAAGTATATAATCCTTTGCTCCAGAAGACTCTAGATTTCGTCAATGAGCCAAACGGAGACAGCCGTTTGCTCCAGAAACTACCCCTCTTGTACCTCCACGGCGACGCCGTTACCGCCTCCGTCACCATCCTCTCCGACGCAAGACTTCGCTCGAATCCGAACGAATACGACTGCTTCAACAAAAAAATCACAGCCGTTGAACCTCTCCTCCGAGTTGAAGTTCTTGTTGTTAATCGCCACCGCCACGTCATCAACGCACGGCGTGATTTCAGAACCGTTCGTGGAGGCGGCCGTCTTCGTCGGCATTTGGATTTCAGATAGAGACTCAAGGGACGCAGTCATGAGTCGTAGCAATGAGCTGTCGTCGAGACTCGGTCGGATTCTCGCCGCCATTATGGGAACAAACGGAGACTCGGTCAGAAAAATTCCAGCTCGGCATAAGGGAATTGTGAAGATGAAAAAAATTCCAGTTCGGCAAAAGGGACTTGTTTTTCAAAACAAACAAATTGTGCTTCTGGTATTTATTTTTGCTGATGAAGCTGTTTTTTTTGGAACAGCATCTGATGTAGTAGGAGTTCATAGGGCTAGGATTAGAAGTTAAAAATTTCAAAGTGGGTGACAAAGTTGTAGTTTTGCTTGTGAGTGCTAATTTATATATATATATTTTCTTATCCTTTTATCTTTAATTTATTCTGAATAAATTTCTAGTCTTTTTTCACTACTAGGAAGATTGAAATTAAGCTCATGGAGAAATTTGGATGACGGGTTATTGATGATAGGCAACAAAATATCATTTCTTCCAGTTAAGAGAACCCCCTTTTAGTTAATATGGTTGTGGTTGCAACTATGATAATTAGTAAAATGTCGAAAACACATTTCTCTTTTTTACACGGTTCAGGTTCTTGACCATGCTAGCAACTCTGCTTTCCCGATAAAAATTTCTTTTTGTTACTGCAATCTGGTGATAGAGCGAATTGAATGAATTTTTGGTACTTTCTTTGTTTCGTGCTTGGGTCAGTCAACAAAAATAATTACGTGGCATTCCAAAGATTTTAGTATTGTCAGATCAGATTCAAAAAGAAAAGGTGTAAACTGCACGCTGTTGCTTTTTGTTGGATGAGGTTATAGGCATGTATAGAGATACCACCACTATAAATCTTTATTTCCAAGTTATATTTGGTTTTTGGTACATGTAGTTGGATATCTGAGAGCCTTCTGTCCTCATTCAAAGTTCATACATCTTTGGCATGTGAAGGGTTCAGTCTTTTCATCTACGTGAGCGGAGAGGTGATGCTGCTCCATCAGGGTTCAGTCTAATTTTGTATAAGCTGATTTCATCTGTTCATTTTGTTTCAGTTTTAAATATCGTTATTGATGACAGAGTGGAGGCAGACTAGCTGAGTTTGCTATGGCCAAGGAGAGCTTGACAGTTGCTAGGCCGCAAGAAGTTTTTAAGTTTTTGCAGCTGAAGTTGCTGGCATACCTTGTGCTGGTCTCTCTGCTCACTAGGCCCTCACTCAGCTCCTTGGTGTCAACCTAGATGGAAGTGGCCAGCAGAAAAACATTATGATCACTGCTGCCTCAGGGGGTGTGGGTCTCTGTGTCGTTCATTTGGCAAAGCTTGGAAACACAGGCATGATCTGCTTCAAATGAGTGTGTGTTCGTGTTTTAAGAATCAATAGATGAAGTCTGCATGCTGCCTCAACCACCACTAACCGAGGACTTTCATTTACGCGTCTCGTATTTAGATTACAATATAGTGTAAGCCAAGAACGTAGCAGTTTTTCTGTAATTAGCTTGTTGTATTGATTACAGAAAGGCACCCTTTGATGAGATGTAGTTGGTGCCTTTGCATTTTCGACATGGAAGGCTACTTGTTGGCATTATTATATCACATATTATATATTTTACGCATCTTCTTTCCCATGCTGTTCGTTTTTATAACTGTAAGATATATTCTTTTGTAGATGTTCTTGGATCAGCAGTTGGGTTTGCAGTCTTCACCATTGTTTTACTCTCGTGGGCATTGACATTTGCCATCGGAGGGGAGCATCTCTTTGGCTCTGCTTGAGATAAACTAGTAATGTATAATGTTGCTGAGAGATTAGGCTTGACAGGTTGGAGCTAGTCATAATCTGTTTCCGGGCTCATGAATCTTAAAACTCATTTCAATTGTCCTGTAAATAGTCTGGTGTTGAAACTTGAAACAACATACATTATGTTGAAGGTAATATTGGAGCCATTTTTCTCAATTAGTAAAAGAACCTTTCCTGTTGAATCTAGTGGCAGATTCATGCTTTTATCTGAAAAATAATGTATCATCGCATTTTTTTTTATTAAAAAAAATTATAAACATGAGAACTCCTGAACCTTTCTTTCGTATGTACTAACTTTGTTCGATAAAAAATAGTCTACCTTGAATTTTGGAATTTGAAACGGTTGCTTTATTCTCATCTGATACGCTGCAAAAATGCCTTGATAATAGGCAATGTTATGTGACCAAGCTAGTGACTCGCAACATATTATTTGAAAAAATATGTTCTCTTTTATTCATTCAATTTGAAAACAAATAATTTGTGCAATATTTAATTGTGCACAGTTTTTAGTATTAACAATTGTTTATTTACCAACCGATAGTACTTTTATTTTGTGCTTACTTGATAATTTTTATTTGTTTTTATGTAATATATTATGATTTATTTATTATGTCTTACCTATATTTAATTACGTGTATTTTTTTGTTTATAATATAAAATATTAATTTCACATTTTTTAAGTCTCTAAACAGATAAACAGATGTTAATGTTTTATTCAACATGTTTGAAAACCTTAACATTAATCAAGACAGCCTTATAATTGTACTTCTGTAAAAAAGATTGACCTTTTTTGTTCATCGGAACTGATTTTATGATTACATGAGCTTACAATAGATATGATTGCCTGGGATAGCTGGCAGTTTTGACTCAATCTCAACTGTTCATGATTCAATGGTCACGATTGTCCCATTTGACAATGGTTGGTGAAACAAGTTGTAGTATTCGAATCTTTGTATTCCGGTCAACCCATTCCACACATTAACCCCGCAAATCTCAATTGTTCTTTGATCATATCAGACGCTTCAAATTATGCCACGGGTGCTGTTGACTTAAAAAAATACCAACCGTTCACTCTCCGTCTAATGGTTGTGAGGAAAACATGTATGAAGCTTATGATGGACCACAAATTACTACATTATAAAATAATTTTTCTATCAATAGAGCCTCAATTTTTTTTTGGGCATCTCTCTTCTTCTCAATTTCTCTCAAATTGCATGTAATCTTAATTTTCAGCTGTGTTTTAATATTTTCCATAATTTTTTTATAAATAAATTTTGTTTAATTTTATATTTTAATGTCATTTACCATACACAATAGTCCATTATATTTTTATCTTTCTTTTTTTAACCTTATCCTTCATCTCAATTAAGCCTATATTTCTTGGTTAGTGATTTACTATTTTTAATTTTATTGTTATTATTATTACGCTAATTATCATCATCATTATCATCGTTATTTTGTTTTAATAATAATAATAATATTATTATTATTATTGTTGTTGTTGTTGTTGTTGTTGTTGTTGTTATTATTATTATTATTATTATTATTATTATTATTCTTGTTAATAATTGGTTTCTAGCCTTACTTAGCGACTTAGCGGCTTGTATGTTAGAATTCATCTAAGTGCCAGCTGGATTCCTTGCACAAAACACCCATCCTGCGACAAACTGTTGAACAGAAAATCTGCGATAAGGTGTTTGGTTCATCAAGCTCAAGATAGTTTTCTCTTAGTTTTCTTCGGGTAAAAGTTCATTTAGCCCTGTATTTTAAGATTAGTATTCATCTAGTCCATATATTTTTAAAAATATCTTGAAACATCCATGCCGTTAAAGTATTGATACTTATACTGTTATTTTTTATTTCTTTTGACTTGCTTTTACAATATTACCCTTTTATAATAATTTTTTTAGACATTAATAAAAAGAAAATTATTAAATTACCAATTTAACCCTAGAAAATTAAAAAAATTATATTAATTTTTTTGTAAGCACCAAACAAAAAGGTTCTTATAAAAGGGTAATATTATAAAAGTAAGCGAAAAGAAATAAAAAATAACGGTAGGGGTATTAATACTTTAATGGTAGGGATGTTTCGAGGAATTTTAAAAAATACAGGGACTAAATGGATACTAATATTAAAATACAGTAACTAAATAGGCTTTTACCTGTTTTCTTCTACTTTTAACTTATATTTTACGTCAATTTAGACTGTAATTTTTCGTTGATCAATATCTATTTAATAATAATAATAATTATTATTATTATTATTATTACCCGGTACATATTTTTGCTTCACATTTTTTTTCCAATCTACTTTTCATTTACTTTTACTCACACACAAATTTTCCACAAAAAACTGATTATACGGTCACTTTACTGTAAATTAATGTCACGCTACTTTCATGATTAAATTTGATATTTCCCCTTTTCCCCCCCAAGTACGCAATGCAATACCTGACCCTACCTTTAAATCCACTTCCTAAAATTTTCGTCCCTATTTTCGAAAATTTCAAATCCATCTTACCCCAACCCATACTTGCACGCTTCCAATGTCTTGTTTTTAACCATTACTTGCATGCACCCTTTTTCCTTTATTTGTATGCGATACTTAACCACTTCCAACCCATTACAGTGGTTTATTTTTGGTCAAAAAGCTGATCCCCTGCAGGTTACCGGGCCATTACCTTTTTGTCAGGTTACTAGCTACGTGTTGTGTCTCTTCTTCAGCCATTAGATTAAATCCAACGGTCACTCTGCTACAAGACAAATGACTTGGGTACCAAACCCCTGATGCAAAGTAGCTGCGCCCTACCACAACACATATAATACAACAATAACTTCTCAATTGAAAAGTATAAAAAAAGTAATATTGATTAGGGATGGCAAAAATCCCCACGGGGATGGGTACCCTCGGGGATTTTTCCCATTCGGGGAGGGTATGAAGATAATTTCATACCCAATTTTTTATTTGGGGAAGGGACGGAGAAATTTTTTTACCCAATTTCTTATTCGGGGAGGGGACGGGGATGAGGTGGAATCCCCATCCCCCACCCATTTCCCCATTTTAATTTTTAATTTTATTTTAATTTTTTAAAATTACTAGTAAATAAAAAATAAAATTTAAATTATAAAATTATAAATATTGGTAAAAATAAAAAATATCAAAATATTTATATTATTAAACTTTTAAGCTTAATTAACTAATTAAAGTCCTAAATTTTTATTTAGGACATTAACAAAACCGAGTAGATTTTATTAGCCAAACATTTTTTTTTAATTTTAATATTCTTTAAATATTTTAAACTTAAATTCATTTTTTATTTATTTTTAGATGTTATAATTACCCACAGCGAATCACAATTTTAATATCTAATCTAATCTAATCTAATCTAATATTTATTTTTAATTTGTTCCGATTTAACTATTGTGTTGTAAAGGGAATAGTCCACATTTATAAAGTGCCCACGCCACCATTGAAAAAGTTAATTTTGAATCTAAATTTGATTTTATTTGTAACAATTTTGTATTAAACTATTAATTTGTTCATGATAGTTTATAAAAGAAGTTTGTATTCCTTGCATGTTGCGTTACTTACTAATTTAATGTATGACTTTTGTAATAGATATTAATGTAAGATATATTTCGAACTTTACTTTTATTTGAATTTTTTATTTTAATATGATTAACTCAAAATTGAAAAAAATGCATTAGTTATTCGGGGATCGGGGACCCTCGGGGATCCCTGTTATTATTCGGGGAGGGGATATGGATTCTCTCAAGTAATTTTGACGGGGACGGGGAGGGGACGGGGACATACGCAAAATATCGAGGATGGGTACGGGGAGATCGGTACCCTCCCCTCCCCTCCCCATTTCCATCCCTAATATTGATCAATAAAATGCATAAAACATTATGCCAGTACAACAAAAAAAATCATAGACATCATATGTATTTAGTTTTAAATTAATTAATTATTAATACATGTATTAATTGGGTCTTATAGAAATTTTTTTAAAAAAATATATATTATCTAATAAAATTTATCAAATTATTAATTTACCATATTGACTCTAAGTCAAACTGAAGAAAACTATTATTTAATAGGAGTTATCAATTTATCAATATTAATTCAACGAGGTTCAATTCTACTTGGTTTTCATTTTCTTAGCAAGTGAAGTTATTAGTTCTCTTGCATCCTAATTTTCTTCGTTTCAACTACTTTTTTTTTTCATTTTTCTTTTTTCTTTTACATCAAAATCTTAGAAGGGAAGAATTACAGCGTAGGGGATATAATGAATTTCTCCTTAAAGAGATGCAGAGAAATAGAACACCAAAATAACACTAAAAAGTTAGCTTGACAGCATAAACAATAAGCAATGTAAGAGTTATTTTGGAAAACCACAAGAGAAATAAATTTCCTGATAGCTAAAATAAATTTCCTAGATTAGCCAGGCAGTCAGCATCACACAATAAAAGAACCCATTTGGAGGACAATTAATTACTTGTTATAATGGGTTGGAAATTCCAAGCACAGCGACCTCAGCTTCCACCATGCAACCGCCATTCACTAGAAATCCAGTCTCTGGCTCATCTAACTCACTCAATGAAACGAATCTTGGCCAGCCCCAGTTTTCGCTTGGTGTATGGAACCAGTCTTTATTCTCTGCTAGAGTAAAAGGAACACTCTCGTTATATTATTTGGATTTGCCTCAAACACTAATTGCATGTAAACACACACATTTTACCTCGAAAAGATTTATGTTTTGCCCCCACTTGATCTATGATTCGCAATGTATGCTCTGCATATATGTTCTTTAATCACCTCGACTGTGGAATCTCCCAAAGCGAAGTACAGAGAAAGATGATCGCCATCACCACAGCCGTTTCCAATCAGGAGGAATGTGCTTCACAAACAAAGAAACAAACAAACATTACCAGAAGCAATTATGCAGTTACTGGTTCGGAAACACAACCTAGAGTCACTGAAAACGGAGAGAACAATTACTATCTTTCAGTAAAGAAGCAAAACAACTAAAACCTAGCTTTGCCAGCTTTCGCAGCACGCAGCACGCAGCCCTTCGGTAATTAGTGATCAAGGCTTGATGATCAAGCAACAGGACCATAACTCGCATGGATGAATTTCAAATTTAGGAGTCCAATAATGCGAGCAGTTTGAGTGAGATATTTTAACTGAATTATTGGCAATTAAAACTTCAGAAACTAACAGGTGTCTGAAAAGCTTCTACCTTCACTTTTGCAGCAACCACTGCATGATGTTCGCAGGACTCCATCAAACCCATTTCTATTGTAGTTCAAACTCAACAGATCAGATCCATTTGTCTCAAGATGCCTATAATGGGTTGTCGTTCCCACAGGCCTTGGATGCCGCATCATCATGGCAATGGTAGAAAAGGGTGGTTTAGGCCATATATTTTTTGATGAGCTAAACAGATGTCTATCAGATTCCTTGTTTCTAGATGTTTGGACTCCAGGAGTTTTTGGATTCAAGGACTTCATTCCATGGTTGGTCATGCTCATGCTGGGGCCATGTGAAGGTTTCTCAGGGGGACCACGTATCTGGGCAGATGGTTTCATTCAGTCAAGCCAACGTAGAATCCAGCATTTCTACCAACTTCTATGTCCCTCTCATGTATGTTCCTGTGAAACTTGAGAGCAACATCAAAGGCAGCACATACTCGGCTGTGGAAACTTACTTTCATGAAGTTAATAACGTCCTACTAATAAACATCAAAATACAATGGCCCATTAAAAAGAAAAGCACAGAAGAACTTTCAATCTATCATTTCAAAACAGTCTCTCTGAACTAAACAAGAGTACAGCTATGATCTCCAGCTTTGGACGTTAGTACTTGTGCTTCTCCAAAATCTTCACATCACCTAAAGAGAGACAGCAATTTAAGAATGTGCTCATAATAATGAAATTAGTTCTGGTATCCGAGCATCGTAGCTTGATTGGATAATAAGTTCACAGGAATACATATGAGACTCTCTAACTGCTTCACCTACAGGTACTACAAGAAGCTGGCAAACATGTTGCTTTGACATCAAGGGTTCAACATAATGCCAAAACAGCAAAAACATTTTGTTAAAAGTTTGATGTGGCAAATCTAAAAGATAAGTTGATTCAAATCCCATAATGGGCACACAGACAAAACTAGTTGGAGGTTTGCAAAACTTCGCAATAGAAATTATGCACCAATCTAGAATGAGAGAATGCAGGTTGCAGTTGCGGATATTCAACGATCAACTGAGTTGATAGTAACTTCTCTTAATCCTTTAATTGCTCCATAATTGGTTAAATCACAAATTCAGCAACCTAGCCTATCCAATATGTCATAAGATCACAGATTTAGAAGCTGATTTTATTATGAAAGGCACAGGGCCATTCTAAGTCAGATAGGGAAGAATAATTGCTTTCAGGGAGGAGCCCAGTGGTCTCTCATATTTAGGGATGGCAATTGTACCCGTAAACCCGCAAACCCGCCCAAACCCACCCGTCAAAACCCGCCCGTTGCGGGTAATTTTACCCGTTGCGGGCGGGTTTAGTATTATAAATTAAAACCCGCACATGGATGCGGGTGGGTTTGGTATTAACCTTATATCCGGTGGATACCCGCATGGATATCCACCAAACCCGCAATATTTTTTTCAAATATTTTTAATTTAATTTTAATCTAAAAATGTATAAAGAAAATAATGTCATTAATTAAATTACCAAATAGCCAAAGACTCAAAGTTGTGTATGTGTATATGTGGCCTATATCCTATTCTAAAGTCATAATCTAAAGAAAACGAAAGGCATTTTTCTTCGAATTAGTATTTGAAAATATTAATCTTAATTATTATTATAAGCATTGTGTTGGATGGGTGCTTATGGTGGTGAATGAAATGAATATCTTCTCTTGGAGCTTGTTTTAAATGATAATATGAAATGTAATTATTATTTTTAGATACTAGTTTGTGTTTTTTAAATGGATTTGTGTAATTTATACTTAAATTTGAGAATTTGTGTTGAATTGATGTGGAAATTTTAATTTTTCATTTACATTATTTAAATATAAAATTGAGTATGTTATATGGAATTTAAGGTTATTATTATAAATTTATATATTAAACATTTATGATTTTAAATATGGAAACCCGCAAAAAATCCGCCGGATACCATTGCGGGTTTGGTAATTGTTAAAACCCGCTGCGGGTGGGTTTTTGTAAAAAAATTAAAACCCGCTGCGGGTTGCGGGTGGGTTTGGTAATTTAAATTTTATGCGGGTTTGGGTTTGGTAATGGCAAACCCGCTGCGGGCGGTGCCCATTGCCATCCCTACTCATATTGCATATGATATCAAGTCAATGAGAACCATTCACATCAGCTTACAACCAAGCTGAAGTAGAAATGTCAGGATGCACGGTGAACTAGTTGAAGTACTATTCTAAAGTTTTTCCTTCCATATTCTTATATATTTAACGCAAATAAAATACAGATTGGTACTTTGTTATAGTTGTATTCAAGCACATATTTGGCCTCTGTACAGCTAAACTTCAATGGAGCTCATAAGATTGGAAGCAATAAGTTCATCGGATTAGCCAAGATGGGGCACACTCAAAAGTAGACAAGTAGAGTACAACAGGTGCATCTAACAAGAAAAGTTCCATTTTAAGAGATGGTCTAGTGGCATGGCCCTCAGACAGAAAATTCAGACCATGAATAACAAGTTATGAACCACCATCAAAGTAACTTTTCAAAGAGATGATTAATACATAGCCAAAGACAAGCCATCATAATTGTGGACTTTTCAAAGAGATGATAATACATAGGCAAATACAAGCCGTCATAATCGTGGACACATCCTAAGATAATCCCATTCCGCAGGATGCATTGCTGCAACATATAGAATTCAGATTCGACACAATCAACTCCACATAATCCATCAAAATCCCATTGAAGAGGCATTACAAGGTAGAAATTTCAGCTAAATATTTTTTGAAGAAATGGAAATAGAAGAAAGAATCGTACAATAGGTAGTGAGAAGAGAGAATACAAGGGAAGAGCAAGGAGAAATTCTATGAATCTTTGACCCCAAAAGAAAACCAAAATCCATACAATACCTCCCTAAAGAACACACGCTTTTATGGTTTGTGATGGCATAGGAGTACTTCCTAAGGAAATATATAAGTAATTAGGAGATGCTCCAAGGATAGCTCATGTCTGTTGCTTCCTATATAGTTACTCCATAGTTAAGTTCACACAAAAATAGTTTCTGTAAGGTAAACATGGTTTACTTTCACTGCAATATATAACATAAGTAGACGACAACACTCATATCTGGATAAACTTTTGAAATTAGGTTTTCAGGATCTTTTACACATTTGTAATTTTTATTTGCTTCACCCTCTCCCCCTATTCTTAGAAAACCTAAAATTTTGGATCCTTCTGTCCGTTGCCTTTGCTAATAAGCAGTTCTCTGTCTAGCCGCTATTAAGCCACATTACTTCTACAAGAAATCAATTCCTAGCCACAAAACACTCCATTACTCTCCCCGGCTTTGTTACATTAGATCTTTAGCAAGCATCAATAACCAAATTCAAAATAACACACACTACTATGCACTTAAATCAAATTACCAAGATCAATTTTGAAAAATATCATAAAATCGTGAAACACAAGAACATTGCATTGCAATGTATTGTTAATATATCCCATATCAGTATAATACATATCATTATCAACACCACGAATACCACCATCATCATCATAAACCTCTTTTGACTCCAAAATCAACAGCTCTTATTGTCGGAATGAGCATAGCTACAGAACCCATTACTGAAAATTAACACTTGAAACCACCTAGCTTAATTAAACCCATCTGCTAATAAACCTATTGATTGCTAACCCATCAAGCTACAAATTAATCAAAATCAAACTCCAAACAAAATGAAATAATCAAATAATAATAGCAACAACAGAAACACAAATATACCGGTGAACAAATTGACGAATCCGGGGGTGCTAGGGCTGATAACGCGGCCCTGAATCCTCAAAGCAAGCCTGTGCGTCCGCTTCATCCCCAAGAAATACGCTGTTCCCAATGCGATCTCCCATAGCACCATTGTCTCTCTTTCTAGAACTCTCTCTCTCTCTGTGTATTGTTCGTGTATTTATGCACTTTTTTTTTGTTTTATGTTTATTTATTTTTGGATATTTTTTATATTTTGACGTTTCTTTTCTCCCAAGTATCTATGGATCCCTCGCTTCAGAGAAGTATCTATGGATCCCTTGATTCGAGCCGCCAGAAATTTCGATCTTGGTTACCCATCACGCTTCGGCCTTAAGAGTGTTTATCCGTTTATTGTCTCCGGACTTCATATGTATCTAAAGAGGAATTTTTGAGGATTATGCCAACAATAAAAATAAAATTTCCATAAACATGACAAATATGTGAGGAAAAGTCTAGAAAGCCCTTCCATTAGAATGACACACTCTACCCACACCCATTGGTTAGCTGCCCGACCTTTTTTAGTTGACAACTATACTGGACTTTATTCTAACCAATAGTTACATAATTGTGAGACTCATTTTCATATTCGATCTATATTTAATTTTTTAATTGATTTTTAATTACTCGAATATTATCGAAAATGAACTAATTATGATTAAATAATTTGTTAATTATTCCATAATTATCTAATTGTACTTAAGTAATTTATCTATGCATTATAACGAACGAAAAATTAAACTAAAGAAAGCCTGTCACTTTTTTAAAAAAAAAATTGGAGAGAGAGGGGCAAAATAGGTTTTTTAGGTATTAAACTTGTGTTGCTATTAGGGGTGGGCATTTTCCGGTTCGGTTCGGTTCGGGCTCTGAACCAGAACCAATTGGTTCTAAAAAATTCAAACCAAGCCGAACCGAATTTTAGAACCGAACCGAACCGAACCGAAATATTTCGGTTCGGTTCGGTTCGGTTCTAAAATTCGGTTCGGTTTGGTTTGGTTTGGTTCGGTTCGCACATATTTATAGATTTTACAGTTTTAACCAAATCTTACTACATTTTACAATTTTTGCCTAATTTTACTGCATTTTACAATTTTCCCCTACATTTTACAGAATATAAGTTCACAACAAGAAAAATAAAACACAATAAGTCTACAATACACAATCAACAACTTCAAATACAAAGCCTTCAAGTAAAAAACAAAATAACAAAAGTCCTAATACAAAGCCATCAAGTAAATAACAAAATAAGAGAAGCAACAATTTCATCCACCACCCACATCATCTACATGAAAATCCCATACTCTAAACAAAACAAAATAAGAGAAGCCTTCAACTTCAATACACAAGCAACAATTTCAACTGCCGCCCACATCACCTACATCAAAATTCAAACTTTCAAAATAAGCCAAAGCACTCAATAATTAAACTAAATAAAATAAAGCGATTTAATAATTAATTAATAAATATATATCAATTTAATTACCTAAAATGGTTTATGTTCAACCGCAATTTTCATGTTGACCTACAAAGTTGGTCGACTGTTGTTGATTTGCGAAGTTCTACATACAAAAATTGGACAAATTGAACAAGGTTAGTAATACTTAAAAAATAAACTTAGATTAAAATTAAACAAATTATATAATATTGATAATACTTAAAAAGTAAATAAAAATTAAAATTTTACAAAATATACCTTCCGCAAGTTGATCCATAAACTCATTGTCTTCAACTAATTTATTTAGGTCCGTCGTTGTATCCACGAAAAGAGAAGTCCGCAACCAATTCTGTAACAATACCAATGCTTCCACCATGTCTGGAGTCAAAGAGCTTCTATACTGATCTAATATACGACCTCCAGTACTAAAGGCAGACTCAGAGGCAACAGTAGACACCGGAATAGCAAGAACATCCCTTGCTATACTTGATAAGATTGGGTAATTGGCACTATTCACCCTCCACCACAATAAAATATCAAATTTAGTGCCCAAATTACTTTTTGCAATTTTTTCAGTCTTCTCCATCAAGTAAAGATCCAACTCATTTGATAACTCCGGGCTACCTTCACTAACCGCAACCGCTTTACTAAATTCGGAGAAAGGATCCTCAATCATAACATCATCATCATCATCCAAATCCCAAAAATGCGAACCACTTCCACTTCCACTAGTTAAATTTTGGCTCTCGCTTGTGCTTCCGCTTGCACTTCCACTTGTACTCCCACTTCCACTCGGTTTGTATTGTGCATTATAAGACTCATAAAGCTTAATCAATAAATTCTTGATCATTTCCTTCATCTCAACACATTTGGCACTATCCTTGCTATATAATTTCTCAAAGCAATGTGTTGCGAATTCCATTTTTCCTCTTGGATCAAGTACGGAAGCAACAATCAACAACTTATTTATCTTGAAACAACCATCCCAATACTTATTAAATTTTTCCTTCATTTTAATTGCCATGAAACTCAAAAGACTATCGTTACTAGTGGACAATGATCCCAAAGATTGTTCAATTTGACATATCAAATTGTAACAAATATTTGATGTCACCTAAAAAAAATGTTAATAAAGCTAAAATAAACTTCATCATATTATTATATATCAAAAATTAAAAAAATATAGCTCATAAAAAAAATAATATAGCTTATAGAATTTTTTTAATTATCTTTTATATTCTATTATATAAATAAAAACAATGTTAATAAAGCTAAAATAAACTTCATCAGATTATTATATATCAAAAATTAAAAAAATTTAATAAAGATTTAATGTTACCTTCAAAGATGAAGAAAACTGCAAAGTCGCATCATGAAACGTCTTTAAAAACTTACCTATACGTCGAGTATTTTCCCAATCACTGTACAATGGCGGTCCCTCCCTTTTCTTCTTTCCACCCTCTTTTTCATTGAAATAAGCATCATAAAGCTTATCTTCAAGTGCCATTCGATCAAATGCCGGCTTAAATTTTAATGCCGTATTCAACATGGAATATGTTGAATTCCACCTAGTGGGACAATCCAAAATCACACTTCCTCGACATTTAATCTTCTCTTGTTGCACACGAATTTGAAATGCTTGCATCCTAGCAGTGGAAGATCTCACATACTTCACCGCATTCCGAGCACTAACTATACTCTGCTCTAATTCCTTCAACCCTTCAGTAACGATCAAATTCAATATGTGTGCACAGCAACGAACATGCAAATAATCTCCATTCAACACTAAGCCATCATCCCTCCAAGTCTTCACTCTATCAATCAAGTACCTAAGAGCACCCTCATTTGGACTTGCATTGTCAACACTTACAGTAAACACTCGCTCGATACCCCAATCAATTAAACATTTTTCAAGTTGCTTACCAATGGTCTCCGATGAATGATCATTAACAGTGTTAAAACTGATAATCTTCCTATGTAAGTTCCAATCTCTATCAATAAAGTGAGCGGTGATGACCATGTAGCTAGCTGTTGTAATGGAAGTCCAAATATCCGTGGTCAAAGATACTCTCTGCTTATTCCCCGCTAATAAACTCTTCAACTTAACCTTTTCCTCTAAATACATCTCAAGAGTATCCCTACTAATGGTTCTTCGTGATGGGAGAAGATATCTCGGAGCTGCAACACTACAGAAATGCCTAAAACCCGCATTCTCCACAACAGAAAAAGGCAATTCATCAAGAACAATCATTTTCACGGTTGCCCGTCTACAAGCTTCTTGACTAAATCCCCTTGCTACAACTTCATCACTACCAACATCTTGAGTTAATATTGTTTGGTTTTTTTGCAAGTCCTTGAACTTTTGACATCTTTCACGATTATGAGTTCTCAAAGTGCTAGTCCCGTACCCGACCGTCCCACATTCAAATTCTTGACCACAGTAGTTGCATTTACACTTTGTATGATCATTTGGAACTCTAGTGAAATGTTGCCACACTGGTGATCTTGGAGCCATTTTTTTCCTTGGTAGTGGTGGTTTGGATGAGGATGACTTTTTTCGCTTGTTTCCACCAGTGACAATTGTTGCCGAATCATTTTCATTATCATTAACTTCAACTTCATGTTCCAAATCATCGGCTACACAATCAAGGTTGTCTTGAACTCTTGAATAATTAGACATCTAAAATAAATCAAATAAAAAGAAATAAGAAAAATGATTTATTTAATAATTTGAAGTATTGAACTGAATTAAGCACATTTAGATAATCTCAATCTACTTTCCCAAGCCATTAGAGAAATGTTAAACATATCACTATTACTTGCACAAAATCCCAATTTACATACATGCCTAGAGATGTTCAGATATATGGTGCAATAGGTGCATTCCAGGAAAAATTAGTTATCTTTTAACTACATAAGTTCTGGCTAGTCACAGTTTACCCATCAAAGTTAGATATTGTAAGTGTTCACTATTGCATATCAACTCATAGTAACAAGCTAATTTAAAAATCTATGATGCCATTGCGATGAAGATCATAATTTTTAGGCAACCAAGTCAATAAAAAAACAGTACATAAAAATATAAAATGGCAGGTCATGCTAAGCAAAGATGTCTGAAAGGAAACATTCTCAGTTTTCTGTATCCAAATTTCGAATTCATATCAATATTCTCACAATATACAATTATACAACTATTTACATATCAATATTCTCAGTTTCTCACAATATACAATTACACAACTATTTTACTTGTACAATTCCACACTGCCAGCAACCGATATACACAATCACCAACACCTCCACAAATTTAACCCCACATAAGCTTCAATTCAAACACAGAGGCCACAACATAGATTAAACAAAATAACCTGCAACAGTGAGGGGAAGGGCTGTGCTGCTACTGAGGGGCTGTGCGAGGAAGAGATCGTGAGGGGCTGAGCCGAACCGCACCGTGCACGCGCAGAGGGGGAAGATACTGCCGAGGGGTGGTGTCGCCGTTGAGGAGTTGCGCCGTGAGGAGGGAGAGACGCGAGGGAGAGGCGCGAGGAAGAGATCGTGAGGGGCTGAGCCGAACAGCACCGTGCACGCGCAGAGGGGGAAGATACTGCCGAGGGGTGGTGCCGCCGTGAGGAGCTGCGCCGTGACGAGAGAGAGACGCGAGGGAGAGGCGTGAGGGAGAGAGGCAAGGGCAGCAGCAGTATGCAATCGTGATTTAGGCCTTAGGGTTTTGAATTTTTGTTACTGAAATTGATTTTAAATTTATTATTTCACTTTAATTTTTAAATATTTTGTTAAATTGAACCAAACCGATTGGTTTTTCGGTTCGGTTCGGTTTTAAACCGAACCGAATAAAAACCAATCGGTTCAGGATTTTTTAAACCATTTGGTTTTTGCTCATAGAACCGAACCGTTTGCCCACCCCTACAAAGAACAGAAAATATAAGCGTCATGAAAAAGAGTAGGCCAATAAAAACCACATTGTAAAATTTTTGTTGCTGTCTTTTTAGCACTAAAGTGGCCTCCACAAGCTTGTTCATGGCAAAATGAGATAACACTTTGAATTTCATTATCGGGAACACATCGCCTAATAATATGATCAGCACAATATTTAAATAAATAGGGATCGTCCCAAAAGAAGTCTTTCACTTTAGATAAGAACTTTGTTCTATCTTGCTTAGTCCAGGGCTCTGGGATTTGACCTGTAGCAAGGTAATTAACTATATCAGCAAACCATGGTACAACATTTACACTCATAAGTTGCTCATCTGGGAAAGACTCATTCAAAGGTAAAGATTCTGGAATAAATTTAATATCAAGGCGAGATAAATGATCCGCCACAACATTTTCAGAACCTTTTTTATCTCTAAATTCAATGTCAAATTCTTGTAACAGCAACACCCAACGAATTAATCTTGCCTTAGCATCTTTCTTAGTAAACAAATATTTTAAAGCAGCATGATCAGTAAAAATAATCACTTTACAACCTATAAGATAAGATCTGAATTTATCAAGTGCAAACACCACAGCTAGCATTTCTTTTTCTGTAGTTGAATAGTTCAACCGTGCATCATTGAGTGTCATACTTGCATAATAAATCACATAAGGCACACGATCTAATCTTTGTCCTAAAACTACTCCTACAACATAATCAGATGCATCACACATAATTTCAAAAGGCAAATCCCAATTAGGTGGCTGAATGATAGGTGAAGAAGTCAACAATTTCTTAAGCTTTGCAAAAGCATCAAGACAAGATTCATCAAAGATAAAAGGTACATCCTTAACAAGTAAATTGCATAAGGGTCTAGAAATTTTACTAAAATCTTTAATGAATCTTCTATAAAAACCAGCATGTCCAAGGAAAGATCTTACTTCTTTTACGGATTTGGGATGTGGAAGATTAGAAATTAAATCCACCTTAGCTTTGTCGAATTCTATACCTTTGCTGGAAATTATATGACCAAGGACAATACCTTGTTTTACCATGAAGTGACACTTTTCCCAATTTAGAACCAAGTTCTTTTCTTTACATCTCTGCAAAACTAATGTTAGGTGCTGCAAACATTCATCAAAAGAATCTCCATAAACAGAAAAATCATCCATGAATACTTCAAGAAATCTCTCAACCATATCAGAAAAAATACTAAGCATGCATCTTTGAAATGTAGCAGGTGCATTGCATAAACCAAATGGCATTCTCCTATATGCAAAAGTTCCAAATGGACAAGTAAAAGTAGTTTTCTCCTGGTCCTCTGGAGCTATAGTGATCTGATTATAACCCGAATATCCATCTAGAAAATAATAAAAATCATGACCTGCAAGTCTATCAAGCATTTGATCAATAAATGGAAGAAGAAAATGATCTTTTCTTGTGAATGAATTCAATTTTCTATAATCAATGCAAACACGCCAACCTGTAGTTACTCTAGTGGGAATTAATTCATTATTAGCATTAGTAATTACTGTAACACCAGATTTCTTAGGAACAACTTGCACAGGGCTAACCCAAGAGCTATCTGAAATAGGATAAATAATTCCTGCATCTAATAATTTGATTACTTCAGCTCTTACCACTTCTTTCATGTTAGGATTTAGCCTACGTTGCATTTCTCTAATAGGTTTAGCATTTTCTTCAAGATGAATACGATGCATGCAATCTACTGGATTAATACCTTTAATATCAGCGATGGTCCATCTTATTGCCTCCTTATGCTCTTTTAGAATATCTAACAATTTACCTTTTTGCTCAAGATCGAGGGAAGAAGAAATAATAACAGGTAGAGTGTCAGATTCTCCCAATAATGCATATTCCAGAGTGTCAGGCAGTGCTTTGAGTTCCAATTTTGGTGGTGCCTCTGCAGATGGGCCAATTTTCTTCTCAGAATGAGGCAGTAGTTCTGACTTTGTCTTCCATTTAGTTGTGTCCGTAATTAGAGGTGCATCAAGTAAAGCGCTGATTTCTGCAATTGCACTGTCATCATTAAAAGATAAATTAGAATGAGTTAGACATGCCTCTAATGGATCATCATTATGATTAGAAATGAATGAATCTTCTACTAATTCCTCTATCATATTCGCTTCAACAAATTCATCTTCTTCTTGTGGCTGCTTGGTAACATTAAAAATATTCAATTCCATGGTCATATTACCAAAAGATAATTGCATGTTTCCATTCCTGCAATTAATAAGAGCATCAGCTGTAGTTAAGAAAGGACGACCTAGAATAACTGGAGTGTGTTTCTTAGGATCATGTACATGCTGAGTATCAATAACGATAAAATCAACAAGATAATAAAATTTATCAATCTGTATCAACACATCCTCTATAATACCACGAGGTATTTTCATTGATCTATCAGCAAGTTGCAAAATAATAGGAGTTGATTTTAACTCACCTAGTCCAAGCTGCATGTAAACAGAATAAGGCAAGAGATTAACACTAGTACCCAAATCCAATAATGCTTTATCAAAACATTGGTTCCCTATAACACATGAGATAGTAGGAGAACCAGGATCCTTAAATTTTGGTGGCATTTTACATTGAAGTAAATTGCTAGTTTGTTTAGTTAAAAATGCCTTTTTAGTGACATGTAAATTTCTCTTTTTAGTGCATAAATCTTTCAAAAACTTGGCATAGGAAGGAACTTGCTTAATGGCATCGAGTAAAGGGATGTTTATACTTACCTGTTTGAAGATTTCCATAATCTCACCTGTTGACGTCCCTTTCTTTACCTTTGTTAACCTTTGAGGAAAATGAGCCTTAGGAATGTAAGCTGGTGGGCCACTCTCTTCTAGATCATTTGGTGATGAGTCTTGTGATGGAACTGGATCTGAAGAAGTAGGCTCAGATGTCTTCCTTGTTTGAACCTCTACTTTGTTGTCAAATAATTTTCCTCTTCTCAAGGTCATAACAGATTTTGCTTCTTCATATTGATGGCTTGAACTTGATCCAACTTCGTGCACTCCTTTGGGATTAGGAATTGGTTGACTTGGAAATTTTCCTTTTTCTCTCTCAGCTACAGTAGTTGCTAATTGACCCAATTGATGTTCAAGCTTTAGAATAGCTTGAGTATTTGACTGAAAAGCTTGTTGGGTTGACTGAATGAAACTTTGAAGTGTATCCTCTAAAGAAGGCTTTCTTTGTTGGGGTGCAACAAATTGAGACATAGGTTGTTGGGCAGGAGGATATACTTGATTATGAGGGATAAATTGTTGATTGGGCATGTTAAATTGTTGTCCTCCTTGGTTTGACAAAGGCTGATTTTGTTTCCAAGAAAAATTAGGGTGATTCCTCCAATTAGGATTATATGTGGGTGAATATGGATTATTGGGGGTTTTCTCATATGATTGTAAGGCATGTACCTGCTCAGAATAAGCCTCTTGATAGGCTGGTAATGATGGACAATTCTGTGCTGTATGAGACAAGTTAGAACAAAGAGCACAAACCTCATTATTCATTGATTGGTTCAGAGCTAAGGCGTCTACTTTCCTAGAAAATGTAGCTAGAGTGGATTTCACATCAAAATCATCCTTAACTTCATATAACCCCTTTCTAGAAACTTGAGATGATTTTTCTCTTTGATTTGAAAAATCCCACTGTTGAGAATTCTCAGAAAGCGAATTAAAGAAATCCCATGCAGCCCCTTCATGTAAGTTCAAAAATCTCCCACCATTCATAGACTCTACCATATGACGATTTGACATGGTTAAACCGTTATAAAAGCATTGTATAAGTCTCCATTTTTCAAAACCATGGTGGGGGCACTTAAGGAGTAAATCATTGAATCTTTCCCAACACTCGTAAAATTGCTCACCCTCTCTTTGATAAAAATCACTTATCTCTCTCCTAAGGGCATTTGTTTTAGACATAGGGAAAAACTTGGTGAGAAACTTATTACTCAATTCATCCCATGTACTAATAGACCCAGCAGGAAGTGAATTCAACCAAGCTTTTGCTTTGTCTTTTAATGAGAAAGGGAACATACGAAGCCTAATTGACTCATCATTAAAATTTTGAAAACGGAATGTAGAGCATATGTCAAGAAATTCCTTAATGTGCAAATATGGATCCTCTCTCTCTAACCCATGGAAAGATGGTAAAAGTTGAATGACAGAGGGCTTGAGTTCAAAGTGTGTTGCTGTGGTTTGTGGCAACACAATACAAGATGGTTGGTTGGCTGCAAGTGGTGAAAAATATTCTCTAAGGGTTTTCTCTGCTTGCACTGGTGGAAGTATTGGCAATAGTCTATTTGGGTCATCCATCACTTCTAAAGAACTAGTTTGACTACTATCAATTTTCGACTCTCTTTTAACCAAACGATTTGTTAAATCACGTTCCCAAACACTCATAAACTAACTAGACAAGGAAAGAAAGAAAAACAAAATAAAATAAAACAAATCAACAATAATAAAAAATAAATAAAAGAAATCAAACAACCAAACAATGAATTTAAAGACAAATAATTTTTTTTTTGTGTTTTTTTTAATTAAAAAAAATATAAAAGACAATCTAAATTATAACTAGTGGAAGAATCAAATCAACCTAGATTAAACTAACTTTCTAGCACAATCCCCAGCAACGGCGTCAAAAACTTGTTGTGAAAATTTTAATGTACTCGCAAGCGCACGAATCTAGAAATAGAGTAGTGGTAACGAGGTCGATCCCACATGGATTGTTATAAATTGAAAAGTCTAATTTAAATCTAAAATTAATATTAATTCTAACCTAGTTGACCAAATTGAGTTTTAAGAGAAATTAAACTAATTAAACTAAGAAAACAATTAAAGCAAATGAGAATTCAATGAGATAAAAATTACCAAGGTTTCGGAATCCACCACTATTCAACTAGTAATTATCTAATTATTAATTAATCCCCAATTTTAGAGTGACAACTCGAAATCAATCTGTGTCATCTCATGGATATAACAATTAAGCCCAAGTGATTAAATCTAATGTAGGTTCTTTTTCTGCTTAATAATATGACATCTAAGAATCTCATGTAAACACATTGAATAACAAAGAGTCAAAGTTTCCTAAGCACTCCATGTAAACAATTTAATGAAAGACATAAAATCAAAGATAATCATGTATAAACTTTATAGATCCAAGCATAGAATTAATCGAATATTAATCCTAACAATCAATAATGCATGACAGAATTGATGAAAAGATTTTATTAACATCCAATTAATCATGTGAAATAAAAACCATAATCATCAAAGAACATATATAGGGAATTAATTAAATAAAAAGATAATTATTTTATTGAATAGGGTTTCATCCTTAACCTCAGTGTAAGAAAATTAGCTAAACATACTTGAATTGGGAGTAACACAAAAAATAAAATCAGCCATGGAAGCTGAAATATTGCTACTGCCGATTGCTCTCTTCCAGCCCTTGCGTCTGCACTCCCTTCTGGCGGCCACTCTAATTCAAAAGCAAAACCCCCTTTTATATTGCTTGGCCACCGAATCCTATTGTGATTCTAATAACTAAACCAACTTTTACAAGCTAAAGCCCTAAGCTTGCCACGTAATTGAAAACAATAAAAGCCAAAAGCTATTGATTTCCTTCCTTTATTCTACTTTGACTTTCCATTCAAAGGCTTAATTAAGAGCTTTGTTTTTATGTGCTGCCCACTTTAGCTTTAACCTTCTTCTTTGTTTGCACGTGGATGGTGAATGCATTTGTTGAGTTCGGTTTTCTTGGCTTGAATTAACGTGCATATAAGCAGAATTGCTTCCAAGTTAATTAATCTTTAATGCTCACAAATTGAACTCCTTTGTGCCCTTTTTATCCATAATCTCCAATTAATTCCCTATTCAATAAAATAATTCAATTAATTAAAAATAACAAATAAATATAACTAACAATTATTTAATTAATGGTAAAATATGTATGTATTATATGCTCATCAGGCACCTATATTGTCACATAATAGACGAGGTGGCAGAGGGAGTTGGAGACGTACCTCACTGAGAAGATTTGTAATCCATGTAAGTTCGGCTACTGCTGAAGCAACTGAGCGGTATTCGGCTTCTGTAGAGGATCTAGCAATTGTCCGTTGTTTTTTAGAGCACCAAGAAATCGGGTTACCGCCAAGAAAAATGATATATGCTGATATTGATGTGCAATCATCTCGGTTTCCTGCCCAATCAGAATCAGAATAAGCTGTCAAGGTCAGTTGTCGATGACGGTGGAGATAAAGACCATACATAACAGTGTGTTTGAGATATCGGAGTAGCCGTTTTGCTGCTGTCCAATGAGTTTGACGCGGAGAGTGCATGTACTGGGCTAACTTATTGATTGCATAGGAAACATCAGGACGCGTGAGAGATAAATATTGCATTCCTCCAATTAAGCTGCGATATCGAGAGGCATCAACTGGGGGAGAGCCATCATTGAGGATGAGGTGAGTAGTGGAGCTAAGAGGAGTGGCTGTTTCTTTGATACTTTCCATGTTGAATCGAGCAAATAAGTCACGGATGTATTTCTGTTGAGAAAGAAATAATCCATTACTTGTGGGAATCACCTCTACACCCAAAAAGAAATTCAATGGCCCAAGGTCTTTGATTGAGAACTTGTGAGAGAGAGGAGTAATGACGGGGCGAATGAGAGTCATAGAGTTGCCGGTGATTAACAAGTCGTATACATAGACTAAAAAATAAACACGAATAGATTTGTTAGTATAAACAAATAAAGAAGAGTCTGAGTGACAGTTCACAAAACCTTGAGATAGAATAAAGTTCTTAAGCTCGGTGAACCAAGCGCGAGGAGCTTGTTTTAAGCCGTAAAGAGACTTCTGCAAGCGGCATACATGGTGAGGTCGGGAGGGGTCAATGAAACCGGGTGGCTGAGACATGAAAACTTTCTCATCAAGGTGACCATGAAGAAAGGCATTATTGACATCTAGTTGATTAATTGGCCAACCAGATGAGATTGCAATAGATAGAACAACTCGAATAGTTGTGGGTTTTATCATTGGACTAAAAGTCTCAGTATAATCTAAACCAGGACGTTGATTGAATCCCTTGGCAACTAGACGAGCCTTATATCTAGCAACACTCCCATCAGGATTTCGTTTGATTCGAAAAACCCATTTACAGCCAACCACATTGTGATGAGATTCTCGAGGCACTAGGACCCATGTTCCATTTTTGGCAAGAGCATGCAGCTCTTCACGCATAGCATTTGTCTACTCTTTCTGTTTAAGGGCTTGGGAGACAGAGGTGGGTTCTAGTGATAATGGTATAGGATGCTTTGTCGCAGTAAGGGTGAATATAGTTTTTGGCCTGAAAATATTATTTTTTGAGCGTGTTTGCATTGGATAAGAAGGATGTGGAGTGTTGGTGTTTTCAGTTGGATGAGAAGAATTATTACCAGGGAGCGACTCATGGATGGAGGAGTTCGATAAAGTCTCGGGAGTGGTAGTCGGTAGAGATTGATCATCGACAAGCGGGATGTCACAAACTTGCATGGGTTCATGAGTATTGGAATTTGGAGGGGATGGTTGTGTGGGGCTAGACGCAATTGATAAAGGTATATTTGGATTATGCATGGAGGTTGGTTCACGTGAATCATGGGATTGACTATGAAAGGTGGTAGAAGTTGGGCCATTTGGAGTATTCATGGAAAAAGAATCACGTGAATTGGGGGGATGAGTAGGAAAGGTCCGAAATTTAGGAATAGGAATATTGGGATCCTGGGGGATGGGCTGCCTGAGAGAATTTTCCAACCATACTTGTGTCTGATTTGCAATCCAGGCTTTGATACCAATTGTAGTGTTTAAGAGTGACTAATTATCCAATCAACTCGAAACACTTCCCAAGATCACAATCAAACAAACAAGATGCACCAAGAATCAATCCAGTAGAATACACAAGGAGTTTAGAACTAAAAAGAATTAAGAAAAGAACAAGAGTTAACGTGGTTCAGCTAACTTCAATCTAGCTTACATCCATGGGAGAAACAGAACCCAATTCTATGGGTCATTCTATAATGCCGTAACTAAATTTACGGCATTGATGCCGTAATGGACGTGGACCGTTAGATTTGAATAAAAAATCTCTACCATTAATTCTAAATAAATGGGTAACTTGTTACCTAAATAGCAGGTAATTACTCTTTTTTATTCAAGTTCCAGGTTATATTTACTAATTTTACGTGTGATTTACAAGTTTTATGAAACTTTTACAAGTTAATGTTGATTTACAAGTTTTATGCACCATTTACAAGTTTTTGTTTTGTTTACAAGTTCTTCATATAATTTACAACTCTAACATCAATTTACCTATTTTTTCATTAATTTACTAGTTTTATGTATGGTTTACATATTTTATGTTTTATTTCACACTTAATGTGAATTTACTAGTTCTATGTCATTTTTCTACGTTTTTGTTTTGTTTACAAGTTCTTCATACAAATTACAACTCCAGCATTAATTTACTCATTTTTTCATCAATTTACTAGTTGTATGTGTGATTTACATATTTTTTGTTTTATTTCACATTTAATGTCAATTTACTAGTTCTATGTCATTTTTCTAAGTTTTTGTTTTGTTTACAAGTTCTTCATACAAATTACAACTCCAACATTAATTTACTCATTTTTCCATCAATTTACTAGTTTTATGTGTAATTTACACATTTTTTATTTTATTTCACAATTAATGTCAATTTACTAGTTCTATGTCATTTTTATAAGTTTTTGTTTTGTTTACAAGTTCTTCGTGCAAATTATAATTCCAACATTAATTTACTATTTTTTTTCATAAATTTACTAGTTTTATGTGTGGTTTACATATTTTTTGTTTTATTTCACACTTAATGTGACTTTATTAGTTTCATATCATTTTTCTAAGTTTTTGTTTGGTTTGCAAGTTCTTCGTACAAATTACAACTCCAACATTAATTTACTCATTTTTCCATCAATTTACTAGTTTTATGTGTAATTTACACATTTTTTTGTCTTATTTCACAATTAATGTGACTTTACTAGTTTTATATCATTTTTCTAAGTTTTTGTTTGGTTTACAAGTTCTTCGTACAAATTACAACTCCAACATTAATTTACTCATTTTTCCATCAATTTACTAGTTTTATGTGTGATTTACATATTTTTTGTTTTATTTCACACTTAATGTGACTTTACTAGTTCTATGTCATTTTTATAAGTTTTTATTTTGTTTACAAGTTCTTCGTACAAATTACAACTCCAACATTAATTTACTCATTTTTTCATCAATTTACTAGTTTTATGTGTGATTTACATATTTTTTGTTTTATTTCACAATTAATGTCAATTTACTAGTTCTATGTCATTTTTCTAAGTTTTTGTTTTGTTTACAAGTTCTTCGTACAAATTACAACTCCAACATTAATTTACTCATTTTCCCATCAATTTACTAGTTTTATGTGTGATTTACACATTTTTTATTTTATTTCACAATTAATGTCAATTTACTAGTTCTATGTCATTTTTATAAGTTTTTGTTTTGGTTACAAGTTCTTCGTGCAAATTATAATTCCAACATTAATTTACTATTTTTTTCATAAATTTACTAGTTTTATGTGTGGTTTACATATATTTTGTTTTATTTCACACCTAATGTGACTTTATTAGTTTTATATCATTTTTCTAAGTTTTTGTTTGGTTTGCAAGTTCTTCGTATAAATTACAACTCCAACATTAATTTACTCATTTTTCCATCAATTTACTAGTTTTATGTGTAATTTACACATTTTTTTGTCTTATTTCACAATTAATGTGACTTTACTAGTTTTATATCATTTTTCTAAGTTTTTGTTTGGTTTACAAGTTCTTCGTACAAATTACAACTCCAACATTAATTTACTCATTTTTCCATCAATTTACTAGTTTTATGTGTAATTTATACATTTTTTGTCTTATTTCACAATTAATGTCAATTTACTAGTTCTATGTCATTTTTACAAGTTTTTGTTTGGTTTACAAGTTCTTCGTGCAAATTACAATTCCAACATTAATTTACCATTTTTTTCATTAATTTACTAGTTTTATGTGTAGCGTACATATTTTATGTTTTATTTCACACTTAATGTGAATTTACTAGTTCTATGTCATTTTTCTAAGTTTTTGTTTTGTTTACAAGTTTTTCGTACAAATTACAACTCTAACATTAATTTACTCATTGTTCCATCAATTTACTAGTTTTATGTGTAATTTACACATTTTTTGTTTTATTTCACAATTAATGTCAATTTACAAGTTCTATGTCATTTTTATAAGTTTTTGTTTGGTTTACAAGTTCTTCGTATAAATTACAACTCCAGCATTAATTTACTCATTTTTCCATAAATTTACTAGTTTTATGTGTGATTTACACATTTTTTGTTTTATTTCACAATTAATGTCAATTTACTAGTTCTATGTCATTTTGATAAGTTTTTGTTTTGTTGACAAGTTTTTCGTGCAAATTACAATTCGAACATTAATTTATCATTTTTTTCATTAATTTACGAGTTTTATGTGTGATTTACATATTTTTTGTTTTATTTCACACTTAATGTGAATTTACTAGTTTTATGTCCTTTTTCTAAGTTTTTGTTTTGTTTACAAGTTCTTCGTACAAATTACAACTCAACATTAATTTACTCATTTTTCCATCAATTTACTAGTTTTATGTGTGATTTATACATTTTTTGTTTTATTTCACAATTAATGTGAATTCACTAGTTCTCTGTCATTTTTATAAGTTTTTATTTTGTTTACAAGTTCTTCGTGCAAATTACAATTCCAACATTAATTTACCATTTTTTTTCGTAAATTTACTAGTTTTATGTGTGGTTTACATATTTTTTGTTTTATTTCACACTTAATGTGACTTTACTAGTTCTATATCATTTTTCTAAGTTTTTGTTTTGTTTACAAGTTCTTCATACAAATTACAACTCCAACATTAATTTACTCATTTTTCCATCAATTTACTAGTTTTATGTGTGATTTACACATTTTTTGTTTTATTTCACACTTAATGTCAATTTACTAGTTCTATGTTATTTTTATAAGTTTTTGTTTTGTTTACAAGTTCTTCGTGCAAATTACAATTCCAATACTAATTTTCCATTTTTTCAATAATTTACGAGTTTTATGTGTGGTTTACATATTTTATGTTTTATTTCACACTTAATGTGAATTTACTAGTTCTATGTCATTTTTCTAAGTTTTTGTTTTGTTTATAAGTTTTTCGTGCAAATTACAATTCCAATATTAATTTACGAGTTTTATGTGTGGTTTACATATTTTATGTTTTATTTCATACTTAATGTGAATTTACTAGGTCTATGTCATTTTTCTAAGTTTTTGTTTTGTTTACAAGTTCTTCATACAAATTACAACGCCAACATTAATTTACTCATTTTTCCATCAATTTACTAGTTTTATGTGTGATTTACACATTTTTTATTTTATTTCACAATTAATGTCAATTTACTAGTTCTATGTCATTTTTATAAGTTTTTGTTTTGTTTACAAGTTCTTTGTGCAAATTACAATTCCAACATTAATTTACCATTTTTTTTCATTAATTTACGAGTTTTATGTGTAGTGTACATATTTTATGTTTTATTTCACAATTAATGTGAATTTACTAGTTCTATGTCATTTTTATAAGTTTTTATTTTGTTTACAAGTTATTCGTGCAATTTACAATTCCAACATTAATTTACCATTTTTTCATTAATTTACTAGTTTTATGTGTGGTTTACATATTTTTTATTTTATTTCACACTTAATGTGAATTTACAAGTTCTATCTCATTTTTCTAAATTTTTGTTTTGTTTACAAGTTCTTCGTACAAATTACAACTCCAATATTAATTTACTACATTTTCTATAAATTTACTAGTTTTTTTCTATTTTTTAATTTTTTAAATTTTGTAGACCAATTTACCACTCTAACGCTAATTTATCCGTTTTACCTTCAATCTACGAGTCATACGTGTGGTTTAGAAATTTTTTGTCTTATTTCACATTTGTTTGGAATTTAGGTTATTTAGTTTAAGTCAATTGCCTCAACTTAAATCCAACGTGAAAATGATTAAGGAGTTGGATTATTGGCATTTTATGATTTAGATAGAATGATATAAGGGTGGGCATGAGTTGGGTTTGATAGGGTTAGTGAAATTATAACTTGGTCTACTTTTTAATGAGCTGAGATAAAATTCATCCAACTTAACTAAATAAACTTATTTAACCCAATTCTACCCAAACCTTATATCGTCTGGTTAAGTTGATTAGGTTGAAGGTCAAATCAAAAATTTAAATTGAACAATGAAAATGATATGAAACTTGAAATGAAACTTATTAAAATCAAATATAAATATTTTATAACATGAAATTTTCATTCACTATCTAGTGTACGTAAAGAAAGTTAATAAATTAACTATCTTTAAATTAAGAAAATTTTCACAAAAAAATAAAAAA
Source organism: Citrus sinensis (assembly GCF_022201045.2). Taxonomy (NCBI): domain Eukaryota; kingdom Viridiplantae; phylum Streptophyta; class Magnoliopsida; order Sapindales; family Rutaceae; genus Citrus; species Citrus sinensis. The sequence goes on from NC_068560.1 coordinate 21,294,985, forward strand.
ACTTTTTAGACTTTATTTCTCCTGCATCTCCTTTTCCAATTCCAAATTAGGACTTTTTAGATAATTAGCTAGCATCATATACAAAAATAAAATGAAAGTGATATATAATTATGTGCCGTTAAGTATTCACTAAAAAAATTAAAAAAATTAAAACCAACTTACTTTTATATTAATCTTATAAAATAATAAATTTACTTATAAGAGAGTGTGATTTTGGTTTTGGAATTGTAGTCTAGAGCAGCAGATGCAAGAATGAAATAGCCTCTTGTATTAAAAGATTAAAAAGAATAAAAAATTAGATAAGCCATTTAAGTCTTTATAATTTTGCAATTGAGAATTAACACATTATCATTATCCTTCTTCTTCTTCTTCTTCTTCTTCTTCTTATTATTATTATAGATTTGGTTGGGTTAGACTGGTTAATTATAATTTATCCAACCCAAAGTAATTATTAATTAGGTTTGAAAAAAACAGACCCAATTAAACCACAATAATCTGCTCATGGTGCATTTACTAATCAGTAATCGGAACGAGCTACAATCAGAATCAAGAATGTGAATAAGAATAAGTTATTTATTTGAGCTGTAGAAATTGAAGTTGGAATGAGATTTATTTCCATCGATGTGTTTAATTTGTCTTGAAATCAGAATGAATTATCATAATTTCTTAAATGCCCTTTGTTGATTATTGTCAATTGGTGGTAATAATAATAATAATCATCATCATCATCATCATATTTATTAAAATAGTATTATAATTATGATTACTAATTCATTATTGTTATTATTTATTAATTTCATGATTTTGTTTTATGATTATTATTTATGAAAATATTATTGTAATCAAACTTTATAATAATTATTATAATAATAAGTTATTAGTATTAATATTTTATTATATTATTATTTCATAAAAATATTATTATATTTATAATTTTATTGTTATTATTATCAGTATGAAATTATTTCATTATTATTTATTATAATATTATTATAATTATAATTCATTATAATTTATTAATATTTTATTATTTATTTATTTATTTAATATTACCTAATTAAAATTTATAATAATTAATTAAAATATTTTTATGGTTATTATTTATTAAAAAAATTCAATATTATAACAATTATGGCACCATCAACAGCAAAAAAGTTAAAAAAAAACTTTTTTTTATATTATCTATTTTTTCTCCTTTTTTAAAAATAAAAGGCGGAAAAAAAAACATTTCCCATTGAGTCTCAACGTCACTGTAGAAGAAAAAAAATCAAAACAAAGAGCACCGCCCTATCCGCCCTTAATGTTCATTTCCAAATGTGAATTTTTGTCTCAAATCTCCAAAATTTTAAGCCAAGATTCACCAAATCCGAACCCGAATCCGCTGGCACGTGAACCGTGAAACCGTCGATCACAATCCAAATAGTTGGGAATGCAGATTGTCGAAGAGATGAGATGCAGATTGCCTTTCAGATTCTGGTGATGGTAAGGCTGTGGAAGAAACCAAGAAGAGCACCAAAAGCATCCGCTAGTTTTAACCCTGAAACTGTCTTCCAACTCCAAAACTTTGCAGATCGGTTTGGCGCGCATCGCGCGAGGTAAGCAATCTGGAAAATCATTTTAGATCTGGTAAGATCTGGTCCTAATATTTGCAAGCAAGTAGCTGAGGGTTTTCTGCCACTTTTTTCTGCCCCCTTACTTTTCTCACCCTTTCGCTTCTAGTAAGGCTCGGAGATACTGATCATGTGGCTTCTAAGCTAGATGAAAGGGGATTTTAGTGGCAAGCTTGTGATTGAGTAGAATACCTGTTAGAAGATGCAGTGAGGAACTGCCTTGTGGTGCCAGGGCCCACCGTCCAGGCCTGATGAGGAGACTGGTAAGTTGTCATTGTCGTTGAGGTTTTATTTGAGGGAGTATGTAAGAATTTTTAAATCCAATAAGATGAAAGTAAAAACATGCACAAATGAATTCCGTAAATAAGGATGTTGTGCCTCTGGAGTTTATCCTGATTTGTGTAAGAGGTCCTATCAACACAGAGGGGCTTGTAAGAGATTTGCGATCTGCTACAAATGGCAGTTGTAATAGGTCAGGCTTTTCTCCTAAGTTCCATTGTAATGCCTTTTATATATAGTTTTGTATGGATCAAGGTGAAGTGAAATAGGAGTTTATATCAATTTTCCAGCTTTTCTGAAAATACATTATTTGAAGGAGGATGGTCATAATAGAAAAGCTGGCATTCAGTATTAGGAAAAAATTTATTCCAGAGTCAAGAGGCTAAAAAGGACTTAAATATTGAAAATATGATGCTCCTTCATATTCAGTAATCTTTAATTTTCTTTGATTCATTTCAATTCCAATTTGGCAGGTGTAAAGGAAAGGTTGCTGAAAATATTTGAGGGTTGGTGTGATAATGTGATAGATTTGATGCTTGCTACAGACGACGAAGCCATTCTTCGACGTGACATATATGACCGGACACCTACCTTCACGTGGGGAAGGAGTCGTGTTACTTTGCTTGGAGACTTGGTCCATGCTATGCAACCAAATATGGGCCAAGGGGGTTGCATGGCCATTGAGGTACACTTTTTTTTTTTTTGATGCCTCTCCATCCCCGTTAGAGACTATTCACTTCACGGGAATCATATATATTAAATCCTTGGTTACTTTTAGCTCACTCTGAGCATATATATCCTGTTATGGTATAATGCAAAATGATTTTTTAAAATAACCATTTTCTATGTCTGTTCTTTCTTTTAATTCCATGCATGTGTCAACCCTGTAAGTTATAACTGTTTAAACATGTTTCTTCGTGTGAGCATATATGTTAGACCTATAACTTCACAAGTGAATTCCTGTTGAGATGGAAATGCTTAATGAATACCTTCTCTTGATGAGTCTTTAAGACAGATCATCGTCTGTTTAGAAATCTCCATTATTTATTTATTTATTTATTTTGGGTGGTTATTTTATTGTTTGTCATTAATTTCAAGTAATATTGCTTATCTCTTGTATATCTATTGGGATTATCCTATGGATACGTAAATTCATATGCTTATCACATAGGTTGTGGATTCTGAAGTTTCTAATGCTTATCACGTAGGATGAACAAATTTCTTTTAATGCTTTCTTTTGGAATAACTTGAAATAGTCCAAGTTGCATCTCATGTTCAAAATGAATGAATTATTATTGTTTTAATATGTAAGAACCTTAAGCCTGAGAGGTGTAATATTTCATTATTATTATAACAAAAAATGCATTAAAATATAAGACTACATCACATGGCCATAACTATAGTCTAAAAAATACTTGGTCAAAATTGTGTTTTCTTAAAATGCAAATAGCTTGTCCAAATCCACACCCTCAGGCATATGCAGATTATTTTAGGATAATTTTGTGTGCATTGACGCAAGTGAGGCAGCCTCCTTAGGATATAATCTGCAGAAAATTTGAACAAAATTATTGATACAACACATTGATTTGGACTAAAAAAAAATTATAGAAATAATGACCTATTTTCCCATACCAAATAAATTTTGTGAAGCTGTTTAATGGTCCAGCGAAGTTGTCCACACTTGTAACATGGCCGTTCTTACTTGGGCATTTCCGTGCAGTATGTCCATCTTGTTTGCAATATCCACATTTTCTTGTGTTAACACCTTTGTTAAATTTCGTACTGGGTGCACCCTTTGTCTTCACAACTAGAGGATCTTTTACAATTCTTGCTTTCTTTTCTGCACTGCATGGTCTATCTGTATCTCCGTTGTCACACATTCTCAACTCCTTTATCTCACTCTTCAGTTGAGCAAAGATGATCCACTTACAAAAGAAATCTGGATCCATGTCAGCTTTTGCATTTAAGTATGCAAGTGCAGCTTCTGAGTCTGTTTCGAGTATCATGGATCTACGTTCATTATCTAAATTGTTATATAAATCCTTTAATCCGAAGCCCAAATTGTCATAACCCCCAGCCTGGTTGACAAAGAAGTCCATAATCTGACTTGTCTTTATACCAAATGTTTGCATTGAATTAGCTAGAGCATTGTCAGAATCTTTAACCATTCGATGAGATCGAAGAAATTGAGTCTCAAAATCTGCTGCCAACTCATGAGAGTGTTTCGGAACAAAGCTTCTAGCAACCCAAGTTTTGGACTCCTTATCTAAATTTACCCTGAATGCTGCTCGACAGTTGACTCTTGTAATAGCTCTAGGTTCACGGATTCTGTTTGTATGCTCAATATACTTTTTATCCCTTTCACCTTCTCTACTGCAAACCCAATGTTTCATTATGGGTGCACCATTTGTATCACGTCTCCCATCATAAATGCGAACACTAAAACCCATTATTTTTGAGTATTTTTTATAAAAATCTGTAGCTTCTTCAAGTGATGCAAATCGCTTTCCAATAACGTCTTCAGCAGTAAGTTCATACATGCTTTTATCATCCCAATAAATAGAGTTTGAACCATCCTTCCCTGTCATAATAGAGTATGAATAATTATTTTTTTTATCATGAATAGCTAACTTCAATTGATACTATTATTTTATTATTGACAACTAAAATAGTCTAATTCTATTATTTTATTATCAACAACTAAAATAAACTGATACTGTTATTTGATTTTCAAAATATTACAAAAATAATTTGGTTCAATTGTTTTGTTATGAACAACTAAAAAACCTGATTGTATTCCTGCTTGAGCTGTTGAAGGAATATCATATGATGATGGAACATCAAGCTCTGGCACTTTGTAATTTTTGTTAATGCCTGTCATAATACAATAAGAAAATATTACAATAAGTGAAATGGCACTGCTAGACAATAGCCTGTAAATTATAATAGACACAATTAATATTAATTTTAAAAGGTTAAAAAACACTACTCTTTTTAGAAAGAGAGAAAATAACATAAAAAATAATAGCAAAGAGTAACAAATCATTAAAAGACAATGAAGAATTAACCTTGTTGATCATCATTCATTGTGTTCTATGTGGTCGTTAGAAAAAACTGGGCAAGGAAATTGTAGGATTGAATGGAACTATTGAATTAGGAAAAGACGTATTCTGGACAAGTTGCAATAGTTTTTATTATGGCTAATTTCAAATTAGTACCCATTAAGTCTTTAAATTTGAATGGAACTATTGAATTAGGAAAAGACGTATTCTGGACAAGTTGCAATAGTTTTTATTATGGCTAATTTCAAATTAGTACCCATTAAGTCTTTAAATTTGAATGGAACTATTGAATTAGGAAAAGACGTATTCTGGACAAGTTGCAATAGTTTTTATTATGGCTAATTTCAAATTAGTACCCATTAAGTCTTTAAATTTGAATGGAACTATTGAATTAGGAAAAGACGTATTCTGGACAAGTTGCAAAAGTTGTTAATATGGCAAATTTCAAACTAGTCCCCATTAAGTATTCAAATTCTGTCGTTTCTAGACAAGTTGCAAAAGTTTTAATATGGCTAATTTCAAATTAGTCCCCACTAAGTCAAAATATTACAAATAACCCCATTTATTTTAAAAATACTCATCCAGCCCCAGAAGTATAAAGTCAGCCTTAATTATGTTTTGCCTGTTGAGTATTATTGTAAGTGTCAAAATATTAACAATGTCCCTAAATAAATCGATTACTACTGTGGTTGTAATTTTAGAATTATAATTTTTTCCCGTTTTGCCTCTAGTTTCTCTTATAATGTTCTAAAAATTATTTGTTGCAAAATAATGTGTCGTGTTCATGTCCGTAGGAGTTATATTAGGTCTTATTTTTCTAGCTAGGTTACTATTATGCTTGTAATTTAATTTTTCTAAATAATTAGATCATTATCATGCTATCGCAGCAAGTTTGGACAGTCATGATGGTTGTGTAAAACCTCAACTATTTTTTATTATTGACTGGGCCTTGCTTGCTTCTTGTTTTTCAATTTTGGCAGTGATGGTAGTAAAAGCTTTTGGAGTTTTGGAGTGAATAGAAGACGTGCATTCGTGCAATACTCTTGAGCAACCCTAGCACTTTTTGGCAGCAAACATATGCATCCATGTAATTTTTTTTTTCTAAAGGGACAAAACTACCCCGACTTATTCGCTATATAATCAGAACAAATCCAAGATTTTGAGGGAGTAATGATGAGTTTTACCCCGGGGCCAATCTGTGCCACAAAAACCAACTACTTGGTTGTTCGGATATTGTCTGGTTATCGTTTATAGATTCTTGATGTGGGCATGAGATGAATTCTGATACCTGCATAACAAATACATGCGATTGACAGTGGCCAGTTCAAATTGGGGGTCCTTTTAATTTTATTTTCTTCTGAGTCCCACTTGGAATCTATCAAATATCCCCTCCACGAAAGTTCCTCGGTTCCCCCAGTATTATTAAATTACTATATATTAAATATACGACACACAAAGACACAGTTGATCTCAAGTCTCCACCACATATATTATTGTTGAAAGGGAAAATATTTCTAATATGCGTTGATTTGATGTGCCACTTTTTTTTTATTTAGATTTATCTAAAAAGACAAAATCATTTGAAAGGCAAATTCAAGGCCACTAGACCTAAGAAGCTTTAACAGACACATAACTTCACAATTTGACAAATGAATGGCTTTAAATGTTCCTTCAAGGCATACTACATATATTTATTCGTGTATGATCTTTCACAAGCAAACTTTAAGTTCTGCACAAAGATTGTACATCTAACTTGTTTTCTTTATTTTGGTCTTGTTTAAACTGTTTCAATTGAAGAAGAGTGACTTGGCTTTTGTTGTTTTTTGTTGCCAAGAACATGCAGTGAGGAAAGAAAAGTTGAAAATTCTTGCTTCGTAGAATCTTTAGCATGCAAAGTTCCGGTAGCTCAATTAATTGCTTTCTAGAGTTTCTCACAAACTATATGTTTCACTTTCTCTCTATGGTAAAGAACTGCTCTAATATAGAGAAGTTTACATGAATTCCCATTTGGTAAAATCGGAACTCTTGTACACTGCAGTTTTTCCAACACTGTGATGATGGTACATGTGATTGCGATGAATTAATCAACCTTAATTCCAGATTATAATTTGTTAATTGCTTCAGTTTCTGGAAGCTAAAGTGAAAGTATTCTAAAGGAACTATCGTTACTACTGCTCCCCAACAAAGATGATCCACTTTCCCACAAGATGTCACTGAAGAGGAAATTGTGAGCCACCTGGAGAATAAAGGAAAACTTGCAGTAAAACATTGACTATTTCCAGTCCACATTCTGCTTATACTCGGTAGGCAATTGCAAATTGGAAATTGTTTCTAATTAATTTTATGTGAAACAACAATTATAATTGCAATAACTAATAAATAACTAATACAAATCATGAAATGTAATAGGAGAAAAAAAAAGCAAGAAAAAAACAGTTAAAGAGAACTTACTTTTAATATGCTGCATGCTTTTGGACTCTACTTTTTCTTCTTCAAATTCTTTTGACCATTAACTTTGTTCGTCACTTTGTTCGGTGGAAGATTATTCTTGTGCGAATCATGAAATTCTTCAGCCTTACATCTGATACTATCTCTCACTTTATTTGTATCTCCGTTGACAAGGTGGAGTGCAATGCGATATGACAAGGTGGAGTGCAATGCGATATCTTTCTATTGTTGAGTTATACTAAATATAGTACGAGAAAAAATAAAAAAGTGAGAAACAGAGTCATCATTCATTGTAAAACTTTTAATCAATATGATATAAAATTAATGTCACATACATGTTTTATAGATAATAGATCACATTGCGTCTCCATGAACTTGATCACAAACAAACCGCAGTCAGTTCCATTTGGTTGTACTGAGACATTATCTAGATATAAAATTTTAAAACTAAAAAAATCTCAACATGAATGAAAATTTCCCAAAAAATCATCGAGGAAAACTTCGTCGAGTCCCTGTAACTGTGATAATGATGATAATAGTCAGCATACATTTGCATTTATTGGTAATAATACAGGTGAAATGCAAGCTTCACTTACAATTGCTCTAACAATTTCCTCTCGATGTGAATTCGAACTATTACTAGGTAAAGAGTCCCAATTTTCAACGGTTTGCGTTTTAACAATCAACACCGCCAGATACCAATGTGCAAAGCCATCATTTATAGGAACATAGATCTACCTGACAAATGCATAATTTTTAATAATTACCATTAAATGTCTTAAACAATGCCATGATTTATTGTAATTTTGTATTTAATTTCTTACCTTTTCACATACTGCAAGTTCTGACATGTACTTATCTCGAATATTATGATTTTTGACAAAGTCTTCGATGCTTGATTTCTTTTTAGAGTCCATGTTTGCCACTATTTTTTGCTGCAAAACTCATAAAATAAATACAAAATTAGTATATTATCAACATATAGGGTCAACTGTCAGTAAACAAATTCATAGTATAACATTTACAACTTACCGAAAATATGGTGGGCAAATACCAAATACGCATCTCTAGGCTCGTTTTTGCACGTTCTTTGTTTGTCAAGTAGTTGACGAAACAATCTATGACCTACGAATAGAGCCATTAAACAAGAAGACTTAAATACTTAGAAAGAAAATAAATAAATTGAATGATTAAACTAAATATAAGGAAGGTATGCTTACTGTGTCAATGATCCAAGTATTAGGAGCCAAAGAAAACATCTCTTGGCGAGAGACGAAAAAACTAATTCCATCAACAATATGCTCACTGTATTAAGAATCCAAAAATAGAATTAAAACTATAACAGTGTTAATGCAAAAATAATAACATATGGAAAATGGGTCATGCGAAAATCCAATTACTCCATAGGCAATTCTCCTTGAAATATATATTGCAGCAACTTCATATCTTCCTCTGAAAATGAATTTAGTAGAGTGATTGAATCATGAAAAAAATTTTGTTTGCTTCGTCTTTTGGGAAACTGATTATAAGGGGATTTTTGGTATGGACCAGGCTTTCGCTTTCGGGAGCGCATATCTTTAACCTCAAATACACTAAGTTGGTTTGATGATTCCTCTTCAATAGAACAATCATCATTCCGGCCATTATCCTACAAAAATTATGATTTATAACTTAATACTCATCTATGCACTATTATGTTTTACTTGTGCAAAAAAGAAGATCGTCGTTTATTGCTAAATACCTGTATAGCTGCATTGTAGAAAATTTGCTTACGCTTTCCCTCATTTAGGTCTGACTCGCCCGTCAAAATTCTCTCATCATGTTTCTCTTCAACATTCTCCTCATCCAGTAATTTCTTCTCAAGAATATCATCTCCATCTGGCCTTTCTTTGGCTCTCTTCATTAGTTCCGCAAAAGTTAAAATTTCATGGCTTGATTCATCGTTCTTTTGTTGCTTTCAGGAAGGAGAAGTAATTCCAATAGCAGCGCCATTATTCTCCTTTTGCTGCTCAACTTGCTTTTGTGTTAAGTTCTCTTTAAAGGTTTCCATTACTTGTTGCATTTGCTGCATCCAGCTACCCATTGAATGCTTTAAACCATCAAGCTCCAATGCCATACGGCCAATATCTTTTCGAACAAGTGATAATTCCTTTTGATGTTGACAATTATGTATGCATTCTTCATTCTTCCGACTTGTTCCATCAAATGTTTCCTGGGCCGTGTTTTGTTGAGGATGGATTTCTCGCAAATTAACCTAATAAATACCACATATTATTAAATACATGTCATTTCAATATGATACGTTAATATTTAATTAATAAAAAGTAGATGTCATACCTTTGAGCTCCCATAACCGCCATTTTTCTTAACAAAACTCAATAAGTTAGTTACATCTCGATTTGTCCATGTTGTTATTGGACTCAAAGATTTATCAATAAATTTTCGTGCAAATGATATAGAATCCATGTAAAAAAGCTACAATATTAACAAAATGATCAAAACAAAGCAAAAAAAAAAAAACACAATAAAACTGATGAAATTATTTTTAAAAAAAATTATTACCTCCAAAAATAGTACACAACCATTAACAACTTTATGTTGTCCTGCCTTGAACTTTTGTATGCCCTCAACTAGCCCTTTAAAAGCCCACGTTGCCCAATTTTTTTTATTTATGGCACTGGTGTCTTTCAAAAAAACCAAGTAATACGGGGCTAAATTCAACCCTGATTTAGGAAAAATAATTGTAGCTAGAGCAAACAAAACAAAGCTTCTTTTAAAGTCATCATTCACCTCCCTTTGATTCACCAATTTTGACTCTAAAGTTTTCAGCTTAATGTATCCACTGTCATCACAATATTCATTCCTCAATTTATCTATATCATCAATACCAAGATCCACATCAATGTCGACTCCACCATCTTTTATTCCTATAATGTACTCAAAATCTCGAGGCGACAAACTGATACTCTTACCATGCAAAAAAATACATGAAGTAAATGGATCAAAATTTTGAACCAACCATGAACATAAATCTCGTTTCAGTCGACCACATTTTATGTGCAGAAGACTTTCAAATCCTAACTCCACAACAGCTTTTTTTTATTTTCTGACAATTTTGTGACCAGTTTTGCAAAACGATCTGGAGCGCATCTAGTTTCCATGGCTTTTTGAGTTCCCTTCACAAAATCATCTTCTTTGTCTTTATTCTGTGCTATATCACTACCAACCATTCTAACTTTAGCCTTCTCTTCTTCACTCAAATTTTTGAAACATTTCCCTAATTTAATTCTATCCTAAAAAATTAAAAAAAAATATGACAATAAGTTATTGCTTGTAACACGTCCCAAATTTAATGGAAATTAATTATCGCACCTACACTCACCACTTTTTTTCCTTGTTCCCGTAATATTTTTGCTTCTTGCTTGCTGCAGTCAATTAAATATTTTGAAAAAAATATATATAATCAGTGCATGTTAACATTATTGTGCTTGGCTTTACTAAATACTCATAAATTTACCAATAGTCAAACACATAATATTTAATTTAAGAAGACTTACAAATACTCAATGAAAGGTCGATTTCTTCTTGAAATTTCATTTTCCTGGCTCACATTATCATTCTCCTTGAAATCATTCTCGTTACCCTCATCTACATTTTCAGCCATTTTCGAGTTTACAAGAACCTGTACATGAAGATATTAGGCACAAAAAGAAATGGGAAATATCACAAGTTTTGGATCCTGTAAAACAACAGAAAATTTAACCCAAAAACAGTAATAAATTTATCCAAAAAGAACAAAAAATTTAACTGAAAAATAGAAGGAAATTTAACCAAAAACAGCAGAAAATTTAACCCAAAATAAGCAGCAAATGAAGCCCAAAACACCAAAAAAATTTAACCAAAAACGGCAACAAATCATCTCAAATACAACAGAAAAATAAACTAAAAAATAGCAACCAATTAACCCAGAAACAACAAAAAATTTAACCTAAAAACAGCACCAAATGAAGCCCAAAACACCAAAAAAATTTAACCAAAAAGGGCAGCAAATCATCCCAAATACAGCAGAAACTTTATCCAAAACACACCAGAAAAATTTAACTGAAAAACAGCAGTATATTTACCCAGAAACAGCAAAATATTTAACCCAGAACCAGCAACAAATGAAGCCCAAAACACCAGAAAAATTTACCTGCAAATAGCAGAAAATATAACAAAAAAACAGCAGTAAATTTATCTAAAAACAGCAAAAAAATAAACTGAGAAACAGCAGCCAATTAACCCAAAAACGCAAAAATTTAACCTAAAAACAGCACCAAATGAAGCCCAAAACACCAGAAAAATTTAACCAAAAACAGCAGCAAATCATCCAAAATACAGCAGAAAATTTGCCTAGAAACAAAAGCATTTCAAACCCAAAATTTTTCTGCAACTTCACATAATTCTCTATCACTTCAATTATATTTGAGACAAAAACCCACTTCCAGTTTCAGAATTATGATCCATTACCTTTAATTTATCTACTTGTGTCTGATGTATATTTCATTTATTTATTATCCTCATCCATACATCCATCCATGATCCACCACACATTTGTTTATCAACCAAAATCAATGCAAACAATAATACAAAATCAAGGTCACAACAATTAGCATAACTCATATAGCACTCTATATTGTTCACCCAAAAAAAAATTGATGGCCAATCAAAATCGAAGAAAAAAAAAAGAAAAAACAAAACAATAATAATAATAATAATAACTGTGAAGAGGAAAGTGGGTCACAAACACATGCTGCGTTCAGGCAATGCCATGTGCCCACATGCTTCAATAGAAAAGAAAAATAATAATAAAAAAAATGTTTGCATACTCTTCGCTTCCTTCCTATTGAGAAATTTTGACAAGCAAATTCTCGTAGAGAAATAATAACTCCAACAACAGCAACAAGTTATAACAACTGAATATCATCAACAGGAAGAAGAAGAAGAAAGAGGAGGAGGGAGTGATTTGAACAGAAGCATCCTTGAAAGAAAGAATGAAAGAAAGCAGTGATGGGTTCGTGAGAGCAGATCAGATTGATCTGAAAAGCTTAGATAAGCAACTGGAGAGGCATCTAAACAGAGTATTGAATATGGAAAGCTTCTGCTAATGCCACTGCTACTGCTATTGGCAAAGCTTCTAATTTTCTCAAGAGGCAAAGGCAGGAGTGCACTGGAACTTCTTAATTCCGTGAACAAATGCGGAAATTATGACTATGAAATAAAACTATGCAAACCCAAACACTTGCAGCGACTTCTTAATTCTTAGATTCAATGCCGTGAACAAATTATGACCATGAAAGAAAACTAAAATGCTTAGCAATTCGAACGAGATAGAGGATTAAATTTACCTTGCACAGGTGACGACGGCCAAACCAAGATAGAGGCAGCAACAGCAGAGACTCAGCAATTCGAACAAGATAGAAAATCAAGACAGAAAATCAACTCAAGAATGGCTGCAATCTGTAGACGTATGAGAGGTTTCTTTAGGAATTCGTTAATTAGGGTTTAATGAAAAATATGAACGGAAGTTTCCCTTTCTAATTTTTTATTTCTTTAAAAGGTAAATCCTCTTTTTTTTTTCCTTTAAACTTACACCGGTCAAATTTTATCTTTAAAAAGTACTTAACCGGCTTATAACCGGTTAGATTTAATTTAATTAAAAATTTTATTATTTCATAATTATTGTGAATCGTTGATTTAATCTAACGGTTCATAATAATTACGGCATCATAGAATTTTCCCCAACTCTATTGATTGTTTACAGAAGTTACAGAGAGCTTTTCAAGCTGATTACAGAGTCTTTCAAGAAGCCTTTGTTTCAATCTCCTCAACTCACAATAGCTCTCACTCACGCTATCCTCTGTTGGCAGAATCAGCTGTATATAACAGCTTGTTAACGAATCAGTAACGAACCCAGAAGCCCACATGACTAGCATGTGAATTAACTGATTCTAACGAACCAAGAAAGCAACTTATCCGTGCACGTGAAACTCTCGTGCATCACTTAAACCAAAACGACCTTTATTTATATCGTTCAAAGGAGTAAGTGTGTTGCTTTCCAAAACGCGACATCAGCTGGTCGTTTTACCAACTGATTTGCTTCATAATACAACAGATAATTTATTACTGTAAAGTCAAGCAATTATATATACAAGTTCATGAAGCTGAAAAAGGAAAGTTACAGAGGATTCCTTAGTCTATGGAATTGCAGAGATTACTCCTAAAGTCAAGCACAATCGTGTGAATCATCTTAATTTAAGGAGGAGATTGATTCTGTCCTTTTACACATATATAAACATACGTAGAGAAGGGAAGCTGAGGAAAGAGTTAGACAACATACCAACTTGGTCTACAAATTCATTTTCCATTGCAACAAATCCCTCCAAATTACAATAATTTCTCGAGTATTAAAACTAGTACCGAAGACAAATTTATTAGGATAAGATTTTTCAAGGGTTACAGGTCTCTCAAGAATAATATTTCTTCTTTAAAATATCTAAAAGGGACAATGGCATATATAAAGTACCAAGGTTGATGGTTTATACAATTCAACATTAAATTTTCAGAAAGAGTCAGAATAACTATTGATATTCGCCAAGTTTTGGAAATTGGTGGTTGCAAGAATGAAATGGAAAGGGGAATGCAATGGGGGGAAGGGATATTGATTCTTTAATTTGTTTGGTTTGGTCAAGGAATATTGATTTCTTTGCTTGGTTGCAAGAATGGATGGTAAGGGGTAAGAAAACAACTACAATACAAATGAACAAGAATATGTACCCTCCACTCAAAAAACGTCTATTTCAACGAGCCGAAGCAATATTTTAGTTCTATTTTCTATTATCAAATATTATAAAATTAGCTTCCAAAATTTAGGCCTGATTTAGTATTATGGTTGAGCAGCACTTTGTGTTCGGTAAATACTTATTAATCTAATCTGAAAGTTAAGTTGATTTTATTTCACGCTCGTAAAATAAAAAAACCTATTGCGACTAGTAGAATACAGAGAGAAAAAAAAAGGGGGCAATAGTGAATAAGATATCACAGGCTAAACCTATAAGAAGCATCCCCATCTACTTTCCATGTGGAGACTTAACAACCAATTAACCACCAATTATCAAGCGGCGGCAACTGAATTTCTTTGTCAAAATATATGGGTACGATGAGATTAACTGTTATTATGAGAATAAAATTAAAAAATTGGCATCCCAATTTTCTTGTAAGAGTAATAATGCTTATTAGAGTATATATTACAGGGCTTTGGGAATTCTAAGCGCAGACACCTCTACTTCAGCAATGCACACATCGTTCACAAGAAAACCATTGCTTCCCTTGTTCAAGTAACTGGGTTCAACAAATTTGTGCCAGCCCCAATCTTCGATTGAGTTCCTAAACCATGTACTGGCTACAGGAACAACAATAGAAACCTGAAGTTATCTGTATCTAGCTACTACGCTTATTGATGAACTTCAATACCTGTTAAAGCTTGGGTTAATAATAACAAGGGTAAAGTTTTATGATTATGGTTTTACTAAACTTGATCCTGGATTTGCAGTGTGAAACAAAGGTATTTTTAAAACCACGAGTTATAGTTGAGAAGTCAGCCAAATACCAGGTACATAGAAATATGATTGCCAGGTCCTTCTCTCTGTCCCTCGGGATAGAGGCATACCTTCCTGAAAAAATCAACAAGGGTAAAGTTTAAGTCTCGGCATTCAATTGTACTTATTTACTAAGAGGTTCCACTTAACAAATTATTAAAACATTAACTTTCAAATGTGGCATTTAGTTTATATATATGAACAGAGAAACAAGTAAATTTTAGCAAATCATTTACATTATACATTCGAAGAAGTGATCATAACATGAGGCACCTTTTTAACAAGTTGTACTATTCAAATTTCTTCTACATTACCATTAGAAATATATCGCACATGTATAAATGAACCTTAAGTATTAGTCATGTTCAGGTACAGATGTCTAGATTTCGGCTATTATATATTAGAGTTGTGCATCATTATAAAACGTACAACTTTGATTATAGTTCGAATCGAGGTTTTATAGACTCTGAACGTCCTGACTTGAGCATCAAATCCAGATATCATTAAATTCTGAATTGATCAAAACCTAATTCAAGCTTCTTTCATTTCCCATGGCATCTATTACATGAAGTTGACCAAATCATTGATTAGCTCTTAGTTAAATAATTAAATAAGAACAAAATAATCATAAACATTGTTGAGTGTAATAATTAACCTTGAAGAATCAAGAATTCGTCTCTCTTCTGATCAAGCACAAATAATAATCTAATATCTAATTCACTGTTGTGGATAGTTATGACCAAATTAATTATCTTATTTTGCAATAACATATTTTTTACGTTCGGCACCGTTTTTCATGGGCCATTCTCATTTTCTTTTTATAAATTCAAGTGGAATAAGTGTTCGGTAGCCCTTCTCGTAAAACCTAATTGTAAAACATAGAATCTGACTTAGCTTTGATAGTTATAAATTATAAAACAACTTATACATGCTTTACTTGTTTTATAAAACAAATTGTAAAATAAAATATAATAATATACACGGTTAATAAAAATAGCAGATAGTCTCCATCTTTAAGACTCTTGACACCCCGTCTATCTCACTAACCTTATCTCTTAACTCTCATCTCCCTTCATCATTTATGAACTGCATCTCGTTCTTCCTTTCTTCTTCTTTTCTTCTTCCTCTGTTTTTTCTACCTTTCCTTCATAATTCTTTTCTTTATTAGCTCGATCATTTTTTTCAACATATTTCTGGGTTCTTATACATTTTATTTAGTTTTGCTTTGATAAAATCACCAAAGATCTATAGAGATTTACACTGAACTTTGCAGATATGGGTATTTGGTTCTTAATTGTAAGCAAGCATGTAATCTTTTTTTTTTTGTTCCCCAGAAACGCCATATTTAATCATTTTAATTTGATCAAATGTTAAAATGTTGTAAGAATTCAATATTTTTTTTTCTTTTTTGATAAAAAGGAGAATTAGATTTAATAGTTATAAAATTATTTTTCCTCCTTTTATATCCTTTTCGAATCAAGTGTATAAGGTAGAAAGATCGATCGAAAAGTGAGCCTGTTAACAAAAAATAATTATTTAAAAAAGTTAAAATTGGATATTAGAATTATTGTTATTATTATTGCTGTTGTTGTTGTAAGTTGGTATATTGAAAAATAAATTAGTTTTTATATGAATTTTAAACACAAATTTAACTTGCATGAAGTAAAAACTATTAATAGATACTGAGCGTGTATTATTAATTTCATTTTCTAAATATAGGATATACAAAATAATACCAAACACATATTTAAATTAGAAATATAAGAACTTCAAAACACCATTTTCGTTCTCATTTTTATTCTAAGAAAATATAAATTTAAAAACCATACCGAACATGCTAGCTTCTGATCCTTTTTTTAGTTTAGAAACTACTTCTTTTGAATTCTTAAATGTCCATATATGATATTTCTTTCATGTAACATTAATTTCTTGCTCTATTGTACTCAATTTATCTTATTAATGCTTCTCTTTAATTAAAAACTAAGAGTTTTTATCACCATCTCACTTGTTAATATTTGATAGATAGTAATTTTATTCCAGGATTAAGATTGTCAGAGATTTTCTTCCAGGATTAAGAATTATGTCAATGAACAAATGTGATCGCATAAGTAAGCCATAAAATCAATGAATTTCTTTATTTTGTGTGAAACCAAGAAGAATAAACATCTCAAGTTTCTTCATATTTTGCTCGAATTACTTGTTATTATAATGCCTAGCTCGGAGATTCTGAGCACGTGATCTCAGCTTCCACCACGCAAATGTCGTTCACAAGATACCCATTCTTGGGGTCATTAAACTTACTTAATGAAACGAATCTTGACCAACCCCACTTATTATCGCATGGTGCATAGAACCATTTTCTACCTCCTAGAGAAAAAGAATCATTTGTTGAACATGTGCATGCATGTGGCAAACAATTGCACGTGGCTAGCATGCAATTTTTTAACTCTTAGCATAAAGTTGTTGAGTAAGTGGAAAACAAAGGTAAGTGGAAGGAATCAACTTTTGACTTTGGCACCAAAGTTGAAATCTTGGGTGGAAATTTATATTATTTTAATGCCCACCATTGTTGATTTTTGGGCATGGCTTGACCTATAAATAGAGACCTCATTTGCCCTCTTTATTTATCTCATTTTCTCCAATTCAAGTGAGAGTGCCAAGAGGTGTAAGTTGAGAGTGTTGAGAGCTTTGAGCTGTAGTTCTAGTGTTTTGAGAGTTTGAGTGTATTGAGATTTCAGGTTGAGAGAAAAAATATTATAATATTTGTAACTCTTTTTCACTAGTAAAATATTTCCTTTTGTCTTTGTCTGTGGATGTAGGCTAAAAGCTGAACCACGTAAATTATGGTGTCCATGTATGTTCATTATTTCTTAATTTCACTTTAGTTGCGTGTCTGATGTACCCGCAAATTCCCAACATCATTCTCATTATACATATTATTTGAATTCTATAACCTCAAATTAAGCTGATTTTTTTTAGGTTACAGGTACTTTCAAAATCAAAAGGTAAAAAAAGAAAAAAAAAACTGCTTGAAAATCGCTCGATCAAATTGTCGGTGGCAACCAAATTAGTTGCATATAAAAAACAAGCTATATACCTTAAGAAGATTCATGCATTGGCCGAATTTGATCCATGATTCGAAATGTAAACTCTGCGCATACTTTAACAATACTCCGAACTGCGGAATCTCCAAAACCCAAGAACAAGGAAAGATAATCGCCAGCACCGGGGCCAGCTCCCATGGGTGTAGCTCTATCTTCCTGAAAAAAACGAAATGGTATTTAATTAATTGTACACTCACTGACAACTTTGTCTCAAGAACTTATTATTTATTATACCTGTATAAATTAAAAATAAAATAAAATCTTTGATACCATTTGTGATTTCCAGCATCGAAAACTTGTGATTCCTCATATCCTGCGTCTAACTTTGAAAAGTTCTCGATCTTCCAAACATACTTACAACTACTTGCAATTTCTTTCATAGATAGGCACTCTCCTTTGAATTTGTTTCTTTCTTTAACAAGCTCTTCAGCGTCAAAAACACACGTACCTTCGACAAGGTATCCATTCGAAGCATCATTGAAAGCTCTAAGCGGGATGAATTTATCAAAACCCCATACATGCTTCAGTCCATTAAACCGTCTTTCCTTTCCCATGCAATCTATCACATTAAAAGCAGCCACTGATTATGCATGCATTCAATTTCTTTCCTAAAGATTCGAGCAAAATTTTTGCTTTCAATATACAATTCTGGACATCAAATTTGATTTAACCTTGAACTACAAGGTAGTTGTCTTGGTTCTAATCAAGTAAGAACAGACAAAAACTGCAGAGACTTCCCAATCCAAAGTAAATGAACTTGTGCCTGCAATTGCTAAGTAGAGTGAGATGTAGTCTTTCACATTCTTGCTCTAATTTCCATTTGGGTACAGAACAAGTTCCTTGTAATAATTAATCGACATTAATAAATAATACACTAACTTGATAATTAAATTTAATTACGTCAATTAAGGACACACACACACGCACACACATACATACATACGTACATACCACTTGTAGCCTCCAACTTCAAATTCTCCTGATTCATATTCCTCTTCTGCTTTTTCCGCAAGTAATGAAAATGATTTTATTTTGACAATGTAATGAGCCGGTGGCGCTTTTGAAGTGGATCTTTCACTAGCTATTAAAGTAATTTTATACACCGATTGATTAATTAGGAAATAAAATAAGAAGCTGAAGATTTTATGTATATTAATTTGACCAAGAAGAGAAGGAGAGAGAACAAACATTCCACGGAAAAAAATTCTTCCAAATAATTGTCGAATGCACATTCTGCCTCGTGGGAATTCTCGGACGGCGTTTAGGCAGCCGTCTTTTGAGGGTGGTTCATGCTAAGTCCGATGATGGCTTCAGGAATGCTCCGCTTGATACAACTTAATAGCTAATAACTTTGTCCAAATCCCAAATAAATAAGAGAAATAAATTTAAATCCAAATAAAAATGGAATTACAAAAACTGACTCAAAAACAAATGCTAAATAAGGTAAATCCTAATAAAATATGAAAGACTGCTTTTAACTAATAAAATTCGTAAGTATCTCATTTAAATGTTACAAATGATCAATAAATTCCCACCCTTAAAAGTTGTGTGCCTTGCCCGCACTTGATCCAAAATATAGGGTCTGAGCTTTGCATATACTTTTAACAGTCGAATATACCAAAATCGAGAACAGCAGATCAGCTTTTTCTTCATGAAGAATATTAGCTTTTTTGCATTTATTTTCATTACAATAAGTTTCTTGCAACCACCATGAATTCAATGAGATATTAGACGGCCGTAGTTCAGTAATAAGAAAATCTGAATATTAAATGAATTAGTCTGGCTATTGATATTCATCAAATTTCTGAAACTGGGTCATCAATTTGTTTTTCATTGTAATCCAGCGAAGGAAAAAAAAAAGTAATAATAAATAAAGTTTGGTAGATAAATCAAAAGAAAATCATATAATAATATTCCATGTGATTGGATTAATTGTTTCAGTTGGTTTCACTGCCTTCGATTTCTCTCTTACATCCCAATTTTCTTTGTACCAATCACTTCTTTATTTTTGGAAATCAAAATCTTAGAAGAAAGAAGAATTACTGCCAAGAGCATATAATAAATCTTCACGTTCATAGATGCATAAAATTAGATCACCAAAATCACACTAAAAGTTAACTGGACAACTGAAACAATAAGCAACATAGCTATAATTTGGAAATCCAGGAGAGAAATAATTTTCTTGCAAGCTAAAATAAATTTCCTATATTAGCCAGGATGGCAGTCAGCATCACACAATAAAAGAACCCAATTGGACAACAAGTAACTACTTGTTATATTGCCTTGGAAATTCCAAGCACAGTGACCTCAGCTTCCACCACGCAAACGTCATCCACTAGGAACCCAGTCTCTGGATCATTTAACTTACTCAATGAAACGAATCTTGGCCAGCCCCAGCTAGACTTTGGTGTATGGAACCAGTATTTATCTGCTAGAGTAAAACGAGCGCTCTCGTAATATTATTTGGATTTGCCTTCAATTAATTAAGCTGACTTACTAATTGCATGTAAAGACAGACATTTTACCTTGAAAAGATTTATGCTTTGCCCCCAGTTGATCCAAGATTCGCAATGTGAACTCTGCATATACTTTCACAGACTCAACTGTGGAATCTCCCAAAGCCAAGAACAGAGAAAGATGATCGGCAGCACCAATGTCAATTCCCGCGGGGTAGAGCTTTATCTTCCTGAAAACAATTATATGGAACTTAGTTGTAGATTCACCGAAAACCTTGCCTCAAGATTCAAGAACGTATTTACATCTATAATCTGATTTAAAAAAAAAAAAATTGAATCTTTGATACCATTTGTGATTTCCAGCACAGAACACTTGTGATTCCTGACGTCCTTTGTCCAACTTTGAAAAGTTTTCAACCTTCCAAACATACTTAGAACTATATGCATATTTTTCCATGGATAGGCACTCTCCTTTGACTATGTTTCTTTCTTTAACAAAGACTTCAGCTCCAAAAACACAGGTATCCTCGACAAGGTATCCATTTGAAGCATCGTTGAAAGCTTTAAGCGGGATGAACTGATCAAAACCCCATTCAAGCTTCAATCCATTAAACCTTCTTTCCTTTCCCATGGCATCTATCACATTACAAGCGACCACCGATTATGCAATTGCTTATCTAAAAGACTAGAACGAGTTTCTGCTGCAATATTTTCTGTAAAACTTTATATGTACCAGCTAGACTGTATTTAATTTGTAAAATACAGACGATCACACTAGATAAAATTTACAAAGATATGATATCGTCAAAATCGTCAAACGTAGATCATTGGAAAATATGATCAAGGTTAACATTTCAAAAGTAGAATATAATATAACCTTGAACTACCAGGTAGTTGTCTTGGTTCTGATCAAGTAAAAACAAACGAAAAACTGCATAGACTTCCCAACCAAAAGTAAGTGAACTTGTATCTGCCATTTCTAGGTAGAGGGAAATGTGATCTTTCACATTCTTGCTGTTGTTTCCCTTGGGGTATATAACAAGTTTCCTGCAATAATTAATTAATCAACATAAATACACTAATAAATGATACTACCAAGCAAAGACTATCATTCAAAAGTTAGGTTCAAATCCTGATCACATTAGGGTTGGGGAGTTGTTGTATTTTTTTTTATAATCATTATAGTTTAACAGCAGCCCAATTTTCTTGTCATCTTTGAAAAGTGATTTTGAACCCGGGATCTGATGTTTCACCACAAAAGATTTTACCAATTTAACTAAATAACACTCAGCCCGTAGGTTGAGGTGTCGTTTGATTATTAATATCAAGATGGAATAATAATAATAATAATAATAACGATAATAACAAAAGAAAAGGTGGTGGCATAAGTTATTTAATTTACTGCAATAAAGGAACTATATATATATATAGATATATATGCACACGCACGCACGCACCACTTGTAGCCTCCAGCTTCAAATGCTCCTGATTCGTACTTCTTATGAACTGCTTTTTGGGCAAGTAATGAAAATGATTTTATTTTGACGATGTAATGAGCCGGTGGTACATGTGAAGTGGATCTTGCGATGGCTATAAAGTAAAGTAATTTTAATCAACATCGACTGGTTAGAAACAAAAATAAGATGAAAATTTTAAGAATATTGACCAAGAGAATAAAGTGAGAAAAGCTTCAACATACATACCATCTTTGTTAACAAAGACATTTTCCATTGCGAAAAGTTTTCTAAAATGTTGTTGGAGTTTTATTTTTATTTTTGGCAACTTCGACAGCACGAAGTCAGTTTAAATAAAAGAAAAATAAAATTACTGGGAGGTCGTATACTAAGTTTTATCGATCTCTCAAGAAAATCATAGAATCTGAACATGAAAATACAATGAATAAAGATAATTTAACTAAATATACAATGAATCTTCATTAACTACTAAATTAGGGGATAAATACAAAAAAAATTAATAAAAGGCCTACTGATTGGACTGTTTACATTCTACTTTCTGATTCAACAAACTCGAAAACATATAAACTCAATTTAAATTTTCTTTTGTTTGCACTAATCTCGATCCGTTACATCAGTTAGAATATTCTA
Organism: Citrus sinensis; assembly: GCF_022201045.2. Taxonomy (NCBI): domain Eukaryota; kingdom Viridiplantae; phylum Streptophyta; class Magnoliopsida; order Sapindales; family Rutaceae; genus Citrus; species Citrus sinensis. The sequence continues at coordinate 21,317,686 of NC_068560.1, forward strand.
TGCTCATATAGCGATAGTTTAATTCACGTATTCTTTTGTGGGGAGAAAATTTCTTGATTGTTAATAATTAAAGTAAACATAACAAAATAAATAGATATCAATCACACGTATAACAGTGTGCAACTATTAAAATGTACTTCAAAGCCGAAAGCTAAACTAAGTTTAGATCGAAGGAATATTCTTAAGCTAAAAATGTACAAGAATATTGAAAAATATGATATTATTTAATCCTAATTAATCAATATACATACACTAATACCGTAACAGTAGTGGTTCAAGAGGTTCGGGTTCGAATTCGGATTACACTAGGCTCGAGGAGTTGCTTGATTTATATCGCAAAATGGGAAAAAATAATAATAATAATAGAAATAATAAAGAAAAGGAATGGTGGTGGCGTGGTGCCTTGAGTTATTTAATATACGGCAGTCAAGAAAATAAATATACGTATCACTTGTAGCCTCCGGCTTCAAAGAAACTGTCCATCTTTGTTAACAAGTTCTCCAAAGAATTGTTGATTTTTATTGATTAGAAATAAAATAAATTAAATTCTATCCAAACTGAAATTACAAAAACGACTGAAATACGACCAGTTTGACTGATTATAATTTCTAATTGAATTTTACCAAAACAGAACCATGATTAATTGCGTACACCTTGCATATTAACAATCAAAAGAGCTCTATGTTTGATGAAAATTTGGCATGGGCAAAGTGTCAATGTAGGAGGAATGATACCACTACCAGAAAAGAACACAACCTTCCTCCCTAGCATATAAATGTCAAGCAATTACAAGACTGCTAGCTAACTCTTAAAAGGTATTGAAGTCCAAAACAGAGCCACGATTGTCAGTTGCTCGTTTACTGCATTGACAAATGAATAGAAGCATGAATTTGATCATCATCATTAGTTCTGAAACGAATTGGCTGACAAAAGGGGAACTAAATTCTGCTTGGGCAATGTGAAAATACGACAAAGCATACTAAAATCATGTGACGTGGGACCCGAAAACTTATAACCACAACCCCGAAACAAAGTCTCAGAAATTTATAAAAAATGATACTACCAACCATACTAAAATCATGTGACGTGGGTCGTCAATCCTTGGTTCTTTTACTTTTTGACTTTTTGATTTTTTCCATTGACTTTAGAATTTGTTTTACTCCTCTCCGTGGCGGCACTTTACACTCGTCACTACTAAAAAAATAAAAATAGGCTACTATAACAGATTTCTTGTGAGATACTTAAAAATGAATTATTTATCACAAAAATATGATAGATTCGTGATAGAATTTTTATAGATCATAGAAACATGATAGATTTGTAATAACTTATTTATCTATCACATACACATGATAGCATATTAATATTTAATGAAACGGTGAGTTTTGAATGGATTAATTTAGGCATAGAACAACAATGTATCTTAAAACCACAAAAAAAAAAAAAACCATAAGTGGTAGACTCTCCTTTGACTTCAAATGACAAACCCTAATTTCTAAATCACGCTGCTGACAAAAAATTTGGTCCTCTACTGCGCTGCTTGCCGACAACAAATTGCCACTCTTCGTCTTCGTCTTCGTCTTTGTTAAGGAAGCTCATTTGAGCAAAATGGTCGGCAAAGCAGAGGATTGTAACAGTTGCAGTTCATAGTTACAAGTTGATGACTTGGCATGCCAGCTGGCACCCGGTGGTTATATAGTTTCTTGTACACGTGAATATTAGTTTTAGTTTTGTTATAGTAGCTATTAAGCATGTTTAGCATGTTTAGTTAGCTAAGCAAAATTAGTTGTGTAGATACGTGAGTATATAAAGCAAACTCTGTACAGTTTCTTTTGTAATTTTTGATGAATGAAGTAGAAAACAAATTTCCAGAATCTTCTCATTTTCTCTCAATATTTTCTTAGTTTCCAAACGTCTTGATTCTTATCTGTCTTCATCCTTACTCTTCGATCTGCTGCTGCTACTACTTGCCGATGAACAACACGCACACGTTCAGCCAGGTCTTTACTTCCTCTTTTTTTTTTTATATTATATTCTTTTGATTTGATTTGATTTTTCTGTGATCTATACGCCGTTTATTTTGATCGATCTGATTGCTATTCTATGATGTTGTTTATTTTTTGGTGAACCATTAGCTTTCAATTGATTTTGATTTATTTGCTAGATCTAGGGTTTTGTATTGGCTTATTAGTTTAGTAGTTATGTATCGACATGTTTTTTCCTTTAATTTTGATTTTTTTTACTTCTCTCATTCTAATTTAGATAATTTTAGGGTTATGCTTGAATTAATTATTCTTTTAATCAACTTAGGGTTGGATTTAATTGATTCTAAGTCTCATCTCTGTTCCCATTCAAAAAATAAGTACGCACAAATAGTTTTCATTTTATTCTCAGTCATTGCCATGTGATAATTTTGTTTCTTTGAATTAATTTATTTTATCTTCGGTTAATACACTTCTCTTTGAATTAATTTTGTTTGTTTGAATTAATCATGGCCATGTGATGAAGTTCATTTAGCATTGGGAAGAAAAAAGTAGATGAGAAGGAATATCATGTTCAAGAGATTAAGGACAACATGCTGGACTAATTATCGATTATTTTAAAATTATGTTTTGGCTTAAACTACCCATGTCACTAGCATTATTTCAAAATCTGAATAACCTCATCTCTTTCTCAGACTGAAAGGCTAGCATAGCATTGGGCTGTTGCCTTTACTAATTGAGAAGTGAAGTTCTAAACAGTGGCTCTATACTGGAAACTTGGTTTCATCTGCGTTAATACTTTTGGTAATCTCAGAACAAGAACTGGAATCTAAATAAGTAGTAGAAAAACTTTTATGTAATTGTCAAGATTTTTGATATCTGAATTTATGGATTAGTTAGATATCTAATTTCTTCACTTTTTAAAGTGGAAATTACTAGTTCCTTGATGAGTATGATAAGTTTACTGCAAAATACTTGTCTAGGACGCCCTCTGCTATGATGGGCACTAATGTGTTGATTTCTCTGATTTCTGTCCTGGAAGAAACTTTTCATTTCTCTAATTTATGTTGTTGTTTTTTTAACCGTTGTTGCTATTTTAACTGCTAGTTTTTTTTTATTGAATTTAACTGCTGTTGGTTTTTTTTATGGGTTGATTATGTAATTTTATTAGTTGTTCTTACAGTTACAAAAAATATTAATCCAAATGTGCATGATTATATATATATATATATAGTTTGCATTAATATTAATGGAATAAATATAGAAAAAGATCATAAGTAACCATACCACACAAGTTGAGATTGTGTGGATATTATATCTTCAAAATACACACCCAACTAGCTCTGGTGAGCTCTGGAGACTTTAAACTCGTTATTCGAAGCGTTTTGCTAATATCATTCATTTGGATTAGTTGCAAATAAAATTCATTGTTTCTAATTAGTAGCTAAATAAATTCACTATCCATGATGGAATTCTCCTACAATTTTAGGATTAACAAAGATGAATCATATGAAAAATTATAATAATGAAGGAGCAAAATAAGATATGGAATTATGGGAATTTGTTTCTGCCAGTATAGCAAAGGCCACAGATAACTTCTCAAGTTACAATAAACTGGGAGAAGGTAGATTTGGGCTAGTGTACAAGGTAATATTGTGGTATTCTGCTCATATTAAATCGTGTTTTCTTTTTATACTAACTAATTAGCATATATGTGGTACATAGGTAGAAAGGCAAGAAATTCCAGTTAAAAGGCTGTCAAAAGCTTCTAGACAAGGAATTTAAGAGTTCAAAAATGAAGTTACATTGATTGTTGTTAGTAATTATAGGTTTTTGTTACATATGTGAAATTCTTCATTATTCTTGATTATTGAAGTGTGTGATGACTCCTTATGAATTTGATTAACTATAAGTGGCCGATATGTTAATTTGCATTTTTTTGGTACTCATCTTAATGTAATCTGTTTTTCAGGTGATGTTGGTGGCTTTTGAGAATTTACCATCAATATTTTTTTTATGGATTAATTGTTTTTCTAGGATGGGTTGGTGATTAGATATTGTAAAGGATTTATGAGATATTATTATGGATTTGATTCATCATGTATTTTGATGATGCTATTTGTTGGAAGTTTCGAGTGATTGAAATTTTTAGTATATGATGTTATTTGGTATTTAATAGTTTTTATGAATTTGAATGTAATTTTTATTTCAGTTAATTCAAGTTTTAAAATGTGATTTTTATTATTTCTATTTCAAAATTCTGGAATTTAAATAATAATAATTAGTATTATTATAATTTCAAAATAAAAAATAATAATTTTATTTTTCTTTAAACCTTAAATCTCATGACAGAGAATACAAATCATTAATATATGGCATATTTTGAAGAAGCCCACCAAATTCAAAACAATTTAAATTACCCACTAAAATTTTCTATTAATTTCAAAAAGTCTTGCAAAACAACGTTGCATGGCTAATGACATATGTGTGATAGATATACATTGTCATGGAAGATGTGATAGATAAAATAATGTTATGGATTTATCGTAGGGGCTACAATGACACATAAAAACTTTGTCATAAGGGGGGTCGGATGACAAAAATTCTCTGTCATGGTAGCCCATCTTTCTAGTAGTGCGTGGAATAATTGTCTTCAATTGCTTCGCTCAATATATTACTAATAAAATGGAAAATACTTTGGCTAATGATATATAGTATAATCTCGGTACATTAATAGTATTGGGACCATAAAAATTTTATTAATTTATCGAACATTAGTATATCAATAAATTAATTTATTAATATATCTTTATAAAACTAATATTGCATTCATATTAGGATTTTCTATGAAATATAAAGATATTATAATTAGAGAATTTAGTGATTTTGAGTTAGTATAATTAGATAATTTAATGATTATGTCACGTTGTACGATAGGATCTTGAGTGAGTGAGTGAATTACTTGATAATCCTTTAGCTAGATTGCATGGTTAGATCAAGATTAGATGGTAACTTATCAAAGGAGACTTTTTTGAAGCAACTGATTGAATCAATCTCTCTCTTATTTTTCTTAATAAAACACGTAATACAACAATGGCTTCCAATATGGAAGGTGTAAAGAAAGTAGTAATGATCGAAAAAACGCATAAAGCATTATGCCAGTATAACAAAGAAAATCATAAACATATCATATGTAATTAGTTTCAAATTAATTAATTATCAATTTATTTATTAATTAGGTCCTACAGAAAAATAATTTTCTTTTGAAAAAATATTATCCAATTAATATATCAAATTATTAATTTATCTTATTGGCCCCTAGTCGAAACTAACAAAAATTATTATTTAATCAACGTCATCAATATTAATTTAATTGAGATTTTATTGTACTTGGTTTTCATTCTCTTAGTAATGGAATTATTAGTTCTCTTACGTCCTAATTTTCTTTGTACCAATCACCACTTCTTTTTTTTTTTTTTTTTTTGGGAAATCAAAATCTTAGAAGAAAGAAGAATTATAGCCTAGAGGATATAATAAACCTCACCCCTTAAGAGATGCATAAAACTAGAGCACCAAAATCACACTAAAAAGTTAACTGGACAGCATAAACAATAAACAACATAGCTGTACTTTTGAAAACCACAAGAGAAATAAATTTTCTACAGCATAAACAATAAACAACATAGCTATACTTTTGAAAACCACAAGGGAAATAAATTTTCTGACAGCTAAAATAAATTTCCTAGATTAGGCTGGAAGGCAGTCAGCATCTCACAATCAAAGAACCCAATTGGAGGACAATTAACTGCTTGTTATAATGACTCGGAAATTCCAAGCACGGTGACCTCAGCCTCCACCACGCAATCGTAATTCGCTAGAAACCCAGTCTCTGGCTCAGTTAACTTACTCAACGAAAGGAATATTTGAGAGCCCAAGGCAAAGGCTGGTGCAAGCACTCTCGTAGTATTAGTTGGATTTGGCTTCAATTAACTAAGCTGACTTACTAATTACATGTAAAGACAGACATCTTACCTCGAAAAGATATATGTTTTTCCCCCACTTGATCTAAGATTCGCAATGAATAATACTCTGCATATACTTTAACAGCCTCAACTGTGCAATCTACCAAAGCCAAGACCAGAGAAAGATGATTGCCATCACCACAGCCATTTCCCATGAGATAGAGCACTATCTTCCTGAAAACTAAAAAATATCTCCTGCAATAGGAAATCACGAGTGTCAATATGGATTGATGTTATGTTTTATTTTACTAAAACACAAAATATGATTTTTTGATTAAAAAGAAATTCATAGTTAATTTATCTCCTTAATAGATTCCTGTTTTTGTGGAAGTAGTAATGGATGTAACCATTATTCAAATAACTTTTCAAAATTATAACAATTATAGACCTCATCATAAGAAATCAATAAGTGAATATTATACAAACGTAATTAGTATGAAGTTGAATCAATATTGATGATGGACCGGAAATTCAAATCCAAAATCTTCACTAATTTGGCTTAGTAACTTTGCTGTTCAAGTTTAATAATTTTTGTGAAACTGCTCCTAAAATTAGGGAGAGCAAAGTGATATATATATTTGATGGACAATATAAATGCCATGTATCACCTCTACCCCATTTGATTTTTATATGAATTAATTTATTTGAACTTAAAGTTCAACAGGATTATTGTACAATGTGCATTGTTGATCAATTAATTGATAAACTCATTGACATAGAGAATTAAAAAAAAATTACCACTAATATGGGTTGATGTCCTTGAAGGATGAAATGGTGATACAAAATAAATACACAAATACTTGAAGCTTGCTGCTTGCATGTAATACATCAAACAGTAAAAAATAATTTAAATCTCGGGAAAATGACAAAATCTTTTAAAATAATTAGGCGCACCTGAAGAGACCATGTTTGTATATAGAAACACATTTGATCTATAATTAGATTATTGAATATATTGCCCCTGGAAAGGCATACCAACTAATAAATGAATCTTAAATACTCTTGAAGAGGTAGATACTAAAAAACAAAGAGATTGAAATTGTCCTATAAAAGATGCTCATGTATACTAAAAAAGGCCGATCTTCAGTCCTTGCAAAGATATATGTATTAGAAATTTTGAAAGATCTCAATTGTGCATGTATATTGAAAGTGAGAAATATTTAATAAATGTTGGTACTTGGTGCAAGAGAAAAAATTGAAATTGACATTAGATATTTGTCAATAAAATATAATTGTTATGATAAAAAATTTTTAGAATTCTAAATTACAAAATGTATAGATCATCAAATTATATGATTGGCCAAAATTGTAAAATATTTGGATTTGTAGTCCATACACTAAAGGACGTAAAATTAATTAGTGAATTTTTATGAATTTTGGACTTGTAGTCCATACACCTAAAGTCATAAAATTTATTAATAAAATGTAAATCTAAACTGTAGTATGTCAAAATTAAATTGAAGAATTTATCTAATTATTTTTTAAGGGTAAAATACTTGAATCTGAACTGTTGTATCGCAACCACTGTGACTTCAATAAGATATTAGACAATAGTTCAGTACTAAGAAAATCTGAATAGTATGAATTAGTGTGACCATTGAGATTCACCAAAATTTTGAAACCCGGTCACCAATTTGTTATTCATTGTAATCCAGCAAAGGAAAAAAAATTAATAATAAATAAAGCTTGGTATATAAATTAAAAAAATAATAATAATATTCCATGTGATCAGATTATTTGTTAATTAAATTCACTCTATTCGATCAAAGTACAACCAGGATCCCAATTTTCTGGTAGAAACAAGTAATCTCAGCAGCTTGCTTGGATTTATAATTTGGCTAACTTTGATGATCTGATCATTTTTAATTTGCTCATTAGCATATTGATTCAAACTTGGCTAAAGCTCCCAAAGTGGCTACACTAATGCTACGTTTACTTTTGGATTGGAGTGGGAATCCTGAGGAGTGGGAATCCTTGGATTAGGAGTGTGGAGTGGGAGTGAGAGTAGGGTGTTTACTTAGACTAAATGAAAGTATGGATTGTCAATCAGAATCCTAATTATTTGTTTACTTTGTCTTGGATTGAGAGTAAATTATTTTAAATTACAATTTTATCCTTATGTACAGAATTATAATTTGTAATTAAAAAATTAATAAAAATATATTTGGAAAATAAAATAAATATTTTATTATATTTATAAATTAATAATAATTACTAATATTCTTAATTATGTAAATCATAATTTTTTATTAATTTAAATTTAAATTATGTGAATAAAAATTATTAATAATAGAAAAACAAATGAAATATTATTATTGATAATATAGTACAAAATTAATATTTTTTTAGAATAAAATATTTATTATTATTAATTAAATAAATAATTAATATTTATTAAAATTAATGTTTAATATTATTAATTTAAATATAATATTTATTTATTTTTATTTTATTAAATTTAATAAAATAAATATGATATAATTTATTTTATTAAATATGATATTATTTATTTTATTAAATATTATTTATTTATTTATTTTTATAAGGATAAAATGGGAAGAAGAGGGAGTGGATTCCCACTCCCACCTCCCCCCATGGGAGTGAGAATCCCACTCCCCACTCTAAAATTAGGTGAGACCCACGGATTCCCACTTCCACTCCTCCCTTTTTTAAGGTAAGTAAATACTGAAGTGGGAGAAATCCACACTCCACACTCCCACTCCATAAAGTAAACACTGCCTAATTGCTTATTTATGGATTGGCAGCTTAGCTATGTTCCTGGGTCGTAATCCTCTTTATTTGTTTATTTATTGTTTTTCCTTCACACTCGTTGGTTTAACAGCCTTCAGTTGCTTGGACTAATGATTATATACTTGGTTTTCATTCTTTTAGTAAGCGGAATTATTAGTTCTCTTACATCCCAGATTTCTTTGTACCAATTACTTCTCTCTTTATTTATTTATTTATTTTTTTGTTGGAAATCAAAATCTTAGAAGAAAGAAGAATTAGATCCTAGAGGACATAATAAACCTTACCCCTTAATAGATGCATAAAACTAGAGCACAAAAATTACACTAATAAGTTGACAGCAGCAACAACAAACAACAAAGCTATATATATATATTTCATAAGAACAAAGCTATATTTTGGAAAACCACTAGAGAAATTAATATCCAACTTTAGCCAGGCAGTCAGCATCACACAGTAGAAGAACCGAATTGGAGGACAATTAATTACTTGTTATAATGGCTCGGAAACTCCAAGCACAGTGACCTCAGCTTCCACCAGGCATACGTCATTCACTAGAAACCCAGTCTCTGGCTCATTTAACTTACTCATCGAAAGGAATCTTTGAGAGCCCAAGGCAAAGGTTGGTGCAAGGAACCAGGCTTTACCTGTTAGAGTAAAAGGAGCACTCTCGTAGTATTATTTGGATTTGCCTTCAATTAATTAAGCTGACTTACTAATTGCATGTAAAGACAGACATCTTACCTTGAAAAGATTTATGTTTTTCCCCCACTTGATCTAAAATTCGCAATGAATAGTCTGCATATACTTTAACAGCCTCAACTGCAGAATCTGCCAAAGCCAAGAACAGAGAAAGATGATCGCCATCACCGAAGCCATTTCCCATGGGATAGAGCCGTATCTTCCTGAAAAGAATTTTATGGAATTTAATTGTTCATTCACTAAAAACTTTGTCCCAAGAATGTATTTACATCTATAATCTGATTTTAAAAAAAGAAATTGAATCTTTGATACCATTTGTGATTTCCAGCACTGAACACTTGCGATTCCTGACGTCCTTCGCCCAACTTTGAAAAGTTTTCAACCTTCCAAACATACTTAGAACTATATGCATATTTTTCCATGGATAGGCACTCTCCTTTGACTATGTTTCTTTCTTTAACAAAGACTTCAGCTCCAAAAATACATGTATCCTCGACAAGGTATCCATTTGAAGCATCGTTGAAAGCTTTAAGCGGGATGAACTGATCAAAACCCCATTCAAGCTTCAATCCATTAAACCTTCTTTCCTTTCCCATGGCATCTATCACATTACAAGCGACCACCGATTATGCAATTGTTTATCTAAAAGACCAGAACGAGTTTCTGCTGCAATATTTTCTGTAAAACTTTATATGTACCAGCTAGACTGTATTTAATTTGTGAAATACTGACGATCGCACTAGATAAAATTTATAAACATACGATATCGTCAAAATTGTCAAACATAGATCATTGGAAAAAATGATCAAGGTTAGCATTTCAAAAGTAGAATATAATATAACCTTGAACCACCAAGTAGTTGTCTTGGTTCTGATCAAGTAAAAATAAACGAAAAACTGCATAGACTTCCCAACCAAGAGTAACTGAATTTGTGTCTGCCACTGCTAAGTAGAGTGAAATGTGGTCTTGCACATTCTTGCTCTTATTTCCATTTGGATACAGTACAAGTTTCCTGCAATAATTAATTGATCAACATAAATACACTAATATATGATACTACCAAGCAAAGACTATGGTTCAAGAGTTAGGTTTGAATCCTGATCACATTAGGGATGAGGGTTGAGTTGTAGCATTTTTCTTATTATCATTATAGCTTAATGGCAACCCAAGTCTCTCCCATCTTTGTAAAGTAGGTTCGAACCCCAGATTTCATGTTTCAGCACAAGAGATTTTACCCAATTGAACTAAACGACACTCAACCCACAAGTTGAGGAGTTGTTTGATTATATATCAAGATGAAATAATAATAATGCTGACGATAATAACAAAAGAAAAGGTAGTGGCATAAGTTATTTAATTTACAGCAATAAAGGAAAAAAATATATATTTATATATGTATATATATACCACTTGTAGCCTCCAGCTTCAAATGCTCCTGATTCGTATTTCTCATCAACTGCTTTTTCCGCAAGTACTGAAAATGATTTTATTTTGACAATGTAATGAGCCGGTGGTACATGTGAAGTGGATCTTGCAATGGCTATACATTCAAGCAATTTTAATTAACACCCACTGATTATAAATAAAATAAACTGAAAATTTTAAGAATGTTGACCAAAAGAACGTGAAAGGTTTGAACATACATACCATCTTTGTCAACAAAGACGCTGTCCATCTTTGTTAAATTGTTCATTTTTTTTCTTTTTTGGTAATTAAACTGAAGCCGGAGGCTGTAGACGCTACCTGGACGGTACTGTTTTTGTTGGCGAGGGCAAGGCACAAGGCTCTGCTACCGATCCTAGGGAAATAAATGGACTATTATTTATTAGGGTAACTTTTTTTTTTATTAAGATAAGGTAACTTAAAATTTACTTAATTATCTTTTCAAAAAAAAAATTACTTAATTATAATCCTAAAAAATTAAGAAAATAAATTAAATCCTAACTAAACTGAAATTACAAAACGGCTCAAATACGACCAATTTGACTGATTATAATTTCTAATATAATTTTACCAAAATAGAATGATGACTACTTGCCCCTTGCATATTAACAATGAAAAAGATCTCTTTGTTTGATGAAAAATTGGCATGAATTGAAATTCAAACATGGGAAAAGTGTTAATGTAGAAGCGATGATACCAAAACAGAACATAACCTTCCCCCCTAGCATATAATGTCAAACAACAACTACAAAGACAGCTAGCTAGCTCTTCAAAGGTACTGAAGTCCAAAACAGAGCCATAATTGTCAGTAGCTCACTTATTGCTAGGGATGGCAATGGGCCGGGCTCGGGGCAGAGATCATGATCCCCAAACCCGAGCTGGAAGCAATCTCCGTACCATAACCGAAAAACTTTAACTGGGGATATTCCCGATAATCCCATTTATTTATTTTTTAAAAAATTGATAATTTTGAATATTCGGGTCCTTCAAAAAAATTAATTATTTTGCATACATAGCTTTGAAAAAAAATTACAAATGAGCAAATTAATAGCCCAAACAACATTTCAAACGAACGAATTCAGCTATGAAGCATACCCGTAATTAATAACAAGATTATTTCAACACGAAACGAATTGATGATCATCCATCAAGGATATCCGTAATAACAAATCCAATATCACTGAACAAACTTGTACAATAATACCACTTAGTAATATTCAACCAAGTTTCAAAGAATACCTCGTCGCAAGCAAAGGCGCTAATTTCTAAAATTACCTTGACTGATCAAATGGCAGCGAAGGCGGCGACGGGTGGTTGAGTCCGGTGAGAAATGAGAGCGCCGGCGAGAAAGGGTTAGCGGCTTGCGGTAATGCTTGGTCTTTAGGCTAGAGAGTAGAGCGATGTTAACGGCGCAATCTTGGACTTTTGGTGTTGGACGCGACGGCCGGAAAGGGGAAGCTCCGTTGACCGTTGGAGACTTGGAGGTGGCGATGTCTAGCGTTTTGAGAGTGGTGGGTTTCGGTCTGGGTTTTAGTTTTCTGATGCCTTTTTTTATTATTTGATTAAACTTATTCGGAAAGCGCGTCGAGTAATTTTTTTTAATTATTTGATTAAATTAAATATTTTTTAATCGCGTGAATTCAAAATATATTTTACTTTTAAAATAAAAAAATATTTGGGTTCGGATTCCTGAACCCAAATGCAAAATACATTTGGGACTTGGACTTACTTTTGAAACAGATCCGTTTTCAGTTTCAAAAAGGTTTGGGCTCATATCTGACCCGAGTTAATCTAAACCATCCCCACTTAATACTTTCTTCGTTTCAACTACTTTTTTTAAAATCAAAATCTTAGAAGAGAAGAATTACAGATTAGGGGATATAATGAATTTCTCCTTAAAGAGATGCAGAGAAATACAACACCAAAATCACACTAAAAAGTTAGCTTGACAGCATAAACAATAAACAATGTAAGAGTTATTTTAGAAAATCACAAGAGAATAAGGGTCCGTTTGGTAGTGTTTTTTATCCATTGTTTTCATTTTTGTTTTCATAATATATGTTCGGTGAGATGGATTCAAAAAACAAATCACAAAATAACAAATTCAGATCCAGTGTTATAACTACAAACATAAAAATGTGTTTAACATATTTCCTAAATATTACAAACTAAACTCAAAAATAGAGTAAGAAACAAAACCCATTCTCTTCGGCAGCAACCCTCTCCCCCCCCTCATCGTTCTCGATCTGGTCACGGCAGCAGTGCTTTCTCCTTTTCTTATTCCAACAACACTTTCTCTCTCCTTATCTCCTCATCATTTTCTTCGGTAGCAGTCTTCTCTCTCCCCCTCATCTTTCTCGATGTGGTCATGGCAGCAGCTCTCTCTCTCCTTTTCTCCCTCCAACAACACTTTCTCTGCCGCCGCTGCAACTTCGTCTCTACCGCGGCTGTCCTTTGGTGTGTCGTTCTCTCTCCGTCGTGGCCGTTGCTGCTCCGTTTGAGCATAGCCACTGGTGTCCATCTCCGTGTAGCCACCGCCGCTCCTGCTTGATCGACTGAACTGCTCCATCTCTCCCGGCCTGCTGGTAATTTTTTTTTTATTTCAGGAAATTTTTTTTATTTCAGTAATTGTTTGAATAAATGTGAGAGATTTTTTTAAAGCATGTTAATTGTGTATTCCCTCTATTCATGCCAAAATAATTTTGAGTAATTGTTTTAGATTATGAGTAATTGTGTTGATTTGAAAGCAAAACCGTGTAAATATAGTTTTGGTACACTTTGATTTTGTTTGTGGAATGAAAAAAAAGGGAGCGATGAACTGGAATTGGGGGATTTGTCTTATGCTGCTGCTTTAATTGTTGCTATGCTGCTGCTTTGTGTGCTTGGTCATTATGAGTTTTAATATTTTCTCTCTCTGTCATTGAATCGAAATGCAAGCTGGAAATTGTAATTTCAGATAAATATATTTGGGGAAAATGATGATTGCCGAATAGCATTGTATTTGTGTTTTAAGGATGAAGAATACATATATCTGTTTTTGTTTATGCCATGAAATTCTTTATGCCATTAATTTGAATTGGTGAAGTTGTATTGGAATATTTTTTATTTTGGACTGTTCAATTTTTAATCTATGACATATTGGTAAAATGGTTTTCATGCTATGTTGAATTTGATTAATTTCAAAAGTTTGAGCTATGTGTGTTTAGAAGTAGTTTCTTTAATTTCATTAATATTTGATATATGTTATTTTTTCTAATTTTCTAGTAACAAGATATGGATCCACATGATGTTGATGGTGAGGATAGCAAGATTTGGTTACCAACGAAGAAGGAGATACTAGTAGGCCACTTACTAATATTGATTTATGTCCAGCGAGTGTCGCACGATTACACACGTAATGCATAATGTATACCATATATTTTTTTATAATTATTTTGTTTATATCATGTGTTGTAATATATATCTTAATTATAGTGTAAAAACAATGACAATGTAAAGTTTTTTTTAATTAATGGTAATTATAAAACTTTATCATCATTTAATTTTTTATAATAATTTTGCTTAAATTATTATGGTATATTTGTGTATGTAATATTGTCACAATTATTTTCTAACTATAATTATAAGTTAAAATGCTTAGTAAAAACTGTTTTTGAAAAAGGTATTACCGAACGCATATTACTGTTTTCAATTTGGAAATACTAAATACAGAAAATGATACCAAACGCATACTTAAATTTGAAATACAGCAACTGTAAAACACCATTTTCATTTTTATTTTTATTCTTAAAAAATAAAAATTTAGAAACAATACCAAACGGGCCCTAAATTTCCTGATAGCTAAAATAAATTTCCTAGATTAGCCAGGCAGTCAGCATCACACAATAGAAGAACCCATTTGGAGGACAATTAATTACTTGTTATAATGGCTCGGAAATTCCAAGCACACTGACCTCAGCTTCCACCACGCAAAAGCCATTCACTAGAAATCCAGTCTGTGGCTCATCTAACTCACTCAATGAAACGAATCTTGGCCGGCCCCAGTTATCGCTTGGTGTATGGAACCAGTCTTTATTCTCTGCTAGAGTAAAGGGAACATTCTCGTTATATTAATTGGATTTGCCTCAAATACTAATTGCATGTAAACACAGACATTTTGCCTCGAAAAGATTTATGTTTTGCCCCCACTTGATCTATGATTCGCAATGTATGCTCTGCATATATATTCTTTAATCACCTCGACTGTGGAATCTCCCAAAGCCAAGTACAGAGAAAGATGATCGCCATCACCACAGCCGTTTCCAATCTGGAGGAATGTGCTTCACAAACAAAGAAACAAACAAACATTACCAGAAGCAACCACCACGCAAACGTTATCCACTAGAAACCCAGTCTCTGGTTCATTTAACTTACTCAATGAAACGAACCTTGGCCAGCCCCAGCCATCGCTTGGTCTACGGAACCAGTATTTAGCTGCTAGAGTAAAACGAGCATTCTCGTAATATTATTTGGATTTGCCTTCAATTAATTAAGCTGACTTACTAATTACATGTAAAGACAGACATTTTACCTTGAAAAGATCGATGTTTTGCCCCCACTTGATCCAAGATTCGCAATGTGAACTCTGCATATACTTTCACAGACTCAACTGTGGAATCTCCCAAAGCCAAGAACAGAGAAAGATGATCACCAGCACCAACGCCGGTTCCCATGGGGTGGAGCTCTATCTGCCTGAAAAGAATGATATGGAATTCAATTGTACATTCACCGAAAACCTTGCCTCAAGATTCAAGAACGTATTTACATCTATAATCTGATTTAAATAAAAAAAAATTGAATCTTTGATACCATTTGTGATTTCCAGCATTGAACACTTGTGATTCCTGACGTCCTTTGTCCAACTTTGAAAAGTTTTCAACCTTCCAAACATACTTAGAACTATATGCATATTTTTCCATGGATAGGCACTCTCATTTGACTATGTTTCTTTCTTTAACAAAGACTTCAGCTCCAAAAACACAGGTATCCTCGACAAGGTATCCATTTGAAGCATCGTTGAAAGCTTTAAGCGGGATGAACTGATCAAAACACCA
Organism: Citrus sinensis; assembly: GCF_022201045.2. Taxonomy (NCBI): domain Eukaryota; kingdom Viridiplantae; phylum Streptophyta; class Magnoliopsida; order Sapindales; family Rutaceae; genus Citrus; species Citrus sinensis. Next base: position 21,333,676 of record NC_068560.1, read on the forward strand.
TTCAAGCTTCAATCCATTAAACCTTCTTTCCTTTCCCATGGCATCTATCACATTACAAGCGACCACCGATTATGCAATTGCTTAACTAAAAGACTAGAACGAGTTTCTGCTGCAATATTTTCTGTAAAACTTTATATGTACCAGCTAGACTGTTTTTAATTTGTAAAATACAGACGATCACACTGCATAAAATTTACAAAGATATGATATCGTCAAAATCGTCAAACGTAGATCATTGGAAAATATGATCAAGGTTAACATTTCAAAAGTAGAATATAATATAACCTTGAACTACCAGGTAGTTGTCTTGGTTCTGATCAAGTAAAAACAAACGAAAAACTGCATAGACTTCCCAACCGAAAGTAAGTGAACTTGTGTCTGCCATTGCTAAGTAGAGTGAAATGTGGTCTTTCACATTCTTGCTCTCATTTCCACTTGGATATAAAACAAGTTTCCTGCAATAATTAATTAATCAACATAAATACACTAATATATGATACTATCAAGCAAAGACTATGGTTCAAGAGTTAGGTTTGAAACCTGATCACATTAGGGATGAGGGTTGAGTTGTGGTATTTTTTTTGTTATTGTTATAGCCTAATGGCAACCCAATTCTCTTCCATCTTTGTAAAGTAGGTTCGAACCCCAAATCTTCTGTTTCGGCCCAAAAGATTTTACCAATTGAACTCAATGACACTCAACCCATAAGTTAAGGAGTTGTTTGATTATATATCAAGATGATATAACAACAACAACAACAACAACAACAAAAGAAAAGGTAGTGGCATAAGTTATTTAATTTACAGCAATAAAGGAAAAAAGAAATTTATATAGGTATATACATGCCACTTGTAGCCTCCAGCTTCAAATGCTCCTGATTCGTATTTCTCCTCAACTGCTTTCTCAGCAAGTACTGAAAATGATTTTATTTTGACAATGTAATGAGCCGGTGGCACATGTGAAGTGGATCTTGCAATGGCTATACATTCAAGTAATCTTGATTACTACCGACTGATTAGAAATAAAATAAACTGAAATTTTTAAGAATATTAACCAAAAGAATGAGAAACGTTTGAACACGCATACCATCTTTGTTAACAAAGACACTGTCCATCTTTGTTAACAAGTTCTCAAAATAATTTTTCTTTTTTTTCCGGTAATTAAACTGAAGCCGGCGGCTGTGGACGATACTGCCTTTTTTTTATTTTTAGGGCACGAGCAAGGCGCAAGGCTTTGTTGCCGTACCTAGGGAAATAAATGGAATATTATTTATTAGGGTCACTTAATTTTTTTAAAGATGAGGCAGCTTAAAATTTACTTAATTATAATCGTAAAAAAATTAAGAAAATAAATTAAATCCTAACTAAACTGAAATTACAAAACGACTCAAGTACGACCAATTTGACTTATTATAATTTCTAATATAATTTGACCAAAACAGAACGATGATTAGTTGCCCCTGGCAAATTAACAATAAAAAAGATCTCTTTGTTTGATGAAAATTTGGCATGAATTGAAATTCAAACATGAGAAAAGTGTCAATGTAGCCATCAAGCACATCCGTAATTAATAACAAGATTATTTCAACACAAAGCGAATTGATGATCATCCATCAAGCACAACCGTAATAACAAATCCAACATCACTGAACAAACTTATATAATAATTTGTAAGGCTAATGGATGGAACACACCACTTAGTTATATTCAACGATGTTTCACAGATTACGGCCTCGTCGCAGGCCAAGGCGGCGAGCAGTGTTGAGTCCGGTGAGAAATGAGAGCGCCGGCGAGAAAGGTTAGCGGCTTGCGGCAAAGCTTGGTCTTTGAGCGAGAGAGGAGAGCGATGTTGGCGGTGAAGCTTGGTATTTGGCGACGTCTAACCAGCGTTTTGAGAGAGGTAAGTAGGGGTGGCAAAAAAGCCCGGGCTTGTCCAGGCCCGGCCAAGCCCAGCCCAGGCCCGCGGGCCTAAAGCCCGGCCCGCACGGATGGGCCTGGATATGGGCCCAAAAATTACAAAGCCCACATATATTGGGCCTGGACAAGGGCTTCGCAAAAAAGCCCGGACTTGGCCCGGGCTTTTTAAATTTATGAATAAAAAATAAATTTAATTTAAATAAAAAAGAAAAAATTCAAAATATTAAATTAGTTTAATTTTTTATATTAGTATTTGTTATTTTATTAGGTTGTATTACTAATATTTCATGTATTTGACCATTATTCTATTTATATATTAGATTATTATCTTTAATTTAAATATTTTTTCTTAATTTAAAAAATATTTTATAATTGATTTAAAAAGCCCAAGCCCGACCCGAGCCCGGCCCAGGCCCGTCTAGGCCCGGCCCGAGTTCGGCCCGTCCAAGTTGGACGGGCTTTTGAAGGGCCTAGGCTTTGTTTGAATGATGCGGGCTTGGGCCTGGGCTTTAAAAAGCCCGGCCCAAGCCCGCAAATTGCCATCCCTAGAGGTAAGTTTGGACTTCGGGTTTTAGCTCTGTCATATATATATATATATATATATATATATATTTATTATTATTTGATTAAATTAAATATTTTTCAATTGTGTGAATTTAAAATATATTTTAATTTTAAAATAAGAAATATTTTGAGTTCGGATTCTTGAACCCAAACGTAAAATATATTTGAGACTGTACTTATCTCTAAAATAAATCGACCCTCAACATTAAAACGTTTTGGGTTTATATCCGCCCCTAATTAATTAATTGTTAAAAATAACGGCATTTAGGGGTAAGTTGAAGTTTTCATACTTTTGAAGGTTAAATTGACATATTTCAGTCAAATAAGGGGGTCGGGTGAAATTCACCCTATTTTCTTTTACCATATATTTGAAGATAAGAGTTTAAAGCAATTATTAATAAAATAATTACTATATTCAACCTAAAATTAAAAATTTATAAACCTGTCGCTGGCGTGGGTAAAGGCTGTCGCGCTAGGACTATGCTGCCATCACCACTAGAACCTTATGGTTAGAAAAATTTGCTCTAGCAGTCTAACTAGAAAGCTCCAACTTCAAGCTATCAGAAAAATCTGTTCTAGCGGTCTAACTAGAAAGCTTCAACTTCAAGGTAATAATTAGAATTCGCCTTAGGAATAAAGAATTTCATTGAAAACTCTTCCTTACATAGTGTGAAAAGCCAAAGAGAATTTTGGACCGAACTGATGCTTGAACCATTCATCAACAAAGTTTAATATGAAAAAGCAAGAGATAAGGTGTGGCCTTTATACCTACGATGTATTCCTTTACCTCTTTTCTCGGTAATTGAATAAACGTGGCCCTAATGGAATCTAGTTGCTTGGCATCTTTTCGAGAAAACATTGTGATTAAATCTGCAATTAACTAATGCAGAAATGAAATAGAAACTATCTAATTAAGGAGTCTCAGAAAACTTTTGTGAGTTTATTTTCTATTTCTCTTTGAACTAAAAACTTTTCTGCGGAATTATAGAAATAAAGGTTGCAATTTTAAATTTTATCACACGAAAAGAACTCATTAGTCATTACTTAGACAAGTCGAAACCGAAAGATATAAAGAATCGTTATATATTCTGCCTCTAAAAAATATATGCGAATCTGGTTCTTTAGTGATCAAAGGAATGAAATCAATGCATGATGGCGAAAGAATCAAATAATTACCAAAGCCCTCTCCCATTCACTGCCTTTTCATCCTTGAAAAGGCATATGAGTTTTTTCATTTGTTGCCCTCTCTAGCCTAAAGCATATACAAATCAATATGACAAGTAGAGTTGAAAGATGTGGCGGATGTGGGCGGCAACTATGGCTACCACCACAGGCAGTGGCCGCTCGATGCCATGCGTGCCGATCTGTAACGAGCTTTCCATCATCCTCTCAGCGATGGGCTCAAGTATATGGCGCAGTGAGCCAACCACACCATAACGTTGTCACCACAGTGCCGAGCAATTATCTGGCAGCTGGTCCAGGAAACGGCAAGTATCCTCGACAAGGCTGTGATAATTATTACATAGACCAACCGCGACCTGCGTGGGCTCCTCCTCCGGTTTATGGGAGGAAAAAAGCATTGCTATGTGGAGTAACATATAATGATACAAATTACATGCTTACTGGCAGCATAAATGATGTTAAGAGTATGTGGTTTCTTTTGGTTCGCATGTTAGGGTTTCCTAGTGACTGCGTAGTCATCTTGACAGGTATAAATTGCTCTCTACTAAGTTAATAAGCTAGCATTATTGCATTTTTTTGTCTAATACCTTCCGTTTAAAGCTCGATCTTATTTTTCAGTTACCAATAAATGGCATTCGATTACTTTTATGGGTACATGTTCTGTTCGTTCCTACAGTTTGAGTCAATTATTTTTCAGTTAACCTTTGTATTTTTTTAAATTGTTTCAAACATCCCGTTGTTTCTTTGCAGCTGTAATCTTAATTTTCCTTTTTCTTTGATTTATTTTTTTTATAAGGCAGAGGAGTGGACAAAACTGGAACTTGATTAAAAAATTTTCAAGGTTGAAATAGTATTGATGTCGGATATTTTGAGTTCAAACAAATTTGACATGCAACCCGTTTAAAATAGATGATAATTAAATATATTTTAACAAAGACAAATATATAATATAATTCTTTTAGATAACTTTGAAAATACAGGAATTAACTAAGTAGTTGACTCAAAATTATAATGATTAAGAAAACATTTACCATCACTCTTACATTCTTATATAATATCCACCAATATGAACAAAATATTCGTATAATTTGACAGAAGAAGAGAAAAATCCATATAGGATTCCAACAAAGCAAAACATTCGAACGGCCATGCGATGGCTAGCGCAAGATTGCCAGCCAGGAGATTCATTGGTATTTTATTACTCAGGCCATGGATCAAGGCAAAAGGACTACAACAAAGATGAGCTTGATGGGTTTGATGAAACCATCTGTCCGCTTGATCATGAGACCGAAGGCCCTATAATTGATGATGAAATCAATGCCACCATTGTAAGGCCACTGCCCCGTGGTGCAAAACTGCATGCCATCATTGATTCCTGCTACAGTGGAACTGTATTGGACCTACCATATGTGTGCAAGATCAACGGGTATTTAAATATATGTGAATTCTTTTTAGCTATTTAGATATATATGAATTTTTTTATAATAAGGAGATTGACTCATTTTTTGGATTGTTTTTGGTTTTACTATTTACTTTTAGGTATGTTTTAAAATGTAATACAATGTTTCCAGTGGTCAAGCTAGCAGTTAATTTGATAGCGGCCTAGACTAATATATAGGGAAAAAAAATTGTATGCTCATAAACCTAACTATACATAAGTGATTAGTTCCTTCAAATTAAAGCAAAACTGAAAATTGATGAACCACAAAAATCCTAGTCAAAGTTGTCAGTAGTGCTTTTGTTGTTTATTTAAAACATTCGATTAATGAAAAAAAAAAGTTAAATTTTTATTTTTGTAATTTATAGAGAATGGTTGGGCAGATTTAAGAAATATTAAGGGAAAAGAAAAAATTAAATTGTTTAAAAATTAAATCGATTTGTTTTCATCGGGGTCAAAATAACATTTTTTAATAGGGATGGCAGAAATCCTCATGGGAACGGGGACCCTAGGAGATTTTTCCCATTCAGAGAGGGCATGGGAACGATTTTATATCCAATTTCTCATTTGTGGGCGGGACATGAATGATTTTTTACCGAGCTTCTCATTCCGAGAATGGACGGACATGACGTGGAATCTCCATCCCCTCCGCATTTCTCCATTTAATTTTTAATTTTAATTTTATTTTTTAAAATTATTAGTGAATAAATAATAAATTTAAATTGTAAAATATTAAATATTAGTATAAATAACAAATATCAATATATATATATATATATTAAAAAACTTTGGGGAATGGTTGACTAGTTGTAATCTTAAATTTCTATTTAGGATATTAAAAAGGGCGGACAAGATTCTGTTGGCCTAAAATATTTTAAATAACAATATTTGTTAAATATTTTAAGCTTTTATCTAATAAGATAAAAGTCAAAGAAAAATCGTAAAACCTAATTTCTAAGTTTCGACAACAGCAGCCGCCTTAACTCTACTTTTTTTTAAAATAAATTTATTATTTTAATATAATTAAAATAAAATAAAAAACTAAAAATGTATCAGTTATTTGGGGATAAGAGACCCTTGGAGATCCCCTAATATTATTCACGGAGGGGATTAGGATTCCCTCAACCAATTCTAACTAGGACGGGGAGGGGGTGGGGACATATGTAAAATATCGGGTGTAAGTACGGAGATGTCGGTTCCCTCCCATCGCATCCCCTCCCTATTGCCATCCCTAATATTTAAATGCCAATTTTAGCATTTCTTGTTTAGAAGGATTTGATTGAAGTTTTTCCGAAGTCTTTATCCCACGCTAGTCGTCCTGGTTCTTCGCCGATGCATATTTATTCTTGAAAAAGATGATTGTTTTATGATTCGGATTTCAATGAAGGCTTTGACACAAGAGGGTATTGCAATATTTTAAAATTTGTAAGAGTGGTAAAGCTGAAAATCGTTATTGGGAATGTGTTGATCTCCCTTATAATGAATTAATAATAAGAAATCATTATGAAAATTTTGGCTAATTATTGTACGGTATTTTTACTAGTGAAGAGTACAAATGGGAAGATCAAAGAATTCCAACAGCTTGCTATAAAGGCACAAGCGGCGGGATAGCCCTCTCGTTTAGTGCTTGCTCTGATAATCAAACCTCTGCAAGTACCTCGGTGAGCAACTTTTTTGACACATACAATATTTTTTCTTGTTCTTTTTTATGTTGACATTAGAGGTGGCTAAATCTTTCACCAGTTTGCAGTCTCACGGGGCTCCACATCAAATGAGGTGAATTTTAAATAATTTTTGGGCAATTAAGTGGGAAATGGGTGGAACATAATCCCCAAATTCTTAATGGGATGACGTTTGGTTTTACACTCCCTACCCTACCCCCACTCCAATCCCATTATATATGGTTTTTTTTAAATTTTTGTTCAATAATATTGCATAATAAATTTTCTTTTTATTTTTACCTAATATAAATAGGTTGTAACTAAAATAAAATGCTACATTATAATTCTTTTTTAACCCTAAAACATTATTATATTTTATTTTTTTCTCTCAACGTACTGCTCTCTTTAAACATTTTTGTTTTGATATTATTTCAAGATGTTGTTTCATTTTGTTGGAGATTTTTTTAAATAATTTAAATACTTTGTAATATGGTAACGATTTTATTTAAGTTTCTTATTATGAATTTACTGAAATCATTTATCTATACTCATTATAAAATAAGTAAATAAACAATGAGGTGGGGATGGGGAAATAATTCCCCACATAAGGATTCATCATCCCCATCCCACTAAATTTATTGAGGGATGAGGTAGGGAATGGAAGCGAAATTTTTAATGGGGTGGGGAATGGGGTGGACCTCTCCACTCCATTGCCATCCCTAGTTGACGTATATATTTAACAAACTTGGCTATAAAAGAGATGGATCATATTCCTAATGGTGGACTACTACTATCGCAGTTAAAATCCCCATTTGAGATATGGAGGCTGAAGAATTTTTCTTTCTCAAATAAGATTTAATGAAGTGGAGATAGATTTCTATTAAATACGAGAATATGTAAAAAAAAAAAATTTAAATATATATATGCAGGATTTTGTTCCTCAACTTTCTTTAGCCTAGGTATGCATGCATGTATGTTTGTATATATGTATGTATCAAAATAAAAAAATGGTTTAATTTAGTTGGTTGGAATGATACATGCATGCAGGCTTTTTCAGGCAAAGATGTCACAGGTGCTATGACTTCTAGCTTTATCCAAGCTGTTAAAAATGAACGTTGCCTCACATATGGTCGACTGCTTGCTGCAATGGGCGATGCTATTCCCTCACTAATGCCAAATGACACTGACGTAATCCAGGTATATTTTATAACCAGAAACATATAAGAATCTTACGATCGCCTCTTGTTGTAAGACCAAAAGGTTTAAAGTTTAACAAATAATATTAATAATGTCAATATTTAACTTCTAACTTTTGAGAATACATTATTATAATTCATTGATTTATTGGATAATGAATTTTATAACTTTTAAAATTATTATTTTATCCTCCAATAATTGAATCACATATTAATTGACATTCAAATATTGAGCTCTTAACATTGATAGGACTGTGTATATATTTATACACACACAGAAAAGCTTATGCTACAGGAAGAAATAGTATGAGGCTAATTTTGTGGTTTAATTTCTTTTAAGAATATGATCACCTGCATAATGGGTAGAACAAGAGAATTGTTAACTGTTGAGAAAATAAAAATTGACTATGAAGTTTGAAAGTGTGATTTAAGGGTAAGTTTAAGAATTGGTTGAGTAAAGTTTCTTAAGGTGACTAATTTAAAGAGTTATTTTTGTTTGGTGTTTTCAGGAGCCTCAACTGTCTGCATCTGAGACATTCGACATTTTCACAAAGCAATTCATACTATAATTGTAATATTTTCTTTTGCTTTTACAAAATTATATAGTTAAAATAGATTAAATGTGTTAAATTAATCTAGGTTTGTTTTATGCATAATGTAGGTGCTATGTTTCAAAGGCATCATATTGCACCTCATATTGTTGGGGTTATGAGGCCCCAGCAATTCTTCTGTGCGTTTGTAGGTGTAACATCTTTTTGTGTAAGGTTACTTAGGGTGTAACTGCACAGTTCGTTGGCAAAATTACAAATGTGTGTAACCCTCATGTCCACCTACCGCTTAGTGTGGGGCTCTCTGCTTCCATGGTATAAGGAAATAAAGTTGCACCTTGGCTATCAGCTTAAACTTTTAACCTAGTGGTAAGTGCTTGATCCTAACAATTGGTATCAGAACGAGATCCCGGATTCAAGCCGCCACATAAGCAATTTTGTGGGAGGGAGATTGTTGGGGTTATAGGGCCCCAGCAATTCTTCTGTGCGCTTGTAGGTGTAACATCCTTCCGTGTAATTCCATTGAGGTGGCAGTAAGGTTACCTAGGGCATAGCTACCTTGCCCGTTGGTACAATTACAAATGTGTGCAACCCTTCATGTCCACCCGCCGCTTAGTGTGGGATGCCCATTGGCACAATTACAAATGTGTGCAGCCCGTCATGCCCACCCACCGCTTACTATGGGACTGTGTGCTTCCATGGTATAAGGAAATAAAGTTGCACCGTGGCTATCAACTTAAGATTTTAGCCTAGCGGTAAGCGCTTGATCCTGACATATATCACATTCTTAAACCTGAAAAATTGCCATAAACAATTTTGGTTCTAGACTTATGTCTTTTTCTGCCCAAAGTGTGTGTGTGGCACTTTGATCCAGCTCCAGAGTTGTTGCAGTATAACACAAGCATCAAATATGACTTAAAGATCAAATAACAAACATTTCCTCTTATGAGGGAACAAAAATTAAGAAATGACTTCAAACTGTGCTACAACAAAATTTTTTTTTTCAGTGTCATACCTTTCAGTATAACATTGATTCTTCATGTGAATGTCTATCATTTGTAATAATGCCACTCAATTACTTGACCAATGTACATATCAGAGTTGCTGCACCAAAAACGTCTAAGATGCTATAACATAGTCTTATCTATAGACACCTTTAACTCAAGGCTGAACATGGGTTGCATAAATAGACATGCTACTCAATATCCTAGACAGAAGACCTATCTTGCTCTTCTCTTTTTTTTTAAAAAAAAATAGTTGCTACAATAATGCTTATAACTCTCACTACCCTTTTACTTAGGTCTGCATATGTGGTGCATACTTAGCCCTGGTTACTCAACAACTAAGTCATTGGAGTATAATTTTATTCTATAACTAGCACACTTGTAATAATTTTGAAAAAAATTTTAGGCCCGCCCCCCAACTTGAGATATTTTAAACCTTGTTGTTTTATCTGATTTTGGTACAACATACTCACAAAACTCAACCAAAACCTAATTGTTCAGATAGAGTTTCAACCTTCATCTATAAACGTCTGTCTATGCTTGGCAGTAATTCATTCCCCATTTCAACACTCAATTTATCCTTATTGGGTTTTCTAATCCATATAAAAATGGTGGATAAACAAAGCCACACACACAACACAAACACATTCATTCACAGACACATTACATCATAGCACAACCCCCTCAAACTTGAGAAGTGTGGTGTCCTCACATGCACACAAAATGATTTAAAGACAGACATGCATACATTATCAAAAATAAATGTTCAATAAACAAGATAAAATAAATAAAAGAAAGGAAATTTTTTTTTGAAATAGTAAAATTAAACTGGGCAGGCAGGGGATACTCCCCTTATTGTTTGAAGTTCTGCTGCAGCACATGCTGAAAATGTTCACTTATTCTATGATTCCACTTCTCAAATGTTCCTTTGGTGAACCTAATGGTACAACAACTGGCTGTTTCTTTTTCTGACTCTTGTTTAGGCTAGTTTGAAGGGTTTTAGCGGCTTCTGTGACTTTGGGCACATTTGTCTTTGTTTTCTTAAGTTTTGATTCTTTTGGTGCTACAGCAATGCGAGTTTTGGTGGGAGTTGGTATAGGAGACTTGGTGGGAGTTTTCTTTGTGGCAGTTGGTGAAGGAGTTATTGCTGCTGGTTGCTCAACAGTGATGCTCGCAATTATTTCCCTCAAACTCATCTTTGTTTCTTTTGCCTATGTGACTCTGCTAATGGCCTCCTCTAAAGCTGCAACAATGTTCTCTTCTTCCTCTGGCTTGGACTCCTCATCGATCAAAATCTTTTTTTTACCCTTGTTCTTTGAAGTCACAATTGGTGGTTCATCTTCATTTTCCTCATCTTCACTGTCTTCTTCTTTTTCTGTTTCAACATCTACAACCTCCCCTTTTTCTTACTGCTGCTCTTCTGCTAACTCTCATTCACTCTCTCTTTCTTCATTTTCTTATACTGGAATAACCTTCTCAGCTCTCTGAAAAATTAAATTGTTGCAGCTGTGACTCAGGGAAATTTGCATGTTTACTCTTCATATATCTGGCAAATTGATGCTTTTTTTCTTCAAGATGTATTAAGTAAGTCCCAAATCTATGATTTTCTTCATTTTGTGCTTAGACATATGCATTTATCCTATCACTGAGCTCTTGTAACATTTGCTCAATCCTCGTGGCTCGTTCTACTTTAGTTGCAGCAGAGTGCTCTAGGGTTGCTGCAGCAGTGGATATCATAGCAATTCATTCAATTGTTCTAGCAGTGATAGCCCCTCATTCTTCACTATTTCATCACTTGCCTTAAATTTTACCCTAGAGTCCACACAAATGCCTATGATAAGTTAAGGAAACAGCAAGGCAATAGATTTTTACTTCTTTGTTGTACACTATCTAATTTCTTTTTCAATAATCCTTCCAACACTTATGACTAAACACATTACTATAACATATAGCAGTATGAGTCTATCTTGAGAAACTGTTGTAGTGTAGGTAACCGACATTAGTCTAGATTTTAATAATTTCACCCAAACCTTAGCAATATGCTTCAAGTCTATCCCATTGACCACTATACCCTCCTCATTTATCCATTTACTACCTTGAACAGTGAAGGTTTTAAGAACCTCCCCCCACCTATTTACAGTCATGTTCTCAGCAAATTTAGTGTACTCACAATCAATCACAAGAGGCAAGTCATAAAAAACATTAATAACTCGAGAGTTTAAAGGTACTTGCACTTGCCACACAAAGATGTTGTGTTGGTCTTGTTGTAACATATTGGAATAGAACTCTTTAACGACCGGAATGACGGAGTCTTGGGGGTGACCACAAAACTTGATCCATCCTCTTCGTGTTACAACAATGTATATGTTGTTTATCATCCCCTTTGGCTATTTTAGAAATTGAAATCCCTTTTCTTCCAGAATTTTTCGACGCTCGATAATGTCTTCAAATTTTTCCTCAGCTTTAAAATTATAAAAACACTTGGGGTCTATCAATTTACCAGCACGTGCTTTAATTTTTGGCATAGCAATTTGAACAGAGTTTTGTTTTGCTTAAAAGAATAGAACATGAGAATGGTAAAGAAGTTGAAAGTTACTGATGGGCCAAGAAAGAGCAATAGTGAATTTCAAATATTCAAAGTGAAAGTAAAGCCCTAATTTATAGCAAAAGAAAAATGGAAAGAGAAAGGTAATTAATAGGATAAACTTGGAAATATTCTTTGAATTTTAAAAACAAATTTTAAAAAGAAAGCAAAGGATATATGTCACGGTAAATCCGGTTTTGTCGAATTGTCCTTGTCATAAATTCTGATCTGTTGACATGAGCATGTTTGCCCTCTAATAGTAAAAATCCAAAGTTGACAGTGCAGTGGTAAAAATTGTTGCTATAACAACCAATCTGTTGGTACAACAACAACGATAAATGCCTCTGTTGTTTGAGAACCATCTTCTAACTACCACGCTGTAAATGATGTTGCAGCAATTCCTTTTGGTTTCTTTATCCACACATTTTTTTTTATGTCAACTTATACTTGCTGCAATTTAACATAAGGAAATAAAAAAAATAAAGAAATTAGATGTACAATTAAAATAACAAAAAGACAAATTAAACAATTTTTAAAACTAAATTTAATGCTTAAAAAAACTTAAAACAACTTCCTCCATTAGGTTGCCTTCTAATCAGCGCTTGATTTTAAGTCTTTCAACCTGACCATCCCTGATTGCTCAAGTTGGGTCCTTTAAGAACAAATCCTCCCTTGGATTGTTCATAGCAGCTCCAATGTATTGCTTTACTCTTTGTCCATTCATTTTGAATTCTTGGCATGTCTTTTCATCTTAAAGTAGCCCTGTGAGGATAAACTTTGATAAGTTTGAAAGGCCCTAACCATCTAGACTTTAATTTTTCAAGAAAGAGCTTTAGTTTTGAATGATAAAGCAAGATTTGTTGATTTAGAATGAGCTCTCTCTGCTGGATTTCCTTGTCATGACATTACCTGGTCCTCTCCTTGTAGATTCTTGAATTTTCATAGGAAAACAATCTTAACTCTTCTGTCTCACAAAGATGTAACTTCCTCTATTCTGTTGTAGCAATAATATCCATGTTCAGTTGTGTTTATTACCCAATATGCTTTGTACTCTAGCTCTACCGGCAAATGGCATGCTTTCCCATAAATAATTATGGATGGAGACATGCCAAGTGGAGTTTTATAAGCTGTTCGGTAAACCCATAAGAAGTCATTTAATCTAAGAAACCAATTCTTCTATTGGGATTCACCATTTTCTCCAAAATATTTTTTATCTCCCCATTGTACACTTCTGTCTAACCATTTTTTTGTGGATGAAATGTTGTAGCAACTTTATGCTTGATCTTATACTTTGCCAATGCTGCAACAAACATCATGTTGTAAAAATGTGTTCCTTTATCACTAACTATGGCTTTAAGAGTGCCAAACCTTGAGAAAATATTCTTCTAAAGAAACTTCACCATTGCCTTATCATTTTTTTTTGTTGTCAATACTGCAGCTTCTACCCACTTGGATACACAGTCCACAACAACCAAGATATATAAGTTTCCGAAGGAGGGTGGAAATGGTCTCATAATGTCTATTCCCCATACATAAAAAAGTTCAATCTTTAAGATGTTGGTTAATGGAATTTCATGCTTTTTAGAGATGTTTCATGTTCTTTGGCACCTGCCACAATATTTAACAAACTCGTAAGCATCCTAGAAAATATATGGCCAATAATAATTGTTTGAAGAACTTTTGCTGTTGTTTTGTGTCCTCTAAAGTGTCCACCATATGCTGTAGCATGACAAGACTGTAAAATATTGAAAAGTTATTGATTAGGAACACATCTTCTAATCAAATGATCTCAACACAATTTGTACAAGTAAGGGTCATCCCACTGATAGCTTCTGACATCATGGAGAAATCTTTTCTTCTACTGGTAATGGAAATTAGGTGGTAGTATTATATTCACCAAATAACTAACAAAATCTGCATACTATAGGAATCCAGATTGTTGTAGCATCTATGCATGCTATATCATCAGTAATTACTCATCAGGAAAAGTTTTTGTTATGTCTTGCTTAGTTAGAGTGCTTGCCTCTGCTTCTAGCCTTGAGAGATGATCTGTTACTTGATCCTTAGTGCCTTTTCTATCCATAATCTCTTGGTTAAACTCTTGTAGTAACAAAATCCACTTAATCAACCTTAGTTTAGCATCCGTCTTTGAAATCAAATACTTTATATGAAATACAAGTATGCAACCCAAGAGGGGGGGTGAATTGGGATTTTAAAAATTATGCAATATAATTCTCTCAACAATTTAATCTATTGCCTTAATCAAATTGAAAACAATAAATTCAATCATGCACAATATTAAAAGAGTAAGGGAAGAGAAAACAAACACAAAGATTTTTTACGTGGTTCGGCAATCCCCGCCTACGTCCACGCCTCCAAGCTCACCGGGCTTGAGGATTTCACTAAGCTAGCCTCCCAAGGCTTCAAACGCTTACAATTGACTTCCAAGGTGTCAATGGACCTTTACAACAAGAGATTATCCCCAATCTCTTAACCCAAGTGTATCCCAACACTTACAATCACTCAAAGTAGAAGATTACAAATTATTTTTCTCTCACACAATATTTAAGATTACAAATCAATGCCCAATGTGTGAATAGATGGAGAGAGAATGTGTTTAAAGCTCAATGAAGATTGTATTCTCGAATATAAGCTCAATGATTGTGTTGTGATCAACCTTCTTTGAATTTGAATGAGCCTATTTATATCTGGAGCTGAAAATCTAGCCGTTACAAACTGTCGGGCAGAAAACGGTTCGCCGTTAACGATAAACGGTTAACCGTTTCGCTTGTTCAAAGTTACCGTTGGACCAGAATTCAAATAAACGGTTTGCCGTTTAGGATTGCCCTTTCGCCGTTAACTTCCAGAGACCTGCAAGATGAGCATTCGTTATACGTTTACGCTAAACGGTTAAGGACTTGCGTGAGGTAACGTTTCTGGATATTATCGGTTAACCGTTTGAACAATAATCGGTTAGCCGTTTGTCTCCAGTAACCTGCAAAATGAACATCAGTTAATCAATACCAGAGGCGGACAACCCTCAATTCTGGACGTTATCGGTTAACCGTTTAAAAAGAAACGGTTCACCGTTAGTTTCCAGTAGCCTTCCTATCTTGGGTGTTTTCTGTTAAGCGTAAACGGCTAGAGCTTAGGCAATATGATGCTCTCTGGTGATAATCGGTTAACCGTTTAAAAATAAACGGTTCACCGTTAGTTTCCAGTAACCTTCCCATCTTGGGTGTTTTCCGTTTTCCATGAACGGTTAGAGGTTAAGGAAATGTGTTACTCTCTGCCTTTAATCGGTTAACCGTTTAAAATAAACGGTTCACCGTTTATGACCAGTATTGCAATTTTAAACAAGTTTTTGCAGAGAATTTCTTTCTAATTTGAAATCCATCTTTTATGAAGAAATAAGGCAATGATTAAAAGAGTTTTCGTTTATTAAGAAATAACTCCATTATTTTTGTCAAAATACATTTAAAATTTGTTATCATCAAAATCAATATTATTAACATATTTATGTTAACAATCTCCCCCTTTTTGATGATGACAAATTTCATTCAAAGTTTTAGCTCCCCCTTAATATGTGCTCCCCCTACATGTATGGCCAAAATGAGAAATGTGAATAAAAGGATTCTTGCTTTAAATTTCCCATTTTAAATCCAAAAAAAAATATGTCATTAAATCCCAAAAAAAAATCATCTTCATCTTAAAAAGCCACAAAATATCTCCCCCTTCATCATCAAAAAGAAAAGAGGAAATAAGAAATACGTAAATCCGTTTAAAAAAAAATTGTCCGGTTATGGCGAGTGGAAATTTCGGCAGAGTTTTCCCTTAAAAATGAGCAAAACCAGTAATACAAAGTGAGAGAAAAAACACTTCCAAAAATAGATTAACAGCAACTGCTTCTTCCAACAAGCCAACAACTCCATGAACAAACATATATCAACACTCCAATATCCACAAATAATCTAATATGATAATATCCAACAATCAGTCAATCACAAATCATCAATCATGTAATCATCAAGAACATCACAAATATATGCATCAAAATCCATGAGAGAAATATAAAAATGCTAAAAATCAAAATGAAGAATGTATGTGCGAAAACAGAACTCAGAAACTATGGAGGTGGAGAAGATGTGCTCCCCGGATCATATTCGAAATAGCTAATTAAAAATTTAACCAAAATGATTTTATCCAAAAAAATCATATTTATCTCCCCTTTCATCATAAAAAAAGAAAAGAAAAGATAGATAGATGCAATTGAAACAAAATCATTAAAAATAATTTAATAAAGATATTACCCATTTTGTGCGAGAAAAAATTTCGGCAAAGTCTCCCCTTTAAAAATGAACAAATCCTTAAATACACAACATGGTTAAAAATACTTCCATATAAGCTTAAACAATTATAATAAATCAACAACTCCATCCATTCATCAAGCAATGCACATATAATCATTAATCATCAAAATCAATATGAATTCCTCAAACACTTGTAACAATTAAATCCGAGGATTCCATAATCATATATCAACCATTAAAAGAATGCTCAAAATGCATATTATTTCCCCCAATTTATATCATTAAAATGATTTATTACTTTGTCTCCCCCTTTGGACAATAAAAATGTTCAAAAAGCATATTATCCAAAATAGAACAAGTAATAAGCTAAGCAAGGGAATGCAAAAGTCATAAGAGCATAATGTCAACAATTCAAAAAACATATAATTACTAATCACATTTTAGAAATCAAGACAACTAAACTCATCAAAGATCTAATGTGACATTTTAATATAATTTACACTCTCATATGCGCCAAGATCTCAAGGATCATGTATTTCTCCCCCTTTCGATATTATTTAAAGCAAGTAATGGATATTTAACAATACGTCAAGAAAGCATACAAAAAATGTATCCATTCACCAATCATAGATTCCATAAGATCAAATTTCATCAACTACAATGGAATCATCAAAGCACATTCTTTGTCATCAAAGCATAAGTATATAATAGCAATATATAGATAATCAAAATCAACATATGCCATTATAGATCATCAAAATCAACATAGCTAAAAAGCCATCATTATGAGCTAAAGAACAAGTGATCAAATCCATTATTACAAATGCTCACATATATTTTTAAGTGATGATCTAGTAGTTACACCTTATGATGGATCTTCAAAATTAAATTCTTAAGGTGAGAAGAAATATACCTCCTCTCTTTAGGGAGTGTTTGAAAAGTACCTTCATCTTACTCCACATTTGTTTCTTCATGTTGCTCCTTTTGATTTTCAAGTGGTGCATTCTTTTGGCTATCATTTGATAATCTTCTTGTAGCTTTTCATCTACATTATCATCAACAACAACTTTCTCCATAGAGGAAGAATTAGACTCATCAAATATAACATGTATAAATTCTTCCACAATCAAAGTTCTTTTGATATACACTCCATAAGTTTTGCTTGTGTTTGAATAGCCAAGAGAAATACCAACATCAAATTTTGGATCAAATTTGCCAAGATTATCTTTTGTGCTCAAAATAAAACATTTGCATCCAAATATCAAATAATAATCATCATCAATCCACAATGAAAGCAACAATGCATATGAAAATGTAGGTGCATAATATAATAGAAAACTATGGTAAAATCCATAAGGAGAGCACACTATGGAAGTGGTAATTTGAAATACTCAAAATGCACAAATTCGAATTTTTTTAAGATATTGAGTAAAAAGTGTAAGTTGGAATCAATTAAAACAATTTTAGAGATGATTTTAGACACAAGAATGGATGAGAATAATTTATATGAATCAATTTGGATTGAAAACGAATGAGAATGATGGATTTTGGAATGAAATCAAGTGAGGAGTAATTGGCTTTTAGTGAGAAAGAGAGAAACGGAAAGCCGAAAGAGAGGGAGAAGATGAATAGTTGAAATAGCACCCGAAACCGGATTGCCGAATGAGCTTAACCGGAAATCCGGTTGGTTCCAGCAAATGTTTCACGCAAATCCGGTTTTCTGGATAACACGAACCGGCTTGCCGGTTGGATCCAGAAGATAGCAAGAGAGAATCGGCTTGCCGATTTGCCAAAATGCAGCTCGAATTCAGAATTCCGAATTGACAGAACCGGAAATCCGGTTTGGTCCAACAAGCGTTCCTTGCGAATCCGGCTTTCCGGTTTTGCTAACCGGTAGTCCAATTTGAGGCAGAAAGTAACATGCAAACTATATACCGTTGGAAAGATAATTAAGTTAGCTTTCCAATAAATTTTACAGAGCTGGATTTGGAGTTCTCTAGAAGGAGTTATGACCAATTCATTACAACTTGTGCAGACTAGAGATTTTCACAATAATTAAACATATAAACATTCAAAAGTGAATAAATTAAACACACCACTTAACTATCATGCTTAAACACTTCATAAACATTAACATCAAACAAATCCATCATGATAAATCACTCAATATTACACACAATGATAATTCCATCATGTAAACATACAAGCATACTTTCGCAACTTTATTTATCATGATTCATTCAACAAAATTAATATGGCAAGAATTGTTACCAAAATAATTAAATCATCTTGCCTCATCTTTTTCTCTTAGATCATGCTCAAATGATTATCCTCACAAGCTTCCATCAAGGAACTTCTCCACCATTCCTTGATTGTGGTACCTACAAAACAAATTCAAGTTGTGTGCTTTGGTACCCAAATACTCTTGGGTCCTTGAACGTTAGATTTAATTTCTTTTGGAACCCAAATACATTTTACTCCATAATACGCATTTCTCTTAACTGGACATCTAAAACTCATATGACCATTTCCATTACAATAATGACAAATAATTTTATGATCACTTGTGGAGGTAGCCTTAACAAAATAATTCTTATAATATTTTTGTTTCAAGTAAGGCTTATACCCAAGTCCTCCTTTATCAAACACACATTTTTGAGTGCTTAGTAATTTTTCTAAGTTCTTTTGACCATTTGTGAATTTTAACACAATTTCGTTGAGCTCATTACTCTTCTTCTTAAGCACTTCATTTTCTTTCATCAATTCACCAACATGTGATTTTTCATGCTCATATGAAGTACTTTGTTTGCATTTAAATGATGCAATTCTATCATGCAAAATTTTATTATCTAACTCTAGTCCTTTAATCTTTTCATTTAATGAACCATTGCATTTTTGTAAAGCATCATTTTCATTTTTCAAGTCATTTACATGTGATTCTAGATGCTTCTGTGAAGTGCTAGATTTCTCATTTGATAATGCAACTCTATCATGCAATGTTTTATTCTCTAATTCTAGGCATGTAATCTTTGCACTTAGAGATTCATTCTCATTTGTGAGCTTTACCATTTTCTTTTTAAGACAAGCATTCTTTCTACCAATTTTTATCTAATTATCATGCAATTCTTTAAAAGCATCATATAATTCATCATAAGTAGAAAGATCATTTACCTCATCAAGTTCATCATCCGATTCATCTCCAATTGCCATGAGAGCTAGATTTGTCATTTCTTGATGTTCTTCACGATCACTTGTTTCCTCATCGCTATCATCCCATGTGGCTACCATTGCTCTCTTCTTGAGCTTATTGAGAAGAGGGCATTCCGTTCTTATATGACCGGGCTTCTTGCACTCATAACATTTGATTACTTCCTTCTTCTCCTTTCGGTTCTTGAGGTCTCTAGATTTTCTTAGCTCACTGGATTTCTTAAAAAGTTTTCTAAGCCTCCTAGCCAGCATATCCAACTCCTCCTCATCCAGCTCACTTTCCTCATCACTCTCATATTTCGAGACTTTGAGAGCAATGCTTTTCTTCTTCTCCTCATTGCTTCTTTCGGCTGCCATGTCTTCCTCATAAGAAATAAGAGAACCAATTAAATCATCAATAAGTAAGATATTCAAATCTTTAGCTTCCTCAATGGCAGTCCTTTTTTGTCTCCATTCCTTAGGTAACGACCTAATGATTTTCTTAACTTTCTCGCTATTTGAAAAGGTCTTTCCTAGGGCTCCTAGAGTATTCACTATGTCCGTAAATCTAGTATACATAGAATATACACTCTCATTTTGTTCCATTTGAAACAATTCATATTGTCGAGTGTACCTACTAATTTTAGACTCTTTCACTTGATTTGTGCCTTCATAAACAACTTCAAATTTGTGCCAAATTTCATTAGCACTTTCACAACTAGATACTCTATGAAACTCTTTCTTATCTAGTGCACAAAACAAGACATTCATAGCTTTGGAGTTTAGAGAAGCTTTTCTCTTTTCTAATTCATTCCATTCCCTTGAAGGTTTTGGAATATCTTCCCCGACTTCGTTTTTAGTCAAAGGCATAAATGGACCATCACAAACAATTTCCCAAATATCATAATCTAAAGCTTGTAAATAAATTCTCATCCTAGTTTTCCAATATGGGTAGTCATTACCGTCAAAGAACGGTGGTCTAATTGTGGATTGTCCTTCCCTAAAAATTGAGTCATTATGGGTTGCCATGGATCTTTAACTCTAGACGGTTAAGTCTACACAAGAGCACCTTGCTCTGATACCAATTGAAATACAAGTATGCAACCCAAGAGGGGGGGTGAATTGGGATTTTAAAAATTATGCAATATAATTCTCTCAACAATTTAATCTATTGCCTTAATCAAATTGAAAACAATAAATTCAATCATGCACAATATTAAAAGAGTAAGGGAAGAGAAAACAAACACAAAGATTTTTTACGTGGTTCGGCAATCCCCGCCTACGTCCACGCCTCCAAGCTCACCGGGCTTGAGGATTTCACTAAGCTAGCCTCCCAAGGCTTCAAACGCTTACAATTGACTTCCAAGGTGTCAATGGACCTTTACAACAAGAGATTATCCCCAATCTCTTAACCCAAGTGTATCCCAACACTTACAATCACTCAAAGTAGAAGATTACAAATTATTTTTCTCTCACACAATATTTAAGATTACAAATCAATGCCCAATGTGTGAATAGATGGAGAGAGAATGTGTTTAAAGCTCAATGAAGATTGTATTCTCGAATATAAGCTCAATGATTGTGTTGTGATCAACCTTCTTTGAATTTGAATGAGCCTATTTATATCTGGAGCTGAAAATCTAGCCGTTACAAACTGTCGGGCAGAAAACGGTTCGCCGTTAACGATAAACGGTTAACCGTTTCGCTTGTTCAAAGTTACCGTTGGACCAGAATTCAAATAAACGGTTTGCCGTTTAGGATTGCCCTTTCGCCGTTAACTTCCAGAGACCTGCAAGATGAGCATTCGTTATACGTTTACGCTAAACGGTTAAGGACTTGCGTGAGGTAACGTTTCTGGATATTATCGGTTAACCGTTTGAACAATAATCGGTTAGCCGTTTGTCTCCAGTAACCTGCAAAATGAACATCAGTTAATCAATACCAGAGGCGGACAACCCTCAATTCTGGACGTTATCGGTTAACCGTTTAAAAAGAAACGGTTCACCGTTAGTTTCCAGTAGCCTTCCTATCTTGGGTGTTTTCTGTTAAGCGTAAACGGCTAGAGCTTAGGCAATATGATGCTCTCTGGTGATAATCGGTTAACCGTTTAAAAATAAACGGTTCACCGTTAGTTTCCAGTAACCTTCCCATCTTGGGTGTTTTCCGTTTTCCATGAACGGTTAGAGGTTAAGGAAATGTGTTACTCTCTGCCTTTAATCGGTTAACCGTTTAAAATAAACGGTTCACCGTTTATGACCAGTATTGCAATTTTAAACAAGTTTTTGCAGAGAATTTCTTTCTAATTTGAAATCCATCTTTTATGAAGAAATAAGGCAATGATTAAAAGAGTTTTCGTTTATTAAGAAATAACTCCATTATTTTTGTCAAAATACATTTAAAATTTGTTATCATCAAAATCAATATTATTAACATATTTATGTTAACATTATATTTGAGTGATTTGTATAAACAGTCTCTTTGGTGCAAGCCAAATAGACTCTGATTTTATTAAATGTAAAAACAACTATTAGCAACTCTTTTTCAGTGGTAGTGCAGTTGAGTTGTGCATCAGTTAAAGTCTTGCTGGTATAATAAATGGAGTGAAAAATCTTGTCTTTCATTTGCCCCAGCACTGCTCCAACAAAATAGTCACCAGCATTACACATCAACTCAAAAGAGATACTCCAATTAGATACTACAGCAACTAATGCCATAACAAGAGCTCTCTTTAACTCAATAAATGCCTTTAAACAACGCTTATCAAAATTGAAGGGTCTGTCATGCATCAGAAAAATGCATAAAGGTTTGGCTATTTTGGAAAAGTCATTAATGATCTGTCTATAGAACCCAGCGTGTCCTAAGAAACTCCTTATGCCTTTGACTGAAGTATGTCGTCGAAGTTTATCAATCACCTCTATTTTTCCCTTATCCACCTTTATTCCTTTTTTAGATACCCTATGGCCTAGGATTATCCCTTCTTGTAACATGAAATGATACTTTTCCCAATTCAATACTAAATTTGTCTCTTCACATCTCTTGAGCACATTTTCTAGATTATGCAAGAAGTCATCATATGATCCCCCAAACAATGAAAAACCATCCAAGAATAGTTCAAGTGTTTGCTCGACCATATCTTAAAAAATAGACATTATACACCTCTGGAAAGTTGCTGGAGTATTGCACAGGTAAAATGCATCATTCTGAAGGCAAAGGTTCTATAAGAACAAGTGAATGTTGTCTTCTGCTGATCCTTTAGTGCTATAGCAATCTGGTTGTAGCCTAAGTATCCATCAAAGAAATAATAGTACTTTTTTCCAGCAAGTATGTCTAACATTTGTCTATAAAGGGTAATGAGAGTGATCTTTCTTTATGGTTTTGTTTAACTTTAACTCAGGCGTAGCTCATTTCTTTTTTGGTGTGAACCAGTGTCAAATCAAAATACCCAACAAGCATTAGCTCTCCCTAAAAAGAAGGTAGTCCAACCACACATTCCAGTACGGCTACCTTGTTACGACTTCACTCCAATCACTAGTCTAGCCTTCAGCACCCCCCTTGCGGTTACTATTCTTGTAGGAATAATCTGATTTTTTTCATTTGCTACAACTATTACTCCACCTTTCTTTGGAATATATTGTACTGTGCTTACCCATGATTTGTCTAGTATTAGGTAAATGATTCCAGCATCAAGTCACTTAATGATCTCTTTCTTCACAACTTCCTCCATGATAGGATTTAATCTTTTCTGTTACTCTGTAGAGTTGCTGTAACAATCCTCCAATAAGATCTTGTGCATATATACAGATGGGTTAATTCTTTTGATATCTGCCATGGTCCAAATAATGTTGTTCTTGTATTTTTCCAATACATCCACCAAACTCTTCTTTTGTTCTGTATTCAAAGAAGATGAAATGATTACAGAAAGTGTATCATTGTCACCAAGATAAACATACTTCAAATGTGAAGGTAGAATTTTTAATTCTCAAATAAGAGGTCATTTAATAGAGGGAACATACGATTTTACTTCCCTATTTGAGATATTTATAGATTCAAAGTGCTTCTCAGTTCTCACGAGTTGCTTCTCTCCTAACTATGCTATGTCAGCTATTTGAATATCTTTATCTTCTAGTTCTTCAAGTGTTATAACTTTGATTTCTTCATTGCTGCAGTAACTATTCAACCTCTTTGCTACAATAATATCTACAACACTGATAAAATTACAGTCTTCAGCATCATAATGACTCTTCATGGCATATAACACGTTAAATGTAACTTGCTAATCATTAACCCGCATAGTCAGCTCTTTTTTTTTGCACATCAATTAAAGTCTTTCTTGTGGCTAAGAAATGTCTACCTAAATGATTGACACTTCTTTATCAACTTCAAAGCCAATACTATGAAATCTATGGAAAAATAAACTTATCCACCTCTACCAATACATATTTAATTTTGCCTTTTGGATAGGCATAAGATCTGTCAACAAGTTGTAAAGTCACTATTATTGGTTTAACTTCTCCAACTCCCAATTGCTTGAACCCTAATAAAGGCATGAGATTGATGCTAGCTCTCAAATCACAAAGTGCCTTACCATTATATTTAGTTCATATAGAGCATAAAATTGTAAAACTTTCTAGATTCTTTAGCTTCTGAGGGATTTTATTCTGAAGTATATGACTGCATTCTTTTGTAAGAGCAATTGTTTCAAACTCTCCAAGCTTTCTTTTTCTCGCCAACATGTCCTTCAAGAACTTTACATTATTCAGCATTTATTCCAGGGCTTCCACAAAAGAAATGTTGATATGTAACTGCTTCAACATTTCGAAGAATTTGCTAAATTGTTTGTCTTACTTTTGCTTCTGAAATCTTTGTGGAAAGGGTGGTGGGTGCGTAAACTATTGTGTTGTAGCAGACTGTATAGACTACTTCTCTTTTGCCATGTTGTGGATTGATGTGGTTAGTGCCGCATCATCTTTAATAACAGGCATTGGATCATCATTTTCTGTAGATCATGTAGCTTGGTTGTTCACATCAGTGGGTTGGAAAGTGGGATGTTATGGTTCCTCTTCCACTTAAGTTTTTTCTTGGGTTGAAAAAAGTTCAACTCTTCTTTTTAGTGCACATACTGGAATATTAACATCATTTCCAAATCTTAAATTAATCACTTTACAATGTTTTTTTCCTTCCTCTTAGGGATTCTCTATATTGTTGGGTAAACTGCCTTGAGGTCTGTTGTTTAGTGTTGTAGCAAGTCGTTCAATATGATTTATTAGGTTTCTTAAAGACACAAGTTGACATTAAACAACTGCTTCATTCTTCACAATATATACCTTAGTCAAAGCTACAAGAGAACTTAGTTAATCATTGCTGGTGTTTCTTTGCCTTTGATTTTGCTGGTGAAATCCAAATGGTTGAGCAGGCTTGTTCTGTCCACTGGATACTACAGCATGTTGATTATGATTGCTCTATGAAAAATTTTAATGGTGTCTCCATCCAGGGTTATAAATGTTTAAGCAAGGATTGTTTTGGTTTTGTCTGTTAAAGTTGCCCACATAAGTGACCGAGGTTGGATTTTAAAGACAATTATCAAATAGATGCCCTTCTCCACCATAAACACAAGATACATCAGCAATTTAGCTAACAGTTGCTAGAGCAGTAGTTATAGCCTTTACCAAATTTGTTAATGAGGTTACTTGGGCTGATAATGCTGTAAAGAAGTCTATATTGTGGACTTCTGTTGTTATTAGCTATCCTTTTGCAAAATTTCATAGGCCTCATTATAGGACTTGGATAACAAGACCCCATTTGCTAAAGCATCCACTATCAATCTAGTGCTTGGGTTGAGACCATTGTAAAATGTTTCCAACTGTATACAGTAAGGAATACCATGATGAGGACATCTCCTAAGTAACTCTTTAAATATTTCTCATGCATCATACAAGCTTTCATCTTCAAGTTGATAGAAAGATGTGATTTTATTCCTCAATTTTATATTCTTGGTTGGTGTAAAGTGCTTCATTAAAAATTTGTAAACCAAATCATTCCATATATAATGAAGTCAGGTGGCAGAGAGTTCAACCATGTTTTTACTTGATCCCTTAGAGAAAATAGGAAAAGTTTGAGTCTCAATGCTTCCTGTAATGCTCTAGCAATCTTGAAAGTATCATTTACTTCCAAAAACAGCTTAAGGTGAAGTTAAGGATCTTCTTATGGTAGACCATTAAATTACCTTACCCTTACTGTTTGAAGCATCTGAAACATCATTGGTTTGAGCTCAAACTTAGCAGCTTGCACTTTAGGTCTAACTATTTCAGGATTTATGGCTTGAGGAGTTAGCACAACATAATCTCTTATGACTATGTCTCTATCATATGCCATGTAGATAATATTGTTGTTCCCTAGTTGCCCATGAATAATAGACCCATTATGACCTTCTTTACCTCCTTGTGCATTAACTGATTCTATTTCTCCTCGATGGTTGAAATTCCCTATATCTTGCAAATCATCCATGTCAACAGCAGCTTTTAAATTTCTCTATTTTTTTCTCAATCTCCTTGCACTTCTTTCAATTTCTAGATCAAACTGGAATTCATCAAGTTTATATTTGCACATGCAAGGTTGCTAGAGCACTTCTGTCAACAAAGTAAACAAATTAAAAGAAAAATAAAAATTGTCACCAACTAAAACTGATTTCATAAATCACAATAAACAACCAATCCCCAGTAACGACTACAACATCTTCTATGTTCGAGACTTGTTTTATTTCCTCTGTAGCCAAGTTTTTTTGTCATCTCTGCAAGTCTGCTGCTGCAGCTTTCCATCCATAAAGCTTAAGCTTTTTCGTTCCCCACAATCACACATAATTAGAGCACAAAGTAATCTAAAATACAACCAATTTATCAAAATAAAATTTAAATACAGGCTCATACAAAATGTAACTAATAATGCAATAAAAATGGATCATTTACTCTCTAAATACTATTGGTTTAAGTTTAAAAATTTCATGATAACTCTCATTTCATAGAGTTATCAGGCACAAAAGATACAGTGATACGAAATCATTAAAACTTTCATAGTTGCTATTATGTCCATTCAAAGGAGTCTGCCTAACTTACTTTCTCTCAAAAAGACTTTGAAAGAATTGACATGCTTCATATAGACCACTTGGTGGTAAGTCTAAAAGTCACCAATTTTATGGTTAAAATTATTTTTATTAATGAGGGAAGTAGCGGCAAAGATTCCTTATTGGGATGATTTCAAAAAATGAGACTATTTACAAAAATGCTATGCCCCTTTTATAGCCTTTGAGGGAATAAGGCTAACGGCAAAAAGAATAATCAACCTCCCAATAAAAGCTAGAGATAAGACTATTTCAGTTGATTTTATGGTCATTAATGTCCAATACTCTTCCTTGCAATATTAAAGAGACGTTGGCTTTACTATATAGAGTCGGTTTCCTCAACACTATACTAAGTGCCTGTGGTGTTTCTCAAATAGGGAGGGGGACATTTGATATAGAAGAAGATCAAACGATGGCAATTGTCACCACCAAACCTTGCAAAGGAACATTTAGATCAGAACTCGTTCTAGAGAACAAGAAAAAGCTGACAATAGAGGAAATGAGATAGTTCTCATCTTTAGAACATAGACTTATGGAGGAACCTTTCCTTCACCACAGCAATTGGTGGAGGATGGGCTAAATAACAACTGTAAGATCCAATGCCAAATTGAATGTCTCGATGCTTGCACTACAAGGAGCTTGTCATTGAAGAACTAGAAACAATATCCCTTGATCCTTTAGCCTCAGAAAAAAGGGTGCAAATTGGCTCAAGTGGAAAAGACACATATGATTTTCCTACTCAAGAGGAAGTACGATGCTTTTGCATGGTCACACAAACATGCTCTGAATATATCCAGAAGTTGCATACCACCAATTAACAACTGACCCAATGGTAAAACTAGTGCAACAAAAACATGGGAGATTTGCTCAGAAATGGAATGGAACGCCTCTTCAAGGTTTGATTCATTTGGGATGTTCAATACCCTGAATTGAACTCTAATGTTGTTGTGGTGTGAAAAAAAAAATGGCGAGTATGCATAGATTACACAAACCTTAACAAAGCCTGTCCGAAGGATCCTTTCCCTTGCCAAAAATTGATCAATTAGCGGATGCTACCACTAGCTACTAAAGGCTTTCCCTTTTGGATGCATACAGCAGAAACAACAAATCCCAATGCATCCAAAGGATGTGGAAAAAATAAGCTTTATCACTCCAAGAGCTCTATTTTGCTACAAACTCATGCCTTTTCAGGTTGAAAAAAGCTAGTTCCAGCTATCAAAGGCTTGTGACCAAAATCTTCAATGGATTGTTGAGGAATACTGTGGAAGCTTACATTGATGATATGGTAGTCAAAAGTCCGAAGTCGAAATCTATGCCATTGTATATATCAACATTATTCCAAGCTTGCCGTTTGATATATCAATGATGAATGCTTACATTATTCAGAAAATCCTTGATACATTCAAATGCAACACCATTTTATCAAAATGATAATTCCCTATAAACTTAAAGGAATAATTCCCAACAATGATAATTTCCTATAAGGTTAAGGAAATAATTCGCCACCAAGAATAATTACCTATAAGCTTTAGAGAATAATTCCCTAATAAGAATAATTCCCTATAAGGTTAAGGAAATAATTCCCCAACAAAAATCATTCCCCATAAGCATAGGGAAATAATTCCCCAACAAGAATAATTCCCAATAAGCATAAGGAAACAATTCCATAGCAAGAATAATTCGCAAGCAAAAATTACTCCCTATAAGCATAGGGAGATAATTCCCTAGCAAAAGCTATTCCCTATACATATAGGGAAATAATTCCTCGGCATGAATAATATGCTATAAGCTTCAGGAAATAATTCCCTAGGGAGATTAATTCCCCAGCAAAAATTATCCCCCATAATCATAAGGAAATAATTCCCCTACAGGAATAATTCCTTATATTCTTAAGGGAATAATTCCCCAATAATAATGATCCCTTCTCAGCTTAAAGGAATAATTCCCTAGTCGTGATAAGCTTAGGAAATAATTCTGTAAAGCAATAAAGCAAAGATTCAAAACGGTAAAGAGGAATTGTTCCGAATGCAAAGCCTCTCGGAAATTGAACAAAGGAAAATGCTACAGCTACGAAAAAAACTCCATATGCAAACATAAAAGGTAAACGAAGAATAATTTAGTTCCATAATGAATGAGACGAAGCATTGTAATCATGCATCGATTCTTACCTCCACAATAAAATGTAGCATAAAAGGTACTATAGTCGGAAATGGTTACCTTTAACCATTAAGAGTAGAGTTATTTTTTAGTAGTTTGGTCTTTGTACCATTAGTATATTGAGGAAAATTTACATTGAGAAAAAAGATTACCATAAGGAGTAGAGTGAAAGCTCTTAACCCTATATATATATATATATATATATATATATGAATATGTTGAAAAGAAAAATACAAACAAAATACACATAAATGCCTGTATAAAAAAAAATAGAGATTAAGATAATGAGATTAATTTGACGTATTCTTTTTCTTTATTCAAAGAAAAGCTGAGGATTTAGGGAATTATAAAAATTGAAAGAGAGATGGGGTTTATTCTTATATTAAAGTTAGAATTTTGACAATTTAAAATTCTCTTTGAGCTATCTAATTTGTACAATCTTTGAGGCTTGTTTTATATTTTATTTAAAGAGTCTTTCATTCTTTTTGTTGATAGTGAAACTAAAAACAGAAAATGCAGACCAGGATGACTAGTCATTTCTTGCCTTGTTCAAGTAACTGAGTTCAACAAATTAGTGCCAGCCCCAATCTTCGATTGAGTTCCTAAACCATGTACTGGCTGCAGGAACAACAATAGAAACCTGAAGTTATCTGTATTTAGCTACTACGCTTATTGATGAACTTGAATACCTATTAAAGTTTGGGTTAATAATAACAAGCGTAAAGTTTTATGATTATGCTTTGGATGCACTTGATCCTGGATTTGCAGTGTGAAACGAAGGTAGTTTTAAAACCACGAGTTACAGTTGAGAAGTCAGCCAAATACCAGGTGCATAGAAGTTGTTCCTTTCTTAGCAAAGACTTCAACTCCAAAAACACACGTATGTCCTTCAAGATATCCATTCGAAGCATCGTTAAATTCTGAATTGATCAAAACCTAATTCAAGCTTCTTTCATTTCCCATGGCGTCTGTTACATGAAGATGACCCCAAATCATTGATTAGCTGATATTCCATGTGATTGGATTTGTTAATTAAATCCACTCTATTAATTCGAACTCAAACTACAACCAGGATCCCAATTTTCTTGTAGAATCAAGTCATTTGAGCAATTTGCTTGAAAAAAAAAGTCAACTAACATCTAAATATAAAGAATCCTAGGAAAAAAAAAGAAAAAAAAAACAGTTGTCTTACAAGCGGTTTTATAATTTTGCTGACTTTGATGATCTGAATTTGTTTTACTCTCCTCAATGGCAGGGCTTCACATTGATTGGTTTAATTGTCTTCAGCTGCTTCACTCAATGGATAGGTAACAAAGTGGCTGATACTCTATTGTAATGATATATAAAATAGAACCTTCGTAAATTAATAGTATTTAAAACCATGAAAAATATATTAATTTAACGAATATTAATATATCGATAAATTAATAAATTATCAATTTACTTTTATTAAAATATTATCACGTTCATAATAAGATTTTTTATGAAGTATATAGGTAACCTATTAAAGAATTTAGTGATTCTGTCATGTTGTGTGATATGATTTTGATTTGATTTTAATTGAGTAAATCGGTCAATCAATAAACTTTTAGCTAAATGAATTATGATTATATGGTAACTCATCAAAAGAGACTCTTTGAAAGCAATTATCACTGTCTTATTTCTCTTAGTACAACACATCTTAAAGGTGTTAAAAAACAATAATGATTGATAAAATGCATAAAACATTATGTTAGCACAACAAAGAAAATCATAAACATATCAATGTATTTAGCTGGAAATTAATCAATTATTCAATTATGTATTAACTGAGTGTTGTACGAAAATAAGATTTTTTTTGAAACTATATTTCTAATAAATTTACCAAATTATTAATTTATCATATAGGCTCCAAGCTGATACCTATAAAAAATATTATTTAATTAAGGTTATCAATTTATTGAATATTGATTTAACAAAGTTCTACTATACTTGGTTTTCATTCTTTTAGTACGTGGAATTATTAGTTCTCTTGCATCCCAATTTTCTTTGTACCAATTACTTCGTTTAAAAAAATTAAAATAAAATAAAATCTTAGAAGAGAGAAGAATTACGGCTTTAGGGATATAATGAAGCTTACCTCTTAAGAAATGCATAGAATTAGAGCACTAAAATCACACTAAAAAGTTAGGGAAAATTTACAAAAATAACCATAAAATTTTTATTATTTTCACAATTAACCTTCTCAACTTTTTTCTATCAACATTAGCCAAACACACGCTTCTCTCCCCAAATTACCCTTCTTTACAAACCAAAAGCAACTTCCTTTCTCCCCTTTCGTTAAACAAAAGGCAGATTTCCACTCTTGAATCATCAACCAACGGCGACGGCAAAAGGCAACGATAAAAGTGAAATCCGATAATAATCTATCCGGATCCAACACTAATCGGCATCACATAGTGGTATGGGTTATTTTCTCAACTTGCTCGAGAGTTTCAGTGAACTGCGAGTCGGGATGAATTTGGCAACAAGCTACCTGTCGCACCAAGCCTTGGTGCGACATGCAACCCTTATTTTCTCCTTTGCCTCTCTCAGTGCAGTCTCCTAGTCATCCTTATGACCTTATCATCCTCCTCTGCCTTCCCGCCTGCTAATGAACTGCGACTAGAGACATCCGCTTACTCCAGTAACCAATTATTGACGCCCCAATTCCCAGATCTTTGTCGTTCAATATATCTCCTATTGGTTGCCAAAGGACAAAAAGAAACAGATGAAATTAAAGTCTAATGCTATCTTATGACACCCCCAAGTTATTACAGAAGTCTTGGCGTCTGATGGAATGAGCCATTTTACAATTATTCATACATTTAACTCAATGAGGGTCAAAATATTGCTTCTTTTACATGCAAAGAAACAAAACAAAAGATTCAAAATTTTCTTCTTTTTCAACACAACCTTCATTCATCGAGTGCATGTAAGTAAAATGAATATGGAAACTGCCAGTTCCACATGTTTAAGTTAATTGAAGTTATACCCTTTCTCACCCCAATAAAATAAAAAATAAAATTATTGTGCACCTATATAAAACATTACACAACTTGTGCAGCTGGACGAGTTTAATTAGAAGCATTATGGGAACGGGCATGGGCATGGGCAGGGGTAGTGTATTTTGAGTGAGAGAGAAGAAAAAGACTAAGAGATGGCGCAAATAGGGTATATATTTGGCTCTGTTGAGGAACATATTTGCAGTTTGAACAGATTATGCCAAGTTCCTTCCCTTAAGATGGGTTGCTTCACGCTAGGCGCTGACGATGGGAGGTTCTTCGGTTTGGGAGAGATGGGAGAAAGAGAGATTGTTGGGGGAGAGATGAGAGAGAGGGGTATTTTAGTCTCAAATGCTTTTTTATGGCTAATGTTGATAGAAGTTTATTTGGGGGGTTAAGATGGAAAAAGCCAAAATTTTTATGGCTATTGGTGTAAATTTCCCAAAAGTTAGCTGGACAGCAGAAAAAGTAAACTACATAACCATATTTTGGCAAACCACAAGATAAATAAGTTTCCTAGACTAGCCAGGCAGACAGCATCGCACGATAAAAGAACCAATTAATTAATTGTTATAATGGCTTGAAAATTCCAAGTACAGTGACCTCAGCTTCCACCACGCAAACGTTATCCACTAGAAACCCAGTCCCTGGTTCATTTAACTTACTCAATGAAACGAACCTTGGCCAGCCCCAGCCATCGCTTGGTCTACGGAACCAGTATTTAGCTGCTAGAGTAAAACGAGCATTCTCGTAATATTATTTGGATTTGCCTTCAATTAATTAAGCTGGCTTACTAATTACATGTAAAGACAGACATTTTACCTTGAAAAGATCGATGTTTTGCCCCCACTTGATCCAAGATTCGCAATGTGAACTCTGCATATACTTTCACAGACTCAACTGTGGAATCTCCCAAAGCCAAGAACAGAGAAAGATGATCGCCAGCACCAACGCCGGTTCCCATGGGGTGGAGCTCTATCTGCCTGAAAAGAATGATATGGAATTCAATTGTACATTCACCGAAAACCTTGCCTCAAGATTCAAGAACGTATTTACATCTATAATCTGATTTAAATAAAAAAAAAATGAATCTTTGATACCATTTGTGATTTCCAGCATTGAACACTTGTGATTCCTGACGTCCTTTGTCCGACTTTGAAAAGTTTTCAACCTTCCAAAC
This sequence comes from Citrus sinensis, assembly GCF_022201045.2. Lineage (NCBI taxonomy): Eukaryota > Viridiplantae > Streptophyta > Magnoliopsida > Sapindales > Rutaceae > Citrus > Citrus sinensis. The sequence goes on from NC_068560.1 coordinate 21,366,739, forward strand.
ATACTTAGAACTATATGCATATTTTTCCATGGATAGGCACTCTCATTTGACTATGTTTCTTTCTTTAACAAAGACTTCAGCTCCAAAAACACAGGTATCCTCGACAAGGTATCCATTTGAAGCATCGTTGAAAGCTTTAAGCGGGATGAACTGATCAAAACACCATTCAAGCTTCAATCCATTAAACCTTCTTTCCTTTCCCATGGCATCTATCAAATTACAAGCGACCACCGATTATGCAATTGCTTATCTAAAAGACTAGAACGAGTTTCTGCTGCAATATTTTCTGTAAAACTTTATATGTACCAGCTAGACTGTATTTAATTTGTAAAATACAGACGATCACACTACATAAAATTTACAAAGATATGATATCGTCAAAATCGTCAAACGTAGATCATTGGAAAATATGATCAAGGTTAACATTTCAAAAGTAGAATATAATATAACCTTGAACTACCAGGTAGTTGTCTTGGTTCTGATCAAGTAAAAACAAACGAAAAACTGCATAGACTTCCCAACCGAAAGTAAGTGAACTTGTGTCTGCCATTGCTAAGTAGAGTGAAATGTGGTCTTTCACATTCTTGCTCTCATTTCCATTTGGATATAAAACAAGTTTCCTGCAATAATTAATTAATCAACATAAATACACTAATATATGATACTATCAAGCAAAGACTATGGTTCAAGAGTTAGGTTTGAAACCTGATCACATTAGGGATGAGGGTTGAGTTGTGGTATTTTTTTTGTTTTTGTTATAGCCTAATGGCAACCCAATTCTCTTCCATCTTTGTAAAGTAGGTTCGAACCTCAAATCTTCTGTTTCGGCCCAAAAGATTTTACCAATTGAACTCAATGACACTCAACCCATAAGTTAAGGAGTTGTTTGATTATATATCAAGATGATATAACAACAACAACAACAACAACAAAAGAAAAGGTAGTGGCATAAGTTATTTAATTTACAGCAATAAAGGAAAAAAGAAATTTATATACGTATATACATACCACTTGTAGCCTCCAGCTTCAAATGCTCCTGATTCGTATTTCTCCTCAACTGCTTTCTCAGCAAGTACTGAAAATGATTTTATTTTGACAATGTAATGAGCCGGTGGCACATGTGAAGTGGATCTTGCAATGGCTATACATTCAAGTAATCTTGATTACTACCGACTGATTAGAAATAAAATAAACTGAAATTTTTAAGAATATTAACCAAAAGAATGAGAAACGTTTGAACACGCATACCATAGAAATAGATTTGCATAACATAAACAGAATAAAAGTCTAACGATGATCGTATTGTAAGTAGTGAGACAAATTAATAGAAACAATGAAGGATCTGTTTGGAAGAGGTTTCTTGGAAGAGAATGTTTTTCAGAATTACAGAAATTTCCAGATTCAGTTACGAGAAGTTGGTCCTCTCTTATTCTGTAATGAGGAATCTTATTTAGCTTTAATCACGTGCCACCGTGCGCACTTAATGCATCTCATTACGTTGGAATTCAATTTGAGACTAATTTGGTTGTGATTCCTCATAATTTGCATGCATTTTGATACTCTTTCCCTGTCACAATCTTTAGGTTAAGTTTATGGTATCATCTCTAGTTTCCTCATGGTTAGACTAATCATTTTTCTGGATCTGTCACTGCATGAGACTTAGGCACATTAGCTAGTTATGTTTAAAAGTTAATTTGCATGCATTTTTATACTGTACATGTTGATGCGCCGGTGCTATTCTCTGCACTTAAAAATCATCTTACAAAACATCCGAAGCTCCAGCTCCATGTTTACTAAATCCTACTTTTCCGATTTCTTCAAATTCAGGCTCTGTTGTTCGTGATTTCGAATTTAACTTCTCAGTTTCAACTCAGAAGTGTAATGCTAAGGGAAAGTCAATTAAATAACCGAAACTTGATCATCAATCATTTTTCAGTAATTCATTCAAGTTAAGATTATAAATAATTCATTGGAAGTTGCATCCTTAGCAGCCACCGCCGCTTCGTCGAAAAATCCAGGCTGAAACAGTTTTTCAGGATTGCCAGTAGACGCTCACTTGGAATTGTGCTTAATTCTACTTGAGGAAACTCGCAAATGCTTTTATTCACTTGTCAAGAGAACAAAGTGATGAGTTACAGTAAAAATATCAGAGAATTAAAGGAGTTATCTCCCTCTTCTGTCAGTAATCATGTATAGAATGAACAAGAGATCATGAAAGACCCTCTATTGATCAGTCTTCTTAAAGGCTGACGCTATCCAACCCTGGTACATTTATAAAGATCGATCAAGATTCTAATGAATTTGGAGGCAGTGTATTGAAATCTGAGGATCAGAAGAAGTATTGAAGACAGAAAGCACAGTCATAAGTGAGCTTGTGATAATCAAGGCTCTGCATTGGACCTCAATCTGACGAGCAAGCGGTCTAGTAGTTGTTTGACAATATATACCCCGGAGGGAGGTTATGTTCTTTTCTGGTATCATTGCTACTTATATAGTTTGATTTGATTAATTCTTCTAGTTCCTACAGTAACACTTTGCCAATGTTTGAATCTCAAATTCTCAATGCCTGCCAAATTTTCATCAAACAAAGAGATCTATGTCATTGTTAATATGCAAGGTCAAATTGGTTGGTGTTAATGGCAAAGGCTTAAGACAAATTAATTTGAAGTATTTGATTAAGCTACCAACTTAAAAGCGTAAAAAGAAGAAATTAACAATTAACATGGTAACATAAAAATTAATCAGACATTGGAATTCAAACGAGTTTATTTCTCTTTTTTTTTTTTTTGGAAGTATTGCTCATTTGAAAGCTAGAATAAATACCATCCAATGGCAATAGCTGAAAGAAAATAATGCCACACGTTAAAATTCTATCTTAAACGATGTGCTGTTCATTCATTACAATTAATTTACTTGAATATTGTAAATAGTTATCAACTATTTAATTAAGGATACATCATATGCCACGTCATTTCGGATGAAATTTGGGATAAAATATTTAGAATGCCTATGATTACTCTCAAAAGAATGAAAATGATTCCTTGGCAACATGGTGGAACATAGTATAATTATTTTTTTAATTAAATTTCTTGCAAATAGAGTACTGGCTATTAAATATCATCCAAAGGTGAGAGCCGAAAGATTGTTAGTTTGCCGCATTGAAATCACTTTATTCTAATTATCTCATTGCCCTCGGACATCATATATAATGTCAGTTAAATTGGTTTGTATTTTTAGAAATTATAGTCTTTCAGTTAAATTAGCTAGCCGTTTTGGAGTCGTTTTTATAATTCCAGTGCCGTTAGGATTTAATTTTGTCTCCTTAATTATATGTTTGAGAATATAATTAAGTTAGCTACTGAGTACTAATATATAAAGAGCTGTATATTTACAGACCAATGTTATAATATAATTCAACGAGAAAGAAAATAATAGTAATAAAAAGAAATAATTCAACTATTCTTTGGAGGAAATTGTTGCCATGGACAGTGTCTCTGTTTACGAAGATGGTATGTTCTCTCTTTGTCTCCTTCTCTTGGCTAATATTCATAAAATTTTATTTCAGCTTATTTTCTTTTTTTAATCAATCGATGATGATTAAAATTTACTTGAATGTATAGCCTCTCCGCAATTGCTTCTTCCGCAAGTAATTAATATGATTTTATTCATAAAATTTTATTTCAGCTTATTTTCTTTTTCTTTTTTTTAATCAATCGATGATGATTAAAATTTACTTGAATGTATAGCCATTGGAAGATCCACTTCACATGTACCACCGGCTGATTACATTGTCAGAATAAAATCATACTCATTACTTGCGGAAGAAGCAATTGTGGAGAAATACGAATCAGGAGCGTTTCAAGCTAGAGGCCACAAGTGGTCCATATATTTATTTTCTTAATTGCCGTAAATTAAATAGCTTATTATGCCACAATCTTTATTTCGTTATTATTATTATTTCGATTTGCATTATAAACCAATCAAACAAGTTCTCAGCCTGTTTGTTGATTTTCAAATAGAAAATTGGATTGCCGTTAGGTTTTAATGACCAAAAAAAAAAGTACTAATACTATAACTCTTCAACTCTCATGCAACCCTAACGTGATCAGGATTTGAACCCTAACTCTTGAACCACAGTCTTTGTTTTACCCATTGTTATTGAATAAAATAAGTAAGGTTATTATCGAAGTGGATAATATTAATTAAAGATAGTCGCTGGACAGGTGTAATAAATATCGCTATAGATGGTTGACACCTGTATTGGTTGACACCTCCTATTAGATTCACTATAAAAGGCTAAGGATGAAGGGCCAAGACGGAGGTAACAAGAAGCGGTAAGTGCAAACACAAGGAACAGCAGCAACAGCAAATAACATAGAAGAGCAGCAACAACGAAAATAAAGAAAAGATGAAGCATAGAAGAAGAGCAGCAACAACGAAAATAAAGAAAAGATGAAGCATAGAAGTTAAAGGCGCCAAGGGGGAATTCAATTCATAGAAGCCAAGGCAGGAAAGAAATTCAAGAACTCAAACAGAGGAAGAAACAAGGAAGAAGAAGACAGCAGCTTATTTGTTTGCTACAACACCCATATTATCAAATTAACTGGTGTACTTATGCTGATTAATTAATTATTGCAGGAAACTTGTTATATTAACAAGAGCAAGAATGTGAAGGACCACATTTCACTCTATTTAGCAGTGGCAGACACAAGTTCACTTACCTTCGGTTGGGAAGTCTATGCAGTTTTTTGTCTGTTTTTACTTTATCAGAACCAAGACAGCTATTTGGTAGTTCAAGGTTAAATTGCACAATAATTTTGACTTTTTTTTTTTGGCTAAAGAATTTGATGACTAATTTAAGAATGTGTGAATGTATGCACAAAATAATATGGTGGCTCGTAATGTGATAGATGCTATGGGAAAGGAAAGACGGTTTAACGGAGTGAAGCTGGAATGGGGTTTTGATCAGTTCATTCCTCTTGAAGCTTTCAATGACGCTTCGAATGGATACCTGGTCGACGACACATGTGTCTTTGGAGCTGAAGTCTTTGTTAAAGAAAGAAATATAATCAAAGGAGAGTGCCTATCCATGGCAAACATTACATCTAGTTGTAAGTTTGTTTGGATGGGCGAAAACTTTTCAAAGTTGGACGAACGACGTCAGGAATCACAAGTCTTTAGCGCTGGAGAACACAAATGGTATCAAATATCATTACTATTATTATCACCATCATCGTTATTGTAGAACCTGAGGTGCTATAAACAGATCAAGCAACCTTAGATCCTGCCCAAGATCACCAACCAAACTAACAAAGATGCTCCAAGATTAAAGATTGAATAAATTGACTAAGATTGATCAATGGAACGTGACAATTAACCAACTGGATTTAAGAAAACAAAAGATTTAGAATGAACAAAGAACAAGAGAGATTTAACGTGGTTCAGCTAGATTTCTCTAGCTTACATCCACGGGAGGGAAATATCAGTTATATTGATTCACAAGATGATTTACAGAGCAATGCTATGAGCTTTTTTCACAAGATATGGACTGCTTATTTATACTAGTCCTTTCTCTCTCTACAGCTCTCTTTCCATTCCAATCCGTTGCACGCAAACCAGCTGCTTCATAACAGCTTCATAACGAGCCCAGAAATCCCCCAGTAACTCACGTGAGTTGCTCGTGTTATAACAGCATTTAACCACAGTTTTCTTTTCACTTTTTTTCTTTTTCTAGCTTGCCAAACACTATAAAACTAAATTTCTTTCAGACACCAATTGATTAATTAGAAAATTAAATAAGGAGCTGAATATTTTATGCACATTGATTTGACCAAGAAGAGAAGGAGAGAGAACATACATTCCATGGAAAAGATTCTTCCAAATAATTGTTGAATATACATGCTGCCTCGTGGGAATTCTAGGGTGGTGTTTCGCTGCAGAAACGGCGGCGTTTTGAGGCAACGGTGGTTCTTGCTGAGTCTGATGTGGCTTCAGGAATGTTCTGCTTGAACAAAAAATGACATGTCATTCCATTTATCAAAAGATGACGTCATTTATGTGAAACAACGTTGTTTCAATAGGATTAAAAAAACAAAAAATGCTACTCCACAACCGAATCTACTTTAAAATTTAACCTGAATTTTTGAAGATATATTCCTCCAAGCTCCAATTGGAATTTTTTATGTTATAGTATGTATAATTATAAATAACATGTTGTTAATAAATTTTTATAATATAATATGGATGATTTTTTACGGATAATTGTTAATAATATGTACCATTAATAATTCATATTTTTTAATCACAAAATTATATTGTTAATAACAAAATAAAAAAATTGTGTATTGAAAATTTACGTTAATTTTTTATGCAAATATATATTTTTACTTTATTTTGAGTTTCAAGGGTGAAATAGTTAATTTGTCACAATTTTGTTAACGGTAGACACATTTTGTCAATTTAGAGTATACGAGTGATACATGTTAAAAGTGTTGTAATACATTTGATATAAATGTCATTTAAGGGTATACGAGTGATATTTTCCCGAATAGATATAATAGTAATCACTATTATCAAAATGATGATGATGATAATAATAATAATAGTAATTATTATTAATAATAATATTATTATTATTGTTGTTGTTGATCATTATAACTAATGTTAATAATAAAATTACTATTATAATAATCATTACTATTATTAATATAATTATTTTAATTAATATTAATAATAAAAATTCTTATTAATATTATTAAAATAAATAGTAATAATTATTTATTTTAATAATAATAATAATAATAATAAAAGAAGGACAGCATGAGAATTTTAAAATTTGAGAAGGATAATATATAGTCATTTTAGGGAATGGATTCCCACATCTTCTCATGGAAATGGAAACCGTTCCTAATTTTAGATGAGACATGTCATTTTAATTCTCATTTTACTTCTTATTTAAGTTAATAAACACATCATTCATTCTTATTTCTTGATTTTTAATCTCATTTGTAATAAGTAAACACACCATAAGTTTTTTACAACCACTATCAATTCGGTAAGATATTAGATGATAGTTCCTAAATAAGGAAACCTGAATATTAAGTGAATTAGTGTGACCATTGACATTCACCACATTTTTGAAACCGCGTCAGCAATTTGTTATTGATTGTAAGTCCATTGAAGAAAAATAATAACAATAAATAAGGTTGGTAGATAAATCGAAAGAAAATCATATAATAATATTCAGTGTGATTGGATTATTTGTTAATTAAATTGACTCTATTTATCCTAATTTTCTTGTAGAAACAAGTCATGTCAGCAACTTGGATTTATAATTTTGCTAACTTTTATGATCTGATCATTTTTAATTTTCTCATTTCCATATTGATTCAAACTTGGCTAAATGTTGCGGACCGCCCAATTCGCTAGCCCAATTGCCCTAATTTCGGGCTAGAGAGCCAACACAAAGGCCAAGAGTGCTAGCTTGGCCCAATTCCGGAAGGTTCTAGGCAACTCTAGCACATGTGAACATGTAAATATTCTAGAATACTTTATACAATTCCAGCATATGCAAATAGCTAGGAAATTGTAAAATACTCTAGAGTTTGACCAAGTTTGGCAAAGTTAGGTGAAGTTAGGCAAAGTTAGGCAAAGCCTCCCCTATAAATATGGGGTGGCATTAAGCATTTGTATCCAACAAGCATTGTAATCTCTCTTGGTGTAATACAAGTTTCTTTGGCTCAATTGCTCTCTTCTCTTGTTCGAGAATCTCTGGGCTTACTTAGCAACATTCGGCAAAGTTGTCTAAGTGCCGCACGGGTTAGCTGCGCAAAATACTCATCCCGTGACAAGTGGTATCAGAGCTAAGGTTTGCACGCACGCAAATTAGCTCACGAAGCAATGGCCAACCCTTCGAACGTAGCACAAGAGGGTGTTGTTGGTGTGGATGTTCCACCGGAACCAAGCCGTGGCCGAGAGGGAGAACGCGCCCAAGGCAAGACTCGCGGCAAGTCCAAGGCCCTATCCGTGGATGCGTTGGAGCCTCGTGTAGGCACTCTCGAAATAGCATTGTCCGCCGCTCAAGATAGCCTCGTGGGATTGGAGGAAAGAGTTGATGGTCTCGAGGGAGAATACGCCGAGTTCACGGTGGCCACAAAAGCTCTCATCCATGAGCAAGCGAACATTCTCCGAGGTGAGTTTCGTTCTTTCCATGATGAGTTGCTCAAACTTCGTAGTTTTGTTCAAGACGAACTACGTGCTGTCCGTGCGGAAGTGGATGAAGTCAGCTCGGATTGGGCATGGCACAAGCGCACACTCTCCACAAGTCCAGCTTCCGCAAACTCGAGTGATGCGCGCCGCATTGACGTGCCAAAGCCCGACACCTACGATGGCACACGCAATGCCACCATCGTGGACAATTTCCTCTTTGGGCTGGATCAATACTTCGATGCCATGGGTGTTCGAGATGAGGCATCGAAAGTGGGCACTGCACCCACCTATCTTAGAGGCGCTGCACAACTATGGTGGCGTCGCAAGCATGGCGAGATGGGCAAGGGCATTTGCGCCATCGACACTTGGGCCAACTTCAAGCAAGAACTCCGAAAGCAGTTCGCCCCAAGCAATGCGGAGAAGGAAGCGCGAGTGCGCTTACGTCGCCTCAAGCAATCGGGTAGCATTTGGGACTACATCAACGAGTTCACTACCCTCATGTTGGAGATAAGCGACATGTCCGACAAGGATTCACTCTTCTACTTCCAAGATGGCCTCAAGGATTGGGCCAAGACCGAGCTTGATAGGCGTGGTGTTCAAACACTTGACGACGCCATTGCCGTTGCGGAGTCGCTCACCGAATACTCTACCTAATCCAAGGACAAAAAGGCCAACCAAGGCAAAGGTGGGGGAGAGAGTCGCAAGGACAAGGGCAACAACCGCAAAGATTGGGGGCAGAAAAAGCCGCCTAGCAACAAGAGTTGGCAAGGAAAATCGGAGGGCAAGAAGGAGGCGCCAAAGCCGCGAAGCCCATGCTTCATATGCAATGGTCCTCATTGGGTACGCGACTGTCCGGAGAAGAGGTCGCTTAATGCTCTTGCTGCCCAACTCAAGAGCAACCCCGCAATGTCCACGGAGGAACCCCAACTCAGCATGGGTTCTCTCCAACGCCTCGGCGCACTCAATCGCCAACAGCCCGCACTCGTCAAGAAAGGGCTCATGTATGTAAGCGCAAAGGTAAACGGTCAGTCCGTTCGCGCGCTGCTAGACACGGGAGCAACACACAATTTCGTGTCCGTAGACGAGGCCAAGCGCTTAGGCCTCAAGGCCACCAAGGAAGGAGGCACAATGAAGGCTGTGAACTCACCCGCCAAGCCAATTGCGGGAATCGCACAAGGTGTGCACATCACACTTGGTACATGGAGCGGAAAGCTTGACTTCTCCATCGTGCCCATGGACGACTTCAAGATGGTCCTCGGCATGGAATTCTTCGACCAAGTCCATGCCTTCCCACTGCCCGCTACAAACTCCCTAAGCATCCTCGACGGGAGTAAAGCATGCATGGTACCCACGGAGCGAGGCAAGTTCGAGGAGAAGACACTCTCCGCCATGCAATTCAAAAGGGCTTTCAAGAAGGACCCAAGCTTCTTGGTCTCCATTCGGGAACTAAATGAGGAAGGAAATAGCGGAACGTCGCCAAGCCAAGTCCCTCCACGAATTCAAGCCGTCCTCAAAGATTACAAAGATGTGATGCCTCCAGAACTTCCGAAGAAGCTCCCACCTCCGCGAGAGGTAGATCATGCGATTGAACTGGAACAAGGCGCGAAGCCACCGGCCTTGGCACCCTACCGCATGGCGCCACCCGAATTAGAGGAGTTGCGGAGACAACTCAAAGACTTGCTGGATGCAGGCTACATTCGCCCCTCAAAGGCCCTATTCGGTGCATCGGTCCTCTTCCAAAAGAAAAAGGATAGATCGCTGCGGATGTGCATCGACTATAGAGCGCTCAACAAGATCACTATCAAGAACAAGTATCCAATTCCCTTGATTGCGGACTTGTTCGACCAGCTTGGCAAAGTGCGGTACTTCACCAAACTTGACTTGCACTCCGGGTATTATCAAGTGCGCATCGCCAAGGGAGACGAACCGAAGACAGCGTGCACAACAAGGTACGGGTCTTTCGAATTCCTTGTGATGCCTTTTGGCCTTACTAATGCACCCGCCACATTTTGCACACTCATGAACAAGGTACTCCAACCATTCCTCGACCGCTTCGTGGTCGTGTACTTGGACGACATTGTGGTGTATAGCACCACACTCGAGGATCATGCCCAACACTTGCAACAAGTCCTCCAAGTACTTCGAGACAATGAGCTCTTCCTCAAACTAGAGAAGTGCTCGTTTGCCCAACAAGAGGTGGAGTTCCTTGGCCACAAGATTGCGGGCGGGAAGATCATGATGGAGAATGACAAAGTAAAGGCCATCCTTAATTGGGAGCCTCCCTCGAAAGTACCCGAGCTTCGCTCATTCCTTGGGCTGGTGAATTACTACCGCCGCTTCATTAAGGGCTATTCAGCCAAGGCGGCACCCTTGATAGATATGCTCAAGAAAAACAAAACGTGGCATTGGTCCGAAGAGTGCCAACGTGCATTCGAGGAGTTGAAGAAGGCAATTTCGGAGGAACCAGTCCTCGCTCTTCCGGACCACACCAAGCCCTTTGAAGTTCAAACAGATGCCTCAGATTTTGCCATAGGTGGAGTCCTTATGCAAGAAGGCCACCCAATAGCGTTCGAGAGTCGAAAGCTAAATGACACGGAACGCCGCTACACAGTGAAAGAAAAGGAGATGACAGCCATCATCCATTGTCTAAGAGTGTGGCGACATTACTTGCTTGGCTCACACTTCATGATCATGACGGACAACGTGGCGACAAGCTACTTTCAAACTCAAAAGAAGTTGAGTCCGAAGCAAGCACGGTGGCAAGATTTCCTTGCGGAATTCGACTATCGGCTAGAGTACAAACCGGGAAAGCCAATGTTGTTGCGGACGCTCTAAGCCGCAAGGCGGAATTGGCAACACTTAGCATAAGCCAACCGAAGTCCGACCTCGTCTCACGCATCAAGGAAGGTCTCCAACAAGATCCGCTAGCAAAGGATTTGCTGGAGAAGGTGCTCGAGGGAAAGACAAGGCGGTTTTGGCAAGAGGAAGGCATCCTCCTCACCAAGGGAGATCGGCTGTTCGTGCCAAGGTGGGGAAACTTGCGGAAGGAAGTAATCAAGGAGTGCCACGACTCTAAGTGGGCTGGTCACCCAGGAATCGAGCGCACCACCGCACTAGTTCAAGCCTCGTATTTTTTGCCGCACATGAGGGATGACATCAAGGCATATGTGCGAACTTGTCTTGTGTGCCAACAAGACAAGGTGGATCATCAACTTCCAGCGGGATTGTTAGAGCCGCTACCACTAGCAACAAGGCCATGGGAGAGTGTCTCCATGGACTTCATCACATCGCTGCCCAAGTCCGAATGTTGCGGTAGCATCATGGTCATTGTCGACCGATACAGCAAGTATGCTACATTCATTGCCGCACCCGTCGATTGCAAAGCGGATGAGGCAGCCCGCCTATTCGTCAAGCACATTGTGAAGCTTTGGGGAGTTCCAAAGAGCATTGTGAGCGACCGAGACCCTCGGTTTACTGGGTGGTTTTGGACGGAGCTCTTTAAGATGTTGGGGACCGATCTCAAGTTCTCGACAAGTTTCCACCCACAAACGGATGGGCAGACCGAGCGCATTAATGGCCTCCTCGAGATGTACCTGAGGCATTATGTGAGCGCTCACCAGCGGGATTGGGCGAAGCTACTTGACATCGCCCAATTTTCTTATAACTTGCAGCGAAGCGAGGCTATAGGCAAGAGTCCGTTCGAGATCATCATGGGATTCCAGCCCATGACCCCCAATGCCATAGCCTCGACTTACGGAGGGAAAAGCCCCGCGGCACACAAGCTCGCCCGCGAATGGCATGAGGAAGCGGACATCACACGAGCCTATCTCGACAAAGCCGCGAGGAAAATGAAGAAATGGGCTGATACAAGGAGACGGCATGTTGAGTACAAGGAAGGAGATCAAGTCATGATCAAGCTCCTACCCCAACAATTCAAGACTTTGTGGAAAGTTCACAAGGGGTTAGTGAGGCGCTACGAGGGACCCTTCCGAGTTGTTCGACGTGTAGGCAACGTCTCGTATCAACTCCAACTTCCGCCAAGACTCAAGATCCATCCGGTCTTCCATGTGAGCCTTCTCAAGCCATATCATGAAGACATGGGAGAACCAAGTCGCGGAGAATCGAGGCGCGCGCCAACTGCCGTTGTCACCGCGTTCGACAAAGATGTGGACTACATCATTGCGGACCGAACGGTTTCGAGGAGGGGTGTGCCAGCACATAGCGAGTACTTGGTGAAGTGGAAAAACCTCCCCGAGAGCGAAGCCACTTGGGAACGGGAAGATGATTTGTGGCAATTCGCTGAGCACATCCAGCACTTCAAGCACGAGAGCGCGACGAGGACGCCGCGAGCTTAGATGGGGGAGGATGTTGCGGACCGCCCAATTCGCTAGCCCAATTGCCCCAATTTTGGGCTAGAGAGCCAACACAAAGGCCAAGAGTGCTAGCTTGGCCCAATTCTGGAAGGTTCTAGGCAACTCTAGCACATGTGAACATGTAAATATTCTAGAATATTTTATACAATTCCAGCACATGCAAATAGCTAGGAAATTATAAAATACTCTAGAGTTTGACCAAGTTTGGCAAAGTTAGGTGAAGTTAGGCAAAGTTAGGCAAAGCCTCCCCTATAAATATGGGGTGGCATTAAGCATTTGTATCCAACAAGCATTGTAATCTCTCTTGGTGTAATACAAGTTTCTTTGGCTCAATTGCTCTCTTCTCTTGTTCGAGAATCTCTAGGCTTACTTAGCAACATTCGGCAAAGTTGTCTAAGTGCCGCACAGGTTAGCTGCGCAAAACACTCATCCCGTGACATAAAGCTCCCAAAGCAGCTGCACTAATGGCTTGGTGAATGATCAGCACTTTAACTAAGTGGGTCGTAATCCTCCTCTTTTTTTTTTTTTCAGAATTTGTTTTACCCTCCTCCATGACAGTGCTTCACAATCGTTGGTTTAATTGCCAGCAATTGCTTTGACTAATGATTATATACTCGGTTTTCATGCTCTTAACAAGCAGAATTATTAGTTCTCTTACATCCCAATTTTCTTTGTATGTATATTTATACACACACGTCCTTTTTAATGCAGACACGCTCTTAAACCGCACGGTTTAAAGGGGTTAAAAACTAACTCTCTTAAATTTAAAAGTGTGTTTATATGAAAAAAAAATAATAATAAGACACCCATACTAAAGACTCTCTATATATATATATATATATCAAAATCTTAGAAGAGAGAAGAATTACAATCTGGGGGACGTAACAAACCATATACCCCGTAAAGAGATGCATAAAACTAGAACACCAAAATCACACTGAAAAATTAGCCGAACAGCAGAAACAATAAACAAATAGCTACATTTTGGAAAACCACAACAGCAATAAACGGCAGCTTATTGCTAATAGCTAAAGTAAATTTACTAGAATAGCCGGGCAGTCAGCATCACACAATAAAAGAACCAATTAAGTACTTGTTATAATGGCTTGGAAGTTCCGAGCACAGTAACCTCAGCTTCCACCACGCAAACGTCATTCACTAGAAACCCAGTCCCTGGCTTATTTAACTCACTGAATGAAATGAATCTTGTCCAGCCCCAGGTAAGGTTTGGTGTCTGGAACCAGTCTTTAGCAGCTGGAGTAAAACAAGCATTCTTGTAATATTATCTGAATTTGCCTTCAATTAATTAAGCTGACTTGCTAATTGCATGTAAAGACAGACATTTTACCTTGCAAAGATTTATGTTTTGCCCCCAATTGATCTAAGATTCGCAATGTATACTCTGCATATACTTTAATACCATCAACTGTGGAATCTCCCAAAGCCAAGTATAAAGAAAGATGATCGCCATCACCACAGCCATTTCCCCTGGGATAGAGCACTATCTTCCTGAAAAGAATGATATGGATTTTAATTGTACACTCACAAAAAACTTTGCCTTGAGAATGTATTTACATCTGAAATCTGATTTAAAAAAAAAAGAATCTTTGATACCACTTGTGATTTCCGGCACCAAACACTTGTGATTCCTCATATCTTGAATCTAATTTTGAGAAGTTCTCAACCTTCCAAACATATTTAGCACTATATGTAAATTTTTCCATGGATAGGCACTCTCCTTTGCCTATATTTCTTTCTTTAACAAAGACTTCAGCTCCAAAAACACATGTATCCTCGACAAGGTATCCATTTGAAGCCTCTTTGAAAGCTTTATGAGAGATGAACTGATCAAAACCCCATTCAAGCTTCAATCCATTAAACCGTCTTTCCTTGGCATCTGTCACATTACAAGCGACCACCGATTATGCAATTCTTTATCTAAAAGACTAGAACAAACTTTTGCTGCAATATTTTCTATACAACTTTATATGAACTAGCTAGACTGTATCTAATTTTTAAAATACTGACGATCACACTAGATAAAATTTACAAACATATCATAATATCAAAATTATAAAATTGTAGATCATTGGAAAATATGATCAAGGTTAAGATTTCAAAAGTAGAATATAATATAACTTTGAACTACCAGGTAGTTGTCTTGGTTCTGATCAAGTAAAAACAAACGAAAAACTGCATAGACTTCCAAACCGAAATTAAGTGAATTTGTGTCTGCCATTGCTAAGTAGAGTGAAATGTGGTCTTTCACATTCTTGCTCTCATTTCCATTTGGATAAAGAACAAGTTTCCTGCAATAATTAATTAATCAACATAAATACACTGATATATGATACTACCAAGCAAAGACTATGGTTCAAGAGTGAGGCTCGAGTCCTAATCACATCAGAGCTTAGGGTTGAGGAGTTATAGTATTCTTTCTATTATTATTATTATAGCTTAACAACAACCGAATTCACTCCCCCTCTTTTCAAAGTAAATCTGAATCCCAGATCTCATGTTTCCGCACAAGAGATTTTACCCAACTACACTACATGACGCTCGAACCACAAGTTGATAAGTTGTTTGATTATTTATCAAGATAAAATAATAATAATAATAATGATAATAACAAAAGAAAGGTGGCAGCATAAGTTATTTAACTTACAGCAATAAAGAAACAAAAAATACTTATCTATGTATATTTATACCACTTGTAGCCTCCAGCTTCAAATGCTGCTGATTCGTATTTCACCTCAACTGCTTTCTCCGCAAGAAATGAAAATGATTTTATTTTGACAACGTAATGAGCCGGTGATACATGTGAAGTGGATCTTGCAATGGCTATACGTTCAAGTAATTTTAATTAACACTGATTGATTAGAAATAAAATAAACTGAAAATTCTAAGAATATTGACCAAAAGAATGTGAAAAGTTTGAACATACATACCATCTTTGTTAACAAAGGCACTGTCCATCTTTGTTAACAAGTTCTCAAAAGAATTGTTGATTTTTGTTTTTTTTTTTTGGCAATTAAACTGACGCCGGCAGCTGCGGACAGTACTGTTTCCGTTGGCAAGAGCAGGGCGCAAGGCTTTGTCACTGTAAGTAGGGAAATAAATGGAATATTATTTATTCGGGTAGGTTTTTTTTTTTTTTCAATGAAGATATGGTAGCTTAAAATTTACCTTAAATATAATCCTAAAAATTAAGAAAATAAATTAAATCCTAACTAAACTGAAATTATAAAACAACTCAAAATACAACCAATTTGACTAATTATAATTTGTAATATAATTTTACCAAAACAGAACAATGATTACTTATCCCTTGCATAAAAAAGATCTCTGTTTGATAAAAATTTGGCATGAATTGAAATTTTAAAAGAGCAAAGTGTTAATGTAGAAGCTAGAAGAATCAAATCAACTATAAGTAGCAATGATACCAGAAAAGAACATAACCTTCCTTCCTAGTATATAATGTCAAGCAACAACGACAAAAGCTGCTAGCTGGCTCTTCAAAGTTACTGAAGTCCAAAACAGAGCAATGATTATCACTAGCTCACTTATTGCTAGGGATGTCAATGGGCAGGTTCGGGCGGGATCCCCGAACCCAAACTGGAAACAAAAAATTTTAATTAGGGATAATTTGGGGATATCCCGAATTTGGGTGGTGATTAAAACGGGGACCTATCCCCATTTATTTATTTTTTCAAAAAAAAATTTAATAATTTTATATATTCGGGTCCTTCAAGGAAAATTAATTATTTTGACTATATATAGATTTGAAAATAAAATTACAAATGAGCAAATTAATAGCGCAAACAACATTTCAACCGGACAAATTCAGCCATCAACCATATCTGCAATTAATAACAAGATTAATTCATCACAAAACGAATTGATGATCATCCATCAAGCGTATCCGTAATAACAAATCCAATATCACTGAACAAACTTATATAATAATTTCTAAGGCTAATGGATGGAACACACCACTTGGTAATATTCAACCAAGTTTCCCAGATTACGGCCTCGTCGCAAGCGCAGGCGGCAGTTTCTAAAATTACCTTGATTGATCAAATGGCAGCGAAGGCGGCGAGGGGTGTTGAGTCCGGTGAGAAATGAGAGCGCCGGCGAGAAAGGTTAGCGGCTTGCGGCAAAGCTTGGTCTTTGAGCGAGAGAGGAGAGCGACGTTGGCGGTGAAGCTTGGTATCTTGGTGTTGGACGCGACGGCCGGGAAAGGGAAGCTCCGCCGGAGACTTGAGGTGGCGACGTCTAACTAGCGCTTTGAGAGAGGTAAGTTTGGACTCTGGGTTTTAGTTTTGTTATATTTTTTTTTTCTTATTATGTGATTAAGCTTATTAGGAAAGTGCGTTTAGTAATTTTTTTAATTATTTGATTAAATTAAATATTTTTCAATTGTGTGAATTTAAAAAATATTTTAATTTTAAAATAAGAAATATTTTGAGTTCGGATTCTTGAACACAAACGTAAAATATATTTGATACGGGACTTATCTCTGAAATTGATCGGCTCTCAACATTAAAACTTTTTGGGTTCATATCCGACCCGAATTAATCTAACCCATCCCTACTGATCGCACTGACAAATGAATAGAGCATCAATTTGATAATCATTAAAAGTTACGAACACAAATTGACTGACAAAAAGGCGACCGCTTGGGCGACGTGAAAATACAACAAAGCATACTAAAATCATGTAACGTGGAACCCGAAAACTTATCACTACAATCCAAAACAAAGTCTCAAAAATTTTTAATAGAAACAAAGCATACTAACGATGATCGTATTAGCCCAAGTGGATAAAGCCACTCCCTCATTTGTGAGGAAGTGGTTCGAGCCTCCGCAGATATATTGTAGGAGTTTAATTTAAATATTTTTTTTTAGAGTCTCAAAACTTGAGTGAATGCAGTCTTTCTCTTAGGTTGAGAGTTTATATCCCTCGAATATTTGAGAGGGTTACAAATCTGAGCAGTGCCATATCAGTATTGATGTCAACAGGTCTCAGTATATATATATGATTGTACATATCAGTTATACTCTCATGTAATATGAATTGTAATTTGAGCAATAGTCTCATGTCATAAAAAAAAAAAAAAAAACAATGATCGTATTATAAGTAGTGAGACAAATAAATAGAAACAACGAAGGATCTGTTTGGAAGAGGTTTCTCGGAAGAGAATGTTTTTCAGAATTATTGAAATTTCCAGATTCAGTTACGAGAAGTTAGTCCTCTCTCATTCCGTTATGAGGAATCTTATTCCGCTTTAATCACGTGCCACTGTGCGCACTTAATGCATCTCTTTGTGTTGGAATTCTATTTGAGACTAATTTAGTTGTGATTCCTCATGATCATACTCTTTCCCGGTCACAATCTTTAGGTTAAGTTTATGGTATCATTTCTAGTTTCCTCATAGTTAGACTAATCATTTTTCTGGATCCGTCACTGCATGAGACCAAGGCACATTAGCTAGTTATGTTTGAAAGTTAATTTGCATGCATTTTGATACCATGTTGAGGTCTCAAGTTAATTTGCGCCAGTGCTATTCTCTGCACTTAAAAATCATCTTACAAAACATCCGAAGCTCTAGCTCCATGTTTACTAAGTCCTATTTTTTCGAGTTCTTCAAATTCAGGCTCTCTTGTTCGTGATTTCGAAATTTAACTTCTCAGTTTCAACTCAGAAGTATAAGGCTAAGGGAAAGTCAATTAAATAAGCGAAACTTAATCATCAATCATGCAACCCTAACGTGATCAGGATTTGAACCCCAACTCTTGAACCAGAGTCTTAGTTTTACCCATATTATCAAATTAACTGGTGTACTTATGTTGATTAATTAATTATTGCAGGAAACTTGTTATATACCCAAAGGGAAACAAGAGCAAGAATGCGAAGGACCACATTTCACTCTATTTAGCAGTGGCAGACACAAGTTCACTTACCTTCGGTTGGGAAGTCAATGCAGTTTCTCGTCTGTTTTTACTTGATCAGAACCAAGACAGCTACTCGGTAGCTCAAGGTTAAATTGCACAATAATTTTGACTTTTTTTTTTTTTTTTGCTAAAGAATTTGAGGCCTAATTTAAGAATGTGTGTGTGCACAAAATAATATGGCGGCTCGTAATGTGATAGATGCTGTGGGAAAGGAAAGACGACGGTTTAACGGATTGAAGCTGGAATGGGGTTTTGATCAGTTCATTCCTCTTGAAGCTTTCAACGACGCTTCGAATGGATACCCCGTCGACGACACATGTGTCTTTGGAGCTGAAGTCTTTGTTAAAGAAAGAAACATAATCGAAGGAGAGTGCCTATCCATGGCAAAAATTACATCTGGTTGTAAGTTTGTTTGGATGGTCGAAAACTTTTCAAAGTTGGACGAACGACGTCAGGAATCACAGGTCTTTTGCGCTGGAGAACACAAATGGTATCAAATATCATTTTTATTATTATTATCACCATCATCATTATTTTACGTATAGATAAGTTCTTGAGACAAAGTAGTCGCTAGTGACCGAATAACAATTATATTCCATTTCGTTGGTTTTCAGGAAGATAGTGCTCTATCCCATGGGAAATGGCTGTGGTGATGGCGATCATCTTTCTCTGTTCTTGGCTTTTGAAGATTCCACGCTTGAGGCTATTAAAGTATATGCAAGGTATACGTTGCGAATCTTGGATCAAGTGGGGGCAAAACATAAATCTTTTCAAGGTAAAGTGTCATGTCTGTGTTTGTAAGCAATTAGTATTTGAGGCAAATCCAAATAACATAACGGAAATGCTCCTTTTTCCCGAGCAGATAGCAACTGGTTCCTGACACCAGAATCTAGCTGGGGCTGGCCAAGATTCGTTTCATTGAGCGCTCAATGAGCCAGAGACTGGGTTCCTAGTGAATGACGTTTGCTTGGTGGAAGCTGAGGTCGCTGTGCTTGGAATTTCTACGGCAATGTAACAAGAAGTAAGTACTGGAAGATCGGTACAAATTAAGAAATTTGGGATTTTAATTCTTCTTGCATTCTCATGAAAGAAATTATTCATTTATTTCATGGTTTACTTGTGCGATCCCGTTTGTACAATCACTAATTATCAAAATATTTAAAATGCTTGATGCTGATAAATATTATATACAAAAATATCATCCACGAGGAGGGGGGAGGGGGGAGGGGGGGAAGAATAATTAGTCAAAGGATACCAAATATGCGAAACATGATACTTCATTGACTGAAGCAAGTGTGAGAGAGTAACCCAAATTCTGAAGACAATGAATCATAGACTAAGGAGTTCCAAAATTTGAGGATAATGAATTACACTGATAACAAATTGTTAAATATCATAAATTTGAAAACTTATTAATTTCAGATTTTTTTAAAAAATTTAGATGTTTGTTTTTTTATAACTTACTTCTAATTTTCATTTTGTAGTTTTTGCTGAATAGGAAAAGGTCTGGATGTGAAGTAAATACTGTATAAAAAAAAATACCTTTATTAAATATACTTATTTCCCAAACTATAAAACCTAATCTCTTTTCCTAGTTGACTGACATAAATTTTAAATAACTATATTTAAGATATTTTTTAATTTATAAAAGAAAAAAAATATATGGCTAACCCAATAACGAAAGTTTTGTAAGAGGACTTGAGCAGGCTACCATGAGACAAAAGATCTTTCTAAAGAGATTTGATTCAAAACTATTATATATTCAAGGTTCAATAAAGATGCCATTTATATTCATATATTAAATAAAAAATAAGCATGTCATTCCAGTATTTGTATTCAGACGGATGCAACTTCAGCCAAATTCAGATATATTTAAATTTTATATAAAAGATAAATAAATAAGTGTTAACTTAGTTTCTAAAATTTAGTGAATATCAATGTTTATACTAACTTTTTATGAAAAATTGATATATGGGTGGTTCTATGATCCTGTAATTTATATTAAAGCATTAATAATAGCATAAACATGTAACGTTAAATTTAGTTAATGACTTACATTAGTTAGAATTCAAAATTACTAAATTGTCCCAATTATAAAAATAAGTAATTAATTTTGGCAAGCTGACAATGCTGAATTAGAGAGTCAAACAGATATACCACAATTTTAATTAATTAAAAAAAAATCACAGCTATAACCTAAAAAGAGTTATAGTTGATTGTTTATGATAACAATTGAAAATAATAACCCAATGTCACAGTAGAAAACAAACATTAGATATGTTAAAAAGCATTTAACGACCTGCATCACGACAAAATAATCAAATTTATATTGTGGTTCATATTTAAGTCAATAATGATTATTAAAACATTTAATCTAAAGGTTCATAACAATCTCATATCAATGCTGAAAAAAATTTATATAACATCGTATAAAATCCTTATCTTACATAAGTGGTATAAACCATTAAGCCTTAACATTTATGTTTTTGTTGTATATCGTGGTCCCCGCTAGAAATTTTTAAGAAGAAATATTTTTTAGAGAGCCTATTCAAAAAAATAATAAAAATTGAAAGAATCATAACCCTTTGAAATAAAACTTATAATAATCAATCTTTTTAGGCTATGCTTAATTACTGGAGTATGAGCGGGAAGTGTGAATTCTTTTCACTCTAATATTTACTTACTTATTTAAGGAGTAGAGTCGGAGTCTCACTCCATAGTTTCACTCACTTTTGAAGTGAAAAATGAGATTTCAACACTTGAGGTAGGAGATAAGAGTGAGAATCAACTCTCACCTCTTTCTTTTTTACCCTTTCCTTATTTAATTTAATATAATTATATTTATTAAAATAAATAATATTATTATATTATTTAATAATATCACATTGATTAAATTCGATAGTATTTAGCTCATTTACATATTAGATTATGTTTAGTTAAAAATGATAATTTACATTGATTCTAAGTCAAAATTATTTAAGAATTATATTATTATATTCATAGAGAATTAATAATATTACTATATACTATATTTTATTTGAAAATATAATATTAATATATTTATTTAATTTTAATAATATTATACTATTTAATATTAAGAAATAATAATAATAAATAGTTTATGTTAGAATAATAAATTTTTGGTGAAACGCATCCCCTATAATTCAGAATATTTATGTTGTGTCACCAAGAATCAATGACAAAGATATGCGAAAGCGTACCTGAATCCATGATACACGATTATTCTCCTGAGTCATGTGGTTAGCCTTTTAAAATAACACGATCTCCTAGAACAATACATTATGACTTGGGACTATAATTACTTATATAGACAACTTTTCATATTGTCTTTAGATATTCTTATTTCAGCCAATCGTAGAAATAGAAACACCCTTAAATATCTACGTATTAAAGGTCTACACCTTATTAGATACATTGAACCTCATGTTACTGTAAACTTTAATAGATCACTTTTAGGTGCATTTGAGATTGAGGTTGTGCAACTGTAACTTAAAATTTACAGTACTAAAGTATTTAATAAACATTAGCTGTTGTAGCTTGAAAATTATGTTAATATGATTTTTTACTTATATGATAGAAAATATATTATATTTTTAATAATTTTGTCAATTTTTTTAAAATTTATATTTACTGTGTACTATTAATTTTATTTCATAGTTACAACTTTTTTTCCACAATAGATGTAGCTTAAAAACTACAGCACCTCAATTCTAAACAGAATCTTAATTGGGCTTAACCTTATATGACAGTTTGCAACACATAATTATTCACATATAAAGAATTCAATAATACTATATCAAAGATCTAAAAATCTCCCACTTGAGTTAATGTGTAACCTTATAATTATGTTTTGCACAAAAATAACCGTATGAGTTCAACTTTACTGTCATTGCCGAAATGTATTTACAACCAATTCGGTCCATCAGTAATACTAACATAGGATCAAAGTTGTCTTGTTACAAATGTCATAACTCAACCTATTAATGGTCACTATGCCAATACAATTAAATGATATAAATCATGATGTGAATGTGTAATATAGAAATTTCATGCGATGTGACCTTAACATTCCTATTTCTAATTGGTCTATCTTAAACCTTAATAAGATCAATCTATACCAAAATCAAAGTGTGACTATAGCAAAACCTTATTTTTGCAAAAAATAACCCGAAATATCTATAAACTAAAATAACTTTAAAATGTCTATATTATAAAAGTATCTAAAATCACAAACACCTACAAAAACTGAATATCATTTAATGACATACACCCATATAAGTAGTGTGTTCATAAAACATTTTGGGTGGCAATCTTTAAGTAAGCAGATCCACAATCATAAAGTTTGTGTTAATGTGCTCCATAGACAATTGTCCACTCTGAACTTTTTCTTTAACAACTAGGAACTTGATGTCTATATACTTCGATTTCGTCTAGCTACTATTGTTCTTGGAATATAGCACTACTGATTTATGGTCACAAAATAACTTAAGTGGTCTATCAATACCATCTACTATGCGTAGCTCTATGGTAAAATTTCGCAGCTATATTCTATGATTATATGTCTTATAACATGTTATGAACTCTGCTGCCACCATAGAAAGGACTATAAAATACTATTTGACACTCTTTCAGGAAACAACACCCTCAGCCAAAAAATAGAGGTAACCCGAAGTAGATTTCACACAATCTTGTCATGCAGCAAAATTAGAATTAACACACCCAATGATCTCAACCTGATCTGACCTCCAATATGTGAGCATGTAGTCTTTTGTTCTCTGTAAGTACCGCAAGACTCGTTTGACTGCTTTCCAATGGTCCACTCCTGGATTACTTATATATATGCCCAATATCCTAGTTACATATGTAATATCTGGTTGCATACAACCTAAGTATATATTAGACTTCCTACTTCTGACACATAAGGAATCATCTGTATTTTTTACCTCAAAATTATTCTTAGAGTACTGATTGAGACTAAACCTGTCTTTATTAACCACAAGGGTATAAACTAGTTTGTAATCTTGCATCTCATATCTCTTGAGAATCGTTTGATATAGCTCTTTTGTGATAATCCATGAATACTCGGGGTATGATCATGGTGTATATGTATGCCTAATATAAAAAAGGCATCACTAAGATATTTCATCTCAAAATCCTTGATTATAAATCTCTTGGTGTTGTGCAATAAGCATATATTGCTGCTGGCAAGCAAAATATCATCAACGTATAAAACCAAAAAAATATACTTACTTCCACAGAACTTATGGTATATGCAATTGTCGAACAAATTCATTTCAAAACCGAATGAGATAATCATTTAATGAACTTGAAATACTATTGTCAAGATGCTTGCTTGAGGCAAAAGATGGATTTCTTAAGTTTGCAAATCATATTATTTAAGTCTCCTAACATAAAATTTTATGGCTAGCCCATATAGACCGTCTAATCAGTGTCACCATTGAAAACCGTTGTCTTTACATCCATCCGATATAACTTAAGATTGAAATGCGCAACCAATACTATTATGATCCGCAAAGAGTCTTTTAAAGAAATAAGAGAGAAAGTCTCTTTATAGTCGATACTTTCTTTTTGTGTAAAGCCCTTTACAACAAAATGCACCTTGTACCTCTCCAAATTATCTTTTGATTCCCTCTTGATCTTAAATATCCATTTGCGACCAATAAGTTTTGCACCTTCTAGCAATGAGACAAGATTCCATACATCACTGTCCTTCATGGATTTTATCTCCTCATTTATGGCATCAATTCAATTCCAAGAGTTAGAGCTTTGTATGGCTTGACAGAAATTGATCGGATCATCTTCCATCATGCCAATATCTACCTCATGCTCTTGGAGAAATACAATGTAGTCATATAGCATCGTAGTTCCTATTTATCTAGTAAATTTTCTTAATGGCAAAGGTTTTTAAGGTAGTAGAATTTGTTATTTTGGAACAATTTTTTATATGGGGAGTTCTCTAACATTGTCTCGATTTGTTGTTCTTAAATGGGAACCTGATCAATACAAATAGCACATATGGGGAGTTCTCTAACATTGTCCTCAACGAGAAAGGTACTATTGCTTCACTCAATCACACATATATTGCTCTCATTCCAAAGGCAAAGAAACCAAGAAAAATGATTGAGTACAGACCCATAAGTCTTTGTAATATAATATATAGAATTGTGGCAAAAACCATTGCAAATAAACGTAAGCAATTACTCAATATAATCATATCCCCCACTCAAAGTGCTTTTATTCTCATAGGCTCATAACTGACAATGTTGTTATTGGGTATGAATGCATGCATAAAATTTGCCATAGCAAAGGAAAAAATGGTCTAGTGGCTCTAAAATTAGACATAAGTAAAGCTTATGATTAAGTGGAGTGATCATTTGTAAAAGCAACAATGTTTAATCTAGGATTTTCCTCTTGTTGGGTTGAATTAATTATAAGATGTATCACTACCACATCTTTTTCTATACTTATTAATGGGGTTGCAAAAGGGCTAATACAACCTCAAAGAGGGCTTAGGCAGGGTTGTCTGTTGTCTCTATATCTTTTTATTTCGTGTGTTGAGGTGTTTTCCAGCTTACTGATGCAGGCAAAAAATCAAAAACCATATCCATGGAGTGAAATTTGGAAACACCATCATGGTATCCTACTTGTTGTTTGCTGACAACAACCTAATTTTCACGAGGGCAACAGTAAATGATTGCAAGCATCTTAAGGCAATTTTGTACTGCTACACCATTACTTCAGGACAACTTTTCAACCTAGACAAATCCTCAATGTTCTTTAGTTGTAAAACCAAAGCTGATCAAGTGGTTGCTCTTAAAGGAATTTTTCACTTGAATGTTGCCATCCATGGTTGAAAGAAACAAAAGAAACTTTTTCGATGATATAAAGCTCAGAGTGAAAAGTAAGATTTCAAATTGGCAGCACAAGCACTTTTCTTGTGGTGGCAAAGAGGTCCTCATCAAAGCTATAACTCAAGTAGTTCCAACCTATGCCATGAGCGTGTTTAAAATTCCTCTAAGGCTGTGTGAAGATATCCAGAAAGTTATAACTAGATTCTGGTGAGGATCTAAAGATGATAAGAGAGGCATTCATTGGGCTAAGTCAAAGAGAATAAGTAAAGCAAAATGTAGAGGTGGGATGGGATTCAAGGAATTCTCGTGCTTCAACCATGCTTTAATAGCCAAACAAGGGTGGAGGATTCTACAGTTTCCAGATTCACTAATAGCCCGAGTTGTGCAAGTAAGATACTTTAGGTAATCTAATTTCTTGCATGCAAAACTAAGGTCCAATCCTTCTTTTATTTGGAAAAGTATTTTGTGAGGGAGACTTGTAATCCAAAAGGGCAACAAATGGAGGATTGGTTTAGGAAACAAAGTACAAATTCACAACAGCAACTAGATCCCAAGAATAGAAACATTCAGACCAATCTCCACTCTAAATCTTTCTTATGAGGTTGTGGTATTTGCATTGATTGATTCTAATCAAAATTGAAATGTGACTAAAGTGTACGAACATTTTATAAAAGGAATATGTAGATTCTATTGTTAGAATTCCACTTCCGCGAAGACCAAAACTAGATCAGATCCTTTGGCACTATGATAAGTAAGGCAATTATTCTATCAAAGTGGATATCATATTGCCCAAAAAGTAAAATTTCAGGACTCCCCTAGCTATTTAGTTAATGAACTTGGTATATGGAAGGCTATTTGGACTAGTATTTTACCTGAAAAAATTAAAATCTTCATGTGGAGAGTTGTCCAGAACATGTTACCATTAATTGAAAATCTTTGGAGTAAAGAAGTAATACCAGATCCCACCTATCAGCTTTGTAAAAAGACTATGGAAAGCATCTCTCATGCTTTGGTGCCTTGCAAAGCAACTACAAAGATATGGGAAATGGTCTCTTTTGTAGACAAGATTTATACTTTTGCAGAGCAAAGCATGTCATATGTGCTGCAAGGCATGGCAAAAATGCTAAATCGAACAGAATTTAAATTGTTGGCGGCTTGTTTTTGGTGAATTTGGCATGCAAATAACCTTTATCTTTTTTAAGGAAAGAAGGTGGACCCTCTAGTTTCCATGGCAAAAGCTGAGGAAGTTTTGAACTCTTACAAGAGAGTCAAAATTCCAAGTTCATCACACCTAAAGAACAAATTAATCCTTAAGCAGCGGTTGTGGAAACCACCTCCACAAAGATGGCTTAAAATCAATGTGGATGCAGCCACAAATATTAAGAAGCAAGTCGCAGGTTTGGGAGTTGTGTTAAGAGATTTTAATGGGAGCTTTATAGCTGCTACAGTAAAGACATCTAAGTTCCATGGAGATGTAATCTTTGCCGAGTCTAAGGCTATAGAATGGGGATTGTAGGTTGCAAGAACTATTGTTATGTCTTCAAGTATGGTGGAAACTGATTCTCAAGGTGCTTCTAATCTCCTAAACAAAAAGAAGAGCAATAAAACTGAAGTCTTCTAGGTGATTTCGAAAATTTAGGATCTAGCCAAAGATTTTTGTAATGTTAAAGTCCAATATATTCCAAGACTTTGTAATGTCATTGCCCACTCTTTAGATAAATTAACTTTAGATTATGGGAGTCTGTTATTTGGACTGGTTCATTCCTGGAAAACATCATGTATTTGTTTCAATCTTCTAATTAATGAAGGTTATAATTTCTTTTTCAAAAAAATATGGGAAAAAGCCACCAACACCCTCAAGATTTGCTTAAATGGTCATATAGACCTTTTGATTCCATAAATAGTCACACAATCCCTTTTTCACTACAAGATCGTTTGATTATTACAACAAAAAATTGACTTTAAATAAATTTCTACAATAAATACAAATAAAAAAATTAAAATAGAATAATACATAAATAATAAAAATCTATAAATTATTTTAAATATTTTTGATATGTCATATATTGTTTAATAATAGTAAAAAAACTTTGATAAATAATTTTAAATTGATTACATTTAACATTCAAAATAATTTACAATATTTATTTTATTTTATTTACAATATTTTCTTAGTTATGTTAATATTAGTATAAATCTTAAAGTCAACTTTTTTATTAATAGATTTTAGTATTAATAAAAATCACTCGGGATTCTTGATAATAGCTTAATACTAAAAATAATATTCTTTACACACACACAAAAATTTTATTAATTATACATATTATAATATTTTTATTTGTATTATATATGTACACACACTTGTATTTGTATTTATCGTGACAATAAAAAATAGTTCATGTGACTATTTATGAAAGTAATAGGATCTATGTGACCATTTAAACATATTTTGGAGGTATGGGTAATTTTTTTCCCTAATAATATCATCAAAATTATAAAATGTAGAAACTTATTAGAAAATATGATCAAGGTTAAACTTAAACTATTCAATTTCCTAGCATAGTGAATGTAAATCTTTTTGGTTTTGATAAAGGAAAAACCCAAGAAAAAAATGTATAGATTTTCCAATAAAAAATAACTTATGCATGTAAATTGTTAAGGTCCTATTTTATATTGAGGTGTTGTAACTTATAAAAACTATGGTTGTTACGAAAAAAAATGTAATCATAATAAAATAATAATAATAATATGTAGTAAATATAATTTTTAATTAATAAAGATATAGCAGATTTTTCAACATATAAATGTAAAATTAAATCAATTTAACTTTTAAAATACAACATGTGATATTTATTAAACATTTTAGTGTTATATTTTTTAAGTTATAACTACTCAACATTAATTCCAAAGAAGTCCTAAATAGAGTGAAATGTGGCCTATCACATTCTTGCTCTTATTGCCATTTGGGTACAAAACAAGTTTCCTGCAATAATCAATCAACATTAACTAATAATACACTAACATTATAATTCAATTTAATTGCGTTAATATATGTGTAAATACCACTTGTAGCCTCAACTGCTTTTTCCCCTAAGTAACGAAAATGATTTTAAAAATATTGATTTCTAAGAAGGTGAGAAAAGGTTGAACCTGCATGCCATCTTTGTTAACAAAGACACTTTCCATTTCAAAAGTTATCCAAAAAGTTGTCGAATTTTTTCTTTTTAAAAAAACTTCGACAGGACGAAGTCGTTTTAAGTAAAAGAAAAAGAAAATTACCGGGAAGTAATAACTTAGTTGAGTACGAGCATTTCTCCTCCCAATTATTTTCTTTCAAGAATTTTTGTTTTTTAATTTTTATGGTGCGGTAACTTTTTTGGGTAAAATTTTCAGAGGTAGTTAAAGGCTTTATGTTTTTACTTTTTCATATCGACAATAACAAAAAGATTAAAAAAAATGATTGAATTTGAAAAGCACAAAACAAAGAAAAAGTAAAGAAAGATCCTTCCCGAGGCTATTTGACTTCTTTGACCATTTCTTTTTTTATCCACTAGGCACCACAGTTCAATAAAATACGAGAGCATAGCTGTCTCAGACTCTCAGTTCATTTTTTTTTTTTTACGAGTTGATTAAAAAAATTCGTAAAAGTAAATACATTAATGACGTCATAAAATTATGTAAAAAATTAATATATTAAAAAAATGTGATGCCTAGAATTTCCGAATTTGCCCTAAAACAAAAAATGGAATGCTCTGCTCACATTAAGAAACACAGAGCACAACAGAACCGCAGCGACTAAAATATCTCTCTCCATTTCTCTCTCACTAACCATGCAAAGGCAATCGCTAGGCTCACCGGTCTCCAAGCTCCACATCCATGGCGGCGGCGGCGGCGGAGGATCATCAAAAGAAGACCTTCGTTTAACAGAACTACATCCTTCTTCTTCTTCTTCTTCTTCTGCTACTTCACCGACAGTCTACAACGACGACGACGAGAGCAAAACAACAAAGCCTCGCCGATTCTCACTGTCGCCGCCACCGCTGGCGCTGTCGTCGTCATTGTCAACTCATTCAAGACCTGAGAAGCTCATCCACCTCATTCCTCTCCTTACTCTCTTCTGCTTCCTCGTCCTCTATTTCTCCTCTCACTCTCCCTCTCCTTCGGGTCGGTGTACATACAGCTTAGTTAGTTTCTTTATTTTTCATTTTTTTTGTTTTCTTTGATCTTCACCGTTGCGTCTTTGTTTCAGATTTGGCTCAGTTTCATGCATTCCAGCGGCCTTCAAACCGGAGAGGTACAATGCAGCTTTATTGCTTAATCTGCCACCCGTTCTGTTTTTTACAAGTATTTTTCCCGTTTTTGTTATTTATTAATTTATTTTTATAATGTCTTAGTAGATTCCGGGGAAATCGATGATGTCAACCGGTTCATTGAGCTGCGGAGAGGCGACTTTTTGGCGATTCGAAGCCTTAGAAACATCCAAGAAATTGAAAAACAATCTCCGAAATTTCGGCCTCACCGAAAAATCGCCGATTTCTAGCTCGCATTTTCTGCTGCTCCAACTGCTTCATCCAGCTAATTCTTTTCTCAATCTCGCTCTCCTGAGTTCACACGCGCGACTCGGCTCGCACGTGCGCTCTTCTCTCGTCGATTTTTTTTCCCGCACGTGTAGTAAATTCAATTGGCACGTCAATTTGTTTATTTTTATATGGCTATGTTAATGTTTATGTGGCGCTTGTTTAGTTGTTCAGCTGTTTTTATTCAGGAAAAAAAAAATAAAAGAGATGATAAATAGGTCGCTGATGATGATGATAATAAGATGAAAGCTGTTGTCATTCTTTCAATAATTGCTAATGTGCTCTGGGTGGAGTATGGGCGTAAGTTAGCTAGAGTGATTGGGATACAGCTGTATGTTTTGTTTGCGCGGACCGTTACTGCAAAGCCTCGAGTTCTGCTGGTTCAGGTTGGGGTAGCCAGCTGGAAAGCTGTGCTGGTGGTATCAGCTGCTACGGAGCGCATTAACGCTCTCCAGGCCCAGCCGTGAACGCGATTCTTTTAATCTAACAGTCGAATGCATGTTTCCTTGGTGATGCCACCACCAATTGATTACACGTGTACTAGAATGCCGACTATTATATTATTTTGTTTCATGCCTTTTGTATAAAAATTAAAAAAAATTGTTGCACAATGATTTATTCTGAGGGTCCCACAATAGAAAGAAGGCCAGTTTTGGCTTTGAATTTTGTTTGTGACTACGTGCCCGCACAGTTTGAGCATGACTAAACTTTATTAATTTTGTTAATTATTTTATTATTTGATAATGCTTGGACTGTAGAGGTACAGCACCTGAACCCTAGAATTTGTTAATTAAGGTTTTGTTATATGCAATTTTGTGTAACACTCGAGAGAATTGCTTTACTTTGCTTACCCTTTGGATGTTTTAAGGCAAAAGCTATTTATTGGTGCTCAAAAAAAAGTGTCGGTGATCATGGAATCATCTCGCTTACGTTACTCGTTTCTTTTGACTTTATACATGGGCAAAACGGTAAAATCAGTACTGGAGGTCGCTGATAATGCACATGATTCGATCATTGCATCACATGCAACCGTTTTGTGACAGGTGTCATCGTAAACAACTGCATTAGTATGTGTCGTTGTAAAAGGCTTGATTGATTGGTTTTGTTGGCCCCAGTAATCACTTTCATTGAACCATAAATGTAATAATATTGCAGTAGGTCCAACGGTTAGTGACAAAAAATAAAATAAAATAAAGTATTATAATTCTCATAGTCGATTAAATATTCTAAAGGGGAAAAAAGGAAAAAAAGAAAAAGAAAAAACAAAAGGTTCGATAGCGTCTGTCTAGCCTCTCATGTAGTGACCTTTTCCAATCCATTCATTACAAATTTACAATGGCATACATGGGACGTGCCACTTGTAGCACTACAGAAGATTTTTTCATTTTCATCTTGAAATTATATTTTCAAAAAAATTATTTTTTTAAGAAAAATATTTATTTGCTGATTAATTTTACCAGCAATCTAAGTTCAAAATTTTAAATGGTTTAATCAGGTAATTTGGTCGGGATCTAATTCAAAATTCAAGACTTTAGGAATATATTAAAATTTTAATTTAATTTAAAGCAATAGAGTGAGTCACAAGAGTTTCTGTAGTGAGAATTTTCTTAGCTTGGAAGGTTATGAAATAGTTTAGTTTATCCAAATCATTGAGTGTATGATTAAAAAATAATAATTTTGCATTATCATCATCGTCATCCAAATCAACTACGTTGCCTCCCATCATTCATCACACCTTCCCTTTCAAAAATAGGGATGTAAGGAATTGGATAATGTTCTTGTAAAATTACACAATGGTCCCTGGTGGTGGGCTCCGCCGTCATCACGGGTGGAGCCGAAGGGAGAGCTTAACTAACGACATGTTCTCGTGAAAGTGAAAATCAGAATATTCTCGTACAAAGCTTGTTACTTTCTTTGTTCCATTATCGTTTTGACTTGTCATTAATTCATCAAATTTGTTTGATTAATTTTGCTTGTATAAAGTACTTAAGTTGAAAGCAATGATAAATTAGTTTTATTTATATTAAATTTCCCACAAATTGAAACATTTAGCATATCTGGAAGCATGTATTTGCATTCTGGATTATTCTATTTTTATTTTTCAAAAAGTGGAGGTAGGTAAAGTAAAAATCAATTTTTTTAATCTCCTTCGAGAGACTATAGACTATTTAAAGTTGTAGTAAGTAGGGGTGTTCATAATCCAATCAAATTCATCTGATTTGTAAAAATTCGATCTGTAGATTGGTGAATTGGATTTGATTGGATTGAAAATTTGATAATCCGCAATCGGTGGATTTGATATGGATCTACTTCTGTAAATCCGTAAAAATCCGTAAATCTGCAAAAAAATAAAATGTATTTATTTAATTAAAAAATAAAACTGATAAATTGGCATTAGTACTTACTAGTAAATAAATAAGTTAAAATATAATTATATTAACACTATATTATACATTATCCAATAATAATATAAATAAAACTAATTAAATAAACAAATATAACTTCCTAAACAGTTAATTTCTATATACTGATTAAAACAAACGAGATTTTTTTCTTTTTTGTGTATTATATTTTAAAAATTTAAATGTATTTTCTAGCTTTATCCAAATAATTTATTTATTTAAATCTTATTTAATTTTAAATTTGATCGGTAGTAAAATTATTTTTATATTAAATTTTTTTTATTTAGTTAGTTCGTGGATTTGACAAAATTAAAAACTTTTAGTCACAAACCAATCCGTAAATTGGTGGATTGGATTAAATCCGCATCCGATCCGCAGAAGTATGGATTGGATTTGAATTTAAATTTCACCAATCCGTGGATTAGATTGGATTGAAAACTTATAATCCGCAAAATCATGGATCGGATATAGATTAATATTCAATCCGTAAAATACGATCCAAGAACACCCCTAGTGGTAAGTGATAAAATAAGTTGCTTTTACAATAAGTTGCTAGTACAAAGTAACTTAATATTTAATAAACTGTATTATTGTAGTTGCTGTGAGTTTGAAAAGTAGAGCACTTATGTTTGATAATTTTCATTATGAAAATATTGTTTTTAATATATAACAACTAAAATATTATTTGTAATATATAATAACTAAAATAGATATAATTTTAGATTGTATTTTATTTATATATTAGGGTTTGTAAAAAAATAAGATATAATTTTTTGGTTAAAATATTTTGGTAACTTATTTAATAAACTACCAATAAAAAGTAATCCCTTACTTGCTTCTAAGGTCCCTTTTAGAATTAAAGTTGAAACACTATAAACGGGGTTTTTTTAATAAATTTATAAAAATGATGTTTGGTAATTTTTTTAAAAACTATTTATTTCGTAAGTTTCTCCATTTAGACAGTAGCCTTATTAAAATAGGTAAATGATTGCTTTTAATAACCAGTTTATCAAATAAGTCACCACACATTTTTAAAGTTCATCTTACAACTTAATATTTTAACATAAAGAGTGTTATGTCTCATTTTTTTTTATAAATCCTAATATAGAAATAAAAGCAATTTAAACTTATGTATATTTTGGTGATTATATAACAAAACAACATATATATAATAAAACTTATCAAACACATACTTTTTAAATTCATAGCGAATATAACAATATAATTTACCAAACAGCAGGCTGTTTTTAAATCAACAATTTATTTCATCCACATAGTAAAAACAACTTATTTCACGGTCACATAATTTCAAAATGATCCTAAAAACTACTATCAATATGAAGTAACTTATGAACCAAATATCTTTTAAGACATTTACCAAACATATTTTTTGTCAAAATTATTAAATAAGTCACCTATAGTATTTCAATCTTACCTTCGCCGTGATGATGGCAGAGCCCACTACCAGCTTTCATTTCGTAATTTTCAAAAAACATTATCCAATTCCCTGATATCAATTACAGTAAAAACTTCAATAAACGAATATTGTTAGGATCAAGAAAAAATATTATTTTAGCGAGGTTATTTATTATCAACAAATGAATAATTTATTAATTTATCGATAAATGAATATTTATTAATTTATACAGAGTTTTCTTGGTACATGTATTATTCTTTTAACTAAGATTCATCATGAAGATAATTCATACATGAAGACAACAACTTTTGGAAAATGTTTTTGACGATGTAAAATTCGATTAGATGAAGGTGTGGCCTCGGGTTGTTGAAGGTGAAGACATCCGTATTACATGAAGCTATTTTTGGTTTACGCTATAGAAATGCAATGGATATTGAGCATCTTTTGAATTATTCTTGTGAAAATGATGCAGTGATGGAATCTCCTACTGATGAAGAGATTATTCAAGGGATAATGAATACATCCACGGATAATGATCATGATCCATATGATAGTTATAGTTTACCAAATATTTCTGTAAAAGAGGTTTTTCAAGCAGCAGTAACTTCAAATACTTACTTTATACAGCAAGAAAAAAATACGTCACATATAATGCATTCTTTACAAAAAAATTAAGGATGAGACTGAGTTCGATTTAGAAATAAAGAAAAAACAAACAACTTTAGATGCATACTTTAGAAAAGAAATAAAATATAAGTTATCAAGAAAAAAAATCCTTAATAATATGAATTTTATATTTTGTTTATTATTAATATTTTTTATATTTGATCAATTATTAATTTAATTTTCGTTGGGCCATAAAGGATTCGAAAAAAATTATCATCTTATGCATTCAGTGAAATTATTATTTTCGTACATTGGCCCAAATTGGAAGCGGAAGAATTTATTATTTAAGGGGGTTATTAGTTTATGGAATATTTATTTACCGAATATTTATTGAACTCTCTTTGTGCAATCTGGAATAGCTACTGTTTTCCCATTGTTATCCTATGAAAGCAATTAGTTGAGAGTAAAAGTCACCAACAGTCGTTGTAGTATAGTGGTGAGTATTCCCGCCTGTCACGCGGGTGACCCGGGTTCGATCCCCGGCAACGGCGAATTTGAAAAATTTTGTCCTGAAGATCTGCTTTACATTGTCAAAATTGATTTACGGATTGCATTTTTTGTTATGTCGCATCACGAGAAGTGTGAAGAACTAGAGAAAATCAATTAGAAAATTGTAGAACAGCGTTAGTGACATGGTATCTTATTAAGGAAGATGTTTTAACTCCATTCGTCCTTAATCGAAAGAAGCTATTTCTCGTATATTATTTCACCTTTTTAAAGGATGATAAGACGAAATTTAACTAATTAAATTTATCAAGATTATCTCGACTCAAAGCAAAACAAAGAAGATGGACATCATTGATGAAGAGAATTTTGATATCTCAGCATCTGCCTCATTTTCCAGAGAGTTTTCAGCTATGATGGTAAAATTGAGTGAGCTTCAAGATAACATGGACACATAATTCATGCCGTTACCTAGTTTCTACACCAAAATAAATGTTTTGTGATCAGAATTGACGGTTGTGAAGAATCATTCACAAATAAACTCTCTTCGAACAAACAGTTTATAAATCATTAGCCAGGTCCCCCCCCCCCCCCCCCCCCCCCACAAAAAAAAAAAAAGATAATAATAGGCTCTTTTTTATTTTTTACCTAGATGAGTTTACAACTGATATCTGGGTAGTGTTCAATCCATAAGAACTACACAGTATAGCAGCACAATAATAATCACCGTAGCATGTGCAAAACTATTTGAATTTCTTGTCTATGATGTTACGCTATCACTCATCTAAACAGTCCACTCTCTAATGATAAAGTCGGAACCAAATTTTGGAATCACATTTCATGCTTGATTAGATATATCATAATCATTTGCAATAGCAAAGTCTGCAAAACCAACCTAAAGTTACAGAGATTGTTATGCTATATTTGACATCAAGTAGCAAACAGTCTAAACTCAGAACATCAACTTGCCGATTAAAAGAAGCAGATACCAGTTGATTAATCACCACTTGCGCAGCCCCTGCAACCACAATGAACACACTCTATAACCTTCTCCTCCCTCAGGTTCTTGGGTACTCGGCACACACATGTGGTTTGGAAGTTGTGATCACGCGGCTGCATGCATCTTAGGCAACACAGACGTTCATAACCCGGCTGCAATAACAAATAGAAATCACAATGGTAAATAACAATGGGAATCCATCAATATTTTCAATAGAAAATGAGGTAAGAGAATAAACATCTCTAAGAGACGGCGAAGAAAAAATTTATAAGCTTGCAAATATTTCTTGTACAATTCTCCAGACATTCCTATCAATGTTACAATGGAAAAGAGATTCTAATTTCCTGACATGAATATCTATCACTAACTAAATCCAATTTTTAACTTTTTGCATTAATTACTAAGTAAATTCTTACCAAGAAATTTTGTTAGTTATAAAGAGGAAAACTATGCAGTCCCATGCATGGACGATGAACACAAGAACATACTTCATATAAGCATGAATTCAGAGAGAGATTATGAAACAAACCTTTTTCCATTTTGCAATTAAATTGCGGTCTGCATAGCCTTGATCCAAGCAGAACTCATATAGCTCCTTAGATATTTCCTTCCTTCGATAGTAAAGGTCAAAAATATAGCGGCTCTTCTGATGTGCTATTTTAAAAATAGGCCACAATGTCTCACATTTCCTCTTGCCATCATGGGGATCATTCTCGGCTGTCCAATAAGATTAGACATACAATTGTAAGTTTCACGAATTCAGAAAATTAAAGTTATTAAAATTTTTTAAAGAAATTCAGCAAACTTTGCTGAGTGTGAAGACAGCAACCTTCTCTCATCTTTGCCTGTAATTCACGAAGTGTAGGCTCAATCAATTCCCATCCCTCCGGAATCTTGACACGGTTTGTCTTTACCTTTGGCATTTTTCTACCTGCCAGCAAAGCCACAAACCAGAAGAAAAAGAAATTTAATACAACTACCAAGATTTTCTCCTAATAAGTCCTTAATGCCATTAGGTAGATTATAGAACAAAGACAAAGCAAGTGTCCGTCAAATATAAGTTACATACGAAGTATAATCGAACAAGAAATCAAGGGATACTAATATCTGAGAAATAAGCAGCAGAGTTAGTTTGAACATAAGAACACAAAAAGAATTTCACAGCAAAAGTAGCATTTTGCTACACTAGCAGAGACTGCAATCTCAATCACGAACATTCAAAATCACAATACAAGCCAAAAAGTCTACAACCGTGGTTGTCGAATTCGCAACCTCAATTAATACCAAGATCCAAAGGCTGCTGCTGTTCCTCAAAAATCAAAAGATCACAATGAAGCACGGAGAATCCCAATCTAGCTAATTTTTGGCGAGTGATTTAACATTATTTCAACTTGTTAGTTTCAAAGGTTTCAAAGGGTCGAGGAAATTGATTGAATCCAATTTTCCTTCAAAGCTGCTTCATCATACCAACAATTGCATCGGAAATACTAATAAAAATCTTTAAAAAGACAAAACTATACATATGGTGTTTCCACTAACCTGTTCAGCTACGTATTATCCTCGGATTGTTTTGTTAGCTTAGGGTTAGAGAAACTAGACCGTGAGCGCGGGAGTTGGCGTCACCGTCGGCGTTTGTTAGCGGCGGCGGAGCGGCTGCAGCGTGGGCGCAGGTATTCTCTCTCTTTCACGATAAAGAAGAAGAAAGAGAAGGGGGACTAGGGATTGCGTTCCGGTTTTTTGCCTTATATGGATGCATATATATTTTCAATTCGGTTGGTTTGAACCGACCGGGTTTAGTGTTAAACCGAACCGAACCCGAAACTCTTTTTTTTTTTCTCTCTCTGTGAATCTTCTCAAAGTTAAAGCTATACATAATAATCAGACGTCAGATCACAATGAAAGAGATTGAAATATTGGAAAACCGCATCTGACCTTGAGTTTCCCGGTTGTCGGAGACGGCGAGTCTGGATGGAGGCGGAGGCGGAGGCGGCGGCGATTATTAATACTTTCGGATGAGTGAATGAAATGGTGTCGTATCGATGGCGCACAAGCACGATGAGATGAGAGTGCGGTGCTCCCTTTAAGAAGTTGTATATACTGTATTCACGAATATTGTTAAGGTGTAATCGAGTACACATTGACACATATGAAACCGCCAATAAAAATATCGCCACGTTTAAAAATTCTATTAATAATAAATTAACGAAAATTATTGATAAATCACCTCAAGGAGCTACCGAGATTTTTCTGATATACCTCGACACCATCTTAAATTTTAATTTTATATCAATCAACTGATTATTTTCATTAACTAAGTTAATTATTTTAAAAAAAATTAAAAAAAAAATTATTTTATCTCTTTACAAGTTTCTAATTATTAAACAATGATATTGCTAATAGTAAAAGAACCCTCTGATACACATTATAAATTTTAAGTAAACTAAAAATAATTTTATAAGATTTAAAGTAATTTTACATGGATCGATAATTTTCAAAGTTTCAAGTAATTTTCGATCTTTCACTAAGTCTAGAATGAATTGCTTATGGTGGTTGTTTTAAATTTGTGGTGTTAGCATCTTTTTTTTTTTTTTTTTGAATACTGTTACACAGGACTGTAGGTATTACAATTAATATTTACAAACAGATTCTACAATTGGGACCTTCATCGTGGCATGTACTCCTCTGAAGCGCTGCCCAAATTCGAGGGCTGTCCGACTGGCTCCACTCAATTATCTGATAATTGAGGAAGGATTGTAAATAAGCCCCATAAATACTTTCATGGAGGCTCGAACCCTTACACTCATTATTCTAAGTGCAAGGATTCTCCCACTGGACCAAAGGTCCATTGGTGTGGTGTTAGCATCTAAAATGCCTAAATTAGCCTAATGACATCATCATAAATTAATGGTTATTATCGGCGAGGGGGCTCCTTGATATGTGCAAAACAGCGGTTCCAATCCGCATTAATATGATTTTGTTTTAAGACGTGGAAAGGAAAAAGCAATACAAATTTTATATAAAAATAAATACCTTGATTCAATCATATGTAATAAATTTTCACGATAATCTCTCTTGCACAAAGTCACTACACTACTTACGTCTTGCATGAAGCACATATCAGACATCATTAAAAGTTCTCTTTATTTTTGCAAAAGAACTATTTCCATGTCTTTTTTTCATCATCTTTTCTTCGTTGACAATTTCCATAAAAGATAAAAATATTGATAAAAAATTGGAGAAAATTAGACGTGGATGGCATATCTTGAGTCTTTTTTTCATCATCTTTTCTTCGTTTACAATTTCCATAGAAGATAAAAATATTGATAAAATATTGGAGAAAATTAAACGTGGATGGCAAATCTCCAGAAAATTAAACACGGCATATCTCTTCTACTAGTTGGAAGTAATAGTTAATATCTAATGTGTCTCCAATTAAACGTGGATGGAAAATCTCTAGAAAATCAAACGCGGCATATCTCTTTTACTAGTTGGAAGTAATAGCTAATATCTAATGCGTTAAGTTAATTATTTGGGTCCGCCTAAGTTTATGATATTTCCCCCTTCTTTTCTGTAAGACCACCCCATTGATTAACCCACCCCATTAAAAAAAATTAAAATGAATTTATTTTGTAAACCTACCCCATAAATACCAAAATTACCCTTGTCTATTTAATATTTATAATATTTTCTTTTCTTTTTCTTTTCTAGATTTTTGTTTGTTTTAACTTAAAAAAATTAATTGTTACCAGCTCATAGGCCAACATGTTATCAAAGCCTTCATTTTGTAAATTTTCAAATATTATATATAAATTAAATAAATAAATTTAACATATCAAAGAAAAAAATCATGCCTACGAAAACGTTAGTAGCCAAATACTCAAAATAGTTTTAACATATATGCTCTAGAAAGATTTGACTTACTTCACTAAAAGAAAAATTAATTCCCAACAGAAAATTATTAAATGAAACCATAAAAAGATCGCATAAAACTAGACAAACCATAAATTAATCCACATGAACAAACAACTTTTTAATTAAATTTTACTTTTTAAAAAACAAAACTTAAACTTACTAATTCCGTTTGGAATTTTTCCCTTGGCACATCTTCTTTCTCCATCAATGCAATATTAACTACTTTTTCTTTTCTCCATAAAATAAAAAAAAAACCTACTTTTTCTTTTCCAAATTCTTCCATTTATACTTTTTCTTCATCCATCATTGCAACATTGACTTATTTTTTTATTTGAACTGTTATGAAAGAGTTTAAGAACATAAAAACTCCTGTGTTTATACGGTATAATAAGTTTAACCTATAAACTGTAATAGATAACAATTTAACTAATAATTATTTATTTATCTATTTTAGTCATTGCACTCGTTAATGTAACCTACAACTGTCCTGTAAAATTTCGTTGAACCTCCTATACTCTATATTATTTATAATTTATTCATAAGTATCATAAAACTTTTTAAATTGTAAAATTGCATTTAACCCCTTGTACTCTGTTTTATTTTATTAAAACTCTGAGAGTACCAATTCGCCCCCCTCTAATTTTAAATTCCCAAAACAACCTCCATTGAAGTAAAAAATATAATAATTATTAAATAAATTATAATTATTATAATATAATTATTATAATTATAAATATAATTATTATAATTATATTTAAAGAATCTAAACATTATTCGGTAAAACGAATTTAATTATTATAATTATAAATATAATTATAATTTTTAAGTAGATTATTATTATTATTAACATTAGTAAAAGGTATTATAATTAATTAATCTATTAACAATAATTAATAATAATTTCTTTTGTTAAATTGTTAATGATAATAATTAACGAGAATTATTATTAAAAATTAATTTTTAAATAATAAAAACCATAACAATAATTAAAATAAAAATTAATTATGATAAAAATTAATTAAGGATTTTATAGTAATTTGTTACAATTTAACCCATTTTGATTTTTATTCTAAGACAAAGTAAACATATAAAAGGTAGTACAACTCATTCTAATTACGATTCCTGTAGTTCACGTAAATAAATTATTATGATTCCAATTTCTCATTTTGATTCTGACTATTCTGATTCTAACTCATTATGTTTCTATCTAATTTCGATTCTTGTTTAGTGAACGCACTATAAAATTATAAACCACTCTATATTCAATTAGACGACTCTATATTATTTACAATTTATTCATAAGTATTATGAATTTTATAGTGCATTCACGATAATGATCGTGAATGAACTTCCTATACTAGGAACACCAATAAACGACGATGATCTCACAGAGAAGATTTTGGATGGATTAGTAGATGAGTACAAAGAACTGATTCTTGCTATTCAAGCTCGATATACCCGTCACCTTTGATGAACTTCATGAGATTTTTTTAGCATTCTAAGCATCTTTGCAA
Organism: Citrus sinensis; assembly: GCF_022201045.2. Lineage (NCBI taxonomy): Eukaryota > Viridiplantae > Streptophyta > Magnoliopsida > Sapindales > Rutaceae > Citrus > Citrus sinensis. Next base: position 21,408,099 of record NC_068560.1, read on the forward strand.
AGTAACACGAAAGAACCTACTCATTTTCTAGCCACTACCAACCTAACAAGTAACAACTCGATCAAATACAAATTGACGTCTGTAGAACTCTGGTAAATAATAATTACTGAACACAATAAAATTTATATATTCATTATTTATTGGAGTATACATTATTAGCCGTTATTTATAAAATATGTGATTTATGTATTGAGCATATGATGTCAATACTAGAAGGGACATTTACTATTTAAGGCCGTAACATTTCTACTTCTATTGTAATTGATTTTATCTTGATTATTAAAGTAGAGACTTCAAGTAAAATAGTTAATATGTATATCTAATATGAATTACATATTGAACTGGACTACAATTCAATAAATGTCATTGATTATAATTTAAATAAGCTTAATTGATATTAATTCTGAGTGGGTAGTGAACTTGCATTCATTTATTATATCTTTGAGTTATCGCATGGTGAGATTCATATAAACGATCAAAACCTCAATAACTTGGAGATATAATTCATGTATCGTAAGAGCATACACTTACAAAATGAAGCATACACTTGCAAAATGAAATCTTTACAAATGATAGTTATCTAAGTTCACTACAAGAAGAATAAGATTTAACAACGTGTAATGTACGTTGTTAAACACTTTCAACAACAGGCAACTGCAAGCTGTTGATCAAGATGTTGTCTTTTAAGTTCTATGTTTTAACAACATGAAAAGTTCATTGTTTTTTTTTTTTTTTGATGGGAAAGTAAAGCTTTCGATTAAAGAAACTTTGAAAGAGTCAACAAGATTCTTGCTGGAAAATCATCCAGCCATAGAACTGGGTGCTCATATTCTAAAGCAACTTTTGCTATAGAATGGGCAATGGAATTACACAGTCTTGGAACAAACTGAATTGAGGATTGACTCTGGTTCTTCAGGCTTGATTGTATTTCTTTGATTGTCCAGCTTATTTCAGCCATGCTTCTCTTCCTGTTCTTTGATAGATCCACCACTTCCAGCGAGTCAGATTCAATAATGAAAGGCACACACTTTGCCTGACGAGCAGCTTGCAAATCTGACATTTTAACAGCAGCATCAACATTTACCTTGAACCAATTCTTTGGGGGAGGTTTCCAGTTCTTATTCTCTGATTGCCTCTGTGTGAGCATGGCTGGGTTTTTTGGCTGCTTGATCCTCCTATAAGATTCCACAATGGCTGTTGCTCTTGCAGCTGTTATTTGTGGGCTATTTTGATTACCTTCCAAAACTGAAAGATTTCTGTCACGCCAAATTGCCCAGCAAACAGCAATAATCTGTGCCAAGTCCTCCTTCCCCTTGCTTAAGGCTAGTTCTTGGAGTGCACTTAACATGTCTTGGTGAGCCATCTGTTTCACATCATCATAAAATGTTGTCAGCTTCCAAACTTTGCGCGCAGCTTTGCAGACCATCAGTGCATGGCAGGGGTCTTCACTTTTGCAAAAACATCGTTGACAAATGAGGGATGGCACCACTTTTTTCTTCCAAAGGTTATTGGCGGTTGGAAGCAAATTTTTGGCAGCCCTCCACATAAAGATCTTAACCTTTTCTGGAATTTCGGTTGACCAGATGACTTTCCATTGAGATTTAGAAATATCAGAGCAACCTGGGTTTTCCGGAAACTTAAGTTGGACTGCCAATTGATAGCCACTTTTAACCGAATAGGTTCCGTGCTTATCAAATCTCCAAATCAAAATATCTTCTTGAGGGGTTTTCGGGAGAGGGAGCTTTACAATCCTTTCTGAGATCTCCTTGGGATAGAGCTGGGCAATCTTATCTTCTTTCCACTGGTTTATGTCATTAATGAGATCAGCCACCACAACATCTTTGAGTAAGTTTGAAGGGGGTATTGAAGTACAGCTGCCTACATTCCTCAACCAAATTTTGCTGCAGGCTGAGATTTTGGTTCCCTGGCCTATTCTCCATCTCAATCCCTCCTGAAGCAGCTCCCTACCCCATATAATGCTTCTCCACACAAACGAAGGTTTTGAGTCGAGCTTAGCTTCCATGAAACCACTGTGACTAAAGTATTTAGCTTTTAGGATTTTGGCCATTAAAGATTCTGGATTGTGCAGTAACCTCCAACCCTGTTTTGCTAGAAGAGCATGATTAAAACTCGAAAAATCCCTGAAGCCCAATCCCCCTATAATCTTTGCGTGGCACATCCTTTCCCACCTAGCCCAGTGTATGCCCTTGTGTTTATTAGAGGAGCCCCACCAAAACTTAGCTATAGCTTTTTCAAAGTCATCACAGAGACCTTGGGGAATTCTGAACACGCTCATTGCGTAAGCTGGCACAGCTTGTGCCACTGCTTTGATAAGGACTTCCTTGCCCCTGCTGGAGAAGCATTTGTGCTGCCAACTGGACAGCTTGCCTAACACTCTTAATTTTATGTCGTTGAAGAAGCTGATTTTTTTCCTCCCCACCATAGAAGGTAGACCCAGATATCTCTCATGTTTTGACACAACATTCAGCCCAAAGATGCTTTTGATCTCCTCCCTTTGACTCTGACTTGTGCTCGAGCTGAAAAGCATGGAAGATTTATCGTAGTTAAACTCCTGACCCGAGGCTGCCGCCTAGCAATCAAAGATATTCTTTAAGTTTTTACAATCAGTGGTTGAGGCCCTTGAAAATACCAAACTGTCATCAGCGAACAGGAGATGAGAAACTGAAATGTCTCTGCTGAATTTCAACCCATGGATGAGGCTCTGGTTTTCTGCTTGCTTCAACATGTTAGAAAAGACTTCTGCGCACATAATGAATTAGAAAAGACTTCTGCGCACATAATGAAAAGGTAAGGCGAAAGGGGGCATCCTTGTCTCAATCCTCTTTCGGGAAGGATGAGACCTTTTGCCGCTCCGTTCATTAGCACAAAGAACCTTACTGTAGAGATACATGACATGATCAAACTCACCCATTTTTCTGAGAAACCTAGTTTGTGCATTGTGCATTTGACAAAGTCCCACTCCACCCTATCATAAGCTTTACTTATGTCTAATTTCAGAGCTACAAGCCCTTTCTTTTTACCCTTGCTTTGTCTAATCTTGTTCAAACACTCATATCCTATGATAACATTATCGGTAATGAGCCTATTGGGGACAAAAGCACTCTGGGTGGGTGATATGATGTCATTTAACACATGTTTAAGTCTATTGGCCAATGTTTTTGCAATAAGTTTATAGATGACATTGCATAAACTAATGGGCCTAAATTCAAACACTTTCTTAGGCTTATTCACCTTTGGGATTAGAGCAATGTAAGTATGATTAAGGGGGGCTAGGTTACCTCCCTCATTCAAGATGTGCAGACATGTTCTGATTACTCCTTCTTTCACTGAGCTCCAGTGTTTTTGGAAGAAGGCTGCTGGGAAACCATCCGGACCGGGGGCTTTCGTCGGACCCATCTGAGCTAGAGCCTCCGCTAATTCCTCCTCTGTGAAAGGTTGGTCCATAGAGTTTTTCATTTCCACTGTGACCTTTGAGTTCAGCCCGGACACTGCTGCCTCGATTTGGTTAGATGAAGGGTTTGATGAGGTAAACATGTTCGTGAAGTGAACGCCAATCATCTGTTCAATCTTTTCAGCATCTTCTATCCACTTTCCTGTTTCATCTTCTAGGCCACTGATTCTGTTTTTTCGCTTTCCTGCCGAAGCTTTTGAATGAAAAAACTTCATGTTTTTATCCCCCTCTTTCAGCCACTCTGCCCTCGATCTTTGCCTCCAGTAAATTTCCTCATCTAAAAGGATGTTATCAATCTGGTTTTCCATGTTTTGTACCTCATTTCCCCCGCTAGATTGCCCGAGCCCCTTCTTTATCTCTTCTAGCTTATTCGTCAGTTGCTTCAGCTTCCTCTTCCTTTATTCGAATTCGTTTTTACTCCAGATCTTCAGCTCTGCCAGGGACTCTTTTAATTTCTTTTTTAGCATTTCAGCTGGATTGCCTTCCTCCCAACGGCACGATTTCGACCACTCATGCATAACAATTTCTTTGCACTTCTCATATGAGCTCCACATATCTTCGTAATGGACTCTAGGAAAAGTCCTTTTTGTGTATCTTCTTTCTTCACCCTTCTCTATTACCTCTATCAGAATTGGGTTGTGGTCCGAGCTCCAGGAGATCAAATTTTTTGCTGCCTTATTCTGAAAACAACTTCCCCATCTACTTTTACAGAGGAATCTATCGAGTCTCTCCTCTATAAAGTTAGAGCCGAAACTCCGGTTAGACCATGTATATGGATACCCTGTGCTTCCCAAATCCCTTAAGTCACTATCCCTCATTGCCTCCCGGAAATTATTCACCGAGTTCACTCTCCTATCCCTCCCCCCTGATTTTTCGATTGGGTCCAGCACATCATTGAAGTCACCAAAACACAACCAAGGCAAGGAAGAAAGAGCGGCTAACCTTCTTAATAACTCCCACGTATGCTTTTTTTTATTCTGCTTCCGGATGGCCGTACACTCCCGTACATCTCCAGTATCTGCCATTCTCACCGTAAATAACTACATCCACATGGTGCTTGCTGTAGGACTTTATATCCACGGTTACCTCAGAGCTCCACAATAAGGCCAAACCACCTCCCAAACCTTCTCTACTAACAGCAAAGCAATTCTGAAAATGTAACTTATTCGCTTTCTCTTGCATTTGCTTCACCGTCATCTTTGTTTCACTCAGAAAAAGGATTTTCGGCTTATGCTCTTGCAAGAGGTGCTGGGCTTTACGGAACGTTCGGTCTTTCCCCAGCCCCCAAACGTTCCAACTCAAGAGATTCATGGTTGTCGGCGGGGCTGTTTCACAGCCACCGCCGATAACTCGTTTACATGGTGAAGCTCCTCCCTACCTTCTCCATTCTCACTTTTGAAGTTCAGTTTTGAAGCTATGTTTTTTGCTTTCCGAAGTTGAGGTGAGAGATTTGGTTTTGTTGAGCTAGTAACTTTGCACCTCTTTGTCTTTGGGCTTTCCCATTCTATAGCACTGCAAGGCCTTTTCAGTTTAAGGGGTCCCTCATTTATCTCTATCTTAGCTTCCACATTTCGTGCTTGGCTCTTCCACTTCTTTTGCTTTGGCTTTGTATTCTCCATTCTCAGCCCATTGACTATTTCTTCTACTTCTGATTCAATTTGGGTTGAAATCTGGCAAGGTATTTGTTGCTGGCCCATATTCATTATAAACCCCTTTTGGTCTTTTTCTCCCCACTTTAAATCTCCCGCATTTTGTGAACCCGGAAGCTTTGGTTTTTTCAAATTTTTCCCTTCTGCGTTTGTTTCCCTCTCTTTTCCTTTCCCGCCCTTAATTCTTGCTCCTGTGACCACATCCCGATGAACTGTACCGTCAGTCTCTTCTTTGTTTTGTTCTTTACGTTTTGCCTCTAGGTCGCTGCACCCTGTCACCCCTTGCATTAAATGCGGCTCAACCACCCTCTGACTCTGGTCCGTTGCTTCCCTCGAGTTATCCAAACCCGGATCCAACAAGTGTCGGTTGGACCCTTCATCACAGCCCGAATCATCTGTTCTGTCTTTCCCCCTCTCCTCTACACCACTGTTGTTTCTGTTTCTTGGAGGGGTTGGGAAATTTGTGTGTGGTTTATTAAGAGCTAAATCCCATCGGTCTTTCCCTCTACTTTGTTTTAACTGCTCCGAGATGGTTGATGCTTTAAGCCAAGGACCATAGGCTAGTTCATCCTTGGATTGGGATTTATAGTGGGCACACTCCCTATACTGGTGTCCTATTCTTCCACAGCAAAAACAGAAATCTGGCAATCGTTCGTACATTACTCGCATGGGGATGTCTTCTTCCGCTTGCCCCTCTTGTTCTAGCTCTAATATTTTCTTCAACGGTCTTGTTATGTCCACTAAAATTCTCAATCTCAAAAATTGACCGAAACATTCACCTGCTGCGTCTGTCTCAACTTCTTCAATCTTTCCGATCGCCTCACCCAAGGCTGTTGCCATTTCTTTGGTCATACACATAATGGGGACATCATGAATTTGAACCCAGAATGAGGTGTGGCTGAAATCTTGCTTTTTTACATCCTCTATTCTGACTGGTTCAATGAGCACGATGAGAGCTCTATCAAAGTGCCACGAACCCCCTGCTAAAATGCTCCTTTTGTCTGCCTCCGAGCCGAATTTAAAGATAAATATGTTATCACCAAGGCTTTCTATCTTGACTTCCCTGGTAGTTTTCCACACTCTTTGCATGGCCATCTTTAATCCCTCGATACTAACTCCCCTTGTATTGATCACTTTTCTTATCAAGCAGCCCGCAACAATCTTTTCCCCCTTATCTTTCATTTTGCTCTTAAATGAAACTCTTCCCCCTTCCTCATCACTTAGCTTTATGGCTTTGCATCTCCTTATTAACTCTTCTGACTCCATCTCGGTAACTCGAGCTCTCAAAAACTCAGGATTGTTTGATAGCCTAGATTTAACTATTCTGCCATTAAAGCCCTGGCAGAGAATATTGGTGAGAAGAATACAACGAATAACAGAAACCTTAAAAAAGAGGAATCAAACACCCACTTTGGGGCGACTTTCAAGAGTCATGACGGCTCTACAGTATTCTCCCATCTTCCTAAGTGTCCAGAGAAAACTTCGAAAAGTCCATTGTTGACAATCATTTGTCTGTTGCTTAAAAAGTTTCTAACCACATGCTATAAATGTTGTCTTCTACAGTTTTATGACATATTTTAATAACATGAAGATGCTTATCGTGAAATTTTTTTAAAGTAATTTAATATTTTTAAAATAATAAATTTTATATTCAAATTAAGTTTATAACCTCTCAAACAAATTCAGAAAATACATATTAAAGAACACGTAGTATATAATTTATTAATCGAATAACAATATAGTATTACATTTTTTTTACAATTAAAAATAAATAAAATGTCAACTTGATCTGACCCAATTCTTCAAAAGTTCAAGCTCTGTTGTGTAGTGTTCTCTTAATAACATAAAAACAAGTATACTACAAAAATAAAATAAATAAAATAAGAAGTAAAAATAAAATTTTAAAGATCTATAAAATGAAAAAGAAGATCAAATGTAAATGTGAACTACTAGAAATCACTTTGAAAAAGTTAAATGATAATGATAACAATAATAAAAAAAAAAACCTTTCTCAATTTTTACTTGGCTCAAAGTTACAATGAAATTATTCATTTCCCTTACTGGTCATACCCTTTCTCAGTAACCAAACGCAGAATTTTGAAACAGAAACATACACAACCTTGAAAACAATCACCATTAGATAATATTCGATCCTAGCAAGTGATAATAAGAGTACTACTACTTAGCCAAACTAAAATCTAGTAACAATTCCTTTCAGAAAGAAAAAAATAAAAACCGATATCCAATTTCAACAAACATAAATAAACTCAGAAAAGATTTAAAGAAATTAAGAAAGAAACACTGTTAACCAAAAAAAAGGGGAATTCAAAAGCTTACCATAGAATGTGATTTGACCGTGAATTTGTCGATTCTCCAATAGTTGGGGTTTGCTTGCCTTTGACAAACAAAAAGATTTGAGCGTTAAAAATCGAGCCCCAGTTCGAATGGTTCTTCAAGCAATAACTTTGAAATGCTACAGGATACGATTTTTTGGTTTAAGGGATCTGGGAGAGTGAATGAAAGATTCTAGTTAGGGATTTAAGAGTTGAGAGGGAAAATTTTAGATCAGAGAGGGAAGATGAAAATTTTGTACATGGTTTTCTTCTTTATCTTAAGAGAAAACGGTGTTGTATTCTCTTTATAACATGGGAAATAATAAAAAGTTCAGCAGTGCTAAATAGTTAAAATGCCGAGAAAAGGCCGAGAGAAATTACATTTGTGTTGTCGTTTCGCTTCCCTCCCTCTCTCAACATTATAAAATTTTTTTTATTAAAAAAAAAAGCCAGATCATCCTTTTTGTCCCACTGTCTTGAGCTTCTCTTATCTTTACTCTCTCACGACTGCAGATCGCTCTCACTCTCTCTGTCTCGACTTCTCTTATCCTCACTGTCTCATGACTGCAGATTATCCTCGCCCTCTCTCTGCCTCAACTTCTCTTATCCTTACTCTCTCCAGTCTTCCTTACTCTCTCCAGTCTTCCTTACTCTCTCCAGTCTTCCTCACTCTCTCCAGATCGTCGTTCCCCATCACGCTTCCTCATTCTCTGCGGCCTCACTCTCCGCGCCCGTTGGCTGTTTATGGTTAGTAATTAATGTTTGTTTTTAATTTTTTTGAAAATTAATTTTGTAAATCATTGTACTGCTGTTTCGAGTATTAATTGCAATACAAACCAAAAATCCGCCTGTTTATGGATTAATTTTGTAAATTTTGGTGGTAATTATTTGACCATAAAGATAAATTTTTTGTTTGGAATATTAATTGTGAGAATTGCTGTGAAAATTGCTGGATTTTTAATTTGGAGTCTTAATTGTGTGAAAATTATTATGGAAATTGTTGGATTTTTCATTTGAAGTCTTAATTGTGTGCAAATTGTTGTGGAAATTACTGGATTTTTCGTTAGATATATTAATTGTGTGAAAATTGCTACAAAAATTACTAGATTTTGATTCAATGTGATGTAGAAATATGAGTCGGGTGAAAATTTTATTGATCTATTAAGAAAATGTCTAATTTAAGCTGGGGTCATTGCTGTGAATATGTAGGTCTGAATTTGGTATTCCATATGTAGAATGTTTGGTCTTTAACGTTTTGTATGGGGAGTAGTTCTAGGGATAGATGAACACAAATGAAGATATTTAGTGCAGTTGGCAATGACCCCGAAAACAGATCTTCTCTTTATATGATCTTTTCTTAACTTTTCAAGATCTCCGTCATGTGTATTTTAGTGGTAGTGTATGGGTAAAATTTAACTTTTTTATTTTTTTATTTATTAACTACCAATCAATAAATGAGTTATTTGCTCAGAACATGATCAGATCAGGAGAGGGTGGGCTTCCGCTAATAGTTTTTGTATTACACGTGTTGAAAATATATTACAAGCAAACTTATTTCAACCGTATTTTTTTCTATGCATTTTATAACCACGGGAAGAGTTTGATGTATTATAAGCAAAATTAATTCTTGATACCTAGCAACATTATTTTATATTTTGTCTACTGTTTGCAAACTCTAGATTTTGTTTGAACTTTTTTTTGGCAATTAAAGTAGTCTAATAATGACAATGTTATCTAGCACAAATGAAAGTTGAAATTCACTGCAAATATGTAATGAATGTGGTGACCAAATGGAGTTGTTAACATCATGTACTACAAAGAATCCAAATTATAAATTTTAGAGATGTAAAGGATGTAAAAACTTTTAATGGGCAAAAGACCGATCTAGTGAAGAGAAAATTAACTTGTTAGTAAAGGAAGTTAGGAAGTTGATATTGGAGATTGAACGTTTGTCTGTTAAATTTTAATTGTCATATAAAGAACTTGAGCATACTCAACAATGTGAAATGCTGAGACGATTGTTTAACGATGAACTTCGAAGGAGACATAGATCAAGATATGATTTCATTAGAATACTTGTGATTGTTGTGCTATTCTTTATATTCAAGTTTTATTTTAAAGTTTTTTCAATTTGTAATATCTATTGAGAAAAATGGTAGGCATATATAATAGTATTTTCCCTCCAAATGTAAAACTTTGCATTGTTTCACTTTATTGAGTTTAAAATTGATTCGAATTATTGTTATAAATTCTTTATTGGATGCCGAAATAGCACACAATGAGTGCAATCACATTGAAATTGTAATGATCTATACCATGGAAAATTGTCAAAAAATATCATAAAAATTATAAAAAAAACCACCAAACCAACACAAATTATCAAAAAAAGCAACAATAGTGCAATTAATCATCACTACAATTAGTCATTTTAAGCCAAATCTAAGCGAAATGATAGAAAAAATAATCTGAACATAATATAAGTCAAAAATCAATCACATCAACTGTTGTTTTCATTACATTGTTGATGTAGCAATTATTGAAAATTCTCACTTCCAAATCCTTCGTACGTCATCAAATGAGAAGAATAATGTGATTGCAAAACATAAGGCGGGTCTGGTTGCTATAATACACAAAAATTAAAACAATATATTACATTTTATAAATTTAAAAATATAAATATACACTAAGACATTATAATTTGAAGATAACAACTTACTGTGTGCTAATTATAATGAAATGACTATCTATATCACCTTGGGTTGGGTATATAGATACCTAGGCAAATAAAAAAAATAAATGTAAAATCCATATTAAAAATTTAAACATAAATTTTTTTCACAAATTTAATTCTTATATTATAGTAGCCTAAAGTCCCATATTGATTGAGATTTGCATTAACAACACTTCCTTTATGTAATATCTATATATGCTTAACAATATACTTAGTTACGTATCTTAAAAATAAAATAAAAGTTTAATATAAAAATTCACAAATTTACCATGCCCACGTTGTTCTATGGTGTGGAGATTTCATCAGGCACTTCATAAAATGATGGTGCATCTTCTTGTAAATCTTGTAAAATTATGGCAGACAATTAAACAAAAATCAAATAAAATTAGAAAACATATATTTGTATTTCAACGACCTTTATTCTTTTATGCAATCTTCTTCTTTTGGGTTGGTTTCTTCTAAATTACAGATTATTTCCTCAGACAAAGAGGACGGCCTTTACAGCATGTGGCTATTAGATCATTGATTACAAGTTCAACATTGTTGTCGCTGCAACTTACATCACTTGTAACGGTTGTTGGTGCAACAATTGTTTCCACACTTGCACACCGAATTTGTTTGGGTAGATCTTTCAGTGCCTTATTAATCCAATCAATACAAATTTGTAATTACTCTCATCATCAGTAGCTATATCCGCAACCTCATTGAAAGCAGTACACATTTTGTCATATCTCTCCTACTAAATGAACAAATGCTGCACACCACAATTAACTTTCACCTTGTTGTAGGATCTCCTTATATCTTTCCTCCACCTTGATAAATGTACATTTCTGGAAGTAATTCAACATTATTACATATCAACACTGCAAGGGCATACCTACAAAGAATCTCCCTAAACTGAAACTTTGAACATATACAACTAACTTCACACACAACTTCTTTAAAAACATTTTTAAAGCTTCTTTTCTTACCTTACCCATGTGATTCACTGATTTCATATACTGATCCCATAGAATTAACTATATCTCAATACATTAGTGTAGTTAATTCTTGTTGGAATTCTTTAAACTTAGGCATGGTGTACATCTCTTCAATTTGCTTTTCCATATCATATCTTGTTACACATAGAGTCTTTCTGAAACATTTAGCATTTGCTAGTCATTTTAATTCAATTTTCCTTCTTAATGCATTTTCATACCGCTTCAGAAGCTACTTCAATTTTTTTTTTTGAGTTAACAAATCCATAAAAAAATGCATTCATATTTTCACTTCACTGAGTTGTTGATATTTTTACTCAAAAATACTCTTTCAAATAGTATAACTCAACGATATCGCTCCTTATATAAACCATTCAATCAATCATTATCCCATAAATCATATATTGTAATCATGTCATGTCAAGCTTCCTTAAACACAGCAGAGCTCAGTGAATCATAAACAACAGAAAGCAATAGAGAAATAATAACTTCACGTTTTTTAAAAGCCCCTAACTTCTCAGGCACCTTCTTCATTATATGTCACAAATACCATCGATGTCTAATCGTAGGAAAAAAATTTTCAATTGCCTTTTGCATTACTTGTCTTGGTCTGTAATGATACCAATGGGAGGAGAACTGTACAGTCATGTCTCAAATAATCACATAAATGTCTCAGTATCTTCGTGTGAAATCAATCAACATCCTAACAAAATAGACTTGCCATGATAATTAACTCTAACAAAAGGAGCGAATGACATATCATACTTGTTGGTAAGATATGTGGTGTCAAATATGATGATATCTCTAAAATATTTATAAGCAGCCATACTCCTTAGATCTGACCAAAATATATTTTTTAATTGACCATGTTCATCCAAACCAATGCTTAAAAAACTCATTGCACTTTGCTTGCTTTTTCTGAAAGCACTTTAGAATTGTCATAACACCTCATTCTTCAAGTTGTAATCGCCTAACTTTGTCAATAAGATTTCAACAATCTTTTTTTAGTAATGAGACATTTTAATATCCACCAGCTTCTACAATAAATGAATTAAAATTTTAAGCAATATTAATTCTTGCACAATCATTCATTTCAATTTGGTTTTTGCAATTGAACTAATGCTAGGAATATAAAGAAAATACTTAGCCTTGTTCAGACTTAATCAATGATTGTGTTGAAGGTTTAAAGTTTGAAGAACTCATTTGCCATCTTCATTCACACAACCTCCAATTCTAGCATTACAACCATTTTTAATAATAGGTTTTGGCTTCAGCACATTAGTAGATTTACTTTCCAACTTATTGATATGACCACATGCAAATGTTGCGTATTTTACAATTCTATCACTCCATTTCTCACTAGTTAGTTTCTTCATAGGAAATCCTTCTTATTTACCATAGGTTTTGTAAAATGTCCACATTTCCTCATGACTATCAAATAACATTCTACGAGTCGGTTCATATTTTTTTGATTACACATCTTCGACTCTGGAATCATTTTTCAAAATTTTCATTTCTACAAAATAATTAATAGTTGTATGAAGAATAAATTATTATAAATTTTTACAAAATTTTGGTCTAGCAAAAAGTCAATCCATTAAAATTTCTAAATCAAACATATTTATCATTATCATTTAATTAGTAAATTGCTTCTAAGAGCATTAAGCAAAATGTAGGTACATTTCCATTATTACTGATGTAACAAAAATAATATTCAAAATAAAAAATTACTCTTTATAATCAAGTAATTATCAGCTTAGTGTTTTGCTTCCAGATCTATATCGGGTAACGCCTCTGTGTTTGGGAGAATTTGTGTAGATTTTTGGTAGCCAAATAGAGTGAGATTGCCTGAAACATAAAGTAAGTAGAGGTGGCCATCAGGGAGAAACTGAGGATGAGTAAAGAAGTGAGTGGCCTAAGTTTACCCTCCCTGTTGAGAGAGAGAAAGCATGATGCATGTGATCTGTCATTTTTTTGTCATTTTCCACAATATAAAGAGTGCTGCAAGTGAGATTTACTTGCTTTGTCATTTGCCATTTTTTTTCAATTTTTTTAATAATAAATCTTGTTTAGTACACTGAGAGAGTGAAAGAGTGAAATGGAAAGAGTGAAACGGCAGCTTGTGTTGTCGTTTCTCTTAGCCTTTTCTCAATACTTGTGACGAAGAACATTTTTCTAAAAAGTTGTAGGGTGATAATAGTTAAGAATTTTTTTTTTTGTATGTTGCAAAAAGTTTTCTACAGTTGACAACAAGTAAGGAACATTGTTAAAACCTTTTCAGAAACATGCGTGTTTGTATATTGTCAAAAATTACTTCATTTAACAACAATCTATGCAAGTGTGTTGCAAAAGCTTTGTATTAATTGATAAGTAGCAGAAAATCATTGTTATATATGTTTCAACAGCATGTACTCTTGCACATTGCTAAACGTATTAAAATAGATATTTAGCAACTTGCCTTTATTGAATGTTATGTTTTCATTATTTAACAACAATCAATTAATGCACGTTGTTGAAGTGTTGTTGTCTTAACCTTATTTTCTTTTAGCGATTGGTTGTGGTACTAATAATTTAAATTTGTGGCTACAGTTTGTTCAATAAATTGTTTGTTGAATAATAATAATAATTTTTAAACTTATTTACAATTATAGATATACTAAGAATGATTATATGAACAAATAGTGACTTAAGGGTAGATAATAATTACAAAGGCACGACATTCATCATGGGCGTAGCTTTAATTATAAGAATTAGATACAATGTTTATTAATTGATTATTATTAGTCTAAAACTAAGATTAAAATTAATGAAAAGGAGTTAATTGGACTTTTATTTATTTACATTCGTTATTAGAATTAGATACATGCAAAGTTAAGGTTTAATCCATTAAATTTATGTTTGATCCAAAAGTTTATTTAAAATTATTTTTAAGTATTTTAAAAAATTAAAATGGACCAACAGTAAATTTTAAAGCCCAAATTGCCGTAACCCATTAATGAAGAGAAGCCTTTGGAACATGGACGCAAACAAAAAGCCTAATGAAAATTAGGCTTAAAGTTAGAGTGATGCTATTAGCACCCTTTTAATATCCTAATAAAACCTCTTCTTTGAATTTACAATTTTATCCTTGTGTAGAATTACATGAAACCCCCATACAATTTCATCTTATCTTGTGCAAACATTTTACACCTGCAACTACAGACTTCATAATACGACTCTTGGCACCCACATGTAGAATATCCTTTTTTATTTTTTATTTTTCAGTCCAATTCAAAATAGTGGAAGAAGTGCAAAGAACTTATTATTGCATATGGGTCCCAAATTCTATTTTTATTTATTTTAATATTCATAATTTTGTTGTTACGTTTGTGAAGAACAATTTCCGATCATTGTCTTGCCCTTTCAAATACAACTCTCATGGTTCTCAAAATTCATTAGTTTATTGTTGATGCATCATTTGTGCCATTGTGATAACTGTAATAACTTGGTTTTTTTTTTTTTTTCTTTCAAGTGTTTATCTTCTTTTTAAACTCATCAACTTTCTTCATTATTTTTCTTCAATCTGCAAGTGATATCGTCTTGCTTTGACGATAGCTGAGAGTTTTCTCTCCTTTCTCTATTATTAGCCTTCTTGCGTGTGAATCCAATCTTTGTTTTTTCTTTTTAAAGCAAATTCGAGAAAATAATTGCAAAATTCAGCTGTTTTTCTGCAATTAACCATCATCTTCTCAACTTCTAAATTTAACAAGGTTATTTACGGAATAAGGGAGGTGTCATTAGAAAACATTATATTCATTTTAATATTTTGAAGGGTATAAAAAAAAGGGGTGTTGACAGTACTTTTGAGGAGTGCCAATAGCTCCACTCTTAAAGTTAACGTGTTTTCTTCCAAAAAAATCATGGATTAAAAGTTGTTCAATTATATGATTAATTGATTGAATAAATAACATACCATTAAGGTTAACTTCACATGTTCATGCATATTCTAATCTCATTAGAATATCAATATCAAAGTTCATGCATATGCATAAACTTTGATATTGATATTCTAATGAGATTAGAATAGGACATTGATATCATGTTTATTAATTTGACTTTACTATTGACACAACCTAATTAATTATTTTATTTTATAAAATAAGATATTAACTGGTGGGATTTCAATTGATCAGTTAGGAAAATTAAAAGAAAACCTCTAACTTACACAAAATTAAGTGGAAGAGGGCTTTAGGCATGAAGCCCGCAGCCTCCATTATGGGTCCAATAGTAAGGTAGATTAATATCTTGCCCCAAATTAGATGAGCTTCCTACAAGAGATATTAATTAGAACTGGCTACCAAATCAATTGATCAGTTAAGAAAATTAAAAGAAAACCTCCAACTTACAAAAAATTAAGTGGAAGAGGGCTTAAGGCATGAAGCCCACAGCCTCCATTATGGGTCCAATAGTAAGGTAGATTAGTATCTTGCCCCAAATTAGATGAGCTGCCTACAGGAGATATTAATTAGAACTGGCTACTAAATAAAACTTTCCTAAAGGATAAAATCTGCCGTAAGACTCATTAAAACTGTCTTGTGGTAGCTATTTTATTTGAGAAATATAAAAAATTGAAATAATAATTATACACTCAACTTAAGTTAGTTAATATCCTCCTTACGAAGTTCTTATTGATTAAACTTAAGAGGCTAAATTAATTGGTATTTTATTATTATTCGATATGAGATATTTAGCTGATAATAATAATTTCCTAAGTAGACTTATCTAATTAATATGAAAAAAAAAACTTATTTCCAAGTAGATATAGTTTATCAACATTAATAGGCTTCATACATCTCTTACTCCTATGGCTTTGTTCTCAATTATTTACTTCTGAAAAGAATGAAAATATAAACTCAATTATTTATAAAACTTAAACATCAATCAGATTATTACCCTAAATTGTCAATTTGCAACACCAAATAACCAAAGTAAATAGGAAAAAAAATCAATTGCTTAGGATTTCCCTGCAGGAAATTAAATAAATACCATTTGCACCAAGAGCTACTGTCCCAACTTCAAGAACACGGAGGAAAAAGAAAGAGAGAGCATAGAGCGCATATATATATAAAGACAACTTTAATTCAATAACTTATTCTACAACGAAATTTGGTACAATTTAAGGCTTCTCAATGATATAAACTAAAGTGTTCCAAGTAAAAAAACCAACAAAATGTCGTCTTTCTTAATAAGTTGCCACCATATGCATCAATTATTTGTACAACTTAAACATCAATTACATTATTTATCAATACATCAATTTGCAACATCAAAGTAAATGGGGGGGGGGGGGTTGGGAAATCAATTGCGTAGAATTTCTGGCAGCAAGAATGTTAAATAAATAGCATTTACATCAACATCAAGAGCTACTGTCACATTCCACAACTTCAAAAACACAAAAGAAAAAGAAAAAGAGGGAGCTTATAGTAAGACAACACCTGAATTTAATTAATTAACTTATTCTACAATGATATTTGCTAGGCTTCAAGGATTCCAATGATACAAACTAAGTGCTGAATGGAGTGTCAATAATAAAATGTGTAAATCAATGAAAGCCTGTGCTTCAATGTCATGAACAGGCAACAAACCTTTGGATTTTCTAAACGAGGTTGTCCCTACGAGCTAAATAAATTAAGATTCATCTTGTCAACTTACTCTCTTCTTGGTTCCTGGACAGGAATGATGGAAGCAAATTCATACATTCATGACAATTTCCATCCTTATTGAGCAGCTCTTCCAATATGGAAACAGTAATTTCATCTGGCTTCACGTATCTCTTCGCCATTTTGTGAAGAAGTTCAATTGCTTTTAAGCATTCACGAATCTGAGACAAACTATGCAAAAGTGGATTAAATGTTAGCACATTTGGAGCACAACCTTTTTCTTCCATATCTGGTAACAAATCACATGCTTTCTCTATTCCGCCTTCTATACAAGGTCCACAGATCATGACGGTATAAGTTACAACATTTGGCTCTGGGCCATATCTGGGCAATTTCTTGAATAGCTCCCAAGCACTACGAAGTCTCCCTGATTTACACAAACCATCAACAAGGCAATTGAAGACGGTGAGGTCAAGTTCAAACTTGGTTTTATGTAAAGTCCGAAACAATTCCGCTGCCTCCAGAATACAACTATTCTTGCAGAGGCCATCAATAAAATTTTTATGAGTGTGAATGAGGGGAAACATCATCAACTTTCATTTCACCAAACAGTTTTTGTGCTTGTCCGACCTCACCAACTGAGAAAAGATGAGTTAACTAGGTGTTATAAGAAATAACATCTGGTCTAACTCCCTTAGAAATCATTTCTTCATAAAGACTCAAAGCTTCCTCCACCTTCTCAATTTTACTGTAACTGTTGATCAAGGTATTGTAGCTAGAAGTATCTGGTATACATCCCTCACTTTCGATGGAAACAAATAACTTTCTCGCATCATCAATTCTCCCCATCAAACAATAACCATCGATTAGAGAGCTATATACAACCACATCTGGGATAATTCCCCTGCTCTTCATATCCAAAAATAATTCTTTTGCCTTATCTACTAACACATCTTTACAGAGACTGTTAATTATACTGCAATAAGATAGAACATCAGGATGACAAATAACACCCAATTCACCATTCCCATTAACCAGTTCTTCATGTAATTCAAGTGCGGCACTCGTATTGCCTGATCAACACAACCCATTAATCAAATTCCCAAATAAATCCACACTAGACTGTAATCCTCAATCCAGCATCTCAATAAACAAACCTTTGGCATCCTCCCAATTAACCGCACAGCAATAAACACGAATTAGAGAGTTATATACAAACGCATCCGGGTAAATTCCCCTACCCTTCATATCTAAAAACAGCACCCTCGCTTTGTTTACAAACCCGTCTTTACAAAGACCGTCAATAATACTAGCATAACATATTACATTAGGCTGACAAACATCACCGCATTCACCGTTAATCATTTCTTCAACTAACTTAAGAGCCACGATACAAGTTGCTAGTTCGACACAACCCACGAATCAAAGTTGCGCATACAATCACATTAGGCCTACAATCAAAAGCAACAAACTTCTTAAACAACCTAGACGCCTCTGTAACTTTACCCTGCATGCACAATCCTCTAATCAAGCAACCCAAGGTCACAACGTCTGGGCTAAAAACCTTCCTCAAAATCCTTCCAAGGGCCACAAAAGCATCAGAAACCCATTCATTTTGCAAAAGCAATTCATCAAAATGTTCAAACTAACAAAATCTGGCAACAATCCAATCGAATTCAATCTCTCGTAAAGACAAATAAAATTAACATAATACTTTTTCCCAGCTAGTGCACACAATAAAGAATTAAACGACGGCATAAATGGAGTGGGCTGCATATGAATCATGTAATTAAAGAAGCATAGTGCGTCGTTGAGCTCAACCTCACCTGATTTACAGTTCTCACTGAGATATTTAAGGAGTTTGGTTTTCTCTTCAACAGTTGATACTGAGTTCGAATGCAAAGAAGAGGGCTCATTTTCAGAATTTAAAGATATGGGCTTTTTGGAATTTCGTAATGAAGATGAGGGCTTAACTTTAAAAGCTGTCCTTGAAGTTGCGGGTGAAGAAGATGGCATGAAAAGCTTTCAAAACCACTGAAGCTTCTTAATTCTGGGTGAAACAAACCGGGTTATTTTGTCTCAGGTGGTTCGGGCGAACGTTGAAAAACCGGATGGATCCGAATAAAGTTTGGGCCCTGCCTGTTCTTCCTAATCGGCATGTTCAGCCCAACTCTCAGCATATTCAATTTACTAATTTTTTATTTTTATTTTTTAAATTTATCTACTTTTAATTAAGTACTTATTAAATTGTTCTAATGAGTCATGATTTGTATTAATAATATAAGTTTTAAATAGATTTTGGTAGGAATTTGGGATTTCTAATTATTTAAATCTTAAAAAGTGTTTCATTATTGATTTCCAAAATTCTGGTAATGCATGGTTTTTTAAGGAGAACAAAGAGTTGCATTTATTCCCAGCATACCAATTAATGAACCAGTTGATTTTTTTTTTTCCTTTTCCTGATATATACACATCCTTAATAAAATATACACTATTTTTTTTTCCTTTTCCTGATATATACACATCCTTAATAAAATATACACTATCAAAATTCGTAATATCTCTTGAAACTGAAACTGATCGCTAAGCTCCCAACAAGGTAGTGGCAGAGTCCAATTTCTCAATCAAAGTCGATTAAGTTTGCCATATATATATATTCTTTTAATATCCAAGATCCTTTGCACATGTAAATTAGATCTGATTAAAGAAATTAATACTAAAATGAAGTAAATGATAATCTACTTAAGATGAATCAATCGATGGAAATTCTATTAGAAAAGCAAATTCGAAAAATGGAGAAATTTCGAACATCTGAGAATACTTGTAGGTCATAGCTTGCCCACCCATATATGGCTTAAATATTGTTCCCTTGAGCCTATAAATTTTGCAAAGAAGACACTTATTTTCTCATCTTTTCTTACTACAATATACTTGTTCATACTTCATAGTGTGAGAAACATCATGGCTCAAAATCTCTTCTTCTTTTGGGTCTTTTCATAGCCATATCTGTTCTCTTCTCTTCGGGTGTGGCTGCTAGAGAACTGGCTGAAAGGTTCCGCTAGCATGCAAAATGGTGAGCTTATTGGGTGCAATATTTGCATATATATTCTATATAACACTTGATAATTAATTAAAATATAAGAACTTATTTGTTGGTCTTACTATAAATTATATACGTATCAACAAGATAATGATAGTGGAGACCGGTGAATTTGTGTTAAAAAGGTTGCCTTATATATATACTGAGTTCAAGAAAGGTTTTACATAGAGCGATATAATTATTAATCAATAGGATCAGGCTACGGTGCAACTGTGGTACCGTGTCACAGTTGCATCCAGTCGTTGGATGCACTTGGATTGGTGGGGTCCACTGGCATCTAACGGCTGGATGCAATTGTGGCACGGTACCACAGTTGCACCACAGGTTTTTCCTAATCAATATTATATATCGTTGGAAACTCTTATAAAATGATATGGTATGCTTTGTGTAGTTAAGGCGGCTGTGAAAACAGATGGAGCATACATTCGCAATGACTAGAACAATAAGATGGACGTGTTATACTTCTATGGATATGTTGGGAACAATAGGTATGTATAAGAGGGTGAGAATGGTTTGAAAGGAGAGGAGAGCGGTAAGGGTGACAGCGACTGGAAAAAGGCTCATGGAGATAACTGATGACAAGTGGAACGAGATAGATGACAACGCCATTTCTGATCTACAATTGACACTTGCGGATGAAATATTATCCAGTGTGGCAGAGAAAAATATAGCGAAGGAAATATGAGATACTCTCACAAAATTGTACGAGGCTAAGTCACTACACAACAAAATCTTCTTGAAGAGGAAACTATATACTCTTCGAATGACCGAATCTACAACGGTGATCGACCACATCAACACCTTGAAGACTCTATTTTCACAACTCACAATGTTGGATCATAATATAGAGGAAAATGAACGTGTAGAGCTTCTACTTCAAAGTCTACCAGATTCGTATGATCAACTCATCATCATCCTGACGAACAACAATCCAGCAGATAGTCTGATTTTCGACGAGGTTGCAACCTTCGTATTAAATGAGGAGAGCAGGCGAAAAAATAAGGAAAACAGACAAGTAAGTTCGCAGCAAGCGGATGCACTATCGGTGACAAGAGGGAGATCAACGGAACGTGGCCTCAGTGGGAGTCACAATCATGGTAGATCAAAATCCAGAAGTAAAAAGAATGTTAAATGCTACAACTGTGGCAAGAAAGGGCATGTAAAAAAATAGTATTGGAGTAACCAAAAGAGAAAAGATGGCAAAGAACCTGAGTCATCAAATGCTCAAGGGTGTGTAGTAAGTACCTCGGATGATGACGAAATTCTCTACAGCAAGGCAACAACTATTTCATAAGGCAGAAAACAACCATCTGATGTCTGACTTATAGACTCAAGAGCTACTTGGCACATGACCTCTCGGAGAGAATGATTCCACACATATGAACTTATCTAAGGAGGATCTGTATATATGGGAGATGATCATGCCTTAGAAATCGCTGGCATTAGTACTATCAAAATAAAAATGTTTGATGGTACAATTCGCACAATTGGGGAGGTATGACATGTCAACGGCCTGAAGAAGAATCTATTATCTTTGGGATAAATAGATAGTCATGGGTACAAAACTCATGTGGAGAATGAAATTATGAAGATTGTTAAATGCGCACTTGTATTGATGAAGACAGAAAAGATCGGTGCTAATCAGTTCATATTTAAAAGAGAAACACTACAGAAAGATGATGCGTGTGTCGCATCAAATGGAGAAGAATCAATGATGATGTGGCATCTCAAACTTTTCCACATGTCAGAACAAGGTTTGAAGATTCTCTCTAAGCGAAAATTGATTCTAGGGGTCAAATCAGTAAGTTTACCATTTTGTGAGCATTGTGTTACAAGTAAGCAGCATAGATTAAAGTTCAGTAGATCTGTTGTTAGAAGTAAATGCATCCTAGACTTGATTCATTCTGATGTTTGGGAATCACCCGATATATCTATGGGAGGAGCAAAGTACATGATGACTTTCATTGATGATTATTCCAGGAGATGTTGGATGTATCCAATTAAAAAAAAAGCCATATGTATTTCCAGTGTTCAAACAGTACAAAGCGCTGGTGGAACTTGAATCCAGTAAAATGATTAAGTGCTTGAGGACGAATAATGTAGAGAGTATATAGACGGCGAGTTTCTTACTTTCTGTAAGTAAGAAAGTATTTAGAGCCAGTTCACGGTAGCATACACTCCTCAACAAAATGGAGTGGCAGGGTGGATGAACATGACTTTTACAAAAAGGATAAGAGCTATATTGAGGATTGCTAATCTACCTAATTGATTCTGGGGAGAAGCAGCCAAAACTGCCTGTTATATAGTAAATTGGTCGCCATCTACAGCTATTGGGCTGAAGACAACGATAGACATGTGAACTGGAAAGCTAGTTGATTATTCCTACCTACATGCATTTGGATGTCTTGTGTACATAATGTACAATGCCCAAGAATGAGCAAAACTAGATAAAAAATCTAGAATATGTATCTTCTTGGGATATGCTGATAGAGTAAAGGGGTATTGTTTGTGGGACCCTACAGCCCACAAGATTGTCATCAGTAGAGATGTCATCTTTGTAGAAGATTAATTGCAAAGAAGAGATAATGATGATAGCACTGTAAAAGAAAAATCAGAGACTATACCGGTATATATGAAAAAAAATCTGGAAAAAGAAAATTCAGATTCTTCTGAAGCAGCACCAGAGCACAAGGAACAAGAACCAGTTGAGTCCGAGGCTTCAAAAGTTCATCGGTCAATTTGTGAGAGACGACTGCCAGTGTGGCATACAAAGTATGTCACCGAGATCAATGTTGCATACTGTCTTCTAACAGAGGATAGAGAGTCATCAACTTTCCATGAAGCTTTAAACAGCTCAGATGTTGCTTTGTAGATGACAGTAATGCGGGAAGAAATTGAAGCTCTACACAAGAATAAGACATGGGAACTTGTACCACTACCACGTGGAAGAAAAGCTATTGGAAACAAATGGGTCTACTAGTTCAAACATGATGACAATGACCAAGTAGAGTGGTATCGTGCAAAATTGGTGTTAAAAGGATATGCTCAGAAAGAAGGTATTGACTTTAATGAAATATTTTCTCCGGTAGTTCGACTCACAACAATCATAGTAGTCTTGGCGATGTGTGCTACATTTGACTTGCATATTAAGCAGTTAGATGTAAAAACTACATTTCTTCATGGAGAACTTGAAGAAGAAATTTATATGCTCCAACCAGAAGGTTTTGCTGAAAAGGGAAGTGATAACTTAGTTTGCATGTTGAACAAATCTCTATACGGTCTCAAACAAGCGCCGATGTATTGGTATAAGAGATTTGATTCTTTCATCATGAGCCTTGGATACAACAAACTCAGTTCAGACCATTGTGCATATTACAAGAGGTTTAAATATAATAATTTCATTATTTTGCTGTTGTACATGGATGACATGTTGGTAGTAGGCCTCAACAAAAATCGAGTCCAAAACTTGAAGGCACAGTTGGCTAAGGAGTTTGAAATGAAGGACTTGAGACTAATAAATAAGATTCTAAGAATGCAAATTCATCGAGACAGAAATAACATGAAGATTTGGTTTTCTCAGAAGAACTACTTGAAGAAAATCTTGCGACGCTTCAACATGCATGATTGTAAGCCAATTTCTACCCCATTTCTTGTTAATTTCAAATTATCCTCAAGTATGTGTCTTAGCAATAAAGCAGAGAGGAAAGAAATGTCTCGAGTACTGTATGCATCAGCAGTGGGAAGTTTAATGTTTGCTATGATTTGTACAAGACCAGACATTGCACAAGCAGTGGGAGCAGTCAGTCGATACATGACGAATCCTGGTGGAAAGCATTGGATAGCTGTGAAGAGGATTCTGAGATACATAAGAGAAACCTCAGATGTTGCTTTATGTTATGGAGGATCAGAGTTTACTGTCAGGGGCTATGTGGATTCAGGATTTACAGGAGACCTTGATAAAAGGAAATCCACTACTGGCTATGTGTTTACACTTACGGGAGCAGTTGTAAGTTGGGTTTCGAAACTGCAGACCGTTGTGGCATTATCTACAATAGAAGCATATTACATGGCAGCTACACAAGTTTGAAACGAAGCTATTTGGATACAAAGGTTATTAGAGGAGCTCGGGCACAAACAACAGAAAATTCCTGTGTTTTGTGATAGTCAAAGTGTCTTGCACATTGCAAGGAATCCAGCTTTTCATTCCAGGACAAAGCACATAGGGGTTCAGTATCACTTCGTTTGAGAAGTAGTGGAAGACGGAAGTATGGATTTATAGAAAATCCATATCCATACTAAGGAGAACCTAGCAGATGTTTTAACTAAGCCGATTAATGCCGACAAGTTTATCTAGAGTAAATCCTCTTGTGGCTTAGCAGAGACGTAAACAACATGATTATGACGAAGCAGAAAGGATGGTTTTGGAGATTGATTGATCCTCAATCAAATCTCCAAGTGGGAGAATGTCAAAATATTTGGCTGCAGCATCTAGAAGTTTTGAAAAAGAAAAATTAGTAGCACACGACTTTGAAGTTGAAGATGACGAAATTGTTGAGGAAGAAAGAAGACTTTGGCAGCTGCACAAGTTTGAAGAAGAAGAAAGAAGAATAAAGAAACTTTGAAATTCAAAGGCAGTTGAGAGAAAAATAAAATAAAATATTTAAATAAATAGAAAAGAAAGAGGGAATGAAGCTTATAAATAGAGGCTTCATTCCACTCTTCAATCTATCCATTTTTCAGTTCTTCTCTTCTACTGTGAGAGAGAAAAATTAAGAGTTGTGTGAGAGATTAAGAGTTGCAATACCCTTATGTAATTAGTGAGTGAGAGATTGAGTGTATTGGGGTTTTGGGTAGTGAGCCAAAATATTATAATACTTGTAATTCTCATATTACTAGTGAAATATTTTTTTTCTGTCTTCGCCCGTGACGTAAGCTAAAAGTCGAACCACGTAATTTTTTGGTGTCCTCTTTTGTGCTTGTTCTTTATTTTATTCTAATTTCATTTTACTTATGGCCCTACTTCACCCATCATTTTCCTAATAGTAATATGCTAAGGTACAACATAAATATGTATTTAAGTTTTTAATATAAATTGTCATAAGCTAGATTGTACGCATGATCAGTAATTGAAGTGGTCAAACAAATTAATTCGAATATAATCTATTGGTGCAATCAAACTATAGGACATATCATTGGCTTAACTCTTGGTAAATCAACAACTGCAAAGAGAGAATTAAAGCTCACTCGACAACTTAAAACTAATAAATCAATAATTTAGAAAACTTCATCTATCTTTGAAAGTAGCTTCTTGTAGCGGAGAAGACAGAAAGCAGGTGATATATAAAAGCTTAAAACTATGCATCAATTAGTCATTACATCCGCCACTGAATTATCTTTTTTCACAAAAAAATAGTGATGAATACAAAGAAAGGAAATTCGAGAGCGAACTTTACAGTTGCATCCAATTATTACTGATACGCCAAGGTTTTGAAAGTTGGAATTTTAAGACAAGAAATAATCGCTGGGAATCACTTCTCAGCCTTGTAATATTCTAGCTAGCCATATTTTAGAAGAACATGAACAGCTTAAAAAATTGCCAGTATCTCGCCAAAGAATGAGGCAAACAAAAGGAAACCAGATGATCTCGAAAGATGCTTAGTGGTACACATGCTAAAATTTTATTTTATCTGTAAGGATGTGTCACTCATCTGGGTGGTGGATTAATGCAATTACAAAAAGTTATTAACTACTCAATGAAAAACGTATTGTATGTGACACCATTTGGGATATAATATGGAATAAAATATTAATAAGTGATGTAGGACATTATTTTAAAATTTTAAAATTATGTTATTTTAGGTTTTTTGATATTTTCTATTTTTATTAAATTCAACTAAGGTGTGTGTTTTAGGTGGTATTTATTTTTTGACTCAATGATTTAATTGACTTAATTTCAATCAGTTAAGTTATTAAACCCGTTTGTTTATTCAACTTAATAAAAATGTTCAGTCATTAAATTATTAAGTTGTTAAGCTAATTTTTGTAGCTTTTTGCATAATCTAAACGGTCAGAATGATATCATTAAAAGATATTTTTAAAATATCCTAATCTAACTAATTGATTTTCATCATTACCTAAATAAAATTTAATTATTCGCATTATTATTAACAAAAAATCATAAATTACAATGAAATTGATTAAAATATATGCTAATTTAGAATATTAAAGGATTGTTTTCAATTGAGTATGATTTATGTTATGATAATTTATTATGTTATTTATATTCATTGAGATGTTTATTATTTGTTGGGAAAAGGACACAGAGACCTTCAATGTTTGAATAAGGGACACAGAGACCCCAAACGTTTGAAAAAGGGACACAAAACCCCCTAATGTTTCAAAAAAGACACTCAGACCCCTATTTGTTAATATGCTATTATAATTTTAAAGTACAATTACCATTATACCCTTATAGCATATTAAAAAATAATTGTTCATTGTTCAATTTATTTCTATATTATTAATAAAATTACGAATATAACTTCATTATCCAATTTTTACATTTAATTTTTATCAAATTTTCTCTTCAACTAAATAAATTTAATCCATTGCTCAAGAATAAAAATAAATTAAATTGATTGCTAATATAATAAAAATAACAATTCTCCATTTAAAAATTTATTGAATATGTTATTTAGTACAATTAAGATTTTGTAATTATTGTTGTAACCAATTTTTTTTATTTTGTTGATTATATAAGTTTAAATGGAGAATTGTTATTTTTATTATATTAGTAATCAATTTAATTTATTTTTATTTCTGAGCAATGGATTAAATTTATTTAGTTGAAGAGAAAATTTGACAAAAATTAAATGGAAAAATTGGATAATGAAGTTATATTTGTAATTTTATTAATAATATAGAAATAAATTGAACAATGAACAATTATTTTTTAATATGCTATAAGGGTATAATGGTAATTGCACTTTAAAATTATAATAGCATATTAACAAATGGGGGTCTGAGTGTCTTTTTTGAAACATTAGGGGGTTTTGTGTCCCTTTTTCAAACGTTGGGGATCTCTGTGTCCCTTATTCAAACATTTGGGGTCTCTGTGTCATTTTCCCTTATTTGTTTAACATGTATAATTTTTAAGGACACAAATGTAAAAAAAAAAAGCTAGTTTTTCAGATTTTTAATTTAAAAAACAACTTAATATTTATTTGTAGTGATTCAGAGAAAAAAATAAACATATCATTCAGATTTAGACATTCAATTTTATTCAAAATTCATACTGATTCAGATATATTCAAATTTCAAATAAAAAACAAACCCCAACTTAGTGTTTTACTTCGGTTATAAATGTGAGATAGTTTTCTTTTTTAAATTAATTAGAGAAAGTAAGTTTATCCTATTAATCAGGGACGTACTAGATTACTATTTAATTTTTGTCTACCTTATCAATTCAGTTCGCCGACCCGGCTTCATAAATAACTTACTCTTTGGAATGGATTTCAAAGAAGTTATATATTTGTATTTAACCTCAAGTTATAAATTACTTGCATTGAAGTTCAAGTTCAAAATTTCTGTGTGCTGTGAAAATTATTGATTTTTTTATGCAGATGCTTTAATGGATCGTCGAGAATGGATTTAATGCCTAAGCTTTGATGCATCTATTTTCACATTTGTTACCGTGTTTTCACATTGTCAAACGCAAAACTCATGAGAGATGATGAATTCCATTATAATGTTTATCAATAAACCTACATCAAACGTGATGGTTATCAATGCTCATAATTCCTTTCATATATGTTTTATTAAATTATTTTTTTCTTGACATAAGATTTTCATAAAAAGATTGGTAAAATATTGGAGAAAATTAAAAGTTTCTATTGTTTTATTTATTTTCTTAGTTTCGAAGAATAGTTACCATTATAACGTTTTCGGTGTTTGATGCTTCGTCATTACGTAAATTTGGAAATAAAAAGAAGAAAGAATGATCGAGTTCTAAAAAAGTTGAATGACAAAACTGTCAGTTTTCAGTTACCAATTATGTGAATTTTGTGCTCCGTTTTTTAATGTATCTTACTTTTTGTCAACAGAAGACTTAACAAGTTGTCATTTATTTTTTTAAAGGGGTACGATAAATTCATATTAGCAATATCAGGTCTCTCTTTTTCAACATTTACATCTTACCATGAATTTCATGTAGTCCTCATGTAAAAAGTCACTAGAATTTTTTTTTTTCAATTAACAGAATCGTGAAAAAAAATTATAAAATAATATAAGACATTTCAAATTGTATCCTTAATTTAAAACATAGTTTGAGATGCCTATTATTAATCAAATTTATTTTTAAAAAAAGAGAATTGAAACACTAAATAATATGACGTTAATACAAAATTATTTTAGTGCTGTGAAATCATAAGACAAATCATTAACAAAGGGACATGAAGAAATAGAAAAAGAAATATTTTGTTCATAATAAAAATTTCCTTAATCAATTATTTAGTCCTAAAAAAGTAATAAATAAACTCAATTAGTTATAAAACATAAACATGAATTAGATTATTTACCCTAAATTATCAATTTGCACAACCAATATTGACAAAACAAAGTAACTTTTTAAAAGAAAAAATCAATTGCTTAGATTTCGTCCAAGAGGCGACACCCTGGACGAAGCTTAATTCTCTTCCCTACGAAGCCCTTGCCTAAATGAGTAGCATTTGCACCAAGAGCCACTGTCCCACTCCATAACTTCAAAAACACAATGGAAAAAGAAAAAGCATTTACTAAGACAACTCTCGAATTTAATTAATAACTAAAATTTGCTTAGGCTTCAGGGCTTCTAAGTGAAAAAGAGTAAGTTTTCCAATGGTGTCTCAATATTAAACAAGCCTGTAATTGAATCAGCTGAGTATTTTTTTTTTTTTTGGTCCTGATATATTCACTACTTAAATCTGAATAATTACTTCTTGGAAATTATCCGATTTCTCCATCAAAGTCGATTTAATTTGCCATTTTTTTTAATATCCAAGACCTTTTATACATGTAAATTAGATCTAATTAAAGAAACTACTTGTTAAATGAGGTTAATATATGACAATCTGATTAAGATAAATCGAGGGATAGAATTTCTATTAGAAAAGCAATTCAAAAAATAGAGAAATTTCAAACATCTAAGAACACTTGTAAGTTTGTGAAGAATGTGTTGTTAGCAAACAACATCATTCTCAATTCCCTCAAGGAAAGTCATGGAGAGCAAAAAATGTCTTGGAATTGATTCATTCCGACATTTGTGGGCCGATAAAACCATTATCTAATGGAGGTAAAAAGTATTTAATTACTTTCATTGACGATTATACTCAGAAAACATGGGTGTATTTTTTGCAGGAAAAATCAGAAGTTTTTGGTATATTTAAAAGTTTCAAGGCTCGTGCTAAGAATAAAATAGGGAAAACAATTAAAACTCTTCGAACTGATCGTGGTGGCGAATACTGCTCAAAAGTAATTAAAGATTTTTGTATTAATCATGGTATTCGAAGGGAACTCACAGTTGCTCATACACCATAGTAAAATGGTGTATCGGAGAGGAAAAATAGAATTATTCTCAACATGGTGAGAAGTTTGCTGAGAAGAGGAAGAATTCCAAAGAGCTTTTGGCCGGAAGCAGTAAATTGGAGCATCCATGTCTTGAATAGAAGTCTTACTTTTTATGTTCAAAACATGACACCATAGGAGGCTTGGAGTGGCCAAAAACTAGCTGTTGATCACTTCAGAATTTTCAGTTGCATCGCTTATGCACATGTTCCAAATGAGAAAAGGAAAAAGCTTGATGATAAAGGAGAAAAGTGTGTATTTCTTGGAATAAGTGAAGAATCCAAGGTATATAAATTAATCAATCCAATCACGAAGAAGATAATAATCAGCAGAGATGTCATTTTTTATGAGGAAAACACTTGGAACTGGAATGGGCAGCAGCCTACACAAGTCATGTTTGACAGTGAGAGTGAAAAAGAAAATCAACAATCGTTACAACAACAAATTTCAACAGTTCCTACACCATCAAATGAAGCTCCAACAGCTGCCGAAGCATCCCCATCAGTTGTACAAGCTACTAAAGTAGCAGCTGAACCACGTCTTCGCTGAGGTCAGAAGAGGCCCATATGGATGCAAGATTATGAGGTAACTTGTGTTCAATTTGATAGTAATGATACAATTGCTCATTATGCTTTGTTCTCAGATTGTGATCCTGTTAGATTCCAAGAAGCTGTCAAGGATTTAAAGTGGCAAAAAGCCATGGATTAGGAGATATGTTCTATAGAGAAAAATGAAAGTTGGGAACTAGTTGACCTTCCAAAATGGTAAAAATTCATTAGGGTTAAATGAGTTTACAAAACAAAGTTGAAGAAGGATGGTGGAATTGACAAGTACAAAGCCCGTCTCGTTGCAAAATAGTACAAACAAGAACATGGTGTTGATTATAAAGAGGTGTTTGCTCCAGTTGCAAGACTTGACACTATTCGCTTGTTGTTATCCATGGCTGCACATAATTCTTGGCCTATCTATCAGTTGGATGTAAAGTCAGCATTTTTGCATAGTGAATTGGAAGAAGAGGTGTATGTTGATCAACCTCCTGGATATGTGGTATAGACATTATATATTAAATATAGATGCTTTCTTTACTAAGGAAGGTTTTCTTAAATGCCCTTATGAACACACATTATTTATTAAATATAGAGGTGATATAAAAATATTAATTGTGTGTTTATATGTTGATGATCTCATTTATGTTAGTAATGACAGAGCCATGCTTAATGATTTTAAGAAATCTATGATGATTGAATTTGATATGACTGATTTGGGGTTGATGCATTATTTTCTTTGCATTGAAGTACTGCAATCCTCTGCTGGTGTCTTTATTTCTAAAAAAAAATAGGGGTGGGCAAAATCGGGTTCGGGTCAATCCGATCGGGTTTTGGGTTGTTCGGGTTGGGAAAATATTGATCCGAATACAACCCTAACTTACAACCCAACCCGACCCGACCCGATTCGATATATGTTCGGATCGGGTAAAAAAATCGGGTTGATTTCGGGTCTTGGAACAATAGAATGCAGTTCGGGTCGAATCTTGGAGCAGTAAAATGCAGATTGGGTTTTGGAGCAGCAGCAAAATGCAGATCGGATTCGGGTCTTGGAGCAGCAGCAAAATACATATCGGATTCGGGTCTTGGAGCAATAAAATTCAGATTGGGGCGGTGGCACTTGGCACTTGGATGCAAATCAGTGGCCACGGACATGCAGCAGTAGACGGGATGACGCACACTCGCGCAGCAGCAGACGGGATGACGAACACTCGCGCAGCAGCAGTAATCGCGGACCAGCGAACTCGCAACAACGCCGAGCAGCAGTGAGCACACAGGCGGATGCTTCTTGAGGTGTGGACTCCATTGGCGACTTGCTGTTGGCCATTGGGTGCGGTCCGTGGATGTGTTTTGTGCACAACAGCAGCCTTGTGTTTTTGTGTTTGTGTTGTGAATGAATCTATGATTTGTGTTGTGTTTGTGTGACTGTGTGTGCAGCAGCGTATGTGTGTGTGGTTGTGTGTTGTGTGTAGTGTTAGCTTAGGTTTTTTTTTTTTTGGGAACCCGATCGGGTATTCGGATCAGGTCGGGTTTGACCCGAACCGATCACAACCTGATCGCGTTTGTAAATTTCAATCCGATCGGGTTTCAATCCCGACCCGAATTCGAAATTTATCAGGTCGGGTCGGGTCGGATCGGGTAAAATGTCCACCCCTAAAAAAAAATATGCTCTGGAAATTTTAGACAGATTCATGATGAAGGATTGTAATTCAGTTTCAACTCCAATAAAGCATGGTCTGAAACTCTCAAAGAATGAAGCTGGAAAAAGGGTGGATGCTATTCTTTACAAACAAATTGTTAGGAATCTTATGTATTTAACATCAACAAGACCAGATATTATGCATGCTGTTAGTTTAATTAGCAGATACATGGAGAATCCAACTGAAGCTCATCTCTTAGCTCCAAAGAGAATTTTTCGCTATGTGAAAGGCACTGCAGATTTTGCAATCTTGTACAAAAATGGTGAAAATTCAAAATTGATAGGTTTCTTGGACAGTGATTGTGCTGTAGATATTGATGATAGAAAGAGATCATCAGGAGCAGTATTTATGTTGAATTCAGGAGCTGTTGCATGGTCCTCTAAAAAGCAACAAATAGTGACTTTGTCAACAACCGAAGCTGAGTTTGTTGTTGCAGCATCAAGTTCATGTGAAGCTATTTGGCTGAGAAGGTTACTTGAAACTTTACACAACCAGCAGCAAGGACCAACTATGATCTATTGTGATAATGTTTCTGCAATAAAACTCTCAAAAAATCTAGTCCTCTATGGAAGAAGCAAACATATTGATGTGAGGTTTCACTTCTTGCGTGATTTATGTAAGGATGATGTTATTGATTTGGTATTTTGTAGGAGTGAAGATCAATTGGCAGATTTATTGACTAAACCACTAAAACTTGCAGTTTTTATGAAACTTCGAAGTATGCTTGGCATTTGCTCTTCAAAGGAAGCTGAAGTTGTTTAAAAGAGAGCATTACAATTTGGTGTATGTAAACTGATTTCTGCAGATATCAAATAAAAAATTTTAAGAAAATTGAAGTTCGAATGTACAATTACGACAAAGAGGACAATTATATTGATCTCTAAGCAACCATCAATGCAATTTTGATAAAACAGTGAACTCGAAACTCGAGTGATACAAGTCGTTTAGATAATTCAATCTCAGCCGACTTGTCGCTTGAGGAGTTCTTCAGGTCAAAACCGACATAATCTCGTCCGTCATTCAACCTTTAAGTAATAAACGTGGTTTGCACGTGTGTTGAAGCTGAATCTCATTTGGATCAAGAACGACGTCTGTGATTGCCGTTTCAAGCTCACTTATGCCAACTTGTGACAAGTATGTAAGAGAGGAGCTTCTTGGTTAGATTTGGCGGGAAGGGTAGTTAGCGTAACAACCCAGAAACAGAGGTTAAAAGGAGCAGGCTCTGTTATCATCTCCATATGATTGGGAAACACTGAGAGTAGAGAGAAAATAGAGAGAGAAATGGGTTAACAAGTTCTTGTTCTCTGTAAATCAATTTCTATTCTTGTATTGTTTGTGTTCTCAGTTAGTAAAAGACTGTTGTTTTGTTTCCAGTGGATGTAGGCAGCACCTCTTGGTGCTGAACCACTTATACTTGGTGTCGTATTTGTTTCTTTAAAGCTTTGATTCTTATGTGTGATTGTTGTTGGATAATCTCTGTTGATTATTCTTAAACCATCGATACAGAATTAGTTTCTTGGGGAGAATTTGTTTAGTCTTATCAAAGCCAAATTCACAACAAATTTAAATGAAAGATGTGATTGTATACAGGAGAAATTCAACAAGTTTCATCATCTGTAAAAGTTTCCAAGCAAATAGCACAATTACTAAAACTTAATGATGATGTAGCTTTTAACCTTTTGAAACTTACAAGTTGCTTCATTTTATTCAAGGTTTGCTCTCTTTGCCTTTGCCTTTCTTTTGAGATTTATAAAAATCTATTTAATATCTCTAATAGTCATAAGTTGGTTGGATGAGACCAAATGTGATCAAAATCAAATCTTCCTTGCCAGATAAAAAACCGACCAAAAACGTGATGAAAGAAGATGAAGATATACAAACCTATGAGGCAAATGTGGATAGAATTTTGGGAACTGTGCGAAATAATAATGACTTGAGGGGGCATGGGTTTTGCCATTGATGTTGACGAAAGGGTGGTTAATAGCTAGGGGTGTTCAGAATCCGATCCGATCCGTTCAATCTGTCTGATCCGTAAAAATCTGATCCGTATAAATTCGATCCGTGGATTGATGGATTGGATTGGATTGAAATTTTAAAAATCCGCAATCGGTGGATTGGATATGGATTTACTTCTGTGAATCCGCAAAAATCCGTGAATCCGCAAAAAAAAATATTCATTTATTTATTTTAAAAAATATTATAAATATGACATTACATAATTACATAAGTACCATAATATAATTTAACTATTATCTAATAAAAATATAAAATAAAAAATGATCAAATCAGCGGTCAAAAACTATTGAAGTAAAGTCATCCAAAAGTAAAAGTAAAGTAACATAAAGCTTTTGTCAAAAAAAAAAAAAAAAGGTAACAATAACAGAAAGCAAAAAGTAAACTAGATAACGCCAAAAGCCCAAAAGTAAACTAGTACTAGCATAACGCAAATCAGTGGTCACGACCAACAATCTGCAAACGAAAAAAAAAAACCCTAAGCTTCGTGCTGCCCTGCCGTCACAATCACACGCACGATTCCGACGAGTACTATTAAACCTTACCACGGTGTTTCTATCTCCTTCTCCAGGTACAGTACTCGTAAACCTTCTCCTGATTTATTATTTTGATTTTATCTTCGATAACATTTGTTCTGATTTTTTTTAATTATTATTATGTATCTTCTTTTTTGTCAATGGTGACTTGGGATAATGATTTTGATATCCTATTATTAATAATAAGGTTGTTGGGGATCAAGGGAGAGAATTATTTGTTGATTGCATGTCTTAATTCGGTTGCTTTTGCTTTTTGTTCTGTGGTAAAAATGAGAGAAATTGCACAGTACCTGGCCGTTGTGAAATATTAAAGGCATTTTGATTAGTCTAAATTATTGGTCAGTGTAGCCAAATATATAGATATATTGGAACACTCAAAATCCTGATTATGTAACCACAAGGAGCAAATTAATTTAGATTGTAGCTGGTTGAGTGTACAGTTGTAATCATGTGGTTGAATCTATTAATTTCTTGTTTGATGGGCTATTTTTTTAAAAAATGAAGATTAAAGAGTTGTTATGGGGGGTGGTTGAATCATGTTGCTTTTGTGGATCTATCAATCATATTGCCTTTTCTAGGTGTAACACACGAATTTCGTGATTTTTCTTTTTGAATTGGCTTCTTTTACTTTTCCTAACTGAACTCTTTTAAGCTTAATTTGTTGCTGTCATTTTTCGTAATTAATTTTAATGATTTTTCATATTGGTGGTGTAGATGACTTCTCAACTTGATAAAGGAAAATGCGTAGCTGTAGATTCAGCTCCCCCAAGTTCTAAATCATCCAGTAATGCTGAAGGTACGCCCAATAAATCCACTACTTTAGAAGCTTGGGAGCATTTTATCCAATTAAGTTCTGATCCACTGCATCCTAGATCCAAATGTCGATATTGTGGAAAAGAATATAAATGTGGTTTTAATAAAGGAACATCTAATCTATTGGGTCATAAAAGAGAGAGATGTCTAAAATATCCTGGTCGAGCTTGAGTGGACAAAAAACAAAAAACTTCGTCTTACCAACCAGTGAAAATTGGAGAGCCATGTAGCCTTGTATCAGCGACCTATAGTGTTGAGGCTTGTAGGGAAGTAATTGCTAAGTTTATTATAAAAGATGAGATGTCATTTAGAGTTGTAGAGGGTGAAGGGTTTAGGGAAATGTTGGGAGTTTTTGAAAATAGATTTAAAGTACCATCTCGCACTACTATTGCTCGTGATATTTTGCAACTTTACAAAAAAAAACAAAGAAAGATTTGACTGATTTTTTTGTTAGAAGTCATCAAAGAGTTTGCCTCACTACAGACACATGGACTTCAGCTCAAAATCTTTGTTATATGTGTCTTGCAGCTCACTTTATTGATGATAATTGGACATTGCACAAAAAAATATTGAATTTTTGTCAAGTTGCTGACCATAAAGGTGAAACAATTGGTAGGCAAATTGAAACATGCCTATTAGATTGGGGTATTGAGAGTGTTTTTACAGTAATAGTTGATAATGCTTCTTCTAATGATGGTGTTGTTTTTTATTTGTCAAAAGTTGTGAACAATTGGAATGGTGCAATCTTAGGGGGTCAAAATATGCATTTGAGGTGTAGTGCACATATATTAAATCTCATTGTTGCAGAGGGGTTAAAAGAGTATCATTAGTCGATTTCTAAAATTCGCAATGTTGTAAGATTTGTTAGATCTTTACCTTCTAGGACACAAAAGTTTAAGGCATATGCAGAGCGAGAGAAAATTTCTTCAAATAAATTGTTGTGTCTAGATGTCGTAACTAGATGGAATTCCACTTTTTTCATGTTAGAGGCTGCTGAAAAGTATGAAAAAGTATTTGATCGGTTAGAGCTTCATGATGCACAATACATTCGTGAGTTTTGTTTGCGTGAGCCAAAAACGTGTCCTTCATCAATTGATTGGGAATATGCTCGTTATTTCATTAAATTCTTGAAGGTTTTTCATGATGCCACTTTGACATTTTCGGGTTCTTTATATGTGACATCCAATACTTTTTTGCGCCAATTATGTTTGATTCATACACAATTGCAAGCTTGGAGGGATAGTAAGGATTTATTTTTGAAGATAATGGCTGAAAATATGAAAAAGAAGTATGATAAGTATTGGGGAAATTATGAAATAATCAACCCTTATTTGTTTGTTTCTATTTTGCTTGAGCCTCGACATAAAGAACGATTTTTGAGATATTCTTTTGTAGTGTTGTTTGGTGAATTTAAAGCTAATGAGTTGGTTGTTAAAGTGCGGAATAATTTACATAGTTTATATGAGGAATACAAATTGCTTTATGGTGATGATGTGGAAGTAATGGATGCTGTCAATGATGAAAAAGAGTTAGAGGTTGATACTGAGGTTAATGCTAGGCAAGTGTTTGATTCGGGTTATATGAGGATTTTAAAAGATAACAATTTTGTAGAGTGCAAAACAGAAGTGGATCTTTACTTGTTAGAATCATGTGGAGAACCCAGAAAATGAGAGTTTTGATGTTTTGGATTGGTGGAAGATTAATTCTTCCAAATATCCAATTTTGTCTTATGTTGCTCGAGATATTTTGGCCATGCCTGTTTCCACTGTGGCATCTGAGTCAGCATTTAGCACTGGTGGGCGTGTTCTTGATCCACATCGGTGCTCACTATCTACAAGGACGGTGGAGGCATTAATTTGCACACAAAATTGGCTACGTTCAACTCCGATAAATCTTGATGAAGCAATAGATGAGATTGAACATATTGAGATAGGTAAAATGTAACAATTTAACTTTAATTTTTTTTATTATTATTATTTGACTTTATATTGTTATTCTATTTTAAAAATTGACATTTTTCTTATCTTATACGTACAAAGATTTTGGGAGCTGACAAGAACATATTTGATAAAACTTGATGGCATTTGATGGGATATAAGAGTAAATATTTATTAATTTGTTTATTAAATAAATTTTTTATTTAATAAATTTTTTTATTTGTTATTAATATCAATTATGTTTATTTTGTTTAGGTTAAAGTATGAAACACAAATTGGAGATGGACGTTTTTTCCTTTTGGTGTGTTTTATTTTGAGACTTTCAATGTATTATTGTGGCTTTATTTGAACAATTAATTTTGATATTATATTAATGTATTATTGTAACTTTATTTGAACAATTAATTTTGGTGTATTATATTTTAAAACTTTGAACGTATTATTGTAGTTTTATTTGAACAATTAATCTCGATGTGTTATATTTTGAATGTATTATTAAAACAAACAATTAATTTGTTTAAATTTTATTCAATTTTAAATTTAATTGGTAGTAAAATTATTTTATATTAGATTTTTTTTTAATTTCATTAGTTTATAGATTGGAGAGAACTAAAATTTTTAATTCACAAATCAATTCGTAAAATAATGGATTTGGATATGGATTGAGTTAAATCCACATCCAATCCGCAGACGTATGGATTGGATATGGATTGAGTCAAATCCGTATCCGATCCACAGATGTATGGATTGGATTTGGAATGAATTTAATAAATCTGTAGATTGGATTGGATTGAAAAATTATAATCCGCAAAATCATGGATCGGATATGGATTGATGTCCAATCCGTAAAATCCGATCCGCGAACACCCCTATTAATAGCCCTCCTGGGAAATTTCAAAGATTTTTAGTTTTTTACAGGCATCTTGGGGTTTAAAACAAAATTTTAAAACTCATTGACTTTTTTATAATTATAAACTTTACGAAGGATTTAAAATCTTTTAGCTGTAACGTACAGCTAATGTAACGGAAGTTTTGCCCATTTTCTCATCCTTTCCTACCATGCAATATTCTTGTTCATACTTAATAGCGTGAGACACATCATGAGTTCAAAATCTCTTCTTCTTTTGGGTCTTTTCGTAGCCATATCTATTCTCATCTCTTAGGATGTTGCTGCTAGTGAACTGGCTGAAGGATCCATTAACAAGCAAAATGGTGAGCTTATTGGGTGCTATATTTGCATATACGTTCTATGTAACACTTGATAATGCATATATTGATTAATTAAAATATAAGAATTTATTTGTAGGTGTTAGTATAAAATATATACATATTAACATGCTAATGATAGTGCAGATGGATGAATTGGAGTATATATATATCGACACACACACACGCACAAATATATATACACACACACCAAGTTCAAAAGACGTTTTATCTACAGATCGGGATATAATTATTAGTCAATATTATTGTTGACAACTCATATAAAATGACCTAATGTGGTATGTCCAGTTAAGGCGGCTGTGAAAACAGATGGAGGATGGACTCACAACGATGAAAACAATAAGATGGATGGATACTTCTATGGATATATTGAGAACAGCGGGTATGGTCAGGAAGGTGAGAAGGGCTGAAAACAAGAGGATGGCGATAAGGGTGAGAAGGGTGAAAAAGGAGAGCGAAAAAAGTAATAAGGGAGAGAAGGGCGATAAGGGAGAAAAAGGAGAGAAAGGTGATAAGGGTGAAAAAGGTGACAAGAGAGAAAAAGGCGACAAGGGAAAAAAGGGTGACAAGGGTGAAAAAGGGCGATAACGGAGAGAAAAGGGATACGGGTGAAAAAAGGCAATAAGGGA
Source organism: Citrus sinensis (assembly GCF_022201045.2). Taxonomy (NCBI): domain Eukaryota; kingdom Viridiplantae; phylum Streptophyta; class Magnoliopsida; order Sapindales; family Rutaceae; genus Citrus; species Citrus sinensis. Next base: position 21,447,000 of record NC_068560.1, read on the forward strand.
GACAAAAGTGACAAAAGAGATAGAGGAGATGAGGCAATTGGTGGACAAAGATGAGAGAGAAGAGACAAGGATGTGAATATGTGATAGTTTAGTTTCCAGTTTAGAAAGAGAAGTCAAAAAATTAGAGAGAAGAATATAAATTGATTAGAAGGGAAAAGACAATTTCATTCTAAAATGTATCCATTACAAGTCCACTAAGGTCTCTTAAATAGACCTGTACACAATGAAAACTAGAAAAGAGAAAAAAACACATGCAAGTCCAGCAAGCACAACACTTGAAAATAGGAACATGAACACTTAAAATGGAAATGTGCATGACTGCCACTAAATACATGTACCCACTTCTATATTTTATTCTAAGTAAATAACCATGTGAAGAAACTTGAGCCCCATGCACGTGTGCATGCCTTGCGTGGCTTGCAACCTCTGCATGGCTTGTGGCCATAATATTTGTATCAGGATGACAGAAGAGACAAAAGCGACAAGAGAGATAAAGGCGATAAGACAATTGGTGGACAAAGATAATAAGGGCTACAATGAAGGATACAAAGGAAAGGGCCATTAGGGTGGTTGTGGCAAAAATGGTGATTGGTGTTAATGGTGAAGCCACACCTCGCAATGGCACCATATATTTAAGAATCTATATCAATAAGGGGGGGCATAGTTTGTTCAAAGTAATGTCTTAAGTTACAAAATGAATATGTATTTAAGTATTTTATATAATTTTTCATAAGCTACATTATAAGCTATATATATTGTGCGCATGATCAGTAATTAACGTATCAAACCAATCAATTTGAATATAATCTATTGGTTCAGTTAAATTGTAGAACTTATCTTAGGCTTGACTCTTAGAAAATCAACAAGTGCAAAGAGATTATTAAAAAACTCACTCTATGATGCTGTAACTTTTTTACAGTATCAATAATGTAAAAATGTAACAACTAGATTTAATCAACAATATACAATATTTATATTATAGAAAAAGATAAATTACTTAATAATTATTCTAAATGGTTTCTTAACCTTTCAGGGGGTGGATTATTTTTGTAAAATAACTATAACCATCCTTATTATTTGAAATAATTTCACTTGAATAGGATTTTAAATTTGCGATGTTGTTAATTTTTTTAGCATAATTTTTTTGGAAATATCTTACTATTAAGTATGTAGGATATGATATCTAATAGATTACCTAAAACAAGTCAAATGTATAAGTTGTAATTATAAAATTTGTATATGATGTAACACCAATAAATAGCACAACTAAGTACAAACATTTAAATGAATGTCATAAATTATTAGAAGTGAACAGAAAAAAAAAAGCATGTTGTTACTTAAAAAAAAAGGAAGAAGAAAAAAAGAGAGAGGGAAAGAGAAAAAGATTTGGCTTAAAGTCCCTAAACAAATCACAAAAAGCAATAAATTGCACCATTTTGAATTTCATTTTTTTTATTGATCTTCTCTCATTCATGTATATGATAAACAAAAATAATTCTAACATTATAGTCACCTACAATCCAAAGATAAAACAAGAATTAATGAGAAAGTATCCAATAATGAAAAATAAAAGGAGCAAAATCTTATAGGTTTATTGAATTATTTTGTAGGTGTAAAAAGAAATAAAGTAATTATAGTGTGTTGACTAGACTAGAATTAGAATGGGCTGGAATAAGAATAGGAAATGAAAATCAGAATAAATTGTTTACTTAAACTGTAGAAATTGGAATAGAAAATGAATTGGATTGCCATTAACATGTTTACTTTGTCTTAGTATCGAAATCAGAATATGAGTGAGTTAGATTATAATAAATTACTAAAAAGTATTTGATGAACTACTGTCATAATTATTATTTTATATTTTAATTACAGTGATTATTTATTCAAAAATTATTATTATTATTAATTATTGTTAATAATATGTTAATATATCAATTAATTATAATAACAACAACAACAACAATATATTAGTTAATTATAACCGAGGATAAAATGGGTTTGGGGGGGGGGGGAGGGGGGGGAGGGTGGGGAATGGTCATTCCAAGGAATTGGAGAGTCATTCCCACCACCCCTGGGAGCAATCTCCCATTCTCCATTTCCAAATTGGGGTGAGCCCAACGATTCAGATTCTAATTTATTTTGCGAAGTAAACATTGTTAATAATTCTAATTATTGATTCCAATTCTCCATTCGGGAAGTAAATGCACCATTATTGGAATGAGTTTATTGAAGAACTAATTTGGCATTTGAAAGAATGTCCAAAGTAAAATTTCACTGTTTATAGTGAATTTCAAAATATTTTTAAAGTACAAATAACCCCATTCTCAAAGAAATTTATATTGAACAATATTGATATAGGAATGAATGAAAAAAAAGTTCTTCGATTATTTTTACTTTCATTATAAAAATACGGTTTGGGCTATTTCAATTTAAAATTTTGACCTTACCTCAAAAAAAAAAATTGACATAAAAAAGCCATTAATCTCAATCTAATGATTTAGGTTAAAAGTTAAAGCATTAAATCATCCATCACTAAATTGTGTGAAATCAGTAATTTAATTTTTGTGTAAAAAATTTAATGAAAATAGATCTATTTTAAAAATAATTTAATTTAATTTAAGTTTTTGCGCAAAAATTTAATTAAAATAGAACTATTTTAAAAATATATATCCAAGTCATTCTTTAATTATTAGCACACATATATTTTTTAAATATAGTTGATGATTAAATATTTCTCATTTGCTGTAGACTTACAGCAAAATTCTATGATGCCGTGATTAAAATTACGGCATCAATACCGTGATTATTGGGAATCGTTAAATTTAATCAATGATTCACAATAATTATAATGTAATTAAAAAATTTAATTAAATCATATTTAACCGGATATATGCTGGTTAAATACTGTTTTAAAAGTAAATTTTCTACCGGTATAAATTTAAACAAAAAAAAAATATTTACCTTTTAAAAGAATAACAAAATATAAAGGGAAAATTCAATCCCTAATTAACGAACAGCAAAAGAGAAAGTCACAGCCACCGCCGCGTTAACTTCTGTTTGGGTGCGCCGGCGATACGTCTGCAGATTGCAGCCATTGTTGAGTTGATTTTCTGCCTCGTTGGAATTGCTGCGTCTCTGTCATCGGTGCCTCCATCTTGGATTGGCTGTCGTCGCCCGTGCAAGGTAAGTTTAATCCTTGGCTTCCAACTTTGAAGAGTCGAAGGTTTCATGTTATGCTACGAAATTTAGTTTTCTTTGCTTGAATTTGCTAAGGAATTGAGTTCCAGATCTCTCATTCAATTTTATATCAACTGATACAGTATTCCTTTTGTGCACCATATAATGAATTTTCTATTTTATCATCTCTCTCTTGGTTCTTTCAACTTTCAACTTTCAGCGCCAGCAGAGTTGAGCCAACATCAATAATTATGTCCTCTTGCCGTTATTCTCTCTGTCCCCATCATTGCGCCCACTTTATTCCCACACAACTCAAAACGCCATCATTAAGAAAGAGATTATTAGAAAAGCAAATTAGCCCTTGCAATATCTTTCATGTGTATGAAATGGCTATCTTAGTCAATCTAGCTCCTAGTTTCGACTGAAGGGTTGTGTTTTCCTTTCAAGTTTCGACACTTTGAAGACATTAACTTTTGGGGAATCAAGCGTCTTGGTCTGATCATTTAATTTGCTGCATCAAGCAAATTTAGGGACCACAATTCTGAAACTGAAGTGTGTTGTTGTCACAAATTTGATTGTGGTGACTGGGAATTAGGTGAAGTTCCAGAAAAATTTTAGAAGAGTAGTAAAGATGACAGCAAAGGTTGTGATATTTTTAGAGTTTGCTAGCTGAATTCTTAGTTCATGCCAAGCCTAACTTTGACCAATACTTTAGTACAAATGTTATTGGTTCGATTTTCATTCAGAACTATAGCTGAATTGTTAGTTTATATTGATTTTTATTTTTTTTCCTGACTCAAAAATTAATTCTCCATACAAAATACAAATCTGCTAGAATACATTACATACTTTGTGAGTTGTCACTGTTTTTGAGTCAAGAAAAAATAAAAATCAAAGTTGGGCTTGGCAGAGACTCGTTATAATTAATGTTGTAAACGGTTATTGTTAGTAACTGTTCTGGAAGCAAATAATAGCTTAATTTTTCAGGAAAGGTGTTCCTAATTCTTGCTTGGGGGATTTAATTTTGGATTGAAATGTTACTTGGATTGAAATTTTTTTTATTAGATGCATTAATGAAATTGGTTGATTTGATTATATCAATCGCTGATTAGCAGATTATATTTGGGCAGAAAATTAAATAGCTCCCAAACAATAGGTCTACTCGAAGCTGAGTGCTATCATATCAATAAACTGATTCGCATATAAAAATATAGATAAAGTGTCACGTATTCGGAAGTAGAATTATAGAATATAGTGTATATCAAATGTGTGTGATGCTATTAGTCTTTTGCATAATTATGGTTTCCACTCTTAAGTGTGAGATGAAAACAAAAATTTATAAACCACACACAAAATTAGTAAATTGATGGAAAAGAGAGCAAATCAATGATGGATTTGTAAATTGGAAGAAGAAATTGTAAACAAAACAAAAACTTAGAAAAATGACATAAAACTTGTAAATTGACATTAAGTGTGAAATAAAATAAACAATGTGTAAACCATACATAAAACTAGTAAATTAATGGAAAATATAGTAAATTAATGTTGAAGTTGTAAATTACAAGAAGAAATTGTAAAACATAAACTTAGAAAAATGACATAAAACTTGTAAATTGACATTAAGTCTAAAATAAAACAAAAATTGTGTAAACCACACATAAAAGTAGTAAATTGATGAAAAATTGGATAAATTAATGTCAGAGTTGTAAATTACAAGAAAAAATTGTAATAAAAACAAAAATTTAGAAAAAAAACATAAAACTTGTAAATTGATATTAAGTATAAAATAAAATAAAACATGTGTAAATCGTACATAAAACTAGTAAATTGACGGAAAATAGGGTAAACTAATGTTGAAGTTGTAAATTAGTCTTCAGAATTGTAAATAAAATAAAAACTTGTAAATATCTCATAAAACTTGCAAATCAACATTAAGTGGCAAATAACATATAAGTATTGTAATTCAAACATAGAACTAGTAAATTAAAGGAAAAAGGGTAAATTAGTGTTGGAGTAGTAAACTGTTCTTTGGAATTATAAACAAAATAGAAACTTAGAAAAATGAAAGAAATCTTGTAAATTACCATTAAGTGTGAGATGAAACAAAAATTTATAAACCACACACAAAATTAGTAAATTAATGGAAAAGAGAGCAAATCAATTATGGATTTGTAATTGGAAGAAGAAATTGTAAACAAAACAAAAACTTAGAAAAATGACATAAAACTTGTAAATTAACATTAAGTGCGAGATATAACAAAAATTATGTCAACCACGTATAAAACTAGTAAATTGATGAAAAATTGGGTAAATTAATGTCAGAGTTGTAAATTACAAGAAAAAAATTGTAATCAAAACAAAAACTTAGAAAAATGATATAGAACTTGTCAATTGACATTAAATGTGAAATGAAATAAAAAATTTGTAAACCACACATAAAACTAGTAAATTGATGGAAAAAGGCGGTAAATTAATGTTAGAGTTGTAAATTGCAAGAAAAACTTGTAAACAAAACAAAAACTTAAAAAAATGACATAAAACTTGTGAATTGACATTAAGTGTGAAATGAAACAAAAAATGAGTAAATCATACATAAAACTAGTAATTTGATGGAAAAAGCGATAAATGAATGATGGAGTTGTAAATTAGAAGCAAAAAGTGTAAATAAAACAAAAACTTGGAAAAATAACATAGAACTTGTAAAATGACATTAAGTGTGAAATGAAATAAAAATTTGTATACCACACATAAAATCAGTAAATTTATGAAAAAATGGGTAAATTAATGTTGGAGTTGTAAATTGTAAGAAAAACTTGTAAACAAAACAAAAACTTAGAAAAATAACAAAACTTGTAAATTGACATTAAGTGTGAAATGAAACAAAAAATTCATAAATCACGCATAAAACTAGTAAATTGATGGAAAAAGAGGTAAATTAAAGTTGGAGCTGTAAATTGCAAGAAGGATTTGTAAATAAAACAAAAACTTAGAAAAATGACATAGAACTTTTAAATTGACATTAAGTGTCAAGTGAAACAAAAAATGTGTAAACCACACATAAAACTAGTAAATTAATGGAAAATTTGATAAACTAATGTTGAAGTTGTAAATTGCAAGAACTTGTAAACAAAATAAAAGCTTAGAAAAATAAAAAAACTTGTAAATTGACATTAAGTGTGAAATGAAACAAAAAATTTGTAAACCACACATAAAACTAGTAAATTGATGGGAAAATAGGTAAATTAATGTTGGAGCTGTAAATTACAAAAAGGACTTGTAAACAAAACAAAAGCTTAGAAAAATGACATAGAACTTGTAAATTGACATTAAGTGTCAAATGAAACAAACAATGTGTAAACCACACATAAAACTAGTAAATTAATGGGAAAATGGATAAACTAATGTTGGAATTGTAAATTGCAAGGACTTGTAAACAAAACAAAAATTTAGAAAAATGACATAGAACTTGTGAATTGACATCAAGTATGAAATGAAATAAAAAAATTGTAAATCACATATAAAACTAGTCAATTGATGGAAAATTTGGTAAATTAATGTTGGAGTTGTAAATGGCAAGAAGAACTTATAAACAAAACAAAAACTTAGAAAAATGACATAGAACTTGTAAATTGACATTAAGTGTGAAATGAAATAAAAAATGTATAAATCACGCATAAAACTAGTAAATTGATGGGAAAATGGGTAAATTAATGTCGGAATTGTAAATTACAAGAAAAACTTGTAAACAAAATAAAAATTTAGAAGAATGACATAAAACTTGTAAATTGACGTTAAGTGTGAAATGAAAAAAAAATGTGTAAATCACACATAAAACTAGTAAATTAATGTTGGAGTTGTAAATTGTAAGAAAAACTTGTAGACAAAACAAAAACTTAGAAAAAATGACATAGAACTTATAAATTGACATTAAGTATGAAATGAAACAAAAAATATGTAAATCACACATAAAACTAGTAAATTAATAGAAAAAGAGGTAAATTAACAACGGAGTTGTGAAATAGAAGAAAAAAGTGTAAACAAGACAAAAATTTAGAAAAATGACATAAAACTTGTAAATTGACCTTAACTGTGAAATGATATAAAAAATTTGTAAACCACACATAAAACTAGTAAATTGATGGAAAAATGGATAAATTAATATTTGAGTTGTAAATTGGAAGAACTTGTAAATAAAACAAAAACTTGTAACTATTGAATAAAACTTGTAAATCAACATTAATTTATAAATGTTGCATAAAACTTGTCAATCACACATAAGATTAGTAAATGCAATTTAGAACTTGAATAAAAAATAGTAATTACCTGCTACTTAGGTAATAAGTTACTTATTTATTTAGAATTAATGGTAAAAAAATTTTATTTAAATCTAACGGACCACATCCATTGTGGCATCAATGCTGTAAATTTAGTTACGGCATTATAGAATGACCCTTAAGTATTAATGATTTTGCTATTAAATTCATATAATATGAAAGTATTATAAGACTTACCAAATGGAAAATTCTATAATGTCGTGGTATCAATGTCGTAGTTATTGTGCACCGTTGGATTAGATCAACGGCACATAATAATTATAATATAATAAAAAAAATTTTAAAAATTCATTAATCGGTTTACAACTGGTTAAACATTTTTTTAAAAAAAATTAACTGGTTAAAATTTCAAAATCATATGTATACTTTTAAAACTGAAATCTACGAAAGTCCAAATAGAATCAAAGTCTAGTCATAATTCGAAGCTACTGAAATTGAATCTAAAAAATCGCAGCACAAAGTAGGGGTGTTCGCGGATCGGATTTTACGAATTGGACGTCAATCCATATCTGATCCATAATTTTGCGGATTATAAATTTTCAATCCAATCAAATCTACGGATTGGTGAAATTCAATACAAATCCAATCCATACATCTGCAGATCGGATGTATATTTGACACAATCCATATTAAATCCACCATTTTACATATTGGTTTGCGAACTGAAAATTTTTAATTATGTCAAATCCACAAACAAACTAAATAAAAAAATTTAATAAAAAATAATTTTATTACTGATCAAATTTAAAATTAAATAAGATTTAAATAAATTAATTGTTTAAATAAAGTTAGAAAATACATTTAAAGTTTCAAAATATAACACATCAAAACGAAAAAATCTCATTCATTTAGATCAGTACATGGAAATTAACTATTTAAGAAAGTATATTTGTTTATTTAATTATTTTTATTTTATATTATTATCAGATAAAACATAATATAGTGTTAATGTAACTGTTGATGCGAGATTCCGGTTCTCCTCGTTCTACGACCAGGATCTCTGCTCGATCAACTTCCCCACGACCAGGAGGTCTCCTAGTAATGCTTCTTCTCCAGATATCCCTGCACACACAGACAAGTCATAGTACGCCGGTTGTTCTCCCGGCGCAAACCCTCCGACGCTCAAGTCAGATATCAAGGTTCGGGGAACGCTTGCCACAGGTCTTATGGCTTTTTCGTGGTTTTTTTCTTTTATCTCAAAAATGCTAACCCTTTTACCTTCGTTGGCTACCTTTTTATAGGCTTCCTCTGAATCCCAGTTTTTCGCTTTTTTCGAGACGGTCTGGGGCTCTGACTGCTGCGTTATGGGCAAACGGGGGATCTTGCGTGTTACGCCATGGTTCAGGGGAAAGCGTGACTGTCGTGGTTCTGTGAGACCTTGCGTGTTACGCCACGGTTCAGGGGAAAGCGTGGCTGTCGTGGTTCTGTGAGACCTTGCGTGTTACGCCACGGTTCAGGGGAAAGCGTGGCTGTCGTGGTTCTGTGAGACCTTGCGTGTTACGCCACGGTTCAGGGGAAAGCGTGGCTGTCGTGGTTCTATGAGACCTTGCGTGTTACGCCACGGTTCAGGGGAAAGCGTGGCTGTCGTGGTTCTGTGAGACCTTGCGTGTTACGCCACGATTCAGGGGAAAGCGTGGCTGTCGTGCCTAGATTCTCGGGCTGGAGAGCATGTCTTGCCAACTGCCGTCGACCGGGTCTCCTCGCCTATCGACCTCTAGCCGGAATGGCCGTATACCTCTTATAGGGAATTAACCTCGCGGATGACAACCTCGCGGACGAGCAGGATATTTCTGCTCCTGTTCCTCCGCGTACCAGGCTTTTACGGAACACACCGGTTCGCAGAACTCTGCCATCAGATACCTGCTCGTCATTCCTGGTCTCGTCGACATATTTATCCCAAACAGTATCTCTCCCAAACACCGGTCCCCCAGTTTCTGGTGTTGGGTAACGTAGTGGACCAGCAGTGGAAACTCGACAGCACTCGCTCGCGTGGGATTGGAAAAGGCTGCCAAGAGTCATGTCGCATTTAATTGCGGACGAGGTGACGTGGCAGAAATCTCCCCCTCCATTTGAATTTCAAACCGACGGTTATGAGGCCCTCGGGATTCGGCGCAGTTATATGCTGGCAACCCAAGAGTCCGTCCTCATTTGGAAAGCCAAATCCTCTCGAACGGCATATTCACCATTCACTCCGTCTCCGTCTACGTCTCTGTTTCTCCGGCAAAGAAGTTCCGGCACGAAGCCCCCATCCTTGCCTTTCTCCGATTGAAGCAGTACTTCAGGTATTACTTCTCTCTCTTCGGTCTCGAATAGTTTGTAGATAACTTCTTTTTTCTTTCGTTTGGGTAGTAGTTGGTGGTGTTGTGGTTAGAGTTTAGGGAATGTCGAAAGGCAAAGAGAAGGTCCTTGAGGTTGATGACGACGAGTTGGACTTCCTGCCTAGTCTGCTCACCGATCCCGCCTTTGACCCCGAGGTCCCCTTAGAGCCTATTAGGTCTAGTGTCAGGACTAGTGCTAGGAGCATGTCTCCCCAAACGACCTCTACGAGCGGGAGTAATGGTGAGGATGGATCTTCTGACTTCGAGGATACTTTGAGTGAGGGTCGAGGAGATGATTCTGGTGAGGCGTCCCCATCGGGAGCACCGCGACCAGAAGGGAGGAGTACAATAGGAGGCAGAGCCCTATCGCGGGATTATGCTATTGATTACATGACGTGCACGACCACGTTTGATGAGCTCGAGGACCTCCGGCTGAGGTATAGCATTCCTGGCGAGATACCTCTCAAGGTCCCGGGAAAGAAGGATGCTCCCAGCCGGCCTCCTAGGGGATATGTTACCCTGTATCTGGACAGCTTTAAGTACGGGCTGAGGTGTCCCTTGCAACCTTACTTTGCCCGGATACTTAACGGGCTAAATCTAGCTCCTGGTCAGCTGAATCCCAATGGGTGGAGAGTGCTCTCTGGTCTGTTCATATTGTGGGACAGATGTTGCCAAAGCGAGCCCACGGTTGATGAGGTGAAGCACCTGTATCAACTAAAGAGCAGCCCCAAAGATGCCGGCTGGTACTACTTCCAATCTAGCACCAAGAGCAGGAAACCTATAACCGACCTCCCTACTGGTGGTGGTGGGAATTGGAAGAGAAAGTTCTTTTTTGCTGGGGGTCCTTGGGGTCAGGTCGCACAAATGGACGGGAAGGATTATCGGGTCCCACCCCGTTTCACGGTCCTAGTTTGCCTGCTCGCTCCAGATGTCTTGTATCCATAATTGTTCTTGTTTTATTGGCTTGTTTCTAACCAAGTGTCTGTTTATGTTGTAGTTTCTTGGGGCGTTCATTTCCCACTCCGACCCGGCCAGCTCAAACGGGTTGAGGCTGTGCTAGTCAATTCCTGCTCGAGCCGGGAACTGTTATCCACATACAACTTGCTCGAGTCTCGCTTGATACTTCCTGGCCATAGGATGGAGGACGCTATGATTGGGGCTCTGACCCGAAAACGTTCTCGACCTCCAACCACGAAGAGGGACGAGAGTAAGGATGCCCCTACCGCAAAGCGGGCCAACATCGTGCAGCAGGCCCCACCCTTGAAGATTTTACCTCCAGCTCCTGTAAAAGTCGGGGAAGCTAGTGGAGTAGCCACAGATCCTGCTACCTCTTCTCCTCCTGTCGGGCCTCGATCTCGCTTACCTGACAGCCGAGCAGAACATCTGGTCCCTTACCTCAATGAGTTAACTAAATCCGTGAGCAAGAAGGACCTGGAGGCCTTTGACGGCCGCACCTTGGGTGAGCTGGTGGGGGCCATGCAGCATAGCGCTTTCCACCTCAGCTGCATGACCACCTATTACAAGGCTAAGGTTGGCCGCTACGACCGGAAGATGAAGGAGGATATCCAATCGGCGACGAACAGAGCTGACGTTGCCGAGAAGAAAGCAGGGGAGCTGAATCTCGAGAATCTGAAGCTGATAGAGCAAGAATCACTTGCTCAAGCAAAAGCCATTACCCTCGAGGAGGAGTTTACCAAGGTCAAGGAGGATCTGCAAAGGCAGAAGGCTATGTATGAGGCTCAGCTCGAGTCTCTCCGTGACTCCCACCGAGCTCAGGTCGAGAACTTGGAGAGGGAGGCCGACAACCAGTATGACCAGGGACTTCGGCATTCCTATCGTTGCATCATGGCCGTCCTCGGGAAGCAACACCCTGACCTGAAGATGGATGACCTTGCAGCTGGTGTTGCTCGGCATATGGATGAGGAGGCGGCCAAGGAAGATGCCGAGGGGGTAGAGCCGATCGTGATTGAGGAGGAAAACTCTCCTCCTCGTGCAGTCCCTGCTGAAGTTGGCGAGGCGAGCACCCCCCCGGACGCAACTGGCGATACCCCCCCCGCACCTGAGGAGGTCCAGCCAACCGATGCTGCTCGGCTCACTGATCCGCCGTCTTTTTGATATATTTCTTTTGTTGTAATGGACAATGTTCATGAAGATTATCCCCTCTGTTAATCATTAACCAATTAATAAAAATGTTTTTTGATTACTTTCTTGTGTTGTAATTATGAGTTAATTTTCGTTTGAGAATCTGCTTGTCTTTGTCTGGACGAGCAGGTTCCGGCTTGGCTCATGGTTTTGCCACATGCCTTTTAAGATTTTTCAATGCCTGGGATTCGGTTTGCCTTCGCGCGGTCGAGCAGATCCTGGCACGCTTGGCTTCGGTCTCGCCATAAGACAGGCTTTGAGACTTGGCGAGCCTTTGCATGCCTTGGGGATTTCTTCGAATGTTTTGGAGTCTGCTCGCCTTCTCGTGGTCGAGCAGATCCTGGCATGCTTGGCTTCTGTCTCGCCATAAGACAGGCTTTGAGACTTGGCGAGCCTTTGCATGCCTTGGGAATTTCTTCGAATGTTTTGGAGTCTGCTCGCCTTCTCGTGGTCGAGCGGATCCTGGCATGCTTGGCTTCTGTCTCGCCATAAGACAGGCTTTGAGACTTGGCGAGCCTTTGCATGCCTTGGAATTTTTCTCGGTTTCGAGCGAATGAAATTCCGCGACGTTCCATTAATGGCAGGATTTGACTTACATGAAATTGTTCGGACATAAAGCGTGAAAGATAAACGATAATGAATATGAGCGAAAATAGCTTTCAAATGTGAACAAGTCTTACTGGAAGTACTTCCGGAGGTGTGCTGCGTTCCATGGGCGTTTCACCTCGTGGCCGTCCGCGCGGACCAGCTTGTAAGCTCCGGGTCCCGCTATCTGCTTGACTCTATATGGCCCTTCCCAATTCGGTCCCAGCACTCCTTGAGTCGAATCTTTGGTGCTCTGATTTACTCTTCTCAATACCCAGTCTCCGACCCTGAATTGCCGTATGTTCACCTTCTGGTTATAATACCGAGCAACCCTTTGTTGGTAAGTGACTGATCGCTCGGCTGCTTGCTCCCTCCTTTCCGTTAGCAGATCAAGATTCAAACATATCTGCTCGTCGTTCTCCTGCTCATTGAAATGACCTGTCCGGTGTGTGGTCGTTCCTATCTCAGCCGGCACGACCGCTTCATGTCCGAAAGCCAAAGCGAACGGTGTCTCCCCAGTTGCGGTTTTGTGGGTTGTTCTGTATGCCCATAGCACACCTGACAGCTCGTCAACCCAAGCACCCTTTTTTGCTCCGAGCCTGGTTTTCAGAAGCCTCTTGATGGTCTTGTTGGCTGCTTCTACTTGTCCATTCGATTGAGGGTGAGCAGGCGAGCAATACTTCAGCTCTATCCCGAGGTTCTGGCAGAAATCCCTGAAGCTGTGATTATCGAACTGCCTACCATTATCCGTTACCAAGGCATAAGGGATCCCGTATCGACAGACCAGGTTTCTCCACACGAAGTCTGTTGTTTTCTTCTCTGTGATCCTGCTAAGGGCTTCCACCTCTATCCACTTCGTGAAGTAATCTATAGCAACTATTGCATGTGTTGCTGCTCCTCGTCCTTTTGGCAATGGGCCGATCAGATCAATTCCCCATTGAGCAAATGGCCAAGGGGAGGCCATGGAGGTGAGCTTCTCTGGTGGTTGGTTGGAGAAATTTGCAAAACTCTGGCAGCTTGCACAACCCCTGGTCTTCTTTTGCGCATCCTGGTGCATTGTCGGCCAGAAATATCCCTGCCTTAGAACCTTGTGGGCCAGGGACCTCCCGCCAGAATGGTTTCCGCAAATTCCTTCATGTACTTCTCTCAACACGTAATCCGCGTCGTCCTCATCCAAACACCGAAGGAATGGTAGTGTATATCCTCGCCGATACAGTACCCCATCGATCATCGTGTATCTCGAGGCCTGGGCTCTAATCTTCCGAGCTCGCAGCTTATCTGGTGGTAATACCCCGTCTCTAAGGTATGAAACTATCGGGTCCCTCCACGAGCATTTTTGTTCTATCCGTAACACCCCCAAATTCTGTTCGATACTCGGGCTGGACTTCACCTCCAGAGGGACCGACTTTGGCATTTTTGGGTCGGCTACTACTGCCATCCTCGCCAAAATGTCTGCTCGACTATTCTGCTCCCTGGGGATTTGTATCACCTCCACTGCCTCGAACTTCCCCATCATCTGCCTGACTATTTTCAGGTACTGTTCCATCTTCTCCTCTCTTGGTTGGAATCTTTCACTGACATGATTCGCAACCAGCTGGGAATCGGTTCTGATCTTAACTCTGTCTGCTTTCACGGCCTTAGCCAATTCCAGACCTGCTATCAAGGCTTCATACTCTGCCTGGTTATTTGTGGCTGCAAATTCCAACTTTACAGCATAAGAGATCTCCTCCCCCTCTGGGCCTTCCAGGACAATCCCTGCTCCTGAACCCCGCTCCCCTGATGACCCATCCACAGACATCTGCCATATTTGAGTTTCGTCATTGCCTACAGCTGCATCTTGTTGATCTAAGCGTACTTCGGGCTCTGTGAATTCAGCTACGAAATCGGCCATTGCCTGGGCCTTTATCGCCGCGCGGGGTTTATAGTCTATGTCGAACTCGCTCAGCTCCACAGCCCACTTGACGAGCCGACCAGAGGCATCTGGCTTGTGCAGAGTTTGACGCAATGGCTAGTTTGTTATTACCGAGACCGGGAAGGCTTGGAAATATGGCCTCAACTTCCGAGCAGCAACCACAAGGGCAAGTGCCCATTTCTCCAACGGTGGGTATCTGGCCTCAGCGTCGAGCAGGGCCTTGCTGGTGTAGTATATCGGATACTGAACTCCTTCTTCCTCTCTCACCAGAACAGAACTGGCGGCCCGATCCGATACCGCCAAATACAGATACAACTTGTCCCCATCCCTCGGCGTGGACAGCAGCGGAGCTTGCTGTAAGTATTGCTTCAAGTTTCGGAAGGCTTCCTCGCATTCGGGGGTCCATTCTGTTTTCTTTCCCCTCCTTATCACTTGAAAGAATGGCTGACACTTATCTGTAGCCTTGGATATGAATCTGCTCAACGCCGCCAACCTCCCCGTGAGGCTCTGCATCTCCTTCAGGTTACGAGGAGACGTCATTTGCACAATCGCCTGGATTTTCTCGGGATTTGCTTCAATCCCCCTATGGCTCACCATGAATCCCAGGAATTTCCCTGACTCGACCCCAAAAGCACACTTCTCCGGGTTGAGCTTCATCTTATACTTCCTCAAAAGCTCGAATGTCTCCTCGAGGTGTCTGACGTGTTCCTTCGGGATTTTGGACTTGGTAATCATGTCATCCACGTACACCTCCATGGTTTTCCCGATCAACGGCTTAAAGACTTTTTTCACCAGCCTTTGATAGGTGGCCCCAGTATTCTTGAGACCGAATGGCATCACCCTGTAACAGAACAAACCTTGGTTGGTGATGAAAGCCGTGCTCTCCTCATCCTGCTCGTACATGGGGATCTGGTTGTATCCCGAGAATGCGTCCATGAAGCTAAGCAGACCATGTCCAGCCGTTGAATCTACTAGCTGATCGATCCTTGGTAAAGGGAAGCTGTCTTTTGGGCACGCCTTGTTGAGGTCTGTGAAATCCACACACATCCTCCACTTGCCGTTTGCCTTCTTTACCAGCACCACATTTGATATCCATTCTGGGTAACTGACTTCCCGAATGAACCCTGCTCTCAAGAGCTTCTCCACCTCGTCATTTACAGCCTCATACCTCTCCTGGTTGAAGCACCTCCTCTTCTGCCTTACTGCCCGAGCACTTTTCTTTATTGCCAGCTTATGACACGCTACCTCAGGGTCAATCCCCGGCATGTCTTCATGTGTCCAGGCAAACACATCAGCATGAGCCTGTAAGCATTTCACCAACTCCTGCTTTTGCTCTCTCTTAAGTCTCGACCCGATTCTGATCGTCTTTCCCGGGTTCTCTGGTCCCATGCTCACTGTTTCCAGATCCTCCACAGGTTCTTGTCTGCCAGTCTTGTTTTCCACTCGGGTATCGAGGGACGTTATCTGCATTGCCTCCCTTGCTGCCGAGGAGTAGCAGCTTCTCGCGATCCTCTGGTCTCCTCGTACCACTCCTACTACCCCATTCACCCGGTACTTCAGAGCCAGATAATGGTTGGACAACACCGCCTTGCTCATCCTTAAAAATGGCCGACCTAGGATCATCTGGTAAGGACCTTCCTCATCCACTACGACAAAGTCCAGTATCACTGTTCTTTCTGTCGGGGGGCTCCCAATTGTGATGGGCAGTTCGACCACGCCCAGAGGAACCAGCTTCCCTCCTCCGAACCCCTTCAAGGAGGTGTTGGTGTATTCCAACTTTCGGTCGGCTATTCCTATCTCTTCCAGGGTTGACTTAAATAACACATCAACTGAGCTCCCTGTATCAACCAGTATCCGGTCAAACTTCTTGCTAGCGACCGTAGCCCTGATGACTAAGGCATCCTCGTGGGGGTATAGAATCCCTTCCTCATCCTCATCCGTCCACATGATTGGCACTTGTCTGACCCTTGCTCGTTTGGCTGCTGGGGTGTTGAGGAGTACCTCTTTACTGGTCATGGCGTACCTAGCATAATTTTTTCTCGATCTGTTTGAATCTCCGGCCAACGTTGGGCCCCCAGCTATCACCCTTACTGCGGGCTGCTCGCGCCTCAAGATTCTATCACTCTGCTCCCCTTCATCTGTCGTGGCCACCATCGGAAAAGTCCCATCCATAAACTCGTCCAGGTACCGATTTCTCACCAAATCTTCGACCTGGGTCTTGAGATCTCTACACTCTGTTGTGGTATGGCCGTGGGTGCCATGGAACTTACAATAACGTCCCCTATCCCTCATGTTGGGCAGCTTTGTTATTGGTGTAGGGAGGTGCAGCAGCCCTCGATCCTTTATGGCCTCGTATATCTCATCCAGAGACATCTTCAAGGGAGTGTACCGCCCATAGTCCTGGTTCTGGTCGATCAGATGCACTGCTCTTTCTCTGTTTGCCCCGCTCTGAGTTGGGGGCGGTGGAAGTATTTCTGGTCTGCTCGTCCTGCCACCGTGGGAATGTTGATGAAGACCACCAGATGCCGGATCATTTCTTGTCCAAGGTTCCCTAGCTGGGGAACGAGGAGGTTGCGCCCTGCTGCGCTGATACTGTGGTGGCCTCTGAGGAGGCTGGTAAGCGGTGACCCCACCTCCTGCTCCACTACCGGAGGCCTGGTGGTCCCTCCTCCTGACCGGCCCATTCCCTGGTAATGCTTTCTTCTCTTTCCTCCCCAACCCTTCTAACTGGTCTGTCTTGATCCGTGCAGCCTTCTCCTCTTCAATCTCGATGTCTCTTTTAGCCTGCTCGTATGCTGCCGCATACGTTTGAATAGCTGGGCTTCTCAAATTGTACCACAGCCATCATATCTTCACCCCTTCTTTCAATCCCCTTAACGCCTGAGGGTGGTTGAAGGCTCCCAAGTCGAGGACAGCCCGATGAAACCTCTTGATGAATTCCCGAAGGGTTTCTTGCTCCCCCTGTTTCATGTTTTTCAGCTCCATCATGTCATCTTCCGGTGACATCGCCCCACTGAACTGCTCTGCGAATTCCTGGCACATCTGCTCGAAGGTTTTAATGCTGCCCCGAGGAAGTTTCCTGTACCATTCTTGTGCACGTCCCTCGAGGGATAGTGGGAACACCCTGCACCTTTGGGAAAGAGATAGTCCTTGTACCCCAGTTATGTCGTTGAAGCGCTCTATGTGCACCAGCGGATCGGTTCTTCCCGAGTATCTGAGGTCGGGGAGGCGAAAATCTCTCGGAATAACTGCCCTCATGATCTCCGCTGCGAGCGGCGATTCTCCGTCCAGCATTATCCTCCAACCAGGGGCTCTGTTCCTCCCTTGCATGTCGTCAATTATCTGCGCTAGTCTGCGCACTTCCTCCTCCAGCTGCCCTGCACGACCAGGGTCACGTGCTGCAACTTGATCCCGCTCTTGCTCTACATCTTGCAAGTGTTGCCTCAACTCTGTTTCCTCTGCATTCACCACCCCGTCGTCCGCGTCACAAGTCTGTCTTGCCGGGGACCGCTCTCTTTCTCTACGAAATTCTCCCCGTAGAGGTACGTTATCCCTCTCACCACCAAATCTCCCTGTGGTTTGACACAATCCATAATTTTGCAGATTATAAATTTTCAATCCAATCAAATCTACGGATTGGTGAAATTCAATACAAATCCAATCCATACATCTGCAGATCGGATGTATATTTGACACAATCCATATTAAATCCACCATTTTACATATTGGTTTGCGAACTGAAAATTTTTAATTATGTCAAATCCACAAACAAACTAAATAAAAAAATTTAATAAAAAATAATTTTATTACTGATCAAATTTAAAATTAAATAAGATTTAAATAAATTAATTGTTTAAATAAAGTTAGAAAATACATTTAAAGTTTCAAAATATAACACATCAAAACGAAAAAAATCTCATTCATTTAGATCAGTACATGGAAATTAACTATTTAAGAAAGTATATTTGTTTATTTAATTATTTTTATTTTATATTATTATCAGATAAAACATAATATAGTGTTAATGTAACTGTTGATGCGAGATTCCGGTTCTCCTCGTTCTACGACCAGGATCTCTGCTCGATCAACTTCCCCACGACCAGGAGGTCTCCTAGTAATGCTTCTTCTCCAGATATCCCTGCACACACAGACAAGTCATAGTACGCCGGTTGTTCTCCCGGCGCAAACCCTCCGACGCTCAAGTCAGATATCAAGGTTCGGGGAACGCTTGCCACAGGTCTTATGGCTTTTTCGTGGTTTTTTTCTTTTATCTCAAAAATGCTAACCCTTTTACCTTCGTTGGCTACCTTTTTATAGGCTTCCTCTGAATCCCAGTTTTTCACTTTTTTCGAGACGGTCTGGGGCTCTGACTGCTGCGTTATGGGCAAACGGGGGATCTTGCGTGTTACGCCATGGTTCAGGGGAAAGCGTGGCTGTCGTGGTTCTGTGAGATCTTGCGTGTTACGCCACGGTTCAGGGGAAAGCGTGGCTGTCGTGGTTCTGTGAGACCTTGCGTGTTACGCCACGGTTCAGGGGAAAGCGTGGCTGTCGTGGTTCTGTGAGACCTTGCGTGTTACGCCACGATTCAGGGGAAAGCGTGGCTGTCGTGGTTCTGTGAGACCTTGCGTGTTACGCCACGGTTCAGGGGAAAGCGTGGCTGTCGTGCCTAGATTCTCGGGCTGGAGAGCATGTCTTGCCAACTGCCGTCGACCGGGTCTCCTCGCCTATCGACCTCTAGCCGGAATGGCCGTATACCTCTTATAGGGAATTAACCTCGCGGATGACAACCTCGCGGACGAGCAGGATATTTCTGCTCCTGTTCCTCCGCGCACCAGGCTTTTACGGAACACACCGGTTCGCAGAACTCTGCCATCAGATACCTGCTCGTCATTCCTGGTCTCGTCGACATATTTATCCCAAACAGTATCTCTCCCAAACAGTAACTATATTTTAACTTATTTATTTACTAGTAAGTACTACTACCATATTTACAAGTTTTATTTTTTAATTAAATAATTTCTTTTGTGGATTTATAGAAATAGATCCATATTCAATCCCCTGATTGTGGATTATCAAATTTTCAATCTAATCAAATCCACCAATCCACAGATCGAATTTTTACGGGTTGGATTTTACGGATCAGACAGATTGAGCGGATCAGATTGGATTTTGAACACCCCTAGCAAGAAGGGATCTTGTATTTTTTAAGCGATCGGGTTTGCTGGCTAACCCGAATTTTGTTTTCCTCAATCGTTCCTCTTTTGTTGCAATCTTTGCTTTGAAAACTGCTTAAAGCCCAAAAGAAGCAAGAAATAAGAAGCTCTACAATGGTTCATGTTGGTGATGTTGAAAAAATAGCACAACATGCTATTTTGAGGGCACATTTTGAGTGGGTCTCACTTAACGAAAGTGGAAAATCTTGTAAGGTTCGGATTCTACTCCGTTAATACTTCAAAAGCATAATCTTATTTTCTCAAAATGGTACTTGGGTGAATGAGAAATTGTCTCTCAAAGTTCACCCTTGAAGTTGGAAATTTGAAAGGAAATGAGGCTTATCCCACATGGAAAAAAGAAGCCTAGGGATTAGTGTTTATATATAAAAACTTAACCATGCATGAGTAAGAATTAAGGATAGAGGCTCTCTCCACACGTGCGTGCGCAAGGGGGGTGCAAATCCAAGACCGATTTGGTTAAACTCGTGTGCGCTCGCACGTCCTGCGTACGCGAATACAGCTTTACAATTATTTCTTGATGTTATGTTACTGTTACAGCAATTTAATAACATAAATTGAATTCGGAAATTCAATACAGAGCTGCTGTTACATCCTCACATGGCTATAAAAAGGCACCTCCTCTTCTGTTTTTGAACACTCTGAAATCAGCGCTACGAGCACTTGTTATTTTTCTTCCCTCCTTTTTCGTTTATTTTTTCTGATCGAGTTTGTTGTTGTGGTTCGCTGGAATTTCCATCCTGTGCTTGATTGGAAATTCGTGCCCGTTGTATCCTGGGAAACAGATACCAGCAGACCTTAAGCACTACAAGAGGCGGTAAGTAAATCTGTTTTAAGTAAACTGTCTTGTGCAGGCCTCGGGTTTTTATTTCTAATTCGGTTTCTTTCCTCTTCTGTTCTTCATTTGTTGTTTCCGATTGCTGTTTTACACTGTTGTTTAAATTGGCTACAATTTAAATTGTTATCTCACTGTGTATCGTATTTCTTACAGGTGAAGGGGTTGGTTTTGTGTTCGTGAAGTGGTTTCGATCCGATGATAATGACTCGGCATCGGGAGTTGAGAGGAGAACCGGGCTAGGTTCATCATTCTTTACTGATTCTCCTCTACTGCAATAATGGGTTTTGTTGTTAATTTCAGTATGTGTTTGCTTTTTAAACAATTTATTTTATCAATACACTACGAATATGTATGTATATATATAGAGCATGCATTAGACTTTAATTTGATCGTTTTACTGTTTCTAAGTGAGAGACAAACGAGAATTATACAAATATTACACCCACAATGAAACATTGGCTATGTAATAGAGAAGATCAAATAATTATTCAAAATAATTGTTTATTTTGAACATACGCATCCAGCCCCAAAAGTATAAAATCAGCCTTAATTTCGTTCTGCCTGTTGAGTATCATTGTAAGTGTCAATGCAGCCATAGTTTTCTTTTTTACAAACCCACTTAGAAAATTTTATTTGTTCGTGGTTCTATTTTAATTTATTTATTTATTAGTGCTTTGCCTATATGTTAAAATTGTGCTTGGATCCTACACATTGGTAGTTAATGTTGATGTTTTGATGGAAATTTTCTAAGTAGAGTTTTCAAGTTATTTGTTGAAATGCCTGACAGAAACAACAAGTTTGTATATGTTCTATTATTCCAATATGAGGTATGAAAATGGATGCAACCCAAACACTATCTTTACTTAGAATAAATAAATACATCATTGTTTAAAAGAAAAAACAAATACATCATGCTATATATATATAAATACCTAATTTATGTTTAACTTCATTATTTAGAAATTGAGTTATTATATTTGCTCTCCAAAAATTTTGACCCCATCTCAATATATAGTTTCGCGAAAAAAATCAGAAATTATTTATTTCCTCGTTCAAAATGTCGGATTTCAATCATTTTTAATTATTTATCATTAAATCTTACTTGAATTTGGGCCTACTAAGATTTAGTTAAGGATAATTCTCTATTTTGAAAATGAAATTTCCATCAATTACTTACTTCTTTAATGCTTAAAAAAATTATGCAACGGAATTTTTGTTATTTCCGATTAAAACACAATCTCTTATTCTTCAAAATCGCTCAAAAATAAGCCCACATGAATATAACCCAAAAAATCTTTGAAATTAATACATGTACAAAATATGTTAAGGATTTATATCTAAAAACATAAATCATTCATATTTATCGTAAAAGTTTAAATTAATCTCACATTAACTTTCATTTAAATAAAAATGAGTAATTTAGAGATTTTGCCTACGGCTTAAAATTTTATTGAGCTGGCCCTTGATGCAGGGCATCCGAGGCAATTTTACCGCTTAGTCCCAGATAAATTTCAACTGCTTCATTTTTTTTTTCGTGTTCATTAATTTATAAAAATATATTGTTAGTGTGAATTTGGCATTTTCACAGACAGATTAGCGACGTGAGACTTCTACAAATTTTATTTTGTCTTTGGATAGTACTCAAATCATTCAATCACGACGTGACAAACATATTTCATGTGGAGAATGTGGCCCGAATTGCCGAAATGTGGTTTATATTAAATTTAATTGCGATGTAATAAAAATATCAAAATATGACTAGGATTGAATTAATATGAACTTGGTTTATTAAACAATAAAATACGTTGTTTTATTGGCTAATCAAAATTCTAAAACTAACAGACAATTAACTAACAAACTCTTTCTCATATTTCTTGTTCACACAAACAAACTTTATTGTTATTTTTTTAACTATCATTCTAGGACCCAAAATTGAATTGCGAATAAGAAAAAGGAACGATCATTTATGTATGTAAAATAAATTGTAAACTAGCAGCATAAGTTAAATTGCAGATACGCAATAACAAGAATGGATTCATTTCTAGTCTAACATAAAGAACTTTTAAAAGAAATTAAGTTATTTTCGATTACGGGCTGCTGCATATGTAACATGTAATTCAATTGATGGGATTAAAAAAATGGCTTGAATTGCCATTTTTTGGCTCTATGAGAAACTTGAATCGCATCAGAACACCAAAGTTCATCAATCTACGAGAATTAAATTATCCGAATTTTTTAATGTGTCGAGGCTTTTCGGTCCTAATATTTCGTTTTTGCTCAAATTTGCTTGTCAAAGTTTTAAGTCTGTGAGAGAGAAGAAAAAAAGTTCCCGGGGGTGGAGGGGGGGGGTGAAGAAGAAGAACAGAAGAAGCACCGGCAAGATGATATGAAATTCAGCTAATCATGCTATTTAACGGCGGTCAATTTTGGAGTTACAGCCAAAAAAATTATGGGATTGGGTCTGTAATAAGGAAAGCTCAAAATAAATTAAATCCGAACTATAAAACAATTTAAATAAAATGTGCCGTAATATCTTCCAAAAATTTAGAAAAAAAAATTGATTTAAGAGAGAATTCATATATGATTCAAATACCCTTCTGATTTCAGTCAAAGAATATTATTAATTAAATGTAATTTAATCGCATAAAAGTTCCACAAACTAAGTCCTCAATTTTCTTGAATGAAGATATTATTTTGGGGTATTTTCCAAACACAATACTACTAGACTTAAAAGATGAAGCCATACAAGTAGCATGGGAGAAGACTCTGGGAGTAGAGATGACAATATTTCCCGGCTCCAAGTCCAATGGGAAGTGATCATATGCCAGAGGGCCAACAAAACAATGAAGCTTTTTTTCTTTCTTTCTTTCTTTCTTTCTTTATAAAAGAAAACAATTTCTTGATTTTGATGATGTTTTTGTGGCTTATGAAGCTGCAAGTAACGTTACAGGATATCGTAGAGATGGAAGAAATGATAGTTCTGGGTCACAGAATGGCACATTTTAATATCCTTTATGGAGGATCCGGAGGGTAATATGGATAAATGATTAAAATGTAAATTTTCATATGATTGAAAGGGATAGTGTCCTTTTATACAATAAATGTGTGAGTTTATTTCATAAAAAGCAACACATTATATAGGCAAATATAATTAATATGTTGACACACACAATAACTTTTATTTATTTATTTCCCTTTTAAGGAAAATACTTAACTCAAAAGCAAACAAAGAAGATCTCTTGTACATCTCAAGAAATCTTATAAGTTTCACTAAACTAGACTGAGACATTGACATAATTGATAGGTAATAGTACACCTATCATTTATTTAATTAAATAAAACATAAAAGACCAGTATTGCACTTAACCCATATGGTCGGGATTTCTTCCATATTGAGGAACAATAAGAAGATCAAGATTGTCGTTCATGATACCATCATTAGCAATACCTTCGTACCGGAAGTTAAAACCCTCTGACCACTTTTTTCCTGAAAAAATCATATAAAAAATTTAATTTATAAACGCATATACTAAAATAAGAATTATAAACAATATATATTAAAATGAAGTTGGCCTATAAACCTGCGCAAGTAGTTTCCATGTTCTTCAAATCAGTAAGATCTCTGCTTACGGGAATCAAAGTGCGAAAGTAATTAAGTTGCTTTTTGAGTTCTTGCTCCCGGTTTGATAATTTGATGTAATATATATAGATGGTTCAAGTATGCTTGGTGATCCCCAAACGAAATAAAAAAAAAAAAAAAAAGAGGGTATGCTGCTGGATAAGATTGTTGGACAAGTAGATAACGAATAATTGGCTATAGTTCAATTACACGAATTACGTGGGTCTTATCTGATGGCAATAATTGATTACTGGGGAAAACTACCGCAATATAGATGGTTCAAGTATGTCTGGTGATTACCGATGTGTCTTTGGTTTAGTGGGAGAGTCTTGCACTTACAATGTTGAGTGCAAGGGTTCGAACCGTCATAAAAATATTTATGGGAGTTATTTATAATCCTCTCTCAATTATCAAATAATTGAGTGGAGCCAGTCTATCTCTCACGAAATGTGAGTGGAGTGGACAGTTCTCGAATATTTGAGAGGGTTTGAAGAATTTGGGCAGCGCTTCAGAGGAGTACATGCTACGAAGAAGGTCCCAATTATAGAATATGTTTGTAAATATTAATTATAATACTTACAATCCCGTATAACAGTATTAAAAAAAAGTATGTCGATCCCAAAAAAAAAAAAAAAAAAAGAGGTATGCTGCTGGATAAGATTGTTGGACAAGTAGATAACGAATAACTGGCTTCAATTACACAAATTACGTGGGTCTTATCCGATGGCAATAATTGATTACCGGGGAAAACTACCGCAATTAGCACGAGCAGTCTTTTCTTTCACATCTCATGCTACAATAATTTTGTAAATTACAAAAGTTTCTTTTGGTATGTCTTGGACATAGCCAATGAAAGATAGTCTTGGAAATAAAATTTTCTAATTCCCAATTTCATTTCTGTTATTTAAAAAAAAATCCATCAAAAGTTTATTTTCTAATATATAAAAGAAAAAAATCTTAAACTCAAAATGATGAAATTTGATTATTTAAATATTTGAATTTACAGACAATGGTTCTTAATTTGTTTATAATTTTATAAATTTTTTCTTTGTTTTATGTAAGTGGGAGACAACGACGAAAAATTTATTTATTCCAACTCTATTAAAACTTTCTTGTTAAAATAATAATAATAATATCAATTTTAGCCAATAAAGGAATTTGTACAATAAAATTATTAATAGATCATTGATATTTTAAATAATCGAATTAGCTAGGATGATCAACACATGGATCAATATGAGCCAATAAAAGAAATAAAGTCAATAACGTCTTATTAGAAAACTTGACCTGTATTATACGCATCTCAAAATAATCCAAATGAGGAAAACATCTAATTAATTAAGACGAATTTCGAAAACACATCTAATTAATTAAGACCAATTTCTAACTTTGTAGTAGATGTCAATAACATAGACACGCATAATAAATTGATACAATCATATAAAGATTCAGATTTTATTTGTTTAATTATTATTCAATAGCGATTGCCCCCTGATCCAATAAAATGAATATTACAATTTCTAGGCCCTGGGCGTTGGTGCTTCATAATCGGTAAGATTTTGTAACGTAGCAAATCAAATAAGAATGCATGGTTGGTGCTTACGTATAACGAATCGACGGCGGAATTTCTATTGTTCATAAAATAGATTAATCGGTAAGATTAACGGCTACGGTTAAATTGCATATTGGAGACGTGGGTGCATGAATGGGTCCACGGAGTAAATAATTGTACACAAGAACGACAAACAAAGTAGTAATACCAATGTCTTCAAAAAAAAAAACGAAAGTAGTAATACCAATCACGTGAAGGTAAAATGGGTCCACAAATTAGGTAAGGTTAAAGCGGAGCTTCAGGCTGTGTATGACCTAGTGGCAGTCTCGAAGATTGCAAAACTAAATGCGGTGCATAACAGCAAGATAAAATGTGGCGAGAGTGCCAGTAGTGGCAGAGCCGCTGAGAGAATAACGGGAGCAGTTGGATCAGGATCCGGATTCGCTGAGCATCATATTAATGGTCAGTAATTACTTAGGATCCACATAAGACAATTGCTGATCATTAATCCGGTGTTTAGAACAAGCTCATTTGAACACTAGATCTATTTTCGGGAGCAGTTGTTTCCGGTCTGTTTAAAAAGTTCAACGGTGGGGCTGAGTAATCAACAAACGCATACGATGGTTCATTTAAATTAGATTGTTTATTCTCATAACATAACGCACTGCTATGCTATTTGTCACAAACATTAAAATATTCATACGATAAATCTTTTAATAGACAATAGATTCGGTTGATAATTAAATAGTGGTCAATTATCTAATTAACAAACATAATCATGATAATAATTTAGAGAACAAACATACCCAAAAAGCAATAAAACAATTAAAGTATAAGAAAGATCTTACAGTAATGACGAATCAAACCTTTATTAACCTCCAACCAAAATAATAGGTTTAGTTCTTCATAGAGAGAAGAGAAAAATTTAGATCTAGGGTTTTTCTTCAATAGATTCTCTCTCCTTGCCTCCTTACCTCCCCCTCTCGAGTTCCTCTCAAAATAAAATACTAATATCTAAAATATTATCTAAATATTAAATTCAAAATTACAAAAATAACCAAAAAGACAAAACACGTTAAAATAAAAACTGTAGGTCCTTAGTTGACAGCACGCGGCCACGCCTTATCAACAAAGTTGTTCTGAAACTCATAATTTCTCCAGGAAAACAATCATCCTCAAACATCATCTTGTAGCTCAATTTTAGCAACAATCAATAGAATTGCACCTACAATAATAAAACACAAGTAAATTATTATTATTAAGTGCAAAACATTGATATTAAATGAAGTAAACAATGCAAAACTAGGGCATAAATTGCACTCTAACACCGAGCTGCTCCATGGTGAGCATGGATCACAATCGTATAATTATACAAATAAATATCAAATTTGTATTTACATTATAATTTATCGGTTATCATCATTATTCTATGATAAAACAGTTCTATTACTGTAACTGTCAAAATTTAAAGAATATATTTTAGGGAAAAAGCCTTTTTTACTCTTAAGGTTTCATACAATAGCATATTTCATCTTTACTTTTCAAACAATAGCCTAAAATATTATTCTGTTAATTCACCATTAGTGTAAAGCCGTTAACTAGTAATTCATTGAGGGCAAAATATGATTTTTCATTAAAGTGATACCAACTATATTTTAAAAAAAAATTACACAATTAAATAACACTACATAGTATGCAAAATCCATTAACTTTTCTTAAATGAAATCAACGATGATATAGTTTGCTATAGCCATTGAATAATTGCCATAAGGAACAAACTATAATTAAAAACTCAAAAATACCACCAATTTTTATGTGCTTACATGTGCTGAATATCTTCTTTATCTTCAACTCAATCAAAACATTTTACAGTGCAATTAGAGAGTATACTTATATGAATAAGAAAATTGTGATATTTTTGGTACTTAGATCTAAGGTTTATAGAGCTTTCATGCCGCCAAAAGATAAATAAGTGAAAAATAAATTTCTAGAAATATAAGTTTTTTATCTTTTTTGATATTTCCTATTTAGTGGGATTAGATAAAATTATTTTTAATTATATGTCAACTTTTGTTTATGTTTCTAATTTTCTCTTTTATGGAAAATCTTTTTTAACCCTTAATGAATTACTAACAAACGACATTCAACTAACGGTGAGTTAACGGAAGGATGTTTTGGCCTGTTGTTTAAAATGTAAGGATAAAATAGGCTATTGCATAAAACCCAAGGGATGAGAAGGACTTTTTCCCTGTATTTTATTTAGAAGTTGAAATTATAAATTTGCCTCTAATTATTTAAATGCATCAAATTAAAATTAAAATTTATTTTAAAATCACACGCAAATCTTGTGCAATTTTATAATTTCAATGCCCAAAACCTAATTAAATCAATTAAAAATAAGTTTTAAGATCTAATATATTTGATATGATTTAACAAATGTCGAATTTAATATTAAACATCTATCAAAAATTAAATTTTTTTATTTAAAAAGGAGAACAAAAATTTTTGCTCCTCAATCTTTATGATTTAGCTGCATTCTCTTAAAATTCTAGTTCCTTAGGGAAAGAGATCAAAAAATGAGGGAAAAATCGAGTCATGTTCAATTTCATTGTTTAGTCTAATTTAAAATTCATCTCTTTTTTTCTTATTTATTTCCCCTCATTCGCCTTATCTCTCATCTCCTCTTATTTAATTTCTTCAAATTAAACATGCTATTAAGTCATATGTAAGGAGAGATACTAAAAAAATTTAAAAAAATAGATAAATAAGACAATAAATTTTTTCTTTCTTTATATTTTATGTCGGTCATTCTTCCCACTAATTTGATTTTCTAAGTACATCACTAACAACAAAACGGTCTAAACGTCTAATAGGAAGAATTTGACAATCAAAAACTAAGTTTGACACTCTGGTTCAACATCCATGGTTGTTTAATAACTTGTGTTTGTATGAACAAATAAGATGTGTTATGGCAGTTTTAAAGATTTATCCTCTATCTAGATTGATAATTTTACTTTTTGAGTATTTAAGAAATTAAAAGGGTTTTCAGTCATTTTGTAATAAACTTATTTATTGATTTAGGGTGTGAAGAGTGATTTAATGAGTTCAAATATACTCACTCACAATTGTTTCACGCAATAATAAATTGATAAAGTAAAATAATAAAAGAATCTTAGTCTTTAGACAAGAAATTGACTGATTAATGAATGCATTAACACTCCTTAGCTGATCTGTTTCTTACATTGACGCATATATGTCTTTCATGTATAACAATTTCAGAAATCTTTGGGAGCTAGGCTACCAGTACTTGCATAGAGATGAGCCCTTTAATATGTGCAAATAAAATTAAAAAGCCAATCTCGGTGATCCGTGGAGAAACCAATAACAGCCTTTTAATTAACCGATTATTATATAATCCGATATCTTCTGAAGGAATTCCAATAATCTCAATTTGACTTTGAGCATGATTGTTAGTGTTTGTTATCTCATAACTTATTTTTGCATTTGCTCAACATTAAGTGTGAAATGAAACAAAAAATTTGTAAACCACACATAAAACTAATAAATTGATGGAAAAAAAAGGGTAAATTAGTGTTGGAGTTGTAAATTGTAAGAAGAACTTGTAAACAAAATAAAAACTTTAAAAAAAATATCGGACTTGTAAATTGACATTAAGTGTGAAATAAAACAAAAAATATGTAAATCACACATAAAACTAGTAAATTGATGGGAAAAGAGGTAAATTAATAATGGAGTTGTAAATTAGAAGAAAAAAATGTAAACAAAACAAAAACTTAGAAAAATGATATAAAACTTGTAAATTGACATTAAGTGTGAAATGAAACAAAAATTTGTAATTCACACATAAAACTAGTAAATTGATGGAAAAAAAAAAAGGTAAATTAATGTTGGAGTTGTAAATTGTAAGAAGAAAACAAAAATTTAATAACATGACATAGAACTTGTAAATTGGCATTAAGTGTGACATGAAACAAAAAATGTGTAAATCACACATAAAACTAGTAAATTGATGGAAAAAGAGGTAAATTAATGGTGGAGTTGTAAATTAGAAGAAAAAAGTGTAAACAAAATTAAAACTTGAGAAAAATGACATAAAACTTGTAAATTGACATTAAATGTGAAATGAAACAAAAAAATTTGTAAACCACACATAAAACTAGTAAATTGATGGAAAAATAGGTAAATTAATGTTGGAGTTGTTAATTGCAAGAAAAATTTGTAAACAAAACAAAAACTTAGAAAAATGCATAAAACTTGTAAATTGATATTAAGTATGAAATGAAACAAAAAATTTATAAATCACATATAAAATTAGTAAATTGATGGAAAAATTGGTAAATTAATGTTTGAGTTGTAAATTATAAGAAGAACTTG
This sequence comes from Citrus sinensis, assembly GCF_022201045.2. Taxonomy (NCBI): domain Eukaryota; kingdom Viridiplantae; phylum Streptophyta; class Magnoliopsida; order Sapindales; family Rutaceae; genus Citrus; species Citrus sinensis. The sequence continues at coordinate 21,477,103 of NC_068560.1, forward strand.
TAAATGTTGCATAAAACTTGTAAATCACACATAAAATTAGTAAATGTAACTTGGAATTTAAACAAAAAATAGTAATTACTTGCTACTTAGGTAACATGTTACCTATTTTTTTAGAATTAATTGTACATATTTTTTATTTAAATCAACAGTTTACGTCCATTACGACATCAATGTCGTAAATTTAGTTACGGAATTATAAAATGACATGCTTTGAAGTTTTTGATGCAAAGGATCTAGCAGAGCAATAAGTTATGGAGTTTGCTACACGACTATCCATTTGTTGGAAGGGTTGAATTTATTATAAGAGAGATCTTTCATGAGAGAAAAATCTTATTCATAACATAACCTACTATAGTTTCATTTTCTCTCTCTCTCTCTCTCTCTTTAATGTTTTTTTTCCTTTCTTTACAATTTAGACATTAGATAATAAGTTAAACAAAATAATTTGAAATATTTTTACTTTTTTTCCCTCTTTCTACCGCGTTTAAATGACGCCCTTATCAAATATCTTTATATAAGGTATTGTTAAAATAGTTAATTACATGATTTAATTTATTTTAATGTTATTTTCCTTCTCTAATTAATGAAATCTATTGAAAAAAACGACATTTACCTACAATGTCGAGATTATATGTTACTTTTTAATTATTTACTTATTTATCTACTATATTAAATAAATGAAAGGAACTGAAACATTCAAATTCAAGAATTTATAACAATCTCATTATCAATGTTGTAAATACGTACTCATACAACATCATAGAGAAATCCACATTTTAATTAGATAAAAATTAATTTCTTTAATCAATTTTTAATTTTTAATTTGTACTTTATCATATAAATTTTAAATAGATTTTGGTAAGAATTTAGAAGTTTTAGATATTTAAAATTTAAAAAGTCCATATTATCGATTTCCAAAATTCTAGTGATGTATTGCTTCCTTTTTCTTTTTTTTTTTAATTCCCACTTTCTTGGGGAGAAAAAGATGCATTTATGCACAGCATACTAATAATTGAATCAGATGATTTTTTTTCCTGATATATTCACCTCCTTAATAAAATAACACTATCAAAATCTATAATATCTCTTCAATCTTCCTCTCACTTTCAGAACAGAATTTATTCTGACACTTGTATACACTAGCCGCAGACTTTCTCCGTAATGTCTGGTTATAAGCATCTGAGAGAGCTCTGTAGAATATAAGGTTTAAATGAATTTTACCATGATTAAATTTGTAACTTTGGTCCACTAGTAACATTAAGGTTTCTTGTTGGTTTCTTCCTGAGCCAAAGTGCCACCAAGTACATCTGTTGCATTTTGTATGTGCTTTTTTGAAATATGTATAATTAGTTTAACAATGGAATTCTACTTTTCAGCAAGAAGTGCAGAAAGGAACCGAAAGCTTGGCATTTGAAGTATGAAATTGCCCAAAAACTGTTAAATATTGCCAACATTATCGTTGATTTATATATGACAAACTGATTTTTACTTTGCATAAATATGACAACATTTTCAAAATATAACATATATGACATTTTGATGGAATTTTGTCTAAAATATCCCTCTTATCTTCATCAAGAACAATTTCAACATCGCTCTATGAAATTTCACATAAAATTTAATATTTCTTCAACAAACATATGCCAAAACAATTTAAAATTCATATTCACTTCTAAGAAGTTGTATTTTTCTTCAACATTTATCATAAGATTAGTTTTTGAGTTCACGTTTTTGTTTTATTTACTCACAACTATATAGATAAAAGTGTTAAATTTGAAAGTGTTGGGTTTTTTTTTTTTGTTTAGTACTTTTTTCTTATAAAAGATGTCGAAATATATTTAAATGCACAAATAACATATTATTTTTTTGAGGAATTTATTATGTTGCTCTTTAATAAACGAGTTTAGTATTAGAATGTTTATTTCAAATCGTAAGCTAGACTTCTACACGTCTCGGGTCGAAAAGTGTGAAATTTTAATAAATATAAAATTAGAGGTCTTCAATTGAAAAAATATAATTGCATGCAAATATCATATTTTTCTACTATTGGACAAGTTTAGAGGAATATAAGTTTGGAAGTCCATAACACGATTTGAAAATATTAAGGTGCATAAACTGGAAGGCTATTTGAGTAATTTCACCTTCAAGTTCTGTCGTGTTCTTGACATTTGAAATATTGGGTCATATACTTGCAATTTCCTCCACAAAAACCTATTTTTCACGCAGACACCCCCAATTACCGAACCCCGAAACTCCCAAAGACGCAACGCGGCAACACCGAAACGCCGACCAGCCACCCGCCGCTCTTTGCCTCAACAGTTGATCGCTAGCCACGCCCAAGCCAAACCAATCTAAACCCTCCTTGTGACACGTCTAATCTCACTGTGCTCGCATCGCAAGTCTTGTGCTACATTTCTTTGATAGTTTTTCTGAAGCCGCTCTGTTATCGTTCTGACTTTTGACTTTGCTTGCAGGTTTCTGTCTTTCTCTTTTCTGGGTTTAGTTTTCTCGTGCCCTGAAAAAACATGGTAAGTTACTCTCAACTATCCTTGCCCCCAGTGTTTGGTTGCACAGAAAATATGAAAACGAAAACTATGTCATAAATTCATTGTGTTTTATTTTATGTTTTTGGGTTTTTGTCTTCTCGTTTTGTGTTGTATGGGCTTTGCAAAAACTAAAACAAAATCAATGCATAAAAGTTATATTTTCTCAGGTACCCATTGAAGCATTGAGGTTGCTTTTGGTTTCCATTCATGAATTTATTTCAGTAACTTTTTTTTCCTCTTCCTTATTTGCAGCTTCCCCTTTCTCTACTTAAAACTGCACAAGGCCATCCAATGGTAAGGGATTTGCTTTGGTGTATATTCTTTTCAATGAATATTGTGTCAGTTTTTATTTTTTATTTTGGGTTATAAATTTTGGGTTATAATCATAAGTTTTGGTGAATTTCTGTTATAATAGTTAGTAGAACTGAAAAATGGGGAGACTTACAATGGACATTTGGTCAATTGTGATACTTGGATGAACATCCATCTTCGTGAAGTCATCTGTACATCTAAGGTACTGTATGCTTCTATCTAGCTCTTATATTTTTCTTGCTAAATTTCTATATTTTGGAGTGTGTTTTGTTTGATTATCTAAAGATTGTTGGCTTACAAGTTCATGAGTAGGTTTTTATTGGAATTTTGTTATGTAGGATGGAGATAGATTTTGGAGAATGCCTGAATGCTATATTCGGGGGAACACAATCAAGTATCTTCGAGTTCCTGATGAGGTATATGATATATCCAGTTATTTGTTGTTTTATCTTTGTTTTGGTGGATGCTTCTTTTCTTTTTGGTTCATTCAACAGAGGCTTCTTTGTCTGAAGCAAGTCAGTTTTTCAGTTAATGCACTAAAAAATAACCACCAATAAAATAATTGTTCCTATTGAAATTGTTCCACCTGCCCATACCTCCTTAATATTTCACCAAAATATGAAATAAACCATGCTGTAATTGTCTCAAGATCAGCTTTCAATGGTGCTTGAATGATAATATTATGCTGTCCTCATTGGTAATAGTTCTTTCGGTTCACAGATCTCCAGAACTAGTACTGCTGCGTAACAGAATTTTCGTGAAAGTTTTTTGGCGGGGAACTGATGTGGAATATTGTGTATTTGATCTTCGCATAGATTGCTTTGGTTCTGAATTGCTTTTTAAGTAGTTTATAATATGTGCTATTGCTTCATGTTCAGGTGATTGATAAAGTTCAGGAAGAAACCAAGAGTCGATCAGGTACCTTTTTCTCTCCTGTACTCCCAAGTATTGTGCTTGTTATTACTATTTAAATACTCAGCTTGTTCCAAACACCCACCTCCACCATTTTTTTTGCTCTTATTTGTGCACATAAATAATTTATCTTGCACTTGGCGCACCCTGTCTGAGCCCTGCAACAAAGTAAATTTGGAAAATTTGGGCTTTTTCAGATCGTAAGCCACCTGGGGTTGGGCGTGGTAGAGGAAGAGGCCGGGAAGATGGTGCCAGTGGAAGGCAAACAAAAGGCATTGGGCGTGGTCTGGATGATGGTGGTGCTAAGGGAGTAGGTGGAGGCCGAGGCAGGGGTGGGCCTGGTGGAAAGCCTGGTGGGAGCAGAGGTAAAACTTGACTTAAAATGTTGAATCAACAAATTATGTTTTGTATTCATTTTGTGAACAACCTGGTTTGCAGCAAATATACAGTTGTTACCAGCTTATATTTTCGAATTTAATTTCAGGTGGAGGGCGAAGTCGAGGGTAGTCTGCTATTGAACACCATAGGGCAAGCTTGCTATTTTTTTTAAGGTATTTTTGCCCCATCTTCAAATATTGTTGATTTTTATTACCAAATGTGTTAAGGGTTGTAGCACAGAACTAGATTAAGCCTGTATTTTGGTTTCTTTTCATTATCGTTTCAAATTGTCAAGACGGGTTCATCCAGTTAATTTTAGAACAGGGCCTTATAGTCACCTTTGGTTGTTCAGTTATGGTGAAAATGTGGCTTGTTTGCCAATTGCATATAATTTTGTTTTCAACTCTCTGAAAATCAACAGCTATAAAGAGATGATGAAAGCTCACTCCACAACTTAAACTAGTGAATGTGTAATTTAGAGATCTTCATCTATCTTTAAAACTGGCCTCTTGCAGGGGAGGAGCAACAAAACTGCATGTTAAATGTAAAAGCTTAATTAAAACTATATTAATTAGTCATCGGATCCGCTAATGGGTTATACTTTTTACAAAAGAGAATGGATACAATATAAGGAAATTCGTGATATGATTTGTAGTTTTATCCTATGACAGTTCAAGGTTCTAAAAATTTGAATATTGAAGACAAGAAATAGCAACCAGGGTGTCACTTTTGAGCCTCCAAAAGTTTTAGCTAGCTATATTTAAGACTTATTTGATATTAAGGTGTTGTAACTTTTAAATTATTACTGCTGTAGAAAAAAAATTATAATTATAAAATAAAAGTTAATAATATGTAGTAAATATAATTTTTAAATAATTATTTTGATAAAATTAGTAAATATAAAATAATATTTCATCGTACAAGTGTAAAATTAAATCAACTCATTTTTCAAACTAAATTAGTTAATGTTTACTAAATATTTTAGTATTTAGTTTTGAAGTTACAGCTGTCTAACTTTAGTCCCAAACTAATCCCTAAAAGCATATGAATGACCTCAACAATTGCCCATTATCTCGCCGAAGATGAGGCAAAATTACCAAGACATGAAACTAGCTAAGTAATCTTGAAAAGGTTCTAAGTCTATCATGTTCATATTGTACTGTTTAGATTCAATGATGCTATGTTTGGAAATAATAAAGCTTAATAATTAACTATCATTGGATATCAAATAATAACATGTTATTTGCTACATCAGTTGAGATATAAACTAAATATCTCAATTAAGTGTATTATTATTGATTTATATTTACTCAACAAACCATAACACTAAGGATCCCAACTATTACCAAGTAGTATTTGAGTCCTACTTAATATGGCAACTTTTCTGTAACTGCCACATCATCTTAGTCAATGATAATTATGAAACAATCATGAATTATAATCTCACCCTATTCATAATAAAATATTAATAATTGGATGTCAGCTAGTTTTTATCGTAAAATCACTCAAGCGTAGGGATGGCAATTGTACCCGTAAACCCGCAAACCCGCCCAAACCCACCCGTCAAAACCCGCCCGTTGCGGGTAATTTTACCCGTTGCGGGCGGGTTTAGTATTATAAATTAAAACCCGCACATGGATGCGGGTGGGTTTGGTATTAACCTTATATCCGGTGGATACCCGCATGGATATCCACCAAACCCACAATATTTTTTTCAAATATTTTTAATTTAATTTTAATCTAAAAATGTATAAAGAAAATAATGTCATTAATTAAATTACCAAATAGCCAAAGACTCAAAGTTGTGTATGTGTATATGTGGCCTATATCCTATTCTAAAGTCATAATCTAAAGAAAACTAAAGGCATTTTTCTTCGAATTAGTATTTGAAAATATTAATCTTAATTATTATTATAAGCATTGTGTTGGATAGGTGCTTATGGTGGTGAATGAAATGAATATCTTCTCTTGGAGCTTGTTTTAAATGATAATATGAAATGTAATTATTATTTTTAGATACTAGTTTGTGTTTTTTAAATGGATTTGTGTAATTTATACTTAAATTTGAGAATTTGTGTTGAATTGATGTGGAAATTTTAATTTTTCATTTACATTATTTAAATATAAAATTGAGTATGTTATATGGAATTTAAGGTTATTATTATAAATTTATATATTAAACATTTATGATTTTAAATATGGAAACCCGCAAAAAATCCGCCGGATACCATTGCGGGTTTGGTAATTGTTAAAACCCGCTGCGGGTGGGTTTTTGTAAAAAAATTAAAACCCGCTGCGGGTTGCGGGTGGGTTTGGTAATTTAAATTTTATGCGGGTTTGGGTTTGGTAATGGCAAACCCGCTGCGGGCGGTGCCCATTGCCATCCCTACTCAAGCGGAAATAAGAGTAATTCGAACCCCCGGCCATGTGAATGGAAAAGAAATTAGATTACCATCGGGCTATAACTAAAATTTTGAGATTACGATAGTGATTCCTAGCATTAGTCGCCAATACAAACAAACACTACCTAAATTTAACCCCCCTTTCTTTTTCTTTTTTTTTCCCCTTTTCCCATTTTTTGAAAAGCTTCTAATTCTTTTCCGAATAATCTGAAACATGTTGCCTATCCGGAAATAATAACACTCCGTAAAGAGATGGTGGTTTTAGCTACGTTGGTAATTAATAAACTTTTGCTTAATGATCTTAATGATCATCAATGGCTTAATGATCTTAATTACCTAATGCGCGGCGATGCAACTAATAATTCTACTTTATTACTTGCCCTCATCCAATTAAAATCACTAATATTATCAATCGACAATTATTATTATTTTTTCCATATTTTTCAATATATATTGGTCCGTCATCTGATGTTAGACTGGAAGACTTAATAAGAAGTTGAGTCTCTGATGATTAAATTAATTGAAAATGAATCGCAGTACTGTTATTGACTTTTAACTTTGTTTTTTCTTTCTTTTTCGCTTTTTGGATAGATATTAACTTTTAAATTATTATAACAGAAACTAGCAAGAACCTGTTGTGTGCATGAATTTTCCATGTATATATACTAAAGTATACAACATTTGGTTAAAAAATTAATGTGACAATTTTTTATTCCCGACGTGATATTTCTTTTAGATATTTTCAAATTTAGCATCAACTCTGAATTTTCAAAATTAGGAAATGTCCACACTTTAAAGAATTGTTAATGTTGATTACTGATCAGGGTCCAGCTACGTTGCCTCTTGGGTTTAGTGTCCCATTTTTTGTCTTTTTCAAATTCACCGTTGGATGCAATGCAAACTTGCATAATGGCTTAGATGTGATTTTAGGTTATTAACATTAAAGGCCCCTCTGATTCATGCAAAATAAGAAAAATCAAAAGCTTTATAATTATGACATAAAAATCCATAATATATATATATATTACACTATTGAACTAGATTTCTAATTAAATGACTTATTCTTACATGTATTAATATCTATTTAAATTAATAAATTTACTTATTAATTAACAAATTAACTAGTTTATTTTATAGTTAAACTATGTATATTATTTACGAATCATAATTAATGATAAATATAAATATGATTTTTTTTAATTTAACATAACGGCAACCAGTTTCCTCTCACCCATGTGACCAAGGTTCAAACCCCATAATCTTTTTTATTCCAACACAAGAGATTTTACTATCTCAAGTAAATGTAATGTACAAAATATGAAAATAAATTTAATTTGATATTTTATGTAGTTAATTTTTTTTGGTAACATAAGATTTATTTAATATATTATCAATTATTTAATTATGTAGTAAAAATATGTTAATTTACTAATAAAAATAAAGTGTTAGTTTATGAATTTGTAAAATAATTTTTGTTTGTTTGAACAATGAGTTTGTATTTTTGGTTGAGTTTCTGTCCTTAAATAAAAAGAATAAATTTAATTGCACACCTAAATAAATTAATATTTGTTACTTCACCCTAACAATTTAAATAGTTATTAGCACACGTCCATATGGTTGAGATCTTTCATTAACTTAACTAAGAGAAGGGTAAAGAAATTCTAAACAATTACTCTATTTAAAAATAATTTAAATATTTCCTTAGTTTTCTTTTAATTAAAATAATTCAAAAAAATTTCTTTTAATTTACTAGTGTTTGTGTGTATAAAGAGAATACGTGCTTGAATTCTAAACAAACCGTGGCTTCCAGAAGCATTAATGCAATTGAAAATCTTTAGGTGTAGGACTAATGTGTGAAAATTTAGAAGTTTTAAGTTTTTTTGGTTTTTATAACTAATAACAGAACTTCATTGTAATTGACCTGCAAAAACACAAAAAAAAAAGGGTACCAAACCCATGTTACAACGTAGTTTTGCCCTACTGATCATATGAGTGTAATGTAGAATTGTAACGATGTAGGTAGAATCCAAATCAACTTTTTTTAACTTTCTACATCTCTCAAGATTCAAATTTGAGTGGTCAATTAAATAAAATTATTTGAAAATCACTCACCATGAGAACATTCTCATACATACTTTCTCTAGTATCTCTCAACTAATCAAGTAAGAGTAACTATGCACACCAATTTATTCGTATGTATGATAAGTAGATGGCCACATAATATTGATTGGAAGAATGATAAAACTAAAGCTTGTTATTTACGTTTACTAGTCTATATAGTACAATAGATACTTGGAATACAACAATTTATTTATTATGGAAAATGGTTCACAATATATATATTGTTTACAGAACATGTGTAAATGAATTTTCATGGAGCTAGCATGTATATGCCGCTGGATCAATTAATGAACAAAGAAAATGAAAGAAAGCTATAAAATTAAAATCGAATAATAATGTTCACTGAGATAAAATATCTTGTATCAAGTTCATATCACACGATACTCTTGGTAAGAAGAAAGTAAAATCAATCATCTGATTGGTGATGACGAGGACGACGTGAAACTGCAGATCAATTGAACAAAAAAAAAGGTGAATTATTCTTAAAGATATAATTAATGAAGCAAATATATACATGCAGCTGCATGTTTTATATGTATAAATATGTTTAAGCAAATCAATTAAGTACCTACTCTAGAAACTTTTTCCAGTAGGAGTCACTGGTTTCATCATCAATGAATTTCTCCCAGGCTTCATATGCTGCAAAGTGATGATCAGTTTGGCTGAGACTCGGAGTCTCATCACAAGAAGCATTAACCATCGGCGGGAGCTTGCATTCTTGTTGAATATTATGACCGTAAGAACTATTTTCATTACTAATAACATCATGATCATTCAGAACTTCAAACTGCTCCAGCCCAGCTTCGAACCATGACAACGAATTGATCTGAGCCTCGAGTTCACCAGTTGCTTGAGGGCTCGAACCAGGGTTCTGCAAAGTGGCTTGAGCCATTACATTTTGAAATGGCTGGTTTAGATTATCAAACCCTAATGCACCAGAATAATTCCCAACGTTTGGAATAACTGCGCTTTTATTCATAAGCTGCAAGAGGTTTTGCAACAATTCGATTCTGGCGAGTTGGGTTGCATCTGTTTGTAATTTAAGAGCATTATTATTACCAAAAGGACTCGTACTCAAATTTCCAAATGGTGATGAATAAAGCGTCTGAGGAAGGTTCAGAAGTTGACTGAGGTCAACTCTCGGCTTGTGCGTGATAGGATCAATTCCCATTTGAAGAAACTTTTTTCTTATGTGGGTGTTCCAAAAGTTCTTGATCTCATTATCCGTTCGTCCAGGAAGATGGCTAGCAATCCTCGACCACCTATGAAAAATAGAAAAAGAAACCCCAATAGTCACTTGACCAAAAACTTAACCTGACAGGAAAAAGTTATTTGCATTAATTATCATTAAAGAGAAGTCTTACTAAATAATTTCAATAGAATAAATATGCAAGTTGAATGAAAAGTACTTGTTTCCGAGAACAGAATGAAGATTTATGATGATACGCTCCTCCTCCTCGGAAAATCTTCCTCTCCTAATATCAGGCCTCAGATAATTTGTCCATCTGAGTCTGCAACTCTTTCCACACCTATTCAAGCCAGCTAACTTGGGAAGAGCACTCCAATTTCCATGGCCATGCCTGCCGATGCAATCAACAAGCTTTTGATCTTCCTCCCGAGTCCACGGTCCCTTCTTTAAGCTTCTGCTTTCATCACAACATGGAGATCTACCCATTTTTGCAAATTAATGCACTTAACAAATGGATGAAGAAACGAGCGATAGAGATTTTAATTATGGTTTTGATTACTATTGAAATGTTGGTTTTCAGATACAAAGTATATGTTCAGCGTTTGGGAAATGAAGGTTTTGATTTTTAAATAGGTGGATGGGATCCATCCAATTCAAAGGATGAGGTCATTCTAGCGGATTCATTTTTTAAATAAAATAACTTGACATTCAATTAGTTTCCAAAATCCAAGTATTGAAGGGGAAGTCGCAGCCAGCTACCAACTTGTCATTTTTCGACATCATAATAAGGATTAGGTGATGGCGTATCTGCTGGTGTTATATAATTTATATATATTAGTGTTAATTAAAAATTATTTAAGTTAATTTTTATACATTTGTATTAAAATTTTAGAGGGCTAATTATGTAGTGGGCATGCATTTTGAATTTACATAATAATTTATATGAAAATGCGGATGATCAATTAATGCCATTGACCAAAACAGTACGTTATTTTAGATCATATACAACGATAGGGTTTTCATTTTATTATATATTTGCTTGTGTCAATATTATGTAATTATTATAAAATTATGTCTAGTCTTGGGTTTAAGAGTATTCTTGTGTATTGTAAATCTCATGGAAATATTCTCAAAGATATTTTAGATACGTTTTAGCAAAGTAGAGTACCCCTCGTTGCAGGAATATCACACAGTTTCAATTTAAGACAATTAATTAAGAGCCTTCTTGGCACTATAATGGGGTAGCTGTGGGTTAAAAGTTGCTGTTATAAAATATTTGGTAAACACTTATAATCATGGCTTTTAAGTCAAATTGAATCTATCCAATAGTTATTTGAAGAAAAACTTGTAATATTTTTATAGTTTTATGAAAAAATATATAATTTGTAGATCATATACCAAATGCAATGTACTTTTATATCACGATTATAGATTTCTTGTCCATATCAAATAAGCCCAAAATCTAGTACTTAAGAATCAATTATGCCAATGGCATTAGGTTTTACTAATTTATTTGATAATTTCAGAGCTTTTCTTTTCTTATTGTATTTAGTTATGGCTTTTCTTAGGAGTAATGCTCACTATGTTTCCTATTTGATTGTTTACTCATTCATTTATTTAATTAGTCAAGGTGTAATAAAAAAATATAATTCCAACTTCATTGTTATCTTCAATATCTATGATTTTTTATAAGAAAAATTAGCTAGATTTCTTAAATTAAGTTTCTGTTTTTTTTTTTTAAGTCCACATACTCATCACCTCACTGATCCTCAGATTTGTCATTTTGTACAATCATGAAACTTTCACAATATTAATCTAAGTTCAAAACAAGCAGCAGTCTCTAACGCCTGCTCTTTCAATGCATCCATTTTTGCATGTGGTTGATCACCCGTTCACCAAAAATACAGTCTTTTGAAGGCCATATTTTTCTCATTGAATCATTCAAATTTAACAAGCAGGTGGGGTGGATCAAAGTAAATAAACATGTGACACATAACAATGCCAGATGATTTAGGTAGGTTTATAGATATGCATGTATCAGTATCATGTATGAGATCATAAACTTGCTTCCTTTTTATTAAAAAAAAAAATTAATCTTGTATAAGCACGCGTATCCTTTTGAATTGAATGAATTAACTAAAGAAATTAACACTTCCCAATTTTTTTTCTTATTTTCAGAAATTATAATATGATAATTGTGTGAAGTTTATCCGAATAAGGAGAAAAGATTAGTATTTAATTAATAAAATAATGTTATAACCGTGTGAAGGATTTTACCTGCCTCTTTGATCCAGAAGCAGCTTTGGTCTACAAGCATATGTTACCAAATTGACAATATATTGCTGAAATGTGCATTTGTTTGACAAAAAAAATCTCTTAGAATCCCTTGGTGTTTTTTTTTTCCCTTCTATATTAATATAGATAGGATAAGATCTGGAAGGAAAATACTTTTCCACATTTCTTAGCTCATTAGGCTTCCGACACAAGTATGTATGCTCAATGAAAATTAAGTACGAATAATTAATGTTCAAAGAAAGACTTGACTGGCTTACAGAATCTGTAAGCTACAGACTGCAGCATCAGCCGTTGGATGTGGTTGGATGTGGAGTGAGAAACTAAACAATAGAAGATCGGATGGTGGTATGACGGGAGATGTTTGTTACAGAATCTGTACCATAGACAGGTCCTCAAAGAAAAGAGTCGTAAAAAAATTTTATATTTCTTCGTGGGGTTTACTTATCAAACTTCATTTCCTGAGTTTTGAGATATTCGTATGCCCCCGCTAGAATTTAAGGAACAAGCCACAAGAGCAGCTTCTGGACAAATTGAGCAATATAATAAAAATAAATATATCAAAGAAATTTCCCAAAAGTTAATTTGTTTCAAAAAGGTAAGTGTGTTTAGTAGATGGCCAATTTGAATATGAATGCTGCCTGCCATTGTAATTACTAACGGTATAAGATAAAGATATACAAAGTACTGTAAGTTTTAGATTTAGCAAATCATGTATCACAAGCATCCAACTGTTTCACTTGGAAATTTTGCGTACTATTCAAAAAAATTGACTGGAAAAACGGTCAATCTTCAAAAGTTTTACCCTTGTTTATGTTATATATATAAAACTAGGTCTTATCCCAATTAGGATTTTCTCTGCCTGGTCGAATTTCTGCACCAACCCATGACACGTCCCTTCGAAATTTTTTATGTAATTAAGATTGGGTCATCAGAGAGGTGCTGACGTGGACAAACAGAACAGTTAAGTTGGTTACATTAACTTGAATACAGCATAAGTGAATTTCTCACAAGCTTATGAATAAAACGTAAGTGAATTTCTTGTCATCTTGATTCTTGAATACACGCTTGCAACCTTGCTGGTTTTGCGAATGGGCCTTGTAGCCTAGTGGTAATCCATACTTTTAAGTCCCACGCGGTCTATTTCCTGTGAATTCTAAGAGTAAATATCACTCCGTACACTCGTAAAAAAAGATTTGTGAGTTAATGTTCGTCAATTATTTTTTAACTATACTACAACGTATAGATAACCAGACTCTCCATAAATTTCATATTGTAATGTATTGTGAGATTCTAATAATTTTTTTTTAAAAAAAAAAAAAAAAACCTTTGCCGGTTTTGCTATTGCTGTGATTCTTATCAATTGTAGCTAGTTCTTTGATTCATTTTCAGTTCTTTTCCAATCTTTAAACAGAATTGATTAGTTTGTTATATTTCCAGTTAAGCTCAATAGATTAATGTAATAATTCTAAAACAGACAAATCAGGGCATAGTACTAAGCCTAAATGCCCTTCTTGAAGGCGGTGGCAGCATCAAAGGCACACAATACGATAATAATAACCCAGAAGCAAGAACGCTGCATTTGGAGAAGCTAAAAAGGGCAACAACTTCAGAAAATTTACAATTTATATTTTCCAGTATCCCCTGCCTCTCAGTTCAGAGAGCAAGACAACGAATTGACATACAATCATATCGTTCGGCATTTTGTCATCGCATTTTTCAAATTTCAGTAAACAAGAATAAGTTTTTTGAATGAAGTTGCAGTATACCAATATCTATAATCAATGAGAAATTTATATTTCCCTATTTTACATCACTCTTCAACAAGTGTGATTATTGTTCAGATTAAAACACTGGATGCAATTCACGTGTTTCATAGTCATGGAGAAAAAGGAAAAAAAATAAATAAATAAGAATATGCACTATAGAACAAAGAACCCCATATAAATTTGTCTCACGGTTAATTGTGACACCTGATTGTTACTGACTATGTTGCGGATCTTGTCGTTGCTGAAGGTTGATTAATTTGAAATATGCTCCATCTTCATTCTCTACGAGGCTTGAATGAGTCCCTTGCTCAATGATCTTCCCACTTTCAATAACTGATATTTGATCGGCATTTTTAATGGTGGAAAGCCTATGTGCTACAATGATTGTTGTGCGTTTTCTCATTAACCTCTGGAGAGCTTGTTGCACCACGCGCTCTGACTCCACATCTAGAGCACTGGTGGCTTCATCTAATAGCAGGATTTCTGGATTCTTCAGCACAGCTCGGGCTATTGCTACTCTTTGCTTCTGACCACCGGATAGTTGCACTCCTCTTTCGCCAACTTTGGTTGAGTATCCTTCAGGAAGTGCACTAATGAAACTATGTGCATTAGCAAGCTTAGCTGCTTCGATTACTTCTCCTTCTGAGGCTCCGTCTTTTCCATAAAGGATGTTTTCATAGATTGATGTTGCGAAAAGAGCAGGTTCTTGTTGTACGAGGGCAATGTGTTTCCTAAGAGATTTGAGATTGAGCCTTTTGATATCTATGCCTGCAAAAAATTTGCCAATTGTGCTTGTTGACCTTATTCCTAACAAGACTCAAATATCAACAACTAGGATAGTGATATTACTAAAAACTCACCATCAACCATTACCTTCCCAGCTGTGGGATCATAGAATCGGAGTATAAGTGAAAGAACGGTGCTTTTACCAGACCCGCTTTGCCCCACTAGAGCCATGCTTTTGCCTGCGTGCACTTTTAAATTGAAGTCCTTAAAAATCACTACTTCTGGCCTTGAAGGATAGCTAAAGTGGACACCCCTTAGCTCAATTGTACCTTCTACATTCGTTAGTTCTTCACCAATGTCACCTATTACTTGTGTCTTGCGGTCTAGTACCTCAAAGACTGATGCTGCCATTTGGTTTCCTTTTAGCAGGTCTGGTACCAAAGCCAATGTTTCACCCATGGCCAATGCCGTTACAATCAAGACCATAAATGATTTCATGACAGATTTAAAGCTAGCAAGCTCCTTCCCCATTAAAACCGAACCATACCTAATAAGTTAATTAAGATTAAGCATTAACATTTAAGATTCTTAGCTAAGGCAATTAAAATAATGTAGCTATGGAAAGGTTACTACCATAAGGCAAGGCCGTAAGATGAGAAGATGAAGAACTGAGAAATGCCATAAAATATGCCTGCAATCTGACCACGAATAAATGAACGCTTGGAAGGCTCAACCAGTTCGCGGGAATAAAGTTCAAGGACCTTATCTTCAGAGCAAAAAGCAGCAACAGTGCGTATATTACTTACAGCCTCCGCAGCAAGCATATTAGCTTTTAAATATGCTTTGCTCAAGTTGCCGCCATATCCTTGAAAGAAGAGTTTCTGAAATGATGGGGAATGATGGGGAAGGTAGTTATTATAAACACAATTGAAATTCTTTTTTTCCTTGTTTAGAATTAGATTAGGGAAAGAGGTGGAACCTCACTGATGTGCCCACTAATGATCAATGGATATGTGGCTACGACAACAAGTGTGATCCTCCAGTTTAAGATAAAAGCAATGACAAATGAGGCGGTGACCAAACCAAAATTCTGTATCAAAATTGTTGATCGATCAACAACTATTGTTCGTAGCAAAGTTGCATCACTTTCTAGCCGTGAAGCAAGAATGGAACTTGAGTTGTCCATCTCATCAAACCATCCAATTTCATTGCTCAAAATTGCTGAAACAGAACATATAAGATCCAAATTAACCAAAATACAAATAAAAAGCTTCAATTTGTAAATTTAGACGAGTATTTTCACTTGCATTATCAGGGGTCATGCAAAAGACAGCAGGTCAATTCCTTGAGAGATTCCGAATCAAGCAACTGTGAAGCATTGCAATTGAGGAAATGTTTTGCCGAAAATGTAAAGGTCCATTTTCACGTGGTAGGGTGAAACTGAAGACTATTACATAAGTAGTATGTAAGCCTTTTGAGATTAATTTACCTGAAAACATCTTCTCACGCACGCGAAGAGTTAGACGCTCTCCCATGATACCAAAAGAGAGATGCTCAATAGCATGAACAATGACTGTGATCACTGCAGCACAGCAAAACAGAATTGTAATCTTCTTAACCTCACGTTGTGTTGTGTCCCAGTCCATGTAATAGGCTACAAGAGCTTGAGAGACCCCTAGAGCAAAAAGAGGCATCTGAGCTCCAGCAATAATGGCACAAATGGTCCCACACACTCCATACGTCCAGTCTGGTCGCACCATGGAATAAAGTTTTATCGCTGAAACATGTTTTGCTGTTGCAGGTTCTGTTGCATCAGCAGCACCATGGCTAAGTACTGATTCTTTTTCAGAACGAAAACTCGCCCCAAAGCTTGTTCTTGTGCCAGATAACTCCCGTGAAAATTTGATGCTACAAGTTCAAGCATAGTATATTAATAGAATCTTCATCAAAAGCAATTTATAATGTGCATGATTCTCGCTAATAGCAATCATAATAGATTTAGCATCGAAATAAAGTACCTAAGTGGCCTTCCCATGTTAGGACATTGCGAGGAATTGCTTTGCTGAGAAGCAGCCTCTTGGAGTTGGACAAGAGCAGCATAGGCACTATTTGGATTAGAAATAAGCTCCTCATGGCTTCCAGTTTTAACTATCTTGCGTCCTTGGACAACGGCTATCACATCAGCATTCCTTATGGTAGAAAGCCGATGTGCAACAACAACAGTTGTTCTTCCCACCATAACACGATCAAGCGCCTCCTGCACACTGTTCTCAGACTCTGCATCCAGTGCACTTGTAGCTTCATCTAGCAAAAGAATCGATGGATTCTTGACAATGGCGCGCGATATTGCAATCCTTTGCTTCTGCCCCCCAGATAACTGGATTCCTCTCTCTCCGACCTGAGTTTCAAATCTTTCGGGGAGATTGCTAATGAAAGACATAGCCTCCGAAAGCTTGGCCGCGCGTGTAATCTCTTCCATTGTGGCATCATCTTTTCCATAGAGAATGTTCTCCCTAATTGTCGTTGCAAAAAGGGCAGGCTCCTGATTAACCAAGCCAATTTGCTGCCTGAGCCACTTAAGATCAAGCCCTTTAATATTGTTTCCATCTAACAGTATCTCCCCTGAGAGTGGCTCATAGAACCGTTCAATCAAAGATATAACAGTGCTTTTTCCAGACCCGCTTCCTCCCACAAGGGCTACTATCTTCCCAGCCGGAATATCGAGACAAAACTTATCGAAGATAGCCACATCAGGACGTGATGGATAGCAGAACGATACATCCTTGAACTCAATGTGACCAGACAATTTGTCTAGTTTCCGGCCAGTTTTTGAGCTGGCTTTGCTCATTGTATCCCTCTCTATCATCTCAAATATCGGATAAGCAGCTGCCTTTGCTCGAATGAATGCAGTGATGTCCGGTGCTGCCTGTCCCAGCGACCTGCCAACAAATCAAATCAAATCTGTATCCATGCAGGAGTATCAGCACAATAATTGCACTTAATTTACTTATAGAAGACTTACAAGCCAGCAATGACAACATTGAGCATGGTAGTGAAGGATTCGCCTCCATTGGAGATATGTTTGTGAACAACTACACTTACATACCAAACAAGTAATGACCATGAAAGAAATAACACACAATGCATGGAGCCTAGTCCCAAGCCTTTGGCTAATCCTGCCTTTCTTCCATACTTGTACGTGTTAGAAAGAGCTTCTTTATAAACTTTCACTGCTTTGTCTTCCCCAGCAAACGCTTGTACTGTTCTTACATTCCCAATAACCTGAAACTCAATGCACTACATTAGCTACTAACAAGACTAAGAAATTCAATGCACTACATTAGCTACTAACAAGACTAAGAAATATCAAATCAATAACAAAAATTAAACGTGCAGACATTAATTCTTTTCGACTATTTATCAAAGAAGTATCTTCACTTAGTTGCTAACCTCTTCTGCTATTTCACCAGCCTTAACATAAGATTTTCGAACTCTGGCAATGAGGCCAATAGTAACATAAGCGTACATACCACCAGCAAGGGCAATTAAAGGGACAATAGAGAGAGTAACAAGACTTATTTGCCAAACTCTGGCAAAACCAATAATGAATCCTCCAAGGAATCTGCTTATGTAGTGCATGAAATTCCCTACCTGCATCAACATTAACGAGTATGTTATGATGATGGTTAATTGTCTAGATTAAACTACAGATTTAAACTCATTAAATAATTAATGTCAGTACCCCATATATATATATATAAAGACATGCATTTATGTCCATACCATCCAAAAAGTTGAATGCTCTTAAGTATCATTGATTTTATATCTAAGCCTCCTCGTGAACTTGCTACATTTTCAGAAATATTTTCTGATATATTTCATATTGCTCTCATTCAACACTTCAACACATGCAAGTTGAATTAGCCAAGATAAGTTTTATAATAGAATCCTATCTATCAAGAATGCTAAGCTAATGCTGTTAAATTTTATCAAATATTTTAAGTATTCGAATATCCATAATTAAGTAGAAATGTAGTATAATATACTAAATCGTTCACTAAAACAAATTAATGTATACATGTCTGCTAGGAAGACTTATCGAATCGTATTCAAGAAATTTCTTCCCCAGAGTTTGAAGACTGACACAGATAGGGATTAAAAAATTGATTTGATCATATAATAACCCAATCTAAGTCTGTATAAAATTTTATGTAGATCTCTATATTCTTTATTTATTATAACATAATGATATGAATTATCAGTTTCTTCCATCTATTTTTTCACTTGATAGCTAAAAGTACATTTTTTTTTCTAATCCTCGCTTAAATACAATTAATTACAATTTTTCACTTTAGCTCCACCTAATGTCCCAATCCTAACTTGGCCACTGCACACTCCTACCATTAAAAAAAAAAAAAAAGCAATTTTATATATGTCCAGGATAATGCAGGTGGAAAGCAATGTTGCACATTTATTGAATTTTTTTTTATTCTTTTTGAAATATTTATTGATCCGGCGGATGAGTAATTGTGTGCAACCAGAATAATAAATCAACCACCTGCCGGCCTCCTCACATCACAATTCACATGACCCAAATCCCGAATAAAAGGAAATTAAAAAAGGAAACAATTTAAATAAATATTTTTAAAAAAATTGGTCAAACAAAAGGATGCAATTTCAATGTTCATAAATTTTGATTTTGTTCTTGTAAGCAGAGAGAGAGATTTGAATAATAGCTGGTGGAAGAGCAAGTTATAAACAAAAAGCCCTAAAAGTGGATTGCTGATTCATCAATATTTATGATCTAACCACCAACAGATTCATAATTAAATGCTTCCAGAATTTTTATTTTTATGCTAATCCAATATAAGCTATGGTTACGTTAGATACGTTGGAACACTTTTTTTTTTTAATCACATGATAAAAATCATAAGATAAAAGTAATAATTAATAAATAATAAATTTTAATTTTAATTTTAATCGTGTAGCTGTAAAAAATATTTTATAATAAAATATTTCTACCGTAGTCATGTACCATCCATATAAATTATTTTAAAAAATTTTGTTACTCTGACATATACGAAAGTTGTCAGAATAATCCCCTCCTTAATATCACCATATTCAAATCATCCTCATGGCCGACCAAAAAAATAAAAATAAAAAACAAACAATTAATTGCAATTATTAGTAATTAATTTCATTGTTTAGTTTGTATAAATTTTTATAGACCCATATAACTGTGACACCTACGTATTTAATGAATAATAATTATTGAAATACAAAGTTTGCATACAAAATAACTCAAAAATGGCAACTTCAAAGAAGGGGAAAAAAAATAATTTGCAAAAACAACTACAAACGAAAGCAAATTAATTTATTTTTTCAATTATTTACCTTCTCAGAAAGAGCATCCTGAACAACAATAATATCACTTGTAATTGCAGAAATGACTTCTCCAGTAGAAGCTTCAGTATCAAATAAACTAATATCTTGATTTAACATCGACCGCAGATACGCCATTCTCATTTTCGCTGCCTGTCTCTCGCCCGTATACATCCAACACGAAACCTCTATTAAAAAGAAAAAAAAAATTAAACCCCCAAATTTTTTTTTTCCAGTTTAAACGTATATGGTAATTAATTACAAAACAAATTAAAAAATTAATTAAATATGAACACGTGAAATATGAGAAGTATTAAAAAAATAATCATCATTACCTATCCATGATGAAAACAAAATGGCCACACTCAGATATACAAAATCCAATGAGTACTGCAAAAAGAAAAAAATTAAAGAAACAGAAACTCATGCATGTAAAATATTAATTTAATTTAATTAAAATAATATACCTTGGCAACTTTGTGAGAAGCAGTTTTGGGGAAAAGATAAGCGAGGCCAATGATATTAATAAGCTTTCCGAAGAAAATGAAAAAAACGGGGACCGAAACTCCATGAACACATGCACCAATTGATCCCAGAGACATTAAAATATAGTCGTAAAAATCTGCAAAGGCGAAGAGTTTAAACAACGAAACGCTGCGTTTTTGTTGTTGCTTCTTGCTGCTTTCTTGATCTTCTGTATTATTGTTGTTATTGTTATTACTACTGTTATTATAATCATTGACCGGAAATGAGCCCACTGCCGGCGTTGACATTGTGAGAGTGATGATGAAGAGGAAGAAGAAGAGAGAATGGAAGTGATAATTAAAGAAAAAGAAGAAGAAGAAGAAAGAGGGTCAAGAAGAATGAAATGAGAGGTGGTGGGGGAGTTGGGAGGTGAGGAGGTGAGGAGGAGTTAGATGAGTCATTTATTGTAAGTGCAAAATTTTTAATTAATTATCAGCAAAAGCAGAAGCTGTTTTGGGTTGCAGTTGCAATTGCTGGTGCTGTTGCGGACACTGTGTCATGTGGGATTTTCTTGTGAATGACAGTTGTTAATTTTATGACGACATTACTTTTCAAGAAG
The DNA here is from genome assembly GCF_022201045.2 of Citrus sinensis. Taxonomy (NCBI): domain Eukaryota; kingdom Viridiplantae; phylum Streptophyta; class Magnoliopsida; order Sapindales; family Rutaceae; genus Citrus; species Citrus sinensis. Next base: position 21,498,216 of record NC_068560.1, read on the forward strand.
ATGTTACACAGAGAGAGATAGAGAGAGAGAGAGATAAAAAATAATTCTCTGCTGAGGATATTTTTATTTTAATAAAACGAGAATATTATTAAAAATAAAAGTTTTAATACATTAGTATATAAAAAATATAATATTTAATTTATTAAAATTTATATATTTTTTTTATATTTTAATATGCATCGTCACTTTTAAAAAAGTAGGGATGTTTTTATTAAAAAAAGACTACATATATATACATACGTGTGTGTACGTGTGTGTGTGTACGTATGTATATATGCATAGACACTCCCCCTTGAAATTAAAAATTTATTGAAATCTGGCCAAATATATAGGACTATTAGGTTACACTTGATATGTTGGATTGGATTAGACTAATTATTAGGATTGGATTAGATTAAGTTAGATTGGATTAAACTGGATTATATTATATATTGTACTATGATTGGTATAATATTGGATTGGACAATGTGAAATTATATTTAAATACAAAAATAATATTTATGAATATTTAAGAGCAATAATTAAAATTAATTTAAAGGTAATTAACAAGAGCATTAAATATGTAGTAAATTAGTTATTGGGTAGTCATAATTATAATAAACAAATATAAATTAATAAAACTATTTAATTATTTAATGAATTTTTATCAGATATTTTAGATATATTTTGTTTTATCAAAAAGTTAGCGAATAATGTATATATAAAATTAATCATTTACTTGTAATTTCCATGATTATTTTTAATATTACATTGGTGATTGTTAAATGTAATACAATCAATTATTGTAACAAATTATTAAATAATTAATTTTATTGAAGTAAAAGTACCAATTTAATTAGACTATACAAACAAAATAAAAAATAAATTCAAGTAAATCATGAATAAAATAATTAATTAAGTAATTAAATTTTAGGTTACAAATAAAAAAAATAGTGTTATTTATGAAAGAAATATGAATAAATCTTTTTTCTCTTATTCTAATCCCATCTAAACCCACTTATAAATTGGGATTGTTAATCCCATGATTGATTTAAGGACTAAATTTAAATTTATTCCTCCCTAATCTAATTCAAGTAAAGTAGCCAAACATGGAATAAAATATTTAATCCCAAAATTAATCCAATCCCATACTTAATCCTAACTTCCAAACATGCACTTAGGATGCGTCTTGCATGCATGATTAGATTAGACTGAATATTACGATTGGATTGAATTAGATTTGGTTGGATTATATAATTTTGTCTTATATTTAATATAATATTGGATTGAATAATGCCAAATTATATTTTAAATACAAATAAAAAACTATTTATGAATATTTAAGAGTTACAATTAAAATTAATTAAAAGTAATCAATAAAAACATTAAATATATAGTAAATTAGTTACTGGATAGTCATAGCTATAATAAACAAAAATATTCAATTATTAAATTAATTTTTATCGGATATTTTTTATATATTTTATTTTATCAAAACTTTAGCACATAATATATATTAAATCAATTAATTACTGTATTGTTAACTTCATGATTATTTGTAATATTACATTAATGATTATTAAACTTAATACAATCAATTATTGTAATAAATTATTAAATATTTAATTTATTGAAGTAAAAGTACCAATTTAATTAGACCAAAAAAATTAATTTCAAGTAAATCATGAATAAAATAATTAATTAATTAATTTTAAGTAGTAAATAAAGAGATAGTGTCATACATGAAAGCAATATTACAAAAGATAAGTTTTTTTCTCTTATTCTAATCCCATCTAGACCCACTTATAAATTAGGATCACTATTTGCATTAGTAAGAACTAAATTTGAATTTAGTCCTCCTAATCCAATTTAAAGAAAATTACCAAACATGAAATAAATTCTGCTTTAGTCCTATCTCCCAAATATAATCTTATAGCACAAGTAGAATTAATTAAAGTTGAAGTTTTTGAGTCTTTTTCCATGTGTGGCGAGAGTTTTTTTTCTTTTAATAAGATTGATATCTTGAATCATGGAGATCATTCATGAAAAAGAACAAGAGAAGTGCTGTAAGAGTTTTGGGGGGTTGATTTTAAACTGAGATGTAATAATAATATATCCAGATAAATTTCTAATGCGTGGACCTATCACTGAGGCAGATCCTGATATATTTTTCATTCATCCTTCATTGAGATAGGTTCCGGGAAATTTTTGATGAACTTATAATTTATTGATTTGTAATGCATTATGTAATCTAGGGGTGGGCAAAGAAATCGTGCATTAGAGAAAATCAAACCGAACCGTTCCGTTCGGACCGGTTTTAATTTAAAAAAAACTGAAATATATGATTTGTAAAAAAAACTGAAATACAAGTTCGGTATTCGGTTCGAAAAACCAAACCGAAAAATCGAGTTATTCTTGAAATTTTATTTAAATAGACGTGTGTTAAATTTTAATTAGTTGCGTAAGATAACTAAAATAGGCATGCACACATATGATTATGGGTATATATATATATATATATATATATATATATATATATATATATATTTATTTATTTAAAAATTGTTGTTGGTGTTTGTTTCCAAATTTTCTTTTTATTTTGTGTTGTAAGTTTTAATTGTTGTTATGTCTTTACAACATTATGTTTATGTAGATGGAGTATTGGAGTTTAATTATGTATTTTGAAATCTTAATATTTCATATTTTGTAAGTACCTTATTAGTAGTTAGTAAGATATTAGTGATAAAATGTGTTTTGAATACTTTGTATTTATTGTTAATATTTGTAATGAAATTAGGATAAATTAATTCTTGAAAAAAATTATTACATTCATGAAGCTTAATGGGCTAAAAATTTATAAATTTAAAATAGACCCAATAAGCCCAAAACTGAAAAAACCAAACCGAATCGATTCGAAAAGATCCGTTTATGTTCGGTTCTTATTTGGTTCTTTTTACAAAATAATCAATTTAAATCGGTTCTACTTAATTTCGATCCGAACCAAACCGAACCGAATCATACCCACCCCTAATGTAATCATAATATAATGATGCGCATACAACTTACAAAATTATTCATAAATATTTAAGAGAAAATCTTATTTTATATATATATACTCCTGAAGATGTAAACTCTTTCTTTTCTTATAATTAATGCAACAAAAGATTCGAAACGGAACTTTGAAACAGAAGTGTTGACTTTTTAAATCTCGGAGAATTTTCAGAGAATTCATTAATTTTATTTATTTATGATATTTCTTTCTTCTTCTTTTTCTTCTGCTCTTATCTCTGCATTAAATTGCATGAGGGTTTGTTGGTTGTACGGGGCTTTGACGTTAGCTTACTGGTACCCACTTACTTTCTTATGGCTTTTGTCACTTTTGTCCAGAATATCAACAAATAAGGATAAGAGATAAGAGAATTTTGGATTACAATTTTATAAAACAAATCAAGCATTTTGGCAGGCTTTTTTTTTTTTAATTAATCTTTCCTTATCAAATTGAAAAATATGAACAAACTATGGAATTAAAGCACTTTCAATAAATTACTAAAATAGTGCATTAATAATGCCTTATCCTCAAAAAAAATGTTTAAAGACTCTCTTATGAAACACTATTGCATCTTTGAATTTATATTTCTTTAATAATTTTATAAAAATTCGAGATATTTTGAGATGGTTTTAATTCGCCGTTGAAGTAGATGAACAAAAATAATAAATGAATGATATAAATGCAATTCATGTTTAAATTTTGATTTTAAAAAAAAAATCTACTCGACTATTTTTTATTGCAACAGGAACTGCCATAAATATTTATTATCCTAGATTAATTATTAATATGAACTAAACTTCAACAGAATACATAAAAGATTTTACAGTACGTTGCTTTATCAATTTAATGTATATAGGGCCCAAAAAAGATAAATTTCTGCCACACAAATAACGATAATGTAGTTATTCAATTATACAATTCGAGGCAGTTGACGTTCAGGTATTTAATATGGTACTACTTTAAAATTTTGGCCAGCTAGCGAGTTTATTGTGTTTCCAATTTATTTTTTTCAAGTTGGCAATCAAATATAATTTAATTAACGTTCATTATTGAGTATATGTTTATTAACAAAATAATTATTGAATATATGAATGGAGGTCACTCTATGCATGTATTGAGTACGAGCGATGGATCCCATTTTACTAGGAACTAATCTAAAACCGTTCAAATATTTTCTGCTCAGTCATAATTTGATTGAGTAATGCTATACTTTTTAAGCAGTATTTTAATTTCATAATCACAATTGTAATGCATTCATTGGACAATAGTATTTTAAAAGTTATTACTATTCTTTTAATATAACAAGGTTAAGCTCCATCATATAAATTATAAAGGGACGTTTTATTGAGACAATGTTGTTAATGAACACAATACCCAAATCATGAATTTTTTATGTTTGTTTATTTTAGAAAAATCATGACAATAGAAACTTGATATATTTATTTTCCTAAAATGATTTTGGTGTTATTGACAGGGCGGAAAGAGAATTTTTGTTCAGTACTTCAGGTTCAGGAGGGGCATAATGAAGAAACAGCAAACACAAGGAGAACAAAAAAAAACTTATAAATATAGGGCTAAAACATAAATAGTGAAGAAGAGCATGCTCGGCATAGTGGACCAGAGGCGGATGTAGTGTAGGACTAGTGGGGGCTTGCCTCCACTGAAAAAAAATAAATTCTTTTTTATTTAAAAAAAATTAATAAATTTTTAAATAATCTCAGTTAAATTATCAAATAGTCCCGTTCTTTTAGTTTTTACAACCACAATAGAGAAAATATTTTCAGTAATGAATTTTGTGAAGAATGAACTTCATAATCAGATGAGAGAGGAATGGATGAATAATAATTTGATTGTTTATGAAGATGTATTTAATAGTGTTGATAATGAGTTTATTGCACATCGTTTTCAAAATATTGAATTGTGTAGAGAACAATTGTAAATGTGTTATAAAAAATTTTATATATTCAAGTTTCAGTTTTTATATTTTGTTGTTATTTAATTTAGCCCGGTAAATTATTTTTTAGATCCGCCACTGTAGTGGACCCTACCAGTGGACCTTGTCAAAGATTAGTTCTTTGATATTTGCAGGGAGCTTTTCAATAATTTCAAAAGGGCTGTAGGAGTGGGACTCAACTAGAGATGGCAAAACCCCGGGCCGGGTCCGGGTATTGCCATGATCGGACCCTGCCCGGATGTAACCGGTCCGGGTCTGGGTCCGGGCCGGGTTTTAATCCGGGTACCCGGATTTTATATTTTTTAATATTTTATGTGTATATATTTTTTATTTTTTGGTAATTTTATAAGTTTTAAATTTATTTCAATAAAATTTGACATGAAAATATAAACTTTAAGTGTTTAAAACTTTATATATGTATAATAAATAAGTCAAATAAATATAAAATATTTAAAATAATATATATTTTATAATTTTTTTTAATAAAATCCGGGTTCCGGGTTTATCATGTGATGCCCAAGACCGACCCGGCTTCATACCCGGGCCGGGTATTACCCGGCCAGCAACGCCCGAGTACGGTCTGGGTCCGGACCGGGCGGGTATTTTTGCCACCTCTAGACTCAACCAAGGGCATGTAGTTGTTTACATGCGCGCACACACACATACATATACATATACGTATATGTACACACATGCCCCTGAAATTAAAAATTTATCGACATCTAGTCAAATATATATTATTATTAGGTTGTTTTTGGCATGCATGATTATATTAGACTGGATATTATGATTGGATTGGATTAGTTTGCATTAAATTTGGTTGGATTATACAACATTGTCTTATATTTAGTATAATCTTGGATTGGACAATGTCAAATTATATTTTAAATACAAATAAAACTATTTATGAATATTTAAGAGTTAAATTAAAATTAATTTAAAGGTAATTAATAAAAATATTAAATGTACAGTAAATTAGTTATTGGATAATCATAATTATAATAAACACATATTAATTAGCAAAAATATTCAATTATTAAATTAATTTTTATTAGATATTTTTGATATATTTTATTTTATCAAAAATTTAGCAAATAGTATTTATTAAATCAATTAATTACTGTATTATTAATTTCATGATTATTTTTAATATTACATTAATGATTATTAAACTTAATACAATCAATTATTGTAATAAAATATTAAATATTTAATTTTATTGAAGTAAAAGTACCAATTTAATTAGATCAAAAGAACAAAACAAAAAAATTAATTTCAAGTAAATCATGAATAAAATAATAAATAAATAAAATTTATATTAGTAAATAAATAGATAGTGTTATACATGTATACAAAAGAAATATTACAAAAGATAAGAGATTTTTCTCTTATTCTAATCCCATCGAAAACCACTTTTAAATTGAGATAACTATTTCCATTGGTATGGACTAAATTTGAATCTAGTCCCCCTAATTTAATTCAAAGAAAATTGCTAAATATGAGATAAATATTTAATCCCAAAAATCAGTCTAATCCCACATTAGTTCTATACATCTCTCAAACATAGCCTTATAGTACAAGTAGAATCAATTAAAGTCGAAGTTTTTGAGTCTTCTTTTCATGTGTTGTGAGAGTTTTTTCTTTTAATAAGATTAATATCTTGAACGATGGAGATCATTCACGAAAAATAACAAGAGAAGTGTTGTAAGAATCTTGGGGAGTTGATTTTGGACTGAGATGTAATTATAATATATCCAGATAAATTTCTAATGCGTGGACGGGTAAATTTCTTATGAACTTATAATTTACTGATTTGTAATGCATTATTTAATCTAATATAACGATGAGTATACAACTTACAAAATTATTCATAAATATTTAAGATAAAATCTTGTTTCATATGTATACACTCCTGCAGATGTAAACTCTTTCTTTTCTTATAATTAATGCAAGAAAAGATTGGAAACGGAACTTGGAAACAGTAGTAGTGACTTTTTAAATCTCGGAGAATTTTCAGAGAATTCATTAATTTCATTTATTTATGATATTTCTTTCTTCTTCTTCTTCTGCTCTTATCTCTCTGCATTAAATTGCATGACGGTTTGTTGGTTGAATGGGGCTTCGATCGTTAGCTTACTGGTGCCCACTTTCTTATGGCTTTTGTCACTTTTGTCCTGAATATCAACAAATAACGATAAGAGATAAGAGATAAGAGAATTTTGGATTACAATTTTATATAACAAATAAAGCATTTTGGCAGGCTTTTTTTTAATTAATCTTTCTTTATCAAATTGAAAAATATGAACAAACTATGGAATTAAAGCACTTTCAATAAATTAAATAGTGCATTAATAATGCCTTATCCTTAAAAAAATGTTTAAAGAGACTCTTATGGAACACTATTGCATCTTTGAATTTATATTTCATTAATAATTTTATAAAAATTAGAGATATTTTGAGATGGTTTTAATTCGCCGTTGAAGTAGATGAACAAAAATAATAAATGAATGATATAAATGCAATTCATGTTTAAATTTTGATTTTAAAAAAAAATCTACTCCACTATTTTTCATTGCAACAGGAACTGCCATAAATATTTATTATCCTAGATTAATTATTAATATTTTCAATTGTGAGGAAAGTGAAACAAGTAGAAGAAATTTTATAATTATTCAATCTAAGTAGAGAATCGATCGAAATTGGTGTTGAATTTGATCAAATTGGGCAAGCCTTGTCATTTTTTTTCCTACAAAAGAAATTATTGTCCTCTTTGCTTGAATAGAAGAGAAGGCTTTTTATTAGCGTTAATGAGTTATTTATTATTATAGTTAATAGATATCGAACTAAACTTCAACAGAATGCATAAAAGATTTTTCAGTACGTTGCTTTATCAATTTAATGTATATAGGGCCCAAAAAAGATAAATTTCTGCCACACAAATAACGATAATCTAGTTATTCAATTATACAATTCGAGGCAGTTGACGTTCAGGTATTTAATATGGTACTACTTGAAAATTTTGGCCAGCTAGCGAGTTTATTGTGTTTCCAATTTTTTTTTTTCAAGTTGGCAATCAAATATAATTTAATTAACGTTCATTATTGAGTATATGTTTGTCAACAAAATAATTATTGAATATATGAATGGACGTCACTCTATGCATGTATGAGTACCAACGATGGATCCGATTTTACTAGGAACTAATCCAAAACCATTCAACTATTTTCTGCTCAGTCATAATTTGATTGAGTAATGCTACATTTTTTAAGCAGTATTTTAATTTCATAATCACAGTTGAAATGCATTCATTGGATGGTAGTATTTTAAAAGTTATGACTGTTCTTTTAATATAACAAATGTTAAACTCCATTATATAAATTATAAAGTGGCGTTTTATTGAGACAATGTTGTTGATGAACACAATATGCAAAGCATAAATGTTTTATGTTTGTTTATTTAGAAAAAATATGATAATAGAAACTTGATATATTTATTTTCCTAAAATGATTTTGGTGTTATCGACAGGGCGGAAAGAGAATTTTTGTTCAGTACTTCAGTAGGGTCATAATGAAGAAACAGCAAACACAAGGAGAATAAAAAAACAAAAACTTATAAATATAGGGCTAAAACATAAATAGGTAAAATCTTGAGTATATCTCCTCCTCGCACATCAATCAATTTCGATAAAAGTCAAATACTTGACAAACTCGTGGAGCAATCAAAAAGTTTTCACATCAGTCCACTTTCAATATGAAGTGGTTAATTGTGATCAGACGGCTGCCAATTCCTCATCAGAAAAACTTAATCATATCACGTAGAAAATAAAATAAAAATTGTGCTCGATATATATTTTCCATGAGTGTTGTCAAGAATTAATTGAACAATTAGTTGCCCAACACTCCAATTTCCGCAAGCACAATCGATGCACCCCACTTTGATGTGAAAGCTATTAACCTTTGAATATATTATTTCTTTTGCATTTAATTCACAATTTTGGTGATTCATTTGTCTAAAAGAGCAAGGAGAGGAGACTATATAGATGTGAGTGATCTCATTTTCTTACTCCCTTTTTTTAAAAGAAATGAAATTTTTTTTCTATAAAATACTTGATAACACACCCATTTAAAAGGCAATTCATATGTTTGTTATCTAATCCCAAAAAAGCTTTTTAAAAAAAAGCAGAAGTAATTTTTGAAAAATATATACTAATTACTTAACAGTGTCCAGTCCATTCCTCCTCATACAAACATAACTTATAATCTCTGGTGATTCACATAGAATTGGCAAGAAGAATAATGCATCAAAATCCGCGGTCAATAAATGCACATTATGTTTCGAATACACCAAAAAGCATGATGTTCAATTGATCAATTTGTGACATATACGTTTTTACAGAAAATTAAAGGGAAGTTGAAATTAATCAAGTGGTTAAAATGATAAAAATATTCATGTTTATAAATGATCAAGGCAGAGGAAACAGTTGAGAGGTGGAGAATTGGGAAACTTGGGAATGAGGTGGCAGTAGTTGGATGGTTGACACATTAAATGCAAAATGTCACCATTGCGGTATGCTTCTGCTGACTTTTCTGTTTTAATTTGTCTTTCTGTTTTTGTTCTCCTGACCACAGATTTTGTACTTTTTTGCAGACTTGATCAAGATGATAAATTTGGTGCATACTTGATCAAGTCTTTTAATAGAAATAATAAGGAAATGATGAATAATTTGATTTACACACCATAAAAAATTAGCAGTTACGTTTTCAAGTTCAGCTGCGACATATCACTTCCAATCGGATACTAAAAAGAGTTGAATCCCTATTTGTAATAAGCTGTTTTATAAATTTAGTCTATGTTTATGAAATAATAATGATAGTAATGATAATCATAATTTTGAGATCATCAAGAAACTAGATTGATGAACTCAATCAATGTTTAGTTAACTACTAGATACCATTGGTGGTCTATAAATATATAAAAGGAGCAAGGCCTACAAAGTGAATTTCGCAAAACTTCATATTAGGGATTTTGAAAGTTGATATAATTTTTTTGTGAAGGTTAGCACTTGGCAATGCCATCAAATGAAGTTGTTAAAAAGTGATGTGCACATGACTGGTTTTGTAATGTTTTTTCGTCATTATAATGAAAGGATTTAGTCAACATCATTTAATAATGAGGCCAACGTATGGTAGTTGTCATGATGAGATATGACCAAGAGACTTTTGAGCTTTAGGCCAAGGCCTGGTGATGGTCCATGCCACCAATTTCAGTTCAATCTTACCTCACGTAATGATCAATCAAGATTCTCATAATGTGAGTGACTGAGTCACCTCATTGTATAGAAGAATTATGGGTGAAAATAAGAATTAGAGAAATTAAAAATTTTAATCATGCGTTTATCAGAAACTTTCTTGTAATTTATTTAAGGGATGATATTTATACCTCACAATTTTTGTAAATTCACTCCTCTCTTAAGAAATAATTACAATAAATTCATATTATTTTTAAAAAATTCAAATAAAGAACAAGTTTGGAAATTTAATCAAATAAATTAAATACCTAAACTATTAGATATAAACGCTTAAGTTTCTTGAATCAACTTAGTCAATTTATATTATTCGGATAACATAGTGAAATACAACTTATCTAAAGCAACCTTAATAGCCACTAGACCTTTTGGCCAAAGTGGTTGGGTTGTTGTCCTCACAAGCGTGAGGGCAGCGATTCAAGCCCCTACAAAAGCATTGTAGGGCCTAAAATATTTATAAGTCCTTCTTTCTTACGAAATGCAAGTGGAGTAGAGACATCCCCCGTCTGTGAGCGATTCAAGCCCCTACAAAAGCATTGTAGGGCCTAAAATATTTATAAGTCCTTCTTTCTTACGAAATGCAAGTGGAGTAGAGACATCCCCCGTCTGTGAGGGTTATTTGTCGACATCCCTTGTCTGTGAGGTTATTTGTCTGTGCATGTATTTCATTGAATTTAATGTAATAATGTAAGTCTTAATTATGTAAATATCAGTGTAATGTCTGTTATAATAGCAGTTGTAAATATTTATGCAATACAGTAATATGATGTGTAATCATTATTTAGAAAAAAAAAGCAACCTTAATAGTTAAGGAAATACCAAACTTTTAAAAAAATTATAAGAAGAATTTAATTGGTTAATTATCTAAAATTTTTGTTAATTTGTATATTTTAAAAATATCGTGAGCTTATTATAATTATTTGTTAAAAATGAGGTGGAATTACGATAATAGCAGAGTAGAAGTATCCCTCCCTTCATGTGAAAATATGCATATGAGGGGCTTAATTAAAATTTATCCAATTTTTAGTTAAATTTCATGGTTTGGTCCCTTGAGTTTATGGTTTTTATATGTCTACTAGTTTTTTAAGAAACCTGTTTTGTTTTTTATTCTTTTGACCAAACACTTAATATATGATCAAGTTTCCGTTTCAAAGTGTGTTTATTTTTCAACTTAGCACTGAAAACTTTGTAAAAACATCTAATTAAAATTTTATCCCTGAATCTGAGCATTTAAAATTTTATTTTCATGGTAAACCATAATGTCTTAATAAAATCTGATATAATTTCTAGATTTGAAAAACATTATAAAAAAAATTCGTACAAGTTCAATTTTTTCGTTCAAATTTATTCAAAACTCAAATGAGAAAACAAACATGTGATTTCTCCTTATAACGTAAACAAATTAAAATTGTGGTTTCGCCATTGTCTGTGCACGCAATGAATCCAAGATTTTGTCCTTCTACCACTAAATGTCAATTGATTTTTCATTGAGATGACAAGATTTGTCACCTGCAATATAACAGAAAAACATGGGGACACAAGAGATGTTCAGTAAGCAAGCAGGGCCATAACGCCAAGTTGTGACTTGTGAAGGCTACAAATTAAATGGCTTCTCTTGGAGTTTTCCGATCATACCAAATCTTGCCGTCAATAGAAGCCACTGCTTTTTTTCTGGAAGGCTAGCGGCAGCTCATCCCAGTTGCAGAAGTGCTATGTATGCATGCATGGGTCCAAAATCCAATCAAATTAAAAGCCAGTTTGCGGTTTGGACATTCTTCCTCAACTGGTTTAGAGTTTGTTTCATAAATAAATGACATAGGGCCAACTTAAGCTTTTGTCCTCGATTGCAATTTTCTTGATGGAAATGGAGGTCATCATGAATAGGACAATTTATTAAAAAAAATTCCTTGTTCACGCAATCAGTTGATAAAATTTTGAACTTTTTTTTTGTTATTTAAGTTTCCTAACTAATTAATTATTGATTGTTAACGTTGTTGGTTTTTAAATAATTTTATTTGATTAACATCTCTAATTTGAGTCCTACAGAAAGTAAGGGATTAAGAAGTTGATTTGAACTTTCCCGACTCTTCTACCCTTTAAAAAACGTTAAAAAAACATAAATTAATCACATCTTTGTAATGTGAAAAGAATAAATCAACCCCATAATTTTTATAGTTACATTATAAATTCAATATCTTTTACTTATTGGTTTTCCTTTCTAGTATGCTATGGTGCAGCCATTGTCTGTCACTATAGGTTCATACATTGGTTTCTACTTTTTCTTTTCTCTATTTTATTTTTGTTATTCAATGTTTTTTATTTAGTCATTTTATGTTATAAGAATGAAATAGTCATATTAATCTTATGTTAAGAACTTTAAAAAAAAATTAAAAACTGTTGCGAGACCTAAGTGACAAAACAAATATTAAAGAGAAATCAATTAATTGATTTGTGAAACGCCGGGTGACTTGAGTACTAATTTTAGACACAATATGGACTTAGCTAGGGCCATATGTTTGATAATTTGGGCCACAAAAGCATCAGTATAGATTCTCAGTGTAGCTTTTCCGCCAACTTATAAAAGTAAAATTAAATTGTTAACAACAATTTTTTTATTATTATTATTGGTGGTAGGACTCTAACCTGAGCTTGTCAAATTTCATTGTACAGATTTTCTTATTGGGCAACAAAGTCCCCCGCTCTGATTTGAAAAATTAACAAGGCTTAATTGTACATACATGCATTTAAATTGCTTTGATTTAATTATAAATATATGGATTATGTAACCAAAATTGAGACAGGAAAGATCTTATGTAGCATTTAGTAAGCTAACCTTATCAGTTTCAAAAGTCTTTTCCGAGATAGCGTCCCCTCATTCCTTGTTCCGCCTATAATTATGATTAAAGGCTATGGATGGTACGTGCAGTTTGATTTCGCCCAATCCAATAGCAGAATATATCAGAGTTTTAGTTTGATACGAACCATATAATATAAAAATTATAAACTTAAATAGACTATAAAATAAAAACCTTAAAATTTTAGTAGGCAGTATCAAAATTACCTAAAAACTGAAGGGCACAAATATAAAAAAATTTGGCATAAGAAAGTTGTAAAAGAATTTGAAAGCATATTTGGAGCTGAGCCAAATAGTTCTTTGTACTCGTACTCCATCTACGTGAAGCAAGACACATATTTTGAGAAAGTTTCAAATGGCAAAGAGACGACTCATCTCGTTCTCTTTAGTGATAGCATTAACAAGACTGTAATAACGTACAACAATATTAACAGCTCAAGATCAGGCACAAGGTGTGAGTTTTATGTTTTATATACCTTTTTCATTATATTATTGTTCCCTATATAATTATATATGACGATAATATAAGAAAATATATAATTAATGTCTTGACTTTGCTGGCTAATCCATTTCATTTTATATAACCTCTTGATGGTTTTTAGTAAGACTTGAGCGTTGTTAATTCTGCTAATGGTTTCAGTCAAAGTGGCCGGGCTACCATGTGATCAATAATGTCCATATTAATTAATTAAAACTTCACTTCTAAGAATTTTATCCACGCAACTAAGTGGCTTCCGAGTCAAGGGTTCTATTTTTGTTAATCAATTAAGATTTTCTCTTAATCTGAACTCTTTTGAGCTTTTAACGATCTTATGTCATATGTCATGTAGTAATAGTATACGGATAAAATTTATTTTCTTTATTTTTTTAATTTATTAACTACTAATATAATCAATCCGTAAATTTCTGTTCAAGAGATGATCTTAATCCAATTGTAGTTTATTCTCTCTATGTAATAATTAAACTCGTAATTGATGAAAATTATTCTTTAATTTTAAGTCATACTATAATATTAGTTGTTGAGTAATGTTATTTGCACATAAACAATTGTGAAAAAAAAAAAAATGAATAACGCATCTGTGCAAATTCTGTGCTTATATTGTGCACAAAATTTTGTGCTTGATTAGTTGGCAATGGAGTGCGTAAACTCAGTTGGGTTTATTTTTCAAAAGGTCATTGTAATATGACTATGATGTTCATTGTAATTATTTTCTTTAATAATGTCATCTACTAATACTTACAATGGAAGTACTCTAAATCAATTATAATTATTGCAGCACAATTCAAATTTTTGGACCACTAATTTTCAGAAGAATGTAAACTCCGTACCACATTTGTGAAAGAGAAAATCCATTCCTAAGCGAAAATTAGAAGGGAGTAAGAATATTCTCGCGACTATCCCTCAACTTATAACAAACGTCAAAGTCTACGGTGTGTATTATTGACATGATAAATTAAGTGGAATATGCGTTTTGAAGTGTTAAAATTGTGGCAGATAAGGACCATATCTGCCGGAAAAATCTTTCTTTCGTGGTCAATCGGTGACTGAACTGTGGTCTATTCTCAAAGTATATATAACCAAGCTTGCCGGTCTTGTGGATTTATTTTTGGATCTATTTGGTCTTGCATTAGAAGATGATCGACCATTTTGACACCGTAATGGTGACTGTAGTAATTGGTTTTTACTATTATCTTGTTAGCAGCAAAGCCATATTGAGTAATAATTAACCTCGTCATATGGGGAAGATGCTTCATATGTTATGCTATGTTTTGACTTAACACTTATTGAACATGACCATGCCATTAATTAAACAAGCGGTAGATAGTCGAATACTTCAATTTGTGCATACACACGCAATATATGCGTTCACTTTGACCTACTCCCAGAAATTTTATTTTAATAAAACCCCATAAAACATTTATATTTTTAAATTTTTTTCTTGCTCAAAACTATCCTGTCCATTCCTCCTCAAAAATGAACATAAATCGCATTAACATATGAATCAAACATATCTTATAATCCTCAGTTGATTCGCTTTCAATTAGTATAAAGAATATATGAAAAATAAATGAATGCCTACGTTTGCTATATACCAAAAAGCATATAGTGTTCGCTTACAAGCTACAACCTCTTGTGGGAAGATTGGTGTTCGGCTTTTCCAAAATGCTCTTAGGTGGTGTTTGGTTTCAAGAAAGGGGAGGAGAGGAGAGGAGTGCAAAAATTAATTGTTATTGTTTGGTTTTACATTAAATTTGAAAGGAAAAAAATTACATATTTTTTATTTAGAAAAATGTATCCATCATCTTTAATGTTAATATTATTAATAAAACTAATAATTAAACTATTAATTAATTTAATCTAGAAAATAAATTAATAACAAAACATTTAATTTTATATTATATTTTTATTAATTCATTATTATTTTATAATTAAAATAAGTAACATTGCATAACTAGTTATATATTCAATTTAGTTTCTAAATATTTATAATTAATGAAAACAATAATATATTAGCCTATGGAAATTACCTAGTTAAATAGAGATTTTTTTTTTAATTACAGCATTGGTTCCTGGATAGCAGTTGACCGTCGCCGCCACCTATGACTGTCGTTGACCTCCGTTGACCGTCGCCGTTGGGCACTATTGACTGCCATTTTTTATTGCGTTAAATACATAATAATGATCATAAATGGATGATTTACTCATTGGAAGTGTTGATTTGGCCAAAAAAAATTAGTATATGGTAAAAAATGTGAGAGTTAAAATTTTCCCAAACATTTAAATGGGATTTGAGGTAAATAACAATGTGTATTATCATTTCTAACTCCATAGAGTTGCAGATCAACTCATAAGGATTCCATTGGTACCGGTTCAAATGGTGAAGCGCGTCTCCGACGAAACTTCGGCAAGTCTTTGGTGACTGTCTGACGATTCACTTTACTGCTTTTTCTTTTTTCAAATAAGTTCTTCCTATTAGTTTAAGAAAATAAATATAAATTATTTACACTTTAACTTATTTAAAATTAATGTTATTTAGAGGATAATATTGAAATTTTTATATTTCAATTGATGGAAAATTTGAAATCTTTTCCCAATAATAAGGAATACAAATTCTTCAATTTGATGGAAATTCAATTTCATTAAATTTGGCCCAACCAAACAGTGAAAAGTGGAAAAGAATTTTCCTCTCCTCTACCCCCAAGCAAACATTTCCTTAATGTTATTTTCTTTTTCTTTTTTTCAACTTCCTCTTAGTTGTTTGTTTCTCCAAACCTAGTTGTTTATGGGAACTGCTTTTCAATTTTCTAAAGCCAATAGGTCCAATAAATTTAACAAAGCAGAAAGAAAATATATCGGACTAGACATGAAATGCTCCACTTATAATATATAGCTTTCGTATAATCTTCATTTGTCAGATTTTTATTCGGATTTATGTGCTCAAATTATGATCAAAATAATGTGAGATGTTATTCTGGCTTGAGTGATGATGCAGCTTGGACTTTACCTGTACTTCTTGGATTGGCTGCAGTAATTTTTTAGTACTGGGTTGTATAAATTATACTGCAGCTAGCTTCCATTGGATGAGAAACTAAAATAATGTACTTGTCAATTAAAAAAAATAAATAAATAAAATTATGCCCTTACTTAATGTTGTTACAAATAATTTAAGCCCGCAGATTCCCGTGCATACCATTGCTTGTGCTCTTGGATTTGATGGTTCAGTTGCTGTTGAAAAAATATTGAAGCAGGGTAATCGGGACCTTGGATATGATCTAGCTACAGGTATGTTTCTCAAATAAAGAAAAAATGATGATAATATAGAAAACTTGAATGATTTTTACTATTTTCCTATAATAAATTAATTAGATGACAACGCTCTTATATAATTTGTTTGTACCTGGTGAATATATAGAACTAATTAAGTCCGGGAATTTTGATTTGCTGAGGGTCCTTTTGGCTTGATTTAAATGCTGTCATGAGATAACTCCTTAGAGTTGATTATTGGCACAACTCAAAACTCATCTTAATATCCCTTTTCTTATTATACCTCAATAAAATATTTAAAAATTATATGATCTCTTACAACACCCCTTTCAATGACGAAAATAACCTTAATTTATCAGGGTTTCTCTTCAATTTTCTTAGTTGTTTTATAATGGAGTTTATTGCATTAACTCTAATTGATTATATGTAAAATTTATAGGCGTAATTTTTTTCTCCCGAAATCATAGTTGTTCAACTGGTATTAGCCACCGTTTTCAGTTTTTCACAGCGTCGTTAAAATCGATCCTTTAAAAGAAAAAAAAAACAAATAGGAGCCATAAAAATTTGGAAGATCATTATGAAATTCACTTAAATCCATGGCTTCACAGTGGCAGCCCTTTAACAACCCTCTCCCGACGACTGTTTGGAATTGTGAATTTGGTTGTATATAATTCTTGTAATGGACAAGTTCTCAGAACCATGCATCTGTGGCTGCGGCCATAATTGTTTATTTTGAATGTTTGGATACGAATGGACAAAAAACCCACTGTCACTTTGATTAGTAAACTGGGTTGATTTGTTATGGACTAAAAATTTATTTGGATTGGGTTAGGTCTAATTCATTTTGATTTGGGTTGGACCGGACTCAATTCATTTACAGTTGGCTTATTGGCACTCTCCACTTAAAACTCTTTTTCTTAATACATCTTAATAAATTATTTAAAATTTTATTTAATTTCTCATGACACTCCTTTCAATGTCAAAAATAACCCTTATTTACTTTTTTAACAAAGTCTTAATTTAATAAAAAAAAATTGATATTTAGCCATAAAAAAGACACTATCGTAATAGAAACGACAATATTGTAGTATGAACAGTACTGTCATTTTTTTGTGCTGCAATGATACTGTAATATGAACAGTAGCCTATTTTCTATCTTGGTAGTGTCTTGAGGATGTTTAAATATCAGTGCACTTTTATCATCATCAAATTATGCGTGGCTACTTTTACTTAAGTCTGTATATTGTTCATCTTCTCATATGACAATTAATTACACATAGGGTTGGCAAAAGTTTGGGTTGGGTCCGGGTTTGGGGGTGCTCGGGACTTGCACGCATGCCACACATAGTTGCCCAAACCCGGACTGTGCCCGGATTTTTTTTTATGTGGACTGGGCATATGCCCGACACTATTTGGGTACGGGCTTTTTATTCAGGTTTTCTCTGCCCACATTTTGAATTAAAAGGCCAGTGGTTGTGACAGCGAAGTTGAGGCTGATAACTGACGCCAGTGACTGAGAAGATGACCAAACGGTGGCTAGATAGTTGACGCCGTCGTGCGGTGACTGCAGTTGAGAAGATGACAAAACGTGCAAGACGATGGCTCAGAAGAGGCGCGGTGGCTGCAGGCTGCAGCTGCGTGTTTTGTGTTTACTCTCTCAAGTCTCAATTACTCATGATTTAGAGTTAGGGCAATTGGGCAAAATGGTTTTTTCACATTTTATATTTTCCGCTCTTTTTTTTTTTTTACCTTAACAAAATCAAGCACGGTCCGAGTTCTAGGTTTTTGGTACTGTGACCGGACCTATGTCCGGAAATAGCCGAGCATTGATTTTTAATGACTAGACCCGTTTTTTTCTTCCATCCGAGCATTGATTTTTAATGACTAGACCCGCTTTTTTCTTCCATCCGAGCATTGATTTTTAATGACTAGACCCGCTTTTTTCTTCCATCCGAGCTGGGTTTTACCCGGACCGCATATGCCGGGTCCGGGCCGGATCCAGTTCGGGTGGACTTTTTTGCCACCTCTAGTTTCACAAAGAATTTTGAAACTTGTGGGAGACAAGGAAAGGTTCAATTACATAAAGACTTCCGTAAGACTATAAGCATCTGCAGTTACCGATACAAATATTGCAAGCTCATGATAAATTAAGATTTAAAGATACACTGTGATTTACATATAATTCATGAGAAACCTTTGTGGATATTGATTGTGAATCTTGGCCACTATAAATAATCAGTCCCTCTAAAAAAAAATGCAGCCAAAAAGGTTTAGAAATAAAATTATGAAATTGGTAAACATATTTCAAACTCGAAACGCACAGTTGGGTGTAAAGAGTTTTGTGATTTTTCATTTGTTTGAGGTAATTTCAATCAAGGGTAAAGTTGTAAGCAACCAAAAGGGGATTCAAGAGGACATTAATGGTGTGTTTACTTCATGAAAATGGAAATGTGGTGGAATGAGAATGAGAATGAGCTGGAATGAGAATGAGGAATAAGAATGAGATTTCAATGTTTACTTGGCAAAAATAAATGGGAATGGGAATGTGCTGAAATGTCATTGATGTGTTTACTTGGTAAAATAAATGGGAATGAGAAATGGGAATGATAATCAATTTACTAAAATACCCATAGTATTAATAATTAATACAAATAATTAATTTATCATTATTAACAATATTATCGTTATTGTTGTTGTTGTTGTTGTTGTTATTATTATTATTATTATTAACATTTATTATTATTAAATTTTATTAACTTTATTATTTTAGTTACTATTAATTATTGTTATTATTATTTTTATTAATATTATCATTCTTAAATGAAATAATGATAATATTAATAAAAATAAAATAATTAATAATAACTAAAATAATAAAGTTAATAAAATTTATTATTATTATTATTAATGATATTTAAAATAATAAAATTATTTGTGATTTGAATAAGGGCAATTTAGAAAATATGAAAAAATTATAAGGATAGAAAAGTAAATTTATATTTCATTATCATTCCTACATTTTCATTCTCAATTCCCCCATGAGAATGAGATTTCCATTCTTTATTCCCAAATTATGTGAGATCCACATAATTTATTCTCATTTTCAAATTTAATTTTTTCAAATAAACATAATTTTGATTCTCATTCCTCAATTCTCATTTCTTATTCTAAGAAATAAGGGCTGCCAATAGCTCAACTCCTTGAATTAACTAACACAACCCGTAATCAAAGTGAAGATACCATGCATTAACGGGCACGCCCACCTAGTGGGGTCATTTTCCCCACCGGCCCACAAAGAGAGTAGAAGGGCCATTCACCCCATTATTTTTTTTCCCCAAAAAAGAACAAAAAAAAAAATTCAATTTCAACACTGGAGAAAATATCATCAGTTGAAGTAGAAATTTTAAAATACATTAAATATAATACAATCAATTAAAGTATGTGTGATATGTGTAATTAAATTTCATAAAACTACTATTTACAATATAATTTTGCAAAATAAATATGCACATACCATAATATTATTTACTTATTATATAATTGACATTATACATATGATGTATTTTAAAATTTCTCGAGTTGAAAATTAGAAGCCACAAAAAGACCAAAGAGTTTTTACTGTACTGTTATTAAAGCTATTTTTTAATGGTTTTTTTTTTTAAATTGTCTATTGGATTAACTAGTGAAGATCTCCACCATTTGGTTCGGATGTCTCCCGAGCATTTGTTGTCGTCTAATTCTTTTCTGGAAACTTTAACCTTTGTTAAAGTTGATACTTTTAATCAACGATTCCTTGACCTTGTGAAGTTGAAGGCGTTTATTCCTAAAAGAAATGCGCTAGAAATTATTTGATTGCTAATAAGCAATCAGTGGTTGGCTTTGAGGGGCAATTGATTTAATAGAACAAGGATTCTCCAGCTGAGTGAATGCATGTAAATACAGCTGCTGCATGTACATAATAGTGCTGTATGATAAGTATTCATTTTCTAGTATAATATTTCATTTGTATAGTTTTTTAGAATGAGGTTTTATTTTGATATCGTTGATTTTTCAGATAGGTATAGCTTTTATTTTACAGTGCTTGGAACTTTTGCCTTGCTAATGATTTACAATCATTTATTAGTCCATTTTTTGTTGAAGGACTTTAACTGAAATTTCCTGAATTCTGTAGGTTACAAATTATCTTCTTCCATTCATTTAGAGAGACTTCTTCAGCCATTAATGTAAGAATTTTGCTCACTCATTAGTCATTAACTTCTCCATCATTAAGATTTTTCACAAATTTAAGGTCTTAATTCCATTATCAAGAAGAAGTATTCGTTGTATTGGCTATAGAACAATCATTAGAAGCCAATAATTTGTAGATTATATCCCTTGACAACATATAGAAAACTAGCTTCTCCACTTCTTCTATCTTCAAAGTATCTTATTTTTGCTTAATTGCCTTCCATCAACTTCATATATAGTCTGATGCCTGGGCAACAGACAAGCCTCTGGTCACCTCATTAGGAAGATAGGATACTTCCCGTTTGTGGAGACTTTAGATTCTAATACCTAAGGGAAATTATCTCCATTAGGAAATGTCCATAACACATTTCCTAACCATACTTGCTAATTTTCTCTCAACCAATTTGCTTCCTTGTAATTCCCTTTCTATCTTATTAGGAATTGCCACACGCGCACGCAACAAACTCTCTCACTCGTCTCGCTTTGTTCTCCCTCGCCCCGCAGCAACAGTGTCCGCTCCGTTCTCCCTCACCACGCAGCAAGTCTGCGCTTTGTTCTCCCTCACACAGCAAATCTCGGTTCTCTCTCTCGCGTTTCAAGCACCTTGCTCCCTCACTCTCCCTCTCCCCCCCCCCCCCCCCCCACCCCCACAACAAAAAAAATCCACAGCCGGCGTTGTTCTCCGATCCCGTTGGGTTTAATATATCAGCTTCTCTTATTTGCAATCCTCAACAAGGTATTTATAAACCAAAAAAGAAACAAAAGGAATCCCAGAACAAGCACAAATCCGGGGAACTTAAATCTGAGTAGCCGTTTTATTTCTATTCAAACAATGGGCAATATAATTTATTAACAGAGCATAAATATTTGAGTAATATAAAGCAACTCTTTCTTTGAAACAAATAAACATGGAGGCTGCAATTACGGGATGAACTTTCCTCAACATCACGAAGGCTGCAATTACAGGACAATGAGCTTCAACTCCCTAACAGTCAACTCATAAATAGCACAATGTTCTACACGAGTTACAGATGATTGCGGCAGCTGTCGGAGACGAGACTATTGCTGCGTGAGGGAGATCAGAGCCAACGCTGCGTGAGGAGAGCTGAGACTTGCTAGCTGCTGCGTGGTAAGGGAGATCGGAGCCGACACTGCACGATGAGGAAAGTTGGCAAAATTCGAGCAACGCTGGCTGTTGAACAGAGCGAGACGCGTGAGAGAGTTTGTTGCATGCGCGTGCGTGGTAATTTTTCTCCCAAAAATCAGATTTTATATTGAGCACAGTGTTGTGCTGAAGTGTTGTGAGAATATCATTTTCTAGCTTTGGGTTTGATAGTGATTGCATAAAATGGTTTTAATGGTGAGAGTGGAAGAGGTTGGTAATTTAACAGGTGAAGTGGAGATACAATTATAATGAAATTGAGAAATATTAAGATATAAAAATTGCATAGAGATATCAGAAATTATACGATTTGACTTTCAGCTTACGTCTACCGATGAAAATAGAAAGAAATATTTTACTAATGAAAAAAAATTACAAGTATTATATTATTTTATCTCACTAGCCAAAAATCTAATACACCTAACCTCTCGAATCACTGGTGACTCAACTCTTTCTCTCTCTCTCAGCTTTCTGACTTCTTAAAATCAAAATGACAAGACGAGAATGAGATGCAAAGAAAAGAAATGAAGCGTATAAATAATATTTTTTTTCCCTTTCCTTTTTCAACTAAAATAATTTTTTTTTAACAAATACAGCACTGCCAAAAATGGCGAACCACGTGGGACATAGGTGCACCGCTCTTTCAAAAGAGCGGTGTCCCATTTTTAAACAATTCTTCCACTTGGAGATTTGATTGAGAATTAGTCAATCTCCACATGATCCTTGCCGCTTCATCATTATCATGTTGCTTATATCTTTAATAGGCCACAAAATGACCTACTCTATACAAACTTGTCAATATTGATTGGCTTAATTAAATCATTTGCTAGGCTCTCCTTGGTGCAAATTTTCTACATATCCACATATCCATCTTTCACTACTTTCAAATGAAAGCTATAGATATGTAGAAAATTCACATCAAAGAGAACCTAACAGATGCTTTCACTAAGCCAATCAATGCTAACAAGTTTATAGAGTAGATCCTTTTATAACCTAACAGCGACATAAGCAACATGAAAATGGTGAAGTAGTAAGGATGATGTGGAGATTGATTGATTCTCAATCAAATCCCCAAGTGGGAGAATTATTGAAAAATGGGAGCACCGCTCTTCTAGAAGTACGATACACCATGACCCACGTAGCCAGCCATTTTTGGCAGTGTTGCATTTGGTGAAAAAATATTATCTTAATTGAAAAAGGAGAGGAAATGAAGCTTATAAATAAAAGGCTTCATTTCTTCTCTTTGCATCCTAGTTTTCTCTTCTTCTCAAATTTAAACCTTGTTGGCATTTTTTTTATAAATAATATACCCAAGTTAATGTACTATCTTAAATAGTTGTGAGTGGTCGCACGAATGAAAATACGCACCAAGAAAGTTCCTAAAAAAGACCGGAGGGGTCATAATAGTTCCACTTAAAATTCAAACTCTTTAGACTCTTATCGCTTTTGTAATATAACTTTCCTATACATGTACACAACTGTACGGTTACTCCATTCACACCAATATCCCCTGCTTTGCACCACAAAATCCTCAGATTGCTTCTACTGTTTCATGTGAAGAGTACCATGTTTGTGAATAGTGTCGTACATGAATGGCACCGTGTTTGTGAATAGTATCCCAACATTAAAAAATACAATCAACCTCTGATACCATGGTTAAGAAATTGATAAGTGAAGTAGACACATAATTAAAGTGAAATTGAGAAATATTAAGGTAAAAGGATTACAGAGGGATAACAAAATGATATGGTTCAATTTTTAGCATATTTCCACAGGTGTAGACTAAAAAATATATTTTACCAATTAAAAAAATATAAATATTATAATATTTTGTCTCACTATCTAAAAACCCCCCACACCAAAATTCTCAAATTAATAATCACTCAACTCTCTCTTTCAGCTTTCTCATTTCCCAAAATCGAATTGAGAAGAAGAGGAGAATGCCATGCATGAAGGGTAAATGAAGCCCTCTATTTATAGGCTTCATTTCCTATACTTTTTCAATTAAAACAATTTTTTTTAGACCACCAAAAATGGCGGGCTGTGTAGGTCGTGGGTGCACCGCTCTTCTAGAAGACCGGGGCCCCATTTTTCAATAGAAGAAGTGGAAAACAGACAGGAGAAGTTTCAGGACCAATTAAATTAGCATATTATAAATTTTCATGATGACCTTGCTTTGTTTCAATTGCCATTCCTTTCTTGTACCTTTCAACTTATGATATTTCTATCTTAAATTAGTCTAGGAAAATGGGTGCCTAAACATGTGCTCATGCTCATTTCTTAAATGTGATAGAGAGTATGTTTATTTCACAATGTTTTTACCCATGGGCACAAGTGTAAAATTTGAGCATTGAATTGAACGGTTCCAGATTTCCAATTAGTAGAAAGAATTTTGTGGAATGTTGAATTGATTTGCGGCGCTAATTTTTCACCGAGGAAACTAAACCTTTTAGATCCATTTTTGTCACATTTGATAAGATTAGTCCATTCTACTCGATGTTTGAAGCTCCAAGCCAAATTGAATACTTGCCGTCAGTATTTCTCACTGTATCTTATTGTTCACACTTATTGAGCTATATTCCGACTGTTGCCGATTGTTTAGGCAAGGTGCTTGGATATTGCTTGTTAATTATACGGGCTTGCTTCGTGCCCTTGTTTCACTGACAGCGATGTAAAGTTCCACTGCTAGCTCAAAGTTATGGGGAGTGAGTCTTTTTCCTGTACATTGCTCATGGACACTGGCGGTGTGAATGTGACATTCATTACTGTATGAGCATCAACGTGGATACTGGCTCATTCGCCTGTCTGGGCAATGCTTCAAATGTCGACTGAAGTTATTTGATATCAAAGGAAAGATGGTATTAATAATATTAAAGATGGCACCATATCCCAATTACTCTTCTAGGACCGTGCTTGGAAAATAGGATCATATTTTGTGAAGTAAGTTTAGGTGATGATATTGCTGCTAATTCTTGGATAAGATGTGGTATTGGTAGAAATCAGTAGTTACTTTTTTCTTTATTAGGTTTTGTATGTCACGTTCACAGCTTCGTCCGGGGAACTTGATAAAATCAAAGGGTACATTTTGGAATTTTTTTTCTCTAAATTGATTATCTTTACATTATTCTTTTTATTTTAAAAAAAACTTAGGTTACTCTAATTTTTATTTAAAAGATATGGGAAAAATAAGGATGGGTCGATAAAAATTTTTGTCTTCAAAACAAAGATAAATTAAAATTTTTAATTTATTACTATAATTTTACGTTTTTAAAATCATCACTGATTTATGAAGGGATTTTATTTTTTATTTTTTTAGATTTTAATTTATAAATTTATATTTTTAAAAAATAGAGATTACTACCTGACCCGAATCATTTTCTTTTTCTTTTTCAGCTCTTGTTCAAAGCCCTTATGGGAAGGGCTAGCAGCTAGCTCGACCAGGCTTTTTTATCAAGCCTTATTAAGGCCATTATCGTGGGAGCGACACTCATCATAATGATTTGGTACCAAATGATTTTTTTTTTAATTTTAAAATCACTGTCATTTTTACTTTAATTGCTGAATGTCCTATTCGTCCGTGCTGCCGTTTCTTTCCCATTTCTTTTATCTGCTGATCTCTGTGTTTTTAATTTATTAATTGACAGGTGTTGATTTGAGACCTGGTTTTGAAATTCCTCCTGGGTAACCAACGGAGGGAATTCTTCGTCCTTTCGAAAACTTCACCAAGCCGTTAAAGCTCTCTTCGGCATCTTGTCGGCCCTTGGCTTCCACCTGTTAAGTGTTGATGATGTTGATCTGCCCTTGGCTCCACCTGATAGTGTTGACGATGTTGCCCTATAATAGCAGTAATAAATGCGGCGACTGATGATGATTTCTTATCATTTTCACAAGAATATATTAATATTTGGTCTGAAATTCCGTTAAAATCAAATTAAATTAAGAGATGCGCCATTAGCCATGCACACACACACAAAAAAGACAAATTCCGGGTGAAATGCCATTTTCCTTTTCCCAATCGAGCAAATCAAGAGTGCGGTTACATACACAAAAGATGCATGGATATTTTATAACCTCAATCTCAGATTTTAGGGTCCGGTTATAAAATAATCCCTTTTAAATTTGTTTTTATTCTTTCTTTTTAATTGTTTAGAAACTATTATTTTTGTAGGTTTTTTTAATTTCTAATATTTTATTTAATATAAAAAGGAGCTATTTTACTAATGCACACAACATCATAATTAAGTAGGGGGCGCTAACACATTGGTACATTTATGAAGCATGGTCCATGAGCCCATAGTATACTAAAACCTACAGCATACTTCTTTGAAATGGTAAATAACTTTTTCATATGCAACATAGAGAGTTAAAAGACACAAATAAAAGTAATCAATATAATACTAGCAAAGCAATAAGAAGACATGGACAAGAAGCATGGGAGTACGAGTTCATCCTTGGGAATGGGACTACACAATCTATGCAACTAGATGAGTACCTTAACTTATATCTAAACCACGAAAAGATCACTTTCGACAGCTGACCTGAAAGGCCTAATGGGGCAGTATGCAAGTGATCTCTCCGAATGGAGCTTGTTGACAGACACTTGGGGAAGACCTCATAGAGAGGGCAGCATGGGTCTGGATTACTCTTTGTTGATAACCACTCGTTGAGAGCCTTGGGAAGCTTTACAAGCATCGTGAGCCGAAGCTTCGGCAAGACCTAGTAACATTCTTAGAATCTCAGCGGTGTCATCCAAGTAATACTTGGCCTTGCTGGGTTTCTGGCCAACAGTGCAAGCAAATACTTCTGCAACTGGTGACAGCGAGGGACCAGCCGCAGCACTCTTTATCACTTCAAACATGTCTTCATCCGACCGATCATCCCCAATACAGAGAACAAAATCTGGAAGCATTCCCTTTTGATGCATTGTCTCAAGTTGATGTTGTGCTACAAGACCTTTGTTGACACCCTATTTAGTTGTTTGAGAACACAAGTAGGTTATTAAGACATGTGCATAAAGTCACTAACCTTACCCCCTAAGAACAGATTATCATATTCTGGCCAATAACACTAAATTATCAATTTATCAACTTTTCCAGCTTAAGTAAGATTCTTAAAATTCTATGTTCCCCATCATGAAGTCTAAAATCTAACCATTATAATGAATCAGACTCGCATAAAATCTTCACATCTTAAAAGCATTACTGATATATGAAGCATTACAGCTACAGAAATCCTCAGATATAAAGAATCCGGAACATGAAATCAAATACCTGAAACATGTCCAGGCTAAGAATGATATTTCTTCAATGGTGGGTTAAAATGGATCATCACTTGGTCATAATCCTGATATACTTATGAAGCTACATATTTGCTAAGGCTGACCATATGTTTCTCTGTAAAACTACCTAAGCTTCCAACTTCATGCCCTCACTTTGCCAGGGCATTTTCATTTTAAATTTTTGAAATACTGGATGTCACATGTTCGTGAATAATGCAACTAAATTAACCTTATGTAGTCCTTCATAACATAAGATTTCATATGCTAATTGTATTAATTAGCGACTTTAAATTTTCACAATGGCCTGTGCAAAGGCTTACAGCATCAACCATCAGCCATCAAATTAGGGAGCTTAAAAATGGGAAAGATTTGTTTTCTTGCCTTTCTAGAATATAATTGCACAATCTTTTGAGAGAGAGAGAGAAACACAGACAGAGATATTTAAGTGTATATCGGGCAATGGGAAAAGCAGCTCTTTTACATGTTACCGACATTTAACACTCAATATTCTCCTTAGTATCCGAGATTATCAGAAACAATGTAATGTAACATACTAAAGCCTGTAGGAGAATTAACCAATGTAAAGGGTAATCATAAAATAAATGTTGGTTATCTTCATCACTGAAACTCAATGCGAGCTTGGTATCATCAAAATATGCAATTTTATAATTGTTCAACTAGACATAGTTATGCGAAATATGTGATTATCTAACTGAATCTCTGACCTATAACGGTGGACACAAGGGTTACACTAATTTTTAAATTAGATTTATCATGAATAAAAGAATGAAGCCAACAAAAAACATGTTACTGATATAAACAACCTTATATATGATACCATGGCTTAATATATAGTGATACTTAAAGAAGAAAACCACTGACCTGGGGTTTAACTTCTACAATGTTCGGGCCACTCTTCACAGAAACTGGCTCATTAGCAAGAACACTTTCCAGGTGATCCAGGAGCTCCTTAGCCTGACACGAGCCAAAATCTGGATCTGCATACTGGAAATTCCAAACAAGGGCACTCTCTTTGGTCTCAATTGTAGAACCATCTGTTGTTTCAGTGTACAACTTCATTACTGGCTCAGCAATCTGCTTCCAACTAAAATCGGGCACAGACACACAAGTTTCCCAGTCCACACCATAATTTGGCCTGAAAAAGAGAAACAGTCAAGTGAGATGGCACAGTGACAATAATCCTCTTGTCCTTCACAAATTTGCAGGAGCAGAGATATAACTGGCAGATAGTCACAGATGGATTAATTTATGTTGCAAAACTTTCAGCTCTCAATAAAAAATACTCAGTCTTCAAGTTAGCTTAAAGAGGAAAATAGAATAAAAGTTCACACAAAACACATAGAAAGAACCCATACAGTGTTATGTAATTTTTATATATAGAACTTATTTTTTCTAATAAACTTTAAGTTCCAAACCAAGTCTTAATCCGGGCTTCCCAACGTTGACGATAACCATTTGAGATTAAAAAGTTTATCAGTGATTCAATTGAAACGGGCTTGAGATCTTTGTTTAAGTAGGTCTTCAGTAGCTCTTTCATTTTCTGGACTTATTTCTTCTCTCATTTCTATTTTCTTTTTCTCATGCAACACAAGTCATAGATAAATGGCCCACGCCTTGGCCTTTTTAGAATCTTCTGATCCTATATACATGTGCATACAAATAATTTGCAACTGGGGAACTGGTATGCATCTTAAACAAGAAATCTCTCTTAGCTTATACTGTTGGAAAAGATTCTTTTCTTGGGAATTCCAGCACATGTATCCATGGACAATAATTTGTTTACCAAATAGGAATCTACATTTCGAGAGTGAAAATAAAAAATTAAAAAAAAAAAGAGACAGACAAGTAGAGCCAGAAAAGAAAGCTTCATACCTCACAAAATAACCATGCTCAGCGGCAATCCCAAGCCCTTCACAAGAAGAAAACCATTCAGCTAGAGTATCTCTGTCTTTCCCACTAACTAGGAAAACAACATTCTTGGGGTCTCTGCACAAGTTGTCCAAAATGGCCACAGCCTCTGCATTAGGACTTGTACTAATTGAACCTGGTACCATTATAGTCCCATCATAATCCAAAAGAATTGCCCGGTTTTTGGTCCTCTTGTATGCTGAAACAATATGGTCAATTGAAAGCTTCCGGAAATTTGGATCCAAAGCAACTACCCGAAATCCTAAACCAAAACCAATTCCCCAGCATCTTCTCCTCATATGGTCCCTGCAAGCCCTTTCAAGATCCTGCAAAAAGCTACGAGCCCAGTATGCAACGTCATGTGTACTCACATACCTATAGTGCTTTTCATGTCGCATTTGTTTCTCAGCATCAGAAACTCCTAGGGCAGAATCCATAGCTTCAGCCACTGCATCAATGTTCCACGGGTTTACTCGAATGGCCCCACTTAATGATGGGGAGCATCCAACAAATTCAGAAACCACCAGCATGCTGCTCTTTGCAGTTGATGGGTCCAGCCCTAAGGTCATATCAAGCTTCTCATTTCCTTGTCGGCATATTATGTATTCATAGGGTATAAGATTCATCCCATCTCGTACTGCTGTAACAAGACAACATTCTGCAATAACATAATAAGCAATTCGTTCATAAAACTGAAGTGGGGTATCAATCAAAACCACCGGCTGATATCCTGGCCTTCCAAATATTTTGTTAATCCTTCTCACTGTCGCATGAGTTTCAGATTGGACCTCTTGTACATCCCTCCCTCTGCCTCTAGCAGGATTTGCTATTTGAACCAGAACAATTTTACCCCTCTTTGAAGGATTTTGTGAGAGTAGTTGTTCCATAGCCAATAGTTTCAAGCTGATTCCTTTGAAGATATCCATGTCATCAACCCCAAGCATGACAATCTGACCCTTGAACTGATCCTGCAGCTCTGCAACTTTAGCTTCAGTCTCCGGAAGATTCAGAACGGATTGGAGCTGGCCTATGTGAATTCCAACTGGTAAAATCTTAATGCTTACAGTCCGACCAAAATACTCGAGCCCTATATAGCCTCGCTTGGACTGATAAGAGACACCAAGCATTCTACTACAGCATGAGAGGAAATGCCTGGCATAATCAAACGTATGAAATCCAATAAGGTCTGCATTCAGAAGAGCCCTTAGAAGCTCATCCCTTATAGGAAGGGTCCGATAAATTTCGGATGATGGGAATGGACTATGAAGGAAAAATCCGAGCTTCACCCTATTAAATCTCTTTCTCAAAAAGGTTGGCAAAACCATCAAATGGTAGTCATGAACCCACACAAAATCATCATCGGGGCTAATAACTTCCATCACCTTGTCTGCAAAAATCTTGTTCACAGAAACATAAGCTTGCCAGAGGGACCGGTCAAACCGGCCACCAAGATCCGGTGATAGAGGAAGCATGTAGTGAAATAAGGGCCACAGGTGCTGTTTGCAGAACCCATGGTAGAATTTGCTAAAAAGCTCCGGAGGGATAAATGCTGGGACACATTTGAAAGTTTCAAGCAAAGTTTGAGACACTTCATCTTGCTCACTTAAGTCAATCTGTTCTTTTATACAACCAACATAGATTACTTCTACATCTTCACCAAGACCATCTTTCAGCTGTAAAAGCAGAGAATCCTCATCCCAACTAAATGTCCATCCTCCACTGCCATCTGAACTTCGATGCGCCCGAAGTGGAAGCTGGTTCCCAACAATTATCATCCGTTCTTGAGAAACAGATGAGGGAGCATCAGAGCCAACACTATTGCTGTTCTCATCATCGATCTCAGACAACACCCCAGCAACAGTGGCTACTCGAGGAAGCCTCTTCTTCTCGCGACTAAAATTTGGGAAATCTCCAGAAGCAAGATCTAAGAGGTTAGAATACGACCTCGAAACCATCTTGAGGTCAAACAAGGAACTTTTGATCTACTGAGATTAGCAAGAGGACAAAGTTGGTTCCCTTTTTTATCAGATCAAAATAATCTACAAAATGCCCCATGATAAAACACAATTAGAACTGAATCCCAACTGTTAAGTATATCATATAACAGAAAACTATGTGTACTAAGCCAAGCCTAAGAGATTCTACTTGCAGTACATGATTTTGGAAGCCCAAGTTAGTAAAAGAAAAATCCACACAAAAATCAGCTGTTCCCCAGTAAACAAAAAAGTATAAGAATAGCTCACTCCTTATGACCTCCTCTCCATAACCCAGAATGGAGTCACTAGAAAACTGCGAGTGATGCAGACTTTAGCAGATTATTTGGAAGTACCCAGAAGCAAAATCTGATTAAATAAAATCGAAAACTGCAACTTGTAAGGTGGCCTAGCAGTACAAAGCATGCTTGATCAAAAATAGCGAAGCAAAGCAAATCAAATTTAGTAATCAAAAAGTAGAATCTTTAGCAAGAAAATGATTTACAGTCAGCAAATCAGCTGAGCATGCAAGAACAAAAACAGCATGCAGCATTTAAACAGGAGAAAAACGAAAAAGAAAACAGAAGGTAAAATATCATAGTATTAGCAGTGAATAAGAAGAAGAATAAAGAAGGACAAGAACTTACTTTGAAGGCTGAACACAAGCCAGAGATGAAAGATTCTCCTCCTTTTCTCTATCTCAGTGTAACAAAACCTTTTGCTTTGCTTTTTCAGCTTAGACAAATTAGTAATATGATTATTTAATTTTGTGAGATTTTTTATTTTTATTTTTATTTTTTTCATATAACAATTGTGAATGAGATCATGTCTTGCTTTATATAAAGCACTTGATTCTCTCTAATACAGGTGACTGCAAATGTATTGAGTTGAGTACTTGAGTGTTGTGCGGTGAGTGATGACATAAGTGACACGAACAACAGTAGAGTCCAACATCCCTAACCATGGTTAGTTCATGTTTAGTTAACTACTTAACTTCTTCCTCAGTTTATTATCTTTATTTTAAGGCAAACTCTATCTTACATACATGTAAGATACATGCCTCTCACATGAATACTCTATCTTACTCTATTTTAAAACTAAAGTTAGTTGGTGTGAATGTTTCAGCATTCTCACTCTTTAAAAAAAGTCAGGGGTTCAAGTCTCGCTCTCGAATAGAGTCACCACTTTAGACAGTACTTTACCTCATATAGATCAATCCGGTACGAGTAAAAATTAATTTAAATTATGATATGAATTTAAAAATATCTCCCATAATTGAAACCCACTCAAAATTACTTCGTAGTTCAAACAAAAAAAAAATTAACTTTGTTTCAAGTCTTTAACTGGAGTTGTGTGCACCTAACTCAACTTGTGATGACGATGTACGAGTTTCGTTTGCTTTGGCTGCCCGCTGCAGCTGCAAAATAGCGCGTGGACGACACGCCCTGATCATTAGGTTTCTTTTTGTTGAATGAATCATCATTACAAAATGCTCATCTAAGTTCTAGTTTCAAGATTTGGATTCTGTTATTTGTTTACCAAGCAACAATTTGAACATAGAGTTTTTGACATCTCCATATGAACGTCATGACTCATGAGTTATCATGATTCATAACCTTTAGTCAATTTAAGACCATACTTTTCTAAATTCATGAACAATGCATATTGCAATGCCATCGAACTACATTCTAATATCTAGCAATACTATATTGACATCATATATTTTATAGTGATATCACATTGAAATTAATATCGATCATGTGAGGCCAAATTAATTGGACCATCTTCTTAAGGACATGTGTAATTTTACATTTTAATAATATCTAATGTCTGTTAATGTTTTTTTTTCTATTTTTATTAATTTTTAGAAAAGATTGTTAATAAGATAGGGTATGGCTTCTAGCAAGACACGAAGCGAAGTTATTATCATTACCAAAAGTCCTCAAATAGAGACACATCATACTCGCTCGATCTTTTTGAATCAAGAAGAACTTTGCTCGCTCGCCTAACTCCCACTTCGGCTAAGCAACACTGCAAGTGGCAAGTTGGGATCAAAACCATCACTAATTTAAAAATTATCATAATTGTATTAGTTCGATTGAGAGTTGGAACTATTTACTATTAAGTCGTATCATGACAGCGCTATTAAATTAACTATTTTTATTTTTAAGAACACACAATATTATACCTATAAAAGGTAACATTACTTTGATGGATCCTTCAACAACTTTATTTTTTCTTTTGTAAATAATATGAAATTTTATATAAATATAAATGATCAGTGAACACACAAACTTGTTGAAGTCAATGGCTATTTTTTTTGTTTATCATATTAATACTAAAAAGACAGTTTTCTCTATTATAAGTGGGACAAAACTTTATTGGAATCAATCATCTTAATTGTCATAAACAAATTTCACTACATCTCCAAGAAGCCACTGGTGCATAGGGTCAACTATAATTATTTTTAAAAAGAAAATGAAATAGAAAAGAAAAAAATCTTTATATGCATAGATCAGAAGTCATCAATTATAGAATGGTGACATGATTGTAAGGGAGACCGCAACCAGGAAAAAGAATATTTAATTTTTTTTATTATTATTATTGACATCGAACTGGAAAGTGACCTTAATGAAAAGAGAGAGAGAGAACAGAGGCAGGTAAAGTGCACGCGCCATGTGATGAAGTAGGGGTAATTTTTAAAAACCTCCCCTGAGGTTTAGGCTTGTTACAAATAAATGGCGAGAATTTATTTATTTGTAAAAAATCTCCTACCATTAGTTAATTTTAACATTGACCGTTAGTTGACTGTATAAAGATAATATTGCTCTTAACAACAGTTTGTACACTGACATAACTAAAAAAAAACTAAAATTATTGGCGCGAAAAGCATAAATCTTATTTTTTGACAATTTTATCCTTGTTAATTCCAAAGATTTACAATATCATAGGTAAAGATTATGACTATTTCATTTTCAAGTTTTTAATTTTATATTTCTTATAGGAACTTTAAGGAAATATTAATAATTTAAAAAGAGTAAAATAACCAATAATTTTAATTTTTTTTTAGTTATGTCAGTCTACAAACTGTTGTTAAGGATAATATTATCTTTACACAGTCAACTAACAGTCAATGTTAAAATTAACTGATGGTAGAAAATTTTTTATAAATAAATAGATTCTCACTATCTATTTGTAACAAACTCAAACTTCAAAAAAGATTTTTAAAAATTACCCGATGAAGTAGTTATCAAAATGAAAATCTAACAAACGGGCCGTACTTTTTTGGGCTATTTGGCTAGTGTGCGCTGTCAGCTACTCAGCCGTCAGCTCCACCACCTTTGTGTAAGCAAATCTAGTGCTATCAGGACCACCATAAGCTACTGTACATCTTCTTATTATTGGTTGTAATTGTACAAATACCAAATTCTTTAGTATAGGAACTTGTAACTTGTTTTATTTTTTGGGGTGAAAATGTTGTTAGTTATTTATTATAACATGTACAAAAATTTTCTAATCTAAAACACAATATTAATATAATTTTATAATTTAAGCTAAAAGATTACACCTTAATAAAACGAATGAAGAATTCTAATAATGGTTTAAAAAAAGAAACAGAAAAATAAAAGTTGTATAAAAAGTATATATCCCAATTTTCAATAGATTTCAAATTGTAGTATATCTATAGATAGTAACAATATAAATAAGAGATAAATATGCTCTATTATTTATTCTTGTGATAGATCGTTGAAAATCAAGGTTGTAATTCGTGCGAAAACAACATCGAAAGTGAAGAAATTTGCCGGAAATTCAAGAAATGCTGGAAGTGAAGGAACTCAACACGGTGTAGTTACGATGATGGAAGGTGTTATTGGGTAAAAGAATAACTGGGAATTTTTTTTTTAATTTTAGGGCTACGTTAGTCCAAAAGACTTATAAATAATTGATATTATAAGAAAATGGAAGTGCAGTTTTTTTTTTTCCTTTTTTTTAATATTGGAAGCAAAGTGGTCAAAATGGAAGTGCAATTTTTCTTATTTATTGCCATCCACAAATTAGATCAATATATATGAGTAGCAAGTAAATTGCTTACCAAATAGAGTGGTCCTTACATACCTTGGACTGTTCTTCGGTTTAGGTCCAAAAGACCATTTGTCAACAGATTAATTCAGACAAAATTTGTTGGTCCGTTCGCTTACTTTTCACATTTATGGCGTTCATTTATGGCTTCAAGATGACAAAATTCCACCCACATTCAATAATAAGGTTGTGATCTTCAGTTTCTCTTCCAATTATCATCGATAATTTTCAAAATGGATGTGTACGTTTCAAAATTTAGTAAAAAAATTATTGAATTTTTTTTATACAAATTTTATCCTCAATAACTAATGAAATAGTTAGAATCTAAATAAACATTTTAGTAGAATTTGTACTCAAATAAGTATCAGAGTTTAAAAAAAAAAATCGTTGCACTAATTATAATTATCTCTTACCTTTGATTTAGTGCTTCTAATTTCATTTCATCTGTATGCACATACAAGCCACTTTCATCTTAGATAGATGGTTGGTTGAGTGATGTGGTACCCTCCCACTTAAGCTTTTTTGAGGGGAAATAAAAGAAAAATTAAAAAGGTGAGCTTAATGTTAAAAGAATAGTAATGTGTTGTTTGTCCTTACGAGTAGTCTGATCAACTAGCTTGAAGTAATTTTATTTAGTTAACTGCTAAATTGAAATCTAAATTAAATATTATTGCCGGTTTATCATTTAAAGCATTTATCATTATTATTGTTTAAAGATAGTAATTAACTTTAATCATTTATGGAAAAGTCAAATTACTTTAAAAATTTTAATAGTTAACTGGTCTATGTAATCAGCCTTAGGTTGGGATAACACAAGGAAGCAATAATGAAAATGAGTTTACCTAAAGCATGACAGCTACAACTCTTACTAGTTTCCATGATCATTTGCATAGTTTTATCATTATTCTAATGGGTATGCTTTTTCTTCTTCTTTTTGTTTTAAACGGTCCTTTTATTTTTATATTATATTCTATCGATATTACAATCAAAGTCCACCGAATTAGATTTGTACAGTTTGTAACAAGCTGGGATCTATCGAATTTAATTAACAAATCTACTCTAAATAAGAGTGAGAATCTCCATTTCGATAAGAGTGTTTTACCACTATAGTCTATAGGTACCTAATGTGTTTGCTTTAAACACAGCAAAATGATGGCGATGTGATTCCAATGTTATAATAACATTTGTTTGTTGAAAGGTAACAATGATGTGAGGCTGTTGAAGCACGCATGATGATGATGATAATTGTAGTCTTTGAAATATTTTTACTTTAACTGAATCATTTTTTTCCCATGAAAGTTTGGTTTTGCGACCAAGGCTCTTTTTGCCTATTGCACTTAAACTTTCTTCAGAAAGCTTCTCAATACTTAAAACCACCTTCTGAAAAGCAATAGAGTAGGATTAGGGTTAATTTTATAATACTATACAAACTCTGTTACAAGGCATTGTGTTTGTTGCAAGAATTAAAACTTCAAATTATCCTAATCTCTGTCTAAGCTTCAATTTAATTGACGGAAGCTTAGCATATTGATGAGCTCAAAAGAATTTGAATTTAATTGACGAAAGCTTAGCATATTGATGAGCTCAAAAGAATTTGAATAATGCTTGGCGACTCAATATTTGAGTTTTAACTTTAGTCACAATGTCATGTTTCACTCATACATTGCATGATGAATATAAAATTAATTATTACTTTATTTGATCATCTCATAAACGTAATATCACTTATGTATTGGATGATGAATGCAAAATTAATTATTACTTTACTTTACCATCACATTAATGAATATCACATTAGCTGAGACTTAAATTAAGGTAGTATTTGTTGAATTTGGCTTAAATTTGAATGGACTTGAATTTACCTGAAATCTAAATAGGCATGAATACATATATCTTAATGATATGTTTTTTTTTTTTCAATATCTGAATATAAGTGTTAACTTGTTTGTTTTTCAAAAGGAAAACATCTAAAATATGATATTTTAACATAAATAACCTCATAAATATTAACAATATTTTTATTTATTGAATAAACACATGACAAGTTATAAATAAATTATTTGATTAGTAAAAAAAATTGATAATTTTTATCTTAACAAAGCATGAAAAGTAAAATATATATCAAATACACGTACTTTTCTACATTAACATATGATACTTATAATGTTATTTTTTGTATATTATATTGATACTTTTTCTTATTAATCATATAAGTCAATCAATAATTGTCTAATCATTGGAATTAAAATTAATGTATTAAATAAAATTTAAAATTTATTATAAAAATAGTAAATAGTAAATATAAATACAGAGAGATTGACCTATTATAAAATACATTCACTTAAAGTTCTATTATATTAAAAATTTTCATTGACAAAAAAAATTAATAATAGTTCAATACACGTACACAAAAAGGATAAATAAAAAATAATAAAAGGATAATTTAGTAATAGAAATTAAATTTATCTAATAGAGTATTAATGAGAAAGAATATTAAAGTTTCATTCAGATGTTTGCTATTAAGGTAAAAATAAGAATATTTAACTTTTTCCATTCAGATATAAACATCTTATAATCATATATAAGTGATAAAAAAAAACTGTAAATGTCTGAAAAAAAATTAAGATTCAGACTTCAGTTAAAAAACAAACAACCCCTAAAACTTGAATATTGAGATATCTAACATTAGTTAAAGCATTTAAAATTTACAGAACATAACTCAAAAGAATTTAGAAAAATTATAGGTCTTTGTCATGTTTAAAAATGACTTGACATTTATTATTCTTCCTATTTACTTATTATCCTAGGTCTAGCACCCAACAACATCATCATAATACTAATTACTTAGAATACTCCTTAATTATTAGTTTCTTCCTTTGATATCTACCCATGCTTTTGGGCTACCTAACAATTAACACAATATAGTAATATGGCTATGTAACGATTAATGTAGGGTGCGTTTGAGACTAAAGTTGGCCAACTGTAACTTTTAAGTTATAGCACTAAAGTGTTTGGTAAATACTAACTGCTGTAGTTTAGAAAATATGTTGATATGATTTTTCACTTGTATAATAAAAAATTTATTATATTTTT
Source organism: Citrus sinensis (assembly GCF_022201045.2). Taxonomy (NCBI): domain Eukaryota; kingdom Viridiplantae; phylum Streptophyta; class Magnoliopsida; order Sapindales; family Rutaceae; genus Citrus; species Citrus sinensis. The sequence goes on from NC_068560.1 coordinate 21,536,865, forward strand.
TATAATTTTATCAAAATTATTATTTAAAATTTACATTTACTATAGATTACTAACTTTTGTTTCATGCTTATAGTTTTTTTTTTCCACAGTAGTTGTAACTTAAAAGATACAACACCTCAAATCATAAACGCGCCCGTAATTAGTAATACGGGATGTTGTGTAGGATAAAAACGTAATTTAAAACAATAAAACTATATCACCTAGAAATTGAACAATTGGCACCATGATCTCCTACTAATCTGTCGTCATTGTTGCCAATCTGCCCTCATTGTTGCCGATGCCCATTTTGCTCGAGGTTCCTGCCAATTATTTTCCAAGAATATATGACAAAATGAAATATTTCTTTCTCTATTGACCTAAGGCAACAACATTAGATCCAATAATTTGTGGACTGTACGGTAAATATTCTAAGGGATCTTTTTTTTCCATCCAACACTGAGATTTATTCTATCTAATTTTTACGGATCCGACTTAAATGTTAATGCCTTTTAAAAGTTAAAAGTTGAAAAAAATCACAAAAATTGAGATGCAAAATGGCATTAGATTCTTATTAAATAAGGTTGAATCTTAAATTTAAAATGATGTATTTTAAAATTAGATCCGGTAATTTGTGCACTGTACGGTGAATATTCTTAGGAATCTTCATTTTTCATTCAAACAGTTGATATTTTTGTCTCTAATTTTTATGGATCTAACTTAAATGTTAATGCCGGTTAAAGGTTCAAAGTTGAAAAGAAGCACAAAAATTGAGATGTAACATGGCATTAGATTCTTATTAAATAAGGTTGAATCTTAATTTCAAAACTATGTATTATAACCAGTGTATTCCTACACTTTCTTAGCTAATTCGCATACTTTCTTGCCCAATTTTTATGTTTTCTTTTGTTTCTTCAATTCCTGTGCTTCATTTTCTACAAAGAAAAAGTGTGCTTCGGAAGTTTTGGGCTAGCTAACCAAATTAAAAAAAAAAAAAGGTAATGAAGAATTCGAACATGAATTTTACTTGGACAAATTATTCACTAATGAAAATTGGTTCTACATTATGTAAATGGACAAATTAGTCCCTACTAAAAACTAGATCTATGTTATTTAAGTTACCTGAGGCGAATTTCTGGTGATCTAAGAAGAAGCAGATCAAAGAAGAACCCGCAAAGAGACCCAGAGGTGCTTGCATGTGGAAGAACCAGCGATGGTTCGCTTGTAAATGTTCGAGCAGGTAGGCATAATCAACTCCTAAATGGTGCAAAATTTTGTTATGTTCATCAAAGCAAATTTTCGGACTTCCAGGAATCAAGAGCCAAAGAGAACAAGCCCGGTTCGATTTTAGAAATTTCTACAACATTCTACAACTTATATATGTCTAAACAATTCCACACTTGCATAACTAGACTTATTTAGAGCTTAGGAGATTTTTAAGTGAGAAAATATTAAAAAAAAAAATCACCAGTTAAATTAAAAAGAACAATGATTAAAAAAAGAATCATGCTGAACTTGATCTCAAAATAATCATAGCTTTAACTTTGACTTGATGCAAGATAAAGTCACAATGTAAGATGTTAGTGCCTTCAAAAAGTCATTGTAGTCCTACCTTCACTGCTTAACCAGTATTACTCTTTTAAAGTGCTTATCTGTGCCCACATTAGTAACAAGCTCGGTTATGCGAATGAACTTTAGCTTTTTAAGAGGAGAAATCATGGTCAGCCAATCCTTCTGACGCAGCGTATGGCCTACAATAATGGCTGCAATGTTTTTGTTAATTCTTTGATGATTGTTAAGAGGCTTTTGGGGATTCAGTAGCGAGCATTTGTTCCTCTCTGCCCTTATCTGGTCATTCATTGTGAAGCTAATGCACTCGCTAATATCCAAACATAAGACATGTTTTCCTCGTTCCAAGTTTTTACTCATTCGTATGCTTCAGATTATCAAACTTAAAGCCATTCAGCCTGCACAATACAAGCGAAATCAATATCATTTTAATGTCTTGTATGATATGAAACCAACAACTGCCAATGCACCCAACTTTCCGGCTCCTCCGAACCCTTTGCTTCTTTTTCCAGAAACAAAAAGCGTGCCATGGAAGCTCCGAGCCGGCTGACCAAATGGAGAAAAAGAAATGAGGGAATTCAAGCACGAATTCCATATGGAAAAAAACTCTAAACCTTGCCGCATGGAGAAAAAATAACGCTAATGGCAGCGACCAAACTGAATAAATTTGGCAAACAAACCCAAAAGTGTTGCGCTTTCAGTTGTCTTAGCCAATCATTGAATTCGACATTATTTTGCACTAGTTATCACAAACTTCGAGCATAACAAACAATTACATTGTATAATTTTTGGGGCCTTGATTGAATAAAACTAAAAGATAATCTTTTACAATCACATCTCTAGAACATAACTGATTTTATTGCAAAAACGCATCTCTCGAGCAGGACCTAAATATCCAGTATACAAAAAATTAAAACAGTTATAGCATAATAAAATGGCAAATTTTGAGTATTTTCATATAGAGATACAGTAAAACCTCCTTATGATCATAATGTTAGAACCAAATTAATTTTATTAATGATGAGATTATAACTTAATAGAAGTGCAGTTATATAAATTATTGTTCTAACTTAGTTACTCTTAGTGCACGTGATAGAAATAGAAAATATGCACAACGTTAAATAATTAATTAATAGAGTATATTCTTTCTTTAAAAAAAAAATTAATAGAGCATATCAAATCTAATTTAGAAGATTAAAAGAGATAAACATAATTTCAAAAAATTAACAAATATATGTATTTTTTATAGTCTACAGATATTTATTATTGTGTGGATTAAGTTACTTGTGATGAGATATAGAAAATGTTAATTAATTATAATATAAACTTTATTCTTATAACTTACCCAAATACAAACAAAAAAATTTTATGCCTACAATGATAGTTATTCCTTTCATAGCAATTCAATCATTTTTTTTTTTTTTTGGTTTGGTTAACTAGGAACGGTTTGCTGTTGGGCTTAAATATACATAATATTAAAAATATTACAGTAAACTTAAAATTTGTAATATGAGTAAATAACGACAGAGTTCTTATTGGGACTCACCTATGGTGCTACAGTTGTACCTTACCATACTTTTTATCTTTTTCCAGCAAAATCGTAGGATGCTTTCAAATTTAATCTTACGGCTGGCATTAATTATTGGATAATTTAATCAGCCACTGGCAACCTTTACAACCAGTTACACTCTCTCATTACATTTCTCGGCCGCACTAAGAAAACGAGGAAGTGAGTAACTAACACGCACACCGCAGAGAAAGATGACGGGAGAATAGATGACGGCGGGCCCCGCCGGCACAAAGGTTCTTCGATTGCTCTATTTCGTCGGCGCCGGATTTATCTGCACAGCTACAATCAACAAGTGGCGGGAACTCGAGCGGAAGTCATTGCAGAAGAAACAGCAAGAGAGTGATCTATGGACAGATGATAACTCGGCAACTACAGTACAGAAAGCCGTCAAATGATCTTTTTATTTGACTTCTGATGGATTTTCAAAAGTTTTGGTAATAAAATGTCTCTTAAGTTTTCATTTCCATGGCCTATTGCTTGAGTTATTGTTATGCATAATTGTTGGAAGAGTTAGGGTTTTAGTATTGGATTTTGGAATTTGTATTTTGGCTTTGATATGTTACTGTTGTGATGTCGATCTACAAATTTATGACAACACTCTCCTTTAGTTTGGTACTATAGCTATTGAATTTTCATGGCAGATATAGATTATTCTTTAAAAAAAATAAATTACAACCGGTTATGTATTGATTTAGGAGCTGTTAACTGAGCTGAGCGTGAGTTCCAGAATTTTCCAACCAGTGATTAGGGTTTCACGGAAAAATCTCGATATTGATCTTTAGGCAGCACTTAAGACTGAAATTGATTGTAGAGGACCGAATTTGGGAAATTAAAAATTTCTGATCATTAGTACATGAAAATGGCCTCTCACTTGTAGACAATCGTTAGATGTAATGAATCCAGTTTCTGAAATTGAAAGCAGAGTGAGTTCTTAGATTAGATTTACCTACATGCATTAAGTTTGAAGATGTAGGATCGGCCAATTGTTTGATGTCCCCTCTGCTGCACATGTTATGAAATTGATCATTCAAGATGCCTTGGAAGCACTCCGTGATGTGACTGAGAAGATTCAAGGAAGTATTAAATATGTTAAAAGTTCACAATTAACACAAGGAAAGTTCAACGAGATCACGCCGCAAGTTGAAAGCAATGGTCAAAAGAGCCTAAAATGTGATGTTTTCTCTTGGATTGTTTTTTTATTTTTCGTTTGAAAGCTGATAGTGTAAATATTTTGTCCGCAAAAGTTTCTAAAAAGTACTTGAGTCAAGATGGTTAAGTATTTTATATCTTCCTTTTTACTCTTGACTGGATTCATAGAGAGTTATAACATTAACTGTAAGCAAATCTAGTGCTATCAGGACCACCATAAGCTACTGTACATCTTCTTATTATTGGTTGTAATTGTACAAATACCAAATTCTTTAGTATAGGAACTTGTAACTTGTTTTATTTTTTGGGGTGAAAATGTTGTTAGTTATTTATTATAACATGTACAAAAATTTTCTAATCTAAAACACAATATTAATATAATTTTATAATTTAAGCTAAAAGATTACACCTTAATAAAACGAATGAAGAATTCTAATAATGGTTTAAAAAAAGAAACAGAAAAATAAAAGTTGTATAAAAAGTATATATCCCAATTTTCAATAGATTTCAAATTGTAGTATATCTATAGATAGTAACAATATAAATAAGAGATAAATATGCTCTATTATTTATTCTTGTGATAGATCGTTGAAAATCAAGGTTGTAATTCGTGCGAAAACAACATCGAAAGTGAAGAAATTTGCCGGAAATTCAAGAAATGCTGGAAGTGAAGGAACTCAACACGGTGTAGTTACGATGATGGAAGGTGTTATTGGGTAAAAGAATAACTGGGAATTTTTTTTTTAATTTTAGGGCTACGTTAGTCCAAAAGACTTATAAATAATTGATATTATAAGAAAATGGAAGTGCAGTTTTTTTTTTTCCTTTTTTTTAATATTGGAAGCAAAGTGGTCAAAATGGAAGTGCAATTTTTCTTATTTATTGCCATCCACAAATTAGATCAATATATATGAGTAGCAAGTAAATTGCTTACCAAATAGAGTGGTCCTTACATACCTTGGACTGTTCTTCGGTTTAGGTCCAAAAGACCATTTGTCAACAGATTAATTCAGACAAAATTTGTTGGTCCGTTCGCTTACTTTTCACATTTATGGCGTTCATTTATGGCTTCAAGATGACAAAATTCCACCCACATTCAATAATAAGGTTGTGATCTTCAGTTTCTCTTCCAATTATCATCGATAATTTTCAAAATGGATGTGTACGTTTCAAAATTTAGTAAAAAAATTATTGAATTTTTTTTATACAAATTTTATCCTCAATAACTAATGAAATAGTTAGAATCTAAATAAACATTTTAGTAGAATTTGTACTCAAATAAGTATCAGAGTTTAAAAAAAAAAATCGTTGCACTAATTATAATTATCTCTTACCTTTGATTTAGTGCTTCTAATTTCATTTCATCTGTATGCACATACAAGCCACTTTCATCTTAGATAGATGGTTGGTTGAGTGATGTGGTACCCTCCCACTTAAGCTTTTTTGAGGGGAAATAAAAGAAAAATTAAAAAGGTGAGCTTAATGTTAAAAGAATAGTAATGTGTTGTTTGTCCTTACGAGTAGTCTGATCAACTAGCTTGAAGTAATTTTATTTAGTTAACTGCTAAATTGAAATCTAAATTAAATATTATTGCCGGTTTATCATTTAAAGCATTTATCATTATTATTGTTTAAAGATAGTAATTAACTTTAATCATTTATGGAAAAGTCAAATTACTTTAAAAATTTTAATAGTTAACTGGTCTATGTAATCAGCCTTAGGTTGGGATAACACAAGGAAGCAATAATGAAAATGAGTTTACCTAAAGCATGACAGCTACAACTCTTACTAGTTTCCATGATCATTTGCATAGTTTTATCATTATTCTAATGGGTATGCTTTTTCTTCTTCTTTTTGTTTTAAACGGTCCTTTTATTTTTATATTATATTCTATCGATATTACAATCAAAGTCCACCGAATTAGATTTGTACAGTTTGTAACAAGCTGGGATCTATCGAATTTAATTAACAAATCTACTCTAAATAAGAGTGAGAATCTCCATTTCGATAAGAGTGTTTTACCACTATAGTCTATAGGTACCTAATGTGTTTGCTTTAAACACAGCAAAATGATGGCGATGTGATTCCAATGTTATAATAACATTTGTTTGTTGAAAGGTAACAATGATGTGAGGCTGTTGAAGCACGCATGATGATGATGATAATTGTAGTCTTTGAAATATTTTTACTTTAACTGAATCATTTTTTTCCCATGAAAGTTTGGTTTTGCGACCAAGGCTCTTTTTGCCTATTGCACTTAAACTTTCTTCAGAAAGCTTCTCAATACTTAAAACCACCTTCTGAAAAGCAATAGAGTAGGATTAGGGTTAATTTTATAATACTATACAAACTCTGTTACAAGGCATTGTGTTTGTTGCAAGAATTAAAACTTCAAATTATCCTAATCTCTGTCTAAGCTTCAATTTAATTGACGGAAGCTTAGCATATTGATGAGCTCAAAAGAATTTGAATTTAATTGACGAAAGCTTAGCATATTGATGAGCTCAAAAGAATTTGAATAATGCTTGGCGACTCAATATTTGAGTTTTAACTTTAGTCACAATGTCATGTTTCACTCATACATTGCATGATGAATATAAAATTAATTATTACTTTATTTGATCATCTCATAAACGTAATATCACTTATGTATTGGATGATGAATGCAAAATTAATTATTACTTTACTTTACCATCACATTAATGAATATCACATTAGCTGAGACTTAAATTAAGGTAGTATTTGTTGAATTTGGCTTAAATTTGAATGGACTTGAATTTACCTGAAATCTAAATAGGCATGAATACATATATCTTAATGATATGTTTTTTTTTTTTCAATATCTGAATATAAGTGTTAACTTGTTTGTTTTTCAAAAGGAAAACATCTAAAATATGATATTTTAACATAAATAACCTCATAAATATTAACAATATTTTTATTTATTGAATAAACACATGACAAGTTATAAATAAATTATTTGATTAGTAAAAAAAATTGATAATTTTTATCTTAACAAAGCATGAAAAGTAAAATATATATCAAATACACGTACTTTTCTACATTAACATATGATACTTATAATGTTATTTTTTGTATATTATATTGATACTTTTTCTTATTAATCATATAAGTCAATCAATAATTGTCTAATCATTGGAATTAAAATTAATGTATTAAATAAAATTTAAAATTTATTATAAAAATAGTAAATAGTAAATATAAATACAGAGAGATTGACCTATTATAAAATACATTCACTTAAAGTTCTATTATATTAAAAATTTTCATTGACAAAAAAAATTAATAATAGTTCAATACACGTACACAAAAAGGATAAATAAAAAATAATAAAAGGATAATTTAGTAATAGAAATTAAATTTATCTAATAGAGTATTAATGAGAAAGAATATTAAAGTTTCATTCAGATGTTTGCTATTAAGGTAAAAATAAGAATATTTAACTTTTTCCATTCAGATATAAACATCTTATAATCATATATAAGTGATAAAAAAAAACTGTAAATGTCTGAAAAAAAATTAAGATTCAGACTTCAGTTAAAAAACAAACAACCCCTAAAACTTGAATATTGAGATATCTAACATTAGTTAAAGCATTTAAAATTTACAGAACATAACTCAAAAGAATTTAGAAAAATTATAGGTCTTTGTCATGTTTAAAAATGACTTGACATTTATTATTCTTCCTATTTACTTATTATCCTAGGTCTAGCACCCAACAACATCATCATAATACTAATTACTTAGAATACTCCTTAATTATTAGTTTCTTCCTTTGATATCTACCCATGCTTTTGGGCTACCTAACAATTAACACAATATAGTAATATGGCTATGTAACGATTAATGTAGGGTGCGTTTGAGACTAAAGTTGGCCAACTGTAACTTTTAAGTTATAGCACTAAAGTGTTTGGTAAATACTAACTGCTGTAGTTTAGAAAATATGTTGATATGATTTTTCACTTGTATAATAAAAAATTTATTATATTTTTTATAATTTTATCAAAATTATTATTTAAAATTTACATTTACTATAGATTACTAACTTTTGTTTCATGCTTATAGTTTTTTTTTTCCACAGTAGTTGTAACTTAAAAGATACAACACCTCAAATCATAAACGCGCCCGTAATTAGTAATACGGGATGTTGTGTAGGATAAAAACGTAATTTAAAACAATAAAACTATATCACCTAGAAATTGAACAATTGGCACCATGATCTCCTACTAATCTGTCGTCATTGTTGCCAATCTGCCCTCATTGTTGCCGATGCCCATTTTGCTCGAGGTTCCTGCCAATTATTTTCCAAGAATATATGACAAAATGAAATATTTCTTTCTCTATTGACCTAAGGCAACAACATTAGATCCAATAATTTGTGGACTGTACGGTAAATATTCTAAGGGATCTTTTTTTTCCATCCAACACTGAGATTTATTCTATCTAATTTTTACGGATCCGACTTAAATGTTAATGCCTTTTAAAAGTTAAAAGTTGAAAAAAATCACAAAAATTGAGATGCAAAATGGCATTAGATTCTTATTAAATAAGGTTGAATCTTAAATTTAAAATGATGTATTTTAAAATTAGATCCGGTAATTTGTGCACTGTACGGTGAATATTCTTAGGAATCTTCATTTTTCATTCAAACAGTTGATATTTTTGTCTCTAATTTTTATGGATCTAACTTAAATGTTAATGCCGGTTAAAGGTTCAAAGTTGAAAAGAAGCACAAAAATTGAGATGTAACATGGCATTAGATTCTTATTAAATAAGGTTGAATCTTAATTTCAAAACTATGTATTATAACCAGTGTATTCCTACACTTTCTTAGCTAATTCGCATACTTTCTTGCCCAATTTTTATGTTTTCTTTTGTTTCTTCAATTCCTGTGCTTCATTTTCTACAAAGAAAAAGTGTGCTTCGGAAGTTTTGGGCTAGCTAACCAAATTAAAAAAAAAAAAAGGTAATGAAGAATTCGAACATGAATTTTACTTGGACAAATTATTCACTAATGAAAATTGGTTCTACATTATGTAAATGGACAAATTAGTCCCTACTAAAAACTAGATCTATGTTATTTAAGTTACCTGAGGCGAATTTCTGGTGATCTAAGAAGAAGCAGATCAAAGAAGAACCCGCAAAGAGACCCAGAGGTGCTTGCATGTGGAAGAACCAGCGATGGTTCGCTTGTAAATGTTCGAGCAGGTAGGCATAATCAACTCCTAAATGGTGCAAAATTTTGTTATGTTCATCAAAGCAAATTTTCGGACTTCCAGGAATCAAGAGCCAAAGAGAACAAGCCCGGTTCGATTTTAGAAATTTCTACAACATTCTACAACTTATATATGTCTAAACAATTCCACACTTGCATAACTAGACTTATTTAGAGCTTAGGAGATTTTTAAGTGAGAAAATATTAAAAAAAAAAATCACCAGTTAAATTAAAAAGAACAATGATTAAAAAAAGAATCATGCTGAACTTGATCTCAAAATAATCATAGCTTTAACTTTGACTTGATGCAAGATAAAGTCACAATGTAAGATGTTAGTGCCTTCAAAAAGTCATTGTAGTCCTACCTTCACTGCTTAACCAGTATTACTCTTTTAAAGTGCTTATCTGTGCCCACATTAGTAACAAGCTCGGTTATGCGAATGAACTTTAGCTTTTTAAGAGGAGAAATCATGGTCAGCCAATCCTTCTGACGCAGCGTATGGCCTACAATAATGGCTGCAATGTTTTTGTTAATTCTTTGATGATTGTTAAGAGGCTTTTGGGGATTCAGTAGCGAGCATTTGTTCCTCTCTGCCCTTATCTGGTCATTCATTGTGAAGCTAATGCACTCGCTAATATCCAAACATAAGACATGTTTTCCTCGTTCCAAGTTTTTACTCATTCGTATGCTTCAGATTATCAAACTTAAAGCCATTCAGCCTGCACAATACAAGCGAAATCAATATCATTTTAATGTCTTGTATGATATGAAACCAACAACTGCCAATGCACCCAACTTTCCGGCTCCTCCGAACCCTTTGCTTCTTTTTCCAGAAACAAAAAGCGTGCCATGGAAGCTCCGAGCCGGCTGACCAAATGGAGAAAAAGAAATGAGGGAATTCAAGCACGAATTCCATATGGAAAAAAACTCTAAACCTTGCCGCATGGAGAAAAAATAACGCTAATGGCAGCGACCAAACTGAATAAATTTGGCAAACAAACCCAAAAGTGTTGCGCTTTCAGTTGTCTTAGCCAATCATTGAATTCGACATTATTTTGCACTAGTTATCACAAACTTCGAGCATAACAAACAATTACATTGTATAATTTTTGGGGCCTTGATTGAATAAAACTAAAAGATAATCTTTTACAATCACATCTCTAGAACATAACTGATTTTATTGCAAAAACGCATCTCTCGAGCAGGACCTAAATATCCAGTATACAAAAAATTAAAACAGTTATAGCATAATAAAATGGCAAATTTTGAGTATTTTCATATAGAGATACAGTAAAACCTCCTTATGATCATAATGTTAGAACCAAATTAATTTTATTAATGATGAGATTATAACTTAATAGAAGTGCAGTTATATAAATTATTGTTCTAACTTAGTTACTCTTAGTGCACGTGATAGAAATAGAAAATATGCACAACGTTAAATAATTAATTAATAGAGTATATTCTTTCTTTAAAAAAAAAATTAATAGAGCATATCAAATCTAATTTAGAAGATTAAAAGAGATAAACATAATTTCAAAAAATTAACAAATATATGTATTTTTTATAGTCTACAGATATTTATTATTGTGTGGATTAAGTTACTTGTGATGAGATATAGAAAATGTTAATTAATTATAATATAAACTTTATTCTTATAACTTACCCAAATACAAACAAAAAAATTTTATGCCTACAATGATAGTTATTCCTTTCATAGCAATTCAATCATTTTTTTTTTTTTTTGGTTTGGTTAACTAGGAACGGTTTGCTGTTGGGCTTAAATATACATAATATTAAAAATATTACAGTAAACTTAAAATTTGTAATATGAGTAAATAACGACAGAGTTCTTATTGGGACTCACCTATGGTGCTACAGTTGTACCTTACCATACTTTTTATCTTTTTCCAGCAAAATCGTAGGATGCTTTCAAATTTAATCTTACGGCTGGCATTAATTATTGGATAATTTAATCAGCCACTGGCAACCTTTACAACCAGTTACACTCTCTCATTACATTTCTCGGCCGCACTAAGAAAACGAGGAAGTGAGTAACTAACACGCACACCGCAGAGAAAGATGACGGGAGAATAGATGACGGCGGGCCCCGCCGGCACAAAGGTTCTTCGATTGCTCTATTTCGTCGGCGCCGGATTTATCTGCACAGCTACAATCAACAAGTGGCGGGAACTCGAGCGGAAGTCATTGCAGAAGAAACAGCAAGAGAGTGATCTATGGACAGATGATAACTCGGCAACTACAGTACAGAAAGCCGTCAAATGATCTTTTTATTTGACTTCTGATGGATTTTCAAAAGTTTTGGTAATAAAATGTCTCTTAAGTTTTCATTTCCATGGCCTATTGCTTGAGTTATTGTTATGCATAATTGTTGGAAGAGTTAGGGTTTTAGTATTGGATTTTGGAATTTGTATTTTGGCTTTGATATGTTACTGTTGTGATGTCGATCTACAAATTTATGACAACACTCTCCTTTAGTTTGGTACTATAGCTATTGAATTTTCATGGCAGATATAGATTATTCTTTAAAAAAAATAAATTACAACCGGTTATGTATTGATTTAGGAGCTGTTAACTGAGCTGAGCGTGAGTTCCAGAATTTTCCAACCAGTGATTAGGGTTTCACGGAAAAATCTCGATATTGATCTTTAGGCAGCACTTAAGACTGAAATTGATTGTAGAGGACCGAATTTGGGAAATTAAAAATTTCTGATCATTAGTACATGAAAATGGCCTCTCACTTGTAGACAATCGTTAGATGTAATGAATCCAGTTTCTGAAATTGAAAGCAGAGTGAGTTCTTAGATTAGATTTACCTACATGCATTAAGTTTGAAGATGTAGGATCGGCCAATTGTTTGATGTCCCCTCTGCTGCACATGTTATGAAATTGATCATTCAAGATGCCTTGGAAGCACTCCGTGATGTGACTGAGAAGATTCAAGGAAGTATTAAATATGTTAAAAGTTCACAATTAACACAAGGAAAGTTCAACGAGATCACGCCGCAAGTTGAAAGCAATGGTCAAAAGAGCCTAAAATGTGATGTTTTCTCTTGGATTGTTTTTTTATTTTTCGTTTGAAAGCTGATAGTGTAAATATTTTGTCCGCAAAAGTTTCTAAAAAGTACTTGAGTCAAGATGGTTAAGTATTTTATATCTTCCTTTTTACTCTTGACTGGATTCATAGAGAGTTATAACATTAACATAAATTTTTCTTTCAACTAGATACTGATGAGATATCTCACTTTTAAATCCTTCAGCTCTCTGTAATTTCATTACCATTATATTCCACGAGGGATTGTTGAATTATATATATCTTGGCATTTCTTCATTGGCTGAATTATCTTTCATAATATTCCAGCTTCAAATGGGTACACTGTGGACCCGGTTGGATGCAGAATTCCTTCTAGCTCATATGTGCTCTGTAAAATTCAAAGACTGAATAGTGGTAGCAACTCTTTTGAGACAATCTAGGGTATAATCCCCCCATTATTGCTTTTGCTTTATCCGTTTTACCTTGCAGCATTTTGGAATTTGTGAGAAGCTCAAAATTATTGAGTCAGAATTGAGGATCTCAACTTCTGTAAAAATATTCATATTTTTAAATCATAAAGTATTGCATCTGATGCTTTAGGTGGAACTTAGTTCACTATGGACAGGAAAATTATGTTGGATGCATAACCAGATGCTTTTCAAGAGAAAATTTCACTGATATTTTTCTGAGGATTTTTGCTTGGCCATCTCATTTCAAGCTGCTTGAATTTTTTCTTTATATCATCTTGGTTGGATAACTGTAACTCGTTGAATTTTCTAGCACTTTTGCTGATTGTTTATTTTATATGAGATTATGGTAGTAAATTTTGGAAGCTCAAAAAGTAATGGAACTTAGGAAGAGTATGATATAGAATGCTGGATAGAATCAAAATATTCACTCTTCTGGCATCCAAAGATGATTGTATTCAAGATAGCTAGTTTTGACTTTTGAGGCTGTATAAACATCCGATTGTATTAATTTTCTATATAGAGCTTGCAGCCTTTTTCCCACTCGCCTGTAGAGCTGCTATCTTAATCTATTGTAACTTGTGAGAAGAGCCAAGTGTTTGATCTACATCAAGTTCATAAAACTGTTGCCTCATTGTCAATAAACTTTCGTTAAGAATTAGCATGTCTGATTTCATCATCATAAAAATGTAAGAAAGAAGGTACCTCATATCTAATATCATTCCTGCCAAAATGGTACAGATTTGACTTAGAATCATGATAAATAATTTGAAAGCACTTAATAATATGAAGTGGCAAAGTACAAGAGACAATAATGTTCTTGTCATCAGATGAAAGATTTTGAACAATAAATAAAAATCCCCCTGTATTGCTGCGAATATAAAAATTGAAGAGAATCTGAGGACATGAGACAATTGAAGACTGCATTTTTACAACTTGGCTATTGGCAATAGATTTTCTTAGCCCACATTTGCTGCCATAAAAATCTTTACTGAGTTCCTTATATTTCAGAGTATCTCTTTCCTCTGTACTAAGAAAATGTTTGCGAGAAAGATGGAATTACTACAACAAAAAATGCTTGGGATGTATACTTTCCAGCTTCCTTATGGTGAACGCTTGATAAATACAAATTCTCACCTTGAGGAGACGCCACTCTTTGATATTGATGTGCCGGATAAATACCCCTCGTTTGTATCTCTTCATATAAAAACAAAGAAAGAAAAGAAACAACAGCAGCTGCAAGCCAGGTTTTCTGTATAACAATGTCAAAGCAGTCTTTCAAGGTCTGCTTCTTTTTCAAGAGAATATTCAAGCTGAGGGTGGCAGAACCTCCAGCAGAAATCAAGCAACTCTTTGATCAGTTCTCAGAAAGTGGCACCATGAGTGTTGGCAACTTGCTAAGTTTATGATTTATTGTCAAAAAGAGGAGACTGCCAAAAAAAAGAAGACGCACAATAAATCTTCAATAGTTTCAAGCTCCTTAACATTTTCCAGCGAAGAGGCCTCCATGTCGATGCCTTCTTTCAGTATCTCTATAGCGACCATAATCTTCCACTCCCTAATAAGGTAGTCACATACCTATTCAAACTTTATAGTTTTTATGATTATTTTTCAAAATGATGGTGCTTGTGCATTATTTTTTGATTGATAATTCGTGCCTAGGTGCACCACAACATGGATTCTCCGTATGCACATTATTTCTTATACACAGGCCACAACTCATACTTAACTGGAAATCAACTCAGCAGCGATAACAGCAGTAAACCAATTATAGAGGCGCTGAGGAGGGGAGTAAAGAGTAATTGAACTGGATTTGTGGCCAAACTCGGAGAATTTGTCGTGATTTTATCTTTTTATTATTTTTTGACGGATTAATTCTTTTTGTTCGGCCATTGTTAGATTTTATTTGAGAGGAGAATTCTTGTTTATATCTCACATTGCAAGGTCGAGGTATTTACGGGTATTGAAAAAAAAAAATAATAAATAACATATTAAAGAAAGAAAAAATTACATTAGATTTCCGGGGAAATAGTCTATCAGTCACAAGAGGAATTCTTTGCCGAACAGCATCAATGAGCAGAGTGTTTTGTCCACCAATCTGATAAAATTACAAATAGCAAACTGAATCTCCCGTACCAAGGAAGCAAACCTACCAACTTAACAAGAAATTTGGCACTCCCAACCTAAAAAATTCTTGAACATCAAAATTTAATTATTTGAAAAAAAATTACAGTAATTCCAGAAAATTAAGACTGAAATTAAATTGCCAATATATATATATATATATCATCTCCTACATTTTTCCACACTAACCCTTGTATTTGTTCTCACCATATTAACCAGAATAATAAACAGGTAAAAGAATGGGGGTAAACCAATTCACATTGATTTTAAGAGCCACATTTTTAAAATACTGTATATCGAGCCTTGATGGCTGCTTAGGCTGACAGCATTGTGAAACAATCCAAAGTTGCGTTTCACAAACTCGCTTAATTCTCCTCGCAAGCAGAAAGCCGATAATGTTGAACAAAATCAATGCTGATATAAAAATTTAATCATGGATTAAACTTTCCACTCACCATATGATCCACTAATATCAGGTAAAATAATTATCAACAGCTAAAACTGTTTTCCTTGCTGTATAGTCCGATTGTGAACATCAAGATTTGGGTTGGATGAACTTATGGGAATGACAGGCTGCAGGTTAAATACCTGGCACAATAAACACATATCGCCCAAAAGAAAAAATTAGGTTCAGAAAGGCTATTAACCTGAATTGATAACATGAATTGCAAAATAGAGAATATTACCATTACCATTCCCTTGCTATTACATGTGTGTACCAACCCATAACAGAACTGGAATGGCACATCCCGATTCAAATGTGTAGAGAAGTTCACACAAGTCCAAACTTCCACTCTCCCACCATTGAACATTTTCTATAAAACCAAAATCACACAAAATAATTCAGTGTGAATAAACAAAAGCTCCTTATTTAGAAGGCAGAGTGGATTCAGCTGAACACCAAGCACATACATTCCATACCTAAGTGAATATCAAATACAATGCTCTTGTGACCCACTACTTTGAAGATTATAGTCAGCAAGTGTGCTTAGCAGCAGACCGTCTGGCATGATTCCATTTCTCAACATACTGTCATACAACCGCATAGCTTCAGTTGGTCTTCCGGCCTTGCAGTAACCACGAATCAGGATTGCATAAGTGACCACATCGGGCAATAAATGATTGTCTAGAGCACAATGAAAAGCATACGATGCTTCCTCCATAAGTCCTCTTTTGCAAAGACCATCAATGAGGATGCTATAACTTACAATATTTGGAGAGATATTGTTTTCACACATCTCTTCATAAACGTCAAAGGCACTTGTCATATTTTGAGATTTGAAATAGCCGTCAATTAAACAGCTATAAGTGACCACATTGGCCTTGGGACCCTTTTCCAACATTTTGGAGAACATCATAATGGCATCATCCATTCTGCCTTCTTTGCAAAAAGCATCAATCAATATGGTAAAAGTAATGGAATTGGGTTTCAACTGTACACATGTCAGCTTTTCAAATAGCTGAACAGCCTCATCTAACCTATTCAATGAGCAGTAGCCACAAATTATTGTATTGTATGTTATAATATCAGGTTCTAGACCTCTATCAGTTAGTTGACCGAAGAGTTTCAAGGCTGCATCTAAATGGCATTCTTTTATAAGCATATTAAGAAGAACATTATATACAGCAATATCAGGAACTACTCCATTTCTTTCCATGAGTTTAAACATCTGCAACCCAGCGCGGACATTTTTTCGCTTAAAGAGCCCATGAATGATAGCAGAATATGTAATGACATCTGGTGTCAAACCCCTCTTCAGCATTTGGAAGAATAACAATATTGCCGCACTCAAGCTCCCTCGACCAACAATCCCTCTAATAAGCACAGTGTGGGTAATTATATCTGGTTTTACGTTGTACATACCCATTAACACGAACAACTTCACAGTATCCGTTGTAAGCTTTAATCTACAGCAACCATCCATCAAGGTGTTGAAAATAAATAAATTGGGAATCAAACCCATCCTCACAGACTGAAAGAAAAATCTAAGGGCATCACCCAACAACCCTTGTTTGCAAAGACCATTTATTAACAAACCGCAAACAACAGCATCAGGTTTAAGGCCCTCCTTTATCATATTATCATACAAAAATAATGCATCTCTCAATTTTCCTGATTTACAAAAGCCATCAATCAGACTACTGAAAGTTAGGAGAGATGGCTCCAACCCTCGAATCAGAACCTGACCAAATATCCCACAAGCCTCAACAAGCCTACCCTGCTGGCACAATCCCTTTATAAGGATGCTATAAGTAACCACATTTGGCAAAATCCCTTCATTCAACATTTTATCATACGCCTGCACAGCCCTTCCAAAATCCCCAATTCCCACATATGCATCCATAACTGAGCTAAAAACAACAACATCCAACTTTACACCTCTATCCAATGCCATCAGCAGTAGTTCATTCCCTTCCTTCAGTCTACCTGCCTTGAAAAGGCCATCAATAAGAATACTATAGATAATCAAATCAGGCACCAAACCCATCTCCGTAATGAGATTATAAAGCTCAAATGCTTTATCCAATTTCACCTCTTTGCAATATGCATTAATCAATGTGCTAAACGTCACCACATTCGGTTTCGGCCCAACCTTTAGCAACACATCAAACAAACTAGAAGCACTTCCAATCTGACCTTTATTGCAAAGGCCTTTCAAAATTTTATTACAAGTGACAATATTAGGCACAAAACCCCTCTGAATCACCTGTTGATGCATTTGAAAAGCATTTTCAGTCTCACCCTTCCTCAATAAACCATTCATTAAAAACTCATACACGCAAAACCCATTCCCTCTCATTGCTCTACACAGCTTATAATACTGATCAGCAAGTAGACCAACGCGATTCGAATCAACCAAACAGCTCATCAGTCTATGCACCAAATCCGGCGACAAATAAATACCCATGTCAGACATATAAGCAAAAATCTCAACAGACTCATCAACCTTTCCAATTCTAACATAATTTTCAATCAAGAAGCTATAATCACAACCAAAATCTCCCAAACTGTCACAAAACAGGCGAAAAAAGTTGTAGTTTTTTCCAAATTCAATAACCATTTTGTCGAAAACATGCGAAGCCACATCCTTCATATCGGACTGCAGCAAAACGTGAATTAGCTGTGCAATATGGGGTGAGCTGACACAGTCGTGAGTCCATTTGAAAAACTGAATGGCAGGAGTGGGGTTATTCGTTTTGATGAGTTTGGCTAAAATGGCATTAGCTCGGTTGGATTGTAAATCTGAGATATGGGTTTTTGATTCTGAGCAGTAACACTTGTTAATGAAACGCAAAACAGTTAGAAGGTTTTTGAATTTGAGTAGTACCTTTGAAGAAGAGCAAGGCCAAGAAGAGAGCATATCTGAGAATAAATATAATTGCCCATTTATTTTCACGAGCCGTTGGTGTGCTTTTCTTCAACCTTCAATCATCTTCCACTTCCAGTCTTCAACTTCACACATATAATTCAAATTTCAAAGCCCTTCTCTTCATTCTCCACAAAAGCGGGTGAGTGATATTTTGTCTGCTTCCCTCCGCGCGTTGTTGGGAAGATTTAATTACACGATGGTGCGCCGCTGTGTGGGTTTTTGGGGAATTAATGTCTAATTTTTAGTTATTGATTTATTTTTCTTATTTTTTTTTCTCATGTTTCCTTTTTCCATTCTTTTTCTCAATTTACACAATAAATGGGACATAAGTTATTATCGTGTGAATTTAGTCGCTACCCTAAATTTTTTTACTTTCTTTTTTAACAGTTTCAATGATTATGAATTTTGTTTGGTTTACTTGTCTCGGTAGATTTGCATCTGAATATTAAATTCGTTTGACTTCTTATAGCTTTTAATTTAGGATGAGTTGAAGAGAACATTCTCAAAAAACTCAAAAATCTCCACTTATTTTTAAGAGTAATGATACAGCCACAAACTCTTGTACAAACTTATTTTGTACAAACTGACGTAGCATGATTTCATTGGTTGAATGAAAATATAAATTAATAAAAACAAATCATGTGGGCCAAGTGATATTCAATTCAACCAATCTTATCATGCCACATCAGTTTGTACAAAATAAGTTTGTACAAGAGTTTGTGGCTGTATCATTACTCTATTTTTAATACTATCTAACCTCTGTAGAATCTAATGACACGTGTTTACTACCAAATTTTATGCCAAGGAGTTATTTTAGTTTTATTTTATCAGATTTTACTAATTAATACCAATGAGAACAAATGTCCAAACTTAATATATATATATAAAGCCTCACCTATTTTCAATTTAGTTATAAAAAAAAATTTACTAGTACGTGTGCAATAAATAAACGACACAAACATTGTGAAAGTGCCGTAAAATGGTTGCTGTCTGAACTTTCACTCGTGACAAAATTTTCAAACACGTCAGGTGATTCCTCGCCATCCCGTGTTTGTTCTGTTTGATTGAAATTCTCCAGAATCAGAAAACTGACACGCCACCGTTTCTGTTCATCATCATTTGGATTTTGGACTCCGTCACTTCGCTGTATGTACATGCAATGCCCGTGCCACGCGTCCGGTGTATCGATCGATACCTTTAAGGCCTATTAAATTCGACTTTTATCCTATTAATTACTTAACTAATTAATTAAATAATTAAATTATATTAAAAAGGACCAGTAAATCAAAATGATTGAATCACTGACCTGCTGCAGTAGTGCTAGAGTCACTGGCACGCCTGTTGGAATCGTGAGGCGTGAGTTCACTGCTTCTTCATATTCTTCTTCCAATTCCAAATTGAATAAATTTGATCGTCGAGGCCTCTTTGCTTTAACCACTACAGGCACAAGAGCAACATCTCATCTCTTTAGCTCCATCAGGTTACTAATTAGTTAATAAGTTTACTCCTTCATTCGTTCATTCGTTTGATTGATTTGCAATTTCGAACATTGTTCAAAATTTTTCATATGCAGAAAGAGATCGGCATCTAGAATCGTAATGGCGGCGGAGGCGATCGCTTCCTCGGACGTCGTTTCAGGTGACATGATTTTTGAACCGGTTTTGGAGGAAGGAGTTTTCCGCTTCGATTGTTCGGCGAGTGATCGTCAAGCAGCGTATCCGAGTCTCTCGTTTGTGAATGGAAAGGATAGGGACACGCCAATCTCGACTCGCACGCGCCCTTCATATACTCCCACTTATCAATGTGTCCGCGGTCAACAGATAGTCAAACTTGAGGTTCCCTCTCTGCATACATTGCACTTTCTTAATTTCTTTGGTAATGCGTGTCTTTTTTTCTTTTTTTTTTTTAAAGCTAGATTAATTTGATGGCTTTGGGTTCGGATTTTAGTTTCCTGCTGGTACCTCGTTGTATGGAACTGGGGAAGTTAGTGGTCAGCTAGAGCGGACGGGAAAGAGAGTGAGTTCCTGTCTATTTTTTATTTTTTAAATATGATGTGCAGTGAGCCCTTACTTACTTGTTCAACCACAATGTGCCGATCTTTTTGCCTGTAGATTTTTACATGGAACACGGATGCATGGGGCTATGGTACTGGAACAACGTCTTTGTATCAGTCGCATCCTTGGGTGCTTGCTGTTCTTCCGAATGGAGAGGCATTGGGGGTTCTTGCTGACACAACACGGCGATGTGAGGTGTGGCTTTCTTGTGAACTTAAACTTGTTTAAGTATTACTGCTGTTTTTTTTTTTTTTTTTTCTTGTGAGGTTAAATGTTTGAATTGTAATGTTGTTTAGTTTTAACATGGCATTGAAAGTCATGATGTCTTGCTTTTGAGTTGTTTTTTGGTCCATTGTGTACTTGTATTGTGTTTGGAATCTCATTAATTAAAGGGTAAATATCATTCAACTCTTTGACTCTTGGCCTAAAATAAAGCAGCTCGAAGGTTTTTTTCTCAGTCTTCACACGTGGCCATGGTTGGACTAAAGCAAATATACTTTAGATTTCTCTCAAAACTAGCCTATAGTGACTCTCATATTTGCTCCTAATTTCCAAAGCTTACCTTTGTTCTTTCTGCTGTATTTTATTTCTTAGATTGATTAATTGGTTTTCTCAGCATTCTATTGTTTGTCAGTTGAGGAAATTGATGGATTGTAATGGGAAGTTAAATGAGAAACATGAAAAGAGTGTGGAGCAGCTTGATTTCAGACTAAAACTCCAGGAGCTTCATTGTATTTACCCTTTAATTAAGTAGGCGCCAAAATGAGAGAGGGAGTGGGGTTGGGGTGGGGTTGTTGGAGGTTAAAATGCTATTATTGAGTAAAAAGTTAACCTATTATGAACTTCTGTGGTAATCCACATTGATCTATCCTAACAGTCCTCTGTATTTATTCTCCTGCAGATTGATCTGAGGAAAGAATCAACAATACAGTTCATTGCTCCATCCTCATATCCTGTATTTACATTTGGTCCTTTCACTTCTCCTACTGCTGTTCTGGTTTCTCTTTCTCATGCAGTTGGTAATCTCCTAGACCAAGCTTTCTCTTCTTCAAGTGCTCCATGTCCTTGTCAAGTTTTTATGATGTCAAGATAACTTCCTCTGTCATAGTTTGCTCTTACATGATTTTCATGTTGAATCAGTAAACAGAATACATATAATACGTTCGTTTGTTTTTTGTGGTTTAAAGGGTATCTATTTTTCTTTTAACTCTTCCTTGAGTGATGCATGAGTTGAATTCTGTGTTTTGTTGAGGTATTTAGATATATATACTTTGCCCTAAAAGCTTCTCTGCTAATACAATAATACGAGTAATCCTAATAAAATAAAAGCAATCCTTCTTTAATCAAGCTTAATGGACGGAGTGACTAAAAATGTGTTTCGTATCATTTTAAAAAACAGTTCTCAAACCTACTTATGAAAATGACAGTTGATGTCTTCAAATGATGTTTACTTGATCAAAGAATGCTTTTGGTTTGTGAATGCTATAATTTTTTCAAAAAATAAAATTGGAGAACGTATTTGGTATTCTTGAAAATGAGATTTTTATATTATTGTTAATTTTATTATTTATCTTTTGGAGTTAATTCATTTTCATAATTCCAAAATTCTAGCTATAATTTTGAATATTCATTTTTTGTTGTACAAATTGGTTTCTAGAAAACACCACTCCTAGTAAAATTATACTTTTTGTTTTTGGAAACATAAAATCTATTTGAGAAACAGAACCAAACTCCCATTAATATACTTTCATGACCTAGAATGATCTGTTATGAGCTTGTTTCATAGTTTGAGTCCCTGAATTATAGCATAACCAAGCTCCCATTAATATAATGTCATGACCTATAATGATCTGTTATGAGCTTTTTTCATCGTTTGAGTCCGTGAATTATCATTGATGAAATAGATAGAGGCCTCCAGCTAAACAGAGCAATGATGGCAATAATGAATAATTCCGAAATTTTGCATACTTGTCCATCTTCATTTATTCACAGGAGCTGCATTGTAGCAGTTATACTAGTGTTTCAAGAGCTTCTTGGGTCTTTTTATTTTTAATGTATCATCTTCACAATTTTTTTTTAATTTATTCTTCTTTAAAGAAAAGAAATTTCTAATTGTATTTACATTTATGGGTTTACAAAAGTGAAAAATCTGTCCACAAGAACAATAACATATGGCTTAGGCTCATACTTTGTAGTTGTTGATTTTTCTTACTAGGGACTGTGTTTATGCCACCAAAATGGTCCTTAGGTTACCACCAATGTCGCTGGAGCTATGATTCTGATAAGAGAGTTCGTGAGGTTGGTTCTTTCTCTATTTCCCAATGAATTTTTCTTCCTGATTTGCTTCATTTTTGGAAGAACAACAAAATTCTGAAAAATTGTTATTCCTAAAGTTATGATCACCATTGTGCTTTCTATATCTTCTATTATACATTTTATTTTGTGCTTTTCTGATTATTAACCCATCATATATTCAGATTTGCAGGACATTTCGTGAGAAAGGTATACCGTGTGATGTTATATGGATGGATATCGACTACATGGATGGATTTCGTTGTTTCACTTTTGACAAGGCATGTTCTTTCTTAATGATATTTCTGGATGATGTCTATTGCATCATTAATTTACTTATAACTTAAAATTAAATCAACATTCATTAAAGCAGTAAAAAGCAAATATCAACCAAGAGAAGGAGTTTCGTTAGTTCGTTTAGACTTCCAAAAATTGATTAAGGAGAGTAGTTGCTAGAACTTCAGTTTCATTTCAATGCGCTCAAGATGCAGTAATATTAACAATATCTGAAACTAATTCCTCTCATGAAGGTTAGTATATAAAGAAAAAAAAATGGTCCCTTTGTTGATTTGCTGGCCTAGGTTCTGCTAGGACAAAAACTTCGTTATGGACAACCTTGTTGAACTTAACAATATCCACACTATGTATTTTTGTTATAAGGACACGTCTCCTGGCAAGGCGTTGGAATTACATAGCTGTATATTACCCATCATGTGAGAATACTATAATCATTGACATGGGGAGTGAATTATAATGATTTCTTTTAGGAGCGTTTCCCAGATCCAAAATCTTTGGCCACGGATCTCCACCTTAATGGTTTCAAAGCAATCTGGATGCTTGATCCAGGAATTAAACACGAAGATGGGTATTTTGTGTATGATAGCGGTTCTAAAATTGATGTCTGGGTTCAAAAAGCAGATGGGACGCCTTTTATTGGTACTTCTCTTTATTTGATGAAGCTGATTCTTTAAATTAACTTTTTGAGGTGTTAAAGTCACCAATGTGCTTATTTCAGGGGAGGTGTGGCCTGGGCCTTGTGTTTTCCCTGATTATACACAATCAAAAGTTCGTTCCTGGTGGGCCTCTTTAGTTAAGGATTTCATTTATAATGGAGTTGATGGTATATGGAATGATATGAACGAGCCAGCTGTCTTTAAGGTTATTCTTAAATTTATTCCTATGCATGTGCATTCTCTTTTATTTGTATGTGGTCTTACTCCTTTCTTTCTTTCAGTCTGTAACAAAGACAATGCCTGAGAGCAACATCCACAGAGGGGATGATGAAATTGGAGGTTGTCAAAATCACTCGTACTATCACAACGTATAATTTTTCAACCCTAATCTGGTGGCTTTCTTCTTACATGTAATCTCTTTTGCTATTAGTTTGTACGTGCATAGATCTCTTTGGTTATGTTATTTTGCCCGCAACGTAGTGCCAACCCATGTGTGAATGGTTATTACCATGTTGGCCGTTATTAACATGGGTTGCCAAACTTAGGTTTATGGCATGCTAATGGCAAGATCGACATATGAAGGCATGAAGTTAGCTGATAAAGATAAGCGTCCTTTTGTTCTCACCAGAGCTGGATTTATTGGTAGTCAAAGATATGCCGCCACATGGACAGGAGATAACGTTTCAAATTGGGAGCACCTTCATATGAGTATATCGATGGTACTTCAATTGGTAAGTGTTCAGTTGTTCATTTTTTCTGTTTTCACAAAGTACTAATGAGCTAAACGCTTTATGCCCTAAATAATTTATGCCTTTTCCCCCGGCTATAGGTGATGCTTTTGTCTCTCTGAGCAATCTTTACACGTCTTTATAAGGAAGACTTAAGTGCTGTATGAATGATGTATGTAGCTAAGAAGTTTGGTTTGTGGTCTCTTTCAAGAGTATAAGTGGTTATCTTTTGCTTTGTCTAAAACCTGAAAAATGTAGAACCAACCATTAGGTAGCATCTTAGATCAAAGCTGTTTTATTGTAATCTTCTAATTCATCACAGATCTAACTTGGAAAGGGGTCCTGAATTTATTTTGTGAATTTTGGGTTTGCTTTATTTGTTTTGAGACAATTTAGTCCTAAAGATCCTATGCTTTAAATGGAAAGCTTATCAGTTTAGAATTGGATACAACATTTTTGTGATCTTTTAGGCGTTCTTTTTTTGTGAACTCACTCAATTCTTTGTATATCCCTTCTTTTAGTATAAGGTTCTTCGTTTCCCAAAAGAATTTTATTTTCTCATTATTTTATTAAAGGTATTCAACTTTTTTGCCTTCGATCTTTCTTTAGACTTTTTATTTTCACCTATGAAATTATACTAGTTCTTCATAACCAAATACCCTTGACTGCCTCATTATACCAATTCTGCAGTCCCTGTTAATCATCTTCTTCCTTCAGCTAGGGCATGAAATTTATATGCTACCTAGAATTCTAGAGCTTTGTGATGGTTTAATTTGGATGATGAGCGATCTTTCATCATCTTCAATCAATAGGGTTCTTGGAGTAAACCATGAGGTTGTATCTTCCCTCTTTCAATCCTGCTTCAAGTAATTAAGCTGCATCTCCTATTCCTTCCCCCCACCCCCCCCAACCCAAAAAAAAAAAAAAAGAACACTTTGCTGGATCTGCACAACACTTCCTGATACGTCACTTTCATCAATTTTTGTATCATATCAATGCAGGCTTACAGTAATTATTTGTGCCTGGCTATAGTCTTTTGGCATAATCTTTGCTTCTCTATGACTTTTTGTTTATTAATCTTCGGCTATGAGTCTGTCATCCAGAAAACATACTAATGCAAGCCTTTGTTTAACTTTTGAAACAATGTGTCCTAAAGATATTTGCTTAAGTTTGTATTTGGAAACAATTCTGACATCCGACGTTATCTTAACACACAGCTGGCTTTGCAGAACTGTTTGTCTTGGTTCCCAATTTTTGAACTGAATTACTTGGAGGCAACATATGTTCCTTTTTTTTTTGGGTTATTTCTTTCTGACATATTCTACATTCTCATACATGATTTAATTTGTATTAGGGACTTAGTGGTCAGCCATTTTCAGGACCTGATATTGGTGGATTTGCTGGAAATGCAACACCTAGACTTTTTGGACGGTGGATGGGTATAGGTGCCATGTTTCCTTTTTGCCGCGGCCACACTGAAACCGACACTATTGACCATGAGCCTTGGTCTTTTGGGGAAGAGGTTTTGTTCTGCTCTAGCGTTGTTATTATAGCCTTTTTCTGTTTCAAACTTGAATGAGTGGATTCTTGTAAGTTCTACAGGTTATGGAGAATGAAATTGCTTTCCTATTATTGATGACCGAAAAGGCTCAATTATATGTTAAAAGGCTAATTATGACTGAAAGAACACTTTAGAAACATTCCTTTTATATTTGGAAAACAAATCAATTGCCTCTCGTAAGCACAATAAAAAGTTACAAATGATATCAGAGCTTGTGGTATGTATGAAAAGAATCTTGAAATGTCAGATTTTATGAAATGTTCTATTTCTGGGCAATGGGGTAGACTGCAGATGGGCAGCAAAAATATTTAAGCAGGATGATGCCGGCTAACTAAATGAAAACCGAGTTAATCTGCTTTCTTTGCTTATTAAGTACTACCTTAATTTATTTAGAGCTTAGTTGATCTTACTAAAGGGGGTTTCCTGTGAATATGCATGCCTGATCAAAGTACATAAACTAAACATTGATTAGTACTCACTAATTGTGGTGAGAACCCCGGTGTAGTGCCTTGCATAAACTTTATGTTATATCTACTTCGTCTCCTCATAAAGAATGATGTAAAGTTACAACCAAAAGGTTGTTTGATCGAACTATATGTTGTGTCCATTGAATTAGATCTGAGGAGATCTATGGTAAAGCTGATAGATGAAGGACCCAACAATAGAATTTAACTTCTTACACACCTCCTATAATGCAAGGCATGTGAACTAAACACAACAAAGAACAAAATACACATTTTGTTGATGTGCTTTTGCATGTCATCCAAAAGAAAAACGCCACGAACCTTAATAACTGCAAAAAGCTTTTTTTAATAACAATGAGAGGATTCAAACAATTGATTACTTGGTCAAACTTAAACTGATGGCTAAAAGCCAATAATTGCATTTAATTTCTATCAATTTTTTTAAATTAAACAAGTGAGATTTACTACCTACTCTAACATTTACTTTAATTTTGGTTTCTGGTCACAATTGGTTGTGTTTCCTTTGGGTTTATTTGATGTCAACTTGAGTATCTAAAACTAATGAGAGTTCTCTTTCTTAGTGTGAAGAAGTTTGTCGGCTGGCCTTGAAGAGGCGCTATCGCCTTCTACCTCATATATACACTCTATTTTATATGGCTCATACAACTGGCACTCTGGTGGCAAGTCCTACCTTTTTCGCTGGTATGTCCTTGTGTGAGTGTATTGGTTTTGTTCCTTGTGGAGCATTATGAAATGTTTACCTTTTTATACATGCTTTAAAACAAATGTAAATTGCTTGTGCAGATCCTGAAGATCTCACTTTGAGGAAACTTGAAAATTCATTTCTATTGGGTCCGGTTTTAGTTTGTGCAAGGTTCTTATTCTATTCCTTAGACATGACATACTTGATGACAGTAGAATAGTGTATATGCCTTAGTTTCTCATTTTCATCTTGGTTTTATGCCTTAATCTCCTTCTCATCTACTCGACCATGATTATTGAATTTTACATGTGATTTGATTTTCCTGCTGATAGCATGGTTGTCTTCATTCTAAATATTACATAAATGTAAACCAACCACTGGCCAACCCTAGTGTGAATAGAACTTGAACTTAGACCTGCTGTCCCACCCTGTGTGATTTTACCAGTTAAATTAAATGTTCCATTTTAATAATGTGCCCTTTTTACCAGTTAAATTAAATGTTCCATTTTACCACCTTGTGTGATTTTACCAGTTAAATTACATGTTCCAATTTAATAATTGTGCCCTTTTTTTGGTGCACAACGATATTTAGTTTTTTAAAAATTGTTGAAATATTAACACCATTCCATACATAAGAATTCAATCTCTCAATATAATTGTGGGGGGATGGTTTTGAAGAAATAGCCTGGTCTCTCATGTCTCACTTGTTGTATCAAGTTAACTATCCAAAGCAACAGAATGCCAATTGCACGATTTTAGTGACAGATTCTTTATGCAACAATGTTCAATAGCTTCTTTCCCTTTTCTGAGAATTATCCTTCTCTGAGAGAATTATATACTTATCTTATTCAAAGTCATCAAAATGAAATATTGTTTACTTTCGTGTAGTCATTTATGTTCTTGATTTGATGTCATTTTTCTAAAACCACTTCTTTTTTAATTTATTGAATATATCTTTCTAGTTTGTTATCAAAGAAAAAGATACTGTATCACCAAGATATTTTCTTTTGTGTAGTGGGGAAAGTAAGAAAATCAAATAAGAAAAAAATAAATAGGAAAATTTCACATTATTATTTACATTCCTGATTTTGTTTTTGTGTGTTGAACCCTTTTAAATTTCTTTGAACTGTTGGATTCCCTTGATGTCATTCTTCTCATGGATTGTTAAGAGTGGGGTTAAGTTGTAGGACCTTGTATTTTGCTTCTCGTCATGCATATAGTAACATCCATATTTCTTCTTAAATAGCACATTGCCTGATCAGAGGTCAGATAAGTTGCAGCATGCACTACCCAAGGGAATTTGGCAAAGTTTTGATTTTGAAGATTCACATCCGGTATCTGTTCTTGGACGTTTATCTGTATCCATTAATCATGTCTGTTTTCCCCTTTTTTAAATGAATTTTGATGTTTTCCCCCTTTTGCTCTTTTTGTAATATACCAGGATTTACCCTCTTTATATTTGCGAGGTGGATCAATTTTACCTTTCGGTCCTCCGCATCAGCATATTGGTGAATCTAAGCCATCTGATGACTTAACACTTCTGGTGGCTTTAGATGAGAATGGTAGTTTTGATACATTAAATTTTTGTAGAGCAACTTTAAATTTGAAGCTAATAATTTCATAAAATGTTTATCATCCGATGTAGTTCATATTCTAAAGCATTCTATTTGCCTGCTGATTTTTCTGGTTTGATTTTTTGCCTACAAGATTGCAATCCTATGTGATGGTTTAGCTGCCTACAATTTTTATTACTATAATTTGAAGGTTTTGACTGGGGAAATAGTAGGTTTGATGCTTTTAAGTTAATAATTTCTTTGAACAGTTTGTCCCCATGGCAAAATATTAATATAGAATAACCAGAGAGATAACACCTGAAACATTGATCTTGCCGGCAATCAACCACCTCCATGTCATCACCAACAGCACCAGTGATTTTTCTGGCAATCAAACTGTTCTTTCATTCATCAGTCATCTTCAGCCCACACCATTACTTCCATTGGTTATACACATGGTGTAATGTTGCCCACCTAGAATTGGTTCCTTGCTTTTGCCAGATCCAGGTTCTTTTTCCAGTCGTTTGGGCTTTGAAATCTTGGGCCAGTTTTTGTAGGCCTTTTTTGGTCAGGTGCACTTGTTTTTAAATATTTTGCCATCGCTGATTTTGTTGAAATAGTTGGGTGACTTGCATTTTGATCCATGTCTACAAAATTCTGATCATAAAGTAAAAGTATGACAAAATGTTGTCAACTTGATCATGCTCAAGATGATATTACTCTACTTTGTTTACTTCTTTTTAGAGATCTGTCCCATCAATATCCTTTCATGCGAGTTTGTGAAACAACTAAAAGTTTGATAGCCTTTCCAACTTTATTGCAATGCTATTGATCCTGCTTTCCTTAAGCTTCTGTATAACTTGCTTATTTTCTCTTACAGGCAAAGCAAAAGGTGTTCTATTTGAAGATGATGGTGATGGATATGGATTCACTGAAGGTCAATATCTGCTGACACACTATGAAGCTGAGCTTCAGATGTCAGAGGTTACTATTAGAGTTTCCAAATCTGAAGGATTATGGGAAAGGCCAAAACGTCGTCTTATTGTAAAAATATTACTTGGTGGAGGTGCAGCGGTTTGTCTTCTTTCCCTGAGAAACATTTATTAAAATCCTACGTTATGATTTTATTGTTTACCTTCTAGAGCATCTGTTTAAAAGATTTTTAGTAACTGAACTCTTGCGAAAACAGATTGATACATGGGGAATGGATGGAGAGGATTTGCAAATTGCAATGCCATCAGAAGCTGAAGTGTCTAATTTGGTATCGGCGAGTAAGGAAAAGTACAAGATTCGTATGGGTAATGCTGCTTCCTTAAGCCATCTGACGCTCACTCATTCATTGGAATTATCCACAAATTACTAATCGTTGATTTCTTTTTCAATTTTCCCAAAAATTACTTTGAGAGATTTTAGTGTACTTTTCCATCCTCTTCAATTAAGTAGATTTACGCTGCAAATTCAACTGTCATGTTCGTGAACATTCTGATGTTCTTATTGCAGTTCTTTGTTCAGTCACATATCTTCAATTGTATTATTTGATTAGGTGTCTTTCTGGAAATTGCATTATTATTCACGCAATTTTATGGCTTCATGTGTGTAAAACTAAAAGTTGGGTTCTGAGTCATGGTTTCTAAGCTTTTTCTGGGGATTTCTTATAGATAGTTCCTGTCTTTTCTTTATTGACGGATGGTTTCAGTTGAGAGGTTAAAACTACAGGAATTCTTTTATTTCAGATTTTTTCAATTTCTGCTTGTAGAGCAATTTTTATAAATTGGATAGTACTTGCAGAACTTAATTACTAGGCCTCAACACCATTTATTTCTGAAATTTTCTCAAAATGTAATTTTTTAATGTTCATGGCCATATTGCCCCAGTAAATATGCTTTTAATTGCAGAATTCATTATCTTGTTCTTGATGTGCGATTGTCAGAAGAAAAGAAAATAGTTTGAAGAAATCTTCAATAATTTGTTAATTTCTATAAATTGTGTTGAGGACTTGAAGGTGCTAGGAATTTGATCGACTAAACTTTAAAATCTTTACTAGTGTTCATGTTGGTTCTAATGAGGGTTTTTATTTGCAGAAAGTGCTAAGCTAATTTCAGATGCGGAAAAGGCTTCTGAACACAAGGGAGTGGAACTTTCACAGACCCCTATTGAACTGAAAAGCGGTGATTGGGCTGTTAAAGTTGTGCCTTGGATTGGGGGTAGAGTTATTTCCATGGCACACCTTCCTTCAGGTAATTCATTATCATTGTTTTCCTTTGGGTGGGATGACATCAATGGTCTTTCTCCTTCACCCGTTGAGTTTATTCTGGCTGTTGTATCTCGAACATATGTGAGATACTTCATTGGTCATTTTCTTAAACCCCAAGACAAATTGGACATTTTTTTTAGTTTTTCCTTGCTGCAACTTTTGAGTCTAACGGTCATCTTACCTCCTTGAAGTCCAAAGTTGCCATGTTTTACTCTATTCTTTACACGTATGAAGACGCTGATGTTAGATTATCAAAGGAGAAAAAAATGATGGATCTCTAGACACGTTTTCTTTACAAGTACTTTAAAGAGGCGGTTCACTAAATTTGGAATAATTCAAAAACGAAGATGGAAAACAATAGTTGAATTTGTTCCGCGATAAATATATTTTGAAAATTTGTTGGCTGTTTGCTGCTTGAATGTCCTTATCAGCCTTATGCCCCAGGCTACACGAGATTTCTTATTTGAAGAATGTTAGAATGTATTTTCATTTCTAGTATTATCTTCTTGACTATACACATTCTTGTGCGAAAGTGATACATTGCATGAAAGAGTGTTTTCAGTCACGCACAAAGAAGAGTGTTTTTACAAGTCAAACATGTGCATGCATATGCGTGCCCACAGGCAGTGGAAATTTTCCAATCCAGTGGAACCTGACCAAATCAGTTAATTATTCATTTGTATTTCTAATGTGTGAAACATTATGTTAACTGCTCATCCTTTGACTCCAAAGTTATTATGTTGACAGGAACACAGTGGCTTCATAGCAGGGTTGAAGTTAATGGGTATGAAGAGTATTGTGGTACTGAATACCGGTCTGCTGGATGTACTGAAGAATACAGTGTCGTAGAGTGAGTTTCCGATTAATACGTTTAAAACTTCATTTCGTTTTTCGAAGGAGCATAATTTATATAATCAAGACTCATAATGATATAATGCTTGCTGAAATGGGACCTATAAGGTCAAAGAGCCAAGCATTTGATTGAATTGTTGACAAATAGCAGTAGGATGTGTTTGTTTTATTTAAGATGGAGTGTGAGAAAATCATGCTCTATCTTTCTTTGCTACGCTAAAATATTATCCACCTGATAATAAATTTGTTGTGGCCGCTTGTCGTGCCCAATGTTCCTTTTTCTGTTTGTGTTATGCTTCTACACCTTTTCTTCTGTTGTAGGAGTCGTCTTCAGCATGGAGGAGAAGAGGAATCTCTCATGTTAGAAGGTGATATTGGTGGTGGGTTGATTCTGCAGAGGAAGTTAACCATTCCCAAAGATAATCCAAAGATCTTTAAGATCAATTCTAAAATTCTAGCCCGCAAAGTTGGTGCTGGTTCTGGTGGCTTTTCAAGGTGTGTTTCATTCTGTGTTATCTTTTGTTTCTTGTCGACACTACTACTTCTAACAGTGCTAATTCTGTATGATTTGGGGCTGTCTGTGGTTTATCATTTGAGAAGTACTAATTCTGTATCACTTAGATAATGGTCTATGTCTTAAGTGATGTAGGTCAGTACTCGAAAAAGAAAGCGAAAGGAGACAATACAAAAAATAACAGTAAGTGGAGGGAATGAAGTAAGAAATAACTAGGAAGAAGATGAAAAGAAAGAATATGAGAGAAATGTCTCTTTTCATTATGTCAATCAATCATCCACCCCCCACAATCTGGATCAGCGGATTCGGTGGGCAACTCCTGAGTCAACTATTCTTAAAATAATAACAGCCGCTATGTCATGTTAGTATTTATCAGCTGACTAACATGATAATTTGGTCCTATTTCATGTCTAGCATATTCTATTGCTTCATGAAATGTGTAAAATCCTTTAACATATGGATCAGGATAATTGATCATCAAATCAACTACCTCTTTTCACTGACTATAAAATCCTGGTTGTCTACCTTTAACTAATACGAAAAATGCAAAATGTTTACTGTCTACATGTTCATTAATTTGTCTAAAATAATGCATGAGTGCAGCTAGCAAGGAAGCAAGTAAGTAGTTTTACTTTTTATTTTTTTTGCTTTCGGGTTTAGAAGTCTCGCCATTACTTCTTTGTCTATAGTTACTAAATCTTTGTGTAACTTGAATTACAAAGTGTTTATGAAAAAAGAATTTTATTGATATTGATTTTGAGTACAAGTTGAGTGCTTGCTTACATTCACGAACTTCATTCCCAAAAAATGGAACACTTTAAATGTGTACATCTTTGCTATGTACAATTGTAGTCATACTATTAAGCCTTCATCCGATTTGTTGTGGGAATACAAGATTAGTATACTTTTGGAGGTTTGAGAGTGAGAGTGACACTCCCTTGTTTACCACATAAAATTAGTAGATAAACTGAAATATTATTGTTACACAAATGGAGGCTAAAAGGCTTCTATATTAATACTTTAATATGTGTAATATTATTGTTTCTGAAAATTCAAGTATTCGATTTTTCTCTTTAAAAAATTTAAAGAGAAATTGCCTCCCTGACTCCTTTTCGCAACATGAAAAGCTCGTTGCTACTTGTGTGCGTGTTATGGTTTTCTTGTTTATCTACACAAACTCTGCAACTTTTACTTTCTTCTGCAGGCTGGTTTGCCTGAGAGTGCACCCCATGTTCACCCTTCTGCATCCAACAGAATCTTTTATCTCATTTACCTCCATTGATGGGTCGAAGCAAGAAATTTGGCCAGAATCTGGGGAGCAGTTTTATGAAGGAAACCTTCTGCCTAATGGTAGTACTTTATACTTTAAATTTTATTTTGGTTTTATGTCAAAAAGTGTAGCATTGTCTACTAAATCAAAATGTAAATGGACTATTAAGAATGTCAATATACCGAAGGCATATAAGGATGAACAAAAATTTTGGTTTCCCTTTTATTTTTCATTCATTTCTGCAATTATTCTTCCAACTGCTTCCCAAGTGAATCTTTGTTTAAAATTGTTTTCAGAGGTTAAAGAAAAGATCTTTTGAAATCAAATGTGATGCTGATAGATATTTTCAAATGCAAGTTGTGACTGTGTTTTCCTCACCATTTAAAAGAATTGAGAATAAATTTGTTTTGTATGGGATTTTGATTTCAGGCGAGTGGATGCTTGTGGATAAGTGCCAAGGTCTGGCACTTGTTAATAGATTTAATGTCGAGGAAGTTTTCAAGTGTTTCATCCACTGGGGAACAGGAACAGTCAATTTGGAGCTCTGGTCTGAACAAAGGTCAGTTTCAAAGCAGTCACCTCTTGCGATTTCCCATGAATACGAGGTGATAAAAATTCCATAGGCACTCGTGCAAAATTCTACAAAATATTCCGAACGGTCAAAGGAGTGTTCTGAACTTGAACAAACTAAGACTGAATGTTTGGCTGGCAGAATGTAAATATCAATCAGCTGAGCCTAATAATAATCGATCTTCACGTTACTTGTTAGTGTCTTGTGCAACGCGATATAATTTGGTGACTTGTTAATGCCTGAATATCTTTCCAAGACTTTAACGAGCATAGATTTGTTTGTTTTAGAGGCAGCAACCATTACATGGAATGGTAAGCAGCACAAGCTTTGTTAGCTTGAGGATGGTGAGTGTGGGGCTAATGCATAGGATGGGAATTGACAAGAGAAAAAACTATGAATTGAGATGGCATGGGATATAATAAGTTCATGAACAATTAGGTGCAGAATAAATATTTACAGGTGGTGGGATACATCTACCAATTTTGATGGCATAGGAATAATAAGTCTCTTTTAATAGAAAAATAGCAATTCATATGCTGCTTCAAATTCATGTTTAAACAGACTCGACTCTTAACAAACATCAACGGACCACAAACTTCAGTTACTCCACAAACATTTACAAATCCAACAAATACCATTCGTATGCTCAAAAGGGTTTTATTGTTACCAATACTACAACCGTAGTAAAATTCATGTTACATTTGAATTCTGACTCTTTTCATCATTGGTTCAGTAACTGATACCCCAATGGAGCTGGAGATTCCCTCAATTGACGCCCTTGGTAATGTATGTCCTTATTGTTATATTATATTCTATCGATATTACAATCAAAGTCCTCCGAAGTAGATTTGTACAATTTATAACAAGCTGGGATCTATCGAATTTAATTAACAAATCTACTCTAAATAAGAGTGAGAATCTCCATTTTTATAAGAGTGTTTTACCACTAAAGTCTATAGGTACCTAATGTGTTTGCTTTAAACACAGCAATATGATGGCGATGTGATTCCAATGTTATAATAACATTTGTTTGTTGGAAGGAAACAGTGATGTGAGGCTGTTGAAGCACGCATGATGATGATGATGATAATTCTAGTCTTTGAAATATTTTTACTTTACTATAACTGGATCATTTTTTTTCCCATGAAATTAAGTTTGGTTTTGCGACCAAGACTCTTTTTCCCTACTGCACTTAAACTTTCTTTAAGAAAAACCACCTGGTGAAAAGCAATAGAGTAGGATTAGGGTTAATTTTATTACGCTATACAAACTCTATTACAATGCATTGTGTTTGTTGCAAGAATTAAAACTTAAAATTATCCTAATCTCTGTCTAAGCTTCAATTTAATTGATGGAAGCTTATATTATATTATGTTTCTTCAACAATTTAGGGGATATATTGATGAGCTCAAAAGAATTTGAGTAATGTTTGGGGACTCAATATTTGAGTTTTAACTTGGGTCACAATGTCATGTTTCACTCATGTATTGCATGATGAATATAAAATTAATTATTACTTTATTTGATCATCTCATAAATGTGATATCACTTATGTGTTGGATGATGAATGTAAAATTAATTATTACTTTACTTTACCATCTCATTAATGAATATCACATTAGTTGGTATTCAAATTAAGATAGTGTTTTTTTTTTTTCATCTGAAATATAAATGGGTCTGAATTTGACTGAATTCTGAATAGGTCTGAATATATATATGAATGATATGTTTAATTTTCTTTTTTCAATATCTGAATATAAGTGTTAACTTGTTTGTTTTATTGGATAAACACATGACAAGTTATAAATAAATTATTTGATTATTAAAAAAAATTGATAATTTTTATCTTAACAAAGCATGAAAAGTAAAATATATATCAAATACACGCACTTTTCTACATTGACATATGATACAAATAATTTTTTGGTAGCATTTTATAATGATACTTTTTCTTGTTAAGCATATAAGTCAATCAATAATTGTTTAATCATTGGAATTAAAATTAATGTATTAAATAAAATTCAAAATCTATTATAAAAATAGTAAATATAAATACTGAGAAATGGACCTATTATAAAATACATTCACCTAAAGTTCTCTTTGACAAAAAAAAAAAAAAAATAGTAATAGTTGAATACATATACAAAAAAAGGATAAATAAAAAATAATAAAAGGATAATTTATATAATAGAAAATGAATTTATTTAATAGGGTATTAATGAAAAAGAATATTAAAGTTCCATTCACATGTTTTGTCATTCAGATAAAAATAAGATTATTTAACTTTTTTCATTCAAACCTAAACATAATCAGATATAAATGATAAAAAACAAACAAAATAAAAACTGTAAATATCTAAAAAAAATAAGATTCAGACTTCGGTTAAAAAATAAAAAAACATTAAAACTTAAATATTGAGACACCTAACATTACTTAAAAGAATTTAAAATTTACGGTACATAACTCAAAAAAATTTAGAAAGAATATAGGCCCTTGTCATGTTTGAAAATGACTTGACATTTTATTATCCTTCCTGTTTAGTTATTATCCTAGGTCTAACACCCAACAACATCATTATAATACTAATTACTTAGAATAGTCCTTAATTATTAATTTTTTTCACTTGATATCCACCCATGCTTCTGGGCTGTGTAATGACAATTAACGCAATATAGTAATATGGCTATGTAACGTTTAATGCAATTTAGTAATATGGGATGCTGTGTAGGGTAAAAACATAATTTAAAACAAATAAAACTATATTACCTAGAAATTTAACGATTGGCACCATGGTCTCCTACTAATTTGTCGTCATTGTTGCCAATCTGCCCTTATTGTTGCCGACGCCGATTTTGCTCAAGGTTCCCGCCAATTATTTTCCAAGAATATATGAGAAAATGAAATATTTCTTTCTCTATTTGACCTACGACAACAAAATTAGATCCAGTAATTTGTGCACCGTACAGTAAATACTTAAGGATTTTTATTTTTCATCCAACGGCTGAGATTTATTGTCTCTAATTTTTATGGATCTAACTTAGATATTAATGCCTGTTAAAGGTTCAAAGTTGAAAAGAAGCACAAAAATTGAGATGTAAAATGGGATTAGATTCTTATTAAATAAGGTTGAATCTTAATTTCAAAACTATGTGGCTGAATCTTAATTTTAAAACTATGTATTATAACCACCTACACTTCCTTAGCTAATTCGCATACTTTCTTGCCTAATTTTTATGTTTTCTTTTGCTTCTTCAATTCCTGTGCTTCATTTTCTACAAAGAAAAAGTGTGCTTTGGAAGTTTTGGGCTAGCTAACCAAATGCGGGAAAAAAAAAAAAGTAATGAAGAATTCGAACAGGAATTTTACTTGGACAAATTATTCCCTATTAAAAACTAGATCTATGTTGTTTAAGTCACCTGAGGCGAATTTCTGGTGATCCAAAAAGAAGCAGATCAAAGAAGAACCCGCAAAGAGAACCAGAGGTGCTTGCATGCATGCAGAAGAACCAGCGATGGGTAAATAGTTGAGCAGGTATTCCTTCGCTGCTTATTTAAGTTACCTTCGCTGCTTAACCAGTATTCCTCTTGAAAAGTATTATACATCCTTTCAAGTGCTTATCTGTGTCCACATTAGTAACAAGCTTGGTTATGTTATGTGAATGAACTTTAGTTTTGTAAGAGGACAAATCATGGTCAGCCAATCCTTCTACGTTTGGCCTACAGTAATCGGTGCAATGTTTCTGTTAATTCTTTGATGATTGTTAAGAGGTTTTTGGGAATTCAGTAGTGAGCATTTGTTCCTCTTTGCCCTTAACTGCTCATAATATATTGTGAAGCTAATGTACTCGATAATATTCAAACATAAGGCATGTTTTCCTCGTTCCAAGTTTTTGCAATCTGATGAAAATCCTTGCACTCATTCGTATGCTTCAGATTATCAAAACTTAAATCCATTTAGCCTGCACAATACAAGAGAAATCAATACTATTTTAATGTCTTGTACTGCCAATCCACACACTCAACCTTCCCCGGCCAATGCATCCAACTTTCCGGCTCCTCCGAATCCTTTGCTTCTTTCTCCAGAAACAAAAAGCGTGTCGCGGAAGCTTAGATGGGGGAATTCAAGCACGAATTCCCTATGGAAAAAACTCTAAACCTTGCCGCATGGAGAAAAAATAACGCTAATGGCAGCGACCAAACTGAATAAATTTGGCAAACAAACCCAAAAGTGTTGCGCTTTCAGTGTCTTAGCCGATCATTGAATTCAACATTATTTTGCACTAGTTATCACAAACTTCGAGCATAACAAACAATTACATTATATAATTTTCAGGGCCTTGATTGAATAAAGCTTAAAGATAATCTTTTACAATCATATCTCTAAAACATAACTCATTTTATTGCAAAAATGCTTCTTGTGAAGCCGAGAGTTAGTTACATTCTGTTACTGGTGAGGTGGCAGTGAGTCAGCTTATGTGGGCCAGCTGGTGGTTAATTAGTTATGACCAAGAGCTGTATAAATAGCAGAGCCTGGTCTGATCATTGCAGATCTTTTACGGCTAAGTTAAGTGACCAAGACTAAGAGTAAGGATTCTTGGTTGAGTGAGATTTGTTCTCTGACATTGGTAGTCACATTGTAATCAACCTTTAGCAATAAAGTTTCACACCCTTTGGGGTTCTTCAGCCGTGGATGTAGGTACTCTGGTACCGAACCACGTTAATTCCTTCTCTTTGTTTTCTATTTGTTTCTAGTTTATACATTGTTCTTTGTTGATCTTTATAAATCTTGGCTGTTAGTTAAGTGCCGAAATCTTCCTTTTCTTTACAAATTGGTATCAGAGCTACGAAACTCTCTGTTCTTGATCTTCAAAGATGGGAACCACCATATTTGACCTTGAGAAATTCAATGGAGAAAACGACTTCTACCTATGGAGTCTTAAGATGAGGGCCATCTTGATTCAACAAGGCTTAGACAGTGCCCTTGATGGTGAGGAAGAAAAGTCCAAGAAAGAGAGAGAGGAAGGTTCTTCAAGTTCAGGTGGAGACTTAAGGACCATGAACAATAAAGCCCACAGTACGATCATCCTTCACCTGTCTGATGAGGTACTGAGAGAAGTAGCAAAAGAGAAGTCAGCATCTGGGTTATGGGCAAAATTAGAAGAGCTTTTCTTGAAGAAATCTCTGGCTAAGAGGTTGTACATGAAAAGGAAGCTTTACACATTTTCAATGAAAGAGGGAACAGCTATGAGAGACCATGTTCATGAGTTCAACAAGCTTATACTCGACCTTGAAAATGTTAATGTGATGCTTGAAGATGAAGATAGGGCTCTCATCTTACTAAGCTCCTTACCAGATTCTTATGAACACTTCGTGGACACTCTGCTCTATGGTAGGCAAACCCTCACCCTAAAAGATGTCAAGAATGCTCTTGAATCTAAAGACTTGAAGAAAAGAGCATATGGCAAAGATCAGATCACTGGGGATGGATTAGTTGCCAAAGCAAAGACAGAAAAGAAGATGTACAAAGATAAGAAGAACAAAAATCAGAAAGAGAAGACTGATAAGATGAAGAAGAAAAGAAAATGTTACTTCTGTCAGAAGGAAGGACATTACATAAAAGACTGCTTTGAAAAGAAGAAGCTTGAAAAGTTACAGAAGGAATCAAGTGGGAAGGCTGACATTGCATCTGTAGATGAAGGAGAGTCAGAAGATGCAGATGTCCTTATTGCAGTAGATAAGAAATCTTCTGGTGAGTGGATACTTGACTCAGGTTGTTCATTCCATATGTGTCCTCATAAAGATTTTTTTGTGACTTTCGAGAGTATTGATGGAGGAAACGTTTTGCTTGGAAATAATCTAGCCTGTAAAGTTGCTGGAATAGGGTCTGTTAGGATTAAAATGTATGATGGTTCAGTAAAAGGCTTGGAACAAGTGAGATATGTTCCAGAGCTTAAAAGAAACCTCATATCATTAGGGATGATAGACCAATTAGGCTGCTGCATAAAGGCAGAAAATGGTGAACTTCAGATCCTTAAAGATGGTGCAATCATAATGAAAGGTAGTAGAAGAAATGGATTGTATGTGTTTAAAGGCTCAGTTGAGTTACCTGGTATTATTACAAATGTAAACAGTGATAAAACCAGGCTCTGGCACATGAGATTAGCACACATGAGTGAGAAAGGTTTAAAGGAATTAAG
The DNA here is from genome assembly GCF_022201045.2 of Citrus sinensis. NCBI lineage: Eukaryota > Viridiplantae > Streptophyta > Magnoliopsida > Sapindales > Rutaceae > Citrus > Citrus sinensis. The sequence goes on from NC_068560.1 coordinate 21,577,349, forward strand.
TAAACAAGGTCTACTAGGAACTGACCAAATTTCAGCACTTGAATTATGTGAAAAGTGTGTATTTGGTAAAGCAACTAGGCAGAAGTTTAATCCAGGAAAACAAGAGACAAAAAACACACTGGATTATATTCACTCAGACCTATGGGGGCCCTCTCAGGTGCCCTCTCTTGGAGGAGCTAGATATTTCATCACTTTCATTGATGACTTTTCAAGGAAAGTCTGGGTATATGTATTGAAGCACAAGAGTGAAGCTTTTGAGAAATTTAAAGATTGGCTGACTTTAATAGAGAATCAAACAGAAAGGAGGGTAAAGAGACTAAGAACTGATAATGGACTCGAGTATTGCTGCAATGATTTTGAACAATTCTGCATCAAGAAGGGGATAGCCAGACACAAAACTGTGAGGCACACACCTCAGCAGAATGGACTAGCAGAAAGGATGAATAGGACCTTAGTTGAAAAGGTAAGGTGCATGTTGTTCAATGCAAACCTTTCAAAACACTTCTGGGCAGAAGCTATCACCACTGCAGCCTAATTAGTAAACAAGAGCCCTTCAGTTGCTTTGCATTTCAAGACCCCCCAAGAAGTTTGGTCAGGAAAGCCTCCAGATCTCAGCAACCTCAGGGTATTTGGTTGTCTTGCTTATGCTCATATAAATCAGGGAAAGTTAGAGCCAAAAGCTGTCAAAGGTTACTTTATAGGCTATCCAAAGGGTGTCAAAGGGTATAAGATCTGGTGCATAGATGGAAAACCTTCAAGAACTTTGATCAGCCGAGATGTTGTGTTTGATAAAGAGCATATGTTGCATCAGAAGGTAGAAACAGAGCTCACTACACCTGATACAAATGAGGTTAAAGAACACAACTTTGAGGTGGAGTCAAGTGAAGAAAAGAAAACTGCAGAAAGGGATCCCAAGCCTTGTCAGAAAACAAACATTACTTCTCAAATGAATGACTATCAGCTAACAAGAGACAGGGAAAAGAGAGTCATTAAACTACCCAAAAGATATGGCATAGCTGATATGATTTCTTATGCCCTGGCAGTAGCTGAAGAAGTCATTGGTGAAGAGCCTGTTAGCTACAAACAAGCTATGGGCAGTAAAATTAGAGAGAAATGGCTGGATGCCATGAATGAAGAAATTATCTCCCTAAAGAAGAATAGAACATGGATGTTGGTCAAGAAACCTCAAAACAAAAGGCTGGTAGGTTGCAAATGGATCTATAAAATTAAAGAAGGGACTGTGGATGGTGAGCCTCCCAGGTATAAGGCAAGGCTGGTAGCAAAGGGGTTCACCCAAAAGCATGGAGTGGATTTCAATGAGGTATTCTCCCCTGTAGTAAAATACAGTTCCATAAGAATTCTACTGGCAATAGCAGCTTACAATGACCTGGAATTGGATCAAATGGATGTGAAGACAGCCTTCTTACATGGGAATCTTGAAGAAGAAATCCTCATGGATCAGCCCGAGGGGTTCATTGAAGAAGGGACTGAAGATATGGTTTGTTTGTTGAAGAGGAGTTTGTATGGGCTGAAACAGTCTCCAAGACAATGGTATCTGAGGTTTGATGAATTCATGATCAGTCATGGATATTGTAGAAGTCAATATGATAGCTGTGTGTATTTTAAAACTTTGTCCTCTGAAGTTAGAATTTATCTTCTTCTTTATGTTGATGACATGCTTATTGCATGCAAAAGAAGAGATGAGATTGAAAAGCTTAAAATGGAGTTAAATACTGCATTTGAAATGAAAGATCTGGGGACTGCTACAAGAATTCTGGGAATGCAAATAGTGAGGAACAGAAGTAAAGGAACCTTGTTTCTGACTCAAGCTGTGTATACTAAAAGGGTCCTCAGCAGATTTGAGATGAGTGGTGCAAAGCCTGTGTCAATACCTTTGTTAGCACACTTCAAATTGTCAAAACTTCAGGAACCAGAAGAGGACCATGAGCTTGAGCATATGAAGTCAGTGCCTTACTCTAGTGCAGTTGGCAGCATAATGTACTCTATGGTTTGTACTAGACCTGATGTGGCTCACAGTGTGGGAGTTGTTAGCAGGTTTATGGGAAACCCAGGGAGGGAACATTGGAGGGCTGTCAAATGGTTGTTGAGGTATATGAATGGTAATGCAAATCATGGAATTTTGTATGGTGGTTCTGAAAATAACTCATGTCAGGTATCAGGTTTTGTGGACTCAGATTTTGCTGCTGATCTGGACAAGAGAAGGTCCATTACTGGATATGTTTTCATTTTAAATGGAGGAGCAGTGAGCTGGAAGGCATCTCTTCAATCAGTGGTTGTTTTGTCCACAACTGAGGCTGAATACATTGCGTTAACAGAAGCAGTGAAAGAAGTAAAGTGGCTAAGTGGGTTAGTTTCTGAGTTTGGGTTAAAGCAGGAGTCAGTTTGTATTGGCTGTGACAGCTCTAGTGCAATTCAACTTAGTAAGAATCCTAAGTATCATGAAAGAACAAAACATATTGATGTTAGGTTACACTTTGTCAGGGATGAAATTGCAAATGGTGTTATGAATGTTATTAAGGTTCCTACTCAGACTAATCCTGCAGATATTCTAACCAAAGCAGTACCTGCAATCAAGTTTAGAAACTCTCTAAACTTGGTTGGTGTTGGTAGCTTGTAAAACCAGACTAGTGGTTGCTGAAGAGGAAGGTGGAGTTGTTTCAGAATGAACTAAGGTGGAGATTTGTGAAGCCGAGAGTTAGTTACATTCTGTTACTGGTGAGGTGGCAGTGAGTCAGCTTATGTGGGCCAGCTGGTGGTTAATTAGTTATGACCAAGAGCTGTATAAATAGCAGAGCCTGGTCTGATCATTGCAGATCTTTTATGGCTAAGTTGAGTGACCAAGACTAAGAGTAAGGATTCTTGGTTGAGTGAGATTTGTTCTCTGACATTGGTAGTCACATTGTAATCAACCTTTAGCAATAAAGTTTCACACCCTTTGGGGTTCTTCAGCCGTGGATGTAGGTACTCTGGTACCGAACCACGTTAATTCCTTCTCTTTGTTTTCTATTTGTTTCTAGTTTATACACTGTTCTTTGTTGATCTTTATAAATCTTGGCTGTTAGTTAAGTGCCGAAATCTTCCTTTTCTTTACACTTCTCTTGAGCAGGACCTAAATATCCACTAAACAAAAAATTAAAACAGTTATAGCATAATAAAATCACAAAATTTGAGTGGTTTCATATAGAGATACAATAAAACCTCTTTATAATCATAATGTTGGAACCAAACTAATTTTATTAATGATGATTTTATAACTTAATAGAAGTGCAGATACAGAAATTATTGTTCCAACTTAATTATTCTTAGTGTACACGATATAAAAATAAAATATGCATTACATGATATAAAAATAAAATATGCGCGAAGTTAAATAATTAATTAATAGAGCATATTCTTTCTTCCAAAAAAATTTAATAGAGCATACCAAATCTAATTTATAAACATTAATTGAAAGAGATAAACATAATTTCAAAAAAATAGTAGTTTGTTTTTTTGGTAGTCTACAGATATTTATTAATGTGTGGATTAAGTTACTTAAGATGAGATATAGAAAATGATAACTAATTATAATATAAAATTTATTCTTACTTATAACTTACCCAAATATAAACAAAAAAAAAAAATTATGCCTAAATGATAGTTATTCCTTTGATAGCAAATCAATCTTTTTTTTTTTTTTGGTTTGACTAACTAGGAACGATTTGCTGTTGGGCTTATATATACATAATATTAAAAATATTACAGTAAGTTTGTTCAAGTTAGTTTTTTTTTGTAGTGTCTAGAAATATAGTTGACCCTAATTTACTCAGAACTTATTGCCGTTGAAATAACGTCATAAGTACAACTTAGAGCTTATATTGGCGACCTGTTTTACAAGTATGACATGAGGTTTATATAAATGACCTGGTCTAAAAATACAACATTATGCCTATATGAGCGACCCATAAATTCACTAGTCCAATCTGGAAGTGAAAGTAATCTGATCTTGAAATTTATTTGTCTGACCCGAGAATTAGCTTGACATGGAAAATTATCGCTCAAGATAACGTGGCCTAATTTCTAGGGAAGTGGTGTGCCCTGCTACTTTCTAGATCACTAGTTCGAACTTGAGTCCCTCTAACTTGGGCATCAACTAGCCCTTTAATTATCTCCTCAAATCTTTCCATTTGCCTTTCGATCCCTTTTTTCCATCTCTTATCCGTAGTGGCATTTATTTCGTCTACCAAGTAGTGCAAGGTTTGCCTATCTCCATCATCATCGTTCATCACCATTTCCTAATACTATGGTGTTCCCTACTAAATCTTCAAACGTATGGCTTTTCGCACCGTTCGCCACATATGGTGCTAAGATGTTGATGCTGAAAAACGACTCAACAACTAAATTTGTTTTCTTGGGAATAACAACACGAATCTGAACTCAAACTATAATACGACCGCAATTTCCTATGCCCGCCAACCACAAAATACAGTCAGATATGCCTATGGGTCCATCGAAAATTCTCCTATACTTAAGTCAGATGTTTTGTATATAAGAAAATGGAAAATGAAAAAGAGGAATTGGAGGTGAGATGGAATCAAGGAATTCTTGGATAGTGGTGGTGTGAATCTCCTAAAAAATAGAGTGGCTTGGAGATTAGTCACTTGTTGAGCTTTTTTGTTAATTTTGCTAACCTCTTCCTCTGATGCCCTCTTCAGCTTTACCTCCTTAGTTTAAGTATACTTTCTTCAGCAATTGCAAGTAGTTGTCAGTTAGATGTGGTTTAAATAAATCATGGCAAGAGAGGAGCTTAGTGGTGAACAACAGAGTGAAATAGGATTACCTCAAATGAAGGTATGATAGAAGAACAGAAATGCCAGAGAACAAGTGAATGAGTTGCGGGGGAGAATCAATGACTTGAATTATGAAAGGGAGAGGGAAGAGCTAAGAAACCCCTAATGGGCAAATGAGCTTGAGCAACGAATGCTGCAATTTAAAAAAAAAAAAAACTCTAGAGGCATTAGAGGCAAAAACATAGGGTAAAAAAGTGGTAGGAATATTGTTACTTGACGACGAATCCCTCCCTAATACCAAAGGTGATGACAATAACTTTGTCATCTAAGTAGGTAGTTCCAGCCTTGGTGCATAAAGGAAAAACTGACCCAAATTATCATGTAAAGAGGTTTAATGAGATGATCGGGATTCAAGGTTTGAATGATTTTCAAAGGTGCCATGTTTTTCTCCTAATTTTAGAAGGACAGGCACATGAATGGTACCAGAGACAAATATATATATATATATACACACACACACACACACCAAAATAATAGAAAGAAAATACAAAAGATGATTTTATTACAATAGAATACAAGATTTCACCCAAAGACTCTTACTACAACTTAAGACTCCAAGACTCGATGATCCAACACATCTAGAGAGTCCCTTTTATAGGCTCCAAGAGAATATTCTTTTATTATCTACATCATTATATCTTATCCTTAAAAAATCTACTTTATGTCTCATCACTACTTTATATTACATAACTCACTTCATCCTTATCTCTAAAGAATCTACTTTACAACTCATTACATATGACACCACACAATTATTACTTATTTATTGATTATTATTCACCATTGCTTCCGCTGGTAGGGTCTACTTCACTTCCACTCAGCTAGTGCTGCTTTCCTCTATAGACCACGAGCAGTGCAAACGTTCTTCTTCCCACCGAGCGAGTTACTGCACTATGAGCTAGTTTTCATCTACTATCTCACAGTTGAGGGTGTGAGAGGAGTGTGGGTGTTGTATAATAGTTATGTGTTGTTAACTTCTCCTAGTGCTCTTCTTGCGTGTAAGCATTCATTCCACATTTTATAATGTTCATCCATAGTATGATCATGATCTACAACTCTAGGTAAAGGTGGCTTGTCTCGTCCCCAAATATCTCTTAACTTTACTATGATTGTAGTAGTTTGAGATATTTGATAGCCATTGATTAGCTTCAGTGTAAGGGGATTTTCATAGATTGGAGCAAAAAGTCTATCAAATCACCCTCCATAGTTGTATCGTCGACTCCTTCGAATGACATGAGGTTGAAATAGAATAGACATGGGATACATGTTGAGGAGTAACTAAAAAGAGTAATATGCTTGCATAGCATCACAAATCACATAATGTTCCCCAATTGGTGTCTTCGTCACTCACATGATGGAAATATAGAGGGGGTTGGAAGACAAACTGGAGCATTTGGTCTATGTTTGGATGAGGATTGAACAGCATGTAAGGCAACAACTTTTCTCTAACTTTTCTTGTTGGTTTAAATTCAAGGTTATCTATTAATGTCCAAAATCTCCATTCCGTATTATTGTGTATTTTCACTTATAAAAAATAAGTGAAAAAAAAGACCTCACGGTATTTTAAATTTCGTTAAAAAAAATTTACTAGTAAGTGCCCAATAAATTTTCAAACATGTCAGGTGATTCGATTCCTGGGGTTTTTAATTAAATACCCTTTAATAGTTTCAAAATTATTTAAATACCCCCTCCCTTTTTGGTTTTCTTGGATACCCTAACAAATGTGAGTAAAGTCATAAATACCCTTAATGAATGCATCAAATTCACTCAATGAATTGTCTTCATATTCCTTTCCTCATTTCTTTCACCCAACTCCATTTTTACTGCCGATTCTTTCAAAATCTCTTAGAATCTCTCAAAATCTCTCATAACTTCTTACACAAATACAATTATGTATTCATTTCTTTAACACCCACTCTTTCTTTAAAGGTGCATTGCTTATTAAACAACCCAATAAGGTATGTTAATGTTGTTGGGTTTTAAATTTTTTAAGTTTTAGGAAAATTCACATTACAATGTTTTATTTTCACCATTTTTTCTTATATGTAGAAATATATGCAATGTAGATTGTTTAATTATTTTTTTCAGCAATATAACTTATTTATGGCGAAAATGTTTCGCGTCGTGCATTCTTTTGATACCGTGTACGTCATATAATTAGTCATGTAGGTCGTGTAAGTAATATAGTCGTGTAAGTCGTGTAGGTCATGTAAAAAATATAATCGTGTAAGTCGTGTAAGTATTATAGTCGTGTAGGTCGTGTAGGTCGTGTACTTGTATATGAAATTTGATATTATTGTTTTTATTGTATCATCAGATATGATTTTGGTACGTGTGCCTATTCTCTTCAATGGTGAATGGATTGAGCAAAATGACGAGTATAAGTTCAAAGGTTCCAAGGCTCGTGTACTTACTTGTATATTACATGACCTTACATGACAAAATCGTGTGTTCATAAATTACAGCAAAAAAATAAATTTGCATATTCAACAGTTTGAGAAATGATGAGATTAATTATTATAAATAAACAAAGTTATCAGTTTACAATGTCAATATTTGGATAGGATACACTAATGGATATCGCAATTAAACATATTACAACCATTTAAAGAGTTTTTTTTTTTTTTTATCTTCAAACTGCTTTCTTCCTTTGCCGAAGCATACATGCATACATGAGGAATGCCTGCATATAATAAATCCATGAAATCAATTAGAAACAACTCTTAATCAAAGGCTGGATGAAAAAAAACACTTTAGTTAATTCTTCCTATTAACAACCCAGGACCACTGACAGTGATGGCCTATAAAATTTCATATTAAGAAACCAAACTATTTCCACCAGCAATGACTTCATTTAAAAAAACAATACTCACATGTTAGTTGTTCTTTGATAATAATGACTGGTCATAGAAAAGTCTTTCAGCTAGTTGCTTGCGATAAGAAGAGACATGTGCCAGCGTACAATTTGTTTGAATATCTTCACCACGTGCAAGTGTGTCCAGGTAACGCAAAACAAACACACCACAATCTCCACTGAGAATTTTAAAAAATAGTCAACTACATACTGAATATATAACTATAACAGCAAAATGAAAAAAATTGAGCATTTGGTTTGCTCACCGAGATTCTTGCTGTGGCGTATTCTCTACATGCAAAACTGTCCAAACTTTATTTTTTTGGGTAGTTTCAAGGTGCGAATCATACCATAAAATCTTCTCCAGTAGAAGAGGAATAATAACAGCATATGACAATAATTCTTTCAAAAATGTTGAGTCATTCATTACAGAAACCATGGAGTCATATATGGAAATTGTCTCCCTTACAATGTCAACCTCAGCAAGAATCCAATAAAGGTCATGTAAATGCAATACATGAAGGTCGTGTAATACACAACCTTGAATCCTACATAACCTTACACTACCAAATTGTGTGTTACATGAGAAAATTATAATCGGCACAATCCATCAATTTTTCACAATTTGCATGCAGCAAAACAACTAGAAATTTGTTTTTGAACATGTAATGAGAGACCCGCAACTAATTAATCTATTTTTTCTATATAAACCCTAACTTTTTTTTTTTCCCTGAATATCAACAAGAAAATTATTTATAGAGAATTACTTACCTCAACTAGTTAAGTTATGACCATTTTGCAGTAAAGGATCAGCTCTCGCCGGCGATTATGTAGCGACGAACTAGACTTCTCTTTCTCAGTTGTGGCAGCTTCCCCTTCTCAGGCTTAGTTTGCTCGTGTTGAAGTTTGATTTACCATGTATGGAGAATGAATGTTTGTTTCGGTAGAGGTGATACCGGTAAGGGAATTGCAGTGTTTGTTTGTTTGAGTTGGATTTTTTTTTTTATATTAATCACGAGGTATCCTGGGGAGGGCCCCAACTGTGGGAGGTACCTTTAAGCCCGTACCACAACCCAGACTAGAAGTCCCCGCTCGAACCGGGAGGCACAGGTTCTCCCAACAAAGGCGACTTCTCTGCGACTCGAACTGGGGAGCAAACCCAGTCAAGCCACTTAAGGGGACTCTATTGTCAGTGGAGCCAACACTTTGTTCGTAAAATGAGGATAGCAGCAGATGAGTATTTGTTTGCTTCAGTAGAGGGGGGAAAGGTGCTATCCGTTGAGTTGAAATGTTTTAAAATGATGATAGCTTAATAATTTCCTATCAGTTTTTAAAGGGTATCGATGAAAATTTTGACAAAAATAAATTATAGGGTATTGAGATAATTTTTGAAGTACGGAACAATTAACCCTCGATTCCTTGCCAACCAAATCATCCGAACACTATCCCGCGCTTGTTCTGTTTGATTGAAGCTCTCCAGAATCAGAAAACTGACAGGCCACTTTTCCTGTTCATCACCAATTGGATTTTGGACTCTATCACTGCACTATATGTGCGTGCAATGTCCGCGTCCGGTGAATCGATCGATACCTCCTGGGCCTATTAAATTCAACTTTTATGCTACTAATTAATTAAATAATTAAATTATATTAAAAACTAAAAAGGACCAACAAATCAAAATGATAGAGAATCACCAACCTGCTGCAGTAGTGCTAGAGTCACTGGCGCGCCTGTTGGAATTACAACAACAACAGTGAACCATGAGTCTACTGCTTCTTCGTCTTCTTCTTCCAATTCCAAATTGAACAAATTTGATCGTCGAAGCCTCTTCGCCTTAACCTCCTCAGACACAAAAGCAACATCTCATCTCTTTAGCTCCATCGGGTTGCTGATCAGTTCATTCGTTCATTTGATTGATTTGCATCTTCGAATATTATTTAAAATTTTTCATACGCAGAAAGTGATCGGCATCTAGAATCGGAATGGCGGCGGAGGCGATCGCCTCGTCGGACGTGGTTTCGGGTGACATGATTTTTGAACCGGTTTTAGAGGAACGAGTTTTCCGGTTCGATTGTTCGGCGAGTGATCGTCAAGCAGCGTATCCGAGTCTCTCGTTTGTGAATGGAAAGGATAGGGACACGCCAATCTCGACTCACATGCGCCCTTTATATACTCCCACTTATCAATGTGTCCGCGGTCAACAGCTAGTCAAACTTGAGGTTCACTCTCTGCGTACATTGCACTTTCTTAATTTCTTTAGTAATGCATGTCTTTTTTTTTTTTTTTTTCCAAGCTAGATTAATCTGATGGCTTTTTGTTCTGATTGTAGTTTCCTGCTGGTACCTCGTTGTATGGAACTGGGGAAGTTAGTGGTCAGCTAGAGCGGACGGGAAAGAGAGTGAGTTCCTGTTTATTTATTTTTGGATATGACGTGCAGGGAGCGTTTACTTGTTCAACTACAATGTGGTGAACTTTTTTCCTGTAGATTTTTACATGGAACACGGTTTCGGGGGGCTATGGTACTGGAACAACGTCCTTGTATCAGTCACATCCTTGGGTGCTTGCCGTTCTTCCGAATGGAGAGGCATTGGGGGTTCTTGCTGACACAACACGTCGATGTGAGGTGTGGCTTTCTTGTGAACTTTGAAAGTCATGATGTCTTGCTTTTGAGTTGTGTTTTGGTCCATTGTGTGCTTGTTTTGTGTTTGGAATCTCATTAATTAAAGGGCAAATATCATTCAACTCCTAGACTCCTGGCCTAAAATCAAGCAGCTTTAAGGTCTTTTTCTCTGTCTTCACGTGTGGCCATGTTGGACTAAAGCGAATATACTTCAGATTTCTCTCAAAACTAGCCTATAGTGACTCTCATATTTGCTCCTAATTTCCAAAGCTTACTTTTGTTCTTTCAGCTGTATTTTATTTCTTAGATTGATTAATTGGTTTTTTCAGCATTCTATTGTTTGTCAGTTGAGGAAATTGATGGATTGTAATGAGGAATTAAATGAGAAACATGCAAAGAGTGTGGAGCAGCTTGATTTCAGACTAAAACTTCAGGAGCTTGATTGTATTTACCCTTTAATTAAGTAGGCCCCAAAATGAGAGAGGGATGGGGGGTTGGGGTGGGGTTGTTGGAGGATAAATTGCTATTGTTGAGTAAAAAGTTAACCTATTATGAACTTTTGTGGTAACCCACATGGATCTATCCTAACAGTCCTCTGTATTTATTCTCCTGCAGATTGATCTGAGGAAAGAATCAACAATACAGTTCATTGCTCCATCCTCATATCCTGTTATTACATTTGGTCCTTTCACTTCTCCTACTGATGCTCTGGTTTCTCTTTCTCATACAGTTGGTAATCTCCTGGACCAAGCTTTCTCTTCTTCAAGTGCTCCATGTCCTTGTCAAGTTTTTATGACGCCAAGATATCTTCCTCTGTCACAGTTCGCTCTTTCATGATTTTCATGTTGAGTCAGGAAACATAATACATATAATATGTTCCTTTGTTTTTTGTGGTTTAAAGGGTATCTATTTTTCTTTTAACTCTTCCTTGAGTGATGCATGAGTTGAATTCTGTGTTTCGTTGAGGTATTTAGATATAGATATTTTGTTCTCAAAGCTTCTCTGCTAATACAACAATAAGAGTAATCCTAATAAAATAAAAGCAATCCTTCTTGAATCAAGCTTAATGGACAGAGTGATTAAAAGTGCGTTTCGTATCATTTTAAAAAACAGTTCTCAAACCTACTTATGAAAATGACAGTTGATGTTCTTCGAATGATGTTTACCTGATCAAAGAATGCTTTTGGTAGTGACTGCTATAATTTTTTCTAAAAATAAATTGGGAGAACATATTTGGTATTCTTGAAAATGAGATTTTTATATTATTGTTAATGTTACTATTTATCTTTTTGTAGTTAATTCATTTTCATAATTCCGGAATTCTAGTTATAATTTTGAATATTCATTTTTTGTTCTGCATATTGGTTTCTAGAAAACACCACTCCTATTAAAATTATACTTTTTGTTTTTGGAGACATAAAATCTATTTGAGAAACATAACCAAACTCTCATTAATATACTTTCATGACCTATAATGATCTGTTATGAGCTTTTTTCATTGTTTGAGTCTGTGAATTATCATTGATGAAATAGATAGAGGCCTCCAGTTAAACAGAGCAATGATGGCAATAATGAAAAGTTCTGGAATTTTGCATATTTGTCCATCTTCATTTCTACACAGGAACAGCATTGTGGCAGTTAGATTAGTGTTTCAAGAGCTTCTTGGATCTTTTTATTTTTAATGTATCATCTTCACAATTTTTTTTTTTTTAATTTATTCTTCTTTAAAGCAAAGAAACTGCTAATTGTAATTTACATTTTATGGGTTTACAACAGTGAAATGGCTGTCCACAAAAACAATAACATATGGCTTGGACTCACACTTTGTAATTGTTGATTTTTCTTATTAGGGACTGTGTTTATGCCGCCAAAATGGTCCTTAGGCTACAACCAATGTCGCTGGAGCTATGATTCTGAAAAGAGAGTTCGTGAGGTTGGTTCTTTCTCTTTTTCCCAATGAATTTTTCTTCCTTATTTGCTTCATTTTTGGAAGGACAACAAAATTCTAAAAAATTGTTATTCCTAAAGTTTGATCACCATTGTGCTTTCTATATCCTTCTATTATACATTTTATTTTGTGCTTTTCTGATTATTAGCCCATCATATATTCAGATTTGCAGGACATTTCGTGAGAAAGGTATACCCTGTGATGTTATATGGATGGATATCGACTACATGGATGGATTTCGTTGTTTCACTTTTGACAAGGCATGTTCTTTCTTAATGATATTTCTGGATGATACGTCTATTGCACCATTAATTTATTATGAGTTAAAATTAAATCAACATTCATTAAAGCAATAAAAAGCAAATATCAACCCAGAGGAGAGTTTCTTCAGTTCGTTTAGACTTCCAAAAATTGATTAAGTAGAGTACTTTCTAGAACTTCAGTTTCATTTCAATGTGCTCAGGATGCAGTAATATTAACAACATATGAAACTAATTCCTCTCATGAAGGTTAGTAGATAAAGAAAAAAGATGGTCCCTTCATTAATTTGCTGGCCTAGCATCTGCTAGGACAAAAACTTGGTTATGGAAAACCTTTTTGAACTTAACAATATTCACACTATATATTTTTATTATAAGGACATGTCTCCAGGCAAGGCGTTGCTTTTACATAGCTGTATATTAGCCATTATGTGAGAACACTATAATCATTGATATGGGTAGTGAATTATAATGATTTCTTTTAGGAGTGTTTCCCAGATCCGAAATCTTTGGTAGCGGATCTCCACCTTAATGGTTTCAAAGCAATCTGGATGCTTGATCCAGGAATTAAACATGAAGATGGTTATTTTGTGTATGATAGCGGCTCTAAAATTGACGTGTGGATTCAGAAAGCAGATGGGACGCCTTTTATTGGTACTTTTCTTTATTTGATGAAGCTGATTTTTTTAAATTAATTTTTTGAGGTGTTAAAGTTATCCATGTCCTTATTTCAGGGGAGGTGTGGCCTGGGCCTTGTGTTTTCCCTGATTATACTCAATCAAAAGTTCGTTCCTGGTGGGCCTCTTTAGTTAAGGATTTCATTTATAATGGAGTTGATGGTATATGGAATGATATGAATGAGCCAGCTGTCTTCCAGGTTATTCTTAAATTTATTCTTATGCATGATTCTCTTTTATTTGTATGCGGTCTTGCAACTTTCTTTCTTTCAGTCGGTAACAAAGACAATGCCTGAGAGCAACATCCACAGAGGGGATGATGAAATTGGAGGTTGTCAAAATCACTCGTACTATCACAACGTATAATTTTTCAACCCTAATCTGGTGGCTTTCTTCTTACATGTAATCTCTTTTGCTATTAGTTTGTACGTGCATAGATCTCTTCGGTTATGCTATTTTGCCCGCAACGTAACCCATGTGTGAATGGTCATTCCCATGATGGCAGTTATTAACATGGGTTGCCAAACTTAGGTTTATGGCATGCTAATGGCAAGATCGACGTATGAAGGCATGAAGTTAGCTGATAAAGATAAGCGTCCTTTTGTTCTCACCAGAGCTGGATTTATTGGTAGTCAAAGATATGCTGCCACATGGACAGGAGATAACGTTTCAAATTGGGAGCACCTTCATATGAGTATATCCATGGTACTTCAATTGGTAAGTATTCAGTTCATTTTTTCTGTTTTCACAAAGTACTAATGAGCTAAACGCTTTATGCCCTAAATAATTTATGCCTTTTCCCCCTGCTATAGGTGATGCTTTTGTCTCTCTGACCAATCTTTACACTTTCTTTATAGGGAAGACTTAAGTGCTGTATAAATGATGTATGCGGATAAGAAGTTTAGTTTGTGGTCTCTTTCAAGAGTATAACTAGTCATCTTTTGCTTTGTCTAAAACCTGAAAACTGTAGAACCAACCATTAGGCAGCATCTTTGGTCAAAGTTGTTTTGTCGTAATCCTCTAATTCATCATAGGTCTAACTTGGGAAGGGGTCCTGAATTTATTTTGTGAATTTTGGGTTTGCTTTATTTGTTTTGAGACAATTTAGTCCTAAAGATCCTATGCTTTTATTGGAAAGCTTATCAGTTTAGAATTGGATAGAACATTTCTGTGATCTTTTGGGAGTTCTTTTTTTGTGAACTCACTCAATTCTTTGTATATCCCTTGTTTTTAGTACAAGGTTTTTTGTTTCCTTATTATTTTCTCATTCTTATTATGAAAGGTATTCAACTTTTTTACCTTCGATCTTTCTTTAGACTTTTTATTTTCACCTATGAAATTATACTAGTTCTTCATAACCAAATACCCTTGACTGCCACATTATTCCAATTCTGCAGTCCCTGTTAATCATCTTCTTCCTTCAGCTAGGGCACGAAATTTACATGCTACCTAGAATTCTAGAGCTTTGTGATGGTTTAATTTGGATGCTGAGCAATTTTTCACCATCTTCAATCAATAGGGTTCTTGGAGTAAACCATGAGGTCGTATCTTCCCTCTTTCAATCCTGCTTCAAGTAATTAAGCTGCGTCTCCTATTCTTCCCCTCCCCACCCAACACCCCCCCACCCCCAAAAAAAAAAAAGCGCTGTCTTGGATCTGCACGACACTTCCTGATATGTCGCTTTCATCAATTTTAGTATCATATCAATGCAGGCTTACAGTAATTATTTGTGCCTGGCTATAGTCTTTTGGCATTATCTTGCTTCTCTATGACTTTTTGTTTATTAATCTTAGGCTATGAGTCTGTCATCCAGAAAACATACTAATGCAAGCCTTTGTCTAACTAAATATATTTGCTTAAGTTTGTATTTGGATACAATTCTGACATCTGACATTATCTTAACACACAGCTGGCTTTGCAGAACTGTTTATCTTGGTTCCAAATTTTTGAACTGAATTACTTGGAGGCAACATACGTTCTTTTTTTTTTTTTGGGTTATTTCTTTCTGACATATTCTACGTTCTCATACATGATTTTATTTTGTATTAGGGACTTAGTGGTCAGCCACTTTCAGGACCTGATATTGGTGGATTTGATGGAAATGCAACACCAAGACTTTTTGGACGGTGGATGGGTATAGGTGCTATGTTTCCTTTTTGCCGGGGGCACACTGAAAGCGACTCTATTGACCATGAACCTTGGTCTTTTGGGGAAGAGGTATTTTTCTGCTCTAGCATTGTTATTATAGCCTTTTTCTGTTTCAAACTTGAATGAGTGGATTCTTTTAAGTGCTACAGGTTATGGAGAATGAAATTGTTTTCCTATTATTGATGACTGAAAAGGCCCAAAAATATGTTAAAAGGCTAATTATAACTGAAAGAGCACTTTATTAAAAACATTCTTTTTATATTTGGAAAACAAATCAATTGCCTCTCTTAAGCACAATAAAAGTTATAAATCATATGAGAGCTTGTAGTATGTATGAAAAAAATCTTGGAATGTCAGATTTTATGAAATGTTCTATTTCCGAGCAATGGGGTAGACTGCAGATGGCAGCAAAAATATTTAAGCAGGAGGATGCCGACTAACTAAATGACAATTAATTTAATCTGCTGTCTTTGCTTATTAAGTACTACCTTAATTTATGTAGAGCTTAGTTGATCTTACTAAAGGAGGTTACCTGTGAATATGCATGCTTGATCAAAGTACATAAACTAAACATTGATTAGTCAAAAGATCTCAGTAATTGTGGTGAGAACCCCGGTGTAGTACCTTGCATAAACTTTAAGTTATATCTACTTCATGTCCTCAAGAAGAATGATGTCAAGGCAAAACCAAGAGTCTGTTTGATCTGCCGATGATTAAAAACTAAATTTAGACAAGCATATGTCCGAATCAATCCATGTGGATCCGAAAAAAAGGAAAAAAAAGAAGAGGTTGTTTGATCGAACTATATGATGTGTGCATTGAGTTAGAGCTGAGGAGATCTATGGTAAAGCTGATAGGTGAAGGACCCAACAATAGTATTTAACTTCTTAAACACCTCCTATAATGCAAGGCATGTGAACTAAACACAACAAAGAACCAAATACACATTTTCGTTGATGTGCTTTTGCATGTCAACCAAAAGAAAAACACCACGAACCTTAATAACTGCAAAAATTTTATTTTAATAACAATGAGAGGATTCGAACAATAGACTACTTGGTCAAACTTAAACTGATGGCTAAAAGCCAACAATTGCATTTAATTTCTATCAATTTTTTTACATTAAACAAGTGAGAGTGACTACCTACTCTAACATTACTTAAATAAGTTTTGTTTCTGGTGACAAAATGGTTGTGTTTTCTTTGGGTTTATTTGATGTCAACTTGAGTATCTAAAAGTAACATGAGTTCTATTTCTTTAGTGTGAGGAAGTTTGTCGGCTGGCCTTGAAGAGGCGCTATCGCCTTCTACCTCATATCTACACTCTATTTTACATGGCTCATACAACTGGCACTCTGGTGGCAAGTCCTACCTTTTTCGCTGGTATGTCCTTGTGTGAGTGTATTGGTTTTGTTCCTTGTGGAGCATTATGAAATGTGTTACCTTTTTATACAGGCTTTAAAACAAATGTAAATTGCCTGTGCAGATCCTGAAGATCTCACCTTGAGGAAACTTGAAAATTCATTTCTATTGGGTCCGGTTTTAGTTTGTGCAAGGTTCTTATTCTCTTCCTTAGACATGACATACTTGATGACAGTAGAATAGTGTATATGCCTTAGTTTCCCATTTTCATCCTGGTTTTATGCCTTAATCTCCTTCTCATCTACTTGACCATGATTATCGAATTTTACTTGTGATTTGATTTTCCTGCTGATAGCATGGTTATCTTCATTCTAAATATTATATCAATGTTAACCAACCATTGGCCGACCCTGGTGTGAATATAACTTGAACTTAGTCCTGTTGTCCCACCCTGAGAGATTTTACCAATTAAACCAAATATTTGAATTTAATAATTGTGCTCTTTTTTTTTTTTTTTTGGTAGCACAACGATATTTAGTTTTTTAGAAATTGTTGAAAGCTTTCCATACAAAAGAATGCAATCTCTCAATAAATTTTTGGGGGATGCTTTTGAAGATATAGCCTGGTCTCTCATGTCTTAGTTGTCATCTCAAGTTAACTATCCAAAGCAACAGAATGCCAACTGCACGATGTTAGTGACAGATTCTTTATGCAACAATGTTCAACAGCTTCTTTCCCTTTTCTGAGAATTATCCTTCTCTGAGAGGGTTACATACTTATCTTATTCAAAATCCTCAAAATGAAATATTGTTTACTGTCTTGTAGTCATTTCTGTTCTTGATTTGATGTCATTGTTCTAAAACCACTTCTTTCTTTCTTTATTGAATATATCTTTCTAGTTTGTTATCAAAGAAAAAGATAGTGTATCACCAAGATATTTTCTTTTGTGTACTGGGGAAAGTAAGAAAATCAAATAAGAAAAAAAAAAGGAAAATGTCACAGTATTATTTACTTTCTTGATTTTGTTTTTGTGTGTTGACCCCTTTTAAATTTCTTTGAACTGTTGAATTCTTTTGATGTCACTCTTCTCATGGATTGTTAAGAGTGGGGTTAAGTTGGAGGACCTTGTATTTTGCTTCTCATCATGCATATACTAACATCCATATTTATTCTTAATTAGCACATTGCCTGATCAGAGGTCAGATAAGCTGCAGCATGCACTACCCAAGGGAATTTGGCAAAGTTTTGATTTTGAAGATTCACATCCGGTATCTGTTCCTGGACATTTATCTGTATCCATTAAGGTCATGTCTGTTTTCCTTTTTTCTAAAAAAATGAATTTTGATCTTTTTCCCCCTTTTGCTCTTTTTGTAATATACCAGGATTTACCATCTTTATATTTGCGAGGTGGATCAATTTTACCTTTAGGTCCTCCGCATCAGCATGTTGGTGAATCTAAGCCATCTGACGACTTAACACTTCTGGTGGCTTTAGATGAGAATGGTAATTTTGATACATTAAATTTTTGTAGAACAAACTTTAAATTTGAAGCTAATAATTTCCAAAAATGTTTATCATCCGATGTAGTTCATATTCTAAAGCATTCTACTTGCCTGCTGATTTTTCTGGTTTGATTTTTTGCCTACAAGATTGCAATCTTATGTGATGGTTTAAGCTGCCTACAATTTTTGTTACTATAAATTGAAGGTTTTGACTGGGGAGATAGTAGTTTTGATGCTTTTAGGTTAGTAATTTCTTTAAACTGTTTGTCCCCATGGCTAAATATTAATGTAGAATAACCAGAGAGCTAACACCTGAAACATTGACCTTGCTGGCAATCAACCACCTGCATGTCATCACCAACAGCACCAGTGATTTTTCTGGCAATCAAACTGTTCATTTCATTCATCAGTCATCTTCAGCCCACACCATTACTTCCATTGGTTATACACATGGCGTAATGTTGCCGACATAGAATTGATTCCTTGCTTTTGCCAGATCCAGGTTCTATTTCCAGTCTTCTGGGCTTTGAAATCTTGGGCCACTTTTTGTAGGCCTTTTTTGGTCAGATGCACTTGCTCTTTAAGTTTTTTGCCATGGTTGATTTTGTTGAAATAGTTGAGTGATTTGCATTTTGATCCATGTCTCCAAAATTCTGATCATAAAGAAAGAATATGACAAAATTTTGTCAACTTGATCATGCCCAAGATAATATTCCATTACTTTGTTTTCTTCTTTTCAGTGATATGTCTTCATGCGAGTTTGTGAAATGACTAAAAGTTTGATAGCCTTTCCAACTTTATTGCTATGTGTTAGACCACCTATTCGTTTTACTTATTCTGGAAGAAAGATTGGAACCATGTGAGGAGGGAACCATGTGAGGGATTAGTGGGTCAGTTATAAAAGGATAATTAATAAGGGGTGTGTCTGTATTCAGTTATTTGTGTTCAGTTATGAGGGCATCCTAAGGGATTCTTATAGGGTAAGGAGAATCAGAAGAGGGTGTGTATCAATTTGTTGAGAGCCTTGCTCTTGGGAGGGAATCTAGGACTCTCGAAATTCCTGGAAGTGTTGTAAGGTGTTTTATCCACTGTTTTCACAATAAAAACTGATCTCGAATATATTTCCAGATTTCATAAATTTACCAAGTGTAACACAATGCTATTGATCCTGCTTTCCTTTAGCTTCTGTATAACTTGCTTATTTTATCTTACAGGCAAAGCAAAAGGTGTTCTATTTGAAGATGATGGTGACGGATATGGATTCACTGAAGGTCAATATCTACTGACACACTATGAAGCTGAGCTTCAGATGTCAGAGGTTACCATTAGAGTTTCCAAATCTGAAGGATTATGGAAAAGGCCAAAACGTCGTCTTATTGTAAAAATATTACTTGGTGGAGGTGCAGTGGTTTGTCTTCTTTCCCTGAGAAATATTCATTAAAATCCTACATTATGCTTTTGTTATTTACCTTCTGGAGCATCTGTTTAAAAGATTTTTAGTAACTGAACTTTTTCGAAAAACAGATTGATGCATGGGGAATGGATGGAGAGGATTTGCAAATTGCAATGCCAGCAGAAGCTGAAGTGTCTAATTTGGTATCGGGGAGTAAGGAAAAGTACAAGATTCGTATGGGTAATGCTGCTTCCCGAAGCCGTCTGAGGCTCACTCATTCATTGGAATTATCCACTAATTACTATTTGTTGATTTCTTTTTCAATTTTCTTAACTAGATTTTTTTTGGTTAAATTACTTGAGAGATTTTAGTGTACTTATCGATCCTCTTGAATTAAGTAGATTTACACTACAAATTCAAATGTGATGTTCGTGAACATTCTGATGTTCTTATTGCATTACCTTGTTCAGTCAGATATCTTCGATTGTATTATTTGATTAGGTGTCTTTCTGGAAATTGCATTATTATTCATGCAATTTTATGGCTTCATGTGTGTAAAACTAAAAAATGGGTTCTGAGTCATGGTTTCTAAGCTTTTCCTGTGGATTTCTTATAGATAGTTCCCTGTCTGTTGTTTATTGACAGATGGCTTGAGTTGGGAGGTTAAAACTACAGGAATTCTTGCATTTCAGATTTTTTCAATTTCTGCTTGTAGAGCAATTTTATAAATTGGATAGTATTTGCAGAACTTGATTACTAGGCCTTAACACCATTTATTTCTGAAATTCTCTCAAAATGTAATTTTTTAATGTTCATGGCCATATTGCCCCAGTAAATATGTTGTGAATTGAAGAATTCATTATCTTGTTCCAGATGTGCGATTGTCAGAAGAAAAGAAAATAGTTTGAAGAAATCTTCTATAATTCGTTAATTTCTATAAATTGTGTTGAGGACTTGAAAGTGCTAGGAATTTAATCAACTAAACTTTAAATTCTTTATTAGTGTTTGTGTTGGTTCTGATGAGGTTTTTATTTGCAGAAAATGCTAAGCTAATTTCAGATACGGAAAAGGCTTCTGAACACATGGGAGTAGAACTTTCATGGACTCCTATTGAACTGAAAAGTGGTGATTGGGCTCTTAAAGTTGTGCCTTGGATTGGGGGTAGAGTTATATCCATGGCACACCTTCCTTCAGGTAATTCATTATCATTGTTTTTCTTTGAGTGGGACGACATCAATGGTCTTTCTCCCTCTCTCTTTTGGTTAAAGTTGTACCCGTTGAGTTTATTTCGGCTGTTGTATATCGAACATATGTGATATACTTCATTGGTCACTTTCTTAAACCCTAAGACAAAGTGGACATTTTTTTAGTTTTTCCTTGGTGCAACTTTGAGTCTAACGGTCATCTTACCTCCTTGAAGTCCTAAGTTGTCATTTTTTACTCTAATCTTTACACCTATGAAGACCCTGATGTTAGATTATCAAAGGAGAAAAAAATGAGGATCTCTAGACATGTTTTCTTTACAAGTACTTTAAAGAGACACTTCACTAAATTTGGAATAATTTAAATACAAAGATGGAAAAGAATACTTGAATTTGTTCCACCGTAAACATATTTTGAAAATTCGTTAGCTGTTTGCTGCTTGAATGTCCTTATCGGCCTTATGCCCCCGGCTACATGAGATTTCTTATTTGAAGAACGTTAGCATGTACTTTCATTTCTAGTATTATCTTCTTGACTATACACATTCTTGTGCAAAAGTGTTGCATTGCATGGGAGAGTGTTTTCAGTCACACGCAAGGGAGAGTGTTTTTACAAGTCAAACACATGCAAGCATATGCACGTCCACAGGCAGATAGAAACTTTACAATTCAGTGGAACCTGACCAAATCAGTTAATTATTCATTTGTATTTCTAATGTGTGAAACATTATGTTAACTGCTCATCCATTGACTCCAAATTTATTATGTTGACAGGAACACAGTGGCTTCATAGCAGGGTTGAAGTTAATGGGTACGAAGAGTATTGTGGTACTGAATACCGGTCTGCTGGATGTACTGAAGAATACAGTGTCGTAGAGTGAGTTTCCAATTAATACGTTGAAAACTTCATTTCTTTTTTTCGAAGAAGCATAATTTAAATAATCAAGAGTCATAATTATATAATGCTTGCTGGAATGGGACGTATTAGATCAAAGAGCCAAGCATTTGATTGAATTGTTGACAAATAGCAGTAGGATGTGTTTGTTTAATTTAAGATGGAGTGTTAGAAAATGATGTTCTTTCTTTCTTTCCTATGCTAAAATATTATCCACCTGATAATAAATTTGTTGTGGCTGCTTGTCGTGTCCAATGTTTCTTTTTCTGTTTTGTGTTATGCTTCTATCACCTTTTCTTCTGTTGTAGGAGGAGTCTTCAGCATGGAGGAGAAGAGGAATCTCTCATGTTAGAAAGTGATATTGGTGGTGGAATGATTCTGCAGAGGAAGTTAACTGTTCCCAAAGATAATCCAAAAATCTTTAAGATCGATTCTAAAATTCTAGCCTGCAACGTTGGTGCTGGCTCTGGTGGCTTTTCAAGGTCTGTTTCATTCTGTGTTATCTTTTGTCTCTTTTCGACACAACTACTTCTAACAGCACTAATTCTGTATCATTTGGGACTGTCTGTGGTTTATCATTTGAGAAGTACTAATTTTGTATCACTTAGATAATGGTCTAAGAGTCTTAAGTGATGTAGGTCAGTACTCGAAAAAGAAAGCGAAAGGAGACAGTAGAAAAAATAACAGTAAGTAGAGGGAATGAAGTAAGAAATAACTAGGAAGAGAATGAAAAGAAAGAATATGAGACAGAGAAATGTCTGTTTTCATTATGTCAATCAATCATCCACCCTCCACAATCCGGATCAGCAGATTCGGTGGGCAACTCCTGAGTCAACGATTCTTAAAATAATAACAGCGGCTATGTCATCTAACTTCATTCCCAAAAAATGAAACACTTTAAAAGCGTAAACCTTTGCTATGTACAATCGTAGTCATACTCTCACGCCTTCATCCGATTTGTTGTGGGGATACAAGATTGGCATACTTTTGGAGGTTGAAGAGTGAGAGTGACACACCCTTATTTACTACATAAAATTAGTATACAACCTGAAATATTATTGTTACACAAATGGAGGCTAAAAAGCATCTTTCTATATTAGTATTTTAATATGTGTAATATTATTGTTTCTGGAAATTCAAGTATTGGATTTTTCTCTTTAAAAAATTAAAGAGAAATTGCCTCCTTGACACTTTCTCGCAACATGAAAAGCTCGTTGCTACTTGTGTGTGTGTTATGGTTTTCTTGTTTCTCTACACAAACTTTGCAACTTTTACTTTCTGCTGCAGGCTGGTTTGCCTGAGAGTGCACCCCATGTTCACCCTTCTGCATCCAACAGAATCTTTTATCTCATTTACCTCCATTGATGGGTCGAAGCAAGAAATTTGGCCAGAATCTGGGGAGGAGTTTTATGAAGGAAACCTTCTGCCTAATGGTAGTACTCTACTTTCAATTTTATTTTGGTTTTATGTCAAAAAGTATAGCATTGTCTACTAAAGCAAAATATAAAAGGAGCATTAAGAAAGTCAGTATACTGAAGGCATGTAAGGATGAACATAAAAATTTTGGTTTCCCTTTTATTTTTTATCCGTTTCTGCAATTGTTCTCCAACTGCTTCCCAAGTGAATCATTGTTTAAAATTATTTTCAGAGAAAAAAAAGATCTGTTGAAATCAAATGTGATGCTGATAGATATTTTCAAACTCAAGTTGTGACCGTGTTTGCCTCACCATTTAAAAGAATTGACGATAAATTTGTTTTGTATGTGATTTTGATTTCAGGGGAGTGGATGCTTGTGGATAAGTGCCAAGGTCTGGCACTTGTTAATCGATTTAATGTCAAGGAAGTTTTCAAGTGTTTCATCCACTGGGGAACAGGGACAGTCAATTTGGAGCTCTGGTCTGAAGAAAGGCCAGTTTCAAAGCAGTCACCTCTTGCGATTTCCCACGAGTACGAGGTGATAAAAATTCCATAGGCACTCAGGCAAAATTCCACAAAATATTCCAAACTGTCAAAGAAGTGTTATGAAGCTGAATAAACTAAGACTGAATGTTTGGCTGGCAGAATGTAAATATCAATCAGCGGAGCCTAATAATAATATATCTTAACGTTACTTGTTAGTGTCTTGTGCAACTCGGTATATTTGGTGACTTGTTAATGCCTGAATATCCTTCTAATGTATCTTAACGTTACTTGTTAGTGTCTTGTGCAACTCGGTATATTTGGTGACTTGTGCAACTCGTTGGTGACTTCAACGAGAATAGATTTGTTTGTCTCAGAGGAAGCAACAATTGGATGGAATGGCAAGCAGCGTAAGCTTTGTTAGCTCGAGGATGTTGAGTGTGGGGCTAATGCGTAGGATGGGAATTGACAAGAGAAAAAACCATGAATTGAGATGGCATGGGATATAATAAACTCATGAACAATTAGGTGCAGAATAAATATTTACAGGTGGTCGCATACATCTACCAATTTTGATGGCATAGGAATAGTAAGCCTCTTTTAATAGAAAAATAACAATTCATATGCTGCTTCAAACTCGTGTTTAAACAGACTCGACTCTTAACAAACATCAAAGGACCGACCACAAACTTCAGTTACTCCACAAACATTTACAAATCGAACAAATACTATTCGTATACTCAAAAAGGGTTTTATTGTTACCAATCCTACTACCGCAGTAAAATTCATGTTGTATTTCAATTCTGATTCTTTTCATCATTGGATCAGTGATACCCCAGTGGAGCTGGAGATTCCCTCAATTGGCGCCCTTGGTAATGTATGTCCTGCATTTCGAAAAAACAAGTATTAAAAGTTACTGCCGAACAAATGTATCCTGCAAATAGCTTAGCTCAAAAGAGAATCCTGATCATACCGATGCATAGTGATTAACATCACGGTGGTGAGCCTCATCTGCTCTTACAACCAGCACAACATCCTTGAGAGTCGAGTTCGGAGGCAACCTCCAGTAATCAGTGGCAATGGCCGGAGCAGGAACGTTCTCAATGTTACCTTTATCCAACTCCTTGAGGAACTCGGTGTACGAGTGGATTGCTTCTTCCTCAAGGTACCCAACCATCCGATGAGCGAATTTAGGCGAGATGAGATAGCCCAAGAAGTAAGCATTGAAGAACACACCTTGCACTGCAAACACAAGAGCACGCTCATACCATTTGGGCTTTGCTACCTCCATGAATGTCATCAAATGCATACGTTCGTTCTCTGCCTCTTCCAACAAAGCCTTAATCCAACCACCGCTGTGCTCGAAACGCCTCAATGACTTGCAATGCAACAGCATCCCTCCCACCATCCCGGGGACTGCCGCCACTGTTTCAAGCATCATAGCCCGGCACCCATATCTTCTCTGTTCAAATTAATCAGAAAATAAAAAAAGATTCTTGTTAAGCTTTACCAGTTTCACCAAAATTCAGAAATGATTGAGGGATTCAACTGAAATTTAGTCAATTTCTATGAGAATTTTATGTTGGCCCCTAAATTTTATAGATATTATGTCGTAGCCTCAATCAGGTATAATATTTTTATATTTAAAGCATCGAACCGAAATCCTAAACCTACCACTGGCCATCTGTCTGTTCATTAATACAAAATTATATTTCTATTAATCATTTCCCAACAAAAGAAAAAGAAATTGGCTAGTGTTTCTCAATTTATTTTTCCCTACAATTACAGATATTATGAACAACCCCTCCATGTTTAATGTTTCTATATTTTATCACCCACCCGGAACCAAAATCTCTATTCGGCCACTCCCCTGATCAATCGAAAACATAACAACAAATATATACCTGAAAGAACAAATCAGTGGGCCACCTGAGTGATTTGACTGTCCAAAATGCCATTTTGTCCGAAAAGGTCGTCGGTGCGTGGTGCTTCTTCAAATCAATTGATAAATCCGCTTCGTAAGCCTCCCATGGCTATAAATAATAATGTAAACACAAACACCACAGACACGTTAATGATTTGCTTAAAGCACACGTAAAATAAAGACCCAAGAAAAGAAGTTAATAATAATAATTCATGAGCAATACCCTAAAGCAGCTCCACTTCCATTCACTACCATCATCTTTGTTAACTTTAGGAGCCTCCACGCCCCAGTAACTCACAATCCTCTTCTCATCGTTATTCCCACTGCCACCGGCCACCGCGGCACCGGTCGTCTGAACATTCTCCTCCCGCTGTTGTTCTTTCTCACCACCTAAAGCCAACGTGCTCCGGTTCCTTAAGCCCAGAACCGGAGCCCTAACCAAGAAGGTCGATAAATGCCTGTTAGTTTGGCCGGCCAAGATCCTGGCGGCCGCCTCGGTTGAAGCTGTGCGTGCGGTTAGGGTAGAAAACAAGCGGACCCCACCACGATACATCATGTTCAAGAATTAAAGGATCGACGAAAAGAAATGACTGCTATTGATTTGTTAATTTGGTAAGAGTTTTGGCTGCTTTTGTTGTTTCTTGGGGAGGAAGGCGAAGGGTTTAAGGGAGGGTTTATAAATCGGTTAAGTGATGAAGGTTCTACAAATTGTGTGGACAGGCTGGACCAATAAGATAGGAGGAAAGTTTCCGCACGCTGTTGTTAGAAGAGGCGGCGGGCCGGTTTGGTTATTTAATTTTCTTGGGCAACAAGTACTTTGACGTTTCGTGGGGAGCAAGATTCGGTCATCTAAATTTATAGCATTTGATTAGTTGGCGTGTTTTTTTTTTATAAGAACGTGTCTTGCCTTCACTCTGAAACATCTGGATTTCTTCCTCTCGTGATTATTCTACTCAAGTTGTATGATTTTTAATTAGTTACAAAGGTTTAATTGAATTCTACCAACTATTTATATATGCTATCAATGGTGGCAAGTGGATGTATCAAAATACCAGCATTTGTATTGGTTTGTTTCTCTACGTACACCACTCACCTAAATGGTTTCGTGGTGATCACCAATGAATTCGTCAACAAATGACAGGTGTGTTTAAGGTTAGTATAAAGAGTAATGTTATACGTCATAAATCTTTCGGCATTCATCAGTTGATTGATGAGGAAAATACAATTAATTCATTTGGAATTTTGAAAAAAAAACTTAGAATTTTCAACCAACTAATAAATGACATATCATCTGAGGTAAAATTTAAGATTAAAAAAATTGAGATATTTGTCATTACTTTAGTATAAGTATAAATAGGTGGCCGAAGTATTATTGTTATTCATTCAGTCCCTCTAATTATTGTTTATTTATGCTATTTGCTTTAACATTTATTTATTTACTTTCTTTTTTACTGATTACACTAATAGTTGATATCTTCTTATATATCTATATATATTGAGAGCAAATTAATTTATTATTACGAGGAGATTATAATTTAATAGAGGTGTAGTTACGAAAATTATTATTTTAATTTAGTTATCATTAATGCTAAAGTTAAGTTCATTTGATTTAACATAATGTATATTTTTTCATTATATACATAATTATCACTATATAGAAGTGGATTTAAAAAATAATAATTTATTATAATATAAAATTTATTTTTATTTATCATTGACTCAAATTGGGATCAAAATTTTTTATTTATGTGCAATTATTGCAAGACTCGAACTTATTTATTCCTTTTACTACAGAGAGAAGAATCTTTATAGACAATAGTTAGGTGTTCCCTCATATGTATTAATTTCTAATTAACTAGTTGTCAGTGCCAAAGAATTTTTTGTCACATCTATTGTTTTAAAATTCATTCAATATTTGGGAACATCGAGTTGAACGGACACTCACATGAAGAAATTTTGTTTTTCAATTAACTTAGAAATTCCTATTTCATTCGACAAACACAAGGTCAGTTACAATAATTAATAGCTGCAATATACAACAAAGATCAATTCATATAATTTTATATACTGATTAAATTAAACAACTGGTCAAACTAACTTCACATTGAAAACTAGGCAACAAATACAATAAAGGAATTAAAATTCTCTCATAATCTGATTTCTCTTTGAACAAAAATACGTGTATAATTAATAGTTAATAAAAAAATTAAAGAAGTTAAATTATATCCATCCAATATCGCTTAAAGAAATATGACATAAGATTTTTAATTAAGAAATATTTTAATCTGCAATAAAAGTGTAGGTGAGTGCATATCTTGAATTTTTTTTCATATTCAAAGAATCATTCAATTCAAAAACTACAATGTTTTGACCATATAAAGTCTTGGCATTTTTTAGTTTGTGGGTTGTTTGTTCTATCTTTTGAAAACAAAAGCAAATTAAATGAACATTCCATACAAATTATATCATGGGTTGATCATAATAAGTTGTAACCGCCATTTCACTCAACAATTGATTGAATATTGGTGTAATTAACTACTTTATTCACTATTCTTGTCAACTGAATTGTAGAGTAAAATTTTTTTTATTTACCATCGGAGTTAGCTAGATGGGATTGATATAAACCCTTTATATTCTAATGCTTCTACTAAATGTCCCCCAGAATTTACAAAGATGCCATTGTGGATCATGACTTAGAAGGTTATGATCTCCATAAACACTAATGAATATCATTATTTGTTGTCTCACTGGGTTAGCGGGGTTAGCTACACAAAACAGATTCTCATGATTTAGAATATTCTACTATTAAGATTTAAAGGAAAAAAAAATTGTGGGTTCTCTAACTTTCGAAGAATTGAAGTCTAAATTCAAGCTTGCTAAGGAATAGTACAAGTGGAAATTTTTGTTTTCTTTAATATACATATAAACACTTGCATTACAAATTTAATACAAACATTTGTTTTTACAAATTAATTATACATCATCTTTTGCCCCCACACTCATTGTTTTATTTCTTTAGCTTGTGTTTTCACTCCAAACTGATCAAATAAATAAATGCATATTTATTATTTAGTAATCAACAACAAGAATGCATAGTATATAAATCAATGATATCCAACCGGAGCAGGTGCGTCCTTGAGCTCATGCCCTTGACATTGAATGTCCTGCAACACAAACAACCAAAATTATCAATTAAAAATATTTAAACAAACAAATAGAACCGTTAATTTGTGTGTGTGTGTGTGTGTGTTTTAGTTCGATTCTTACCGAAGCATAGTGTTGGTGGTAAATTTTGTGGGGAATGACAAATGTAGAGAAATACAACAATAATGGTGGAACTTTATTATGTAAAATAATGTGTTTACAACTAACTCTGTATGTAGGAAGAAACTGCAGAAATTTTGTGTGCTTCAAGGCACGTTACAAATGTCGCTTTCCTTAAGACGTTATTTGCCCCCACCAATTGAGTGATGCACATGGGTTAAGCAAATACGCCTCCAGGATACAATGAAGCACTTGTTTGTTTGCTTGCGTTGTGCATCGACGAAAGCAAACTAGAATACTCTTGAATGTTGCAAGCCTACCAAGAAACAATATATTGTTCCTGCAGAAAACAATATATTGGAATGTGAATGCACAAAAGAAATGGGTGTTTTGTGTTGAGATTCGTACTAGAAAGGAATGCTAAGAAAAGAGTGGTGTAGGATCATTCATTTCATGTCTAAATGGCTTAAACATGACCCCTATTTATAGATATACTTGTGCCCCCTCATTTGGGTTATCATCTTTCATGATACCCCTTCATTCATGGCCATTGGATCTAGATTTGATTTTAATCAATGGTCTAAATTGAACCATCACCATTTCAAATGAAATGTCACCATGAAATGATGCATCTCTAAGTGAAATGTTGCCATGAAAAGTTATATCATTTAGTAAAAGGATACATTTTCTACAAGACACAATTAAATGGACATGTCCTTACAACAAGACATCATTTAATTAGACAAGTCTTTAGTGAAAGGTACCTTTTCTATAAGGCACAATTAATAGGACATGTCTTTACCATAAGACACAATTATTTTGAAAATTTCCAACAATCCCCCACCATTTTCAAAATAAATGAATTTGGAAAAATGATCTTGCACAGGCTTGGAAAACTTAGGCATAGATGAAGGTGTCTTTTGGACTTGAACCTTCACTTAGTGACAATACATCAAAGTTAATCAAGGTGGCATGGTAGGCAAGCTTTGAACCAGCAACCTTAATCGACTAACCGGATATATCTCACACATAAGTTTTCAAATTCTCAAGTATTCCTTAGCCGACACGTGGATTGGCCCTGTGTCTATATCCTATTTTCATGAGCGCTTTAGTAACCAGCCAAGTTACATAGGAAGCGGCACCACCTCCTACACTCACATAGGTGGACTTATCTAGAATGTCCCTGTAACTAAAACATTTATAAGTCCATTAAAAGCTAAGTAGCTTAACTTTTTCCATATGTTACAGGTATCAAGCACTAACCTTTGGGACGCATCTAAAAAAATATTATAGTGCTTGCTATCACAACATATGATGTACTTTTGCTCATTGAACCCAAGATCTTGATATTTCAAGTGTTGGGTTGAGTTTCCATCATTGGTGATAAGATGATGCTGGCTTCAGTCCCATCCCCTTAGAAGTTTTAAATACAATATCCCTTGCAAAGCCTTTAGTTAAGGGGTCTGCCAAATTTTGGCATGATTTCACAAAGTCAATTGTGATTACTCCATCTGTAAGTAATTGTCTTACATAACTATGTCTTAGACCAATGTGCCTAGACTTTCCATTATAGATTTGACTATATGCTCTTGATAAAGTTGCCTCACTATCACAGTGAATAGATACAGGAGGCATTGGTTTAGACCAAATAAGAATTTCTATAAGCAAATTCCTTAACCATTCAGCTTCCTTGCAACATGAAGCCAAAGCTACAAATTCTGCAGCCATGGTGGAGTCTGCTATACAAGTTTGCTTCTTTGAGCCCCATGAAATAGCTCCTCCACCAAGATTAAAAATCCAACCACTTGTGGATGTATGATCATCTCGATCAGTAATCCAACTAGCATCCGAAAATCCTTCCAAAACTGAAGGATATCCAGTGTAGTATATACCATAATCCATTGTATGTTTTAAATATTTTAGAATTCTGTACACTGCTTGCCAGTGTGCTTGGCTTGGATTACTAGTATATCTACTGAGCTTTCCAACAGCGAAAGCAATATCAGGCCTAGTACAAGTCATTGCGTACATAAGACATCCAATAATACGTGCATATTCTAATTGGGATACTGATCTGCCAGTGTTAGGATACAGTCTTATGTTTGAATCAAAAGGTGTTGACACAGACTTACAATCATAATAATAAAATTTCTTTAAAATTTTCTCAATATAATGTGATTGGGTCAATACTAGGCCATTCTCATTTTTTATAATTTTAATCCCCAAAATCACATCAGCAAGTCCCATGTCTTTCATATCAAAATTAGATGACAATAATAATTTAGTGAGTTCAATGCTCTCACTATCAGTACCAAAAATTGACATGTCATCTACATATAAACAAATAATCACACCTTTATTTCCATTGAATCTGCTATAGACACATTTATCAGATTCATGAATATTAAATCCATTTGAGACAATCACTTTGTCAAACTTTTCGTGCCACTGCTTTGGAGCTTGTTTAAGACCATATAAAGACTTGACTAGTTTACAAACTTTATGTTCTTGTCCTGACATAACAAACCCTTCTGGTTGTTTCATGTAAATTTCCTCATCTAATTCTCCATTTAAGAAAGCTGTTTTTACATCCATTTGATGGATTTCAAATTGATAAATTGAAGCCAAAGCAATCAAGACTCTAATAGTAGCAATTCTTGCAACAGGTGCATAAGTATCAAAATAATCAAGGCCTTCTTTTTGTGTAAAGCCTTTTGCTACTAGTCTTACTTTAAATCTTTCAATTGTTCCATCAACTTTCTTCTTCTTTTTGAAAATCCATTTACAACCTATAGGATTAGAGCCAGGAGGTAAATCAACTAATTTCCAAGTCTTATTACCCACAATAGAGTCCATTTCATCATTAATGGCCTCTTTCCAAAAAGCAGCATCTTGAGACTTCATTGCCTCTTCATAGGTGAGGGGATCAGACTCTATAGTAGATGTGATCATGGTCTGTTTTGATTGTGAGTCTCTTGTCCCTTCAACTAAATAAACTATAAAATCTGGTCCAAAAGATTTTAGAGTCCTTATTCTTTTACTTCTTCTCAAATGATTTTGCTCATTATTAGCATCACGTTTTTGACCAATTTCTATTTGTTTATCATTCTCTTGAGAATCAATACTTTTTGGTATAGTGGAAAATCTATTTTCATAGAATATTGCATCTCTAGATTCCACTATAGTATTGATCTCAACAAAGCTATTAGGTTCTGTTACAAGAAACCTATAAGCTTTACTATGCTCTGCATATCCCAAGAATATGCATTCAATGCCCCTTTCTCCTAATTTCTTTATCTTAGGTTCTGGTAGTCTTACAATGGCTCGACAACCCCAAACTCTTAGATAAGAAAGATTAGGCTTTTTCTTTTTCCATAATTCATATGGAGTCACCTTTGTTTTCTTATTAGGCACTCTATTTAAGATATGACATGCAGTTAAAATAGCTTCACCCCAAAAACCTTTACCAAGCCCAGCATTAAAAAGCATAGCATTAACCATTTCTATTAATGTCCTATTTTTCCTTTCAGCTACACCATTTTGTTGTGGAGTATATGCAGTGCTAGTTTCGTGTACAATGCCAACAGATTCACAAAAATCAGAAAAAGCATATTCACCTCCTTTATCACTTCTAAGGCATTTAATTTTAGTGTCACAAAAATTCTCAACTTCATTTTTATAAGTTTTAAATTTTTCTAACACTTGATCTTTAGAATGTAATAAATACACATAGCAATATTTTGAAAAATCATCAATAAATGTTACAAAATATTTTTTACCACCTTTAGAAGGATTACTATGCATATCACACACATCGCTATGAATTAAATGCAATAAAGAAGATGTTTTTTCAATTTTTGGAAAAGGAGATCTTGTGATTTTAGTTTGTGCACATACTTTACTTTTTTCATGCATATCATTTTCATGCTTAGGAATTAATTCTAAATTAGCCATATCATGCAATCTTCTAACATTCACATGTCCTAAACGATTATGCCACAAAGATAATGAATCAACCATATAAGCAGAAGAAACATTCATATTATTGATATTGAGTTTAAACATTCCTTCATACATGTATCCTTTCCCAACAAAGGTACCACCCTTAGATAATATAAACTTGTTTGACTCAAAAACAAGTTTGAAGCCAAACTTATTAAGAAGGCTACCAGATACAAGGTTTTTCCTAACTTCAGGAACATGATAAACATCTGTAAGAGTTAAAGTTTTTCCAGAAGTGAACTCTAGTTGCACATTGCCTTTTCCTTTAACTATTGCAGTGGAGGAATTTCCCATGTAAAGAACACTTCCATCATCCATTGCTTTATAAGATTTGAAAAGGCTACGATCCACCTTGCATACATGCTTGGTTGCACCAGAATCTATCCACCATGCATTATCATCTTCAAGAACATTAATCTCAGATATCATGGCCACAAGATTTGTGTTCGAAACTTCCTTTTGTTTCTTCAGAAGTCGACAATCTCTTTTGAAATGGCTAGGTTTTCCGCAGTGGTGGCATGTACCCTTCTTTTTCTTCTTATTGTTTTGATTCTCTTTGGAATCAAACTTTCTCTTTTGGTTATTCTTAGGGTGATTAGAATGCTTAAACTCCTTCCCTTCCTCTACGACATTAATTTTAGAGGACATAGTAGTCTGATCCTCAAGACTATTAAGCTTGAGTTCCTCTTCAATATGAAGACTTTGGCCTAAGCCATCCAGACTAATTTCCTCTTTGTTATGTTTAAGACTTTTCTTATAGTCTTTCCAAGAGGGAGGAAGTTTATCAATAATTGAAGAGACAATAATAGACTCATCCATTTTCATGTTATGTTGGTTGAATTGATCAAGAATATGCAAAATCTCATTATATTGTTCAACCACGAGTCTATTATCAACCATTCTATAATTAAAAAATTTAGAAGCCAAGAATTTCTTACTTGTGGCATCTTCCATCATGTACTTAGCCTCTAATGAGTCCCATATCTCTTTTGATGTAGGTTTGTTGTGATATTGATCAAACAAAGTATCAGACATGGCATTGCAAATGTGTCCCTTACACACGTAGTCATCTTGCTCCCACTTATGTCGCACTCTGGTTTCCGCTAATGTCTCATTCTCACGTTCTTGAGGCTTTGGTGTTGTGAGAACATAGACCACATTGAGGCTTGTCAACAAGAAATGCAACTTTTTCTGCCAACGAATAAAGTTGCCACCATCGAACCGCTCCAATTTGACAAAATCTACTGCAAATTGTCGAAGAGATGAACTTGGTGCCATTGTTGTAAAAATAACGTCTTAAGATTGTTGGTGGTAAATTTTGTGGGGAATGACAAATGTAGAGAAATACAACAATAATGGTGGAACTTTATTATGTAAAATAATGTGTTTACAACTAACTCTGTATGTAGGAAGAAACTGCAGAAATTTTGTGTGCTTCAAGGCACGTTACAAATGTCGCTTTCCTTAAGACGTTATTTGCCCCCACCAATTGAGTGATGCACATGGGTTAAGCAAATACGCCTCCAGGATACAATGAAGCACTTGTTTGTTTGCTTGCGTTGTGCATCGACGAAAGCAAACTAGAATACTCTTGAATGTTGCAAGCCTACCAAGAAACAATATATTGTTCCTGCAGAAAACAATATATTGGAATGTGAATGCACAAAAGAAATGGGTGTTTTGTGTTGAGATTCGTACTAGAAAGGAATGCTAAGAAAAGAGTGGTGTAGGATCATTCATTTCATGTCTAAATGGCTTAAACATGACCCCTATTTATAGATATACTTGTGCCCCCTCATTTGGGTTATCATCTTTCATGATACCCCTTCATTCATGGCCATTGGATCTAGATTTGATTTTAATCAATGGTCTAAATTGAACCATCACCATTTCAAATGAAATGTCACCATGAAATGATGCATCTCTAAGTGAAATGTTGCCATGAAAAGTTATATCATTTAGTAAAAGGATACATTTTCTACAAGACACAATTAAATGGACATGTCCTTACAACAAGACATCATTTAATTAGACAAGTCTTTAGTGAAAGGTACCTTTTCTATAAGGCACAATTAATAGGACATGTCTTTACCATAAGACACAATTATTTTGAAAATTTCCAACACATAGTGGTTAATGTCCCGATGATGCGCCTCATCGGCTCGTATGACCACCACAACATCACGAAGTGTTGAATCAGGAGGCAAACGCCAATAATCAATAGCAATAGCCGGAGCCGGAGCATTTTCAAAGCTGCCGTTCTCCAAGTCTTTAAGAAACTCAGTGTAAGAATTCACAGCCTCCTCTTCCAAGTAACCCACAATGCGGTGAGCGAGCTTTGGAGATGCCAAGTATGCCAAGAAATAAGCATTAAAAAACACTCCTTGTACAGCAAACACCAGGGCTCGCTCGTACCACTGAGGCCTGGCCAATTCTATGAATGTCATCAAATGCATGCGCTCATTTTCTGCCTCTTCCAACAGAGCCTTGATCCAGCCGCCGCTGTGTTCGAATTTCCTTAGTGACTTGCAGTGCAAGAGCATGCCGCCCACCATTCCGGGGACGGCTCCCACCGTCTCGAGCAACATGGCGTGACACATGTGGCGTCTCTGGAAGAATAAATGGGTTGGGAATTTGAGAGCTTGGACTGTCCAGTATGCAAATTTGTCCCTGTAATTTTCTGGCTTGTGGTGCTTGGTGACATTAATTGATAAGTCTGCTTTGTAGGTCTCCCAGGGCTGCAATAATATTATCGAACATTCAAGTTACTAATCGACGAATGCAATATCATTTGAATTATTAAAATGGTAGATCACATCGCTATGGCTCAAATGACACGAGGATCAACTAAGCATTCATACCAAACCCTAGCTTAAATTTTGAGCGTTGTACTGGAAATTAGGAAGAAATGTCGAGGGAAGACTTTTCAAGTCTTGTTGGACACGTTCTATTGGTGGTTTTTGTCGTTGACTCACTAATTGACCTCACAATGATGATGTTATGGAGGAAAAGGGAAGAAAAATATCTTTTGCTATTTGCTTGAAAATTAAGACCTATGTTTCTGGAATTGACGATGATCTTTGCAAGTTGAACTTTAAAAGTGAAAAGTCAATTACGTGTCAATTAGCTAAGTTAATTATTTATGCTTTATTATACAAAATGAGAAGCGTTGAATTTGAAACTTCAAATCTAACAGTTGGAAAGAAAAAGTAATATATCAGGGGAAATGTGGGGGAGGTTGGCTGGAAAGAAAAAGTAATATATAAGGGGAAATGTGGGGAAGGTTGGGGGAAGTGGGACAAATTAAAATTTGAAGGTTTTTTTTATTTAATTTATTTATCTAAATAATTCAATACTCGGATGACCATAAAATTAGTCACGGTCCTAATGTAAATCTTAGTAAATTTATGTAAAGATATCATGTTAATTAAATATGTGTAATAATAATATGACATTTGTTGATACTAAAATCTGGTCGTCCTTTACTTTGTCCGACCAGATTGTCTCAACAACGATTGTACTAACGATGACTGGAACACTGTACTCCCAACGCTTTCCCAATTACACGATCCTCAGAGACCCAAATCAATCTCCCTCCTCCTTCGTGACCTGCGCTTACAAAAACAAATCAGGAGCGCCGATGGTTTTTCTGGCGAAAATCCTTCGATGCTTAAGTCAGTATACGGGGTTCTCGGGAAAAAATGTGTAATTTAGGCTCGTGCAAACTAATAACAACTTAATCAAAGAAAAGTGCCTTAGAGATTTTTTATGAAGTTAAATTCTAACGACAATTTGGCAGCGTTTTCCCTTTCTCTTATTTTTTTTTTTTTTTTTGTGTTCCCCTTCTCTATCTATTTTCCCAGCTTTTATAGGCAATCTCTCCTTGTCTTTAGAACATTTACCACACCCGTCATACTAGGGCGATCAAAGGTCCTTACGAGTCTCAACAATCAAACATGGGCAAACGTGGGGCATCGTGTTCTCCCCAACGGTTTGGGGCATGGCGAAACGGTCGCGTTGTCGTGGGATCGTATCCTCTTTTTGAATGACATGTTTCTAGTTGGTACACGATTCTGGTTGGTCGTTACGTGCTCCATGAAGAATACCCTACTAGAAATCTACTCATACCATTCAGCTGCAGAGATTCGTCTCCAACTTGGAAATGGAGACATGGCCAACTGGTGCCTTTTTAATGCCCAAACAACATAATAAATAATAATAACAACAACAGTAATAATGATAATGACAAAAATAATAGTAACAATAATAAATTCTATTATTTAAAATATTATTATAATGATAATTATTATTTATTAAAATATTATTATTAATTATTATTTAAATTAACGATAAAAAGAGTATTAAAAAATTTAGTTGGGGATAAAAAAAAGTCATTCTTTGAAATAAAATTCTGATTTTTAACCCCCTAGGAATCAGAACTCTTATAGTGATTCCTAAATTTATAGGTCCACACTACTCTCATTCTGATTCCGAACTTTCATTTTACAGGTAAACA
Source organism: Citrus sinensis (assembly GCF_022201045.2). Taxonomy (NCBI): domain Eukaryota; kingdom Viridiplantae; phylum Streptophyta; class Magnoliopsida; order Sapindales; family Rutaceae; genus Citrus; species Citrus sinensis. The sequence continues at coordinate 21,614,664 of NC_068560.1, forward strand.
ATTTATTGATTTTGATTCCTTCATTCCAATTCACATTACTGTTTAATAAACACAGCATTAGGCTTCTTGGTGGTAAGAATAGAATGGACAATGGAAGACATCAATACTTTTCTTATTAAAATTATTAAAAATTTTAAGTGTTTCTTACTCTTTTTAAAAAACGTAAAATTATTTTTCTTTTTCCTCAACCACAATATCTAGTTTTAAAAAATAATAATAATAATAATGAAACTGATAACTAAATTTTCTTTCAATCTAAATTCAAATCTCAGGACTCTGGTCTCAACACAAGAGATTTTATAAATAGAATTAGTTGTTAACCATAAAATTTCTCATAAATTTTAGAATTATATCTCTAATTCAAAATTAAAGCTTATTGACCTTTTTCTGTTTCTTTTTTTTTTTTTTTACCATGGCTCAATTTCGCGAGAAACAGGCATATATATCATGTGAGTTGTGGAGTCGAATTTTGATTTTGAATTGGCTTTCCAAATTGGTTCGTGAATTAAAATCTATAAAAGTTGGTCAATTATGGACTGCTATTATATGTAATACAAGTATGATACGACTCTTGTGGGGCAGCGACAACAGTTCCAAGTTCTTCTACTTTATTAATTGCTGTGATGTTGATATTTTTTACTTCCCAAGTTTTTTTTAGGATACAAGGAAGGGAAGGCAGGTGGAAAGAGAGTTTTCTTTGATCTTTTTAGTAGATTTTTTTCTTTTTAAAAATAAGTATTGATTTCATATTTTAACAATACATAACAGTACGATGAGAACAACATTAGCATTATATATAATAGTTAATTTGGAGAGAATTCATTACAGACGCACAATTAAGTGTTTTTTTATATATAACTAATAATGAATCACATGAATTATTTAAGTTTTTTAAGACCTAAAATATTTTAAATTTAAAATTTTAAATAGATTTCTTTTATTTATTCTAACGATAATCTAATCTCTTTCCTACTCATATGAGCGAGATTTGAATCTTAAACTTTTGGCTTTCATTAAAATTAAACTGAAGTTAATAATTAATGGGTTCAATATTTTCACATGAAAAATTAAATTTAAAAATTTCACATAATTTGGTTTACTACCATTGGATCAAAATTAATCATAATTTAAATTTTTGGTTTGTTTTATTTAGAGTGAACCGTCATCAAACCGGTTGGTTCATATAAAAATATCAAAATGAACCGAACTTGCAAGTTGTTAAACTCTGTTCATGTTTATACCAATAACAGCGGGAAAAAAAAAAAAAATGCAAAACTAGAGATTCCTTATCTTGCTGGACTATTGACTACGGGATCCACTAAAGTCAAAGTAATAGGCCAATGAAGCCCAATTATCAAATACTCCGGACACAAATGATAAGCTTATTGCTTATTTGGCTGTCAAACCAAAATTTTTAAAAAAAAATTATAATATTTAATAAGTTAAAGCAACAAAACAAAGGGGTCATTATTATATTTGTCCTGCATAGAGATTCCTCTCTTTCCAAAGAGATACTACTTCTCAGTTCTCACTAGATACTATCACAACTATCCAGTTTGTTGTGGTCAAGACAAGACACTACCCTCTGAGTATCCGTTGAATTAATTCAGTATTACAACAGATGAACAGAATTAAATGGTAAGCAAAGAATGAAATTGAGAAGTGAATTGGAGCCTTAGAGGATTCAAATTATGGCGTCGGTTTCACAGTGCCCACCTTTTGGTTTCTCTAGAAAATATTACCATGTATCTGAAGATGGAAGCTGCGTCAGGCAAAGCAGTTTCTTCCAAGGCCATGCAGTTTTGAACCAAGGCGTTGGCTACTCTGTTATTCTTGGTTTCGGTGCCTTCTTTGCAGTCTTCACCTCTTTCCTGGTGCGTACACTTAATACCTTTCAGCTTAAGCTTTTCGGTCAAGTAGTTGCTTAAAATTCATTTCCTGTACTATTGTTCATCAAAACTTAAAATTTTGGGAGGTCAGGTTTGGCTAGAAAAGCGATACGTGGGGTCTCGTCACACGTCTGAATGGTTTAACACTGCGGGCAGGAATGTTAAAACAGGGCTTATTGCCAGTGTTATTGTGTCACAGGTAAAATTGCAATTTGCAAATCTAAGTGGATATATTTTAAGCTTAGCTTAATGGTGATTTGATGAATTTTACGTGTAGTGGACATGGGCAGCCACAATATTGCAAAGTTCTAATGTTGCATGGGAGTATGGAGTCAGCGGACCTTTTTGGTATGCCAGTGGAGCTACCATCCAGGCATGTGAATTTCCAAGCAATTTGTTTAAACTGTATATTTCTCTTCAATTGAATATTTTGGTTGGTAATTTTGCTCTATATATGCAAATCAACAGGTGCTTCTGTTTGGTGTAATGGCCATAGAGATAAAGAGAAAAGCTTCCCATGCTCATACTGTTTGTGAAATTGTAAAAGCTCGGTATGTTTTTGTCACAATGACTGAACTAGTGTGGCCATTTTATATGCTGATGCCTGTGAACTCACCTCTTAATTATTCAGTTGGGGGACTGCGGCACATCTTGTGTTCCTTGCTTTCTGCTTTCTGACGAATATTATAGTGACGGCAATGCTGCTACTTGGTGGTTCTGCTGTTGTTAATGCTCTAACTGGAGTGAACATATATGCTGCTAGCTTTCTAATTCCACTCGGAGTTATTGTTTACACACTAGCAGGAGGACTCAAAGCCACCTTCTTAGCAAGCTACATACATTCTGTTATAGGTATCGTCAAACGTCCAATGTGTTGTAAATTTTACATGTTATGCTGCTAGAAAACAAAGCTGCATTGATTTGATGACATAATTGGTTTCAGTGCATGTGGTATTAGTCATTTTCGTTTACTTGGTTTACACGGCAAGCAGTGAGCTTGGCAGTCCCAGTGTGATGTACAACCGCCTAGTGGAGGTAGCCAGCAAGTCAAGAATATGTCAGGAGCCAGTTTCCCATGCTGGGCAATCCTGTGGTCCTGTCAATGGGAACTACAAAGGTTCTTTCCTGACGATCTTGAGTTCTGGAGGTCTTGTTTTCGGAATCATTAACATTGTTGGCAACTTTGGCACTGTTTTTGTTGATAATGTAAGCTTCTCTTTTCTGTTTCATTTGGTGCAAGCATTTCCTCTGCATTTTCATCAATACATACCTAATTAATTATAACTCGTGAAATCCTCTAGGGCTATTGGGTGAGTGCTATAGCTGCTCGACCTTCATCAACTCACAAGGGCTACCTATTGGGTGGGCTAGTGTGGTTTGCAGTTCCTTTTTCACTGGCAACATCACTTGGTTTAGGAGCACTTGCTCTTGACTTACCACTAACAGAAACTGAGGCAAGTCATGGACTTGTTCCTCCTGCTACTGCTATTGCTTTGATGGGGAAAGGTGGATCAATTCTTCTTCTTACTATGCTTTTTATGTAAGTGGCATTCATTATTATAAATCTTCATATTTCCTTGCAAAAGTACCATTTGCTAGTAGTCCTTAGCTTTGAACCACTTTGTTCTAACGATGAACAGGGCAGTGACATCTGCTGGCTCGTCAGAGCTAATTGCAGTTTCTTCGTTATGCACATATGACATCTACCGTACTTACATAAACCCGGATGCAAGTGGTGAAAAGATTCTCAAAGTGTCCAGGGCTGTGATCTTAGGCTTTGGATGTTTCATGGGATTTTTAGCTGTAATACTCAACAAGGCTGGGGTGTCATTAGGTTGGATGTATCTTGCCATGGGAGTGCTAATTGGTTCCGCAGTTTTACCTATTGCTTTTATGCTTCTATGGAGAAAGGCAAATGCAATAGGAGCCATTGCAGGAACAATCACTGGTTGCCTTCTAGGCATCATAACTTGGTTGTCAGTCACAGCCATCGAGTATGGCCGCATAAATCTTGACACAACCGGCAGAAATGCTCCAATGCTTGCCGGAAATCTTGTCTCTATACTTACGGGAGGAGCTGTTCATGCTGTGTGTAGTCTTTTTTGGCCTCAAAACTATGACTGGGACACCACTAAGCAGATCACAATGGTTGAAAAAGATAAGGGTGAGCTGCCGGTAGACGAGTTTAAGGAGGAAAAACTAATGAGAGCAAAAGCTTGGATAGTGAAATGGGGTGTTGGTTTCACTGTTGTGATTGCTATATTATGGCCCCTGCTCACTCTTCCAGCAGGTAAAAATTCCATTAGCAAGCATTGAGGCAACAAAAGATTTGAAAGTTGTAATCACCTGTTATACTCGTGTTTTAATGCAGGGGAGTTCAGTTTGGGGTACTTCACATTCTGGGCTGTGGTGGCAATTGCATGGGGCACAATTGGATCAGCCGTGATCATTGCTTTACCATTAATCGAAAGCTGGGAAACCATCAAAAGTGTGTGCGTTGGTATGTTCACAAATGACTTGCTCATGGAAAGAGTTGAGGAAATCAATATCAAGCTACAAACTATCATGCTGGCCATTCCTGAAGCAGAGAATATGTATTTGCTTGAGAAAGAGAAGGCAAAAAATAAAGAAGCTACAGAGAAACAAGCTTGATTTTGCCTCTCGGCCCTCTCCCTTTTGCATTATTCAACTTTGATATGAAAAAGTATTGGGATTGTTCTCTTTTAAGGTGGTGGTGGTGATGCATATTCGTGACTTGAAAATGTTGTTTGTTAGTTATGGTAAAATATTTTGATGAAATTTCCAATTAAAATGTAACCATATTGCTTTTCTATTCATCAATATCATAACTTATAAAAGATTAAAAATCGTTCAAGAGAGGCGATCTTATATAAGAGTTATCGTAAACTTAATTTTTCATTACATGCTATCACATATCCACATTATTTTTTTTTTAGGGAAAAAAAACAACATTATTAATTTTTCCTTTCCTAATCTTGCAGGTCTGGTCTGGCTTTTCTTTCATTCTCAAGTTCTCATTTATCAATTTTCCTTCACAATATAGGAACGAGTTGTGATGGCTTCTGAATAGCTTCAAGATTCTATTAATTTTTATCTCCTTTTACTCATTAAATTATGCCTGCAAATACATCAATTTGAACAAAACATTGTTTGTGTTTTACCTATATATAGATGTTTTAGCAGTTCATAATATATCATGTTATTGAGTTATTTTTTTGTCAAATTTTAAAAGGCGTTGTTGCTTGAACTCCATTTTTTAGTCTAATCATTCCTTCTTCACTATCACATCAACCAACACCATCTTTAATATTTTATTATTATTAATTCCACACTTGACCTTTTCATACATAAAATGGTAAAAGCCATTTTGCTATTTTACAGTGGAGAAATTTTAAAATATATTATAAATATAAATAATATTATGTCATATATTTATTTATTTTAAAAACTAACATATAAGTAATAGTTATATTAAATTTAATTACATATCTCACATATATAATAGTTTGTATAATAAGTAAAGTGGCAGATGTGTAAGTCTTTATCTTTTAAGTTGGATCGAACCAAAATTAAATTTTAAGCAGGGCAACTGAACGCAAGTATTATAAGTTTGTATGACCAAATTGAAAGTTTAAGAGACCTAAGAAAACTTTTAAAAATTTGGCAATAAGATAGGTTAGGAATAATTTTAAAAGCCAACTATTAATTTAAATAAAATCATAGACTAAAAATAAAATTCTAAAGAGATTCACATCAAAGTGCGATGTGATTAGCGGTCTCATATACATATCCTTAATAATTATTTTAAGTATAAATTTTCATTCGCATAATTTCATTTTAATGGCCTCCAACATCTCAAACTTAAATAAATATTAAGTAGCAGGAAAATATGTCTGTAAATCATATAAATAAAATTGACAAGAAAGATACCATGAACATTATGCTTAAAAGAAGGGAGAAAAAAGTTCTATATACTTGTTTTTGCGTGTCACATAATTTAAAAACACAAAAAGAAGGATATATGAGTGAAAATCTCTCACTTTCTGCGTTTAGTTGGGCATTGAACTTCGAAACGCGTGAATAAATTAATTTATTTTTAGAACAAAATGTAAAATAATTCTATAACTTATGTATTGCTTCTTTTGGCCTATACCCTATGCCTACCGTCACTGCCACGCCAAGCCATACCAAATTAAAATCCAAAAGCATATGGGAACTATAATCTATGAATACATTTTGACATTTATTAATGGTAGCTTCATTAGCCAAACAAGCGAAAGGTCATTTTACATCTACCGAAACTAATGCTTCAATATGAACATGACAGTGTTTTTGTTTTAACTAGAGATTATTTGGGGTTATTGGAAAGAGAAAATGCAAGATTTGTTGGTATCAATATTGTTTCTTGATCAAATTGTTAGCTTAAACGGCCGAAGATATGGCCAATGCAACAGAGAAATATAAAAATAAAAAATGTTATTTGTTAATGAGGGTGAAATATTTTCATGATCCCTGTTTGAGGGAAAAATATGAAAGTCAATAGAGCGTCACGTGTCAACCAATGGAATGATTTCAGCACAATCGGAGGGTACCCTGCATAATCCGAGGTGCTCGGCATGACTTGAGGAACCCCGTGTAAATAGAGGTACCCTGCACAATTAGGGGTATCTCACACAAATAGAGGTACCCCATATAATATGAGGTACCCCGCGTAATAGGGGGTACCCCACGTAACTCGAGGTACCCGGCAAAGCGGATGCAGAGAATTCTCCGAAAATATCCACCATGAGAAACGTCTCCGCCTCCTAAAAGATATTATTCGATTTTGTCAGAATTAGGAATAACAAACGACGTGCAAAAAGGAGGGACAGCCGCCTGCTACCTCTGCCAAAAGTGAAGGACACTGTCCCAAGGACAGTGGTCCCCAGCCGCCTACCCGACAGCTACTGCAGAGGTACCCTGGACCACTCTCCAGCGCGCGCCACGTTTTCAAAAGATGAGATACGCCGCGAACATGCAGATAACGGCCCAAAAATTATAAAGAGGTAAAAGGACGTTAGCCAAAAAGGATACGTCACGTGGCAGCTGAGGTACTCCATATATAAAGGCGCCTAGGTTTCATTCTCGACCAGGCTCTGATTGACCTAAAAACACTCACACTCCAAAAAAGAGGTTTTCTTCAACCTTAAACCCTAATTTACATAGGGCTAGCTAGCTCTCTTTGCCATAAAAGCTTGAGTTTGCTAACTTGAGCGTTGGAGTGTGAACGCCGGGGTACCCCAGCTTCACCTCTAACCTCCATTTCACTGTTTTGCAGGCGTGAAGCTCATTTTGAAGGACACCTCTCTTGTTTCTGACCTTCCACCATTGTTACTACTCTCTCTCCCCTTCTCACCTCCCATGAATTTCAGATACACCGTACCGCACACAATAAACTAGTGAGGTACCCCATCTCCCCAAAAATATAAATTTATTGTTCTAGATTGGTTTGGCATTTCCTACCCCAAAATCAGTTGAAAACAATTGGCGCTGTCTGTGGGGAAACGCACAAAAAGCCTCCTCCACGGTTACCAAACTAGTTGTTGTGTGTACTCCAATACATGGCACCCGACGTACCTCCCGAAGGTTTAATGGGAGATCCTACAAGGATGAGAGATGGCAGCAGCAGTGAAGGTAGTGATCCTGCGAGAAGGGTAGCCCGCATCAGTAAGGTCAAGGGTGTCAAGCAATCGACGGGTGTTCGCCAAGAAGAAGAACCTATTTCGCACAAGCATTTTGAGGATCTTGCCCACGCAATACTTAGGGCGGTCGGATCTCGGGCACCCGAAAGTTCACTTCCACCAGTGACGCTAGAAGCTCCACCACCTCAAACGGACGACCAAGCTATGGTCAAAAGAGGGGTACCCGAGGCCAGCAAGCCAAAGCCTAGGCCATCGGGTACCCGTTCTAAGTTTCAAACCATGGGCTCCCGCGAGGAGCGTTCTACCGCCTCTTACAATTCCCGCAGTAGCCAGGGTACGAGGCGTGCAAAGCGTACCCACGAGGATCTCCGTGAGAAGTTAAACGCCAAAAGGGCTTCTCAAATGGCGGCGACATTATCGGGTACGCCGAGGGTACCCCTCGAACTTGTGGAAAAGATGGAGAACCTGGAAGCCTAAGTGAAGCTCCTCTCCGAGAAGCAAAACATCACAGCTGCTCCAACGCCAATGACCTACCAATCGCCATTCACTATGGAGATTAGGACGGCAGCTCTCCCCGAGGCGTTTGCCATGCCTCAGATACCCCAATACTCGGGTACCACTGACCCCTCGGAGCATGCTGAGCTATACCGTGACCAAATGCTTATCAAGGGGGTAGATGAGAGCGCCATGTGTAGGATGTTTACGCACACACTCACGAGCCCCGCGAAGTCATGGTTTCGCTCTTTGAAAGCGGGTAGCATATCTTCCTTACACCAATTGTTATCCGAATTTACTAAAGAGTTTTTCTATGCTTCCACTCAAGATAGGGTAGCCTCCAAACTTGCCTTTATCAAGCAAGGGAAAGCCGAGCCTTTGCCGGAGTATGTAAGTCGTTTCCACCAAGAGGTGCTGCGAACTGGAGCATTTGGAAACCAATACACATTGACCCATTTTGAGAAAAATTTACGGTTGGGCAAGTTATGGCGTTCCTTTCAAAAGAAGCGTCCACTCTCATATGAGGAAGCCCGTTCTCGGGCGTTGCAGCAGGTGGAGATGGACGAAAAATGCCAATTGAAGCGCCAAGAAGATAAGGCCGACGTTACAAAGAACAAGGAGAAGCCCAAGAGGGTGGAGGCCCCAATACCGCGGGTACCCCGAGCACGGAGCCCTCCACGGGCTGCCCTGCGGGGACGAGGGTATAACCCTCAAGGTACCTCAAGGGTACCCCAACCTCCAAGATCGCCACCACTGGATCAGCGAGAGCCACCACCGAGGCCTCGGTACGAATCTTACCACCCACTGAATCGATCCCCAGAGCAGATCTTCTACCATATTCGGGATAGCGGCCTCCTCCGTCCTCCTAAGCCAATGAAGAAGTACCCCAACATGAAGCGTAGCCTGAAGTATTGCGAGTTCCATGAGGACTTTGGTCACAGCACAGCCGAGTGCTTCACCTTGCGAGAGGAAATTGAATCTTTGATTCTCAGCAGGTACCTCAAAGAATTTGTTGCTGGCATGAGAGAAGCTCGGAAATCTGCGGAACAGGATAAAGGCAAGCAGGTAGCTGATGGCAGTCCTGAACGAGAGGTACCCCCTGGACACAAGAAAGGCGTGTATGTCAAGATGATCATGGGCGGACTGACTTTAGCGGGCCAATTCAGGAGGGCTATCAAAGGCTATGGTAGATCGTTGTCGATAACCACCAATATTGGCAGAGAAGTCAACCTTAATGAATGAGGTACACCAAAGATACCCCACCATCCCCCGCTTATCCTCTTTACAGAAAAAGATGCGGAGGGCATCTCGTACCCCCACGACGATGCCTTCGTAATTACGTTGAAGGTTGCCACTGGTAAGGTAGCAAGAACTCTTGTAGATACCGGCAGCTTCGTTGACATCATTTTCAAAAGCACCTTGGATCAACTATTGATTGAGTCGCCAAAGATCACCCCATATGCTACGCCCCTTATTGGGTTCGCCGGGGATATGGTTATACCAAAAGACATCATCACGCTGCCCGTTACACTTGGTAAGGTACCTCACCGTGTTGTTCACATGATTGATTTTCTTATTGTAGATTGTTATGCAAATTTTAATGTACTCGCAAGCGCACGAATCTATTGTAGTATAGATCAATGGTGACGAGTGTCGATCCCACGAGGATGTGGATTTTAATTATGTGTAGAATTAATTTTGTAAATGAGTGGTTGGATTTATGGTGGAAGTGATTTGGAATATGCTAAAACTTAAATTAAAATGGCGAGAATAAATTCTAAAATTGAAATTGCAATGGAGAGAATAAATTGTAGAGAAAATCTATTAAATTGACATACTTGGGTATCTGGATCTGTATCAACATGCATCATGGGCTAAATCATCCATATTAATGCCAATTAAATCATGAGGGGGGAATCCACACCTCATGAACCACGCTCTAATCAATATGGTGTTAAGGGCTTATCGTGCCAAATAATAATAACCTTGTACTAGAGGGCCGGTGAAACCAAGGCGGTACTAGACAAGAATATTATTATTTGTCGACGAGAAGTCAAAACATCCACAAAAACTAGAGGGGAAGAGAAAATAAATTTACCAAATTAAGCCCATGACACATGTTGAGACTTCACCTTCAACCCAAGCTTGAAAGAAAATTAGCTACTCATAATTGAACTAGGGGCAAAATGGGAATTTATTAAAATACGAAGAAAATACAAGATGGAGAGAGAATTACAGAAAATGGATCCCAAAAATGGATTCAGAGATATCAAATTAGGGTGGGGAGGCCCCCTTTTTATAGATACATGGAGTAAATCATGGCCATCAGATTAAAAACAGTTTGGACGCTCAGGATTGCGCCACATCATCAGTCAACAGTCCACGGTTTGACCACGCGGATGAACAGTAACGCGGTTTGACTCGGATGAACAGTAACGCGGTTTGGTTGAAAATAATCCTGTGTGATGCATGTACCGTACGCGAGATTTTTCATCCACTGATATGCTGCCACGTCACCATCAACAGTACATAAGAATTTTAGCCCAACAGGATCGTGACACCTCATCAGTCAATGCCACATCATCGGTCAATGCCACGTCATCGATCCGTCTATGTGAACAGTGTTGTGAACAGTTACGTAGTTAGTACCGTATACGTGAATAGTACCGTACATATGAATAGTGTCATTTTTCCTTTTATGCTCCTCCTAAGGTTTTCGACTGTCCTGAGTTCAAAAGTGATGTCCGTTTTGCCGTCTGATCTCTCCTTTATTGTGAAATGACTATAATGCCCCTAAAATACATAAAATACTTAATTAAAATAAAACACATGTAATTAAATCACAAGAAGGCTAAATACATAAAAGTAAGGGTTGTTAGTAAGACTTGAAATATAAAATGACGGTTTTCTCCTTTATAAATATGCATTTTCTAACACTCAACATAGATCACCCGGGTGCCTACAATATTATATTGGGTAGACCGTTCTTAGTAGCAACTAAAGCGGTGGTATCCATGCATTATCTCGCCATGAAAGTCCCGGCCGCCCAAGAAGTTATCACCATTAAAGGGGACCAGCAATCGGCTCGTGGATGTTATTCTGTGGCCTCCAAAGTCACTAACCAAATAGCTTCTGATTCGCCAATGAAGGGATACCCCAGTAGCAGCCAGCCCACACCTTCCCCCTCAAAGCGAGCACTTGCTAGACAGCGGAGAGCAGTACTAAAAAAATCTGCTCAGGTAGCCCACCCGCGAAAACAGTTGGAGTCTTCACCAATGGGGGTAGAAGCAGCTACGGGAGATAGCTCGAGGGTACCCCACGGGGACCAGGAGGAGCCCAGATGTGAAGTTGAGGCACCTTTGGATCCCCGAATATTGAAAGATGAAAAAAGGGGTACCCCAGTTGAAAACCTTATTTCAGTCTCGATTTGTGCCACCGACCCAACAAAGATAGTGAAAGTAGGCTCCAACCTCTCGGAGGAACAAAGAGAGAAACTCATCACCTTCCTACGTGAGCACCACGATGTATTCGCTTGGTCCCACTCGGATATGCCGGGTATCCCACATTCTCTCTCTTGTCACAAACTCAATGTCAGCCCGCATAATAAACCGGTCAAACAGAAGCGTCGCGCCTTCAACCAAGAGAGGTACGATGCAATTGAACAAGAGGTAGACAGCCTATTAGCAGCAAGGTTTATCCGGGAAGCAGTGTACCCTGATTGGGTATCCAACGTTGTTCTAGTCAAGAAATCAAATGGAAAATGGCGCATGTGTGTGGACTTCACTGATTTGAACAAGTCCTGCCCCAAGGATAGCTTCCCGCTTCCCCGGGTGGACCAGCTGGTTGATGCAACAGCGGGGCATGAGATACTTAGTTTTATGGACGCCTTCTCCGGGTACAACCAAATTCCGATGTATAAACTCGATCAAGAGAAAACGGCTTTCATCACCAACCGTGGATTATACTGTTATAAGGTTATGCCATTCGGTTTGAAGAATGCCGGGGCTACCTATCAGCGGCTGGTGAACAAAATTTTCAAGGAACAAATCGGACGCACCATGGAGGTGTACATAGACGATATGATCACCAAATCGGTGCATGCGGGGGAACACTTGGGGCACCTCAGAGATACCTTTACCGTTTTGAGAAAACACCATATGCTGCTTAACCCTGAAAAATGTGCGTTCGGGGTCACCTCGGGAAAATTTCTTGGGTTCATGGTACAACAGCGGGGGATTGAAGCCAACCCCGATAAAATTCGCGCGGTTCTTGACATGAAATCGCCAAGCACCATTAAGGAGGTTCAAAGCTTGGCGGGCCGGGTAGCTGCTCTGAGCCACTTCATCTTCAAGGCTACTGACCGGTGTAAGCATTTTTTCAGAGCTTTGAAGACTGGCAAGAAGCTCCAATGGACACCCGATTGCGAAGAGGCTTTTCAAGAACTGAAGGGGTACCTCGTGAATGCTCCACTACTTGCCAAACCTAAGCCGGGAGAGGTGCTTTTGTTGTATCTCGCCGTATCTGAGCATGCCACCAGCTCTGTGTTACTCCGAAAGGATGATAATGGGGTACAACGACCTATTTTCTACACTGGTAAGGCTATGGTTGATCCCGAAAAGAGGTACCCTACCTCTGAGAAAATCATTTTGGCATTGGTTGTCTCCGCACGGAAGCTCAGACCATATTTTCAGGCTCACATCATTGCGGTCGTCACCAACCTTCCCCTCCGGCAAATCCTTCAGAAGTTAGACATGTCCGGAAGGCTTCTCCGATGGTCCCTCGAATTAAGCAAGTTCGACATCATCTTCAAGCCTCGTTCGGCGATTAAAGCCCAGGCCATCGCTGATTTCATTGCGGAATTCGCCAATGACTCAAGTGGTGAAGGTGATCTGAGATACCTGTCAAATACCTCACCCGCCGATGAAGAGGAGCAGGTCTGGGAAATATATGTGGATGGTTCCTCTAACTCACACGGAAGTGGTGCAGGAGTTATTATAATCGACCCGACCAAGGTGAAAATATGCTACGCCCTGCAATTTGGATTCAAGGCTTCAAACAACGAAGCCGAGTACGAGGCCATCATAGCGGGGTTGAGGATGTCGAAGGCTTTGGGAGCGAAAAGGGTACACGTCAAGAACGACTCCCAGTTGGTGGTAAGCCAGATTACCGCACAATATCAAGCGAAAGAGGAAAACATGAAGGGGTACCTCGGAAAAACCAGAGAGTTGATGTCCCAATTTTACGAGGTTAAAGTGGAAAGGGTACCCCGACTGGAGAACAGCAAAGCCGACACCCTAGCAAAAATGGCGTCCCTTGGTGTAGCTCAGTCAGCTGACCCCATCACAACAGAACACATACCCGCCCCCAGCATTGATCTCCTAGAGCCGTTGGAAGTAGGATCACTATCCAACGAGGTACTTTGGATGGAGCCTATCATAAGGCACCTCAAGGACGGAGACCTCCCCTCAGATAAAAGTGAAGCGAGAAGACTAAAGTACAAAGCCGCACGGTATTGCCTGATCCAAGGTACCCTATACAGAAGAGGGTTCACTCTTCCTTACCTTAGATGCTTGGGAAGTGACGAGGCCAAGTATGTCATAAGGGAGATACATAAGGGGATTTGTGGCAATCACTATGGAGCACAATCACTGGCGCAAAAAGCTCTCCGTCAGGAGTACTACTGGCCAACCATACGGGAGGATGCCAAGAATATGGTACGAAGCTGTGACAAATGCCAGAGGTTCGCTAGGGTACCCTACTTACCCCCAGAGAAGCTAACAGTTATATCTTCCCCTTGGCCCTTCGCTATGTGGGGAGTGGACCTCATTGGCCCGTTACCTACCGGGAAGGGGCAAGCGAAATATGCAATTGTGGCGGTAGATTATTTTACAAAATGGGCGGAAGCGGAGCCATTAACAAGCGTCACAGAAAGGAAAACCACGGAATTCATTTGGAAGAACCTCATTTGCAGATTTGGGATCCCATATGCAATTGTCAGTGATAACGGCAAGCAATTCGATAATGAAAGATTTCGAAGCTTTTGTTCGGAGTTGGGGATAGCCAACATATTTGCTACACCTGCCCATCCCCAATCCAATGGGCAAGTCGAAACCGTTAACAAGATTATCAAAGGTATCCTTAAGAAGAAGCTAGAAGAAAGAAATGGAGTATGGGTAGACGAGCTACCTAGGGTACTGTGGGCGTACCAGACTACTCAAAACACATCCACCAGGGAGACCCCGTTTTCCCTCGCATTCGGTGTTGATGCAGTGATTCCAGCGGAAATCGGGGTACCCTCTCACAGGGTTGAATACTTTGACGAGACCGAGAACATCTCCTTGGTTGCTTCAAACCTTGATTTGGTGGCTGAAAAAAAGGATAGAGCGGAACTGAAGACAACCATATATCAGCATCGCATTTCAGGTCTATATGAAAAAAGGGTATGCCCTCGATCCTTCAAGAAAGGAGACTTGGTCTTGAGAAGGGTAACTCAGAACACTAAGGTACCCTGCGAAGGTGCTTTTGGGGCAAATTGGGAAGGACCTTACCGCATCGACAAACCCGTTGAGACAGGTGCATACAGGCTACTCCACATGGATGGCACAATTGTGAGGCACCCCTGGAACGCTGCAATGCTACGGAAATATTACTAAAGGAGAGTGTCTCAACCTTTAGTCTTTTGCTGTTATTTGCTTTCTTTAATGTTTTTGTGTGGTAGGCCAAATGAGGTACCCCCATGCCCTATGTTGGTCAGTTGCAACTTTAGAGTTTCTTTAATTGTCAAATGAAAGGGATAGGAGGTCTTGCGGTCTCCCATTCTCCTCAGGGTAACAAAGCTAAGTCATGTATTGATCAACGCTTTCGTTATCTATAAATGCATGTTCTTTCTCAACAAATATGATGTGAGTTCTTTATTTATTTTTCTCCACTTCGATCTTAGAGTGCGGATTATATTCATTTATCGCCATTAATATACTATCGCATCTGGTAATATGCAATTCTCGCCATACGTTTGTCAATTATGACTAACCTATCACAGGACCAGCCAGGGTACCTGATATGCCTAGATCGTGACGATCTATGTAAACCCAAGATGGGTAACGGAGGGAACAGCCCGGGGGTAGCCTTTCTGCGAAAGCATGATAAAGCTACCTAGACAAAGAGAGAGAGGGTCAAAGAGGACCCGAGGGTGAAGAAAAACCGGCATACCCTAGCGGCACGAAGTTCGGCTTAGGTATAAGAACACCCACACCTCCGTCCTCGTACTTTTGCAAAGTATGGGGTAAGCTATTCAAAAAATTCGAAGAAAACTTCGAAAGAATAAGAAAGTGATTGGTTGGACCAATTGCGCTTTCAACGTTTGATCGAGATGTCGCGATGATATTTTGATTACCTATTTGTGGGGAATCCGCCATAGTTTCCGAGAAGGACATGCACCACATTTGTAGAGAATCCACCTGATGTTGGATATTTGTTAAGGTACCAGGGGTACCCCATTTCAAAAAAAAAAATGAGAGGTACCCTAGACATTTACAAGGTAACGATTTAGTCAAGCATTCATATGCAGAATAACAAGCATGCAAAGTACAAGAGAACTCGATGGCATGGTATCATAACAAAAGAGAAGTCCCAATAATATAAAATATCCCGAGAAACCAAAAAGAAAGAAACAAGGTCCAAATAGCAAAATGTGGATAGGTCCGAAAAAACAAGAGCACAGTGAGAAGGCTACACCGAGGGGGGAACGCCATCCCCAACATCCGTCTCCAGAGGGCGATCAGCAGAGGACTCCAAGGTACCCAAAATATGAGCAGCCGAAGTAGGGGCATCTGAAGCAGGCAACAGCTGAAGCTGATGGGGTACCCTAGGCGACCCGGAAGGGGTACCCGACCGTGCCTGGGAAGGCTTCTTCCTCTCTGCAATTGTCTTCAGAATCGTAGCCTTGTTGACAAATTTCTGCACCTGGGGTACCTCCAACTCCGGATCCACACTCCACACCTCCGTTATGATGAGTGAGAATGCATCTTCCGCCATCGTCTTTTGCCGAGATAGTAGATCCCCGTTGGTGGCCCTCAACTCCTCACAATCCTTCTCCACCCTAGCTTTCTCTCCCGACAGGCCAGTAATGCGTTCTTGCATAGTTTTAACTTCCCGAGCGAGCTAATCCTCACGAGATTGACGGCTTTGAAGCTTACTCCTTAACTTGTCGACCTCTGATTGTGCGGCAACAAGGGAGTCGAGATCTGGAAGGCAGTGGCTTAGGAGAAAGGATGCCTGCGGGTCATGAAAGACATGTTAAATATATGTGTATGACAAAAAGATTAAATAAGTGAAAAGAAAATGATGAAGAGTACACCCGGGGTACCCCGGGAAAACCTACCTCTTGGGTAGCCCTAAGTGCTTGACCGTAACGCTGGCTCAAGCTCATCTTGTCAACCTCTTCAACAACCTCGGATGTAACATTTTCAGCAGAGTAGTAAAAGTGGCGAGCCAAGTGCGAAACCTCCTTGTTAGAAGCCAGGTCTAAGTCACCCTCACGTAACTCATCGGAGAAAGTAGAAACCAGCCCGAATTTTCTCTTCTTCGAGCGAGGGGTACCCTTCCACCCGCTGTGAGAGGTACCCTGAGATTTTCCCTTTGGACCGGGAGCTCGAGGAGGTCGGGAGCCTCTCGGGGGTACCGTCGAATCCTGAGATCCGGAAGCACCCCACTACCGCTTGGAAGAAGGCGTCAAAAGCGTCACCCGTCGATTCCATGATTGCACCCAATGCACAAAAGTTATGTTAGTTGGACAAGTACTAAGTACTGTAAAAGTAAAAAATAGGAAATGGAAAGCGGGGAAGCGAAACGAAGAATGCAATGATAATGGGGTACTCCAGTCCCATAAGTAACAGTAGGATACCCCCCGACACCCAAATCATACATGAGTCATCCCCAGGAGCAGGCGGAGGACTTCGGTCAATCAGCCCCGCTCTCCATAATCGGCTCTCATCTAGCACATCACTACCCCTTTGTGCACCTCGAAGCCTGTCCACAAACTTCTTCACCTCTCTCCCCACCTCATGAACTGGGCATGATTCTTTAGCCCATGTCACACCTACGAAAGCATAAAGAACTCAAGGTTAGCGAGACATTCAGGCGAAAGATTCTGATAAAGAACCATAAGTAAGGGAGATACTTACAATCTACATTGAAGGAATAGGGAACCTCCACGGGGTCGCCCTTCTCACCTAGAGTCTCTGTCCCCCACCTACTCTCAGCGACAAACTATCCCTTTCGGTAACCCTTCTTCAAGGCGGGGTTCCCCTCAACGATGTGGCCATGATCACCCCAGGGGGAGAAGTAAGCAATGCTGGGACCCTTAGGCTTCTTGAATTGGTAAAGGCCCCTCGAATCCCGAACAGAAATGTCGCGCTTCACGACCTCCAACCATAACACATGTAAGCCCGTCAGTGTCCTCCACCCTGGAAGGGACAGTTGCCCAGGAGCTACCCCCAAATAACTAAACATTTTCATAAAGAATGGTTGGAGGGGCAGGCAGAGTCCTAGATTGAAGAGGTCGATATGGAGAGCAATCCCATCAGACTTTGGACACTCGGGTCGCTCATCTATATGGGGTATCCTAAGCTGGACAGACGGAGGAATATTGTATTTGGCTCTAATTTGTTCTAAGTCCCCCAAAATAGCCCTCCTAATGCCTAAGGAAAAAGGGTTGCTAGATTTTGAAGGTGTGGCAGGGGGAGACTTAGGCGGCTGGTCCAAGGAACGAGCTGGAACCTTAGGCTTGGTTGACTTACCCTTCTTTCGAGGATGGGGGGTAGGCCGTTTACTAGGAAAGCGTGGGCTGACACGAGGGGTACTCCTAGGGGGAGGGGGCTCAGAACGAGAATTACAACTCTTGGAGGAACTAAGAAGGGACCGATCCCCCTCGCTAATAGAGATGTGGGAAGGGGAACCCGCAGAAAGGCTGTCAACTCTACTAGCCCCAACTTTACGTCGCTTCCTCACGGGTCCCGTGTGTTTCTTACCCATCAACTTTTTCCCAACAACACATCCACAAGCCCCCAACAACACATCCAGCAAGCCACACGTTTCCCAAACAGCAACATGTCCATACCAAGCACCATCCACCACACATCAACCACCAAATGCAAACACCAACCAACAAAAACAAAAAAAAACAAAATTTTTTTTTTCAGGGTATGCAAATTAGTGCCACCGTAAATGCGCCAAAGGAGGAGAAACGAGGAGGGATACCTGTGATTCACTAATTCGACAGATCGGGATTGATAATCGCAGGGAGACGAAGCTGCAGGCAACAAAAAACAGTGGGTAAAAATATGCAAGTATAAAATAAAAATAAACTTAAATATATATATATATAGTTATTTATAAATAAATGAATAAATAAAATGGAGAACGAAGAAGCTGCAACAATCGGCGTCGACTGTCATGGTTACAACCACCGAGAACCGACGCCGGAGATCACGAGAAGGATGCCGGAAACCACCAAGGGAGGCGCTGCCGAGAACAAAAAAAAAAGAAAAGAAGAGAGAAGCAAATAAAAAAAATGGAGAAGCTGCAGCAAACCGACGTGGGGGGGAGCTACAACCACCAAACCGACGCCGACCGTTGTAGTTGCAGCCACCAAAACGCCGGAAAACTCCGAGAAGAATGCCGGCCAAAAAAAAAAGAGCTAGAAACAGAGAAGCTGCAGCCACCAAGGAGAGCCGGCTGCCATGGCTGCAACCACACCAAACCGACGCCGGAAATCTCCAAGAAAAACGCTGGCCAAAACGAGAAAGAAAGAAGAAAAAGAGAGAAGAAAATGAGAGAAGAAGAGAGAGAAAGCGAGATAAAATGAAGACTCAAGGAGGGAGGCTTATCGTGTGTATCACCGGACCGAGATCTTGCCGTGAGCCACCGGAAAATCGCCTTGAACCGACCAGATCTGGAGCCCAAAACCGCCACTGCAGCAACCGAGATCCACGCCGGAAAACGCACCAGATCTTTGCCGATCGAGAGAGAAAAAGATAGAAAGAAAAGGAAGAAAGAAAAGAGGGAAAGAAGAAAGAATAAAGAAAGAAAGGAAAGAAGAAAATGGAGAAAGAAAACGGGAAAGAAAGAAAACGGAAGAGGAAGGAAATAAAAGAAAAAGAGTAAAGGGAAAATAAAACTTAGGGAAGATGAACGAAGCTAAAAAAAAAAAAAGTTTTTTATTTTTACCTGTGATAATGTTGATGCATTTAGAAGAAGAGACGAAATTATAGAAGAAAAGGGCTACTGGAAATAATCAATTTTTGGGAGTTTGTTTGGGGATTTTCAAAATTTTGACACACGTCAGGAGTTTTAAATTCAACCTGACAGAACACGTTGCTCAAGAAAGGAGTTCGTGGATGTTTGAGTGAGATTTGTATTTTCAAAATTTAAACTGCGTGTCAGACGGCTGCCACTTCCCAAGAAAAAGGAGAGAGACATATGAAGACAATTGTTCGTTCTCATCGTAAAAAAAAAAAAAGCGGGAAAAGGAAAAGACAAAGAGAAGATTTTTAGTTCGAAGTACACAAAGTTTAGTCAAGGGAAGAAGCTAAGCAAGGTACCCTCCGGTCCAGCCGCGTCGCCACGTGTCACTCATACAATGAGTTTCTTTTGCCTCCAATACTTCTCGCCAAAAAGAAACTAGGGGGATGCTGTTTGAGGGAAAAATAGGAAAGGCAATAGAGCGCCACGTGTCAACCAATGGAATGATTTCAGCACAATCGGAGGGTACCCTGCACAATCCGAGGTGCTCGGCATGACTTGAGGAACCCCTTGTAAATAGAGGTACCCCGCACAATTAGGGGTATCCCACACAAATAGAGGTACCCCATACAAATAGGGGTACCCCGCGTAATAGGGGGTACCCCACGTAACTTGAGGTACCCGGCAAAGCGGATGCAAGAGAATTCTCCGAAATATCTACCATGAGAAACGTCTCCGCCTCCTAAAAGATATTATTCGATTTTGTCAGAATTAGGAATAACAAACGACGTGCAAAAAGGAGGGACAGCCGCCTGCTACCTCTGCCAAAAGTGAAGGACACTGTCCCAAGGACCGTGGTCCCCAGCCGCCTACCCGACAGCTACTGCAGAAGTACCCTGGACCACTCTCCAGCGCGCGCCACGTTTCCAAAAGATGAGATACGCCGCGAACATGCAGATAACGGCCCAAAAATTATAAAGAGGTAAAAGGACGTTAGCCAAAAAGGATACGCCACGTGGCAGCTGAGGTACTCCATATATAAAGGCGCCTAGGTTTCATTCTCGACCAGGCTCTGATTGACCTAAAAACACTCACACTCCAAAAAAGAGGTTTTCTTCAACCTTAAACCCTAATTTACAGAGGGCTAGCTAGCTCTCTTTGCCATAAAAGCTTGAGTTTGCTAACTTGAGCGTCGGAGTGTGAACGCTGGGGTACCCCGGCTTTACCTCTAACCTCCATTTCACTGTTTTGCAGGCGTGAAGCTCATTTTGAAGGACACCTCTCTTGTTTCTGACCTTCCACCATTGTTACCACTCTCTCTCCCCTTCTCACCTCCCACGAATTTCAGATACACCGCACCGCACACAATAAACTAGTGAGGTACCCCATCTCCCTAAAAATATAAATTTATTGTTCTAGATTGGTTTGGCATTTCCTACCCCAAAATCAATTGAAAACAATCCCAATTAAGATTTTGTTTATAATTAATGTGCTGTATCTTTTAACTTGTAGCTGCTATAAAAAATTAAAATCCCTACCTGTCGTCACTACCACGCCAATTCGTACCAAATTAAAATCCAAAAGCAGATGGGAACTATAACCTATGAATACATTTTGACATTTATTAATGATAGTTTCGTTAGCCAAACAGGTGGAGGGTCATTTTACATCTACTGAAACTAATGCTTCAATATGAACATGACATTGTTTTTGTTTTAGCTAGAGACTATTTGGGGTTATTGGGAAGAGAAAATGTAAGATTTGTTGGTATATATATTGTTTGATCAAATTGTTAGCTTAAACAGCCAAAGATACTGCCAATGCACTAGAGAAATACAAATTAATGAGGTTGAAATATTTTCATGATCCCAATTAAGATTTTGTTTGGAATTAAGGTACTATATCTTTTAACCTGTAACTGCTATGAAAAAATTAAAATCCATACCTGCTGTCGCTACCACGCCAAGCCGTACCAAATTAAAATCCAAAAGCAGATGGGAACTATAATCTATGAATACATTTTGACATTTATTAATGGTTGCTTCATTAGACAAACAAGTGAAAGGTCATTTTACATCTACTGAAACGAATGCTTCAATCTGAACATGACATTGTTTTTTGTTTTAACTAGAGATTATTTGGGGTTATTGGGAAGAGAAAATGCAAGATTTGTTGGTGTAGATATTGTTTCTTAATCAAATTGTTAGATTAAACGGCCTAAGATACGGCCAATGCAATAGAAAAATACAAAAATAAAAAATGTTGTTTGTTATGAGGGTGAAATATTTTCATGATCCCAATTAAGATTTTATTTGGAATTGAGGTGTTGTATTTTTTAACCTATAACTACTGTAAAAAAAGTTGTAACTATGAAAAAAAAAAATTAATAGTATGCAGTAAATACAAATTTCAAATAATAATTTTGACAAAATTAGTAGGATATAATGAATTTTTCATCAAATAGGAGAAAAATCATATTAATGTAACTTTTAATTATAACAGATAATGTTACCCAACCTCAATCCCAAATAGGACTTAAGAAATAATCATTTTGTTTTTTTGTTATCAATGTCATAACTTGTAAAAGATTAACATAACATCATTCAATTATAGGTGAGATGCTAAAGGTAATAATGTCATTTAAATAATTAAGTTAAGCTGAGAAAATATGTAAACTTATTGGATCAATAATGGCAAGAGAGGTTATCTATTATATGAGTTGTCATGACCTTGATTTTTCATTTTATTTGTGTCAATTACTATCACTTATCCTATTAACAACAATATTATTATCATACCCTTAATTTTTCATTTTAGTTTACCTTATCAATTCATTAACCATATAGAAAGATTGGCCAAAAGTCCATCAAGAAGTGAACGCATGGCATTAAGGGTGCGTTTGGGATTGAGGTTGGGCAGCTGTAGCTTAAAAGCTACAGCACTAAAGTGTTTGGTAAACACTAACTGCTGTAGCTTTTAAGCTATATTGATATGATTTTTCACTTATATAATACAAAATCTATTATATCTTTAATAATTTTATCAAAATTATTATTTAAAATTTATATTTACTATATATTATTAACTTTTGTTTCATAATTATAGTTTTTTTTTTCACAGCAGTTGTAGCTTAAAAACTACAGCACCTCAATCCCAAACGCACCCTAAGCCGTTAAGCACATGTCATTGTCACTCATGCTATAAAGTGAATTAATAATGAGCTGCATTTCAGTAATTGTTATCTCATTAATGTATTTTTGTTTGGAAGAAATGGGATAAGAGAGGAATGGAAAGGAGCGAAGAGGAGAGAAAATGGAAAACGAGAGAATAAGAAAATCAGTCTCAATTTTATTTTTAGTTTGACTCTTGTTTCCTTATTCCTTTCTCTCTTCCCCTTTTTCTTTCCTTTCATTTCATTACATTTTTTCAAACCAAATATGCCAATTAATTTCATTCGGTTATTGAATTTGATGAAGATTGTTTTCAAGCTTTTGACAGAATAGAATCTCAGGAGAGAGGCAGTGATGAGGATCCATATGATGTTGCTGATGCCAATGGTGAAGATTCAATTTATCGGACTGATGAAGATAACGGATTTGGTGGACAGTGGCAGTGATGAAAAGGGTTACAAAATTATATAACCAGAAAGCCTTTAGCTTTTTTTTTTATTAATTTTTTGCTGGAATGAAACATGTAATTATAAATTTAGTAGGAATGTAAGTAATCAATAATGCATTCATGAGAGGATGAAACTGGTTTTGCTCTTAGAATTATTGTTTCAAATTTCTTGATTTTAGTTACAAATTTTAACCCAACACTTGAAACTGCACATACAATAAATTGGTATAGTAGGTTAAAGCCCACTCACATAAGTACCAAGGAAATTAGATTAGAGTTTAGTTGAATAAAATTAAAAAGTATATATGCACTTCATGGGTCATTTTTCAATGTCTCAACAAAATAACCAAATCGAATGTTCTCTTGATGTAAAAATAAAATGGCAAGTAATTTCACATTGTATTACACAAAAAAGTGATAATAGAACAAACTCAATGTATTACAAAAGAAGTGAGAATAGGACAAAAGTCTATAATGTTTCTGACAGTCCTATAGTTTGTAAGCAAACAATTGAAAACATCATTGGACACCAGATAAATCAACAAAATTTAAAATTTATAAAATAATAATTCCTCATGGACTAAAGTATGTTAAGTAATAACTAAACATTATATTCGAAAAAACCTGTGGATATTCGAAGAAACATTATATATGTATGTATATATACGCACCCAATTTCTCAAGTCTTTGATTGACCTAGCCAACCAATCATCCAACCAAGAATGAAAGCACATAAGTGGAAATGTGATGCTTTTACAACAAAAGCAAGCAAGGTTGCAAAAATATATGTCCAAATGGCTTATATCCTTAATTATCCTTTCAGCTATATACTTTACTGAATACAATTTTATTTCAATTACTTAATTGCCTCCAATATCTCAAACGTAAATAAATTTTTTAGTAGTAGGAAGATCATGTTCCTAAATCAGATAAATAAAATTTAGAATTTTTAAAATGCATTTTACATATTTTTAAAACACAAAAAAGAAAGATATGTATGAGTGAAAATCTCTCAGTTTTTGTGTTCAGTCGAATTGAAATCCGAAATGCATGACTAAATTAATGTTTTTTTTTAACACAAAGAAGTTTAAATACTTTTTTTAAATGGTAAAAAAAAGTAAAAAAACAATTCTAACTTATTTGCTTCTTTTAATCTACACCGTTAAATGCTGCTCCAACATTATATAATACACTTCCAGTTAAGTACAAAATTAAATTCCAAAAATCATATAGGAACAAATCAAAGCTTCATCCATATTTGATCACTGTTTTTTTTTTAAACTTTCTTTCTCCTATTTTGCTAATTTATAATGTGATCTTAATTAACAACTAATCAACGAACTACACGTTTCAAAGGAGTCGGGATTTTGAGCAATGTTATGCCTGAATGCCACATTAGCAAGCACAGCTAATGTGAAATCTCATTACGCCGTCATCATCGCAATAATGACGAGTGTTTAATTGGTGACTTCTATTTTAATTTGTTCAGCAACAATTAAAAATATTTGATTTGATACTTTGAATTAACTGAGAGAATCAGGAAAGAGGAGAAAATATGCATCATATTAATTTCAACCGAACCGGTAAAAATCGGTCGGTTCGGAGCACAGCAAAAATCGGTTTAAAAAACTTTACAACATATTAAAACCGATCCGATTCAGTTTTATGCCCACCCCAACAAGTTTATAATTGTATGACCTATTAATACCTGGAAAACCTACACTGCTCATTCATAAATCATAATTAACTGTGGAAACTTAAATTACAACCACAGCCTCCGCTTCAAAATTGAAAGACGCGGATTGGGATATGGAGTGGTTTTCTAGTTGAAAGCATTTTCAGTCTATATACTATATACAGCTTCAAACATAATTCTGGCAGACTGTATATATTACTTTCGAGCACCAATGTCGAATTTGAAATTAACTTAACCTTGAAATTACCCGGCTCGCCGCAGTAGAATAGACGCTTGAGCCCTACACTTGAGAAGCATCACCCTGGCACAAGCAACATAAAATTGGTGACAACATCAGCACTCCGTTTCCGGGTGATGAGTGAATTATGTACAAATCACCTCTAACAGCTTTAAGTTAGCCCACAATTTTGGGAATATAGTCGACAAAATGAATCCTCATTCCATGTCGCCTGTAGGTATATGCCCAGTGTATCAAGACATTCTTTGATGTTGATTAAGAGTTTACTTCTGGATTTGAAAATTAAGCTGTGATTTGACAATATCAATCTTTGCAGATGAATTAGCTGCTGCCCGTTCCTTCATGGCATCTTTCTCAAGTTTCTTCTTCTCTGCATCAGCCTGTCTTTCGTTCTCTTCTCGTGATTTCTTGAACAGCTTCACGAAAACGACCAAAATTTGCGTCACTGCAACCATAATCCATTAAGGATCACCAACTGGTGAGAACATGTACAGTATTTGATCACAATAAATTTAGAGAGAAAAGATCTCTTTTATTGAGGCTGCAACACCCAAGCAATTAAGCAGACCGACATTATTTGTTCTTTGCCTTTTAGCTATTTTAATTCCCTATTATTTTTTATAAGGTGAACAAGAAAACATTCAATCGATGAGAGGTTTGTCGCAGGGAAGTGATTTTTTTTTGGGATGATCCAGACTCCTGCACTGACTCGAACCATCAGTCCACCAGCCAGGCCCTAATCTGGGGTCAGTCGGACGCCCCAACCTCACGACCCATGAGACAACAAAGGATGGAAATTTAAGCTCACCAAAAGAATTCAACCTGAGACCTTGATACAACTAAGTACCAGATCCCAAGCCCTCAACCAATTGGGCTGCCCCTTTGGGAGCATCGCAAGGAAGTGATCAAGGGAACCATATCAATTGCACATCACTTACAGTGTCAAAAAGCAAATATTAAAAGTACATCAAGTGAACCAAATAATGAAATTATCAGACCTTGCTCAAAGGGACAACGAGCTGGATCCTCCCCAAAATACTGGGACAATGAATCTGCATTTCTCCCCTGCAAGACAGTGCATTAATAGAATGAAAAACCAGTATGTGACTGCACATTTGTTCTATAAAGAACTGAGAGCTTAGAGGCTCACCACTTCAGAATATAACGAGATAAGTGACCTCACTTCAGCTTCAGCAGTATCAAGGAAATTCTTCAGCGCCTGGGAAAAAAAAAGAATATTTTCATGTGTACAGCAAGTTTGGCATGTGACTTGACACAAGCTCGCAGGGCAAGTTTGGCATGCAAAGGACATGCCCTTTCCAAGGTGTAACTACTAACGAATAACAATACACCTCAAATATACATTGGTTATCCATATTATTGTGTAAACTATATACTCGAGAGATAGAAAAGATTAGCATGTAAAGTTGTAAACCAAGAGAACGTGTACATGTGGTTTAACATTGTGGCAAAAGACAACACTCATCTATGGAAGGTGAAAGTCTAAGGTCAGTAATGTTTTTCACTTTGACCCATAAACCGAAGATGTCAAAAGATTATAACTTGGGTTTTTCAAAAGTAGGCACTGAGATACCTAGGTCAAATTGGCTCATAATCAACTAGACTGTGTTGGGAAACAAAACTGGTAAAATACCGTTTTATCTTCAAGCGTAACATTTGGATGCACAATTGTCTCCCTTTTGTGAAATTTGTCAAAAAATTTATTTCATATTAAGTGACAATATTAAACCACCTCTAGTATGATATATTATGGTAAATTATGCTCCTGTACTGTATCTTTTGTCAGACATTGAAAAAGAACTAAAAGATCATATTTTTTGGCACTTCTCTGTGACAGTTGCCCATGACTGATTGAAAAATGGCCAGCACCCGAAACTCATAGAAGGTCAGATGCTTTATGCCAGCTTAGCACTATTCACAACAAAAAGTGCAAAAAAAGAATTTGACATTTTTTATTGTGTGACAAAACAAACAATGCATGTAATTATCCACAATTTTCAATCCCCAGAGCAGTTGGTCCGGTCACCTGAAAGTGAAGTAACTTTTTCTTTTCAAATAAATTCAGGAAAGAGGGTAGAAATGCCATTTTCACCAAATGTTTTGCTCTGTAGGCTATATACTTTTGTGTGTGTGTGTGTGTGTGTGTCCTACTAACAAACACAACTAAGTTAACCTTTTCAGCTAGCCATGTCAAGAAACCAATAAACCCAAAAGTAGGGTGTCCACAGGTACCTAGCAAACCCAGCAAAATGTAAACAAGAAAGCACATGCCACAAATAACAACAAAACTACTGGTATCCTAGGAAAAAGTTCAATAAACAATCAACTAGAACAAGAAAATGGTTCTTTGTAGCACAACAATGTCCATCCCGTAGCTTGGATAACAAAACTCTCAATGCGACACCAGAAAATGAATTTCCTGAGCAAATATGTATGACTACTGCAAGAGAGACTTTAAGCAGTGTTTGAACAAATCTAGATAAGCTGTAATCTTAAAGGGATAGATTCTTTCTTTGATTTATAAATTATTTAGTTTATACATTTGATTATTCTTCTAGATAAGATTCTTCAATCAAGTGAACAAGTAGCATTATCATTACTCACCTTTTGGAAGCCCAAAGAAATAGCACCATCATTTTCTGAAGCCGTTAGTTCTTGCTCAACCTTTTCAAGACCTTTACTTACAGCTTGCATTTCTTCAGCCAGAGCTTTTAATTGAATCTATCATTTAATAAAAAGTTAGTGGAAACAATAAGGAATCTTTGAGCAAGAGGGGCTACAATACAAGAATTTAATCATAACAATAAAAGGGGAAAAAAAGATAATGAAGCACACCTTTGAGGCAGCTTCCAAATGAACAAGACCCTTGTCAAAATCAAGCAACTCTGGCATTTTCTCAGCAAGAAGCTAATGAAAAGGAAGAGGACAATAAGGCACCACATGAATACCCATCTTACTCCAAATTCACAAATGGGGAGACATGATAACCATGAAAGGAATATTAAAACAACTGACAACAAACACAACAAAGACATGAAAAGAAAAAGATAATAACACAGCAGTAAAAATAGATGGAAAAAACCAAACAAACAACACATCTAGAAAAACCAATTGAAGGAATCTTTATTCAATATTGAATACTCAAACAACTGAACACTGTAGAAAAACTACTTACATACTCCAATCTTAATAAAAGTTTACAATACCACTAAATCAAAATTCAAACTATGCAACTGAACACAGTTTCAGCATTGACCAAATCAAAAGTGCACATATTCTCCAAAGCATACAAATGAAATAAAAAGAGCATTCTCAAAGAAATTTGAGGGTTAATATGCAATCTGGATAAAGTTTCAAGTAGAGAATGTAATTATCCCGATTAATCATTTAGTACTAAATAAAATGTTTTCATTAATTTCACTAAATAGTTTTATATATTTGTACATGAGGGCAAATAATAGAACAAACTGAAATGTTGGGCGGAGTTGGATTCAAGCATGGATTCTAGTCTATTAATTTATTATCAATCAATACATTTGCTAACAAAGCATGTCAAATCTAACAAATTTGACATTGGTCAATATTGAAAATCAAGCAGCAGCTCACCTATTCTGTTAAATTTTGAAAACATCAGACTAGCATTAAACAGAAATAGGCTAGAATTTCCAGGACAATAATTAATCCTGCCAGCACTGACTAAGGCCAATAACAAAATAAAAATAAACATGGACACCAACAGTAGGCAAATTGGACTACCAAAGGTTTCAACTTGATACAGACATATAGTTGAAACGTTAAAGAAAAGCAATTATACCTTGCACAAATAATGCATTAAAGTCATTTTATTGTTTCTGGCACGAGTATCCGATAATTTGAGAAGACTGTCTAATTTGAACCCCACAGCAGATCCTGCAGCAGCAATACAATTAAAACACAAACGACAATAACAAAAGTTAAAAAGGCTTTAATGCCAATTGCAGAAAAATTGTAAATGACTTAATTTTAACACCAACAAATGGTACCTCGTGCAGTTCCTTGGTTCAAGGCATTTCCCAATGTGAGAATTGTCTGCATTATCTGACGCAGTTTCACGGATTCTTTTACCTTAAATATGAGTAAGACATTTAAGATGCAGAAATTTTGTATGTTAAAATAAACAACAAGGACACTAATATTATTGTTACCTCTCTAGTAGCATCATTAATGGTATTCAGATTATGTCTCAGATCATCAACCTTAACAAAATCAAACCAGTTAGTACCAAAAACTGCATATAAAAACAGCAGTGCAATAATATATACAAAATTTCTGGAAAAATACCTGCATAGAGAAGGAAATTCTAAATGCAAATACACGCAACTTGGATTCTACCCGCGGAACCTTCATCAACTCCAGGAAAAACTGATGTATTATATGATATAAAGGTCATCAGTAATCAAATAATGGACTTGCAACAAAACAACGTAACTGCATATGCTAGGTTTTAGAAACTGACGCCACCTAATCAGGTCACCTGGAAAACAGAATCAGTACAGGTATCAAGAGCCAACAACCCATTGTGGGTGTTTTAACACCAACTACAGTTATTAGCATTTGTTATTTTTTTGGAGATCTACTCTAAGGTCAATGACATCAAACCAACCGATGCTTTTCTGTCTTGCTCTACTGATGCCTTGACTAACAAATATAAATCAAGAGATGACAAAATACCTAGTAGCAGTTGACATTGCAGATATCATATGGAAATTTGTTTAGTGCTTTCAAGGTAACAGACTGACAGACAAAGGACTAGTGAGTGTGTATATGTCAGCAAGTGGGGGGTAAATCTAAGTAATTTTAAGAGTACTTTTGGATTAAAGTAATTCTGTTTAGCATCACTTTATTTGCAATGATCAATGATATTCCTAATTAGTTCTTTTTACATTTACATCAATTATGTCATGCAAGGGTCAAGGTCAACCCCCACTCAATCCTATTTAAACCTCTTCAGCTTTGACCTTTGAGCCCTTCTCATTTCCAATCAAATGATCATAATGGCTTTCAAAAACATAAGGCATCTGAACTAACCTGTTCGCACTTTCCAAGCATAACTTTATCGCCTGCATAGTTCTGAAAGTAGAAAGTAAAACAGGTAAGACAACTAAGCAAGAACATTTTATTACTATATAAAAGAATCTATTGAGGCCATAAGTTCAAGTGCAAATTATGCTACAATTCACAAAATATCATAAGTAGATCATACAAGTTTGGGGACCAAAGAATTGGATTTATATGTTCACTCAACTGTCATCTAATGCTCACAAAAAATTAAATCGATGTTTTCACTTGAACAGGTTTGTGACTAAGACTAAAGCATGTTTCTATAAGTCAGAAAGTTAACTTCCCTACCCATCTAGTAAAAAAAATATAAAGGCAGTACCAACAAAACTCTTCTAATTACTGACTCAATAACTCTTTGCAAAAATTATAGTTTAAAATAATGAACCGCATCAAAAGAATTGTACAAGCTCTAGAATTAAATAACAGAGTTGCCAGACATAAATTCCCATCCAGCTACCTAACACTTCAGTTCAATCTTAAATTCAATAAACATCTTAAAAAATCATGCATGTTTCCTCATTATAAAGAGTTAAAGCTTATTCGTTAACAGATTTTTCCATGCCAAGAAGAACTGAATGCTCCAGACTACTTCCCCAAATATTTATTGGCATGCCGCATCAATCACAAAGCAATTTCAGGATACCTCTTTATTCTTCATAGTTAGACTGATATGCAGTTTTTTTCTAGTTTTATTGTCTTGTTTCTTCTGCTTGGTATTAGTTATTGATCTAATGCAATAACTCACTGTCTTGTATTCTGTAACTTCCTGATATCTTGTGTTAGATTCAGCTTAACTTTTCTTGTTGGGTTTAAGTCTGTAGGATTAAAAAGAAGATGAACAAAAGTGGAAAGTTTACCAATAACTTACATGGTACCCTCCCTATCTACAATTTTAAATAAAACTTACTAAAATTCCCTTATACCAAATTAATGAAAATAATCATATTTTAGAAAGAAAGAATAATGGAATTCATCCGCCTAACATATACCAAAGAAAATGGAAAGAAACAAAGATCCCTAGCCATAATAGAAGAATGACGAAGTTGATTAAAAAGAAAGAATGAGGGAAAAGACATCATATTTGCTTAAGTGAGTGTACATGGGATTCAGACCTCACTGTATCAAGTTGGTCAGTACAATCAATGTAGCCAAAACTATAATTTTTTCTTTTCTTTTTTTTTTTTAAAAAAATCTTTTGACAAGAACAAAATGCTTAAATTCATTATAATATAGCTATTTTAAAACTACCTAAAAATTTCCAGGAATCAGTGGACCACAGACAAAAATACGAGCCTGAAACCTTAACGTCCAAAAAGAATGAGACCTTCTTCTTCTTCTTCTTTTTTTTTAACATAAAGTAAACATTCATTGCCTTTTCAAAATGTGCAGGCTTTTCCTAACTCTAATCTTTCTTCTCTAGTATTTCAGTTTTGTTACACTGCAAATTATTGGGAACTCAAGGATAGGGGTGGAACAGCAAAGAGTTCGTCCGAAAACCATAACTTAGATACATTAGCACCCATTCATACACTAGATATGGCTTTTGCTGTGTTGCATTTTCTATTGGGAAAAAAATAATAAATAACTCCTAAGTATGCTATTTCATACAGAGTATTCAGAAGTGCCTTACCGTGCTTCCTACCAATACAACAAAGACATCATCCCAATAGAAGCAAGATACAACCCTGCCACACATACATGCATACATATAGGCTAGAAATGTGTAGATTACCTTCAACAATTCCATCTCTTCCTTAGTTGGACAGAACTTGATTAGATTCTCAACTTGATCAATATCTAGAGCTGATGAATCCAAAGCTAGAACTGCATTCTAGTAACAAGAACAACCAAATTTAGGATTATCATCATCGAAAATAAAATACCTTATAATCAAAACTGCCAAAAAAGGGATTCAAAGGTGACACAAAGTGTTCTGCTTTGCAAAAAACAACGTAGCCAGCCACAGCCATTATTTCAATTCTCAAGCAATGACATTGAATTCTCCACCCTAGATTTCTAAAAGTTATCTTTTAATCATTGCTCGATAGATAACAGAAGCAACAATATTAAACATAATACTTGTAGCAAACTGAAGATCACTCATGGAACTGAAAAAACAGCAGCAGCAAAGCCTTGTTTCTTTAGATTACAAAAGAAAAGAGGCAATAAAATGCACTCCTTAACTCTCCACTAGACAATCATACTGATATGAAAGATCAATGCAAAACAAGCAAAAGGTCCAAACGAATGGCTGAGCAACCTCCCTAACCTGGTGCAATGTCTCTTTCTCATATCCCAGTAGAAAGGGTGGGAAGGACAAACTAGCCTTATTTAAGAGTTATTTTATATTTCCAACTCTAGTTTAGATTTTAGTAGCTTAGCGTCTTATTTCATTACTTTTTTAAGCTTGATTGAGTTTTCCCAATGTGTTTTTCTTATTGAGTCTTATTTGGTGATACTTAACAAGTAACTTGTACTTTACTATTTTGATTCGATCCTTGGTCGCTATATTTTTCATTTTAAGTAAGGCTTTGAAGGCAGTCACTAAGAGAATAAATCACACTGTGATATTATAATGCTATCTAAAATGCATGGATTAAACTAAAAAATTAAGAACTCTTTTGTCAAACAAATATATTTCACAATTAATATCCCAGAAGACAATGAATTCAATGGAAACTGATTATTAACTGTCCAAACCAATTTCTTATCATGTGTAGTATGGAGAAAGGAAATGTAAATTTACCATCATATCTGGCAGAGGAATTTTTATTTTCGTGAGCATTATTTCACAATTATATGCTCTACGCAACTCAACCTGTCAGAAACAGAAACAAATATAAACTTGAAACAAATTAAATAAATATATATCTACACACACACACACACAAAAGAATAATTTTATAGAGTTAGTGCTATGATCACAACAATTACAAAGTAGCGACAGCAGGAAAGATGAGAACGGAACAATTATAGAAACAACAACAGAAAAATATTAATAATTATGATGATGTCTGTTCAAACAGACCAAATATATATTGTTATCAACTAGATATATCACAAACTATACTCAAAAGATGCCTTAAGATATATATAATTAGATCAAACTCCACCTGAAAATTCAGCAAGATACACCTAGAAACTTCATATTTGCTGATGTAGAGTAATAAGAGCACTAGTGAGGTCCTATATACAACCAAATCATTAATCTATGGCTATAGCCAGAAATTTATCTCCTTTTAGCCTTTTTTTTTTTTAATTGGAGAAAAAGTTAAGTAGTTTGTATATAGAAAGAAATTTACAAAAGGTGAACAAGATTTCCACTAGGCCCAAAAACACCCCAAGAATTTGCAATTAAGAAAGCATCTCATAAAATAAAGTTTCTATCCTGTGAGGGTTAAACAGTATCAAAAGGCAAAAAGTCAAGAACCTTCCCAAAAGACAAAAGCAACCTAACCTAAAACTCCTTCCCAATTTTGAATTGTATGAAGAAAAACAAAGTATCTTGAAACTCCATTGAAACTAAGGCCCAAAGAGATGCTAGAAACCAAGCTCTATCCACAGCGAATTGACATCTTCCTCTCTAGAATCCCCAAAAATTCTGTTGTTCGTTTTTAGCTTTTAGACATATTGTTCTTTGCCCCCACCCCAGTTTCACACAAATATTACCGTTTTCGTTGTTATTTTCAAACAGACATGGACTTTCAGATATTAATTTCGCTTTACTGCAGTTTTCTCTAGGAAAGAGGGAGCAAACAGGGGACAAATATATCATTTTGTTATAAAAGAGTTAGTTTCTCTCAGATGCTAAGGGCATAAGAGTGATAAAAATATCTGGGAAAAATTACCAATTGTACTTTCTCAGGTTTATTGATATTAGAACCACGTCGAACTCCAGTTTTGTTAGTGCCACTTCCATCTGAAGCTGCTGAGAACAGACTTTCAAGTTCCGAAATATCTATTTCAGGGGCCCTACACAAAAATTTAATCATCTTCACTGGAGAAAAGAGATATAACAAGTCTAAACCCAACCCCAAATCACAAGTTTTGATATGAAAATAAGAACAGTGGCAAGCTAAGAAACAAAAAGGGATGTACATAATTCAACAAATGCAGACAGCGGTAAATGGTATCACAAATGAAAACACAATAAGAGTGAAGGTAATGCTTAAATATCAAAGGGCTATCCTATGTTCATTTCCAAAAAATGCCACAAAACATATGAATATCATTCAATAGACAAAACTAATACTCAAGCAGCAAAAGAGGAAACTATATGCTGATTTGATTTAGGGAATAAAACATTTTATCCCAGCAAAACTTCAGTATTCATCAATCAAAACACAGATAGTGTATAGCATCCAACAGAAACCATCATAAAGGTGATGTAGTATAAATATACAAATTTTCATACCTTGAGTGATTTTCCTGTTTCTGAGAATCAGCCCATAGACTCCCTTGCATTGCTCGGGTAACTTTTACCCAATGCAAAGGCTTCAATGAAGCTTTCTTAGGAGCATGACTAACTCCACTGTTTAATCGACCTCTACCATGGCTTGCTGGCCCTGATGTCACTTTTCCCTTTCCAACAGATGGGAGTGGTGGTGGGGGCACACTGGAACTCTTCACTCCAGGTGGTGGGGGAGGGCTTGGCATTACACCACGACTAGGTGGAGAAGGAGCAGTAGGAAGTTTGGGTGCTGGTGGTGGAGGCGGTAGGACTGCACCTGACCGTGCAGGTCCTAAAGGAGGAGGAGGCGGAGGTGGCCTAGGGGCATTAATGGGCTTACAACCTATAGAGGGAGGAGGAGGAGGTGCCATAGGTATAGAGGTAGAGCACGATTTTGGAAGTGGCGGTGGAGGAGGAGGTACTGCTGGTTGGGAAGTAGGTGCAAGCTGTAGCTTGTTAGTTATCTTACCCAAGGAGGAAGGCGGAGGTGGTGGTGGTGGCGGTGGCGGTGGTGGCGGTGGATGAAAAGATGGTTGACTAGATCTAGAGGTAGGAGCGGGGTGTGGCGGGGCTGACAAAAGGGCTTTAGAAGAATTAGGACCCGCTGGTGGTGGTGGCGGCGGCGGCGGTCCTTTGCTGGTTGTTGAAGGCACTATAGAGCTTCTACCAGAGAAACTAGGTGGGGGAGGAGGTGGGGGAGGTGGTGATCCTATACTACTTGTTGAAGGCAGTGAAGAAGAACCTTTACCAGAGAAGCTAGGTGGTGGAGGAGGTGGAGGGGGTGGTGGTCCTATGCTACTTGTTGAAGGCATTGTAGAAGAACCTTTACCATAGAAAGTAGGTGGTGGAGGAGGCGGAGGGGGTGGTGGTACTATACTACTTGTTGAAGGCACCGCAGAAGAATCTTTACCGGAGAAACCAGGCGGAGGGGGCGGAGGTGGAGGAGGTGGTGGTCCTCTACTAGTTTCCGAAGGCATTGGAGAAAAATCTTTACTAGAGAAACATGGTGGTGGGGGAGGTGGAGGGGGTGGTCGAATAAAATTGTTATTAGTTGAAGAAGGTAGAGGTGGAGGTGGAGGGGGTGGTGAAAGAAAACTGTTATTAGTTGAAGAAGGTAGAGGTGGAGGTGGAGGAGGAGGTGGTGATGGTGGTGGTGCAGACATTGGCAAAGGAATTACTCTAGATGCTGAAGCTGGAGATGAATGTGGAGGCAGGGGAGGTGTTGGGGCAATAGACTGTGGAGAAGAAGGTGATGGAGGGAAACAAGGTGGATTTCCTTCAGTCAGTACTAATGATTGTTGATGAAGAGATGATAGAACTGTTTCATTAGAAACTTGATCTATAGGTTCTGAAACAAGAATCACATCACGAGGACCTTCATTTTTGGAAAGTGAGGTGACTGAATCACCAGCATTCGACAGCAGTAATTTCTTGGTATCTACCAAAGGCTCAGGGAAAACATCAAACGCTTCATCCAAACTATCACCAGCACTGGATGCATTATTTTCTTCTTCAGAATCCACGGGTGATGTGTACGAACTTCCTCTATCCTGCATTCTCGTAAATTCTTTCACATCACTGAAGACGGAAAGTTGTTTCAGTAGCCACAAGGCATCACTGTTATCAACCCACTCAACCCCACTGAAAAGTTCTCGAACCCTAGAAAAAGCTTCAATCGGTAATCCACCTTTCTCCTCTCCATTTAAAATTGAAGTTGGAGCCCTTGGAGGGGAGATGCTTTCAACATCCCCAAACAAAACCTGTACATTGACGTTCAAATTATTGGACAGATTGATAATATGAAAAAGGGAAAAAGAATAAAAAGCAGAACCTTTAACATCTGACTAAAGTTTCAGGGTCTATTTAAATCTTCAAAGCAGAAAATGAAAGAAAGAAAGAAAGGAAAAAAGATAGTCTTGAAGACTCAATATTGCTTAATTTGTGCGCTCGTAATCATTTGCATTTCCTTTCACCATCTATCCAAGATTTTGAGGGATGGTTTAAACAGATATTCACCTCTGCACGGAAGCCTTTTGGATACCGCTCCTTCGAATCCCAGAGAATATCCAGGTTCTCAGAGTTCAGCATCAGAATGTTGGACCGGATAAATGCTGTGTTAAACATAACTCGAAACATCATAACTTCCCTTTCTGGATCCAAGTCCAAATGCACACACTCCAATACAACATCTCCTTGCACCAAGCATTGTATGTCTATTTTAATCACATCACAGTCGGCCTGCAACAGGAGAGTATTCACGTTATCACCAGAAAAAGTAAATAAATTAGTAATATCACTAACAGTAAAACATCAAAACTCCCACCTGCCGGTAATGCCGAAGGGTCTTCCTCTTCTTGGACATGGAGAAGATCATTTGTGTTGAAAGCCCACCTTTACTGCGGAAATTCCTACCAAAAATGCGGATAATAGGTCTGCACCCATTTTGAGCATCAAAGTTTGGAATGGCTCGAAGAATAACGCAATCCAAAGAAAGTGCTCGCTCAGGAGGTGGCCACTCAGGAGTAATATTTCTTCTAGCTACATACTGAAGGTAACGCAGCTGAGATGGGAATGGATTCAAAGGGGACAGGAGCTGCAAGAAACCTTTGGGAGCCTCTCGATGAACAATTTCTAGAGTCCTACGCTCTCCACTATGCAACTTTCTGAAAATCAATAAACTAGCTAAAAGAAACGCCAATAGTGGCCAACCTCCTCTCTCGCTATGTAGAAGAATAACATTCTGATGATCCCCAAGCAAAAGCCAATGCTCACAAACTCGAAGAAAATGTTGAATCAAAGACATTGGAAGGAGAGGGCAACCCTCGTACTGCCGTGGATAATCCAGCACAGTAACATCATACTCACATAATATTTCAGCAAATTCACTTTGCTTCTCACCCTCTCGAAAATTAAATGCGAGAAACGCTGAATCAGGAAATTCCTCGTGTAACTCAGTTAGAATTTCATGTAAATATAGTTGATACATTCCATCCGGTACAACTTCAGTTGAAAAACACGAATCAAAAACTGCACATAATGAATAAACCCAAAACCATTGGTATGTAATTAACACTTATAACATTAAAAAGAAAAAAAAAGAGTAGAAACTGTTCACCAAAAGTAAAAAATTCACACAAAAGAAAAAGAAAACGAACCATATACTCTCTCAATGAATTCAAGCAATCCATCAGGAGGCCTTTTGTAAAAGAACCTACTCAGGAGGGACATTTCTGTCAATTTAACAAGAGCAAGAGGAAACTGAGCGTCAAATTGGACCTTCATTGCTAAAATGAGCTCGATATATATAATTCAAAGTTTTGATTTTTCCAAAACTACAACTATTTCAGCAACCAGAGGCATTGGAAACGATTATGAGAAATTTTAAAATTAAAAGTTTAAAATTAAAATTAAAATGAGAAAGAGAAAATAAGAAATAAGAATATCATTAACTGATAAGTTGGTTTTGAATAAGACGAAACCTGAGAGAGTGAGAGTGGCGGGGGAATGGATTTAATATTCAAATTGGGAGTTGTGCAGTGAGGAGAAGTCGATGTGCGGGTGCCACCGCTGCCAGACTCTACTTTTTCATTTGAACTTTGAATTTTTAATTTTGAGAACCAAAAAATAAGGAAGACGGAGAGATTTTGATGTAGCTGTTAATTAATTTTGTCTGTTTTTTGGGTTCTTAATGGGCTCAGCACCACTTTTATGAGGCTCTTCTGAGCCCAAGTGTTTGATTTAAGTTTTATGCTCCGAGTCATACTAGATAGCCCGCAATTATTTTCTAAACATCCTCATCAAGTGAGTGCCCAAATGTTTTCCACTTTTAATATTTAAGTCCATAATTTCAATAATACCACACCTTTGTATAGTTGGGATGCACAGTTTCTGTCTCAATTGATGTCACTTTATCAATAAAATAATACCGCACCTATATCGTTGGGATGCACAGTTTATATATCTATTGATGTGTCACTTTATCAATAACTGGTGTTAATATCAGAAATTTGGCTCAACAATCACATAGAAATTACTTGGAGAATAGGCTCATAACTTTTGGCTTCAACAGATTGGAATTTAGAATACTTCAATCTCTAAGATAAGAGAATATTGAAGGGTGCTAAAATTGTTACCAGTAAAAACCCTTAAGCAACTCAAGTTAGAAATCGGAGGTCTTAGCAGTAACAACTTAAAAGAAAGAGAATAAAGAGAGAGGAGGAGCTCTAATATGCTTAATGCTTGAAAACTTGACTTTTTTACCTTGTAAGGAAAAGTCCCCTTAAATAAATGTGACTTACAGAGTCCATGTTGTATTTGAAGTGTTCAATAATGTGTCGCATAGCTGAGGACGATGACAAGTTCTCCTCGTAGTTGAGTTTCATAATTATCATTCTATTTGGTTTTATCTTAATCACAAAAGATGATTTACCCAATTTGAGCCATTTATTAATGTGTTGGGGCTGGTTAAATTAAGGTACAATAATCTATCTATTCAGATTATTGATGAACTTTATTATCTAGTATCAATGTGCCAATTTTGTAACCCTGTGGATGAACAAAATATTAGATGTCACACATTATTAAAGATAAGAGTATAGGTTTGTTTGGGAGTACTACGACGCAGTTGCGCTGCCAGCTTGGCAAACAATCCAAAAGCATTTGTACCGTACGAAAAGAAATGGAGTAGCTTGCAGCCCGATGCTCCCCAATGGACCTTAAACATCCCAACTTCTAAATGCAATACCATTTTTCATTTAAAATTTTCATGTATCATATTCCTCCACTTATCTTTCTTTCTTTCCTCACAATCTCACCAAACAATCTCTTCATTCTCGATAAACTTTTGGTTATAAACATTTTGGTTATAAACATTTTGGATCACCAATCTAACGAAACTCACAAAGCAAGCACAACCATAAGGAGGGAAAAATTCAACATTTTCCAAGTGTAATTAACAAAAGAAATATACTATAAGAAATAGAAAACACAAAAAAAAGAAAGAAAATTGTAGATAAATGATTTGATATAAGGTCTTAAAAAATAACTCAGCTTAAATTAGATTTTTAACTAAACCCATGTTAGATTTATCTCTGTAATATCTTTTTTTATTTTACATTTAAAAAAAAAAGTTGAAAACTATTGATATTGATATTGTGGATTTCACATTTGGAGATATTGGAGGAAGAAAACAAAACCCAAATTATATAGATGTGAAGGAAAAGCGGGCGTAGGGCCGTCGACAGAAAAATCTCTTGGGAATGGAAAAGTCTTCATTATTTGTTTTAACTTATCTTGCCTGGGAGGAATCTCCGCGAAATAGGAAAGTGGGCTTTGGTTTGCTGGTATCTTTATCTTTGTTCCTCTAGTATTGTTTTAAATGTTTTTTTTTCTTTTAATTTACTTACTTGAAAGAAAAAAGGGGCCAAAAAAAAAAAAACCTGTGCTGCTTGCTGCTACTATTCAAGAGATAGTGACAAATGAGAAGTAATAGTTTTTTTTTGGACTAGTGAGCAGTGCGGCTCGTGATGGTTACAAAAGCTTAAAAAGGTTCATCATTTTCTGGAAAAAGGAAGAAGATGGGCAATCATTTCTGCATAAAGGGCGTCAAATTTTCACTCTCTTTTCTTTGTCGATGGGTCTGTGCTCTCTAGTCTTCCTATTATATATAGGGTTTGCCCACCTTATGTTTATCTTAAGGTACAATTCTCTCAAACACAGCTAAGAAGTGAGTCTTAGTGGGACTCATTGCTATAGAGAGGGTTATACGGATGATTATCCTAGTGAAATTCATAATTCTATATGATGGATATGAACATATCCATATGGATATCTATGAATATTTAATTTTTATTATATAAAAATAAAACAAAAAAATATGAAAAAATAATCATAATATAAATATTTAAATCAATATTAGATTCTAATATTAAATTGAAAATAATAAACATCCCAAATAACAAATATTAAAATTATGAATTCACAAGAAGAAATTATAATCTATTACAAATTAATTTTAAATAAAATACAAAAAGTGTGTTCTTCTAATAAGCCTTGTATATGACTTACAAGCTTTCAGTCTCCAACCTGACCATCATAATAAATCTACAAATTAAAACAATGCATTAAAGAAATAAAATAAATAAACACTATTATAAATATGGTTGTATCTCCTCTTTATCATCATTATCAGTCACTTCTCTATTCATTTCTTCTTCATTCACACTATTATCTTTACGAATTCCACCTTTGTTTAAATAAAAAAAAAGGACATTGATGAAATAAAATAGAATAAATATTATCAAAATTAAATAAAGCATAGAAGTAAGATGAGTTTGGAAGCTTTCAATTCAACCTATATTCATTTTGAGTACACATTAAGAGCTCCAATGTGCGTAGATATTTAGAAGCTACTAAGATATCTTAAATAAGAAGAATAAGCTAAAATACCAAAGAGGAGGGAGCGGAGTTGTGAATAAAATGATGTCAATAACCTGCAAGCAAGCGATGATGTACGATATCAATGGATGGGGAGGGATGATTGACAGATCGATATTAGTAACCGATGAACAATGAGCAGTTAGTATGTGAAGTGAAGAGAGATAATCTAGAATTTGGTAAATTGAAATTATAAAAGAAGAAATGACATGCGGGTAAATGGATATTGTGCCAAATATAATTTTTTACCATATTCATGGCTAAATTTTTTTGAATAGATATTATTTAGTCT
This sequence comes from Citrus sinensis, assembly GCF_022201045.2. Classification (NCBI taxonomy): domain Eukaryota; kingdom Viridiplantae; phylum Streptophyta; class Magnoliopsida; order Sapindales; family Rutaceae; genus Citrus; species Citrus sinensis. Next base: position 21,655,841 of record NC_068560.1, read on the forward strand.
AATTTGATTGGACATATTATTATCCAACTTAGACAAACCAATTTACCATCCCTATATATAATAAATTGATAGCTATAATCACGAGGTCGAGAGGGGTTAGCTGCACAACCGCTTCCATGTCTCTTTTGTATGTTCTTGTGTTTTAAAAGTTAAGATCAATTCACTCTCCACTAGGAGAGAGCCACTGACAAACAATAAATTCTTCACATGTACACTCAACTCAATTTATTTTGAGCGAACAATTGGGTGGAGCTCTGCTTTATTACACGTGCATCATTACTAGAGGGTACTTCTTCCGAAGGTATCGTATCCCAACGCCTATTGATTTTTCCTTTTAAGTCTTCAGTGATTTGTCTAATTGTTTACGGTAATAAGTTTTCAATAATTCGACCTTGATGTATTGTGCAAAAAAAATAATTACTTAAGAGAGTGTATATCCGCATTGCATCATATTATTTATATGAGATATTATTATTTTATTATCTAATTTTTTATATATATTATTTTATTATTAAATATTTTTGATAATTATTTTTCTTATATAATGTTTTAATTTTTATTATTTTATCACTCAATTGTTGAATCTGACCAAATTTTTAATCGAAATTATAGTAAAAATATATTTTATTCCTAAATTGTGTAAGTGTAATTTAATCTTCTAAATTAAAAAAATACAAAATCAATTACATAAAAAAACACTTTTATCAATTAATTATTTTGTATAACTAAAATAATTAATTGATAAAATTATAAATATTATAACTCTTTGAAATTCTTAAAATACTAAAATTCTTAAAACATCACTATAACATTAGTAATTTTTAATTTATTAATAGAGGTAATGGTTTGGTGGTAAAATGATAAAAAATTGAAATATTAAATGGATAAAATAATTATAAAAATATTTTAGTGATAAAATAATATGTTAAAAAATATTAAGTAATAAAATAATAATATCTTTATCAATATCATATTATTTTATTACAAATTTATATCTTAAATTAAGATGAGTCGATGTGCAAAATATTAACTATCAATAAAACAATGTATATACAAAAAAAACTTATAACTAATATTTAAGATTATAAATATTTTTGGCACCGGGCCAACGGGAACGGAAGTGACAATCAGTGAATCTGTGAATGTTGTTGGAGGTACAATAAATAGAAATAAATTTTCGTATCTCATTGACAGACATGCCCGTTCACTGTTTAATTTTTATAACAAGTTCCTTTGTTTTTTGTTTTTTTTTTTAATTTTTATTTGAAAGTCTCTCGCTTTAATAATAATAATAATAATAATAATAATAATAATAATGACACTGTGTCTCCACTGGCCCCAACCTGCAACCATACAAAACAAAACCAAACCCAACTTTCACTCGCCTTAATCTCCAAACCAGACTTACAAAAATAAAATAAAATAAAATAAACTCACTCACTCTCTTATGGCGGCAGAAGAAGAAGAAGAAGCAAAGCAGCTTCAGCAGCTTCTTAGGTTGTACATAGGAATGAGCTTCTCATTGTTCCTAGCGTCGCTTCCGAAGAACTCATCACAGGCGAAGGAGGAGCTGAAGGCGAGGCTGAGGGCGGCGGAGGAGCAGCTGAAGCAAATGAAGTCGAGGAGGAAAGAGGACTCGAAGGCTAACGCGAGGGTGGTGGAGATCTTCGCGAGCCACAGGAACGCGTGGCAGGCGGAGGAGAAGCGGCTGCTCCAGCAGATCGATGCGGCGACGGAGGAGATGGCGAGCTTGAGATCGAAGATTGAGGAATTGGAGAGGGAGAAGCTGGAGTCTGATAAGAGAGTCCAAGAATTGGAAGATATGATCGGGTTTATGTCAAGGAGAGGCTGCGAGTTTGAGGTGGAGCAGCAGCAGCAGCAGCAGCAGCATTATCATCAGCATCAGGAGGAGGAGGAGGAGGAATTCGGTGTGTGCGAGAGTAGAGAGTGTTATGGTGGTGCTAATGATGGGCAAATCGGTAATTTCGGTTTTAGTTCCGAGTTTTTGGCCTCCGCTTCTAAGTTTTGGACTGAGCGTGCTAGTAGTATCTGGCAGGTTTGAATTTTCTTCCTCCTTGTTTTTTTGTTTTGTTTTGTTAAAAAGTATTAATTTTAATTCTTGGGAAATATGAGAAAATAAATAGACAAGGAATCACTTTGATTTTTTAAACTTCAGAATTTAGAATAATTAATTAAGCTAAATTTTGTGCATGACGCTGTGAGGAAAATGATTTTGAGAGTAATTATATCCTGAATCCTAAATCTAGCTATTCATTATCTCTTCCGGTCCTCGGAGTTGAGAATGTCCGTGATGAAAAGTATTTAAATTTCTTTATTTGTTTGAAGTTCAATTTTCAAATAATTTTAGAAGTGTTTGTTGTGAGTGCATCCAAGAATTCCTTATTTGTGATATGTTCGAGTTTGCATTTTGTCCTTTCCATGTGAGTGAAAAGGATATGTTTATATACTTGACTAAACTGCCAACTCAAAATTTGCTGCCAATTGCTTGTTGCTAGTTAAAGCTTCATCATTGAATGGACCACGCTTATCCATGGCTTGATGGCAAGGAGTCTATCCTTTTATAATTGGTGATTATGTGATCAAGTTGTTGATATGGGAGGACCACAGGAGAGTGAACATCGTATAACAACCATATCAAATTCTTTAGGAAGTAGTAATATCTATCTTTTGATTCAAATTAAAAACCTTAACAAACTAGGCTTCAATAATATTGCATCCTTGGTAAAATACAAAGGTATTGTGTTCCTAAATATGTTGTAGTGGTAATGGGAATGTTAGTTAACCGCGTCTATTACTCTAATCTCTTTAATCGGTTGGCAACCTATGAGCTGTTATAAAGTATTGTTGTTAAATACTTTAATTGTTTTTTTCTCTTCTTTCTTTGGTCTGCAATTGGCAATTACTGTTTGTTTGTTTTTATTTTTTATTTTTTTTACCCTCCTCTGAGGGTGTATGAAACATTGCATCTTTGAGAATTTAGAATGATCATTGCTGATTTCCATGTTGTAATATACCATTGTTCTTATGCCGCTTGAACTTATCTTCTTGAAGAGTATGAAGGGGCTTGTGGCCTAAAACTTTATTCCCATCTATTAGTGTTTCATTGTTCATGTGGTTTTCGTTTTATCATACTGGCTGGTTAAAATTATCAATTTCCCATTACGACTTACATTTGGATGCATTAAGTTTATCTTATGAACCCCAACAATGGCATTTAAAATTCCATGACCAGCTGTTCAACCTTTCATGTGCCTGTTTTATTTTGATAAATATAATGCTGGCATTCAAGACATGACCGCTTGAGGCTGTGATACCATATTAAGGAAGGATTAAACTAGTGAGCAAGAAACCAACAATAATATTTAAGCTCTAACCAGATAATACGTGGGCACAAAAAGTGAATTGTAATGAGAAATTTAATTTGGCCTGGGCAGTACTAGCAGTCAATTGAGTTGTGCTTTAAGGTGGTTCCCATTGTTTTGATCTGAAATGTTTGTTCTTGCAGGATGTACAGTATGAATCACAATATGAATCTCTTGAATCAATTTACCATATGAAGCATTTTGTGGCAAGGTAAATTTCAATAATATACTTATTGTTGCCAATATACAAGTTATTGAACTCTGCATTAATGAAAGGGCAACATTTATTGTATTTTCAGAAGGGAGTCCCCTTGGAAGGTAGATGGTGAATCAACAGGAGTTTTCTCTAAGCTAAAGTTACTTGAACAGGAATTGCTGAATGTGGAAAAAATTGGTAAAAGTGATCTGACTAAGGTTCCCTCAGTAATGAGGAAGCAAGCTAAGAGATATCAGGCTCTTGCTGGGAAGATTGATGACCTATGCAGAAGAATGGTAAGACTTCTCCATCTGTGATTCTATTTTCAGCTGCTCAAATTTTTGCATTATCTTTCAACCTTGACTGCTTTGAGGAACCTTGTTACCTTGCTTGAGCATCATATTAAGATATTTTCACCCCTCAAATGTGCAAGGGGGCTGCATAGTTGCTTTGGGTAGTAATTTTAACCAACTGATTATGCAAGTTCCTCTTGTGAATGCTACTATTTTTGTATATATAACTGCGATGTCGTATCATCTGTCTTGCGAGTGGAATAAGCATCCACATGCCACATTCATGTTATCACCTTAATGATCGAATGAACAATACCCTGAGGAATATATTGATCCACTACCATATTTAAGCAAAAATGGCCATGTAAATGCCAAAAAAAAAAAAAAATTAGTAAACTGAGACTTAATTTGGGATATCTTGCTGCTTCTTGGAAAGATTTTAAAAAAAGAGAGAAAAGCCGGAGATTTCAGTATCAAAGAAAGTATACAACTGAAAAGCATTAAAAGGCTTCTAAATGTTAGTTGATCTTTTTATTTGATTGTAAGCCGTTGCCAAGTCAAGAAGATAGGAAAGAAGTTGATTGTTTATGTTACTAGTAAACCCGTTAGTTTTCCTTACTGGTAGAAATTTTATATTATTCACAGATTCTCAACAGTTAAAGTTCGTTAATTGATGCACATAAGTATAAAATGATTCTCTAAATAGAAAATCGTTTTCAAAAGTTCAATTCTCACAATTAGAATTGGTTGGCTCTAACACATAAGATGATTTCAGTGAAAAAGGCAATACATAGAGTTGAACATAGTAAAACAAGAAATTGAAAGATTTCATTGAGAATGTTCTAATCGTGCTAGGATGACTTTGGTAATGCAGATTCTTGGTCTGAAGGGGCTGGTGATGTTATTATTTTTAATGATTGAGTCCTGTTAAATAAATTCCATTTTCATGAGGTTCATCATAATCAAATCCAGATTACCTTTCCTTTAAACGCACTTTTATGTGTTGTTGAAATTCTAAATTTTCATCGGAGGACTAAAGATGTGCATGTGTAGGGACACTCTAGAACATGATACCTTGCTTGAAAATCATTTTTCTTTTTCCTGTTTTCCTCAGCAAGCAAGTGATCCTTGTGAATCCACACTCAGTCCAGAGTTTCGAACACAAAGGCAAACAGAGTTTCTGCTTGAAGGATTTCGACTTCAGCAGCGTGCATCAGAAACTGGACAGAAGCTAATAGCACTGCAAACAGAGGTTGGGAAAATTTGCTATGGTGATGAACTGGGGAGTCAGTCCAAACTGACCATGAGACGGTCATTGGATTCTGTTAGAAACAATTTGAAAGAGATCCAAAGAAATTTGGAGATATGGTTGGCCAGAATTATTGGAGATCTTGAAGGCATTCTGGCCAGGGATGGGGCGTCTCGTGTAAGGGAATGTTATATTTCTAGATATCCTTTTGTTCAATAGAATATCCAAAATGGTATCCTCAATTCCCGATCTAACAAATAATTTTTGTTAACTTTTGGTATATATATGCTGATCTAAACCATAACAAATTAGATGTCTAGTTAAGATTAAATTGTAAGGCATTTATGGTTAGCATCAAATGTTACTGATCTATTTTCATAATGAAAGTTATCAGAGTAGCAGTAAAATAAAGCTGATTAAGTGTTGCTGCAATGAAGCAGCCTGCTCCACTGCTGCGGAGGGTGCGGCAAAGGTACAGTATCCGGTGAAAATTACCCTGAAAAGTGAATGGAAAAAAAAAATGGATCTATCAGCAAAAGAAAAGATCAACTTATTTATTCCCCTCCAAAATTCTAGAGAACACAAAAATGTATATATTAATTACATCACTCAACTGGAACTGCAGCATTCCAGTATCACCAATAGCCTTTGCAGGTGCAAGATCCTTCTTTGAAATGATGGAAGCGGTTTGAGTCTCTTATAATAATTTCATGATTTATGATCATGGATATGAAGGTAATTGCGGAGTGGCAATCACCACATATGCGCAAATTCTTGGTGATTCGGATGGGCGTCCCCGGCGCTGTTGTTAGAATTCCATATGCAAGAGCCAACTTCTCACTATGTTCAAAAAGTAGATCACCTTTTTCTTCATCATCCACATCATGGAGAGCAAAGCTCGTCTGTGGAACATACCCCATGGCTTTGATGCGCTGTACCAAACCTGCAAGGATCTCGTATATCTTCTGAGATTGCGGATGAGTTCGGTCCCCCACAAAGAAGGTTGCAGTGCCTTCCTTTCCCTGTACCCAACTGCAACCAGGCCTCTTCTTAACCCCAGTATGTTTCATCAATGATCTAATCCTGGCCACGTCCTTCCAACGCCCGGCATTTGCGTATATGTTTGAAAGGAGCGTATATGACCCATCCTTCTCTGACTCCAGTTCTAACAGTCGATTTGCAGCTAATTCCCCAAGTTCCACATTAGCATGAATTCTGCAACCATTAAGTAGTGCCACCCATATTATAGGGGTTGGTTCCATTGGCATGCCTTCAATGAGCTCCACAGCTTCATCCAAGCGATTAGCACGACCCAGCAGGTCAACAATGCAAGCATAGTGTTCTGCCCTTGCAGAAATGCCAAACTCCTTGCTCATACTATCAAAGTATTTTAACCCTTGATCAACCATTCCTGAGTGGCTGCAAGCATAGAGCAGAACAAGGAAGGTTACACCATCAGGTGCTAGACCTTCTTTCCTCATCTGATCAAAAGCCCAGTGAGCTTTGTCGCCAAGACCGTGCATGCCATAACCTGTCATCAAGGATGTCCAGGAAACAACATTTCTTTGCTTCAAGTTATCAAATACAACTCTAGCTGTGTCAATGTCTCCTGATCGTGAATACATATCTATCAGGCAATTGGCCACAAACGGAATCAACATCTCATATTGATTCCGCAGCACATATGCATGAATTTGTCTACCAAATCTCAGTGCAGCCAAACGAGCACAAGCCATAAGAGCACAAGATAAAGTAAAAGCATTTGGCTTTACAAGTTTATCTTGCTGGAACATCTGAGGAAAAAGTGCCAGGGCATCATTGGCTCCTCCATTCTGAGAATAACTACCTATCATTACTGTCCAAGTTGCAACATCCCTGTTTTTTGGTGCAATTGCATCAAACATAACACGTGCCACATCAACACTCTTGCACTTAGCGTACATGTCGATTAAGGCATTAATCACCATAAGATCATCTGGGTGACTCCCGTCTACACTTAAAACACGTTTGATGGTGTAGCAATGTGTCTCCTTCCCAAGTAGCAACGCTCCAACAGAAGCACAACCTGAAAGAAGTGACACAAGAGTAACAACATTTGGTTCCAATCCACAAAACTGCATTTGCCTAAAGACATCCAAGGCTTCGTGCCCATGTCCTCTCTGCGCATACCCGGCAATCACAGCACTCCACGTCACAACATTCAATTTTACATTTTCTTGCCTCATCTTTTTAAAAAGCGCAAAAGCATCCTCAAAGCTACCAATTCGAGAATACCCTGTAACCATCGCATTCCAAGAAACCACATCCTTCACCTTCATCCTCTCAAAAACCTTCTTTGCTTCTTCCATCATACCACACTTGGCATACATGTCCACCAGCGCATTTCCCACAAACACGTCCTCAATCAACATAGTCCTCAACGCATGACCATGCACCTGCTTACCCCTCGACCACATGCCCAGAGAGGCACATGCAAAAAGGGCGTTGACGAGACTAACACCGTCCCCTTGAACTTTAATATCACCGGTCATTCTTGCAAACAACATTAACCCACCTTTCGCATCTCCACTCTGTGCATATGCCGCCACAATTGTATTCCACGAAACAATATCACACATCCCTTGCTGAAACATTTCATCAAACATCTGACGCGCGTAACTCAGAGTGTCGCACCGGGCATACATAGCCATAAGTGCATTGCAAACAAAGACATTGGAGTCAAATCCGCTTGAACAAATTACGGCGTGAACAGAGGAGCCGCAACGGGAAGATGGGAGCTCACCGCAGGCTTTAAGAACGAATGGGAAGGTGTATTCATCAGGGTGCCACCCGCGCCTCATCATTTGGAGGAAGAGACGGAATGCATTATCAGGCAGCCTAAGGCGGACGGCACGGCGGATAAGCGCGTTCCACCAGAAGACAGAGAAAGGCGAAGGTGAAAGGCGTTGCAGCAGTGATAAGGCGGGCGAAGGAGCGTCGTGAGAAACGTAAGCGGCGATGAGGTGGGAAGGCGGGACGTGCGTCAGGTTTTGCACTATTATCTGTTGGTGAATGAGATAGACTTGGGTTAAGGATTTGCATTGTCTTAGGAGAAGTGATGTGATTGTTATACACGGCGTTGTGGTGACAGAGAATAATTTAATGTTGGTGAAGAGATGGTTCAGCGTCAATGGCGTCTTCGACTTTAGGAGGGGAAAAACACCGTTGACCTGGATCATGCCAATTTTTCCTCTTTATTTTAAATTATTATTACCGCGCAGTAGGTGCTCGTGAAGTTGTACTCATGGGCTATAGTTACGGCTGTTTTAACTTTGAAAGACGGGAGCCTAGCCGCCGGTCTGATGAACCCTATTGATCGATCGTCTTATACGCGTCAGGGGAATGCTACGTGGGTCATCAGCTGTCCTGTTACTGGTAGTGGAAGCTTGCGAATGAGCCCAACAAGCAACCGAATCTATCAAATATTCTTGTTTACTTCTTTCTATTTTCTGTGACAACTGGTCAGCAACATGGAGAGCAAATCCTTTGTGAGTGTAAGCTGCTGATGTGTTGGGTTTAAATACAAGCTTCGAAGAGTTCTTGGGGTTGTGTGCAGACTAACTTCGGTTGAAGGGGTCTTATTGCAAATTTTAAGCTGATGTGGCAGAGTTCGTTGAGAGTTCGTTATGCTGTTTCCCAGAAACATCAGAATAAAAGGCGCTGGTGATTAGCTCCTGATATGTGATCGATTTCTTCCTTGTTTCTTGTTCCTTTTGCTTACTTCTTGGTTCTTTGTGATCCTTGTAATTTCTTCTACATAATCAACTTGTATCTCGATTATCGTGATCAATAAAGAAGCAGTTTTTTTCCTTCATTAAATTGTGTACTTGAAACAGTGCTCTGTGTTTGATTCTTGGAATTGATTTCTTGGTTTGTTTGATCCGGTTTAATTCTTTCAAGTTGGATTCATCAAGTTCTTCAAGATTTAACTTGTACTGTTATAAAAAATTCAACATCCTTTAGTTGCTTTAGCTGTTAATACCATCGCCCTCTCAACTAATCATAATTTTTATCTAGTTACGCAATTTACAATCGACAGGAGTAGAGCTTAGCCTGAAACTGTTTCAGTCCGTATGAGTGTAATTGACGATGAGGAAGATGCCAAGAGCCTAACGGCAATCCGTTAATGAAAGTAAGAGACGAGGAGACAGAGACTTCATGAGAGAGTAGTGTCAGATTCTAATGTACTCGCAATCACACGAGTCTATTCAACCTGACCATATTAATGGTTAGTGATCTATTTTCATAATGAAAGTTACCACAGTAGCAGTAAAGCTGATCAAGTGTTGCCGCTCCACTGCCATGGAGGGTGTGGCAGAGGTATAATGTCCGGCGAAAGTTAGTCTGAAAAGTGAATGGAAAAAAATGGACCTATCAGCAAAAGATAAGAAACTTCTTGATTCCCCACTCCAAAATTATTATAGTGAGTAATTATTGAATAATCTTTTGCAATATATAGACCAAAGTACAAGCTTGTCATCTATAATTAATTCTAAATCGGTACAAATAGTTGAGGCCATATAGACCAATTGATTATTACCATGAACATTTTCCTAATTGTCTGTTATTACACTAGTGATTCTGTTCGACAGGCAGTTGGAAAGCTTGCTTTTCACAGAGACATCGAGTTGAATGAATAGTAGTTACAGTTTTAATAAAATTGTTCCAAAATTGAAATTTTTAGATAATTATTCCTCTCCATATTTATAATGCAGAAACAATTAGGAAGAAGATGCTGTTGGTGATAATCAATTAAAAGATTTTTTTTCCTTAAAAAAAAAACAAAGGAAAGTAAGTTTTGATTTCCAAAAAAAAGAAAAAAAATCAAACATAAAATTCTCACGTTCTCCTCTTGTATTTATATCTACCCTATTTATGATGAAGTCTAGTGTTACCATCATTAAATGAAAGTTAATTACAATATTTACCTCTAATGTAAACTTTAAAAAATGAAAATAATATTGTCATAAAAAATAAGAAAAAAATAATTTATTCTTTTTCTTGTGAAATGGAATATCCCTCTAGTTTGATAAATTCTTTCGATTTGAGATTTATTAGTTCTATGGTAGGATAGTATTTTCGGATCATATGCTTCCCCTAATCCGATTCTCAAGTCAATTCGGACTGCGTGACTTAAGCTTCTGATACTATCCATACGTCGAATTTCTAAATTAGCACGAGTTCAGAGTTCCTAGTTGAACTATGTGAGAAAATCTTCCATTAGCTCGTTGATCACTTGTTATAAAGTGAGCAAAGCACAACTAGTGTTCTTTTGCATTTTGTTTTTATAATATTATTACGATGAAAATAATACATGAGCTATTCAATTATATCTCATTAGAACTACATACTAAATTAACTATGATTAGAACTATATACCAAATTAACTGTGATTAATATTTGTATTGATGTTGAAATCTGGTCGAACTGTGTTACGACCAGATGACCATAGCAACACTTGAATTTGTTTAGGGGAAATGGACCCTGCTTGCATCCCTTTTGCTTCAACACTTGAATTCTTTCAACGATGAGCACATCCTAACAAGTTCACCCGCATTCACAACAAACACAGTTAGACGAGACGCCAGATGTTTTTCTGGTGTGACCCCTCCAACCCTTAAGTCAATTTCTAGGCCTTTGTAAAAAACTTTTGCCACAACTCATGTGGCTTAATTTTGTTTGTTTTTTTAATAGGAAAGCTTTTTAGTTATTCTCTTCTAGAAAAATTAAACAATAGAAGTTAAATAGAGAGAGAGTAAGAGTTCAGCCTAAAAAAGAGTAGAAAAACTAACTTACCTGATTGGGGCTCTTATAGGTAAGCAAAACCACCGCCACAATATTAATGCATGATCGTAAGTGCATTCACTACATGATTGTTCATGGACACAGTAAATGATCGTTGGTGAACTGACGTCATGCCCGGATATCTTGGAAAAAAAATCACAATTGGTTTTTGACCAAGCTCCACAGTTTACTTGGTGCAGATCTCCCACTTGCATTAGCCAACTGTCCACACATGCTTGACCTTCTTTACATGAGAAGAGGAGATTTCTCTACGAGCAAACCTACTCACGCCTTAATTAAAGAGAGCACAATTCGCACGATTTGTACGAGGCAACCTCTTGTCGTGCTCACTTTTTTACCCCTCAAACAATTTGAATTTTTAGATTAGTTTCCTCCAACATTTTAGAATTAATATTAACAATGAGATCACTTACAGTAAGAGAATTTATTTTCTCATGCATGCTGTTTGAGGGAAAAATAGGAAAGGCAGTAAAGCGCCACGTGTCGACCAATGGAATGATTCCAGCACAATCTGAGGTACCTCGCATAATTAGAGGTACCCCACACAAATAGAGGTATCCCACATAAATAGAGGTACCCCGCACAATTAGAGGTACCCCACATAAATAGAGGTACCCCACACAAATAGAGGTACCCCACACAATTAGGGGTATCCCACATAAATTGAGGTACCCTGCGTAACTCAAGGTACCCGGTAGATCCGATGCAAGAGAATCCTCCAAAAATATCCGCCATGAGAAACATTTCCACTTCTTAAAAGATATTATTCGATTTTGTCAGAATTAGGAATCAAAAATGTCGTATCAAAAGGGGGGGACAACCGCCTGCTACCTCTGCCAAAAGTGAAGGACACTGTCCTTAGGACAGTGGTCCTCAACCGCCTACTCGACAGCAACTGTAGAGGTACCCTGGACCACTCTCCAACGTGCGCCACGTCTCCAAAGGATGAGATACACCGCGAATATGCACATAACTTCCCAAAACTCATAAAAAGGTAAAGGATGTTAGCCAAAAAGGGTACGCCACGTGGCAGCTGAGGTACTTCATATATAAAGGCGCCTAGGTTTCATTCTCCAGGATGTTCTCACTCACCATTAACACTCACACTCCAAAAAAAATAGGTTTTCTTCAACCTTAAACCCTAATTTAAAGAGGGCTAGCCAGCTCTCTTCGCCATAAAAACTTGAGTTTGCTAACTTGAGCGTCGGAGTGTGAACGCCGGGGTACCCCAGCTTCACCTCTAACCTCTATTTTATTTTTTGGCAGGCGTGAAGCTCATTTTGAAGGACATCTCTCTTGGTTCTGACCTTTCACCATTGTTACCACTCTCTCTACCCTTTTTGTCTCCCCCGAATTTCAGATATACCACACCGTACACAACAAACTAGTGAAGTACCCCGTCTCCCCCAAAAATACAAATTCATTGTTTAAGATAGATTTATATTTTCCTACCCCAAAATCTGTTGAAAACACATGCTATGGATAAACTACTCAAAGTGTGATATTTATAGGTGATGTAAGGCCTCACACTTTTTGCATGAATAATATGTTAATGTATTCAGTATTCACGCCTTTGTTGTGTGGGTAACTGAGTACTACATCTTTCTAGAATATAAGAATCCTCTATCCCAATATGCCTTATACCTTAGTTTTGACATTTTCTTAATTTAAACTCGAGCCCAAACGACGTAGGGCTTTGTTGTAACTTGTTGATAGATTGATAACTAATGATATTTGTTGTAAGAATCATCTTTGTAGTTGATGATGATACCCAGAAAGAATGATGTAATTTCAAAACATGAGGTGCCTAATTGTCTTTTTAAGGCAAATTGAAGGTTTGCAATTTTCTCCTTTTTTATTTTTTAAAAATAATTTAACATTAAATAAGAGAATATCCAAGTGACAAATTTTCCAAAAATAATAAGGGTCTTTCCTAATTAAAAGTAAAGGTCCCAAATGTAAATTTGGGTGGCCGAATCTTTTGACTTGGAGTAACCTACAGTTGTTTGATCCTACTCTTAGCTACCCAGATATGCATTTTCCTTCTTCTAATTTGATTTTTGGTATTAATAATGTTCCCGATCATTTACGATATAACTAATAATTCACAATATTGTTATTCAAGGTATCCCTACAAAGTTTATATTTCTACTCTTGCATTACACAAGTACTTGAGTCGTGATAACGTAATGTAAGTACCATAGCATAGCCTACCCAATGGGTGTGAATATTTGTGTAATTTCCCTCTCTTGTTATGGTAGCCAAATGGTTTGACTCGGGATGAGTCTATTATTGTTACTTTGTTAGTCCCCCAAAATTTTTTTGTGTCTTGATGTTCATTTTAATTTTAGAAAAAACAATATTATTACAATTATTTAACAATAAGAAATTCGACAAGCCCTAACTTCACAATGTCTAGAACTATTATCAGATCATGTGCTTTACAGCCCTAATGACTACAAATGATTGCCTCAAGAACAGACCAGATATCATATGAGCATGTGCCTTGCAGCCCTAATGACTACGAATGACTGCCTGGAACAGGCCGGATATCAATATCAATCATATAATATTAACATGTGATATAACAGCTCATTTTGAGCTAAATTTTAGGATCTCATTTGCAATTTTTGACACCGACATCCTTTCATCAAATTATTCCGTCATTGTGAGCACGTAATCAAGTTCCTTGTTACGGCAAAATCATGCTGAGTCCACAATCTTCACTAATCAATAAGATTTGAAGAGTAAATCAACAATTCAACCAAATAGAAACTGAAAAAAATGAAATCGGAGGAATGCTCCACGCTCTGCCATGAATATTCTATAATCTAAACAAGAAGGATAATAGTCCTATCGTTGCCCAAGTTTAACAAAAGGTCATACCAAATGAACCTGTACACCCTATTTATATTTTGCAGAAAAAAAAGACCTGGAAAAATGAAAAGATTCACCCAAAAGCTTTAGAAGACATGATCACATTTGGGTTCATGGGTGAATGACATTGGCAAGTGAGATGAGAATCATAATATAACCCCTGCTTAGACTAGGCAAAATGGTTCATGAGTTTGGGAGTATTTGCAGCGGATTAAACTCACATTCCCAAGATAACACAAACTACTTAATCATTTCAATGGACTTTAACCAAAGTACATATCATACATAATTTAAACAGAGACATAATTCAGAGGTAACATCAATAGAACCAGTTTGCAAACAGCTTAAACCTTTTTCAACTTATTTTGACTTTTCCGAATCATGAGATTTGGAAGATAAGCATACAGCGGAAGGTCAGGCAGAAACACCAGCTTCCTCCTGCAACTGCTTTACCTTGGTAATGTAGTCACTCATTGCTTCCTCCTTAGATTTCCCTGCCGAACACCCACATTTAATTATGAACTTGCAAATAATGAAAGAAAAAAAGTTCTCATAGTTTTAGCTGTTCACGTTGAGATCTGATGATTTTAAAATATGGAGTCAGATACTATACCTTCGACAGCCTTCCATGCATCCCACTTGGCTCTGTCCCTCATGTTAAACATTCCAGGTCTGTCTGCAAAAGCGATTGCCAGAATGGGTTAAAAAGCTAACAGAGACACAAAGACAACCATTTTTCGATGCACAGATAGTCATGGAGTTCTAACTTGTGTTTACTGGTCCAACAGTGGCTTGCTTGTAGAGACCATAAAGGATAAGCTTGTTTTCGTTTGTTGTCGACTCTGGCAGGGTCTTTGCTTTCTCAGCATACTCCTCAAATTCCTCCTGCAATCGGACATACATTTATCAGTCTTATCAAAGTTATGTACCATCACCAATTTTGTGCTCAGAGCTTCAAAGATGGCAATTGTTTTGCTCAAATGCAAAAAGAAATCAGATCTTTATGATGTATGATATACGATTGTTCATAAAACAGTTTATTACAAGCTTTTATGTTATTATTATTACTTGCAGAGATAAGAAACAAGAAAAAGGTATACAATAAGCTAAAAATTCAAGGATCCATAAATTTCAAATTCACAATCTAGCTATTGTTACTTAGAAGCAAGGCAATGGCTACGGTGGAGTTGGTTCACCATGGAACACTGATGATTACCGTCAGATTATAGCAGTAAATACAGGTTTAATATTTATCTCTATGATCATATAATTATCATCAGTGCTCCACCGTAGAACAGCTCCAACATAGCCCGACCAGAGAGCAATACAATAAGAACAGCATAAACAAAAGAAAGTGAGGAGAAAATATAACATAACAAAGAGAATGCTCCTGGTGAATAAAATTTCAAAATACACGATCCAGTACAAATCACTCAATAAAAGAATTTAAATCTTACCAGTCATGAGACCATGAAACCCTGACCGCAGATCATATATAATGAAATTATTGGCTTTGAGCCTTTGAACTAGCATATCACAATGCAAATTTAAACTTTAAAATTCCAGATCCTAAATATTACCCCAAAAGATATCATTAAATACATAAAACAAATTTTAAAAAAAATAATGAACTGACAAAATCTAAGTAAAAAAAAATAATTCTAATTTCTTAAACTTTAAACGTTCCTAAGATAATTATTAATCATTAAAAAAACCCAAATTAAATGTGCCAACAAGTTTAAAGACTAATCGAGTTAATCTAAATAGATCTGACAAAACAAAACAAAAAGCAATAACGTGATTATTTAAGCACACCGATCATAATTCATAAGGCATGCAAAAACAAGTAATCTAATCACGGAGCGCACTGAATTAAAAACGTAATGGAATAACAATGAAATTAACAGTAAACGTAAAAGTTGGTAATCAGATTCAGACCTGCAAACCCATTTTCCCCTTTCTTTTGTTTTTCTCTGAGATTTGAGAATTGAGATGTGATGCGCTTCGAACGTAACGTTTTGATTGATACGGTGTGTGTCTCTCTGTGTCAGTAATATTTATAATGAAAAGACTTCGGTATTAATACGTGTATAAGTAAGTATGTTCCCTGTAAAAAGCCGTGAGTGATATTGTTGTACATGTGGCTTCAATTAAAGCTTTGTGAGTGGCTGGGTTCATAATGGATGGGACCAGAATAAATATCATTAATCTTTCGGATATAAAAAAAAAAAAAGATAAAAAAAAGCTAATGGTGTGAGTTGACAATTATTTTATCATCATTGTATCAGATCCTTTGTTCAAGCATCAATACTCTTTTTTTGCCAATTCATAGCAAAACCGCAAAAAGCCAAATATATTATAACACTTTAATTTTTTTCACAGAATTGACAAAAATAAAGGTAAAAGCAATTTTTTTTTATAAATCCTCAATGACTCTTCTTTAAATTACAACCAAAAGAATTTTCAAAAAAAGAAATTGTAAGATCATTTGTTGCATGAAATAAAATTTTTGAGGGTAGAATTTTATTTGGTACCGTGGCATGAGAGTATTGAACTATTGATGGATGAAAAGGGTTCGTATCCTTAAAATACACTCGTTTTTTTTAAATTACAAGAAACTCAACCCACTTAACCACGCAACCCCAAGGCCGGCGCTCGAAAATACCTGAAATGATAGCAACACAAAATCGTACCAACTAAAAAACAAGAACTAATATCTTATTAAGGTTGGTGATTGTTATTTGTTAGTTGGTTTATTAAATGACATTTTGTTATTTGTTAGTTGGTTTATTAAATGACATTTGTTGCCCTTGAACATTGTAATTTGAAATGTACTACTCAAAAGATTGAAATATTGAAGTTTTGTATGAGCGGCAACTAGATAACATTAATCGTATTTTTTTGTTAAAGGACAAGTATCTCAATTTCCTTCCCTAACTTTGGAAGAGAGCTCAATTCTCACCAGTAACGCAACCCAAATACGTTTTTTCATAATTTGTTGGATCAAATCTCTCTTTTGTCAAAGTAGGTTTTCAAGTTCCCAACAAACTTCTTGAGCCTGTCTGTCAATTCCCCAGCTTCTTGAAATGTTAGAGACTACAAAGCCTAAGAAAAAAAAAACACAGCGATTGTTGTGCTCCATTTACTAACACACATAATCCGTCTGAGCGAATTTAGAAGTTTATGATACTGCATATTAATATATTATCCAAGAACTAGCAAGGTCATCACCTCTAATGTAAGTTCTCAAAACTCCGTCCAACCCGTCTTTGGAAGAGTACTTGGAATATGATATTTATCTTTAATATTGATACCATCTCTCTTTGATTCTTTCTCATCAAATGACTGCTATAAGTTTTAAAGCCCGAGTGCCTGGTACAATGAGCCACAGAGACCTTGAACCGTCTACAGACAGCCAATGCACTAGTTCACATTTTGATGCTCATATGGGTAATCAATGTTGCATTCTCACACTGTCTTATGTCCGTAAGCAATGTACAGGCATGGGACTCACTCCCCATAACCTCCCCATTACTTTGAGCCGGAAGTGGAAACTTTATGCCATTGCCAATAAAACAAGAACATGAAGCGGGTCTGTATGGATAAGCAATATCCAAGCACCTTGCCTAGACAACCAGCAACACTCACTGTAGCTCAACAAGTATGAGCAATGCTGCATACAACCAGTAAGATCCAGTGAAAATACTGACAGTAACAATTCAATTTAACTTGGAGCTTCAAACATTTAGTAGGATGTATCAATCTTATCAAATATGCCAAGAATGGACATACAAGGTTCATAGTGCCGCAAATCAATTTAATAATCCACACAATTTTGTCCACTTATTGGAAATCTGGAACCACACAACACCTAAATTTTATGCTAGTGCGCAAGGGTAAAACCTTCGTGAAATAAACATTTCAGTCAATCATATGACAACTTTGTGGGTTATAGATGAAATAAAAGAAAGATGCACCTACAAAAATACTTTGAATCAAGGAATAGACCAGCATCGGATGCAGTACAACGTTATACATATGATCTATGTTGGAAAAAGCTATTGCCATACACCTGGAAAGAATCTTTAAAATGAAAAAAGATAAACAAAAGGAAGTAAAAAGAAAGAAAAAAAGAAGAAGTATGCTTTCATGAACATAGAACATAGAGTAATGATAGAGCTACAAACTCTTATACAAACTGATGCGGCGTGATTAAATTGGCTGGATTACATACCTCTTGACCCCCATTATTTGTTTCTATTATTTTCTATTTTCATTGAACCAATGAATTTATGCCATATCAGTTGTAGAAAAATAAATTTGAACAGGAGTTTGTAGCTCTATCATCTCTCAAGTATCTTTCAGGTCAAATTAAAAAAAAAAAAAAAGGGACTGTGAAATGGGCATACATGATGCTATGCAGAGGCTGATAATGTTTGGTCTCCATGCAGAACAAAAATACGAACTTATTCTGGATAGACCACAATGAGTATGGGCATAAAGACTCAAAAAGTGCAGTGTTAATTTAAGGATGGAGGATGGATCACAAAGTATAGCATAAAGGCTTAAAAAGTGGATTGTTAAATCAAGGATGGACCATTGAGCAAGAACACAAAGACTCAAACAGGACGTTGCTAATTGCAAGTATTGTGTCATTTGCTTTGTCCTGGAACTTCTCCCGTCTTCCACTTCATCCACCCTCACTAGAGAAAAGAATTCTACATAAACACTAACAAACCCAAAACTATGGCAGAAAAGCATCAGTACCAATGTGAAGAGGCTTCTGAAGACAGATTAAAAGGATACTCAACTAATAGCTCTGCAACAATATGTTCATTCTTTCTGACAGACATCTGCAGCTTCCATCTAGTTCTTTGAGACTACAAACTATCAGACAATCCTGCGCCAAAATCCATCTGTTCCCGAGAATTTTTAAGGTCAAACTAGACACAACATATGTGAAGTTGATAGAAGGCAATGTAGCAAAAGTGAGATATTTTGCAGATAGATGGAGTGGAGAAGCTACCGATTCCATATGTTCTAAAGGGTACAAGCTATTGGCTTATCATAAATTCTTCTTCATAATTTTTATTTTTTTTAATAAGAATGAATTCTTCCTCATAATGGAAATAGTACTTTAAATTTGTGAAAAAATCTTAATGATGGAGAAGCTAATGAGTGCCAACATATTCTTAAAACGAATGAAGGAGCCACTCTCTAAATGAATGGAAGAAAAATAAAATAATTGGGAAACTAGAGAATTTAGGAAATTTCAGTAAGTATGTCAACAACTAGACAAATTAGTGGCTCTATTTCTCCCCCCTTTGAAACCTTTTAAATCATTACGAGGCTAAAAGTTCCAAGCAATGTAAAATTAAAGCTAGGTCTATTGCACGCAGAAATATCGACATTATAATAAGTCCAAAAGAAATTATTATTAGAGAATAAATCTATCCACCAACTGGTGCATCATGTCAAAGCAGGACACTAAGAATATGTACCATTGCTCACTTGCACAATATCTTTGAGATTTTCAAGCTTAGTTGGGCGCCACTTTTCACCAAACTGGTCTCTATCCTCTCTATATGTTTTCCGCCAATCTGAAATGTTAGAAGACAGTGCACAATGTTCGCTTTCTAAGTCATTTGGATTGAGAGAAACAAGAGAATTCTTAATTGTCAAATGGCAGATCTTTTTTCCATGGGCCAAAACCAAATTCTGGGCTTCGCTTTTGAATTTGGCTTCCCTAATGGCACTCCTATATAGGTTTCTCTTTCTTATTTGTGGCAGATTAGGTTACTAAAGGAGTAGATTCTCGTTTCCTATTTCCTTAAGCAGCTATCAAGGTCTTCCAAACCGTCATCTCTAAAGTAAGGGTTACCATAGATAAGGCCTTTTTTAATGTTTCAGAGATCACGTATAATATGAATGAGCAGTTTCCTCCCCATTC
Source organism: Citrus sinensis (assembly GCF_022201045.2). Classification (NCBI taxonomy): domain Eukaryota; kingdom Viridiplantae; phylum Streptophyta; class Magnoliopsida; order Sapindales; family Rutaceae; genus Citrus; species Citrus sinensis. The sequence goes on from NC_068560.1 coordinate 21,675,633, forward strand.
TATAATCTCTAATTTCTACTCTTCTTTCTCTTTCTGTAAGAGTCTCTTTCTTTCTGTCATCTTCCTACATTAAATAGCCTGCCATCAATTAATATCAACACAAAACCTCAAATGTATCCTAAAAGTGGCAACATATGATGTGTGGAGCAGAAAACTATACAAATGAAATGTTATCCTAGATTCCAAAACTTAACGTACAGCACTATCATGTAATGCAGCAGCTGTATTTACATACATTCACTGAATTGAGGGATCTTTTTGTCCTATTTTGAGGGACCTCAACTGGACCTCAAAGCCAACAACTGTTTTCAAGCAATTTAATTATTTGTAACACAATTCTTTCAGGAATAAACACCATTAACTTTACAAGCTCAAGGAATCATAGATTAAAATACCAACTTAACAAAATTTAAATTTCCCAGAAGAGAATTAGAAAATAACAAATGCTAGGGAGACATCCAAACAAAACGTATCGATTAAAATTACAATGAAACCTCACTTAACACAAGAAACTAACAATAATAAGGAGAACAAGAGATGTAGCTCACAATACCTTTTGATGCAAGATAATCAATAACCAAGATAGCTGGGATCCCCAATATACTCTGCAATCTGCTCAAGCTTAACATTAACCAACTTGTGGGTATCAGCATCACGAACAACACCAGTCTCTCTATCCAAATCCCGATCAACTAAATTCCCATATACACCCTTATGCCTCCCGTACAGAACAAGAACTGGGCCCCCACGTCTGGGCAATGCAGTCTCAAGAAGATCCTGATCGACTCCTTGAATCAACTCCCCACTCTCATCCATTGATATATCACACATGGTCGGCCCAACTACATCCACAACCTCTCCTTTCTTCAAATACAATCTCCCACTTTTAAGTTCCTTGCTAATTATCCTCACCCTAATATGACTCCTGAGCCACGGAACATTATAATTATAATTATCCTCTCTTCTTTCACTCTCTCTACTCCGCTTATTTGCTTGCTGCTTTTCACTCTTTTCACTATTTCGACTCTCTTGATTATGTTTATTATCTCTATCACCTGATTTCTTCAACTCGTCCTTCTTTTTCTCCTTCTTAACCACAACAACATCATCAGAAACAAAAGACTTCTTACCAAACTCTCTAATTTTGACATTACCTTTAGAGTTCTTACCAATGCCTCTGCCCTCGTACCAACCCAATCCACCAAGCAAAGCAGCGCCGAATTCCTCGACCGGCATGTCCTCAAACTGATCGAGCCCTTCATCGTCCGGTAACTTCTCCAACTCTTTCCTAAAATCCTTCGACACCATCTTCTCAAACGGTTCAATTGCAGGCCTCGCCGCCGCATCCCGATTGCTTCTTTCCCCGCCGTTGTTGTTGTTATCAGTGCGGAGATTGAGGCCGTAAGAGATTTGATCGGCGTCGGCATCGGCGGATGACTTGTTTTCCAGTTCCCACTCGAGTTGCTCGGACTCTTGGCGCGATTGAGCAATGGCGAGTTCGAGATTCTCCGTCCGACTGTTGGTAGGTGGCGGCGGCGGCGCTTTGCGGGGAATTATGCGTCTAGGTTTTTTCGAATCGGTTAGGGTTTTGTCGGGGTCGAACTCGGTGACGTATTGTTTGTTTGGCTGATCATCTCGGTCGTCGTTTTGATTCTGAGACGGTTTTGATTTGGAGGAAGATTTCGATCGTACTGAGAATGAAACTTTCGCCACGTTGTCCATTTGACGGAAGTACGGCAACCCGCGAAGAAGATGCACAGGCACTGCGAAATACTAAAGCTTCTGAAATTAGTCTCCCTTTTATTTGCAGTCTCTTTGTTTTCTTTTAATACTAAATTGCCCCTCGTATCCCAGTGCTACAGGGGCACGTGTCCGATTCCCACGAATTGTAGCAAATTTTAATATCATGGTTGGAGTTTCCTCTTAGGGAGAAGGGAATGACATCCAATCCTGCAATCCTAGTAAAGTAATTTCCTGCTGAAAACAGTCTTAGTAAAAATTTATAAATAGGGATCAATTTGATTTTGGTCGCGAAATCTGATTTTCTAGTCGGTGAAGTAAACGCATTATTAGTAAAAGAAAATCAGTGCTCAAATCCTCCTATCTAAAAGAAAAAAAGGTGATTTTTTGTCCTAAAATAATGAAAGAATTTTCCTTTAATTAATATAAGAGAAAAAAATTACGAAATATCTTTTGTTTATTAATAATGATAGAGATTCTTAATATTTAAATCTCAACTTAAATATTAACGCTATATGTCACTTATTCAATTGATGGTAAATTTGATAAGTAATAAAATTATGTATTTATCATTTAATACATAAATATCACATCAATAGGCGCATACCATCAAATGTTAGAATATATAACATTACTCATTGTTTTTATCTATTTATATTCTTTTTCTCTCAGGGGTGGAAAAACTCACCAAACGGTAGACACCAATATCCATTCTAGCCCAATTACATTCAATTTACAAAAGTCCAGATTTTTTTACATCCAAAATATTATTTGGTCCGATTCAATTAATAATATTAGAGTATGTTTACTAATCAGTAATTAGAATTGACTGAAATCGGAATGAATAGTTACAAGTTACTAAACTGATTTTAGTTTATTTAATAATAATAATAATAATATAAGGAAGGATAAAATGGAAATCTTAAGATTTAAGTGGGAGTAATATGATCACTTTAGGGAATAAGAATCTCGTTCCCATATCCCCATATGAGAATGACAACTTTAGTAATCATACTCAATTTTAGGCAGTGCCCACTAATTTGATTCACATTCCACCTCTTATTTAAGTAAGTAAACACATCATTCATTCCCATTCATATTCCTTGATTTTCATTCTTATTCCCAATAAGTAAACACACCATTATTATATCTGGATATTAAATCTATTTTTGATTTCCTATAATGATGTGGGAACGTAATTGTGTATAATCTAAAGAGGGGAAAAAAAATAAAAGTAACGCGTGCTTAAGTGCATTCTCAAGCTAGGGGTGGGCATAAACCCACAACCCATGGACTTATCCCCACACCCAAACTAAATTAAATGGTTTTGGTTGGGTAAATCATGAAAATAGATTAGATGTAAGTTTTATATAAAAAAAATGATACCATTACGAGCTGGGTATGATTTACCCAGGGGTCATGGACAAAACCCAACATTCAAATTTGTCAAATGAAATAAATGAAAACAAAATAAATGAAAACAAATAAGTGAAAGCCCACTATTAAATTGTTCATGACGTGATCAATTGTCAACAACTAGAAAAGGAAGGCAACATGTAAAAACAAATCTGAATTAAATAATTGGACTATCTGCCAATCTGAATTCAAAATGACTACTATTCAACCTACAACTTCTCCTTTCTAAAGGCATGACGTAAAAATTCTCAAGTGGTGTTTGTTCGTTCATTGTCCTTAGCTGGAATTACAAAATCTTGAGAGTCCCCAATTTGATTACAACCTTTCTGTTTATTTAAGGTGAGGTTCTGTTGCAAAAACTTCATTTTTTTCCTTTTGTTACTGTTGTAGTGGCCCTGTAATACTATAGCTTTAGAAGAGACTAATGGTTCAATTTATGAGATGCTCTTGTATTTGTATTCAATGGGTAGAACTTGATTTGTATGAATAACTTTGTTTATTTGATAGTTTGAGTATTTTGCTTAATAGTAGTTTAAGTATTTTGCTTAATAGTAGTTTAAGTATTTTGCTTAATGGTTATGCTTGGAATTAGTAAATTTAATTACTTGGGCTTCTGGGATTTATGAATATGGGATTTTGGGATTTTTTTAATTTTCTTTATTTCATTTCTTTCTTTTTTTTTTTGTTGCGTCTCCATGCCTTTAGTTATTAATTCTCAAAAGTTAGAACCCTTCAAGGCCAGTTTCTTTGAAAACGACAGGAGATACATACTTAGCAATCTCTCTAAAGTCTAAACTTAGGCACACTTCCAAACGTCGGCCATTTACTCTGTGGTTGTTGATAAAATCTACATAAAAGCAAATATTAAACAGAGCATTATAACATATATTTACGTGTATATTCATAAAAGATGAGCCAAGCATTTTTTTTTTATGATTGCTCATAAATTATTATGCTTTTCTTTGCTAAAATCGCTTTTATAAGTTTTAAGTTTTGGTTCCTAAACACCCTTTTTTACTTCAGAATTCAAGGTGTTTTAATTATATAAAAATACTGATGATGACTTTTTTCTTTCAATTAATTTTAGATGGATTAGAACTCAAGTTGTCGTGGTACTAGTTCCTCGGACACTTTGGAAACTACTCAAAGCAAGAGGAAAAAGCCATTAGAGAGATTGGAAATATGGGACCATTTCACTAAATATGATCTAGGTAATGAATGCAAGTGTAATTATTGTAGTAATGATTATGCTTGTAAGAATAAACATGGGAATAAAATTAGGACTACTAAGTTACGAAATCATTTGTTGCATTATTCTGATTATTTGAGCACATTCGAGGATGAAAATCCAACAACTTCACATGAAACGAAAGTTGAATCTAAGTCTTATGTGTTTTATAAAGAAGCATGTAGAAAAGCCCTTACAGGTTAATAATTATTGATGAATTTCGCTTTAGTTTTGTGGAGAAAGAGGGCTTTCAACAATATAGTAAACAATTGGAACCAAACTTTGATCTACTATTTAGGAGAACCTTTGCTGGAGATGTGTACAAACTTTTTTGGGATGAAAAGAAAAAACTGAGAAACTTTTTTGTTTCAAATAAGCAAAGGATTTGTATAACTACAGATGCACGAACTTCTATAAAAAATTATTACTATATGGTGATTACAACCCATTTTATTGATAGTGAATAGAAAATGGAAAGATAATTGAGTTTTATTTTTTTAAGTGGAGTATAGAAGGGGTATTTACCATTACTGTTGATATTGCTAGTTCAAATGAGTTAGCTATCAATGATGTTAAAAAGAAATTGAAGAATTGGAGTGAGAATGACATTGTCCTAGATGATGATTTTTCACATATGAGATGTTGTGCGCATATTTTGAATTTAATTATGAATGAGGGGCTGAAAGACTTGCAGATGTCAATTTTTAGAATTCGTAATGCTGTCAAATATGTAAAGTCCTCCCCAGCAAGGCTTAAACAATTTAAAATATGTGTGGAGCATGAGAGAATTGAAAGTAGTGGCCTAGTGGTTCAAGATGTGTCCACTAGATGGAATTCCACATACTTAATGTTAGAGAGTGCTTTAAAATTTTAAAAGGCTTTTGAGAGAATAGAGGATGATGATCGACATTATGTTCAATATTTTAAGGATGATGAAGGACCATCTAATAGTGATGATTGGGAAAATGCTAATGTTTTTGTCTTGTTTTTGAAGTCATTTTATGATATAACTTTAAAATTTAGTGGCTTAATGTACGTGACTTCAAACTTATATTTTCATGAAATGTGCTCAATTCATTCCGATTTGACATCACTAATTGAAAATGGTGACGATCTTGTCTTATCTAAAATGGCAACAAGTATAAAAAAAATGATAAATATTGGGGTTTAATTGATAGCTTGAATAATTTGTTGCTCATTTCGGTTATCCTTGATCCACGTTATAAGTTAAAATATGTGACATTTTGCTTTGAAGAGATTTTTGTTATTGATGAGGTTGGGAAGAAATCTAAAGAGGTGAAAAATCTTTTAATACATTTTTATGATTACTATAAAGATCTTGACACTAAGATTGGTGGTTGTAGATTATCTAGTGGTATTGGTAAGTCATCAATTGTTGATGGTAGGAAATTTGATAAAAAGGTGGGGTTTTCTAAACTTTCAAGTGTTGCAAATTTCAAACAAAGAATAGGAAAAGATGATTGTGTTGAGATGAAAAATGAAGTAGAGTGGTACTTGTTGGAGCAATGTGAACATGTTGATGATGATGACTTTGAGATTTTGGCATGGTGGAAAATGAACTCATTAAAATATTGAGTTCTTTCACACATTGCAAAGGATGTGTTTACAATTTCAATATTTACAATAGCTTCAGAATCTACATTTAGTATTAAGGGATGGATCATTGATTCATTTCGTAGTTCTTTAAGTCCAAAGATGGTGGAAACTTTGATATGCTTACAAAATTGATTATGTAACACTTTTGTCCCGTTACAAGATGAATAAACAATTGAGGAGCTTGAGTTTTATGAAGCCATGATGTCAGGTAACTGTTTATCATAACAAGTAAAAAAAAATTTATATATTTGTTTATCACTAGTCTTTTTTTATTAATTTATTTTTATTTAATGTAGAGTTTGGATTAAGTGTAACACTAGAGGCGATGCTTTGAATTGATGTTATTCTCACGATTTTGTTATGAATCGTGTTCTTTTCCAAATTTACTCATCTTTATAACTATTCAACATTATAATTTTTTTTTTGGTTATTTATTTGTTGCTGAAGGAGTAGACTTAGTTAGTCGTGGAATCTCTTGGTTAAAGTACTGCGGATGAGAATGATTATGACGGATTGTTTTGACATTTGAGTTAGGATATCTTATCTTGTTTTGATTTGTATGGATATTACTAGTTTTTTTTTTTTCCTTATTTGAATTTACTTATTGATTTTATGTTTGTGGAAGTTTATTCTTAGAGTTTATATTAATGATTTTCATGATTAAACTTTATTTTAATTTTCTAATATTATTTAATCTAATGATAAAGTTATTGTAAAATTTATTATTTATAATTTTTATCTACTATATTTTCTATATTTTAATATTAATGTAATAATTATTAACAATTAATAATTATAAAAATATTTTGATATAATTAATTTATCAAAATAAAAATATTTTGATAATAAAATTCAAACCAAACCCAAATATTAAATTAGTTTAGATTGGACATAAATTTTTATAATTTAATTTGGGTTGATTTAAAACCCTACCCAAACCATGCCCCTAGTCCAGCATACATGGGCTCTAAATCTGAAAAAGAGTACGACGAAAGCATAAACCAATTAAAGAGGGAGCGTGAAATGGAGATGGAGAGGTTGTCGTTCACTGTGAGCCGTTGGATCAATGTGGGTTTGGAATAATTTGATGGCCTTAATTGAGCATTGTTTATTGGAGACACGGAGAAAGGGCTTAGGGTATGATAGTCGAGAAAAGTGAATATGAACGGTTAAGGTTTCGTGTCAGTACTAGTGAAGAAGATGATAATGATAACGCCATAACCGTACAGAGAGCAAAGGTGAACAAGTGCAAGCCAAATGACTTTTACGATTAGTTTACCTTTGTATAATTACAAAAATACCTCAAACTTAATATCCAAAAGAGAAATGACTGATATGTTGAACCGTTCAATGTCGATGTGACCCTTGCCATGGATGGTAAAATGGTAAAAAAAAAATTATTAAAAAATTTATAAAATGGACATTTAAAACTTTTTGTTGGTAAATTTCATGGGTTAGATACTTTCAAGAGCTCCAGCTACCATAGCCAATGGTTTCAAATAATTTTATTTGATTAACCAATGGTTTTAATTTTATTGGATGCGCTACTCGAATTTGAATTTTAGGAAGAGTAAGAGACTAAAAATTTAGTTGCTTGTCTAGAAATAGAATTATAAATTATTATACAAACTTATTTGGTACAAACAGATATGAGATAATTCAATTAGAAAGATTAAATAACTCCTGGTATGCATGATTTATTTTTATTATTTTATATTTTAATCTAATTAATGAATTTAGACCACATCAATTTGTATAAAACTAAGTTTGTACAAGAAAACTCTCATAAATAATCAAACAAGAGCAATGCTATGCTACCCAACATCTAAATTTCAATTTGAGTCTTAACTATAGTGACATTCATTCATTTGATGTTAGTTAAGTAATTATATAAGTTATGAAATCCCTCATCCAATAAATGAGTGACACATGACATTGGGACTCAAATATTTGGATTCCTAATATTATTGAATTATTTTTTTTAAAAAAATAAAAATTTTACTTATAAAAAATGACATTGATAAAAAATTAAAGAATTGTATATAACTTTTAATAAAAGCTCTAGTAAACAATCAAAAGAATAATAAATTTTTGTTAAAAGTTGTACTTGCAAAAAAACTTAACTGATCAAAGATTTTGGAGCTTTAAAAGCTCTCCTAAGCAAAACAACCAAATAAATAATAATATTTTATAAAAAATCTGCTTGTAAAATATACACTCAAAAAGCTCTATGCTATACTAAGTGAAGCCTTAATCCAACAGAAATTATAAAGCTTTAATCAATATCTTTATCTAGATACAACCTAAATGAGGTGCTAATCTTAAAAAACACTTTTATGATCTTCCAATCCTTCCACATGGATCATGTTTTGCAAATGTGTCATTCCTGTGATAAAAGCTATATACTTATGGCCCACTCCAGATCTCCATGGCCCTCCAAAACAAAAAAGAAGAAAACCCATTGCGTATATATAGCTTCATCTACTAACTCAACAGCTCATGCCTATATTTCATATTGGGAAAATTTACAAAAATAACCATAAAAGTTTTATTGTTTTCACAATTAACCCTTTAAACTTTTTTCTATCAACATTAGCCAAACACACGCTTTTTTTCCCAAATTACCCTTGTTTATAAATCAAAAGCAACTTTCTTTCTCCCCTTTTGTCAAACCAAAGGCAGCTTTCCATTCTTGAATCATCACTGGCGACGGCAAAAGACAACGATAAACGCCGACGGTGAACAATAAAAGTGAAATTCGATCATAATCTATCCGGATCCAACACTAATCGGCATCACTTAGTGATATGAATTATTTTCTGAAGTTGCTCGAGAGTTTCAGGGAACAACACTCCCAAAACAACACTCCCAAAATAACACACTCCCAAAACAACAACAACCACCACAAAAAACACCACCACCACGACCACCACCATTATTATCAAACTACAACTACTATTATTCTAAAATTTCATTTTAAATTAATGAAATATAAATAAAATGGCTAACCTAGGTTTTGTTGAAGGCTGTAGATGGTAGATCGGACGCCGATGAGGGATGGAGCCGCCACCGACGAGGGTTGATGTTGCCGCCGACTATGAGAGTTTTTTCGGTTTGGGAGAGATGAGTGAAAGAGAGATTGTTGGGGGAGAGATGAGAGAGGGGTATTTTGGTCTCAAAGGTTTTTTTATGGCTAATGTTCATAGAAATTTGTTTGGAGGGTTAAGATGGAAAAAGTAAAAACTTTTATGGTTATTGGTGTAAATTTCCCTTCATATTGGGGGTTGACTTCATACTGAATCTTATTGATTGTTATCACTTTAGGGTTTGAATTTCTCACTCACCCACCCCAAAGTTGCTAAGAATGTAAAATGACTCTTTTTTTTTTATTAACTAATTTCTAATTTTTAAGAAACCCTTTGGGAGTTTATAGACATTTACTACATGTACATTCTTAACTCTTAATCACATTACTATATAAAATTTTGTGTTCTGTGCGCTTATTGTTTGATTTTTTTTAATTACTATCTGGGGTTTCTTGAATTTGTTGGAAAATCAAATCAAACTCATTTCCATTCCAGAACTTTCATTTGGGGTCATCAAATATTCCAGGAAAGGAAGTGATTTCAAATTCTTATATTTGCATCAATATCAGTAGTCAAATTAAATCTCATTGTCCCGTTGAATATGATTCAATCAATAGGGCTAGAGCTTGTGAAAATGTTGTTCCTAATCAAAAGATCCCTGTGGCATTGAACAAAGTAATGGGTGGTAGTTTTAAGACCATGATATGCCCAAATCAGGAGATTACAAATATGGGAATCAATGTCACTTTGCTAGGAATGGGGAGGCTAGATTACTTAATGAAATGCAGATTTTTGGACAGTTCTATTGTTAGAATTAATGCTGAGAGATGTGAGGACATTTGTGGTCAGTGTTGTACAAATTTTATTGTATTCGTAAGCGCACAAATCTATTGTAGAATAGATTTTGTGTGGACGAGTGTTGATCCTATAAGGAGGTAGATTTAATTGTGCATAAGGTTAATTTTATAGGTGAAAATGTGAGTTGGTTGGAAGTAAATTTTTTTCTTAAGATTTAAAATAAAATGGCAGAAATGTATTAAAAATGAAACCAATGCAAATGAAACGCTTGAGTCTCGGGATTCACACTCAATATTCACCATGGGCTTAATATTATTTCCTTTTCAGTTCTGATTAATTCATGAGGGGGTATTTTCACTCGTCATAATCCTCACTCTAATAAATATGGTATCAAGTGATCAATGTGTCAGAGGCAATGATCTTCCACTAAGTGTGGTGTCAAGAACACGTTGTGCCAGACGATAATAATTTTTCTATTGACAACGTGGTAAAACTATCAACTAAATAACTTAGATACACTCTCTATCGATACTAAGTGAAGATGACCCACAAAATACTTAAGGGAAAATTTCTCTGTAATTAATATGTGCTAAGTGCTCATTGTGCCAGATAATAATGATCCTTCACTAGGGAGTCGGTATACCGTGCAAAATCTAAACATGATACACTGTCCATTGACAATGAGCCAAAACAATCACATAAATTAGGAAGGAAATGAAAATAAACTTACCTAATTAAGCCCATGGATCATGTTGAGGCTTCACCTTCAACCCTAACTTGAATTCAACTCAAGTTTGAAACTAAATTAGCTACTCATAATTGAACTAGGGTAAAATGATAATTTTATTAAAATACGTAGAAAATACAAGATAGATGGAGAATTACAGAAAATAGAGCTAAAAAATGTTAACATGAATATGTTAATAATATTGATTTTAATGATAACAAACTTTAAATAGTTTTTATTAAAATGTTGGAGCTTTTCCTTAATAAACGAAAGCCTTATAATCATTCCAATCATATTCATAAAAGATGGACTTTCAAATTAGAAAATGATTCTCTGCTAAATTTGGTTTAAAATGTGATTCTGGAAATAAACGGTGAACCGTTCTCTTTCAAATGGTTAACCGATTAAAACCAGAGAGCAACATATGAAATGCAAGTAACGCAACCCAAGAGGGGGGTGAATTGGGTTTTTAAAAATAATGCAATACGATTCGCACAATAAATCAATCTAACGCCTTAATGAAATAGAGAACAATAAATTCAAGCAAGCGTAAAAATAAAAAGAGCAAGGGAAGAGAAAAACAAACACGCGGATTTTTACGTGGTTCGGCAATCCCCGCCTACGTCCACGCCTCCAAGCCAACCGAGCTCGAGGATTTCACTATCTAAGCCTCCCAAGGCTTCAAGTTTTTACAATTGACTTCCAAGGTGTCAATGAACCTTTACAACCAAGAGATTATCTCCCCAATCTCTTCACCCCAAGTGTTTCCCACACTTAAACACTCACAATTTGGTAAGGAATGAAAATTACAACAAAAACTCTCTTTAAGAGTTGATATGTAACTAATAGCTCAACAATGATTCAATCAATAATGATTTGCGTTTTGGAAGCTCAATATATGTTGTATGATCTTATATTTGCATGTATTGGTACTTAAAATGAAGTTTGAGTTGAGTTTTTATAGTGGAAGCCCAAAAACTAGCCGTTATAGGCAAATTCCAGCGCTCAAGCGGTTAGCCGCTTGATTTATCCGGCTAGCCGCTCAGGAACAGTAATATTACCGTTATTTTTGAATTTGCTACAGTAACACTGTTCATTGAAATTACACTTTGGCCCAAAACTTTCTATAATTATAATATGGCCCAAAACGTCAGAAAAATTTGCAAATAGGTCCAATTTCAGAACTTCTCAAGAATAGTGTCTTTCCCAAACTTTTTAAAATTATGATATGACCCCAAAGATTTTATTGTTTCGCACAAAGGTCCTTTTCAACATAATACCCATATTTTTCAAAGTTCTCAAAATCTTTCACTTTAGTTCAAAATATTCATAAATTATAGTATGGCCCAAAATATTTAAAATGTTTGAAAAAAAAAAACATCCAACTCCGAAATTTGATACTTATTAAAATCAAAGATTTCAAATCTTAGCATTTAAATCCAATTTACTTAAATCCACAAAATACTTTACTTTATAAAAATAAAATATTTTAGTTTATGAAAAGTATTTAATTAAATTAATTTCTTGAGCTTCTCAAATGCTAAATCATGCATCAATTAAATCATACCGGCTTTACAAGAATTTTTCGCAATAATTCGTCCGTTGAGCTCTAAGCTTTATTCTTGATTTCGCCGTTGTCCGTTGAGTGTCTTCAATCTTGATTTCACTTGATTCACTTGCATAAATATTATCCTTCAAAAACTAGTGTAAATGTGAAATACAATATTTATTATTTTTACTTAAGACACATGTTTGTTATCATCAAAATTACATTATGTGTAGCCCTTTAGGCTAACAACATATTGCCTAAGCTCTAACCGATTAAGAAAAACGGAAAATACAAAAAGCTGGAAAGGCTACTGGAATTTAACGGTTAACCGATAAAATCCAAAATTAAAGGCTGTACTCTTCTGGCACCATTTAACAAAACCGGATAAGGTTAAATTGTTTTGCAAGTTACTGGAAACAAACGGCGAACCGTTTATTACAAACGGTCAACCGATAATATCCAGAGAGGTCACTTCATGCAAATCCTTAACCGTTTAATATAAATGGATAACTGATGTTCACCTTGCAGGTCCCTGGAATTTAATGGCGAAAGGGTAATCCTAAACGGCAAACCGTTTATTTGAAATTTGGCCCAACGGTAACTTTTGACCAGCCTAAACGGTTAACTGTTAATGGTTAACAGCGAACCGTTTTCGGCCAACAGTTTATAACGGCTAATTTTTTAGCTCCAAATATAAATAAGCTCATTCAAATTCAAAGAAGATTGATCACAACATGACTATTGAGCATATACTTGAGTATACAATCTTCATAGAGCTTTGAACACATTCTTGCTTCATCTATTCACATATTGGGCATCATTGTGTAATCTTAAATATTGTGAGAGGCAAAAAAAATTTGAAATATTTTATTTTGAGTGATTGTAAGTGTTGGGATACACTTTGGTTAAAGAGATTGAGATAATCTCTTGTTGTAAAAGTTCATTGACACCTTGGAAGTCAAGTGTAAGCTTTTGAAGCCTTGGAGGCTTGCTTAGTGAAATCCTCAATCCCGGAAAGCTTGAAGGCGTGGACGTAGGCGAGGTTGGCCGAACCACATAAAAATCTGCGTGTTTGAATCTCTCTTCCCTTATCTTTTTATATTGTAATTGATTTAATTGCTATTCCTTTAAATTCATTCTAGATTTGCATGATAATTTGTCTTAGAATCAAATAATTTTTAGAATCCCAATTCACCCCCCCTCTTGGGTTGCATACTTGTATTTCAATTGGTATCAAAGCCTTGTTCTCTTATTAGGACTTAATCGTCTAAAGTAAAAAATCCATGGCAACTCTAAATGACTCAACCTTTAGAGAAGGGCAATCCACAACTAGACTACCGTTCTTTGACGGTAATGATTATGCTTATTGGAAAACTAGAATGAGAATCTATTTGCAAGCTTTAGATTATGAAATTTGGGAAGTTGTATGTGATGATCCGTTTTTGCCCCTAACTAAAAATGAATTCGGGGAAGATATTCCAAAACCTTCAAGGGAATAGAATGAGTTGGAAAAGAGAAAAGATTCTCTAAATTCCAAAGCTATAAATGCTTTATTTTGTGCACTTGATAAGAAGGAATTTAATTGAGTATCTAGTTGTGAAAGTGCCAATGAAATTTGGCACAAACTTGAAGTAGTTTATGAAGGCACAAATCAAGTGAAACAGTCGAAAATTAGTAGGTACACTCGACAATATGAGTTGTTCCAAATGGAACAAAATGAGAGTGTGTACTCTATGTATACGAGATTTACGGACATAGTAAACACCTTAGGAGCCCTAGGAAAGACCTTCTCAAATAGTGAAAAAGTTAAGAAAATCATTAGGTCACTTTCAAAAGAATGGAGACCTAAAAGAACCGCTATTGAAGAGGCCAAAGATTTAAATACTTTACCTCTTGATGATTTAATTGGTTCTCTCATTTCATATGAAGAAGATTTGGCAGCAGAACAAGGGCATGGGGAGAAGAAGAAAAGCATTGCTCTCAAAGCTTCAAAATATGAGAGTGATGGGGAGAGTGAACCGGATAATGAAGAGCTAGCCATGCTAGCAAGGAGGTTCAGAAAATTCTTCAAGAAAACTGGAGAGCAAAGAAATTTCAGAAACTTCAAGAACCAAAGGGAGAAGAAAGAGGTAATCACATGCTATGAATGTAAGAAGCCCGGCCATATAAGATCGGAGTGCCCACTTATCAACAAACTCAAGAAGAAAGCAATGGTTGCAACTTGAGATGATAGCGAAGAAGATTCAAGTGATGAAGAAGGATCGCAAGAAGTATCAAACCTAGCGCTTATAGCAATATGAGGGGATGATGATCTCAATGAGGTAAGTGATCCCACCTATGATGCTTTTAAAGAATTGCATAATGAGTTGATGAAGATTGGTAAAAAGAATGTATGTCTTAAAAAGGAAATGGCAAAGCTGAAAAATGAAAATGATTCTCTAAATACAAAAATTGCATGCCTAGAAGTAGAGAACAAAACATTGTATGATGAAATTGCATTATCAAATGAGAAACCTAGCATCTCACATGAGCATTTAGAATCACACGTAGATGAGTTGAAAAATAAAAACGAAATGCTTAAGAAAAAGAGCAATGAGTTGAATGAGATTGTTTTGAAATTTACAAATGGACAAAAGACGTTGGATAATATGCTTAACTCACAAAAATGTGTTTTTGATAAAGGAGGACTTGGGTATAATCCTAACTTGAAGCAAAAATATTTTAAGAATTATTTTGTTAAAGATACCTCCACAAGTGATCATAAGATTGTTTGCCATTATTGTAATCAAAACGGTCACATGAAATATAGATGTTCCGTGAAAAGGAATGCATACTATGGTGTCAAATGTATTTGGGTTCCAAAAGGAACCATTGCTAACTCTCAAGGACCCAAAAAGCTTTGGGTACCTAAAACTTGAGATTTTCTTTGTAGGGCTCAAAGAAGAAGAAAAATAAATGGTACTTGGACAGTGGTTGTTCAAGGCACATGACTGGAAACTATGCATGGCTCTCAAGCTTCACCAAAATTGAAAATGGTGAAGACGTATTTTTTTAAGACAACTCAAAAGAAAAAATTATTGGAATTGGAAATGTTGGTAAAGTTTCCTCCACTCTAATTGAAAATGTACGTTTGGTTGAGAACTTGAAACACAACTTAATTAGTATTAGTCAATTATGTGACAAATGTTACAAAGTTATCTTTGATAAATTTAGTTGTGTTATTGAGAATTCATGTGATGGCAAGATCTTATTTGTTGGGAATAGATGTGGTAATGTTTATATCATTGACATAGAATGTGCATCTACTCTTGATAAATACTTTTTCGCATTACATGATGATAGTTGGCTATGGCATAGAAGGTTAGGTCATGCAAGTATGGATTTGGTTTCAAAAATTTCGAAAAATGATTTAGTTAAAGGTCTTCCGAAAATTGGGTTTCAAAAGGATAAGATTTGTGAAGCTTGTCAATTTGGAAAACAAATCAAAACATCTTTCAAAAATAAAAATAATATTTCTACTTCAAAACCACTTCAACTTCTTCACATAGATTTATTTGGGCCATCTAGATATGCTAGTCTAAATGGCAAATATTATGCATTTGTAATAGTAGATGATTATTCTAGATATACATGGGTATTATTCTTAGTCAATAAGGATGATGCTCTTGATGCCTTTAAAGTGCTTTGTAAGAAATTACAAAATGAAAAAGAAGATGGTATTGCATGCATTAGGAGTGATCATGGAGGAGAGTTTGAAAATCACGCATTTGAGAATTTTTGCAATAATCTTGGCATTGAGCATCAATTTTCATCACCTAGAACTCCACAACAAAATGGAGTTATTGAGAAAAAGAATAGATCCATTCAAGAAATGGTTAGGACTATGTTGAATGAAAATTTATTGCCTAAGTACTTTTGGGCCGAGTTGACGTCCACGGAATTGCCGGTGTCCACTAGAGTCCTTGCGACCTTACCAGTGGTGACTTTTAGTGTTATAACCAGAGTATCGTTATGGGGGTATGAGACACCTTTCGCATCTTTCTCTGTAAAGAGAATAGGGACGGGATGGTCGGGTACTCAGGGTATCCTAAAGTGATTTTGACAATCAAAGTTCACGTCTTTTCCAGGGCGATCCAAAATTGGCGACTTGCTGTAACATTTGATGGCCCGTCTAGATTCCCCCGCGAGGGTAGGACCTCCTGCTATCATTCGAACATAAACACCTTTCTCAGACCCATGGGGTACCTCAACTTCAGTATCAAGGTTAGCAACCTGTTTACCATTCGCTTGCTCCAAGAGCTTTCTAGCCTCCCGCATATCAGCCACAAATTCCTTGAGGTACCCACTCATAATCAATGACTCAATTTCTTCCCGTAAGTGAAAGCATTCGGCGGTGCTATGGCCGAAATCTTCATGAAACTCACAATACTTCAAGCTACGCTTCATATTGGGGTATTTCTGAATTGGCTTAGGTGGGCAAAGCATCCTCGTATCCCTAATATGGTAAAAAAATCAGTTCTAGAGATTGATTCAAAGGATGGAAAGAGTTATATCGGGGTTTTTGTGGCACTTCCCGTTGTTCTGGCAGTAACCACTTAACATGCTGGGGTACCCGAGGTACACCAGAAATATTCAGCCTTCTCCCACGTGGGGTTGGACGAGGTGCGCTGTGTACCCGGGGTGTTTGAGAGGGTACCTGAGGTACCTTGGCTCTCTTGGGTTTCTCCTTGCTTTTCACGACTTGGGCTTTGTCTTCCTCCCGCTTTAAGTAACACTTCTCATCCATTTCTATTTGTTGCAAAGCTCGAGAACGAGCTTCCCCATATGAAAGAGGGCAGTGCTTTTGATATGACCGCCATAATTTCCCCAAACGCAAATTCTTTTCAAAATGAGCGAAGAGTATGTTGGTGACCAAACGTACCGATACGCAACACCTCTTGGTGGAAGCGGGTTACGTACTCGGCTAAAGATTTTGAATCCCTTTATTTGATGAAAGCAAGCTTGGAAGATATTATATCTTGGGCGGATGCATAACCAAACTCATGAACAAAATCTTTTAGGAGCTGGTCTAAGGAGGATACACTACATGCCTTCAACGATCAGAACCATGATTTGGCTGGTTCGGTGAAGGTATGTGGGAACATCTGGCACATAGCACTGTCGCCCACTCTTTTAATCATCATCTGGTCACGATACAACTTAGCATGTTCTACGAGATCTGAGGTACCCGAGTATTTTTGTATTTGAGGCATGGTGAACGCTTCGGGGAGAACCGCTGTTCGAATCTCCATGGTGAATGGCAAGTTATACGCTGCTGGCGCTAAAGCATTGGTGGGGTTTTGTTTTTCAGAACGGAGCTTCACTTGAGCTTCGAAGTACTCCACTTTTTTCAGGAACTCGCGGGGTACCCCAGGTGCACCTGAGGATGCCGCAGTTGTTTGGGAAGCTCTTTTGGTGTTCAACTTATGCCAGAGATCATCATGAACTTTTTGTTTACGTTCGTTACCCTGACTGCTACGGGAATAACAAGAAGCAGTGGAGCGTTCTTCCCGAGAGCCGCCAGTTTAAAACTTTGAATGGGTGCCCAATGGCATGTGCTTTGGTCTACTTCCCTCCGGTATTTTAGATCTTGGTATGATCTACTTCTCACCACGTGGAGGCGAAACATCTTGAGTTACTGGGGAAGTGGCTGCTTTGGATACCCGAGATCCTACTGCTTTGAGAATCGCATGAGCTAAATCCTCAAAGTGTTTATGAGTAACTGGCTCCTCATCGGGTTGAATACCAGCTAATTGCTTAACAGATTTGTCTTTCTCTAGGTGGGATGCCCTTCTAGTCGAGTCACCCCTCTCATCATTGTCATGGTCTTCCGCTCTATCATGACCTAGCATTTGGTTATCAGCGGGTGTGTCGGGTGCCATATTTGCGCAAGCACACGTACTGACAAGCTTAGCACCGTGTGAAGGCTTTTTGCGCGCTCCCGCACAGACAGTGCCAATTGTTTGCCACTGATTTTGGGTCAATGAATAAAAAACCACAAAACCAAGCTAAGAACAATAAATTTGTTTATTTGTCGAGGAGCGGGGTGCCTCGCTTGTTCGGCACGTGCGGGCTATTTAGGTTTTTTGTGGAATGGAGGAGGATTTAGATGGCGGTGAATATGGAAAGGGTCTGATTCAGGTGCGGAGGGCTGGCAAAAATCGTCTTAAACCTACAAAACAACCGAAAAAGAGGTCAGAGGTGGAGCCAGGGGTGACCGGCGACCACACTCTGACGCTCAAGTCAGAGTTGGGTTATCTCAGGTTAGAGAGCTTGCAAGCTCTCGGTAATGGAGGTTTTGAGGTTGAAGAAACCTTAGTTTTTCGTGGCGTGTGTGTTAACTTACTTGATAAAAATTAAACTTGAGTATTTATATGGTGTACCTCGGTCGCCGTGCTATCTGGCGCTATTTTAGTGGCGTTTCCTACTGTTATGTCATGAATATTCTTATTTTCATGCTTATGGCAGCTTAGGCGTTTCAAAAATATGCGTGGAGAGCAACTTTGTGGCGTATTCACGTGCTGGGCGTAGTGGAGTAGTCCCGCGTACCTCTGCAATTCCGTTGTAATTTTATAGGCGTAGCAGGAAAAGCTGGTGGTCCCTGCTGTGATAATATCAAACTTTTGGCAGATTCGCTGGCGTGACAGGCGGTTGTCTCTTTTTTTGTGGCACGAGATTTCCTTACCGATTTCTTATTTTTTGACACGTATTAAACCGATCTTTTTGAGATTCGGGGCCCGCATATCCCTTCACATTTTAACGAAGACTTTATGTATCCTTACATGGTGTACCTGAGGTACCCCCAGAGTACCTAGGGTAGCCGGGGTACCCAGGGTACCCTAGGTAAGATAATTTCTTAAATATCGACACGTGGCGCTTCATCATTGGCCTCATATTTCCTTCCCAAACATATGTCTATTATGATTCTGTAAATTTTCATGATTTCATGATAAACCAATAAATTGTTTTGCATTTTTAAAACAAGTATGTTCAAAATAGAAAATTGTTTGACAGTATTGATGATGTTTGAAACGTAAATTACTTTCAATAGTTTTTTTGAATGAATTAAGTTATGAAATTTTTATCAATGAACTTTCAATATGTCAGCATATGTTCTGTAAAATTTGAGATTTTTCCAATAAGGGAATAATTTATTAAAAATCAGAGAAGATGAACTATTCTATTTTGAGGGCTAAATAATGAGGACATTTGAGGTTGAGTTTAGGAGTTGTTTGAAATGAGATATTTGAGGACATTAGAGTTTATGATTGGGATTATGTTTAAGGTTAGAGATGATATTGATAAGGATATTTTTATGATGATTATAGGACGTGGGTGAGCTCGTTGGTTGTTTCTGAGGTATTGAGTTGATTGCTGCGGATCGAGGTAAGTAGATTCATGTATGATGTGCTTTATAATAAATGCGATTTATGTTATAAGAATTATGTTTAAATGGAGATTTTTACAAAATTGATTTCTAAAAGATTTAAATGAATTTTGTAAAATAAAGACACTTTTAAATGAATTTATAAAAATGTGTTTTAAAATGAATTTTTCTTAAGAAATTAGTCTTCTTAAACAAAGTGTTTTCTTAAAGAATTTTCTAAAAGAATGAAATGATCAAAGAGATGTTCTTAAATGTTTTAGAAGACTTTAAATGCTATTTACGAAAGGATGTAAGGTGGATTAAAAAATGTTTTGGCTCATAGTCTGTAGTAATGTATATAATGCAAATGTTATGATGTTATGTAATGTTATGGCCAGCTTGCTGGTATGATGATGATCTTGTGCACAAGGATGTTACGAACAATGCGGGGTATAGTACCCTGAATGAGGAACAATGCGGGGTATAACACCCTAAATGATGAATGATGAATGATGAGTGATGAATGATGATGACTACGAGGCATGAGCTACCAAATATTTATGTTTTAATGCTTTTATGAATGTTTTAATGTTTTTAATGCGTTTATATGAATCCACTCCATATGCTAAATGAAGATGTTATAAAATGTTTAAAGGTATATAACAAAGGTTTTCAAATATTGTGCATGGATTTGCTTACCGAGTTGACGGCTCACCCCTCGTCTCCAATATTTTGTAGATTGATTAGAGATGTGGCTTGGGTTCTTAGATGGAGAAATTTTCTTAGTGGATCTTTGGAGTTGCTTTAAAGATTAAATTTGGCTAGACTTTGTATTTTGGATTAGAGACTTTATTTCATATATTTATGTAAGGATTCAGTTGGAGTATGAATAATGATTGTCCATCTTGAGATTTATTAAGAAGTATAAATGGTGTGAGGTTTTATTCTAATTTTACCTTTATGTTTTGATGGGTAATTTTTGGGATGTTACGTAAACAGCTTCAAATGAAGAAATTACACCTATATGCACAACAGCTATAATGAAGAAGACATTGATGGCATTAGCTTCCTGTTCTGTCTTCTTGATCTTTGCCGAGGTTGGTAGCAGCAACTTTAATTGTTCAAAGCAAACACTCATCTTTCGTTTCTCATTAAACCTTGTGAGGTAATGCTTTAGATGTAAGAACTACATATTACACGAATTAGAATTTTTTTTCTAATTTAGACAATTTCAGCATTTGTTAACGATGTTTGTGCTTGGTGTTGACTCTGTTAAAGCTCATGAAAATGAATTGATTAATCAATCAATCATTTAGTTAAATTTATTTCACTTTCATGCTATGAACCAGTTCTATAATAACAAATGCTTAATTACATGTTAATTAACATCATAAAATATAGCTTGATAGGTTTCTTTCTAGTGATCAATTACCATATTCCTTATATGGTACAAGATTTGGAAGGTTGATCACAAATTAACTAATTAATCAACTGTTATTGGACTTTTATAGCTTTTGGTAACCAAATAGTCTCGAATTCATTTTCCATGGCTAAGCATATACTTTTCACAGTAAATTAACGTTTTAATTTTTTGATTTAAGTACTATTACATCCTAGTTGAAATAATAAACGCCTCTGCTACAGTTTTAATTTTTGGATGTGATGAAATAAAAAAAAATGCGGCTCATGCAAAGTACTTAATTTATTATGTGTTATGTGACGAACACGTATCTAAAAAAATGCGGTGGTGCGTAGTTGGCAGCAGTAAAATTAAAACTGTGATTTGAAGTTGCTTGAGCACTACGTAACTCCATTATCAATAGCGAAATCCCTTGTTGGATCGCAGGAGGTTAAATCCAGGAGTTGGACTATTGGCACCCCTCCAAAATCCTTTTAAAACCCCTCTTTTGTTACAATTATATTTAATAATAAACACTCTAATATATTTCACATTTATTTTATTTCACTTCAAACTTGTATTTTCTCTCTTTAAAAAAAATTAAAATTCTTGTATTTTCTTTACTATCAAACTCGCACATATAATTTTTTTTCTCAAATTCTCTATAAATTTTTCTTCAATTACTAAGATAATCTATTGATAATAAACAAAATACATTCTGATAAAATTATTTATTTTTTTTAAGGCTCATAATAAAATTTTTTACATAGTAATCTTACAAATATTTTATTTAATTAATTAATTTTTATAAAGAAGTTTATCGCCCATAAAAATTTGTTTGTGAGGAGCTAAAAAATAATAAAAAATTCACAAATTCACAAATTAAATGTGTTTATTTAAAAATAAGAGTATTTTTAACATTAAACTTAATTATTAAAAAAAAAGGTTTTAAAAAAATTTTAGAGGGGTGCCAATAGTCTAACTCTAAATCCAGAATGTGTCAAGTTGCTGTTGCTGTTGCTGCGAGACAATGATCCAATCATAAAATTGCGAAATCTGTGGGCATTTAATACCACCGACTCAAGCACTGCGAGAATTTGAGACACTCGTCTTTTATTATTAGAAAAATGTTTTAGCAACAAGACATTAATCATATTTTGGTACATAATTATTTGCCCAATACATACGCAAATTCATGTGAATAATTTTTAGACCGTACCATCTTGACAATTAAGTATCATATGATTGCGTCTAAAGTTAATTACCTAATTAGTTACAAAAAAATTCGGTCTTTCTTTCCAATTTTCTAGCTAACAAAAGCTCAAACACCAATAGTATAAGAATAAAATAGTAAATCTATAGCCGAGAAATTTAATTATTTTATGGAAAACTCGAATGATGATGATCAACAATAGTGCTCATTGGCACGCAACATTACTCAACGAGTCAATGTAGTTGACGATAGTACTTTTACATTTCAAAATTAATCATATTTAATTAAATAATTTTCAAAATATAATAGTTATAAATTGTAACTTTTAAATTTTAATACAGATATATTACGAATTAAAAAAATTATTTTAATTTTCAAATGCTACACGAGAAAGCACTAAATAAGGTTTATAAAAAAGCACCACATTATTTGTCTTATATATGCAGTATATATAATTGCTACAAGTTCTTCAAATATTTCTTGAGCTTTTTCATTTTTATCTCAAAAGTTTCAACAGGTATATAATGTTAGTATAAAAACTTGACTCAAGTTTGTCTAACTAGTTAGTTGTAGACATGTTTTGGAATATGCATTGCTTTCAAATGAAGCTTGAGTTTTCAATATGAAGAACCAACAACTAATGTCATTCATGTTACATAAAAAAAAAAAAAAAGTGCTTTGATTATGATTTTTAAAACTAATGAAACATAAAATATTGAAGAAAAATAACAAGATATTAAAAAAATATATACAAATATTTTCTTCAGCATTCTGTAATTTACTCATGTTATTTGTTTTATATTATGCATAGAATTCTTTAATTTACTCATGCTATTCGTTTTATATTATGCATAGAAAACTTGGTCAAGTGCATACCAACACCATTAGCCATTGTCTTTGGAGAATGGTTCTAATGCAATTGAGTAGGTTAGGTCCAATTTCAAAGTTCTGTTTGTACAAATATGATTGAGGAATCAATTTCCTAATCCTGTTCATGCAACGTCATTTGGAGGATTAAATAGTAGCTGTAATATGTAGTACTTTTCATATATTTTATGGATAATATTACTTGGTTTTATTATATAATTGTTATAATTTGCAAAACTTTTGATCTGTTAAACGTTTGATTTATTATATATTTTATTTGAGTATAAGAACTTGAGCAGTAAACAAGTTTCAAATTCAGGAGTTTCAAGCTTAATTTGCTGCTTGCCTTCATCTTCCTTAATCTGTAAAGAATTTTTAAGGATAAAAAATTATTTGACTTTTGAGTGGGGTTTAATTAGAAATTGTCTTATTATGTGATTTTAAGGATAAAAATACTTCTTCTTCTTCTTCTTTTGCTTCTTCTTCGTCTCCGTCTTCTTCTTCTTCTCCTGCTTCTTCTTCTTCTTGCTTTTTAACCAATAAATTATAAAGCTTCTATTGATCCATTGAAATGAAATGATGAAATATGAGAAGGAAAATAATTTTTTAGGCGTTCAAAGAAGGGTCTTCTTGTAGCAGATATAGAGAAAATATATAATTATTTTGAATTGTACCTACATTAATAGGTTCTTATGTTCTCTTCAAGATGCTTAGTGAAAAAATATTAAAGTTATGGTGGGTCTGCAATGAATTAGTTTTCGCTTTTCAATTTCCATTTTCTTTTCAGTTTATATTGTGGCTTGCTTGGACATTAGAGTTTTGAAAAGGTTGTAGCTCTGAGCTTTCTTATATCTTGATAATATTTAGTTCGTGATATTTTGGTCAAGTTAGGCATTTGGGGAGTACGACATGTCTTCCAGATATGTTTACATATTACGACAGGTCGCATTGTAATTTAGTAGAAAACGATGTCTCCTTAATAGTATGCACTAGCGCATGCTCTATACAATATGTCATCTGTGTCTTTCGTCATATGATCCGTCGTCTGGTGGATATCGGGCTGTACATTCTGCATCCGCGGGATGGTGACGCAAGCAACATGTCTTTTGTTGGTGCGGTTTACAATTATGTATGTAGTGTAAAAGAGTTCTTACCGAACAAGTAAAACTGACTTGGGTTGATTAGTTATTTTAATTTTATTATAATATGAACTTATTTACTTATTCTAGTTCAGATTCAAATCTAATTACAATTATAAATTTATTATCTTCTTAATATTTTGATATATAATATTCAAATAGAAGTCCTCTTTTTATATAGAATAATATATAGTCTTTATGTTTCCTTGTGAATTTATAAAATGCCGTTAGTGTTCTTACACAAGCTATCTTTCCAAAAGCTCAAATTTTAAAATTTTATCATTAGATGTAAAATAATTTTTTTTTAAATTTCAAAACTCAACTCTAAATAAAACCAAACAACATTGAAAAAAAAAACCTTTAATTTTTTCAATAACGAAAAAAATACAACCAAACAACACATGAATATTTAAAAAAAAAAAAAAGCCTTTAGTCAATTAACAAATATGCATTAAGCTAATCAAATAAATTATAGCCCACATTACTACAATTTATCCATTTAGGCATAATTGAGAAACTATTTTTAACGCACTGAAAATTGAGTGCTAGGAAAAAAGGTTAATTTTTTTTTTCAAGAAAAGATGAGTTAAATATTTTTAAAATATTATTAATGCTCAATAATTCAATTAAAATAAGAAATCATCATTCTTGCACCAATTTTGAGGGAAAGTTTATTTGTGATTGTTGGGTTGGTGTCTGTTAAACCTAAAAATAACTTACGACAATAAATGGAAGTGCATTTTCATTTAAAAAATTACATGCTAAACATACGTAAATCTTGTAAGGTTTATTATTGAGATCCATATTAAGTTAAATCCAGACTCCAGGGCCCGAAAAGTTAAGACAAAGGTTAATAATCACAAGGAAGTTTCTCCTTGTAACACTACAAAACCTGAGAACTAAGACATCTACTGGAGTTGGATAACCTAAATCATCATATCTAGTCCTGTGTTAAGAATGAATTCTGAAGACTATGTCAGCAGCTGAGTCAGCAAGTTTGCTGAGTCATTGGCCACGTCAGCAATTAGTTATATAGGCAAATTAGTTCTTGAGAGTTTGTTATATCTTTCCCGCCAATAGTTTGTTACAAGTTGTTGAGATTATTCACATGCTCTTGTTGCTGTAAAATCTTCTGGATGCGTGTATATAAAGCTCTGTAATCCTTTAGTTTATTAACTCATATTAATAAGAATGTTTCCAGTCTATTGATTTTCTCTCTAAAGCTTTAGAAATTTTCTCTTCAACCAAACACAATATTTTCTTTAACTCTGCGACAAAGTAACCATCGATGATTATTAGTACCTTCCAATGAATGGCAAGACAGGAACTTTCTGATTCTTCTTCACAAATCACACTTCGTTGTCATCACTACAAATAGATTTTCAATCTAGGATAGTATTTAGACTTGAAACAATACCAAAAATGAATGTGCACAAAATCTAATCCTAGAAATCTGATGACCAAAATTTGTAACGTGGCATCTTCCTTGTAAATCAATGAATTAATGTCAAATTAATTTGTACAAACTAAATTTGTAGAATGATTTATGGCTGTTTCTTCACTCTGCACACCTGCACAAGTGAGTTGATAGAAACGGTTGGAGGATCAAAGGGTCTGACTCTCACTATAAAACGATCTATTATAAGCAACGAGTTAACAAAAATGTAACAGGGCTAAAGGGTCCAATTCTCACCAATGCACGATCTATTATAAGCTGCAATACAAGCTGTTCTGTTTCCTCTCATTTCAGGTCAGAATCTGCACTAACCCAAAAAAAATAAAAATAAAATAAAATTAGAAGGGAAAAAAATGAACATAGAGAGAGAATAAGGGTAAATAACCTAGATAAGTCTAATTAGAATGGACAGTGAGTCACCTCCAAAAACTTGTCACGTTACTAAATATGAAAATCGGGGGCTACAACATTATAATTTTATTGTGAACGAGTGATTGCAGTTAGTAAGAAGAAAAATAGTTCATGAATTACAAAAATAGCTAAGAGCACTATACATATCAATAGAGAATTTCGAAAAATGAATGTTAAAAAGTTACTAAAGTTTCCTAGTAGTGCTAGACAACAAGTTCAAATGCTATTTTGAGGTATAACAGACAGAATCTCAAAGCCATTGTCCTTATAGCCTAAGAATAAAAATTGGAATAAACTTATAATTGAAATTTCAAACACACAAATATTTGACAAGAATTTAGCTTAATTATCATCAACATTGGAAGTGTGCATCTTAAATTAAATTAAGAGTGATGATACAGCCACAAACTCTTGTACAAATTTATTTTGTACAAACTGATGTGGCATTAACTCATTGGTTGAATGAAAATACAAAAATAATGAAAATAAATCATGTAGTCTAAAAGATATTTAATTCAACCAATTTTATCATGCCACATCAATTTGTACAAGATAAGTTTGTACCAAAGTTTGTGACTATATTATTACTCTTAAATTAATGCACATACATTGTTGCCCTTCAGAATCAATCGCACAAATGCTTTACAATCCTCCTAATAAGACCATGAAAAGAATCGGTTCTTAGCACTTCGGTCCAGAGTCTGCATCCACGTCATCAGAATCCCATCTTCCATTTCCATCATCTACATGATTCGCTTCTTGAAACTCTGTATCAGGCGGTCTCTCCTGAAATAGGACACTTGGTGCATTCTTCAACCTTGATAGATTACCAAGGAGATGAGCTCTTGTTTCATCCCAGTTCCTACGCTTGATTTTGTTCTTCATACTACTGATTGGAGGCACATGAAGTGTATACTCAAGACCATAATATAGCAAATATTAATGTGCCGGCGTCTCGTCTTGAAGCTCCACCCCAAGCGCCTGTTAAATTGTAAAGTATTTGTTTGGTTTCTAAGAAAGTTACATAGAGAAACAAAAGGAAAATAACAAGAGGAAATGAATCTGAATCATTGAATTAATTCGAATGGTTTACAAGAATGTATTTATACAAGTATCTCGAATGTTCTACATGCTGCTTGAGTTTGAGCTAACAGCATAACAACCTTCCTCCAGCTCAGCTGCCAAGTCAGCAGTCATAACAAACTTGCTTAATCAAATTAACTAAGCTTAACTAACTAAACCATCTTAACTAATTCTATTATCTTAACAGCCCCTCTCAAGCTCAAGGTCTGGGAAGAACATTGAGCTTGGACCATAGATAATGAAATTGATCAAATGTTAATGGTTTAGTAAGAATATCTGCTACCTTATCACAACTTGGAACATGATTAATCTGTAGTTCCTTTCTAGATACATGCTCTCGAATGAAATGTAGATCAAGCTCAATGTGTTAAGTTTTATAATGATACTTAGGATTGCTAGCAAGGGCTTCTGCACTTTTGTTATCACAGTAGAGAACTGGAGACTACAGCAAAGACACTTTCAATTCTTTGAAAAGATAAGTGATCCACAATACCTCAGTTGTTGTTAAAGCCAAAGCTCTGTATTCGGATTCAGCTGTGCTTTTAGATACTATATGTTGTTTCTTAGAAGACCATGATACCAAGTTATTGCCTAAGTAAACACAATATCTCCCTACTGACTTCCTATCATCCAGATCATATCCCTAATCAGCATCTGAAAAAGCTATAAGATTAAGTGATCCAGATGAGTAAAATTGCAAACCATAATCTGCTGTATATTGTAGATACCTCAGCACCCTTTTGCAAGCTTGCCAATTAAGTACTGATGGATTAGAAAGATATTGGCTGAGTTTATTCACTGTAAAGGCAATTTCAGGCCTTATTAGTGTAACATATTGTAATGAGCCAACCAGACTTCTATATAAAGAGGGATTCTAAAAAATTACACCCTTGTCTTTGACTAACTTTTCTGTTGAGCTCATTGGCGTTGGACAGCCCTTGCAGTTCACCATTTGGGCTTTTTTGAGCAGATCACTAATGTACTTAGTTTGTGATAGGTGCAAACCATCAACAGTTGGAGTTACTGTTGAGTGTTAGAAAATGCATATTTATAAAGGAGAAAATCGTTATTTTACATTTCAAGTCTTACTAACAACCCTTACTTTTATGTATTTAACCTTCTTGTGATTTAATTACATGTGTTTTATTTTAATTAAGTATTTTATGTATTTTAGGGGCATTATAGTCATTTCACAATAAAGGAGAAATCAGACGGCAAAACGGACATCACTTTTGAACTCAGGACGGTCAAAAACCTTAGGAGGAGCATAAAAGGAAAAATAGCACTATTCACATGTACGGTACTATTCACGTGTACGGTACTGTATATGTTACTGTTCACGACACTATTCACATAGACGGATGATGACGTGGCATTGACCGATGATGTGGCATTGACTGATGAGGTGTCACGATCCTGTTGGACTAAAATTCTTATGTACTATTGATGGTGACGTGGCAGCATATCAGTGGACGAAAAATCTCGTGTACGGTGCATGCATCACACAGGATTATTTTCAACCAAACCGCGTTACTGTTCATCCGGGTCAAACCGCGTTACTGTTCAAAGTCGGGTCAAACCGTGTTACTGTTCATCCGCGTGGTCAAACCGTGGACTGTTGACTGATGACGTGGCGCAATCCTGAGCGTCCAAACTGTTTTTAATCCGATGGCCATGATTTACTCCATGTATCTATAAAAAGGGGGCCTCTCCCCCCTAATTGGATATCTCTGAATCCATTTTTGGGATCCATTTTCTGTAATTCCCTCTCCATCTTGTATTTTCTTCGTATTTTAATAAATTTCCATTTTGCCCTTAATTCAATTATGAGTGGCTAATTTTCTTTCAAGCTTGGGTTGAAGGTGAAGTCTCAACATGTGTCATGGGCTTAATGTGGTAAATTTATTTTCTCTTCCCCTCTAATTTTTGTGGATGTTTTGACTTCTCGTCGACAAATAATAATAGTCTTGTCTAAATACCGCCTTGGTTACACCGGCTCTCTAGTATAAGGTTATTATTATTTGGCACGATAAGCCCTTAGCACCATATTGATTAAAGCGTGGTTCATGAGGTGTGGATTCCCCCCTCATGATTTAATTGGCATTAATACGGATTATTTAGCCCATGATGCATGTTGATACGGATCCAGATACCCAAGTACGTCATTTCAATATAATTCTCGTCAATTTATTCTCGCCATTTCAATACCAATTTTAGAATTTATTCTCGCCATTTTAATTTAAGTTTTAGCATATTCCAAATCATTTCCACCATAAATCCAATCACTCATTTACAAAATTAATTCTACACAATTAAAATCCACCTCCTCGTGGGATCGACACTCGTCACTATAAATCTATACTACAATAGATTCGTGCGCTTGCGAGTACATTAAAATTTGCACAACAGTTACCTCAAGACCAAGAAAGTAATTGAATTCCCCAAGATCTTTCAAGGCAAACTTTGCACCCAACTAATGTATAACCTTCTCTACCAAATGAGAATTTGAGCCAGTGATCAAGATATCATCTACATAGATTAGTGCTACAATAATTTCCTCTACCACATGATGAATAAACAATGAGGTATCCGATTTGGATGTCACAAAACTCCACTAAATTAAAGAAGCTTTCAACCTGTCATACCAGGCTCTTGGTGCATGTTTGAGTCCATAAAGTGCCTTGGTAAGTTTGCAGACATGAGTTGGAAACTGAGGATGAACAAAACCCTCAAGTTGATGCATAAAAACATCTTCTGTAAGAATACCATTAAGGAAGGCATTATTGACATCTAGCTGCCTAATTGTCCAGTGATTCATGACGGCAAGACTCAAGATTATTCTGATTGTGCAGGGCTTTATAACTGGACTAAAATTTTCAAAAAAATCCACACCTTGTGTCTGATGAAACCCCTTTACAACTAATCTCGCTTTATACTTTGATATGTTGCCATCAGTGTTATATTTAATTCTGAATACCCATTTGTTTCCAACAATCTTCCCGGCTGTTTCTGGAGGAATAAGAACCCAGGTTTATTCTTTTGTAGTGCACACCTTGTGTCTGATCAAATTCTTCTTGCATAGCCTGTTTCCATTTGGGGTCTGCTAGAGCTGCTTTAACAGATGAAGGTCCAAGTTCTTGAGCTACTGTTAAATATGTCTTGGGCTTAAACACACCAGCTTTTGATCTGGTAGTCATGGGATGAATATTCTGAACTGGAGATGTTTGTACTAGTTGATGATCTTGGATGTGTGGTGATGAATTTTGAGATGAATGTCTTAGAGATTGATGTGCTAAAGATGTGTGGGAATTAGGGGTGGGCAAATTATCCGACCCGACCCGATCCGACCCGATCCGAAACATTTCGGGTTCGGATCGGATCGGGTGGTCAACAAAACCCGATCGGGTGAAATTGTCTCAACCCGATCGGATCATGATCGGATCGGGTGAAACCCGATCCGATCCGAAAACCCGATCGAGTTGAGACAAAAAAAAAAAACTTGGGCAAAAAGCCAAAAATTACAGATTTACACTTACAATATCACACAGACTCACACACGGCACACTCACATCTCACACGAGTACATGCATTGAATCAGTAACTCACACTCTCACAGAAACAGAATACAGATCACAGGAGAGAGTACAGACTCACGGATTTACAGTAATTCACAATTTCACATTTCACAAAGTATTCACCGCAACAAAACAATTCAGGAATTCAGTCAATTCACTCCAAACTATTCAGTATTCACTATTCACCGCAACAAAAGTTACAAAACAATTCAATAATTCACCAAGCAAACAACACAAGCAAAGCAATTAAGCAAAGTAACAAGTAACAACTCACAGTCACAAACCCTCACTCACGGTATCACTATCACAATTCACAAACCCTCACTATCACAGTGTCACACAAAAATCACTGAAACCAGCAGCCGTCAAGCACAAGCAGGCAGCAGCCGTCAAGCACAAGCGGGCAGCAGCCGTCAAGCACAAGCAGGCAGCAGCCAACCCACTGTCCCACGCTCATTCACGCCTCACGGAGTCATGGCCTTCGTCGCTCACCACGCGCAGCAAACACACACGCACAGTTCACGGAGCTAGCTTCAACGGCCACCACACGCAGCCAGCAACCACTTCCGAGAACGACCCCAACTGAAGCCGAACCTGATTCGCGAAGATCGTGACCCGATCTACAGATCTACTGCAACCAAGCGCCGGATCCACGCCTTGAATCCTCCACTCCACCATAACTCAGTCCGATTGAAGATCCACCCAGCAAGCTGCCTCCGATCCACTCGAGTCTCCACCATTGGCATCCACGGGTCACGGCTGTTGAGTGTTGACATCCGGCCACCACACCCATTCACGGTCACGCCTCACGGGTCACGGATCCAGCCTCCAATCTCAAAAGGTCTCTGTCTCTCTGACTCTCTTCACTCTCTGTTTTGGAATTGGAACTTGAAGGCTTGAAAGCTGAAGCCCGAATAAGCAAAGCAAGAGTGCAAGACAGCAAATCCGGCTTTTAAAGTTATTTAAGAGATGGTATATATTATATAATTATATATGCATTAATGATTAATTATAATTTTTATTTGTTATATGTTATATGAGAAATGTTAATTGTAATTTTGTATGTTAAATTGTTAATTATATATAATTATATATTGTTAAATTTTATCAATAAAATAAAAATAATCTGGCATTAATTTTCTGTTATTAATTAATAATTGATTTTTTGTATGAATAGTAATGTTAGATTAAAAATTAAAATTAAATATTATGTTACAATATAAATTATAATTGTATATGTCATATGATATGTGTATTTATAGAATAGTTTCAACATCAACAAAAAATTAACCATTAACCAATTTAATTGCAGTAGTTTCAAGTTTCAACTTCAATAAATAATTAATCAATTTAATTAATTGCATAATAAGAATTAAGAATTTAAGATACGGATATGTAATTAATATTATATTATTTTGGCCAATGGATAATTAGATATTATAAATTAAATAATTAGTTTAATTTCTTGGTTTTCTTTTATGGAATATGCATCTTGAATTCTTGATCATATATAAACATTATGGTGGAAAATTGGAAATATCAATTTCAAAAAGTTTCATAAAATTAAATTAACAATTATTTGAATCAATTTGTAATACTAACTATTAAGTAGATTTTTTTAATAGTCTTTTTGTGTTTTAATTTATGAATTAATGATTAATAATTATTTATTTGCATGTTTAGATGTCTGGACACTCAAGATCGAATTCAATGAGTGATGATGACAATCAAAGTGTTCAAATGGAAGGAACTCAAAAGGCAAAGCGGAAAAGACCAGCGATGAAGAAAAGATCTGCGACGTGGAATCATTTTACTTTGCTCGAGAACAATCCAAACAAATGCAAGTGCAACTATTGTGGTAGACAATATCAATGTCATTCAAGGCGTGATGGGATTACAAATATGAGAAATCATATACTGGCTTGCCTTGCATACAAGACATTCCGGGAACAACAAGAGGGAAGTCAACAAAACTTGACAACTGAGGGTGGGGAAGGAAATGCAAGTAATATGGTTTTGGCTAAAGGGTGGAGTCAAGACGCTTGTAGAAGGGCAGTCACCAAAATGATCATTATGGGTGAGTTGCCACTTAGTTTTGTGGATAACAAAGGGTTCAGGCATTTCTGTAGCGTAGCCATTCCACAGTTTGTTATGCCATCTCGGAGAACTGTTGGTAGGGATGTTATGGATTTATTTTTGGAAGAAAAGATAATGTTGAAGAGTTTGATTTGCAACAACAAACAGCGAGTGTCTCTTACCACTGATTTATGGACTTCTGTTCAAAACATGAGCTACATGGTGATCACAGCTCATTTTATTGATAGTGATTGGTGTTTGAACAGAAGGATTATTAGTTTCAGTGTGATTGAAGATCATAGAGGGAAAACGATCGGTAAAAAGATTGTAGCTTGTTTACAAGATTGGGGGATAGAGAGGTTGTTTGCAATAACTGTTGATAATGCCAGTACAAATGATGTTGCGGTTAATTATGTGACTATGCAATTACTTGCTTGGATGAATGATGATGCAATTGTATTGGCGGGTCAGTATATGCATGTGCGTTGTTGTGCACATATTTTGAACTTGATTGTTGTTTCGGGGTTGAATGAATTGCATGCTAGTGTTGCCGCCATCCGGAATGCTGTGAAGTATGTGAGATCCTCCACAACGAGGCTACAGGCATTTAAACAGTGTGCTCAACAAGTGAAATGTCCAAATGGAACGGTTGTGTTGGATTGTCCTACTAGGTGGAATTCCACCTATTTAATGTTGATGACTGCGTTGAAGTTTCAAGCAGCATTTGATAGAATGGCAGAGGTGGATAAACCGTATGAGGCATATTTTCTCGAGAAAGAAAATAACGTTAAGAGGGTGGGCCCGCCTGGACCTGAGGATTGGGAGAGTGCAGGGCGAATTGTGAAGTTTTTGAAGGTATTTTATGATGCCACATTGTTATTTTCTGCTTCTTTGAGTGTGACTTCTAATCTTTGTTATGATACCATTGGCTTAATTGAGAGCTCATTGACTGCATTAGAGGGAAGTAGAGATCCTTGGGTGGTGGCTATGGCTTATCAAATGAGGGAAAATTTTGATAAATATTGGGAGTCTTCAGGGAAGATAAATAAAATGTTAATTGTTGCCTCTATTCTTGATCCACGAGCTAAAATGGATTTTGCCAAACATATTTTTGAGATCATTTTTGCCAATGATGGTTGGAAAGTTGAAGAAATGACCAAAGCAGTGAAAGATTTGTTGAATGAGCTTTATGATGCATATAGTGCAATGTGCTCTAGTTCCACACCATCGATGTGTAGTGAGAGTGTTCCTAGCGGCAGCTATGGTGGTACAAGTTATTCTCCTTATTTTACAACTGAGGTTGGTTTGCCGGAGGGTCCTAGTGGTGATGGTGATGACATTTTCCGAGTTTCTCGCCCTTTCTTTGGGTATGCTCAGAAAGTGTTTGTTCAGAATGAGGGCAAGAGAGTAGTATCTGAGGTGGAACGATATTTGAGTGACCCAGTTGAAGATCCAAGCAATCTTAAGCTCAATGTTTTGCTTTGGTGGAAGGTTAATGGATCAAAGTATCCGATATTAGAGAAAATTGCAAGGGATGTCCTCGCTGTTCCTGTTTCCACAATGGCATCTGAATCTGCCTTTAGCACAGGGCGTCGCGTCATTGACGAATATCGGAGTTCTTTGACCCCTTGTATGGTTGAGGCATTGATATGTACCGAAAATTGGTTACAAGCTAAACTTTTTGCTAATCATGTCTACAACCTTCAGGAAGATATTAAAGAGCAGATATTCCATATGGAGCTACATGAAGGTAATATTTTTCTCATACTTTATAAAGTTAAGATGTATTATAACTTTATAAATAGCATCTATATGTACTTAAGTTACTTACTAATTTCATTTTTTTTTACATTTTAAAGAGTTTGTAAGATCACAAGCTTCAACGGTGGAAACAGTGAGCGCTGATATGGGTGTTATGGATATTTGAAAGGTAATTCTTAATATATATTATTATTTATAATTTCATATTATATGTTTAGGTTGTAATTTACACTATAATAATAGACAATAGTTGTTATAGTTTTAATTTATAATTGTTTCATTTATTTTAAACACATTGAAATTGTTGGAATGGTATTACTTAGGAATTAGGATTATTATTAAATTTACTTCATGATGAATGCCATGAAATAAGCCACAATTGACTTATTTTTTTCTTATATTTAATCAAGTACACACATGAATTGGGCATATGTGTTTGTGTTTAATGTCCCTTTATTTGTAATGTGGCTTAAAGAAAGTAGTTAAACGGTTATCTATTATTTTTTCAATTTTTTCCTAGGGGATATATGCTTCAATTCTTCAACTTGGAGTAGAAGAAATTGAAGTTAAAATTTGTCAAAGTGCTTGCGAGGAACGGTGGAGCCGTGGAGGAAGTTGATCTAGATTTACATTTAAACTTTGTTGTGTTTTGGATTTTGGAACTTTGTCATTTGTGTTTTGGAAAATGGAAACTATTTAATTATGTTTAATTTTGTGTTCTAAAGATTAATGTTTAGATTTTAGAATTGGACATTGCGCTTTGGATGGAGACTATTAAATTTAAACTTTGTGTTAATTTTAATTTTATGCTTTGTGTTAATTTTTAATTTTGAATCATTTGAATTTAATTCTGTAATAGTTTTCTTTTTTTGTTGGTTGAAATGAATGGATGAATGAATGAGGGAGGATAAGGAAGGTGGGAAAGAAATTTTTTAGTTAGCAAGGTGACAAGAGTGGAAGAGAAATGTCCTTGTTTTATAAAGGACATGCACGTTCATGTTGTTATTTTCAGAATGAAAATGAATCAATCCCTTACGTTTGCTGTGTTTGTCTTTTGGATTAGATAAAGTGTATGCAAAGTGTATGTAAATTTTCTTTTAAACGGCTGTATCTCCACTTCTCCAGAGGTCCCCATGGCAAAAAGCCAAAAAGAATAAAAAAAATAGAAAAAAAAATGTTTCCTTATCAAGTATCAAGTATCAACGTGTGGCCCCATGACAAAATTAATGTGGATTCCACATTCCAGTCCACTGATTGAGTTTTGCCATTTGGTAGAGGGTTTTTTTTTGTGATTTATTATATTTTAATATTAAATTTAATGGGTTTTATCTTTTACTATAAGACATTAACACTTATTATTGTGTCACATAGCAAATTGTTAAGGTTTTCTTTGAATTTTGAACAAACATGACCATAGGATAAGATTAAAATTTGTAAAAAATAATTCATTTTTTGATTGTGAAAAACTTTTGGACAGGAGAAATTCTAGCGTGATGATTTGGGTCTTCATAATCTAATATGAAACCACTAACAAATAATATTTTAACATATGTATATAATTTCTAAATTTATAAGTTATTTTATGAAAAGTCATACAATTTCTTTTTCCTCCCTTTCACTCTCTTCCCTCTAATTAAAGATAATTAATGGAGTAACTCAATTAAAATTACGTTTGATTCCCAATTGCTAAATTGACAAATTAATTAATTATAACCCGAATTAATCCGAATAACCCGAATTTCATCCGAACCCGAATTTCATCCGAACCCGAATTAACCCGAATCCGATCCGATTACACCCGACCCGAATTAACCCGAATTCATCCGAATAACCCGAATTTAATCCGAATCTGAATTAACCCGCATCCGATCCGATCCGAACTCCACCCGACTTTTTAACCCGATCCGATCCGATCCGAATTTAATTCGGATCGGATCGGATCGGGTTTTAAGTTCGGGTGGGATTCGGATCGATTTTTATCCAACCCGACTAACCCGAAATCCGATCGGGTTGATCCGAACCCGACCCGAACCCGATTTTGCCCACCCCTAGTGGGAATGACTTGAATCAGGTCCTGCATCTGGAGATGAGGGAATAATAGAGGATTGTGCATTGTTGTTGTCTTGAATGACTTATGTAATTGGAATATTTGAAAAGGAAACTTGACTTGGTTGGACAAAGGATATTTGTGAATCAAACTTTGTAGGAAAGAGTTCAGAATAAGGAAATTTTAATTCATTGAACTGAACATGTCTAGCAATGTATGTTTTACCAGTGGAATCCAGGCATTTATATCCCTTGTGTATAGGACTATAGCCAATCATTAGGCATTTTTGTGTATGAAAATTGAGTTTATGTTTATTATAGGGTCTGAGAAGAGGAAAGCATCACAAAAATCAGGAACAGATGTAGGATAATGAAGTGCAATGGAAGATAATATGCTTTTCAATGCATGTTTAATAGGATGACCAAATCTTTGGTGTAACACATTAGCAAACATCACTGGGTTAACAGTGTTCAAATGACTCTGAAGATTACTTGTTTGAGTACAATCTTTATTCAAAGACAATCCAGAAAATTTACAAACTGATTGGTTAAAAACAGAAAGCATAGAACTAGGATTATGATTGGTGACACATGAACTGGAGAGAAAGTCATCCTTAGACAGCAACTTATACAGTCCTCCTCTAGCAATCCCTTGAGCCAGATGCACTCCCTTCTTCTTATCCTTAATAAAACACATATTGGCAACAAACTCAATGATTAAATTGGTATCTTCAAGTAATTTGGAAATGCTTATGAGATTTTTAGTGAGATGAGGCACACACAAGATATCTTGTAAATGCAGAAAGGAATCACAGGAAGTGGGAAGACAAGTATATCCAATGTGTGTAATATTCAGACCTTGGCCATTACCAACATGCAGTAACTGATTACCTGAATATTCCCTTCCAAGATTCAAGTTCTGCAAATTGTTGGTGAGATGATGTATTGCCCCACTGTCAAAATACCAGCCTTGATCAGCCATGTCACCTTCAGAAGTTGCCAGGAAAGCAGCTCTTGGTGCTGAATTTGGATAGAAAGCTCTTGGTCCAGGATTCTGATATGAATTATAGCATGAATATGGATTGTAATAAGGCACAAATTCTTTGTTGAACATGTTCATGCATTCAGCTGCAATATGCTTTAGCTTAAAGCATATTTGATAGATTACAGCAGCTCCATTTGGATCTAAAGCACCTTTTCCATTAGTGAAGCCACCAAAATTTCCATTATTAGCACCAAAGTTATTGGCATTGTTAACACCATATCCACCTCTGCCTTGATAATTTCCAGATTGTGCATTATTATTCCAAACACCATTCTAATTTCCTCTTCCTCAGCCTTGTGGAAAGCCTCTACCAAAAGCTCCTCTGCCACCATTATTATTATTGACATTCTTAATCCAGTTAGCATTATTTTGTCCTCCAAATTTAGTATTGGTTCCAGTTTGAGCAACATTAGCCTCATTGTTCAATTTAGTTTCCTTGCTAGCACTTGACTGATGTGCTTCTAATCTAGCTTCATGAGTCAAAAGCATGGAGTAAGCTTCATTAACAGTCATTTTTGCAAGATTTGCTTCAATACACACAACCAGTGGATAGTATGGTTGGCCTAGCCCAGAGATCAGATGTGTAATAAAATCCAGAGAGCTAACAGGGCTTCCAGCAATGGCTAAATCATCAGTTATTGTTTTCAGCTTTCCAAAGAATTCAGTCATAGACATTGAACCTTTTCTAAGATTATTAAGCATCATCCTAAGATGAACATTTTTAGCAAAAGTTTCAAATCCAAATTGTTGCTCAAGACTAGTCCAGAGTTCAAGTGAAGTTTCAAAGTTTACCACAAGACTGAGAATCTCGAGATTTATGGAAGACAGCATCCAGCTCAGCAGCATTTGATCCTTCCTTTTCCAAGTAGTGAACGTTGGATTTGTTTGAGTTTCAACTTCAGAGTTTTCATATTCACTTTGAAGAAATTGATCTGGACATTATTTGGAGCTATCAAGATGATCTTCAAGACCATTTGCACGTACTGAAGAGAGAATCTGAGATTTCCAGATTGTGTAGTTCGATCGATCACGCTTAATAGGAGAAGTGAAAGTAAATGAAGAAACAGAGGTTGCTGCGTTTGGATTAGAGCTTAGAGACGCCATTTTTGTTTTTAGTGAGGCTCTGATACCATGTTAGATTGTAAAGTATTTGTTTGGTTTCTAAGAAAGTTACAGAGAGAAACAGAAGGAAAATAACAAGAGAAAATGAATCTGAATCATTGAATTAATTCGAACAGTTTACAAGAATGTATTTATACAAGTATCTCGAATCTTCTACATGTTGCTTGAGTTTGAACTAACAGCATAACAACCTTCCTCCAACTCAACTGCCAAGTCAGCAGTCATAACAAACTTGTTTAATCAAATTAACTAAGCTTAACTAACTAAACCATCTTAACTAATTCTATTATCTTAACAGCGCCACACCGGTCTAATAGCACCAGCACCGTGCAACATTCCGAATCGTATAGCCACCGCCACCCAACATCAATAGCGGCACATTGAAAGATCTCATGTACCTTACACATTCAGCATGGCCTTTAATTGAAAGATTAAAGCAACCTAGTCTATCTCCACCCAAAGAATCAGCACCGCATTGTAACACAACGGCACCTGGCTTGTACACTTGCATAACTTCTCTCACAATTGGAACAAACTCATCATCGATCCCGTCTTGAAGTGGAACATTTAGTGAATAATATTTTCCTTTGCCAACTCCAACATCACCTTTATGCGCGGTGCCTGGAAAATAATTTCTTCTTCTCTTTTTTTTTTTTTTTCCTGAGAAGCCATTTATTCTCATTTAACTGTTGTGAAATTGTTATAAGTTGAATCAAGAGAGAAATGGAGAGAGCTGGATTTTATAGCGAATAGGAGAGAGTATTTTTTTACCAAATCCAATGAGGAATAAGAAATCCTTTCTGATTTAGGAAATCAAATCATTGGGCCTTTACCTCTCCTCATCTGAATTTTCCTGAGCTATCAAGGTTTTAGATCATTATATTAATGTATTCTTTTATTGTACATCAATTGTAAAAGTATTGCTTTGGGACTCTGCATCGTATTTGAACCATCACTTCTGAGTAAATTCTCGCTATAAATAATACTCTTGTGTTGAGCTGTTCCAAATGCGTATAGCATTAGAGGCACGGCTTGTTGTCAAGGTTTGAGGTGTAATGTTTTATTTCCAAAATGTGCTTCAGGACTTTCATCAAACACCTTAATGCTTCTATCAATCACTTGATGAACCAGCATATTTCAGCTGTTTAACTCTCATTGAAGCTCTTATGAGCCATTTTGATAGCAACTGCAGTTAAGGAGGGCAGCAAGCATCGTCCCCGATGACAACCTCTTTAGTTGCGGTATTATTACCGTGGCATGATGAAAATAAATCAGTCATAGAATAATTGGATAATAAGAGCTCGTATTCTTAGATACACTCATTTTTGCAAATTACAAGAAGCTCAAACCACTCCTTAACCCTACAGCTTGTGCTCGAAAATATCTTAAACCATGGCAACAGAAAATCTTACAAACTAATAACAAGAACTAATATCTTATGAAAGATGATGGTTATTATTTGGTTTTTAAATGATATTTTGTTGCCCCTGAACATTATAGATGTACTACTAAAAATATTGAAATATTGGGAGAGTTGTGTACGAGAGGCAACTGGATGTTTTTGTTAAGGATAAGAATCTCAATTCCCATCCCCGTCTTTGGAAGAGATTTCAGTTTTCACTAGTAGCACAACCCATATAATTTGCTGGATTAAATTTCTCTTTTATCAAGGTAGATTTTCAAGCTCCCAACAAACTTATTGTTATAAATAACGATATCGATAGACTGTAATCAAACATTTCAAGAATCAGGGGAGTTGACAAACAAAGCCTAAGGTCTCGTTTGTGATTGACGTGCTGTAACTTCTAAGCTGCAATTGTTGTGAAAAAAAAAGCTATAATTATTAAATAAAAATTAATAATGTGTAGTAAATATAAATTTTAAATAATAATTTTGACAAAATTATTAAATCAATAATAAATTTTTCATTATATAAGTGAAAAATTATATCAACATACCTTATAAGATACAACAGTTAGTATTTACCAAACACTTTAGTGTTGTAGCTTAAAAGTTACAACTGCCCAAGCTCAATCACAAACGCACCCCTAAGAAAGAAACACGGCAATTATTACGCTACATTTTGTTAAGACCCTAATAGTTTATTTTATTTTAATTGCTTGTTTTAATTTCTTTCCTATTAGTATTAGGTTTTCTTATTTCAATTAAAGTCCTTATTAAATTACAATTAGGATTGTCTTGAACTACTATAAATAAGTGGTTCTTATTATGTTTTTAGGAGGCAAGTAATAAAATTAATTCTAATTCCTATTAATTCTTCTCCCTTCTCTTTAAATTCTTCATCTATTCTCTCTTAATTCTCTAATCAAAACCCTAGAATCCTATCATCTGGTATCAGAGCACATCCTTCCTGCCACCACTTTTTTTTTCGTTCACTATTTGGAAAAAAAAAACCAGCAACCAAACTTTTGTCAATATCTCTTGGCTTTTGGAGACTTGAACCGGACCCACCCTCCAAACTTTTTCCAGCATCTAAGTTTTTCAACCAAACGTAAATTTTCTTTGGACTTTTTTTTTAGGCATCATGACTGTTAAGGAGCTTGAAGGCCAAGTTGAGCAGTTATCACAACAATTCCATGACAAGTTTACAGCCATTGATGAAAAGGTTACAACCTTAGCCAAGCAGAATAACGATTTGCAGGAACTCATGCACGGCATCCTTCAGCAATTGAGTCAGCTGCGAAAAGGCAAACAACCAGCTACTGATCAACGACAAGTTGATATATTTACTGGAGGGACCTCTGCTCCTCAAACGGTAATTGCTACCCAACCCCCTCTTGAACCTACTGAACGCATTGGAAGTACTCTCGTGCAAGCTCGTAACATACGCCTTGACTTTCCTATTTTTCATGGTGACAATCCAACGGGATGGATTTTTCGATGTGAGCAATATCGTCGCCTTACTGGATTATCAGATGCTGATTTATTGTCTTTAGCTATTGGCCATCTTGATGGTGATGTTGTACCTTGGTTTCATTGGCTAGAGCAGACTATGGGCGAAATGACTTGGGCGCAATTTAAACGGGCTTTGACTACTCGATTTGGGACATTAGAAGAGAATGATGCAGTTGGCAGTCTTACCAAACTACATCAAACAGGGACTGTTCTTGACTATCAACGACAATTTGAAAAGTTGGCTGATCGGACTAGCAATTTAGCTGAGCCTTTCTTCATTAGTTGTTTCCTCTCTGGGTTACGTGAAGATATCAAGGCTAGCAAATAATGTCAAACGTTTAGGACCGGTTCCCTCTTCCTTACCTAATAATGTCAAACGTTTATCCTCAACTGAGCAAGCGGAAAGACGTTCTAAAAGGCTTTGTTTTAACTGTGACGAGCAATTCAAGCCTGGGCATCGCTACAAACAACCTCAACTATTGCTTTTAGATGCTGATATACCTGTTCATAACCCTCCAATACCACCTGACCATCATTCGGATTGGAAGATCTCGATTATTGAGACTGGGTAAAAGGCTTGCGGACAAGCCTATTTTAAGGGGCGGGGAATGTTAAGACCCTAATAGTTTATTTTATTTTAATTGCTTGTTTTAATTTCTTTCCTATTAGTATTAGGTTTTCTTATTTCAATTAAAGTCCTTATTAAATTACAATTAGGATTGTCTTGAACTACTATAAATAAGTGGTTCTTATTATGTTTTTAGGAGGCAAGTAATAAAATTAATTCTAATTCCTATTAATTCTTCTCCCTTCTCTTTAAATTCTTCATCTATTCTCTCTTAATTCTCTAATCAAAACCCTAGAATCCTATCACATTTACCGACACACACAATCTGTCTTAGGGAACTTAAATTTATAATACTGCAGATTAACAAAAAATTAGCAAGATCATTACCTCTAATGTTATAGGTCTCAAAACTCATTCCAAGCCGTGTCTTACCAAGAGTAATTGGAATATGGTACTTATCTTTAATATTGATATCATCTTTCTTTGATTCGTTTGCATCAATTGACTGCTATAAGCTCTGAAGCTCGAGCTCCCGGTACAATGAGCCACAGTGACTTTGAACAGTGCACGGACAGCCAATGCACCAGTTTACACGTTGGTGCTCACACGGGTAATCAATGCCGCATTCTCACACGGTCCAGTGTCCATAAGCAATGTACAGGCATGGGACTTACTCCCCGTAACTTTGAGCTGGAAGTGGAAACTTTATGCCGTTGTCAATAAAACAAGAACATGAAGCAAGTCCCTATGGATACGCAATATCCAAGCACATTGCCTAGACAACCCGCAACAAATCTGACTGTAGCTCGACAAGTATCAGCAATGCTGCATACAACAAATAAGATCCAGCGAAAGTACTGATGGTAACAAGTCAATTTATCTTGGAACCTCAAACATTCGGTAGAATGGACTAATCTTATCAAACATGCCAAGAATGGATTTACAAGGTCTATAGTGCTGCAAATAAATTCAATAATCCACACAATTCTGTCCACTTATTGGAAATCTGGATGAATGTGTGGTTTCTCCTCAAAATGCATCTTTTGCCCTCTCAAACTATTTCTCCTCTGTAATTCTATAATCTCTAATTCCTACTCTTCTTTCCATTTCTATAGGAGTCTCTTTCTTTCTGCCACCCTCCAACATCAAATAGCCTGACATCGATTAATATCAAAACAAAACCACATCCTAAATACATCCTTAAAGCGGCAACATATGATGTGAGTGCAGCAGAAAACTATACAAACGAAATGTTAGTAGATACTGAAACTTAACATACAGCACTATCATGTACATGCAGCAGCTGTAATTGCATGCATTCACTGAAAATTGGGGAATCTTTTTTTAACTGGACCTCAATGCCAACAACTGTTTTCAAGCAATTTAATTGTTTGTAGCACATTTCTTTCGGGAGTAAACACCTTTAACTTCACAAGGTCAATGAATCATAGATTAAAATATCAACCAAAGAAACTTTAAATTTCCCAGAAAAGAATTAGCAAATAACAAATGCTAGGCAGACATCCAAGCAAAATGTATCGACCAAAATTACAATAAAATCTCACTTAACACCAGACACTAGCAATAATAAGGAGCACAAGAGATTTAGCTCACAATACCTCTTCACCAAAGAGGCCTTGCACCTTATTGCTGCAGAGTATCAATAACCAAGATAGCTAGGATCCTCAATATACCCTGCAATCTACTCCAGCTTAACAATCTACTCCAGCTTAACAAAAGCTGCTCAAATTAGTTTCCCTTTTATTTGTTGTCTTTTTTAAAAAAAAAAAAAAATTGTAGACTTGAATTTAGATTCTTTGTTTCGGAAAGTAGATGTAGCATTACTGGAAAGAAACAAGTTCAAGTCCTCCAATCTCAAGGAAAATACAGTAATTTTCTCCTAAAACAATGAAAGGAGTTTCCTTTAATTAGTGCAAGATAAGAAAAAATATATATGAAATGTCTTTTGCTTATCAATATTGACAGAAATTTTTAATATTAAA
Organism: Citrus sinensis; assembly: GCF_022201045.2. Taxonomy (NCBI): domain Eukaryota; kingdom Viridiplantae; phylum Streptophyta; class Magnoliopsida; order Sapindales; family Rutaceae; genus Citrus; species Citrus sinensis. The sequence goes on from NC_068560.1 coordinate 21,719,879, forward strand.
GCCTTAACTTGATTGTTAATGCAATATTTCGCTTATTTATTAAATCATAGATTTCATAACTTTCAAAATTACATATTTACTATTTAATAAATGAATTGTCATTTTAATTAGAATGTATCAGCAAACGTTGAAATGATTAGAATACTCATTTATATTATTTTTCTCTACTGAGTGGAAAAACTCATCAAACAGCAAACACCAATATTCGGCCCAGCCCAATTACATTTAATTTACAGAAGTCCAGATTCTTTTACGTTCAATTAATTATCCGGCCCAACTCAATTAATATTATTATATTCGGATTTTAATCTACTTCTAATCATGTTTTGGTACGTAATTATTTGCCCAATACATACGCAAATTCACGTGAACAATTTTTAAATAGTACCATCTTAACAATAAAAATATCGTATAATTGTATCATTCATCATAAAGTTAATTACAACAAATTCAGTCATTATTTCTAATTTTCTAGTTAACAAAAACTCAAACACTAATAATATAAATATAAAATAGTAAATCTATTGCCAAGAAATTTAATTCTTTTGCGGAAAGATCGAGTGATGATCATCAATAGTAGTGCTCATTGGCATGCGACGTTACTCAATGTAGTTCACGATAAAACTTTTACATTTAATTAAATAATTTTCAAAATATTAATAGTTATAATTTGTAATTTTAAAAATTTTCATAAAGATATTTAGAAATTAAATAATTATTATTTTAATTTTCAAGTGCTATTCTCTCTAGATGTGGTTTACAAAAAAAAAAAAAAGCACCACATTATTTGTTTTGTATATGCACCATATATAACTGCTGCGAGTTCTACTAATATTTCTTGAACTTTTTCATCTTTATCTCAAAAAATTAGATAAGTATAATAATGTTAGCATGAAAACTTGACTTGCGATTGTCATTAATTTCATATGACTGGTTAGTTGCGGGCATGTTGTTTTGGAAATGCATTGTTTTCAAATGAAGCTTGAGGTCTTAATATGAGGAACCAATAACTAATGGCATTGATTGTATTAGAAAAAAAAGTAATTTGATTATGATCTTAGAAAGGAAAATAATATCTGATTTTAAAACTAATGAAACATAAAATATGGGAGGAAACTAAGAAGATATTGAAAAAATATATACAAATATTTTATTTAGTATGTTTTAATTTACTCATGATAGTCGTTTTATGTTTTGTATAGAAAACCTACTCAAGTGCATGCCGACTTCATTAGCCGTGGCGTTTGGAGAATGGATCTGATATAGGAGTAGCTCAGGTACAATTTCAAAGTTCTGATTGTACAAATAAAACTAAGGAACCAGTTTTTTAATCCTTTTCATACATCATCAACTGGAGGATTAAATAGTAATTGTAATATGTCTATTGAAATGAAGAGTTTAATTGGTCGGTTCAACGTAACTGTTAGAAAAAGAGCGCTTATAAATATAGATGTTGAGAAAAAGTTGTTGAATAATTAGTTGTAATTAAAAGGTGGTTTTAAAACACTAGATTGTTTGGTTACATTGTGAATTAATAAAATGTTATTACAGTGGTTTTGACATTACATGTGTTCTAAAAAGGTTTAATCCCCTCCCTTCAAAAGTGCAAATTTTGAAATTCTGGTACAGTGATTTTTTTTATTTCAAGAACTTTTTTTTTTTGAAAAATTAAAAAACATCCAGTCAAACAACCAAAAAAAAAACTTTTGGCCAAAAATGAAATCATAGCAAATACGCATTAAGCTAATTCAAATAAATTAAAACCCATAATACTACAATTTATCCATTTAAGCATAACTTTAATATTTGCCTGCAGATTGAGAAAAAAAATTGACCCACCGAAAATTGAGTGCTTGCAAAAAATTTTCATTTTTTTCTCCAAAAAAAAATGATCTAAATATTTTAAAAGAATCAATTATTAATGCTCATTCAATAATTCAATTAAAATAAGAAATCATCATCTTCGCACCCATTCTAAAGGTAAATTTATTTGTATCGTCGGGTGGATTTGTTTTAAACCTAAAATTATTTAAGAAAATATCAGAAAATACATTCTAAACATACATAACGTAATAGGGTTTATTATTGAGATCCATAATCAGTTGAGTTAAATCCAGACTCGAGAGCCAACAAAGTAAGAAAAAAGTTGAAAATCGTTGCAAAGTTTCCCACGGTAACAGTTCAGAACTGAGCACCAAGACATCCATCAGAGTTGTATAACCTAAATCACTCCGGTCACATCTAGTCCTATGTCAAACTAGCCGTCGATGATTGTTCTTAGCTTCTAATGAATGGTAAGACAAGAACTTTCTGATTCTTCTTCAAGAATCACACTTCACTATCGTCACTACTGTCAACTACAACAACTGCCTTTTCCTTTTTAGTTCTCTTTGAAGCTCTCGCATCCCTTCCTTGCTCTTCCTTCGAGACTGCATTATTATCATGCTGTTGCACGGAGTTGCCACACTTACTGATTACTTCAAGAATTCTACTCCCATACTTTCCCGTCTTCAACTTTCCAATTATCTTCTCCAGCTGCAACATTAAATAAACACATATTTTATAAATTCCACAGAAAAAAAAAAAATTTAAAAATTTCTTATGCACGTATTTGGGCATGCTTATATGCATACATGCATGTTTAGGAGTTCTATCAGCTTTGCTAGCCTTCAATGAGTTAATATTTAAAGAGGCGGCCCCAAGGATGAAATAGAATTTCATTCAAACAAGCATAGAAAGATTGGTGCTCTAATGTCAAGCATCTTTAAAGGGACAATTGACATGATTGGAACTTGCCTCTTCCATCGTACTCGGTTTCCGGGCACTTATCAATCTGATCAGTTGACTAGACAAAACAGAATGAGGGAGTATTCCTCCACTAATTGAAGCAAGTTCCTTTCGCAGTTCATCAAGTTCAAACTCCAAAGCAGATGATGTTAAACTACGTTTGGTTGATTTCTTGTTGTCGGCTGTATTCTTCTGGACACTAGAAATCTCGAGTTTGATGATCTTCTTCCCTGTTTGAGGAGGGATATAAGTCAGTATATTGGCAATTATATGAAATACTTGCATGATACATTAGTGAATGTTCAATGTTCAAGTCTGAAAGGAGGTATTAAAACTAGATTTTCAAATCATCTTAATATCCTGATTATTAGATTATCCTAAAATAAATGTTAGTTTATTCTCTCTCCAAAATTTACACGAATTGAAGTAATGTAAAAATAAATCATATCAGGATATTAAGATGAGATATGAATAAACTAAGATCGTTATATGCACAAATGGACAAAAAATTCATGTCGATCATGCAGATTGTAAAATTAGAATTCAACAATACCGAAATGAGTGTGCAAAAATTCTAATCCTAGAAATCTGATGATCAAGATTTGTAACCTGGCATCTTCTTTGTAAATGAAAGCATCACCTTGTAATACTAGTTTCGCTAGTAGTCCAATTGTTACATATGCATTTGTTGAATAAGCTGTATGCTGAAATTCTTCACTCTACATCATAAACATATTTCGATTACAGTCAGACAGAATTATATATAAATTGCATCAGCAGAAAAAGAAATTATGAAAAAAAAAAAAACATATCCAAGAAGGTTGGGCACCATCCTGGGGGAAAAAAAAGGAATAAAATTGGTCTTATCATCTGCTACAGATACTCTCTCAAATTTATAAATGGCTGAGCTTAAATTTCTTTTTAATATCTTTTCTCCTCTGTGTTATGCACAATATGAACAAGAGTAAGTATCTTTCGAAAATTTAGTTGCAATTATGTCCTTCAAACAAAACTTCACATGATATCTGTACATACTACAGGCACCTTTGAACTCAATTGACTTTTCAAAATTATGTATTATCCTTTTATGTCAGTAACAGGATTGGATAAGTAAATAAGCACAAGTGAGTTAATAGAAACAGTTACAGGTCTAAAGGGTCTGATTCTCGCCATAAAACGATCTATTATAAGCAGCAAATTAATAAAAATGCACCAGGGCTAAAGGGTCCAATTCTCACCAAAACACGGTCTATTATAAGCTGCAATACAAGCTGTTCTATTTCCTCTCGTTTCAGGTCAGAATCTGCATTAATCCAAAAAAATAAAATTTAAAGGGTAAAAATGAAAGTAGAGAGAGAATTAGGGTAAATAACCAAGACAAGTCTAATTAGAATAGGCAGTAATGTCACATCCGAAATGTTATCACATTATTAAATATCAAAATCCAGGTCTACAAAATTATTATGTTATTGTGAACAAGTGATTGCAGTAAGAAAAGATACAGTTCATGAATTTGAAAAATAGCTAAGACTATCATACATATCAACCAAAAATTTCTAATAGTACTTATCAGGGGAGCGAAAAAATTCTAATAGTAACAAGCAATATTTTGAAGTTGTAATTTATTTCACTGCCGGTAGAAAGGTACATTTATAGCACAGAGCACAACATAAACATTTAGGCATTGCCTTCAAATGGGGCGGAACTCTCTCTCTCATTTGCTTATATACCACATACATCTCAGTTTGTTGTTGAAGAGAAGCTTTTTTTCCTCCCTTAATTAGTCATACTTCTTTTCAGTCTCAGATACAGGAATATGATTGCCTAATGCCATTATTCCCAACACCTAGAGAACATATTTCCATGTAGAAGAGAAAGGACAGCACCTCGCTCTCTCATTTCATCATAGTTTTCTATCCCTTTTTATGTAACCATTGAATGAACTAGATTTTGGGAATTACTCGTATTTATCAAATGTAAAAAGAGAATCCTAAAAGTTAATGCCTCTACACCTCAAGGCTCAAGGATTAAAAATTTAAAACTCACTTTTTACAGAACCTTATAGCTAAAAAGCTCCAATTAAGAGAATATATTTACTCTCTTTCCAAAAGTTTACCTCCAAACTGATATTTCCATTACCTAATCCTCCCATCTTACAAAACAGAATGAAAGAAAACAAATTAATTTTTTGTTTTAGCCCAGTACTACATAGACTTATGAAATATGTGTTCGCATCATTCTATTTTTTTATGAATGTAGGAATATCCAGATCATTCATCTTGGACATGGTGAAGAAATATGAAGCCAATAACCATAACCAACCTATTTCCTTGAGCTTAATTTTCATTTTATCTACCAACTGTAACATCGTCAATCTCTGATTATTATCTTGAATATCTTGCAGCAAAGAAATGATACACTGTGCATGACCTGCAAAGCATAGCAAATCAACTTATCAAGTAAAACTAAGAAAATTATGTAGTGGTTTATCCATCAAGCTATGTATGTGTAGAAAAATTTAAAAGAACATAAATCAGTAGAGAAAACTTGAAACAACCGGGAAATTTCAATATAACCCATCTCGATGTTTTCTACAGTCAAAGCAAATAAATTTAATCAATGAGAAAAACTGGCAACTGGAAGAAACAACACTTATAATGTTTTTAAAAGTAATTGGCAAAGTGGAATTATGCTCGAAAGTATTTCACTGAGTATGAACCAAAGATATGGTTTTCAATGAAATCATGATTTGCTGGGACCAAGGGACCAGCCAGGACCACCATGCAGAAGAGATTAACTTGCTGGAGCTTTTCAAAAATTACTAGACGCACTTTCTCAATGTTCCAGTGTAATGGATACTTAAAATGAAAGAAACAAGAAAAACAGCAGTGTACAAATAATCTCCTGGAAATAAACAAGCAAGAATTGTCATATACAGACAAATTTGAACCTTTAACGAAAAAAATGGAGTCCAGAATGTATGCGATTATGATGGAAAAAATTGACTTATACCTCAGGCACAAAATACAAAGTAAAGTAAAAGAGGTAATAAATAAACGCAAAAAAAAAAACACACAAAATGTACTTGTAAGTAATTGCCCCATAAATCCTATATCTATCTATATGAAAAAGAAATCGTGTAAAGAAGGGGATTAAGTGGGATCCACTTTTTGTGGAATATGAGTCGAAGCAATAACAAGAATATTTCTAGTGGAACATCTTTCACAATCCCTAGAGAGATAGTTCACTAATAGACCGAGGGATAAGTAATTCAACTCATTCATCCAGCATAAAACCAGTGTTTAACCACAGAACTAGACTATAATCAATGAGCAAAACAGAATCAGAAAATGACTGAAGAACTAAAATGCATGGCACGTGTACGAGTGTATGTATGTCAAATAGGAGAGAAAGAAACATACGAGTTACATCAACTTCGCTAACCTCATATGAGAATGCACAAATGTCACACATCCCTAAGAGAACACAAAGTTACAATTGTGTTATTCCAAATAAACGTAACCAAAGAGACAAAAGTGTAATTTAATAATACTATGCTTAACAACAAATAGTACCATTGCAGTCTTGTAATGGCTCTGCAAAATGCCTGAAAAATGTACTTCGTCGGCATTGTTTCTTTGACTGAAAATAGAGATTTTAATCAAAATCTAGAAAACAAATACCTGCATAGCATTTTACTGGTCAATGTGGCTTAATTTTTAAATGCATTGCAAGTCCAGCGGTCTATTTTTTGCAGAGCCTCTGGAAAGACAACGGGGACAAGAAGGGATATACATACATACATACATACATACATATATATATATATATATATATATATATATATATATATATATATATATAATTTACCAATTTGGGAAATCCCAGATTGTATTAAAGTACGAGACGAGTTTACGACGTTCTAAAACAATGCAAAAAGAGGTTTACAACGTTGTAAACTCGTCCCGAATTTTAATAAAATCAGGGATTCTTAGATTGGAACCTAACTCACATATATATCTTCTCAAGTGCAGATGTCCACACAGTTTTAAAATGTGGAAGTCCACACCTAAGAAGTTCTCTCTCTCTCTCTCTCTCTCTCTCTCTATATATATATATATATTTGACGATGAAGAAGATTCAAAAATCACTGAAGAGACAATAAGTAATCTAGCACAAAGTAATGAAGATAATTGTTATGGAATCCTGTAAAAATATTCCATAACAGTATGTTCTGTAAAAGTCAAATGGCAAAAGTGGAGTTCCGCAAGTTATACGATAAAAAACAGATATTCCTCTAAAAGATCACAAAACACAAGTTTTTAAATTCAGAAGCAATAATGTGTATGCAATAATTATTTTGAATTAAATAACTTGTAACAAAAATAATGTATGCTAAGAAAGCAAGAACAAGAGCAATGGTTGGGAAAGCAAATAGCAAAAGGAAAAAGCATGTGAAAAGAGGAAAAAACAAATGCATAATTCAAATGCATGATGTATGGTGGAAACATGCTCAAGGAATTTTTCAAGATGAAAGGTGGAAACAAAACGCATAATTCAAATGCATGATTCGCTGTGGGAAGATGCTTAGAGAATATTTCAAGATAAAAGACTAGCACTATCAAGAAGACAAGAATGGGAAACCGTTACTCAGTTTATGAAAGCTAGTTAGAAGGCAATAAAGGCAGGCTTCAGACTACTCCTTAACATCAAAATACTCTATCTCAAAATTTTAGTGTCACCGTATCCAATCCGGTGTATTCACTTCTGAACTTGTATCCAGTCTTCAAAGATTTAGGAGCATCAAAACTTGTAAGTTTTATTTACAATCAATCTATCGATTTTATTTCAATTTCTTGCTTTCAATTTATTTTTTTTTTTTATGCTTTAAATTTTGCATGCATATAATTGAATTTGAAATTAAAAATTTTGAAATATGATGTAGCTTTTGTTAAACATGCGACTGAAAACAACCAAGATATATTAATTGAAGCTGTACTAGAAGATAGACCTTTTGAACGTCTACTTTATATGTCAAAAAGCATACAAGCTTACAAAATCAACTCAAGCAATCCAAAGAACAACTTTAAAAATTAGCTTGTTAAAATATTTATTACTTGATCCTTCTATTTGTATAAAAGCAAATATTAATGGTCTTCACAGGAATATCTGTCTTGATAATGCTTGTTTTTCATCCTGAAATATTCCATAAACATGTTTCTACTCATTTGAATTTTCCATTTTTTTCCCCTCTTTTCACATACTTTGATGTTTTTTCCTTTTGTTATTTGTTCTCCCATCCATTGCATCTGTTCTTACTTTTTCCACATGCGTTATCTTTATTACAAATTTATTAAAACATTATTGCTTCTGAATTGAAAAACTTGCCATGTGGTCTTTTCCAGGAATATCTACTTTCCACTTTTGCAGGAGATACTATTACGCAATCTTTTACAGTATTTCATAAAAATTATTTTCATTACTTTATGCTAAATCAACAATTGACTCTTCAATGGTTTTTGAATCTTCTTCATCGTTGGAAAACTATGACAAAGTTACTTTCAAATGTTTTGACCCTCCAGGTTACAAATACTAGGATTACCATCAAGCTCGGCATAACGCCTTTTAGTTTCAAAAAGGATAACAATCTACTTCGAAAGGGGAACCAATTTTACATTCCTATATTGGTTCATTGAATAGTGGAATTTCTTGAGTCCTATTCGAGAAATCCTTTCATTTGAAGTGAACAATTTCCTTTTGTCAAAAAGAGATTGCGGATGGGAATATGTTTATGTCAATATTGCCCAAAAATCCCATCCTTGGTTAGGAGTTTTAGAGTGATGTGGTGGGAGAAAATCAGTGCCCAATTCATTGTTCTCAAATTTCTTGACAAATTCAATCAGTTAAAAAAAAAAAAAAAAAAACTACGCAGCCAGTGATCACCCAATTTGTCCAGCAAAAAGCCATTTTCAGTCCAAAGCTGGTTTCGGCAAAAACCAAAAATGAGTACAAAATATATTTGAAAGAAATCTTGCACAGTTTTTCGACTGAAAATGATTCAAAAAACACTAAAGAGTCAATTACAAAGTAATGAAGATGATTGTTATGGAATACTTTAATTATTTTCTGCAATGGTAACTCCTGAAAGAGTCACATGGCAAAAGTGGAGTATTTCAAATCACGACAAAAGAACAGATATTCCAGTAAAAGTTTTTCAATTTAGGAGCAACAATGTATATTCAATAATATTTTGACTTTCCTATCAAAAAAAAAATATTTTCACTTTTATAATTTGTAACAAAGATATATATATATATATATACAGTTGTTATCTAGTAAGGGATCTCTTACTTTAATATGGTAAGGGACATGCTAAAAGACAGAAAAACACAATTTCCGATACACTACATTAAAGTGCTTGCTTATCTTGTCTTTGATCCCTTATTGAAAGATTACTCAAACACACACACACACACGCTCTATTTTTTTGTGTTAGAAAGTCACAATGGCATTCGAAGAATTGCTCATAACAAGGTTTATGTTTAAGGCATGATTAAAAAAAATTCAAATACAGAGGATCGTATGAGCATCCCCAGAAAAAGGCTCTTCAAATGAGAAGCGTCACAAATAAGATGTCAATTTAAACATAAAGGAAAAAATCCAAGATTTATGCCAAGCCCACGTTTGCGAAGGAGAGGAGATGAATGGAAAGGAAAGAGGGGGAGAGAAAATAAGTGAAAAAGATGGTCACTCTATTTTTCATTCTTTCGTTGGATATAGAATTCATCTTTCTCCCCTTATTTCTTTCCCCTTTCCTCCTTTCCTCCCCTCTCCTCTCCTTATATTTCTTTAAACCAAATATACCATTAGTCTCAGCAAGCACTAAAGTTGTCTCATTTTTATTTCTAATAACACAAAATATTCATTAGGAAAAGAACTTTATAGGAAAAAGGGACAAGCTGTCCGCAAGAATGTGCCCATAGGGAATGCAAGTTTCCTCATTATCGACCAACAGAAGCCTAAGCCACCATACAGATTATGTTTCCTGATTAAGAAGGTGGTTCAAGCAGCTTAACGAATTATTCTTAATTTATAATGTAAGTTAAAAAGCTTCCAACAATGTATGCACATAATATCAATGTGTGTGTACAACTAATGATATGTGGAGTTATGACTAGGGCAATAGCACATAGGATTACCAAAATAAATAAATAACAGCAGCAGTACCTGACTATACCGTACAATGTCGTAGAGATTCTGCAATCCAGAGTTCTCATAGAAGACCATTGAACTCTGCTCAGAGACAAGTGTCACTACTAACAAATACAAGAATACTTGAGCATATATAATAAAATTTTGTGGCGTCGATGAAAGTCTTACCTGCCTGGGAACATCAGCAGGCCTAAAAAAGAGAAGGCACTCAGAAGGTAGCCCATCTCTACCTGCACGACCACTTTCCTGCACCAAAATTCAATCGTAAAAACAAACATATATAGGAAAAAATAAAAAAATAAAAGGCTTAATAAAAAGCTTGTTAGGAAAGAGTAAAAAACCTGGTAATATGTTTCCACCGATTTACTCAGACTGTGATGGATGACAAACCTGACTACAAGCAGGTAATGATATTAGGAATACACATATATGTATTATCTGATAGACGGAGAACTATCAGAAGACAAAAGAGAACAAAAGTGAACCTATTACTAAGGAATTATTCTCTTAGTTCAAAAAATTATGGAGGAAAAAAAATACAAGAATGCCTCTTAGTACAAAAGCATGGAGATAAAATACAAGAATACCTAAAAGACATCATATATCTATGTACGCATCTGCATGCATGCACGTGTTTGTTTTAGTATGTAGATAAAGTTATAAATGGTAAGGAAAACATATCAATAAATTGGTTCTAGAAGTGGGGCAAACTTCAATGGGCATTTTCATTCATCAATTGCAAGCAGGTTTTTTTTCTCATGCACGCATCAAAAAGAGAAAGTTAATGTCCAAAATCAAGGGAATGAAGATAAACAAATTTGCAATCCTGATGAAATAACAAGGTGTATCCCAGTTTTCCAAGAGAACTTCCATGATCAATTATGAGAGCAATAAGGATTAATTAACAGATGATTTGATAGAAGGAAGTTGTTAGAAAACTTGCACCGATTACCATCACATAATTAGCAATCAGCCCTGCTTCTCTGATTTCCATATCCTTAAAACAATATTTCCATGATCGCAATCCCTTAATTACCAATTCAAATACATATCTGAAGTCTTTCATCATTATTTACACTGTTGTCCTAGAAATTTCAGCAATCTTTCTGTGCTCTTTTTCACTCTTTTAGTCCAGCCACTTTGGGCACTCAAATCTAAACCATATCAAGCCAAATCTACGAACTAATTCTGTACTTTTCTACTACAACATTAAATTGCAAATGTCAACTTTTAGCCAAAGTTCAGAAGTTATGACCTATGGTTGCTTTAGCTTCTCTATAACTTGTAGAACTCTAATACTTCATAGATTTAATATTAGCAATTAAAGACAGTGTGTGCACAAGTTGACCCTAAAGAAGCAAACCTAAAGCTAAACAAAAACATTACTAATATTTCCGTTACAATCTGTTAAAACAGGAACATTCTAGTTTGTAACTGGTCATAACCATCGGCAGAAGCAAATTTGCAATACTAACCATCTGGTTTGTTGATCCCCATACCAAATGCCACCTGATACAAGCAAATGAATCAGAACAAAAAATGATTATTAATACCTATAAAGAGTTTGACCAATGCACTATGCATACCGTGCCAACAATGACTTGCAGCTTATTTTTGCTCCACCTATGTCATGAAAAAAGGAACATACATAAGACTCTTAACTGTGAAACCAAAACAACAATTTCATTATTGCTCACTGTATAAGGCTTCAAAATGTTTGGATATTATAGCTATTATTTTTCTAGGAAAACATTTCACTCAAGTAATATGATGTACGTAAATTCAGCAGCAATCCAACTTTTGCACTCACCTCATATGAACCTTTTCACGAGCATTTATATCCATGTCTGCATGATAATAATCAGCTGAAATTCCTCTCTGTCGTAACTCTTGTGCAACCTACAACTCTTGAAAGTATGAGACAGAAATAAATATCACTCCATCCAGAAGCTATATACTATTATCTAAGATCCAAAACACCAGGAATCTGGATCTGTTAGAAACGAAACAAATGAAGATATCTCACGTTTCATCGGAAAAATAAAATTAGCCTCATAAAGTCTTTTAAACAACTTCAACACCTAAAAGCTCGAGGAGCCAAACATTTCCTGAGGCATTTATCAGTTTTCCTTAATGACAAGTACAATTAGCAACAAGATAAAGTCAATAATGGCTAACAGATGCAGATAATAAATAAGAAAACAAACTAAACTTCTTGAAGAATTAGTTCATCGTTATCCAGAAAAATGTGATGATTGAATGTCAAAAAATTCTAAACAACACTATGCTCAGAACTTTCCACATATCTGTGTGTGTCCTTAGAAATAACTATAAACAATTTTAACACTTGAATGACAGCAACCAAAGTATGAAGAATGAAAGTTTCCTAATGCACACTAGTTAACAAAATTGAAGTCAAAGACAGCTCAAACTCAAACCTAAGGAATCAGGTGCTTCCAGGTTCTCTGAATTCCAAGAACTACCTTTTTTCCTTATTTATCACAATTGGGATGCAGTGATGACTTGATCTAAAGGCTGTTTGTTTTTGCTGTATTTTGATGATTTCAGGAACTTTTAATGTGTCCTGATCAACTTTTGAGCTATCTTGGCCTATAGCTTATAGGCACAATATGCATAACTTGTTTCCTTTTTGTACATCTTCATCTAATATATTATTATTCTTTCTGTCTCTTACAAAAAAACTGAGCTATCTAACGTTAACCAATTAGGAGGATATGTCATCTTTTGCAACAAAATTTGGATCACAAGTAGCTTAAGATGTGTGAATACCATGGGACTAAGGCTCTACTGATGTTTAATACTTGCTGTAATCTAAATGAGGTTGTCTGACTGCAATTGGGGATGGTAGATCCCATGCAGTAAGGTCATTTTTGGAATCATGTACTGAAAATGACTTCTTTCGTATTTATATGTTAAAGGTCCAAATTTCATGAGAGGTCATGTCAGATTTTCAGTAGGAATAAACTCGAGAAGTATCAACTCACCACACAAATTTTTCTAAGCGTGTCCCTAGTGAAATACGTTTGGAGCACCAAGCATCTAGTTAGTCACTTAATCCCTTGGAAGACTGACAAGAACCATAGATGAAGTTATAGCAAGTCCTGAAAGATTCAAAACATCAGGAGTAACCCATGCTTCATAAGATTTCACATTTAATTGTATCTTAATCAACGGTTCAAAATGAATGGTTTAAATGTCCACTTGAGTAGACAAAACCAGAGCAAGTCATTTATACATAAATACCATGCACATAATAAAAGCAATGAAAACTTTATAATCAAGATATACTGATCTCCAGAAGGATAAAAACTCGAAAAAAATAAAAATAAAAGGAAAGGATGATACAGGACAAGACAAGACAGGAAGGATGAAAATAACAGCAGACACAAACCTGTTCACATTCCTTTCTGGAGAAGCAATATACTATCCCCGACTCGCTATTTGGATAAGATTCCTGTATGTATTTCGCAATTTCATCAATAACCACCTTACCAACAGATGACTTTTCTCTCACCTGTAACTCAAGAAATCATCATATTAGCACTTAAACTGTTAGGTTCAAGTCCAAAATTCCTGAGAATCGAAACTATACCATATAAAAGAGATTTGGCCTATTGATTGTGCTGACAAATTTAATGCATTTTCGAATGTGCAACATTTCCATCAGATCATTTTGGACTTTCTGGGTGGCAGTTGCCTGCAATATATTTTAGAAAGTAAAATTTTTTAAATTGGCCCAAAATTGCAACTAAAGCACAAAAATAAAAAATAAAGGATTAAAAATTAATGACATACAGTCAAAGCCATCATAGGAACATCGGGAAACTGAGTCTTGAGAATGCCAAGGTTCTTGTAATCAGGGCGAAAATCATGACCCCACTGACTACAACAATGTGCCTCCTGCAGACCAATGAATCATACACACAGCTGTGATGACATTTACCATATACATGTTATAAAGATCATCATTTTTTAAAGACTGACATCAAGAATAACTAGCATGCTGCCCTATATGACATTTAAGTTCATTGGTATCATATAATAGGTTGGAAAGTATTTCGAGTAAAAATCAGAAAGCACCCCTCCAGCTAGGTCTACATGTAAAAAGGCCAGTTCCACTTTTTAATCAACAAAGTACAGTTCAGGTAAGTCCCTTTGTAATGACACATAATGATGAACAGGTATAACATTAATTTTATTTTAATAAAAGATTTTAACATCTTCTGCTGTATGCCAAGCTTCTTTAACAGCTCTCACCCATTTCTCCATACCATGTCTGGCAACCTTCTATTTACTATCCTGACAACCTTATTGTGTAAGATGAATGCGGAAAACATTGACCAAATGCATACTCATCCTCGTATGAACTTTCTGACTGTCAATACTTTCCTAGAATTATCAAAAAAATGCAACTACTGAGCAAGGATTTAGAAACATAACAGGATGAACAGCCATTGACTATAAAATCAACGATGAAAGCAGAGAATATTAACTTCAAAATCATGAGTAGCATGTTGAACTATATGCTCACATCAATAGAAATTAAAGACAAACGACCGGCATGATGGCACTTTTCGAGTTTTGACATAAATCTCTTGCTCTTTGATATCTTTTCTGGTGTGACGTAAAGCATTTTGAGCTCCCCTTCACCTTTCTCAAGGGCCTTGTATATGAACTTCTCATCTTCCTTAGAAGTTGTTGATGTCAACATGTGGGCTGGAATGCCCAAAGCAGCCAGGCACATTACCTAAACAAATAGGTGGTCATTAGAGTGCTTTGTTTTATACCTAAACAATGATGATAGTATCTATAATAATAGCAACACCTGATCCTGAATCAAAGAAAGCAATGGACTGACAACAAGAGCAATTCCCTCACGAAGGACAGCTGGGAGTTGATAACAGAGGCTCTTGCCACCACCTGCAGCCATAATCACCAGAACATCTCTTCCACTCAAGACAGCATTTATAATCTGATATCAAGACCGACAATTAATCAGTAATTCTCTAAATCATTGTTACGGAGCAAAATACTAAACGAACCCAGACCACCCGCGAAAGTTTTGCATTCAAGCTACAAGCATCTATACTCCGATTCTAAAACTAACAATCAACCCCAAACTCAGAAACCCATGATGCATACAATAGCTAAGATTTCAATGCCGCAAGCAAAAGAAAAAAAAAAAAAAAAAGGGCAAAGCAATCACCTCTCGCTGATTTGCACGGTACGCGGGAATGCCAAATACATTAAGCCTAGCATCATCAGCTCGAGAATCCCACTCAAATGTCCCGGACCAATTCTCAACAGCAGTTGAGCTTGAGCCACCATACTGAATAGGGCTTCCACGTGATGCCTCAAATGCTTCTAACAAAGACTTTAACTCTGATTGCCTCTCATACAACTGATCTTGTCTATCAACCAGTTGCTTTATCTGCTCTGTAAATGTTAAGTTAAGAGATGATTAAAGCTATAGAATAATTATTTGCTAATAGAAATCGATTATCAATGTACCTTGTACAAGTCGCACCTCAGCCTCCACGTTTTCTAATTCTTGTAAAATTTCTTCAGTTTCCATTTCGTTTTTTTTTCCCCCTTTTTTGCCCTTTTTCAGTGGAAACACAAAGGTCTGTCTCTCAGTCGCACCTTCTCTGGCCTAACAAGAGAGAAGGGATTTTGGTCATTCATTTATTTTGAGATTTTATATTTTATTTAATAAAAAATAGTTAACTTCTTTTTGAAAATTAGTAAATTCCAATGAAAGGGCCGAAGTGGCCGAATTACATCAATAGACATAATGGGCTCGAACGAATACATTTTTATCGGTTATTGCTTTAAGATTTTTGTAAATTTTAATAAAGTCGTTCCTTAAACGATATAATTTAATTAAACTTTATTATAAGTGACAAATCTGTTACCCCTAATAATAAAAGTAATAACCTTTAGAATGAAAATAATTTAAGGTTCTATTTAATATTAAAATGGAATAGATGTAATTTAAAAGATATAATATTTAAAGTATTTAATAAATACTAATTATTATAGTTTAAAAACTATATGCATATTTAGCATGACTTATCTAATAGTTAAAAGTGTTTATTTAATTTTAGGATTATTATCATTTTACTATTTCAAAACTTGACAAATATCAAATGATTAAAAGAAGTATTGTTCCCTATCATTTTTCTACTATATCTTTACAAAAAAAAATCATTTTATTATTTTTCCGTTATATCTGTTAGTTGACCAGTTAGTTGACTAACAAAATATCAATTTTACCCTTCATGATTAAAAAAAATACTTGAAGCTTATTTACAAAATCAGCTCTTTTACATTTATTCGATCATTTAAGTTTCATTTCCAATAGTAGTATATAAAAATGGAATCATTAATAAGACGAATTTGTAATCTATTTATAAAAATGGATAAAAAATATCAACATATTTCTTTTTTATGGAATTATGATATATGGATTACAAATTTGTCTTATTAATGATTCCATATTTATTTCCTAATGTTGAAAATGAAACTTAAATAATCGAATAAATGTGGAAGAGCTGATTTTGTAAATAAGTTTCAAGTATTTTTTTTAATCATGAAGGGTAAAATTAGTATTTTATTAGTCAACTAATGGTTGTAACGAAAAAATAGTAAAATGATTTTTTTGTAAAGATATAGTAGGGAAAATGATAGAGGACAATATTTCTTGTAGTTATTTGATATTTGTCAAATTTTGAAGTAGTGAAAGGATAATAACCCTTAATTTTATAACTTTTTTTAAAAAAAAATTAGTATTGTTTGGTTGTATTTTGAATAAAGTTTTTAGAGATAAAATAAGATATTTTGGCTCTATTAAAAGACTCAAATTTTAGATTTTTTGGCCTAGAGGTTGTAGAGTATTTTTAAAAAAAATTAAATTATAATGTTCTTAATTTATTTCACAATCTTATTTTATTTATTTCATAACATAACTTTAAAAAACATTGTCTAATAAGTAACTTTATAACATTTAATAAAGATTTTCATTGATAACTAAATAGCTAAAATATTTTCAGTAAAAACTATACCTATATAAGCTCTACAAATAAAAATTTTAATTAAATAAATTCTATTTGAAAAATTATACTAAACATAACCTAACTTAATTTGATCTATTACCAAAATCATAAAAATTTATAATATTTTTATTAAAATTATTATTTAAAAGTCATATTTATACACACTAATTACTTTTATTTCATTTATAATTTTTAAACTTGAAAGTTATAACATCTTAACAATTATTAGTACCTGGAGTTAAAACCTAAAAATATAAATAGAATTCTAATTACAACTAAGCTGTACCTTAATGACAACAAAAATATATTACCAAAATATTTATAAAAAATAAAAGACATCAAAATATTTACTAGGATGAGAAGAATACAAAATGGTAATTAAAATAAATAAATAAATATCTTCTGGCCCTTTATAAAATTTCATAACCTCAGTCGCTCTCTCAAATCTCTCTCTGATCATCTCTTTCCTCGCCGTCTAGGGCAAAAGAACAGCGAAGAAAAGCCAGAAAACCACAACAAATTTATTGATGTTTCCTCCAATTTCTCTCCAAATCAACCCGGGATTCGTCTAATTTCTCACCTTATTCTCTTCGAATTCGAAATCGATTTCCCTCTTTCTCTCTGTGCGTTTCACTTAATCTCGACATAAATTTTAAAATTCGTTAGGGTTTTGAATCAATTACTATGTTTATATTATCTTCATCTGCTACTTCCTCAATTACAATCCGCCAGAATCTTCGCGTGTTCGGTCCCGGCCTCAATCCTTTCTCTCCCTATTGCATTGCCAATCACTCCCGCTAAATCTTTTTCCTTTTTTTAATTGCGTATTTCTTCTTTATCATGTAAGCCAATCTCACGGTGTCGTTTCGCGTTTTCTTTTTTCTCGTTTTGCTTCTAAATCGTAAGCAAAAATTAATCAATCAAAACTTTCTTTGTTTGCTTAAATTTGATATATAAGTAATTAATTAATTAACTAAGAGAAAAAGAAAGAAGGAAGGATGATAGAAAGCATGGTGCATGAGCAACTGGGTCCGTTTACGCTGCAGCGTAAGGCTTCTAGGAAGCGGTTCTTTAGGTCAGTGATCGATACTGACGATAGGGGCTGGACTCCTCTTCATATCGGTGCCCGTAAAGGTGATATCAAACTGGTAGGTTATTGTTATGTTTCATCCTAAATTTACTCTTCTCCATTTCGTTTGATATAGTTATTAGTTTGAATGAAGACCTAAAATTTATCTCTATATGTGTGCCAACAATCACCCTCAGTTTCTGAATTTGTATATGGTTCACTTGGAGCTGCTGATAGTTGTTTATAGAATTTTTTTACCCTGCACTTGGTGTTTGGCCTATTTATTTTAGTTGTTTATTGTTTCGTATGGTGGTTGTCATTTTATTTGACGTTATTGCTAGTATTTTGTCTAGGTCTTCCTACCACATAGGAAATAGTTAAATAAATGTATTTATATGTACAGTTTGAAAAAAAAAATTGTTTTTTAGTCATCCATATTGCTAAATTTAGTTTTTCCGTGCATACAGTTCTGCTAGCATATTGTGTTTCTTGTGCATGATGGGAATGTGGCATAGTGCAAATGCATCTATGTATTATGATATAGATTACCGGGCTGTTATCTGCCTCTTTTTCTGGACTGTTTTTTAGGGGTAAGGTTAATGGTAGGATTCAGGGTTGGGGTACTGTGTTTGAGGGAAAATTATGAACATTCACTAGTTTCATTTACCATCACCTGCTGTTCTAAGGGCTGTAACAATGTGTATTAACAAAGACCAATAATTGTCAGGCAAAACATCGCCGGTAGATTCCATCAAACAATCAAATAAATGCTGGATCGGTTTGCATTACTCAGTTAAAGATAGTAGCTTTTGGGTTTTAGTTCATTCGTTCATTCATATGACAGAAGTACATGCCATTTGGTTTGGGTTTTTTTCTTTTTTTTGTTGTTGTCGGGCGCGGGGGGGGGGGGGGGGGGGAGACAAAGTGGATAATGGGTTTGGCACCTTGTTTTTTGACAATAGAATATGTTGTTTCAAAATTGTTCCACAGAAGTATTTTGTTTTCAATCATTTGGGATAACATGTTTTTCTTGAAACAATTGTTTTACTCATTTTCAAAAACAATATAATATACCATATACATGTGTGGTGATGTTTTCAGTTGTAGAAACTATATTCAACAAATGCAACTTTCATCTTTCTAATTCTAGGTTCAAAACATCATTTTCATATTGGATAGTTTTCAGGAACAGAGTTTACTAGATGATCCTGCTTGATATAATATTTTGACTTACTGTTAAATTTCTTAATTAAGATTTCTGAGAAATAGACAGCGGTGAGTTGTCTTTGAAAAGAAGAATTTTATGAACTGTTTCTACTGATGCTCTGATGCCTAGCGTATCAATGGACTGTTGGGCTAAAATTATTGTCCATACTTGTGTATAATGGAGGTACATGGACATGTGAATACTTTCTTATGCGCCTCTGATAAAATTTTAAATGTAATTTCCACTTGTCTCCACATGCTGTATTATAACCCTGTTGGAGCTTGTTTCTTAGTCGGACAAATTTGTTAGTATCTTTTTGTGTTCGAGATGCTTTGTATGCTTTTGATTGACAATGTAACTTTTGCAGATACACCTTATTTAAGGAGATATCCATTTCTGGTATGTTGATGAATTGTTACCACTAATAGAAATTGTAAGGGCATTACCCTACTTGTTCTGATGAACTTACTAGGAATGCTTGTGTGACCATGATGACAACTGTAAAATATGTATTGATTCACAAAGGGTACATCCATTGTTTGGGTTGAGAGAATGATTTTGGAAGGATTAGGATCCGTTCTGAATCCACCAACATAGTGCAACATTTCTACATGCCAGACGTGGACGAAAATGGAGAGTTAGGAAGATAAATATTCTTGCTCTTATTCCTTTCCTTCTGCCTTCTTCTTTCCACTCAAGTGAATGGAAGGGGCTGTGTTTTGGTGTTCCTCCCTCATTTCCCTTCAATCATTTGACTCAACAGAATGTTAGTATTTCATTATTTTTGTTATTGGAACTCAGATGATGTTAAAGGTCTTTGTCTAGCTCATTATGAAGTAAGATGGTTTCACCGTGGGCAGCAGGAAACATTTTGTTTCCTTTTTGTGCTACATTATTATAACATCATTATATTCTTGGAAGAGGAAGTTCTTAAGTTTGTTATGACTGAAGATAGCTGCAACTACTCATTGCGGATAATTTTGTTAAGCATTTCATTATGGGAAATAGTAGTTAAGCATGGGTTTTTTGTATAGGTAAAGCAACTTCTTGATGAAGGAATGGATGTGAATGTGGCAGCATGGGGCCCCAAATCAAAAGGGGTGACTCCACTCCACCTTGCTGCTCAGGGTGGGCACCTTGAAGTCATGGATGTTTTGCTTGAGCGAGGCGCTGACATTGATGCTAGAACCAAGGGTGCTTGCGGCTGTAAGTATCTCCTATAAGAAACCATATTATTGGCACCTCTCACCTCACACTCTTTTCTCTTCTGACATACTAAAAGGAATTACTCTTTTTATTGCTACTCAACTGTTATTGTCTTCCTCATGTAAATGCAGGGACCCCGCTTCACACTGCAGCCAAGGAAAGAAAGAAGGAAGCTGTTAGATTCCTGATTGAGAATGGAGCTTTTCTGCCAGATGACATCAACGATAGCAGGTTCAATCCGCCACTTCATTATTGCCCTAGTCTTGAATGGGCCTATGAGGAGATGATGCGGTTTCAAAGAGAGAGCTTTTCAGCAGGCGAGACCTCTTACAGCTCTGAGAGTTAAATGCTCTCTCCCGCCTGCTGGTTCACATGATGCCACTGCTTTGGTTGGATTTGGCATCTGATGCTGTTTTATCAGTTGCCCACCACTATAAATAATAATAATAATAAACCAGGCTGGTCCTGTATCCAAAGTGTCTGTTGTATTGTTTGTCACTTGGCTTCGCATCTGTTGACATATATACAATGTGGGGTGTGAACTTGTGGTTGTGGAATTCTTGTTGGGTTTTCTTTACTTAATTGGTTCTATATATTATTGTATATGCAGGACCTGGAAAGGAAAAAAAAAAAGAAAAAGAAAAAAGAAGAGCCACAAAATTATTAAATTTTGATATTTGGCGATATGAAAACAGATGAATAACTGCTAACGCCCTTCGGCGATCGCACTCGTTGCCAACCATTTCATACTACAATATTCATTGACTAAATTTTAGGCTAAACGGTAGAGAGACATTTTAAATTTTTTTATCCAAAATAATTATTTTAAATGATGTGATATTTATTAATTAATTGATAATTTTTTTATAAATTTAAATAAATTAATTATATAATATCATTAATTAATTCATGAATCCTGCATTTGGTTATTTGGGATGATAAAAATTTAGGATATGTACAACTAATAATTACCTTGTTGAACTTTCTGAAGTTGACTTGGACAGCAGTTAGTTGTATTAGCAATCTGAGGGACTTAACCTTTGACAGGATTGAAATTGGAATGATAAATCTAAAAAAAAAAAAAGTATTTATACACTCAAGTTTATGGTGACAAATATTCGGTGTCTTTTCCAAAGGTAAGAGTGTGGATAAAACTCGAACAAATCTCTTCCCTTGTTTTAGGATTTGAACAGCCTCTTATCTCGTCTTTAGATTTGAGCAAGGGTGACCAGCTAAGTTGTTTGAGAATTAAAACGAAAAAAATAATAATAATAATAAAATCTAGTAAATTTGGCAAATACGGCATTGTCACGACGCGCAAAGCAACCAATGCTCTGGGGTCCGCTCCTTGATTAGATACAAGTATTTTCTCACGAGATATCGGCACAGTTTTAGTGGTGGCTTTAACGTCTTGTCTGTGCCTTTAACTCGAAGCAACCAACATGGATCATCAAATCTTTTTCTTCTCTTCCTTGACCTTTCAAACACGGTTAGGGATCAACATCCACACCATGTAGAGTTGTACACAGAGTGTGCTAAAAAGACAAATTTTCACTTTCAAAATTCAACATATGATATTGGGGGGAAAAAAAAATCTCATTTAACCTCAACTGAAAGAAAAAACAAAACCTAACCGTCCGCCCATTTGATTGAACCAGTTGTATCAAACAAGAATGAATTGATCTGTACTTGACACTTATCTACCAGAAAAAAATGACAAGGAGCTCTCGGGTGATACTGTGGTGACAAAGATAACGAAACATATGAGCAGAATGATACGTATAAACAGAATTAAAAGGACCTTGTTACCTTATTGTCTAAGGTAACAAAGGCCTAACTGAAAACTAAAACCTAACATGATGTATACAATTAAAATTTAATTCGTGAATCAATCCCAAGAAAATTGTGTTTACTTAGAAATAAGGAGAGGAGATGAAAACCACCGTATCAAACATTCGAGTCTAGCCTATTTTGCTCATCCGTGGCATTATGTGAACAGATAAAGCTTCGAACCCAAGTGGCGTATCCACCACAAAAATCGTCGGCGCCGCCGCTGCCTTCACATCCACCACCACAATGCCCCCGCCGTTTTCGCAAACAGCACAGACTCTACCGCCGCCGGCAGCCGCGTGCCGCGCTCCTTTAAGGAGGTCCGACTTAACAACCTCCTTCCAATCGTCCATTACTTCATCGTACCTGCTCAACGTGCAACTATTCTCGTCAATACCGTACAGCACCTCCTCGTCCATCGCCGCCACCGGCCCCCTCCACCCTCTAACCATCCCCTCCCGCATGTCGTCCCACGTGTTCGCGACGACGTCGTAGACGGCACCTTCAGCGCCCTTCACATTGACCAAGCACAGCTTCCCCTTCCACCCCACCGCGTCTATCGCCTCCCTGCTGAACCTCCCGTCTTTCAGCTCCCCCGTCTTCTCCCACCTCGAGTTTTTTTCCCCGTTCATCAAGTCCCATTTCTCCACGGACTTCGCCACGTCGCTAGAGAACTGGGATCCGATCCCGCTGGCAACATACACCGCGCCACGAGAGCACCCCGCCGCGCACCACCGGCGCGGGGTGACGAGCTCGGGGCCGAACGTCCAGGTCCGGCAAATGGGGTCGAAGATGAGAGGGCGGGTCAGCGCCGGGTTGAAGTTGTGGGTGGTGGCGGCGAGGAGGATGAGCTTGCCGGAGAGGGAGACTAACTGGACGGGGAGGTTGCGGGAGAGGAAAGAAGGGTGGTGGAGAATGAGGTGGAGAGGCGGGTCCGGGGGCGGACGAGGGAGCGGGTCCCAGGTAGAGGAGACGGGATCGAAAGTGAATAAATGGATTGGAGTAGAAGAAGAGTTCGATTTAGGAGAGAAGAGGGCGTACAGGGAGAGGAAAGGAGGGAAAGAAGGGGAGTAAATGAGGCGACGCCAGGAGTGGCAGACGTTGTGGAGGATTGATGGGTGGACGTGGGAGAGGCAGAGGTGAGCTATGTGATCGGGTAAGCCCGGAAGCAGTGGCTGATGATCATCACCATCATCGTCTTGAGCTTTATCTTGATCCTGAGCTAGAGGTTGCGTGGTCAGTGTTTGTGTTAGTTTTTGGCGTTTAGAAGAAATGGTGAGCCGGTATTTGGACATGGCAAGGGGAAAGGGTTGGGGAGGGGGGAGGGGGTTTACTGAATATGGGAATTGGGAATGTGGGATTGGGGGGTATTTAAAAGGGTCGTTAGTTGATTTGGTTATCCATATTTTTGTTTTTTTTTTTTTTTTTTTTTTTTGGCTTTCTCTGGAAGATAAAGGGGAATCCTCATTTGCAGAGGTCATTCAGAATGTGAGGTGGAGTCTGTGGTCCATAATTAAAACTTAAAAGGCAAAAGTTGAAGTTTGGTTACTTTTGTCTAGGAGCCGGTGCTACCACTATTTCTTGTGCGTCCATTTGAACCACATGTATATATGTAGTAATGTAAATGTAGAATTATAACAAGAAGTAAAGAATGAGTAAAATAAATATGTAATAAATGGAGGAATTGTATTAAGCTTTTATTATAAAGTTATTATTTTACATTTTTTAAATAAAATAAAATAAATAAATTATCCATCATCTTAATTATATTTTTTTAATTAAATTATTTTATATTCAAAAATTATATTAGACCCCGACTAATCTAAATTCGGACTGGGTAGGACTATTAGAGTGGCAAAATTCTTCCAATAAGTATTTAATGCAGCTGCATTCTCAAATCTCAAATCGAGAATCTTAGTTAAGCTATAAGTATTTTATATTTTGTTAAGAAAAAATCTAGTGGGACGAAAACAAAAATAAAGTAATATAGAAGAGATGCTGGACATGCTTAAAGACTTGTCTTAATAAAAATCTTTATTATCAAAAACTCAATAGAAATATATGATTTTGAACCGCTTCAAAGGGCTTATGTCATATTTAAGGTATATACCTCCACATGAGGTCTTTCAAAACCTTTTGGTCTCATCAAAGACCGAACACATTTTATTATTGTCCTAAGTAAATTCAGTAGAATGATACGTTTCCTTTCGAGAAAACAAAATCAGTAAACCAATATGTCTACCCCGCTAATAGACAATTCATCACCTGCCATTTATTTCGCAATTGGCGTACATGACTTGGGTTCTCTAAATGCAACTGTAGGTGCATCTAGCCAGTGTTTGTAATTCTCCACAAATGATCCTCAAACCTTTATATTTAATCCGAGTGGTGCAGGAATCAAAACGGGTCATATACATCACATGCCATGAATGTTCTCACCTAACATCATGATGAGGCCGCTTTTTCTCGCTCTTGATGAAACCTTTGTCTCATTGAATGAGACGTATGGGTAAACAGATCACTCGTTATGCGCTCAAGATACTGGATGATATATGGTGAGTTAATAAAACTCGGATAAATTTCTCAAACGATATTAGATTCTATCTCAATGTACTGCAAGAGTGCAACCGGCACTTATATATCGCAACAAAAAGTGTGTAAATGAAAAATATTAGGTTGATGACCCGTTATCAATTGCAATGGGGAATATGGGGAATAATGGTAATAGGCTGTAGGCCTTAAGCGAATCAACACTGCAACGTGTGAAATAGCATGTCCTTTTAAATAAATAAATAAGAATAAATTTCTTATAATTTCCTGAAAAACAAATCCATACTCCTTTCAAAAGAAAGTATGTTAGTCAATATCATATTTGAAATACAAATCGAATAGGAATATAATAAATTCATAAAAATTAATAAACATTCTTGATTGGTATGGATATCTCCATCATCAATTAAGTAACTTGTTTACGCATCATGTATTTGAACAAGTCTGAGATGTCTAGATGTGTACTATCATCGTGGAGAAATTCTACAATATCTCATATGTATTATAATTAATTAATACATGAATGATATGTGTAGTTAAATTTAATACAACCGTCACTTAAATTATGATTTTTCAAAATAAATACACACGCGTCATGACATTATTTACTTATTGTATGGCTGACATGCTACCTCAAATGTATTCTATAATTTAATGATTTCTTGAAGAACGTGATTACAATTATGATTTTAACCGCAATCTTTAGGATGACTGTAACCTTGCCATGTCAATGATTCTCGCCGCGTGCCAATCAAGTTAACAAGCTCAATATACTTACTGCAGAATCGTGTTTGAAGCATGAAATGTTGAGCATGTTTTCTTGAACACATCTTCATTGGTGATTTTCTTTCCACATATCTTCAAAAGTGTTGCGATTTTGTCAAGCGCAGAGTTGTAATGATTGATTAACTTGAAATCTTGTAGTCGAATTTGATTTCACTTGCTGCAAGCTTTTCAGAAGAATTATTAATTTCAGGTAGCCATATCTCTAAAATTTGTATAAAAAATATATTAATTCTAAGTATTACTAAGGAAAAATATTTGTATAAGCATTATGAAGAATTACTGACTTAAGGTAGCCATACATCTAAAATTTGTATAAAAAAATATATTGATTCTTCGTATTAGTTAGGGAAGAAATAAGATCTTCCTAAGATATGGTTCTTAACTATCTAAGACCCATATTTAAAACATAAGTGAACTAGGTGGTTGTTTAAGGCTCATGTTTTAGGAAGGTCCTATTTTTTTCCTAATAATACTCAAAGTTGATATATTTTATAAGTTACTTATAATAAAAAGCCTATTCCTAAGTCTCTATCTAATTAATAATTATTATAAAATTAAGACTTTTTATGCAAATTTTATAGTCAGTAAGTCTAATGTTAAAGAGCTATAATTAATTATATTGTCTAATTATTAATTCATTTATTATTAGTTTTACCAATAAAAAAATAAATTATTTATCTTTCTAATTTTTTAAAACAAACTTAATTATTTAATATTAAAGAATTTCTTGCACTTTTATCTAGAAATAAATTATTAGTTTGTTACATTTATTGGCTAACTTTTGAAGTAAAAAAAAAAATTTCTTGAAATAATGATTCTAAAGAAAGTAAAAAGGATATCTTTTGACTATTTTTCTTTTCTGAAACTTCTCATATCTTATTGATTATTACTAAAATTTAAGATATAATTAAAAACTGATTAAATTTTGAATTTTTGTTAAATTTTAAAGTTTTTAAATTTAAAACTACCTCATAAAAAAAATTTACCTAAAGTCCCTAATACTTTAGAACCGATCTGCATGCAGCGCATGTTTTGTAATCATCTTTTTATTTTGTAAAGTCAATTTTTTTCTGAATCATAATCATGACTTTACAGCAAGCTCAAGCAAATCCTTCAAAGATTCTGAATCTTAATCCTAAATTGGTATAAATGTGGTCATTTATGGCTTACGCAGACAATTCCTGAAGTGCACACTAAATATCTTTGATCAACAAATAATGACATTGCGGTTCCAGTCATACAAAAGGTGGTTCATAAGCAACAGCACGTGGCATGCGCGAGGATCACAGGCCAAGAGGCCAACGGAGACGTTTTGGTCGACTTTAGCAGTCAACGTTTGTGGGTGTGTGGATGTGAGCAGAGAGCAAGATTTGAATTACAAAAGCTTGTGGGTTAGAATGAATTAAATGTGAGAAATTTCTCGTTGAAAGTCTCCATTTTAGTGCATATTACTGAGACGCCTTTTTTATTTTAAGGTTATGACCATGTTAGAATTTATTTATGGTAGAGTATAAATTTTAGTCACACGTATAAAGTGATAAATAGTAAAAAATTTATTATAAGTTATTATTTATTATTTATCACTTTATGTATGTGGCTGAGATTCGTACTCCACCATAAGTGAACTCCAACATAATTGAACCATTATTTTAATCATCTTTAATATCACATTTTACTCTACTGATATTATAATAAGATTAACAAATACATTTAGAACATAGTTCAAAGTTAATGAGTATGTTTTAAAATTTTATAACTAACATAGATGTATTCCCCTAGAATTGGCCTAGAGAGCAGCTGCGTGGTGGCAGTGCAGTTGCCCCAAACGGGTCTGTAATCTCCATTGCACTTATAAATATTTTTATAAAAAAATAATGAATTTGTAATAAGTACTCAAACTCAAGTTCTTTAAGATAAATTATTTTTTTTCACCCAACCAATAGTCTAACTAGTTAATTTATCTTTATAGTTTACTAATAGCGTAGGGTTAAGGGTTATCCTAACTTTAATTAAGTTATTAATTTTAAGTAATTTAATAATAAATATTAAAAGTCAAAATAGTATCAAATGATGCTATTCACCGGCTATTAAATTTCTTTAAACCAATAATGTAATTTTAAATATGCATATTCTAGTTTTTTTTATCGAATTCCAACCCACAAAAGGCGCAGACCAATTTTATGTTAGCGTATTTATCGTGTAATGAAATGGTCAAAATATCGAACATTCATATCGTGATTTACAGCAAATGAGTGGGCGTGGTCTGGTGGTGCGGTGGTGGTGGTGACAGCACACATTCACGAATCTTACTACGTAAACGATGACACGTAAGCTAGCGTGTGAAGCGGAAAAGGTAATTTTGTCATCTTGCTCGTAAAAGGTTGAATCTGCCAAAAGCCGTAAGGTTGGCCTTTTTTGGCACGTGTGGTCCATGACAACCGATGCGGTGCCATGCCCATGCCTTTGAACTCCGTTAGTGTTTTCTTGTCGGCTCTTATTGATTTTTTTTTTTAATCTTGTCTTTTTCTTATTATTTTATTACCATTTATTTTTGTTATATTTATAATCCCCATAAATTAATAATACATTTATAAATTTATAATACAAATTGTAATTAATTATCATCATAAGTTAATAATTATGCTATTGTCAAGTGCAATGCAACACATTGCGAATATGAATCTTTTAGTGTTGAATGATTTTGAATTGAATACAAGATTTACTAACGAATTCTAATACGGTCATGCACTGAACAAATAACTCCAGTGTTAATTAATAATTAGTAAATAAAAAATAAAAAATTAAATCTTACCCATATACTATAATTAAAGTTTACATGCAACAGATTTTTATAAGGTCAGTAGAGTTCAAATCAAGAAAACATTCTATTTCTACTCACACACAATTCAGCTCTTGTATGGACGGTCCAAGCCTCAAGTCTTAAAATTTCTTAGTCTTCCCATTAAGCTTTGATCCCGAGTGTCTAGACACATTTGCCTTGTAAATTGTAATACGGCCACAGAACATGTAATCACATTTAGGTTGGTATTTGGTAACCCAACAATTATATGTTTCATAAATTGGCATGCTTTTTGCATTATTAATTTTCCCTCTTTAATGCCACTTTTGAAAATTGTGAATGACTGATTAGCTGTAGTCTCCTTTGACCAAAAGCGGCCTTGAGCCCTTGAAGTAGTGGAGGAAAGTGGGCGGCGAGAGCCAACCAGGCCAACTGGGAGAATGAATTATGAACATGCATTGCTGCTATCCGCAAAAGCACACTCAGCTGACTCATGTCATGTGACAAAGTATAAGCAGGCGAGGCAGCCATTACAAATGACAGCTACCAGCTTTTGGGAGTTAATGTAAAGACAAACCCTAACCCTAAGCAATTGAAAGCCTAGTTTTATTAAGTTTTAAAATGCTTTTCATTTATGAGCCCGTGGTAGAGCAGACATGGACGGTTCCCTATTTATGTGTTCTCCCCAAAAGTCACCAGTTTTACTCTTACTTTTACAGAAAGGCTGACCCTGGGTTTTGCCTTTCGCTTGTTGGGTCATGCTATGGTACAGCTAGGGAGTCAAATGCATCATGCTGAACTTATAAATTTTCATTTGCTAATTATCTCTTGCTTGGGGCTTTTTCTGTTACAAAGCTTGTTTTATTTGCTATCTATAACGAAAATTTTGATATTTAAAAATGAGATTATAAGAACAATTTACACCATACGTTGACCATAAGTATCGCTGTTATTGCCGTTAAGAATTGCGATCAATAATAATTTGTTGCTGGCTCACTCCAACTTAGGGCAAGGGATGTCAAGCCTCTCTCCATTTGTAAATGTTGAAGAAGGCTCACTTCCAAACAAATTGGGAATATACATCAAAATTGGGCTTGTAGGGTAATGGTTTTTATGACGAGTTATGGTATTTAACTCCCGCATTATATCTCATCAGCCCCCATTAATAAATTTTATACTAATATCTTTTTTATCCTTTTTATAAAATATTTTAAAAGGGTAAATAGTTTTTAAATGCATCAACGTGATAATTTCTATTAATATTTAATTTAGTTAATCTAATTTTTTAAACCCTAATTTCTTTTTAACTTTTTAAATTATTTTCTCTTTTCAAATATTATATACTCTACTTTTGTAATCATTTAAGAAATTAAGTTACAATACTCAATAGAGGATGATAAAGAAGTATCAAATCTTTTGTTATAATTATGGTAATAATGGATAAAACCTTTAAAAAGAAAGAGAGAGATTATAGTAATTATAAGAGTTTTTTTCCTTTTTAAAATAGACTTTATAAAATTTATATGATAGGTGCTTAGGAAAAAAGATAAAAATTCTAATAAGGGTAAATTCGAGATTTGGTGAGTATGCTCAGATAAGAATTAATTTAAAATTTTTAATAGGGTTAACTAAAAAATAAGGATTGGTGATATATAATGTTACCACAATTTTATAATTTATAGATATTTTTATTACAAAGTGGTGATATTTGAACTCCTCATCATATTTCACTAGCCCACATTTTTCAGTTAACCCCATTAAAAATTTTAAACTAATCTTTTTCTATCGACATATTCTATCTAATCCCGAGTTTACCCTAATTATAATTTTTATCTTCTTTGCAATCACCCATCACATAAAACTTATAAAATATATCTTAGAAATAATAAAAAAATTTCACAATCACTATAATCTCTCTCTTTTTTCAAAGGACTTTATCCACTATTACCATAACAATAAAAAAAGATTAGATACTTCTTCATCATCCTCTATTCGGTATTGTAAATTAATTTCTTACATAATTAAAAAAAATAGAATATATAATACTTGAGAAAAGATAATAATTTAAAATGTTAAAAGAAATTGGGGTTTAAAAAATTAGATTAGCTAAATTAGATATTAATAGAAATTATCATGTAGGTGCACTTAAAAGTTATTTACCCTTTAAAGTTATTTACTATGAGGATAAAGTAGATTTTAGCATAAAAATAGTTAGCAGGGGCTGATAAAATATACTGAGAGAGTCAAATATCACAACTCTTTGTAATACGATATTTCTTCGGATATTAGATACACAAATTTATAGTACGTTAAAAATCTGTCCGAGCAATTTAAAAATCTTCTCCCAAGGGAGTTCTACCTCTGGGCCTCTGGGCCAACGATGGGCTGGCCCAACTTTCTTCCAAAACATAAAGGGAGCAGAGATTATAATTTGGCTACATTATAAATTTATAATGTAACGTAACATAACAATGTTCTATTTTTCAAAGTGAAAGTCAGAAATATCAACAACTAAACTTACGATGGAAAGTAAAAGTAGACCAAGCTAAGTTATCTTTCCATGAAATCGAAAGTAGACAAAGTTAAGACATTGATTTGGTCAAGCTAAGTTATTTTCCATTGCCCAAATCAATGGCTTTTTGGCAAAGGCAAACTATGAAAGCAATTGATTTGCACAAAATTAGGTAAAAAGATGTTGTATTATTTTATTATATTTAGATTAAGATATGTCATTGGATTTTGGTCATCGGACTCAAAGGGTCTATTTGTTTATGTCATTGGGTCGAATTTGATAAAAATTATGAGTATAACAATTTTTATAAGAGATAAATGAGTTGGTTATAAGTAATTGAACTCGCACTCAGAATTTAGTTCTTTCATAATAAGAAAAGAGTTTTTAACACAACCAATGGTCTAAATAGTTTAATAGCCTTACAAATTAATAACAAGATAAGGTTGTTCAACTTAAAGTTTTAACTTAAAAATTTGACATAAATTTTGAATTATTAATTTCAAACAATCTAATACTAGAATAAATACTAAAAGTCAAGATAATATTTAATGATAACTATTCTATCTACCACCGGAGTTCTTTAAATCATGACTCAAACTTTTAAGTGAAAAATTTAAATGAGAATAATTTAAAACTTAGTAATATAGTATATACCCTAATAATTTAAATGTTGGGTCCGGCTATGACAGTGCCAACCAACCCACGAAAGGCACAAACCATTGTTATATATCGTGATATCAAATGGCTAAAAATATCGAACATTCATATCGTGATTAAGAGAAAATGAGTAGGCATGGTCTGGTGGTGTGGTGGTGTGGTGGTGGTGGGGACACAACACATTCAGGAATCTTAGCACATAAACAATGACACGTAAGCAAGCCGGAAAAAGGTAATTTTGTCATTTTGCTCGAAAAGGTTCCAGCTGCCAAAAGCTGAAGGGCTGGCCAATTTTGCCAAAGCAAGCCCGAGCTTTCGTTAATGCTGCCATCTACTTTTTGTCAAAAAGAGAGATGCTACGCTATTTTCTCAAATTATATCGGATCGGATATTGGAGTATCCGAATCTGATCCGATTCCCTGTCCTAACGACAAGACTTATCGAACATTTCTTTTTTAATCGTTACGATCTACACATAATCACATGTACAACAATACAAAAATCTACTTATAAAGTGCGACACACACATATATTCACCGAGCTTTCACATTCTATCTCTGGGATTCTAAATATCTCGAGCCTTAGGCATCCCGACACAAAAGTCCTGCTTTTTTTTTTCTTTTAAAGATAAGAGTGAGTCATATCTAAATAATTTTTTCCTTACCTCTCCTAAGACTCAATTCCATGTGGTCAGTTGCTACAAACTTCATCTGTTACCAACCCGACTATACCCTTAGCGACAAAGTCCTGCATCTTGAGAGTTCTCCCAATTGAAAATCCGAAGAGACATAATCTTTAATCCTAATTAGATACTTTTGAAGAAAATAGTCAAAACATGGCATATGAACAGTGTTAGAAAACTATAATGTACATGTGTTACAATTTTTTTTTTTTTATTATTTGGGGAAATAGTCACTTGATTTATAGAGAAGTCTTTCTTCGTCGGTTGGTGTTAGGTAACCCAACAATTATGTGTTTAATAAATTGGCATGCTTTTTGTATTATTTATTTTTCCCACTTTCACGCCGCTTTTGAAAATTGTGAACGACTAATTATCTCCCTGGTGTAATCAAGCAGTAGTCTAGTCTCCTTGGGCCAAAAGTAGCATTGCAGTAGGGAGAAAATTGGCCAAGAGCCAACTAAACCAACTTGAACAATGAATATGATCCGCAAAAACACACCCAAGTGACGAGAATGTCAAGCTGTTCAAGCAAAGGCAGTGAATTGATATAGCAACTACCAGGCACCAGCTTTTGGGAATTAATGTGAAGACAAACCCTAACCCGGAGCCATTCGCACACCACGTGCCTTTGAAAATTGAAAGCCAAGTTTTATTGAGTTTTAAATGCTTTGCATTTATGAGGCCGTGGTTGAGCAGATATGGACGGTTCCTTATTTATGTGACCCTTGCTTTTGGGTCATGCTATGGTACGGCTGAATGCATGTTACTGAACTTATTAGTGATAAGTTATAACCATCCGTTGCCCAATCTCTTGATTGGAGATTTTTGTGTTACAAAGTTTGTTTCCTTTGCTGTCTATTTTTGTTTAATTTGTAATAGAAAATTTGATATTAAAAAATAAGACTACAAGAACAATTTATACCATACATTCACCATAAGTAGCGCTACTATTGCCATAAAGAATTGCGACCAATAATCTTGGTGGCTTACTCCATCCTAGGGGAAGTGATGTTAAAGTCTCCCTCCATTTGTAATATGGAAGGAGGCTTTCTTCCAAATAAATTGGGAAAATAGATCACAATTAGGCTGGTCGGATAATGATTTGTTAGAATCTAATATTTCTTAGGACACACACATAGGGTTAATTTCAAATTACCCTTGTGAATCAATTATCTTCAAAATCGCTCTCTTCATTTTTAAAATTTTCAATTTACTCCCATTTTTATTAAGAAGAGCAAAAAAGGTTTTATCATTCCATCGCCATTTTTTCTTGTCCTTTAATTAAAAGTATGGATAATTTGAGATTTTCAAAAGTAAATAAAGGGATTTGAAGGTAGTCTATTTACAAGGAGAATAATATGAAATCTGCCTATATATAAATGTATAGTATGGTATAACCTAAAAATCTATTGAACAATAATTTAAAAATCTGCTCCCAATAATATCTATCTAATCTAAATATTTGGTGGTACAATGGTCTTTGACAGGACTCGAATTACGCCTTTTAATGTTGAGAGCTAAGTTGTAGTACTAGACCAGAGGTAGCCTGGCCCAATTTTCTTCCAAACGAAAAAGGGAGATTATAATTGGTCTATATTATAATGTAGAGCGATAATATTAGACCCCTCGTTATATCTCACAAGTCTTTCTTCTCTCAGTTAATCTTATTAAAAAATTTAAACTAATCTTTATTTCTTAAGATACCCTACTTAATCTCAAATTTACCCTTATTATAATTTTTATCTTTTTTCTAGGCATTCACCATATCAAACTTATAAAATCTATTTTAAAAAGAAAAAAAATTTCATAAACGCTATAATAGCTTTCTTTTTTTTAAATATTTTATTTACTGATATCATAACTATAAAAAAAGATTTGATACCTGTTCATATACTCTATTTAGTATTGTAAATTAATTTCTTCTATGATTAGAAAATAATATACAATATTTGAGAAGTGATAATAATTTAAAATTTAAAAAAATTAGGATTTGAGAAATTAGATTAATTAAGTTAGGTATTAATAAAAGTTATTATGTGAATGTATTTAAAAGTTATTTATTTTTTAAGTTATTTTATATAAAAATAAAATAAATATTAATATAAAAGTTATTAGTGAGGGCTGATGAGGTTCAAATTTTCAAAGTGAAGGCCAGAAAGTTCAAGGATAAAAACTTAAAAATGGGAAGTAAAGTTGACGAAGCAAAGCTATCTTCCCGGTTTCCATGAAATGCAAATAACGAGTAATGGGCTCGTCATTTGTCTTGTCCTTGTCGAAATCAATGGCTTTTTGGTAAAGGCAAACCACGAGAGCAATCACAGCGTACAAAATTAGGTGAAAACGCTGTCGTTTTAGCGGGGGCCCTATCTTCTTCCACCTCATAAAACCCTGGTAAGAAGGAAATCGTATTTAGATTGTGCTTTGTAACCAGAAATGATGACATCTTCGTCGTCGTCAGCACATGCACAGGCTGTGCAGTGGGGTAATGAAGAGACTCGGGATTTGATTGTAATTCGGGGGGAAGCAGAGAGGGACTTGGTCGGAATCAAACGCAACAAGACGATTTGGGAAATTGTTAGCGTTAAATTGAGAGAGAGGGGCTATTCAAGGACACCCGATCAATGTAAATGCAAATGGAAAAATCTCGTTAATCGCTACAAGGTAAACTCGAAATTACCCAGCTTCCAAATTTTATTTTATTTTATTTTTTACCAATTTCTTTTTTTTTTAATTGTTAAAAACTTCATTAATGTCAGTGAAATTGAGAAGCTTGTGGGGGGGTGTATTAATTCAATTGGTAATATATCTTGGAGTTAATGAATCTGGGTTCGCAACTCACTTGTATGGGCGAAGAGGTTATTTGGTTGAGATGCTTGGAGTATGGAGTCAGTTATTGTCAACTGAGCGAATGATTAGTAATCATAGTGCTGTGGTTGTGAAATAGAAAATCTAGCTTTCAAGTACAAGTTGAATACTTTTGAAGCTGGAAAGAGTTTATTTTGATATTATGTTGAATAAAAATTCATGTGTATTTTGTTAAATTACATTATAATTTCAAAACCTTAGCTTCCGAACCATAGTGGTTAGTGTTTATCAAAACAGTTAGCAATTTGTCTTTGGCAACACTACTGCTAGATAACAACACCAAATGGAGCCTTAATGGCCAAACAGAAGTAGTTATTGATAAAATAATTTAGCCGTTGCACTTTTAAAGTTAAGCATGAGTGAGACAATATGTACCCTAAGTGGTTAGGAGATTTTAGCATGTATGCCTGTGATTTCTTTGTTGTACTTGATAAGAGGTGGTGATAGATATGGTGATATCTGTGCAGGGGAAGGAGACATCTGATCCAGATAGTGGGAGGCAATGCCCATTCTTTAATGAATTGCATGCTGTCTTCACTGAAAGAGCGAAGAATATGCAGAGATTACTTGCTGAATCTGAGGCTGGTTCTATGCAGGCAAAGAAAAGGTTTAAGAGATTGAATGCAGATGAGTTGTCCGATGAAGAAGATGATGATGAAGAACAAAGTGAGGAGGAGGAGGAGGAGGAGGAGAGGCCTGCTAGAGGTAATTCTAGGAAGAGGAAGATTGAAAGAAATGTCTCAGACAAATCCCCTAGGGCAACTAGTGGTACTGCTGGTATTCACGAAATGCTTAAGGCATTCTTTGACCAGCAACAGAGGATGGAGGTGGAGTGGAGGCAAATGATGGAGAGGCGTGCTCAAGAGCGGCAATTATTTGAGGAGGAATGGAGGCAGAGAATGGAGAAGCTTGAGAGGGAGAGGCTATTGGTAGAACAGGCTTGGAGGGAGAAGGAGGAGCAGAGGAGGATCAGAGAAGAGAGCCGAGCTGAGAGGAGGGATGCCCTCTTAACGACTCTCTTGACCAAACTCATCAATCAAAATAATCCCTAAGGTAAAAAATTTCCTTTTTCAGACATTAACTACCAGAAAAAGGTTGTTTGTTGCTTGCAAAGAAAACAAAGGAAGAGACATATACCGTTAACATATGGATTGTTGCTATGTATATTGGCATACAAAGAAGTCAACTATTTTTCAGTTTGACTTAAACATCTAAGATTCTTTTCTGATGAAGAGGTGAAATTTCCGTTTTCATGTATGTAGACAGTAAAAAGAGTCCGCATTCTTTAGATTGCTGTGAGGTTGGCATTATTTATAGTCGTCTTGGTTTAAATGTTGTAACTTTATTTCATGAAGGCAGTTATAGTGTGGGTTGAAAGAAATTCCTGATTGAAGGTTGATTATGAGCGTCTGGTGGGTTTCTGATGTTGTATGTTCCACTGTGCCAGGTCTAAGAAAAGTGAAAATCAGAATATTCGGTCCTCTTTTCATATTTTATTGCACCTATGATGATTCTGGCATGTGGTCTTGAATTTATTTTGTTCAAAACATGGAAATGACAATTGAAAATGTCAGATACTTTGCTCAGTTGTGGGGATGTTTTCTTTGTCGCAAATTTTTAGAACTGGCAATGGCCGAAGAGATTTTGATTTGGAATGTCGTGGAATATTAGTCAAACTTTAGAACCAAATTATGAGGATCAATCAGACAGACTTGTATTGATGTTGTTTGCCTCTAGCAAATGATGTTATATTTGCCAGATTATGTATTATAAATCCAAGATGTGGCTCAAATGCACGGATACGGGTAAGTGAAATTTAGATGTTTTATTGTTGAAATATTC
Source organism: Citrus sinensis (assembly GCF_022201045.2). NCBI lineage: Eukaryota > Viridiplantae > Streptophyta > Magnoliopsida > Sapindales > Rutaceae > Citrus > Citrus sinensis. The sequence continues at coordinate 21,756,960 of NC_068560.1, forward strand.
CAAAGTTTGTTCTCCTGATTAACATTTGATTCAACTTGAGCACGCATACCAGATGAGTTAGAAAACAAAAGTGGATTGCTCAGAACAGTTACTGGATATAGACTCCTTCAGTTAACTATTTATGTTCTTGAGAAGCGCATGAAAAGATGACGATAAGAATTTTCAATTTTCATGCTTTTCAAATTTTCTACGACAATGCTTTATTACGGAACTTTTTCCACAACAATGGTAAATATTGAATTAATGCTGCCACTGGATGCAAACATTTATCAAATGTTGCTACAAGGTTCCGCATCAGAGGGAAGATTGCAATTTTTCTCTCTAGCAAGCGGATATAGTTAGAGAATAGAATCTACCATACCAATGGTTAGTTTGCCAACACAAGAATTTAATTTAATTATTATACAGGAATTAACCCTTGCCTTCAAGCACCAGATCCTAAATCCTAATTGATATGTACAAGTGTACCGTAAGTCGAAGATGGTGAAATTTATTCAGGACAGCCTGCATAAATCCAGGAGTTATAATAAATACACGAACATATTCTGTTACTCTCAATGCATGCAAAGGAACCTTGATGTTGAAAACCAGCTGTAGCTCCATCTCAAGAAGCTACCTGAACTGCTTCATATTACCAGTGAATCACTCATGGTCATGGACCGATTAGACTTTTCTGCACTTCTTTCATCTATTTGGGTTATGCAGAAGAATAAAAAATTAGTAGGAAAGTGACAAGGATAAAAGTAGAGTGCTGCTATTTACCCTAAATTTGTGCCCCGAAAAACAAAACGCACCATTTGATTTTCCCTCTCCACACGTGTTGCTTCATTTGCTTTCCACTTAGCTTTCACTTTCCACTTCCTTCATTGCTTTCACTTTCCCTTTTCCACTTAGCTCCGAAAAGGTAAACACGAACGAGATCACACTCCGGCTCTGATTTTATTTAGACCTTCCCTTTTTAGTTTCCAAACCAAATCTTAAACTTAAGATTTTTTACTAGCGCTGCAATGAACTCCGCTTAAATCTTCATACCTTCCCGAAAAAGCAAAGAAAAAAGCAAAGCAAAGGAAATAAGTGTTGCACAGCTGGAACGCAACAAATGAAATAAGTACTGCACGTTGACTGTCCTTCCCTTTTACATAAAGCAATTGAAGAAACATGTGCTTCAAAAGCAAATGGCAGTCAAATTACCACATGATGCGTTTTTTTCTTTTAGGGAGCAAATTTGGGGTAAATAGCTTTTTCCATAAAAGAAACTAGCAGAAGAGCAAGTAGTAGGGCTGGGCAATTTCGGATTCGGATTGGGTTTGGATGAATCCGATCGGATTCATGATAATTCGGATTGGAAAAAAAATCCATCTGATTTTAATTCGAACTTCAAATCCGATCCGAAATAGTTCGGATCGAATTTAGATCGGATGAATATTTCGGATAAGTTCGAATTCAGATCTGGATCGGTTCAGATTGCATTCGGATTTAGGACCTTTTTGACAATTTTTACAAAAAATTAATGAAATCTAGAATTAATGAAACACAAGTCCTTACACAATTCTTTCATTAGCTTCATTATCAGAAGCTCAGGGTGTTATATGATAATTACACATCCAAATATAGGTAAGTCGAGAGCTTATCTCTCTGCAGCAGCCTTTTAATCTAGTGTTCACACTTCGTCTTCTTGATTTGCTCATCACAGACTACACATTCAACTCCTTAGACAATCATGCAATAAAGACAGGAACCTTACACAATGAACAAGTTGGCTATCGCGAGGTTGCTTTCGCCGTCAGCTGCTCGTCGTGAATGGCAACTGGACGTTGATCAAGATTCGGCTGGGTTCGTTCCGTTTGTGTTGTCGATGGCGTGAGTCGCCGTGTGCGTCAGGTTGTGGCCTGTGCGTGTGGTTTATGGTCGTGGGTTGGTTTGGCTGGGTTGCGTGGTGCGTCAGGTCGCGTGGCTGGGTTGGGTGGGTTGTTTTGTGATTTGGGAATTAGATTTAAATGTTTAAGTTTTCAATTTTCATTTAATTTCTATTTTTTTTAAGGAGCAGTGCAATCCGATCGGATTATTCGGGTTAATCCGATCCGATCCGAATCAAATCCGATCGGATTGCACAAATTTCATCCGATCGGATTTGAAGCAAAATCCAAATCCGATCTGACGCCCACCCCTAGCAAGTAGAGTAGAGCAGAAGGAAAAAGCTATTTACCCCGAATTTGCTCCCCGAAAGACAAAATGCACCGTTTGGTAATTTGATTGCCATTTGCTTTTGAAATACGTGTTTCTTCAATTGCTTTATGTAAAAAGGAAGGATAGTCAACGTGCAACACTTATTTCATTTGTTGCGTTCCAGCTATGCAACACTTATTTCTTTTGCTTTGCTTTTTCCTTTGCTTTTTCGGGAAGGTCTGAAGATTTAAGCGGAGTTCATTGCAGCGCTAGTGAAAAACCCTTTTCGGGGCTAAGTGGAAAAGGAAAAGTGAAAGCAAATGAAAGAAGTGGAAAGTGAAAGCAAAAGTGAAAGTTAAGTGGAAAGCAAATGAAGCAACACGTGTGGAGAGAGAAAACCAAACAGTGCGATTTGTTTTCCGGGGCACAAATTCGGGGTAAATAGCAGCAGTCAGAGGAAAAACTATCTTGTCATACAAAGGTTTCTTTATAGAGCCATAAATAATTCTAAACAAATTCCTCTATTTAGATAACAAAAGTTGGCACACATTAGATTTTCAGAAAATAGACAACAGCAGCTTTTTCTTCCATTTTTTTTTAAATTTTTTTATTTTTTTTGGGCATATGTTACATCAATGGGAAGTCCATGAACTTGATTCGGTAGGAGGCTTTTCCTTTGGATGTTTGGAAGCATAATGATCACCAATTTGATTCTGATTCGCTAGCTGTGCCTGAAACAGCAAACTGCCTCAAGTTTAGAATGCCATTGGACATACAAAAATTGTATCAGCCAAGCTACATATTAGTACTGATATACCATATACTACACCAAGCAGATTGGTTTTAAAAATGACGCAAATTTATATCACAATGGCAAACTAAATGACAGCATATGAAATAGAGATTATAACAAGCACATATAAAGCACTGAATGAGAAACTTTTCACATAAAATGGCCAATAATGCAATATTACTGGTGATATGTGTGTTTGATCTGGCCATGGTGAAAAAATAAAGTCCTTCACTGGGATTCCCAAGTATGACCACTCAGCACAATTATTACCATCTCAGAATGTAAATCCGTAAATTCAAGAGGTGTATCTTGACTAGACTACTTACATATGGAAAGGTATGAAACACATATGGCAAGACACAGTTCTTCCAAGATGATGATGCACATATTGTACTCCAATTGGATTTTCTTTTAAATATAACATCACCTTAATCCCGTAGTGTAATTGCAGAATCGTATTTATGACTACATTTGCAAGCTCCTCCTTTTAACTATTCTGTTGCCTGTTAAACATGTTTCTAATCCTATAAAACAACAACACCAGCAACAAAAAGGACAATTAACAGAAGTACTGAAACCTCAATAAATATTATAATCAATAGTTTGAAGTGTCACCCACTGTGGACATTTCAAAGTTGGCCACTTCAGGGAAGCCAAGAAAGCCAAAATATCTCTCAATATTGAGACAATGTGTGTATCCGTTTAGTTCATGTGGTTATGGTAGTAGTTACTAGAGAAAACCAACAGTTTGCAGAACATAACTCCTGTCGGAAATTACGTCACACATAAGCTCAGTCCTAAATTTCCTCGTATTCCAAGAGTCATTATGTTATTTCCACCAACGAACATTAATAAGATAACCAACGAAAAATTTGAACTGCAAATAAGCTGAAATTGATTGAGTTTGTGCTCAAGCCTTGCTCGTTACACATGATATACTCAATAGCTTGCACAACAACACAAGGAAACTTCAACCTCGAGTCAGTTCTTGTAATTGATCTGAACTCAATTTCGACTCACTTCAAGTGCGGAATAAGAAAAATGGTTCAGTTTGAAAATAAGGAAACCTTAGACATACGCTTAAATCTCCATAATTTGCATTTTGCAGCACGATTGTTTCAAAAACAAAATTTGCATTCAAAATCGAAATCAAAATAAAAAACAAAGGCAGATCAAATCAATCAATCTATTGAAAATAAAAAAAATTAAAAAAGGAGGAGGAGCAACAGCAGCACCTTACAGATGGGGCAGCTAACTTTGAGGGCAACAGCTCTGGCCTCGATCTGAGATCCCTTCGGCTTTTGATTCCTCTCTGCGTTTCTCTTCTGCGCCTCAATCTTCTGCTTTCCTCTCGTCATCTCTTTGTCTCTCTCTATTTGCGTAACCAAATCCAACGCCAAATCCCAAATATTATCTAGCCTTTAAGTTTTGGAGCGGGTTTTATGAAGGCGGGTCCCCCTGATGATGGATCACGACTCGTCTCCTTTCGACACGTGCCCCCGCATGTCGTGATATTTGATCGTTTTGGTTGTATTTGTTTAATAATACATCATGGTATTAATAAGTAAAAGCCCACCATTGAAGCCTAACGTGCAAAGCCCATTAGAAATGAAGCCCAATTTTTAAAAAATGAAAATTAACTTGCACAATTATATACGAAGTAAGGATATCCTTATTCAATTGAGATACTTAGGTGGCGTTTATTTTTTTGTCTGAAATCTGAATAGATCTGAATTAGTCTGAATTCTGAATAGGTCTAAATGTCTGAATCTGAATAATATATTTGTTTTTTCGCCTGAATCTCGAAAAATAAGTATTAAGTTGTTTGTTTTTTTCAACTTAAAAAGCTGAAAATATGTACTTTTACATTTGTATCCTTATTAAATTTGAATATCAAATAAATAATATATTAAATACCACAATATTTTAACATTTATAAGTAAAACTATATTCAAGTGAATACATAATTATTTTGGAATTTTAATATATCAAATACCATAAATTTCAAGTCATTAAGTTAAAAAACAAACGCCACCTTAGTTTGTATCTTAATTGATATGTTATCAATAAAATTTTATTATTTAAATTAAAAATAATAAGTTTTAATAATTAACTATCACTTAAGCTAATTAAATAGTGACACATAATTTACCACATCAATTAGAGTATAAATTAAGTATTTTAACTAAGCATAATATTTTTCTTATGTAGGGGAATTTTTTTTTTCCAAATTATATAGGAGACTTGAACCATTGTTTTTAAAGGAATTGTTAGTAGTTTTGTTTATACTTGTTCAATATGTGAGGAATGAAAGAGTAAAGATAAATATTCATTTAGTTTTTATATTTTGAATTAAATGTACGTCTAATTCTATATTTTAAGAAAAAAATATCCTGAGACACTCTTATTATTAGTAGTATTATAGCTCAAAGTTATTTATTTATTTAGTTTTACAATGATATCTTTTACATGTTGACTAATAGATGATGTGAGCCGGTGCAATAGTATTGGGAACATTAATGAAAAGAAAAAAAAAATTAATTTACCAAATTAATCCTAAAAATTGACAAAATATACAGGGGGCACAAATTATATCAGTCAACATTCTAAGGATTACTGTAAATGAAGAAGTATCTATTACATACAAATATATTATTGAGATCACACATTGATTATAGCTACAATTGCTTACATAAACTCTGCTGTTATGCAAATATCTAATTAGTTGTCATTACTCGCTGTAGCAATTTATCTTATCTTGTAACACAATGAAGCTCCGATTTTCTTAGTGAAATAATATGGGATTAGATACCATCCAATTCCTTGACACTTCCACATTACACGAAGGCAAATTTAATGAATTTTATATAAAGTAATTTCTAAACTCAATCAGTTGATATATAACAATTATTTAGGATTTTGAAAGGGCATTCATTTCAACATTAAAAAGTGAAACGCTGAAAGAGCAGTGCTACATATCTCAAATTATTTATTTCAAAAAATTTTCTCAAATGACATAGTATTCATCAATTGGTTAGTAAAAATAATATAATTAATTCACTTAGATTTTATAAAGAATTACCAACCAATTAATGAGTGACATATCATTTAAGATGGAATTTGAGATAAAAAATTTATGATATCTATCATTACTCAATGCTTAAATCAATGGAAAAAAATTAATGCAAATTTGGATTTAGCATTCCTTATGAAGGCATGTTGATACTTAACATATTTCACCAAATACATATAACGTTATCATTTTTTGGAGCGACGATCATAAGAGAATTTTTGTTTTTGTAACTTTTCACCTGGACATTTACATATTCCGTCGATGCACTTGCCATACTACCAGGAACTCCACCACATCTTGTGACGCAATCTTGATCAAATAAATATGCAAGGACTAAGCCTTTTGCTGCTCCTTTGGCTAAATCTAAATTAAAAATATTTGATTTCACGATGGCTTAGATATCTCATAATTAATGTCATTTTTAGTATAGAGATTGATATTTATAACTTAAAAATTATAACACCAAAATATTTAATAAACACATTTACTGTATTGATTTAAAAATTGAGTTGATTTTATCTCTTACTTATATGATTAAAAAATTATAATATTTACTATCAACTTTTATTTTATAATTATAATTTTTTTAACAACACCTATAACTTTTATCAACCAAGACTAAAGATAGACTTTTTAACTTTCGAAACTCCAAATAACCAAATAATGTTTTTGAAATTATTTGCTAGAAGCATTTTTGGAATAAAAACACGTGCTCTTAATGTACACACACATGCACACACCCCAAAAGATGTAATTAATATGTAATAGAAGAGCAGCCAAGAAAGCCAATTTCAGTCAAACGAGTTTTCCTCTTTTGCTTCGAAGTTGGTTCACTTGAGTAAAAAGAAACAAATGCCAATAAAGGGGGTGGTATTTAGAGTTTCAATTGGGAACATGCATGCTTGCTCGCTGGGTAAGTTTTTAATTCAATTGGTATGAAGTTCTAGAAATATATATGATATGTGTCTTATTTGCTTTTCATATTCATATCTTCAAGCAATATATGGCAATGTGTTGTAGCTTTGGCAAGGGTTTTTACTAGGACAGACGTATCCCAAATTCCAAAAACATTATTTGATTATGGCAAAGACATTTATGTAGTGAGTACTTACATGCTTACCAACCTTGTAAGTTTATTATTACTAATGCAATATATAGGCTGTGATAATGATGATTAAAGTTTACCCCTTGAGAGTAGTTCAGCTGGTTGTAAATGCTCATGGTCACCTAAATTAGAGTAATCATAGGGATAAGAGTTTAAATTTAGTGGATGAAGTTTCTCATCTCCACCTCAATCTTGAAAAAGAAATAGTAATTAATAGTTTGTGTATTTTGATAAAATTATTTAATTATTTTATTTCTAATACAAGTTTTTTTTAAAGGTAGGGGTTGTCGAGTTGATGTTTAATGGGTAAGATTTTTTATCCAAATCCAAACCTTTTAGGAAAAAAAGGGAAAAATAATTTGAGTAGATTTGTAAGGTACATTTGCTCTGTTGCACTTGATTATTTAAAATTGAATAAGTTGGAGTGGACTATATTATATTTGTATTTGGTGAGATTATTTTAACTTAAATTTTTAACACAAATCTTCAGTTATTAATTTCAAGCGATCCAATAAATATTAAAAGTCAAAATAACATTTAATGATGGTTATTTTTTTTATTGATTTTTAAGTAATTTTATTTGATTGACTACATGATTCATGAATTCAAGTTTTTAAGAAAAATAAGTAATTAAAAAAATCGAATTTAGACTTTGTTTGCCCCAATATTTTTAAAAATAAAAAATTAAATAATTATCACGCCTATAGTCACTCGTAATACTAGTAAATTCTATTGATAATAATTATTTTTCTTCAATATAATTTTTTTCCCCTTTTTGAGAGTATGCTATTTTGTTTACCTTGCACTAGGTTAATGAAGCGAAAAAGTACACCCAAAAAGCCCCGTTTCTTTAAAAAGAAAGAACAAGCAACGCGACGTTTGCAAAAGTGCAAATCATATCACAGTAACACACACTAATATCTGCGATGGCCATCGTTCGTTTTCAATCATCACAAAGCCTGAAAGCCCAAGCCGCGAGTGATGTGATGTAAAGTAAATCAACGGGTAAGTTGCACAGGATTATTGCTCTCTGCTTGGATTATAGTAGCGGGTAGTGGCAGCCACTTGCCATTTAGCCACTACTGCTCGGTCAATAACATTTCTATGACGCTTTTGTCCTTGTATAATTAAAATCTCTTTTCAGATGCAAGATGATGTAACTTGTAAGCCCCACTCAGTCAAGGATATTACTGTCCGCCCAAAAAAAAATTGTTCGTAGGAAATTCAGTGATGAGTAGACCAGAGTTTCTGCAATCGGTGGCGTGGGTCCCACTCATCATGGGCATTCCCGTTAGCCATTATCAATCATACGTTCACTTCAAAAAGATATTATCCTTCTAGGAAAAAAAACAGTGAATCTAAATGCTATTGTATACTTGCTTAGTTGCTTGTAACTTTCTAATTTTATCGTTATAAAAATAGCTTAAATTTTTTTAAAAAAATGTAATTTTGGAATTTCTTAATTAGGGTGTAAAATTTTTTAATAAAATCTTAATATCTATAATTTGATTACTTATCCATCTATATTAATTTTATCCTTAAATAAATAAAAAATAAGTTATATGTGGTTAAAAGAATTAATAAATTAATATTTGATATTAAACAGATAGTTTTGTTCTTCAAATTTTATGATATATTATTATTTCAGATAAATTTGAGTGCAATCTTATTTTTTTTTACAATTTCTTAAATAGTGAGATAATGACCCTCTTACTGAATTAATAATTAAAAAGGAATTTTGTTTTAGATAAAAAACCAAAATGATTATGAATTTAAAATAATAGGTGGGTGGTTTGACTGAAACAGGGTGTAGGGAGTGGACCAACGACCGACGTAGAGTAGTACAAGTACAAAAGCGGGTTCTTTAAGTAGCCGTAGATACAGAGAGGAAGCGTCGGTTGACACGTACGGAAGGTCTCACTCACACGTGCTAAAATACTCTTTTCTCATTGGCTGGGCTTTTATGTACCATCTTAATTCCGGGCATCTATTCCCCACACACTCCCAAATTCTCTCTCTAGAAAAGCTTAAGAACAAACATACTCTCCCTCTCTTCACCGTCACACAAATCTCTCACAAAATTTGTAAATTATTATTAGTAATATTTTTTTTTATCACTTTACAACTCAGGGCTTGCGTTTCTCTTCATAGATCAGAATCAGTAGGTGCGTCTTCGTTGTCATATCTCTCCTTCACTTCATTTTCATTTAATTTATTTAGAAAAAAATATTTTGAGTTTAAGATTCTTGAAATTTATGAAATTAATATGGTTAATTATCAGTTAAAATTATTTTAGACAACTTTTGCTTTGAAATGTTGTAGCTTTACTGTATGTTAACGAGTGTGAATTGCAATTGACTTTTATGGAATAATGTTATTTTTTTTAAAAAAAGCAAAAGAAAATATTTAATGTTTTGAGCTGTACACAAGCACTAATAATTAAAATTAATTGCTGATTTTGCTTAGTTTCGGTTCTAAGTGTTCTCAATTCTTGAGGCATTGTAGTTTTTTTGGGGTCAATTTTTTATTTAGGTTAATTTTGATTTTTCTTTTTATTGGTTTAGTTAGTGAAAATGCTGATGTGCTGTAATTTTCTTCTCTTAGGAATTGGTTTGAAAGTGATGGTTTGTTGTGTTTGTTTAACTGTAAGCTGGAATGCTGACATTTTAAAAAACTCAATTTTTGTGTGATTGTTCATTCTTTTATCTTGATCTTAGAATTCAACCAAAAAAATTGTGCTGCAAATGAAAATTTGAGTTAATTAGTATTAGAGATGGATAGATAGAAAATACTTTTAGCATGCAGTGTTTTTGATGAGCAATGCTAGTATGTTTCTATTCTTGGAAAATAATTACACAACGGAAGTGGCATGGTCTTGGTTTTTATGTGAACAGTGCTGTTTTCACTATGAGTGGCTTTAAAAGTGATGTGGCATGAAATTATCACTTGTTCTTTTAGAGCTATGAAATTTCGGTAACTTGTATGGAAGCCTTTGAACTTTCACCCTTCAAAACTTGTATGATATGATGTACTTTTAACCCCATTATTCTATAGTTAAATTACAGCTACGTAAGGGATGGAATCAGAGTAAATGATTCACAAAGATAGGAATATCCAGCAGAGACTATTTGAGATAAATGCTAAGAAGATTGTATTGAAAGAAGAAAGATTTACAATAGGTGATAAAAGTTGTCCAATAGCCACCAAAACACCCCAAGAGCTTACGATTAAGAGTGCGTTTCGGAAGAGAAAGCTTCTACCTTGAGAGGACTAAATAGAAACGACTATGCCTACTAGAGTTTCCAACATGATCTAATGTTTTCACCTGGTTGGTTACTTGAAATCCTGTTTAACATATATTTATGTATAGGGGTTTCTTCTTGGTTTTTGGCTTTTAAAAGTCTGTCAGTTAAATAATTGATAATTTGATTTGATTTTTGTTTCTTTTGGACAGGATAATAGTTTCTCTGATCTTTTCACAAGCATTTTATTAACAGTGTATTAGAATGTTCTTACTCTTTATAGGTGTGCAGTAAAGAGTATTAAATTGAATGAGGTCACTTTCTTATTTCTGATATTCTCATACTTTCTCTTCTTCTCTGCAGGAATAAAAAGTTTTCTTTCTTCTGCAATTGCTAAATGTCATCATCAACTGAGTAACCATATGTTACACGGAAGCATTCTGGAGCTTGCTGTATCAGATGATTTGTAGAAGCATTATTATGCTTGTTGAGTGCCACTATGGGCATGTATCAAATAAAATGTCGAGGGCAATGGCTTCTTTTCATTCTACTGCTCTGTATCATAATAAACAAAAGCAGGGCCATCAATTCTGATGGTATGGTGATATGTTTGTCTTTATCTTACATATTTAATTTTGGTTGTAATTATCAATTATACTGATGAATAAATTGTGATTTTAACTGTTAAAATTAGTACAAAATCGTAATTGTTAAGTATAGTATGATTCTTTTAACATTGGTACCCAAACCACTTGTTGCCCTTAAAGTTTGCTCAGAAGTTACCCCACCCAGTAAAAGTAATACTAGAGCTCAATCCCAGATTTCTATCCATATTAAAATGTTCCCTGTTATGTTATAGCCTAAAAAAATGAAAAATCATTAGTGGCGTCCTGCGTCCCATAAAAGTCGGGTAATCGGTGAGGTTGTGTTTTGATCCTTGCTTGCTTGATTTTAACAAAGAAAAGATTAAAAAAATGGTTCTAAGAATTAGTAGGCTGGTTAGTGAGTGCATTTCTAGCTGGGATGCTTTAGAACATAGTTCCCAGTGTCTTTTGCTGGCTTGGCCTTTGGTTTGTAAAAGGACGGATGCCGTCTTAAGTTGTCATCATGTCCTCTCTCTCTTTCCAATTGATATTTTAAGAATGTGAAATCCTCTTTTTGATGTGCAGGTGAGGCACTTCTAAGCTTCAGGACAGCGGTGGTTAGTTCAGATGGTTTCCTTAATCAATGGAGACCAGAGGATCCTGACCCTTGTAACTGGAAAGGAGTGAAATGTGATAAAAACAAGAGAGTAATAACTTTGTGAGTTTGAAAATAGCCCACATCTATCTTCATTCCTTTGTTAAGTGATATTTGATGAATTTTTGTCTTCATATTTGCTGCTACTTAACTTAATACTCGAAGCATGGACATTAGTAATATATGTTATGAAAAAAATATACTTCCATGTTGATTGTGGTGTTGCCTTGTTTTGAACATATTACTTTTAAAGTTTGTGTGTGTTTATATGAAGGATGAAAAGGAAAAAGCTTATATTCATTGGTTAGTTTCAGTTATAAGTTTATTCCTAAAATCTTTAGCATGAACTAATCTGCTGTTTGAAGTTTTTATTGAAATGTTTGTGATTTTGATCCATCCAGAATTCTGTTGTAGAACATGTTGCTTGAGTGCACAATAGTTGCAGTTGCTCAAGTGTTAAACTTTTTTGTATAGGTGTATTTCATGACTAGGACTTCATGTCTTCCAATGATCAACCGTATTCAGTGTTTTTAATTTAAATGGATAGACTATCTTTGGGATATAAAACATGCTTTCGCTGTTTATCTATTTCTGCCCAAGGGCATATATACCGTCATTAATTAGTTTTTGCGTTGTGAAGCTTTGATGAACCAAATCTTGTTGCTGCTCATGCAATATGATATATGCAATTAAAATTCTAGAAAAATGAACATATGATGCTTAAATGATACCCTATTTAACAAGTTTTTGTCCTTGTCAAAGTCTTTCAGATTGAAATTATGGCACTTATTATATATCTTGTTGTATTTTGGTATCCAGGAGCCTTACCAATCACAAATTGAGTGGACCAATATCAGCTGACCTTGGGAAGCTTGATCAGCTAAAGTTTTTGTATGTTATCAAGGGACTTTCTTGTTGTTTTGGTAGTTGATGCTTCTTTGCTGTATTCAAATTAAACTGCTGCTACTGATGCTTTGCATCATATCTCCTTGTAGAAATCTTCATAGCAACAACTTTTATGGGGAAATTCCTTCGGAATTGGGAAACTGCACAGAGTTGCAGGGATTGTAAGTTCCTTGGCTTATCAGTTTGTCCTTTTAATGACTAATGATAATTTATTGTACCAAAGTTTTATGAACAAAATGATGACTTATTATATTCGTTTTCTCATCTATAAGATTTTGACCCAAAGCTGTGGAAGAGAAGTGTCCTTGTTCTTCCTGTCTAGATCCATCAGTGGTTGTGACTTATTACATGGTTAATAGACGTTGCTAGATCTGTCTAAATATCTTAGATTTACTGATTCTTCTTACATTTTTCTTTTGAAGAATTTTAACTGAGAACCTGTAAATATTAGTCAAGTAATTATTTTAAGCTGAGTTTTACGGAGGAAACCATCTTTAATAGCTGTATGTGTGCTTTCGTTTCTTCATTGACTTGCTAATTTCTTTCAATTGATAGTAAATTGTTGATCTTGCTTCCTTTATAGATCCTTGCAGGGCAATTACTTGAGTGGATCAATTCCAAGTGAACTGGGAAATCTATCGAATCTTCTGAATCTGTGAGTTGATTGTTTTATGCTAATCAATTTTAGTCATTTTATACAAGTAGCATTCAAGATATATTCAATAGAATTAGAGGCTTCATCCAGGAAGGTTGTATTGCATTTGAAACCTTTTATTTGTGGAACACTTTTCCTATTCACTGTTATTTTCCTCCAACTATGGTTAGTTCAACTTTCATTGTTCTTTTACGGAAAATCAAAGACTGATCATAATTTTAGGATGTATGTTCAATAGTAAATGCCCAAAATTCTGATAAAAAGATATCAATGCAAAAAATACACATGTAGTTATTCTCGAACTTCAAGAGTTGGTGGTGTTCAACCCCTGGTTCATAAAATACTATTTAGTTAATTCAATAATGATTCAGCTCTTATTGCAAAGGATTTGCAGCTTTGCCTATGATGTATAGCTGAGCAAATGAAAATATCTAAATCTAAGGTATTCTTTTTGCCTCTATGTGAGGAGTAGCCAAACATAACTTGGGAACTTATTGGTACTGGTAAATGTAATTAATTTGATGTTACTTTGAATTGTAGGGATATTTCAAGCAACTCGCTCAGTGAATATATACCTCCTTCGCTTGGGAAATTACAGAGATTGATTACCTTGTGAGTAGCCTTGATGCAATCTATTGGTGTTTGATAATAGAGTTTTTTGGGCCAGAGTTTTGAATTATTTGAATGTGACCTTAATATTAATGACCTATCTAAATGATCTGAAGCAATGTGTCCAACAACTTTCTGGTCGGAGCAATACCATCTGATGGAGTGCTTACCAAATTTTCCGAAAGCTCGTAAGTATAACCTGCCCCTACTTCTGTTGTAGCAGATTTTGGATCATTTAGAAATTATCTAAGGATTCTTTCAAATGCCGCTGTATTTGATATTGGGAACTGCAATTTGACACAACCACCAGCGCACTTAAATTTGGCATTTAATAGTACTTTACTGCTGGAAAACCAAAGGATCTTAGTATGTTGTTATATACTAAAATGTCTTATTACCTTGCAGCTTCTTTGGAAATCGTGGTTTATGTGGGAAGCAAATAAATGTAACATGCAAAAATGATAGTGGAGGATCTACAACAGATTCCCAATCTCCTAACTCAGGTAAATCAGTATGTAATTGTATATAGTTATTTGATGCTTTACTCATGGGAAACGCTTGAATGGCATGTTTGAAATGTTGTGATGCATAGGAATCACCTTCCATGATTAAAAATGTTGATATTATTGCTGATTTTGGTATAATTACAATATATTCTGTAAGAAGCTCATAGTGTCTTTGGGAAATTGATTACCTTTCTGCTGAAAGCTTTTGTATTTCTGATGACATTATTTCATATTAATCTCTCATGCTTGACTTGCATTGTCTGATAATTCAACTTTTATAGCTCAAAATCAAGGTGGAAAGAAGAACTCTGGCAGGCTGCTTATTAGTGCATCAGCAACTGTGGGTGCTCTTCTTCTGGTGGCACTTATGTGTTTCTGGGGTTGCTTTCTTTATAAGAAGCTTGGTAAAAATGAGAGCAAAGGTCTTGCAAGAGATGTTGGTGGAGGTGCTGCTCTTAATCACCTTGTGAAGTATCATTTGAAAATTCTGTTTGAGCCTTTCTCATCTATGTTATTATGCCTTCTTGAGTTCCGAGAATTTAATCTCTCTATAAATTCTTCTTGCTGTAGGTGCATCAATTGTTATGTTTCATGGAGACTTGCCATATTCTTCAAAAGACATCATAAAAAAATTGGAAACTTTGGATGATGATCACATAATAGGATCTGGGGGCTTTGGAACTGTTTACAAATTAGCAATGGATGATGGAAACGTATTTGCTTTGAAAAGAATTGATAAGTTGAATGAGGGCTTTGATCGGTTTTTTGAAAGGGAGCTTGAAATTCTTGGAAGCATAAAACACCGGTATTTGGTGAATTTGCGAGGATACTGCAACTCACCTACATCAAAATTGTTAATATATGACTTTCTACCTGGTGGCAGCCTTGATGAAGCTCTTCATGGTGAGATACTATTTTCTTGAGTTTCTCTTCTTGCATCACTTGTTTCCATATTGGAACAAATGAATCTAGCTCACACTAATTTTGGCATAGGCATTTAGTAGAGGAATATTTATCATGTTTGAGGTCCAATGTTTGTATGTGTGTTTGGTAGCCTTCTCCCAACCGCCTATGATCAATGAACTAATAAAATGCATGGTGATATATTTAGTCTTGATTCACTAATGTCATTTTAGTGTCTTTCCACCACAACAAATAAACCATAGACTCATCATTGATACCTCTGAGTAGAGCATCACCAAAAGCCTCTTCAAATGAGATTTCACTACGTATTTGAAGAGTCACATTACCATAAAGAGTTCCAAAAGACTCTTCCAATGAGATTCTTAAAATAAGATTGTCCTTCTCTGAAGAGAGAGAAGCACTATCTCATTTGAAGAATCTCATTTGGAGAATCTCTTGGAGCATTTAATTTAGTATTATATTATTTATCTCATTATTCTTGAAGAGAGAGAAGTGTTATAATTGCTCTTATTTTGTTAGGGAAAGAAGTTTGATTAAAGTAATAGAAACTTATTTTTATTTGAGGAGTCTTTTGGGAAATGACTTATTTTTTTAACTCTTCTACTTGCCATATGGGTAAGTACATAAGTATTTGAAGAGTTAAATTAGTTTGGTGGTGCTCTTATTGCCCAATCTGATAACTTTTAGTGGTTTGGATGCAGAGCATGAGAAGGAATTTTTAGTTTTAGAAAGATCAGTTTGACATTCTGGAGGTGTTAAATTATTACTTGATTAATGATTGTGGTTCTAAGCTTTCTCCGGTGGCCTGTTTCTTTGATAAATCATGGCAAAGTAAGGATTAGGGTTTGCAGCTATCTTTATTCTTCCTTATCGAGTTCCTAATTATAATCAGATGGTGAAGTTGTTATTAGCCCTTCATATTTCAATGTGTTTGGATAGCAGCTGCTATGTGACTGTCCCTAGTTCACGAGCACATTTGGAAGCATCATTAAATGCACTCATTTTTCTGCTTGATGGGCATTCTACATTACTGAGTTTAATTCTAATTTCATCTCTTATGATTTTGGAAATCAAATTAATTTTATCTTTTAGGAGTTAGTATCTCTGTGGAGTAGTCTAGGGGAGTCTTCTGAGACTATTGATTTTTCCTTCTTCTTGAAGCAACTATCTCCGTTGAGTAGTCTAGGGGAGTCTTCACAGACTATTGATTATTCCTTCTTTTTTGAAGCAAGTCTATAGGGCAGTTAAAAGAAATAATTCATGGTACAAATTTCTTTATGTTTACTGTTTTGAAAATACTTGATGAGGATGAGATGAAGATGTAAGCAGTTCATAAAAAAGAATTTAGTTCTGCTCTTGACTGGAGATGAACCTTGTCTGAATTTTATGCAGATCAGTAGTTTTTTGTGCCTTGAACCCATGTGTTTGCTGGCATATTCAAACCTTAATTCATTCTGATATGGAACATAGGCATTCTCCAAGTTTTAAATTAATAAAGCATTTCTCCTGATCATATTTGGGCAAATGTCTTTCCAAGGAAACCATATAGCGGGTAGATGTAGATATATGATACACTAGATGTTGTTATTCATTTATGTGGTCCCACAATGTGGAAGTCAATGCCATTTGATGTTCAATTGCAGACTAAGTCATGTTTAACCACTTGTGCATTCTGTTAGTTTGTTGCATTAATAATTTGTTTAATTTTATGAAAAATTAATGTTTTATAATGATTGTACAGAAAGATCTGAGCAGTTAGATTGGGATGCACGGTTAAATATTATAATGGGAGCAGCAAAAGGACTGGCCTACTTGCATCATGACTGTTCTCCTAGAATCATACACCGTGACATCAAATCCAGCAACATTTTGCTTGATGGAAATTTGGAGGCTCGAGTATCTGATTTTGGACTTGCTAAACTTTTAGAAGATGAAGAATCTCACATTACGACCATTGTTGCAGGAACATTTGGTTACTTGGCTCCAGGTAAGGATTGTACAAACGGTTGAAACTTAGATTTCATGTTTACCATTATGAAGCATATGTCTCTTTGTAGGCTTGCATTGTGGCAGATCATATTGGGTGCACCAAACTAGTTGAAAGAGCATTGATCAGATGTTGACATGTCAGCCTACTGTGTTCAGCCAAAATTTTATTGGAACTAATTAAAAGAAAGTTAAAAATGAAATTTTACATGGGTTGATCTGTGTGTCGTTTGTTACTCTTTTTTTTTTTTTTTGGTTTGATAAGAAACTCAAAAATGTACTAGTATTTCTTTTGTTACTTACGAAGAAGATATAGTTTGCATAAAGAAAGGAAAAGAAATTGGCAGAATCTCCAAGCCTTTCATGAAAAATGTATGCTGTGCAACTCCATCCTAATAATCAATAGCAAAACAATGATCTGGCTTCTTCTTTGGATTTCACATCCAATTACAGTAACAAGTGACCTTTTACTTCGCTAATAGAAGTTCCGAAAATCTGTTTCTATATAATAAGAAGATAGCATGCTTAAAAAATGTTTTAAAACAAGAGGTATTGGCCATGTTGAAAGCTTTCTCCGTGAGTCTTTAAAACCATGAAATCTAGAAAATTCTTTTATTTTTTGCTCTGCACATAATTAATCCGGGATTGGAATCATCTGAAGTCAGCTTGATTTTGACATATAGCACACAACACAAAGTGTGATGTAAAGGCATTCATATCAGCTGTTGAAACACTGACTGTAATTTTCTTTGGCTTCTGACCTGAGAATATTAAGGGATCGATTCCAGGTGTACTTATGCTGTCTGGCTTTCATTTTGTAACGCTGGACTGTATGTTATAAATAGTTTTCTTGATATCTTTCTAAAATCATTTTTGTGTGCTTATGCATCCATTGTAGAGTACATGCAAAGTGGTAGAGCTACAGAAAAGACTGATGTTTACAGCTTTGGGGTCTTGGTGCTTGAAGTTTTAAGTGGAAAGCGGCCTACTGATGCATCTTTTATTGAGAAAGGCCTCAATATTGTTGGTTGGGTATGATTTCTTTCTTTATCCATTGAAAAATGTTGCTTCTGCTCACTTTTTCTTTGTATTCTGGGATCATTTGCCATAACCAGATATTGAAGTTTGGCTCTGTGATAAATAAATTTGATAAGCTCAACTGTGATAAAATTTAAGAGAATGCTGCTTTCATTTTTTCATAAGCTGAAAATTGTCTGGTGGTGTTTTATTGTCTCCCTTGGGATATTGACTGTTGAACTACAAGGCTTTATGGTATTCTTATCTCGCCAGATTGTATCATCGCGAACGATGTCCTTGTTCCATTTACTGTACTCGTTCTACTTTTTCTGAAATTGCAACTAATTCATGGGTGCAGCCAAACATAAGACGAAATGCTTCCCTTATATTTTAATTTAATGTATGTTGTGTTTCTGTTTGTGGAAGATTATCTACAATGTCTGCAGCACTGTAACTGAGAAATAAATTGAGAAGAACAAACAAATTTCAATTCTTTTTCTCCTTTTTGGGGTATAAATAATGACCTGATTGCTCTTTTTTGTGCCGATGTGAAAGAGCAACACGCATCATGTCGTCATGGAAGAATTGATCAATTCTTTTAGGAAATATGCTCGCTCCCAATATGGAAGCCAATATTTTTCTCCCATAATTTTTAAAAGTTCACCAAAAATTTCAACAAAATTTAAGCCAAAATCTTCTCCTGCACAAGGGATGTCTATTTAGTATTTATTGGAACTGCAAAACCCTAGGTGCATATGGATCTTGGACCTGTTGCATTTTTATTTGTTCACTTCCATCGGTTGAACTTCTGCCGTTGTCTGTTAGTGCAAATCAATTGTTTATTTACTGCCTTTTAGTTTGAGCATTGCTAAATCTAATCACTCTTTCATTTAGTAGTCTTGTTTATTGCTATAGATACAAATATTTCCCTAGCCCTAATCCATATTTATTTGTGCAGTTGAATTTCCTAATATCGGAGGATAGGCAACGAGAGATCATTGATCCAAATTGTGAAGGGGTTCAGTCTGAAAGTCTTGATGCCCTGCTTGCAGTAGCCACCCAGTGTGTATCTTCCAGCCCAGATGATCGACCCACCATGCACAGAGTGGTCCAGATTCTTGAATCTGAGGTCATGACCCCATGCCCAAGTGACTTTTACGATTCCAACTCAGATTGAAAACTTTGCGGTGACAATGAAGACATATTTGAGTTTGCATCCGTGTTAATGCAGTTTGTAGAATATTTTGGATGATGCCAGCAGTGAAAAGGTGACTAAAAGTCTGCAACAGTTCGGCTTCTCCATTTTATTTATTCATTCTTTGTGCAGATTTATGAAAAATGAAGATGCAGTGCTTCGTGCTATCCGCTTGAACCCCCTCTCCAAGTATTTGATTAGTCTTGATGGAATTCTCGGTTAATTTACCTACTTCTGGTGTCCTCATTCTGCATGGAGTGGGTGCAGATGTTTTTTTCCTCTCCACGTGATCTGGAAATTCCACTTGCAGTATGACTCAATTATTCATTTTTTTTTTTCATTTTCTTTTCTTGAAAGCTGTAATCACTCTTGCATTTGTTCTCTCTAATTAATTGTAAATGTATTTGTATAAGTTCAAAAGTTTGGCCTCTGAAAAAGATGGTCTGATTTATGCCATTTTTGTAAAATATGTTTCATCTCAATAATCAGTTCCATTAGGTGAGGCAGGTGTCTTTATTGTGATATTGTATCTGCCACTTGTATTAAGGTTTATCTTCAGAAGGTTTATTATTCTCATGTTCTAGGAAGGGAGTGAATCCTCAGTTGAATTTCTGTGTGTTATTGATTATGGCTGAAGTTCTTAGCCAGAAGCCCAGAACTGTAAGGAAGAGGATTGAATCTTCAATGCATGTTGAACGACTTGGTGTGCCGCTACCCTCATCAGAGTTGGCGCAGTGAATGATTCTAACAACCCGAAGTTGACTTTTGGGATTAGGGTAGTCTAAGTCAGCTTCTACTCAACTTCTTTTACAGTTTGGATTTGGGTTTAACATTGGATGGGACTGTGAGTTCACCAGTAACAACTTCCTTCTCGGCTCCTCTGGCACTGCTTTTCAAACCCAAAAATGAGTTGAAATCACATTATTGTGTTATTTTATCCTAGCTTTATGAGTTTGCTTGACTTGACTTGCACTTAGGCTTTGTGGATAACTCTTTCTAGACCCAAAAACATCCACGCCTCCCGTGTTGGATCGGAAGAAACAAGAAAGGAGATGAGAGGAGAATACTAAAGGGGATAGGAGATGAGGGGAAGTGGGTGGAATTTCATTTTATTATTTAGTTTGATATGAAAATTATTTTTTTAATTATTTTCTTTTCCTCTTCTTTTCTGTCTAGGGCACTTCTTTTATTTTTTTTTTCAAACGAAGCATGGTTGTTAAAATATTCACATTTCCAAAGAAATAAGATTTCTTGAAAAGAGTACTATAATTGATAAGCCCAATATTTAAGTAGTGGGCTTGATCATTTTGAGTCGGGAAGTAGAATCATCATAAGTTCATAACCTCTAGAGATAAACGAATTCTTGATAGTTTTGGATCACCCAACACTTAAACATATATGTGGTTAATGGATTGGAATGTCATGAAGCTCATAAGCTCTTCTGTAACCATGCGTTTACATCAAACCATTGCCCAACAAATCTACGGGAGGTCTTAAAGCTTATATTGAATTATGCCAATGGCAATCCATTGGCACTCAAAAGTATTGGTTGTTTCCTTCGTGGGAAAAATTAATAGACTGGAAAAAGCATTGGAGAACTTAAATCGAATTTCTGACCCTCATATTAAAGCCATAAAAGAAGAGTTTATTTCTGGACATTGCGTGCTTCTTTGCAGGAGAGCGAAAAGAGTTTGTAATAAGAATACTAGACGATTCTAGTTTTGTGCATTAGGCATTGAGTGTTCTTCTAAATATATCAAATTACAGTAAGCTTTGCGAATGCATGATTTATTGCAAGAGATGGGTTGATAGATTGTTCACCAAAACGTAGTAGATTGTGGTACCATGAGGATACCTATCACGTATTGCAGAAAAATAAGGTAAGATTACTATTTAAGTTTTTATGGGGCTAGAAGCGGCCATAATTTTCTCAACCACAGCAGTGTTTCAGTAAATTTTATTGTTACCAAAACATCATTATTAATTAAAAAATATATTAGTGTAAACAAAATAACTTGAAACATAAAAAAAAAACAAAATTATTGTTTGCATTCAATGTCATTTCATTTAAACCATTTGTCAAGCATCATTTTGGATTTGAAAGTTATTCGAATAGAACGAGTACTTTTTTATATATGGTTTACTATGAGTGCAGTCGGGGTTCAGGATTGAATAATCATCCTCAAACTAAAAAACCTTAGGTCAGTGTTTTGAGGCATTAATTAAGCGCTGTATATCGTTTGGCTCCTTGATAAGCTCTATTAATTCAATGTAAGCACCATTGTGATCTTCGAATACTAATAAAATTAACTAATTTTGCGATTTACGACCTTATTAGAATAGGTAATAATGGTGATTTATGAATTTATTTTTTATGTTGTCAGCACCTGGATTAAAGTTTTAGAGGGGGAAAAAATTGAAGAAGACTAAAAGGATGCAAAAAAAAAAAAAAATTAGCTGAACGAGTGCAGGTTGTTTTCATTTAAGGGGCTCTTTATAAATTTTAGATTTTTTTTTTTCCTTGAAAAATTTTACGCCAACTCATTCTTTGCTTCTTTTCTGAAGGGGACCGATGCAATTGTAGGAATATTCTCGAATTTGTTCAGAATAAGAGACGTATGTTTACATTCTCGAGCTTTTGAAAAAAATGTCAAATCTTAGATTGCTGAAATTCTATACGCAAAAGTATGATGGTGTTCCAATTATAAGCTCTCGAGTGCAACTTCACCAAAGTTTGGAATGTCTTCCTGAAAAATTGAGAAATCTTTATTGGCGTTAATATCTTTTAAAAATACTACCATCAGATTTTGAATTGGAGAAATTGATTGAGCTTAGCTTGCCTTATAGTAAAATTGAGCAAATTTGGAAAGGAGAAAATGTATAATGTATTATTATTCCTTTCTTTAAATATATATAATGAATAACTTTAAAATTTACTGATGCTAATTTAATATAGTAATTATGTATCTTTCATTATAATGAAGCTCTCAAGTTAAAATTTGCGGATCTTCAGCACTCCCAGTATCTCAGTAGAATCGCAGAACCATAAAAAACCCCAAATCTTAAAGACAGTAAATCTTTCAAATTGTGAAAGCATGTCTTACATTCCCCGTATATACACAACTTCAACCAGCTCAGTATGTTGTATTTCATGAGATGCAAAAGTGTTTGGGTTTTTTTTTTTTTTTCCAATTATTTCAAGCAACAGTCATTTTGTTTCTCCTAAAACAATTGACTTGTCCGGATGTATTAATTTTGCAGATTTTTCACAGATTTATGGGAATATAACAAAGCTAGACTTAAGCGAGACCCCAATAAAAGAAACTCCCTCATCAATAGAGTGCCTAGCTGATCTTAAAACGTTGCGTTCGAGTGAGTACACGAGGCTGAAGAGGCTTTCCAACAAGCATTTGTAAATTGAAATCTCTTCTTGAGCTTTATCTTTATAACTGCTCAAACCTTGGAAGTTTTCTAGAAATCATGGAGAAAATGGAACGTTTAAAGATATAAATTTAGCAAGGACGGCTAATTACAGAGGTGCAATCTTGATAGTCTTCCGGATAACATTAGCAATTTAAAATCTTTGAGGTACATCTCTTCTAATGGATCAGCCATTAGTCCTCTATCGGAGATTTGGTTGTACTTAAATATCTATCGTTTTCTCGATGCAGAGGTTTGGTATCATTGCTTCCAATATTATTGTCAGGTTCAGGTTTTATCGAATTTGTAACTTCTAAATATAAGAGACTCTGCTCTAATGGAAAATTTCCAAAATATTGTTTGTTAATCCTCATTGAAAATTTTAAATCTAAAGGCTTGTTTGTTAAATACTTGAAGTATGAAATTCATTTTTTTTAATTTATGTTTGATTTTGAGATAATTACATCTGAATGAAAAAAAAAAAAAAAAACTTTTGTGATATCTATCTAAATGAAAAAAAAAAAAAAGCTAAATGAGAAGTAAATAATCCCTTTTTTTGTTTTGAGTTACAAAAACATAAATGCTAACTAGTCATGTTTAAGATATTTTTTATTTATAAAAACAAATTAGATAATACTTATACTCATTATCGAAAAATGAAAAACAAACATGTTATTCATACAATTCAAACTTATTCAAGCCTCAGATAAGCACATATCCATTTTGATTCCAGACCAAAAAAATAAATACCTCCTTAAGTGGGGATAACTTTGAGAGTTTACTTGCAAATTTCAAGCAACTTGCAAGGCTGGAATATCTTGACTTGAACGGTTGCAATATGCTTCAGTGCTTCCATTGTTTCTGTATGTTTCCGAAGTAAGGAATTGCAAGCGGCTCCAATCTTTGCCAGAGCATAGATTTCATGTGTACCAATTGCCTGAAACTGAATGAAAACGCAAACAACAGCAGTTTGGCAGATTCAGAACAAAGGATTCAGCATATGATAAATGCACCACTGAGACTATTCTATGAAAAGGTAACCCTCCTCACTTTCTCTGTCTCATCTTTGCATTTGATCATCTGGTATTCAGATCCTCTACTTATCTTGCTTCTTGGCCTGCCGTTTTAACATCCACTGACTGGTCGTCACTGAAAAACAAAAACAATAAAATGATACATCTAAACCATACATACAGAAAATGACAAAACATCACGCAATTGGCATTCTACTTCTAACAATTTTCCACAAGCTGAGCTATTTCATATCTCTCTATAAATTATGATCCATGAGTGGACCACTAATGCATGCATGTTTATTATCACTTGTGACTGCTGGTTCAACCTTCAGATAAGTTTGTGATAAAGGCATCTATGAGTACAATGGAAAAATTACATGAACTTATGTTATCAATCATTGTTTTGACTTCTCATGATAGAATTCAATGCAACATAAAACATTGATATATTTGTACCTTACCATGCCATGTTGTGAACCTAGAAGCAATGCAAATTGCAAGGAACATATCAAGCTATCTACTATATATAACAAATTCTTACTAGCCCACAATGCTCGCCGCCACATTGATCAAGTAACACTACTATTTCATTTCCAAACTGGCATATATAATCTAATGTTGAACAAACCAAATTGGGAATCATCATTCCTTACATTAAGCTGTCATTCGTACCTGCTGGTCCTTGAGCAAAGTTGCATATATTTCCATCAAGGCAGCTTCCCCTTAGCTATCAGTTCCGACAGAGCTTTGTTTTCCCATCACCAGCTTTGGATTCATTCGATCACAGATACTCCGAATTAGCAAGCCCCTTGTTGTGTTCCCATTGAACAGACCAACTTTTGTTATCCATAGAAGATCCACCACTCAAAATGCTTATCACCGAGCTATTCCTAAACTGAGTAGAAACTTCCGCACATCTCTCAGCATTTACATGAAGAAATTGACACCTATCCTCGTATTTGCAAGTTTTCTGATAACAGAACTGTCTACAAAGCTGAATTTCGTTAGGCAATCTAGTCTCTCCATTCCTAGCAAAGTGACATTGATTCCCGTATTTGTAATTGCCTAATTGGGGTTTTGGCAACAGCCTGGTCTTAAATTTACCACTGCTTACTTTATTCAGTGCCACTGGCATCCTCTGATAAGGAACAACATTTTCACAACTTTTAGCCTTGTTAGTCAAATCACATTCAACGGGATAGTGAAGCAGCATTTCACTAACAGATTCAATTTGACTACTCAAATTGATGCACATATAGGAATTTGAAATCACTTTTTCTTGTAACATTTGATGACCTAGATGAAAGTTCTTGGATGGAAATTATTTAATTTGATTTGAATTCCAACAAATTCAAGAAACCCCAGATAGTAACTAAACAAAAATCAACCAATGATATGCAATTGGTTTCTTTCTTTTTGGCTTTTGGAAGGCCATGGAGATCTGGAGTGGGCTGTAAGTAACAGCCTTCATCACTGGAATGACAGATTTGCAGAAGATGATACATGGGGAAGGATTGAAGTATTGAACAAATCAAATTATATCCATTGTGATGAATCAAAAATAAAAAAAACAGTTTTGACTTTATAATAAAATTTGATGTTATCATTACATCTTTTATTAAAAAATAAAATTAACATCAAGAATGATATTATTATTTTTTTAATGTTACCAAACTAATCAATCTATGAAAATTATAAATTGTGAAGAACAAATATATGCACCACTTAAAAGGATATTTATGTCAAACTATTAGCTTTTAAGTTTTTCTCTTCAAATGTTGAAAAAGAAAAAATAAACATGTCATTCAAATATTTTCATTCAAACCTATTTAGATTTCAGATAAATTCAGATCTATTCAGATTTCAGATAAAAAAACAAACGCAACCTTAGTATAGTGTAGAGCTTTTTTAGTGTAGCATTTTAAAAGCAGATTTTTTTTTTAAAAAAATTATTATTTATTTGGTTGTTTTGCTTAGGAGAGTGATTAAAGCTCCAAAATCTTTGATCAATCAAGTTTTTTGTTTTTGTTTTTTTTGTTAGTAAAACTTTTAACAAAATTTTTTTTATTCATTTGATCGTCTATTAGAGTTTTTATTAGTAAGTTATATAAAGTTCTTTAATTTTTTTTATTAGTGCAACTTTTTACAAGTACAATTTTTATTTTCTAATAAAAATTAATTCAATAATATTAGGAATTCCAATATTTGAGTTCCAATATCATATGTCACTCATTTATTGAATGACTAATTTCATAACTTATAAAATTATTTAACTAACATCCAATGAGTGGATGTCACTATAATGAAGACTCAAATTGAAATTTAGATGTTGGGTTGCGTAACGTTGCTCTTATTTGGTTATTTATGAGAGCTTTCTTATACAAACTTATTTTTATACAGATTAATATAGTCTAAATTTATTAACTAGTTGAAAATATAAAATAATAAAAATAAATCATATGTACTAAAAATTATTTAATCCATCAAATTGAATTATCCCACGTCTGTTGGTACTAAATAAATTTGTATAAGAATTTATAATTTTATTTTTAGATATCCAACTAAATTTTTAGTCCTTTATTCTTTGTAAAATTCAAATTCAAGTGGCTCATCAAATAAAATTAAAACTATTGGTTAATCAAATAAAATTATTTGAA
This sequence comes from Citrus sinensis, assembly GCF_022201045.2. NCBI lineage: Eukaryota > Viridiplantae > Streptophyta > Magnoliopsida > Sapindales > Rutaceae > Citrus > Citrus sinensis. Next base: position 21,783,469 of record NC_068560.1, read on the forward strand.
ACCACTGGGTATGGTAGCTGGACTTCTTGGAACTATCTAAGCCATGAAATTAACAGCGAAAAGAGTTTTAAATGTCTATTTTATAAATTTTTTAATCATTTTTTTATTTACCATTTTACCACCCATAGTGAAAGTGTCTCATCGACATTTGAACAGTTCAACATATCAGTCCTCATTCAGTCCTTAGGAATTTACGTTTGGGGTATTTTCGTAATTATAAGAAGGTAAACTAATCGCAAAATTCATTTGGCTTGCACTTGCTCGCCTTCGCCCTGTGTGTGGTCATGGCGTTATCAATATCATCTTCTCCACTCGTACTGACACCAAACCTTAACCGTTCAGATTCCCTTTCTCGACTTTCATACCCTACGCCCCGTCTACGTGTCTCCGATAAACAGTGCTCAATTAAGGCCATCAGATCATCCCGGACCCACATTGATCCAACGCCTCACAATGACCGACAACCTCTATATCTCCATTTCAAGCTCCCTTTTCAACTGGCTTCTGCTTCCGTCGTACTCTTTCTCGGATTCGGAGTCCGTATTTGCTCGGCCGGTCCCGCACAGCTCCCTCTCGCTCCAATTGTCACCCAACAAGACCAATTGCTTAATCAAGGCACAGACCAAGAAGATGATGAGAAATTGAAACAAGAATTTGAGAATTGGAAATCGAAAACGTACGCATTGACCGTGCCTTTAAGGGTTGTTTCTCTTCAAAATTCAGTGCCTCAATCTTGGGTTAAGGAATTTATGCGAAGTCAGGGAAAGAGATTGAAGTTTCAGATGAATTTGTGTGCTAGCATTGATGGGATCGTTAACAATTTATCTGTGCCCTTTAACAAAGTTAAGGCTAAGTCAGCCTCATATATGGGTGCTGATTTGGTTAGTGTTGGTGATTCATGGCTCAGCTTTGCGATTAAAAAGAGATTGATTGAGCCAATAGCTGGAGCTGAAGATCAAGATTGGTTCAAATGCTTAAGTCACAAATGGCAGGTAACATCTTTGTCTTTGACCCGATAATTTTTATTGTCTTACATTGAAATTTTGTAATCTAGTTTGTAGTCATTTTATTTATTTATTTTATTTGCTTTTATTTGCACTAACGAAGTCTCAGGTATATCTATGCAGGAATGATGCAGGAGAAATTGATCCTCGAGGTAAAATATGGGCGGCACCATACAGGTGGGGCACAATGGTGATAGCCTACAAGAAAAGTAAATTTCGAAAGCATAATTTGGCTCCAATTGAGGTAATAATTGTCTTTAAATTTTATATGAAACAAAATCAAGACTGCCTTTCTCTTCAATATTTTTGATGATAATATCTTTAGAAGCATCTCATTGACGGGTAATAATGGTATCCCTGAAAGAGTCTATAAACTCAATGATATTATCTTCTACAAATGGTTTATTAAACTTCTTCGTTGTAGTCAAATGTACACTAAGACCAATGAAAAGCTAGGCTACTGTAGCATGTAGTGATGGCACTTAATAAGTGAGTTGCTAGGATGTGAACTAGAAAAATTAAATATTGTCTCCTTGGGTATGCTAGCTTGTAAGTCAGGGTTAATATTAGAATTTAAGATACTATAACCATGAGCAGCTATTGACTGCCAATTAAAATATCCATTAAAATGTATAGGGAGTTATGAAGGTGGAGGTATCTTCCGATTTCTAAGGCCACATAGTAGACATCATCCAGGATCCAAGGAAGGTGCGGTTAAGCTCCTGCTCGATGCAATTAATAAATTTGGTCAATGCCACTGAAACCTGCTAACTGACGTCACAATGCGACATGAGCACTTCAAAATGGGATAGACGGTCAGTAGCACTAAATTTTTCTTGCCTAAGATTGGGCAATTGGTCTAACTGCTAACCCCTATTGTAGGTTGATCATTATTTTTTCAATTATGTTCAGTTTGACCCGAAAAGTTACAGAATCTTGATCTGAATATTGTCACCGAACACCGTCAATGTTGTTTAGCATAGCCAACTAACTTAAGTTTGGTAAAACAAACACACAGTGTGTCTCATGTCTCACAATTCAAATTATCATCTGTAATGATGGAGGATTTTTCTAAAATATGAAGTATGCTTTGATACATGGGTTAGCTTGGAGAAGATATCTCAAAATAAAGAATATGGAGCGAATGGGAAGAAAACAGTTCAGTAGTTTATTATTCTGTAGTCAAGTTTTGTCTCAAAAATGGTCAAAATTTAAATGAATAAGGACAGCGGATCTTCATTCTTTTTTCCCTTTTTTATACCAAGATATCTCTCAACCTTTATATAATCCCCACTGGATATCTACTTCTAACAATTAAAATAAAAATTTCACCCACACAAATAAATACTGACCAAGCTCTAACAATAAAATGTAACATCTTTAGTCAGGTAACCTCTTTACAGTTCCTCATCATCTTAGTGTGAGACTATCAGTACGTTCCAAAAACATAATAAAACTGGTTTGATCCTGTTTATTGATGTTTAAATGTTGTTCATTGTGACATGTAGAAATGATGAGGCGAAGTTTCTTTGGTCATCAATTGGTAAGATCTTGTTTGAAGTTGTTTTCTGAAACGAACTGCCAAATGGTAGTTTTTTTGGGCATATGATGACTCCTTTTTCCTCATTTTAAACATGTGCCTGCTTGGAACGGGAAGGATTAGGCTGCAGAGTTGTTATATATTTTGACATGCAATGGTCATTACACAATTTGTTCACACTGGAAATTAGAATGAGAAATTTGTTGATGCTGTTTTGAGAGATCCGCATTCTATGCGCATTAACATGATTAATGAAAACTGATTGTAGGACTGGAAAGATCTGTGGCGGCCTGAGCTCGCAGGAAGAATTTCAATGGTTAATTCTCCCCGAGAGGTTATTGGTTCAGTTTTGAAGTATATGGGAGCATCGTACAATTCAAACAATATTGATTTGCAAGTTGCTGGTGGGAAGATTTCTGTTCAGCAGAATCTGGCATTATTGGCAAACCAGGTACTCTTAAAGAAATGATATCTGGTCATTGCATGTTATTGCCTGACAACTGATTTTGTTTGTAAAGTCTGCTTCTTCATACATATGAACGCATATGTTAGTGTTTTCCTCTCCTTTTCATACATATGAACGCATATGTTAGTGTTTTCCTCTCCTTTTCATACATATGAATGCATTTGTTAGTGTTGTCTTTTCCTTTTCATACATATTAATACATATGTTGGTGTTCTCTCCTGAGATGGATGCAATAAAGGCTTTTGCTCCTAAATTTAGCTGAAGAAATGGCAAGGGATGTGAGATTCTGTCTCATTAAATTAACAAAAACCCAAAACAATGAAAACCCATAATAATGTGGTGTGGGTAAATTGGCGCCATTTGGTTCGTTTCCTTAATGTGAATACCGGAGCAATAGAGACTAACAAAATGAAGTGACAAGAAGAAGTCAGTGTCGTCTGATGGATGCATTTTTAGGCAGAAATAGGTTTGTAATTGACCAAATTTGTCTGGCATGCCAATTTCAAAAAAATTAAATCATGTGATTATTAGCTGTAATGAAGGGAGATTGTAGGTGCAATCAGGTGGATCCAGGAAAGTTTTGGTATGGCGTAGTGAAATTGGTTTGTGCAACTCAAGAGTCTTTCAGGTGAACGATGATGGGTTTTGATTTATAAATGTTATAAATCTACTATGAATAGTATTCTAGTAGAATCATCTGTAAGTTCTAGTTATTAAAATTGTCTACTTTGTCCAGTTTGAGTTAAGGGCAAATGTAATATGAAAAATAGTTGCCACATCTTTTAGGTTACCTAACACTTGATCAATCCTATTATGTGGGCTTCAAGATGTCTAACAATATGTAGAATGCACATGCTCCTACCCATTGTTTATCTTATACAATAATTTGTTTTAGATGCTAATATCTTTGTCAATCCCGGTATCAATATTACAATATCTGCGTTTATTGGGTTTTACATAGGTTCGACTGTTTGACAGTACACACTATCTGAAGGCATTTGGAATTGGAGATGTATGGGTTGCTGTTGGGTGGAGTAGTGATGTTCTTCCTGCTGTCAAACGTATGTCTAATGTTGCAGTTGTTGTTCCCAAGTCTGGCGCTAGCTTATGGGCCGATCTTTGGGTATACCCATGCGTGCCATTCTACTTCGATATTCACATTGTTATCTCCTTCATATTAGTGATCAGTAAACATGATAATGTGACTAATAAGTTCGTATCCTCTTTATAGGCAATCCCTGCTGCCTCAAGACTTGAAACAAAACAAATTGGAGGGCGAGTCAGAGGTCCATCTCCATTAATCCATCAATGGATAGAATTCTGCTTGCAAACAGCGAGAGCATTGCCTTTCAAGCAAGAGGTTATCCCAGGCGCATCTCCCTCTGCCCTTGAGAGTACTCTGGTTAAGTTGCCTGAAGAACTTCTGAAGGGTAAACCAAGTCTGGATACTAACTTAATTGTTGGAGTACCCCCGGCTGAAATTCTGGCCAGATGTGAGTTTTTGGAGCCATTGTCTGAAGCTACATTGTCAGATTATGAGTGGCTGGTTGCTAATCTGCAAAAACCTGCTCCTGTCTTCATGAAAAGGGTGCGACGTTACTTGTCATCATTAATCCAAAGCTTTCTAGCAAAAGCTACATTGAAAAGTTAATGGCACTGCATGCCAGTGATTATAATGCTGTCAGGGCAATTGGGTCAGAGCATAACTTCATTAGGAAACGAGGCTTCAGCTACGTTAAATATTACAGGATGTACTGAGATGGCTGAAGTTCTTGAGGTTTTACGAGAAACGAAAGATGAGTGTTTCTTTGAACAAAGTTGTTGCCAATCCTGCAGAGTTCAAGAAGAAAGATCACGGAGCGAATGCCGCCGATTTCTTCATCATTGTAGCCTCCATAGTTGACGTTTCCTCATTTGAAGCTGTTTATGCATAAGCTTTTTCCCTGCTCAAGTACAGGAAACTGAAGAATTAACCAGACATGATATGCTGAAAGAGGGAAGTTTTCTTCCTTGAATGTGGCCTTGTGATTTGTAGTGAAGTAATAGGATGATCACTAGCAAGAACCCTATCAAGGTAGATTTTATAATGTCAACATATTAGTAAGCATTTGTCATTTTAGCACTTTTGCAATGATACATTCATAGCATGAAATTAATTATATGATCCTGATTAATCAATTAATCTTCATGAGATTTAACCTAGTTAAAACTAAGTACAATCATCGTTAACAAATACTGAAATTGGGTAAATATGATCTCGACATTGAAGAATTTGAAAACACAACCCACAGAGGAAATTACCTATTGCATGGGGATGGAGATGGTTACTGCAGGGATATAGAATATGTGCAAGGTGTTGTCCACTGCTCTTTGGGTTATGGTGTGACCTGCGATTTCAAGGTTGCCCTGAAACAATGGAAAAAATTAACATATCCTCCAATGCATGAAAATGGCTGGACTAATTCTGATTACCTAATTGACTCGGGATCATGTGGCAATAATAACAGTTTATTAACATTGTACAGTCCGAGTACTTTTCCAGGATCAGATACGACGTGGTCTAATGTTGATAATAATAGTCTATTAAATGACAAATCATTGTTCTTGGGTGTTGGTTATATACGTGATTACTAATTCAAGTAGAAGATGAAGGTTATGCAGGTGATTTCAGAAATAAAATACATTCTGAGAGATGCTGGTCTACCATTGCATGCCCCCAGATTTAAGAATCTTTGATTGGAGCATTTGGCAACGATTCGACAAATTCTAGATTCAACCTCCTCCACCAAGGGATTCCAACTGAGTTATCAATTATCGTAGCAGTTCTATTAACTAAAATTAGCACATATAATACAAGAAAAAGAACAACATATACACGTAAAATTTTTAAAAAAAATTAATAATCACACTCTAAATTTACCACTCAACTCTAAATAATAACCATACTCTGAAACAATTTACAACTTTTGACGGGAGTAGCTATGAGGAAAATCCTTTTCTCAGTGGATGGCCATTGCCCAACAGTTGCAATGAAAACGGACCACCTGCAACTGTGCCGGAAGATTCAATTAGGTCTGAAAAAGATGATAATTTAATTGATATGGACAGTAATTGTGATGTCGGAAAGCATTAGTATTCTATATGTGAACCATTATTGGCGACTTCGATGGTTTTATCTTATTAAAATGTGGATGACTTCCAGTTAACATATAGTTTAAAACCATTATGTAAATCAATCTATTAATTTTTATGATATTTAATTGAGTTAAAACTAAGTGCACTCAATAAATCTCTTTTCCTTTAAAAAACTGCTACGCTTTGATTTTAGTGCTTAATATTTACTGAACTCCGATTCAGGAAATTTGAAATCAAACTCGTAACTACAGATTATCTAATTGCAAGTTTCTGTCCATAGCTGCTGATTTGTAGTGATTATCTAATTGACTGAGGTGACAGCAATTTTTCTTTTTTAAATTTTCAATCGCACAATATGGAATTCAATAATTAAATTCTCCTTTTTAATTTGTTTCAAGTTAAATTATTAATTACTTAAACTATGTTTTAAGTCTTTAATTTTATGTGTTTATGCAGAATTGGATTCGTGAGCGTGTTGGACACGACCAACAATGAAATTGACAGTAAAGAAACATTACAACGTGTGGACTCCGGTAGCTGCCCTACAAGTCTACAACTTTACAAATAATAATTGAGTACACACCTTTGATTGTCGGGACCCTTCAATGAATTTCTAGCCCCGTTGACTCCACTGACAAAAGTTTTGTAAAATAAAAAAAAATACATAGAATTCCACCAAATGCAAAACGCGTGGAATTTAATTTTCGGCCTTGTGGACCAAAACATAATTTAATGAAAAAAGAAAAAAAAATGATAAGATTCTAAAATGTGTGGAAGGTAATCCATATTTTACTAAAACGACTTGTTAAATTTTTCAAGAATTTAGAATATTTGGTCATAAATTACGTGCATGTTAATTTTTCTACCATTGACTATCATATTCTAGACTTAATGGTACCTTTCTTGATGAAGGGTACTTAATCTCTCTTCTCCTCTTATAAAAATTATATTAATTGATTTCTTGCTATAGTTAATAGTTTTTAAGAACAGATAGCTTTATTGTTTTCATGACCAAATTATGCCTACCTAAGGTTGCGACTATTAATCAAATCAATATTTAATGTTTATGTTAAAAGATATAAGATTTTATGCATTCATTAATTGTTATTAGCTAAATGATGAAGTATTTTTTCAATCCAATCAGTTGATGCATCTGCAAGAGTTTTTTTTTTATTAACCATAATTATATTCGGGGTACAATAAATTGTCTTTGGTGCTTGGAAAATTTGACTTATTAAAATGTGGCGACTTCGATGGTTTTATCTTATTAAAATGTGGATGACTTCCAGTTAACATTTAGTTTAAAACCATTATGTAAATCAATCTATTAATTTTCATGATATTTAATTGAGTTAAAACTAAGTGCACTCAATAAATCTCTTTTCCTTTAAAAAACTGCTACGCTTTGATTTTAGTGCTTAATATTAATTGAACTCTGATACAGGAAATTTGAAATCAAAGTCGTAACTACAGATTATCTAATTGCGAGTTGCTGTCCATAGCCGCTGATCCGTAGTGATTATCTAATTGACTGAGGTGACAACAATTTTTTTTTTAATTTTCAATAGCACAATGTGGAATTCAATAATTAAATTCTTCTGTTTAATTTGTTTCAAGTTAAATTATTAATTACTTCAACTCTGTTTTAAGTCTTTAATTTTATGTGTTTATGCAGAATTGAATTCTTAAGCGTGTTGGACACGACCAACAATGAAATTGGATTCTCGAGACCCTCCAATGAATTTCTAGCCCCGTTGACTCCACCGACTAAAGTTCTGTAAAATAAAAAAAAGTACATAGAATTCCACCAAATGCAATTTTTGGCCGTGTGGACCAAAATATAATTTAACGAAAAAGGAAAAAAATGGTAAGATTTGTAGAATGTGTGGAAAGTGATCCGTATTTTACCGAAACAATTTGTCTCGAACATCAAGATGATTGATATTTTTTTTGAATAATATCAACTTTCATATCTTTCTACCCCCATAACATGCTCACATTCAAGTCTATATTGCTAATTTGAAAAAGAAAATTAAATCAAATCAACACCAAAGCAATGAAAAGTAAAGCTTTTGAATTTTAACTCCAGCTGGCAAACGTATTTAGCGTTTTCAAATTCTTCCCATTGCATATCTTCTTCCTCCATCAATGCAATATTAAGTACCTTTTCTTTATCATATTCTTTTCTTTGCATTTCTTCTTCCTCCGTCAATGCAATATTTGAACAATTAGGAAAGAGTTTAAGAACATAAAAAATCTCCAAGGTTTATACGGTACAACAAATTTAAATTCTCAATTATAATAGATAATAATTAAACTAATAATTATTTATTTACTTATTTTAGTAATTTCACCTAAGAATAATATTGTCATTAGAAAAAATCTAATAAGTGGGGTGGTTTTATACAAAATCAACTGCATACAGTAATAAGTGAGTATGCACATTTGATTCTCGGGACCCTTCAATGAATTTCTAGCCCTGTCGACCCACCGGCTACGGCTAAAGGTCTGTAAAATAAGTAAATAGAATTTTCACAAAATGCAAAACTTGTCGAATTTAATTTTTGACCATGTGGATCAAAATGTAAATTAAAGAAAAAGACAAAACAAAAAAGAGGTAAAATTTCCAAAATGTGTTAAAGGTGACTCATTATTTATTAGAACGATCTGCCTCGGACATCAAGACGATTAATCTTTTTTTTTTTTAATTTTTTTTGAAATAATATCAACCCCCATATTTTTCCACTCGCAGAACATGTTCGCATTCAAGTCTAACTTGCTAATTTGAAAAAGGAAATCAAATCAAATCAATACCAGAGCAATGAAAAGTAAAACTTTTGGATTCTAACACCAGCTAGCAAGCGTTGGAATTCAATAATTAAATTCTCCTGTTTAATTTGTTTTAAGTTAAATTACTAATTACTTAAATTCTGTTTTAAGTCTCTAATTTTATGTGTTGGCGTGTATGCAGAATTGGATTCTTGAGTGACTTGGACATGACCCCAATGAAATTGATGGTAAACAAACATTAAAACGTGTGGACTCCGGTAGCTGCCCTGCAATGAATTTCCAGCCCCGTTGACTCCACTGGTTAAGGCTAAAATTTTGTAATACAAAACTTGTGGAATTTTTGGCCTTGTGGACCAAAATGTAAATTGAAGAAAAAGACAAAAAAGAAAAGGGGCTAGAGTTATAAAACGTGTACAAGGTCTGAAGGTGGTTCATGATTTATTGGAATAACCTGCCTCCAATATCATGATGATTGATTTTTTTTTTTTAAATAATATCAATTTCCATATCTTTCCACTCCCGGAAAATGTTCACATTCAAGTCAAATTAAATCGACACCAAAACAATGAAAATTGAAAAGTAAAACTTATGAATTCTAACTCTAGCTGGCAAACGTATTCAGTATTTTTAAATTCTTCGAATCGCTTATCTTCTTCTTCCATCAATGCAATATCAAGTATTTTTTTTCTTTTTCGTAATCTTTTCTTTATATTTCTTTTTGCTCCATCAATGTACTTTAACTTCTTTTTTTTATTAGAACGTCTCGGAAAGAGTTGAAGAACATAAAAGAGCTCTTGGTTTTATACGGTAAAATAAATTTAACTTATAATTATTCAACTAACAATTATTTATTTACCTATTTTAGTAATTTCACCGAAGAATAATAATCTAATTACAAAAAATCTTGTCAGTTGGGTGGTTTTATACAAAATCAACTACATACCCATTTACAGATGCAGATGCAAATAATATTTTTAAATAAGAAAATTGTATATGGAGATGAATAAGATGTTTCTATGATTCTATCTTAGGAAAGCTTGGTGGTGGTAACGACATGAAGTTGCGAGTTGCCGCACACAGTTGCTAGTAATATAATAAAACAAGACAAATTAATTAAACTCAGGCCTTTACGTATATGTTATCTTAACTTTACTTGCCCTTGTTTGATGATATTCATTCTTGGAGCTAAGGGCGCATGTAATATTTGTAATTGTATTAAAGTATATATTAACGTGATTTTCAAAATCAGGTTTTAAAATCTGTAGGATAGGCTGATTTTGGTAGTTTTGGGTCGGCCGTTGCAGCCATTGGGACTGACTTATTATTATTATTTTAATAATATCAACTTCCATATCTTTCTAACCCCGGAATATGCTTACGTCACGATCAAGTCTATCTTGCTAACTTGAAAAAGAAAATCAAATCAAATCACACCAAAGCAATGAAAATTAAAGCTTTTGAATTTCAACTCCAGCTAGCAAACATATTCAGCGTTCCCAATTTCTTCCCATTTCATATCTTCTTCCTCCATCAATGCAATATTTGAACAATTAGGAAAGAGTTTAAGAACATAAAAAATCTCCTAGGTTTATACGGTATAGCAAATTTAAATTCTCAATTACAATAGATAATAATTAAACTAATAATTATTTATTTACTTATTTTAGTAATTTCACCAAAGGATAATATTGTAATTAGAAAAAATCTAATTAGAACAATTTAATTTTTGGCCGTGTAGACCAAAATATAATTTAACGAAAAAGGAAAAAAAAGGGTAAAGATTTTTAAAATGTGTGGAAAGTGATCCATATTTTGTTCGACTTGTCCCGAACATCACGACGATTGATTTTTTTTTTTTTTTGAATAACATCAACTTTCTTATCTTTCTACCCTCAAAATCACATTCAAGTCTATCTTGCTAATTTGAAAAAGAAAATCAAATCAACATCAAAGCGATGAAAAGTAAAGCTTTTGAATTTTAACTCCAGCTAGCAAACGTATTCAGCGTTTTCAAATTCTTCCGATTGCATATCTTCTTCCTCCATCAATGCAATATTTGAACGGTTATGAAAGAGTTTAAGAACCTAAAAAATCTCCTAGGTTTATACGGTATAACAAATTTAGATTCTCAATTACAATAGATAATAATTAAACTAATAATTTTTTATGTACTTATTTTAGTAATTTCACCTAAGAATAATATTGTGATTAGAAAAAAATCTAATAAGTAGGGTGGTCTTATACAAAATCAACTGCATACAGTGAATTCCACCAAATGCAAAATGCGTGGAATTTAATTTTCGGCCGTGTGGACCAAAACATAATTTAATGAAAAAAGAAAAAAAATGATAAGATTTCTAAAATGTGTGGAAGGTAATCCATATTTTACTGAAACGACTTGTTAAATTTTTCAAGAATTTAGAATATTTGGTCATAAATTACGCGCATGTTAATTTTTCTACCATTGACTATCATATTCTAGATTTAATGGTACCTTTCTTGATGAAGGGTACTTAATCTCTCTTCTCCTCTTATAAAAATTATATTAATTGATTTCTTGCTATAGTTAATAGTTTTTAAGAATGGATAGCTTTATTGTTTTCATGATCAAATTATGCCTACCTAAGGTTGCGACTATTAATAAAATCAAAATTTAATGTTTATGTTAAAAGATATAAGATTTTATGCATTCATTAATTGTTATTAGCTAAATGATGAATTATTTTTTCAACCCAATCAGTTGATGCATCTGCAAGAGTTTTTTTTTTATTAACCATAATTATATTCGGGTACAATAAATTGTCTTTGGTGCTTGGAAAAGTTGACTTATTAAAATGTGGCGACTTCGATGGTTTTATCTTATTAAAATGTGGATGACTTCCAGTTAACATATAGTTTAAAACCATTATGTAAATCAATCTATTAATTTTCATGATATTTAATTGAGTTAAAACTAAGTGCACTCAATAAATCTCTTTTCCTTTAAAAAACTGCTACGCTTTGATTTTAGTGCTTAATATTAATTGAACTCTGATACAGGAAATTTGAAATCAAAGTCGTAACTACAGATTATCTAATTGCGAGTTGCTGTCCATAGCCGCTGATCCGTAGTGATTATCTAATTGACTGAGGTGACAACAATTGTTTTTTTTTAATTTTCAATAGCACAATGTGGAATTCAATAATTAAATTCTTCTGTTTAATTTGTTTCAAGTTAAATTATTAATTACTTCAACTCTGTTTTAAGTCTTTAATTTTATGTGTTTATGCAGAATTGGATTCTTAAGCGTGTTGGACACGACCAACAATGAAATTGGATTCTCGAGACCCTCCAATGAATTTCTAGCCCCGTTGACTCCACCGACTAAAGTTCTGTAAAATAAAAAAAAAGTACATAGAATTCCACCAAATGCAATTTTTGGCCGTGTGGACCAAAATATAATTTAACGAAAAAGGAAAAAAATGGTAAGATTTGTAGAATGTGTGGAAAGTGATCCGTATTTTACCGAAACAATTTGTCTCGAACATCAAGATGATTGATATTTTTTTTGAATAATATCAACTTTCATATCTTTCTACCCCCATAACATGCTCATATTCAAGTCTATATTGCTAATTTGAAAAAGAAAATTAAATCAAATCAACACCAAAGCAATGAAAAGTAAAGCTTTTGAATTTTAACTCCAGCTGGCAAACGTATTTAGCGTTTTCAAATTCTTCCCATTGCATATCTTCTTCCTCCATCAATGCAATATTAAGTACCTTTTCTTTATCATATTCTTTTCTTTGCATTTCTTCTTCCTCCGTCAATGCAATATTTGAACAATTAGGAAAGAGTTTAAGAACATAAAAAATCTCCAAGGTTTATACGGTACAACAAATTTAAATTCTCAATTATAATAGATAATAATTAAACTAATAATTATTTATTTACTTATTTTAGTAATTTCACCTAAGAATAATATTGTCATTAGAAAAAATCTAATAAGTGGGGTGGTTTTATACAAAATCAACTGCATACAGTAATAAGTGAGTATGCACATTTGATTCTCGGGACCCTTCAATGAATTTCTAGCCCTGTCGACCCACCGGCTACGGCTAAAGGTCTGTAAAATAAGTAAATAGAATTTTCACAAAATGCAAAACTTGTCGAATTTAATTTTTGACCATGTGGATCAAAATGTAAATTAAAGAAAAAGACAAAACAAAAAAGAGGTAAAATTTCCAAAATGTGTTAAAGGTGACTCATTATTTATTAGAACGATCTGCCTCGGACATCAAGACGATTAATCTTTTTTTTTTTTAATTTTTTTTGAAATAATATCAACCCCCATATTTTTCCACTCGCAGAACATGTTCGCATTCAAGTCTAACTTGCTAATTTGAAAAAGGAAATCAAATCAAATCAATACCAAAGCAATGAAAAGTATAACTTTTGGATTCTAACTCCAGCTAGCAAACGTTTGAATTCAATAATTAAATTCCCCTGTTTAATTTGTTTTAAGTTAAATTACTAATTACTTAAACTCTGTTTTAAGTCTTTAATTTTTTTTTTGTTTGAGAAATTTAAGTCTTTAATTTTAGGTGTTGGCGTGTATGCAGAATTGGATTCTTGAGTGATTTGGACATGGCCACAATGAACTTGATGGCAAACAAACATTACGTGTGGACTCCGGTAGCTGCCGTGCAACTCTACAATAATAATTGAGTCCGCACCTTTGATTCTCGGGACCCCTTCAATGAATTTCCAGCCCCGTTGACTCCATTGGCTAAGGCTAAAATTTTGTAATAGAAAAAAGGTCAATAGAATTTCTAGAAAATGCAAAACTTGTGGAATTTACTTTTTGACCTTGTGGACCAAAATGTAAACTAAAGAAAAAGACAAAAAAGAAAAGGGGCAAGATTTATAAAACGTGTAGAAGGCGGTCCATGATTTATTGGAATAACCTGCCTCGAATATCATGATGATTGATTTTTTTTATTTATTTTTAATAAATAATATCAATTCCCATATCTTTCCACTCCCGGAAAATGCTCACATTCAAGTCAAATTAAATCAACACCAAAACAACGAAAATTGAAAAGTAAAACTTTTGAATTCTAACTCTAGCTAGCAAGCGTATTCAGTATTTTTAAATTCTTTGAATCGCTTATCTTCTTCCTCCATCAATGCAATATCAAGTATTTTCTTTTTCTTTTTCGTAATCTTTTCTTTGCATTTCTTTTTGCTCCATCAATGTACTTAAACTTCTTTTTTTTATTAGAACGTCTCGGAAAGAGTTGAAGAACATAAAAAAGCTCTTGGTTTTATACGGTAAAACAAATTTAACTTATAATTATTAAACTAACAATTATTTATCTACCTATTTTAGTAATTTCACTGAAGAATAATAATGTAATTACAAAAAATCTAGTAAGTTGGTTGGTTTTATACAAAATCAACTGCGTACATATATGCAGATGCAGTTGCGAGTTGCTGCACACAGTTGACGTATATGTTATCTTAACTTTACTTACCCTTGTTTGATGATATTCATTCTTGGAGCTAAGGGCGCATGTAATATTTGTAATTGTATTAAGTATATATTAATGTGATTTTCAAAATTAGGTTCTAAAAAGCTATCTCTTCCTTATTTTTCAAAATCTGTTGTAGGATAGGTTGATTTTTTCAAAAAGTAATTTTTAAAATTTTTTACCAAACACCAAAATCAGCTTTTAACTTTTTAAAATCACTTTCGAACTTTCAAAAAGCAATCTTAAACGAACCATTACTCTTGTTGTCTTGCTAATAATTTTAGTTCTACTGTTACCACTACTCAAGGTAAGCGAAAATTATAGATGTGGCAAAATCAATAATTAAATTCATAAAACGTAAACTGATTTTCCTGACTAAATAGAGTTGCGCAATTTCATCAATTTGGAAGAATTGACATTGATGGACTGGCCTTTCTTCCCATATAACTATAATCCTTTTAGAAATCTATTTTTATTAATTATTTTCTTTTAAGTTAATTTCAATTTCGAAAAGAGATATTTTAAGTTGTATATACTCTACCGGGAGTTTCTTCAGAACAATTTCCTTATTCCAATAATAATGAAAAGGTGGTAAATTAGAAATATAATATACAGGTATTGATTATATCATGATTGGATGGATTATGCCAAAAAAAGGGAGAATTTGAATTTATTTTTTGTTGAATGTTAATTTTTCAGGTTATCTTGATTTCAATTTGGAATAGTAATTTGGTCATAGATTTCAGCCATAGACTGATCTATCATACTCTAGACTTAATGGTACCATTATTCTTGATGTAGGCAATGACTCCCAATCCTCTTATAAAAAATATTTTTAACTATTTTGACGACAAATCTCTCTTACAGTTAATAGTCTCTAAAAATAGATAGATTTATTGTTGTCATGACAAAATTATTTATTGTAATGAAATATAATTAATGCGTCAAAATAATCAGGTATGTATTCTATTTTACTTTTTCAATACAGCACTTTTTTTTATATATAAATAATCAGCTATGCCCCTAGGACATTTTCTAGGAATAGCTTCTGCTTACCTCTGTTTCTCTTGTAATTTTCTTTTTCAATTTTTTTAAATGAAGTTAGTTAATAAAGAAGAAGGGAAGGTTTTTCCAAGTCACGCATTATTTGACTACCGTCAATCAAGAAACCAACCACGTTAATTTCTCTCCACGATTTCCAAAAGTGAGAAAATTTTGTTATTTGAAAATAACATCATTAATTATAGAGTGGATCAAACAGCGTTATTATTTTTTGATGAAATTAATGTCTTTTAAGAATCAAACTTTTTCCTTAACGCAAACCAATGGACATCAACTTAAACGCAAACCAGTGGACATCAACTTAGCTTTCTTTTTTTTGTTATTATTATGCTATTTATTTCAATCCCCAATTATTTGATTAGCAACCATCAAGACACGACTTCCAAAAACTAGAAAATTTTTTCATTTGATAATAACATCATAAATTGGAGTTGACCAAACCGAGTTATTTTCTTTCATGAAATTGATGCCTATTAGTGCCATACCCTTTTGCTTTTTTTTTTTTTTTAACCAAGTCAAACATCAACTCCTTTTTTTTTAATTTTATAAATTGAGAAGATCATTGGATAACTCGTTAACTCATTTCCCTGACGTATATAGCTAAAGTTGTTGCTCCTTCTAATTAAATATAGTGGCACAATTTCACCTCCTTGGAAGAATTGACATTGGTGGACTGTCCCCTCTCCGTATATAAAGCCTTCTTAAAAGATAATTTTATTACTTGTTTGCTTTTAAGTTAATTTATATTTAAAAAAAATGGTTTAAGTTATATATATTATGGTGAGAGTTTTTTAAGAAAAATTCCCTTCTTCGGATAATAATGAAAAAGTGGTAATTTAGAAATTAAATAAATAGATGTTGATTATATCCTGATTTTCATATGATCGAAGTGACAATTTGATTTATTTTTGTTCAATGTTAATTTTTCAAGTTATCTTAATTTCAAGGATTTAGAATATTCAATCATATATTACGCGCCTATTAATTTTTCAGCCATTGATTGTCATATTCTAGAATTAATGGTATCTTTCTTGATAAAGGGAATGACTCTCTCTTTTCCTCTTATAAAAATTATATTAGTTGATTTCTTGTTATAGTTAATAGTCTTTAAGAATGAAAAGATTTATTATTTTCATGATCAAATTATGCCTGCCTAAGGCTGGGGCTAGTAATAAAATTAATATTTAATGTATGTTTATGTTAAAAGATTAAAGATTTTATGCGTTTATTAATTGTTATAAGCTAAAGAATGAATATTTTTTCACGGTTGATACATCTGCAAGAGTTTTTTGTTTTACTGACCATAATTTTCTTCCGGGTATATCTTCTCATCTCCCCTCATTTATCTTTTATCAATTGAAGATATCACATTTTCTAACTATCACTTCCAAATTTCAGTATCACTCGACCCATTCTTGAACCGTTCAAAACTGAACAAGTGTGGAAATAACCAAATGTATGCAAAAGTCGAGTCACATTCTTTGGCCCCCCCAAAATTCTAATTATATAACTTCTATATTTCTCATTGTCTGGTCACGAAGACGGGGGCACATTTTTCAAATTCCTCTTCCATCAACATCACTAGGAGTATGTTGATCTCTAACAAGTTAATTGAGTGGAGAGTTTCCAAATTGATTATCAGCACAAAAACTCGACACATTTCAGATTGATCATTAATTAAACGCTACAAATTGCTAAAGTGATCATTAATTAAAAACGACTTGAAACTTGATCTCTATCGATTGGTTTAAAAATGGACGTAGTTGTGCCTTATGGTGATAATTGAACCAGAGATGAGAAGCTGTAAAGATTTGGCAGTAGTTAATTGTTATAAAGACATAATTGGCAGTAGTAAATTGTTATAAAGACATAATGACAAGTTCCCATTATTATTATTCTTTTCAAAAACTTTTTTTACAACACCTTCACTGGGCCGAAAATTTTTGTTTTGTTAACTAATAATAATGGAGGACCTAGCGGTATTGCCTTCACCTGCTTTTTAAAGTACAAATATAGAAATGGAATTTTCACAAAATACCAAACATGTGGAATTTAATTTTTGATCGTGTAGACCAAAATGCAAATGAAAGAAAAAAAGAAAAAAAATCTTGAAGACTTCTAAAATATGTGGAAGTTTTTGGACTTTTTTATAATGGTGGGTTTTCCTAAGGGAAAAAAAACATAACAGCACTTCTAAGACTTATTTTGATGATCACATGTATACTCTTTAATTTTATAAATGGATATATAAATACTTTTTTTACAAATATGTATTACTTTTTAACATCATATTTTTATTTATTATAAATATTTAAAGTTAATTTTTAGGTTCATATATAATAATAGGGTATAATTGTATAATCGTTCTCTTACTAAACACAAATACACAAATGACAAATATTGAAAGAAAGTGAAGAAAATTAATGCATGAAAGACTTACAGAAGACAACCAAGAAAGTGAATAGCGAATGACATAAAGCCCTCTTGTGAGCTGCAGAGAGAGAGAGAGAGAGTAGTTAAAGATATAGAATGGGTGGTTAAAAAAAACAAAAGGTGATAATGTTTGTTCTGTTATTAATAATATAGAAAAAAAACATGTCTAAACATTATTAAGTGTATTCTAAAAAATAAAAGTTAACTTAAATTTATTTTTATTTCGGTCATTATATAATAAAATAACATTTTTATAATAAATTTTATCACAACAACCACAACAACTTAATTTACTAAACACTCTAATCAGCAACTTATCTCATCTGCACAACATAACCAAATTATTTAATTAGCCACTTCAATCCCAAATTGGCCCATATTCAAAAATGGATTCTTTGAGTAACTTAGAGGAGTTGGGCATGAACTACAATGAAATTGACATTCTTGTGGCGCCTAAACGCAATTGTAATATTGAAAAAAATAAAATTTTTATTAAGTGTTTAAATCTAAATTTAGACAATGAATTTGGACTTTCTTCAATCCTATTCTAATTATTAAACAGATTACTTGGCTCTAATAATTTTGCAATGCAAAAAAAAAAAGTAAAATTCATAAATTATTAACTAATTTTCAAATTCATAAATTGTTAACTAGTTTTCTGACATATATAGCTAAAGTTGTAAGTTGCTTAATTTCATCAACTTGGAAGAATTGACAATAATGTAATGGTCCCCTTTCCAAATATAAAGCCTTCAGCTAAAATGATAATTTTACTAGTTGTTTATTTTGAAGTTAATTTTGATTTCCAAAAAAAAATTGTTTAAGTTATATATATTACAGTGAGAGTTTTTACAGAGCAATTCCCTTCCTCAAATAATATAAGAAAAAGTAGTAATTTAAAAGTAATATAAATAGATATTGATTATATATATCTTGATTTTCATCTATTATTTGATCAAAGTAAAACTCTCGATTTATTTCTTGTTTAATGTTAATTTTTAAATTATATGAATTCCAACAATTTAGAATATTTAGTCATGAATCATGCATTTGTTAATTTTTCTGCCATTGACGGTCGTATTCTAGACTTGATAGTATGTTTTTTGTATAGGGGTAATGAATACTCTTTCTCCTATTGTAAGAAATACAATAATTGTTTTACATATTGTTACAATTAGTAGTCTTTAAAAATGGATAGATTTCTTATTTTCATGACCAAATTATGCACTCCTAAGGCTACGACTATTAATAAACTTATTATTTAATATATATGTTAAAAGATTTAAGTTTTTATGCATTTATTAACTGTTATAAGCTAAAGAGTGAATTATTTTTCAGATAAATGCGAGTGGTGCATCTGCAAGGGTTCTTTTTTTTTTTTTTTTTTTTAATAACCATAATTTGCCTTGGTGCTTGGCAAATAATTAGTATGACATCTCCTTTCAGGTTTGATACATCTCTTTCCATCAACTTATTGGAAATATCTCCTCATCTCCCCTCATTTATATTATACCAATTGAAGGCCTCATATTTTTAAACTATCACTTCCAAATCTCTATATCACTTGAGCATTCTTGAACCATTCAAAACTCAAGTGTGGAAATAAGATTGAGACCCTCTCCTGATTTGAGCTCTCATGAGTTTTTAAAGATCTTGTGCCATGTGTTTGTAAGTCATAGTGTATGAGTTGGGTTTAACTTCTTTATTTTCTTTATTTATTAACTACCAATAACGCATATGTATTTTTACTCAGGAACAGATCAGATCATGACATAATCCTAATCCTTAAAAATAACCAAAAATATTCTTTTCCCCCGCCCCCCCCCCCCCCCCCCCCCGGCCCAAAATTCTAATGATATAACTTCTATGTATCTCATTGTCTGGTTATGGAGATGGTGGCACATTTTCCAAATGCCTTTTCCATTAGCGCGACTAGGAGTATGTTAGATCTCTCACGCGTTAATTTGAGCGAAGAATCTCCAAATTAATTGCTATAAAACAACCCAACAAAAGACACTTTCGGTAAAATTGATTAATTTTAGGGGAATATTCGGCCAACCTATAGAATCTCACATTGATCATTAGACGACACAGATTGCTAAAGTGGTTAGATCGCTGACGCTACAAGTTCATGACTTGAAATTTGATCTCTATCGATTGGTAGCAGTAAATTGATTTTACAGACATAAAGTTAAGTTTCCATTATTATTATTTTTTCAAAAAACTTTTTTACAGCGCGTGCACTTGGACAATAATTCTATTTTGTTAAGTAGTAATAATTGAATACGTATTGACTCCGCCGGCTAAAGTTTTCTAAAATGCCACAAAGTTTTCTAAAATGCGAGACGTGTGGAATTTAATTTTTGGCCGTGTAGACCAGAAAAGCCCAAAGACTCCTAAAACATGTGGAATGTGATCTATCATTTATACTTTTGCTTTCTTATAATGATGGATTTTTAAAAGGAAAAAAAGGACACCTCTAGAATTTATTTCAATGATCATATAGACTATTTAATTTGATAAATGGGCACACAAATTTTGTTTACAAATATATATTATTCATATTCTGTATTACTTTTAACATCATATTTTTATTTATTATAATTGTTTAAAGTTAATTGTTAGGTTGATATATAATAAAATGGTATAATCATTCTCTTACTAAACACACATACTCTTAGTTTCCATCCATTTGTCATCTCAATCTCTCTCAATTATCCTTTATTGATGGCTCAAAACGCGTCATTGTGGAAAATTATAGCAAAATGACAAATATGGAAAGAAAGGGAAGAGAATTAATGCATGAAAGACTTGGAGAAGACAACCAAGTATGTCAACTATAAGCTAAGCTTGGTGTATAAATTGTTAGATGTGTTACAAACAAATTGGGTATATAAATTGTTAGAGACAGAAAGAGTGTGTGTGTTTGTTAAAACTTAAAGATATAGTTAGAATGGGTGGTTCAAAATCAAAAATGGTGGTAATGTTTGTTCTGTTATTAATAATATTTGAAGGTGGGTGGAGTGAGGGATGTTTGAATCATGAGAGATTTGCTCTTTTGCAACTTAAACTTTTCTTCATTGATCCTTATAATTATCTTCTCGACTGGGTAGATGATGAGGGAGCTACTGATTGCTGTCAGTGGGAAAGGGTTTCGTGCAACAACACTATGGGCCGAGTGGTAGTGCTAGACCTTTCTCAAACGCATCGGGGAGAGTACTGGTATCTGAATGCTTCGTTGTTTACTCCCTTTCAACAACTTGAGTCACTTGATTTAAGGGACAATGACATAGCCGGTTGTGTTGAGAATGAAGGTGCTTCGTTTAATTTTATTAAATTACTTCCTCTCTCCTAATTTAAGTCGAATATCAAGACTGAGCAACTATATGCATATTCATTCAGTTGACAATTTTAACATATTGTTTTAAAATGTTTAATTTTGAAATTACACCAAACATATGTGATCTCTGTTTTCATTTTACTTGCAGGTCTAGAAAGGTTATCAAGATTAAGCAACTTGAAGATGCTTAATTTAGTAGGAAACTTGTTCAATAATAGCATCTTATCATCTCTAGCTCGTCTTTCATCATTAACATCATTAGACTTATCTGCTAATAGATTGAAAGGAAGTATTGATATTAAAGGTACATAATTAAAACTTCATCTTTTGTCCCAACTCTTTCATTTACTTGCTAAAATTAGATTTAAGGATTTGAATTCAATTTTTTTACGAGTAATATTAAAAAAAATAGTTATAAGCAATTCAAAAATTCAATGTTCAATGTTTCTCATAATTTTATGTTGTACTTTTTGTATATCTTGACTTTAGAATTAAAAAAAAAATTACTCTAATTGCCAAATAAACACCCCACTAATTTATTATTTTTTAATTATTTGAAAGTCATAAAATTTATCTTATTTTTTGTGAGGTTTGAAATATTCGACTGAATTTGTGCTCTTTACAGAATTAGATTCTTTGAGAGATTTAGAGAAGCTGAACATTGGCAGAAACATGATCGACAAATTTGTGGTCTCAAAAGGTGCTACAAATACCGTAAAAAATCTAAAATTTTACAAATTAGATTCTTTGCCATTTGGTTTATTATTTTGCTGACTTGAGTAAGATGAAGTCTCTCAGTTTAAGTGGTATCAAACTCAATCATAGCATTTTATCTTCTCTTTCTGCGTTAAGAGAATTAGATCTAAGTGATACAAGATTCAAAGGAAAGAGTTGCAGAAGACAACCAAATAAGTCAACTATAAGCTAGCTGGGTGTATAAATAGTTAGAAGTGCTATAAATAAATAGTGTAGAGCCCTTTAGTTGGTTATAGAGACAGAAAGGATGTGTGCGTGTTTTTAATAGTTAAAGATATAGTTAGAATGGGTGGTTCAAAATAACAAATGGTGATAATGTTTGTTATGTTATTAATAATATTTGAAAGTGGGTGGAGTAAGGGATGTTTGGATCATGAGAGATTTGCTCTTTTGCCACTTCAACATTGCTTCAATGATCCTTATAGCCTTCACGACTGGGTAGATGATGAGGGAGCTACTGATTGTTATCAGTTGGGGTTGTCTGCAGCAACACCATAGGTCGAGTGAGACAAATTGACCTTTCTTTTATTAAGTATTTGAGAGAGGATTGGTATCTGAATGCTTCTTTGTTTACTCCGTATCAACAACTTGAGTAACTTGATTTAAGTGCCAACAACATGGCCGACTTTGTTGAGAATGAAGGTGCTTTGTTTAATTTATTTTACTTTCTCCCCCCTGATTTAAGTCGAATCTCAAGACTAAGCGACTGTATGCATATTCATCCAGTTGACAATTTTGACATATATTTTTTTAAATGATTAATTTTGAAATTACACCAACATAAATGATAAGTTTTGATTTTACTTGCAGGTCCAAAGAGGCTATCAAGATTGAACAACTTGAAGGTTTTTGATTTAAGTGGAAACTTGTTCAACAATAGCATCTTGTCATCTCTAGCTCGTCTTTCATCATTAAGATCTTTACTGTTATATGATAATAGACTAGAAGGAAGTATTGATGTTAAAGGTACATAATTAAAACTTCATCTCTTCTCCCAACTCTTTCATTAACTTGCTAAAATAAGATTCAACGGAATTTTATATTTTAATTAGTCTGAAGGAATCAGATAATAATTGGCAGCTCAAATAAACATACTTTTATTTATTCTATCAATCAATTAATTAAATACCATTTGGTTTAAATCTTAAGTCTTGGCATGTTTGCAGAATTTGATTCCTTGAGCAACTTAGAGGAGTTGGACATGAGCTACAATGAAATAGACAATTTCGAGGTTCCTCAAGGTAAACAATTAAAATATCATTCAATTACATTAATTTAATTTGTTTGATTAGGGAAGGCCCAAAAAGTACAAAAACATAATAAAAAAAAAGAAACATAGAATTTATATTATTTAAAAAAACAAAACGTAATACTATTATTTCAAAAATAGAATGAACTAAAGATTTGATTCCAGTTTTAGTCTTTAGAGCAAGCAAAAAACGATGTTGCTCTTTTCCTAAAGCATAAAATATGAAATGACTCCTAATTGAATTAATCATTTATTTCATTTAGCTCTAAATTTAGACAATAAATTTTGATTTTTTTTCAATCCCATCCTTATTATTATTATTGACCAGCTTGCAGTGGTTTGAGGAAGTTGAGTTATCTTCATCTATTGAGAGTTGGAATTAGAGATGGAAGCAAGTTGTTACAGTCAATGGGATCATTCCCATCCCTCAACACTCTTGACCTTTCGTATAATAATTTTACGGAAACAGTGACAACTACTACTCAAGGTAAGTAAAAGGTACAGATGTGGCCAAATTTATAATTAATTAATTTTTTGTATTATTAATAAAGCGAAATTCGTTGCTCCTTCCTTCTAAACAGAGTTGCACAATTTCACCAACTTGGAATATTTGAGATTGGACTATTCTTCTCTCCATATAAGCCTTCTGCAAAGCATTGCATCTTTCACTTCGTTAAAAAATTTGACGATGACTAATTGCGAAGTCAATGGCGTCCTAAGTGGTCAAGGTAAAATAAAAGTGTTGATTGTGAATAAGCTGTTAGTTAATTAATATTCCCTTCGTTAGAGTTGCAAAATTTGTTGCTCCTTCCTTCCAATTCTAAATAGAGTTGCAAAATTCACCAACTTGGAATATTTGACATTGTACAATTCCTCTCTCCATATAGGCCTTTTGCAAATATTGCCTTCGTTAAAAGTTCTATTCATGTATGATTGTTAAGTTAATGGTGTTATATGCGGTCCAGGTAAAAGAAAAGCGTTGATTGTGAAGTCAATGTCGTCCTACGTGTTCAAAATTTTTATTTATATATTTTATTGTTTAATGGTTCTACTAGGTTTTCCCCATTTCAAGAGTTTGAAAGAGTTGTACATGGATGACGCGCGCATTGCACTCAACACCAGCTTTCTTCAAATCATCGGTGAATCGATGCCTTCTATTCAGTACTTATCACTGTCAAATTCTAGTGTTAGCAATAACAGCAGGACTCTTGATCAAGGTTAATGAGATGCTCCCACCCTCCCCTTTTAATCTATAATATTAATTTTTGATTAAATATATAATTACACAAACTAATCTCTTACAAAAGAACAATATTCATTTGTTAACTTTTATATTGTACTGATGGATGAATTAATAAATTTTCAGGCCTCTGCCCATTGGTGCATCTCCAAGAGTTGCACATGGCTGATAATGATTTAAGAGGTAGCTTGCCTTGGTGCTTGGCAAATATGACATCCCTCCGAATATTAGATGTTTCTTCCAATCAACTTATTGGAAGCATCTCCTCATCTCCCCTAATTCATTTGACATCCATTGAAGATCTAATACTTTCAGACAATCACTTCCAAATCCCAATTTCACTTGAACCACTTTTCAATCACTCAAGACTCAAGATTTTCGATGCTGAAAACAATGAAATAAATGCAGAAATAATTGAGTCACATTCTTTGACCACCCCAAACTTCCAATTACAATCTCTCTTATTGTCTTCCGGTTATAGAGATGGTATCACATTCCCTAAATTCCTTTACAATCAACATGACCTGGAGTATGTTCGTCTCTCACACATAAAGATGAATGAAGAATTTCCAAATTGGTTGTTGGAAAACAACACAAAATTGAGACAACTTTCTCTCGTTAATGATTCTCTTGTAGGACCTTTTCGATTGCCAATTCATTCGCACAAGCAGTTAAGACTGTTGGATGTCTCCAAGAACAACTTCCAAGGCCACATTCCACTGGAAATTGGAGATATTTTATCAAGGTTAACAGTCTTCAACATTTCCATGAATGCTTTGGACGGTAGCATTCCCTCTTCATTTGGTAATATGAACTTCCTCCAATTTCTGGACTTATCCAACAATCAATTGACTGGTGAAATCCCCGAGCACTTGGCCATGGGTTGCGTTAGTTTGAGGTCTCTTGCGTTGTCAAACAACAACCTAGAAGGTCATATGTTCTCCAGAAATTTTAACTTGACAAACTTGATATGGTTACAATTGGAGGGCAATCATTTCGTAGGAGAGATCCCACAAAGTTTGTCCAAATGCTCCTCATTACAAGGATTGTTTCTTAGTAATAACAGTCTCTCAGGTAAGATTCCACGATGGTTGGGTAATCTCACAGTGTTACGTCATATTATAATGCCCAAAAATCATATTGAAGGTCCTATTCCATTAGAGTTTTGTCAGCTTCGTATCCTTCAAATTTTGGACATTTCAGACAACAACATATCTGGGAGTTTGCCATCTTGTTACGATTTTGTCTGTATCGAACAAGTTCACTTGTCGAAGAATATGTTACACGGACAATTAAAAGAAGGTACATTCTTTAATTGCCTTACCCTTATGATATTAGATCTTAGCTATAATCACTTGAATGGCAATATTCCAGATAGGGTTGATGGGCTTTCTCAATTAAGCTACCTCATCTTGGCTCACAATAATCTTGAAGGTGAAGTGCCAATTCAATTGTGCAGATTGAACCAACTACAATTATTAGATCTTTCTAATAATAATCTTCATGGTCATATTCCCTCTTGCTTTGATAACACAACACTTCATGAAAGGTACAACAATGGTTCTAGTCTTCAGCCATTTGAAACATCTTTTGTCATAATGGGAGGCATGGATGTAGATCCAAAAAAGCAAATCCTTGAAAGTTTTGACTTCACAACAAAGAGCATTACCTACACTTACCAAGGAAGAGTGCCTAGCCTCCTATCAGGACTTGATCTTTCTTGTAATAGGCTAATCGGTCATATTCCTCCTCAAATTGGAAATTTGACCAAGATTCAAACATTGAATCTATCACACAACAACTTGGCGGGACCAATCCCATCAACTTTTTCAAACTTGAGGAATATCGAAAGTTTGGATCTTTCCTATAACAAATTAAGTTGGAAAATCCCTTATCAACTTGTGGAGTTAAATACATTGGCTGTTTTTAGTGTGGCATACAATAACTTATCAGGCAAGATCCCAGAAAGGGCTGCACAATTTGCAACCTTCAACGAGAGTAGCTATGAGGGAAATCCTTTTCTTTGTGGACCGCCATTGCCCATTTGCATATCACCAACAACTATGCCGGAGGCTTCACCTAGCAATGAAGGAGATAATAATTTAATTGACATGGACATTTTCTTTATCACTTTTACAACATCATACGTAATTGTGATATTCGGAATTGTTGCTGTTCTATATGTGAATGCTCGTTGGCGACGTAGATGGTTTTATCTTGTTGAAATGTGGACAACTTCTTGTTACTATTTTGTTATAGACAATCTTATTCCAACAAGATTTTGTCATTGAAATTAATAAGAAGTTTAACTAAGATTCTTTAAGTACTAATCAGGTTTGCTTAAGAATTTTTTTTTTTGAAATTACAGTAGAATTGAGCATTATATAGTTTCCAAACACTTCGTATTTGTCTGTACACTTAGAAAGCTAAGCAACATGTTTTGTATATAGCTTTCCTATGTTGTGCAACATACTTAAACAAGAGCACCATCTCCAGTGTTAAAAGTAGCCACTTTATAACATTCATTTAGAAAATATATTTAGAATAATTTTATAATCATGCATAAGAAGCCCAGATGCACTTGGTAGCCTATTTTGTTGGAATAATTTTCAAAATAAATGGTGTCTTGTTGTAAAGACATGTATAAACAAATGGTGTCTTATTGTAAAGAGACGTCCAATTAATGGTACCTTATAGAAAAGGTATCTTTTCACTTAAGGATATAATTTTTCATGGTGACATTCCACTTGGAAATGCATCATTTTATGGTGACATTTCATTTGAAATGATGATGGTTCAATTTGGACCATTGATTAAAATTAAATCCTGATCCAATGGCTATGAATGAAGGGGTATCATAAAAAATGACAACCCAAATGGAAGGGCACAAGCATGTCTATAAATAAAGGCCATGTTTAGGGCATTTAGACATGCAAATAATGATCCTACACCACTCTTTTCTTAGCCCTCTTTTCAAAAATGAATTTCATCATATAACACATATTTTTTGTACTTTAAAAATCCAATATATTGTTTTTTGTAAGAACAATATATTGTTTCTTGGCAGGCTTGCAACATTCAAGAGTATTCTGGTTTGCTTTCGTCGATGCACAATGCAAGCAAACAAATAACTACTTCATTGTATCCTGGAGGCGTATTTGCTTAACCCATGTGCATCACTTAACTGGTGGGGGCAAATAACATCTTAAGGAAAGCGACATTTGTAACGTGCCTTGAAGAACACATTTTATGCAGTTTACCTAGAACTATTATTTTCTTTCTACATACAGAGTTGTAAACACATTACTTTACACAATAAAATTCTACAATTATTACTGTGATTCTCAATATTTGCCATTCCCCACCAACATATATTACTCTGAACAAGAACAATTATGGCGTTTTCATCATCTTCTTCACTTGCAGCATTAACACCAAATTCAAGCAAGATAGACTCAGACATTTCATCAAGAAAGGCATACGTCTAATAAAGTTGAAGCTTGATAAAAAATTCAGTGGAAGGTCAATGCCTCGGTACAACAAAGGACCTAACAATATCATTCTAGCAAAGATGAAGCAATATTCCTAAAGCTAAAGTTCTCAAATTCACCACACCAGAATTTCATATCTCCTCATCAATTTTAAAAACTAAAGATAATTAGGATTTAACATTAGGTTGTTATATATTAGTTTCATAATTTACAAGTCAACAAAGATATAGATTATGCAATTGAATTCAAATCGTGCTGGATGTTACTAAAAATTTATAAAAATTTACAAGTCAATCCCATATATTTCATAATTTTATGACTGGAAAGTTTCATTGGTTTAAATTTTGATTACCTTCAAGTGGAAGATGAAGATGAACATTATGCAAGTGATTCAGATTATATCATACACTCTCCAAATGCAACTAGAAATTAACAAGTTGATGCCCATAGATTTCATAACTTTATGATTGGAAAGTTTCAAAAAGTTTGAAACTTGAGAAATTCTGAATTTACCCTCCACGAAGCTATTTTGATTGATTTGACTTACTTTGTGATCAAACTAGAAATACAACATACAATTCAAGGTAGGAGTAAACTAAAACTAGGAAGAAATAGTGGTAAAAATTTGTTGTTAAATTGAAAGCACAACAAAGCTAAAAACCTATAAAAAGTACACGTATATAAAGTATCCATAAAATTACTTCATTCTACAAAGGATTATAAATTATTCTCTCACTTGTACTCCCTCTAAATTCCATGAGGAATCTGTTTATCTTATAGAAATTGGTTTAGTCAGCAACAAGCACTATAATTCTTGAAATAATTTTTTTTAATGCAATTTTCAATCATTTTCCAAAATACAATTAAATTGGAGCCAAGATTAGGTTTAGCTTTTACACAAAATAACCAAACAAAAACATAAAAAAAACTCACAATTTAGAGGGGTAAATTGAGTGGTCTAGAATTGAGCTAGCAGATCGTGATTTGGACTTCAATGTAATAAGGAATATGACAGGAAAAGAGAAAACCAACCATCATTGCAGTTGTTATTTGTTGACTCATTACTTTTCAATCAAAATTTTAAGAACAAAATGCCATGAGCTTTGAATATCAAATAAGTGTAAATATTAGTTCTAAATTCCACATATAAAGTTGTTAGAAAGATAAGTTAATTGCGGAGTCGAAAAATCTATATGCTGTTGTTTGAACTAGAAACAGAAATAGAATCCCACTTGATTTGATTCTCCACTCGATCCGCAACGTGGCTTGACGTGGTAATTTCCTTGCCTTGCTCCAACAAACAACTACTCTTTAATCCATACGTAGATAAGTCTTGCATGATTTTGCATGCAACATGCATGACCACATGCATGGCTGCATGAGATTGACAAATGTTCAAACAAAGCCCTCATATCTGTAGTTAGGCTTATGAACCCTTGCTGACCTCCTTGGTTCTCTATCAATAAACCATCGAAGCAATTTGCATGCTTATATACTATGAATTCAGTGGTGGAGGCGGTGCTGTGGTGGTGCCGGTGATCGTTCTGCTGGCGGAGGAAAAATCAACCAGCTATGACGATTATTTATCTTCGGTGAAGATGGTTCTATATTCCGTACTCTAAGGGACCTATGTGACGCCATCTTCAAATTATGAAAATTAATAACTTGTGAAGATATTTCAATCAAAGACGACTTGGAAACAATTTCAGTGGCTTTGGTCATGTAAGCATCATGTGAAAGAAGCAGCCCATGAATCAAGAAGAAAATGAGAAAATATGAATTGGCATTCATTTTCAAGCAATGATGTTATGACCTCTTTAAGCCATGCTCTTAATATACATATCAGTGAAATATGTAATGTTGAGAGATTACCCAACCATTATGGAATCCTACCAAGATGATTGTTACCACTAAGATACAATCCTTTTAGTGAACAACAATCAGACAAATTTTTTGGGATCTCTCTTACAAAGTGATTACCATCCAATCGCAATTTTGAATGAAAATAAATTTTTTTATTGGGAGTTTGACCTTAACATTAAATTTAGACAATGAATTTTAACTTTCTTCAATTATTAAACAGATTACAGACATTTGACAAATTTGAAAACACTTTATCCATCGAAAGTTAAAATTAGAGATGGAAGCTAGGTGCTACAGCTAATGGGAACATTAATTCCTGTCCCTCATCACACTTTATTTTGGGTCTAATAATTTTACGGCAGCATTGACCACTGCTCAAGGTAAGTAAAACTTACAAAAGTGTGGCAAAATAAATAATTAAGTGCATAAACTGTTAACTAATTTTAAAAAAAAAATGTTAAACAATTTCGGCGGAGCCTGCTTGTGGTTTTGATAAAAAGGAGGGGCTGGCTTCAAATATTTGAATAGGCATCTCCGCCGTACCTCAAACAAATCTGTCATTATTTGTGCCATGAAACATGTTTCGGCCGTCAAAGTCATGAGAGGGTTGATGACGCTACTACGTATGAATATGATGACACACCAGCCGACAGTGTAGTAACAGCTCAAAAACAAAATCTACCAAAATCAACGAAAGTTAATAAAAATTTATTTTATTAATAAACATAAATAAATAACTTATTATTTTTGGAGACGTGTGTGGTTGAGTCTGTGGACTGAAATGGAAAATATGAAGAAGTTCAGAGTCGTTGTGCAGATTGACTTCAGTTAAATGGGTCTAGTAGATATTTTATGCTGACGTGGCACGAATTAGTTATAACCTGTTACAACGTTTCCAGAAACATCAGTATAAATAGAAGCTGATGAGCAGTGCCTGTTGTACGATCCTTTTTCTTCTTCAGGTGTTCGTCAATTTGCATAGAATCTGTGTCATTGTGATCTGTGCAAAGTCTTCTGTAAATCCACTTATGTTTGATTAGTTGTTGATCGATAACGAGAGTAAATTTTTCCTTCAAATCTTGCTGGTTCGTGCCCCTGTTTCAGTTCTGGATTTTTCTTTAGTTCTGGTTTCGATTTGAAAAGGACTCAATAGACTCAGCATTATTTAACGACACTCTGACCATGGAGTACCGTAATCATAGTCTGATTTTAAGAAAATTATAACTTATTTTAAATAGCGCCTCAATATAATTCTAAATATTTAAAAGGAAAACATTATCCACCTGGAACGACTTCAAGTCCAAAGTAAAAGACAAGAGTGGCTCCCCGCAATTTTCTTGTTTTCAGTATATTTTCTCTTTTTCTTTTTTAAAATATTTTGACGCATGCATAATCTACCCTTGTTTATTATCTCTACTTTGCTCTGCTCAAGTCCATTTTTTTTCAAATATTATTTTAAATAATAAATTGAATAAAATTACATTTGTGTAATTAATTAGTATCTGAGGGGGGCATATTTGGTGTAATGCTATGTAAGACTCAGCTATTATATCACACATACGCATATAATTAAGCATTTGTTATTATAGCAAAGATCCATAGCATGAAAGTGAATAAATTTAACTAAATGATTAATTAATCAATTAAGTTTCATGAGCTTTAATCGAGTTAAAACCAAGTACAAACATCGGTTAACAAATACTGAAATTTAGTAAATTAAAAAAAAAAAAAACTAATTCAAGTAAGATGTAGTTTTTACATGTTGATCAGCAGAATACAACATTACATTTTGTCATTGACAATATTGCATTCCAGTCATCTAAAGCATTACCTCACGAGGTTTTATGAGAAACGAAAGATAAGTGTTTGCTCTGAACAATTAAAGTTGCTGCTACCAACCTCCCCGGAGACCAAGAAGACGGAACAGGAAGCTAATGCATCAATGTCTTCTTCATTATAGCTGCTGCGTAGTTAGGTGTAGTTTCCTCATTTGAAGCTGTCCATACATAGGCTTTCCCCCTGCTTATGTACAAATAAATGAACAACCTTGAAGCTTTATTATTCGCAACAAAAAGGGATTACCAATTGGAGAAGACTTTACAGAGTTTCTCTCACACTCTCTCTCTCTCTCAATTTCATCTAGAAGTCCCTCCGAAAGCATCTCCCAAAACAGTTAGTCATCTTTTATACTCTGTTTTCTAGAAACAGAGTCCTAACTAAATTAATTGACTGTACAGTGCATTTTAACATAGCATATTTAACCGTTAGTTTCATAATTTACAAGTCAACAAAGATATAGATTATGCAATTGAATTCAAATCATGCTGGATGTTACTAAAATTTTATAAAAATTTACAAGTCAATCCCATATATTTCATAATTTTATGACTGGAAAATTTCATTGGTTTAAATTTTTATTACCTTCAAGTGGAAGATGAAGATGAACTTTATGCAAGTGATTCAGATTATATCATACACTCTCCAAATGCAACTAGAAATTAACAAGTTGATGCCCATAGATTTCATAACTTTATGATTGGAAAGTTTCAAAAAGTTTGAAACTTGAGAAATTCTGAATTTACACTCCACAAAGCTATTTTGATTGATTTGACTTACTTTGTGATCAAACTAGAAATACAACATACAATTCAAGGTAGGAGTAAACTAAAACTAGGAAGAAATAGTGGTAAAAATTTGTTGTTAAATTGAAAGCACAACAAAGCTAAAAACCTATAAAAAGTACACGCATATAAAGTATCCATAAAATTACTTCATTCTACAAAGGATTATAAATTATTCTCTCACTTGTACTCCCTCTAAATTCCATGAGGAATCTGTTTATC
This sequence comes from Citrus sinensis, assembly GCF_022201045.2. Lineage (NCBI taxonomy): Eukaryota > Viridiplantae > Streptophyta > Magnoliopsida > Sapindales > Rutaceae > Citrus > Citrus sinensis. Next base: position 21,816,195 of record NC_068560.1, read on the forward strand.
TTATAGAAATTGGTTTAGTCAGCAACAAGCACTATAATTCTTGAAATAATTTTTTTTAATGCAATTTTCAATCATTTTCCAAAATACAATTAAATTGGAGCCAAGATCAAGTTTAGCTTTCACACAAAATAACCAAGCAAACATAAAAAAACTCACAATTTAGAGGGGTAAATTGAGTGGTCTAGAATTGAGCTAGCAGCCTTACTACATCGTGATTTGGACTTCAATGTAATAAGGAATATGATAGGAAAAGAGAAAACCAACCATCATTGCAGTTGTTATTTGTTGACTCATTACTTTTCAATCAAAATTTTAAGAACAAAATGCCATGAGCTTTGAATATCAAATAAGTGTAAATATTAGTTCTAAATTCCACATATAAAGTTGTTAGAAAGATAAGTTAATTGCGGAGTCAAAAAATCTATATGCTGTTGTTTGAACTAGCAAAGGAGAAAGTACCTGGCGAACCACAACATAATCATCAACTGATAGACTTAACTCCCCATCTGCTTGAGCATCAAATGGATATATAACCTGCAAGATAATGGGATAAATAAAACTTAATATTAAAAAAAATAATAAAAGCAGAGCAATAGTAGCAGCATCTGTTAGAACAACTATGATCATGACAAACAAGGATATACTAGAAACAAAGTTCTATTTCTACTAGGAAAAGAATAACTTCCAGATGATATCCAGGACTACTGGGCTACCAACAGTTATTAGACTCTCATATATGAGTTTTGTATGACTTAATGTAGTTGTTTAAATTATAGATGGGAACATAATTCTCAAAATTTGATTGTTTTCCACAAAGCATAGCCTATGTAACAAGAAGGCCATAGAAATTTAGGGTTACAAGTGTCCGACATCTTTCGAGTAATTGATTTAATATGACAGCTTATGGTCAGTCAAGTTCCCCTACCTAACAAGATAAGCTTTCTGGGCCAGATTTCTCATCCAATGCATTGATTGCCCCGAGGTCACATCACTCATATCTATATGAACATAGTTTTTTTTTTTTTTATAGAACATAGTTATTTTAGGTAAACAAAGCAAAGAGAATCATAATTCAACCATAATCATAAAAAAAGCCCAACCAACTTAAGAGAAAATCTTAAGAGGGATCATATGTTGAGCTATTAGCCTCATATCTATAAGCAATATCAAGACTTTAGATCACCTACGACCAGGGGCGGAGACAGCATAGTGGTTCACTGGGGGCTTATTCAACAGTAACATAAAATTTTTTAAAAAAATAATAAAAATATAAATTTAAAAGATTTATAGTATTTCAGTATATGTTGAAAATACGAATTTTTTACATTGATAAATTGTATTATAACTTCATTATCAATGTTATTAAATAAATTTTTTTCTATGTAAACAACCAAAATAAGTAGATGTTTAGAAATTTTTTATGGGCGTTGGATTAGTTGTGGAATTGGAAAAGTAAGATTAATAAAAAAATTATTAATGAGTTTGTGGGCCGTCTAAAAATTAAATTAATATTAATATTTATGGGTTTGATTTTAGTTTGTAAAACCCATCTTTTTTCATTTGAATTTAAAAAATTAGAGTGTGAGAATTTAAATATAACTATGTATTGTAGGCTTGACTATAAATTAGTGGGGGCTTTAAAAAAAATTATTGAGAATTTTAAGAAAACTAAATTAATTATTAAAAAAAAAAAATTTCAGTGGGGACTTAAGTCCCCACTGGTCCTAAGGTGAATCCGCCCCTGCCTACGACATCATAAGTGGCAACACAACTTTGGAGTGGTCAGACAATCGAGTTAGGATGCATAGTCTCAAACTTCAGCATACAACTTCTCTAAAATAGCAATTGTTAACATATATGTATCCATAATATTGATTTTGATGATAACAAACAAGATTAAGAATGATTAAGTTTTTAAAAACTCAAATTATTTTTCATACATTTTAAATAAATTATTATTTTCATAATATAAAGGTTTATACTTAATAGAAAAATAATTTTATGAAATTGGTTATTTTCAATTAATGGCCTTCAACAAAAGCTTTCCAAGTTACTGTTTGTCCTTCTTCCTGGTATGCCTTACACAACCACTGCCACCACTGATTGGCTTCTCCCTCGAGGTGAAAGGATGCTAACACCACTCGTTGATCTTCGGTTGTTTCCTAGTAATCAAAAACTTGGGTTACACGATTAAACCACTCAGTGGGATCACCACCTGAGTAACGTGGGAATTCGATCCCAGCCAATCTTGATGGGAACTGTTGTCGTTCCACGCCACTCTCTTCTCTTCTAGGCCGTGATGATGCTGCATGCTCATACTCCCATAGATGCACTAATTGAGCCGGCCAATTTGCTGATCACTTCTTCCAAGTGATGCAATTTATTGTTAATGCCCATCTCCATCCGCTGCATGCTATCTTGCATACTTCCGAGCTCTACTTCGACACGTTCAATTCGCTCCTTGTTGGTCGTCATTGTTGATCGTATGCTTTGATACCAATGATAGGTCCCGATCATAAACGTACAATAATGGCTAAGTTTACGTTGTTCTACTTATGGTGAGAACGACCAAGAATAGTAATTTGCGATAATTTTCTGGATAATCCTCTTGTTAATTGCAGGAGCTTATTTATAGTAGTTAATAAAACACTACGAATGATTTGTAGCCACAATTCACGGCTAAAATCAATTCAAATAAGTAATATTAAATAACAAACTAGAAACAGAAATAGAATCCCGGCCACTTGATTTGATTCTCCACTCGATCCGCAACGTGGCTTGATGTGGTAATTCCCTTGCCTTGCTCCAACAAACAACTACTCTTTAATCCATACGTAGATAAGTCTTGCATGATTTTGCATGCAACATGCATGACCACATGCATGGCTGCATGAGATTGAAAAATGTTCAAACAAAGCCTTCATATCTGTAGTTAGGCTTATGAACCCTTGCTGACCTCCTTGGTTCTCTATCAATAAACCATCGAAGCAATTTGCATGCTTATATACTATGAATTCAGTGGTGGAGGCGGTGCTGTGGTGGTGCCGGTGATCGTTCTGCTGGCGGGGGAAAAATCGACCAGCTATGATGATTATTTATCTTCGGTGAAGATGGTTCTATATTCCGTACTCTAAGGGACCTATGTGACGCCATCTTCAGATTATGAAAATTAATAACTTGTGAAGATATTTCAATCAAAGACGACTTGGAAACAATTTCAGTGGCTTTGGTCATATAAGCATCATGTGAAAGAAGCAGCCCATGAATCAAGAAGAAAATGAGAAAATATGAATTGGCATTCATTTTCAAGCAATGATGTTATGACCTCTTTAAGTCATGCTCTTAATATACATATCAGTGAAATATGTAATTGGTTTATTTATCAAGAGAAGTCATGACTATTATATTTGAATAGAAGAATTTATGATTTCCCATTAACATTATTATTGAAGTGGGGTGACTCAAATGTCAATTGCTTGAAGAATTTAGTTATTATTATTAGTATTGAAGTGGGGTGGGTAACCGTTCACTCAATTCGTGGGGGAATCATATATTACCATCCAATTACAATTGTGGAAAATTAAAGCAAAATGGGAAATATGGAAAGAAAGGAAGAAAGTTAAGGCATGAAAGACATATACAGTTGAAATTGATAATCATGTTTCTATTTTGTTAACTAATCAAATGGAAAGCTGAACTGTAAACAAACATTAAAACGTGTGGACTCCGCTGGCTGCCCTACAAGTCTACAATAATAATTGAGCACTTTGATTCATCCTTCTATGAATTTCTAGCCATATTGACTCCACCGAAATTTCCACAAAATTAAAAAAAAAATGAATTTCCACAAAATGCAAAACGCATCGAACTTAACTTTTGGTCTTGTGAACCAAAATGCAAATAAATAAAAAAAGTATAAAATTAAAAAAAGATAAGATTTTTAAAATGTGTGGAAGGTGATTCATGATTCATTGAAACTACTTGCCCCAAATATGAAGGCAAATCTATCTAATTTCATAAAAAATAGTTGGAAAAGATTAACTAATAGACGGAAATTAACCCCCAGAATAATGACTTTTTATAGAAGAATTTATGTTTTTTAAAATATGTTATCAAAGTGTATTTGATCAAATCTCAATTGGTTAGTATGGTTAGGATTTTGTGAACATCACTAAAAAGTGAAAACTATGAATGATAGGGGTGATGCTTGCAATATGAATAAATAATGAACCGATTCAATTGATGATTACATTTATATATTATTGATTATTTGAGTTACTTTGTGCTCAAGCAAATTCACATCAGAGTTTTGATTCTTTAGATATGAATTCATCACATTATATATGTCAGGTTAAGTGTAACAAAATTTTTAATTCAGTGCGAAAAGAATATGCGCTAAAAAATGATTTCAAGACTATTTGATTACCAAAAGCTGCTGTCAGAGTGCACTGAAAGTTTCTGCAGGATGCTTTGCGGTTGTTTATTATGTTATGATGGGCATATAATTCTCAAATTTTGACTCCTCTCAGCAAAAAATATATCAAAGTTTAGATTATGTGTTCGAGCTTTAATAAATGCCTGAGTTAATAATAATAACAACAATAATAATAAACTAAAAAGCAGAATTACGATTGAATGGTCTATAAAGATGAAAACGTGTGAACCCCAATAACCAACCCACAAATTCAGTGGCGAATTTGGAGAGGGCAAGGACGGGCATCTCACAAAAATTTTTATTTAGTTACAAAATCACCTTTATTGAAACCTATATAAAAATTTTTATATTAATTAGTTATGTTGCCTCTTCAATTATCATCAAATTCTTGTCTGTTCATCATTTGGTGAATAAATGTGTGTCTAAATAATTTTAAATAATGTCTAGAACAAATATTTTGAGAGGTAAAGCTTATTTTGTCTCGCATTATTACGTGCATCTATAATTTCTTATTTACAAAATTATATTGTAAGATAAAAATGTATTGAATTAGGGGAAAAAAAAGTTCAGCTCACTCAAAAACAAAAAATGGCATTAGCTTCGCCACCGCACAAATCTAGAATAATAATGATTCCTTATCATGCTGGGGATCCTTTACTTTCTAGCCGTATTGACAGCACCAGGTAAAGCTTTGTAAAATAATAAGTTACTCATTAGTGGTTTTTAATCTTTTTAATTCTTTTTACCGCACACCTGATCAAGAATTTTATTTTGTTAACTAATCAATTGCAAAGCATATATAAGTGTTGAACGGTACACAAGATTGGAAAAAAAAAATCTTAAAAAACGTGCGGATTCGGGTGGCCACTCCAGAAATCTATTACAATAATTAGCTTTGATGCTGGGAATCTTTTAATTTCTGGCCGTATTGAAGTTTTTAAAATAACAAGTTCCCCTTCTCGTTTTTTTTTTTAAATATATATGGTTATAACAATTTTAGAATAATGACTCATTTGTAGAAGAATTTATGATTTCCCATTAATATTAATATTGAGTGGGGTGGGTCAAATCTCAATTGCTTGAAGAATTTTTTTATTATTATTAATATTGTTAATATTGAAGTGGGGTGGGTAACGGACCAGCGTTTCACTCAATTCGTGGCGAATTAAATATTACCATCCAAGGTAGAACTGTGGAAAATTAAAGCAAAATGACAAATATGGAAAGGAAGGCTGAAAGTAAGGCATGACGAAAGTCTTTGAGAAGGCTGAAGACTACCAAAGAAGACAACTGAAAGCTAGCTGGGGCCTGAGTGTATAAATTGTTAGATGTGTTTGTTATAAATAACATAGAGCCCTTTTGTTATTTATAGTTATAGAGAAAGAGAGAATGTGTGTTTTTTAATAGTTAGAGATATAGCTAGAATGGGTGGTTCAAAATCCAAAATGGTGACAATGTTAGTTCTCGTATTAATAATATTAGAAGAGGGCGCCGGGAGGTGGGGGAGTCGAGTGAGGGATGTTTGGAGCATGAGAAATTTGATCTTTTGTGGCTTAAACATTTCTTCAATTCCCCTTATAGACATCAAAACTGGGTAGATGAACAAAGGGAAAGGGTTGAGTGCAGCAACTCCACAGGCCGAGTGGTACAACTACACCTTGGTCTTACCAGGAATATCGATCTGGGAGAGTGGTATCTGAATGCTTCTCTATTTACTTCCTTTCAACAACTTGGTAACAAAATAGCCGGCTGCATGCGTTGAGAATGAAGGTCCTTCATTTAATTTAATTTACTTAATTCCTCCCTCCCAATTAATGTCTATAACCATTAGGAGGAACAAGGGATTTTATTAACTCAAATATATGTAATGGAGGAGCTCATTCTTTGGTTTTACTTGCAGGTCTAGAAGCAGGTGTCATCTAACAGCTGCTTTGATAATTTCCCACCCCTTCATCTTTGATGGAAAGATGAAATAAAAACAAAATGGTGAAAATGGTATTGGTACCTGAGGCTATGTAATCTAATTCAACAACTGCACCATCAAAACGATTACATAAGTCCCAGAAGAATCAAACATTAGTTTGCAAAATATCAATTGCTGGAGGTTTGATTCTAACTTCTGCTCTTCATTTTTATGGGCATATTGTGTTGTACTTGCATCCGAAAATCATATTTTAGTTTACTTACACTCAACGCTTGGATTAAAGTTTTAGGGGGGGATTGAAGAAGACTAAAATGACACAAAAGAGTTGAGCGAGTGCGGGTTTTGTCTTCATTTAAGGAGCTCTTTGTAAATTTTAGGATTTTTTTCCTGAGAAAATTTATGCCAACTCATTCTTTGCTTCTTTTCTGAACGGACAGATGCAACCGAAAGTATATTCTTGAATTCTCTAGGATGAGAGACATACGTTTAGATTCATCGAGCCTTTAAAACAATATCAAATTTTAGATTGCTGAAATTTTATATATCTGAGTGTGATGGTGTTCCAATTATAAGCTCGAGGGTGCAACTTCACTAAGGTTTAGAATACCTTCCTATAGAATTGAGAAATCTCCATTGGCATAAATATCCTTTGAAAATATTGCCATCAGATTTTGAATTGGAGAACCTGATTGAACTCAGCTTGCCTTGTAGTAAGGTTAAGCAAATTTGGAAAAGAGAAAAGGTATAATGTATTGCTATTACCAAAGTATCTATTTTTCTTTCTTTAAGTATTTATAATGAATAACTTTGAAATTGAATGATGCTCATTTAGTATAGTTGTGTATCTTTGGTTATAGGAAGCTGTCAAGTTAAAATCTATAGATCTTCACCACCCCCTGTATCTCAATAGGATCCCAAAAAAACTAAATCTTAAAAAAATAAATCTTTCAAAATGTGAAAGCATGCTTACGTTACCCGCGTATATCCAGAATTTCAACTAGCTCAGTATGTTGTGTTTTCATGGGATGCAAAATTCATTTTGTTTCTCATGAAAGGATTGACTTGTCCGAATGTATTAGGGTTAATAAACCAACTAATCCCATAATTTGTTGATGTAGGGTCCTAACAAATTATTGCAGTAGATTGTAGATCAATGCACTATTCGAAAACGTATTTGATCCACACAGTGAATGTTTGAGGGTGCATTTCTCGCGAACCAGCCATACCCTAAACGAGGAGCCAGTCTCCTTATAATTGAGTAGACAGGTGAAGTCTGGTAGCAAATATCCAAGAGCAGGAATTCTATGCTCAATCACAAGGACATCCTCTTTTGGACTATAATTCGAACATGGTTCCTACTAGGAGCCAAGAGCCTTTCTTGCTGGAGATCGGGGTCGGCAGACCTAGTCTATAACGGTTAGCGAGACATGCACTCCTATTTGAGAATCTAGGCACGAAACCAATCAGCCGCAACTACAACATTCAGGCATCCACTTCCGAAGCTGAGGGAGGTGATGGACGTGGATCGTGGGGCGTCAGATTTGTAGGAAGGCTATAAAACGGTAATCAACGAAGGTAAAGGGGTTAGACACTTTTACACTAGAACTTAAGAAATAAGAGCATTTACTAAAAAAGGAGAGAAACACTCATAGGTATTCCACTGCCTAAGAGATCATGAGAGAGCCACGAGATCAGTGGCCGAGTTTCCCAAAAAGTAAACCTAAATTTCTAACTTGAGCGTAGGAGGATTTTTCCGGCGTGCTCTGACCAGTTTTTGTGTGCGCAGGAGTCTGCTAAGTCATACGAGGCATAGCTCTGCTCGGTTAGAAGAGTTACGTGAAGTATCCTAGGTTGGTCGTGAGTTCGGGAGTTGAGGAGAGATCCTGGTTGCAGACGAGCAGACGCCAGAATCTCGCATCAACAGTGAAGATGATTCAATATTAAGCATGTCATATAATCTGGAAGTGGATATTGGACCAATTTGATGATGAATTTCTTTCAATCTCAATCTTTTTCTTTTTAGCAACATGACTAGTCATTGTGCAAATTTAAACTCTGACAATGATTTCTCAATCGGTTTCTAAAATGATGACCATGCATGTATATGTGTGTGTGTGTGTAGAGAGAGAGAGAGAGAGAGAGATCACACGTGTGTGATTTCCTTTTACCAATAGGATATGCAGATAGCTTGATCTTACCCAATAGCGAAACAAACTTCCTAATAAGTGAAGGTATAGTATAAATACTTATACTTTCATGTTATTTTGTTCATCAGTAGCTTGATTATTTTATATGCGTCTTCGATTTTAATTTTCTTTCCCTATAATCGCTATTATCTTTGAACTGGTCATGATTTGCCTATAAGATTTCTCATGTTGTTTTGAGGTGCAATGGATTTTGAATTTAGTGACGAGCAATGGAAGCCAGAAGGCAAATTATGAAAATGGATAAAGATCTATAATTAGTTGTTATGGGATGTCACATATCATATTGATGGTAACATTATATATATGTACATATAATTAATGGGGTTGGCTCATGAGCCCATTAATAATCGTATATTTGCTTATATACTTCAAACAATGTACTATGAAGCAATTTCACAAATACTTGTTAGCTTATGTTGAGCTTTATTGAATCAGTAGTTCACAGTTCAATAAAATGCAGGCTTGCTATTTGAAGTACATGGTTATGGTGCGTACATTCTTCATAAGGCTAACTACTAATTTATCATTGAAACTTGAAAAATGTGACAGAGAGATGTAGATAACAGCCGCAAAACACTGAGATTGAAAATCAGGGCTACTAAATTCTACTAAAAGCCCTTAAAATAGATAGCGATCACCCTGAAATGTATATACTGAAACTAAGAAATATTAATCGCAAAGTTATGCATTAATAGAACTATTGACTACTTATCTTTAGCATAAGGTATATTTTTAACTACAGCTTTCTGCTTTGTTCTAAGAACTAGGCAAAAATGGTGTATCTTCAATCCAATCAACATGTATACCACTTATCTTCCTCTTCACTTCTGTCTATTTTGATTTGTACTTCATATCCTGCACTTGCTGCTTAGAAATAGTCTTATTCTGGACATTGAAAGTAGAAAAAGTGCTTGAAACAATCATTGGCATAGCCCGAGATTCCATTGAATCGTGGACTCCAAGCTTTCATAGTTCTATAAAGAAAATGACAAAACTTCATACAACTGGCATTCTGCTTTTAACATTTGCACAACCTGAGCGAGTTAGCAAGCCCCTTGTTGCGTTCCCATTGAATAGACCTACTTCTGTTATCCACAGAAGATCCACCACTCAAAATGTTTATCACCAGGCTATTCTTAAACTGAGCCTAAACTGAGTAGAAACTTCCGCACATCTCTCAGCATTTACATGAAGAAATCGACAACTATCCTTATCTCTCAGCACATCTCTCAGCATTCTACAAAGTTGCATTTCACTAAGCAATCTATCCTCTCCATTCCTAGCAAAGTGACATTGATTCTCGTATTTGTAATCGCCAAACTTGGGTTTTGGGCATAGCGTGGTCTTAAAATTACCACCCAATACTTTGTTCAGTGCCACTGGCATCCACAACCTCTAGCCCTGTTAGCTGAATCATATTCAATGGGACAGTGAGGCTGCATTTCACTAACATATTCAATTTGACTACTTATATTGACGCAAATATTAGAATTTGAAATCACTTCTTTTCTTGGAATATTATATTAAAATGACCCCAAATGAAAGTTCTTGAATGGAAATGATTTTTATTTAATTTTCCAACAGAGTCAAGAAAACCCAGAGAACACAAAATTTACACAGTAATATGATTAAGAGCTGAGAACGTACATGTAGTAAATGTCTATAAAAAAACACCCAAGGGTTTCTTTAAAATTAGAAACTAGTAAACAAAAAGAAAGAATCATTTTACATTTTTAGCAACTTTGGGTCATGGGGAACATATTGAGCGTGGTTTAGTGGGGACATGGGGAACAGACTTAGGGTATGGTAGTTGAGAAAGGGAATAAGAAGAGTTTAGTTAACTACGAATTTTGTTATAAAAATTATAACAAAATAAAAATTGGAAATAACTTTTTGTTGGTAACTTTTTAAAAAAGTTAAGGAAAGTTTTTTAAGAAAGTTATAAAATGGACATTCTGTTCTTGTTAGTAACTTTTTGTCAGCTATAGTTTTAACAACCCATGGACCTAGCTTAATGGTTTTCTAACAATTTTGTTTTGTTAACTACGAATTTATATTTTGGGAGAGACTGAGGATTAAAAACTGATTTGCATTTTGTCCACTTTTTTTTACTTAAAAAATGATATTTGGCCACAAAAGAAAATATTATCATAACAGAAGCGATAGTATTATAACATAAACGGTGTTGGCCTTTTGTGTGCTACAAAAATAATGCAGCATGACCATTACCCTTTTTTTTTTTATTGATAATATTCAAATATCAGTACTAAAAAAATTTACAAGCTTCATATAAATACATATTTGATTTTAACTAGAATATGTGATTTTAAAAAAAAAATAGTTCACCTTATGTTAAAAACTAATTTTAAAAAGATAAAAGTTTTAAAATATTCTTATTTACTGTACATTTTTATTTTATTTTTTTCATAACACAACTTTAAAATAATATGTTAGTTATAATAATTTAATAATTTATTTCTTAAAAATTCTACACTCTACTAATAAAAAATATACATTAAGCTTTAATAGCATTATACTATTTTAATATCTTTTCAACATATAATCAAACATGAAATAAGTGGTGAGTGAATTTTTAGACACCGAAATATTCCAAGTGGCAAATTTTAGGCACCAAAATTTCCTTTTCTTTTTAATCTATTTCATAAACTCCATCTCCATGTAATATATAATCTGCTTAATATACACCCTAAATAAGGCGCTAATCTAAGAATATAATGCCCAATCCTTCCCCATGTATCACATTTTATAGATGTGTGGTTCCAGTGATAGAGGCTATTACTTGGAGCCCACTCCAATACACTATTCCATGGCCCTCCAAACCGAAAAGAAGGAAACCGAATGCCTATTTATAGCTTCATCTACTGACTCAGCAACTCATGCCTACATTTCAAATTGGGGTTTCACTTCATACTGAATCTTACTGTTGTCATCACTTTAGGGTTTCAATTTCTCACTCACTCACTCACCCCAAAGTTGCTAAGAGTGAGTGAGTGATTGAGTGAGAAATTGCTAAGGGTTTCAATTTCTCACTCACTCACTCACTCTTAAAAAGGGTAATGGTCATGCTGCATTATTTTTGTAGCACACAAAAGGACAACACCGTTTATGTTATAATACTATCGCTTCTGTTATGATAATATTTTTTTGTGGCCAAATATCTTTTTTTTTTTTAAGTAAAAAAAAGTGGACAAAATGCAAATCAGTTTTTAATCCTCAATCTCTCCCAAAATATAAATTCGTAGTTAACAAAACAAAATTGTTGGAAAACCATTAAGCTAGGTCCATGGGTTGTTAAAACTATAGCTGACAATGGATTTGGAAGAGGGCAGTTTAGGTGCCATATTGAAGATAACAGAATAGTTGATTCATTTTTGTACCAGAGAGATTTAGATATATGAGACTTTTGTTCCTGTAAACCAAATTTCACCGTATGAGTCTAGGATTGCTTGGTTTTCTAAGGGAATTTGTGATGGACAGTGGTGTTCCCATTCAGATAATTGATACTGCTGGTGGTTTCTGAAAAGATAGGAAGTTACTCTTAATCTGAATGGAGGTATCTGACACTGGCTTCTGTTGGTTTAGTATTGGGTTCCAACACTGGGTTTTGTTGGTTTAAGTAACATTTGCTGGATTGTCGAGAGATCTTTTGTAGGAGTCAGGAGGAGGATTTGTCTTGGGAAACCTCTGATGAGTGGAGTTCTAGTAGACATTTTATCAAATGAAGTATTCGCCTTAAGAACTTTGTAATGTTATATACTTTGCATCATCAGTGAAATTATGTGGAATATTGCTGTTTTGCGCTTGGAACATCCTCTTATTGATTACTTGAAACCATTTACACGTATACAGCAAATAGGGATATTGCTTTGCAGAAGTTATAAGATCTGTCTTCAGTTCTGATGATTGCTGAATGGCTTGAAACTTCCTTTTTGTTTGGACTGATGTCTTTGCTACTTTGTAATTGGAAGTAATCCGAAGAATAAGTTAGATTTCATTACATACAAATCATGTTGCTTGCTGATAGTCTTGAATTTCATAAAAGAGGACTTAAAACAGTTTGGTTTCAATTAAACACGGGGAAGTAGTGTAATGTTGATAAATTTGGAATATCAACAATCTGTATGGGCGGCACCATACAGGTGGGGCACAACGGTGATAGCCTACAAGAAAAGTAAATTTCGAAAGCATAATTTGGCTCCGATTGAGGTAATAATTTTCTTTAAACTCATTTAGTTTTATATCAAACAAAATCAAGACTGCCTTTCTCTTCAATATTTTTTATGATAATATCTTTAGAAGCATCTCATTGACGGGTAACAATGGCATCCCTGAAAGAGTCTAGAAACTCAATGATATTATCTTCTACAAATGGTTCATTAAACTTTGTCGTTGTACTCAAATGTACACTCAGATCAATGAGAAGCTATGCCACTGTAGCATGTAGTGATGGCACTTAATAAGTGAGTTGCTAGGATGTGAACTAGAAAAATTAAATATTGTCTCCTTGGGTATGCTAGCTCGTAAGTCAGGGTTAATATCAGAGCTTAAGATACTATAACCGTGAGAACCTATTGACTGCCAATTAAAATATCCATTAAAATGTCTAGGGAGTTATGAAGGTGGGGGAAACTTCCAATTTCTAAGGCCACAGAGTAGACATCATCCAGGATCCTAGGAAAGTCCAGTTAACCTCCTGCTCGATGCAATTAATGAATTTGGTCAATGCCACTGAAACCTGCTAACTGACGTCACAATGCGACATGAGCACTTCAAAATGGGACAGACAGTCAGTAGCACTAAATTTTTCTTGCCTAAGATTGAGCAATTGGTCTAACTACTAATCCCTATTGTAGGTTGATCATTATTTTTTCAATTATGTTCAGTTTGACCCAAAAATTTGCAGAATCTTGAGCTGAATATTGTCACTGAACACTGTCAATGTCGTTTAGCATAGCCAACAAACTTGATGTTAAAACAAACACACAGTGTGTCTCATGTCTCACAAACCAAATTATCATCTGTAATGATGGAGAATTTTTCCAATGTATGAAGTATGCTTTGATACGTGGGTTACCTTGGAGAAGATATCTCAAAATAAAGAATATGGGGAGAAAACAGTTCAGTAGTTTATTATTCTGTAGTCAAGTTTTGTCTCGAAAATGGTCAAAATTTAAATGAATAAGGACAGGGGATCTTCATTCTTTTTTCCCTTTTTTATACCAAGATATCTCTCAACCTTTATATAATCCCCACTGGATATCTGCTTCTAATAATTAAAATAAAAATTTCACCGCTCTAACAGTAAAAAGTAACATCTTTAGTCAAATAATTTACAGTTCCTCATCATCTTAGTGTGAGACTATCAGTACATTCCAAAAACATAATAAAACTGGTTTGATCCTGTTTATTGATGTTTAAATGTTGTTCATTGTGACATGTAGAAATGATGAGGCGATGTTTATTTGGACATCAATTAGTAAGATCTTGTTTGAAGTTGTTTTCTGAAATGAACTGCCAAATGGTAGTTTTTTGGGGGCATTTGATGGCTCTTCTTTTTTCCTCATTTTCAACATGTGCCTGCTTGGAACAGGAAGGATTAGGCTGCAGAGTTGTTATTTATTTTGAGATGCTCTGGTCATTGCACAATTTGTTCACACTGGAAATTAGAATGAGAAATTTGTTGATGCTGTTTTGAGAGATCTGCATTCTATGCACAATAACATGATTAATGAAAATGCATTGTAGGACTGGAAAGATCTGTGGCAGCCTGAGCTCGCAGGAAGAATTTCAATGGTTAATTCTCCCCGAGAGGTTATTGGTTCAGTTTTGAAGTATAGGGGAGCATCATACAATTCAAACGATATTGATTCGCAAGTTGCTGGTGAGAAGAATGCTGTTCAGCAGAATCTGGCATTACTGGCAAACCAGGTACCCTTACAGAAATGATATCTGGTCATTGCATGTTATTGCCTGACAACTGATTTTGTTTGTAAAAGTCTGCTTCTTCATACATATGAATGCATATGTTAGTGTTTTCTTCTCCTTTTCATACATATAAATGCATATGTTAGTGTTGTCGTTTCCTTTTCATACATATTAATACATATGTTGGTGTTCTCTCCTGAGATGGATGCAATAAAGGCTTTTGCTCCTAAATTTAGCTGAAGAAATGGCAAGGGATGTGAGATTCTGTCTCATTAAATTAACAAAAACCCAAAACAATGAAAATCCATAATAATGTGGTGTGGGTAAATTGGCTCCATTTGGTTCGTTTCCTTAATGTGAATGCGCGAGCAATAGAGACTAACAAAATGAAGTGACAACAAGAAGTAAGTGTCCTTTGATGGATGCATTTTTAGGCAGAAATATGTTTGTAATTGACCAAATTTGTCTGGCATGCCAATTTCAAAAAAATTAAATTATGTGGTTATTAGCTGTAATGAAGGGGGATAGTAGGTGCAATCAGGTGGATCCAGGAAAGTTCAACAAAGTTTTGGTATGGCGTAGTGAAATTGGTTTGTGCAACTCAGGAGTCTTTCAGGTGAACGATGATAGGTTTTGATTTATGAATATTATAAATCTACTGTGCATAGTATTCTAGTAGAATCATCTATAAGTTCTAGTTATTGAAATTGTATACTTTGCCCGGTTTGAGTTAAGGGCACATGTAATATGAAAGATAGTTGTTGCATCTTTTAGGTTACCTAACATTTGATCAATCCTATTATGGGGGCTTCAAGATGTCTAACAATATGTAGAATGCCCATGCTCCTCCCCATTGTTTATCTTCTACAATAATTTGTTTTAGATGCTAATATCTTTGTCGATACCGGTAACAATATTACAATATCTGCGTTTATTGGGTTTTACATAGGTTCGACTGTTTGACAGTACACACTATCTGAAGGCATTTGCAATTGGAGATGTATGGGTTGCTGTTGGGTGGATTAGTGATGTTCTTCCTGCTGTCAAACATATGTCTAATGTTGCTGTTGTTGTTCCCAAGTCTGGTGCTAGCTGCCTGCCATTCTACTTCGATATTCACATTGTTATCTCGTTCATATTAGCGATCAGTAAACACGATAATGTGACTAATAAGTTCGTATTCTCTTTATAGGCAATCCCTGCTGCCTCAAGACTTGAAACAAAACAAATTGGAGGGCGAGTCAGAGGTCCATCTCCGTTAATCCATCAATGGATAGAATTCTGCTTGCAAACAGCGAGAGCATTGCCTTTCAAGCAAGAGGTAATCCCAGGTGCATCTCCCTCTGCCCTTGAAAGTACTCTGGTTAAGTTGCCTGAAGAACTTCTGGAGGGTAAACCAAGTCTGGATACTAACTTAATTGCTGGAGTACTCCTGGCTGAAATTCTGGCCAGATGTGAGTTTTTGGAGCCATTATCTGAAGCTACTTTGTCAGATTATGAGTGGCTGGTTGTTAATCTGCAAAAACCTGCTCCTGTCTTGATGAAAAGGGTGCAACATTACTTGTCATCATTAATCCAAAGCTTTCTAGCAAGAGCTACATTGAAAAGTTAATGGCGCTGCATGCCAGTCATTATAATGCTGTCAGGGCAATTGGGTCAGGGCAATTAGGTCAGAGCATAACTTCATTAGGAAAGGAGGCTTCAGCTACGTTAAATATTACAGGATGTACTGAGATGGCTGAAGTTCTTGAGGTTTTATGAGAAACGAAAGATGAGTGTTTGTTTGAACAAAGTTGTTGCCAATCTTGCAGAGTTCGAAAACAAAGATCACGGAGCGAATGCCACCGATTTCTTCATCATTTTAGCCTCCATAGTTGAAGTTTCCTCATTTGAAGCTGTTTATGCATACGATTTTTCCCTGCTCTAGTACAGGAAATTGAAGAATTAACCAGATGTGATATGCTGAAAGAGGGAAGTTTTCTTCCTTGAATGTGGCCTTTGTGATTTGTCTTGAAGGAATAAGATGATCACTGGCAAGAACCCTATCAAGGTAGATTTTATGGTGTTAACATATTATTCAGCATTTTGTTACATTAGCAATGATGCTTTCATAGCATGAAAGTGTTTAAATTTAACTGAATGATCTTGATTGATCAATTATGAGTTTTAATCGAGTAAAAACTAAATACAATAATCGTTAACAAATATTGAAATTGGGTAAATATGATCTTGATATTGATGAATTTGAAATCACAACCCACACAGGAAATCACCCTTCGCGTGGGGATGGAGATGTTTACTGCAGCGATATTGAATATGTCCACTGCTATTTGGGTTATGGTGCGACTTGCGATTTCAAGGCTGCCATGAAACAATGGAAAAGATTAACATACCCTCCAATGAATGAAAACGGCTGGACTAATTCTGATTACCTAATTGACTCAGGATCGGCTGGCAAAAATAACAGTTTATTAACAATGCACAGTCCGAGTACCTTTCCAGGATCAGATACGACGTGGTCTAATGCTGACAATAATAGTTTATTAAATGACAAATCGTTGTTCTTGGGTGTTGATTTCAGAAATAAAATACATTCTGAGAGATGCTGGTCTACTATTGCAAGCCCCCAGATTTAAGAATCTTTTGATGATAATTTAATTGATATGGAAAGTTTCCATATCACTTTTAAATCATCTTATGTAATTGTGATGTTAGGAAGCATTAGTGATCTATATGTGAATTATTATTAGCGACATTAGTGGTTTTATCTTGTTAAAATATGGATGACTTCCAGTTATTATTTTATTGTAGATAATCTTATTCAATTAACATATAGTTTAAAACCATTATGTAAATTAATCTATTAATTTTCATGATATTTAATTGAGTTAAAACTAAGTGCAATCAATAAATCTCTTTTCCTTTAAAAAACTGCTACCTTTTGATTTTAGTGCTTAATATTTATTGAACTCTGATGCAGGGAATTTGAAATCAAACTCGTAATACAGATTATCTAATTGCGAGTTGCTGTCCATAGCTGCTAATTTGTAGTGATTATCTAATTGACTGAGGTGACAATAATTCTTTTATTTTCAATAGCACAATGTGGAATTCAATAATTAAATTCTCCTGTTTAATTTGTTTCAAGTTAAATTATTAATTACTTAAACTCTGTTTTAAGTCTTTAATTTTATGTGTTTATGCAGAATTGGATTCTTGAGCGTGTTGGACACGACCAACAATGAAATTGATAGTAAACAAACATTACAACGTGTGGACTCCGGTAAGCACCAATGAATTTCTAGCCCCGTTGACTCCGCCAACTAAAGTTTTGTAAAATAAAAAAAAAAATACATAGAATTCCACCAAATGCAAAACGCGTGAAATTTAATTTTCGGCCGTGTGGACCAAAACATAATTTAACGAAAAAGGAAAAAATGATAAGATTTTTAAAATGTGTGGAAGGTGATCCATATTTTACTGAAACGACTTGTTAAATTTTTCAAGGATTTAGAATATTTGGTCATAAATTACGTGAATGTTAATTTTTCTGTCATTAACTATCATATTCTAGACTTAATGGTACCTTTCTTGATGAATGGTACTTAGTATCTCTTCTCCTCTTATAAAAATTATATTAATTGATTTCTTGTTATAGTTAATAGTCTTTAAGAACGGATAGATTTATTGTTTTCATGACCAAATTATGCATGCCTAAGGTTGCAACTATTAATAAAATTAATATTTAATGTTTATGTTAAAAGATATAAGATTTTATGCATTCATTAATTGTTATTAGCTAAAGGATGAATTATTTTTTCCCAATCAGTTGATGCATCTACAAGAGTTTTTTTTTCTTTTATTGACCATAATTATATTCCGGGTACAATAAATTGTCTTTGGTGCTTGGAAAATATGACATCTCTCTGTCAACTTACTGGAAATATCTCCTCATCTACTCTCATTTATCTAATATCAATTGAAGAACTCATATTTCCAAACTATGACTTCCAAATCTCATTATCATTTGAGCATTCAAAACTAATCAAGTGTGGAAATAATCAAATATATGCAAAAATCGAGTCACAATTTGGCCCCTCAAAATTCTAATTATATAACTTCTATATATCTCATACATTTTCCAAATTCCTCTTCCATCAACATCACTAGGAGTATGTTCATCTCTCACACATTAACTTGAGTGGAGAGTTTCCAAATTGATTGTCAGAAAACAACAAAAGAACTAGACACCCTTGATCTGTCTAATAATTCTCTTTCGGTAAAATTAATTAATTTTAGGGGAATTCAGCCAACCTCTGCAATTTTAGAGTGATCATTAATTAATTAAACAATACAAATATCTAAATCGATTAGATGTTTGCTGACAATACAAGTTCATGGCTTGAAATTTGATCTCTATCGATTGGTTTTTTAGTGCTTAATATTTATGGAACTCCGGGAATTTGAAATCAAACTCGTAACTACAAATTATCTAATTGCAAGTGTTTGTCCATAGCTGCTGATTTGTAGTGATTATCTAATTGACTGAGGTGACAACAATTTTTTTTTTTAATTTTCAATAGCATAATGTGGAATTCAATAATTAAATTCTCCTTTTTAATTTGTTTCCAGTTAAATTATTAATTACTTAAACTCTGTTTTAAGTCTTTAATTTTATGTGTTTATGCAAAATTGGATTCTTGAGCGTGTTGGACACGACCAACAATGAAATTGACAGTAAACAAACATTACAACGCATTGAGTGTCGACTCCGGTAGCTGCCCTACAAGTCTACAACTTTACAAAAAATAATTGAGTACACTCATTTGATTCTCGGGACCCTTCAATGAATTTCTAGCCCCGTTGACTCCACCGACAAAAGTTTTGGAAAAAAAAAAATTCATAGAATTCCACCAAATGCAAAACGCGTGGAATTTAATTTTCGGCCGTGTAGACCAAAACATAATTTAATGAAAAAAAAAGATAAATTTTCTAAAATGTGTGGAAGGTGATCCATATTTTACTGAAACTACTTGTTAAAGTTTTCAAGGATTTAGAATATTTGGTCATAAATTACGCTCATGTTAATTTTTCCGCTATTGACTATCATATTCTAGACACAATGGTACCTTTCTTGATGAAGGGTACTTAGTCTCTCTTCTCCTCTTATAAAAATTATATTAATTGATTTCTTATTATAATAAATAGTCTTTAAGAACGTATAGATTTATTGTTTTCGTGACCAAATTATGCCTGCCTAAGGTTGTGACTATTAATAAAATTAATATTTAATGTTTATGTTAAAAGATATAAGATTTTATGCATTCATTAATTGTTATTAGCTAAAGGATGAATTATTTTTTCAACCCAATCATTTGATGCATCTGCAAGAGTTTTTTATTTTATTGACCATAACTATATTCCGGGTACAATAAATTATCTTTGGTGCTTGGAAAATATGACTTCTTACTTCAAGTTTGATGTGTCTCTCTCCATAAGCTTACTGGAAATATATACTCATCTAATGTCATTTATCTAATATCAATTGAAGAGCTAACTTTTTCAAAGTTCAAACTATCACTTCCAAGCCTCATTGTCACTTGGCCATTCTTGGACCATTCAAAACCAAACAAGTGTTGAAATAATCAAATATATGCAAAATTAGAGTCACGATTTTTGGTCCCCCAAAATCTAATTATATAGCTTCTATATATCTCATTGTCAGGTCACGAACTTGTTGGCACATTTTCCAAATTCCTCTTCCATCAGCTCTCACACGTTAACTTAAGTGGAAAGTTTCCAAGTTGATTGCTAGAAAGCAACGCAAAATCAGACACGCTTGATCTGTCCCCTAATTCTCTTTTCTACGTTGAAAAAGAAAATATATATCTATGTAAAAATAAATAATAAACTGAGTAAAAGTACATTTGTTTATTTAACATCTGATCGGGGCATTTTTGGTGTAAGCCACAACTAAAATCAAACAGCCCCTTAGCATACTTCTTCCATTTTATCTGTTACTTTTGTGGATCTTATAGGGTGGGCATGTGAACAGAATTTAAAAGTTTTAATAGTCTCAAAGAATAAGATATGCTAAAGCTAAAGTTGTTGCACCTTCTAATTAAATAAAGTTGTATAATTTCACCAACTTGGAAGAATTGACATTAATGGACGGTCCCCTCTCCATATATGAAGCCTTCTTAAAAGTTAATTTTTATTTCAGAAAAAAAAAGTTTAAGTTACATATATTATAGTAAGATTTTTTGAGACCAATTCCCTTCTTGAAATAATAATGGAAAAGTATTAATTTAAAAATAAAATGAATATGTATTGATTATATCCTGATTTTCATTGATTATAGTGAGAGTTTCTCCAAATCAATTCCCTTATTCAAATAATACAGAAAAAATAGTAATTTAATAGTAAAATAAACATGTGTTGATTATATATTCTAAGTTTCATCGATTATGTGATCAAAGTGGCATTGTTGATTTATTTCTTGTTCAATGTTAATTTTTAGGTTATATAAATTTCAAGGATCTAAAATCTTTGGTCATGGATTACACGCTTGTTAATTTTTCTGTCATTATCTGTTATATTCTAGACTTAATGATACCTTTCTTGATCAAGGCTAATTACTCTCTCTTCTCCTCTTATAAATTCCTCTTCCATTAACATCACTAGGAGTATGTTGATCTCTCAGACGTTAACTTGAGTGGAGAGTTTCCAAATTGATTGTTACAAAACAACACAAAAACTAGACACACTTGATCTGTCTAATAATTCTCTTTCGGTAAAATTAATTAATTTTAGGAGAATATTCTGCCAACCTCTGTAATTTCATAGTGATCATTAATTAATTAAATGATACAAATATCTA
The DNA here is from genome assembly GCF_022201045.2 of Citrus sinensis. Lineage (NCBI taxonomy): Eukaryota > Viridiplantae > Streptophyta > Magnoliopsida > Sapindales > Rutaceae > Citrus > Citrus sinensis. The sequence goes on from NC_068560.1 coordinate 21,837,587, forward strand.
AAGTGATTAGATGTTTGCCGACAATACAAGTTCATGACTTGAAATTTGATCTCTATCGATTGGTTTACAAATGGACGTACTTGTGCCTTTGTGGCGATAATCGAACAAGTTCCCATGATTATTATTTTTTCCAAAAACTTTTTTACAACAAATTCATCTCGCCAAAAATTCTATGTTGCTAACTAACAATAATTGAGCACTTGGCCGCATTGACTCCACGTCTCCCACCTCTTTCTAAAAACATGGAAAATGTAATTTCCACAAAATGCCAAACATGTGGAATTTAATTTTTTTGCCTTGTGGATCAAAATACAAATGAAAGAAACAGGAGAAAAAAAAGGCCCAAAGACTTCTAAAAGATGAAGTCTTTGGGCCTTTTTATAATGGTGAATTTTTTAAAAGAAAAAAAATAACAACATTTTTATGGTTTGTTTTGATAATCATATTTACATATACTCTCTAATTTTCAAAATGGACACATAAATCTTTTTTTTTACAAAATATATATTATTCATATTTTTTATTTTTTATTATCATATTTTTATTTATTTTAAATGTTTCGAGTAAATTTTTAGGTTGAAATATAATAAAAATGTATAATCGTTCTCTTATTAAACACACATACTTTTATTAGTTTCTATGCATTTGTCATCTCAATCTCTCTCAATTATTCTTTATTGCTAGCTCAAAACGCGTTGCTGTTGCAAATTATAGCAAAATGACAAATATGGAAAAAAAAAAGGGAAGAAAATTAATGCATGAAAGACTTGGAGAAAACAACAAAATAAGCCAACTATGAGCTAGTTGGATGTATAAATTGTTAGATGTGTTATATACAAATAGCATAGAGCCCTCTAGTTGGTTCCAGAGACAGAAAGAGCGTGTGTGTTTTTTCACAGTTAGAGATATAGTTAGAATGGGTGGTTCAAAATCAAAAATGATGATAATGTTTATTATGTTATTAATAATATTTAAAAGTGGGTGGAGTGAGGGATGTTTGGTTCACGAGAGATTTGCTCTTTTGCGACTCAAACATTTCTTCGATGATAGTTATCTTTATGACTGGGCCGATGATGAGGGAGCTACTGATTGTTGTCAGTGGGAAAGGGTTGAGTGCAGCAACACCACAGGCCAAGTGATAGCGCTAAACCTTTCTGACACGCATGGGGGAGAGCACAGCTGGTATCTGAATGCTTCTTTGTTTACTCCCTTCCAACAACTTGAGTCACTTGATTTAACTGACAACAATATAGCAGGTTGTGTTGAGAATGAAGGTGCTTCGTTTAATTTAATTAATTTACTTTCTCCCCCCTAATTTAAGTTGAATATTAAGACCGAGCAATTATATGCATATTCATTTAGTTGACAATTTTGACTTTTTTTTAAATGATTAATTTTGAAATTACACCAGTATTTATGATCCTTTTATTTTATTTTATTTTATTTGCAGGTATAGAGAGGCTATCAAGATTGAACAACTTGAAGATGCTTAATTTAAGTTATAACTCGTTCAACAATAGCATTTTATCATCACTAACTCATCTTTCATCATTAAGATCATTAAATTTATTTTGGAATAGATTGGAAGGAAGTATTGATGTTAAAGGTACATAATTTAAACTTCATCCCTTCTCCAAGCTCTTTCATTAACTTGCTAAAATAAGATTCAAGGCTTTGAATTCAATTTTTTTAATGGTTAATATTAAAAAAACAGTTTTAAGCAATTTATAAATACAAGTTTTAATGTTTCTCGTAATTTCATCTTGTAATTTCATATGTCTTGAATTTAAGATTAAAAAAAAAAACTCTAATAGCGAACCAAACACCTCCACAACTTCTTATTATTTGTGGTGAGGTTTGAAACATTCAACTCAATTTGTACTTATTACAGAATTTGATTCTTTGAGAGATTTAGAGGAGCTAGACATTGGCGGGAACAAGATTGACAAATTTGTGGTCTCAAAAGGTACTACAAATACCATAAAAAAAATATGCTAACTTTTACAAATAAGCTGGATTCTTTGCCATTTGGTTTATTATTTTACAGGTTTGAGTAAGTTGAAGTCTCTCGGTTTAAGGGGTATCAAACTCAACCGTAGCATCTTATCTTCTCTTTCTTCGTTAAGAGAATTAGATATAAGTTATACGGGATTCAAAGGAACATTCGATGTTTGAGGTAAGCCTAAGCCTTGCTTTCTCATTTTATATATGCCAACTAGATTTGTGTATCATCGACATAATTTAATATTTAATTTGATAAGTCTGAATGAATTACATGCTAATTTAAACATACTTTTATTTACTTTGTCAATTAATTAATGACTATTTGGCTTGGTTTGGACGAAATTCTCATGATGTTTTAATTTCTTTAAATTAATTAATTAATTAACTCTGTTTTTAAGTCTTAAGTCTGGGCATGTTTGCAGAATTTGATTCCTTCAATAACTTAGAAGTGTTGGACATGAGTGGTGATGGGTGTCGAAGCCAACAAAAATAAATTCCTACTCTAAATAAATTGTGTATAGTGATTGAGCAGGGTCGTGTCCACAGAGATCGGTAATTATTTAAATCCTTTTAAAATGCAAAACATAAAATGGGGGTTTTGTTGACAATAATAAAAATCAAATTAAAATAATAAGAATGCAAATTAAAGTTGTAATTCAAATTGGAGAAAGCTCTGGTTGAAGGAATTAACTCAGCTTGATTCGACTACTGATCATTGATTCAAATATAGATTATTATTACTTATGAATAGACCGGTTATAGCTATTGAGACCCTCTAATAGCCAATCTCTCCTTAACTAGTCGATAACCAAGGTACGACCGTTGGTTATTTCCCTAATCAATGGACAACCCTAGATACGATCATAGGATTTAATCAATTGACAGCCTGAAAAACCAGAGAGACCCAAATCCTAATCAACACATATGATGATTCATTTAAATTAGATTGTTTATTCTCACAACACAACTCTCTGCTATGTTATTTGTCACAAACATTAAATTCTTCATACGATGAATCCTTTAATTGACAATAGATTAAGTTGATAATTAAATAGTGGCCAATTACCTAATTAACAAACATAATCATGAAACTAATTTAGAGAATAAACAAATACCCAAAAAGTAATAAAACAATTAAAGCATAAGAAAGATCTCACAGTAGTGATGAATCAAAGCTTCATTATCCTTCAACCAGAAAAATGGGTTTAGTTCCTCATAGAGAGAAGAGAAAAATTAAATCTAGGGTTTCTTTCTTTTTCTCCAATCCAAAAAATCCCCCCTTTTTCACAATAGATTCCTCCCTTAAATACTCTCTCTCTCTTCTCTTTTAAAATTCTATTTAAAATAAAATACTAATATCTGAAATATTAAATTCGTAATTACAAAAATAACCAAAAATACAAAACACGTTAAACTAAAAAAAAACTGCAGGTCCGCAGTTGACAGCACGCGCCCACGCCTTATCAACAAAGTTCTTCTGACGCTCAGAAATTTCTCCAAGAGAACAGTCCTCCTTAAACATCATCTTTTAGCTCAATTTTATCATCAATCAATAGAATGGCACCTACAAAAGTAAAACACAAGTAAAACATTATTATTAAGTGCAAAACATCGATATTAAGGGAAGTAAACAATGCAAAACTAGTGCATAAATTGCACTCTAACAAATTCCCCCACACCAAGATGATGCTTGTCCTCAAGCATATAACTCAAGAGTAATCCCAAATCTCCACTCAATTCTCATCTCAACTCATCCAAAAATAATTTTAAGCAAGCATACCTCAAGAAATTAAGTCGATCAACATTCGAGAGACAAGGATTTTAAAGCATAGAATCTCATAAGATAGAATAAGAACATTCAACCACCAAGAAGATCCATTCAAAATTCAAGTGCAACAAGATGTAATAGCCCTCTCAATAACTTCACTCCATGCACTCAAAGTGTTTAAGGTGTCATTTATCCACTCAAATCAAATCAAAGAATGCTATTACCATAAGCTTGCTCATAAATCACATCTCAATCCACAAAACATGAATAAAATGCAAAAATCTAAGGGTCTTAAAAGGGTTGTAATGGGGTTAAATGGGTTAAATGAAAAAGAAAGGTTTACGAAAGAAAAAGAGATCAAAATGAGAAGAATGAACTCATTGAATGAACTTATGATATCAAAATGCTTATTTCTACTCAAGTCACCAAGAATGTAAACATTTTTTTTTCGATTTTTCTTTTTCTTTTTTTTTCTTTTTTTTTCTTTTTCTTTTTCCTTTTCTTTTTCTTTTTTTTTCATTTTTTTTTGTTTGTTTTTTTTTTTTTTCGAATCAAACAAAAGAAACGAACCTTGCACAATTGAATTCAAGCATAATGCTTGTTGATCTAATTGAGAAACTTTAATACAAGGTAGAAAAAGCAACAAAACATATCCATACAATGAGTCCAAAAATCTCCTTAAATTGAGGCTCAAAAAGAAGAAAAATGGTTAAGTAGACGGAGAGAATTAGATGGGTAATGGTTAAGGCTCAAACAAAGGTAGCAAATAAAGGTCTTCGGGTAAAGAAAAAGGAAAATGCGAGAATAGAAAAATGGTAAATGGTTTGCCCTTATCATTTTAATGCATAAAATCCCGTAATGTGGCTTCAACATGCATAATAAAGCAAGTTCTAGAATAAACAAACTAGGATTGATATTCACATAACAAAAATAATTAGAGCAAAGTGGTTGCTCATAGGCTCAAATCCTCACAAAGTTGGTAAATTTGCCATCAAATCATGTACACTCTTCAAATGAATCAATCATCAATAGTGGTGTAGAATGAGATGAAGGTATGAATGAGATATAAAAGGAAAGGTAAAAATGATAATAAACGAGAAAGATGTATGTAGTAAAAAAAAATGAAAGATAAAATGTGAGTGATGAAAGAGTATGATAGGAAAAAAAATAGATGTAAATAATTTGAGATAGATGGGAAAAAAGTAGTGAGAAAGAAAAGAAAAGATAAAATAATAATATATAAAGCATACTAACTCCAAAATCATTTAAGGATGAGTAGAGTGAAAATAGATGAGTAGAGTGAAAATAATAATTCCAGGCATCAATAATGCAAAAATCCCTCCCCCACACCAATAACTTACATTGTCCCCAATGTAAGATAATCAAAGCTCACATAAAAATTAAAGCGTAAGGATAAAAGATTAAATGCAAAAACTTCCCTGAATTGTGAGCTTTGATCCTCATAACGTCTATGGGCTTGGCGGGAATGGTGGGATAAATCTCACACTCTTGAAGTATGCGGCCAAATTCTGCTCCATCTTGTCACGGATTTCGATTCACGCGGCTGGAATGCAGGTCGTAGGCTGGTTGCGGACTATTGCTGCTCGACTGGAGCTTGCGGGTACACGGCTGGTGGTTCAGTTGCGCGCGGATGGGACTGATGCTGCGAACTGGTGACGCTGGATCTGCGTGCTGCGGCTGTTGCTGCGCGCTGGGGGATTGCTGGTGCGCGCGCTGGTGACGCTTGTTGCGTTGCGTGCTCGGCTGGAGCTTGCTGCGCGGCTTGGGGCTGGTTGCGCACTGCTGGTTGCGTGCAGGATGCTGTCTGCGTGGCTGCGTTGCGCGCGAGAGCTGCTGCGTGGCTGTGTTGCTGCGGGACTGTTGCGCGCGAGAGCTGGTTCTGAGTTGCGTTGCGGGGCGTGCTCGTTGCTGGTGCTTGCGTTGCGCGCGACTGATGCTGCATTCTCCGGCTGGCTGGTTTGCTGCTGGCGTGCTGCAAACGGCTGGAGAAGAAAACAATTTCTGGAAAATTAGGGATTTTGTGAACAGTAAAATTTTTTTTTTTTTTTTTTTTTAACAATGATTTTTTTTTGATTTTTTTTTTTTAAAAAAAAAATATATATATATATATAAAAGAAAGAACAAAAGAAATAAATAAATAAAATAAAATGAAATAAAATCAATTAAAATTAATTTTTTTTTTTTTTTTTTTTTTTAGTGATGAATCACTTTGAGACACTAAAAATTTCAGAAGTACTTTTCTAATAAGCACGTGGGCACGCCTTAAAACTATTTTACTTTAAAAATTACAGAAGTACTTATTAGTTAAGACGTGGGCACGCCTTATCAAAAATTTTCTTCTGACCAAAATAAGCAAACACATTATTTAAAAAAAAATTTGAATCAAAATTAAAAGAAGATATAACAAAAACCAAAATAAATAAATCACTTGGGTTGCCTCCCAAAAAGCGCCTTTGTTTTATGTCTTTGGCTAGACACATTTATGCATCAATCTCCATAATTTGGACTTTCGAGAGTCACATCCTCCACAATATTCACCGAAAAACCTTCATAAAAAGGTTTTAAGCGATGACCATTAACCTTAAGAACTCTGTCAGAGGTCGGGCTCCGAATCTCAACTGCACCATGAGGAAAAACATTAGTAACAATAAAAGGTCCAACCCAACAAGAACGTAATTTACCCGGAAAAAGTTTAAGTTTAGAATGAAAAAGAAGAACTTTTTGACCAACAGAGAACTCCTTTCTCAAAATCATTCTATCATGAAATGTCTTCGTCTTTTCCTTGTAAAAAATTTCCTGCGCTATAGGGTTAATAACATCCACAGAAAATACCAAATGTTCCTCACTAGGATATTTCATGGCATCATTCATATTGAATTCTATAACCTCTCCATCAAACTCCATAGTGAGAGTCCCTTTATGTATATCCATTTTAGTCCTAGCAGTCTTAAGAAAAGGTCTTCCTAGCAAAATTGGGACAGAATTAGAGGAGTTATCATCTTCCATATCAAGTACATAAAAATCAGCAGGAAAAACCAACTCATTAACTTGTACTAAGACATCTTCTAATACCCCATCAGGATATGCATTAGACCTGTCAGCTAGTTGAATTATCACACCAGTTTCTTTTAATGGACCAATATTCAAAGATGAATAAATAGAACGAGGCATGACATTAATAGAAGCTCCTAGATCTAACAAAGCCTTTTCAACTCTAACACTACCAATTTTACAAGGGATAGTAAACATACCTGGATCCTTGCACTTAGGAGGTAGTTTCTTTTGGAGAACTGCTGAAACATTCTCCCCCATGTGAACTTTTTCATCTCCTCTTAATTTTCTCTTGGAGGTGCACAGTTCCTTAAGGACTTTAGCATATCGAGGTATTTGTTTTATAGCATCTAATAAAGGAATATTTACCTCAACCTTGCGAAATGTCTCAAGGATGTCTTTCTCTTGTTCCTCCTTCTTGGATTTTGCAAATCGGCTTGGAAAAGGAGGAGGTATCACAATAGGTAGGGATTTCGCTTTGGTGGGTTGTGCATCTTGAGATTGAGGCATTAATTCATTCTTCTCAAGCTCATCTTCTACATGCTTTGTCACTTTCTTACTAGGCTCTTGCAACTCCGTCCCACTTCTAAGGATGACAGCACTAACGTTTTGCTTTGGATTCACCTCAGATTGTGAAGGCAATCTCCCTAATACTTGAGACTCCAGACGGCTCACTGTAGTCGCCAATTGACTCATTTGGTTCTCCAAGTTCTGAATGCTTGCTGTAGTTGCCTGCTGAAATTGTTGAGTGTTAGTCGCAAGTGATTTAACAATTTCTTCAAGAGATATACCTGACTTGGAGTTTGACTGTGGAGGTGCTGGTTGTCTTGGTGGATACTGTTGTGGGAATCCTGACGGCCTAACTCCATAGCTGAAGTTGGGATGATCCTTCCATCCCGGATTGTATGTTTGTGCATAAGGATCATACCTCCTCTGAGGCATGCCTGGAAATCCTCCAACTGCATTGGCTTGTTCAATGGGTTCTTCTTGAAGTGTAGGACACATATCAATTGAATGACCCATATTGTAACATATACCACAAGTCTTCACCTGCTGCACATTACCTACAACAAACTTTTCCACAAGAGAAGTAAGTTTATCTAAACGTTGTTCAACAGAAGAAATATTTACCTCATTCACCTTCCTTGAAGTGAGCTCTTGCCTGCTGCTAAATTGTTGTGCATTGGCAGCCATATTTGATATCAACTCCCTTGCTTGAGTAGGGGTCTTGTTCACCAACACGCCTCCACTAGCAGCATCTATCATACTCCTATCCATCAATGACAGTCCTTCGTAAAAATATTGAATAAGAAGTTGATCAGAAATTTGATGCTGAGGACAGCTGGCACACAATTGTTTGAATCGCTCCCAATACTCATATAAAGTCTCCCCAGGAAGTTGTCTGATTCCACAAATATCTTTTCTGATGTTGGCAGCTCTTGAAGCAGGAAAGTACTTCTCAAGGAACTGCTTCTTCAAACCATTCCACGTTGTAATTGATCCAGGAGGCAAGTAGTACAACCAATCTTTAGCTAGCCCATCTACAGAGAACGGAAAAGCACGCAGCTTAATCTGCTCTTCAGTCACACCTTGTGGTCTCATACTTGAACACACAACATGAAACTCCTTAAGATGTTTATGAGGATCTTCACCTGCAAAACCATGAAACTTGGGTAATAAATGAATAAGACCAGACTTTAATTCAAAATTTACCTCCAAGTCTACATATTGAATGCAGAGTGGTTGTTGATTCAAGTCTGGTTCAGCTAACTCTCTAAGAGTTCTTTCTACAGGTGCAGGTCTATCCATCACTTGTTCTTCTGAATCGCTAGATGATTCAACTAAATCAGGCACCGTATCTGTTTCAGAAAGCAAAGGCGACGAGGATCGTTGCTTAGCTCGCTTCGTCTGCTGTCTCAGCTGGCGAGCTGTCTTCTCAATTTCAGGATCAAACGAAAGTGTACATGTACGAGAAGAACGAACCATACACCAAGTAAAACGTAAAAAGGATTAAATAAATGACACCAATCCCCGGCAACGGCGCCAAAATTTGATGGGTGTCGAAGCCAACAAAAATAAATTCCTACTCTAAATAAATTGTGTATAGTGATTGAGCAGGGTCGTGTCCACAGAGATCGGTAATTATTTAAATCCTTTTAAAATGCAAAACATAAAATGGGGGTTTTGTTGACAATAATAAAAATCAAATTAAAATAATAAGAATGCAAATTAAAGTTGTAATTCAAATTGGAGAAAGCTCTGGTTGAAGGAATTAACTCAGCTTGATTCGACTACTGATCATTGATTCAAATATAGATTATTATTACTTATGAATAGACCGGTTATAGCTATTGAGACCCTCTAATAGCCAATCTCTCCTTAACTAGTCGATAACCAAGGTACGACCGTTGGTTATTTCCCTAATCAATGGACAACCCTAGATACGATCATAGGATTTAATCAATTGACAGCCTGAAAAACCAGAGAGACCCAAATCCTAATCAACACATATGATGATTCATTTAAATTAGATTGTTTATTCTCACAACACAACTCTCTGCTATGTTATTTGTCACAAACATTAAATTCTTCATACGATGAATCCTTTAATTGACAATAGATTAAGTTGATAATTAAATAGTGGCCAATTACCTAATTAACAAACATAATCATGAAACTAATTCAGAGAATAAACAAATACCCAAAAAGTAATAAAACAATTAAAGCATAAGAAAGATCTCACAGTAGTGATGAATCAAAGCTTCATTATCCTTCAACCAGAAAAATGGGTTTAGTTCCTCATAGAGAGAAGAGAAAAATTAAATCTAGGGTTTCTTTCTTTTTCTCCAATCCAAAAAATCCCCCCTTTTTCACAATAGATTCCTCCCTTAAATACTCTCTCTCTCTTCTCTTTTAAAATTCTATTTAAAATAAAATACTAATATCTGAAATATTAAATTCGTAATTACAAAAATAACCAAAAATACAAAACACGTTAAACTAAAAAAAAACTGCAGGTCCGCAGTTGACAGCACGCGCCCACGCCTTATCAACAAAGTTCTTCTGACGCTCAGAAATTTCTCCAAGAGAACAGTCCTCCTTAAACATCATCTTTTAGCTCAATTTTATCATCAATCAATAGAATTGCACCTACAAAAGTAAAACACAAGTAAAACATTATTATTAAGTGCAAAACATCGATATTAAGGGAAGTAAACAATGCAAAACTAGTGCATAAATTGCACTCTAACAAGTGGCAATCAAATCGACAATCTTGTGGTTCCTCACGGTAAACAATTAAAATATTATTCAATTACATTATTTTAATTCATTTGATTAGGGAAGGCCAAAAAGGTCCAAAAAAAAATAATAATAAAGAAACATATAATTTGTATTATTTAAAAAACAGAATGTAATAAAGATTTGATTCCAGTTCTTCAATCTTTAAAGCGATTGAAAAACAATGTTGCTCTTTTCCCAAAGCATAAAATACGAATTGAATGCCAATTAACTTAATCATTCATTTCGTTTAGCTCTAAATTTAGACAATGAATTTTTATATTATTTCAAAAACAGGACGTAATAGAATTTTAAAAAAAACAGATTGTAATGAAGATTTGATTCCAATTTTTTAATCTTTGCAGCGATTGAAAAACCATACCGCTCTTTTCCCAAAGCATAAAATACGAATTGACTCCCAATTAAATTAATCATTTATTTTGTTCATCTCTGAATTTAAATAATGAATTTTGATCTTCAATCATATTCTAACTACTATTAAAAAAATAGGTTACAAAGGTTTGAGGAGGCTGAAAAGTCTTGATCTATCGGAAGTTGAAATTAGAGATGGAAGCAAGTTGTTACAGTCGATGGGATCATTCCCATCCCTCAACACTCTTGACCTTTCGTATAATAATTTTACCGATATAGCGACCGCTACTCAAGGTAAGTAAAAGGTACAGATGTGGCCAAATTTATAAATAAATTGTTAATTAATTAATTTTTCCGTATTATTAATTAAGCTAAATTTGTTGCTCCTTCCTTCTAATTCTAAACAGAGTTGCACAATTTCACCAACTTGGAATATTTGACATTGGACGAATCCTCTCTCCATATAAGCCTTCTGCAAAGCATTGCATCATTATTCCCTTCGTTAAAAAATCTGTCGATATCTCATTGTGAAGTCAATGGTGTCCTACGCGGTCAAGGTAAAAGAAAATCGTTGATTGTGAACTCACTCAATGGTGTCCTACGTGTTCAACATTTTTATTTATTTTATTGTTTAATGTTTCTGCTAGGTTTTCCTCATTTCAAGAGTTTGGAACATTTTGACATGGATGACGCGCCCACTGCACTCAACACCAACTTTCTTCAAATCATTGGTGTATCGATGCCTTCTCTTAAGTACTTATCACTGTCAGATTCCACTCTTGGCACTAACAGCAGCATGATTCTTGATCAAGGTTAATCAGATGCTCCCACTCTCCCCTCTTAATCTATAATATTAATTTTCAATTCAATATTTAATTACACAAACAAATCACTTATTATAAAAGAATAATACACATTCATTAATTTTTATGTTGTATTAATTGATGAATTTAATAAATTTTTAGGCCTCTGTTCGTTGGTGCATCTGCAAGAGTTGCGCATGGCTGATAATGATTTAAGAGGTTGCTTGCCTTGGTGCTTGGCAAATATGACATCCCTCCGAATATTAGATGTTTCTTTCAATCAACTTACTGGAAGCATCTCCTCATCTCCCCTCGTTCATTTGACATCCATTGAACAGCTGACGCTTTCAGACAATCACTTCCAGATCCCAATTTCACTTGAACCACTTTTCAATCATTCAAGACTCAAGATTTTTTATGCTGACAACAACGAACTAAATGCAGAAATAACTGAGTCACATTCTTTGACCGCCCCAAACTTCCAATTATCACGTCTCTCATTGTCTTCCAGTTACGGAGACAGTTTCATATTCCCCAAATTCCTTTACCATCAACATGATCTGGAGATTGTTGATCTCTCACACATAAAGATGAATGGAGAATTTCCAACTTGGTTGTTGGAAAACAACACAAACTTAGAATATATTTTTTTGGTTAATGATTCTCTTGCAGGACCTTTCCGGTTGCCAATTCATTCACACAAGCGGTTAAGACTGTTGGATATATCCAACAACAACATCAGAGGCCACATTCCAGTAGAAATTGGAGATGTTTTACCGGGTTTATTTTCTTTAAACATTGCCATGAATGCTTTAGACGGTTGCATTCCCTCTTCATTTGGTAATATGAAATTCCTCCAATTTCTGGACTTATCCAACAACCAATTGACTGGTGAAATCCCTAAGCACTTGGCCGTGGGTTGCGTCAACTTAGAGTCTCTTGCGTTGTCAAACAATAGCTTAGAAGGTCATATGTTCTCCAGAAACTTCAACCTGACAAACTTGAAATGGTTACAATTGGAAAGCAATCACTTCGTAGGAGAGATCCCACAAAGTTTGTCTGAATGCTCCTCACTAAAAGGATTGTATCTTAACAATAATAGTCTTTCGGGTAAGATTCCACGATGGTTGGGTAATCTCACATGGTTACAATATATTACAATGCCCAATAATCATCTTGAAGGCCCTATTCCAGTGGAGTTTTGTCAGCTTGAATCGCTTCAGATTTTGGACATTTCAGACAACAACATATCTGGAAGTTTACCATCTTGTTTCCATCCTCTCAATATCAAACAAGTTCATCTTTCAAAAAATATGTTACATGGACAGCTAAAAAGAGGTACATTCTTTAATTGCTCTTCCCTTGTGACATTCGATCTTAGTTATAACCGCTTGAATGGCAGCATTCCGGATTGGGTTGATAGGCTTTCTCGGTTAAGCCACCTTATCTTGGCTCACAATAATCTTGAAGGTGAAATGCCAGTTCAATTGTGCAAATTGAACCAACTACAATTGTTAGATCTTTCTAATAATAATTTTCATGGTCCTATTCCTCCTTGCTTTGATAACACCACACTTCATGAAAGTTACAGCAATAGTTCTAGTCCTGATGAGCAATTTGAAATATTTGTTTTCATCGAAGGCCCTCAGGGAGGTGTAAAAAAGAAAATCCCTGAAATTTTTGAGTTCACAACAAAGAACATTGCGTACATTTACCAAGGAAAAGTGCTTAGCCTCCTATCAGGACTTGATCTTTCTTGCAACAAGCTAATCGGTCATATTCCTCCTCAAATTGGAAATTTGACAAGGATTCAAACATTGAATCTATCGCACAACAACTTGACAGGATCGATCCCATCAACATTTCAAACTTGAAGAATGTCGAAAGTTTGGATCTTTCCAACAACAAATTGAATGGGAAAATCCCTCATCAACTAGTGGAGTTAAAGACATTGGAGGTTTTCAGTGTGGCATACAATAACTTATCAGGCGAAATTCCAGAATGGAAAGCACAATTTGCAACCTTCAACGAGAGTAGCTATGAAGGAAATACTTTTCTTTGTGGACTGCCATTGCCCATTTGCAGATCACCAGCAACTACGCCGGAGGGTTCAATTGGCAATGAACGAGATGATAATTTAATTGACATGGACAATTTCTTTATCACATTTACAACATCGTACGTAATTGTGATATTCGGAATTGTTATTGTTTTATATGTAAATTCTTATTGGCGACGTAGATGGTTTTACTTTGTTGAAATGTGGATAACTTCATGTTATTATTTTATTGTAGACAATCTTATTACAACAAGATATTGTCATTGAAATTAATTAGCAGTTTAATTACGATTCTTTAAGTTCTTATCAAGTTTGCTTAGAAAATAAATTTATTTTTATTTTTTATTAAAATTGTAGTAGTATTTAGCGCTATATAGCTTCCAACTTCCAAGCACTTCACATTTGACTCTACACTTCCAAACCCATATCTATCCACCATAACTTATAGCTTCCCTATACTGTGCAGCATACTTAAATAAGAGAACCATCTCCAATGTTAAAAGCAGCCACTCTATAACATTCATTTAGAAACTATATTCAGAATAGTTTTATAATCATACACAAGAAATGAAACACCTAGATGCACTTGATCGCCTATTTTACTTTAAAAAATAATGATTATGGTGCTATCATCATCTTCTTCACTAGCAACATTAACACCAAATCCAGCCATGGCCAGACATTTTATCAAGAAAGGTATATATATAATAAAGTTGAAGCTTGACAAAAAATTCAGGAAGATTAATGCCTCACCACAACAAGGGGCACAACAACATCAAAGTAGAGATGAAGCAATATTTTCAAATCTAAAACTCTCAAATCCACCCACCAAAATTTCATATCTCCTCAACAATTTTAAGAACTAAAGATAATTAGGATCTAACATTAGTTTTTTATATATTAGTTTCATAATTTACAAATCAATGAAGATGAAGATTATGCTAATGAATTCAAATTATACCATAGATTCTCGAGATGTTACCAAAAATTTCTAAGCCAATCCCACATATTTCATAATTTTAAGACTAGAAAATTTCATTAGTTAGAAGTTTCATTACCTTCAAGTGGAAGATGAAGAACATTATACAATTGATTCAGATTATATCATACATACTCCAAATGCAACTAGAAATTAACAAGTTCATGCGCACAGATTTCATAACATTATGATTGGAAAGTTTCACAAAGAGAAATTCTAAATTCAATCTCTTGCATCAAGGTAGTTTGATTGATTTGAGTTACTTTCTCATCAAGCTACTAATATAACATTCAAGTCAGGGAGAAAGTAAATTAAAACTGGGAAGAAACAACAGTAAAAATTTGTTGCTAAACATGATGTGTATTTTTTTTAAGGCAATTTGGAAACACAGTTGTTACTACAGATATTCTCCTCAACTTAGAGATAAATACAAATATTAAAATGCATATGATCGCACATATTACTTGGAGCTTAGTAAGATTTCATTAAGAGAAGCAATCAAACCACTTATCAATTGTTGCAATCGTTCTATAAGCTAAAATAGCAATATAATACAAGAAAAAGAACATATAGATACTTGGCAAGAGTTCATTAAGAAGTCGCATCACATTCGGGTGAGTTTGCTTCTGATATCTTGCTAGCTGGGGCTTTTTCTTGTCTTTCTACGTATGCCGAGGGAAACCAACCAGCTTGGCCCTTGCATTCACCTTCCGACCATCCAGTAGGAGCCACCTTGAGAAGTTATAACTAAAAGTCTAAAACAATGAATTAAACAAAAGTTGACCGTTCAAAGACCTAAGGGGAAAACTAATTCTTTTACGTAGGAGTGAATTAGTTGTGATCACTGAAATAACAGCATAACTATGGAAGCATAACAAGATATAAATTCACACGTCTATAAGGGTAAACTGGGTGGTTTAGAACTGAGCTAGCAACCCTACTATATTCTGATTTGCACATCAATGTAAAAGGGAATATATGGTAGGAAGAAAGAAAACCAACCATCATTTGTTAACTCATTGCTTTTCAATCAAAATTTTAAGAACAAAATGCCATGTGCTTTGAACATCAAATAAGTATAAGCATTAGTTCTAAATTCCACATATCATAAGTTAGAAGGACAAGTCAATAGCATAGTAGAAAAATCTATGTGTTGTTATTTAGAGGGGAAAGTACCTGGCGAACCACAACATAATCATCAATTGAAAGACTTAGCTCTCCATTTGCTTGAGCATCAAATGGATGTATAACCTGCAAGATAATGGGATAAATAGAACTTAATCTTAAAAAAAGCATAACAAAAGCAGCAACAGTAGCAGCAGCGTTCATTGTAACCACTATGATCATGGCCAACAAAGATATATTACAAACAAAATTCCATTTTTACTACGACATTAATATGTACTATATGATATCATGACGTTTGGGTTACCAAGAGCTATCAAAGTCCAATAAATTCTGTATAACTTTAGGTAGTTATTCAAATTATGGATCAGATTTTAAATCCGAAATTTTGACTGCTCTCCACAAAACATGGCCTATGCACAAGAAAGTCATAGATAATGAGGATTACAAGTGTCTTGACATCTTTTGAGTGATGGATTTAACATGAGAGCTTATGGTCAGTCAATTTCCTCTGCCTAGCAATATAAGCTTTCTCGGCCAGATTTATCATCAAATACATAGATTGGCCCCAAGTCACATCCATATAAACATAGTTTTTCTAGGTAAACCAAGTAAGGAGAATCATAATTCAGACATAATCATAAAAAGGCCCATCTAACTTAAGAGAAAATCTCAAAAAGAGGGATGTTGAGCTATCAGTCTTGTATCTATAAGCAATATCAAGACTTTACATCACCTACTACATTGTGAGTGGCTACACAACTTTCAGTGGTTTGTCTTTCTTTGGCGTGCCTAACTCAGCTTTGATGTTGCTGAGATATTGATAGTAAAGACACATGATACTTCTAGCCCATGCATTCTATCTAGCTCATCCGACAACTATCTCTTTTTTAATTCATTAGTGTTTGCTAAACCTCATGCTTAAAAGTCCTATTCTCCTAAACAAAGCTTCCTAAGAATGACTTCCTCAGCACCACATTTGGACACTTTTAGAGCAATTTTATTTGGGGGAAAAGAATTTTCAAGGTGTTAACTAATAAATTTTAAAAAATAATTACAATTTGTCCTACAATTATATGACAATTTATCTGGGATGAAAGGATACAGACAGACATCTTCCACTTTCAAGACTAATCACTACTTCCGTAGATGTTTTGCAATAATACAAATACTTGACCAGATGGTAGAAAAAAATTTTATTGCTCCAAAATTAAAATAAGAATGCAATATGTTAAGCAAAAGACTGTGCAACATCAAATTAATTGATAAGTTTGTAATTCAGTAAATTAACAACTTTCATGGTAAAATACAACAAATTTCTTTTCAAAAAAAAAAAAAAAATTAAAAGACAGCATTCAATTTTTTGCGCATCTTATTTCTTAAGATTTTCCAGGAGGAGGGCACTAGAGGGACTTTCACCTATGCAAGAGAGCAGAAGCCTTACTTTCGCTATAAAGTAGACGTCATTCTGATTAATATGCGTTTGCAAATCAGCTCCATTTGAATCAGTATTCTGATAGACACATGAGGCATTTACATCCATTTCCAAAGTCACATGTTGCGAGGAGGACTCATTTGATTGCTCCTCTAGGATCATCTAATTCAAGTAGCAAGTGTTGGAAGAGAATAAAAAGTCACAATTATTCTTTTGCATAAGTGAGACGAAAATGATAAATGCAATATTATCAGCAGTAAACAAGAAGAGAACACTCCAAGGAATAGATAGATGCAGACAAGCAAGTTAAAATGCACAGTTCCAAACCTCCGCATACAACTTCTCTAAAATAGCAATAACGTGTTGATGATATGTTTTCTCAGCATCTACCTGCAAAGGCCTGAGACCAGGAAAACAACAATAAAACCACTAGCTAAAGGAGAAAGTAAAGAAAGAAATACACTTGACATAAATCTTGACAAGAAGCACAATTTAAGACATAACAAACCCCAATCAGATTGTTTAGAACTACCATTCGTTATTTCGTTATTGTAGCATTTCGAACAAGTGTTGACTTAATTCAACATTGTTGGAAAGATAGGCTTTTAGAAGCGGAAGAAAGCCACTCAAACCAAAGTGATTGTCCTTGTATTGATCAAGGGATGTAAACATATTACATTTGCAGGATGAGTTTTAATCACTCCCCTGATTTATTTGGGTTGCAGTAAAACTAAGCGAGCAACTGTTTGACTTTCAAGCAACATCTAAATCAGCTATTAAAATTCAAATAAAATTATAATAGAATAATAACAGGCCATCTTGCATCAAAAATTAAGTTTAATTTGTGAATTTTTTTCTATAGACATGTTAGTTCCTGCTATTGAAATGTTAAAAGCATTGAAAAATTATTCAATAAATTATGCAAACATTAAAATAGAGGACATATTAAAAAGTTTCTAATTACAATGTTAAGATTTCCTATATTTTAGCATTTGCATATTTTAATTTATTTAAAAGTTACGTCCATCAACTTTGGGCGTGAAGATTTTAGCTTCTACGAGACTTGATTGGAATATGCATAAGGAAGAGTGTTAAAATATGATGCATCCAACGAAAGACAAACCACGTGTAGTCTTTTAATTAAGCCAAAGTAGCAGCTCAAACAAATGACACTTGGACCAACATGCAATCATGAAGTGGCCGGAAAAAGGACAAATGCAACTTTGGCTTAAATAAAAAATAACACGTGACTTGACTTTTGCTGGACATGCATCATGTTATTACAAGACAACAGAAATCAGTATGATAGTACTAAAAGTTGACAATAACATGAAGATAAGAGGCAGAATGTCAACACCTGCATAGGCACACACAAGAAAGTATTAACATATATACCATAGCAAAAAGTCTTTGATATGTCATCTGTTGCTGCTGTGATTCAACTGACAGCATGGCAGCTGTCGCTTCTCTACCAAGAGCCATTATTGTAGATTTAAGCTCGGTCAATCTTGCTTCTGCATTTCGAAGCTTCACAGCACTCTCTGCTGATATATCAGATTCCCTTATCTTTGATCGGTGCCTAAATACTTCAGCTGCCTGGTGAAAATATTCAATATAAATCTAACATAATTCTCATCTTGCCTTATACATGCATATGTTACCTCAAAGCTTGTCTGGGCTTCAACTTCATGTCGAAGTTTGTCATAACGATGAGTCAGGTGTCGAGCATCTTCCAAAGGTGCTCCGTTGATTAACGCCCGTAGTGGCTCAGATACCTACATGTCCAAAAACCTGTAACATAGTTAGAAAAATGAAAAGAAAGAGCGAAACCTCAATTAAAAAGTTCCTCCAACATAATCATGGAATTTGGGCCTACTTCAAGGATATATATAAGGATAATTTATGCAATTTTGGGTCTTAGGATGATTCATATTAGGTTAGTGTTCTTCTCTTCTGTATTTAAGGTTAAAATAGAAATAAACCTATGCAAATATCTAAATTAGGGCTGTAAGACTTCCACATGCATCCTTCAGTCTCATGGATTTGATTTTACTATAGATGCAAGTGTCTTTATCGAAAATGCTTGGAGTCAATTGAGAGAACTCACAGCCAATAACTTGTCACATGCTAGTCTTTGCTAGTGATGCAAGAAGTCACAAGGTCTCTTCAACATTTGAACCAATAAAATTATTAAGTCATGGATGTCACTAGCAATGATTTCAATATAAAACATTAAATATTTCAAGTTGTAACTTTAAAATGGATTCTTTTATTCAATATCTTAGAACTAAGTTTCCTTATGAGAAGATAATAGTTTCAGTAGTAATTTACATGAAATTTTCTATATTTGAATTATTTTCTAGTTAGGGATGAACTAACCTGATCATGAAGAATCCCAAGCAAAGTTTCCCTCTCATTTTCCATCAAATCATGTGAAGTGCCAAATTGAAGAGCAGCTCTTGCAGCGCAAGAATTGTCACTTTGATTCTCCGCTCCATACTTGCAACAATCTTCAGCCAACTTTCTCGCTACAATATTTGAATACAAAAATATTGTACACAAGAACCAGTCAAGAAAATAAAAAAAAAAATCAAATATTATAACGAGAGCAAGAGCAAACAAACAACCTATTTCCATTTGTTTCAAGCTTACTGCAACAAACCCTTCAACGCCACGGACAATATTCCTCTGAAAATGCTGTGCTACAGAGCATATATTCCAAATTATTGTTCAGATAAAACCATAGAAACCATCATAATTATCAACATACATTAAGCTCCGTTTGGTAAATACTTGCAACTTCAGTCTAGAAAATACAGTTGTTTGTACCATATTTGACAAAATTATTATTTAAAAATCATAACTAATTACCAAAAGCCACAATAAATCAATATCAAACAGAGTCTTATTATTAGCTAAAGGAGGATGGTGCCTTAGCTGCCCTGGTGGAATTGTATAGATTTTAAAGTTGTTGGTGACACTCAATTTCAGCTTCATGAACCGCAATATTTTCAATACCAAGATGGAGCAGATGCTTCAATACTGCCTGTACAAATCATAAAAAACTAATAAAAATAAATAAAATCGAGAAATTTCACTAACTAAAAGTCTAAAT
The DNA here is from genome assembly GCF_022201045.2 of Citrus sinensis. NCBI lineage: Eukaryota > Viridiplantae > Streptophyta > Magnoliopsida > Sapindales > Rutaceae > Citrus > Citrus sinensis. The sequence continues at coordinate 21,857,598 of NC_068560.1, forward strand.
ATAATTTTTGAAAAAAGAAAAGAAACGGACTTGCTGCTGCTTGGCGACTTGTTCTCGGTGCTTGATTGCCTGTTTCTTGATAGCTTCCATACTGTTTCTTTCAAAAAGCAACGACGGCTCAGCTCATGGAGGTGGAAAAAAAAAGTATGATCGAGAAAAATAAAAAGGCATGAATAATTTTTGACAAAAAGCGAAAAATAAAAAGGCATGAATAATGAATAATTTTTGACAAAAAGCTCTTTCCAGAAAATAAAAAAATAAAAAAGAAAAAAGAAAATTATAAGTTTGAAAGGAGTAGATGATAGTGGAAGTGTGCGGTGTGGCTGCCAGCTACTTGGATTGTATTGTCGGGTAAGGTAATAGTAGAGAATTTTTTTTTTGAAGAAAAATGGGTAATTTTTAAAAACCTCCCCTGAGGTTTGGGCTTGTTGTAAGTAGATGGCGAGAATCCATTTATTTGTAAAAAACCCCCTACGTTTTTGCTCCGCTTGGTTGCCGTTTGGACAATTGTGGGCATTGTTGACATTTCGCAATAAAACAAATCTTTTGCAACTTTCGTTTCCTTGAGAACAATAGCTAGATTTCTCAATCTGTTTCATCCAACACTTCAAAAATTTCAACTTTTATGAGTTATTGCATTCTCTGGCAAAGTAGACTTCTTCTAATTTTTTCACAGTGCTTTCAGGAACAAGAATGGGATCCATTAACATCCCTTCAAATTTTACAGCTTCCTTACATCTATACACTGCTGTAACACGAAGTTTAATGATTCCATCGCCAAATAGTCCCCAAAATCTATTCTTCCCCATATTGAACAACTTAAGTTCACAACACTTGCATTCTAAAGGCTTCCCACTAACATCTAATATCTCAAGACTCAACGTTGCTTTACAATAATTGTTATTACTACCAAACAAATATGAAGAAACCCCGATTATCGGATAAATCAACCCAAAATGAACAAGAGAAGAACCCAAAACAAGTGAATCGCTAGAGCAAAACCCCCAACCCATATCCCTAATCCCACACTCAAAAAAACCCAATTTCTCTCCAAAGTCATTGACACTAGCATCACTACTAGACTCTAATTCCAATCCTAGATTACATTTAATGCTAACCCAACTAAAATGAATGTTCTTACTACAATACGCATCGTTTACACTCTCAAACAACGCGCTGAACTTACTCTTAAACGATCCCACATTGGTCAAACACTCATCACTCACATCGACATCCAAGAATTCACTCAAAAACTTCATAGACTCGACAATTGGAGAAAACAAAACCACTAAACTCAACTTTATACAAGCATACCCATCGAGAATCTTACCGTCATTAACCGAATCACAACAAATCACCGGGTCCCACGCGCAGTCGTGAACGAGCTTACGCATGGACGGGGCAACATTTAACCTCCGCGGCAAAAACGACGAAGCTTTGGAAAAATTGTGTTTTAGAGCTGGGTTGAGGAGTAGAGATTGGAGAGATTGGAAGGTGGAATCGGGACGGTCAAAGGATAGAGAGAGAGAAGGGAAGGGGATCTTTAAAAGAGAAGTGGGGAGAGGGAGGAGAAGAAGGATTTGAAAGAGAAAAGAGAGGAACGGAGAGGCGGGAATGAGATTAAGGTTTTCACTGCAACTAAAAGAGTAATCATGTATGGCTCTTGGTCTTGGAGATGAAGGAGAGGATTCAGGTCGATTAACGCTCCGTTTGGTACAGCTTATTAAATAGAGCTTATAACAGTAGAGCTTATACTAATAAAGTTTTTGGATAAAAAGTCATTGGGTGTTTAGTTATCAATAAAAAAAGTACTTTTGAACCATTAAACTATGTGATATTTTTTATATTATATATATTTAAAAAAGCTTTATAACCTCTACTCCCAAAAGCTCAAATTTTGGGCTTTTCCTAATAGAGGTAAATTAGCTTATTTAAGCTAAAAAAACTCTACTAAAAAAATAACCAAACACCATAAAAAATTTTAAAAAGTGCTTATATGATTAAATAAGCACTTATGGCTCTTAAATAAGCCATACCAAACAGGCTCTAAGAGGACTATACGCTGCATTTTGGTGTAATCTGCCGCCATTGGTAGAAGTTTCGAAGTGGGTTTCTGTTTAGATCCGAGTTTGACGAAGAAACGTGGTGGTTGCGCTTGGAACAATATTGTTTTTGCACTGGTCAATGTAGAAATTAAACGACGGTAGGGTGTTTTTTTATAAATAAATGAATTCTCGCCATTTATAACAAGCCGAAACCTCAAAAGAAGATTTTAAAAATTACCCGAAGATTCGAAAAATAGTAGAGAATTTTTTAAAAAGCTAGAACAGAGCATGTTAGACTTTTCTGGACCAAATTCAAAAGCCGAAGGGCACGGCCCAAAAGTTTTTGAATACAATAACTTACTAGAAAGCTCCATTTTTTGTTGGCTACAGTAAAAGTATGTTGTTTTATGCTTCTTATATGTTACGCTTGCATCAGCCTCAATCCCTTCTTAATCGCTTGCTTTAACAGCATCGCTCTCTGTGTACTCTTCTACACATGTAACGGTTATGCGGTTGTAGTTCACGGCTGAGGCTACGTGTTGGTTTGACGCGGCAGTTACGTTACGACATTACGAGTCTGTTAAACATTCGGTGATAGAGCATTATTAGTTATTTTAAGGGGACAAATAAGATTGGGTGCAATAAACCCACTAATTTTATAAAATTCGAGTAATATAGAATAAAATAAAAAATAAATACAAAATTGGCTTTTATTTTTTATGGTTGACTGTATTTTGTGTTCTCTTCCGGCACTACTACAATTGTTCCCTATATATCAGTCACACCCATATATCATCAATACAAGAAATGAAATCTAATGTCACCTATTTAGTTAAAGAATTACTCATGAAAAATTTTTACCATTTTATTTTGAGGATCCATATTTTGAACTGCAAGCTAATGTTCATCAAGAATCACTAATGTTCATAAAAAACAGAGCATGGCCGTTGAGTAGAAAAACTATTTTTGGACAAATTATTTTTGTTGATAGAAGAAATTCTTAAGGGACTACTAATATTATGAATAACAATGTAGAACACACCCACATATCATCGACACAACTGACTTTAAGGATCCATGCTTTGAATTGCCACCTAATGTTCATCAAGAACAGAGTATGCCTTGTGAGTAGAAAATTTTATGATTTTGGTCCGAAATAAAAAGAAATTAAATTAGATGAGAATCTGCCACTTTCTCATAAAGAAAGGCATACGGAGCATACCATGGTACCATACAATACAAAGAGTCTCTATTCTCTGGTTTTTCAAACTCTGAAGGGGCCAATATTCCTGAATTCCCCCTTGAAAATTCTGATTACGACATTATTCAATTCTTGACACAATCAAAGTAGCGACAAAGTTAAGAAAAATATGAGTCCTAAGTAATGGCTAGGTAGGGTTCTTGAGAGCAAAATTGCCCTAAGCATTATATGCATACATGGTGTGGTACATAGAGCACGTTGAATTCCACACTATAACACAAACCCAGAAAGACAAGTAATAACTCAACTGATATAAAGACAAAAAGAAGATAAAATGATATAGAAAAAAGAATTTCAAAGAGACAGCAACATACGATAGACTGAAGCCACTTGATCTGCTCACTGATTGCAGCCTTAAACTTACAAATAGTTACTGTACGCTAGTGCTCTAAGAAGTGAAAATGATAAGAGACCTGATTCCCTTTTGACTTCCATTTACTGTCAAACATTCTAGTAATACAAAAAAATTGTTTAGATATCTTGCTATAAATATAGTCGTTTGACTGTCATAATAAAGTCACAAATAACCATTCATATTGATCCACTGTCACACAGCATGCTTTATGCATACAACATCTGCATGTATACCAACTCCTAACCTTATCAATACATTTGGCAAAAACTTAAGAAGAAAACTATTTCTCCATCTCTTTTTTGAAATTTCACAATAAACCAGCACATTGTGAAAGCTATGTTCTAATCTTATGATAAATGCTCTAGACTCCAAAAGGATTTTATTTATGAGAGTTTGTTGCAGCAGATATATTGACTTATCAAGTATGAATCATTGTCTGGATGAACTATCTTTAAATAAAAGAATATTAGAACCACTGTAGAATATCTTTACGCTGCTGGTTCTAACAGGAATCTGCATGTGGCAACAATTGCTAGATCCACAATTCCCCAACTTGAAATACATAGTTGCACACCGTGAGATAGTGCTGCAATCTACTGAGATCTAACTTATTTGATACTTTAAGCTACTAATGTTTGCATATTTCTACATGTTAAATTGACACTACCATCTATAATCACCCCAAAACGACAAATGATAAGCAGCTTTTGGCCACTTATTACTAGCATCCACAACACAATTATAAATAAGAGATCATGGGTTTACTTGTTGCAACTACTTAATGATCTGCATTTGAGACCCTGACGCAAGGTTTAAATAGTGACTGCTTAGAACCCTTGTAGTTGGATCTTGACCTCTCCCATTGTAGCCAAGATTGGCTACTCTGGTAATGAATCAACACTCTCCTGCTTATTTTTTTGTTTTTAAAAAATAACGAAATCATAAAATAAATAAACACGTGTTTGGTTTTGGGCATTTTCTTTTGTTCATTTAATATCATCTGGCTCCCTGATTTTTGACTAATTAACAACGGAATCCTGTTAGTTTCTAAATTGAAATAATAAAAGGTCATGAGATTATTTACTCCATTTAGCACTGTAGACTTAGAGTATATTGAAAAAGCTTTGTCAAATAGTAGTAATAGGGGCATAAGAAATAAGTTTTTCAGAATTTACATAATGTACTTGGCTCTAGGAAGATTGCCCTCTTATCACTCGAGTTAGGTTTTGCCTTAGAGTTGAGGTAAATCATTAAAATAAATTATAGCTATCACAAATTCGTTAGGAGAATTTCAATTTTTTTTTCCATTAAATGGCTGTGAGGCAAAATTACCTCAGCTTATATTGCAACACTAATACTTCAAATCCTAACAATAAAATTGATGACAATGGTTTTTATGTATAGTAATTTTCACTCTTTTGTTTGATCTAAAAGTAGTTCTTAAAATGACAATGATGACTTATTTAGAAGAAATGGCAAACTTATAGTTTGTAATATTGTTTGCACAAACAATAAAGACTAATTTGATAATAATGAAGTGTTAATTACTATTTAACATTTTTAATTAATTTTTAAATTTAAAAAAATGAAGGCCGAAACTTGTGCATTAAATTTTAATTAAAAGTTGATTGCTTCGAAGGTTGGATCGTGACAAATTGACAATTGAAAAAAGAAGTAGGGAATATATATTCTGATGAAAGGGACAAGATTAAGCAAGGGGACAATATTGTCTATTGGACCTACAAATGGGGGCAAAGATATATATATTCCAAAATTTCTTATTTGTGGATTGACCACCACGTGTAACTAATATAAAAAGAGAAAATTTGGCATGGTTTTAACCGATATAAGGGTCCGTTTGGGATTGAGGTGCTGTAGCTTTTAAGCTATAGCTGTTGTGGAAAAAAAACTGTAAGTATTAAATAAAAGTTAATAATATATAGTAAATATAAATTTTAAATAATAATTTTGATGAAATTATTAAAGATATAATAGATTTTCTATTATACAAATGAAAATTCATATCAACATAGCTTAAAAGTTACAGCAGTTAGTGTTTACCAAACACTTTAGTGCTGTAGCTTTTAAGCTACAGCTGCCCAACCTCAATCCCAAACGCACCCTAAGAAGAGAAAATTTTGAGTGTATAAGAAGAGAAAATTTTGAGTGCACAACAAGAACAAAGCAAAACCCATGAAAATTCACCTTTCATGTGGGTTGGATTGGATAAAATCAATATCTTGAATCAAACAAAATGTTTGGTACTTGAAGGTTTTTTTAACATTTTCATTTTTTTTCCATTTATGAAGTCCAATTTTTTTTTAATTTTGATTTTTTTGAATGATTTTGCAGGTGTTGATATAAGGTCATCAAAAGTTTGTGAACTTGGGGTGTTGAATTATAAGGCGAAGCGTGTGTTTTATCCATTTGAAGCAAGTAAATTTCGCTGTCGGTATGATTACTATTTTATTCTATCTTGAAGGTATTCATACATTTTCCCCTGTACTATAAGCTTCTTAGTGGCGGTCTTGTGAGCGGAAGTGAGCGGTGTGGCTGACAGCTTCTTGAAAATTATAAGTTTGAATAGAGCATGTTAGACTTTTGTTGACCAAATTCGAAAGCCAAATGGCACAGCTCAGAAGCTTTTGAATTGAATAACTTACTAGAAAGCTCCAATTTTTTGTTGGCTACAGTAAAAGGATGTTCTTTTATTCTTCTTATACTTTACGATTGCATCAGCTTAAATCACTTCTTAAACGCTTTGCTTTAACTCTACCGCTTCGTACTGTTCTATATATGTATCGGGTATGCGGTTGTAGTTCACTGCTGAGACTACGTGTTTGTTTGACGTGGTAGTTACATTACGAGTCTGTTAAACATTCGGTGATTAAAGTATTATCAGTTATTTCAAAGGGACAAATAAGATTAGCTACTACACACCCACTAGTTTTATAAAATTCAAATAAGATGGAATAAAATAAAAAAATAAATAAGTAAATTGACTTTTAATTTTTGTGGTTGAATATATTTTGTATTCTCTCAGGGCACTGCTGTAATTGTTCCTTAAATGCCAGTCACACCCATATGTTATAGACACAAGAAATGAAATTTAAGATCACCTGTTTAATTAAAGAATCACTCATGAAAAAATTTGCCATTTTGATTTGAGGATCCACATTTTGAACAACCAACTTATGTTCATCAAGAACAAAGCATTGCCTGTGAGTAGAAAAATGATTTTTGAACAAATTATTTTTTGTTAATAGAAGAATTTCTCAAGGGACTATTAAAATTACTAATAAAAATGTCAGACACACCCATGTACCATCGACAAAATTAACTATGAGGATCCATGTTTTGAACTGCCACCGAATGTTCATCAAAAACATAGTATAACTTGTGACAAGAAAATTTTTTGATTTTGGCCTGGAACAAAATGAAATTAAATTGAAGGAGAATCTGCTACTTTCTCATTAAGAAAGGCAGACGGGGCATACCATGGTACCATACAATACAAAAAGTTTCTGTTCTCTGGCTTTTCAAACTCTGAAGGGGGCAATATTCTCCAATTCCCTTGTGAAAATTCTGATTACGACATTATTCATCGCTTGATACATAAGTAAAAGTAGTGATAAAATTAGAAAAAATATGACTTATAAGTAATTACTAGGCAGGGCTCTTGAGAGCAACATTGTGCTAGGCTTTATATGCATACATTGTGTGGTACATTCTACACTATAACACAAACCCAGAAAGACAAGTAATATCTCAACTGATATAAAGACAAAAAGAAGATAAAACGATACAGAACAAAGAATTTCAAAGAGACAGCAGCATACAATAGACTGAAGCCAGTTGATCTGCTCGTTGATTGCAGCCTTAAACTTGCAAATGTTTACTGTAGCCTGGTGCTCTAAGAAGTGAAAGTGATGCAAACCTTGATTCCCTGTTTACTTCCATTTACTGTCAAACATTCTATTCATACGAAAAAAATTGTTTAGATATCTTGCCGTAAATATAGCCATTTGATTGTCTTAATAAAGCCACACACAACCATTCATATTGATCCACATTGCCATATAGCCTGATTTAAGCATACAACAGCTGAATGCATACTGACTCCTAACCTTATCAATACATTGGAGACAACTTAAGAATAAAACTATTTCTCCATCTCTTTTTTTGAAATTTCACAAGAAAACAACACAACGTAAGAGCTGCAATGAAAATGGACCGTCAGGAACTATGGCGGAAGCTTCAACTAGTGTAGTGATTTGACCTTATTAACTTAGCGATATCAAGCACTGCCCTTGATCTTGAACAGATCAATACAATACGCACAACTTATGATTGAATCCAGAAACAATCAAATCTTTAGCAAGAAAAATTAATCAGAATCAAGAAACAAGTTCAATGAATATAAACCTATAATTGGAACAAACACAGCCAAAGAACCCAAGAATGACACAACCTACACCACGGGAGAAGCTTTCCAGTGAGATTTTATTGATGATCAAAGAAGAATCTTTTTACAAAGCTAACAAAAGAGATTTCAGAGAATAAGCTATGAGTCTCTCTCTTCAATCTCTCTCTAGTTTGTTCACAGTGATGACCCCAATCTGCTTCGTTAGCCAGCTTCATAACTGCGTCAGTGACAAACTAGCAAACCCAGATTGAGCAGATTACCGACACGTGGATAACGGCTATTAAGAACTTGGTTAAAGAACTGCTCACATATTCGTCACGCGTGTTACTTAAATGATGGCCAAAACGACTTCAACCAGATGCCGTTTTGAAGCTTGTGAATTATAATTGAAAACACGTGCTTGTCTCGTGACACTTAAATACAACAACAAGCCCAAAACACTGCCGTTTCACTTTGTTGAGTTTGCCATATCTAAGCTTCACAACTAGCAACGGAGAAGATGATAATTAAATTGACATGGAGAGTTTTTATATCACTTTTACAACATTCTATATAATTGTGATATTGGGAATCGTCGGTGTTGTATATGTGAACTCTCGTTGGCGACACTGGGGGTTTTATTTTTGTTGAAATATGGATGACATTTCATTACTATTTTATTGTACACAACATTTCGTTACTATTAACATGTTAGTTTCATTAGCCACTAGGCCTTTGGCTGAGTCGTTCGGGTGTCTGCCCTCCAACTTGGAGGGCAGCAGTTTGAACCCCCACAAGCGCAATGTTGGGTATTTCTTTCTTTAATCCCTCGAATATTAGTGAGGGTTAAAATCTAGGCAGAACTCCATAAGTATTGATGTAATTTGGTTTCAGTAATAGTCTAATTTGTAAATATCAGTTATAATCTCATGTAAGATGAGTTGTAATTTGAGCAATAGTCTCATAGAATAATAATAATAATAAACATGTTAGCTTCATTACATTTTTCTTCGTTAAAATTCTCAAGTATTAGTCAGGTTTGCTAAAGTAATAAAATTTTGCCATTAAAATTGTAGTAGTATTTATGAGCACCTCACATTTTCAATGATTTTTCATAAATCAATTAATCTGCCGTACCGATATCAGGTTTAGTTTTTCATACTAAATAATCAAGAAAGCAAACATACAAATTCACAGTTTAGAGGGGTAAACTAGGTAGGTGGTTTAGATTTTAGAACTAGGCTAGCTACCCCACTAAATTCCAATTTGTACAGTGAACTACAAGAAATTGAGAAAACAGTGTATTTATAGTTTAATTGAATCGTGAGAAAGCAATGTAGTCATAGCTCAATCTGAGATGATCACGGAGAGGCATATTCTTTTCAAGTTAATTTGATCAATTTATAAGAGATGAAGTGGATTGAAGTTAAAAGTTTAAATAACAAATCCTTGTTCTTGAGTTTTACGACGTCGTTACTCCTTCAAGAGGCAGATTATTTATGCAAGTGAATGCAGAAACGCAATGCATCATCCACGGGGATGGTACATCAAAAGGCGGGATCATAGTCTATGCCCGCAGATTAACAATTTCGCTCATATAGAAAATTAATTTTTTATATATACTAATCAACACTAAATTGATTATGTTTTGTATGTTTATATGCGAATCAACACTAAATTATATTAAATGAAGAAATAATTCATTTTTTTCTAATTTAATTTAGAAAATAAAATTATTAACATTAATATTCCCAACAAAAATTATTTTCCATTAGTATTCAAAGTCTTCACTTATGGAAAATGCGTTTTACATGAATATTAGTTACTGTGTAAATTTGAATGATAGTGAAAAATAATTTTTTAATTATTGTAAAAATAATTAACCATATCAAATCCCTTACGTAAATAATTTTTTTTTTTCAAAAAGGTAGAAATTAAGATGGTTAATGCACAAGCAAATTTTAAGCCCCTCTCTTCTTGGCCTAAGATTCAAACTCAGATGACTAGCTAAATAAACTTATGTGAAAATCATTCGGCCAGGTCTGCGGGGCAAAAATACAAGATCCTTAATTTCATAATATATATGAATTAATGTCATTTACTTGAATTATCCAAATTCATCAGAGGTTTAACGAATTTTCCTGACATGTAGTAGATGAAGTTGTTGCTTCCTTCTTGGCATTATTTCAGCTCTGGTTGTTGGTCCCGATGAGCTTTAGTCTTATTTTAATTTTATTTAAACTCATCATAAGATTCATGGAGCACCTAACTGACTTAAGTGACTGTGCAGAAATGTCACATAGCATATTTAACCGTTTTAACAGTAATTTTGAACGGTCTTCGCAGTTATCATCTACAAACTCGTTCGTATTGGTCCAATCTTCCGGACGATATCATATGCCTAATAATGAATGAATGGTCTTGGATCGGTGTTTCGCAGCAAGAGCAACTCGAAAAAATCTGGAGTCAAGCTCCTCCGATCGAACAAGGGATTTCGATTGATGATTGAGTTTCTTTGTGCTCAAGCAAGTTCAAATCATAGTTTTGATTCTTTAGATATGAATTCATCACATTACATATAACAGATTGAGTTAAACAAAATTTTAATTTACTGAGAAAAGAATTCTATTTTGTGAACTAATCAATTGCAAAGCATTAGTGTTGAACGATACAAAAAATTGGGAAAAAAAAAAAAACTTAAAACGTGTGGACTCGGATAGTCACACTAGAAATCTACAACAATAATTACCTTTGATGCTTGGAATCTTTTAATTTCTAGCCGTGTTGACTCCACTCGGTGAAGTTTTTGAAATAATAATAAGCTCCCATTCTTGATTTAAAAAAATGTGCTTATAATAATTTTAGAATAATGGCTTATTTATAGAACAACTTATGATTTCCCATGAGCATTATTATTGAAGTGGGGTGGGTAACGGTTCACTCAATTCGTCGGGAATCAAAAATTACCATCCAAGGCAGAATTGTGGAAAATTAAAGCGAAATGAGAAATATGGAAATGAAGGAAGAAAGTTAAGGCATGAAAGACTTCCAGTTGAAATTGATAATCATGTTTCTCTTTGGTAACTAATCAAATGGGAAACTGAACCATAAACAGACATTAAAACATGTGTACTCCGCTGGCTGCCTTACAAGCCTACAATAATAACTGAGTACCTTTGATTCATCCTTCTATGAATTTCTAGCCGTATTGACTCCACCGAAATTTCCACCAAAGCAAAAAAAAAAAAAAAAAAAAAAAAAAAATGTCCACAAAATGCAAAACGCACGGAACTCAATTTTTGGCCCTGTGATCACTAAGATACAATCCTTCTAGTAAAGAGCAATCAGGCAAATCTTTTTACATCTCTCTGACAAAGTGATTACCATCTAATTGCAATATTGAATAAAAATAAAAATTTTAATGGGAGTTTGACCTTAAATTTAGAAAATGAATTTTCACTTTCTTCAATTATTAAACAGATTACAGACATTTGAGGAATTTGAAAACACTTTATCCATCGAAAGTTAAAATTAGAGATGGAAGCTAGGTGCTACAGCTAATGGGATCAGTAATTCCCCTCCCTCAAATGTGTAGTTGTTCCTCTTTCCACAGCATAAGCCTTATAGTTAAGAGTTTCTTTTAAAAAAAATGTTAAACAATTTCGGTTGAGCATGGTTTTGGTAGTTGAATAGACACCTCCGCTGTACTTCAAACAAAACTGTCATTATTCGTGTCATGAAACATGTTTTGGCCGTCAAAGTCATGAGTAGGAGTGGGTATGGGTTGGTTTGGGTTAGATTTTAAGTCAATTCAAAGCAAATCATAAAAATTTGGGTTCAATCCAAACCAACCCAAATATTTTTAACCCAACCCAAATCAACTTATTTGGGTTTGGTTTGAATTTTATAATTAAAATATTTTTTATTTTAATAAATTTAACTATATCAAATTATAATAATTATTAAATTAATATTAAAATACGAAAAAATGTAGTGGATAAAAATTATGAATAATGGATTTTACAATAACTTTGTTCTTAAATATTAACCATATTACAACATAAATTCTAACAATGTCAATACAAATTAAAGTAAGATAAGATATCTCAACTCAAGCATCAAAGCAATCCATCAAAATTAAATTATTTAATTTTATAAATTTAAATCTTCCGAGAAATAAATCTAAAATTTATTGTAATTAGAAAAAGCGCCAAAATTTTAAACGCAATAAGAAAAATTAGACATAAAATGTAATTAGGTTTAAATTTAATTAAAAAATAACAATAGAATCATATTTTATTTGATAAAATCTTAAAATCAATTTCATTTTTTATTTTAATAAGTTACAATACAAATAGGATTATAAAACTATATTACAGAATTTCATAAAAATATTGTTTGAGTAATTTATTAAAGGACTCACCTACGTTGCCACAGTTGTAGCTTACCACGCTTTTTGTCTTTTTCCAGTAAAATCGCAGATGCTTTCAAATTTAATCTAACGGCTGCAATTAATTATTAGATAATTTAATCAGCCATTGGCAACCTTTACAACCGCTTATATTCTCTCGTTACATTTCTCGGCTACCAAACAATCCCCAAGAAAATGACGAAGTGTGTAACTAATACACACACCGCAGAGAAAGATGACAGTAGAAGAGATGACGGTAGGCTCACCGGCACAAAGGTTCTTCGATTGCCCTATTTCTTCGGCGCCGGATTTATCTACACAGCTACAATCGACAAGTGGCGGGAACTCGAGCGGAAGTCATTGAAGAAGAAACAGCAAGAGAGCAATCTATGGACTGATGATAACTCAGCAACTACGGTAAAGAAAGCCGTCAAATGATCTTTTTTATTTGACTTTTGATGGATTTTCAAGAGTTTTGGTAATAAAATGTCTCTTAATTTTTCATTTCAATGGCCTATTGTTTGAGTTATTATTATGCATAATTGTTGGAAGAGTTAGGGTTTTACTATTGGATTTTGGAATTTGTATTTTGGCTTTGATATGTTATTGTTGTGATGTCGGTCAAGAAATTTTTGACAACACTCTCCTCGAGTTTGATACTATAGCTAATGAATTTTTATGGCAGATATATTCTTTTCTTTGAAAAAAAAAAACACTTTACAACTGGTTATGCATTCATTTAGGAGTTGTTAACTGAGCGTGAGTTCCATAATTTTCCAACCAGTGGTTAGGGTTTCACAGAAAAATGTCGACATTGATCTTTAGGCAGCACTTAAGACTGAAATTGGTTGTAGAGGATCGAATTTGGGGAACTAGAAATTTCTGATCATTAATAATTGAAAATGGCCTCTCACTTGTAGGCAGTTGTTGGATGTAATGTATCCAGTTCTGAAATCGAAAGCAGAGTGAGTTCTTAGGTTAGATGTACCTACATGCATTAAGGTTCGAAGATGTAGAATAGGCCAATTGTTTGATGTCAGCTTTGTTGCACATGTTCTGAAATTGATCATTTAAGATGGCTTGGAAGCACTCCGTGATGTGACTAAGAAGATTCGAGGAAGTATTAAATATGTTGAAAGTTCACAATTAATACAAGGAAAGTTCAATGAAATCACCCAACAAGTTGAAATCAACAGTCAAAAGAGCCTAAAGTGTGATATTTTTCTCTTGGATTGTTTTTTTTATTTTCCATTTCAAAGCTGATAGTGTAAATATTTTGTTTGCAAAAGTTTCTAAAAAGTACTTGAGTCAAGATGGTTAGGTATTTCATAACTTCCTTTTTACTCTTAACTAGATTCATAGAGAGTTATAACATTAACATAATTTTTTCTTTTAAAAGTGATCAATTAGACACTGATGAGATCTCACTTTTGAATCATTTAGCTTTATGTAATTTCATTACTATTATATGCCCCCAGGAATTGTTGAAGTATATATATCTTGGCATTTCTTCACTGACTGAATTATCTTTCATAATATTCCAGCTTCAAATGGGTACACTGCAGAGCCGATTGGATGCAGAATTCCTTCTAGCTCATATGTGCTCTGTAAAATTCAAAAACTGAATAGTGGTTATGGCAACTCTTTTTAGATGATCTAAGGTATAATGCCCAATTATTGCTTTTGCTTTATCTGTTTTACCTTGCAACATTTTGAAATTTATGAGAAGCATAAAATTACTGAGCTAAAATTGAGGATCTGAACTTTCGTAAAAATATTTGTATTTTTAAATTATAAAATATTGCATTTGATGCTTTAGGTGGAACTTAGTTCACTACAGAAAGGAAAATTATGTTGGGCATAACCAGATGCTTTTCAAGAGAAAATTTCACTGATATTTTTCCGAGGATTTTACTTGGCCATCTTATTTCAAGCTGCTTGAATTTTTTCTTTATATCATCTTGGTTGTATACTATAACTCGTTGAATTTGCTAGCACTTTTGCTAGTTGTTTATTCTATATGTGATTATGGTGGTAAAGTTTGGAAGCTCAAAAAGTAATGGAACTTAGGAAGAGTATGACATAGAATGCTGGATAGAATCAAAATAATCATTCTTCAGGCATCCAAAGATGCTGTATTCAAAATAGCTAGTTTTGACTTTTGAGGCCGTATAAATAACTATTATCTCACATGGTTACATTATGATAGGTAGGCACTAGCTTAATAACTCCAATTAACTTGAAGTTGTTACATGATTTATTATGACAGTGTGCATTACGATAAGTATCCTTGCATATTAAGATTTTCCTTCCAGATCTTTGCGCTACTTTTTGAACTTTTCCGACATGATATGCGATTATGGGAAGCATATGCCATCACCTTACAGGTATTCTCTTAATTTTTAGATAGTGCTCAAGATGACATTCAAGTTGGCTATTATTGGGTGCAAGATTTACCATGCTCTTATTTTGCTTTTTTAGTCTAACCCGACATTTGCTTAATACCATGATCTGCTTCAAGCCTTGGATGAAAAACTTTCATTTTTTGTATATTCTGCAATGAGATGAGGGTAGTTTTTGTGATGATATTTGGCAGTAAATTGGGACTAACTAAAGTAATTTTCTTAATGGCATGTCTACTTCTCAGATGAATGACCGTCTGTTCAGACTCCCAAGTGATGAATTAACAACCACCGATCTATTCTGGGTGAAGATGATGACGTTGACACCAAGCCAGTGGAATGACTAGGACTTCCCTTTTGTTACAATAAATTGCGTTCATTAGACACTCGCAGTTAATTAGTGTAGATAAAGGAGGTCTATGCACAATAGACTGTTTTGTATTTCTCGAGTCCTTTTTTTGTTTCTTTCATTCTCCATTCTTTTGAAATTATGTACAATGGTTATATTGTCTGTATTATTACGGATTTATGATGGGAGTATCCTAAGTTTATGGAATAATTATAAATAAGGACTTTAAATTTTTGTTGAAAGAAGCTGGAGTGAGAGAAAAGAAGCTAAAGCAGTAAGCATTTGTTATACTTCATTCGATTGTATCTAAATTACAAAGGTTGGTGGCCTTATTTATAGTGAAGTTCCCACAGGCCACTTGCACTCAAAACATTCGAAATATGCAAACATATTGATATATAAACATACAGAATTAATATTCTGAATCCTTGTAAGTAATGCAAATAAAAGTGAGGTTGGGGCAGACAATATTTACATCATGTATTAATAGAAATAAAATCAATTATTTCCAAATAAATTCACTTAGTTCAAAGCACGGGCTTCGGTTAAGTTGAACAAGCAAGCCAATTTTTGTTGTTACTTCATGATTGTAGTAAGCTGTGGGTAGTGGGATCGTGTTCCCTATAAAAAACAAACAGAAGCATAAGTTTCTCTCAATTAAAGCACCTGAAATGTATTTCCATGTCTACTAACCTGGTCATTCCTCCATGAACTAAACCCTTCTGAGGATCTTGAATAGATTTATAGAGATCTCAGATAATTTCCTCATGGTGTGCCTGAGTAAAGACAAGTCTTATGTACTTGATTACTTCTGGCCAATCCATCGAGGCCACCACCTGTCTCAGTCAATTCAATCTTTTAATAGAGTGAATTACTAGAATAAAATTGATTAAAGTTGATACAAAATCTAAATTAAAAAAATCAGATAAGAGAATGATCCAAAATACAAAAAATCAGATATTTAAGGAGTGGACTTGTGACCCTCTATAGAATCCATGGAACTAAGGGGAAAACATTAGAGGTACTTTTGGCAATACTATTAGTATTCTTGTGCTGAACATAATCTTGGGGGTAGATCTAGACTAATTAGCTATTCATTGAACATTCCATTTCTCCACAGTTACATGCAAATATGCAGCTTGCAGTTGCAGCCTGGACCATAGAAATATAGAATTCCAATTATCAACATCTAAAGCTACTGTAGTGACTTGCAACCATGAGATGATATATACATATGCTGAGATTCAAATATTTGAGAAGTTTAAACATCCTGATGAAAAACAGACTAGTTCACAGCTACTTTGGGGAAGTTGATTTCTAATAGCAGTAGAAAATACAAGTTTTTTTAAACATACCTACTCCAGTAAACTCAATTAACCAAAACAAAACTCAAAGCATGAAAAAGAGGGATTTTAACTAACCTAATCATTATCATTGATATTTTAACATATTGATCTTCACGTGGAGTTAACGAACACAAGACTTGGTGCCTAGTACATGTGTCTGGGGTTGCACAGTCTGTTCGACAAATTTATTGAAACTATATCCATGCTCCTTCTCCAATAAATAAATATCCTCTTGCTTCTTCCATCCTACTCTAATTCTTCCTGGAAAGCATTCTCCCCTTCTCTAATTCTTCCGAAAAAACATAACCGACAATCCTAAACTAATTACCACCGTTAAATCTTTCAAACAAAATTTACAATTTCTTATCAGTAGTTTCCTGCCGCATCCGATCGAACGGCTCATCAACGAATCAAACAGACTTCTTTCCACCCTTTTTCCATATAATTACATTTGCCTAATTCCTAAAGTTTCGGCTCCGCCCAATGTCGGCCGCAATTGGCTGCCACAGCGATATGTTCATCTTCAACTTCTCTGCTGCGATTTCAAATTTACTTCAGCCTCGTACCACCACACTTCCACAGGCAATTAATTTCATTATCCGATTTTACTATGTGTGGAATAGATTTGAGCAATTTATGAGTTTTCGCTACGATTCCGACGATGTCCTCTCAAGACTAATTTGATCACTTAATTTTAACTGTTTTGGGTTATTTATTTTTTATTATATATATCTACAGTCTCTGCAGGCAACCGACTACTTTACTTAAATGTGGAACTCATCTGAGCCATTAGATGGAGGCCCTCCAGATCCTACGGCGATTATATATGAGGACAAAAAGTGTTGTATATTGGAACTGTTGCAACGTCGGAGGATCCTTTATTAAAATGTTAATTTAGTTTTTTAACTCAAGTTGAGACCGTAAAAAATTGTTATATAATAGTGTATTGTATAACCAATTACATATGTATTTGTCTTGTGCAACACTTTATTATTATTATATAATAATAATTAGTAGTAGTATAATTACTATATAATAATAATTATTAGTAGTATAATTATTATATAATAATAACTTTAATAAAAAATTATTATTAAAATATTGATTTAGCCTTTTATTTTGTTTAATTTATTTTTCATTACTATGTTATCTTGAATTTATTCATGACCCATAGGTAAATCATACCAAAACCATTATAAAATGATTTCTTCCATAAAAACTCAAATTTAACCCATTTCATGATGGGCATATAATTCTCAAATTTTGACTCCTCTCAGCGAAAAATATATCAAAGTTTAGATTATGTGTTCGAGCTTTAATAAATGCCTGAGTTAATAATAATAACAACAATAATAATAAACTAAAAACCAAAATTACTATTGAATGATCGGAAAAAAAAAATTGAAAACGTGTGAACTCCAATAACTACCCCACAAATTCAGTGGCGAATTTTGGAGAGGGCAAGGCCGGGCTTCTCAGAAAAAAAATTATTTAGTTACAAAATTACCTTTATTGAAACCTATATAAAATTTTTTATATTAATTAGTTATGTTGCCTCTTCAATTATCATCAAATTCTTGTCTGTTCATCATTTTGTGAATAAATATGTGTCTAAATTATTTTAAATAATGTTTAGAACAAATATTTTGAGAGATAAAGTTTATTTTGTCTCGCATTATTAGGTGCATCTATAATTTCTTATTTACAAAATTATATTGTGAGACAAAAATGTATTGAATTAGGGGAAAAAAAAAGTTCAGCTCACTCAAAAACAAAAAATGGTATTAGCTTCGCCACTGCACAAATCTAGAATAATAATTATTCCTTATCATGATGGGGATCTTTTACTTTCTAGCCATATTGACAGCACCAGGTAAAGCTTTGTAAAATAATAAGTTACTCATTAGTGGTTTTTAATCTTTTTAATTCTTTTTACCGCACACCTGATCAAGAATTTTATTTTGTTAACTAATCAATTGCAAAGCATATATAAGTGTTGAACGGTACACAAGATTGGAAAAAAAAATCGTAAAATACGCGCGGATTCGGTAGCCACACCAGAAATCTATTACAATAATTTCTGGCCGTATTGAAGTTTTTAAAATAACAAGTTCCCCTTCTCTCTCTTTTTTTTTTTTAAAAAAATATATATGCTTATAACAATTTTAGAATAATGACTCATTTGTAGAAGAATTTATGATTTCCCATTAATATTAGTATTGAAGTGGGGTGGGTGTCAAATCTCAATTGCTTGAAGAATATATTTATTATTATTAATATTATTAATATTGAAGTGGGGTGGGTAACGGATCACCGGTTCACTCAATCCGTGGCTGAAAGTAAGGCATGACGAAAGTCTTTGAGAAGGCTGAAGACTACCAAAGAAGACAACTGAAAGCTAGCTGGGGCCTGAGTGCATAAATTGTTAGATGTGTTTGTTATAAATAACATAGAGCCCTTTTGTTATTTATAGTTATAGAGAAAGAGAGAATGTGTGTTTTTTAATAGTTAGAGATATAGCTAGAATGGGTGGTTCAAAATCCAAAATGGTGACAATGTTAGTTCTCATATTAATAATATTAGGAAGAAGAGGGCGCCGGGAGGTGGGGGAGTCGAGTGAGGGATGTTTGGAGCATGAGGAATTTGCTCATTTTCGGCTTAAACATTTCTTCAATTCCCCTTATAGACTTCAAAACTGGGTAGATGAACAAAGGGAAAGGGTTGAGTGCAGCAACTCCACAGGCCGAGTGGTACAACTACACCTTAGTCTTACTAGGAATATCGATCTGGGAGAGTGGTATTTGAATGCTTCTCTATTTACTTCCTTTCAACAACTTGGTAACAAAATAGCCGGCTGCATGCGTTGAGAATGAAGGTCCTTCATTTAATTTAATTTACTTAATTTCTCCCTCCTAATTAATGTCTATAACCATTAGGAGGAACAAGGGATTTTATTAACTCAAATATATCTAATGGAGCTCATTCTTTGGTTTTACTTGCAGGTCTAGAAGCAGGTGTCATCTAACAGCTGCTTTGATAATTTCCCACCCCTTCATCTTTAATGGAAAGATGAAATAAAAACAAAATGGTGAAAATGGTATTGGTACCTGAGGCTATGTAATATAATTCAAAAACTGCACCATCAAAACGATTACATAAGTCTGAGAAGAATCAAATATCAGTTTGCAAAATATCAATTGCTGGAGGTTTGATTCTAACTTCCGCTCTTCATTTTTATGGGCATGTTGTGTTGTACTTGCATACGAAAATCATATTTTAGTTTACTTACACTCAACGCTTGGATTAAAGTTTTAGAGGGGGGGATTGAAGAAGACTAGAATGACACAAAAAAAAAAAGAGTTGAGCGAGTGCAGGTTTTGTCTCATTTAAGGAGCTCTTTATAATTTTAGGATTTTTTTCCTGAGAAAATTTATGCCAACTCATTCTTTGCTTCTTTTCTGAAGGGACACATGCAACCGAAAGTATATTCTTGAATTCTCCAGGATAAGAGACATACGTTTAGATTCTGGAGCATTTAAAACAATGTCAAATTTTAGATTGCTGAAATTTTATATATCCGAGTATGATGGTGTTCCAATTATAAGCTCCAGGGTACAACTTCATTGAGGTTTAGAATGCCTTCCTATAGAATTGAGAAATCTCCATTGGCATAAATATCTTTTGAAAATACTGACATCAGATTTTGAATTGGAGAACCTGATTGGACTCAGCTTGCCTTGTAGTAAGGTTAAGCAAATTTGGAAAAGAGAAAAGGTATAATGTATTACTATTACCAAAGTATCTATTTTTCTTTCTTTAAGTATTTATAATGAATAACTTTGAAATTCAATGATGCTCATTTAGTATAGTTATGTATCTTTGGTTATAGGAAGCTGTCAAGTTAAAATCTATAGACCTTCACCACCCCTCTATCTCAATATGATCCCAGAAATACTAAATCTTAAAAAATAAATCTTTCAAATTGTGAAAGCATGCTTACGTTACCCCCGTATATCCACAATTTCAACTAGCTGAGTATGTTGTGTTTCAGGGATGCAAAATTCATTTTGTTTCTCATGAAAGGATTGACTTGTTCGGATGTATTAGGGTTAATAAACCAACTAATCCCATAATTTGTTGATGTAGGGTCCTAAAAAATTATTGCAGTAGATTGTAGATCAGTACACTATTCGAAAATGTATTTGATCCACACAGTGAAGTGGATATTGGACCAATTTGATGATAATGAATTTCTTTCAAACTCAATCTTTTTTCCTTTTAGCAACATGACTAGTCATTGCGCAAATTCAAACTCTGACAATGATTTCTCAATCGGTTTCTAAGATGATGACCATGCATGTATATGTACATGCGTGTGTATATGTGTGTGTGTGTGTGTAGAGAGAGAGAGAGAGAGAGATCACACGTGTGTGATTTCCTTTTGCCAATAGGATATGCAGAGAGCTTGATCTTACCCAATAGCGAAACAAACTTCCTAATAAGTGAAGGTATAGTATAAATACTTATACTTTCATGTTATTTTTTTCATCAGTAGCTTGATTATTTTATATGCGTCTTCGATTTTAATTTTCTTTCCCTATAATCGCTATTATCTTTGAACTGGTCATGATTTGCCTATAAGATTTCTCATGTTGTTTTGAGGTGCAATGGATTTTGAATTTAGTGATGAGCAGTGGAAGCCAGAAGGCAGATTATGAAAATGGATAAAGATCTATAATTAGCTGTTATGGGATGTCACATATCATATTGATGGTAACATTATATATATGTACATATAATTAATGGGGTTGGCTCACGAGCCCATTAATAATCATATATTAGCTTAAATACTTCAAACAATGTACCATGAAGCAATTTCACAAATACTTGTTAGCTTATGTTGAGCTTTATTGAATCAGCAGTTCACAGTTCAATAAAATGCAGGTTTGCTATTTAACGTACATGGTTATGGTGTGTGCATTCTTCATAAGGCTAACTACTAATTTATCAATGAAACTTGAAAAATGTAACAGAGAGATGTCGATAACAACCGCAAAACACTGAGATTGAAAATCAGGGCTAGTAAATTCTATTAAAAGCTCTTAAAATAGACAGCGATCATCCTTAACCGCAAAGTTATGCACTAATAGAACTATTGACTACTTATCTTTAGCAGAAGGTATATTTTTAACTACAGCTTTCTGCTTTGTTCTAAGAACTAGGCAAAAGTGGTATATCTTCAATCCAATCAACATATATACCACTTATCTTCCTCTTCACTTCTGTCTATTTTGATTTGCACTTTATATCCTGCACTTGCTGCTTAGAAATAGTCTTAGTCTGGACATTGAAAGTAGAAAAAGTACTTGAAACAATCATTGGCACAGCCCGAGATTCCATTGAATCGTGGACTCCAAGCTTTCATAGTTCTATAAAGAAAATTACATAACTTCATACAACTGGCATTCTGCTTTTAACATTTGCACAACCTGAGCAAGTTAGCAAGCCCCTTGTCGCGTTCCCATTGAATAGACCTACTTCTGTTATCCACAGAAGATCCACCACTCAAAATGTTTATCACCAGGCTATTCTTAAACTGAGCCTAAACTGAGTAGAAACTTCCGCACATCTCTCAGCATTTACATGAAGAAATCGACAACTATCCTCATCTCTCAGCACATCTCTCAGTATTCTACAAAGTTGCATTTCACTAGGCAATCTATCCTCTCCATTCCTAGCAAAGTGACATTGATTCCCGTATTTGTAATCGCCTAACTTGGGTTTTGGGCATAGCGTGGTCTTATAATTACCACCCAATACTTTGTTCAGTGCCACTGGCATCCACAAGCTCTAGCCCTGTTAGCTGAATCATATTCAATGGGACAGTGAGGCAGCATTTCACTAACATATTCAATTTGACTACTTATATTGACGCAAATATTAGAATTTGAAATCACTTCTTTTCTTGGAATATTATATTAAAATAACCCCAAATGAAAGTTCTTGAATGGAAATGATTTTTATTTAATCTTCCAACAGATTCAAGAAAACCCAGAGAACACAAAATTTACACAGTAATATGATTAAGAGCTAAGAACGTACATGTAGTAAATGTTTATTAAAAACACCAAAGGGTTTCTTTAAAATTAGAAACTAGGTAAACTGTTAAGATTTCGTTGGCTTCACTTGACTAATTGAGAGAGATTGTTTCCTTATATGTGGCTGATTTGTAATCCCTTTGAATATGGGATCGTTATTTACTTTCCTTTGTTTTGTGAATATTAGCTCTTTTAAACTTATATATAAATCCTCTATAATTCTACTGCAGAAAAAACAGAGAAGAATAAAATCAGTATTCTTTTCAAATATCATTTTTTCATGGTATCAGAGCAATGGTTTTGATTCAGTAAAACACTTCATCTTCTCTTTTTTTTTTTTTATGGATGATATTGATAGTGATAGCAGTCACAATCATTCACCAAATCATATATCCTCTCAAACCTCTCATCACATTATGTCTATGTCTATGGTTGATTCCTCATTCCCTCTTTTTCTTCATGCTTCTGATCATCTTGGCATGATTCTTGTTCCAAAAGTCTTAGATGGAACAAATTATGCTATGTGGAAGAGATCTATGCTAGTGAGTCTTAGTGCAAAAAAACAAACTGGGATTCATTAAAGGAACCATTCACACACCAGATGAAGATGATCCAAAACATTCTTTATGGCAGCGCTGCAACGATATGGTGCTTTCTTGGATCCTTAACTCTCTAAATCAGGAGCTTGCAAATAGTGTACTCTATTTAGAGACACCCTCAGAGATTTGGACTGACCTTTAAGAACGTTTCTCTCAAGGTGATTTTTCCCACCATTATCAAACTCAGCAATTTATTGTTGAATTGAAACAAAATCAAGATTCAATTTTTTCTTATTATACAAAGATAAAAATGTTGTGGGATGAGCTAACTACTTGCAGTCCTTCAATCACATGCACATGTGGAGGACAAAAAGACTTGAAAGAAAAAGAAGAAAAGATTAGGCTGGGACAATTCCTCATGGGATTGAATGAAACATACTCAGCTTTGCGAGGACAAATAATGTTAATGTATCCTCTACCAACTGTCAAAAAGGCATATTCTCTTCTCTGTGAGGAAGAAAAGCAGCGAGGACTTACTGAAGCCAAAGGCATTGATCTCATTCATGCCATGAGTATCAAAGCTCGTGATAAATCCAGAGAAACATAATTTGATGCACAACAACAAACCAAACAAGGATCATCCTCTCATCCCAAGCCACAAGGAATGAAGAAATCTTTCTTTCATACTTACTGTGAGGGCACAACTCATTCAGTAGATCATTGTTACTACTTGAATGGATTCCCAGTTGGTCATAAGCTTCATGGCAAAGACGTTCAGCCTCCAAATCGAAGCAGAAAACCTGTTGTGCATTAAACTAGTGCTGAAATGAATCAGAACTTAGCAAAGACACCAACTGAACAAACTCCCCAATTTACCTCTGAAGAGCTTGCCCAAATAAAAGCTTTCTTTAGAAATGGTAACAATCCTGCTCGATCAAACTACATAGGTATCCCTATACCTTTCTGTTCATCTTTCAATATGCAAAAGACAGACTTGAATCACTGGATTATTGATAGTGGTTCAACAAATCACATAGCAACTTCAATACCTATTAAAACTCCTCTGTCATCTCAAGTAACCTTGCCTAATGGTGCCTATTCTTAGATAACTGGAATTGGTTCAACACAACTTTCAAACCACCTACATGTTAATAATGTATTATGTGCACCATCATTTCATGTTAATTTACTTTCAGTGAGTTAACTTACTGTTGCCATGAATTGTTCAATCCATTTTTTTCCCACTTTCTGTATATTGCAGGACCTAGCTTCGAAGAAGATGATTGGCTTGGGGAAGCAGCTTAATGGCTTGTACTACTTTGTTCCTCAAGTGAAGTCTACACCAACTTCTTTTTCAATCACCCATCATGCTGATTTTACTACACATATTACTTGGCACAAGCGGTTAGGACATCCCTTAAAAGCACCTTCACAATTTTTAAGCAATAATATTCCTGCATTTGTATTTGATTCTCAATATTCCTGTGAAACTTGCCCTTTGGCAAAGCAAACTCGTTTACCATTATCTTTAAGTTCTATTCAAACTTTGCATTCATTTGATCTTATTCATTGTGATATTTGGGGACCTTTTCGTACTGCAACTCATACAGGGGCACATTATTTCATGACTATAGTTGATGATTACACTCGTTTCACTTGGATTTTTTTTAATGAAATTTAAATCCGAAACCCAAGGATTAATAAAAACATTTATTTCTTTTGTGAACACTCAATTTAATTGTCAAGTTAAATGTCTTAGAAGTGATAATGGCTCAGAATTTCTTTCCATGAAACCTTATTTATCCACCCTTGGTATTTTATTTTAAAACTCATGTCCATCTACAACTCAACAAAATGGTGTCGTGGAACGAAAACACCGTCATCTCTTAAACGTTAGTCGGGCTTTGAGAATGGATGCCAATCTTCCTTTAAAATTTTGGGGGGAGAGTTTACTTACTGCAGCCTATCTTATAAATCGTCTTCATACTCCCTTGTTGCAATATAAATCTCCATATGAGTTGTTGTATAATAAGCCACCTAACTACACTCACTTACAAGTTTTTGGATGTCTCTATTATGCAACAAATCTACAGCCATCCAATAAGTTTGATTCTCGGGCTCGACAATGCATCTTTGTTGGTTACCCTATAGGCCAAAAAGCCTATCGGTTATATGATCTCCATACTCACCAATTCTTTTCCAGTCGTGATGTCATTTTTCATGAGTCTATTTTTCCTTTTCTTCGTATTGAAAAATCATTAGATAGCACTTTTCCTCAACTTGAGATATTAGATTACATCGATAATCTATCTCCTCCTGCAACTCATCTTGTCCCTCCAGCATTAGAGACCATTATTCCCTCTCCTAATCTTTTATTGTCATCAACTCCTTCCCCTTCTTCCTCTATATCTTCTCCTGCCCCTCCTATTCGTAAAAGTGATCGTGTCAGGCAACCATCTGTTCTTCTTCGTGACTTTCATTGTGGACAGATTAGTACAACACCATCAACTGCAACTTCAAGTCAGTCATTTTCAACTAAGTCAGGTACTCAATATCCTTTAAGCAAATACATTTCCTATGATTCTTTGTCTTCTACTCATAAACACTTTGTTAACACCATTTCAAGTGTCCTAGAACCAACCTCTTATGCTCATGCTATATTGGATTCGAAATGGCAAGAGGCTATGCAATGTGAACTTGATGCTCTCAAATCACAGAAGACATGGTCCTTGGTCCCTTTACCTGCTGGCCATCGCCCCATTGGCAGCAAATGGGTTTATCATATCAAATACAATTCTAATGGTACGATTGAATGTTACAAAGCTCGATTAGTTGCCAAAGGATTTTCTCAACAAGAAGGCCTGGATTACACTGAGACATTTGCTCCTGTGGCTAAATTGACCGTTGTTCGTTGTTTACTTGTTGTGGAAACTGCAAGACATTGGCCATTGTATCAAATGGATGTGACCAATGCTTTTTTGCATGGTGATTTAGAAGAAGAAGTATATATGACTCCACCGCCGGGACTTTGTCGACAGGGGGAGAAGCTTGTTTGTTGACTTCATAAGTCCCTTTATGGGCTTAAATAAGCTCCTCGCAATTAGTTTGCGAAATTTTCTCATGCTGTCAAGAAAGCTGGCTTTATTCAATCACATTCGGATTACTCGTTGTTTGTGAAGACAAAAGGCACATCTATAACCATGGTTCTTATTTATGTAGATGATATGGTGATAACTGGAAATGATGTAGTCGCTATACATAATCTCAAACAATTTCTTCACTAGCAATTTCATATCAAAGATCTCGGTCATCTTAAATATTTTCTTGGGCTGGAAGTTGCAAGGTCCAAAGCAGGTCTTGTTATCTCTTAACGAAAATATACCTTAGAAATCATAGATGATGTTATATACTTGGGTGCTCAACCGGTAAATTTTCCCATGGAGATGAATTTGAAACTCACAAACCATTAAGGTGATTTGCTACATAATCCAACTCGCTACAGGAGATTAGTTGGCCGACTAATATATCTCACAATTACGAGACCAGACATTACATACTCAGTTAACATCTTAAGCTAATTTATGCATGCTCCAAGAAAGCCTCACTGGGATGCTGCTCTTCGTATTATGAAATATTTAAAGGGCAGCCCTGGTTTAGGTTTGTTATTCTCCTCAAGCAATTCCTTTACTTTAAAGGCTTACTGTGATGCTAATTGGGCAAATTGTCCTATAACAAGAAGATCAACAACAGGTTATTGTGTGTTCTTAGGGGATTCTTTGATTTCTTGGAAAGTAAAGAAGCAAAAAACAATCTCAAGATCATCATTAGAAGCTGAGTACAGGTCCATGGCAGCAGCAACTTGTGAGCTCACTTGGCTTAGATTTTTATTCAATGATATGCAAATTTCCATAGGACCAGCAAGGCTATTATGTGATAACCAAGCTGCTCTTCACATAGCAGCAAATCTGGTATATCATGAACGCACCAAACACATAGATCTTGACTGTCATGTGGTAAGGGAGAAAATGTAAGATGGTCAGATAATCACCAAATTTGTTCCATCTCATTTACAGTTGGCAAACATTTTTACAAAAGCTCTTGGAGGAAAGGTGTTTAAGAGACTAACAACCAAGTTGAACATGCTAGATATACATGCTCCAACTTGAAGGGGGAGTGTTAAGATTTCGTTGGCTTCACTTGACTAATTGAGAGGGATTGTTTCCTTATATGTGGCTGATTTGTAATCCCTTTGAATATGGGATCGTTATTTACTTTCCTTTGTTTTGTGAATATTAGCTCTTGTAAACTTATATATAAATCCTCTATAATTCTACTGTAGAAAAAACAGAGAAGAATAAAATCAGTATTCTTTTCAAATATCATTTTTTCATAAACAAAAAGAAAGAATCATTTTACATTTTTAGCAAGTTTGAGTGAGTGAGAAATTGAAACCCTAAAGTGATGACAACAATAAGATTCAGTATGAAGTGAAACCCTAATTTGAAATGTAGGCATGAGTTGCTGAGTCAGTAGATGAAGCTATAAATAGGCATTCGGTTTCTTTCTTTTCGGTTTGGAGGGCCATGGAATAGTGTATTGGAGTGGGCTCTAAGTAATAGCCTCTATCACTGAATGACACGTTTGCAAAACGTGATACATAGGGAAGGATTGAGCATTATACTCTTAGATTAGCGCCTTATTTAGGGTGTATATTAAGCAGATTATCTATATATTACATGGAGATGGAGTTTATGAAATAGATTAAAAAGAAAAGGAAAATTAGTGTCTGGAGTTTGCCACTTGGAATATTTCGGTGTCTAAACATTCACTCACCACTTATTTCATGTCTGATCATATGTTGAAAAAATATTAAAGTAATATAACGCTATTAAGGCTTAACGTATATTTTTTATTAGTAGAGTGTAGAACTTTTAAGAAATAAATTATTAAATTACTATAACTAGCATATTATTTTAAAGTTGTGTTGTGAAAAAAAAAATGAAATAAAAACGTGAAGTAAATTAGAGTATTCTAAAACTTTTATCTTTTTAAAATTAGTTTTTAACATAAGGTGAACTATTTTTTTTTTAAATCACATACTCTAGTTAAAATCAAATATGTATTTATATGAAGCTTGTAATTTTTTTTTTAGTACTGATATTTGAATATTATCAATATTATTTTTATGGCCCACAAAAGGACAACACCGTTTATGTTATAATACTTAGAGCTGGTAAAATTTGACACGACCCGATTACCCGACACGAACACGACATAAATAAATGGGTATGAGTCGTCAAATTTAACACGATTATTAAATGGGTCGGGTCCGGGTCAACACGATTTTTTTCCGTGTCGGGTTAGGGTTAAAATTCTTGACCCATTTACCCGATCAATGACCCGATTATATTTTCTATTTTAAAATAATTTACATATTCTTATCATTAAAACTCAAATATTAGAGATGATTTTCTTTTTTTTTTTAAATTCTTTAAAAAGGTGAATATAAACACAATGTTTTATTTATAAAATTTTAAATACATTTAGAGTTTCAATAGTGTAAATGTGTAAAAATTGATAGACATGTATATTTTATAATATTGATAAATAATATTATATATATATATATATAATTAAAACCTCAGTAGTGTAAATGTGTAATATATTGGTAGATATGTATATTTTATAATATCGAGAAATTATGTATGTATGTATGTACATACGTATGTATGATAGTGTGTAAATATTTGATGTAATTTTTGTTTAATATATAGATATTAAACGGGTTATTGGGTAACCCGATTATTTTTTCGTGTCGGGTTTGGGTCTCAATATTTTGACACGATTATTAAATGGGTCGGGTTTGGGACGACCTAAATTTGACACGACACGAAGCTGACACGACACGAACACGACCCGATGACCCGTTTTGCCAGCTCTAATAATACTATCACCTCTGTTATGATAATATTTTTTTTGTGGCCAAATATCATTTTTTTAAGTAAAAAGGTGGACAAAATGCAAATCAATTTTTAATCCTCAAACTCTCCCAAAATTTAAATTCGTAGTTAACAAAACACAATTGTTGGAAAATCATTAAGCTAGGTCCATCGGTTGTTAAAACTAGGGAAATTTATAAAAATAACTTAAAAACTTTTATAATTTCACATTTTACCCTCCGAAATTTTTCCTATCAACATTAGCAAAAAATCCTTTCAAGTGCCGAAAATACCCCTCCCATTCTCATCAAACTTCCTCTCTCTCTCTCTAACCAACGATTTCTTTCTCAAGGTGGTCACTCATCGCCGCCGGCTTTCCAGAGTCCATCCTTGACAGTCAACATCACCAAAATTTCAGTCAAGATCTGAAATCAAAGATTAATTTAAAAACCCTAGATTTTGAAGCATGTTCTATTTCTATTCTTCTTTTATGTTGTGGTTTTGTTGTTGTGCTGGTGATGGTGAGTGAAGATTGAAGTGTTTGTGATGTTGATGGCATGGGCGAAGTTGTTGGTGTAGTGCATGGGTGAAGATTGAAGTTGGCGTGGGCTTGGGGCCGGGAGATATCGTGCCTGATCAGGCGCAACAACGCCCCTGTCGCACAAGATCCGGGAGACAGGCACGCGCACCTGTCACTCACGCCTGTCGCGCGTGCTTGGTGCGACAGACAGCATGTTACAATTTTTTTTTTTAATGTGAAGTTGGTGCGACAAGCGCAATTTCGGTGCAACTCACACCTGTCGCACAAATTTAGTACGACAGGTGCCTGTCGCACTAACATACAATCACACTGAAACTCTCTTGTCGCACGAAATCAAGTTGACAAAACATCTCTTAACACTCGGTGATGCAAAAAGAAAGTATAAACAATCAAAGAAACATTTCATCAAACACTTAATACGCAATATTTTTACAAAACTAATTTCCTTTTAATTAGCTTACCTAGATTTTGGGCTCTATTTCACTTTGTTAGAATTGTGTCCAATTGGTGTTGGATCCGAATGGATTTGGCTGTCTTTGATCTTAGTTCACTTTTACCGTTCGCAGTCATCGTTTGCCGTTGCCATTTGCCTGTGATGATTTAAGAGTTCAAGGCTGCGTTTGGTTTGATAAAGAGGGAGAAGAAAAGTTGCGTTTGGTTTGATAGACAAGAGTAATTTAGGGAAGAAACCTTATGTTTGGCTGATTATGATAGTAAAAACTTTAAAGGGCCAATTGTAAAAATTATAAAATTTTTAGGTTATTTTTATAAATTTCTCTTAAACTATAGCTGACAAAAAGTTACTAACAAAAAGAGAATGTCTATTTTATAACTTTCTTAAAAAACTTTCCTTAACTTTTTCAAAAAAGTAATGATATAGTCACAAATTCTTGTATAAATTTATTTTGTACAAATTAATGTGATATGATAAAATTAGTCGAATTAAATATCTTTTGGTCCACATAATTTATTTTTATTATTTATATTTTCATTCAACTAATAAATTAATAACACGTAAGAGTTATGACTGTATCATCATTCTTTTTAAAAAGTTACTAACAAAAAGTTATTTCCAATTTTTATTTTGTTATAATTTTTAAAACAAAATTCGTAGTTAACTAAACTCTTCTTAATTCCTATGCCCTTTCTCAACTGCCATACCTAGAGCTGGTAAAATTTGACACGACCCGATTACCCGACACGAACACGACATAAATAAATGGGTATGAGTCGTCAAATTTAACACGATTATTAAATGGGTCGGGTCCGGGTCAACACGATTTTTTTCCGTGTCGGGTTAGGGTTAAAATTCTTGACCCATTTACCCGATCAATGACCCGATTATATTTTCTATTTTAAAATAATTTACATATTCTTATCATTAAAACTCAAATATTAGAGATGATTTTCTTTTTTTTTTAATTCTTTAAAAAGGTGAATATAAACACAATGTTTTATTTATAAAATTTTAAATACATTTAGAGCTTCAATAGTGTAAATGTGTAAAAATTGATAGACATGTATATTTTATAATATTGATAAATAATATTATATATATATATATATATATAATTAAAACCTCAGTAGTGTAAATGTGTAATATATTGGTAGATATGTATATTTTATAATATCGAGAAATTATGTATGTATGTATGTACATACGTATGTATGTACATACGTATGTATGTACATACGTATGTATGTACATACGTATGTATGATAGTGTGTAAATATTTGATGTAACTTTTGTTCAATATATAGATATTAAACGGGTTATTGGGTAACCCGATTATTTTTTCGTGTCGGTTTTGGGTCTCAATATTTTGACACGATTATTAAATGGGTCGGGTTTGGGTCGACCTAAATTTGACACGACACGAAGCTGACACGACACGAACACGACCCGATGACCCGTTTTGCCAGCTCTAGCCATACCCTACCCTGCTCCCCATGTCCCCACTAAACCACGCTCAATTCAGGCCATCAGATTCTCCCGGACCCACATTAATCCAACTGCTCACAGTGACCGACAGCCTCTCTATCGCCATTTCAAGCTCCCTCTTAAACTGGCTTCTGCTACCGTCGTACTCTTTCTCGGATTCGGAGTCCGTATTTGCTCGGCCGGTCCCACGCAGCTCCCTCTCACTCCAATTGTCACCCAACAAGGCCAATTGCTTACTCAGGGCACAGAACAAGAAGAGGATGAGAAATTGAAACAAGAATTTGAGAATTGGAAATCGAAAACGTACGCATTGACCGTGCCTTTGAGGGTTGTTTCTCTTCAGAATTCAGTGCCTTAATCTTGGGTTAAGGATTTTATGCGAAGTCAAGGAAAGACATTGATAAGTTTCAGATGAATTTGTTTGCTAGCATTGATGGGATCTTTCACAATTTATCTATGCCCTTTAACAAAGTTAAGGCTAAGTCAGCTTCATATATGGCTGCTGATTTGGTTAGTGTTGGTGATTCATGGCTCAGTTATGCGATTATAAAGAGATTGATTGAGCCAATAGCTGTAGCTGAAGATCAATATTGGTTCAAATGCTTAAGTCACAAATGGAAGGTAACATCTTTATCTTTGCCCCGATAATTTTTATTGTCTTACATTGAAATTTGGTAATGTAATTTGTTCTCTATCTGTGTCACCCTTTGTAGTCATTTTATTTATTTATTGTTTTGCTTTTATTTGCACTAACGAATTCTCAGGCATATCTACCCAGGAATGATGCTGGAGAAATTGATCCTCGAGGTAAAATATGGGCGGCAGCATACCGGTGGGGCACAATGGGATAGCTTACAAGAAAAGTAAATTGCGAAAGCATATTTGGCTCCGATTTAGGTAATTGCCTTTAAGCTCATTTAGTTTTATATGAAACAAAATCAAGACTGCCTTTCTCTTCAATATTTTTGATGATAATATCTTTAGAAGCATCTCATTCACGGGTAATCATGGTATCCCTTAAAGAGTCTATAAACTCAATGATATTATCTTCTACAAATGGTTCATTAAACTTCTTAGTTGCAGTCAAATGTACACTAAGAACAACGAGAAGCTATGCCACTGTAGCATGTAGTGATGGCACTTAATAAGTGAGTTGCTAGGATGTGAACTAGATAAATTAAATATTGTCTCCCTGGGCATGCTAGCTCATAAGTTGGGGTTAATATTAGCTATTGACTGCCAATTAAAATATCCATTAAAATGTCTAAGGAGTTACGAAGGTGGAGGTATCTTCCAATTTCTAAGGCCAAATAGCAGACATCATCCAGGATCCTGGGAAAGTGCAGTTAACTTCCTGCTTGATCCTAATGTGAAAACAATTAATAAATTTGGTCAATGCAACTGAAACCTGCTAACCGATGTCACAATGCGACATCAGCACCTCAAAATGGGATAGATGGTTAGTAGCACTAAATTTTTCTGGCCTCAGATTGAGCAATTGGCCCAACGACTAGCCCCGATTGTGGGTTGATGATAATTTTTTAATTATTTTCATTTTGACCGAAAAAGTTACAGAATCTTGATCTGAATATTGTCACTGAACAGTGTCAATATCGTTTAGTATATCCAACTAACTTGAGTTTGGTGAAACAAACACAGAGTGTGTCTCTCATGTCTCACCCTTCAAAATTATCATCTGTAATGATGGAGAATTTTTCTAATGTATGAACTATGCTTCGATATATGGGTTAGCTTGGAGAAGATATCTCAAGATAAAGAATATGGGAAGCTAATGGGAAGAAACAGGGGATCTTCATTCTTTTTCCTTTTTATACCCAGATATCTCTCGACCTTTATATGATCCCTACTGGATATTTGCTTCTAATAACTCAAATAAAAATTTCACCCACCAAAATGAATACTGACCAAGCTTTAACAATAAAAAGTAGCATCTTTAGTCAAGTAATTTGCAGTTCCTCATCATCTTAGTGTGAGTCTATCAGTATGATCAAAAAACATAATAAAACTGGTTAGATCCTGTTCATTGATGTTTAAATGTTGTTCAGTGTGAAATGTAGCAATGATGAGGTGAAGTTTCTTTGGTCATCAATTAGTAAGATCTTGTAATCTGGCATTACTGGGAAACCAGGTACTCTTAAAGAAATGATATCTGGTCATTGCATGTTATTGCCTGACAACTGATTTTGTTTGTAAAAGTCTGCTTCTTCATACATATGAATGCATATGTTAGTGTTGTCTTTTCCTTTTCCTACATATTAATGCATATGTTGGTGTTCTCTTATGAAATGGATGCAATAAAGGCTTTTTCTCCTAAATTTAGCTGAGGCAATGGCAGGGGATGTGAGATTCTGTCTCATTAAATTAACAAAAACCCAAAACAATAAAAACCCATAATAATGTGGTGTGGGTAAATTGGCGACATTTGGCTCATTACCCTGATGTGAATATGCGAGCAATGGAGACTAACAAAATGAAGTGACGATTCAGTGTCCTTTGATGGATGCATTTTTAAGCAAAAATAGGTTTGTAACTGACCAAATTTGTCTGGCATGCCAATTTCAAAAAATTAAATTATGTGGTTGTTAGCTGTAGTGAAGGGGGGTAGTAGCTCCAATCCGGTCGATCCAGGAAAGTTCAACAAAGTTCTGGTATGGTGCAGTGAAACTGGTTTGTGCAACTCAAGAGTCGTTCAGGTAAAAGATGATGTGTTTTGATTTTAAAATGTTATAAATTTACTGTGTATAGTATTCTAGTAGAATCATCTATAAATTTAAGTTTTTGAAATTATCTGCTTTTCCCAGTTTGAGTTAAGGGCACATGTAATATGAAAAATAGTTGTCGAATGTTGTAGGTTACCTAACATTTGATCAATCCTATTATGATGGCTTCAAGATGTCTAACAATATGTAGAATGCCCCTGCTCCTCCCCATTGTTTATCTTATACAATAATATGTTGTGGATGCTAATATCTTTGTCGATACCTGTAACAGTATTACAAAATCTGCGTTCATTGGGTTTTATATAGGTTCAACTGTCTGACAGTTCACACTGTCTGAAGGCATTTGGAATTGGAGATGTATGGGTTGCCGTTGAGGGGAGTAGTGATGTTCTTCCTGCTGTCAAACGTATGTCTAATGTTGCAGTTTTTGTTCCCAAGTCTGGTGCTAGCTTATGGGCCGATCTTTGGGTTATAACCATGCCTGTCATTCTACTTCGATATTCACTTTGTTATCACCTTCATATTAGTGATCAGTAAACATGACAATGTGACTAATAAATTTGTATTCTCTTTATAGGCAATCCGAGCTGCCTCAAGACTTGAAACAAAACAAATTGAAGGCAAGTCAGAGGTCCATCTCCATTAATCCATTAATAGATAGAGTTCCACTTGCAAACAGCAAGAGCATTGCCTTTCAAGCAAAAGGTTATCCCGGGTGCAACTCCCTCTGCCCTTGAAAGTACTCTGGTTAAGTTGCCTGAACAACTTCTGAAGGGTAAACCAAGTCTGGATACTAACTTAACTGCTGGAGTACCTCCGGCTGAAATTCTGGCCAGATGTGGGTTTTTGGAGCCATTATCTGAAGCTACATTGTCAAATTATGAGTGGCTGGTTGCTAATCTACAAAAACCTGCTCCTGTCTTGATGAAAAGGGTGCAACATTACATGTCATCATTAATCCCAAGCTTTCTAGCAAAAGCTACATTGAAAAGTTAATGGCACCGCATGCCAGTCATTATAATGCTGTCAGGGCAATTGGGTCAGAGCATAACTTCATTGGGAAAAGAGGATTCAGCTAGGTTACCTATTACAGGACGTACTGAGATGGCTGAAGTTCTTGAGGTTTTATGAGAAATGAAAGATGAGTGCTTGTTTGAACAAAGTTGTCACCAATCTCGTAAAGTTCAAGAAGAAAGATCACAGAGCTAATGCCACCAATTTCTTCATTATTGCAGCCTCCATTGTTGAAGTTTCCTCATTTGAAGCTGTTTATGCATATGCTTCTTCCCTGCTCAAGTACAGGAAATTGAAGAATTAGCCAGATATGATATGATGAAAGAGGGAAGTTTTCTTCCTTGAATATGGCCTTGTAATTTGTAGTGAAGGAGTAGGATGATCACTAGCAAGAACCCTATCAAGGTAGATTTTATGATGTTAACATATTACTAAGCATTTGTTTCTTTAGCAATGATACTTTCATAGCATGAATTTAATTATATGATCCTGATTAATCAATTAATTTTCATGAGTTTTAACCTAGTTAAAACGAAGTACAATCATCGTTAACAAATACTGAAATTGGGTAAATATGATCTTGACATTGAAGAAGAATTTGAAAACACAACCCGCAGAGGAAATTACCTATTGCATGGGGATGGAGATGTATATTGCAGCGATATAGAATATGTGCCAGGCGTTGTCTACTGCTCTTTGGGTTATGGTGTGATTTGCGAATTCAATGTTGCCCTGAAACAATGGAAAAGATTAACATATCCTCCAATGAATGAAAACGGCTTGACTAATTTTGACTACCTACTTGACTCAGGATCAGGTGACAATAATGACGGTTTATTAACATTGCACGGCCCCAGTACTCTTCCAGGATCAGATACGAAGTAGTCTAAAGTTGATAATAAGAGTTTTATTAAATGACAAATCATTGTTGTTGGGTGTTGGTTATATACGTCATTACAACTACAAGTTGAAGATGAAGGTTATGCAAGTGATTTCAGAAATACAATACATTCCAAGAGATGCTGGTCTACAATTGCATGCCCCCAGATATAAGAATCTTTTGATTGGGGCATTGAAAATGAAGAATTGAAAATGAAGTTGCAAGTTGCCGCCTATAGCTGCTGAGTAATAATAAAACGAGATAAATTAATTAATCTCAGACCTCTATGTATATGTTATCCTAACTTTACTTACCCTTATTTGTTATATTCACTTAAAACTTGATGCCTAAACCATTAAAATCAAATGACCATAGGGGTATTTACAGTATGTAAAAACAAACAAAAACACGTAAAAAATTTCAAAAAATTAAGAATAGTCATAATCTAAAACAATTTACAACTTTTGAAGGGAGTAGCTATGAAGATGGGGGAAAATCCTTTTCTCAGTGGAGTGCCATTGCCCAAGAGTTGCAATGAAAACGGACCACATACAGCTGTGCCGGAAGATTCAACGAGGTCTGAAAAAGATGATAATTTAAGTGATATGGGCAGTAATTGTGATGTCAGAAAGCATTAGTATTCTATATGTGAACCATTATTGACGACATCATTGGTTTTATCTTATTAAAATGTGGATGACTTCCGGTTACTATTTTATTAGAAACAATCTTATTCAATTAACATATAGTTTAAAACTATTATGTAAATCAATCTATTAATTTTCATGATATTTAACTGAGTTAAAACTAAGTGCAATCAATAAATCTTTTTTTCTTTAAAAAACTGCTACGCTTTGATTTTATTACTTAATATTTATTGAACTCTGGTACAGGAAATTTGAAATCAAACTCGTAACTACAGATTATCTAATTGCGAGTTACTGTCCATGGCTGCTGATTTGTAGTGATTGTCTAATTGACTGAGATGACAATATTTTTTTTTTTAATTTTCAATAGCACAATGTGAAATTCAATAATTAAATTTTCCTGTTTAATTTGTTTCAAGTTAAATTATTAATTACTTAAACTCTTTTTTAAGTCTTTAATTTTACGTCAAGTGACTTGGACATGACGTACAATGAGAGTGACAGTAAACAAACATTAAAACGTGTGGACTCCGGTAGCTGACCTACAAGTCTACAATAATAAATTGGGCCGGGGTTAAGTTACATCATCACGTAACAAACATTACATGAATGAGGGCCGTTAGATGTGAACAGTAAAATCGAATGGATGGGAATGAAATGAACAGAAAAAAAGAAGTGATGGGAAACTGGGAAAACTGGTGAAAGAAAACCGCTTGGGCCACCGGGTCAAAACAAGGGTTATTGTTTGAATTCGATTCAGGAGGCAAGAAACCTGATTTTTTGTAGTTCGATTCAGCGCCATTAAAGCTGGTTTTCACAGCAACTATGATTTTTTTTTTTTTATAATAGCACCAACTCCTACCCTTGATTTATAATCAAACATTACATCTTCAAGATTTAATTTATACCAATATTCAGGGGCAGACGACCATGAAAAGTTCCTTGGAGCTTCCATTAATGGAGTTAAAAATTAATATCTCGTTGATGACTACTCTCAGCACAAACGGTGAAGTGGCTTTGGCTTTAGCAAAAACCTTCTATGCATCTTCATCTTTTAAAAAGCACACCCTTTCTTGCTCCCCAGTTAGTCCACATCAAAATTACAAGCGAACAAGCGATTCTTTTTTGAGTTATTTGATGAAGAGGCAGCATAATTCATAAAATCCATAAGTTATGTCCAGTCCTTTTAATCAACTCAGGAAAAAATTAGAATGAATCTAATTAAACTTTTGATTTTTTGCATCCAATACGAGCAGGACATAAAACTGCATCTTTCACCGGCTTCAGATGGTCAGCAAAAACTTTCTTTTTTTAAGCGTTTGGGAGCAAATCGGATAAAGCTCTTCATAAAAATCAAAAAGTAACCCCAAGGATCATCCAGGTCAATCTGCATGAGTTTAGCTGTTCATACATGAGCCATAGAAGCAAGTTGAACCGCCAAACCGGGCACTATGGTAAGACGTGGAAACACCGGATCCCATTCGTACCTCGATCTGTTCGTTTTCTCGTTCAGAACGGGCCGATATGCGCAAGTAAGAAGTTTCCTCAGCCTGAGAGTTCAAAGAAATCATGTCACTTTGGGTTGCACAGGCTATAGGAGAAATTATTCTTTTCGACTTACTTTTTTCAACCGGCTACAAACCGCTTCAATCGGTAAAATTAGAATTATAATAGTTACACGTGTTGTAATGTTGTTGATTTATTTGTCAATTTCTTTAATGTTTGTTACATGTTATGTAAGGTAACGAGACCCATAATTGAGTGCATAGAATTTCAATGAATTTCTGCCCCGTTGAGTTCACCGACTAAACTTTTGTAAAATTAAAAAAAAAAAGTACATAAAATTTCAAAAAGGATAATATTAAGTTATATGCATATAACTTACAACCCTCTTACATGAATAATGAATGATATGAGCCCACTCATTATTTATGTAAGAGCATTATAAGTTACATGCATGTAACTTAAGGTGATCCTTTCAGAAAATACAAAATGCGTGGAATTAACCAAAATATAATTTAACAAAAAAGGAAAAAAAAAATAAGATTTTTAAAATGTGTGGAAGGTAATCCATATTTTACTGAAATGACTTGTCTCGAATATTAAAATGATTGATTTTTTTTTTAATAATATCAACTTCCATATTTTCTACCCCAGAACATGCTCACATTCAAGTCAATCTCGCTAATTTGAAATACAAAATCAAATCAACACCAAAGCAATGAAAAGTAAAGCTTTTAAATTTTAACTCCAGCTAGCAAACGTATTCAGCGTTTTCAAATTCTTCCCATTGCATCTTCCTCCATCAATGCAATATTTGAACGATTAAGAAAGAGTTTGAGAACATAAAAAATCCCCAAGGCTTATACGGTATTAACAAATTTAAATTCTCAATTATAATAGATAATAATTAAACTAATAATTATTTATTTTCTTATTTTAGTAATTTCACCTAAGAATAATATTGTAATTAGAAAAAAAATCTAATAAGTAGGGTGGTCTTATACAAAATCAACTGCATATACATATATATATATATATATATATATGCAGATGCAAATGATAATTTTTAATTCTTTTTTTTTAATAAGAAAATTGTGTATTGAGATGAATGAGATGTTTAATTTAATTAATTTCCTTACTTTCATATACATTGGCTTTCTATCTAAAGAAAGCTTGGTGTTGAGATCGACATGAAGTTGCAAGTTGCTGCCCATGCATGGCTGCTGATTAATAATAAAACGAGACAAACTAATTAAACTCTGGCCTCCATGCGTATGTCATCCTAACTTTACTTGCTCTTGTTTGTTAATATTCATTCTTAGAGAGGTGAAAAAATTACAAGTCTTGAATAACAAGGAGTTTAATTGCCTCTAACTTCACTTGGTCTTCTTTAATCACATTAATAATCAATTCCCCTGCAATTTCGGAAGCCAAGCGCAAAATCATACAGAGAATTAATTATCTTTTTATTATCAACCCATCTTCAAGAAGATTTTCCTCAATTTGCCCCAGAGGAGTTGGAGCTGTGTTTCTGATAAGCCAAAGAGATAGTAGCAATTAATATTGATATTGCCTACCCAAGAAATATGAGTGAATTAAGTATTAGCAAGACTTCATTCAGAGGAGCAATTAAACCACTTCCTTATCAATTGCGGCAGCCGTCTATTAACTAAAATGCCAATCTAATACAGGAAGAAACAACATTTACAGATTCGGCAATTGAGTTCATTAAGAAGTAGCATCATATTCGGGTGATGAGTTTCATTTTTTTAATAATTTTAGTCTAATTTCAATTGTACTGTGACCGCTACTCAAGGTAAGTGAAAGTTACAGATGTGGCAAAATAAATAATTAAATTAACAAAAATGCTAACTAATTTTCCTGAATACCTAGGGTTGCACAATTTCACCAACCTGGAAGAATTGACATTAGTGGACTGGTCTCCTCCCCATATAATTATAATCCTTCTAGAAAGCTAATTTTTATTAAATATTTGCTTTTAAGTTAATTTCAATTAAAAAATGTTTTAAGTTATATATACTCTAATGAGATTCTGAATTCCTTTCTTCCAATAATAATGAAAACGTATTAAATTAGAAATGAAAAAATGGGCGTTGATGATTCATCCTGATTTGGATAGATTACTTGTATAAAATTGACAATTTTGATTTAATTTTTGTTTATTGTTAACTTTCAGGCTATCTTAATTTCAAGAATTTAGAATATTAATTTGGTCATGGATTTCAACCCGTGACTGTTATATTCTATACTTAATGGTACCATTCTTGATTGAGGGCAATGACTCTCACTCCTCTTGTAAAAAAATATTTTCAACTATTTTGATGACTTAAAAATTGATAGATTTATTGTTGTCATGACCAAATTATTCATTCGGCAAAGCTTATCTTACATCACCTGTAACAAACAGCCAATACATATGGGTGGTTAGATTTTGATATTTCTTAATCTAATGGATGAAAATAATTTTAACGCAAAACAAGGTATGGGTGTAATAGCTATTTACAAAAAAATTTATTTTGAATGACATATTACTTATTTTTTCAAATAAGTCCTCATTAATTTTTTATAACTAAATGATTTTATCGTCCATCTCTTTTACATCTATTTTTAAAAATTGTTAAAGTTTTTACTAAATTTTTATAAAGATCTAAATGATTATCATGTTTATAAAAATCTACAAATTCTAAATATATATTTGCATTTACATTTATAATTTTTTGTCTCTCTTAAAATATAAACTAGATTTTTTTTTCTTTTATATAATTCAAGATGCTAAATTTAGATAAGAGATATTATATGTGATAAATATATTATGACTCTAATAAATTACTAGAAAGATGGTAAAATGAATAAATTATTGGAACCTCTAATAATTTCACAAAATATAAAAATTAATAAATTATCACATTCTAGCTATACACAAAGAGGATTTTCGTATGAAAGATTAAAATCCTTTGACCTAGTCAATGATTCAGACATGCGGAGAAATAATCAATTAAATTAAATTTCACTATATTTATCAAATAAATTAGGAAAACCCAGATTTATCTATAAATGATATAAAAAAATGAAATATTAAAAATTAAAAATTTCAATGAAGAAAACATACAACAAATTAAAAAGTTAGGAGTTCAAATGAGTAAAAAGTCTGCGCTCTTACCATTTGAGTTAGCCTTCGCCTCAACTTGAACTTTATTATTTTTTTGTAACCCTAATTGACATCAACTTTAACTTTATTATGTTATTATTTCAATCCCCCATTATGCCTTTTTAATACTCCATTATACCATTTTTATAGTGCAAATTTAATTGCACATCTAAATAAATTGATTATTGTTACTCCACCACCAATATTTCGAAAAGTCACTAGACCATTCCTGCCTTTAGTTTCCCTTAAGTTTAACCATTGACTGTTTTTAGCATCTTAAAATATACATTTATTCCTTGATTATGTGATAAATTTATGAAAATATCCATTTAACTTAAATTAATTGGAATAACCATGCGTAACATAAATTAATAGAACAAAATTATCAAGTGTATGTTCTATCTTACTTTTTGAAGAATTTAACATATATAATGCTATACTATTAATTATATCCTGATTTTCATCGATTATAGCGAGAGTTTCTCCAAATCAACTCCCTTATTCAAATAATACAGAAAAAATAGTAATTTAATTGTAAAAAAAACAGGTGTTGATTATATATCCTAAGTTTCGTCGATTATGTGATCAAAGCGGCATTGTTGATTTATTTCTTTTTCAATGTTGATTTTTAGGTTATATAAATTTCGAGGATTTAAAATCTTTGGTCATGGATTACACGCTTATTAATTTTTCTGCCATTGACTGTCATATTCTATACTTAATGGTACCTTTCTTGATCAAGGGTAATTACTCTCTCTTCTCCTCTTATAAATTCCTCTTCCATTAACATCACTAGGAGTATGTTGATCTCTCAGACGTTAACTTGAGTGGAGAGTTTCCAAATTGATTGTTATAAAACAACACAAAAACTAGACATACTTGATCTGTCTAATAATTCTCATTCGGTAAAATTAATTAATTTTAGGAGAATATTGGGCCAAACTAATTGCACTCAATAAATCTCTTTTCCTTTAAAAAACTGCTACGCTTTGATTTTAGTGCTTAATATTTGCTGAACACCGATACACGGAATTTGAAATCAAACTCATAACTACAGATTATCTAATTGCAAGTTTCTGTCCATAGCTGCTGATTTGTAGTGATTATCTAATTGACTGAGGCGACAACAATTTTTTTTTTTAATTTTCAATAGCACAATGTGGAATTCAATAATTAAATTGTCCTTCATAATTTGTTTCCAGTTAAATTATTAATTACTTAAACTCTGTTTTAAGTCTTTAATTTTATGTGTTTATGCAGAATTGGATTCTTGAGCGTGTTGGACACGACCAACAATGAAATTGACAGTAAACAAACATTACAACATGTGGACTCCGGTAGCTGCCCTACAAGTCTACAACTTTACAAATAATAATTGAGTAAGCACCTTTGATTCTCCGGACCCTTCAATGAATTTCTAGCCCCGTTAACTCCACCGACTAAAGTTTTGTAAAATAAAAAAAAATACATGGAATTCCACCAAATGCAAAACGCGTGGAATTTAATTTTCGGCCGTGTGGACCAAAACATAATTTAATGAAAAAGGAAAAAAATGATAAGATTTCTAAAATGTGTGGAAGGTGATCCATATTTTACTGAAACGACTTGTTAAATTTTTTAAGAATTTAGAATATTTGATCATAAATTACATGCATGTTAATTTTTCCGTCATTGACCATCATATTCTAGACTTACCTTTCTTGATGAAGGGTACTTAGTCCCTCTTCTCCTCTTATAAAAATTATATTAATTGATTTCTTGTTATAGTTAATAGTCTTTAAGAACGTATAGATTTATTGTTTTCATGACCAAATTATGCCCGGCTAAGGTTGCGACTATTAATAAAATTAATATTTAATGTTTATGTTAAAAGATATAAGATTTTGTGCATTCATTAATTGTTATTAGCTAAAGGATGAATTTTTTTTTCAACCCAATCAGTTGATACATCTGCAAGAGTTTTTTCTTTCATTGACCATAATTATATTCCGGGTACAACAAATTGTCTTTGGTGCTTGGAAAATATGACTTCTTACTTCAAGTTTGATACGTCTCTCACCATAAGCGT
Source organism: Citrus sinensis (assembly GCF_022201045.2). Classification (NCBI taxonomy): domain Eukaryota; kingdom Viridiplantae; phylum Streptophyta; class Magnoliopsida; order Sapindales; family Rutaceae; genus Citrus; species Citrus sinensis. The sequence continues at coordinate 21,901,253 of NC_068560.1, forward strand.
ACTGGAAATATATCCTCATCTTCTGTCATTTATCTAATATCAATTGAAGATCTCACTTTTTCAAACTATCACTTCCAAGTATCATTGTCACTTGGCCATTCTTGGACCATTCAAAACCAATCAAGTGTTGAAATAATCAAATATATGCAAAATTAGAGTCATGATTTTCGGTCCCCCAAATTCTAATTATATAACTTCTATATATCTCATTGTCAGGTCACGAACTTGTTGGCACATTTTCCAAATTCCTCTTCCATCAGCTCTCACATGTTAACTTGAGTGGAAAGTTTCCAACTTAATTGCTAGAAAGCAACGCAAAATCGGACACACTTGCTCTGTCCCATAATTCTCTTTTCTACGTTGAAAAAGAAAAAAAAAAGAAAAAGGAAAATATATCTATGTAAAATTAAATAATAAACTGAGCAAAAGTACATTTGTTTAATTAACATCTGATCGGGGCATTTTTGGTGTGATTTCGTGCTGTGTAAGCCACAACTAAAATCAAACAGCCCCTTAGCATACTTCTTCCATTTTATCTGCTACTTTTGTGGATCTTATAGGGTGGGCATGTGGACAGAATTTAAAAGTTTTAATAGTCTCAAAGAATAAAATATGTTAAAGCTGAAGTTGAAAAAATGGGTGTTGATGATTCATCCTGATTTGGATAGATTACGTGAATAAAATTGACAATTTTGATTTAATTTTTGTTTATTGTTAATTTTCAGGCTATCTTAATTTCAAGAATTTAGAATATTAATTTGGTCATGGATTTCAATCCGTGAGTATCATATTCTAGACTTAATGGTACCATTCTTGATTGAGGGCAACGACTCTCACTCCTCTTGTAAAAAAATATTTTCAACTATTTTGATGACTTAAAAATTGATAGATTTATTGTTGTCATGACCAAATTATTCATTTTAATGAAATATAATTAATGCATCAAAATTAGCAGGTGTATGTTCTATCTTACTTTTTCAATACTGCACCTTTTCAATACTGTTTCTCTTGTAATTTTCTTTTTCCTTTTTTCAATGAAAAAAAAAGGGTAGGTTTTTCCGAGTAATCCATTATTTGATTACCGTCAATCAAGAAAACGACCAAATTAATTTCTCTCCATGAGCTAGAAAATTTTGTTATTTGAAAATAACATCATTAATTATAGAGTGGATCAAACCGTGTTATTGTCTTTCATAAAATTGATGTCTTTTTAAGAGTCAATACTTTTTATTTACGCAAACCAGTCGACATCAATTTAAACTTCCATATTTTTATTATTATTATGTTATTTATTTTATCAGCGGCTATATATCAAGAAAGCGACAAAATTTATTTCTCATGACTTCCAAAAACTAGAAAACAACATCATTAATTGGGGTTGATCAAACCGCATTATTAGTGTCACACCATATTTGTACAACCAAGTCAACATCAATTTTTTTAAATTTTATAAATTAAGAAGATCATTTTGGCCTTACAGAGTCTGCGCTCTCACCATTTGATTTAGCCTTCGCCTCAACTTGAACTTCATTATTTTTTTGTAACCCTAATTGACATCAACTTTAACTTTATTATGTTATTATTTCAATCCCCCATTATGCCTTTTTAATCCTGCATTATACCTTCCTTAAAGTGCAAATTTAATTGCACATCTAAATAAATTGATTATTGTTACTCCACCACCAATATTTTGAAAAGTCACTAGACCATTCCTGCCTTTAGTTTCCCGTAAGTTTAACTATTGATTGTTTTTAGCATCTTAAAATATACATTTATTCCTTGATTATGTGATAAAATTATGAAAATATCCATTTTAGCTTAAATTAATTGGAATAACCATGCGTAACATAAATTAATAGAACAAAATTATCAAGTGTATGTTCTATCTTACTTTTTGAAGAATTTAACATATATAATGCTATACTATTAATAAATTTATCATTTACTATATATGTTCAAAGATTTTATATATTTATTAATTGTTATATAGTCAAAGGATGAATGATTTTTCAGGTCTACATGAGTTGGTGCATCTGCAAGACTCAATTTTGACAACAATGATCTAAGGGGTAATTTACCTTGCTGTTTGAAAAATATAACCTCTCTTCATGATTTACTTCCAATCTACTTACTGTAAATATCTCCTCATCTCCTCTAACTTATGTGATAACCCTTGAAGATCTCACATTTTCAAACGATCATATTAGGGTTTTTATTCTTAGCATCATCGTGTCAATAATATATGTTGCAGTAAGATTTTTTCAGACCAATTCCCTTCTTCAAATAATAATGGAAAAGTATTAATTTAAAAATAAAATGAATATGCATTGATTATATCCTGATTTTCATCGATTATAGCGAGAGTTTCTCCAAATCAACTCCCTTATTCAAATAACACAGAAAAAATAGTAATTTAATTGTAAAAAAAACAGGTGTTGATTATATATCCTAAGTTTCGTCGATTATGTGATCAAAGCGGCATTGCTGATTTATTTATTTTTCAATGTTGATTTTTAGGTTATATAAATTTCGAGGATTTAAAATCTTTGGTCATGGATTACACGCTTTTTAATTTTTCTGCCATTGACTGTCATATTCTATACTTAATGGTACCTTTCTTGATCAAGGGTAATTACTCTCTCTTCTCCTCTTATAAATTCCTCTTCCATTAACGTCACTAGGAGTATGTTGATCTCTCAGACGTTAACTTGAGTGGAGAGTTTCCAAATTGATTGTTACAAAACAAAACAAAAACTAGACACACTTGATCTGTCTAATAATTCTCATTCGGTAAAATTAATTAATTTTAGGGGAATATTCGGCCAACCTCTATAATTTCAGAGTGATCATTAATTAATTAAACGATACAAATATCTAAAGTGATTAGATGTTTGTTGACAATACAAGTTCATGGCTTGAAATTTGATCTCTATCGATTGATTTACAAATGGAAGTACTTGTGCCTTTGTGGCGATAATTGAACCAGAGATGTGAAGCTGTAAAGATTTGGCAGTAGTAAATTGTTAATTATAAAGACATAAAGAAAAGTTCCCATGATTATTATTTTTCCAAAAACTTTTTTACAACAAATTCATCTCGCCAAAAATTATATTTTGCTAACAAACAATAATTGAGTACTTGGCCGTATTGACTTCACGTCTCCACCTGCTTTCTAAGTGAAAACATGGAAATGTGTAATTTCCACAAAATGCCAAACGTGTGGAATTTAATTTTTAGCCTTGTGGACTAAAATGCAAATGAAAGAAAAAGGGGAAAAAACAAAAAAGAGCCCAAAGACTTTTAAAACGTGTAGAAGTCTTTGGGCCCCAAAGACTTCTAAAACGTGTGGAAGTCTTTGGGCCTTTTTATAATGGTGGAATTTTTTTTTTTTTTTAAATTGGAAACTTCATTAAGAGGCAAAGATTACAGAGAAGTCCCCAGTTCGAGTCGCAGGGAAGTCGCCTTTGTTGGGAGAACTTGTGCCTCTCGGTTCGAGCGGGGACTTCTAGTCTGGGTTGTGGTACGGACTTAAAGGTGTCTCCCACAGTTGGGGCCCTCCCCAGAACACCTCGTGGTCAAAATAAAAAAAAAAAAGATTACAGAGAAGTAAATAACCAAGGAGGTGGGACATGACTCCACTCCTCAAAGCCTGACAAAGAACCCCCCACCCGAGCGGTAACATGGGCGGCAGTGTTCACAGACCTTCGAATAAAAGAGAACTCAATATCTCCTATAGACTTAGCTAAAGCTTGACAATCATCAAGAATAAGACCATACCCATTCGGACAAGAATAGCTTGCTGTGAGAGCTTTAAAAACCTGGAAGCAGTCCATTTCTACTACAACACAAGACAAATGCCGCTTCTTAATCCAGCTGAGGATCTCACGCACACCAAGCGCTTCAGCATCCCTTGCACCAAAACTACCCAGGACAGATGCACAGCAAGCTGCCACAAACAGTCCATCAGAGTTGCGAATGACCCCTCCATAACTTACTTTTCCTTAAGCTGAAAATGTTGCGGCATCAACGTTACACTTAAGCCAACCTAACTGAGGAGGTGTCCAGCAAATTGCCCCATGACGGCCTTGGAAACAAGTAGCATTATTGACATCAGATTTCTGCCTCGCAATTTGACATTGAAACAAATAATTTCCAGCAGAGTTGAGGACATGACGCACACTACAGACTTTGTTATTCCAAACTTTGGATTTTTTAAAAGAAAAAAATAACAACACTTCTATGGTTTGTTTTGATAATCATATTTACATATACTCTCTAATTTTCAAAATGGACATATAATTGTTTTTTACAAATATATATTATTCGTATTTTTTATTATTTTTATTATCATATTTTTATTTATTATAAATGTTTAAAGTAAATTTTTAGGTTGAAATATAATAAAAGGGTATAATCGTTCTTATTAAAGACACATACTTTTATTTTCTATCCATTTGTCATCTCAATCTCTCTCAATTATTCTTTATTGCTAGCTCAAAACGTGTTGCTGTTGCAAATTATAGCAAAATGAAAAATATGGAAAAAAAAAGGGAAGAAAATTAATGCATGAAAGACTTGGAGAAAACAACCAAATAAGTCAACTATAATCAAGCTGGGTGTATAAATTGTTTGATGTGTCATAAGCAAATAGAGAGACGGACAGTGTGTGCGTTTTTTAATAGTTAAAGATATAGATAGAATGGGTGGTTCAAAATCAAAAATGGTGATAATGTTTGTTCTGTTATTAATAATATTAGAAGGTGGGGGCAGTGAGGGATGTTTGGATCAAGAGAGATTTGCTCTTTTGCGACTTAAACTTTTCTTTGATGATCCTTTTAATTCGCTTCACCACTGGGTAGATGATGAGGGAGCTACTGATTGTTGTCAATGGGAAAGGGTTGAGTGCAGCAACACCACAGGTCGAGTGATACAACTAGACCTTTCTTTCATTGGGAATTGGGATTTGAAAGAGCGGTATCTGAATGCTTCTTTGTTTACTCCCTTTCAACAACTTGAGTCACTTTATTTAGAATACAACAATATAGCCGGTTGTGTTGAGAATGAAGGTGCTTCGTTTAATTTAATTAATTTACTTTCTCTCCCCTAATTTATGTTGAATATCAAGACCAAGCAATTATATGCATATTCATTCAGTTGACAATTTTGACTAATTTTTTTTAAATGATTAATTTTGAAATTACACGAGTACAATTTTTAAATGATCTTTTTTTTTTTTTTTACTTGCAGGTATAGAGAGGCTATCAAGATTGAGCAACTTGAAGATGCTTGATTTAAGTGAAAACTTGTTCAACAATAGCATCTTATCATCTGTAGCTCATCTTTCATCATTAACATCATTATATTTATATTCGAATAGATTGGAAGGAAATATTGATGTTAAAGGTACATAATTAAAATTTCATCTCTTCTCCAAGCTCTTTCATTAACTTGCTAAAATAAGATTCAAGGTTTTGAATTCAATTTTTTTTATGATTAATATTGAAGAAAAAAATAATTTTAAGCAATTCATAAATACAAGTTCTAATGTTTCTCATAATTTTATCTTGTAATTTTTCGTATGTCTTGAATTTAAGATTAAAAAAAAACTCTAATGGGGAACCAAACACATCCACAACTTATTATTATTATTTTCTAATTTTTCTGTGTGTTTTGAAACATTCAACTCAATTTGTACTTTTTACAGAATTAGATTCTTTGAGAGATTTGGAGGAGCTATACATTGGTTGGAACATGATTGACAAATTTGTGGTCCCAAAAGGTACTACAAATACCATTAAAAAATTTAAATTTTTACAAATTAGGTAGATTCTTTGCCATTTGGTTCATTATTTTACAAATTAGCTAGATTCTCTGAATTTAGACAATGAATTTTGATTTTCTTAAATCCTATTATAATTACTATTAAAAAACAGGTTACAGAGGTTTGAGGAAGTTGAAAAGCCTAGGTCTATCGGGAGTTGGAATTACAAATGGAAGCAAGTTGTTACAGTCAATGGGATCATTCCCATCCCTCAACACTCTTCACCTTTCGTTTAATGAATTTACGGAAACAGTAACAACTACTACTCAAGGTAAGTAAATGGTACATATGTCGCCAAATTTATAAATAAACTGTAATTAATTAATTAATTTTTTCATATTATTAAGAAAGCTAAATTCGTTGCTCCTTCCTTTTAAATCTAAACAGAGTTGCACAATTTCACCAACTTGGAATATTTGACATTGGACTATTCCTCTCTCCATATAAGCCTTCTGCAAAGCATTGCATCATTCACTTCGTTAAAAAATCTGTCGATGTCTTATTGTGAAGTCAATGGCGTCCTAAGCGGTCAAGGTAAAAGAAAAGTGTTGATTGTGAATAATCTGTTAATTAATTAATGTTGTTGCTCCTTGCTTCTAAACAGAGTTGCGCAATTTCACCAACTTGGAATATTTGAATTGGACTCTTCTTCCTCGCTTGTCAAATATTGGACTCTTCCTCGCTTGCGCAATTTCATCATTCACTTCTGCAATTTCTTGAAGAATGAATTTATTTATTTATTTATTATTGTTGTAGTCGTTGTTGTTGTTGTTGAAGTGGGGTGGGCAAGCGTTCACTCAATTAATATGTGGGGAATTAAATATTAACATCAACGTAGAATTGTGGAAAATTAAAGTAAAATGAGAAATATGGAATGAAAGGAAGAAAGTTAAGAGCATGAAAGACTGGGAGAAGAATAAAGACCACCAAATAAGTCAACTGAAAACAAGCTGAGGCCTGGGTGTACAAATTGTTAATGTGTTTATTATAAATAACATAGAGCCCTCTTGTTGGTTGCAGAGGCAGAGAGACAGAGAGTGTGCATTTTATTAATTAAAAATATTTATAGAATGGGTGGTTGCAAAATCCAAAATGGTGATAATGTTAGTTTTGTTAGTATTAATAATATTAGAAGGGGGGTAGCATGAGGGATGTTTGGTGCATGAGAGATTTGCTCTTTCGAGACTTAAAACATTTCTGCAAACCTCCTTATAATTTTCGTCACGAATGACCGCTGTCAACACCACAGGCTGAGTGGTATCTGAATGCTTCTTGGTTTACTCCCTTTCAACAATATAGCCGGTAGTGTTGAGAATGAAGGTGTTTCGTTTAATTTAATTAATTTACTTTCTCCCTCCTAATTTAAGTTGAATATCAAGACCGAGCAACTATATGCATATTCATTTAGTTGACAATTTTGACATATTTTTTAAAATGATTAATTTTGAAATTACACCAAACAGATGCTATCTCTGTTTTGATTTTACTTACAGGTCTAGAAAGATTGACCAACTTGAAGATGCTTGATTTAAGAGGAAACTTGTTCAATAATAGCATCTTATCATCTCTAGCTCGTCTTTCATCATTAACATCATTAGATTTATCTTACAATCGATTGGAAGGAAGTATTAATGTTAAAGGTACGTAATTAAAACGTCATCTCTTCTCCCAACTCTTTCATTAACATGCTAAAATAAGATTCAAGGCTTTGAATTCAATTTTTTTATGAGTAATATTAGAAAAATAGTTTTAAGCAATTCATAAATACAATTTTCAATGTTTCTCATAATTTCATCTTGTACTTTTGTATGTCTTGACTTTAAGATTAAAAAAAAAATTACTCTAACTATGAAGCAAATACCCCATGACTAATTTATCATTTTGTCCAGTTAAAAATGATAAAATTTATCATTTTGTTTTTATTGATTAATTAACTCTGTTTTAAGTCTTAAGTCTTGGCTTCTTGGCATGTTTGCAGAATTTGATTCCTTGAGCAACTTAGAGGAGTTGGACATGAGCGGCAATGAAATAGACAATTTTGAGGTTCCTCAAGGTAAACTATTAAAATATTATTCAATTACATTAATTTAATTCGTTTGATTAGGGAAGGCCCAAAAGGTACAGAAACATAATTGAAAAAAAATAAAGAAACAGAGAATTCATATTATTTCAAAAAACAAAAGGTAATACTATTATTTCAAAAATAGAATGTAATAAAGATTTGATTTCGGTTCTTTAATCTTTACAGCAATTGAAAAACAATGTTGCTCTAAATATGAAATGACTCCAAATTGAATTAGTCATTTATTTCGTTTAGCTCTAAATTTAGAAAAAATGAATTTTGATTCTCTTCAATTCTTTCATAATTATTATTAATAAACAGGTTACAAAGGTTTGAGGAAGTTGAAAACTTTGTATCTATTGGGAGTTGGAATTAGAGATGGAAGCAAGTTGTTACAGTCAATGGGATCATTCCCATCCCTCAACAATCTTGACCTCTCTTATAATAATTTTACCGATACAGTGACCACTACTCAAGGTAAGTAAAAGGTATAGATGTGGTCAAATTCATAAACAAACTCTTAATTAATTAATTAATTTTCCATATTATTAATAAAACTGAAATTTGTTGCTTCTTCCTTCTAATTCTAAACAGAGTTGCACAATTTCGCCAACTTGGAATATTTGACATTGCACGGTTCCTCTCTCCACATAAGCTTTCTGCAAAGCATTGCATTAATGTTTCCTTCGTTAAAAAATCTGTCGATGCTTGATTGTAAAGTAAATGGTGTCGTACTTATTGTCAGAGGGGGGTGAGCAGTCAACATGGTCCTTTGCTTTTCCTTTGACTCAAATAAAATAAAGTCCACTAAAGAAAATATTGTTGGCCGACATGACGCCATTAACACTGGCCTTATTTAGAGTTGAGCCCTAGTTAAGAAAAAAATCAACAAGGATTTGATGATAATAAATGCTGAGATGATTCTGAGTTGATCGATAATCTTTTTTGGCCATAATACGCTGGTCCACACAGCATAGATCTTATTAAGAGATTCACTGGTGGTCTCGCAACAAGATCTCATGGTAAAGTAATATTAAGTTTTCTCATCACCTTAACATACTAAATGGTGAGGCGGTGGGATAATCCCACATAAATCTTGTAATCTACGGATATAAATTGTTATTCATGTCATATTTGTGTCTCATATCAATCTATATTTATTCTATTTAAGAATAATGTTAATACATTTGTCATATTTGAATTAGCTTTTAATATTATTTGATTATTGAATATAATAAATGGATTGATAAAATTAACATTTTTAATAAACAGATCATACTAGTATTTAATTTTTTGACAAAATTGATAAACAGGTTCGGACCTTTTTTCTTAACGCGATGTGCTGCTCCGAGCCTCCGAATTTATGCCTTTATGGGATTGGATGCAGTTCTTTATTTCTAATTCGAAAAGAAAAGTGTTGATTGTGAACTCATTGTTGTCCTACGTGTTCAACATTTTATTTATTTATTTTATTGTTTAATGTTTCTGCTAGGTTTTCCTCATTTCAAGAGTTTGGAACATTTGGACATGGATGACTTGCGCATTGTACTCAACACCAGCTTTCTTCAAATCATCGGTGAATCGATGCCTTCTCTTAAGTACTTATCACTGTCATATTCTAGTGCTATCACTAACAGCAGTGGGATTCTTCAAGGTTAATAAGATGCTCCCACCGTTCCCTCTTAATCTATAATATTAATTTTTGATTAAATATATAATTACAAAAACCAATCACTTATAAAAGAATGCTATGTATTTGTTAATTTTTTTATTGTACTGATGGATAAATTAATAAATTTTCAGGCCTCTGTTCGCTGGTGCATCTGCAAGAGTTGCACATGGCTGATAATGAATTAAGAGGTAGCTTGCCTTGGTGCTTGGCAAATATGACATCCCTCCGAATATTAGATGTTTCTTCCAATCAACTTACTGGAAGCATCTCCTCATCTCCCCTCTTTTACTTGACATCCATTGAAGAGCTGAGCCTTTCAAACAATCACTTCCACATCCCAATTTCACTTGAACCACTTTTTAATCACTCAAGACTCAAAATTTTCTATGCTGACAACAACCCAATAAATGCAAAAATAACTAAGTCACATACTTTGACCACCCCAAAATTCCAACTAGCATCTCTTTCATTGTCTTCCAGTTATGGAGATGGTGTCACATTCCCCAAATTCCTTTACTATCAACATGACCTGGAGGATGTTCATTTCTCACGCATACAAATGAATGGAGAATTTCCAAATTGGTTGTTGGAAAACAACACAAAATTAAGACAACTTTCTCTCGTCAATGATTCTCTTGCAGGACCTTTTCGATTACCAATTCATTCACACAGGCATTTAAGACTGTTGGATGTCTCCAACAACAACTTCCAAGGCCACATTCCAGTAGAAATTGGAGATATTTTACCACGTTTAATATCCTTCAACATTTCAATGAATGCTTTGGACGGTAGCATTCCCTCTTCATTTGGTAATATGAACCTTCTCCAAATTCTGGACTTATCCAACAACCAATTGACTGGTGAAATCCCCGAGCACTTGGCCATCGGTTGCGTCAACTTGGAGTTTCTTGCATTATCAAACAACAGCTTAAAAGGTCATATGTTCTCCAGAAACTTTAACCTGATAAACTTGAGATGGTTACAATTGGAAGGCAATCACTTCGTAGGAGAGATCCCACAAAGTTTGTCTAAATGCTCCTCACTAGAAGGATTGTATCTTAATAATAACAGTCTCTCGGGTAAGATTCCACGATGGTTGGGTAATCTCACATGGTTAATACATATTATAATGCCCAAGAATCACCTTGAAGGTCCTATTCCAGTGGAGTTTTGTCATCTTTATTCGCTTCAGATTTTGGACATTTCAGACAACAATATATCTGGAAGTTTACCATCTTGTTTCCATCCTCTCTCTATCACACAAGTTCACCTATCGAAAAATATGTTACATGGACAGCTAAAAGGAGGTACTTTCTTTAATTGCTCTTCCCTTGTGACATTAGATCTTAGCTATAACCTCTTGAATGGCAGCATTCCAGATTGGATTGATGGGCTTTCTCAGTTAAGCCACCTTATCTTAGGTAACAATAATCTTGAAGGTGAAGTGCCAGTTCAATTGTGTGGATTGAACCAACTACAATTGTTAGATCTTTCTAATAATAATCTTCACGGTCTTATTCCTCCTTGTTTTGATAACACCAAACTTCATGAAAGTTACAACAATAGTTCTAGTCCTGATGAGCAATTTAAAATATTGTTTTCCATCAAAGGCCATCAGGGACATGTAGAAAAGAAAATCCAAGAATTTTTTGAGTTCACAACAAAGAACATTGCGTACATTTTCCAAGGAAAAGTGCTTAGCCTCCTATCAGGACTTGATCTTTCTTGTAACAAGCTAATCGGTCATATTCCTCCTCAAGTTGGAAATTTGACAAGGATTCAAACATTGAATCTATCACACAACAACTTGACAGGATTTATCCCATCAACATTTTCAAACTTGAAGCAAATCGAAAGTTTGGATCTTTCCTACAACAAATTGAATGGGAAAATCCCTCATCAACTTGTGGAGTTAAAGGAATTGGCTGTTTTCAGTGTGGCATACAATAACTTATCAGGCGAAATTCCAGAATGGAAAGCACAATTTGCAACCTTCAACGAGAATAGCTATGAGGGAAATACTTTTCTTTGTGGACTGCCATTACCCATTTGTAGATCACCAACAACTATGTCGGAGGCTTCAATCGAAAATGAACGAGATGATAATTTAATTGACACGGACAGTTTTTTTATCACATTTACAACATCGTACGTAATTGTGATATTCGGAATTGTTACTGTTTTATATGTAAATTCTTATTGGCGACATAGATGGTTTTACTTTGTTGAAATGTGGATAACTTCATGTTACTATTTTGTTGTAGACAATCTTATTCCAACAAGATTTTGTCATTGAAATTAATTAGTAGTTTAATTACAATTCTTTAAGTACTAATAAAGTTTGCTTAGGAAATAAATTTTTTTTTATTTTTTTATTAAAATTGTAGTAGTATTTAGCATTATATAGCTTCCAACTTCCAAGCACTTCACATTTGTCTCTACACTTAAAAAGCTGAGTGATCATGTTTTACAGATATGGATCTGGAGCAGGATAGATCCAAACACCAAACTCATATCTGTCCATCATAGCTTATAGCTTCCCTATACTGTGCAGCATACTTAAATAAGAGAATCATCTCCAATGTTAAAAGCAGCCACTCTATAACATTCATTTAGAAACTATATTCAGAATAGTTTTATAATCATAAACAAGAAATGAAACACCTAGATGCACTTGATCGCCTATTTTACTCTGAAAAAGAACAATTATGGTGCTATCATCATCTTCTCAATTAGCAACATTAACACCAAATCCGGCGATGGACCCAGACATTTCATCAAGAAAGGTATATATCTAATAAAGTTGAAGCTTGACAAAAAATTCAGGAAGATTAATGCCTCGCCACAACAAGGGGGCACAACAACATCAAAGTAGAGATAAAACAGTATTCTCAAAGCTAAAACTCTCAAATCCACCCACCAGAATTTCATATCTCCTCAACAATTTTAAAAACTAAAGGTAATTAGGATTTAACATTAATTTTTTATATATTAGTTTCATAATTTACAAATCAATGAAGATGAAGATTATGCTAATGAATTCAAATTATACCATACATTCTCTAGATTTTACCAAAAATTTCCAAGTCAATCCCACATATTTCATAATTTTAAGACTGGAAAGTGTTATGCCAAAACTCAGTAAAGAACTGACAATGGCTCCCCAAGATCCACTCAAGAAGGGTTCTTGTATCTAAAACTATTGTGAGCCCAAGCAATCAAAGCAAGTCAATGAAAGAATTAAAAGAGGCAGAAAGAACAATACACAGGAAAGCTTATAGTGGTTCGGCTATGGAAGCCTACATCCACTGTGAAAGGGTGAATCCAAGTTTGTATTCAATGAGTGTCTTACAGAGTACAAGCTTATTAGAGAAGCTTAACCATTCATGAACAACATGACATATTCCAGAATACCCAGCTATATAAATAAGCAATGCTCGATCATCACCTGCAAGCTTCCCCTGTTATCCGTGAAGAAGAACAGCAGCTTCCCGCGCTAATTAACGGCTTAACAGACTCCTGATAAGCCTCCCTCACACGTGTCTTCATCTCTATTATCTTAAGTACTAAAACGACACTTCAAGCAGCCGTTTTGGTTAAGTGAATCACGTGCAAACCACAAGCCTTTTTTGCGCACACAGACGACACAGTTTTCTTGTCATATAGCTATCTCAGGACTGTCAACCGACGTGTAATGGTGTTAACAAATCTTCAACCGACTTGTCGCACTTGACTATAAACTGATTTGCAGTTCATATTCAACATTCTCCACCTTGAGCTCAAATCATCCATCCCTCAGGTTCACCCTTCCACTTCTTTCCTGCAGTCTATATCCTGCAGATGCCAGCTGAGTTCAAACAGAACTCAAACTTGGCTCCTGGTACAGCTTTGGCAAGCATGTCAGCAATGTTGCTATCAGTGTGTATTTTAGCCAGCTTAATCACACCCTTTGATATTTCCAATCTGAAAAAGTGAAGCTTGATGTCAATATGCTTGGTTTTCTTGTGATGTATCTGGTTCTTACTCAGACATATAGCACTTTGGCTGTCACAGTGAACTGTAATTTGGTTTTGTTCAAATCCCAGTTCTGTCACTATCCCTCTGAGCCAAATAGCTTCTTTGATTGCCTCTGCAGCTGCTGTGTATTCTGCCTCAGTTGTTGACAGAGCAACAAAACTCTGCAGTGAAGCCTTCCAGTTTATAGTGCAGCCATTAAGCATAAACAGAAAACCTGTTAAAGACCTTCTTTTATCTAGATCTCCAGCATAATCTGCATCCACATAACCCTCCACACTAACCTCTGCATATTTCTCAACTCCATAGATCAGACCATAACCAGTTGTACCAGCCAGGTATCTTAAGATCCATACAACAGCCCTCCAATGATCTTTCCCTGGGTTTGCCATGTACCTGCTTACCACACTCATTGCATGAGAGAGATCAGGCCTAGTCAGGACCATTGCATACATTAAACATCCAACAGCACTTGAGTATGGATATTTATTCATTTCAGCCTTTTCAGTATCAGAGTTTGGACACTGTTGGTAGGACAGTCTGAAATGAGAGGGCAGTGGTGTCTGTACTGGTTTACATTTATCCATATTGAATTTCTCAAGTACTTTCCTGATGTATTTGTGCTGTGTTAGGCTTAGGATACCATTCTTTCTGTCTCTCTTTAGCTGAACTCCAAGGATCTTCTTTGCAGCACCCAGATCCTTCATCTCAAATGTATTGCTCAGCTGCTGTTTCAGTTCATTGATGAACTCCATCTCCTTACAAGCTATTTACATATCATCTACATAGAGTAGCAGGTAGATCTTGTCACCACCTTCTATGGTTTTAAAGTAGATACAGCAGTCAAAACTGCTCCTTTGAAAACCATGATCTGACATGAACCTGTCAAACCTTAGATACCACAGTCTTGGAGACTGTTTTAATCCATATAGTGACTTCCTTAGATGACATACATGATCAGTCTTTTCTGGATCCTCATACCCTTCAGGTTGTGACATCACTATCATCTCATCTATTTCACCATGCAAGAAGGCAGTCTTCACATCCATCTGTTCAAGATGCATGTCTTGTACAGCCACTAGAGATAACAAGATCCTCAGGGAGGCATGTCTCACCACTGGGGAGAAAACTTTTGTAAAGTCCACCCCCTCTTTCTGAGTGAAGCCTTTTGCAACCAATCTGGCTTTATATCTTTGTGGCTCAACATCTGGTATTCCCTCCTTAATCCTGTAGATCCATTTGCACCCTACTACCTTCTTGTTTGCTGGTCTTTCAATGAGATTCCAGGTGTGATTCTTTTTCAAAGACATCATTTCCTCATCCATGGCCTTGATCCATTCTTCTGCTTTATCACTGTTAATAGCTTCTGAGTATGTTCTTGGTTCATCTGTTGCTACTTCATGTGCTGCTGTTAATGCAAATGCTATTAGGTCTGCATATGCATATCTTCTAGGAGGTCTTATTACTCTCTTTTCTCTGTCCCTTACTAACTGATAATCTTCACTTCTTCCCTGATCACTTACTGCTTCAATCTCAGTGTCATGCATTTCCATGTCTGCTATGTCTCCAGCCTCTGATCTTGGTTTCAGTTTCTGGTTTGAGTTTGACAGCTCCACCTCAAGATAAGATTTCTCATCTTTTTCTTTCATTTCTGCATTTGTAGTTTTTAAGGATGCTGAGTGTTGGAGCATTTCAGCTTTATTAAAAACTACATCTCTGCTTATGATTGCTTTTGGTGGCTTCATGTCTGTGCACCACAGTTTATACCCTTTTACCCCTTCAGGGTAACCAAGAAATACACACTTCAATGCCCTAGGCTCTAATTTGCCTTGTCTAATGTGAGCATATGCTGGACAGCCAAATATCTTCAAACTGGAGTAATCTGCTGGTTTACCATACCAAAGTTCATATGGTGTCTTGAAGTTAATTCCAGTTGAAGGGCTTCTGTTCACAATGTGACAAGCTGTTGACAGAGCCTCAGCCCACAAGGACATAGGTAGCTTGGAGTGAATGAGCATACACCTCACTTTGTCAACTAAGGTTCTATTCATGCTCTCAGCTAATCCATTTTGCTGAGGTGTATATCTTACTGTTCTGTGCCTCATGATCCCATGCTTGCTGCAAAACTCTTCAAACCTCTTGTTGCAGAATTCTAATCCATTATCAGTTCTGAGCTTCTTAACCTTCCTATTGGTCTGAGTTTCAATCAGTGTTTTCCAGTTCTTGAAATGTTCAAACACTTCATCTTTGTTCTTCAGCACATACACCCAAACCATTCTGGAATGGTCATCAATTAGAGATAGAAAATACCTTGCCCCTCCTAAAGATGCTGTCTGTGCAGGTCCCCACAGATCAGCATGTATGTATTCTAGAGTTCCTCTTGAAACATGTGCACCTGTGCTGAATTTGACTCTTGATGATTTGCCTAGGACACACTCCTCACAAAATTTCAAGTACTCTATTTTATCTTCACCTAAGACTCCCTGTTTTGATAGTTCTCTCAAGCCTCTCTCACTCATATGGCCTAATCTAAAGTGCCACAATAAGGTTTTGTTTAGGTTCTGGTTTGAAACTCCAACATCTCCTGTGACTACAGACCCTTGGAGCACATACAGGCCATTGTCTAAGTTTCCTTTCATCAACACCATAGACCCTTTTATCACCTTTAAAGTGCCTGACTCAAGCTTGATTACACACCCTATTCTGTCAAGCATGCCAAGAGAAATTAAGTTCCTCTTTAAATCAGGGATGTGTCTGACATTTGTTAATTCTCTTATTGTTCCATCAAGCATTTTTAGTTTAATGGTGCCCTTGCCAATTACTCTACAACTAGCATCATTTCCCATTACAACTATCCCACCATCATAGGTTTCATAGTTCTTAAAGAAATTTCTATTAGGGCACATATGGAATGAACAACCAGAATCTAAAACCCAGTTACCTCTAGATGCACCATCAGAGACTATGAGAACCCCAGCAGAGTCATAACCATCAGATTCTTGTCCTTCTGATGCAACAGCAGCATCACCAGTCTTCTCTTTTGTTTCTTTGCCTTTGTATTTCCTCTCTGGACAATCTTTCTTGAAGTGGCCTTCTTTGTGGCAATGGAAGCACTTCATGTTCTTGGGTCTGGACTTGGATCTTTTCTTCTTTCCTTTACCACCTTCTCTATTTTCTGGCCTCCCTCTGACTGATAATCCTTCCCCATGACTTGTTTCTTTCTTTGTTGCAGCCTTGGAACTCAATGTCTCTTTCACATCCACCATTGAGAGAGATTGCCTCCCATACATGAGAGTGTCAACCAGGTGCTCATAAGAGCTTGGCAGAGAGCACAAAAGAATCATGGCTTTATCTTCATCATCGATCTTTACATTAATATCTTCAAGATCCAGAATGATCTTATTAAAGGCGTCAATGTGATCAGAGATTGATGAACCCTCATCCATTTGCAATGTGTATAGCTTCTTTTTAGTAGTTAACCTCTTAGCCATGGACTTTTTGGTATACAAGTCTTCAAGCTTTTTCCACAATCCAACAGCAGTTGTCTCTCCTCCCACTTCTCTGAGTACACAATCTCCAAGACTCAAGATGATTGCACTATGAGCCCTATCAAGCACATCTGGAAGATCATCCTCTGATATCTTTCTTGGTTTCTTTGGTGATGTGACTTCGGCAAGGGCTTCATCTAGGCCTTGATGTACCAACAGTGCTTTCATCTTGAGTCTCCACAGGTGAAAGTCATTTTCACCTGTAAACTTTTCTACCTCAAGTTTAGGACCAGCCATTTTAGAACAAGAATTTCAGAGAGGAGCTCTGATACCAATTTGTTATGCCAAAACTCAGTAAAGAACTGACAATGGCTCCCCAAGATCCACTCAAGAAAGGTTCTTGTATCTAAAACTATTGTGAGCCCAAGCAATCAAAGCAAGTCAATGAAAGAATTAAAAGAGGTAGAAAGCACAATACACAGGAAAGCTTATAATGGTTCAGCTATGGAAGCCTACATCCACTGTGAAATGGTGAATCCAAGTTTGTATTCAATGAGTGTCTTACAGAGTACAAGCTTATTAGAGAAGCTTAACCATTCATGAACAACATGACATATTCCAGAATACCCAGCTATATATATAAGCAATGCTCGATCATCACCTGCAAGCTTCCCCTGTTATCCGTGAAGAAGAACAGCAGCTTCCCGCGCTAATTAACGGCTTAACAGACTCCTGATAAGCCTCCCTCACACGTGTCTTCATCTCTATTATCTTAAGTACTAAAACGACACTTCAAGCAGCCGTTTTGGTTAAGTGAATCACGTGCAAACCACAAGCCTTCTTTGCGCACACAGACGACACAATTTTCTTGTCATATAGCTATCTCAGGACTATCAACCGACGTGTAATGGTGTTAACAAATCTTCAACCGACTTGTCGCACTTGACTATAAACTGATTCGTAGTTCATATTCAACAGAAAGTTTCATTAGTTAGAAGTTTCATTACCTTCAAGTGGAAGATGAAGAAGAACATTATGCAAGTGATTCAGACTACATCATACATACTCCAAATGCAACTAGAAATTAAAAAGTTCATGCCCACAGATTTCAAAACATTATGATTGGAAAGTTTCACAAATACAGACAAATTTTAAATTCAATCTCTTACATCAAGGTAGTTTGATTGATATGAGTTACTTTCTGATCAAACTACTAATATAACATTCAATTCAGGGAGAAAGTAAATTAAAATTGGGAAGAAATGATAGTAAAAATTTGTTGCTAAACATGATGTGTATTTGTTTTTTTTAGGCAATTTGGAAACACAGTTGTTACTACAGATATTCTCCTCAACTTGGAGGTAAATACAAATATTAAAATGCATATGATCACACATATTACTTGGAGCTTAGTAAGATTTGATTAAGAGAAGCAATCAAACCGCAATCAAAGCACTTATCAATTGCCGCAGTCGTTATATAAACTAAAATGGCAATATAATACAAGAAAAAGAACATATAGATACTTGGCAAGAGTTCATTAAGAAGTCGCATCACATTCGGGTGAGGAGTTTGCTTTTGATATCTTGCTAGCTGGGGCTTTTTCTTGTCTTTCTATGTTTGCCGAGGGAAACCAACCAGCTTGGCCCTGGCATTCACCTTCCGACCGTCCAGTAAGAGCCACCTTGAGAAGTTATAACTAAAAAGGTGAATTAAACAAAAGTTGACCGTTCAAAGACCTAAGGGGAAAACTAATTCTTTTACGTAGGAGTGAATTAGTTGTGATTACTGAAATTACAGCATTAACCATGAAAGCATAACAAGATATAAATTCATATATCTATAAAGGTAAACTGGGTGGTTTAGAATTGAGCTAGCAACCCTACTATATTCTGATTTGCACTTCAATGTAAAAGGGAATATATAGTAGGAAGAAAGAAAACCAACCATTATTTTTTAACTCATTGTTTTTCAATCAAAATTTTAAGAACAAAATGTCATGTGGTTTGAACATCAAATAAGTATAAGCATTAGTTCTAAATTCCACATATTATAAGTTGTTAGAAGAATAAGTTAATAGCATACTAGAAAAATCTATGTGTTGTTATTTAGAGGGGAAAGTACCTGGCGAACCACAACATAATCATCAATTGAAAGACTTAGCTCCCCATTTGCTTGAGCGTCAAATGGATTTATAACTTGCAAGATAATGGGATAAATAGAACTTAATCTTAAAAAAAGCATAACAAAAGCAGCAACAGTAGCAGCAGCGTTCATTGTAACCACTATGATTATGGCCAACAAAGATATATTAGAAAAAATTTCCATTTTTACTACGACATTAATATGTACTATACGATATCATGACGATTGGGTTACCAAGAGCTATCAAAGTTCAATAAGTTCTGTATAACTTTATGTAGTTATTTAAATTATGGATCGGATTTTAAATTTGAAATTTTGACTGCTCTCCACAAAACATGGCCTATGCATAAGAAAGTCATAGATAATGACGATTACAAGTGTCCGACATCTTTTGAGGGATGGATTTAACATGACAGCTTATGGTCAGTCAATTTCCTCTGCCTAACAATATAAGCTTTCTCGGCCAGATATATCATCAAATACATAGATTGCCCCCAAGTCACATCCATATAAACATAGTTTTTATAGGTAAACCAAGTAAGGAGAATCATAATTCAGACATAATCACAAAAAGGCCCATCTAACTTAAGAGAAAATCTCAAAAAGAGGGATGTTGAGCTATCAGTCATGTATCTATAAGCAATATCAAGACCTTACACCACCTACTACATCGTGAGTATCTACACAACTTTCAGTGGTTTGTCTTTCTTTGGCATGCCTAACTCAGCTTTGATGTTGCTGAGATATTGATGGTAGAGACACATGATACTTCTAGCTCATGCATTCTATCTAGCTCATCCGACAGCTTTCTCTTTTTTAATTCATTAGTGTTTGTTAAACCTCATGCTTAAAAGTCCTGTTCTCTAAAACAAAGTTTCCTAAGAATAACTTCCTCAGCACCACATTTGGACACTTTTAGAGCAATTTTATTTTGTGGAAAAGAATTTTCAAGGTGTTAACTAATAAATTTTAAAAAATAATTACAATTTGTCCTATGATCATATGATAATTTATTTGGGATGAAAGGATACAGGCAGACATCTTCCACTTTCAAGACTAATCACTACTTCCGTAGATGTTGTGCAATAATACAAATACTTGACCAGATGGTAGTGATAGTAGAAAAAAATTTTATTGCTCCAAAATTAAAATAATCACTCTGATTTATTTGGGTTGCAGTAAAGCTAAGCGAGCAACTGTTTGACTTTCAAGTAACAATTAAATCAGCCATTAAAATTCAAATTAAATCATAATAGAATAATAACAGGCCAGAAGCTTCTGAATAGAATAACTTACTAGAATGCTCCATTTTTTGTTGGCTACAGTAAAAGCATGTTGTTTTATTCTTCTTACACTTTACGCTTGCATCAGCTTAAATCACTTCTTAAACGCTTGCTTTAACTGCACCGCTTCGTACTGCTCTATATATGTAACGGTTATGCGGTTGTAGTTCACGGTTGTGGCCACGTGTTTGTTTGACGTGGTAGTTACGTTACGACGTTTGAGTCTGTTAAATATTCGGTGATAGGAGTATTATTAGTTATTTCAAAGGGATAAATAAGATTGGTTGCAACAAACCTACTAGTTTTATAAAATTCGAATAAGATGGAAGAAAATAAAAAATAAATATAAAATTGACTTTTACTTTTTATGGTTGACTATATTTTGAACTGCAAGCTAATGTTCATCAAGAATCACTAATATTCATCAAAAACAAAGTATGGCCGTTGAGTAGAAAAACTAATTTTGGACAAATTATTTTTGTTGATAGAAGAATTTCTCAAGGGACTACTAAAACTATTAATAAAAATGTTGAACATACCCACATATCATTGACACAATTGATTTTGAGGATCCATGCTTTGAATTGCTGTCTAATGTTCATCAAGAACAGAGTATGGCTTGTGAGTAGAAAATTTTCTAATTTTGGCCCGAAATAAAAAAAAAAAATTGGATGAGAATTTGCCACTTTCTCATGAAGAAAAGACCATACAATACAAAGAGTCTCCGTTCTCTGATTTTTCAAACTCTAAAGGGGTCAATATTCTCAAATTCTCCCTTGAAAATTCTTACGACATTATTCATCGCTGGTCATTGTTAGTGAATAAAATATTACTAGCATAAATTAATGAAGTATAAGCCTAGTGTGCTGAAGTGGCAACGTGTTGGACAATAAAAGAATATAAGTCTAGTGTGCTGGAGAGTCAAGGTGTTGGGCATGTGTAAGCATTGACACCTGTAATAGATAAGCACAAAATTATCTATAAAAGGGGCAAGATTATGACAGTAAAAGGGGGCCAACACAGAGGCAACAAGGAAGCGGCAAGTGCCAATAACAGAGAACTTCAAAGAGGCTTTAAAGTCAAGCAACCAAGAAGAAAAAGAAGCAGCCAAGAAGACATAAAGAAACCGAAGATCATAAGCTGAAACAGAGAGTGCTAGCAGCAGCGAACACAGAGAATAGCAGCTTATTTGTTTGTAACAACAGTCACAATCAAAGTAGTGACAAAGTTAGGAAAAATATGAGTCCTAAGTAATTGCTAGGCAAGGCTTCTGAGAGTAAAATTGTCCTAAGCATTATATGTATACATGGTGTGGTACATAGAGCACGTTGAATTCCACACGATAACACAAACCCAGAAAGATAAGTAATAACTTAACTATATAA
This sequence comes from Citrus sinensis, assembly GCF_022201045.2. NCBI lineage: Eukaryota > Viridiplantae > Streptophyta > Magnoliopsida > Sapindales > Rutaceae > Citrus > Citrus sinensis. The sequence goes on from NC_068560.1 coordinate 21,923,123, forward strand.
AGACAAAAAGAAGATAAAATGATATAGAAAAAATAATTTCAAAGAGATAGCAACATCCAATAGACTGAAGCCATTTGATCTGCTCATTGATTGTAGATGTAAACTTACAAATACTTACTGTACGCTAGTGCTCTAAGAAGTGAAAATGATGCAAACCCTGATCCCCTTTTGACTTCCATTTATTGTCAAATATTCTAGTCATACGAAAAAAATATTTAGATATCTTGCTATAAATTAATATAGCCGTTTGACTGTCTTAATAAAGTCACACACAACCATTCTTATTAAATTAACAAGATCAAACACTGCCCTGGATCTTGGACAGATCAACACAAGATGCACAACTTATGATTGAATCCAGAAACAATCAAATCTTTAGCAAGAACAATTAATCAGAGTCAAGAAACAAGTTTAATGAATATAAACCTATAATTGAAACAAACATAGCCAAGAAACAAATAGAGATTTTACATGGTTCAGTTGTACCAAGGATGGCACAACCTACACCAAGGGAGTAGCTTTCTGGTGAGATTTTATTGATGATAAAAAAAGAATCTTTTCATAAAGCTAATAACAGAGATTTCAAAGAATAAGCTATAACCCTCTCTCCCTCTTTAATCTCTCTCTATTTTGTTCCCGTGATGACCCCAATCTGCTTAGTTAGCCAGCTTTATAGCTGCATCAGTAACAAACTAGCAAACCCAGATTGAGCAGATTGACGACACGTGGATTACGGCTTTAACGAGCCTGGTTAAGAACTGCTCACATGTTCGTCACGTGTGTTGTTTAAATGATGGCCAAAACGCCTTCACACAAATGCCGTTTTGAGGCTTATGAATTACAAGTGAAAACACGAGCTTGTCTCGTGACTTTTAAATGCAACAACGAGCCCAAAACGCTGTCGTTTTACTCTATTGAGTTTGGACAAACACACCCCCAACGTTTAGACAAAGGGACAAAAATCCCCCTAACGTTTGAAAAAAGACATTTACATCCTCATTCACTAACGGAAACAGTAACTTTTAATAAAAATTACCGTTATACCCTTCTAGCATAAAAAAAAATTGTTGATTATCTAATTTGTCCATATATTATTAATAAAATTATAAATATACCCTCGTTACCTAATTCCTCTATTTAAATTTTTATCAAATTCCCTCTTCAAGCCAAATAAATTTAATTCATACTCAAGAATAAAAATAAATAAAATTGGTTATTAATGTTAACTTGTATTTCAATTAATACCATAATAAATAACATAAAAAATTAGTTATAAATATACAAGTTTAAATGATAACATGCGGAGAATTGTTAAATATACAAGTTTAAAATTTAAATAAAATTTTATGGTATTAATACCACAAGTTAAACTGGTTTTTTTTTTATATGCTAGAAGGGTATAACGGTAATTTCTGTTAAAAGTTATTGTTTCTTTTAGTGAATGGGGGTGTAAATGTCTTTTTTGAAACGTTAGGGGGGTTTTTGTCCCTTTGTCTAAACGTTGGGAGTGTGTTTGTCCTTTTCCCTTGATTCATTATTAAAGTTCCCGCAATGGAGAAAATGATATTTTAATTGAGATGGATAGTTTTTATATCACTTTTACAATGTCCTATATAATTGTAGTATTAGGAATTATTGGTGTTCTATATGTGAATCCTTATTGGCAAAAATTGATGGTTTTATCTTTATTGAAATGTGGATGACCTCTCGTTACTACTTTACTGAGACAACTTTATTCTCATGAGATTTTGTCATTGAAATTAACATGTAGTTTCGTTACATTTATGTTTGTTAAGATTCTCAAATACCAGTCAGGTTTTCTTAAGAAATAAAACTTTGCCATTAAAATTGTAGTAGTATTTCCAAACATATTGCATTTTCTATGATTTTTCATAAATCAATTAATCTGCGGTGCCAATATTAGGTTTAGTTTTTCAAACTAAATAATCAAGAAAGCAAACATACAAATTCACAGTTTAGAGGGGTAAACTAGGTAGGTGGTTTAGATTTTAGAACAAGGCTAGCTACCTCACTAAATTCTGATTTGTACGGTGAACTGCAAGAAATTGAGAAAACAATGCATTTATAGTTTAATTGAATCATAAGAAAACAATTTAGTCATTGCTCAAGATGAGATGATTTCGGAGAGGCACATTGTTTTCAAGTTAATTTGATCCGTTTATAAGAGATGAAGTGGAATCAAGTAGAAAGTTTAAATAACAAATCCTTGTTCTTGAGTTTTATGACGTCTTTGCTCCTTCCAAGTGGCAGATTTTATAAACTAATCAACACTAAATTGATTATGTTTTGTATGTTTATATGCTAATCAACACGAAATTATATTAAATGAAGAAGTGCTTCAATTTTTTCTAATTTAATTTAGAAAATTAATTTATTAACATTAATATTCCTAATAAAATTTTTTTTCCATCAGTATTCAAAATTTTCACTTATAGAAAATGCATTTTACGTTAATACCAGCTATTGTGTAAATTTGAATGATAGCGAAAAATAAACCTATTTGAAAACTTAGATGACCAGCTAAAAAAACCTATTTAAAAACCATTCGGCCAAGTCCCTAGGGCAAAAATACGAGATCCTTATTTACATAATATACATGAATTGATGTCATTTATTTGAATTATCCAAATTCATCAGGGGTAAAACTGTAAAATATAGCAAAAGAATTAGAAGGAAGGGTGTGTTGGGATATTTTACAACTATAGGAATCAGGTGGGATATTGAGCCAAACTATAGGGAGTAGAAGGCATTTGCCCAGCATTTTTAGACGTACTCTAACCGGTATTCAAGATAAGTAAAAGTTACAGGTGTAGCAAAATAAAAAAATTAAAGTCGTAATTTGTAAACGAATTTTCCTGAGATGTATGGTGGATGAAGTTGTTGCTCATTTCTTTGGATTATTTCAGCTCTGGTTGTTGGTCATCGATGAGCCGGAGTCTTATTTTAATTTTATTTAAACTCATCATAAGATTGGTGGAGCACCTAACTAACTTAACTGACTGTGCAGAGCATGTCAACATGGCACATTTAACCATCATTCAAGTGATGGGTTTTATAAGACTGCTTATGGGTTTTTTCAAGTTCCTCTGCCTCTACGCAAAATTACTATTGAAGGGCCAAAAGGAAAATGAAAACGTGTGAACTCCAACTGTTGGTGAATTATAAGAATATGGAGGCAAAGAACAAAGAATATTTCTTAGGATTTGAGACGTGTTTGCACACTTTCCTTTAAGGTTTTATTTGCCCTCTCCAATCTTGGTTTGCTATAGAGTATTAATGGCAAATTACCCCCAAGATATATCAAATCCTGAATACAATCTCTAGCAAATAAGATTGTATTTCCAGAACATATATGAAACCTACAAAATCTGATATATCTTATTGTATATCTTTCTTATTATGAAGAAGATGTTTAATTCAAAAGAATGCAACCATTCGAAATGGTACTTCTTCAAAAAACTCTTTTGGTTTGAATTTGCAACGATCAACACTTGAAATTTTCAAGCTTGTCAACCGTTTCTAGTTGACGCCTTTCTAGAAATAAACGGTTCACCGTTTTCTCAATAAACGGTGAGCCGTTTTATTCCAGAATGTCAAATACGTTGCTCTCTGTACATAAACGGTTAACCGTTTTCTCAATAACCGGTGAGCCGTTTTCTCTAGACCATAAAACATGCTCTCTGGATTTAAACGGTTAGCCGTTTTCTCCATAAACGGTGAGCCGTTTTCTCTAGACCATAAAACATGCTCTCTGGAGTTAAACGGTACGCTGTTTTACCTAGAACAGAAAACATGCTCTCTGGACTTAAACGGTTAGCCGTTTTCTCAATAAACGGCAAACCGTTTTCGTCCAGAATATCAAACCAAAAAAAAACTTGAAAGATGTTACAATCTCTCTTACAATCCCCACTAGATTGTAATATTTTTCAGATTTATTAATGATAAACTTATACATACAAAAAGGTATCTTTCGATTTTAACCTTTAATTAGTGAGTGTATTTCAAAGCATTTACAAGACAATAGTGTGCTAAGCATTAAACTTTGTCTCTTAAGTAAATACCGGAGATACATCACATATAAGTTATCCCAGATTTCAAAGTTGTGTTCCAATAGTTAGCACTATTCCGGCCTTGTGCTCTATTTTGGATTCATGAACATTTACAAGATTAAACCAGGACCTTGTTAGAAACGGCACCATTTCTTATGTTCACTTAGGTGAAGTTTCAAATCATGTCTTTAGCTACTATAAGACTTGAACTTCATTAAGAATAAATACTCAACCTCAACCTCGTAGCTATTTGCACCGAATATCTCGAATGGGATTATTTATTACTCGGTGCCAATCCAGTCACATAACAATAACTTGTTATTACCCATTTAACTATGGAGTAGCGGTATAACTACTACATAGTTGGGTTACCGTCGTTGGTGACTTTATTGTGTAAAGGTTTCAATCTCATTCCAAAAGATGTATCCTTAACTAAGTCTCTTGAAAGACCTTTTGTTAAAGGATTTGCTAGGTTTTTATTAGTCCTAACATAAACAATATTAATAACACCATCTGCTATTAATTGTTTCACATATTCATGTCTTAAGCTAATATGTCTAGACTTTCCATTATACACTTTATTATAAGCTCTAGACAATGTAGCTTCACTATCGCAGTACAAAGAAATAGATGGCATCGGTTGTGGCCACAACATTATATCAAACAACAAATTTCTCAGCCATTCTGCTTCTTTGCCTGCAGCTGCAAGTGCTATAAACTCACTTTCCATTGTTGAATGAGTTATGCACGTTTGTTTCTTTGAAGCCCAAGAAACCGCTCCTCCAGCAATTGTAAAAATCCAACCAGAAGTGGATTTATTATCTCTTGTATTGGTTACCCAACTAGCATCTGAATATCCTTCCAATACTTCAGGATAATCATTATAAAACAAACCCAAATTAATGGTCCTTTTAAGATAACCAAGTATCCTACCAATTGCTTTCCAGTGTTCAACACTAGGGTTACTCGTGAATCTTGACATTTTGCAAACTGCAAATGCTATATCAGGCCTCGTACAATGCATAGCATACATCAAGCTACCAATAGCACTAGCATATTCTAGTTGTGCTACTACTCGGCCTGAATTTTCTAGTAATTTAATACTAGAATCATATGGGGTATTAGCTTCTTTAAATTTCAAATAATTGAATTTAAGAAGCACTTTCTCTATATAATGAGATTGACACAACGAGTAACCCCCACTATATTTATTCACTTTGACACCTAAGATAGTATCTACTTCACCAAGATCTTTCATCTTAAATTGTGAAGTTAAATACTTCTTTGTATCATCTACTCCTTGCATATTTGTTCCAAAGATAAGCAAGTCATCAACATACAAGCATATAATCACACCAAAATCATTCGTATATTTAAAATATACACATTTATCAGCATTATTATGCTTAAAACCATGTGATAAAATTACCGAAGCAAACTTCTCATGCCATTGTTTTGGTGCTTGCTTTAAGCCATAAAGAGATTTGATTAACTTGCATACCTTTTTCTCATTTCCAGGCAAAACAAATCCCTCAGGTTGTTCCATATAGATTTCTTCATCAAGATCACCATTGAGAAAAGCTGTTTTAACATCCATTTGATGCACATATAAATTGTTCAATGAAGCAATTGCAAATAGCACTCTTATAGAAGTTAACCTAGCTACCGGAGCATATGTATCGAAATAGTCAATACCATTTCTTTGCTTAAACCCTTTGGCTACTAATCTAGCCTTAAAAGTTTGCAAAGAACCATCATTATTGTACTTTCTTCTAAATACCCATTTGCTGCTAATTGGTTGAGATCCTGGAGGAAGATCAACCAAGACCCATGTTTGATTCGACATAATCGAATCCATTTCATCATTTACCGTCTCTCTCCAAAAAGAAGCGTCTCTAGAAGACATAGCCTCGCTAAATGTCTTTGGATCTTTTTCAATATTTAACAACAATGGTACTTTGTTAAGTACATTCTTTCTATCCCCTTCAACCAAGAAGAGTAGTGCTTGTGATGAAATAAAATCCGGAGCTAAACTCTTTTCTTTCTTTTCACGTTGACTCCTCCTTAGTTCGAAAGATGTCGTAGACTCTTTCCTTTTATTATTGTTAGTGGAGGTAACAGGAGTATTAACACATGGTTGATCAATAATTGATTCTGATTCAATATTAGAATCATGTTGAAATTTATTCTCAATAAATTCAACATCTCTAGATTCCACAATCACATTAGAATCTAAATCTAACAACCTATAAGCCTTGGAATTTTCAGCATATCCTACGAAAACACTTTTTATACCTCTAGCACTCAACTTTGATGACTTAGGGTCATGTATTTTATAAAATGCTAAACAACCCCAGACCCTTAAATACATCAAGTTTGGTTTTCTTCCTTTCCAAATTTCATAAGGAGATATATGTGTTTTCAAAGATGTAATTCTGTTATGAATATGACATGCAGTGAGTAATGCTTCCCCCCACAAATTATTTGGTAGTTTTGCATTAAGGATCATGGAATTTATCATATCCGTGAAGATCCTATTCTTCCTTTCAGCCAAACCATTTTGTTGAGGAGTAAATGGAGCTGATCTTTGGTGAATAATTCCAACTTCCTCACAATAATTATTAAATTCAATTGAGAAATATTCACCACCTCTATCACTACGAACCATTTTGATTTTCTTATCTTTTTGGTTCTCAACTTCAGCTTTGAAAATTTTAAATTTATCAAAAGCTTCACTTTTTGTTCTAAGTAAATACACATAAGTGTATCTAGAACAATCATCAATAAAAGTGATGAAGTATCTCTTACCTCCTCTTGTTAAAATGCCATTATACTCACAAATATCAGTATGTATCAAATCCAATATTTGAGTATTTCGTTCAGCTTTAGGAAAAGGTTTCTTAGTTATTTTAGCTTGGATGCAGATTTCACACTTATGACCTTTAACATCATTGAAATTAATCAAACCATGCTTAAACATGTATTTCAAAGATCTAAAGTTCAAATGTGCTAATCTAGCATGCCAAACATCACAAGACTCAACAATATAAGCTAAGTTGATAATATTATTATTAATGCTGAGTTTGTACATTCCATCACAAGAATACCCTTTCCCAACAAATAATCCATTCTTTGACACAATACAAGTATTACCCTCAAGCACAATCTTAAGCCCATACTTACACATACAACTAGCAGAAATAAGATTCTTCCTAACGGAAGGTACATGAAAGACATTATACAATGTGACTTTCTTTCCAGAAGTGAAGTTGATCTCAACTACTCCTTTCCCTGCTACTATGGCTGCATTATTGTTCCCCATGAGAACCATTTGTCCTTCCGTTTCTTCTTTGTATGATAAGAAAAATTTCTTATCATTACAAACATGAATTGTTGCACCCGAATCGAGCCACCAATCATAGGACTTAGTTTCAGCCATATTGGTTTCGGTAATCATGCCAATTTGCATTTCAGAAACCATAGCACAAATCTCTTCAGATTTGTTTTCAATAACATTAGCTTTATGGGAATTCACTTCTTCCTTTTTCTTCTTGAATCTGCAATCACTTTGGCGATGGCCTTTCTTACCACAAAAGAAACAATTTCCAGAAAACTTTTGTGTGCTGGACTTCTTGAATTTCTTATCATTCTTGACTTTAAAATTCTTTGAGAATTTACTAGCTTCAACAACATTAACTTTAGTAGAATTATGATTATCCTTGGATTCACGAGACCTAGTCTCTTCTTCAATTACCAAGTGTTTTTGCAATTCTTCTAAAGTTATGTTCTCTTTACTATGAAGGAGTTTCTTTCTATAATCATTCCAACTTTGAGGCAATTTAGCAATAATAGCCCCAACTTGAAATGATTCAGAAATTTCAACTTTTAACTCTCGAAGCTTAGCAACAATAATTTGTAACTCATGTATTTGATCAAGAATGGATTTTGTGTCTACCATAATAAATTCAAAATATTTAGATACAAGGAATTTGTCAGTACCTTCTTTCTCCGTTTTGTATTTGTATTCAAGAGCATTCCAAATTTCCACCGGAGAAGTCATAGAATTGTAGAGATCATATAATCTGTCAGAAAGCGTATTGAGTATGTGACCCCGGCATATCAATTCATCATCTTCACGACGTTTCCTTGCAGCCTTAACAACTTCGGTATCATCTTCTCTTGGTTCTGGAAATGGTTCCAATTTCGGATCAAGAACATATGCCACTTTAAGAACAGTAAGGAGAAAGAACAATTTTCCCTTCCAACGAGTGAAATTAGTTCCATCAAAACGATCGAGATGGACACTGGGATTCAGAAATGATGTCAAACTCTTCTCAACCTCCATTTGCACAAAATTAAAACCTTAAAGATTGTTGGTGAATTATAAGAATATGGAGGCAAAGAACAAAGAATATTTCTTAGGATTTGAGACGTGTTTGCACACTTTCCTTTAAGGTTTTATTTGCCCTCTCCAATCTTGGTTTGCTATAGAGTATTAATGGCAAATTACCCCCAAGATATATCAAATCCTGAATACAATCTCTAGCAAATAAGATTGTATTTCCAGAACATATATGAAACCTACAAAATCTGATATATCTTATTGTATATCTTTCTTATTATGAAGAAGATGTTTAATTCAAAAGAATGCAACCATTCGAAATGGTACTTCTTCAAAAAACTCTTTTGGTTTGAATTTGCAACGATCAACACTTGAAATTTTCAAGCTTGTCAACCGTTTCTAGTTGACGCCTTTCTGGAAATAAACGGTTCACCGTTTTCTCAATAAACGGTGAGCCGTTTTATTCCAGAATGTCAAATACGTTGCTCTCTGTACATAAACGGTTAACCGTTTTCTCAATAACCGGTGAGCCGTTTTCTCTAGACCATAAAACATGCTCTCTAGATTTAAACGGTTAGCCGTTTTCTCCATAAACGGTGAGCTGTTTTCTCTAGACCATAAAACATGCTCTCTGGAGTTAAACGGTACGCTGTTTTACCTAGAACAGAAAACATGCTCTCTGGACTTAAACGGTTAGCCGTTTTCTCAATAAACGGCAAACCGTTTTCGTCCAGAATATCAAACAAAAAAAAAACTTGAAAGATGTTACAATCTCTCTTACACCAACAACCACCCCACAAATTCAATGACGATGCTAAGAGAGGGTTAGGCTGGGCCTCTGAGAAAAAAAAATTATTTAGTTAAAAAGTTACCCTTATTGAAACCTGTATAAAAGTTTTATATTAATTAGTTATGTTGCCTCTTCAACTATGATCAAATTTTTATCCGAGCTCATCATTTAATGAGCAAACATGTATTTTAATGATCTCAATTAATATTTAGAACAAATATTTTAAAAAGTAAAGCTCATTATATCTCCCATTATTATGTATCTCTTTAATTTCTTATTTGCATAATTATATTGTACATTAAAAATGTATTGAATTTGAAGAAAAAAAAATTCAACTCACTCAAAAAAAATGCTGGTAGCTTCGTAATAATTACTGTATTGACTGCACCAGATAAAGTTTTGTAAAATAATAAGTTCCCATTAGAGGTTTTTAATTTTTTTTTCCGGCACACCTGATCAAAAATTCTATTTTGTTAACTAATCAATTGCAAAGCATAAGTGTTGAACGGTACAAAAAAATTTGAAAAAAACACTTAAAACGTAGGGAAATGAGAAATATAGAAAGAAAGGAAGAAAGTTAAGACATGAAACTGATCTGCAGTGAAATTGATAATCATGTTTCTATTTCGTTAACTAATCAAACGGAAAACTGAAACTGTAAACAAACATTAACACGTACGTGTGGACTCTGCTAGCTGCCCTACAAGTCTACAATAATAATTGAGTACCTTTGATTCATCCTTCTATGAATTTCTAGCTGTATTGACCCCAACTGCTAAAGTTTTGTAAAATAAAAAATAAAAATAAAAACTGGAATTTCAATAAAATTCAAAACGTGTGAAATTTAATTTTTGACCATGTGGAACAAAATGTAAATTAAAGAAAAAATTAAAAATTAAAAAAGGCAAGATTTCTAAAATCTGTGGAAGGTAATCTATAATTTACTGAAACTACATGCCCCAAACATCAAGGCAAATCTATCTAATTTCATCTAAAATAACTGGAAAAAATTTAACTAATAGGAACCTGCAGAAATTAACCCCTAAAATAATAACTTTTTAAAGAAGAATTTATGTTATTTCAATATGTTCTCAAAGTGTATTTGATTAAAATCTCAATTGCTTAGTATGGTTAGGATTTTGTGAGCATCACTAAAAAGTGAAAACTATGAATGATTGAGGTGATGTTTGCAATATGAATAAATAATGAACTGATTCAATTGATGATCATAATTATATAATGAACAAAATCTACCAAAATCAACAAAAGTTAATAAAAATTTATTTTAATAATAAAAATTTATTTTAATAATAAAAACTTATTATTTAACGACGCTCTAACCATGGAGTACCATAATCATAATCTTCTTTTAAGAAAATTATAACCTATTTCAAGTAGCACCACAATATAATTCTAGATATTTAAAAGAAAAACATTATCCACCTGGAATGACTTGAAGTCTAAAGAAAAAGAGAGAATGGCTCCCCGCAATTTTCTTGTCTTCAGTATATTTTCTTTTTTTTTCTTTTTTAAAATCTTTTGCCGCATACTTAATCTACCCTTGTTTATTATCTCTACTTTGCTCTGTTCAAGTCCCTTTTTTTTTCAAATCTTATTTTAAATAAGAAAATTGAATAAAAGTACATTTGTGTAATTAATTAGTATCTGTGGGGGGGGGGGGGGGGGGGGATATTTGGTGTAATGTTTTGCTATGTAAGACTCAGCTATTATTAAACAGTTCCTTAACCTGTTTCGCAGTTTATTTGCTATCTTTGTGGATCTCATAGGCGTTGCAGAATTTAATAATTTTATTCGTCAGAAGAATAGGATATTGGCTTCAATAAATTTAATTTAAACCAACTTTTATTTACTCCATCAATTAATTAATATTATGCATTTATTAATTGTTATAATCTAAAAAAACTTAATTAGTTCAGGTCAATCTGAGTTGGTGCATCTGCAGAGCCTTTTTTTTTTTTTCCCTTATTGACCATAATGATCTAAGGGGTATAATTCGACCTTGGTTCTTGGGAAAAATGACATCTCCTTCAACATGACTATTGACTAGGAGCATGTAAAAACATGGAAACAGAATTTCCACAAAATGCCAAACGTGTGGAACTTAAGTTTTGGCCATGTGGACCAAATGCAAATGAAGGAAAAATGATTTCCCCTGCTTATGTACAAATAAAGGAACAACCTCGAAGAAAAAGGGATTACTAATTGGAGAAGACTATACAGAGTTTCTCTCACACTTTCTCTCTGTCAATTTCATCTAGAAGTCCCTCTGAAAGCATCTCCCAAAACAGTTAGTCATCTTTTACGCTCTGTTTTCTAGAAACAGAGTCCTAACTAAATTGATTGACTGTACAGTGCATTTCAACATAGCATATTTAACCGTTTTAACTGTTATTTGAACCGTCTTCAGAGTTAACATCAACAAACTCATTCATATTGGTCCAATCTTACGGACGATATCATATGCTTAATAATGAACGAATGGTGTTGGATCGGTGTTTTGCAGCAAGAGCAACTCGACACAATCTGGATTCAACCTCCTCCTATCCAACAAGGGATTTCGATTTGAGTTACTTTGTGCTCAAGCAATTAAATTCACATCATAGTTTTGATTCTTTAGATATGAATTCATCACATTACATATATCAGATTAAGTGTAACAAAATTTTTAATTTACTGCGAAAAGAATATGCACTAAAAAATGATTTCAAGACTATTTGACTACCAAAAGCAGCTGTCAGAGTGCACTAAAAATTTCTGTAGGATATTTTGTAGCTGTTTAATATGTTATGATGGGCATATAATTCTCAAATTTTGATGCCTCTCAGCGAAAATCTATCAAAGTTACAGATGATATCACGTAAAACATGCATGGCTCAGGCTCAGGCTCAGGTAAGAAAGCCACGGAAAAGGAAAATCTCACTGTCACGACTCACGTCACGCATCATTCAAGTGATGGATTTAACAAGACTGCTGCTTATGTTCTATCAAATTCCTCTGCCTCTCAGAAGATAACTTTTCTGGGCCAAATTTCTCATCTAAAGCATATTATGCCCCAAAGTCACAGATAACAAAATGGGGCACTACCGATTATGAAAGAGAACTAGTAGTTCTCAGAAGCCTAAGTCAAATTCCGGTAGTAAGAAGAGGCCTTTCTTGAGTTTAGATTATGTGTTCGAGTTTTAATAAATGCCTGAGTTAATAATAATAACAACAGTAATAATAAACTAAAAAGCATAATTACTATTGAATGGTAAAAAAAAAAAAATTGTGTGAACTCCAATAACACCCCAGTGGCGAATTTTGGAGAGGGCTAGGCCGGGCTTCTTAGAAAAAAAAAATATTTAATTACAAAATTACCTTTATTGAAACCTATATAAAAAATTTATAGTAATTAGTTATGATGCCTCTTCAATTATCATTAAATTCTTGTCTGTTCATCATTTGATGGATAAATGTGTATTTAAATAATCTTAAATAATGTCTAGAACAAATATTTTGAATGGTAAAACTCATTATGTCTTGCATTACTAGATGTATCTATAATTTATTATTTACAAATTATATTGTATGATAAAAATGTATTGAATTTTTTTTTTTAAAGTTCGGCTCACTCAGAAAAAAAAATGTTATTAGACTCGCCACTGCACAAACCTAGAATAATAATTATTCCTTATTATATTGACTGCACCAGGCAATAAACTAATAAGTTCTCATCAGTGGTTTTTAATCTTTTTAATTCTTTTTACCGCACACCTGATCAAGAATTCTATTTTGTTAACTAATCAATTGCAAAGCATATATTAGTGTTGAACGGTGCACAAAATTGAAAAAACAAAATCTTAAAAAACGTGCGGACTCGGATAGCCAGACCAGAAATCTATGACAATAATTAGCTTTGATGCTGGGAATCTATTAATTTCTGGCCGTATTGACTCCACCAGTGAAGTTTTTAAAATAACAAGTTCCCATTCTCGGCTTATAATAATTTTAGAATAATGACTTATTTGTAGAAGAATTTATGATTTCCCATTAATATCAATATTGAAGTGGCATGGGTCAAATCTCAATTGCTTGAAGAATCTATTTATTATTATTATTAATATTGAAATGGGGTGGGTAACGGTTCACTCAATTAATATGTGGGGAATTAAATATTACCACCCAAGGTAGAATTGTGGAAAATTAAAGCAAAATGAGAAATATGGAAAGGAAGGCTGAAAGTAAGGCATGATGAAAGGCTTTGAGAAGGCTGAAGACCACCAAATAAGTCAACTGAAAGCTAGTTGGGGCCTGGTATATATGTTAGATGTGTTTGTTATAAATAACAGAGAGCCCTTTCGTTAGCTATAGCTATGGAGACAGAGAGAGCTTGTGTTTTTTAGTAGTTAAAGATATAGCTAGAATGGGTGGTTCAAAATCCAAAATGGTGACAACGTTAGTTTTGTTATTAATAATATTAGAAGGGGGTGAAGTGAGGAATGTTTGGAGCTTGAGAGATTTGCTCTTTTGCGGCTTAAGCATTTCTTCAATTCTCCTTATAGACTTTAAAACTAGGTAGACGAGCAAAGAGATTTTTGTCAGTGGGAAACCGTTGAGTGCAGGAAAGTGATACGACTACATCTTAGTCTTACCAGGAATATCGATCTGGGAGAGTGGTCTCTGAATGCTTCTCTATTTACTCTCTTTCAACAACTTGGCAACAAAATAGCCGGTTGGGTTAAGAACGAAGGTCCTTCATTTAATTTAATTTACTTAATTTCTCCCTCTTAATTAATGTCTATAACCATTAGGAGAAATAAGGGATTTTATTAACTCAAATATGTCTAATGGAGCTCATTCTTTGGTTTTACTTGCAGGTCTAGAAGCAGGTGTGTCATCTAACAGCTGCTTTGATAATTTCCCACACCTTCATCTTTGATGGAAATATGAAATAAAAACAAATTGGTGAAAATGGTATTGGTACCTGAGGCCATGTAATCTATTTCAAAAACTACACCATCAAAACGATTACATAAGTCTCAGAAGAATCAAACATCAGTTTTGCAAAATACCAATTGCTGGAGGCTAGATTCTAACTTCCCCTCTTGATTTTTATGGGCATGTTGTGTCGTACATGCAGACAAAAATCATATTTTACTTTACTTATTTCTTACTTTCACTTGCAACCCAAAGTGGCAAGAAATAAATAACATGCTCCGATTAGTTGGACAAAAGGATGATGACAATCGAGTCGATATTATATGCAGAGTTTTCGAGATAAAATTATTCCAACTAATGCAAGATCTGAAAAAAGATCAACCATTTGGAAAAATAATTGCATGTAAGTTCACTTCAAATTCGTATACATAACAAATTCAACTCATTTGTTATTGAAAAGTGCAGGGAAGAACAATAATTTCACAATTGAAATCAATATTTCTAACTTTTAAAATTTACTCCATTTTGTGGCAGGTCTATAGACAATTGAGTTTCAAAAAAGAGGCTTGCCCCATGCACACATACTGCTTTTTTTGCATCCAACAATGAAAAATCCTTCTGCAAACCATATTGATAAAATAATAAGTGCAGAAATCCCTAACTTAAATGTTGATCCTGATGGTTATAATGCAGTTAACAAATTTATGATTCATGGACCGTGTGGAAAACACAATTCTCACTCTCCATGCATGATGCAAGACAAGTGCACAAAACATTTTCCAAAAAAATTCAATGATCAGACAACAGTGGATACAGATGGCTTTCCATTCTATAAAAGGAGAAATACAGGTATTCATGTCGAAAAGAAAGGTGTCTTCTTGGATAATCGATATGTGGTCCCTTATCACAGGAATTTAATTGTCAAATTTGATGCACATATTAATGTTGAGATTTGTAATTACTCGAGACCAGTTAAATATTTTTTCAAGTATGTCCATAAAGGGTCTGATAGAACAACTGCAACAATGGAATCTATTGACACTACCCAAGAAATGGACGAGATCAAAACATATTTGGAGTGCAGATATATATCAGCAACCGAAGCTTGCTGGCGAATCTTCCAATTTGACATACATTAAAGAAAGCTGGCAGTTGAAAGATTGCCGTTCCATTTACCGGGAGAGCATACAGTAATATTCGAAGAATCCAAGTGCTTAGAAAATGTGCTTACCATACCTGGAATAGAAAAAACAAAGTTCACAGAATGGTTGCAGGCAAACAAGAATTATGATGATGCACGAGAGCTAACTTATTCTAATTTCCCTACATGTTGGGTATGGAATTCAAAAGACAAAACTTGGACTAGGAGAAAAAATGGCTTAGCAATCAGAAGAATTTACTTTGCACACCCTTCAAGTGGAGAACGATTTTATATGAGAATGTTGCTCAATTTTGTAAAAGGAAGCACTTCATTTGAAAGTATTAGAACAATAAATGGAGTGACATATCCAACTTTTAAAGCTGCGTGCTATGCTTTGGGATTATTAGACGATGATAAAGAATGGATCGACTGCTTGACTGAAGCTGCAATATGGGCGACTGGAAATGAATTAAGACATCTTTTTGTCACGATACTCATTCATTGTCAGGTTTCTGATGCATCCCAACTTTGGAAATCTAATTATACTAGTTTATCATAAGGCATAACTTCATTGCAAAGGAAAAGATTCAGATTGAAAGATCTTCAGTTAACCGAGCAACAAGTTGAAGCATACACATTGTTGGAGATTGAAACTATCATGTTGAAAATGGGAAAAAGTTTAAGAGACATAGATGGAATGCCACTTCCTAATTCTTCTTTGATAAGAGATTCAGGTAACCGATTGGTCAATGAAGAGCTTGATTATGATCGTGATCAATTAAAGAAGTTGCATGAGAAATCATTTGCTGCTCTAAATGCTTGCCAAAAATCAGCCTATGAAGCAATAATGCATTCTGTTGAGAATGAAAAAGGGTGTTTATTTTTTATCAATGGACATGGTGGTACTGGTAAAATATTTTTGTGGAATACAATTATTGCAAAGCTCATATCACATTCTAAAATAGTCTTGCCTGTTGCAACTTCAGGTATAGCAGCTTTGTTATTGCCTAATGGTAGGACAGCTCATTCGCGATTTCATATTCCTTTGGATGTGATAGCAGAGTGCACTTGTGAAATTCGACAAGGCACCTTATTAGCTGGACTTCTTATGAAAACTTCTTTGATCATTTGGGATGAAGCGCCTATGGCACATAAGTTCTGCTTTGAAGCTTTGGATAAGACCTTGAGAGATATTCTAAGAACAAGGTATGAAAATACTTCTATTAAACCTTTTGGAGGACTTACAATAGTATGTGGTGGTGATTTTCGTCAAATATTGCCAGTTGTGCCAAAGGGGACAAGAGCAGACATTGTTGACGCTTCACTTAACTCATCCTACTTATGGCCATTTTTCAAAATTTATGAGCTCAAACAAAATATGAGGCTCTATAATGGAAGCATGAGTGGCTCTGAGGCTGCTAAAATAGCTTCTTTTGACAAATGGTTGTTACAGATTAGAGATGGTTCATTATATGATGACATTGATAGAGAGTTAGTTAAACTACCTTCTGATATATGTAAGAAACCATCAGAAAATCTAATGAAATCAGTAGTCGACACTATCTACCCATCAATTCTACATAACTACAGTGATCCAACATATTTGAAAGAAAGAGCAATATTAATGCCAAAAAATGAAATGGTGCATGAATTGAACGAGATGATTATGAATATAATACCTGGTCAAGGGAGAACCTATTTTAGCTCAGACAGTATATGCAAAGCAAGCGCAAACACAAATGATGAAGATGTTCTGTATCCAACTGAATTTTTGAATAGTTTGAAACTCAATGGCATCCCTAATCATGACATACGACTTAAGGAAGGTGCTCCCGTAATGCTTCTCAGAAATCTAAATCAAATAGAAGGCCTATGCAACAGCACAAGATTGATTGTAACTCGTCTTAGTAAATGGTCCATTAGAGGTGACATCATTTCTGGAACAAATATTGGACAAAATGTCACAATTCCAAGAATTATTATGTCTCCTAATGAATCAAGATGGCCATTCAAGCTTAACAGACGACAACTTCCTTTGGCACCATGTTTTGCCATGACGATCAACAAAAGCCAAGGACAATCTCTTAAACATGTTGGCTTGTATCTCCCTAAGCAAGTATTCACACATGGTCAATTATATGTCGCCGTATCTCGAGTTACCACAAGAGAATGATTGACCATACTAAATGCTGATCAAGAGGTAGAAGACCGAACCTTCATAAAAAAACATTGTCTACAAAGAAGTATTTCAAAATATTCACACATTAGCTCACAAAATCAAGGTATCACATTTTTAGATTATATTTTAAAATTTAATTTATACATTGCAAGCTCTTACTTCACCCTATAATAATGATTTTTATTATGTGTTTTAATTATGAGTAATGATACAGCCACAAACTCTTGTACAAACTTATTTTGTACAAACTGATGTGGCATGATAAGATTGGTTGCATTAAATATCACTTGGCCCACATGATTTGTTTTTATTAATTTATATTTTCATTCAACCAATGAATTAATGCCACGTCAGTTTGTACAAAATAAGTTTGTACAAGAGTTTGTGGCTGTATCATTACTCTTTAATTATTCAGTAGACAAATGAATAAATCAAAGGAACTATCGAGACAGCAAAATGGTAGTTTGGTTGAGTTTTCCAAGCTGTTATGGAGAATTTAATCGCCAAAGAACATAGTACGTGAAGAAGCATTCCTTTTTACATCAACTATTTCTCCTTTCATTCTCTCTAATCCATGGAGACATGGTTTATATACAGATAAAGAACATTTTGGCACTAGGTGTTGCTGATCCCCATTGGAACTTGCCATAGCTGCAAGCTTGATATAAACAACTGCTCACCTACGCAGCTACAAATGATGCAAAATAACTTACAGAAGTCTTTACATGTATTTTACTTATTTCTTTTATAATTCAACGCATTGCTAAGGATCCTCAATTACAAAATTTAATTTGGAACTTATCAACTACAAAAGGTATAAGGTCTGTACACCTAGACTATACACGTTAATATATATATTTAAAGTTAACAAATAAATAGTTAACTTTCATAAATAACATTAGTTTTATAAGGCTACCTCATTTAAAAAAAATCAATTTATATTTTTTATCAGTTTTATTGAGTGTAAAGAAAGAAAAATTGATAATACTAAATTCATTTTCTAAAGCCGCGCGAAGCGCGGTTTTATTTCCTAGTATATATATAAAGCTGGGACTATAAGAGGTGATGTGACATCACCATTTCTCATCTTTGTATATTTTCTATTATCTAATAAATAGAGAATTTTTCTTTCAAATTTGGCTTTTCATCTTCTCATAATTAATTTGATTGTTATTACAATTATGTAAATGTTTTAATGAGGCATATTCTTTATAATGAACATCCAAGGGGGAGTGTTATAAATTTATTAAAATAAATGTGGATGTTCATAACATATATCTCTTAGTCTCTCCACTATCTCTCATTAGCAACCTTTAGCTTCTCTGTAACTCCCACAATCTCACAAGGAATTATGATCCATAATTTTTCATTAATTTCATGGAGTGATTATGTAACTACAAAAGGAGAGCTCATCTTTTTGTTTTGTATACACAATTGGAATGAATAAAATCACTCTAAAATATATTCTCTCATTTTATTCTTTATCTTGCGTTGCTTCTTTATTTGTGTTGTTGGCTAATAGTTTTTTTTTTGTTTAAACCACCCGGTTTCCGACGACCGCATTGGATACTTCTACTGCATTCAACATTTCTAATTTTTATTGGTTGATATATGTGTGAATGATAACACAATCCTCTGAGGTATTTTTTTAATTATTAATGTTTGTTAATCTTTAAGTGTATATTAGAAATTATTGATCCTTATGTTTTAACATATTTATGTTATTTTCCCATAATATTACAGATGTTGTCGGAAGTTTATGTGGTGTGGGTGATATTGAGATTGTTGGAGCTGGTTGGAAAAAAAGACATATAAAAGTTCTAAAAGATTAGCAAGTTGAATATAATTTGGAACTTATCAACAACTACAAAAGGTATAAGGTTTGTACACTTACTATACACATTAATATATATATTTAAAGTTAACAAACAAATAATTAACTTTCATAAATAACATTAATTTTATAAGGCTGCCTCATCTTTAAAAAAAATCAATTCATATTTTTTATCAGTTTTATCAAGTGTAAAGTAAGAAAAAATGATAATACTAAATTATTTTTTTAAAGCTGCATGAAATGCAGTTCTATTTTCTAGTAATTTATAAACCGAGGCCGGGCCCCAAGTCTTTTAATTTTCTTCCTTTCTTTCCATATTTGTCGTTGGGTTATAAACTTCCCCAATTCTACCTTTTACGTGCACGTGAATCATGACATACCCCTTGAGTCATGCTTTCAATTCCTTTCAATCTTTGCCACGGCTTCAAGTCTCAAAATCACACAGCAATACATCATAACCCGAAAATTTATAAATAATCAATAATATATAAATGTAATCATCTATTGAATCAGTTCATTATTTATTCGTATTGCAAGCATCACCCCTATCATTCATAGTTTTCACTTTTTAGTGATGTTCACAAAATCCTAACCATACTATGCAATTGAGATATGATCAATAACACTTTGATAACATATTTTAAAAAACATAAATTCTTCTATAAAAAGTCATTATTCTGGAGGTTAATTTCCATAGGTTTCTATTAGTTAATTTTTTCCAACTATTTTTTATGAAATTAGATAGATTTGCCTTCATATTTGGGGCAAATAGTTTCAGCGAATCATGAATCAGCTTCCACACATTTTAGAAATCTTATCTTTTTTAATTTTATACTTTTTCTTTAATTTGCATTTTGGTTCACATGACCAAAAATTAAGTTCCATGCGTTTTTCAATTTGTGGAAATTCAGTTTTTTTTTTTGTGGAAATTTCGGTGGAGTCAATATGGCTAGAAATTCGTACAAGGATGAATCAAAATACTCAATTATTGTTGTAGACTTGTAAGGCAGCTAACGGAGTCCACACGTTTCAATGTTTGTTTACAGTTCAGCTTTCCCTTTGATTAGTTATCAAAATAGAAACATGATTATCAATTTCAACTGTATGTCTTTCATGCCTTAACTTTTTTCCTTTCTTTCCAAATTTCTCATTTGGCTTTAATTTTCCACAATTTACCTCCACGAATTGATTGACCTGTTACCCACCACACTTCAATACTAATAATAATAAATAAATTCTTCAAGCAATTGACATTTGACCCACCCCACTTCAATAATAATGCTAATGGGACATCATAAATTCTTCTATTCAAATATAATACTCATGACTTTGACGGCCGAAACATGTTTCATGGCACAAATAATGACAGTTTTGTTTGAGGTACGGTGGAGGTGTCTATTCAAATATTTGAAGCCAGCCCCTCGTTTTTATCTAAACCACAAGCAGGCTCAGCCGAAATTGTTTAATATTTTTATTTTTTCAAGAAACTCTCACTATAAGGCTTATGTGAAATTTGGTTAACAGTTTATGTATTTAATTATTTATTTTACCACACATGTGACATGTGTAGGTTTTATTTACCTTGAGCAGTGGTCAATGCATTAGACCCAAGATAAAGTGTGTTGAGGCAGGGGAATTAATGATCCCATTAGCTGTAGCACCTATCTTCAATCTCTAATTTTAACTTTCTATAGATGAAGTGTTTTCAAATTCCTCAAATGTCTGTAATCTGTTTAATAATTGAAGAAAGTTAAAATTCATTTTCTAAATTTAAGGTTAAACTCCCAATAAAAAATTTTATTTTCATTCAATATTGTCATTAGATGGTAATCACTTTGTAAGAGAGATTCCAAAAAATTTGTCTCATTGCTCCTCACTAGAAAGATTGTATCTTAGTGATAATAATCTCTTGGTAGGATTTCACAATGGTTGGGTAATCTTTCAACATTACAACATTTTATAATGCTCAAGAAACACATTCTTGAAGGTCTTATTTCAATGGAGTTTTATCAGCTTGATTCTCTTCAAATTTTGGACATTTCAAACAATAATGTATTTAAGAGTTTATTATCTTGTTTACATAAAAATATATGCCTATAGGCAGGTAAAAGAAGGTACATTTTTTAATTACTCTTCCTTAGGGACATCATATCTTAGCTATAGCCACTTGAATGAGATCATTTCAAGTTGGGTTGATAGGCTTTCTCAAGCAAGCCACTTCATACTGACCCACAATAATCTTAAAGATGAAGTATCTGCTCAGTTGTGCCGATTGAACCAATTGCTATTGATAAATCATGCTGATAACAGTCTTTCCAGCCATATTCTTCATTGCTTAAACAAGTGAACTTGTTTCATTGAGAGAGGAGTGAAACAAGGAAAAAATTTTTTTTGACTTTATCAGTTAGTTGACTGTTAAGTAAAAAGTATGCAAATATCATTTTATACTTTAGATTGTTAAAAACTAATGGAAAAATAACGTCATTTGAGGATAAATTGAAATTTTCATACTTTTAGAAAGTAAAGTGAAAATTATCATTCTAAGTGTGGATAAATTAAAGATTACACTTATAAAAAACACATCTAATAATTTATACACCAAGGCCAAGCCCAAGTCTTTCAATTTTCTTCCTTTCTTACCATACTTATCGTCCTGTAATAAATTTCCACAGTTCTACCTTTTTTGTACACATGATTCATGACATACTCCATGAGTCATGCTTTCAAGTTATAATTCCTTTCAATATTTGCCACGTTTGCAAGTTTCAAAATCACATAGTAATATGTCATAACAAGTCCGAAAATTCATAAATAATCAATAATATATAAAAGGAAATTATCCATCGTCTATCCGTTTTTTCAAGTTTTTCAAAAATACACAATTCTTTTTTTTTTTTGCTGGAATCCACCTGAAGTTACATTTCTTTTCACTTTTCCACTTCCGTTTGGAATCCGTTAAGGAAATTAATGGAATATTGTTAAATGACTTTTTTACCCTCAAATGTAAAAGATAATTTATCCATCGACCACTTGTTTTTTCGTATTTTTTCAGAAATACACAATTCTTAATTTTTTTTTTTTGCTGACCTCCACTCGAAGTTGTATTGTTTTACACCTATCCACCACTGTGTCGTTGTAAAATGATGATTTTACCCTTATAATGTTAGCAAAGTTATAACGGTCTCCAAACGGAAGTGGAAAAGTGAAAAGAAATGTAATTTCAGGTGGATTCCAGCCAAAAAAAAAAAGAATTTTGTATTTTTGAAAAGCGGTGAAAAACGGGTGGATGGTGGATAATTTCCCATATATAAATATGATCATCAATTGAATTTGAATCAGTTCGTTATTTGTTCATATTGCAAACATCACCTCTATCATTCATAGTTTTCACTTTTTAGTGATGTTCACAAAATCCTAACCACACTAAGCAATTGATATTCAATCAAAGACACTTTGATAACATATTTTAAAAAACATAAATTCTTCTATAAAAAGTCATTATTCTAGGGGTTAATTTCTGTAGGTTTCTATTATTTAATTTTTTTCCAATTATGTTTTATGAAATTAGAAGATTTGTCTTCATATCTAGGGTACTTAGTTTTAGTAAATTATGCATCACCTTCCACACATTTTAGAAAGATTATCTTTTTTTTTTAATTTTATACTTTTCTTTCATTTACTTTTTGGTTCATAGGGCCAAAATTTAAGTTCCATGCATATGCATTTTGTGGAAATTCAGTTTTTATTTTTTTATTTTGTGGAAATTTCGGTGGACTCAATACGGTTAGAAATTCTTAGAAGGATGAATCTAGGGTAGCTAGCAAAGTCTACATGTTTTAATGTTTGTTTACAGTTCAATTTTCCATTTGATTAGTTAACAAAATAGAAACATGATTATCAATTTCAACTATAGTTCTTTCATGCCCTTAACTTTCTTCCTTCCTTTCCATAAATTCTCATTTTGCTTTAATTTTTCACAATTCTACCTTGGATGGTGTTGATTCAAATTTTTTCTCAATGTACAGTGATTGATTTGTGTTTCGGACATTCTTCTAAATCGAGTTCTGTGGCATATTTTTTTCCTTGAGGTGAGTGTCTCAAATCATATGTCTCCTTGTGGTTAATTGTTTTGTAAAAAGAAACAATTATCAAAGGGTGCCGACATGCCGGCAATAACCCTCCGACACTCAAGTTAGTTCTTTTTACTCAAGTTTTAGAGAGAGAGAATCTAGAGCAAGATGGGCAGAGTTTTGCACGCATTTTATGCCTTTTTTTCTCTTACTTTCAAATGCCGGTCTTGGCCTTTATATAGACAACTTAGAGTCAATTGGAGAGATTATGTGGCACTTTTCTTGTGACAAGTGTCAGCCAAAGTCCATGCATGGCGACATATATTCATATGTGTCAATACTTGCTCATGACAAATAATCTTTGGACATTTGTCATGTTTTTGGGCTATTAACCATTAATGGACTTTAGCTTAAATTCGGCACTTCTATTGGTTTCTTACAAAGAGGATTGATTTTGCAACATTTTGCCCATAAGCACATTCCGCAAAATGTTTGTTGGCCAGTAGGTGTTGAGTGTTAGAAAATGTATATTTATAAAGGAGAAAATCATCATTTTACATTTCAAGTTTTACTAACAATCCTTACTTTTATGTATTTAAGCTTCTTGCAATTTAATTATGTGTGTTTGATTTTAATTAAGTATTTTATGTATTTTAGGGGCATCATGGTCATTTCACAATAAACGAGAGATCAGACGGCAAAACGGACATCACTTTTGAACTTAGGACGGTCGAAAACCTTAGGAGGAGCATAAAAGAAAAAATGGTACTATTCACATGTACGGTACTGTTTACGTTATTGTTCATGACACTGTTCACATAGATGGATCGATGACGTGGCATTGACTGATGAGGTGTCACGATCCTGTTGGGTTAAAATTCTTATGTACTGTTGATGGTGACGTGGCAGCATATCAGTAGACGAAAAAATCTCGCGTACGGTACATGCATCACACAGGATTATTTTCAACCAAACCGCGTCACTGTTCAACCCGGGTCAAACCGTGTTACTGTTCATCCGCGTGGTCAAACCGCGTACTGTTGACTGATGACGTGGCGCAATCCTGAGCGTCCAAACTGTTTTTAATCCGATGGGCATGATTTACTCCATGTATCTATAAAAAGGGGGCCTCTCCCCCCTAATTGGATAGCTCTGAATCCATTTTTGGGATCCATTTTCTGTAATTCCTTCTCTATTTTGTATTTTCTACATATTTTAATAAATTTCCATTTTGCCCCTAGTTCAATTATGAGCGGCTAATTTTCTTTCAAGCTTGAGTTGAAGGTGAAGTCTCAACATGTGTCATGGGCTTAATTTGGTAAATTTAATTTCTCTTCCCCTCTAATTTTTGTGGATGTTTTGACTTCTCGTCGACAAATAATACTAATCTTGTCTAGTATCGCCTTGGTTTCACTGGCTCCGTAGTACAAGGTTATTATTATTTGGCACGATAAGCCCTTAGCACCATATTGATTAGAGTGTGGTTTATGAGGTGTGGATTTCCCCCTTATGATTTAATTGATATTAATAAGGAATATTTAGCCCATGGTACATGTTGATACGGATCCAGATACCCAAGTACGTCATTTCAATAGAATTCTCTTCAATTTATTCTCGCCATTTCAATTCCAATTTTAGAATTTATTCTCGCCATTTTAATTTAAATTTTAGCATATTCCAAATCATTTCCACCACAAATCCAATCACCCATTTACAAAATTAATTCTACACACAATTAAAATCCACCTCCTCGTGGGATCGACACTCGTCACCATTAGTCTATACTACAAATTCGTGCGTTTGCGAGTACATTAAAATTTGCACAGCAGTAGGCTCGCTCCATGGAATGTTTGTTGGTCCGTTGGCACATTCCATAAAATGCATATATTTGCCCGTATGCACATATTGTAGAATGTATATTTCTTCGTAGGCGCAATCTGCCCGTAGCCGCCATCCGTAGAATGTGTATTTGTCCATAGGCCTATTGCATAGAATGTGTGTTTGCCTGTAGACCCATTCCGTAGAATGTGCATTTGCTCGTACGCCCATTCCGTAGAATGTGTATTTGCCCGTAGGCTCATTCTGTAGAATGTATATTTGCCCGTAGGTGCACTCTGAGTAGCTCATGTGCTCTTAGAAATATTTTTGAAGTGTCTAGATCATGAACGGACCTAGGTCATTTTTTGTGAGGAATGGACCTAGGTCGTTCTTTGTCAAAAATAGACCTAGGTCCTTCTTTGTTGAATCATGCCTTTGGCACTTTGTGAAGACTCGTAAGGAATGGACTTAGGTCATTCTTTGTAAGGAATGAACCTAGATCATTCTTTAAGACTTAGGTTTTTCTATGATAAATCACGCTTTTGGCTTTTTGTCGTGTCTTGTATTTAGACACTTTAGTTAGAATTGTAAATACCTTGACCATTCTTATAGAGAACACGCATGGGTTATTTTATATAAAATAATTTTATTGGGCCTATATTTTTCGTGGGTTTTGGACCTTTCATAATTTGGGCTAACAGAGGCCCCCGAAGTCTTACTTTTCAATTTTGAGAAGTGAGACTTTTTTTGTACTTTTTTTTAGGCTTTTCTTTGGCTTTTCTTATTACAAATTAAATTTTAAGGCTTGAAATTTCTCTAAGGCACCTATCTTATTAAAATTAGTCTACAACCAATCTCACATACTTCATTTAATGATTTGTAGCTCTCTACAATCTATCTTAATTTAACAATTATTGAAAATTATAAAAATAAGGAGTTAGTAAAAGTATCATTTAAAAAGAGATACTTGACTTTTTCTAAATAGTATGTGAGAATTTTCTGACAATTCTTTGGCGAGCTACTGTTGAAGCTCTTCGAGTGCTCATCGATCTGAGAAGCAATGCCAAATCTTTTCCTGAAAGGTCATCTTTGAAACTGAATTGCTTCAATGGTAAACATTTTTGTAGATAGCGATCCCAGTCAATTCTCATATATACTTACCCTTAGGCATTTTGGTTGAGATCAACCAAAGCTGTAGTCAACATCCGCCCTTGGAAGATTTAGTCAATAGTTGCCCCTAAGCTTTTTGACATTGGCTTTAAGGTGTTTCTCGTCAACACTAACTCTCGGATGTTTTTATCTAAAACATGTCATTAGGTGTTTCAGACAATCATTTGCCGTTTAATGTTTCACTTAGAATATTTTCCCTCAGGTCTATTATTATAATTCGCTTGTGGACGGTTTCCTTCAAAAATTAATTTGAAGTAATTGGACCTAGGTCATCCTTTAAAAGAAAGGACCTAGGCCCTTTTATCATAATTTACTCGTGGGCAGTTTCGTAGAACTTAGCCCGTAGGCATTCTCTTTAGAATGATTTTTCTAAGAATTGGACCTAGGTCATTTTTTACAAGAATGGACCTAGGTCTTTTTATTATAATTCGCATGTGGGCACTTTTTATAGAATACTAATTCTAAGTGATTGGACCTAGATCATTCTTTGAAAGAAAGGACCTATATCTTTTTATCATAATTCAGCCAAAGATGGTTTCCTTAGAAGATTAATTCTAAGTAATTTGACGTAGGTCTCTTTATTATAATCCGCCCGTAGGCACTTTCCTTAGAAAATTGATTCTAAGTAATTGGGCTTAAGTCTCTTTTTAAAGGAAATGACGTAGGTCTCTTTTTAAATTGATTCTAACTTTGTCACTACTTTGATTGCATCAAGTGATGAATAATGTCGTAATCAGAATTTTCAAGGGGGTATTTGGGAATATTGCCCCCTTCAGAGTTTTAAAAGCCAGAGAAAGAAGACTTCTTGTATTGTATGGTACCATGGTATGCCCCGTATGCCTTTCTTAATGATAAAGTAGCAGATTCTCCTTCAATTTAATTTCTTTTTGTTCCAAGCCAAAATAAAAAAATTTCTGCTCACTAGCCATACTCTGTTCTTGATGAACATTAGGAGGCAGTTCAAGACATGGATTCTCAAAGTCAATTGTATCGATGATACTTGGGTGTGTATGACATTTTTATTAATAATTTTAATCATTCATTGAGAAATTCTTCTATTAACAAAAATAATTTCTCCAAAATTAATTTTTCTACTCGCAGACCATACTTTGTTCTTGATGAACATTAGTTGGTACTTCAAAACGTGGATCCTCAAGTCAAAACGGTAAATTTTTTTCATCAGTGAATCATTAACTAAACAAGTGATCTTAGATTTCATTCTTGTGTCTATGATATGTGGGTGTGACTGACATTTGAGGAACAATTACAAGAGTGCAAAAGGAGAATACATAATATATTCAACCACTAAAAATAAAAGTCATTTTTATTTTATTCCATCTTACTCGAATTTGATACAACTAGTGGGTGTGTTGTAACTAATCTTATTTGTCCCTTTGAAATAACCGATAATACTCTTATCACCGAATGTTTAACAGACTCGTAACGTCATAACGTAACTACCACGTCAAGCAAACACGTGGACTCAGCTGTGAACTACAACCGCATAACCGTTACATATATAGACTAGTACGAAGCGGTGGAGTTAAAGCAAGCGTTTAAGAAGTGATTTAAGCTGATGCAAGCGTAAAGTATGAGACGAATAAAACAACATACAATTCAACAAAAGTCTAACATGCCCTGTTCAAACTTATAATTTTCTACTATTACCTTACCCGACAATACAATCCGAGTAGCTGGCAGCCACACCGCAAACTTCCACTATCATCTTCTCCTTTCAAACTTATAATTTTCTTTTTTCTTTTTTATTTTCTGGAAAGAGCTGGCTTTCCTTTATTTTCGCTTTTTGTCAACTATTATATATTCATGCCTTTTTTTTTCCTTGATCACACTTTTTTTTCCCAACTTCCATGAGGTGAGCCGTCGTAGCTTTTTGAAAGAAACAGTATGGAAGCTATCAAGAAACAGGCAATCAAGCTCCGAGAACAAGTCGCCAAGCAGCAGCAAGTCCGTTTCTTTTCTTTTTTCAAAATTATATGTAGACTTTTAATTAGTGAAATTTCTCGATTTTATTTATTTTTCATTAGTTTTTTATGGTTTGTACAGGCAGTATTGAAGCATCTGCTCCATCTTGGCATTGAAAATGTTGCGGTTGATAAAGCTGAAATTGAGTGTCACCAACAACTTCAAAATCTATACAATTCCACCAGGGCAGCTAAGGCACCATCCTCCTTTAGCTAATAATAAGACTCTGTTTGATATTGATTTATTGTGGCTTTTGGTAATTAGATATGATTTTTAAATAATAATTTTGTCAAATATGGTACAAACAACTGTATTTTCTAGACTGAAGTTGCAAGTATTTACCAACGGAGCTTAATGTATGTTGAACAATTATGATGGTTTGTATGGTTTTATCTGAACAATAATTTGGAATATATGCCCTGTAGCGCAGCATTTTCAGAGGAATATTGTCCGTGGCGTTGAAGGGTTTGTTGCAGTAAGCTTGAAACAAATGGAAATATGTTGTTTGTTTGCTCTTGCTCTTGTTATAATATTTGATTTTTTTTATTTATTTTCTTGACTAGTTTGTTTGCTCTTGCTCTTGTTACACAACGGAGCTTAATGTGTACAATATTTTTGTATTCAAATATTGTAGTGAGAAAGTTGGCGGAAGATTGTTGCAAGTATGGAGCGGAGAATCAAAGTGACAATTCTTGCGTTGCAAGAGCTGCTCTTCAATTTGGCACTTCACATGATTTGATGGAAAATGAGAGGGAAACTTTGCTTGGGATTCTTCGTGATCAGGTTAGTTCATCCCTAACTAGAAAATAATTCAAATATAGAAAATTATATGTAAATTACTACTGAAACTATTATCTTCTCATAAGGAAATTTAGTTCTAAGATATTGAATAAAAGAATCCATTTTAAAGTTACAAGTCTGAAATATTTAATGTTTTATATTAAAATCATTGCTAGTGACATCCATGACTTGATAGTTTTATCGGTTCAAATGTTGAAGAGACCTTGTACTTCTTACATCACTAGCGAAGACTGGCGTGGGACAAGTTATTGGCCGTGAGTTCTCTCAATTGACTCCAAGCATTTTGGATAAAGACATTTGCATCTGTAGTAAAATCAAATCCATGAGACTGAAGGATGCATGGGGAAGTCTTACAACCTTTATTTGCATAGGTAGATGCTGAGAAAACATATCATCAACACGTTATTGATATTTTAGAGAAGTTGTATGCGGAGGTTTGGGACTATGCATTTTAACTTGCTTGTCCGCATCTATCTATTCCTTGGAGCGTTCTCTTCTTGCTATTTTCGTCTCACTTATGCAAAAGAATAATTGTGACTTTTTAGTCCCTTCCAACCCTTGCTACTTGAATTAGATGATCCTATAGGAGCAATCAAATGAGTCCTCCTCGCAACATGTGACTTTCGAAATGGATGTACATGCCTCATGTGTCTATCAGAGTACTGATTCAAATGGAGCTGATTTGCAAACGCATATTAATCAGAATGACGTCTACTTTATAGCAAAAGTAAGGCTTCTGCTCTCTTGCATAGGTGAAAGTCCCTCTATTGCCCTCCTCCTGGAAAATCTTAAGAAATAAGATGCGCACAAAATTGAATGCTGTCTTTTAAGATTTTTTTTTTTAAAAAAAAAGAATTTTGTTGTATTTTACCATGAAAGTTGTTAATTTACTGAATTACAAACTTATCAATTAATTTGATGTTGCACAGTCTTTTGCTTAACATATTGCATTCATATTTTAATTTTGGAGCAATAAAATTTTTTTTCTACTATCACTACCATCTGGTCAGGTATTTGTATTATTGCACAACATCTACGGAAGTAGTGATTAGTCTTAAAAGTTGAAGATGTCTGTCTGTATCATTTCATCCTAGATAAATTGTCATATGATCGTAGGACAAATTGTAATTATTTTTTAAAATTTATTAGTTAACACCTTGAAAATTCTTTTCCCCCAAATAAAATTACTCTAAAAGTGTCCAAATGTGGTGCTGAGGAAGCCATTCTTAGGAAACTTTATTTAGGAGAACAGGACTTTTAAGCATGAGGTTTAGCAAACACCAATGAATTAAAAAAGCGATAGATGTCGGATGAGCTAGATAGAATGCATGGGCTAGAAATATCATGTGTCTCTACTATCAATATCTTAGCAACATCAAAGCTGAGTTAGGCATGCCAAAGAAAGGCAAACCACTGAAAGTTGTGTAGCCACTCACGACGTAGCAAGTGATGTAAAGTCTTGATATTGCTTATAGATACAAGACTGATAGCTCAACATCCCTCTTTTTGAGATTTTCTCTTAAGTTAGATGGGCCTTTTTATGATTATGTCTGAATTATGATTCTCCTTACTTGGTTTACCTAGAAAAACTATGTTTATATGGATGTGACTTGGGGGCAATCTATGTATTTGATGATAAATCTGGCCGAGAAAACTTAAATTATTAGGCAGAGGAAATTGACTGACAATAAGCTGTCATGTTAAATCCATCACTTAAAAGATGTCGGTCACTTGGAATCCCCATTATCTATGATTTTCTTGTGCATAGGCCATGTTTTGTGGAGAGCAGTCAAAATTTCAGATTTAAAATCTGATCCATAATTTAAAAATGGAATTTTGTTTCTAATATATCTTTGTTGGCCATAATCATTGTAGTTACAATGAACGCTGCTGCTACTGCTGCTGCTTTTGTTATGCTTTTTTAAAGATTAAGTTCTATTTATCCCAGTATCTTATAGGTTATACATCCATTTGACGCTCAAGCAAATGGGGAGCTAAGTCTTTCAATTGATGATTATGTTGTGGTTCGCCAGGTACTTTCCCCTCTAAATAACAACACAGATTTTTCTACTATGCTATTAACTTATCCTTCTAACAACTTATGATATGTGGAATTTAGAACTAATGCTTATACTAATTTGATGTTCAAAGCACATGGCATTTTGTTCTTAAAATTTTGATTGAAAAGCAATGAGTTAACAAATGATGGTTGGTTTTCTTTCTTCCTACCATATATTCCCTTTTATATTGAAGTGCAAATCAGAATATAGTAGGGTTGCTAGCTCAGTTCTAAACCACCTAGTTTACCCTTATAGATATGTGAATTTATATCTTGTTATGCTTCCATGGTTAATGTTGTTATTTCAGTAATCACAACTAATTCACTCCTTCTACGTAAAAGAATTAGTTTTCCCCTTAGGTCTTTGAACGGTCAACTTTTGTTTAATTCACCTTTTTAGTTATAACTTCTCAAGGTGGCTCCTATGGATGGTCGGAAGGTGAATGCAAGGGCCAAGTTGGTTGGTTTCCCTCGGCATACATAGAAAGACAAGAAAAAGCCCCAGCTAGAAGGATATCAGAAACAAACTCCTCACCCAAATGTGATGCGACTTCTTAATAAACTCTTGCCAAGTATCTATATGTTCTTTTTCCTGTATTATATTGCCATTTTAGTTTATAGAACAACTGCGACAATTGATAAGTGGTTTGATTGCTTCTCTTAATGAAATCTGACTAAGCTCCAAGTAATATGTGCCATCATATGCATTTTAATATTTGTATTTATCTCCTAGTTGAGGAGAATATTTGTAGTAACAACTGTGTTTCCAAATTGCCTAAAAAAAAAAAATACACATCATGTTTAGCAACAAATTTTTACTATTATTTCTTCCCAGTTTTAATTTACTTTCTCCGTGAATTGAATGTTATATTAGTAGCTTGATCAGAAAGTAACTCATATCAATCAAACTACCTTGATGCAAGAGATTGAATTTAGAATTTCTTTATCTTTGTGAAACTTTCCAATCATAATGTTATGAAATATGTGGGCATGAACTTTTTAATTTCTAGTTGCATTTGGAGTATGTATGATATAATCTGAATCACTTGCATAATGTTCGTCTTCATCTTCCACTTGAAGGTAATGAAACTTCTAACTAATGAAACTTTCCAATCTTAATATTATGAAATATGTGGTATTGAGTTGGAAATTTTTGTTAACATCTAGAGAATGTATGGTATAATTTGAATTCATTAGCATAATCTTCATCTTCATTTATTTGTAAATTATGAAACTAATATATAAAATTCTGGTGGTGGATTTGAGAGTTTTAGCTTTGAGAATACTGCTTCATCTCTACTTTGATGTTTTTGTGCCCCTTGTTGTGGCAAGGCATCAATCTTCCTGAATTTTTTGTCAAGCTTCAACTTTATTAGATATATACCTTTCTTGATGAAATGTTTGGGTCCATCGTTGGATTTGGTGTTAATGTTACTAGTAAAGAAGATGATGATAGCACCATAATCGTTCTTTTTCAGAGTAAAATAGGGGATCAAGTGCATCTAGGCGTTTCATTTCTTGTGTATGACTATAAAACTACTCTAAATATAGTTTCTAAATGAATGTTATAGAGTGGCTGCTTTTAACATTGGAGATGGTTCTCTTATTTAAGTATGCTGCACAGTATAGGGAAGCTATAAGCTATGATGGACAAATATGGGTTTGGATCCATCCTGCTCCAAATCCAAATCTGCAAAACATGATCAATTAGCTTTTTAAGTGTAGAGAAAAATGTGAAGTGCTTGGAAGTTGGAAGCTATTTAATGCTAAAAACTAGTACAATTTTAATAAAAAATAAAAATAAATTTATTTCCTAAGCAAACTTGATTAGTAATTAAAGGATTATAATTAAACTACTTGTTAATTTCAATGACAAAATCTTCTTGGAATAAGATTGTCTACAACAGAATAAAAACAAGAACTTATCCACATTTCAATAAGATAAAATCATCTACATCGCCAATAAGGATTTACATATAGAACAACAACGATTGCGAATATCACAATTACGTATGATGTTGTAAATGTGATGAAGAAACTGTCGATGTCAATTAAATTATCATCTCCTTCATTGCTAGTTGAAGCCTATGACATAGTTGCTGGTGATTTGCAAATGGGCAATGGAAATCCACAAAGAAAAGTATTTCCCTCATAGCTACTCTCGTTGAAGGTTGCAAATTGTGCTTTCCATTTTGGAATTTCATCTGATAAGTTATTGTATCCCACACTGAAAACAGCCAATGCATTTAACTCCACAAGTTGATGAGGGATTTTCCCAATCAATTTGTTGTAGGAAAGAGCCAAACTTTCAATTTGCTCCAAGTTTGAAAATGTTGATGGGATCGATCCTATCAAGCTGTTATGTGATAGATTCAATGTTTGAATCCTCGTCAAATTTCCAATTTGAGGAGGAATATGACCAATTAGCTTGTTGCAAGAAAGATCAAGTCCTGCTACCAGGCTAAGCACTTTTCCTTGGTAAATGTGCGCAATGTTCTTTGTTGTGAATTCAAAACTTTCTAGGATTTTTTGTTCTTTGGTTAGCCAACCGTCAAAAGATGCTTCAAATGGCTTAAGACTAGAACTATTGTTGTAACTTTCACGAAGTGTGGTGTTATCAAAGCAATGGGGAATAGGACCGTGAAGATTATTATTAGAAAGATCTAACAATTGCAGTTGGTTCAATCCGCACAATTGAACTGGCACTTCACCTTCAAGATTATTGTGACCTAAGATAAGGTGGCTTAACTGAGAAAGCCCATCAACCCAATCCGGAATGCTGCCATTCAAGCGGTTATAGCTGAGATCTAATGTCACAAGGGAAGAGCAATTAAAGAATGTACCTCTTTTTAGCTGTCCATGTAACATAATTTTTTAAAGATGAACTTTTTTGATATAGAGAGGATGGAAACAAGATGGTATACTTCCAAATATATTGTTGTCTGAAAATGTCCAAAATATGAAGAGAATAAAGTTGACAAAACTCCACTGGAATAGAACCTTTAAGATGATTCTTGTGCATTGTAATATGTTGTAAACTTGTGAGATTGCCTAACCATCGTGGAACCTTACCCGAAAGACTGTTATTATTAAGGTACAATCCTTCTAGTGAGGAGCATTTATATAAACTTTGTGGGATCTTTCTTATGAAGTGATTGTCCTCCAATTGTAACCATATTAAGTTTGCCAGGTTAAAATTTCTACAGAACATGTGACCTTTTAGGTTGTTGTTTGATAACGCTAGAAACTCCAAGTTAACGCAATTGACGGCCAAGCGCTCAGGGATTTCACCAGTCAATTGATTGCTGGATAAGTCCAAAATTCTGAGGAAGTTCATTTTACCAAATGAAGAGGGAATGCTACCATGCAAGGCATTCGTGGAAATGTTAAAAGAAAATAAACTTGGTAAAATATCTCTAATTTCTACTGGAATATGGCCTTGGAAGTTGTTGTTGGAGACACCCAAGAATCTTAACCGCCTGTGTGGATGAATTGGCAATTAAAAAGGTCCTCCAATAGAATCATTGATGAGAAAAAGAGTTTCTAATTTTGTGTTGTTTTCTAACAACCAATTTGGAAATTCTCCATTCATCTTTATATGTGAGAGATGAACATCCTCCAGGTCATGTTGATGGTAAAGGAATTTGGGGAATGTGACACCATCTCAATAACCGGAAGACAACAAGAGAGATTGTAATTGGAAGTTTGGGGCGGTCAAAGAATGTGACTCAGTTATTTCAGCTTTTATTTCATTGTTGTAAGCCCATAAGCTCTTGAGTCTTGAGTGATTGAAAAGTGGTTTAAGTGAAATTGGGATGCAGAAGTGATTCTTTGAAAGTATTAGCTCTTCAATGGATGTCAAATGAACGAGGGGAGTGATAACTCTAGGAAATGAGAGTTATTACATCAATTCTAAACTTGAATCAGGATCTTTTAGAGAACAAATAAGGTGTTTTTATTACATTTTGATTACATTTTGCTTAAACATTCATTTTAGTTGAGTATTAATAAGTTTTGCTTGAATCATAGTAATTTGTGCTAAAAACATATGCATAATTGTAGGTTCTTGGAAAGTCTTAATTCATGAGGGGATGTTGAGGCATTAGATGAGCAAGAGGAGGGAAGAAGCCAGTCATAAAAGAACAAAAGCACAATCGGGAGTAATGCAGTGCTGTTGCGGATGTTAGAGCAACCCGTGCTGTAGCAATCTGGAAGTAAATGCGAGAGAAAACTTAGGCGCGGGTCAGCAAATGTTTCTTAATTTAACGCATGCACGCTCATAGGCTTGGGTTTACCCTAATTTGCAATATAAAAGGGAGGCAATACCACAAAGAGAGGCGGCAAGGAAATTATCACTAGAATAATCACAAAGGAACGAAGAAGAAGAATATCATAATTAAAGAGTTTTGTTTCGGCAACATTGGAGAATCGTGCAGAATTACTTGGCTTTGATTTTCGCCGTGCTCAACTTATATTTATCTTCTTCCTTTAATTATTTTGATGTATTTCGAGATCAATATATTTATGATTATTTTTCTCATCCAGATTATTAACTAAATTTACTTGTAGTTGAGTGACAAATAATCCAATGGGTTCTTGATTGTTCTTATATGTTGTTATGGTAATGCTGTAGCATTTTACTCTAGTAGTTTTTATGAGTATAACTGTTATTTCGGTTGACCACCCATTTAATAGTTTCAGTTAAGAGCAGCAAAGGGGCATGTCTTAGCGGACATTATTAGAGTATTACTTGTTCTTAAATTGAGTTTCCTGGATTAGGTTATCTTGAATCCCATAAGGGCAGTACTTAAAGTTAAGATTTGTGACACTCTGGACATAGGTGTTCACCTTGTAGGGTAGAGAGATTAAAGGATATAATGACGTACCATAAATATATGAGCAACTGGTCATTGTTAGTAGATTTAAAGGTATGAGATTTCTAACATGCAATAGCTGAGGATGCAGATTTATTCTGCCAAGTGCTGCAGCACTTATTGTAACAACTGGTGCTAATTTGGTAAACACCAATCACCCCATTAGGAGAGTTTGATTATTCAACTACTATATTCTCAATTGAATCTTAGACACATTTAACTTAGTTTATGTCATTACAGTATTGTTTTATTTCCATCTCTCGCAATTATTAATTACGATAGAATTATTTGACAATTGTTTGTTTCGGTTTTAGTTAATTTGCACTATTGTGATTGCTTTAGCATTTTGACTAACATCAATCCCTGTGGAGACGATCTTGAATACTCATCACTTTATTACTTGTTGTGTATATTAGTAATTGATTATAAAAATAAATCAATAAGTGTTTGGGGTCGTTGCCGGGGATTGATTGTTTATTTTTGAAGTGTGAAGTAAATCTTGATAGCGCCAAATTTGATTTGATTTATTCTATTTATTAAGAGATCGGTACATGCATGTGCAAAGACAGGTCTGTGGTATTCCAATTCGATCCTGAGATTGAAAGGACTGTCAGGAGATTGCGAAGAGAACAAAGGAATTCATAAATTGATTCAAGCATGAATAATTTGCAGGATGCGGGAAATTTGAATCCTCACGGGCCCTTACAACCAGTAAACATTCAAGGAGAGCAGAATGAACATGTTAACGGGAGACAGCCAGGCAATAACAATATTATTTACATGGCTGATGACAGAGACAGAGCTACAAGAGATTATGTTGTGCTAACTCCTCAAGTTGTACATCCAGACATCATCAGACCTGAAGTAGACGCTGCAAATTTTGAGTTAAAGCCAGTGATGTTTCAAGTGTTGCAAACAGTTGGTCAATTCAATGGATTGCCAAATGAAGATCCTCATCTCCATCTTAAATTGTTCTTGGAAGTAAGTGATACTTTCAAGATTGCTGGAGCAATACAAGATGCTTTAAGGCTGAGACTCTTTCCTTATTCCTTAAGAGATCGAGCAAGAGTATGGTTAAATTCGTTACCATCTGATTCCATCACTACATGGAATGAATTGGCTGATAAATTTCTAATGAAATATTTCCCACCGATAAAAAATGCAAAGTTGCGGAATGAGATTACTTCCTTCCATCAACTTGAAGATGAAAGTTTGTACGAGGCTTGGGAAAGATTCAAAGAATTTCTCAGAAGGTGTCCTCATCATGGTATTCCTTGTTGCATTCAATTGGAAATTTTCTACAATGGGTTGAATCCGAGTACAAGGTTAATGGTGGATGCTTCAACAAATGGAGCTCTGTTATCCAAATCTTACACTGAAGCTTATGAAATTCTGGAAAGAATTGCCAATAATAATTACCAGTGGCCTTCAGCCAGGCAACCAGCAGCAAGAGGATCAGCAAGGGTGCATAACATTGATGCAATTACAGCCTTGTTAGCACAAGTGACCTCATTGACTAACATAGTAAAGGCCTTGACATCTGCTCCAGCAACAGTAAAGCAAGTTACTGAACTTTCTTGTGTATACTGTGGTGAAGAGCATGACTTTGATAATTGTCCTGGAAACCCAGCTTCAGTAAACTATGTGGGTAATTTCAGTCGACAACCTTAGAACAACCCATATTCAAATACTTACAACCCTGGCTGGAAGCAACACCCAAATTTTGCATGGAGCAGTCAGAATCGAAATGCTCCAGCATTAAATGGACAAAATAAAAACACACAACCACTTGGTTTTCATCAGCAGAGTCAAGGGCAAAAGCATAACAGTCAGGATCCAATCACTTCACTAGAAGCACTGATTAAAGAGTACATTGTAAAGAATGAAGCAATTGTGCAGAGTCAAGCTGTATCCTTGAGAAACCTGGAAAACCAAATGGGACAACTAGCCACAGCAATAAGCAGCAGAACTCAAGGAAGCCTACCTAGCAACACAAAAGACCGTAGGAGGGAGGGCAAAGAACACTGCAAAGTAATTAATTTGAGGTCTGGAAAGAATGTTGATATCCCAGCTGATGTAACAAAAAATGGGATGGAATTCAATTCAGCACAAAAATTACCTCAAAATGGAAGCATATTACAACAACCTCCTCTTCAAGACACTAGTTACATGGGCCAAGCTACAGCAACTACAGAGGAAATTCAACCAAAACATGCTGAAAAAGAAGTTGCAACACCAGTAGTCACAACCTGCACCAAACCAAACAAACAGAGTTTGATATCTCCTGAAGCTACCTAGCAGTTTAGACATCCATCACCTTTCCCACAAAGGCTCCAGAAGCAAAAACAAGACAAGCAGTTTAGCAAATTCCTGGAAGTACTGAAACAACTGCACATAAATATACCTTTTGTGGAAGTTTTGGAGCAAATGCTAAATTATGTGAAATTTTTAAAAGATATCTTAGCATGAAAAAGAAAGCTGAGAGAGTTTGAAACTGTTGCTTTAACATAGGAGAGCAGCCATATGCTCAAGAATAAAATTCTTACAAAAGTAAAAGATCCAGGGAGTTTTACAATACCCTGCGCTATAGGAACAAGGTATGCTGGCAAAGCACTTTGTGACTTGTGAGCTAATATTAATTTGATGCCATTATCTGTATTTAAGCATCTGGGAGTAGGGGAGTGCAGACCAACAACAGTCACTCTGCAATTAGCTGACAGATCTCATGCATACCCTGAAGGAAAAATAGAGGATGTATTGGTGAAGGTTGACAAATTCATTTTTCCAGTGGATTTCATTGTACTGGACTTTGAAGTTGATAAAGACGTACCCATTATATTGGGAAGACCTTTTCTAGCAACTGAAAAGACTCTGATAGATGTGCAGAAAAGAGAGCTCACCATGAGAGTGAATGATCAGCAAGTCACATTTAATGTCCTAGAGGCTATGAGAAACCCCGATGAAGTAGAAGATTGCAATTTCCTAAGTGTAGTGGATTTTGTTGTAGCAAACAAAATGGACAGATGCCACAGTAATGCACTTGACAAAGTCACCACCTTTGAAGATGTTGCAGCAATCCAAACAGATTGGATGGACAAACAGCAATCTAATAGGCACAACATGTTTATTGAACACCTGAATGTTTCAGACAGGGAAGTAAAAACAACTTTACCATCTATTGAATCACCCCCTAGTTTTGAATTAAAACTGTTACCTTCACATTTGAAGTATGCATATCTTGGTCAAAACAACACACTCCTTGTAATCATTTCTTCTACTTTGGATGCAGGTCAAGAACAGAGTCTAGTAGATTTACTGGGAAAATACAGAAGAGCAATTGGATGGACTATGGCATATATAAAGGGGATAAGTCCATCAATATGCATGCATAAAATCCTGTTAGAAGATTGTTCCAGCAATTCGGTGGAGCACTAGAGAATGATGAATCCTATTATGAAAGAAGTGGTGAAGAAGGAAATCATTAAATGGTTGGATGTTGGAATCATATACCCAATATCGGACAGTTCATGGGTAAGCCCAGTTCAATGCGTTCCAAAGAAATGAGGGATAACAGTAATGACTAATGAAAAGAATGAACTTATTCCTACAAGGACAGTGACTAGATGGAGAGTGTGTATGGATTACAGGAAACTCAACAAAGCCACAAGGAAAGACCATTTCCCACTTTCATTCATAGATCAGATGTTGGACAGACTTGCTGGAAAACAATATTATTGTCTCTTAGATGGGTACTCAAGCTACAACCAGATTGTTATAGCTCCAGAAGATCAAGAGAAGACTACATTTACTTGTCCCTATGGAACATTTGCCTTCAGAAGAATGCCATTTGGGCTATACAATGCTCTAGCAACTTTTCAGAGATGCATGATGTCTATATTTTCTGATATGGTAGAGCAGACTTTGGAAGTTTTCATGGATGACTTCTCAGTTTTTGGAGAAACATACAATGATTGTTTACACAACTTGGAAGAAGTTCTTAAAAGATGTGAGATGACCAACTTAGTACTCAATTGGAAAAAGTGTCATTTCATAGTGCAAGAAGGAATAGTGTTGGGTCACAAGATATCCAAGGATGGTATTGAGGTAGACAAAGCTAAGATAGAGGAAATAGATAAACTGCCACCTCCAACTTCAGTAAAGGGAATTAGGAGTTTTTTGGGCCGTGCTGGATTCTACAGAAGATTCATTAAGCATTTTTCCAAAGTAGCTAAACCACTGTGTTAATTGCTGAAGCATGACAAACTGTTTCACTTTGACAAAGATTGCCTTCAAGCATTTGGAGAATTAAAGAAAGCTCTGATCACTGCTCCAGTAGTTATATCTCCAGACTGGACTTTACCATTTGAATTGATGTGTGATGCTAGTGATCACTCTGTGGGGGCAGTATTAGGGCAAAGAAAGGATAAAGTTTTTCACTTCATCTACTATGCAAGCAAAACTCTCACTCAAACTCAAATCAATTACACCACTACAGAGAAAGAGTTGCTAGTAGTAGTATTTGCTTTTGACAAATTCAGAGCCTACTTAGTAGGCACTAGAGTGACTGTATATACAGACCATGCAGCAATCAAATACTTAATTTCAAAGAAGGATACCAAGCCAAGATTAATTAGATGGATTTTATTGCTTTAAGAATTTGATCTGGAAATTAAAGATAGAAAGAGGACTGAGAATCAAGTAGCAGACCACCTGTCACGGCTGGATGCAGACACAAGCACATTGACCAGGAACGACATCACTGAAACTTTTCCTGATGAACAGCTGTTGGTAGTACAACAAGCACAGATGCTGCAGCAGTCAGAATCTCCATGGTATGCAGATTTTGCTAACTATTTAGTAAGTGGGTTGCTACCACCTGAGCTAAAGTTTCAAGAGAAAAAGAAATTTCTTCATGATGTTAGAAGTTATCAGTGGGATGACCCACATTTATATAAGCTATGCTCAGATAAAGTAATAACAAGATGTGTTGCAGCAGAAGAGATACCCCATATACTGGAGTCATGTCATGCTGCAACATATGGAGGATATTTTGGTGGTCACAGAACAGCTGTCAAAGTTCTGCAATTAGGTTATTATTGGCCCACTATTTTTAAAGATACTTATGAATTTGTTAAATGTTGTGACAGGTGTCAAAGGACACGGAACATAAGTAGAAGACATGAAATGCCATTGACCAACATCCTGGAAGTGGAAGTTTTTTATGTCTGGAGAATAGATTTATGTGACCCTTCCCGCTATCTTTTGGGAACTTATATATCCTTGTTGTTGTGGATTATGTCTCCAAGTGGGTAGAAGCTGCAGCATTACCTACCAATGATGCTAAAACAGTTGTGGCTTTTCTTCAGAAAAATGTTTTCTCTAGGTTTGGCACTCCTAGAGCAATTATTAGTGATGAGGGCACACATTTTTACAACAAAATCTTTGCTGCAGCAATGATGAAATATGGAGTCAGGCTGAAGTATCCAACAGAGAAATTAAAAAGATCTTAGAAAAAGTGGTGAATCCAATAAGGAAGGATTGGTCTTTACACTTACATGACTCTCTATGGGCCTACAGAACAGCATACAAAACTCCACTCGGAATGTCTCATTACCGAATTGTTTATGGCAAAGCTTGTCATTTGCCACTAGAGCTAGAGCATAAAGCACATTGGGCACTGAAGAAATTAAATTGGGATATGCATGCTGCAGCAGAGCAAAGGAAACTTCAACTTTGTGAGCTTGATGAATTACAACTATTTTCATATGAAAATGCAAGAATCTATAAAGAGAGGACAAAACACTGGCACGACAAG
Organism: Citrus sinensis; assembly: GCF_022201045.2. Taxonomy (NCBI): domain Eukaryota; kingdom Viridiplantae; phylum Streptophyta; class Magnoliopsida; order Sapindales; family Rutaceae; genus Citrus; species Citrus sinensis. The sequence goes on from NC_068560.1 coordinate 21,965,007, forward strand.
CATATTCAGCACAGGAAATTCAACCCTAGTCAATTAGTGTTGCTCCACAATACAAGACTAAGATTATTTTCGGGAAAGCTCAAGTCACGATGGTCTGGCCCGTTTAAGTTGTTAAAATCTTATTCTCATAGAGCTGTTGATCTTCTAGATGAACAAACAGGCCACGAATTCAAAGTTAATGGACACAGGGTTAAGCATTACATACATCCAGCAGTAGAATGTTCAAAGGAGGTGTTACTCCTTAAAGAACCCAGCTATTGAACAATGAAGGAAGGTCAGGCTGAAGGACCTTAAATCAAGCGCTCCATGGGAAGCAGCCCATTGGGGAGACAACCACTTCAAACCAATTTTGATCTCCTTTGGTTTAGTTGACAGCTCTCCCTCCTTACCATTTTATTTAATTTTGTTCTTTCATTCTAGCTATTTAATTTTATCTTTTCAAATTATTGCATTCTTTAATTTTGCTATCATATAATCTATTTATTTTTAAATGTTAGAATTAATTTGAATTTGTGGGAAGTATGTGTAACAATTGAATTCCATACTGACAAGTGAGGTTGTATGGTGGCAGAGTATAGAGGTGAGCCACGTGTCAGAGGCTTTAGTGTGGAGTATGTATCGTTGCTAGAGTAAGCGAATGGGTGCTGCAGCAACCAATTTTACCGTTACAGTAAATTGAAAGATGAAGCCTCTCACTTACCGTTGGAGATAAATCATGACAGATGAAGGCTTGGATGTGGATAGAAATTGCAAATAAATCTCTGAAATTAATGCCTTAAATTACCTAGCCGATGTTTTTGGGATACGCGCTTTAAATTAAAAAATATTTCCTTCCCTCATTTATCTTTAGTTACCGTATTTATCTCCAATTAAAAGTCCACTATAAAAAAGAGTCATTGTACTTAGTGCTCTACACCACTATTCCCCATCTCCTTCGCAAATCCAACTCTCCTAATTCTTAGCCTCTTCTTCTCTTTTTACTCTCAGGAACAGTAGACTAAATTTGTTACTGCTACAGCAATGCCGAGATATAAGAAAACAGCAAGCCGCCTCAAAGATCCGTCACGATTCTAGAGTTACCACGCCGAAAAAAAATATGAAGAATTCATAGAGCCGCGTAGGATTCTGGAAGAAAAAAGGTTTCAATTTCCAGACCAACTCATGGGAATTGTGCAAACAATTCATAATGCTGCAGCAAAGCAAGGATGGCTAGAGTTTTACAAACACCCTCGAGATCCTGTGCTGCCTGTAGTAAAAGAATTTTACGCCAATTTGGTAAGCCCTGATCAGCACAACATTTGGATAAGAAATACACTTGTCCCATTAGACTCTCGTGTTATCAATACTTTTTATAACTTACCTGCTGAAATTACTTGTGAGTATGCTAAGTTGCGTGATACGTTAACCCCGAAAAAGTGGAACACCATTTTTACAACTCTTACAATCGAAAGAGCATCATGGGCTAATGAGGAAGGGCGTGTAGTTAATAGGATAGATTTGAAACCTATTGCTAAGGTGTGGGTGAAATTTCTGAAATCTAGGCTTATGCCCACCACTCACACTACTACAGTTTCGCAAGAAAGGTTGGTATTGTTATATGTCATAGTTCGCGGGCTTCCCATAGATGTGGGTAGCATCATCGCAAAAGAAATCTGAGATTGTGCAGTCAAGACTCACCGAACTGCTGCTTTGCTATTTCCATCACTCGTTACTAGCATTTGTGTAGTTTCAGATGTTTGTCTTGACGCTAGAGATGACCATGTCAAGAATGATGGTGCCTTTACGGCATGAACCATTGAGAGAGTTGCTGGTGAGAGTGCTGGAACAACCACTGAACCAGCTGCTGAGACAGGAGCAAGACGAGCTATTGGCTTAGAACAGACCATCCAGGCACTCAGCACAAGTATAACTCAATGTACGGAAGCACAGCAGTGGGAAAACGATCGATTTTGGAGCTATCTCCAGCACCTGGACAACCAACTACACCAATTTTCTCTGTACATGAAACGCACTCACCGGAACTTCCTTGATGCACTGCTCTAGTAGTACAATTTTGACACCAACACCATAGATACATCAACAGAGGCTAGTGCAGAAGCCACTGCTACAGAGGAACCAGCAGAAGATGCTACAGCCGAACCTCAAGCAGAGGAAGAATCAGAAGATGCTGAACCATCTGATTAGCCTGAGGAAGAAGGTGACAAGTCTGAGATTGATAGCTCACCTACAGAGGAAGAAGACAACTCGGAGAAAGACCGTGAGGAACCAACCATCCTAACCCAGCCCAAAACCAGAAAAAAAAAAGCACGTTATTCAAGAAAAGGAGGAGGAAGACCTTGAAGAGGAGCCGTCTATTCCAGTCCTTGCAGATAAGAGAAAGGACAAGGGTAAAGCAAAAATGGCAACAACTCCAGCCTCTGAAGATGAGATGGAGCAAGTCGATGCTAAGCTGGCTGCTGCAGCAGCCAGAGCTATGCCTACACCTGACCAAGCCAAGCAACTACTTGCGGTTATTGCTGCCATCACAGCTGAGGGCCAGGCAGCTGATGCATTAACTCAACAACCTCCACAGCAAACTCCTAGCCAGCCTATTCGCACAAGTCCAAGACAATCTAGCAAACAAAAAGGCAGTACGTCTACAGGTACTGCTACAGCAACCCCAGCCACAACTCCTCTCACCAGCCCCGCAGCAAAAAAGACAAAGACATTGCCAGCTACTTCCCCAAAAGCTTCACCAAAGGATAAGCTGCGCAGTGCATCCAAGAAGTGCTGATAGCATCCCGTCATGCACTCCAGTCCCCACCACAGGGGAGTACTCTATCCTTACTAGTTCATTTTTTTAAAAAAAAAAATTATGTTTGTCAATTTGTATGCCTTTGTTATGTATGCTTGTGAGGACACAACATCTCTCAAGTTTGGGGGGATTGTGTCCGAATGCATGTGTTTATGTATGTGTTTATGTTTGTGTTGTGTGAAGCTCTGTTATCTGTTATTTGTGTATGGATTTGAAAACCTAATGAAGATAAATTGAGTGTTATTCAGTATTTATGAGAATGCCAAGTAGAGATAGTTATAGATAGAAGTGAAATTATGTCCCAACACTTAGACTTTGGTTGAATTGTATGAGACTGCTAGAGCAAAGCCAAAAGAATAGAAAATATCTTAAGTTTGAAGGGAGAAGCAAGTTGATTGACTGTGATATTTATGAGATAAAACTCTACTTCAATGGCTCAAGTTGCTGAGTAACCAAATCTGAGTATGTACCCCATATGCAGAATTGTGTAAAAGGTAGCAAGAGTTATGAGCAATGCTGTAGCAAATAAAAAAAAAAAGTCCTATGTCTAAGGCATTGAGTAGTCAGGTCTGTTCATGAACCCCATGTTCAGCCTTGAGTAAAAGATACCTTTAGATGAGATTATACCGCAAATATTGCTGCAGCAACTCTGATCTGGGCATGGTTTAAGTAATTGGGTGTCATCATTACAAGTGATTGACATTCACATGAAAGATAAATTTTACAGTGAGGAGGTTGATTACTCCCCAGTTTATCAATGTAAAACAATCACAGTTTGAATATGTGAAATTTATGCTACCCCATTTATGAATGAAGTATATCACTGTTGAAATTTATGCAGTCCTTTGGTGATGTTACAGCATATCTGGAATTCAATCAAAGGAAGCACACACACACAATGGACAGAAAGAAGCTTAAGTCTAGAACTGATTTACTATGGGCATTTTGTATGATTGGGATTGTGATCTGAAGGTGGAAGAATCATTGCAAATTTGATAAAAGAGCTAAAGTTGTGTGCATGTTTGTTTGCGGAAAATGTTAGTATGTGTCATTACTTGAGGGCAAGTAATGGTTTAAGTTTGGGGGTGTGATAACTCTAAGAAATGAGAGTTATTACATCAATTCTAGACTTGAATCAGGATCATTTAGAGAACAAATAAGGTGTTTTTATTACATTTTGATTACATTTTGCTTAAACATTCATTTTAGTTGAGTATTAATAAGTTTTGCTTGAATTATAGTAATTTGTGCTAAAAACATATGCATAATTGTAGGTTCTTGGAAAGTCTTAATTCATGAGGGGATGTCGAGGCATTAGATGAGCAAGAGGAGGAAAGAAGACGGTCATAAAAGAAGAAAAGCACAATCGGGAGTAATGCAGTGCTGTTGTGGATGTTAGAGCAACCCGTGCTGTAGCAATCTGGAAGTAAATGTGGGAGAAAACTTAGGCTCAGGTCAGCACATGTTTCCTAATTTAACGCACGCACGCTCATGGGCTTGTGTTTACCCTAATTTGCAATATAAAATGGAGGCAATACCACAAAGAAAGGCGGCAAGGAAATTATCATTAGAATAATCACAAAGGAACGAAGAAGAAGAAGATCAGAATTGAAGAGTGTTGTTTTGGTAACATTGGAGAATCGTGCAGAATTACTTGGCTTTGATTTTCACCGTGCTCAACTTATATTTATCTTCTTCTTTTAATTGTTTTGATGTATTCCGAGATCAATATATTTATGATTATTTTTGTCATCCAGATTATGAACTAAATTTACTTGTAGTTGAGTGAAAAATAATCCAATGGGTTCTTGACTGTTCTTATATGTTGTTATGTTAATGCTGTAGCATTTTACTCTAGTAGTTTTTATGAGTATAACTGTTATTTCGGTTGACCACCCATTTAATAGTTTCAGTTAAGATAGAGCAGCAAAAGGGCATGTCTTAGTGGACATTATTAGAAGTTAAGATTTGTGACACTCTAGACATAGGTGTTCACCTTGTAGGGTAGAGAGATTAAAGGATATAATTACGTACCATAAATATATGAGCAACTGGTCATTGTTAGTAGATTTAAAGGTATGAGATTTCCAACATGCGATAGCTGAGGATGCAGATTTATTCTGCCCAGTGCTGCAGCACTTATTGTAACAACTGGTGCTAATTTGGTAAACAACAATCGCCCCATTAGGAGAGTTTGATCATTCAACTACTATATTCTCAATTGAATCTTAGACACAGTTAACTTAGTTTATTTCATTACAGTATTGTTTTATTTCTATCTCTCGCAATTATTAACTACGATAGAATTATTTGACAATTGTTTGTTTCGGTTTTAGTTAATTTGCACTATTGTGATTGCTTTAGCATTTTGAGTAACATCAATCCCTGTGGAGGCGATCTTGAATACTCATCACTTTATTACTTGTTGTGTATACTTGCACATTGGCATTGGTAGTAATTGATTATAAAAATAAATCAACAGGGAGATAAGGAGATGCTTCCAGTAAGTTGATTGTAAGAAACATCTAATATTCGGAGGGATGTCATATTTGCCAAGCACCAAGGCAAGCTACCTCTTAAATCATTGCTTGCAATGTACAACTCTTGTAGATGCACCAACGAACAGAGGCCTGAAAATTTATTAATTCAACCATTGGTACAATAAAACAATTAACAAATGCATAACATTCTTTTATAAGTGATTGGTTTGTGTAATTATATTTTTAATTGAAAATTAAAATTATAGATCAAGAGGGGAGGGTGGGAGCATCTGATTAACCTTGATCAAGAATCATGCTGCTGTTAATGCCAAGAGTAGAACCTGACAGTGATAAGTACTTAAGAGAAGACATCGATTCACCGATGCTTTGAAGAAAGCTGGTGTTGAGTGCACTGCGCATGAATTCCATGTCCAAATGTTCCAAACTCTTGAAATGAGGAAAGCCTAGCAAAAACAATAAAATAAATAAATAAAAATGTTGAACACGTAAGACGACATTGAGTTCACAATCAACACTTTTCTTTTACCTTGACCACGTACGACACCATTGACTTCACAACCAATCACCGACAGATTTTTTAACGAAGTGAATATTGATGCAATGCTTTACAGAAGGCTTATATGGAGAGGGGAATCGTTCAATTTCAAATATTCCAAGTTGGTGAAATTGTGCAACTCTGTTTCGAAGCAATAAATTTAGCTTTATTAACAATACGGAAAAATAATTAATTATTTAACAGTTTATTAATAAATTTGGCCACATATGTACCGTTTATTAATAATATGGATAATTAATTAATTAATTAGCTGCTTATTTATAAATTTGGCCACATTTGTACCTTTTACTTACCTTGAGTAGTAATTGTCACTGTTTCCGTAAAATTATTAGACGAAAGGTAAAGACTGTTGAGGGATGGGAATGATCCCATTGACTGTAACAACTTGCTTCCATCTCTAACTCCAACTCTCGATAGATCAAGGCTTTTCAACTTCCTCAAACCGCTGTAACCTATTTAATAACAATAATTAGGATAGGATTTAAGAAAATCAAAATTCATTGTCTAAATTTAGAGCTAAACGAAATAACTGATTAATTTAATTGGGAGTCAATTTGTATTTTATGCTTTGGGCAAAGATCAGTATCATTTTTCAATCGCTGCAAAGATTAAAAAATTAAAATGAAATCTTTATTACATTTTGTTTTTGAAATAATAATATTACGTCCTATTTTTGAAATAATATAAATTCTATGTTTCTTTATTTTTATTTTTATTTTTTTGTACCTTTTGGGCCTTCCCTAATCAAATGAATAAAATTTATGTAATTGAATAATATTTTAAATGTTTACCTTGAGGAACCACAAGATTGTTGATTTCATTGAAGCTCATGTCCAACAATTCTAAGTTGTTGAAGGAATTGAATTCTGCAAACATAAACAGACTTAAGACTTAAAACAGAGTAAATTAATTAATAAATTTAAAGAAATTAAAACGTCATTAGAATTTCGTCTAAACCAAACCAAATAGTATTTAATTAATTGATTGAAAAAGTATGCTTAATTTGTATGTAATTCCTTCAGGCTAATCAAATTAAATATTAAATTATGTCGATAATACAGAAGTCTAGCTGGCATATATAAAATGAGAAAGCAGGGCTTAGACTTACCTCGAACATTGAATGTTCCTTTGAATCTCGTACCACTTAAACTAAGAGACTTCAATTTACTCAAACCTGTAAAATAATAAACCAAATGGCAAAGAATCCAGCTAATTTGTATAAGTTAGCATTTTTTATGGTATTTGTAGTACCTTTTGAGACCACAAATTTGTCAATCTTGTTCCCGCCAATGTCTAGCTCCTCTAAATCTCTCAAAGAATCTAATTCTGTAATAAGTACAAATTGAGTTGAATGTTTCAAACCTCACCAAATAATAATAATAATAATAATAATAAGTTGTGGAGGTGTTTGGTTCACTATTGGAGTTTTTTTTTTAATCTTAAATTCAAGACATATGAAAGTACAAGATGAAATTACGAGAAACATAAAAACTTGTATTTATAAATTGTTTAAAACTGTTTTTTTTAATATTAATCATAAAAAAATTGAATTCAAAGCCTTGAATCTTATTTTAGCAAGTTAATGAAAGAACTTGAAGTTTTAATTATGTACCTTTAACGTCAATACTTCCTTCCAATCTATTCCAAAATACATTTAATGATCTTAATGATGAAAGATGAGTTAGAGATGATAAAATGCTATTATTGAATGAGTTTCCACTTAAATTAAGCATCTTCAAGTTGTTCAATCTTGATAGCCTCTCTATACCTGCAAGTAAAATAAAAAAAAGATCATAGATACTGGTGTAATTTCAAAATTAATCATTTAAAAAAAAGTCAAAATTGTCGACTAAATGAATATGCATATAATTGCTCGGTCTTGATATTCAACTTAAATTAGGGGGGAGAAAGTAAATTAATTAAATTAAGCGAAGCACCTTCATTCTCAACACAACTGGCTATTTTGTTGTCAGTTTGTAATATACGCACTTGGACTTTCTTAATAAAGTGCTGATTTTTATTTTCCTCTTCTCTATTAATTTTTAATTTCGTCACTATAGTTTAATTGGGATAAATTGAGCTCGATTATACGCGCCGATGGTCGGATTTTATTTTCGTAACGGGTCTGAAATTCGCTTAATTTGTATTAAGCTTAAAAAAAAAAAAAAAAAAAAAAAAAAAAAAAAAAAAGGGGCAGAATTGTATAACTGGAAAGAGGGAAACGGGTTTTCCATTTTAGAGAGAAAGAACCCGAGAAGAGAGAGAAAGATAGAGAGAGAAGTCAGACCCGTTGACCCGAGAACCCGACCCAGTAACCCGCGGATTGACCCAACGATTTCTCCCAACTCCAGCCACTTTACCGGCCGTGCTTGGTACCGATCTGAAGCTTGGAAGCAGACCATCGTATCCCTGCTGTTATCGTCGCCGGAAACTGGCCAGAACGCCGGTGATCGAGCTCGAAAAGTCGCGGCTTCGACCCGTTTTCGTTGCCGTTGATCCCGCCGGAGTTGTGACGCGCCACCACTTGGAACTGGTTCCTCACATCCCCAGCAACATTTCCCGACCAGCAACGACCGCCGGGGACGCCCGGAACTCGCCGAATGATCTCCGAAAATTTGCGGAACTTTGGAACTTCGATCCGCCGCCGGTAGCGCGCGTGGCGACTCACTGCCACCACCGTTGGATTCATCGAGGCCGGAACTAGCAGACCTAAGCTCCCCGTCATCGTTGACTGAAGTCCGGTCACCGTTGACCGGCAGGGGCAATTCGGTAAATTCATGAAACTTTGGGGTGAATTTGTAATTTTATGTAATCAGTGGACATTTCGGTAATTTTATGCCCTGAGGGTAATTTCGTAATTTCGGACAATGTGATTAATTTATGTAATCTGAATTGAGGACAATATGGGTATTAACGAATATGAGGATAATTTGGTAAAATCATGAAATTTGAGGATAAGTTGGTAAAATATTGATGTTGGGGTATTTTGGTAATTTTGGCCTATAGGGGCATTTTGGTAATTTTATACATGCGGGACTAGTTTATCGTTAATAGATATTTGTTTCGAGATTTATTATATTAATTGGTTTTTACGGAGAATAATTATGGTGTTTTCCGTGATTAGGAGGATCCGCATCCGCGAACGAGAATCTACCCGCGGACGTTGTTGATACTGAGTCTAGACATCATCACTGTGAGTGGAATATACAAAACCTATTTTCATAGTATATGCTGATTTTCTTATATAGTACAGTATGTTTGAGAAATAAATGTTTAATGCGTTGATTTAATGATTTTCCAGCGAATTGACTTTTATTTATGTGTTGATATTTATTATAATTGAGAATGAGTTCGATTTATGATTTTATTAGCGTTTTTGAGTAAAAGCATGATATTAGAATTGAGCAGACTTGAGACATGTTGAATAGAAAGAAAATGAGATTTCAGATGGGATCATATGTTTACTATCAGTTTTGAAATCATTAGACAGTACCCTTCCCTCCAGATACAGAGATACAGATAAAAAGAGATACAGATAAGATGAGATAGAGGCCTTTGGGGCCCGTCGGGACACACATAGAGGCTTTGGGCCGTGTGTTCGGGCGCTTTTGCCTTTTGGGGGCTTATGCATGCACAGTACAGATATATGAGATAAGAGATATGAGATATGAGATGAGATCGTCCCCATCTATCCGTTGTGGCTCCGGGGCGTGACGTTACCCAGATAGTGCGTTATTGCCTGGCCGTTGTAGCCCGGATATGATCAGATTATCCCTTGGGTACTTGTTTGATGACAGTTTTTAGTATTCAGTATTTAATATGAGTATGGTGATTCCATCGATTTTATGCAGATTTATTATTGCAGTTATTCAATTTGAATTAAATGAGTTTATGATATTTTGAGAAATTGATTTGAGAATTGATTTACGAAATTGAAATTGATTTAAGAAAAGATTTGAGAAAGATTAAATGATTTTGAATAATTTATTAAAGTATCAGCACCTACTATCCACTCACTGAGCTCACTGAGTTTTATACTCACCCCTCTTTTATTATATTTTTCCCCCCACAGGAGATTTACAGGTACATCAGTCAACCCAGTAGTGAACGTTAGTTTGATATTGTGGTCACGTGATGGTGCTAGAAGTCGTGGATTTTATTATTATATTCGAAATTTGTGTTATTATTTTATGTTATTAAGGATAATCGTTGTATTTTAATATTCGGATGATTTTGGTGATATTTGAGAAGTTGGTTTGAGAAGTTGGTTATGGAGGATGTTTGGTTATTAAATTATTTCGGGAGTGTTATTTTGTCAATTGCAGGGTTGGATATGTTTTATTTATAAGGGAGACTCTGCCGAAATTTTTATAGAATTGTTATTAATTCGATTTTACGAGTTTAGATAGACTCGCCCTGGGGGAGGTTGCGGGGCGGGTCGTTTCAGTTGGTATCAGAGCATGGTTTTAGATTCTGTAGACTTTATGGTCGTAAATAGAATAAGTTTTGATTATTAAGTCGGATTTACTATTTTGTAGGCACCATCATGATTCGTCGTAGCAGTCGACGTGGCCGTGGCCGTGGTCATGGCCGTGGTCGTGGCCGTACTAGATTAGTAGCTGGGTTGACTTCAGGAGATGTACCTGCGGGGGAAAATATTCCCGTAGACGAGGGAATAGTTGAGTCTTCGACGCACGAGGTTGTGCAACAGGCACCAGGAAATGCTCCGAACATTGAGCAGTCTATTGATAGATTAGCTCAGATTGTGACTACAGTGGTTCAGAATCAGGCTCAGCCGCATGTCGGTCAAGTGAACACTGTTGAGCGTGTTCGAAGTCTTGGGGCGAAGAGTTTTAATGGTTCAGGTGATCCACCTGAGGCAGAGTCGTGGCTTATCAAGTTAGAACGTATCTTTGATGTGATGAGATGCTCAGAGGAGGATAGACTTTCATTTGCCACTTTTCTGCTCGAGGATAAAGCTTATCATTGGTGGCAAACAGTAGAGCGACGATACCAAGGCCATGCTGCGCTTACATGGACTATTTTTCGTAAGGAATTCTACGATCATTATTTTCCGGCTGTGTATCAGGATATTAAGCGGAGTGAATTCCTTCGATTGGTTCAAGGAGCTATGTCAGTGGAAGAGTATGAGAAGAAATTTCTGGATTTGTCTAGATTTGCCATTTCAGCAGTTGGTGATGAGAGGGAGAGATGTAAGCGTTTTGAGGAGGGTCTCCGATTTGAGATTCGTACTACTGTGACGGCATCACGGTACACTGAGTTTATTGAGGTAGTTGAGGCAGCTAAGAGAGTGGAGCACAGTATCTCTGAGGGACGTAGAGTTCAGGCTCTGAAGCAGAAACGTAGCCAGAGTTGGGCAGAAGGTAGCTCGAGCAGCAGACCACCGAAGAGAGGCGCGTATACAAATTACTCTGCTGGTGTGCAAAGGAATCAGAGTATGAGTAGCAGGGGAGATCAGAGACAGACCGCCAGTTACAGTTCGGCGCAGCCTTCAGTGGGGAGTAATGTTAGGACTCAGGGGCAGTATGACAGGAATAGCGGAGGACCCCGTAGGAGTATACAACAGACTCCTTGCCCTACGTGTGGTAGGAACCATCAGGGCCAATGCCGTATCGGAGACAATGTGTGTTATTTATGTGGACAACCTGGACATATTAAGAGATTTTGCCCTACTTTATCTCAGGGTAACAGTTCTACTCGAGGGGCAGCCCCACAGTATCAATCTCATGTTGGACCAGTTCCGGGTCAGAGGGGTATGCAGACAGGGGGTTCTATATCGAGGAGTCAGACCACTTTTCCAAGTCAGAGAGGTCAACCTGGTCGACCTCGTACTCAGGCTCGAGTTTTTGCCTTGACACAGCAGGAGGCTCATGCTACACCAGAAGTTATTATGGGTACATTATCTATCTTTGGTCATGATGCTCATATTCTTATTGATCCTGGATCCACACATTCTTTTGTTTCTCGCACATTTAGTATGCATCTAGAGAGAGAGCCTGAATTGCTGGATTATGGTTTAGTTGTTAGTACACCTACCGGAGGGTCATTACTTGCTGAAAAGGTGTATCAAGATAGCATGATTCGATTGGGCGAGCATGAATTTAAGGCGAATTTGATTATTCTAGACATTCAAGATTTTGATGCCATTTTGGGCATGGATTGGCTTGCGTCTCACCATGCTACAGTGGATTGTTTTAAAAAGGAAGTTGTGTTCAACAAACCAAGAGAAACTGAGGTGAAATTTTGTGGTGAGCGTAGAATTTTACCCTCATGTGTCATATCGGCCATTGATGCAAGACGCTTACTAAGGAAAGGTTGCTCAGCTTATCTGGCATATGTAATAGCCACTGGAGTTCGGGAGTTGAGATTGGAGGATATTCCAGTAGTCCAAGAGTTTTCAGATGTATTTCCAGATGAACTTCCGGGGATGCCACTTCATAGAGAGATTGAGTTTTCTATTGATTTAGTCCCTGGGACGGCTCCTATATCTATAGCACCATATAGGATGGCTCCAGCTGAATTAAAGGAACTTAAGATTCAACTGCAAGAATTGGTGGATAAAGAGTTTATTAGACCTAGTGTATCTCCGTGGGGAGCTCCGGTGTTGTTTGTTAAGAAAAAGGATGGTACTCTTAGACTCTGCATTGACTATAGGCAGTTGAATAAAGTTACAGTGCGTAATAAATATCCACTTCCGCGCATCGATGACTTGTTTGATCAACTTCAGGGAGCAAAGGTGTTTTCTAAGATCGATTTGCGCTCGGGATATCATCAGCTTAGAATTAAAGAGGCCGATGTTCCTAAAACAGCATTTAGAACTCGTTATGGACATTATGAGTTTTTAGTGATGCCATTTGGGTTGACTAATGCCCCAGCGGCTTTTATGGATCTTATGAATAGGGTATTTCGCCCTTATCTGGATCGATTTGTGATTGTGTTTATCGACGACATTTTGGTGTATTCTCGGAGTCAGGAGGAACATGAGGAACACTTGCGGACTATTTTGCAGACTTTAAGGCAAAAGCAATTGTACGCTAAGTTCAGCAAGTGTGAGTTCTGGTTGGATAAAGTAGTATTTCTAGGCCATGTGATATCAGCTGAAGGAATTTATGTTGATCCTCAAAAGATCGAAGCAGTTGTAAATTGGGAACGACCTACAAATGTGACTGAAGTTCGAAGTTTTCTTGGATTAGCTGGCTATTATCGGAGATTTGTGGAAGGATTCTCCAAGATTGCTATTCCTCTGACAAGGTTAACCAGAAAGAATGCTAAGTTCCAGTGGAACGATGATTGTGAAAAGGGTTTTCAAGAACTCAAGGCATGCCTTACTTCAGCACCAGTTCTTACACTTCCATCGGGTAATGAAGGGTTTGTAGTATACAGTGATGCATCCAGGCAAGGATTGGGTTGTGTGCTAATGCAGTATGGGAAAGTAGTGGCTTATGCTTCAAGACAACTTAAGAAGCATGAACAAAATTACCCAACTCATGATTTAGAGCTAGCAGCAGTGGTGTTTGCACTCAAGATATGGAGGCATTACTTATATGGAGCAACATGTCAGATTTTTACTGATCACAAGAGCTTGAAGTATTTGTTTACTCAGAAGGAGTTGAATTTGAGACAGAGAAGATGGATTGAGCTGATTAAAGACTATGATTGTACCATTGATTTTCATCCGGGCAAAGCGAATGTGGTAGCTGATGCGCTAAGCAGGAAGTCTTTTAGCTCTATAGCTCACTTGCGAGGGACATACATGCCGTTATTGATTGAGTTGAGATCTTTGGGAGTTGAATTGGAAGTTGATAATTGCAGAGCTTTAATAGCTAATTTTCGAGTGAGGCCGACTTTGATTGATAAAGTTCATCAGATGCAAGATCAGGATTTGCAGTTACTGAAGTTGAAAGAGGATGTGCAAAAAGACTTACGAACTGATTTTGCGGTGAGAGATGATGGCGTTTTAGTTATGGGTAATCGACTTTGTGTACCCGACATTAAAGAGTTGAAAAAGGAGATCATGGAAGAAGCTCATTGTTCAGCTTATGCTATGCATCCTGGTAGTACGAAGATGTACCGTACCTTGAGAGATCATTATTGGTGGCAAGGTATGAAGAGAGAGATAGCTGAATTTGTATCTCGGTGTTTAGTTTGTCAGCAGATTAAGGCTGAACATCAGAGACCTGCAGGGTTTTCTCAGCCGCTTCCTATCCCTGAGTGGAAATGGGAGCACATTACCATGGATTTTGTAACGGGACTTCCACGTACTCAGAGTGGTCATGATAGTGTTTGGGTAGTTGTTGATCGACTTACCAAATCTACTCACTTTTTACCATTCAAGACCACGTATTCGATGGACAAGTTGGGGAATATTTTTGTGGCAGAGATAGTTCGACTTCACGGAGCACCTGTGTCTATTATTTCAGATAGAGATTCCAGATTTACTTCTAAGTTCTGGACAAGCTTGCAAAAGGCTATGGGCACCAAGTTGAATTTCAGTACAGCTTTTCACCCACAGACTGATGGTCAGTCAGAGCGTACTATTCAGACCCTGGAGGATATGTTACGAGCTTGTATTTTGGAGTTTAAGGGTAGTTGGGACATTTATTTACCCTTGATGGAGTTTGCTTACAATAACAGTTATCAAGCTAGCATTAAGATGGCACCTTATGAGGCCTTGTATGGCAGGAAATGCAGAACTCCCGTATGTTGGGATGAGGTTGGAGAGCAGAAACTTTTTGGTCCCGAATTGGTTCAAAATACTAGTGAGAAGATACAGCTTATTCGGGAAAGATTAAAGGCAGCCCAGAACAGACAAAAGAGCTATGCAGATAAGCGTAGGCGAGAACTTGAGTTTGAAGTGGGTGACAAGGTTTTTATACGGATATCTCCTTGGAAAGGGGTACTTCGTTTTGGGAAGCGTGGGAAGTTGAGTCCACGATACATTGGACCTTATGAAATTGTGGAGCGTATTGGTCCGTTGGCATACCGATTAGCTCTAACACCTGAGTTATCTAGAATCCACAATGTCTTTCATGTTTCGATGCTCCGGAAGTATGTGTATGATCCTAGTCATGTGTTGTCGAGACAACCAATTGAGCTGAAAGAAGATTTGAGTTATGAAGAAGAGCCCGTGGAAATTCTAGAACAGAAGCATCAAGTCTTGCGTTCAAGAACTATTTCATTAGTAAAAGTGTTGTGGAGGAATCACACAAAAGAAGAAGCGACTTGGGAACGCGAAGACTTAATGCGAGCTCAATACCCTCACATGTTCTCAACAAATGTGTAAATTTCGGGGACGAAATTTTTATAAGGGGGGAGGATTGTAATATACGCACTTGGACTTTCTTAATAAAGTGCTGATTTTTATTTTCCTCTTCTCTATTAATTTTTAATTTCGTCACTATAGTTTAATTGGGATAAATTGAGCTCGATTATACGCGCCGATGGTCGGATTTTATTTTCGTAACGGGTCTGAAATTCGCTTAATTTGTATTAAGCTTAAAAAAAAAAAAAAAAAAAAAAAAAAAAAAAAAAAAGGGGCAGAATTGTATAACTGGAAAGAGGGAAACGGGTTTTCCATTTTAGAGAGAAAGAACCCGAGAAGAGAGAGAAAGATAGAGAGAGAAGTCAGACCCGTTGACCCGAGAACCCGACCCAGTAACCCGCGGATTGACCCAACGATTTCTCCCAACTCCAGCCACTTTACCGGCCGTGCTTGGTACCGATCTGAAGCTTGGAAGCAGACCATCGTATCCCTGCTGTTATCGTCGCCGGAAACTGGCCAGAACGCCGGTGATCGAGCTCGAAAAGTCGCGGCTTCGACCCGTTTTCGTTGCCGTTGATCCCGCCGGAGTTGTGACGCGCCACCACTTGGAACTGGTTCCTCACATCCCCAGCAACATTTCCCGACCAGCAACGACCGCCGGGGACGCCCGGAACTCGCCGAATGATCTCCGAAAATTTGCGGAACTTTGGAACTTCGATCCGCCGCCGGTAGCGCGCGTGGCGACTCACTGCCACCACCGTTGGATTCATCGAGGCCGGAACTAGCAGACCTAAGCTCCCCGTCATCGTTGACTGAAGTCCGGTCACCGTTGACCGGCAGGGGCAATTCGGTAAATTCATGAAACTTTGGGGTGAATTTGTAATTTTATGTAATCAGTGGACATTTCGGTAATTTTATGCCCTGAGGGTAATTTCGTAATTTCGGACAATGTGATTAATTTATGTAATCTGAATTGAGGACAATATGGGTATTAACGAATATGAGGATAATTTGGTAAAATCATGAAATTTGAGGATAAGTTGGTAAAATATTGATGTTGGGGTATTTTGGTAATTTTGGCCTATAGGGGCATTTTGGTAATTTTATACATGCGGGACTAGTTTATCGTTAATAGATATTTGTTTCGAGATTTATTATATTAATTGGTTTTTACGGAGAATAATTATGGTGTTTTCCGTGATTAGGAGGATCCGCATCCGCGAACGAGAATCTACCCGCGGACGTTGTTGATACTGAGTCTAGACATCATCACTGTGAGTGGAATATACAAAACCTATTTTCATAGTATATGCTGATTTTCTTATATAGTACAGTATGTTTGAGAAATAAATGTTTAATGCGTTGATTTAATGATTTTCCAGCGAATTGACTTTTATTTATGTGTTGATATTTATTATAATTGAGAATGAGTTCGATTTATGATTTTATTAGCGTTTTTGAGTAAAAGCATGATATTAGAATTGAGCAGACTTGAGATATGTTGAATAGAAAGAAAATGAGATTTCAGATGGGATCATATGTTTACTATCAGTTTTGAAATCATTAGACAGTACCCTTCCCTCCAGATACAGAGATACAGATAAAAAGAGATACAGATAAGATGAGATAGAGGCCTTTGGGGCCCGTCGGGACACACATAGAGGCTTTGGGCCGTGTGTTCGGGCGCTTTTGCCTTTTGGGGGCTTATGCATGCACAGTACAGATATATGAGATAAGAGATATGAGATATGAGATGAGATCGTCCCCATCTATCCGTTGTGGCTCCGGGGCGTGACGTTACCCAGATAGTGCGTTATTGCCTGGCCGTTGTAGCCCGGATATGATCAGATTATCCCTTGGGTACTTGTTTGATGACAGTTTTTAGTATTCAGTATTTAATATGAGTATGGTGATTCCATCGATTTTATGCAGATTTATTATTGCAGTTATTCAATTTGAATTAAATGAGTTTATGATATTTTGAGAAATTGATTTGAGAATTGATTTACGAAATTGAAATTGATTTAAGAAAAGATTTGAGAAAGATTAAATGATTTTGAATAATTTATTAAAGTATCAGCACCTACTATCCACTCACTGAGCTCACTGAGTTTTATACTCACCCCTCTTTTATTATATTTTTCCCCCCACAGGAGATTTACAGGTACATCAGTCAACCCAGTAGTGAACGTTAGTTTGATATTGTGGTCACGTGATGGTGCTAGAAGTCGTGGATTTTATTATTATATTCGAAATTTGTGTTATTATTTTATGTTATTAAGGATAATCGTTGTATTTTAATATTCGGATGATTTTGGTGATATTTGAGAAGTTGGTTTGAGAAGTTGGTTATGGAGGATGTTTGGTTATTAAATTATTTCGGGAGTGTTATTTTGTCAATTGCAGGGTTGGATATGTTTTATTTATAAGGGAGACTCTGCCGAAATTTTTATAGAATTGTTATTAATTCGATTTTACGAGTTTAGATAGACTCGCCCTGGGGGAGGTTGCGGGGCGGGTCGTTTCACAGTTAAATCAAGTGACTCAAGTTGTTGGAAGGGAGTAAACAAAGAAGCATTCAGATACCAGTACTCTCCCCCATACGTGTCAGAAAGGTCTAGCGCTATCACTCGGCTCGTGGTGTTGCTGCACTCAACCCTTTCCCACTGACAACAATCAGTAGCTCCCTCACCATCTCCCCAGTCGTAAAGAAAATTATAAGGATCATTGAGGAAATGTTTGAGTCGCAAAAGAACAAATCTCTCATGATCCAAACATCCCTCACTCCACCCACCTTCAAATATTATTAATAACAAAACAAACATTATCACCATTTTTTTATTTTGAACCACCCATTCTAACTATATCTTTAAGTTTTAAAAAACACACACACTTTTTCTGTCTTTGTAACCAACCAGAGGGCTATACGCCATTTGCTTATAACGCATGTAACTATTTATACACCCAACTAGCTTATAGTTGACTTATTTAGTTGTTTTCTCCAAGTCCTTCATGCATTAATTTTCTTCCCTTTTTTTTTTCATCTTTGTCATTTTGCTATAATTTGCAACAGCAACGCGTTTTGAGCTAGCAATAAAGAATAATTGAGAGAGATTGAGATGACAAATGGATAGAAATTAAAAGTATGGGTGTTTAATACGAGAACGATTATACCCGTTTATTATATTTCAACCTAAAAATTTACTCTAAGCATTTATAATAAATAAAAATATGATAATAAAAATAATAAAAAAATATGAATAATATATATTTGTAAAAAAAAAAGATTTATGTGTCCATTTTGAAAATTAGAGAGTATATGTAAATATAATTATCAAAACAAACCATAGAAGTGTTGTTATTTTTTCCTTTCAAAAAATCCACCATTATAAAAAAAGCCCAAAGACTTTGACATCTTTTAGGAGTCTTTGGGCCTTGTTTTTTTCCCTCTTTTTCTTTCATTTGCATTTTGATCCACAAGGCCAAAAATTAAATTCCACACCTTTGGCATTTTGTGGAGATTACATTTCCATGTTTTTACTTAGAAAGTAGGTGGAGACGTGGAGTCAATGCGGCCAAGTGCTCAATTATTGTTAGTTAGCAAAATAGAATTTTTGGCGAGATGAATTTGTTGTAAAAAAGTTTTTGGAAAAAATAATAATCATGGGAACTTGTCTTATGTCTTTATAACAATTTACTACTGCGAAATATTTACAACTTCACATCTTTGATTCAATTATCGCCACAAAGGCACAAGTACGTCCATTTGTAAACCAATCGATAAAGATCAAATTTCAAGCCATGAACTTGTATTGTCAGCAAACATCTAATCACTTTAGATATTTGTATCGTTTAATTAATTAATGATCAATCTGAAATTACAGAGGTTGGCCGAATATTCCCCTAAAATTAATTAATTTTACCGAAAGGGAATTATTAGACAGATAAAGTGTGTCTAGTTTTTTTGTTGTTTTGTAACAATCAATTTGGAAACTCTTCACTCAAGTTAGCATCTTAGAGATCAAGATCAACAAACTCCTAGTGATGCTAATGGAAGAGGAATTTATAAGAGGAGAAGAGAGAGTAATTATGCTTGATCAAGAAAGGTACCATTAAATCTAGAATATGACAATTAATGGTAGAAAAATTAACAAGCGTGTAATCCATGATCAAAGATTTTAAATCCTTGAAATTTAGATAACCTAAAAATTAACATTGAACAAGAAATAAATCAACAATGCCACTTTGATCACATAATCGATGAAACTTAGGATATATAATCAACACCTGTTTATTTTACTATTGAATTACTATTTTTTCTGTATTATTTGAATAAGGGAATTGATTTGGAGAAACTCTCACTATAATTGATGAAAATCAAGATATAATCAATACATATTCATTTTATTTTTAAATTAATACTTTTCCATTATTATTTGAAGAAGGGAATTGGTCTCAAAAAATCTTATTGTAATATATGTAACTTAAACTTTTTTTTTTCTGAAATAAAAATTAACTTTTAAGAAGGCTTCAAATATGGAGAGGGGACCAGTCCATTAATGTCAATTCTTCCAAGTTAGTGACATTGTGCAGCTTTATTTAATTAGAAGGTGCAACATCTTTAGCTTTAACATATCTTATTCTTTAAGACTATTAAAACTTTTAAATTCTGTCCACATGCCCACCCTATAAGATCCACAAAAGTAGCAGATAAAATGGAAGAAGTACGCTAAGGGGCTGTTTGATTTTAGTTGTGGCTTACACAGCACGAAATTACACCAAAAATGCCCCGACCAGATTTAATAAAACAAATGTACTCTTACTCAGTTTATTATTTATTTTTACATAGATATATTTTCTTTTTTTCTTTTTATTTCTTTTTCAACTTAGAAAAGAGAATTAGGGGACAGATCAAGTGTGTCTGATTTTGCGTTGCTTTCTAGCAATCAACTTGGAAACTTTCCACTCAAGTTAACATGTGAGAGCTGATGGAAGAGGAATTTGAAAAATCGTGACTCTAATTTTGCATATATTTGATTATTTCAACACTTGATTGGTTTTGAATGGTCCAAGAATGGGCAAGTGACAATGAGACTTGGAAGTGATAGTTTGAAAAAGTGAGATCTTCAATTGATATTAGATAAATGAGAGTAGACTAGGATATATTTCCAGTAAGCTTATGGAGAGAGACATATCAAACTTGAAGTAAGAAGTCATATTTTCCAAGCACCAAAGACAATTTATTGTACCCGGAATATAATTATGGTCAATAAAAGAAAAAACTCTTGCAGATTCATCAACTGATTGGGTTGAAAACATAATTCATCCTTTAGCTAATAACAATTAATGAACGCATAAAATCTTATATCTTTTAACATAAACGTTAAATATTAATTTTATTAATAGTCGCAACCTTACGCAGGCATAATTTGGTCATGAAAACAATAAATCTATCCATTCTTAAAGGCTATTAACTATAACAAAAAATCAATTAATATAATTTTTATAAGAGGAGAAGAGAGACTAAGTATCCTTCATCAAGAAATGTACCAATATTAAGTCTAGAATATGATAGTCAATGGCGGAAAAATTAACATGCGCATAATTTATGACCAAATATTCTAAATCCTTGAAATTTAACAAGTCGTTTCATTAAAATATGGATCACCTTCCACACATTTTAGAAATCTTATCATTTTTTTCTTTTTTCATTAAATTATGTTTTGGTCCACACAGCCGAAAATTAAATTCCACGCGTTTTGCATTTAGTGGAATTCTATGTATTTTTTAATTTTACAAAACTTTAGTCGGTGGAGTCAACAGGGCTAGAAATTCATTGAAGGGTCCCGAGAATCAAAGGTGCTTACTCAATTATTATTTGTAAAGTTGTAGACTTGTAGGGCAGCTACCGGAGTCCACACGTTGTAATGTTTTGTTCACTGTCAATCTCATTGTTGGTCGTTTCCAACACGCTCAAGAATCCAATTCTGCATAAACACATAAAATTAAAGACTTAAAACAGAGTTTAAGTAATTAATAATTTAACTGGAAACAAATTAAAAAGGAGAATTTAATTATTGAATTCCACATTGTGCTATTGAAAATTAAAAAAAAAAATTGTTGTCACCTCAGTCAATTAGATAATCACTACAAATAGTTCTTTATGTAGATGATATTCTTCTAATTGGAAATGATATAGGAATATTGACTACAATAAAGAGTTGGTTAGCAAAACAATTTGATATGAAAGAAAGACATGAGAGAGGCAAGTTATATTCTTGGTATCAAATTACTACGAGACCGGAAGAATAAAACTTTAGCCTTGGCTCAAGCAGTCTATATCGACAAGATATTGGTTAGATTTAGCATAGAAAATTCCAAGACTGGTTTATTACCATTTAGACATGGAATTGTATTCTCTAAGGACCAATCACCTAAAACATCTAAAGAGATGGAGAAAATGAGACGAGTTTCCTATGCAGAAGTTGTGGGAAGTCCCATGTATGTCATGCTTTGCACTAGGCTAGACATCTGTTTTGCGATAGGGATGGTTAGCAGATATCAAATCCTGGACCTGAACACTAGACTGCAATCAAGCATATAATGAAGTATCTGAAAAGAACTAAAACTTATATGCTTGTGTATTCTAGTGATGAACTCATTCCAGTGGATTCTAGAAAATCAACTTTCGGCTATATGTTTACATTAGGAAGTGGAGCTATTAATTGGAGGAGTGTGAAACAATTTGTATCACAGACTCCACAACTGAAGCTGAATATGTGGCTGCATCTGAAGCTGCAAAAGAAGTTGTATGGCTTTGCAAGTTCCTACAAATCTTAATGTGGTACCTGTTGTAACTGCACCCCTTAAACTATTTTGTGATTATGGTGGTGCAGTAGCTCAATCTAAGGAACCAAGGAACCACAAGAAACAAAAACATATTGAGAGGAAACATCATCTTATAAGGGAATAGTATAGAAAGACTATATGACAGTACCCCAAATGACATTAGATGCTATATGGCAGATTTTATTACAATGGCCATTAGTGGGAAACCTTTATAACCTGCACTTAGAGCCCCTAGAGCATGTGCAATATGCCAGATATGCTTTAAAGAGCTAGTGGGAGATTGTTGGGATTATGTGCTCTTTTAAAAGTATTATTAATTTATTTTCTGATTAATAAAATATTTGAGATATTTTCAATTGCATAAATATATTGAATAAGGTCCGTTTAATCATATTATATTTTCTCTTGCTAGTTGCTTTTAGTAGTGATAAAGGCACCCACACATCAAGTGCAGATCAAACTTGAGTCATAACCCAGAAGATTATTTGGTGACAGATCGTGTTCTAACAAGCGTGGTGGTGACGGATCATAATCTGGGAAGCCTGGATTAATTTCAATTGTTCATCTTCTCAGATTGTCAAGGTATGATTTTCTAGATTACGTATTCCTATATATTGTATGAGATCGATCCTAAAAGTTTTTATAAAAATTTAAAAAACTGATTTTTCTCCAACAACAAATTGCTAAAGTGATTTGATTTTTGTTGACAATAAAAGTATACAAGTTTATGAACTTGAAATTTGATCTCTATCGATTGGTTTACAAATGGATGTACTTGTGCCTTGTGGTGATAATTGAACCAGAGATGTGAAACTATAAGGATTTGACAATAGTAAATTGTTATAAAGACATAGAAACGAATTCTCATTATTTTTATTTTTTCCAAAAACGTTTTTACAACGCATTCTTAACCAACAATAATTGAGTACCTGGCCGTATTGACTCTGCCTGCTTTCTAAAGTAAAACATAGAAATAGAATTTCCACAAAATGGCAAACGTGTGGAATTTAATTTTTGACTGTGTGGACCAAAATGTAAATAAGGAAAAAAAAAAGAAAAAAAGAGCCCAAAGACTTCATAAATGTGTGGAAGTCTTTGGGCTTTTTTTTAATGGTGGGTTTTTCAAAGGAAAAAAATGACGACTCTATTTTTATTCGTTTCTCATCTAAGTCTCTCTCAAATATCCTTTATTGTTAGCTCAAAACACGTTGATGTGGAAAAACGTAGCAAAATGACAAATATGGAAAGAATGGGAAGAAAATTAAAGCATGAAAGACTTGGAGAAAACAACCAAATAAGTCAACTATAAGTTAGTTGGGTGTATAAATTGTTAGATGTGTTATAAATGAAGAGCGTATAACGTAGAACCCTCTAGTTGGTTGCAGAGATAGAAAGAGTGAGTGTGTTTTCCATAGTTAAAGATATAGTTAGAATGGATAGTTCAAAATCAAAAATGGTGATAATGTTTGTTCTGTTATTAATTAAATTTGAAGGTGGGTGGAGTGAGGGATGTTTGGATCATGAGATATTTGCTCTTTTTCGACTCAAATATTTCTTCAATGATCTTCATGATTGGGTAGATGATGAGGGAGCTACTGATTGTTGTCAATGGGTAAGGGTTGAATGCAACAACTCCACAGATCGAGTGATAGTACTAGACCTTTCTAATACTAGGAATTGGGATTTGGGAGAGTGGTATATGAATGCTTCTTTGTTTACTCCCTTTCAACAACTTGAGTCACTTGATTTAAGTTGGAACAAAATAGCCGGTTGTGTTGAGAATGAAGGTGAATTTACTTCTCCCTCCTAATTTAAGTGGAATATCAAGACTGAGCAACTATATGCATATCGATTCAGTTGACAATTCTGACATTTTTTTTTAAGTGAATAATTAATTTTGAAATCACACAAGTATCTATAATCCTTTTTTATTTTACTTGCAGGTCTAGAGAGGCTATCAAAATTGAACAATTTGAAGATGCTTGATTTAAGTGAAAACTTGTTCGACAATAGCATCTTATCATTTGTAGGTCGTCTTTCATCATTACGATCATTAAAATTATCTTACAATAGATTGGAAGGAAGTATTGATGTTAAAGGTACATAATTAAAACTTTATCTCTTCTCCAAGCTCTTTCATTAACTTGCTAAAATAAGATTCAAGGTTTTGAATTCAATTTTTTAATGATTAATATTTTAAAAAAACAGTTTTTAGCAATTCATAAATACAAGTTCTAGTGTTTCTCATAATTTCATCTTGTACTTTCATATGTATTGTATTTAAGATGAAAAAAAAATTCTAATTGCGAACCGAACACCCCCACAACTTATTTTTTTGTGAGGTTTGAAACATTCAACTCAATTTGTACTCTTTACAGAATTAGATTCTTTGAGAGATTTAGAGGAGCTAGACATTGGCTGGAACAAGATTGACAAATTTGTGGTCTCAAAAGGTACTACAAATACCATAAAAAATATAAACTTTTACAAATTAGCTGGATTCTTTGCCATTTGTTTTATTATTCCGTAGGTTTGAGGAAGTTGAAGTATCTCGGTTTAAGTGGCAACAAACTCAATCATAGCATCTTATCTTCTCTGACTATCTTTTCTTTGTTAAGAGAATTATATCTACGTGATACGGGATTCAAAGGAACATTTGATGTTCGAGGTAAGCCTAAGCCTTGCTTTCTCATTTTATATATGCCAGCTAGACTTGTGTATCATCGACATAATTTAATATTTAATTTGATTAGTCTGAAGGAATTACATGCTAATTTAAACAAACTTTTATTTACCCTGTCAATCATTAATTAAACACTATTTGGTTTGGTTTAAACCTACTTTTTTATTTTATATGCTAGCTAGGCTTAGATACTAACTATTTTGATGAGTCTGAAGGAATTAGATACTAACTAAACATACTTTTATGTACTCCCTCAATTAATTAATTAATTAATTAATTATTATTTCACTTGGTTTGGACGAAATTCTCATGATGCTTTAATTTCTTTAAAGTTATTAATTAATTAATTCTGTTTTTAAGTCTTAAGTCTGGGTATGTTTGTAGAATTCAATTCCTTCAATAACTTAGAAGCGTTGGACATGAGCAACAACGAAATCGACAATCTTGTGGTTCCTCAAGGTAAACAATTAAAATATTATTCAATTACATAAATTTAATTCATTTGATCAGGGAAGACGCAAAAGGTACAAAAAAAATAATAAAAAAATAAAGAAACAGAGAATTTATATTATTTCAAAAACAGGACGTACTAGTTATTTCAAAAACAGAATGTAATAAAGATTTGATTCCAGTACTTTAATCTTTACAGTGATTGAAAAACGATACTAATCCTTTCCCAAAGTATAAAATACGAATTGACTCCCAATTAAATTAATCATTTATTTAGTTCATCTCTAAATTTAAACAATGAATTTTGATCTTCAATCCTATTCTAATTACAATTAAAAAACAGGTTATAGAGGTTTAAGGAAGTTGAAAAGCCTTGATCTATCAGAAGTCGGAATTAGAGATGGAAGTAATTTGTTACGATCAATGGGATCATTCCCATCCCTCAACACTCTTTACTTGACTTCTAATAATTTTATCGATACAACGTCAGGTACAGATGTGTCCAAATTTATAAATAGGCTGTTAATTAATTAATTAATTTCTGTATTGTTGATAAAGCTAAATTTGTTGCTTCGAAACAGAGTTGCACAATTTCACCAACTTGGAATATTTGGCATTGGACTCTTCCTCTCTCCATATAAGCCTTTTACAAAGCATTGCATCATTCACTTCGTTAAAAATATTGACGATGACTAATTGCGAAGTCAATGGCGTCCTAAGTGGTCAAGGTAAAAGAAAAGTGTTGATTATAAATAAACTATTAATTAATTAATTAATTTTCCGTATTATTGATAAAGCTAAATTTGTTGATCCTTCCTTTTAATTCTAAACAGAGTTGCACAATTTCGCCAACTTGGAATATCTGGCATTGGACTTTTCCTCCCTCCATACAAGCCTTCTGCAAAGCATTGCATCATTCACTTCGTTAAAAAAATTGTCGATGACTAATTGTGAAGTCAATGGTGTTCTAAGTGGTCAAGGTAAAAGAAAAGTGTTGATTATGAATAAGCTGTTAATTAATTAATGTTGTTGCTCCTTGCTTCTAAAATGAGTTGCGCAATTTCACCAACTTGGAATATTTGAATTGGACTCTTCCTCGCTCCATATAAGCCTTCTGCATCTGCAATTGCTTGAAGAATTTATTTATTTATTTATTATTGTTGTTGTTGTTGTTGAAATGGGGTGGGCAAGCGTTCACTCAGTTAATATGTGGTGAATTAAATATTACAATCCAAGGTAGAATTGTGGAAAATTAAAACAAAATGAGAAATATGGACAGAAAGGAAGAAAGTTAAGGGCATGAAAGACTAGGAGAAGACTGAAGACCACCAAATAAGTCAATTGAAAACTAGCTGGGGCTTGGGTGTACAAATTGTTAGAAGTGTTTGTTATAAATCACATAGAGCCCTCTTGTTGGTTGCAGAGCCAAAGAGACAAAGAGTGTGCATTTTATTAATTAAAAAAATATATAGAATGGGTGGTTTAAAATCCAAATGGTGATAATGTTAGTTTTGTTAGTATTAATAATATTAGAAGGGGGTAGCGTGAGGGATGTTTGGTGCATGAGAGATTTGCTCTTTCGAGACTTAAAAAATTTCTTCAATTCTCCTTATAATTTTTGTCACGACTGACCATTGTCAATGGGATGGGGCTGGGTGCAGCAACACCACAGGGCTAGTGGTATCTGAATGCTTCTTGGTTTACTCTTTTTCAACAAATTGAGTGGGTTAATTTAAGTTGGAACAATATAGTCGGTAGTGTTGAGAATGAAGGTGTTTCGTTTAATTTAATACTTTCTCCCTCCTAATTTAAGTCGAATATCAGGATTGAGCAACTATATGTATCTTTATTCAGTTGACAATTTTGACATATTTTTTTAAATGATTAATTTTGAAATTACATCAAACTGATGTGATCTCTGTTTTGATTTTACTTGCAGCACTAGAGACGCTCTCAAGATTAACCAACTTGAAGATGCTTGATTTAAGAGGAAACTTGTTCAATAATAGCATTTTATCATCTCTAGCTCATCTTTCATCATTAACATCATTAGATTTATCTGAGAATAAATTGGAAGGAAGTATTAATGTTAAAGGTACGTAATTAAAATGTCATCGCTTCTCCCAACTCTTTCATTAACATGCTAAAATAAGATTCAAGGCTTTGAATTCAATTTTTTTTAATGAGTAATATTAGAAAAATAGTTTTAAGCAATTCATAAATACAAGTTTCAATGTTTCTCATAATTTCATCTTGTACTTTTGTATGTCTTGACTTTAAGATTAAAAAAAAAATTATTCTAACTGTGAAGCAAATACCCCACGACTAATTTATTATTTTGTCTAGTTAAAAATGATAAAATTTATTATTTGCTTATATTGATTAATTAACTCTATTTTAAGTCTTAAGTCTTGGCGTCTTGGCATGTTTGCAGAATTTGATTCCTTGAGCAACTTAGAGGAGTTGGACATGAGCGGCAATGAAATAGACAATTTTCAAGTTCCTCAAGGTAAACTATTAAAATATTATTCAATTACATTAATTTAATTCGTTTGATTAGGGAAGGCCAAAAGGTACAAAAACATAATAAAAAACTAAAGAAACAAAGAATTTATATTATTTCAAAAACTAAAATGTAATACTATTATTTCAAAAATAGAATGTAATAAAGATTTGATTCCGGTTCTTTAATCTTTACAGCAATTGAAAAACAATGTTGCTCTTTTTCTAAAGCATAAAATATGAAATGACTCATAATTGAATTAGTCATTTATTTTGTTTAGCTCTAAATTTAGATAATAAATTTTTGATTTTTTTCAATCCTATCCTTATTATTATTATTATTATTATTATTATTAAACAGGTTACGGAGGTTTGAGGAAGCTGAAAAGCCTGTATCTATCGAGCGTTGGAATTAGAGATGGAAGCAAGTTGTTACGGTCAATGGGATCATTCCCATCCCTCAACACTCTTTACCTTTGGGGTAATAATTTTACGGAAACAATGACAACTACAACTCAAGGTAAGTAAAAGGTATAGGTTTGGCCAAATTTATAAATAAATTGTTAATTAATTAATTTTCCACATTATTAATGAAGCTAAATTCCTTGCTCCTTCTTTGTAATTCTAAACAGAGTTGCACAATTTCACCAACTTGGAATATTTGACATTGGACTATTCCTCTCTCCATATAAGCCTTCTGCAAAGCATTGCATCAATATCCCCTTCGTTAAAAAATTTGTCGATGTGTGGTTGTGAACTCAATGGTGTCGTACGTGGTCAAGGTGAAAGAAAAGGGTTGAATATGAACTCACTCAATGGTGTCCTACGTGTTCAACTTATTTATTTTTTTATTAATTTTATTTTTTAATGTTTCTACTAGGTTTTCCTCATTTCAAGAGTTTGGAGCATTTGGAGATGGATGACGCGCGCATTGCACTCAACACCAGCTTTCTTCAAATCATCGGTGAATTGATGCCCTCTCTTAAGTACTTATCACTGTCATATTCTACTCCTGGCACTAACAGCATCGGGATTCTTGATCAAGGTTAATGAGATGCTCCACTCTCCCCGCTTAATCTATAATATTAATTTTTGATTAAATGTTTAATTACACAAACGAATCACTTATTTTAAAAGAATAATACGTATTCATTAATTTTTATATTGTATTAATTGATGAATTTAATAAATTTTCAGGCCTCTGTTCGTTGATGCATATGCAAGAGTTACACATTGCTCATAACGATTTAAGAGGTAGCTTGCCTTGGTGTTTGGCAAATATGACATCCCTCAGGATATTAGATGTTTCTTCCAATCAACTTACTGGAAGCATCTCTTCATCTCCCCTCATTCATTTGACATCCATTGAAGAGCTGAGGCTTTCAGACAATCATTTTCGGATTCCAATTTCACTTGAACCACTTTTTAATCACTCAAGACTCAAGATTTTCGATGCTTACAACAACGAAATAAATGCAGAAATAACTCAATCACCTTCTTTGACCCCAAACTTCCAATTATCACATCTCTCATTGTCTTTCGGTTATGGAGATGGTGTCACATTCCCCAAATTCCTTTACCATCAACATGACCTTGTGAATGTTGATCTCTCACACATAAAGATGAATGGAGGATTTCCAAATTGGTTGTTGGAAAACAACACAAGATTAGAAACTCTTTCTTTGGTCAATGATTCTCTTGCAGGACCTTTCCGATTGCCAATTCATTCACACAAGCAGTTAGGACTGTTGGATGTCTCCAACAACAACTTCCAAGGCCACATTCCAGTAGAAATTGGAGATATTTTACCAAGTTTAATATCCTTTAACATTTCAATGAATGCTTTAAACGGTAGCATTCCCTCTTCATTTGGTAATATAAACTCCCTTCAAATTCTGGACTTATCCAACAATCAATTGATTGGTGAAATACCCGAGCACTTGGCTGTGGGTTGCGTCAACTTGGAGTATCTTACATTATCAAACAACAACCTAGAAGGTCATATGTTCACTAGAAATTTTAACCTGACAAACTTGAGATGGTTACAATTGGAAAGCAATCGCTTCGTAGGAGAGATCCCACAAAGCTTGTCTAAATGCTCTTCACTAGAAGGATTGTATTTTAATAATAACAGTCTCTCGGGTAAGATTCCACGATGGTTAGGTAATCTCAAAGGGTTAAAACATATTATAATGCCCGAGAATCATCTTGAAGGTCCTATTCCAATGGAGTTTTGTCAACTTTATTCGCTTCAGCTTTTGGACATTTCAAACAACAACATATCTGGAAGTTTACCATCTTGTTTCCATCTTCTCTCTATCGAACAAGTTCATCTTTCAAAAAATATGTTACATGGACAGCTAAAAAGAGGTACATTCTTTAATTGCTCTTCCCTTGTGACATTAGATCTTAGCTATAATCGTTTGAATGGCAGCATTCCGAATTGGGTTAATGGGCTTTCTCAACTAAGGCACCTTATCTTAGGTCACAATAATCTTGAAGGTGAAGTGCCAGTTCAATTGTGCGGATTAAACCAACTGCAATTGTTAGATCTTTCTAATAATAATCTTCATGGCCATATTCCTCCTTGCTTTGATAACACCACACTTCATGAAAGTTATAGCAATAGTTCTAGTCTTAAGCCATTTGAAACATCTCTTGTCATGGAAAGCGGGATGATCTATGCAGAAAAGCAAATCCATGAAATTTTTGAGTTCACAACAAAGAACATTGCGCACATTTACCAAGGAAAAGTGCTTAGCCTCCTATCAGGACTTGATCTTTCTTGCAACAAGCTAATCGGTCATATTCCTCCTCAAATTGGAAATTTGACAAGGATTCAAACATTGAATCTATCACACAACAACTTGATAGGATCGATCCCATCAACATTTTCAAACTTGAAGCAAATCGAAAGTTTGGATCTTTCTTACAACAAATTGAATGGGAAAATCCCTCATCAACTTGTGGAGTTAAACGCATTGGCTGTTTTCAGTGTGGCATACAATAACTTATCAGGCGAAATTCCAGAATGTAAAGCACAATTTGCAACCTTCAACGAGAGGAGCTATGAGGGAAATACTTTTCTTTGTGGACTGCCATTGCCCATTTGCAGATCACCAGCAACTATGCCAGAGGCTTCAATTGGCAATGAACGAGATGATAATTTAATTGACATTGACAGTTTCTTTATCACATTTACAACATCATACATAATTGTGATATTTGGAATTGTTATTGTTTTATATGTAAATTCTTATTGGCGACATAGATGGTTTTACTTTGTTGAAATGTGGATAACTTCATGTTACTATTTTGTTGTAGACAATCTTATTCCAACAAGATTTTGTCATTGAAATTAATTAGTAGTTTAATTACGATTCTTTAAGTACTAATCAGGTTTTCTTAGGAAATAAATTTTTTTATTTTTTATTAAAATTGTAGTAGTATTTAGCATTAGATAGCTTCCAACTTCCAAGCACTTCACATTTGTCTCTACACTTAAAAAGCTGAGTGATCATGTTTTGTAGATCTGGATTTGGAGCAGGATGGATCCAAACCCATATCTGTCCATCATAGCTTATAGCTTCCCTATACTGTGCAGCATACTTAAATAAGAGAACCATCTCCAATGTTAAAAGTAGCCACTCTATAACAATCATTTAGAAACTATATTCAGAATAGTTTTATAATCATACACAAGAAATGAAACACCTAGATGCACTTGATCGCCTATTTTACTCTGAAAAAGAACAGTTATGGTGCTTTCATCATCTTCTTCACTAGCAACATTAACACTAAATCCACCGATGGACCCAGACATTTCATCAAGAAAGGTATATATCTAATAAAGTTAAAGCTTGACAAAAAATTCAGGAAGATTAATGCCTCGCCACAACAAGGGGCACAACAACATCAAAGTAGAGATGAAGCAGTATTCTCAAAGCTAAAACTCTCAAATCCACCTAGGGGTGTTTAGAATCCAATTTGATTCGCTCAATCCGTCTAATTCATAGAAATCCAATTCGTAAAAATCTGATCCGTGGATTAGTGGATTAGATTAGATTGAAAATTTGATAATCCGCAATCGGTGGATTGGATATGGATCTACTTCTGTAAATCTATAAAAATCTGTGAATCCGCAAAAAAATAAAAAGTATTTATTTAATTAAAAAATAAAACTTGTAAATATGGTATTAGTACTTACTAGTACATAAATAAGTTAAAATATAGTTATATTAACAGTATGTTATATCTTATCCGATAATAATAAAAAATAAAAAATAATTAAATAAACAAATATAGCTTTCTAAATAGTTAATTTCCATGTACTGATCTAAACGAATGAGATTTTTTTCGTTTTGATGTGTTATATTTCGAAACTTTAAATGAATTTTTTTAGCTTTATTTAAACAATTAATTTATTTAAATCTTATTTAATTTTAAATTTGAAGTCCGTAAACCAATCCGCAAAATATTGGATTTGGTCAAATCTGCATCCGATCCGTAGATGTATGGATTGAATTTTACCAATCCGTGGATTGAATTGAATTGAAGATTTATAATCCGCAAAATCGTAGATCGGATATGGATTGAGGTCTAATCCATAAAATCCGATCCACGAACACCCTTAGTTGGATTCTTGAGTGAGAACAATTCCTAGGCCAAATCCAAATTGTCTACAAGAAATCCAACGTCCTCAAGAGATCATATATAGTTTTCAAATTGCGGGAAAGCTCTAAAACTTGTGAATTGAGAAATTGTACATGCATGTCAAGCTTTAACCAATGAATTTGCTTTAATTTATCAACAATAAGAATATAAGATGAGACTTGACCTAGTTGTTACTCTTGTTAATAAAAAAATTGTGTGCCTGAACATGATTTAACTAATGAAATGAATTTTCTTTAATTTTTTTAATAATAGGATGAGACTTTCCTGAAACGAAAAGTACAGATATATAATTTGTTGGTTTTAGTTACCTTACATAATAATATATGGTACATAACCGTTTGATGAAAATCCAACGGTCGTGGAAATAATAAAATTTTATTATCTTATATTTTCACAACTGTTGGATTTTCATCAAACGGTTGTGGAAAATCAAATGGTTGTGGAAGAGTCATTTACCTTACATTATTATGTGAGGTAACAAGCTCCTAATTTATTTAGTATGATTGAAAATTATGAATGAAAATAGTTTTGCCAAAATTGACAAAATCAAAATCTTTAAATTAATGAAAAGTCTTCAAGTCCTATGTGATATAAACACGTATTTGGCCTACTTCTTAGAACTCTTATGGCTATAGTCAAGCTAGATGAAAAAAAGATTTACTAATTCTGAGTTAGAGATCATGATGGTAACATCTACACCTTACTCAATAAAATTCTTTGCTTATTTTTTTATTACTTATGGTTGAATTAGAAATTCAATTATTCTTTTATAACGTGGTTTAGAATAATTAATAAAAGGAAATTCTTAAATACTTTGGAGATTTCAGAGCTTTTTTTTTAATTTTTAAAAAAGATAGAGATGTGACAAAACTAAAAAAAAAAATTAAACTCAGATGACCAACTAAAAGTTATCTGATCACTTTATTTGAACGAAAACTTAAATGCTATTATGAAAATGTGTAGATCAAGCAATGAAAAATTCCAAAATATTGGTAATAACTTCAAATAACAACGACGGAGGTAGGTTGACGGCGACCTTATGTAGCGGAGGCAGCCATAAATTTTAAATTTTGTTTGCGTTGAAGTCAAAATTCAACTGTCGCCGACCCATTTGGTTTGAACTCTATGTCAATCGGGTCTGCCCAAAACCAAACACAACCCAAACCATAGCCAGCATAGGTGCTAAGAAGATTCTTTTACTTTGTCACTTGTCGCCTACAATGAAATTGACATTAAACAAACATTAAAACGTGTGGACTCCGGTAGCTGCCCCACAACTGTACAATAATAATTGAGTACGCACTTTTGATTCTCGGGACCTTTCAATGAGTTTCTGCCCCACTGATTCTATCAACTAAAGTTTTGTAAAATGAAAAAAAAAAGTACATAGAATTCCACAAAATGCAAAACGTGTGGAATTTAATTTTTGGCCGTGTGGACCAAAATATAATTTAACAAAAAAGGGCAAAAATGGTAAGATATTTGAACAATTAAGAAAGAGTTTAAGAACATAAAAGATCTCCTAGATTTATACGGTATAACAAATTTAAATTCTCGATTATAATGGATAATAATTAAACTAATAATTATTTATTTACTTATTTTAATAGTTTCACCTAAGAATAATATTGTAATTAGAAAAAATCTAAAAAGCGGGGTGGTTTTATACAAAATCAATTGCATACACATATCCAAAAGCATATGCAGATGCAAATAATATTTTTTATTCTTTTTTTATAAGAAAATTGTGTATTGAGATGAATAAAATGTTTAATTTAATTAATTTCCTTACTTTCATATACATTGTCTTTCTATCTAAAGAAAGCTCATGTTTGTTAGTATTCATTCTTAGAGAGGTGAAAAAATTACAAATCTTGAACAACAAGGAGTAGTTTAATTGCCACTAACTTTACTTGGCCTTCTTTAGTTGGAGCTGTGTTTCTGATAAGCCAAAGAATTAGTGGCTGTTAGAAAGCTGAAATGAGATTGTAAACTTTGTTTGGAAGCTAAGAAAATGAAAAGAAAATGTTCTGGAAATTTCTTGATTTTTATTCAATTTTTCTCATTACATAACAAATACAATCATGATAGTATTTATACTAAATCAAGTCTCTAAAACAAAAATAACAGTTTGCTTAACAGCTGACGAACAGAACGTAATGCATGCTTAACGGAATTGCTGAGCTGGCTTCTTTTCTTAACTAACTGCTGACGTGTCATTGGCACACACGTGTTGAATATGCAGCTCCCTTTTGTACAATGTGTGCTTCCTTAACAGCCCCCCTCAAACTCAAGGGGCAGGGATGCACATTGAGTTTGCTTCTAAAGTAGTTAAAGTGAATGAATGTGAGAGGCTTGGTCAAGATGTCTGCAATCTGCTCTTCACTAGGAATGTAATTGATCTCCAGCTCTCTTGCCAACACTTTATCTCTTATGAAGTGCATGTCTAGTTCAATATGTTTAGTTCTCGAGTGGTAGACATGATTTTTGGCTAGCTCAGTTGCACTTATATTATAGCACCATTTTGTAGGCACTGAAACACATTCTATCTTGATCGTCTTGAATAATGACTGCAACCATGTAATTTCTGCACTTGCAAAAGCAAGAGCTCTGCACTCACTCTCTGCACTTGATCTTGTGACTATTGATTGCTTCTTGGATGACCAAGATATCAAATTATGCCCCAAGTAAATGCAGTATGCCCCTATTGATTTTTCTATCATCAACATCATATGCCCAATCTGCATCTGCATATTCTATTAGCTTTATTTCTCCACCAGCTGTAAACTTTAATCCATAGTCTTCTGTTTCTTTCAAATATCTAAGTATCCTCTTACAAGCCATGATATGTTGAAGTGTTAGTGCAGACACATATTGACTTAATTTGTGCACTGCAAAAGCAATTTCTAGCCTAGTCAGGACTAAATACTGCAACTCTCCAATCAAGCTTCTATAACTTGTTGCATCTTCAACATACTGACCCAAAGATCCCTTAACTTCTTTATGAAGTTTTGTTCCTGTAACCATTGGAGTATCACACCCTTTGCAGTCAAGCATATCAGCTTTTCTCAACAAGTCTTTAATATATTTTCTTTGGGACAGATATATATCATTCTCAGTATAAGAGACTTCTATACCAAGAAAATATGAAAGCTTTCCTAAATCTTTTAATGCAAACATTTTGCTGAAACCTGAGATAAATTTTTCAAGTTCATCACTATTAGGTCATGTTATCAATATGTCATCAACGTAAATCAGGATTAGTATCATTGAATTCTGTTCTCCCTTGAAAAATAGTGAAGTGTCGGCTCTGGAATTTTGAAAACCCCAATTTGTAACCAAACAACTCTTCAGTTTGTCAAACCATACTCTAGGAGATTGTTTCAACCCATATAAGGCCTTCTTCAACTTGCATACATAATCAGGTCTTATCTCATCAACAAATCCTTCAGGTTGGCACATGTAAACATCCTCTGTCGAGTCTCCATTTAGGAAAGCATTACTAACATCTACTTGTCTGATCATCCACCTATGCATTACAGCCAAGCTCAATATAACTCTCACTGTAGAAGCCTTTATAACAGGGCTAAATCTTTCAAAATAATTGATTCCTTTAGTTTGTTGGAACCCTTTTGCAACCAACCTAGCTTTATATTTGGCGATACTGCCATCACTATTTTGTTTGACTCTAAACACCCATTTGTTTCCAACAATTTTGTATTCAGCTGGAGGTGGTATAAGAGACCAAGTCTCATTTCTGATCAAGGCTTCATATTCCTCTTTCACGGCCTTATACCAGTGTTTATCATTAAGAGCTTCTCGAACTGTGTTAGGTTCTTTGTTGATCAAGGTGGTTGTGTACAACTTAGGCTTGAATATTCCAAACTTTGATCTAATGGTCATTTTGTGTGTGGGTTGTGAAGTCAGAATTCTGTTTGGACTGAGTTCAGTTTGTTGTTGACTGGTTACATGTGGTTCAAATTGTGTTTGAGTTGGTTCAGGAATATGAGGGATAGATTGTGATGTTGATGATTCTGATATGAATGACTAGATGATTCTTGTTGATGTAGATTATTTGTATGTTCAGGTAATACAGGTGTTTGTTCATTACTCGGTACTCTTGCTGAGTAAGTATCTTCAAAGCTGCTGTTGAGTAAGGGTAATGTTGAGAGATGATAGATTTGTTGTTTAGAGAAATTTGACACTGGAGTTTCTGATTGGATGACATTTTCAGAAGAAGAAGTGGCAAAGATTGTTACATATGGAAATACAGTCTCATCAAAGACATCATGCCTAAGAATATGAACTTGACCTGAGCTTGTAAGACATTTGCATCCTTTATAAGATGAGCTATATCCAATAAAGATGCATTTGCTAGTATGAAAATCAAACTCATGTCTGTTAAAGTCTCTCATGTATGGATAACAAAGACAACCAAATCATTTAAGGAAATTGTAATCAGGTTTATGCTTGAAAAGTTTCTGATGTGCGGATAAGAGTCTCAATACAGGTGTTGGCAACCTGTTTATGTGATATACTGCTATATGAACAGCTTCCCACCAGAATTTGAAAGGAAGATCAGCTTGAGTTAAAAGAGTCAAGGCCAATTCAATTATATGCCTATGTTTTCTTTCTACCAGTCCATTCTGGTGATGAGTGTAAGGGCATGAGTGTTTGAAAATGATCCCATTTTGGTTCAAAAAATCAGTGAATACTCAATATTCTCCCCCTAGTCAGATTACATCATCTTGATTGTTGTATTGAACTGATTCTATAATTCTGTCTTTAGAAATGCAACTAAATTTTTAATCTCTTACTCTACGTAAAATTGAAATTCGAGTGGCTTATCAAATAAAATTAAAACTATTAATTAACCAAATAAAATTATTTAAAACCATTGGGTATGGTAGCAGGAGTTCTTGAAACTATCGATGCCATGAAATTTACTGGCGAAAAGGGTTTTAGATGTCTATTTTATAAATCTTTTAATAATTTTTTTATTTACCATTTTACTATCCATGGTAAAAGTGTCGCATCGACATTGAACAGTTCAACATATCAGTCATTTCTCATTCAGTCATTAAGAATTTACGTTTGGGGCATTTTTGTAATTATGAGAAGGTAAACTAATCGCAAAATTCATTTGGCTTGCACTTGCTCGCCTTTGCTGTGTGTTTGGTTATGGCGTTATCATTATCATCTTCTCCACTCCTGCTGACACCAGACCTTAACCGTTCAGATTCCCTTTCTCGACTGTCATACCCTACGCCCCGTCTCCGTGTCTCCGATAAACAGTGCTCAATTAAGACCATCAGATTATCCCGGACCCACATTAATCCAACGGCTCACAATGACCGACAACCTCTCCATCTCCATTACAAGCTCCCTCTTCAGCTGGCTTCTTCTTCCGTCCTACTCTTTCTCGGATTCGGAGCCCGTATATGCTCGGCTGGTCCCACGCAGCTCCCTCTCACTCCAGCTGTCAACCAACAAGACCAATTGCTTGATCAAGACACAGAACAAAAAGAGGATGAGAAATTGAATCAAGAATTTGAGAATTGGAAATGGAAGACGTACGCATTGACCGTGCCTTTGAGAGTCGTTTCTCTTCAGAATTCAGTGCCTCAATCTTGGGTTAAGGATTTTATGCGAAGTCAAGGAAAGAGATTGAAGTTTCAGATGAATTTGTGTGCTAGCATTGATGGGATCGTTAACAATTTATCTACGCCCTTTAACAAAGTTAAGGCTAAGTCAGCTTCGTATATGGCTGCTGATTTGGTTAGTGTTGGTGATTCATAGCTCAGTTTTGCGATTAAAAAGAGATTTATTGAGCCAATAGCTGAAGCTGAAGATCAAGATTGGTTCAAACGCTTAAGTCACAAATGGAAGGTAACATCTTTATCTTTTACCCGATAATTTTTATTGTCTTACCTTGAAATTTGGTAATGTAATTTGTTCTCTATCTTTGTTACCCTTTATAGTCATTTTATTTATTTGTTTATTGCTTTTATTTGCACTAACGAAATCTCAGGTATATCTACGCAGCAATGATGCAGGAGAAATTGATCCTCGAGGTAAAATATGGGCGGCACCATACAGGTGGGGCACAATGGCGATAGGCTACAAGAAAAGTAAATTTCAAAACCATAATTTGGCTCCGATTGAGGTAATAATTGTACTTAAACTCATTTAGTTTAATATCAAGCAAAATCAAGACTGCCTTTCTCTTCAATATTTTCAATGATAATATCTTTAGAAGCATCTCATTGATGGGTAACAATGGTATCCCTGAAAGAGTCTATAAACTCAATGATATTATCTTCTACAATGGCTCATTAAACTTTGTCGTTGCAGTCAAATGTACACTCAGAGCAATGAAAAGCTATGCCACTGTAGCATGTAGTGATGGCACTTAATAAGTGAATTGCTAGGATGTGAACTAGAAAAATTAAATATTGTCTCCTTGGGTATGCTAGCTCGTAAGTCAGGGTTACTATTAGAGCTTAAGATACTATAACCATGAGAAGCTATTGACTGCCAATTAAAATATCCATTAAAATGTCTAGGGAGTTATGAAGGTGGAGGTAGCTTCCAATTTCTAAGGCCACATAGTAGACATCATCCAGGATCCTAGGAAAGTGCAGTTAACCTCCTGCTTGATGCAATTAATAAATTTGGTCAATGCGACTGAAACCTGCTAACTGACATCACAATGCCACATGAGCACTTCAAAATGGTATAGACAGTTAGTAGCACTATATTTTTCTTGCCTAAGATTGAGCAATTGATCTAACTACTAACCCCTATTGTAGGTTGATCATTATTTTTTCAATTATGTTCATTTTGACCCAAAAAGTTACAGAATCTTGATCTGAATATTATCACTGAACACTGTCAATGTCGTTTAGCATAGCCAACTAACTTGAGTTTGTTAAAACAAACAGACAGTGTGTCTCATGTCTCACAATTCAAATTATCATCTGTAATGATGGAGAATTTTTCTAATGTATGAAGTATGCTTTCATACGTGGATTAGCTTGGAGAAGATATCTCAAAATAAAGAATATGGGGAGCGAATGGGAAAAAAACAGTTCAGTAGTTTATTATTCTGTAGTCAAGTTTTGTCTTGAAAATGGTCAAAATTTAAATGAATAAGGACAGGGGATCTTCATTCTTTTTTCCCTTTTTTATACCAAGATATCTTTCAACCTTTATATAATCCCCACTGGATATCTGCTTCTAATAATTAAAATAAAAATTTCACCCACACAAATAAATACTGACCAAGCTCTAACAATAAAAACTAACATCTTTAGTCAAGTAACATCTTTAGTCACGTAATTTACAGTTCCTCATCATCTTAGTGTGAGCTATCAGTACGATCTAAAAACATAATAAAACTGGTTTGATCCTGTTATTGATGTTTAAATGTTGTTTATTGTGACATGTAGAAATGATGAGCCGAAGTTTCTCTGGTCATAAATTAGTAAGATCTTGTTTGAAGTTGTTTTCCGAAATGAACTGCCAAATGGTAGTTTTTTTGGGGCATCTGATGGCTCTTTTTTCCTCATTTTAAACATGTGCCTGCTTGGAATGGGAAGGATTAGGCTGCAGAGTTGTTATATATTTTGACATGCTCTGGTAATTACACAATTTGTTCACACTAGAAATTAGAATGAGAAATTTGTTGATGCTGTTTTGATAGATCTGCATTCTATGCACAATAACATGATTAACGAAAATGGATTGTAGGACTGGAAAGATCCGTGGCGGCCTGAGCTCGCAGGAAGAATTTCAATGGTTAATTCTCCCCGAGAGGTTATTGGTTCAGTTTTGAAGTATATGGGAGCATCATACAATTCAAACAATATTGATTTGCAAGTTGCTGGTGGGAAGATTGCTGTTCAGCAGAATCTGGCATTACTGGCAAACCAGGTACTCTTAAAGAAATGATATCTGATCATTGCATGTTATTGCCTGACAACTGATTTTGTTTGTAGAAGTCTGCTTCTTCATACATATGAATGCATATGCTAGTGTTTTCTTCTCCTTTTCATACATATGAATGCGTATGTTGGTGTTGTCTTTTCCTTTTCATACGTATTAATACATATGTTGGTGTTCTCTCCTGAGATGGATGCAATAAAGGCTTTTGCTCCTAAATTTAGCTGAAGAAATGGCAAGGGATGTGAGATTCTGTCTCATTAAATTAACAAAAACCCAAAACAATGAAAAACCATAATAATGTGGTGTGGGTAAACTGGCTCCATTTGGTTCGTTTCCTTAATGTGAATACGCAAACAATGGAGACTAACAAAATGAAGTGACAACAACAAGTCAGTGTCCTTTGATGGATGCATTTTTAAGCAGAAATAGGTTTGTAATTGACCAAATTTGTCTGGCATGCCAATTTCGAAAAAATTAAATTATGTGATTATTACCTGTAATGAAGGGGGATAGTAGGTGCAATCAGGTGGATCCCGGAAAGTTCAACAAAGTTCTGGTATGGTGTATTGAAATTGGTTTGTGCAACTCAAGAGTCTTTCAGGTGAACGATGATGGGTTTTGATTTATGAATGTTATAAATCTACTGTGCATAGTATTCTAGTAGAATCATTTATAAGTTCTAGTTATTGAAATTGTCTACTTTGTCCGGTTTGAGTTAAGGGCACATGTAATATGAAAAATAGTTTTCGCATTTTTTAGGTTACCTAACATTTGATCAATCCTATTATGAGGGCTTCAAGATGTCTAACAATATGTAGAATGCCCATGCTCCTCCCCATTGTTTATCTTATACAATAATTTGTTTTAGATGCTAATATCTTTGTCGATACTGGTAACATTATTACAATCTCTGCTTTTATTGGGTTCTACATAGGTTCGACTGTTTGACAGTACACACTATCTGAAGGCATTTGGAATTGGAGATGTATGGGTTGCTGTTGGGTGGAGTAGTGATGTTCTTCCTGCTGTCAAACGTATGTCTAATGTTGCTGTTGTTGTTCCCAAGTCTGGTGCAAGCTTATGGGCCGATCTTTGGGTATACCCATGCCTGCCATTCTACTTTGATATTCACTTTCTTATCACCTTCATATTAGTGACCAGTAAACACGATAATGTGACTAATAAGTTTGTATTCTCTTTATAGGCGATCCCTGCTGCCTCAAGACTTGAAACAAAACAAATTGGAGGGCAAGTCAGAGGTCCGTCTCCATTAATCCATCAATGGATAGAGTTCTGCTTGCAAACAGCAAGAGCATTGCCTTTCAAGCAAGAGGTTATCCCAGGCGCATCTCCCTCTGCCCTTGAAAGTACTCTGGTTAAGTTGCCTGAAGAACTTCTGAAGGGTAAACCAAGTGTGGATACTAACTTAATTGCTGGAGTACCCCCCCGCTGAAATTCTGGCCAGATGTGAGTTTTTGGAGCCATTATCTGAAGCTACATTGTCAGATTATGAGTGGCTGGTTGCTAATCTGCAAAAACCTGCTCCTGTCTTGATGAAAAGGGTGCAGCATTACTTGTCATCATTAATCCAAAGCTTTCTAGCAAAGCTACATTGAAAAGTTAATGGCACTGCATACAATCATGAGTTTTAATGGAGCAAGAACTAAATACAATTATCGCTAACAAATACTGAAAACACAACCCACACAGGAAATCACCCTTCGCGTGGGGATGGAGATGTTTACTGGAGCGATATTGAATATGTGCAAGGTGTTGTCCACTGCTCTTTGGGTTATGGTGTGACTTGCGATTTCAAGATTGCCCAGAAACAATGGAAAAGATTAACATATCCTCCCATGAGTGAAAACGGCTTGACTAATTCTAATTACCGAATTGACTCAGGATCAGGTAGCAATAATAACAGTTCACTAACATTGCACAGTCCCGAGTACTTTTCCAGGATCAGATACAACGTGGTCTAATGTTGATAATAATAGCTTATTAAAGGACAAATCATTGTTCTTGGGTGTTGATAGTAATAGCTTATTAAAGTAGAAGATGAAGGTTGTGCAGGTGATTTCAGAAATAAAATACATTCTGAGAGATGATGGTCTACTATTGCAAGCCCCCAGATTTCAGAATCTTTTGATTGCGGCATTTGGCAACGATTCCACAAATTCTAGACTCCAACTGAGTTATCAATTGAAAATGAAGTTGAATTGAAAAAGAACAACAAATACACAGTGAAGTTGAATTGAAAATGAAGTTGCAAGTTGCGCCCATAGCTGCTGACTAATAATAAAACGAGACAAATTAATTAAACTCAGATCTCTATGTACATGTCAACCTAACTTTACTTTTCCTTGTTTGTTATATTCACTTAACACTTGATGCCTAAACCATTAAAACCAAATGACCATAGAGGTATTTGTAATATGTAAAAACAAACAAAAACACGTAAAAAATTTTAAAAACAATTAATAATCACACTCTAAATTTACCACTCAACTCTAAATAATAACCATACTCAAACAATTTACAACTTTTGACGGGAGTAGCTATGAGGAAAATCCTTTCTCAATGGATTGCCATTGCCCAAGAGTTGCAATGAAAACGTACCACCTGCAGCTGTGCCGGAAGATTCAACTAGGTCTGAAAAAGATGATAATTTAATTGATATGGACAGTAATTGTGATGTCGGAAAGCATTAGTATTCTATATGTGAACCATTATTGGCGACATCGATAGTTTTATATTATTAAAATGTGGATGACTTCCAGTTACTATTTTGTTATAGACAATCTTATTCAATTAACATATAGTTTTAAACTATTATGTAAATCAATCTATTAATTTTCATGATATTTAACTGAGTTAAAACTAAGTGCAATCAATAAATCTCTTTTCCTTTAAAAAACCGCTACGTTTTAATTTTAGTGCTTAATATTTATTGAACTCTGATACAGGAAATTTGAAATCAAACTCGTAACTACAAATTATTTAATTGCGAGTT
Organism: Citrus sinensis; assembly: GCF_022201045.2. Classification (NCBI taxonomy): domain Eukaryota; kingdom Viridiplantae; phylum Streptophyta; class Magnoliopsida; order Sapindales; family Rutaceae; genus Citrus; species Citrus sinensis. Next base: position 22,008,259 of record NC_068560.1, read on the forward strand.
GCTGTCCATAGCTGCTGATCTGTAGTAATTATCTAATTGACTGAGGTGACAACAATTTTTTTTTTTTCAGTAAAATTGTCAATAGCACAAATTCAATAATTAAATTCTCCTGTTTAATTTGTTTCAAGTTAAATTATTAATTACTAAAACTCTGTTTTAAGTCTTTAATTTTATATCTTGGCGTATATGCAGAGTTGGATTCTTGAGTGAGTTGGGCATTAAAATGTGTGGACTCCGGTAGCTGTCCCACAAGTGTACAACTCTACAATAATAATTGAGTACACACTTTTAATTCTGGGGACCCTTCAATGAATTTCTAGCCCCGTTGACTCCACTGACTAGAGTTTTGTAAAATAATAAAAAAAAAAGTACATAGAATTCCACCAAATGCAAAAGCAAAATGTGTGGAATTTAATTTTTGGCCGTGTGGACCAAAATACAATTTAACGAAAAAAGAAAAAAATGGTAAGATTTCTAAAATATGTGGAAAGTGATTCATGTTTTACTGAAATGACTTGTCTCATGATTGATTTTTTTTTTTTTGAATAATATCAACGTCCATATCTTTCTACCCTAGAACATGCTCACATTCAAGTCTATCTTTGCTAATTTGAAAAAGAAAATCAAATCAAATCAATACCAAAGCAATGAAAAGTTAAGCTTTTGAATTTTAACTTCAGCTAGCAAACGTATTCAGCGTTTTCAAATTCTTCCCATTGCATATCTTCTTCCTCCATCAATGCAATATTAAGTACTTTTTCTTCATTATATTCTTTTCTTTGCATTTCTTCTTCCTCCATCAATGCAATATTTGAACAATTAAGAAAGAGTTTAAGAACATAAAAAATCTCCTAGGTTTATACAGTACAACAAATTTAAATTCTCAATTATAATAGATAATAATTAAACTAATAATTATTTATTTACTTATTTTGGTAATTTCACCTAAGAATAATATTGCATTAGAAAGAATCTAATAAGTGGGGTGGTTTTATACAAAATCAACTGCATACAGTAATAAGTGAGTACGCACCTTTGATTCTCGGGATCCTTCAATGAATTTCTAGCCCCGTTGACTCCACGGGCTACGGCTAAAGATCTGTAAAACAAGTAAATAGAATTTCCACAAAATGCAAAACTTGTCGAATTTAATTTTTGACCATGTGGATCAAAATGTAAATTAAAGAAAAAGACAAAACAAAAAGAGGTAAAATTTCCAAAACGTGTGAAAGATGACTCATGATTTATTAAAACGACCTGCCTCGAATATCAAGACGATTAATCTTTTTAAAAATTTTTTTTGAAATAATATCAACTCTCATATTTTTCCACTCGCAGAACAAGTTCACATTCAAGTCTAACTTGCTAATTTGGAAAACAAATCAAATCAAATCAATATCAAAGCAATGAAAAGTAAAACTTTTGGATTCTAACTCCAGCTAGCAAACGTTGGAATGCAATAATTAAATTCTCCTGTTTAATTTGTTTTAAGTTAAATTACTAATTACTTAAACTCTGTTTTAAGTATTTAATTTTATGTGTTGGCGGGTATGCAGAATTGGATTCTTGAGTGACTTGGACATGACCACAATGAAATTGATGGCAAACAAACATTAAAATGTGTGGACTCCGGTACCTGCCGCACAATTCTACAATAATAAGTGAGTACGCACCTTTGATTCTCGGGACCCCTTCAAAAAATTTCCAGCCCCGTTGACTCCACTGGCTAAGGCTAAAATTTTGTAATAGAAAAAAGGTCAATTCTTGTGGAATTTAATTTTTGGCCTTGTGGACCAAAATGTAAATTAAAGAAAAAGACAAAAAAGAAAAGGGGCAAGATTTATAAAACGTGTAGAAGGTGGTCCATGATTTATTCGAATAACCTGCCTCGAATATTGTAATGATTGATTTTTTTTTATTTTTTAAAAATAATATCAATTCTCATATCTTCCCACTCCTTGAAAATGCTCACATTCAAGTCAAATTAAATGGACACCAAAACAATGAAAATTGAAAAGTAAAACTTTTGAATCCTAACTCTAGCTGGCAAACGTATTCAGTATTTTTAAATTCTTCGAATCGCTTATCTTCTTCCTCCATCAATGCAATATCAAGTATTTTTTTCTTTTTCGTAATCTTTTCTTTGCATTTCTTTTTGCTCCATTAATGTAATTTAACTTCTTTTTTTATTTGAACGGCTCGGAAAGAGTTGAAGAACATAAAAAAGCTCTTGGTTTTATACGGTAAAACAAATTTAACTTATAATTATTCAACTAACAATTATTTATTTACCTATTTTAGTAATTTCACCGAAGAATAATAATCTAATTACAAAAAAATCAAATAAGTAGGGTGGTCTTATACAAAATCAACTGCATACATATATGCAGATGCAGATAATAATTTTTAATTCCTTTTTTTAATAAGAAAATTGTGTATTGAGATGAATAAGATGTTTAATTTAATTAATTTCCTTACTTTCATATACATTGTCTTTCTATCTAGAGAAAGCTTGGTGTTCAGAACGACATGAAGTTGCAAGTTGTCGCCCATGGCTGCTGATTAATAATAAAACGACACAAATTAATTGAACTCTGGCCTCCAAGTATATGTTATCCTAACTTTACTTGCTCTTGTTTGTTAATATTCATTCTTAGAGAGGTGAAAAAAATTACAAGTCTTGAATAACGAGGAGTTTAATTGCGTCTAACTTCACTTGGCCTTCTATAATCTCATTAATAATACAGAGAATTAATTATCTTTTTATTATTAAACCAAAGAATTAGTAGCAGTTAATATTAATATTGCCCACCCAAGAAATATGAGTGAATTAAAGTATTGGCAAGAGTTCGCTCAGAGGAGCATTTAAACCACTTCCTTATCAATTGCGGCAGCCGTCTATTAACTAAAACGCCAATCTAATACACGAAGAAAGAACATTTACAGACTTGGCAATTGAGTTCATTAAGAAGTAGCATCGCATTCGGGTGATGAGTTTCCTTTTGTTAATAATTTTAGTCTAATTTCAATTGTACTGTGATCGCTTCTCAAGGTAAGTGAAAGTTACAGATGTGGCAAAATAAATAATTAAGTTAACAAAATGCTAACTAATTTTCCTAAATACCTAGGGTTGTACAATTTCACCAACCTGGAAGAATTGACATTAATGGACTGGTCTCCTCCCCATATAATTATAATCCTTCTAGAAAGCTAGTTTTTATTAAATATTTGCTTTTAAGTTAATTTCAATTAAAAAATGTTTTAAGTTATATATACTCTAATGAGATTCTGAATTCCTTTATTCCAATAATAATGAAAACGTATTAAATTAGAAATGAAAAAATTGGTGTTGATGATTCAACCTATTTGGATAGATTACGTGAATAAAATTGAAATTTTGATTATTGTTAATTCTCAGGCTATCTTAATTTCAAGAATTTACAATGTTAATTTGGTCATGGATTTCAACCCGTGAGTGTCATATTCTAGACTTAATGGTACTATTCTTTGATTGAGGGCAATGACTCTCACTCCTCTTGTAAAAAAATATTTTCAACTATTTTGATGACTTAAAAATTGATAGATTTATTGTTGTCATGACCAAATTATTCATTTTAATGAAATATAATTAATGCATCAAAGTTACCAGGTTTATGTTCTATCTTAATGCGCTTTTTTTTTTTTTCAGTTATCATGCCCCTGAGGCATTTTGTAGAGTATAGCTTCTGCTTACCTCTGTTTCATTTTTTTTAATAAAAAAAACAAGGGAAGGTTTTCCGAGTCATCCATTATTTGATTACCGTCAATCAAGAAAACGACCAAATTAATTTCTCTCCAAAATTTCCAAAAGCTAGAAAATTTTGTTATTTGAAAATAACATCATTAATTATAGAGTGGATCAAACCGCGTTATTGTCTTTCATAAAATTGATGTCTTTTTAAGAGTCAATACTTTTTATTTACGCAAACCAGTCGACATCAACTTAAACTTCCATATTTTTATTATTATTATGTTATTTATTTTAATCGCCGATTATTTGATTAGCCACTATATATATCAAGAAAGCGACAAAATTTATTTCTCATGACTTCCAAAAACTAGAAAAACAACATCATTTATTATTTTTTTGCAACCCTAATTGACATCAACTTTAACTTTATTATGTTATTATTTCAATCCCCCATTATGACCTTTCTAATCCTCCATTATGAATCTTTTATAGTGCAAATTTAATTGCACATCTAAATAAATTGATTATTGTTACTCCACCACCAATATTTCAAATAGTCACTAGACCATTTCTGCCTTCAATTTTTCCTTAAGTTTAACTATTGACTGTTTTTAGCATCTCAAAATATACATTTATTCCTTGATTATGTGATAAAATTATGAAAATATCCATTTTAGCTTAAATTAATTGAAATAACCATAAACGTAACTTAAATTAACAGAACAAAATTATCAAGTGCATGTTCTATGTTACATTTTGAAGAATTTAACATATACAATGCTATACTATTAATTCATTTATCATTTAATAGATATGTTCAAATATTTTATATATTTATTAATTGTTATATAGTCAAAGGATGAATGATTTTTCAGGTCTACATGAGTTGGTGCATCTGCAAGACTCAATTTTGACAACAATGATCTAAGGGGTAATTTACCTTGGCGTTTGACAAATATAACCTCTCTTCCAGATTTACTTCCAATCTACTTACTGTAAATATCTCCTCATCTCCTCTCATTTATATGATAACCCTTGAAGATCTCACATTTTCAAACAATCATATTAGGGTTTTTATTATTAGCATCATCGTGTCAATAATATATGTTGCAGTAAGATTTTTTCAGACCAATTCCCTTCTTTAAATAATAATGGAAAAGTATTAATTTAAAAATTAAATGAATATGCATTGATTATATCCTGATTTTCATCGATTATGGCGAGAGTTTCTCCAAATCAACTCCCTTATTCAAATAATACAGAAAAAATAGTAATTTAATAGTAAAATTAACAAGTGTTGATTATATATCCTAAGTTTCATCGATTATGTGATCAAAGTGGCATTGTTGATTTATTTCTTGTTCAATGTTAATTTTTAGGTTATCTAAATTTCAAGGATTTAAAATCTTTGTTCATGGATTACACACTTATTAATTTTTCTGCCATTGACTGTCATATTCTAGACTTAATGGTACCTTCCTTGACCAAGGACAATTACTCTTTGTTCTCCTCTTATAAATTCCTCTTCCATTAACATCACTAGGAGTATGTTGATCTCTCAGACGTTAACTTCAGTGCAGAGTTTTCAAATTGATTGTTACAAAACAACACAAAAACTAGACACACTTGATCTGTCTAATAATTCTCTTTCAGTAAAATTAATTAATTTTAGGGGAATATTCGACCAACCTATATAATTTTAGATTGATCATTAATTAATTAGACGAAAAAAGTACTTGTGCTTTTGTGGCGACAATTGAACCAGAGAAGTGAAGCTGTAAAGATTTGGCAGTAGTAATTATAATTTTTTCAAAAAATTTTTTTACAACACATGCACCTGGCCAAAAATTTTATTTTGCTAACTAACAATAATTGAGTAGCTGACCGTATTGACTCCACCTACTTGCTAAAGTAAAAAAAATAGAAATAGAATTTCCACAAAATTTCAAACATGTAAAATCTAATATTTGGCCGTGTGGAACAAAATACAAATGAAAAAAAAAATAGAAAAAAGGCCTAAAGACTTTTAAAATGTGTGGAAGTCTTTCGGCCCTTTTATAATGGCGTGTTTTTCAAAGGAACAAATAATAATAATGACACTTCTATGGTTTGTTTTGATAATCACACATATACTCTTTAATTTGATAAATGGTTACACAAATTTTGTTTACAAAAATATATTTTTCATGTTCTGTATTATTTTTTAACATCGTATTTTTATTTATTATAATTGTTTAAAGTTAATTGTTAGGTTGATATATAATAAAAACGTATAATTGTTCTCTTACTAAACACACATACTCGTAGTTTCTGTTCATTTGTCATCTCAATCTCTCTCATTTATCCTTTGTTTATAGCTCAAAACGCGTCACTGTGGAAAATTATAGCGAAACGACAAATATGGAAAAAATGGGAAGAAAATTAATGCATGAAAGAGTTGTAGAAGACAACCAAATAAGTCAACTATACGCTAGTTGGGTGTATAAATTGTTAGATGTGTTATAAACAAATAGCATAGAGCCTTGGTTGGTTACAGAGAAAGAAAAAGTGTGTGTGTTTTTTAGAACTTAAAGATATAGTTAGAATAGGTGGTTCAAAATCAAAAATGGTGATAATGTTTGTCCTGTTATTAATAATATTAGAAGGTGGGTGGAGTGAAGGATGTTTGGACCACGAGAGATTTGCTCTTTTGCGACTCAATCGTTTCTTTAATGATACTGGTAGTTATCTTTACAACTGGGGAGATGGTGAGGGAGCTACTGATTGTTGTCAGTGGGAAATGGTTGAGTGCAGCAACACCACAGGCCGAGTGATAGCGCTAGACCTTTCTGGCACGTATTCGGGAGAGTACAGCTGGTATCTGAATGCTTCTTTGTTTACTCCCTTTCAACAACTTGAGTCACTTGCTTTACGTGGCAACAACATAACCGGTTTTGTTGAGAATGAAGGTGCTTCGTCTAATTCAATTAAATTACATTTCGCTCTCCTAATTTAAGTCGAATATCAAGACTGAGCAGCTATATGCATATTCATTCAAATATATAATTTTTACATATTTTTTAAAATGTTTAATTTTGAAATTACACCAAACATTATTTGTGATCTCTGTTTTGACTTTACTTGTAGGTCTAGAAAGATTGAGCAACTTGACGCTACTTGATTTAAGTCATAACTTGTTCAATAATAGCATCTTGTCATTTGTTGCTCGTCTTTCATCATTAACATCATTAGATTTATCTTACAATGGATTGGAAGGAAGTATTAATATTAAAGGTACGTAATTAAAACGTCATCGCTTCTCCCAACTCTTCCATTAACATGCTAAAATAAGATTCAAGGCTTTGAATTCAATTTTTTTTATGAGTAAATATTAGAAAAATAGTTTTAAGCAATTCATAAATACAATTTTCAATGTTTCTCATAATTTCATCTTGTACTTTTGTACGTCTTGACTTTAAGATTAAAAAAAAAATTACTCTAACTGTGAAGCAAATACCCCATGACTAATTTATCATTTTGCCCAGTTAAAAATGATAAAATTTATCATTTGTTTATATTGATTAATTAACTCTATTTTAAGTCTTAAGTCTTGGCGTCTTGGCATATTTGCAGAATTTGATTCCTTGAGCAACTTAGAGGAGTTGGACATGAGCGGCAATGAAATAGACAATTTCGAGGCTCCTCAAGGTACACAATTAAAATATTATTCAATTACATTAATTTAATTCGTTTGATTAGGGAAGACCCAAAAGGTACAAAATATAATAATAATAATAATAAAAGAAACAGAGAATCTATATTATTTCAAAAAATAAAGCGTAATACTATTATTTCAAAAATAGATTGTAATAAAGATTTGATTCCGGTTCTTTAATCTTTACAGCAATTGAAAAACGATGTTGCTCTTTTCCTAAAGCATAAAATATGAAATGACTCCCAATAGAATTAATCATTTATTTCGTTTACTCTAAATTTAAACAATGAATCTTGATTTTCTTCAATCATATCCTTATTATTATTGTTAAACAGGTTACAGAGGTTTGAGGAAGTTGAAAAGCCTGCATCTATCGAAAGCTAAAATTAGAGATGGAAACAAGTTGTTACAGTCAATGGGATCATTCCCATCCCTCAACACTCTTCACCTTTCGTCTAATAATTTTACCGATATAGCGACAACTACTACTCAAGGTAAGTAAAAGGTACAGATGTGGCCAAATTTACAAATAAATTGTTAATTAATTAATTTTTCCGTATTATTAATAAAGCTAAATTCGTCGCTCCTTCTAATTCTAAACAGAGTTGGCAATTTCACCAACTTGGAGTATTTGACATTGGACTTGTCCTCGCTCCATTTAAGCCTTCTACAATTGCTTGAAGAAAGAATTTATTTATTATTATTATTGTTGTTGTTGTTGTTGAAGTGAGGTGGGCAAGCGTTCACTCAATTAATATGTGGGGAATTAATAATTACAATCCAAGGTAGAATGGTGGAAAATTAAAGCAAAATGAGAAATATGGAAAGAAAGGAAGAAAGTTAAGGGCATGAAAGACTGGGAGAAGACTAAAGACCACCAAATAAGTCAACTGAAAACTAGCTGAGAGACAGAGAGTGTGCATTTTGTTAATTATATATATATATATATAATGGGTGGTTCAAAATCCAAAATGGTGATAATGTTAGTTTTGTTAGTATTAATAATATTAGAAGGGAGGTGGCGTGAGGGATGTTTGGTGCATGAGAGATTTGGTCTTTCGAGACTTAAAACATTTCTTCAATTCTCCTTATAATTTTTGTCACGAATGACCGTTGTCAATGGGATGGGGCTGGGTGCAGGGTTGATTTACGTTAGAACAATATAGCCGGTAGTGTTGAGAATGAAGGTGTTTCATTTAATTTAATTAAATTACTTTCTCCCTCCTAATTTAAGTGGAATATCAAGACTGGACAATTATATGCATCTTCGTTCAGTTGACAATTTTGACATATTTTTTTAAGTGATTAATTTTGAAATTACACCAAACATTATTTGTGATCTCTGTTTTGACTTTACTTGCAGCGCTAGAGACGTTATCAAGATTGAGCAACTTGACGATACTTGATTTAAGTGATAACTTGTTCAATAATAGCATCTTGTCATTTGTTGCTCGTCTTTCATCATTAACATCATTATATTTATCTTACAATGGATTGGAAGGAAGTATTAATATTAAAGGTACGTAATTAAAACGCCATCGTTTCTCCCAACTCTTCCATTAACATGCTAAAATAAGATTCAAGGCTTTGAATTCAATTTTTTTTATGAGTAATATTAGAAAAATAGTTTTAAGCAATTCATAAATACAATTTTCAATGTTTCTCATAATTTCATCTTGTACTTTTGTATGTCTTGACTTTAAGATTAAAAAAAAAAATTACTCTAACTGTGAAGCAAATACCCCATGACTAATTTACAATTTTGTCCAATAAAAAATGATAAAATTTATCATTTGTTTACATTGATTTATTAACTCTATTTTAAGTCTTAAGTCTTGGCGTCTTGGCATGTTTGCAGAATTTGATTCCTTGAGCAACTTAGAGGAGTTGGACATGAGCGGCAATGAAATAGACAATTTCGAGGTTCCTCAAGGTACACAATTAAAATATTATTTAATTACATTAATTTAATTCGTTTGATTAGGGAAGGCCCAAAATGTACAAAAACATAATTAAAAAAAAATAAAGAAACAGAGAATTCATATTATTTCAAAAAACAAAAGGTAATACTATTATTTCAAAAAAAGAATGTAATAAAGATTTGATTCCGGTTCTTTAATCTTTATAGCAATTGAAAAACAATGTTGCTCTTTTCCTAAAGCATAAAATATGAAATGAGTCATAATTGAATTAGTCATTTATTTTGTTTAGATCTAAATTTAGACAATTAATTTTGATTTTTTTTTCAATCCTATCCTTATTATTATTGTCAAACAGGTTACAGAGGTTTGAGGAAGTTGAAAAGCCTCTATCTATCGGAAGTTAAAATTAGAGATGGAAGCAAGTTGTTACAGTCAATGGGATCATTCCCATCCCTCAACACTCTTTACCTTCAGTCTAATAATTTTACCGATATAGCAACAACTACTACTCAAGTTTTCATCCCTCAACAGATGTGGCCAAATTTATAAACAAACTGTTAATTAATTAATTTTCCGTATTATTAATTAAGCTAAATTTGTTGCTCATTCCTTCTAAATCTACACAGAGTTGCACAATTTCACCAACTTGGAATATTTGACATTGGAATCTTCCTCTCTCCATATAAGCCTTCTGCAAAGCATTGCATCATTATTCCCTTCATTAAAAAATCTGTCGATGTCTGGTTGTGAAGTCAATGGTGTCCTACACGGTCAAGGTAAAAGAAAAGCGTTGAATGTGAACTCACTCAATGGTGTCCTACGTGTTCAACATTTTTATTTATTTAAGAAAAGCGTTAAGTTCCTTTTATTTATCTGCTAGGTTTTCCTCATTCCAAGAGTTTGGAACATTTGGAGATGGATGACGCGCGCATTGCACTCAACACCAGCTTTCTTCAAATCATCGGTGAATCGATGCCTTCTCTCAAGTACTTATCACTGTCAGATTATACTCTTGGCACTAACAGCAGCAGGATTCTTGATCGAGGTTAATCAGATGCTCCCACCCTCCCTTCTTAATCTATAATATTAATTTTCGATTAGATATCTAATTACACAAACGAATCACTTCTATATAAAAGAATACTATGCTTTTGTTAAATTTTTTTATTGTACTGATGGATAAATTAATAAATTTTCAGGCCTCTGTTCGTTGGTGCATCTGCAAGTGTTGTACATTGATAATAATGATCTGAGAGGCAGCTTGCCTTGGTGCATGGCAAATATGACATCCCTCAGAATATTACATGTTTATTCTAATCAACTTACTGGAAGCATCTCCTCATCTCCCCTCGTTCATTTGACATCAATTGAAGCGCTGATGCTTTCAGACAATCACTTCCAGATCCCAATTTCACTTGAACCACTTTTCAATCATTCAAGACTAAAGATTTTTTATGCTGACAACAACGAACTAAATGCAGAAATAACTGAGTCACATTCTTTGACCGCCCCAAACTTCCAATTATCACGTCTCTCATTGTCTTCCAGTTACGGAGACGGTTTCATATTCCCCAAATTCCTTTACCATCAACATGACCTGGAGTTAGTTGATCTCTCACACATAAAGATGAATGGAGAATTTCCAACTTGGTTGTTGGAAACAACACAAAATTAGAAACTCTTTCTCTCGTCAATGATTCTCTTGGAGGACCTTTTCGGTTGCCAATTCATTCACACAAGCGGTTAGGAATGTTGGATATATCCAACAACAACTTCCGAGGCCACATTCCAGTAGAAATTGCAGATGTTTTACCAAGTTTATACGCTTTCAACAATTCCATGAATGCTTTAGACGGTAGCATTCCCTCTTCATTTGGTAATATGAAATTCCTCCAATTTCTGGACTTATCCAACAATCACTTGACTGGTGAAATTCCCGAGCACTTGGCCGTGGGTTGCGTCAACTTGAGGTTTCTTGCGTTATCAAATAACAACCTACAAGGTCACATGTTCTCTAGAAATTTTAACTTGACAAACTTGAAATGGTTACAATTGGAGGGCAGTCGCTTCGTAGGTGAGATCCCACAAAGTTTGTCTAAATGCTCCACACTAGAAGGATTGTATCTTAACAATAATAGTCTTTCGGGTAAGATTCCACGATGGTTGGGTAATCTCACAAGGTTACAATGTATTATAATGCCCAATAATCATCTTGAAGGCCCTATTCCAGTGGAGTTTTGTCAGCTTGATTTGCTTCAGATTTTGGACATTTCAGACAACAACATATCTGGAAGTTTACCATCTTGTTTCCATCCTCTCTCTATCAAACAAGTTCATCTTTCAAAAAATATGTTACATGGACAACTAAAAAGAGGTACATTCTTTAATTGCTCTTCCCTTGTGACATTAGATCTTAGCTATAACCGCTTGAATGGCAGCATTTCGGATTGGGTTGATGGGCTTTCTCAGTTAAGCCACCTTATCTTAGGTCACAATAATCTTGAAGGTGAAGTGCCAATTCAATTGTGCGAATTGAACCAACTACAATTGTTAGATCTTTCTAATAATAATCTTCACGGTCCTATTCCTTCTTGCTTTGATAACACCACACTTCATGAAAGTTACAGCAATAGTTCTAGTCCTGATGAGCAATTTTAAATATCTTTTTTCATCCAAGAAACTCAAGGATATGTAGAAAAGCAAATCCATGAAATTTTTGAGTTCATATATGTAGAAAAGCAAATCCGTGAAAAATTTGAGTTCACAACAAAGAACATTGCGTACATTTACCAAGGAAAAGTGCTTAGCCTCCTATCAGGACTTGATCTTTCTTGCAACAAGCTAATCGGTCCTATTCCTCTTCAAATTGGAAATTTGACAAGGATTCAAACATTGAATCTATCACACAACAACTTGACAGGATCGATCCCATCAACATTTTCAAACTTGAAGTATGTCGAAAGTTTGGATCTTTCCAACAACAAATTGAATGGGAAAATCCCTCATCAACTAGTGGAGTTAAAGACATTGGAGGTTTTCAGTGTGGCATACAATAACTTATCAGGCGAAATTCCAGAATGGACTGCACAATTTGCAACCTTCAATGAGAGTAGCTATGAGGGAAATACTTTTCTTTGTGGATTGCCATTGCCCATTTGCAGATCACCAGCAACTATGTCGGAGGCTTCAATTGGCAATGAACGAGATGATAATTTAATTGACATGAACAGTTTCTTTATCACATTTACAACATCGTACGTAATTGTGATATTCGCAACTGTTATTATTTTATATGTAAATTCTTATTGGCGACGTAGATGGTTTTACTTTGTTGAAATGTGGATAACTTCATCTTACTATTTTGTTGTAGACAATCTTATTCCAACAAGATTTTGTCATTGAAATTAATTAGTAGCTTAATTACGATTCTTTAAGTACTAATCAAGTTTGCTTAGGAAATATTTTTTTATTAAAATTGTAGTAGTATTTAGCATTATATAGCTTCCAACTTCCAAGCACTTCACATTTGTCTCTACACTTAAAAAACTGAGTAATCATGTTTTGCAGATCTGTCCACCATAACTTATAGCTTCCCTATACTGTGCAGCATACTTAAATAAGAGAACCATCTCCAATGTTAAAAGCATTCACTCTATAACATTCATTTAGAAACTATATTCAGAATAATTTTATAATTAAACACGAGAAATGAAACACATAGATACACTTGATCGCCTATTTTACTCTAAAAAAGAACGATTATTGTGCTATCATCATCTTCTTCACTAGCAACATTAACACCAAATCGATGGACCCATACATTTCATCAAGAAAGGTATATATCCAATAAAGTTGAAGCCTAACAAAAAATTCAAGAAGATTAATGCCTCGCCACAACAAGGGGCACAACAACATCAAAGTAGAGATTAAGCAGTATTCTCAAAGCTAAAACTCTCAAATCCACCCACCAGAATTTCATATCTCCTCAACAATTTTAAGAACTAAAGATAATTAGGATTTAACATTAGTTTTTTATATATTAGTTTCATAATTTACAAATCAATGAAGATGAAGATTATGCTAATAAATTCAAATTATACCATACATTCTCTAGATGTTACCAAAAATTTCTAAGTCAATCCCACATATTTCATAATTTTAAGACTAGAAAATTTCACTAGTTAGAAGTTTCATTACCTTCAAGTGGAAGATAAAGAACATTATACAAGTGATTCAGATTATATCATACATACTCCAAATGCAACTAGAAATTAACAAGTTCATGCGCACATATTTCATAACATTATGATTGAAAAGTTTCACAAAGAGAAATTCTAAATTCAATCTCTTGCATGAAGGCAGTTTGATTGATTTGAGTTACTTTCTTATCAAGCTACTAATATAACATTCAAGTCAGGGAGAAAATAAATTAAAACTGGGAAGAAATAATAGTAAAAATTTGTTGCTCAACATGATGTGTATTTTTTTTCAAGGCAATTTGGAAACACAATTGTTACTACAGATATTCTTCTCAACTTGGAGATAAATACAAATATTAAAATGCATATGATCGCACATATTACTTCGAGTTTAGTAAGATTTCATTAAAAGAAGCAATCAAACCACTTATCAATTGTCGCAGTCGTTCTATAAACTAAAATAGCAATATAATACAAGAAAAAGAACATATAGATACTTGGCAAGAGTTCATTAAGAAGTCGCATCACATTCGGGTGAGGAGTTTGCTTCTGATATCTTGCTAGCTGGGGCTTTTTCTTGTCTTTCTACGTATGCCGAGGGAAACCAACCAGCTTGGCCCTTGCATTCACCTTCCGACCATCCAATAGGAGCCACCTTGAGAAGTTATAACTAAAACGGTGAATTAAACAAAAGTTGACCGTTCAAAGACCTAAGGGGAAAACTAATTCTTTTACGTAGGAGGAGTGAATTAGTTGTGATCACTGAAATAACAGCATAACTATGGAAGCATAACAAGATATAAATTCACACGTCTATAAGGATAAACTGGGTGGTTCAGAACTGAGCTAGCAACCCTACTATATTCTGATTTGCACTTCAATGTAAAAGGGAATATATGGTAGGAAGAAAGAAAACCAACCATCATTTGTTAACTCATTGCTTTTCAATCAAAATTTTAAGAACAAAATGCCATGTGCTTTGAACATCAAATAAGTATAAGCATTAGTTCTAAATTCCACATATCATAAGTTGTTAGAAGGATAAGTTAATAGCAGAGTAGAAAAATCTATGTGTTGGTATTTAGAGGGGAAAGTACCTGGCGAATCACAACATAATCATCAATTGAAAGACTTAGCTCTCCATTTGCTTGAGCATCAAATGGATGTATAACCTGCAAGATAATGGGATAAATAGAACTTAAAAAAAGCATAACAAAAGCAGCAACAGTAGCAGCAACGTTCATTGTAACCACTATGATCATGGCCAACAAAGATATATTAGAAACAAAATTCCATTTTTACTACGACATTAATATGTACTATACAAATTCTAATAAGTTCTGTATAACTTTATGTAGTTATTTAAATTATGGATCAGATTTTAAATTTGAAATTTTGACTGCTCTCCACAAAACATGGCCTATGCACAAGAAAGTCATAGATAATGAGGATTACAAGTGTCCGGCATCTTTTGAGTGATGGATTTAACATGAGAGCTTATGGTCAGTCAATTTCCTCTGCCTAGCAATATAAGCTTTCTCGGCCAGATTTATCATCAAATACATAGATTGCCCCCAAGTCACATCCATATAAACATAGTTTTTCTAGGTAAACCAAGTAAGGAGTATCATAATTCAGACATAATCATAAAAAGGCCCATCTAAATTAAGAGAAAATCTCAAAAAGAGGGATGCTGAGCTATCAGTCTTGTATCTATAAGCAATATCAAGACTTTACATCACCTGCTACATCGTGAGTGGCTACACAACTTTCAGTGGTTTGTCTTTCTTTGGCACGCCTAACTCAGCTTTGATGTTAGTGAGATATTGATAGTAGAGACACATGATACTTCTAGCTCATGCATTCTATCTAACCCATCCAACAACTATCTCTTTTTTAATTCATTAGTGTTTGCTAAACCTCATGCTTAAAAGTCCTATTCTCCTAAACAAAGTTTCCTAAGAATGACTTCCTTAGCACCACAGTTGGACACTTGTAGAGCAATTTTATTTGGGGGAAAAGAATTTTCAAGGTGTTAACTAATAAATTTTAAAAAATAATTACAATTTGTCCTACGATCATATGACAATTTATCTGGGATGAAAGGATACAGATAGACATCTTCCACTTTCAAGACTAATCACTACTTCCATAGATGTTGTGCAATAATACAAATACTTGACCAGATGGTAGTGATGGTAGAAAAAAATTTTATTGCTCCAAAATTAAAATAAGAATGCAATATGTTAAGCAAAAGGCTGTGCAACATCAAATTAATTGATAAGTTTGTAATTCAGTAAATTAACAACTTTCGTGGTAAAATACAACAAATTTCTTTTGAAAAAAATAAAAAAAATAAATCTTAAAAGACAGCATTCAATTTTGTGCGCATCTTATTTCTTAAGATTTTTCAGGAGGAGGGCAATAGAGGGACTTTCACCTATGCAAGAGAGCAGAAGCCTTACTTTCCCTATAAAGTAGACGTCATTCTGATTAATATGCGTTTGCAAATCAGCTCCGTTTGAATCAGTATTCTGATAGACACACGAGGCATTTACATCCATTTCCAAAGTCACATGTTGCGAGGAGGACTCATTTGATTGCTCCTATACGATCATCTAATTCAAGTAGCAAGGGTTGGAAGAGAATAAAAAGTCACAATTATTCTTTTGCATAAGTGAGACGAAAATGATAAATGCAATATTATCAGCAGTAAACAAGAAGAGAACGCTCCAAGAAATAGATAGATGCAGACAAGCAAGTTAAAATGCATAGTCCCAAACCTCCGCATACAACTTCTCTAAAATAGCAATAACGTGTTGATGCTATGTTTTCTCAGCATCTACCTGCAAAGGCCCGAGACCAGGAAAACAACAATAAAACCACTAGCTGAAGGAGAAAGCAAAGAAAGAAATACACTTGACATAAATCTTGACAAGAAGCACAATTTAAGACATAACAAACCCCAATCATATTGTTTAGAACTACCATTCGTTATTTCGTTATTGTAACATTTCGAACAAGTGTTGACTTAATTCAACATTGTTGGAAAGATAGGCTTTTAGAAGCAGAAGAAAGCCTCTCAAACCAAAGTGCTTGTCCTTGTATTGATCAAGGGATGTAAACATATTACATTTGCAGGATGAGATTTAATCACTCCCCTGATTTATTTGGGTTGCAGTAAAACTAAGCGAGCAACTGTTTGACTTCCAAGCAACAGCTAAATCAGCTATTAAAATTCAAATAAAATCATAATAGAATAATAACAGGCCATCTTGCATCAAAAATTAAGTTTAATTTGTGAATTGTTTCCTATAGACATGTCAGTTTCTGCTATTGAAATGTTAAAAGCATTGAAAAATTATTCAATAAATTATGCAAGCATTAAAATAGAGGACATATTAAAAAGTTTCTAATTACAATGTGAATATTTCCTATATTCTAGCATTTGCATATTTTAATTTATTTAAAAGCTACGTCGATCAACTTTGGGCATGAAGATTTTAGCTTCTACGAGACTTGCTTGGAATATGCACAAGAGTGTTAAAATATGATGCATCCAACGAAAGACAAACCACGTGTAGTCTTTTAATTAAGCCAAAGTAGCAGCTCAAACAAATGACACTTGGACCAACATGCAATCATGAAGTGGCCGGAAAAAGGACAAATGCTACTTTGGCTTAAATAAAAAATAACATGTGACTTGAATTTTGCTGGACATGCATCATGTTATTACAAGACAACAGAAATCAGTATGATAGTAATAAAAGTTGACAATAACATGAAGACAAGAGGCAGAATGTCAACACATGCATAGGCACACACAAGAAAGTATTAACATATATACCATAGCATAAACTCTTTGATATGTCATCTGTTGCTGCTGTGATTCAACTGACAGCATGGCAGCTGTCGCTTCTCTACCAAGAGCCATTATTGTAGATTTAAGCTCGGTCAATCTTGCTTCTGCATTTCGAAGCTTCACAGCACTCTCTGCTGATATATCAGATTCCCTAATCTTTGATCGGTGCCTAAATACTTCAGCTGCCTGGTGAAAATATTCAATATAAATCTAATATAATTCTCATCTTGCCTTATACATGCATATGTTACCTCAAAGCTTACCTGGGCTTCAACTTCATGTCGAAGTTTGTCATAACGATGAGTCAGGTGTCGAGTATCTTCCAAAGGTGCTCCGTTGATTAACGCCCGTAGTGGCTCAGATACCTACATGTCCAAAAACCTGTAACATAGTTAGAAAAATGAAAAGAAAGAGCGAAACCTCAATTAAAAAGTTCCTCCAACATAATCATGGAATTTGGGCCTACTTTAAGAATATATATAAGGATAATTTATGCAATTTTGGGTCTTAGGATGATTGGTATTAGGTTAGTGTTCTTCTCTTCTGTATTTAAGGTTAAAATAGAAATAAACCTATGCAAATATCTAAATTAGGCCTGTAAGACATCCACATGCATCCTTCAGTCTCATGGATTTGATTTTACTATAGATGCAAGTGTCTTTATCGAAAATGCTTGGAGTCAATTGAGAGAACTCATGGCCAATAACTTGTCACACGCTAGTCTTTGCTAGTGATGTAAGAAGTCACAAGGTCTCTTCAACATTTGAACCAATAAAATTATTAAGTCATGGATGTCACTAGCAATGATTTTAATATAAAACATTAAATATTTCAGAGTTGTAACTTTAAAATGGATTGTTTTATTCAATATCATAGAACTAAGTTTCCTTATGAGAAGATAATAGTTTCGATAATAATTTTACATATAATTTTCTATATTTGAATTATTTTCTAGTTAGGGATGAACTAACCTGATCACGAAGAATCCCGAGCAAAGTTTCCCTCTCATTTTCCATCAAATCATGTGAAGTGCCAAATTGAAGAGCAGCTCTTGCAACGCAAGAATTGTCACTTTGATTCTCTGCTCCATACTTGCAACAATCTTCAGCCAACTTTCTGGCTACACTATTTGAATACAAAAATATTGTACACAAGAACTATAAAAAACGAATGAAAAATAAATAAAATCAAGAAATTTCACTAATTAAAAGTCTAAATATAATTTTTGAAAAAAGAAAAGAAACAGACTTGCTGCTGCTTGGCGACTTGTTCTCGGAGCTTGATTGCCTGTTTCTTGATAGCTTCCATACTGTTTCTTTCAAAAAGCGACGACGGCTCAGCTCATGGAAGTGGAAAAAAAAAAGTGTGATCGAGAAAAATGAAAAGGCGTGAATAATTTTTGACAAAAAGCGAAAATCAAGGAAAGCCGGCTCTTTCCAGAAAATAAAAAAAAGAAAATCATAAGTTTGAAAGGAGAAGATGATAGTGGAAGTATGCGGTGTGGCTGCCAGGTACTTGGATTGTATTGTCGGGTAAGGTAAAAGTGGAGAATTATAAGTTTGAACAGAGCATGTTGGACTTTTGTTGACCAAATTCAAAAGCCCAATGGGACGGTCCAGAAGCTTTTGAATAGAAAAACTTGCAAGAAAGCATCAGTTTAAATCACTACTTAAACGCTTGCTTTAACTGCACCGCTTTGTACTGTTTTATGTATGTAGCGGTTGTGCGGTTGTAATTCACGGCTGACGCTACGTGTTTGTTTGTACTGTTCTATTCGGTGACAGAGTATTATTAGTTAGGCCAAAACTATGTTGCAACAGTGGTACAATAGCACTGTTGTTTTCAGTCATTAGATCTATAGTTGTACAGTTGCATTAACAAGATCCAATGGTTGAAAACAACAGTGGTACCGAACTACTGTTGCAACATAGCTGGACCCTATTAGTTATTTCAAAGGGATAAATAAGATTGGTTACAACAAACCTACTAATTTTATAAAATTCAAGTAATATAGAATAAAATAAAAAAATAAATACAAAATTGACTTTTATTTTTTATGGTTGACTATATTTTGTGTTCTCTTCGGGCACTGCTACAATTGCCACAATTGTTCCCTATATATCAATTACACCACATACTATCGACACAAGAAATGAAATCTAATATCACCTATTTAGTTAAAAAATCACTCATGAAAAAATTTTACCATTTTGATTTGAGGATCCATATTTTGAACTACAAGCTAATGTTCATCAAGAATCACTGATGGCCGTTGAGTAGAAAAATTATTTTTGGACAAATTATTTTTGTTGATAGAAGAATTTCTTTAGGGACTACTAAATTATTAATAAAAATATCGAACACACCCAAATATCATCGACACAATTGATTTTGAGGATCCATGCTTTGAACTGCCGCCTAATGTTCATCAAGAATAGAGTATGGCTTGTGAGTATAAAATTTTCTTATTTTGGCCCGAAATAAAAAAAAATTAAATTGGATGAGAATCTGCCACTTTCTCATGAAGAAAGGCATACGGAGCATACCATGGTACCATACAATATAAGGAGCCTCCGTTCTTTGGTTTTTCAAACTCTGAAGGGGCCAATATTGCCAAATTCCCCCTTGAAAATTCTGATTACGACATTATTCATCGCTTGATGCAATCAAAGTAGTGACAAAGTAATTGCTAGGCAAGGTTGCTGAGAGCAAAATTGTCCTAAGCATTATATGCATACATGGTGCGGTACATAGAGCACGTTGAATTCCCCACTATAACACAAATCCAGAAAGACAAGTAATAACTCAACTGATATAAAGACAAAAAGAAGATAAAATGATATAGAACAAAGAATTTCAAAGAGACAGCAACATACGATAGACTGAAGCCACTTGATCTGCTCATTGATTGCAGCCTTAAACTTGCAAATAGTTACTGTACGCTAGTGCTCTAAGAAGTGAAAATGATGCAAGCCCTGATTCCCTTTTGACTTCCATTTACTGTCAAACATTCTAGTAATACAAAAAATTGTTTAGATATCTTGCTATAAATATAGCCGTTTGACTGTCATAATAAAGTCACAAATAACCATTCATATTGATCTACTATCACACAGCATGCTTTATGCATACAACAGCTGTATGTATACCAACTCCTAACCTTATCAACACATTTGGCAAAAACTTAGGAAGAAAACTATTTCTCCATCTCTTTTTTGAAATTTCACAATAACCAGCACAATGTGAAAGCTATGTTCTAACCTTATGATAAATGCTCCAGACTCCAAAAGGATTTTATATATGAGAGTTTGTTGCAGCAGATATATTGACTTATCAAGTATGAATCATTGTCTGGATGAACTATCTTTAGATAAAAGAATATTAGAACCACTGTAGAATATCTTTACGCTGCTGGTTCTAACAGGAATCTGCATGTGGCAACAATTGCTAGATCCACAACTCCCCAACTTGAAATACATAGTTGCACACCATGAGATAGTGCTACAATCTACTGAGATCTAACTTATATGGTACTTTAAGCTACTAATGTTTGCATATTTCTACATGTTAAATTAACACTATTATCTATAATCACTCCAAAACAACAAATGATAAGCAACTTTTGGCCACTTATTACTAGCATCCACAATTATAAATAAGAGATCATGGGTTTACTTGTTGCACCTACTTAATTATCTGCAGTTGACATCCTGACGCAAGGTTTAAATAGTGACTGCTTAGAACCCTTGTAGTTGGATCTTGACCTCTCCCATTGTAGCCAAGATTGGTTACTCTGGTAATGAATCAACACTCTCCTGCTCAGGGCCATGAAGATCTGAAAGCTCAGCACTAGTGGAGAACTTCATCAATCTCTTCTTCTCAGCATACTTGAGACAAGGCTGCCTTACGAGACCAATCACCACAGCACCAACGATTAAAACTGCAACTTTTAAAGAAGAAAGAGCCAACACAACACAACACAACACAAATCAATATGGTTGGAGGAATACACATGATAATGGCTCCAACAGTGACAGTGGGTATCTTGTAGGGACGAGATGCAGCAGGATATTGCATCCTTAACCATACAAATGCTATGAACTCCATAATCATTCCAAAACAGTACAGGAAGTTCTCTGCAGCTACAATATCTCAAAAGCTCAGCCATGATAGCAAAACCACACCGGATGCTGAGAATATGATTCCAATCAAAGGAGTCCCATAACAAGACCTCTTAGCAAAAAACTCAGGTAGCGTTCCACGCTCAGCCATCCCCAAAAGTTGGAAAGAGTCGCTGCTCATCTCAGCCACAAACATGCCCATATTGGACATTGCTGCAGCCCCCTGGATGCACCATCTCAACCAAACTCCTCCAAGCACTTTAGCGATATCTGAAAAGTAACCATCGGTCCACAAGTCGCGATCTAATGGAATAGCTCCAGTTCCAACTAGAAGGGGAAAGAAATATCCAAAAACGACCAAGATCAAAGCATAAAACAAAGCCTTTGGAAGAGTCTTCTTTGGGTTATCCACCTCTCCAGCTAGTTTAGTTATTGAGTCCCAGTAGTTGGAGATTCCAAAACAGGGTGTTCAAATACAAATTCCAGTCCACTTCACCTAAATTTACTACAAGCCATCTTGAAGGCTCTAACTTGGGAAGGGACACAAGTCCCATAACCACAAAAGGAAGGAATGAGAAAATCTCTAAAAGAACAGCAGCCCATCCCACAATGGTTAGACCCCTATAGTTCATGAAAGTGAGAACAAAAGTCAAAGCTAACGCCGCAAAGGCTCTAGGTAACCCATCGCCCAAAGCAGGGATACCAGACTTCAAGTAGTCAAGAAACAGAACTGGGTATAAAGCATTATCAATAACCCCACTTAGCCATTTCATCCAAACTTGCTGAAAACCCCAATATGGGCCTAAGGCAGATGAAACCCAAACCACATAACCACAATTTTCAGGAAACACGGTACCCATCTCGGCAGTAATTAAAGCTTCAGGGACACTCCATATAATCGGAAACACCAAGAAACCAAGAAGTGCTAAAAGAGGACCAGCTGCCTTTACACTATCCTCAACACCAAACGGCCCCCCAGAAACCTCATAGAATATAAGGAAAATAAGTGGCAAGATTGATACTTTTTTAGCGCCATGGACTCTAGGAGAAGATGGTTGGTCATTGATATTAACATATTCAACAGCATCAGACTGCCCCATTTCTACTGAAAGTTGCCTATTCACAGTGTTCCTCAATTTCTGCATCAAGTTTAAGCATAACTATCAAAAGGGTATCGGCATCTAAATTATGAAACAAAATGAGCATTTACTTATTAAAAAAATTCAAAAAAACAGAAATGGATTTCACAGAACACATGAATTTAAGTTCAACATTAAACAGGCGCTTAAGAAAACAAAAGGGTCTGGTCGTAAAGCCATCAGATTGCAAGATTGAACAACATTAACGGAATCAATAGAATCGATGTAAAGAGATCTGAAAAGAAAATAAAATAAAAGATGAAGAGGGATAAAACGACCCATCAAATAAGTGCATGCAGAGCAGAGAGGCAGATACTAGAGAAGCTCCGTCATGTTAGAGAGAGCCTAAATCAATCAGAGCTCACTGAGTTTCTTTTCAACTGACCGGCAGATTTGGAGTAGCATAACATAATATTTTTGCTTTTAATTTTCGGAACACTTTTGAATGGAATTTTTTGTTTTTCAAAACTAACGAAATCGTAAAAATAAATAAACACGTGTTTGGTTTTGGGCTTCTTCTTTTGTTCATTTAATATCATTTGGTTCCCTGATTTTTGACTAATTATCAACGGTATCCTGTTAGTTTCCAAATTGAAATAATATTAGGTCATGAGATTATTTACTCCATTTAGCAATGTAGACTTAATAGTGTATTGAAAAAGCTTTGTCAAATAGTAGTAATAGGGGCATAAGAAATAAGTTCTTCAGAATTTAGATAATATACTTGGCTCTAGGAAGATTCCCCTCTTATCACTCAAGTTAGGCTTTTACCTTAGAGTTGAGTAAATTATTAAAATAAATTATAGCTATCATAAATTCGTCAGGAGACTTTCAATTTTTTTCCATCAAATGGCAATGAGGCAAAATTACCTCAACTTATATTTCAAAACTAATACTTCAAATTCTGACAATAAATTTGATGACAGTCAATTTTATGTATAGTAATTTTGACTCTTTTGTTTGGTCTAAAAGTAATTATTTAAAATGACAATATAACTTATTTAGAAGAAATGGTAAACTTATAGTTCGTAATATTATTTACACAAATAATAAAGACTAATTTGATAATAATCTTTCAAATAATAATGAAGTGTTAATTACTATTTAACATTTTTGATTAATTTCTAAATTTAAAACAAATATGAAAGTTGATTGCTTTGAAGGTTGGATCGTGACAAATTGACAAATGAAAAGAGAAGTAGAGAATATATATTCTGATGAAAGGGACAAGATTCAGCAAGGGGACAATATTCTCTATTGGACCGACAAATGGGGGAAAAGAATATATATATATATATAATTTCTTATTTGTGGATTGGCCAACACGTGTAACAAATATGAAAAGATAAAATTTGGCGTGGTTTTAACCGATATAAGACAAGAAGAACAAAGCAAAGCCCATGAAAATTCACCTTTCATGTGGGTTGGATCGGATAAAATCAATATCTTGAATCAAACAAAATGTTTGGTACATAAAGTTTTTTTTTTTTACATGATATTAGATTTTTATCCCTCGAATTTTTACATGATATTAGATTTTTAACCCTCACTAATATTCGAGAGATATCTACTCCTCATTTTTGGGTAAGGGAGAAGACTACCTTCACTCAATTATAATTAAGGAATGAAATACCCCCACATTACACTTGTAGAGGTTCAAACTGTTGCCCTCCAACTTGGAGTGCAGCAGCGCTGACCACTCGGCCAAAGTCCGAGTGGCTGGTACATGAAGGTTTTGAGTGTGTGTAATGAGCCAAAATTTACATAAGGATATTTTAGTAAATATAAGAAAAAAAGGCTCAGGGAATGGCCTATAGATAGAAGCACGCAGCCCATGAGTGATGAGAATACAATTTAACTGTTCAAACTAATTAGAAGCAAATTCTTTCATATCTTTCTTTAATTTTTCCGCTTAGTTCCTTAGCATCCAATCAAGTTCAAGTTAAAACACTGTTGAGACAACAATATGCAGGCATCAATAAGCATAGTAGTTTTTTATATCTATTCTATACGACAATTATAGAACTTTTTGCAGGAACTTTTTTTCATTAACTAATGTTTGAAGAACTTGTTAAAAAAAATGGTAAATTTATAATTTTGAAAAAAAAGAAAGAAAGTGACGTTACCTCATCGTCATTAGAGACTTGTTGCAATGATAGCTCAAAATTAAAATTTTTGAAGAATTAGTAGACGACGATGATGTAATATTTATACAGTCACCAACATGTTGATTTTTGTTTAATGTTTGATCGATAGAAACGCTTGTCGTCGTCGCTGTTGTTGAATTCATACTTAGAACACAGAAGAGAAGGAGGGAGGAAAGGGAAGAGAAGAAGAGAGAAGTGGCATATAGCAAATATGATATGCTAGCTGCATACCAGCCTTAGAGAGATTTTTTTTAATATTTATTATATTTTTGTTTTTGTTATTGGTTTGTCATATGCTTCCAGGGAAGCAATACGTTACATCATAAATTGCACCTTTTAGGGGAGGTGGTAAAAAACGTGAGAGCACTACGCTCCAGCGCATACATATAGAAAGAGTTTCCGAATTTTAAAAAGTTTCTTTATTTCTTCCATGTTTTTGTGCTTAAAATAAAATTTAATTGTATTTTGCATTAACTTAGAAAAGAAAAGCCAGTTCTATATATAAACTCATGCATTAATTAGAAGAGTTGAACTATTGGCACCCCTCTATAATCTTTATAAAATTCCTCTCCTATTGTAATTACATTAAAGGACAAAATAAATCTAATTATATCATTATATTTCTCTTTTCAACTCTTTACACCCGTGCAACTACACCAAAGTCTTTTACAATTTTTGTTTCCTCACAAACAACTTTTTCTTGAGAGATTTACAAAACTTATTTTTAATTTAAAAAAATAAATAATAGTTATTTGAGTCCACTTTAATTTACAAAACTTTCTAATAATAAGTTTTGTAGACTTATTTTTCATTTACAAAACTTTCTGAACTTATTTTTATTTTTAAAAAATAAATAATAGCTATTTGAGTCCACTTTAATTCTACTTAATTCATACATGTATTTGATTTTTTTGAGTAAAATATGTATGATTTAATAATTCAAAAATTTATAAAAACAATATTTGTAATTGGAGTTATTTGGAAGAAACTGAATTGTTTTTCTTTTTGAATAAAAAAAAGCTGAAAAAAGAAAAAGGATATTTTAGGAATTAAAATAGATTTTGATAGAAAAGGGGTTTGAACAGAAAATTACAGGGTGCTAATAGTCCCACTCTAATTAAAAAATGAGTTCATGTGGATGCAAATGTACAATAAAAGAGATTCTCTTTTGTATATTGGAAGTAACATAACTAGTGAGTATAATATGTAAATACAAGTTACCAAGAATTTGCACTAGTGCTAATTAATGGCACAACTTTTGAGCTATGAATTTCTTCTTGATAGTTTAATTATATTTTTGAGTTTTCGGTAAACCTATTTTAATAATTATTAAATTATTTTCACTTCTTACGCCTTAATAAAAAAAAATCAATATTTTCTGGTCTATTCTATATTTTGAAACTTAATTTTTAATTCTTTATATTGCAAACCAAACTAAGTCAAACAGAGTATGCTCTTCAAAGAATTTTTCCATTGGCCATTGCCTTCAAGAAGATTTTATTTTATTTTTATATATTAATTTAACATTTTTCCGTGCACTTGTAAACCGGGCCGTCGGATTGCACATAAAGCAAATGATCAAACCGTTACAAGACCGACCCGGACCCACTGACTCTCATTTTCTTTCATTTGACCATTAAAAGCTTTTGACCACCCCCGCCAAATAAATAAATAAGCTCTTGTTCTCTTTTGTTCCTTCTTAAAGGAAAATATATCTGATCACCAGATAATGATTCCGGTGTCACAAAATATCAAGACAACCCCTAAATTCCCTTAAATTTACGATAACACCCCACCATGGATGATTCCGTTGAAATGCCGCCTTACGATGAAAGGCCTTAGAAGGGTTTTAACTTCACACCCATGCGCTTGATCTTAACCCTCATTTTCCCAATTTTAACTTTCTTTTCGTTGGCATTTTTGATCGAGATCGTTACTGTTTTATTCGGCGAATCATCAGTTTCGAGTTCCATTTTTGTCCCTTCCCAGTGCAAGATAGTGCCAGCAGTAAGCTTTTTTAAAATTTTCAATTTTTTTCCATTTATGAAGCTCAAAAATTTTATTAATTTTTGAATTTTTTTTGAATGATTTTGCAGGTGTTGATATAAGGTCATCAAAGGTTTGTGAACTTGGGGTGTTGAATTATAAGGCGAAGCGTGTGTTTTATCCATTTGAAGCAAGTAAATTTCGCCGTCGATATGATTACTATTGGGCTTCTATCTTCAAGGTATTCATACATTTTCTCAACTTTAATTACTTACCTGTACTATTAGCTTCTTAGTGGCGGTCTTGTTTTGTGTTTTTGATGAATGTGTTTAAGGGTCAGTTTGGGAATGCTGGTAATAGGATGTTGTTAGTGTTTGGCAGTAAATTTGCTATGCATAATTCAGCAATGTGCTTGATTTTGGTTATTGTCTTTAACAATTTTTAGGTAGAGTACTTAGATCATTCACTGGGACAAACGCAGAGCTTGGTTGACCAAAGATAAGTTCCAGGCTGGGGTCGGCAATGCAGAGCTTCTGCGTGTATTAAAATTTGAAGCCTAGTAAATGAATTTCTAATTTATTTATAGTGTTTGTTTTATCTTGATAGAAATGAATGCTAACTCAAGATTTTCCCAACTTTGATTACTTACCTGTACTATAAGCTTCTTAGTGGCGGTCTTGTGAGCGGAAGTGAGCGGTGTGGCTGACAGCTTCTTGAAAATTATAAGTTTGAACAGAGCATGCTAGACTTTTGTTGACCAAATTCGAAAGCCAAATGGCACAGCTCAGAACCTTTTGAATTGAATAACTTACTAGAAAGCTCCAATTTTTTGTTGGCTACGGTAAAAGGATGTTGTTTTATTCTTCTTATACTTTACGCTTGCATCAGCTTAAATCACTTCTTAAACGCTTTGCTTTAACTCCACCGCTTCATACTGTTCTATATATGTATCGGGTATGCGGTTGTAGTTCACTGCTGAGACTACGTGTTTGTTTGACGTGGTAATTACGTTACGAGTCTGTTAAACATTCGGTGATTAAAGTATTATCAGTTATTTCGAGGGGACAAAAAAGATTAGTTACAACACACCCACTAGTTTTATAAAATTTGAATAAGATGGAATAAAATAAAAAAATAAATAAGTAAATTGACTTTTAATTTAGTGGTTGAATATATTTTGTATTCTCTCGGGGTACTGCTGTAATTGTTCCTTAAATGTCAGTCACACCCACATGTTACAGACACAAGAAATGGAATCTAAGATCACCTGTTTAATTAAAGAATCACTCATGAAAAAATTTTGCCATTTTGATTTGAGGATCCACATTTTGAACAACCAACTTATCTTCATCAAGAACAGATCATGGCCTGTGAGTAGAAAGATTATTTTTGGACAAATTATTTTTGTTAATAGAAGAATTTCTCAAGGGACTATTAAAATTACTAATAAAAATGTCAGACACACCCACGTACCATCGACACAATTGACTATGAGGATCCATGTTTTGAACTGCCACTTAATGTTCATTAAGAACAGAGTATGGCTTGTGAGAAGAAAATTTTCTGATTTTGGCCTGGAACAAAAAAAAATTAAATTGAAGGAGAATCTGGTACTTTCTCATTAAGAAAGGCAGACGGGGCATACTATGGTACCATAAAATACGAAAAGTCTCCATTCTCTAGCTTTTTAAACTCTGAAGGGGGCAATATTACCCAATTACCCCGTGAAAATTCTGATTACGACATTATGTATCGCTTGATACATAAGTAAAAGTAGTGACAAAATTAGGAAAAATATGACTCATAAGTAATTACTAGGCAGGGCTCTTGAGAGCAACATTATACTAGGCTTTATATGCATACATGGTGTGGTACATAGAGCACGTTGAATTCCACACTATAACACAAACCCAGAAAGACAAGTAATATCTCAACTGATATAAAGACAAAAAGAAAATAAAATGATATAGAAAAAAGAATTTCTAAGAGACAGCAACATACAATAGACTGAAGCCAGTTGATCTGCTCATTGATTGCAGCCTTAAACTTGCAAATGTTTACTGTAGCCTGGTGCTCTAAGAAGTGAAAATGATGCAAACCTTGATTCCCTGTTTACTTCCATTTACCATCAAACATTCTATTCATAAGAAAAAAAATCTTTAGATATCTTGCCGTAAATATAGCCATTTGATTGTCTTAATAAAGCCACACACAACCATTCATATTGATCCACATTGCCACATAGCCTGATTTAAGCATACAACAGCTGAATGTATACTGACTCCTAACCTTATCAATACATTGGCGACAACTTAAGAAAAAAACTATTTCTCCATCTCTTTTTTGAAATTTCACAATAAAACAGCACAATGTAAGAGCTGCAATGAAAATGGACCGTTTGGAACTATGGCGGAAGCTTCAACTAGTGTAGTGAGTTGACCTTCTTATTAACCTAGCGAGATCAAACACTGCCCTTGATCTTGAACAGATCAATACGATACGCACAACTTATGATTGAATCCAGAAACAATCAAATCTTTAGCAAGAATAATTAATCAGAATCAAGAAACAAGTTTAATGAATATAAACCTATAATTGGAACAAACACAGCCAAAGAACCCAAGAATGACACAACGAACACCAAGGGAGAAGCTTTCCAGTGAGATTATATTAATGATCAAAGAAGAATCTTTTTACAAAGATAACAAAAGAGATTTCAGAGAATAAGCTATGACCCTCTCTCTCTTCAATCTCTGTCTAGTTTGTTAACAGTGATGACCCCAATCTGCTTCGTTAGCCAGCTTCATAACTGCGTCAGTGACAAACTAGCAAACCCAGATTGAGCAGACTAACGACACGTGCATAACGGCTTTAACGAACTTGGTTAAAGAACTGCTCACATGTTCGTCACGCGTGTTGCTTAAATGATAGCCAAAACGACTTCAACCAAATGCCGTTTTGAAGCTTATGAATTATAAGTGAAAACACGTGCTTGTCTCGTGACATTTAAATGCAACAACAAGCCCAAAACACTGTCGGTTCACTATGTTGAGTTTGCCATCTCTAAGCTTCACAACTAGCAGCGGACAAGATGATAATTTAATTGACATGGAGAGCTTTTATATCACTTTTACAACATTCTATATAATTGTGATATTGGGAATCGTCGGTGTTGTATATGTGAACCCTCGTTGGCGACACTGGTGGTTTTATCTTTATTGAAATATGGATGACTTTTCGTTACTATTTTGTTGTACATAACATTATTCTCAGGAGATTTAATCATTGAAATTAACATGTTAGTTTCATTAGAAGGTTGAGTGGTTAGGGCTGCTACCCTCCAACTTGGAGGGCAATAGTTTGAACCCACAAGCGCAGTGTGGGGGTATTTCATTCTTTAATTACATTGTATAATTGAATAAAGATAATATTCTCTCTTACCCAAGTGTGAGTGGAGTAGACATCCTTCGAATATTAGCGAGGGTTAAAACTTGGGCAGAGCTCAATAAGTATTGATGTAAGTTGGTCCTAATAATAGTCTGATTTGTAAATATCAGTTATAGTCTCATGTTTCCTTCCTTAATTATATTGTATAATTAAGTAAATGTACTCTTTTCTCTTACCCAAGTGTGAGTGGAGTAAACATCCCTCGAATATTAGTGAGGGTTAAAATCTGGGTAGAGCTCCATAAGTATTGATGTAATTTGATCCTAATAATAGTATGATTTGTAAATATCAGTTATATTATCATGTAATATGAGTTGTAATTTGAGTAATAATTTCATGTAATTACAAAAAAAATGTTACTTTCATTACTTTTTTCTTCGTTAAAATTCTCAAGTATCAATTATGTTTGCTTAAGAAATAAAATTTCGTTATGAAAATTGTAGCAGTATTTCCGAGCACCTCACATTTTCAATGATTTTTCATAAATCAATTAATCTGCCATACCAATATCAGGTTTAGTTTTTCAGACTAAATGATCAAGAAAGCAAACATACAAATTCACATTTTAGAGGGGTAAACTAGCTTTTAGATTTTAGAACTAGGCTAGCTACCTCACCAAATTCCAATCTGTACAGTGAACTACAAGATTAAGAAAATAATGTATTTATAGTTTAATTGAATCATGAGAAAACAATGTAGTCATAGCTCAATCGGACATGATCACGGAGAGGCATATTCTTTTCAAGTTAATTTGATCCATTTATAAGAAATGAAGTGGATTGAAGTTAAAAGTTCAAATAACAAATCCTTGTTCTTGAGTTTTACGACGTCGTTACTCCTTCAAGAGGCTGATTATGCAAGTGAATGCGGAAACAGAATGCATTATCCAATTTCACTCATATAGAAAATTAATTTTTTTATATATACTAATCAACACTAGATTGATTATGTTTTGTATGTTTATATGCTAATCAACAATAAATTATATTAAATGAAGAAATGCTTCAAATTTTTCTAATTTAATTTAGAAAATCAATTATTAACATTAATATTCCTAATAAAAATTATTTTCCATCGGTATTCAAAATTTTCACTTATAGAAAATGTGTTTTACGTGAATACAAGTTATTGTGTAAATTTGAATGATAGCGAAAAATAATTTTTTTAATTATTGTAAAAATAATTAACCATAACAAATCCCTTGCGTAAATAATAATCATTATTTAAAAGGTAGAAAGATGGTTAGTGCACAATCAAATTTTAAGCCCCTACCTCCTCGGCCCAAGATTCAAACTTAGATGATCAGCCAAATAAAATTATTTGAAAATCATTCAATCAGGTTCTCGGGGAAAAAATACAAGATCCGTATTTGCATGATATATATGAATTAATGTAATTTATTTGAATTATCCAAATTCATTAGAGATAAAACTATAAAAGATACCAAAAAAGTTAGAAGGAAGGGTGTGCTGGGATATTTTACAAACTATAGGAATCTGGTGAGATTTTGAGCCAAACTGTAGGGAGTTGAAGGCATTTGCCCAATATGTTTAGACGTACACTAACCGTTATTTGATCTTGTTGTTGGTCATGTGAACTAAGATGTAAATTAAAGAAAAAGTATAAAATTAAAAAAAGATAAGATTTCTAAAATGTGTGGAAGGTGATTCATGATTCACTAAAATTACTTGCCCCACATATAAAGGTAAACATGTCTAATTTCATTAAAAATAGGTGGAAAAAATTAACTAATAGAAAGCTACGGAAATTAACCCCCACAAAAATGACTTTTTATAGAAGAATTTATGTTTTTTAAAATATGTTATCAAAGTGTATTTGATCAAATCTCAATTGCTTAGTATGGTTAGGATTTTGTGAACATAACTAAAAAGTGAAAAATATGAATGATAGGGGTGATGCTTGCAATATGAATAAATAATGGACTGATTCAATTGATGATTAAATTTATATATTATTGATTATTTATGAATTTTCAGACTTGTTATGATGTATAACTATGTGATTTTGAAACTTGAAACCGTGGCAAACATTGAAAGGAATTATAACTTGAAATCATGACTCACGGGGTATGTCATGATTCACGTGCACAAAAAAGGTAGAATTGTGGAAATTTACAACCCAACGACAAGTACGGAAAGAAAGGAAGAAAATTAAAAGACTTCGGGCCTAGCCTGCGTGTATTAATTATTAGATTACTTTTTTTTATAAGGGTAATCATCAATTTACTCCATAACAATCTTTAATTCATTTCTTAAAAATATCAAAACTTTAATTTATCTTTTAAACATCGTTACCTCTCTATTGGTTTTAACAGTTCAAAGGGTAAAATTATATTTGCATATTTTCTTGACCGCCAACTAAATGATAAAACTCAAAATTCAATCTTGTTATCTTGTTTCAATCCTCTATCAATCAAATAAGATTTCTAAAATATGTGGAAGATATTGCATGATTTCCTCAACCTACCTGGCCCGAACATCAAGGTAAATATCTCTAAAATAGTTGATTAAATCTCAGTTGCTAAGTATAGTTAGGATTGTGTGAACATCACTGAAAACTATGATTGATAGAAGTGATCTTTGCAATATGAATAAATAATTAACTGAATCAATTGATTTATATATTAAAGTTTATGAATTTTCGGACTTGTTGCGATATAATAATAGCATATGATTTTGAAACTTGAAACAGTGGTAAATATTGAAAGGAATTAATTTGAAAGCATGATCCGTGGGGAATGTGATGAATCGTGTTTACAAAAAAGGTAGAATTGTGGAAATTTATAACAGAACGATAAATATGGTAAAAAGGAAGAAAATTGAAAGACTTGGGGCCTGGCCTGGGTGTATTTTCTAACTATCCAATGGACAAAATTATATTTCTATACTTTCTCTTACCTAAGTTTCATAGAATAGCTCATTTCATTTTTATTTTTTAAATAATAGCCCAAAATATCATTATGTTAACTCATTATTAGTTGAATGGCGTTTGTTAGTAATTCATTAAGGGTAAAAAATGATTTTCTATCAAAGAGAAAATTAGAAAAATAAATAAAAATTGATATATAACTAAAAATTATTTTATCTAATCCCACTAAATAAGAAATGCCAAAAAAGATGAAAAAATTATATTTCAAGCAATTCTTTTTTCACTTATTTCTATTTTGGCAACATGAAAGCCCTATAAACCCTAGATCTAAGTACCAAAAATATCACAATTTTCTTATTCATATAAGTATACTCTCTAATTGCATTGTAAAATGGCTTGAATTGAATTGAAGATAAAGAAGATATTCAGCACATGCAAGCACATAAAAATTGGTGGCATTTTTGAGTTTTTCTTCCAATGATTTAAAGATATTGTTTTAATTACAGTTTGTTCCTTATGACAATTATTCAATGGCGATATCAAACTATATCATCGTTGATTTCATTTAAGAAAAAAGTTAATAAATTTTACATACTTTGTAGTGTTATTTAATTGTGTAAAAAAATTATTTTAATATAGTTTGTATCGCTTTAATGAAAAATCCTATTTTGCCCTCAATGAATTACTGGTTAACGATTTTACACTAATGGTGAGTTAATGGAAAGATATTTTAGGCTATTGTTTGAAAAGTAGGGATAAAATGAGCTATTGCATTAAACTCTAAGGATGAAAAATGATTTTTCCCTTTTATTATCAATCAACTATCTGATAAAAGTCAAAACTCATATTTTTTTTTCCCTTGTTTCAATCCCCTCTCAATCAAAAAAGTTTCCTTGTCTAAGCAATGAGGAATATGGCTAGAAAGATTGTTATTAGAAAGATTTATCAATAGTAATTAGTTCACAACTGAACAATTTTAGATTATTGTGAGTCAATATAGGTCCTGTTTAGGATTGAAGTGTTGCAGTTTTTAAGCTACAGCTGCTGTAGAAAAAAAAACTATAATTATGAAATAAGAGTTAATAATATATAATAAATATAAATTTTAAATAATAATTTTGACAAAATTATTAAAAATATAATAGATTTTTCATAATACAAATAAAAAAATCATATCAACATAGCTTGCAAGGTACAACAGTTAGTATGATGTTAGTTTATTTTTGCGTCAATATAAGTAGTCAAATTGAATATGTTAGTGAAATGCTGCCTCACTGTCCCATTGAATATGATTCAGCTAACAGGGCTAGAGCTTGTGGATGCCAATGGCACTGAACAAAGTATTGGGTGGTAATTTTAAGACCACGCTATGCCCAAAACCCAAGTTAGGCGATTACAAATACGGGAATCAATGTCACTTTGCTAGGAATGGAGAGGATAGATTGCTTAGTGAAATGCAACTTTGTAGAATGCTGAGAGATGTGCTGAGAGATGAGGATAGTTGTCGATTTCTTCATGTAAATGCTGAGAGATGTGCGGAAGTTTCTACTCAGTTTAGGCTCAGTTTAAGAATAGCCTGGTGATAAACATTTTGAGTGGTGGATCTTCTGTGGATAACAAAAGTAGGTCTATTCAATGGGAACGCGACAAGGGGCTGGCTAACTCGCTCAGGTTGTGCAAATGTTAAAAGCAGAATGCCAGTTGTATGAAGTTATGTCATTTTCTTTATAGAACTATGAAAGCTTGGAGTCCACGATTCAATGGAATCTCGGGCTGTGCCAATGATTGTTTCAAGTACTTTTTCTACTTTCAATGTCCAGACTAAGACTATTTCTAAGCAGCAAGTGCAGGATATAAAGTGCAAATCAAAATAGACAGAAGTGAAGAGGAAGATACGTGGTATATATGTTGATTGGATTGAAGATATACCACTTTTGCCTAGTTCTTAGAACAAAGCAGAAAGCTGTAGTTAAAAATATACCTTCTGCTAAAGATAAGTAGTCAATAGTTCTATTAGTGCATAACTTTGCGATTAAGGATGATCGCTGTCTATTTTAAGAGCTTTTAATAGAATTTAGTAGCCCTGATTTTCAATCTCAGTGTTTTGCGGCTGTTATCGACATCCCTCTGTTACATTTTTCAAGTTTCATTGATAAATTAGTAGTTAGCCTTATGAAGAATGCACACACCATAACCATGTACGTTAAATAGCAAACCTGCATTTTATTGAACTGTGAACTACTGATTCAATAAAGCTCAACATAAGCTAACAAGTCTTTGTGAAATTGCTTCATGGTACATTGTTTGAAGTATTTAAGCTAATATATGATTATTAATGGGCTCGTGAGCCAACCCCATTAATTATATGTACATATATATAATGTTACCATCAATATGATATGTGACATCCCATAACAGCTAATTATAGATCTTTATCCATTTTCATAATTTGCCTTCTGGCTTCCACTGCTCGTCACTAAATTCAAAATCCATTGCACCTCAAAACAACATGAGAAATCTTATAGGCAAATCATGACCAGTTCAAAGATAATAGCGATTATAGGGAAAGAAAATTAAAATCGAAGACGCATATAAAATAATCAAGCTACTGATGAACAAAATAACATGAAAGTGTAAGTATTTATACTAACCTTCACTTATTAGGAAGTTTGTTTCGCTATTGGGTAAGATCAAGCTCTCTGCATATCCTATTGGCAAAAGGAAATCACGCACGTGTGATCTCTCTCTCTCTCTCTACACACGCACACATATACACACGCATATACATATACATGCATGGTCATCATCTTAGAAACCGATTGAGAAATTATTGTCAGAGTTTGAATTTGCGCAATGACTAGTCATGTTGCTAAAAAGAAAAAAGATTGAGATTGAAAGAAATTCATTATCATCAAATTGGTCCAATATCCACTTCACTGTGTGGATCAAATACGTTTTCGAATAGTGCACTGATCTACAATCTACTGCAATAATTTGTTAGGACCCTACATCAACAAATTATGGGATTAGTTGGTTTATTAACCCTAATACATCCGGACAAGTCAATCCTTTCATGAGAAACAAAATGAATTTTGCATCCCATGAAACACAACATACTCAGCTAGTTGAAATTGTGGATATACGGGGGTAACGTAAGCATGCTTTCACAATTTGAAAGATTTATTTTTTAAGATTTAGTATTTCTGGGATCCTATTGAGATAGAGGGGTGGTGAAGGTCTATAGATTTTAACTTGACAGCTTCCTATAACCAAAGATACATAACTATACTAAATGAGCATCATTGAATTTCAAAGTTATTCATTATAAATACTTAAAGAAAGAAAAATAGATATTTTGGTAATAGTAATACATTATACCTTTTCTCTTTTCCAAATTTGCTTAACCTTACTACAAGGCAAGCTGAGTCCAATCAGGTTCTCCAATTCAAAATCTGATGTCAGTATTTTCAAAAGATATTTATGCCAATGGAGATTTCTCAATTCTATAGGAAGGCATTTTTTTTTTTTTTGAAACTGATTAAGCATCAGTTGGTTACTGTATTACACAGAGATATATACAACTGCTATGACAGCAGGTCATTACACTGATATTTACAATCAGATATATACATGTGACTTATATTATTACATTTTTATTCTATGAAGTACATGCCCATCCAAATACCCTTCACAGAGGAGGGATGTCTCTACTCCACTCCCATTGCGCAAGGGAGAAAGACGTTGTAAGAAGTCTCCATACAATTATATTTAATTGAGGGAGGTTGAGTCCGTGGGGACTCGAACCATTGCCCTCATAGTCATGCTTAACTTTGAGGGCAATGATTCACCACTGGGCTACAAGCCCAAGTGGCTATAGGAAGGCATTCTAAACCTCAGTGAAGTTACACCCTGGAGCTTATAATTGGAACACCATCATACTCGGATATATAAAATTTCAGCAATCTAAAATTTGACATTGTTTTAAATGCTCCAGAATCTAAACGTATGTCTCTTATCCTGGAGAATTCAAGAATATACTTTCGGTTGCATGTGTCCCTTCAGAAAAGAAGCAAATAATGAGTTCGCATAAATTTTCTCAGGAAAAAAATCCTAAAATTTATAAAGAGCTCCTTAAATGAAGACAAAACCTGCACTCGCTCAACTCTTTTTTTTTTTTTTATGTTGTTCTAGTCTTCTTCAATCCCCCCCTCTAAAACTTTAATCCAAGCGTTAAGTGTAAGTAAACTAAAATATGATTTTCGTATGCAAGTACAACACAACATACCCATAAAAATGAAGAGCGGAAGTTAGAATCAAACCTCCAGCAATTGATATTTTGCAAACTGATATTTGATTCTTCTGAGACTTATGTAATCGTTTTGATGGTGCAGTTTTTGAATTAGATTACATAGCCTTAGGTACTAATACCATTTTCACCATTTTGTTTTTATTTCATCTTTCCATCAAAGATGAAGGGGTGGGAAATTATCAAAGCAGCTGTTAGATGACACCTGCTTCTAGACCTGCAAGTAAAACCAAAGAATGAGCTCCATTAGATACATTTGAGTTAATAAAATCCCTTGTTCCTCCTAATGATTATAGACATTAATTAGGAGGGAGAAATGAAGTAAATTAAATTAAATGAAGGACCTTCATTCTCCACGCATGCAGCCGGCTATTTTGTTACCAAGTTGTTGAAAGGAAGTAAATAGAGAAGCATTCAGATACCACTCTCCCAGATCGATATTCCTAGTAAGACCAAGGTGTAGTTGTACCACTCGGCCTGTGGAGTTGCTGCAGTCAACCCTTTCCCTTTGTTCATCTACCCAGTTTTGAAGTCTATAAGGGGAATTGAAGAAATGTTTAAGCCACAAAAGATCAAATTCCTCATGCTCCAAACATCCCTCACTCCACCCCCCCACCCCCCGGCGCCCTCTTCTAATATTATTAATACGAGAACTAACATTGTCACCATTTTGGATTTTGAACCACCCATTCTAGCTATATCTCTAACTATTAAAAAACACACATTCTCTCTTTCTCTATAACTATAAATAACAAAAGGGCTCTATGTTATTTATAACAAACACATCTAACAATTTATACACTCAGGCCCCAGCTAGCTTTCAGTTGTCTTCTTTGGTAGTCTTCAGCCTTCTCAAAGACTTTCGTCATGCCTTACTTTCAGCCTTCCTTTCCATATTTGTCATTTTGCTTTAATTTTCCACAATTCTACCTTGGATGGTAATATTTAATTCGCCACGAATTGAGTGAAACGCTGGTCCGTTACCCATCCCACTTCAATATTAACAATATTAATAATAATAAATAAATTCTTCAAGCAATTGAGATTTGACACCCACCCCACTTCAATATTAATATTAATGGGAAATCATAAATTCTTCTACAAATGAGTCATTATTTTAAAATTGTTATAAGCTTATATATTTAAAAAAAAAAAAAAAACGAGAAGGGGAACTTTTTATCTTAAAATTAAAAGATTCTGGTGTGGCTACCCGAATCCGCACGTTTTTTAAGATTTTTTTTCCAATCTTGTGTACCGTTCAACACCTATATATGCTTTGCAATTGATTAGTTAACAAAATAAAATTCTTGATCAGTTGTGCGGTAAAAATAATATTATTTTACAAAGCTTTACCTGGTGCAGTCAATACGGCTAGAAATTAAAGGATCCCCAGCATGATAATTAAGGAATAATTATTATTCTAGATTTGTGCAGTGGCGAAGCTAATACCATTTTTCGTTTTCGAGTGAGCTGAACTTTTTCCCCCCCCTAATTCAATACATTTTTATCGTACAATATAATTTTGTAAATAAGAAATTATAGATGCACCTAATAATGCGCGACAAAATAAGCTTTACCTCTCAAAATATTTGTTCTAAACATTATTTAAAATAATTTAGACACATATTTATTCACAAAATGATGAACAGACAAGAATTTGATGATAATTGAAGAGGCAGCATAACTAATTAATATAAAAAATTTTATATAGGTTTCAATAAAGGTAATTTTGTAACTAAATAATTTTTTTTCTGAGAAGCCCGGCCTTGCCCTCTCCAAAATTCGCCACTGAATTTGTGGGGTGGTTACTGGAGTTCACACGTTTTCAAATTTTTTTTTCCCGATCATTCAATAGTAATTTTGCTTTTTAGTTTATTATTATTGTTGTTATTATTATTAACTCAGGCATTTATTAAAGCTCGAACACATAATCTAAACTTTGATATATTTTTTGCTGAGAGGAGTCAAAATTTGAGAATTATATGCGCATCATAACATAATAAACAACCGCAAAGTATCCTACGGAAACTTTCAGTGCACTCTGACAGCAGCTTTTGGTAGTCAAATAGTCTTGGAATCATTTTTTAGCGCATATTCTTTTCGGTAATGTGATGAATTCATATCTAAAGAATCAAAACTATGATGTGAATTTGCTGCAAAACACTGATCCAAGACTATTCATTCATTATTAAACATATGATATCGTCCGTAAGACTGGAGAAATATGAATGAATTTGTTGATGATAACTCAGAAGACGGTTAACGGTTAAATATGCTATGTTGAAATGCACTGTACAGTCAATTAATTTAGTTAGGACTCTGTTTCTAGAAAACAGAGTATAAAAGATGACTAACTGTTTTGGGAGATGCTTTCGGAGGGACTTCTAGATGAAATTGAGAGAGAGAGAGTGTGAGAGAAACTCTGTAAAGTCTTCTCCAATTGGTAACCCCTTTTGTTGCGAATAATAAAGCTTCAAGGCTGTTCATTTATTTGTACATAAGCAGGGGGAAAGCCTATGTATAGACAGCTTCAAATGAGGAAACTGCACCTAACTACGCAGCAGCTGTAATGAAGAAGACATTGATGCATTAGCTTCCTGTTCCGTCTTCTTGGTCTTCGGGGAGGTTGGTAGCAGCAACTTTAATTGTTCAAAGCAAACACTTATCTTTCGTTTCTCATAAAACCTCGTGAGGTAATGCTTTAGATGACTGGTATGCAATATTGTCAATGACAAAATGTAATGTTGTATTCTGCTGATCAACATGTAAAAACTACATATTACTTGAATTAGTTTTTTTTTTTTTTAATTTACTAAATTTCAGAATTTGTTAACGATGTTTGTACTTGGTTTTAACTCGATTAAAGCTCATGAAACTTAATTGATTAATTAATCATTTAGTTAAATTTATTCACTTTCATGCTATGGATCTTTGCTATAATAACAAATGCTTCATTATATGCGTATGTGTGATATAATAGCTGCGTCTTACATAGCATTACACCAAATATGCCCCCTCAGATACTAATTAATTACACAAATGTAATTTTATTCAATTTATTATTTAAAATAATATTTGAAAAAAATGGACTTGAGCAGAGCAAAGTAGAGATAATAAACAAGGGTAGATTATGCATGCGTCAAAAGATTTTAAAAAAGAAAAAGAGAAAATATACTGAAAACAAGAAAATTGCGGGGAGCCACTCTTGTCTTTTACTTTGGACTTGAAGTCGTTCCAGGTGGATAATGTTTTCCTTTTAAATATTTAGAATTATATTGTGGCGCTATTTAAAATAAGTTATAATTTTCTTAAAATCAGACTATGATTACGGTACTCCATGGTCAGAGTGTCGTTAAATAATGCTGAGTCTATTGAGTCCTTTTCAAATCGAAACCAGAACTAAAGAAAAATCCAGAACTGAAACAAGGGCACGAACCAGCAAGATTTGAAGGAAAAATTTACTTCGTTAGTGATCAACAACTAATCAAACGTAAGTGGATTTACAGAAGACTTTGTACAGATCACAATGAAACAGATTCTATGCAAATTGACGAACAACTGAAGAAGAAAAAGGATCGTACAACAGGCACTGCTCATAAGCTTCTATTTATACTGATGTTTCTGGAAACGTTGTAACAGATTATAACTAATTCGTGCCACGTCAGCATAAAATATCTACTAGACCCATTTAACTGAAGTCAATCTGCACAACGACTCTGAACCTCTTCATATTTTCCATTTTAGTCCACAGACTCAACTACACACGTCTCCAAAAATAATAAGTTTTATTTATTTATTTTTATTAATAAAATAAATTTTTATTAACTTTCGTTGATTTTGGTAGATTTTGTTTTTGAGCTGTTACTACACTGTCGGCTGGTGTGTCATCATACGTAGTAGCGTCATCAACCCTCTCATGACTTCGACGGCCGAAACATGTTTCATGGCACAAATAATGACAGATTTGTTTGAGGTACGGCGGAGATGCCTATTCAAATATTTGAAGCCAGCCCCTCCTTTTTATCAAAACCACAAGCAGGCTCAGCCGAAATTGTTTAACATTTTTTTTTAAAAGGGGAACAACTGCTTTAGCTGTATATATCAAGAAAATTAGCTAACAGTTTATGCACTTAATTATTTATTTTGCCACACATTTGTAAGTGGTCAATGCTGCCGTAAAATTATTAGACCCAAAATAAAGTGTGATGAGGGACAGGAATTAATGTTCCCATTAGCTGTAGCACCTATCTTCCATCTCTAATTTTAACTTTCGATTGATGAAGTGTTTTCAAATTTGTCAAATGCCTGTAAACTGTTTAATAATTGAAGAAAGTTAAAATTCATTTTCTAAATTTAATGTTAAGGTCAAACTCCCAATAAAAAAAAATTATTTTCATTCAAAATTGCAATTGGATGGTAATCAGGGTTAATATCAGAGCTTAAGATACTATAACCGTGAGAACCTATTGACTGCCAATTAAAATATCCATTAAAATGTCTAGGGAGTTATGAAGGTGGGGGTAACTTCCAATTTCTAAGGCCACAGAGTAGACATCATCCAGGATCCTAGGAAAGTCCAGTTAACCTCCTGCTCGATGCAATTAATAAATTTGGTCAATGCCACTGAAACCTGCTAACTGACGTCACAATGCGACATGAGCACTTCAAAATGGGACGGACAGTCAGTAGCACTGAATTTTTCTTGCCTAAGATTGAGCAATTGGTCTAACTACTAATCCCTATTGTAGGTTGATCATTATTTTTTCAATTATGTTCAGTTTGACCCAAAAAGTTGCAGAATCTTGAGCTGAATATTGTCACGGAACACTGTCAATGTCGCTTAGCATAGCCAACAAACTTGATGTTAAAACAAACACACAGTGTGTCTCATGTCTCACAAATCAAATTATCATCTGTAATGATGGAGAATTTTTCCAATGTATGAAGTATGCTTTGATACGTGGGTTACCTTGGAGAAGATATCTCAAAATAAAGAATATGGGGAGAAAACAGTTCAGTAGTTTATTATTCTGTAGTCAAGTTTTGTCTCGAAAATGGTCAAAATTTAAATGATTAAGGACAGGGGATCTTCATTCTTTTTCCCCTTTTTTATACCAAGATATCTCTCAACCTTTATATAATCCCCACTGGATATCTGCTTCTCATAATTAAAATAAAAATTTCACCGCTCTAACAATAAAAAGTAACATCTTTAGTCAAATAATTT
The DNA here is from genome assembly GCF_022201045.2 of Citrus sinensis. Classification (NCBI taxonomy): domain Eukaryota; kingdom Viridiplantae; phylum Streptophyta; class Magnoliopsida; order Sapindales; family Rutaceae; genus Citrus; species Citrus sinensis. Next base: position 22,050,928 of record NC_068560.1, read on the forward strand.
TGCGGTTCCTCATCATCTTAGTGTGAGACTATCAGTACTTCCAAAAACATAATAAAACTGGTTTGATCCTGTTTATTAATGTTTAAATGTTGTTCATTGTGACATGTAGAAATGATGAGGCGAAGTTTATTTGGGCATCAATTAGTAAGATCTTGTTCGAAGTTGTTTTCTGAAATGAACTGCCAAATGGTAGTTTTTTGGGGGCATTTGATGGCTCTTTTTTTTTCCTCATTTTCAACATGTGCCTGCTTGGAACAGGAAGGATTAGGCTTTAGAGTTGTTATTTATTTTGAGATGCTCTGGTCATTGCACAATTTGTTCACACTGGAAATTAGAATGAGAAATTTGTTGATGCTGTTTTGAGAGATCTGCATTCTATGCACAATAACATGATTAATGAAAATGTATTGTAGGACTGGAAAGATCTGTGGCAGCCTGAGCTCGCAGGAAGAATTTCAATGGTTAATTCTCCCCGAGAGGTTATTGGTTCAGTTTTGAAGTATAGGGGAGCATCATACAATTCAAACGATATTGATTCGCAAGTTGCTGGTGGGAAGATTGCTGTTCAGCAGAATCTGGCATTACTGGCAAACCAGGTACTCTTACAGAAATGATATCTGGTCATTGCATGTTATTGCCTGACAACTGATTTTGTTTGTAAAAGTCTACTTCTTCATACATATGAATGCATATGTTAGTGTTTTCTTCTCGTTTTCATACATATAAATGCATATGTTAGTGTTGTCTTTTCCTTTTCATACATATTACTACATATGTTGGTGTTCTCTCCTGAGATGGATGCAATAAAGGCTTTTGCTCCTAAATTTAGCTGAAGAAATGGCAAGGGATGTGAGATTCTGTCTCATTAAATTAACAAAAACCCAAAGCAATGAAAATCCATAATAATGTGGTGTGGGTAAATTGGCTCCATTTGGTTCGTTTCCTTAATGTGAATGCGCGAGCAATAGAGACTAACAAAATGAAGTGACAACAAGAAGTCAGTGTCCTTTGATGGATGCATTTTTAGGCAGAAATAGGTTTGTAATTGACCAAATTTGTCTGGCATGCCAATTTCAAAAAAATTAAATTATGTGGTTATTAGCTGTAATGAAGGGGGATAGTAGGTGCAATCAGGTGGATCCTGGAAAGTTCAATAAAGTTTTGGTATGGCGTAGTGAAATTGGTTTGTGCAACTCAGGAGTCTTTCAGGTGAACGATGATAGGTTTTGATTTATGAATATTATAAATCTACTGTGCATAGTATTCTAGTAGAATCATCTATAAGTTCTAGTTATTGAAATTGTATACTTTGCCCGGTTTGAGTTAAGGGCACATGTAATATGAAAGATAGTTGTCGCATCTTTTAGGTTACCTAACATTTGATCAATCCTATTATGGGGGCTTCAAGATGTCTAACAATATGTAGAATGCCCATGCTCCTCCCCATTGTTTATCTTCTACAATAATTTGTTTTAGATGCTAATATCTTTGTCGATACCGGTAACAATATTACAATATCTGCGTTTATTGGGTTTTACATAGGTTCGACTGTTTGACAGTACACACTATCTGAAGGCATTTGCAATTGGAGATGTATGGGTTGCTGTTGGGTGGATTAGTGATGTTCTTCCTGCTGTCAAACATATGTCTAATGTTGCTGTTGTTGTTCCCAAGTCTGGTGCTAGCTGCCTGCCATTCTACTTCGATATTCACATTGTTATCTCCTTCATATTAGCGATCAGTAAACACGATAATGTGACTAATAAGTTCGTATTCTCTTTATAGGCAATCCCTGCTGCCTCAAGACTTGAAACAAAACAAATTGGAGGGCGAGTCGGAGGTCCATCTCCGTTAATCCATCAATGGATAGAATTCTGCTTGCAAACAGCGAGAGCATTACCTTTCAAGCAAGAGGTAATCCCAGGTGCATCTCCCTCTGCCCTTGAAAGTACTCTGGTTAAGTTGCCTGAAGAACTTCTGGAGGGTAAACCAAGTCTGGATACTAACTTAATTGCTGGAGTACTCCTGGCTGAAATTCTGGCCAGATGTGAGTTTTTGGAGCCATTATCTGAAGCTACTTTGTCAGATTATGAGTGGCTGGTTGTTAATCTGCAAAAACCTGCTCCTGTCTTGATGAAAAGGGTGCAACATTACTTGTCATCATTAATCCAAAGCTTTCTAGCAAGAGCTACATTGAAAAGTTAATGGCGCTGCATGCCAGTCATTATAATGCTGTCAGGACAATTGGGTCAGGGCAATTAGGTCAGAGCATAACTTCATTAGGAAAGGGGGCTTCAGCTACGTTAAATATTACAGGATGTACTGAGATGGCTGAAGTTCTTGAGGTTTTATGAGAAACGAAAGATGAGTGTTTGTTTGAACAAAGTTGTTGCCAATCTTGCAGAGTTTGAAAACAAAGATCACGGAGCGAATGCCACCGATTTCTTCATCATTTTAGCCTCCATAATTGAAGTTTCCTCATTTGAAGCTGTTTATGCATACGATTTTTCCCTGCTCTAGTACAGGAAATTGAAGAATTAACCAGATGTGATATGCTGAAAGAGGGAAGTTTTCTTCCTTGAATGTGGCCTTTGTGATTTGTCTTGAAGGAATAGGATGATCACTGGCAAGAACCCTATCAAGGTAGATTTTATGGTGTTAACATATTATTCAGCATTTTGTTACATTAGCAATGACGCTTTCATAGCATGAAAGTGTTTAAATTTAACTGAATGATCTTGATTGATCAATTATGAGTTTTAATCGAGTAAAAACTAAATACAATAATCGTTAACAAATATTGAAATTGGGTAAATATGATCTTGATATTGATGAATTTGAAATCACAACCCACACAGGAAATCACCCTTCGCGTGGGGATGGAGATGTTTACTGCAGCGATATTGAATATGTCCACTGCTATTTGGGTTATGGTGCGACTTGCAATTTCAAGGCTGCCATGAAACAATGGAAAAGATTAACATACCCTCCAATGAATGAAAACGGCTGGACTAATTCTGATTACCTAATTGACTCAGGATCGGCTGGCAATAATAACAGTTTATTAACAATGCACAGTCGAGTACCTTTCCAGGATCAGATACGACGTGGTCTAATGTTGATAATAATAGTTTATTAAATGACAAATCGTTGTTCTTGGGTGTTGATTTCAGAAATAAAATACATTCTGAGAGATGCTGGTCTACTATTGCAAGCCCCCAGATTTAAGAATCTTTTGATGATAATTTAATTGATATGGACAGTTTCCATATGACTTTTAAATCATCTTATGTAATTGTGATGTTAGGAAGCATTAGTGATCTATATGTGAATTATTATTAGCGACATTAGTGGTTTTATCTTGTTAAAATATGGATGACTTTCAGTTATTATTTTACTGTAGACAATCTTATTCAATTAACATATAGTTTAAAACCATTATGTAAATTAATCTATTAATTTTCATGATATTTAATTGAGTTAAAACTAAGTGCAATCAATAAATCTCTTTTCCTTTAAAAAACTGCTACCTTTTGATTTTAGTGCTTAATATTTATTGAACTCTGATGCAGGGAATTTGAAATCAAACTCGTAATACAGATTATCTAATTGCGAGTTGCTGTCCATAGCTGCTAATTTGTAGTGATTATCTAATTGACTGAGGTGACAATAATTCTTTTATTTTCAATAGCACAATGTGGAATTCAATAATTAAATTCTCCTGTTTAATTTGTTTCAAGTTAAATTATTAATTACTTAAACTCGGTTTTAAGTCTTTAATTTTATGTGTTTATGCAGAATTGGATTCTTGAGCGTGTTGGACACGACCAACAATGAAATTGACAGTAAACAAACATTAGAACATGTGGACTCCGGTAAGCACCAATGAATTTCTAGCCCCGTTGACTCCGCCAACTAAAGTTTTGTAAAATAAAAAAAAATACATAGAATTCCACCAAATGCAAAACGCGTAAAATTTAATTTTCGGCCGTGTTGACCAAAACATAATTTAACGAAAAAGAAAAAAATGATAAGATTTTTAAAATGTGTGGAAGGTGATCCATATTTTACTGAAACGACTTGTTAAATTTTTCAAGGATTTAGAATATTTGGTCATAAATTACGTGCATGTTAATTTTTCCGCCATTGACTATCATATTCTAGACTTAATGGTACCTTTTTTGATGAAGGGTACTTAGTCTCTCTTCTCCTCTTATAAAAATTATATTAATTGATTTCTTGTTATAGTTAATAGTCTTCAAGAACGGATAGATTTATTGTTTTCATGACCAAATTATGCATGCCTAACGTTGCAACTATTAATAAAATTAATATTTAATATTTATGTTAAAAGATATAAGATTTTATGCATTCATTAATTGTTATTAGCTAAAGGATGAATTATTTTTTCCCAATCAGTTGATGCATCTGCAAGAGTTTTTTTTTCTTTTATTGACCATAATTATATTCCGGGTACAATAAATTGTCTTTGGTGCTTGGAAGATATGACATCTCTCTGTCAACTTACTGGAAATATCTCCTCATCTACTCTCATTTATCTAATATCAATTGAAGATCTCATATTTCCAAACTATGACTTCCAAATCTCATTATCATTTGAGCATTCAAAACTAATCAAGTGTGGAAATAATCAAATATATGCAAAAATCGAGTCACAATCTTTGGCCCCTCAAAATTCTAATTATATAACTTCTATATATCTCATACATTTTCCAAATTCCTCTTCCATCAACATCATTAGGAGTATGTTCATCTCTCACACATTAACTTGAGTGGAGAGTTTCCAAATTGATTGTCAGAAAACAACAAAAGAACTAGACACGCTTGATCTGTCTAATAATTCTCTTTCGGTAAAATTAATTAATTTTAGGGGAATTCAGCCAACCTCTGTAATTTTATAGTGATCATTAATTAATTAAACAATACAAATATCTAAAGTGATTAGATGTTTACTGACAATACAAGTTCATGGCTTGAAATTTGATCTCTATCGATTGGTTTTGTAGTGCTTAATATTTACAGAACTCCGGGAATTTGAAATCAAACTCGTAACTACAGATTATCTAATTGTAAGTTTTTGTCCATAGCTGCTGATTTGTAGTGATTATCTAATTGACTGAGGTGACAACAATTGTTTTTTTAATTTTCAATAGCATAATGTGGAATTCAAAAATTAAATTCTCCTTTTTAATTTGTTTCCAATTAAATTATTAATTACTTAAACTCTATTTTAAGTCTTTAATTTTATGTGTTTATGCAGAATTGGATTCTTGAGCGTGTTGGACACGACCAACAATGAAATTGACAGTAAACAAACATTACAACGCGTTGAGTGTCGACTCCGGTAGCTGCCCTACAAGTCTACAACTTTACAAAAAATAATTGAGTACACACATTCGATTCTCGGGACCCTTCAATGAATTTCTAACCCCGTTGACTCCACCGACAAAAGTTTTGGAAAATAAAAAAAAAATTTATAGAATTCCACCAAATGCAAAACGCGTGGAATTTAATTTTCGGCCGTGTGGACCAAAACATAATTTAATGAAAAAAAAGAAGATAAAATTTCTAAAATGTGTGGAAATTGATCCATATGACCCTCTCCATATGCCCCATTTGCTTGCATGCCCTGCATTGAATGTCAGGCCTAAACCAACATTTCTTTTGCGGATGAGAGGTTTTCTTACAGTAAGGACACGAGGAGTGCTTGCCCTTGTTGCCTTCATTAATGCTACTTTCCCCCTTCTTGTAAATCTTCTTACTCCACTGTTTCTTTTCTTTGCTGCCTCCCTAAGCTTGATCAGCCTCTTTCACTTGAAATGCTCCTTCAACCATCTCCTCCTTTCTATAAGCTCTCTTTTGTTCTTGAGCTAGCAGTGCATTGACAAGCTCTGCTAATGTTATTGTTGACATATCTTTGGACTCTTCAAGTGAAGAGATTTTAGATTCAAATCTCTCAGGCAAGGTCACCAAAATCTTCTCTACAATCCTTCTATCAGAAAACTCTTCCCCAAGCATTCTAATTTTATTGGGAATCATCATCAACTTGTCCTTATAGTCATTAACTGTTTTTGTCTCCTTCATTTTCTGCATTTCAAATTCCCTTCTCAGGTTCAGAACCTGCATTTGTTTTGTCCTGACGTTCCCCTGATATTCTTGCTTCAAAAGATCCCATGCCTGTTTTGCTATTTCACAAGTCATGATCTTTGTAAAAATTGTCTTTGAAACTGCAGAGTGAATGCATGTCTTGGCCTTATATCTCATTTTTCTTTCATCCATGTTATTCCTCATATGAGCTAATGGTGGATCCTCTGGATCTGCTTCCACCAAGTCCCATAGGTCACATGCTTCCAAGTAAGATTCCATTTTCACAGCCCATATTTGATAATTTTCACCTGTGAAAACTGGAGGAGCAGATAAGAAACCATTTCCTGCCATATTGAAGTGTAGGAAGCCTCTCTAATCACGTTACAGGTCCCTTAAGAATAAGGGCTCTGATACCACTTTGTTGGTTTTAAACAAAGAAAAGAGAACACAGTGAAATTGGGGCTGTTAATTGCATTACATTCATTGCTGCAGTATTAGAATTTATACAAGAAAAGAAACAAACAAAGCCAAAAAATCTGCCTACATATCTTTAACATATATCTGATATCATAAAATTCGAAAACAAATTTTTCCTACAATCTTGCAGGATTTTATTGATAGCATAATCAAATCTTGCTGTTTTTATTTTTGCTCAAATCCTGCAGCAAATATAGCATTGTCATCAGGATCCAGTGCTCATATCCTGGGAGCCAATATTCAGGGCACAACTGAGCCCAATATTCAGGGCACAACTGAGCCCAATATTCAAAACACATACAATAAATATGTGGAGTTTTCTTGTGTCCCAAGCAATCTACTGCTTCGCCTTTGCAGCTGACATTAAGTCTTTATGTCAAAAAGAAATTATCACCAAACGCTTTGGCATTATTGCTGTTGCATCAGGACATCACTTTCAACAATCTTGATGGTCTCCACTTTTTTTCCGAGCTGCTCCATGGGTCTTATCTGTGTATTCATCTCATGGGCTTGTGCTACTGTTATCGTTGTGTATCATCAATATTGCAGACTGTTTATGAATTGGTACTTGTCTTCAGCTTTACCATGATACCTTGACGCCATTTTCAACCAACATTTGGATTTGCTTCCGAGCTTAAAATGTCATCTCCTCAACAGAGCAGCGAGGACCGTAGGTAGAAGTGTAGAACAAGTAGTCAACAAGTTAATAATATCTTTATCCAGAAACAGGATGCTTAAGAAATTAATTTCATTTTAATTGTATGCAGGCTTGATTGTACAGAAATTAAATTAAATTTTCTTTAGAATTTTATCAAATATATGTAATGGTTGTTTCTAAGACGAACTCTGTGTTAGTTTACGATCATGTCATAACTAAATGAATTAGGATTCCCTTGATTTTGAAGAGAACTCCACATACATATTCACTCTTTTAACTTCTGTCTATAATCTGGTTGCTGTGAAATTGTTAATTAATGACTGAGTGATGATAAACAACAGACTCAAAATTTGGAGCTATCAAAGCTAATCAAGAAGACATCATACAATAGGCAAAGCTGAAGCAACCAAACCCTAACTAGAGAATAAGCTTCAAAATTAAGCCAAGAGAGAAAATTTAGCAGGAATATAATAAATTTGGGGGGCGGGGGGGATTACAAGGAAATTAAAAAAAAAAAGGTATTCTTGTAAAGTCGTATGAACGCGTAGAAATTGGACGAGCTAGGGAATATTTAAAAGGCGTGCCGTTTTTGTAATATTTATAGTGGTCCCCGCTCCAGACCGCTCCATTGCCATCAGATTTTTTTATTTTTATTTTTATTTTTAATTCACCTTAAGCCACAGACCGAAGAAGCAACAAAATGCAGAAACATTTCAACTTTTCAGTGCTATTATCTTTTCAAGCCACAGACGAAACACACTTGCAAAATATTAAGCCCAAAACTTCCTGTCCACACAAGTTTTACTCATGGGAAAAAGCCACGTACTCCTCCAAGACTTGCTTAAGACTGGCTTAAGTGGTGACATAGTTCTGTTTAATCTCAAAATTGGTAAAATAATTTTTTTTAAATTATCACACCTTTTAATTATAGCATAAACTTTTAAAATAAATACAAATGCAATACTAAATAAAAGTAATAAATAAAATAGCATAAAAGTACAAATAAAGTATCAAAATAAACACAATTAATTAAAAATATAAATATCGTGAAAATTATTTTTAAAATTAAGTTATTTTCAACAAGTCCTAACAGATTTTATTAATAATTAAATTCCTTAATCTAAAATTTAATTTTAAAATTTATGTCAGTATAAATATGGCAGCATGTTTCTGGATGCTTGTCGTTCGTTTTACAATGAAATTTTGTGGCGATTTTTCAGCAAAAGTCTTGAATTGATTTCAAGTTAATAATAATAGCAACATCTCTTCGACAGAGCTTCAGCAACGATAGACGTTTTATCTTTTTTTTTTTTTAAATTTCACCTAAGATGTTTTGCAGATTTCAGTAATTCATAATATATACTCAGTATGTGTTCTCATTTAACTAAGGGACTCCCAAGATAAGTTGCCAATAGTCACACATCCATTCTTTTCTTTCTATTAAAAAAAATACAAACTAATCTAAAACATTTTAAAACATATATATTCAAATCGATGTCTTTGTCTGTCAAATTCTTGTTGCAGTATTTGGTTAAAAAATATAAGGCTGCCTCCCTAGTCATGCTGTGTTGTTGTTATTACTCTGCTCTATACATTTTAAAATAAAATCAAGATCTAACACACACCACATACATCAACTTTCCAAGGAAACTGACACTAGGCCCTAATGTTTTTCCCATTATTATTTTTTTCTTAACCACGAGGTATCTTGGGGAGGGCCCCAACTATGGGAGACACCTTTAAGCCCGTACCACAACCCAAACTAGAAGTCCCCGCTCGAACCGGGAGGCACAAATTCTTCCAACAAATGCGACTTCCCTGCGACTCAAATTGGGGAGCAAACCCAGTCAAATCACTTAAGGAGACTCCATTGCCAGTGGAGCCAACACTTTATTGGTAGTTAAGTCTTTAAGTAGTTCACTTTTTTGCTTTTTGGTTAATTTCTCATGATTAAATAACTAACGAAGAATTTAAGCTCCATATTAACTTTATTATTGAAGGATAAATGTGGTTATGAACATAGAAAACTCTTTATATATATTTATTTATTTATGTATGTACCTTTAATAAACACATCACATTATTGTAACAGTGAAGATATAATAGTACAGAGAACTGAAAAAAAAAATTTCTGTTATTGTCTTAATGTTAGATATATAAGTAATTAGAAAAAAAAAAAAGGTAGGGACTTTCTGTGAAAAAATTAAAACCCAAGTATCATTCCTCCAAGCGTTCAACTACCAGTAAGTCATTATAGAATAATTCACTTACAAAATATCAAGACAAAACTTTAATTTCTATCCATAATTATATTAATGAATTCAAATTTTTACTGAAAATATATTAAATTAAGCTTTTTCTCTTGAAGAGAAACAATGGAGTGGGAAATCAAATAAAAATAAGAAGACGACTAATTTGAGAGTATTTTTTTTAATTAATTAGATCATAAGCATAATAAAGGAAGAAGACAGTGATTAAAGGAGTTTGTTTTTCATTTTTATTTATTCAAAGTGTCAAATATTTTTCAATTATATCGGTTAAACTTTATCTAATTATACAACTAAGAAACAGTATTGGTAAGTAGAGCGCGCGTGCACGCACACACACAGACCTGCTCTTGGGCGGCATATATACTTATTTTTCTTGTCTTCTCTCTTTGTGCCTTAGCTTCTATTTCAACACAACTAATAACTTCTCAACTGAGCATCTAGCAACTCGCAACTATACTTTATATACTTAAAGAAAGATGATAAATAATTCGGATTCAGTTGAAAAAAAAGAAAATACAGTAAGACAGAGAGAGATCCAAGTAAGAAGCAAGCACATGACAATATTGGCCCGATGATATGGACTTGAGCAAAGTCGCTGGTCCCCTTAATTATTAGATATAATGCTGCAGTTTTTATCTTCTGATGTGGGAAATTCTCATCCTGCATTACAAGCAAAATTTTCGGATGTAATAATAATAATAATAATAATAATTATCAGATAAAATTTGAAGCAATATCATTTTCACATGCAACCCAGGATGATTGATAGATGATCAGTTGTTAGTTTCTGCTATTAGAACAATTAGATAAATTACAATTATGCAAACATCAACATTGACAAAATATTAAAATTATAAGTGCTAGAAAAACCAAGCTTTACAATTTACAATGAGTCATTAGACACACTCCAACTCCCTAATTCGATCAAGTTATAAGCGCTGGAAATAACCCAGTTCTGGTCAAGAAAAGTCAAAGCTGCTGGTGTATCCAACTTGCGTTGAGGGATAGTGTGGATTCTTTGATGTATTCAATAATTTCAGAATTTTGTTTAGGCGCATAAGGTGGTATTTTTAGTGAATTGTGGGCCTTGCCTTTGCAGATAGATTCCACTTACGTTGCCTTTGCGTTGCCCTTAGTGCTAACCTTTTCTTTTCTCACTTTGCCTGAATTTCCGAACCCAAAACCAAAACCCTTCAATTCCCGGGACACATTGATCGTATAGAAAGAGGAATGTAAATAATTAATGAGAATTCCATAGCAATGGCAGTAATTTGACTTCATCTGTGGAATCTTTTAGTTTTAGTTCAAGCTTTTGTGATGTTGAAATGGGCCTGCAAATTAAAACATCTTTTTTTTTGGGTGTATTGATACACATACGTTCAAGCTAGCATAATGATTTGGTGTTGTAATTTCTTATGCCGTTACTTTTCAAGCATATGGGGTTTTGGATCAGTATTATAAATCATGTTAACAATTTTTAGGCTTGCACATGACAGCCTGTGCCTTAGAAATGATAAAGTATGGGAAAATAGAGATGTTAAAAAAGCAAATTCTTAGTCATGAAGAAATTGAACGAAGTATATGTTCACATAGAGATGTTGAAAAAGCAAGTTCTTCGTCAAGAAGAAAACGAAATAAGTAAATAAAACTCAAAATCTAATAATAATAATTTACCTTGACTTTTTTATCAGATTAACACATCTATTATATTTACAAAATACTCCAAAAAAAAGCAAAAATTAAAGATTTTACTGTTTATATGAAAAGAATCAAAGTAAAGATGAAATAAAGACAGGAAATCACTAAGCGTGATTGTCTCAATCTTTGCCAATCAAATTAAAAATTAAATGTCGATTAAGATTTAGATTATTTGAGTCAATCTTTGTAAATCAATCAAATTCCAAATGATTATAATTTTAATATTTTCCTTTTCACATTTATAATTTTTTTATAATTTAAACTATTGTGCTCATGAATAAATAAAAGTGACATTTAAATTTTTTTTTACAATTCTTAGAAGTTTTATATGACATTAGAATTAGAAGCATGGACAAGTGGGCACACACCGCCTTACCTCATGACAAGAATTAGGTAAAAAAAAGGCCTCCACATAATGGGGGTGTCGAGGATATTATCCCACATTAGCTAAGAATAGTTACTAGGCTTCTTAACCCAATCAAGCTTATATTATTGACCTAGTAATTATTTTTAAACAAAATATTCTCCTCAACAAATAGCCACCATGTCAATAGGGATTTTCGGAGCATGGTATGTAAAGGAGAAAGATAATAGTTTTTTTTCTCATTAAAAAGAAATTTGTCTAACCACAACATGAATCACCATTACCACCATCACAAAGAAAATGATGTCAAAAGAAAAAAGGAATAAGAAAAATCCTCAAAATCAAATATTTACATGACAGGATCGAAGGAATGGCTTTCTAGATGAAAGAATTTCTTGACACTTACAGAGATAAATTTATCCTTGATATTAAAGATTTCCTTAAACAAGATGAAAGGAATGGCTTTCTAATTAAAAGAATTCCTGAAATGAATATTTTTGTGGTTATAATTTATGTTATGAAAAAAAAAAAGGTATACGTGGAAACAATTGAAAGAGTGGATAAAAGATTCAAAGGAATATTTTCTTTATTTGTTAAACGACACTTGAATGAAGACCATTGCAGAAAATCAAGGATCGACATATTTGAAGTCAAGTTAGGAGTCCGTTATTCTCCCTTGTTAGCTGGAGGGAGGATAAGAAGAATCAAAACAAAGATGAAACAAAGACAATAAATCGTAAAGAGTGATTTTCTCAATTTTTGTCAACCAAATGAAAGATTGATTGTCATCAATATCAAAGATTATTTGAATAAATCTTTGCAAATATTAAATTTTCATATTTTTATAGTTATAATATTTCCATTTTTATATAAATTAAATCATTGTGCTCGTTAATAAATAAGAGTGAAATTATCTTTTCAACGTGCTTCTATATATAGACTGTCCACGATTATCAGACTACTCAGAAGCATTAAACACACAAACGGGTCTAGTTTTTTCTTTAATAAAAAAGAAAGTAAAGTTGATGACTAATTAGATAAGAAACTTGAAAGAAAGTATTCTAAAGCAAATTCTTTTTCCGTTTTCCTTTCATCTAAGGAAAAGGCAGCCATCTTTTTTCGGTACGCTTTTTTTATTTTATAAATTAATAAATCTCCCTTAGCTGAGGCCTCATACAAAAAAAAAAAAAAGGGGGTTACCATATTTTCTTTTCTGTGTATCGGGAAACACAGAAGCTCCCTATGGAGGTCATGGTAACGCCGGAGGCATGCAACACCACCACGGGATCCTCTTCGACAGGGTATTTCGGTAAATTCGGTATGAGCTCGGCAACAAATTCCACTGCCCCATCGTCAACGTCAACAGAGATAATTCCGCTGAGAAGAAGATCGAAGAGGTTATTTTGGTAACTTTACTGGTTTATAAGAGATTTGTTTTATTCTGAGATTTGTTTTGAGACTCATTTAATTAAATCACAATGGTTTTATTTATGGTACATCCAAGCTTAATTATTAAATGTGACAAGAATAACTTGCACCATTGATTCTTCGATGATGTATACCTGCATGTGTTAAGTGCGTATACTGCAATCTTATTTTGAACTTATATTAAAAAATCTAACTTTCAGTTCTGACAATACAATAAGAGAAAACAATTACTGTTCAAATTTCTTACTCAAAATTGTTACTAATGGGACTTTTACACTATTTAAATCACTTACATACCTCTAAATTGAGAAATAATCTGTTTGAATGGAATTGCCTTTAGGATTAAGTAATTACTAATAGTAAATGTTCTTTATGCCCACGCTTACTTGATATAGGAGATAAAATTTAGTGTTTAGTGGACAAAAATTTTCTCATCCCCATTTATAGTAAATTGATTTCAATTATAATCTACTTTATTTGTGATTGTGATGTGTAGTGATTCAGCAAGCCTATAACCAGCTAAACTGACCACTGCCCTAGGATGCTTATGATTTAGTCAATGCAAGTTGCACACCCCCAAGATTTACTTTGGCGAATTCACCCAATTCCAACAAAAAACAATAGTTAAGAACACAAACAAGAAACTGAAACAAGAACCAAGAAAAGAACCACAGACACCAATTGTAACGTGGTTCAGCTGAGTATGGAATGCTCAGCTTACATCCACGGTAGAAGCCTCAAGATGAGCTTTATTGATATTACAATGGAGATTGTTACAGAGCCTTACAACAGACGTTACAGAGAACAGATTAACCCTTTGTCTCTCTACAAACCCTCTCTGCAAGACTCACTAAAATCGTACCTGAATCACCCTAGAAAACCAGCCTTTATACTCTGTTATGGGCAGCCAGCTTGAATTCCAGAATAAGCAGCTCGATGACACGTGGTTTAACAACCTTAACGAACTTTGATAACCTTCGTCACATGCTTCCTCACGTGGTTACTTAAACTGATGTGCAAAACGCGCTCAAGTCCTGTCGTTTTGATCAGTTCATTTTCTGTTGATAACCAGCTGAGAAGCACGTGAGTTTAGTGAAGCTTTACAGCTCCAAAACGTGGTCGTTTCTGGAACCAAAACTTGATTCATTCATCTCACAATTCTCCACCTTGAATCAAAGTTTATCCTCACTCTAAATCCTTCTCCAACCCTTATGCATATCACTGACTGCACAAGCCAGCTAGGTCCAGACAGGCTCTGAACTTAGCCACAGGAATCACCTTTGTAAAAGCATCTGCAGGATTCTCATCAGTATGAATCTTCACCATTTTTACAGCACCCCTTGACACTTCATTTCTGATAAAATGGAGCTTAATGTCTATATGCTTTGTCTTCTCATGGTGCGCAGGGTTTTTGCTCAAGTGTATGGCACTTGAGCTGTCACAATAGACTAATACTGACTTCTGATTTAATCCCAACTCTGTCACCAATCCCTTGAGCCAAAGTGCTTCCTTTACAGCTTCTGTAGTAGCTGTATACTCAGCTTCAGTAGTTGAAAGGGCTACTACACTTTGTAGTGTTGCCTTCCAATTTACAGCACAACCATTTAACATGAACAAATATCCTGTAAGAGACCTTCTCCTATCTAAATCTCATGTATAATCTGAGTCAACATACCCCTTCAGAACCTCATCACTTGCTTCTGTTTTGCCATACATCAGACCCCAATTTACAGTGCCATTTAGATACCTGAGTATCCATTTTACTGCCTTCCAATGGTCTTCCCCAGGCTGTGCCATGTATCTGCTGACTACACTGACAGCATGAGCTATGTCTGGCCTAGTTAAGACCATTGCATACATAAGGCAGCCTACTGCATTTGCATAGGGTACACTTGCCATATCTTGCTTCTCAGCTTCTGTTTGAAGGCACTGCAAATTGCTTAATCTGAAATGTGAAGCCAATGGTAGTTGCACAGGTTTAGCCTTGCTCATGTCAAATGTTTCTAACACCTTTCTCAAGTATTTTTCCTGTGACAGAAACATGATCCCTTTACTTCTATTCCTTCTTATCTCCATTCCTAGAATCTTTCTTGCATACCCCAGGTCCTTCATTTCAAATTCTGAATTTAGCAGCACCTTGAGCTTATCAATTTCTTCTCTATCTTTGCAAGCAACCAGCATGTCATCTACATATAGAAGAAGGTATATGTACAAACCATCCTTGATTGTCTTGTAGTAAACACAGCAGTCATAGCTGCATTTGATGAACTCATGTAGTTGCATGAATTCATCAAATCTGAGGTACCACTGTCTGGGGGACTGCTTAAGCCCATAGAGTGACTTCTTTAGCTGACACACATGGTCTTCCTTGCCTGGGAACTCATACCCTTCAGGCTGGGACATCAGTATTTCTTCCTCAAGCCTTCCATGTAAAAATGATGTCTTGACATCGAGTTGATCAAGCTCCATGTCTTGCACAGCTGTTATGGCTAATATAACCCTAATTGAGGCATGTCTGACCACTGGAGAAAACACTTCTTTAAAATCTATCCCCTCCTTTTGTGTATAACCCTTGGCCACAAGCCTGGCCTTGAATCTCCTTGGTTCAGATCCATCTGTGCCTTCCTTGATTTTGAAGATCCATTTGCAGCCAACCACTCTCCTATTTCCAGGCTTCTTGACCATCTCCCATGTGTTGTTTTTGTAGAGGGAGGCCATTTCATCATCCATACCTCTCTGCCATTCTTCTTTGAACAAGCTCTGGGTTGCTTCCTTAAAATTCTTTGGTTCCTCATCATCTATATCTTTTGCAGCTGCAAGAGCAAAGCCTATTAAATCTGCATAGCCATATTTCCTTGTTGGTTTAATCTGCCTTTTCTTTCTATCTCTGGTGAGCTGGTATTCTCTGACTTGCTCCTGAGAACTTGACTGATCTTGAGGTGCCTGTGTGTCATCAATAATTTCAGGAACACTATCTGATTCTACAGCTTCAGTTGTGTTTCTGGAAGTAGATGGCTCCACCTCAAACTCTAGCTTCTCTGTTAGTCTTGAATTTTCAGTTTCCAGATCAGGTTCATGATTTATCTTCATCAAACTGCCCTCATTAAACACCACATCCCTGCTTACTATACATTTTGGTGGCTTAAGGTCAGTGCACCAAATTTTAAACCCTTTGACTCCTTCTGGATAGCCTATGAAAATACCTCTCAAGGCTCTAGCAGCTAGCTTACCTTGACTGACATGAATATAAGCTGGGCAGCCAAAAGCTTTAAGAATCCCATAGTCAGCAGTTTTCCCTGACCACATTTCGAAGGGTGTTTTGAAATTGATTCCAGTAGAGGGGCTTAGGTTGACAAGGTAACAAGCTGTGAGTAAGATTTCTGCCCATAATGTTTTTGGGAGCTTGGACTGAATCAGCATACATCTTACCCTCTCCGTAAGGGTCTTATTCATCCTTTCAGCTAACCCATTCTGTTGTGGGGTCATCCTTACTGTCCTGTGTCTAGCTATACCCTCATTTGCACAAAAGTTGTCAAATGGCTGGTTGCAGAATTCAAGACCATTATCAGTCCTCAACTTTTTCAATCTTTTTCCAGTTTGGTTTTCTACCATATGTTTCCATTCTTTAAACTTCTCAAAAGTCTGATCCTTGTTCTTTAACACATACACCCAGACTTTCCTAGAGAAATCATCTATGATGGATAAAAAATACCTATTCCCTCCCAGAGATACACACTGTGCAGGTCCCTATAAGTCTGAGTGTGCATAATCCAGCCTCTCATTTGATTTTTGACTAGACCTTTTGAAGCTCCCTCTTGAAGACTTCCCTAGAACACAATCTTCACAAAACTCCAGATTTCCAATCTTGTCAGAACCAAACAACCCTTGTTTTGCTAACTCTTTTAACCCTCTCTCACTCATGTGCCCCAGCCTTAGATGCCATAACCTGGTTTTATCTTCAGTATGCTTAATGGATACATCAGCTACTCCAGATATCACCTCACCATCTAAGATGTAAACCCCATTCTTCCTAGTCCCTGACATGACTAGATTTGAACCATTCAGAACACTCAATGCACCAGATTCAAGCTTAATTCTACACCCTATTTGGTCCAATACTCCAAGAGAAATTAGATTTCTTTTCAAGTCTGGTACATGCCTGACTTGCCTAAGTACTCTTATAGAACCATCATGTAGCTTAAGACTTACATCCCCAATTCCAATGATTTTACAAATAGAGTTATTACCCATCATCACTCTACCTCCATCAATTGCTTGATATTCATTAAAGTAATTTCTAAAAGGGCACATGTGAAAGGTACATCCAGAGTCCATAACCCATTTACCTTTTTGGCTGTCTTTTGTTGCCACACATACACCAGCAGACTCATATCCTTCCTCTTCTACTACAACAGCATCTCCACTTTGATTTCTTGAATCTTTTGTCTTGAATTTCTTTTCTGGGCAATCCCTCTTAAAATGGCCTTCTTTGTGACACTGAAAGCATTTTAGATCTCTTTCTTTGTTCTTGGATTTGCCTTTCTTCTTTTTCTTGTCAGTTTTCACTTTTGCTGTCAGTCCTTCACTTCCACTATTTTCCAAATGCCCTTGCTTAGTTTGAAGTTCCCTGGTATTCAGGGCAGACTTTACTTCATCAAGTGTTAGGGTTTGTCTTCCATACATCAGGGCATCAACCAAATTTTTATAGGACTTTGGTAATAAACTGATAAGCAGAAGAGCCTTTCCTTCATCATCCAGAGCTGCATCAATGGTTTTCAGGGTATCACATACCTTGTTAAACTCATCAATGTGTTCTTCCAGTGAAGCACCTTCTGCCATTTTCAGTGTAAACATCCTCTTCTTGATGTAGAGTCTGTTTGCAAGAGACTTGGTCATATAAAGACTTTCCAGTTTGCTCCATAATCCAGCTACTGTCTTATCTTTGGCCACTTCTCTAATGACAGAATCACCAAGACTCAAGATTATTGTACTCCTGGCCTTTCTGTGAATTTCAGCAAATTCCTCTGGAGTCTTTGATGAAGAAACCCCTTTACCTTCCTTCATTTCAGGCTCAAATGCATCTCCCAAACCCTGAGTGATCAGCAAGGCTTCCATTTTTATCTTCCACATATTGAAATCATTCTTGCCTGTGAATTTTTCTATATCGACCTTAGAGGACACCATACTTGGACTTGATCACAAAACAACACAGCTCTAATACCAATTGTAGTGATTTAGCAAGCCTATAACCAAGCTAAACTGACCACTGCCCTAGGATGCTTATGATTTAGTCAATGCAAGTTGCACACCCCCAAGATTTACTTTGACGAATTCACCCAATTCCAACAAAGAACAATAGTTAAGAACACAAACAAGAAACTGAAACAAGAACCAAGAAAAGAACCACAGACACCAATTGTAACGTGGTTCAGCTGAGTATGGAATGCTCAGCTTACATCCACGGGAGAAGCCTCAAGATGAGCTTTATTGATATTACAATGGAGATTGTTACAGAGCCTTACAACAGACGTTACAGAGAACAGATTAACCCTTTGTCTCTCTACAAACCCTCTCTGCAAGACTCACTAAAATCGTACCTAAATCACCCCAGAAAACCAGCCTTTATACTCTGTTCTGGGCAGCCAGCTTGAATTCCAGAATAAGCAGCTCGATGACACGTGGTTTAACAACCTTAACGAACTTTGATAACCTTCGTCACATGCTTCCTCACGTGGTTACTTAAACTGATGTGCAAAACGCGCTCAAGTCCTGTCGTTTTGATCAGTTCGTTTTCTGTTGATAACCAGCTGAGAAGCACGTGAGTTTAGTGAAGCTTTACAGCTCCAAAACGTGGTCGTTTCTGGAACCAAAACTTGATTCATTCATCTCACATGATGAATATGTTAAAAGGGTAAGAAAGTTAGATCAATAAAAAATTTAGTGCAAAGAAAGACGGAAAAAGCACCATCCACAAAAGACCAATGATTTTGCCAAAGTCCACATCATGGGCCAAAATATCCCTAAATCATAGTATTTATCAGCTTCTTGTTGTAGTTGTATGCAAGCTCATTTTTCAACACTGCCATATACTTCTCTTTGCATTTTCATTTTTCTTTCTGTATATTGATCATGATCTGGCTTATTGATGGTTGCAAGGGAAGTGACAAATTTGCAAAGCGAAAGGAGACAACACTAGGCAAACCGGTAAAACAAGGGTACGGTATTATCTTTTAAGCAACTGGATCCTTTGGCACAACTCAATTAGGGTTTGATTTTTTTAGAAATGGTAGCCTTAAATGATAATTATAATGATTTTCTTAAATCTTTCAATTAGTAGTTATTCTAACAAATGTTTCAAAATATACTTGCATTCGT
This sequence comes from Citrus sinensis, assembly GCF_022201045.2. Classification (NCBI taxonomy): domain Eukaryota; kingdom Viridiplantae; phylum Streptophyta; class Magnoliopsida; order Sapindales; family Rutaceae; genus Citrus; species Citrus sinensis. Next base: position 22,070,306 of record NC_068560.1, read on the forward strand.
AGTGTTTTTTTTCCTCCAACCAGTTGTTTTGAAAAATTAAAAGATGTATTCCACAAATGAAACCAACTCACTGCCATTGCTATTGCATCCTTAATAATTATTTGCTCCCCCATCTCTTAACTAATAGATCATACAAGTCATGTAATTAAGCACAAATTAACCTAGACAAATTAGGCAATTTGCCTTTAGGCCCCCGCTTGAGTTAGGGCCCCGTTTAATTAACGTGTATTCGTTTAATTATATTTTTATTTTGTCCTATGTAATTAAACATCTATTTCCTACAAATTAGAAGTCAAAAATTTAATTTCCAAATTTATTTATAATTGACTTTTGAAATTCACCCTCTTTAAACCTTCTAAAATAAATCTTTTTTTCAACTATTCCTTCCTTTTCTTGCATTATCTGAATGCTGTTAGGATTATATTAAAAAGTACATAGCTAAATTAAGATTTTTTCTTTTATTGAAATGGAGAACCAAAGTAAGAATCATACTAAATATGTTTCCTTTTTCAATAAGATTTTGTATCTAATTGTTAGGAGATTTCCTACGATATTAATTTTTTATTGTAAGAGTTTTTCATATAAATTCTTGTGATTTGTGATTGATTTTTTTATCTATATTTTTTATTTTTTATTTTTTAATATTTTTGCTTGTAAGATTTTGAACAGAACCAAAAATCCCTAACAATAATAAAAAACATATATATAATATTTTAAATAATCATAACATATATTCAAATTCTATTAATCGTTTTTCTTCTTTTATTAGTGCTCATTATGGGTTGTAAGTTTGTGTTAAATATAAAAATGCCTAAACAAAAATTTTTGCATAGGACCAAAAAAAATGTCTTGAGTGGCCACTGTTTTTCTCAGTAGTATAGGTTGTTACTAAAAGAACCTAGTGAACGAGTGTTTCCAAAAAAATATAAATTCCCCTTGTTGTGCTGACTTTCGTTGCAGTTCAGTGTTTGATATTAAGGTAGATTCTTGCACGTTGGCTGGCCTCAAATCTTGGCTTCTTGCATTTATTCTTTGTTTCATGCACGATTTGTTTCATGACTTATATTGGTTTGGTCATGTTTGGATCTTTATGTTTCTTCTAAGCATGACTTTCTTGGCTCTTCTTGATGCTTTGGCTTTACGTCAATTTTGCAAGATAAGGCTCACTTCTGTCCCCTGATCTGTTATATCTTTTGTTTTTTTTAATTATTATTAATAATAAAGTTTCCTCATCCCGACAAGATTTGCCAAAAAATAAAAGTCCTCATCCATGTTAGTCAAAAAGAAAACATCATCACTATTTAAGTCATATTTTTCATTTTGCATATACGGTTTGAATGCTTGATAAAGTTAATGCATGGAAAATTTCACGATTGCGAGTGTTAGTATCCCTGGAGCACACTCCAAAATTCCCTATTCTACAATCTTAATAAAGAGATTACTAGTGCTGAAAGCCTGAAACCAACACTGCCTGTGACTGCACCACTCCACTAACCATCAATATTGTTGCCCTTAAGTTCTAATTGTAAAAAGATTAATCTTCATTAGCCGCTCTGAAAAACCCTTAAATGATAAAGAAATTGATTTTGAGAATGACTGATTTAATTCTTGTAACGTGGATCCACTGATGATATAAACGATTCTGTCATAGTGGGTGCCTGGGCGGATTCTGTCATTTACAAATTAATTGCAGAAATTTGGTCAAATGGGGAGCATACATTTCTTGCTTATCCTTCCCTGCGAAGCGACGTCCAGAGCAGGAGTGGGGTTACCTGCGTTGCCACCTCGAAATAATCCGAAAAAAATATAAAAGTCTATTGGGAGTTTAATGTATCATTTAAATTTTATGTTGGCCCTCTTATTTTAACATAATTTGTTACAACCTACTACTTTTTATGCTCTATCAATTATAGCCCGCTCTTTTAGTCACTTCAACTTTACAGATTTGTCGTTATACTATAGCCAAGTTTATAGTTTCTTCATTATGGTCCCCATCAAACTAAAATCATGGTTCCGCCATTCGTCTAGGGGGACATGTACAATAAGTGAATAATATAAGAATGTTTGCCTCTTCATATGTAAATTTTCATGGCTTTGTACTAATGGTAATTTCATTTTCTCAATTTCGCACTAATGTTTTTTTGGATACCTCATTTTACTGCTATTGTGGGTGCGATAGTGTTAGGCACAACTAAACCTTTGATTAAGCTCATAGAGTAAGCTTGTGCGATTTTCTACTAGCCAAAATCTTCTACTGTATTGCATTTGTAGCGGACAACAAGTCGCAACATAATCAAACAAATTCTTCGCAATTTTGGGCTGTCATTGTTGCTATCTCTGGTTCTGTTTCTGCAATCTCATTGGTCTCTACATTTTTCACATATTCAATTGCTGAAATCATTTATACATTGCACAAATGTACGTTACTATTATCATTGTGGTACATTAATGTGACACTATGTTGATGGATGCTTGTCGTGTTGGAGAATTAACAAATTAAACACTCAAAAAACACACTATTTTATTTTTTCAATAACACTCCTCACCAACTACAACTCTTATTTTTTACTCTCTACAACTTAGAGATTTTATTACTTCACTTGATGCTTAACCAAATGACATAAGGAGGTGTTTATAGTACATGAGAAGAAATCTAAACTATTCAAATAAGAAATTACAAAAAATTAATAATCATTCATCTTCACCTACTAAACCTACCACACCTAACACAAATAATTCAAATCTCACCCACAATACCTACTTATGGAACCTTCCATGAGTTGGGCTTGAATTTATTTATCTTGTATCAAGTTTATGATCAAACAACCCCCTTAAATTTGATCCTGTGACACCAAGCAAACTTCTGAATATTACATAGTCTTTTTGTTTGAGTGGCTTGGTGAAGATATCAGCTGCTTGATCTTTTGATTTTACATACTTGATTTGCATTTCTTTTCTTGCAATACACTCTCCTATGAAATGATAGCGAGTATCTATGTGTTTGCTTCGATCATGAAAGATTGGATTGTTGGATAGGGCAATTGCTGATTTGTTATCAACATAAATCTTGCTTGGCTCTTCTTGTGGCAAACCCAACACCTTCAGTACATTTCTGAGCCAAATTGCATGATAAACATTTGATGCGACAGCTACATATTCAGCTTCCCAGGTGGATAACGTGACAATTATTTGCTTATTTGACATCCATATGAAAGCAGTATCTCCCATGAAGAACAAAAATCTTGTGATGTTCTTTCAATCATCTACATCTCCACCTCAATTGCTATCGCTATATCCAACAAGCTTGTAGTCATTAGAAAATGAGTATAACAAGCCGAAATTAATTGTACCTTTAATGTAGCGAAGGATTCTTTTTGCAGCTTTAAAATGGGTGAATCCATGTATCGACTCACAAGTCCAATAGCATAAAGAATATCTGGTCTTGTGCATGTCAAATAACGTAGGGTTCCGACCAAACTTTTAAAGAATGTTGGATCTATATCTTCTCCTTTATCATGTTTGGATAACTTGATTCCGCATTCCATTGGCGTGCTTATAGGCTTACAATCATTCATCTTGAACTTTTTGAGAATCTCATTTGTATAGCTTTTTTGGGAGATAAATATGCCTTCTTCCTTTTGCTTGGCTTTAATGCCGATGTAATATGCCATCAATTTGATGTCAATCATCTCGAATTCTTTAATCATCATTCTCTTGAACTCTTCAAACAAGCTTGGATCACTTCCAGTGAAGATGAGATCATCTACATACATGCACACAATCAAAATGTCTTCATCTTTTTCTTTGACGTAGAGAGCATGCTCATATGAGCATTTGGTAAAGCCGTTCTCTTGAAAATACTTGTCAATTATGTTATTTCATACCCTTGGTGCTTGCTTTAACCTATAAAGAGCTTTTTCCAATCTCAAAACTTTGTCTTCATGTCCTTTCACCACATAACCTAATGGTTGTTAGATGTAAACTTCTTCTTTAAGGAATCAATTTAAGAAAGTAGACTTCATATCCATTTGAAAAATCTTTCATTTATTCTAAGTAGCCAAAGAAATAATAAGTCTAATAGTTTCAAGTCGAGCTACATGAGCAAATACCTTGTTGTAGTCTATGCCAGCCTTTTGACTATAGCCTTTTGCAACTAGTCTTGCCTTGTGCCTTTCAATTTTTCCCTCTGCATTTCTTTTCATTTAGTACACTCATTTGATATCAATTGCCTTGTGACCTTTGAGAAGAGTAGTAAGCTCCCAAGTATCATTCTTCACAATGACTTTGATTTCTTCATCCATTGCAATTCTCCACTTCTCATCTAGTGTAGTTTCTTAGAAGTTGACTGGCTCACAATCAACAAAGAGGCAAAATAGAGTGAGATTATCATGTCTTTCAGTTACCTCATAGAGATCTTGAAGACTTCTTGTACGTTCTTCAGTTTTTTCATTTAAGAAAGATGGATGTGAATCTCCACATGTGGTTGATTCTAGTGAGATAGAAGGAGTAGCTGTCTCTCATTATTTTTCTACTTATTTTATCTGTGTATGATTATTTTCTTCAATAGGAAAGAAGTTGAAGTCATCCACACTAGAGCCAAAATCTCATTCTCCTTCTTTATAAAAAACTACATCTCGACTGATCATAGTTTTCCCGTTGTTTGGATTGTAAAGCTTATATCCTTTGGAGTTGTTGTCATAGCCGATAAAGATGAATTTCTCACTTTTGTCATCTAGTTTGGCTCTACTTTCGTTTGGTATATATACATAGGCAATGCTTCCAAAAACTCTTAGATGTGTGATACTGGGCTTTCTTCCACTCCAAGCTTCTTGTGGTGTTTGTTTGGAGATTTTCTTAAATGCAATCCTTATTGAGATTTTGTTAATGGTTTCATTGTATTATATACAATACTTGATGATTCGAGTTGTGCTAATAATTGTTTTTCATATGTTATTTCTTCAAGTAATAATGAGATAGATGTTATTACTTGGCATACTAGATTAGGTCACATAGGATAATAAAAATATGCATAAACTTGCGAGAGAATTGGCCCTGAGGACTGATCGAGGACTTGAATACCTTTATGAACAGTTCAAGGAATTATGTAATGAGAAAGAAATAGATATGAAGCTAACTATTCCTAGAACTCCGCAACAAAAATAGTGTAGTAAAAAGAAAAAAAAGAACCTTGTTGGAAATAGTTAGGCCAATGATGGCGCAATCAACTATGCAATAAGATAATGTAGAGGAAAAAAAGGAATGAAACTTTGCTGGAAATGGTTAGGTCAATGATGGTGCAATCAAATCTTCCAATATCTTATTGGGGGTGGTTTGTTAGTTGTTGCCTATGTACTTAATCGAATTCCTTCAAAATTAGTTACTTCCGCTCTATACGATTTGTAAACAGGTAGGAAACCTAACCTATCTTATCTGCGGCCATAGGGGTATGTGGCTTATGTTCATAACTCTACTCATAAGTTCGGGAAATTAGGAGCTAGGGGAAAAAATGTATCTTTATTAGATACTTATAACACTCCAAAAGATATATGTTTATTGGTGAATATACAGGTGGTGTTGTAACTAAACTAGAATCACAAGATGGCTGTTTTTTAGAAAATGAATTTCTTAGCATTAGAGAATTTGATAAGGACTTTCAATTCTATGAATTGGATATGCGTTTATTGGTGAATATATACAGGTGGAGATGTGACTGAATTGGAATCATGAGTTGTCTATTTTCTAGAAATTAAATTTCTTAGCATTTAAGAAGTTGATCAGGATTTTTAATTTTATGAATTGAAAGATCCAAATGAGATTATAACTTCTAACGTTAGTGTTGATATACTAGTACAGCCCCTTAGGGATTGACACTCTAAGTGAGAATAAAATACCAAACTCTTCGATCCCAACTGGCAAGTTAACTCGAAGAGTAATCATAGGTCAATTCCTTGTCGTCATTTTGAGATTAAATGAGAAACTTTTATGATTGCTTCCCCACAATGGTGAAGAACCAAATACTTTTAACGAAGCTCTCATATCCTCTGTTAGGGATTTGTAAATGAAAGCAATAGAGAATGAGATGGAGTCTATGAAAGTCAATCAGGTTTGGGACTTGGTTGATCTTCTGCATAACCATAAGGCAAGATGTATAGTAATCCTTTCACCATGTTCTTCTTGGATAGTAGCTCCAGTCCTCTAATGTTGAGATACCCATATCGAAGATGCCAAATCCAGGATGAATCTTTGTGACAGGCTTTGAGACATTTTGCAACATCATTTTGAATATTTAAAGGAAAAATTCTACTCTTCGACATTTTCATCTTTGTAATTAGATTTCCTTTGTCATCTCTCAAGAAAAGAATATTATTTTTTAAGTGAATATCATAACATTTTTCCAAGAGTTGGCCCAAAGCCTGTCACAAAGATGTTGCTTTTCATATTGGGCACATAGTAAACATTCGAAATTATTTGGTGGCTACTATCTTTTGCACAAAAAAGAATGTTACCTCTACCTTTCATTGGTACTTTTAAATCATTTCCAAAAGCGACACTACCATTCATAGATTCATTTAGTTCCATAAACATGCTTCTATTTCCGCTCATATGATTGCTAGCACTTGTGTCAAGATACTATGTATTTTCTTGACCTCCACTTGTGTCATTGCGTGCTAGTAAAAGAGTGTCATCTTCCCCATTTTTCTCTTCAATATAATTCAGTCTCTCATCAATTCTTGTACTTAAAGCTCTACATTCTGAAACATAATGCCCAAACTTTTGACAATTATAGCATTGTACTTGGGATTTTTCATACCTCGACCTTGGATTGCCTCTGTCTCGTCATCTAGTTGAGTTTTCTCCTTTGGCATAATTGGAGTTGTTGTTGTTGAAATTCCAATCTCGTCCATGACCACGACCTCTACCTTGTCCTCGACTTCTACCTCGGACATAATGCCTTCTCTCATTGTCGGAGTTTTCTTTTATTTTCTTTGAATTGACTTCCATCTTGAGAAGTTGTTCTTCGATTCCTTGAAGTTGCTCGATTGTCATATCATCTAAATCTTTGTTTCTTCAATTTTCACAACAATATGGTCAAATTTCGAGTCTACTGATCGAAGTATCTTTTCAATGATCCTTACCTCTTTTAACACATCGCTATTTCTTTTTAATTCATTAGAAACGGTCACAACCCGAGTAAAGTAGTCAAAAATTGACTATGATGCCTTCACATGTGTAAGGACTCAAATTCTCTTCGTAATGTTTGAAGACGAACCTTCTTAACTTGCTCTGTTCCTTTGTAAAAGATCTCTAGTTTCTCCCATACTTCTTTTGAGGAGGTTGTACCAGCAATCTTTTCAAAAACACCTTGATCTAATGATTGAAAGATGAGATATTTTGCTTTATTATTTTTCTTCTTTAAGTCTTTTAAATTCTCCTTCTGCGCCACAGTTAAAGTGACTTCATTTTCTGGCACAATAAAGCCTTTTTCCACGACATCCTATACGTTATGTGCACCCAATAAAGCCTTCGTTTTAATACTCCAGTTGTCAAATTTACTTCCCATTAATTGTGTAACTTGAAATGACATTATACCACCATTTGTCATAACTCACAAATTGAGTGATAATTTTGAGATTCTGAATGCACGGATGGATTTGGCACGTCGAAAAACCTTAGGAGGGACTCGAGTCAACTTTCAGTCAACGGTCAATGTGGTCAACATTGGCTTAATATTCTTGGTTCGGTCCGGCTTGGCTCGACTTGAGTTGGCTTGGTTCGAATTGATTCAGTTTAGCTCGGCTCGGCTTGGATCGGTTTGGTTCAACTTGGTTCGATTTGTTTCGGCTTGGTTCAACTCAGCGAGTCGACTCAACTTCATGATAGAAAACTTCCGGCGAGTGAGTGTTGGCACATCTGGTCTTCGATCGGGATGATTTTTTGCAGCATCATGTTCCTCTCGTCAAGATCTTTGATTTAATATGTTAAATGACTATATATAGCATCAAACACTAGCTCTGATACCACTTTTTGGAGAATTAACAAATTAAACACTAAAAAAACACATTATTTTATTTCTTCAACAACACTCTTCACCAACTGCAACTCTTGTTTTTTATTCTCTACAACTTAGAGATTTTATTACTTCACTTGATGTATAACCAAATGACACAAGGGGGTATTTATAGTACATGAAAAGAAATCTAAACCATTCAAATAAGAAATTACAAAAAATTAATAACCATTCATCGTCACCTACCAAACCTACCACACCTAACACAAATAATTCAAACCTCACCAATCATACCTACTCATAGAATCTTCGATGAGTTGGACTTGAATTATTTATCTTGGATTAAGTTTATGATCTAACATGTCGTTGGGTTTACCATGAAATTTTGTGGCCATTTTTCAGCAAAATCTCCAATTGGATTCAACCTAATAATAATAACATCTCTTCAACAGAGTTGCAATAATGGCCAACAGTGTAAGTCATCATATAAATAAAAAAAAAGGATGTAAATAATTGATGAGAACGAAAATTAATAGCAATGATTTGGATTCATTTATGGAATCTTTTCATTTTTGTTTCAAAGGTTTTGTGACGTTGAAATGGGCCTGCAAATTGAGGTTTTAATTATGAATAACTTTTTTAAATCTAGCATAAGAATTTGGTGTTGTAGTTTCTTATGCCCTTTCTTTTCAAGCACATGTATTTTTCATAAAAATGAGATTTTGGAGTAGTCTTGTAAATTTAAATTATAATTTTAAGGTCACCATTTAAAACAAAAATATTATTGTTTGTTGGAATAGTGTCAAAAGAATAAGTATAAGACCGTTGTTAGGAAAAATTAAATTAAGAGAGGATCTATATCTAATTAGACATGACAACTTGTTGTCACGGGTCACTCATCCGCAAAGGTTGCTGCGCAAAGTAGACATGCGGTGACACTGTGCCTTAAAAGTGACAAATTATATGTGTAAACAGTGATGTTAAAAAAGCAAATTCTTAATCACGAAGAAATCAAAAAGAGTAGACGTCCAAATAGAGATGCTGAAAATCCAGTTCTAGAAGAAAATCAAATAAGTAAATTAAACTCAAAATAATATTGTTGTTGTTGTTAATAATAATAATAATAATAAGAATTTGTCATTCATCAAATCTACCACATCCATTTTCTTTAAAACACTAAGCAGAAAAATCAAAGCAATGATGAAATAAAGACAATAAATCATTAAGAGTGACAATCTTATTCTTTGCAATCAAATGAAAGTTTGATTGTCAATGAATATTAAAATTGTTTGAATCAGTCTCTGTAAATCAATTAATATTCCATTAATTATAATTGCAATATTTTCCCTTTTTTTATATTTACAATTTTTGTGTAAATTAAATCTTTGTGCTCATAAATAAAAATAAGAAATTTGTCTTTGCTTATTGTTCTAAAATATTTTGGGACCGTCCACAATTATCACACAACTTTAGAAGCATTACACACACAACTGGGGTCTAGTTTTCTCTTTAAGGAAAAAGAAAGAAAAAGTGAATGACTAATTAGATCAGAAAGAAAGTAATCTAAAGGAAATCCTTTTTCTTTTTCACCTTTCTGCCAAAAACAGTGTTGCCATTTTTTTCCGTACTCTTTTTTTTCCTTTATTTATAATTCTCGCTTAGCCGAGGCCTTATGGGAAAAAGATTACAAATTTTTCTTTTCTTTACTATTCGTTTTTGCTATTCTTTTGTGTGTATCGGGAAACAGAGAAAGCTCCCATGAGGCTGCGGTAAAGCCAGAGGCATGCAACACCACCGCAGGATCCTATTCGACGAAGTACCAACCGGGATATTTTAGTAAATTAGGTGTGAGCTCTGCAGCAAATTCCACTGGCTCATGCCGTCAATGTCAATAGAGAATTCTGCTGAAAAGAAGATCAAGGAGGCTGGTGACGCTGTTCTGTTAACTGCTCAGGGTTATTTTGGTAACTTTTCCTGGTTTATACGGGATGTTATTTTATTCTGGGATCTCTTTTGAGATTGATTTAAATCACTGTGATTTTATTCTTGGTATCTAGCTACCCTAATTATTAAATGCACAAGAACAAGTCGCACCGCTGATTCTTTGATAATGGCTGCATCGTGTTAACCACAGGCAAATCTTATATTGAATTTATATTAAAAGAAAAAAAATCTTATTTTGAGTTTTAATTAATATCAAAATAAGAAGAAAACAATTACTTCCACATTCCTAATTCAAACTTGCTACTAATGTGACTATTACACCATTTCAATCACTTCCATACCTCTAAAGCAGGAAATAATTTGCTTAAAAGAAATTATATTTTGGCGGAGATAATTTAACCATAAATGCATTCTCCATCCACGGTTACTTGAATTCAATTAATAACAAGAGTGAAGGTTTTGTATTTAGTGTTTTATGGATAAAAAATTTCTCATCCCCATATGAAATTAATTGATTTCCACTACTTAAACAGCAAATTATCCACTTTATTTTGATTGTGATGCACATGCTAAAACAAAGAAAGAAAGTTAGATCAACAAAAAATTTAGTGAAAAAGTAAGATAGAAAAAGCATAATCTACAAAGGACCAATAATTTTGCCAAAGTCCACATTTAGATCAACAAAAAAATTAGTGAAAAAGTAAGATAGAAAAAGCACAATCCACAAAGAAAAATTATTTTACCAAAGTCCACATCATGGGGCCAAATGTCCCTAAATCAGAGTATTGATCAGACTATTCTTGCAGTTTTCGCACTGCCTCTCTTTCCCTTTGCATTTTCATTTATATATTTTTTCTCTATGTCGTTCATGACGAAAATTATTGTAGGTTGCAAGGAAAGTTACAAATTTGCGAAGCAAAAGGAACTGGAAAAACAAGGCAGCCGAGCCATTGCCATGCCGCCGCCGCTGCCATCCTCTTGTCACTCCTTAGAGCTGGGGAATTTGTCTCTTTCACAGTCACAGGTATGTATATGTAAATGCTTTCCAATAATTTCTTAGCTATAGATGAAACTAGCGTTTAAATAATTAACGGAAGATGGTAACTCTTTTCCTAAAGAAACGAAGTGAAAAAATAAAAATAAAAAAGAATTACTTGTAGGAGGTATACCTTTTATGTTTATTATGATCTAGTTAATCCTTCATTTTTCTTTCTTATTTCTATTTAAAGAAATAACCTGATATATTTTTTTTAATTTTTTTTTAGCGGACAAGTAATTGTGGATGGATAGTAATATTTAATTTCTACTTGATTTTTTGTTTTAGAATTTTAAAGAAAATGGATACCGATGTTAGATACAAAAAAATAAAAAGAAAAATAAAAATGAAAGCAAGTATATTATTTATGTTTATTTTTTCATTTAGTTTCATTCTTGGCTAGGAATTTGCTTTTAGAGATGAAGCAACATTCTCAAAGCTAAAACTCTCAAATCCACCCACCAGAATTTCATTTCTCCTCAACAATTTTAAGAACTCAAGATAATTAGGATCTAACATTAGTTTTTTATATATTAGTTTCATAATTTACAAATCAATGAAGATGAAGATTATGCTAATGAATTCAAATTATACCATACAGTTTCATAATTTACAAATCAATGAAGATGAAGATTATGCTAATGAATTCAAATTATACCATACATTCTCGAGATGTTACCAAAAATTTCTAAGTCAATCCCACATATTTCATAATTTTAAAACCAGAAAATTTCATGAGTTAGAAGTTTCATTACCTTCAAGTGGAAGATGAAGAACATTATACAATTGATTCAGATTATATAATACATACTCCAAATGCAACTAGAAATTAACAAGTTCATGCGCACAGATTTCATAACATTATGATTGGAAAGTTTCACAAAGAGAAATTCTAAATTCAATCTCTTGCATCAAGGTAGTTTGATTGATTTGAGTTACTTTCTGATAAAGCTACTAATATAACATTCAAGTCAGGGAGAAAGTAAATTAAAACTGGGAAGAAATAACAGTAAAAATTTGTTGCTAAACATGATGTGTATTTTTTTTTTTAAGGCAATTTGGAAACACAGTTGTTACTACAGATATTCTCCTCAACTTAGAGATAAATACAAATATTAAAATGCATATGATCGCACATATTACTTGGAGCTTAGTAAGATTTCATTAAGAGAAGCAATCAAACCACTTATCAATTGTTGCAATCGTTCTATAAGCTAAAATAGCAATATAATACAAGAAAAAGAACATATAGATACTTGGCAAGAGTTCATTAAGAAGTCGCATCACATTCGGGTGAGTTTGCTTCTGATATCTTGCTAGCTGGGGCTTTTTCTTGTCTTTCTATGTATGCCGAGGGAAACCAACCAGCTTGGCCCTTGCATTCACCTTCCGACCATCCAGTAGGAGCCACCTTGAGAAGTTATAACTAAAACAGTGAATTAAACAACAGTTGACCATTCAAAGACCTAAGGGGAAAACTAATTCTTTTACGTAGGAAGAGTGAATTAATTCTGATCACTGAAATAACAGCATAACTATGGAAGCCTAAAAAGATATAAATTCACACGTCTATAAGGGTAAACTGGGTGGTTTAGAACTGAGCTAGCAACCCTACCATATTCTGATTTGCACTTCAATGTAAAAGGGAATATATGGTATGAAGAAAGAAAACCAACCATCATTTGTTAACCCATTGCTTTTCAATCAAAATTTTAAGAACAAAATGCCATGTGCTTTGAACATCAAATAAGTATAAGCATTAGTTCTAAATTCCACATATCATAAGTTAGAAGGATAAGTTAATAGCATAGTAGAAAAATCTGTGTTGTTATTTAGAGGGGAAAGTACCTGGCGAGCCACAACATAATCATCAATTGAAAGACTTAACTCTCCATTTGCTTGAGCATCAAATGGATGTATAACCTGCAAGATAATGGGATAAATAGAACTTAATCTCAAAAAAAGCATAACAAAAGCAGCAACAGTATCAGCAGCGTTCATTGTAACCACTATGATCATGGCCAACAAAGATATATTAGAAACAAAATTCCATTTTTACTACGGCATTAATATGCACTATATGATATCATGACGATTGGGTTACCAAGAGCTATCAAAGTCCAATAAATTCTGTATAACTTTATGTAGTTATTCAAATTATGGATCAGATTTTAAATCTGAAATTTTGACTGCTATCCACAAAACATGGCCTATGCACAAGAAGGTCATAGATAATGAGGATTACAAGTGTTTGACATCTTTAGAGTGATGGATTTAAGATGACAGCTTATGGTCAGTCAATTTCCTCCGCCTAGCAATATAAGCTTTCTCGGCCGGATTTATCATCAAATATATAGATTGCCCCCAAGTCACATCCATATAAACATAGTTTTTCTAGGTAAACCAAGTAAGGAGAATCATAATTCAGACATAATCATAAAAAGGCCCATCTAACTTAAGAGAAAATCTCAAAAAGAGGAATGTTGAGCTATCATTCTTGTATCTATAAGCAATATCAAGACTTTACATCACCTGCTACATCGTGAGTGGCTACACAACTTTCAGTGGTTTGTCTTTCTTTGGCATGCCTAACTCAGCTTTGATGTTGCTGAGATATTGATGGTAGAGACACATGATACTTCTAGCTCATGCATTCTATCTAGCTCATTCGACAGCTATCTCTTTTTTAATTCATTAGTGTTTGCTAAACCTCATGCTTAAAAATCATGCTGTTCTAAACAAAGTTTCCTAAGAATGACTTCCTCAGCACCACACTTAGACACTTTTAGAGCAATTTTATTTGGGGGAAAAGAATTTTCAAGGTGTTAACTAATAAATTTTAAAAAATAATTACAATTTGTCCTACGATTATATGACAATTTATCTGGGATGAAAGGATACAGACAGACATCTTCCACTTTCAAGACTAATCACTACTTCCGTAGATGTTTTGCAATAACACAAATACTTGACCAGATGGTAGTGATGGTAGAAAATATTTTATTGCTCCAAAATTAAAATAAGAATGCAATATGTTAAGCAAAAGACTGTGCAACATCAAATTAATTGATAAGTTTGTAATTCAGTAAATTAACAACTTTCATGGTAAAATACAACAAATTTCTTTTCAAAAAATTTTTTTAAAAGACAGCATTCAATTTTGTGCGCATCTTATTTCTTAAGATTTTCCAGGAGGGCAATAGAGGGACTTTCACCTATGCAAGAGAGCAGAAGCCTTACTTTCGCTATAAAGTAGACGTCATTCTGATTAATATGCGTTTGCAAATCAACTCCATTTGAATCAGTATTCTGATAGACACATGAGGCATTTACATCCATTTCCAAAGTCACATGTTGCGAGGAGGACTCATTTGATTGCTCCTCTAGGATCATCTAATTCAAGTAGCAAGGGTTGGAAGAGAATAAAAAGTCACAATTATTCTTTTGCATAAGTGAGACGAAAATGATAAATGCACTATTATCAGCAGTAAACAAGAAGAGAACACTCCAAGGAATAGATAGATGCGGACAAGCAAGTTAAAATGCACAGTTCCAAACCTCCGCATACAACTTCTCTGAAATAGCAATAACGTGTTGATGATATGTTTTCTCAGCATCTACCTTTAAAGGCCCGAGACCAGGAAAACAACAATAAAACCACTAGCTAAAGGAGAAAGTAAAGAAAGAAATACACTTGACATAAATCTTGACAAGAAGCACAATTTAAGACATAACAAACCCCAATCATATTGTTTAGGACAAGTGTTGACTTAATTCAACATTGTTGGAAAGATAGGCTTTTAGAAGCGGAAGAAAGCCACTCAAACCAAAGTGATTGTCCTTGTATTGATCAAGGGATGTAAACATATTACATTTCCAGGATGAGTTTTAATCACTCCCCTGATTTATTTGGGTTGCAGTAAAACTAAGCGAGCAACTGTTTGACTTTCAAGCAACATCTAAATCAGCTATTAAAATTCAAATAAAATCATAATAGAATAATAACAGGCCATCTTGCATCAAAAATTAAGTTTAATTTGTGAATTGTTTTCTATAGACATGTTAGTTCCTGCTATTGAAATGTTAAAAGCATTGAAAAATGATTCAATAAATTATGCAAACATTAAAATAGAGGACATATTAAAAAGTTTCTAATTACAATGTTAAGATTTCCTATATTTTAGCATTTGCATATTTTAATTTATGTAAAAGCTACGTCGATCAACTTTGGGCGTGAAGATTTTAGCTTCTACGAGACTTGATTGGAATATGCATAAGGAAGAGTGTTAAAATATGATGCATCCAACGAAAGACAAACCACGTGTAGTCTTTTAATTAAGCCAAAGTAGCAGCTCAAACAAATGACACTTGGACCAACATGCAATCATGAAGTGGCCGGAAAAAGGACAAATGCAACTTTGGCTTAAATAAAAAATAACATGTGACTTGACTTTTGCTGGACATGCATCATGTTATTACAAGACAACAGAAATCAGTATGATAGTACTAAAAGTTGACAATAACATGAAGATAAGAGGCAGAATATCAACACATGCATAGGCACACACAAGGAAGTATTAACTTATATACCATAGCAAAAAGTCTTTGAAATATCAATAAAAAAAAAACAATTAATTAAAGGTCGAAGATGGGTCCTTTACATATGTTTTTGTTTTCGTATTAGGTAGGAGGTTATTATATTATATCATGTAATTAATTTATTATTGCTCAACACTAAGTAATAACTTAACTATATAAAGACAAAAAGAAGATAAAATCATATATATATGAAAAAAAAAAAGAATTTCAAAGAGATAGCAACATACAATAGACTGAAGCCATTTGATCTGCTCATTGATTTCAGCCTTAAACTTGTAAATACTTACTGTACGCTAGTGCTCTAAGAAGTGAAAATGATGCAAACCCTGATCCCCTTTTGACTTCCATTTACTGTCAAATATTCTATTCATACGAAAAAAATGTTTAGATATCTTACTATAAATATAGCCGTTTGACTGTCTTAATAAAGTCACACACAACCATTCTTATTAAATTAGCAAGATCAAACACTGCCCTGGATCTTGAACAGATCCACGCAAGTTGCACAACTTACGATTGAATCCGGCCAGAAAAAATCAACTCTTTAGCAAGAACAATTAATCAGAGTCAAGAAACAAGTTTAATGAATATAAACCTATAATTGAAACAAACATAGCCAAGAAACAAATAGAGATTTTACATGTTTCAGTTGTACCAAGGATGGCACAACCTACACCACGGGAGAAGCTTTCTGGTGACCCCAATCTGCTTAGTTAATAATAGAGATTTCAGAGAATAAGCTATAACCCTCTCTCCCTCTTCAGTCTCTCTCTATTTGGTTCCCATTGATGACCCCAATCTGCTTAGTTATCCAGCTTTATAGCTGCATCAGTAACAAACCAGCAAACCCAGATTGAGCAGATTGACGACACGTGGATAACGGCTTTAACGAACCTGGTTAAGAACTGCTCACATGTTCGTCACGCGTGCTGCTTAAATGATGGCCAAAACGACTTCAAACAAATGTCGTTTTGAGGCTTATGAATTACAAGTGATAACACGAGCTTGTCTCATGACTTTTAAATGCAACAACGTGCCCACAACGCCGTCGTTTTACTCTGTTGAGTTTGATTCATTACTAAGCTTTACGACTGGCAATGGAGAAGATGATAATTTAATTGATACGGACAGTTTTTATATCACTTTTACAACATCCTATGCAATTGTAATATTGAGAATTATTGATGTTTTATATGTGAATCCTCATTGGCAAAAACTAGTGGTTTTATCTTTGTTGAAATATAGATGACCTCTCGTTACTGTTTTATTATAAACATATAGTTTCATAAGTGAAACTATATGTTTATAATAAAATTAACATATAGTTTCGTTACATTTCTGCCTCATTAAGATTCTCAAATACCAGTCAGGTTTGCTTAAGAAATAAAAATTTTCCATTAAAATTGCAGTAGTATTTCCAAGCATATCGCATTTTCTATGATTTTTCATAAATTAATTAATCTGCGGTGCCAATATCAGATTTAGTTTTTCAAACTAAATAATCAAGAAAGCAAACATACAAATATACATACAAATATACTAAGCCAGCTACCTCACTAAATTCCGATTCGTACAGTGAACTGCAAGAAATTGAGAAAACAATGTATTTATAATTTAATAGAATCATAAGAAAACAATGTAGTCATTGCTTAATATAAGATGATTTCGGAGAGCCAGATTGTTTTCAAGTTAATTTGAACCGTTTATAAGAGATGAAGTGGAATCAAGTTGAAAGTTTAAATAACAAATCCTTGTTCTTGAGTTTTACGACGTCGTTACTCCTTCAAGTGGCAGATTATGCAAGTGAATGCAGAAACATGTGCAGAGCATGTCAACATGGCACATTTAACCATCATTCAAGTGATGATGGGTTTTATAAGACTGCTTATGGGTTTTATCAAGTTCCTCTGCCTCTAAGCAAAATTACTATTGAAGGGCCAAAAAGAAAATGAAAACGTGTGAACTCCAACAACCACCCCACAAATTCAATGACGATGCTCAGAGACGGTTACGTTGGGCCTCTGAGAAAAAAAATTTATTTAGTTAAAAAATTACCCATATTGAAACATGTATAAAAATTTTATATTAATTAGTTATGTTTCCTCTTCAACTATGATCAAATTCTTATTCGAGCTCATTATTTAATGAATAAACGCGTATTTTAATTATCTCAATTAATATTTAGAACAAATATTTTAAGAAATAAAGCTCATTACATCTCCCATCATTAGGTATCTCTTTAATTTCTTATTTACAAAATTATATTGTACATTAAAAATGTATTGAATTAGAAGAAAATAAATTCAACTCACTCCAAAAATAAATAAAAAATGCTGGTAGCTTCGTAATAATTACTGTATTGACTGCACCAGATAAAGTTTTGTAAAATAATAAGTTCCCATTAGAGGTTTTTAATTTTTTTTTTCCGGCACACCTGATCAAGAATTCTATTTTGTTAACTAATCAATTGCAAAGCATAAGTGTTGAACGGTACAAAAAATTTGAAAAAAACACTTAAAACGTGGGGTGGGTAACGGTTCACTCAATTCGTTAGGTAGAATTTTGGAAAACTAAAGCGAAATGAGAAATATAGAAAGAAAGGAAGAAAGTTAAGATATGAAAGATCAGCAGTGAAATTGATAGTCATGTTTGATTCATCCTTCTATGAATTTCTAGCTGTATTGACCCCAACTGCTAAAGTTTTGTAAAATAAAAAAAAAAAAAAACTGGAATTTCAACAAAATTCAAAACGTGTGAAATTTAATTTTTGGCCATGTGGAACAAAATGTAAATTAAGGAAAAAAAGTATAAATCTCAATTGCTTAGTATGGTTAGGATTTTGTGAGCATCACTAAAAAGTGAAAACTATGAATGATAGAGGTGATGTTTGCAACATGAATAAATGATGAACTGAATCAATTGATGATCGTAATTATATAAAATTTTACAAAATCAACAAAAGTTAATAAAATTTTATTTAAATAATAAAAAATCAATAAAAACTTATTATTTTACGACGCTCTAACCATGGAGTACCATAATCATATTCTTCTTTTAAGAAAATTATTCTAGATATTTAAAAGAAAACATTATCCACCTGGAATGACTTGAAGTCTAAAGAAAAAGAGAGAATGGCTCCCCGCAATTTTCTTGTCTTCAGTATATTTTCTTTTTTTTTCTTTTTTAAAATCTTTTGCCGCATACTTAATCTACCCTTGTTTATTATCTCTACTTTGCTCTGTTCAAGTCCTTTTTTTTTCAAATCTTATTTTAAATAAGAAAATTGAATAAAAGTACATTTGTGTAATTAATTAGTATCTGGGGGGGGGGGGGGGGGGATTTTTGGTGTAATGTTTTGCTATGTAAGACTCAGCTATTATTAAACAGTTCCTTAACCTGTTTCGCAGTTTATTTGCTATCTTTGTGGATCTCATAGGCGTTGCAGAATTTAATAATTTTATTCGTCAGAAGAATAGGATATTGGCTTCAATAAATTTAATTTAAACCAACTTTTATTTACTCCATCAATTAATTAATATTATGCATTTATTAATTGTTATAATCTAAAAAAAATTAATTAGTTCAGGTCAATCTGAGTTGATGCATCTGCAGGAGATTTTTTTTAAATTTTTTTTTCCCCTTATTGACCATAATGATCTAAGGGGTATAATTCGACCTTGGTTCTTGGGAAAAATGACATCTCCTTCAACATGACTATTGACTAGGAGCATGTAAAAACATGGAAACAGAATTTCCACAAAATGCCAAACGTGTGGAACTTAAGTTTTGGCCATGTGGACCAAATGCAAATGAAGGAAAAATGATTTCCCCTGCTTATGTACAAATAAAGGAACAACCTCGAAGAAAAAGGGGTTACCAATTGGAGAAGACTTTACAGAGTTTCTCTCACACTTTCTCTCTGTCAATTTCATCTAGAAGTCCCTCTGAAAGCATCTCCCAAAACAGTTAGTCATCTTTTATGCTCTGTTTTCTAGAAACAGAGTCCTAACTAAATTGATTGACTGTACAGTGCATTTCAACATAGCATATTTAACCGTTTTAACTGTTATTTGAACCGTCTTCAGAGTTAACATCAACAAACTCATTCACATTGGTCCAATCTTACGGACGATATCATATGCTTAATAATGAACGAATTGGATCAGTGTTTTGCGGCAAGAGCAACTCGACACAATCTGGATTCAACCTCCTCCTATCTAACAAGGGATTTCGATTTGAGTTACTTTGTGCTCAAGCAAATTCACATCATAGTTTTGATTCTTTAGATATGAATTCATCACTTTACATATATCAGATTAATGTGTAACAAAATTTTTAATTTACTGCGAAAAGAATATGCACTAAAAAATGATTTCAAGACTATTTGACTACCAAAAGCAGCTGTCAGAGTGCACTAAAAATTTCTGTAGGATATTTTGTAGCTGTTTAATATGTTATGATGGGCATATAATTCTCAAATTTTGATGCCTCTCAGCGAAAATCTATCAAAGTTACAGATGATATCACGTAAAACATGCATGGCTCAGGCTCAGGCTCAGGTAAGAAGCCACGGAAAAGGAAAATCTCACTGTCACGACTCACGTCACGCATCAGTCAAGTGATGGATTTAACAAGACTGCGCTTATGTTCTATCAAATTCCTCTGCCTCTCAGAAGATAACTTTTCTGGGCCAAATTTCTCATCTAAAGCATATTATGCCCCAAAGTCAGAGATAACAAAATGGGGCACTACCGATTATGAAAGAGAACTAGTAGTTGTCAGAAGCCTAAGTCAAATTCCGGTAGTAAGAAGAGGCCTTTCTTGAGTTTAGATTATGTGTTCGAGTTTTAATAAATGCCTGAGTTAATAATAATAACAACAGTAATAATAAACTAAAAAGCATAATTACTATTGAATGGTAAAAAAAAAAAATTGTGTGAACTCCAATAACCACCCCAGTGGCGAATTTTGGAGAGGGCTAGGCCGGGCTTCTTAGAAAAAAAAAATATTTAATTACAAAATTACCTTTATTGAAACCTATATAAAAAATTTATATTAATTAGTTATGATGCCTCTTCAATTATCATTAAATTCTTGTCTGTTCATCATTTGATGGATAAATGTGTATTTAAATAATCTTAAATAATGTCTAGAACAAATATTTTGAATGGTAAAACTCATTATGTCTTGCATTACTAGATGTATCTATAATTTATTATTTACAAATTATATTGTATGATAAAAATGTATTGAATTTTTTTTTTTAAAGTTCGGCTCACTCAGAAAAAAAAATGTTATTAGACTCGCCACTGCACAAACCTAGAATAATAATTATTCCTTATTATATTGACTGCACCAGGCAATAAACTAATAAGTTCTCATCAGTGGTTTTTAATCTTTTTAATTCTTTTTACCGCACACCTGATCAAGAATTCTATTTTGTTAACTAATCAATTGCAAAGCATATATTAGTGTTGAACGGTGCACAAAATTGAAAAAACAAAATCTTAAAAAACGTGCGGACTCGGATAGCCAGACCAGAAATCTATGACAATAATTAGATTTGATGCTGGGAATCTATTAATTTCTGGCCGTATTGACTCCACCAGTGAAGTTTTTAAAATAACAAGTTCCCATTCTCGGCTTATAATAATTTTAGAATAATGACTTATTTGTAGAAGAATTTATGATTTCCCATTAATATCAATATTGAAGTGGCATGGGTCAAATCTCAATTGCTTGAAGAATCTATTTATTATTATTATTAATATTGAAATGGGGTGGGTAACGGTTCACTCAATTAATATGTGGGGAATTAAATATTACCACCCAAGGTAGAATTGTGGAAAATTAAAGCAAAATGAGAAATATGGAAAGGAAGGCTGAAAGTAAGGCATGATGAAAGGCTTTGAGAAGGCTGAAGACCACCAAATAAGTCAACTGAAAGCTAGTTGGGGCCTGGTATATATGTTAGATGTGTTTGTTATAAATAACATAGAGCCCTTTTGTTAGCTATAGCTATGGAGACAGAGAGAGTTTGTGTTTTTTAGTAGTTAAAGATATAGCTAGAATGGGTGGTTCAAAATCCAAAATGGTGACAACGTTAGTTTTGTTATTAATAATATTAGAAGGGGGTGAAGTGAGGAATGTTTGGAGCTTGAGAGATTTGCTCTTTTGCGGCTTAAGCATTTCTTCAATTCTCCTTATAGACTTTAAAACTAGGTAGACGAGCAAAGAGATTGTTGTCAGTGGGAAACCGTTGAGTGTAGGAAAGTGATACGACTACATCTTAGTCTTACCAGGAATATCGATCTGGGAGAGTGGTCTCTGAATGCTTCTCTATTTACTCTCTTTCAACAACTTGGCAACAAAATAGCCGGTTGGGTTAAGAACGAAGGTCCTTCATTTAATTTAATTTACTTAATTTCTCCCTCTTAATTAATGTCTATAACCATTAGGAGAAATAAGGGATTTTATTAACTCAAATATGTCTAATGGAGCTCATTCTTTGGTTTTACTTGCAGGTCTAGAAGCAGGTGTGTCATCTAACAGCTGCTTTGATAATTTCCCACACCTTCATCTTTGATGGAAATATGAAATAAAAACAAATTGGTGAAAATGGTATTGGTACCTGAGGCCATGTAATCTATTTCAAAAACTACACCATCAAAACGATTACATAAGTCTCAGAAGAATCAAACATCAGTTTTGCAAAATACCAATTGCTGGAGGCTAGATTCTAACTTCCCCTCTTGATTTTTATGGGCATGTTGTGTCGTACATGCAGACAAAAATCATATTTTACTTTACTTATTTCTTACTTTCACTTGCAACCCAAAGTGGCAAGAAATAAATAACATGCTCCGATTAGCTGGACAAAAGGATGATGACAATCGAGTCGATATTATATGCAGAGTTTTCAAGATAAAATTATTCCAACTAATGCAAGATCTGAAAAAAGATCAACCATTTGGAAAAATAATTGCATGTAAGTTCACTTCAAATTCGTATACATAACAAATTCAACTCATTTGTTATTGAAAAGTGCAGGGAAGAACAATAATTTCACAATTGAAATCAATATTTCTAACTTTTAAATTTTACTCCATTTTGTGGCAGGTCTATAGACAATTGAGTTTCAAAAAAGAGGCTTGCTGTTGTGCAAATTTTAATGTACTCGCAAGCGCACGAATCTATTGTAGTATAGATCAATGGTGACGAGTGTCGATCCCACGAGGAGGTGGATTTTAATTGTGTAGAATTAATTTTGTGAATGGGTGATTGGATTTTGTGGTGAAGGTGACTTAGATTATCCTAAAATTGGAATTGAAATGGCGAGAATAACTTGAAGAGAATTCTATTGAAATGACGTACTTGGGTATCTGGATCCGTATCAACATGCATCATGGGCTAAATAATCTGTATTAATGCCAATTAAATCATGAGGGGGGAATCCACACTTCATGAACCACGCTCTAATCAATATGGTGCTAAGGGCTTATCGTGCCAAATAATAATAACCTTGTACTAGAGGGCCGGTGAAACCAAGGCGGTACTAGACAAGATTAGTATTATTTATCGACGAGAAGTCAAAACATCCACAAAAACTAGAGGGGAAGAGAAAATAAATTTACCAAATTAAGCCCATGACACATGTTGAGACTTCACCTTCAACCCAAGCTTGAAAGAAAATTAGCCACTCATAATTGAACTAGGGGCAAAATGGGAATTTATTACAATACGAAGAAAATACAAGATGGAGAGGGAATTACAGAAAACAGAGTCCAAAAATGGATTTAGAGGTATCAAATTAGGGGGGGGAGGCCCCCTTTTTATAGATACATGGAGTAAATCATGGCCATCGGATTAAAAACAGTTTGGACGCTCAGGATTGCGCCACGTCATCAGTCAACAGTCCACGGTTTGACCACGCGGATGAACAGTAATACGGTTTGACTCGGATGAACAGTAACGTGGTTTGACTCGGATGAACAGTAACGCAGTTTGGTTGAAAATAATCCTGTGTGATGCATGTACCGTACGCGAGATTTTTCATCCACTGATATGCTGCCACGTCACCATCAACAGTACATAAGAATTTTAGCCCAACAGGATCGTGACACCTCATCAGTCAATGCCACATCATCTGTCAATGCCACGTCATCGATCCGTCTATGTGAACAGTGTTGTGAACAGTAACGTAGATAGTACCGTACACGTGAATAGTACCGTACATATGAATAGTGCCATTTTTCCTTTTATGCTCCTCCTAAGGTTTTCGACCGTCCTGAGTTCAAAAGTGATGTTCGTTTTGCCGTCTGATCTCTCCTTTATTGTGAAATGACTATAATGCCCCTAAAATACATAAAATACTTAATTAAAATAAAACACATGTAATTAAATCACAAGAAGGTTAAATACATAAAAGTAAGGGTTGTTAGTAAGACTTGAAATGTAAAATGACGGTTTTCTCCTTTATAAATATGCATTTTCTAACACTCAACACACCCCCCAACCAGCTTATTGCTAGTCCCTAGCAAATAAAGCGAAAACAAAATTTAAATTCAAAATATTTTTTTTTTAAATAAAAACACTCGTATTTATTCCATCAGATTAATGATAGCAATCAAATAAAAGTATAAGCATTATCTCCAGTCTAAAGCAACATCACACCCACATCAACCATTCACATGAATCAGCCCAGTAGACTTTTTTATAGCTACTTTCAAGAATGACATGTCAAACCCCAAAATCTCACTGGAAGTAGTGACACTCTCACAAAGAAATTAAAACCAATAAAAATAGTCACTCCAATGAATGGTAATTGAGAGAGAAAATAATAAAGAAGTGATATCACATGCTCTCACCAAGATGAAATAAATATGCCCTTAGCTTATAAATAATACGATCTCAAGTCAAACAAAAATGGTAGTCAACCCAATTTATTTATCTTTTATTTATTTATTTTTATTATGCACCACTACATCTTTTTAGCCCATATAACTAGCTTCTACTTCAAACTATAGTTCCCTAAAATCAAGAAGGACTTTTATTAGGACGTAACGTAGGCTAGGGATATGGCTAACAAAGAAAGGAAATAAGGAAAACAAAGTGTATGTTTGAGAAAAATGCAGAGAATTTTTTTTTTTTTTTGGAAGTTGCAAGGTGGATTTCACCTATTTTTATTCTTTTGAAACAACAACTTTTGTTTTTGTTTTTTTTTTTGCTTTTATTTGGCATAACTTCACTGAACAAAATAATTATTTACATTTTCTCAAACATAAATAGGTGATGGAACTTATAAGATATCGGGTAACACTCCAAATCGGAGTGGGTCAAGATGATAAGTTGACAAAGAAAATGATTTTTTTTTTAAAGGCTCAAAATGGTTAACTATGGATATTTAATAAAAGGGATGGCTAGAAAGGCTCAAACGGATCAAAGATGGCCTTTCCATCGTCTTTTAGGGCTCTAAATAATCATCCATATCTACTAGTTAGATGGGCCTCCCAATGTAGCAACACACATTTTTTTTTCTTTTTTTTTATTTTACCATTTTTTTTAAGGGTTAACGCAAAAGAAATCTAGAGATCATGTATAAAATAATAAACTGTTAAGCTGTATAAAGAATGGGCAAAAGGGTTACTCTCCAAGAAAAATGATAGGCTCAAAAACTCACTTAGTACTTATTATGACATGTTCATTCCTTCAAGCAACTCATATATGTCTCCGACATCAACATGTAGAGTAGCAAACATAATGTAACATCACTTAAGACCAAAGATAATACAAATACTAAAATTTGAAATTAATCATGTCATCCAATGTTAAAACAAATCACACAATTTTTATTTTTTTAAACAACATTCTACCCCCCAACCTATTCTAAACATGAAAGGAAAAATATGCATGCAGGAATGTGAAAATGATGCATAAAAACTAATTAAAAAAAGTTACACTTAAAATGATAGAAAACGAAAATGGTTTTTTTTTTTTAACTTAGAAGATGCGTTTCTAGAGGCACTACTCTCCATATTCAGCCATCTTCGACTCAAAATTTTGAAAATATATATTTATAAGGAGAAATTAAAAAGAAGAAGAAAAATAAACATCAAAACATAATAAAGAAAAAGAAAATGTCTGAATTTTTTTTTTAGTTTTTTTTTTAATTTTTTTTTTAAAACGATGAAGATGCGTTTCTAGAGTCACTACACTCCATATTCAGCCATCTTCAACACAAAAAGTTAGCAACAGTTAGTTTCTACAACAAAAAATTAGTAAAAACCTAACCAAAATTCCACAATTGTCGACTATTCCCTCCCCCCAACCAGAATGAAACATTGTCCTCAATGTTTGAAAGGAAAGAAGTAGAGTTTAGAAGACATCACCTGGGTGGTGCAACACAGAAGAAAATATTTACAGGCGGAGAGTTAAATCTAATTTGTACTTCTTACTGCTGCTACTGTTACCATCATTATTTGGACGCTCCAACACAAAGGTCCAGGGGTCTGGCTCCGGTCTATAAGCTTGTAACAGATCAAGTAGCTCATTAGCAGTGTGAGCACAAATAAAGAGTTTTTTCACATTAGCGGGAATGAAATAGTTTTTTATTGCATGGTTAAGAAATGCGATAAAGCCATCATAAAAGTTATTGACATTTAACAAACCGATGGGTTTCTGGTGGATGTGGAGATGGGCCCAAGATGCTAGTGTGATAAGTGCCTCTAGTGTTGCAAGATCTCCTGGAAGGAAAATAAAAGCATCAGCATGATTAAGCATTTCAGTTATTCTTTCTTGCATACCTGAGACAACTAACTCTTCTCCAGTTGATGAGTCAGACGAACTGCCCAACGGTTTTAGGACTCTTGGGATGATGCCTAACACTTGGCTGCCTCTGATTAAAGCTGCTTCTGAGACCATTTTTGATAACCCTCGATTACCTCCTCCATACACCAAGTGTAATTTTCTCTCTGCTATACTTCGACCAAGATCTATGGCTGCCTCAACGAACTCTTTATGTTTGCCATAGGTAAATCCGGAAAGCACACAAATGTTCTTGAATTGTCTATTGGGAGTAGCTACCATTGCGATACTTCTCAAAAATAATTTGTGAGTGCTTGACAAAAGATATCACATTTAAGAGTCTTGGTGATAGTGGGTCATGGTTGTGTATGAGGTAATATGTCAGTGTCAAATAACGCTTAAAGCACGTGGCTCGCAAGTCAAAAAGGAAACAGTAAAAATGAAAAAGTAAACAGTAATAAGAAAAAAGCAAACAGTAATAAAATTATTAAGGACAATAATACACACAATAAACAATAGTGAAATAAAATAACAGTAAAGTGAAAGGATATTTACAGGTAGTTGCGACTGTGGCTCACATCTTCCTCTGGTTTTATGTCCAGAAATGGCTTGAACGCCCTCTATAGGTCGAGGATAGGCTTCCTATCCAGTTTTCTTATAAACTGGCAAACAAGGTCGTTTATAGTCAGATTCCCGAGACTATATCGTGCATGCTCTTTCTGGAATAATGGCCATAACTGGAGAATCGCTCCTTGCACATATCCACTGGGATGCGTTTCAAGAGACAAAAGGATATCATCCAATGACTCCTTATTCAAGCCATCCCTAATGAATTGAATCTTATCTTCCCTGTTATCAGACATCATTCCTAAAGAACATGGGTTTTTATTGCAACTCATTCTGGCACACTTATGACAAGCAACAGAAATTCTTCGAGCTCGTCGTTTTCTTGCATAATTTCCTTTACCACAACCAGGCATGTATGCAATAAATTTTGGAGGTAACTCACCTGCCGATCGTACTTTAGCCTCAATTAACCAACGGATGTCAGCAGGTATGTTATTCCTCATAAGTAATCGCATGCGTTCGGACCGAGCTTTATAGACCGTAAGGAGGGCATTCTGAGGAAGTGAAGGGAATCGCTTGTGAAGCTTCGCTAGAGTCTCGTTTCTGTCCATACTTTCGCCTCAGAATATCAGTTATTATGGGAAACTGAAGTAACCGACTTGATTGTCACGGAGTACCGTTATCCGCCACTTCACCGGGGTAACAAACTAAAGCACACAAATAGAAAAAAAAAATTAAAACACACAAAGAAAATTAAAATCGTCCTCTTATTGAATTTACCTCAAGCTCCAACTGGATGTCGTAAACACTTCTCTCAATGTCTCTGAGTTGGAGTTCTAAACCCTCAACATAGGCTACTAACTCTGGTGGTTGTAGAGCCCAAATGCGTTGTGTTTTACAAAATTGAATCTGCCTTTTGAGATGAGTTTTGACACGTTGAAGTGGTTTAAGAATGTTCAGGAGGAACGGTCTAAGTAATGTACTCATGATTAAAAATGATAAAAGAAAACATACTAGTTAAACAAATACACTTATACAAAAATAATTTCAATTAGCAAAAGAATAATATAAAGAAAGAAAGAAAAATCAAATCAACGAAAAGAAAAATCAATTCAAATCTGGTGGGTCACTCAAATTTATTTCGGTGTCTTCTCCATGTGATTGGTATTCTAGATATGGCTTTAATCTTTGACCATTAACTTTAAACGTGACACCGTTCTTTGGGTCCTTAATTTCAATTGCCCCATGTGGAAAAACAGTATGAACAATAAATGGGCCAGACCAACGAGAGCGTAACTTACCTGGGAATAGGTGCAAGCGAGAATTGAATAAAAGCACTTTCTGACCTGGAGTGAACGATTTTCTCATAATTTGCTTATCATGGAAGACTTTCATTCGTTGCTTGTAAATCTTGGCATTTTCGTATGCATCATTGCGAATTTCTTCAAGTTCTGCCAACTGTAATCTTCTTTCTGAGCTGGCTTGCTGCATGTCAAAATTGAATTTCTTGATGGCCCAATATGCACGATGCTCGAGTTCCACAGGTAGGTGGCAAGCTTTTCCATACACTAGCCTGTAGGGTGACATCCCAATCGGGGTCTTGAAAGCCGTTCTATATGCCCATAAGGCATCATCAAGTCTTAATGACCAATCTTTTCTGTCTGGCCTCACCGTCTTTTCTAATATGTGCTTTATTTCTCGATTGGAGATCTCAACTTGGCCACTGGTTTGCGGATGATACGGAGTCGCCACTTTGTGTGTGATTGAATACTTTGTCAAAAGAGATTTGAATGCTTTGTTACAAAAGTGGGCACCACCATCACTAATTATTGCTCGAGGGAATCCAAAGCGCGAGACAATGTTGCTTTTCAAAAATCCTATCACCACCTTGTGATCATTAGTACTGCATGGAATTGCTTCTACCCATTTGGATACGTAGTCAACAGCAACCAATATGTATTGATGGCCAAAAGAAGGGGGAAAGGGTCCCATGAAGTCGATACCCCATACGTCAAAAATTTCAACCACTAAAATTGGATTTAATGGCATCATGTTCCTTCGTGTAATGCTCCCCATTCGTTGACACCTATCACATGAAGAACAAAAAGTGTAAGCATCTCAAAATATAGTTGGCCAATAGAAACCACATTGCAAAACTTTAGTAGCTGTTTTCTTAGCACTGAAATGGCCTCCACAAGCTTGTTCATGGCAGAATGAAAGGATATTCTGAATTTCATTTTCTGGGACACATCGTCTAACAATTTGATCAGCACAATACTTGAACAAATACGGGTCATCCCAAAAGAAATTCTTTATCTCTGCAAAGAATTTAGCCTTATCTTGCTTGGTCCAATGCTTTGGAAGTTGACCTGTAACAAGATAATTCACGATGTCAGCATACCACGGTAATACTTCCACATTCATCAATTGTTCATCAGGGAATGACTCATTTAATGGTAATGGCTCTGTAGTTGTGTCAAAATGGAGACGAGAGAGGTGGTCCGCCACAACATTTTCTGTCCCTTTCTTATCTTTGAATTCCAAGTCAAATTCCTGCAAAAGTAACACCCAACGAATTAGTCTAGCTTTTGCATCTTTCTTTGTGAGAAGATATTTAAGAGCAGCATGATCCGTGAATATAATTATTTTACAACCAATGAGATAAGATTGAAATTTTTCTAATGCAAACACTACTGCTAGCATTTCTTTTTCAGTAGTTGAATAGTTCAACTGTGCATCATTCAATGTCATACTAGCATAGTAAATAACGTGGGGAATTCGATCAACTCTTTGTCCTAATACTGCTCCTACTGCATAATCAGATGCATCACACATGAGCTCAAATGGTAAGTTCCAGTTCGGGGGCTGAATGATGGGTGATGATGTCAACAAATGCTTTAATTTTTCAAACGCAACAAGACATGAATCATAAAAAACAAAAGGTACATCCTTAGCAAGTAGATTGCATAAGGGTCTAGAAACTTTGCTAAAATCTTTAATGAAACGTCTATAAAAACCAGCATGCCCAAGGAAAGATCTTACTTCTCTGACTGTTTTGGGTGAAGGAAGATTAGAAATGAGATCCACTTTAGCTTTGTCAACCTCAATACCTTTGCTCGAAATGATGTGACCGAGAACAATACCTTGTTTTACCATAAAATGACACTTCTCCCAATTTAAGACCAAGTTCTTCTCGATACATCTCTGCAGAACTAGTGTTAGATGATGTAAACATTGATCAAACGAATCACCAAAGACAGAAAAGTCATCCATAAAGACTTCAAGGAATCGTTCAACCATATCAGAAAAAATGCTCAACATGCATCGTTGAAATGTAGCAGGTGCATTACATAATCCAAATGGCATCCTCCTATATGCAAAAGTGCCAAAGGGCAAGTGAAAGTAGTTTTCTCTTGATCTTTTGGTGCTATGGGAATCTGATTATATCCTGAGTAGCCATCTAGAAAGCAATAAAATTCATGGCCTGCTAATCTATCAAGCATTTGATCGATAAATGGTAAAGGAAAATGGTCTTTACGTGTGACAGAATTCAACTTTCTATAATCAATGCATACACGCCATCCTGTAGTCACTCTAGTGGGTATCAATTCATTATCAGCATTCGTAACTACTGTGACTCCTGACTTTTTGGGGACAACTTGTACAAGACTGACCCATGAACTATCAGAAATTGGGTAAATGATACCTGCGTCTAATAGCTTAAGGACTTCTGTTCTAACAACTTCTTTCATATTAGGATTTAACCGACGTTGCATTTCCCTAGTAGATTTAGCATTTTCATCAAGGTGAATGTAATGCATGCAGTCTACTAGGTTTATACCTTTTATGTCCGCTATGGTCCATCATAATGCTCCTTTGTGCTCTTTTAAAACATCTAACAACTTACTTTTTTGTTCGTCATTTAGGGATGATGAGATGATTACCGGCAGAGTACTTTCTTCTCCCAAAAATGCATATTCCAATGTGTTGGGCAATGGTTTGAGCTCGAGTTTCGGTGGTGATTCTGATGATGGGATGAGTTTCTTCTCTGATGGTGCTAGTTGTTCAACTCTTGACTTCCATTTATTAGTGTCCATGGATGGTGCTGAGTCAAGTAGGGCGTTGACCTCATCGACCGATCTGTCAATATCAAAATCCAAACCAAAGTGAGTTAAACATGTTTGTAAAGGATCACCACTAAGGTTTGAAAGAAAAGTGTCATCAACTAATGATTCAATTAAATCCACATCAACAATTCCATCATCTGCACTGTGAGGTTGTTTGGCAATGTTGAAAATGTTTAGCTCCATAGTCATGTTGCCGAAGGACAACTGCATATTTCCAGTCCTGCATTGAATGTGAGCATCCGCAGTTGCCAAGAAAGGTCGGCCTAGGATAATGGGGATGTGCTTCCTTGAATCCTGTATTGGTTGAGTGTCAATTACAATGAAATCAACAGGAAAATAAAACTTGTCTACCTGGATAAGCACGTCCTCCACAATACCACGAGGTATTTTCGTGGACCGATCTGCGAGTTGTAACACCACTAGAGTTGGGTGCAATTCTCCAAGTCCAAGTTTCACAAACACAGAGTAAGGCAATAAATTTACACTAGCTCCTAAATCCAACAAAGCATTCTCAATTGTGTGGTTCCCTATACTACATGAGATAGTGGGGGAGCCTGGGTCTTTGCATTTTAAAGGAATTTTATGTTGGAGTATAGAACTAACGTTTTCTGTTAAAAATGCCTTCTTTTGAACATGCATATTTCTCTTTTTAGTACAAAGGTCTTTAAGAAACTTGGCATAAGATGGAACTTGCTTAATAGCATCAAGCAAAGGGATGTTAACACTTACCTGTTTGAAGATTTCAAGAATCTCACTTGTGGATTTTCCCTTTTTTCCTTTAGCTAACCTCTGAGGAAATGGAGCTTTGGGAACATATTCCCGTGGGTTGGTTTCTTCTTTCTCCTCCGGTGATGAGTCTTCAACATTCACAGGTACAATTTGATTTTCTTTTGTCACCGGCATCTCCACTTTGTTGTCGACTTCTTTTCCTTTTCGTAAGGTCATGACTGCTTTGACCTCTCCATGCTGCTGTGGTGAACTGGTACTTGCTTCATGTACTCCTTTAGGATTAGGCACTGGTTGACTTGGAAATTTGCCTTTCTCAACAGTCATTGCCAATGTCTGAACTGAAGAAGCAAGTTGTCCCACCATCTTCTCGAGGCTTGAAACTGATTGAGCTTGTGAGTTGAAGCCTTCTCTCAACTCATTTCGTAGTCCATCAATGGTGCGGTTCTGTTGCTCAATCGTGGAGTGAGTAACATTCCTGAAATTCTGGAATGCATCCTCCCATGGTCTAGGTTGAGAGTGGTTCTGGTTCTGATTGTATGGTCTAAATGGTGGCTGAGAGGCTTGAGGAACTTGAGGAATTTGTTGCATTGGTGGAGCTGGAGCTGCTGGTCCATTCTGTTGGAATCCTTGAGACCATGAAAAATTGGGGTGGTCTCTCCATCCAGGATTATATGTGTTGGAGTATGGGTTGTAATTTGATGGTTTTTTCATTATACCTATGGCATTGGCTTGATCTGAGTATGAGTCAAGGTCATGTGGTTCAGTTGATTTAGCAGTCGATAACGATGCTATTTGTCGAGCAAGACCTTCAACCATCTCCTTGACTTCTTTGATTCCTGAAGTTGATTCGCCAATTTGAACCTCATTCACTCCTTTAATTCTTCTAGTAGTCCTGAGTGATCGACTCCGTTGTTGGGAATTATCTGCTTGTCGTTGGAAGAATTCCCAAATTTCTGATGCACTTTTTGACATTAGCTCTCCTCCACTTGTTGCCATTAGCCATTCTTGCACATTTGGTAGTAATCCCTCCAAAAAGTATTGGCATTGGTGCCATTTCTCGTACCCATGATGTGGACACTTCAAGAGTAGCCCATTAAATCGCTCCCATGTTTCGAAAAATTGTTCGTCCTCTCTCTGGGTAAACTCCGAGATTTCCCTGCGAATAGCATTGGTTTTATGCACAGGGAAATATTTATTCAAAAATTTAGTTACCATTTGTTCCCATGATGAAATGCTATTAGCAGGTAAAGTATTTAACTATGAACGAGCTCTATCTTTTAAAGAAAATGGGAATAGTCTAAGTTTAACATTATCGTCTGAAAAATTTTCATATTTAAAAGTTTGACAAATGGCATGAAAATCATTCAGATGATTATATGGATCCTCATTTTCTAGGCCATAAAATGTTGGGAGGCAATTTAGCACACTGGGTTTTAATTCAAAACTCCTAGCAGCTACATTTGGGTATCTTATGCATGATGTGCTCAAATTAGCTAAGGGACTGAAGTAGTCCTTAAATGGCCTCTCCTGTGGTTGCAAATCCATTTTATTTTTAATTTGTTTGTGTGTGCGAAGTGTTCTTTCTAGTTCAAGGTCCATAGGTTCAAGATTAGGTAATAATGACCTACGACCATGCATGCAAAACAAATAAAAAAAATAAAGATGGGAACAAAAAAATAAAATAAAAATAAAGAAGAGGGAGAAATTACGATACTAACCTTATTGCGCTATTACAACCTTTCTATAAAAATACACAAAAATAAATACGTGAAATAAATTAACTAAAAATAAATTAATAAGATAAACAAAAAAAAATTACAAAGAAAAATAAGTTGAAAATGAAATTACAGAATTTTAAAGAAGAGAAAAAGAAAAAAAAATACTAACCTTTAAATGTAGATTCACTTTTTTTTCTTTTTTTTTTAAGAAAAAAATATATAAGAAAACAAATAAAAGATATTATTCACACAAATTAATTCTATGAATTAAAATTACTTACCTCCCCGGCAACGGCGCCAAAAACTTGTTGTGCAAATTTTAATGTACTCGCAAGCGCACGAATCTATTGTAGTATAGATCAATGGTGACGAGTGTCGATCCCACGAGGAGGTGGATTTTAATTGTGTAGAATTAATTTTGTGAATGGGTGATTGGATTTTGTGGTGAAGGTGACTTAGATTATCCTAAAATTGGAATTGAAATGGCGAGAATAAATTGAAGAGAATTCTATTAAAATGACGTACTTGGGTATCTGGATCCGTATCAACATGCATCATGGGCTAAATAATCCGTATTAATGCCAATTAAATCATGAGGGGGGAATCCACACTTCATGAACCACACTCTAATCAATATGGTGCTAAGGGCTTATCGTGCCAAATAATAATAACCTTGTACTAGAGGGCCGGTGAAACCAAGGCGGTACTAGACAAGATTAGTATTATTTGTCGATGAGAAGTCAAAACATCCACAAAAACTAGAGGGGAAGAGAAAATAAATTTACCAAATTAAGCCCATGACACATGTTGAGACTTCACCTTCAACCCAAGCTTGAAAGAAAATTAGCCACTCATAATTGAACTAGGGGCAAAATGGGAATTTATTACAATACGAAGAAAATACAAGATGGAGAGTGAATTACAGAAAACAGAGTCCAAAAATGGATTCAGAGGTATCAAATTAGGGGGGGAGGCCCCCTTTTTATAGATACATGGAGTAAATCATGGCCATCGGATTAAAAACAGTTTGGACGCTCAGGATTGCGCCACGTCATCAGTCAACAGTCCACGGTTTGACCACGCGGATGAACAGTAATACGGTTTGACTCGGATGAACAGTAACGTGGTTTGACTCGGATGAACAGTAACGCAGTTTGACTCGGATGAACAGTAACGCGGTTTGGTTGAAAATAATCCTGTGTGATGCATGTACCGTACGCGAGATTTTTCATCCACTGATATGCTGCCACGTCACCATCAACAGTACATAAGAATTTTAGCCCAACAGGATCGTGACACCTCATCAGTCAATGCCACATCATCGGTCAATGCCACGTCATCGATCCGTCTATGTGAACAGTGTTGTGAACAGTAACGTAGATAGTACCGTACACGTGAATAGTACCGTACATATGAATAGTGCCATTTTTCCTTTTATGCTCCTCCTAAGGTTTTCGACCGTCCTGAGTTCAAAAGTGATGTCCGTTTTGCCGTCTGATCTCTCCTTTATTGTGAAATGACTATAATGCCCCTAAAATACATAAAATACTTAATTAAAATAAAACACATGTAATTAAATCACAAGAAGGTTAAATACATAAAAGTAAGGGTTGTTAGTAAGACTTGAAATGTAAAATGACGGTTTTCTCCTTTATAAATATGCATTTTCTAACACTCAACACTTGCCCCATGCACACATACTGCTTTTTTTGCATCCAACAATGAAAAATCCTTCTGCAAACCATATTGATAAAATAATAATGCAGTTAACAAATTTATGATTCATGGACCGTGTGGAAAACACAATTCTCACTCTCCATGCATGATGCAAGACAAGTGCACAAAACATTTTCCAAAAAAATTCAATGATCAAACAATAGTGGATACAGATGGCTTTCCAGTCTTTAAAAGGAGAAATACAGGTATTCATGTCGAAAAGAAATGTGTCTTCTTGGATAATCGATATGTGGTCCCTTATCACAGGAATTTAATTGTCAAATTTGATGCACATATTAATGTTGAGATTTGTAATTACTCGAGACCAGTTAAATATTTTTTCAAGTATGTCCATAAAGGGTCTGATAGAACAACTGCAACAATGGAATCTATTGACACTACCCAAGAAATGGACGAGATCAAAACATATTTGGAGTGCAGATATATATCAGCAACCGAAGCTTGCTGGCGAATCTTCCAATTTGACATACATTAAAGAAAGTCGGCAGTTGAAAGATTGCCGTTCCATTTACCGGGAGAGCATACAGTAATATTCGAAGAATCCAAGTGCTTAGAAAATGTGCTTACCATACCTGGAATAGAAAAAACAAAGTTCACAGAATGGTTGCAGGCAAACAAGAATTATGATGATGCACGAGAGCTAACTTATTCTAATTTCCCTACATGTTGGGTATGGAATTCAAAAGACAAAACTTGGACTAGGAGAAAAAATGGCTTAGCAATTAGAAGAATTTACTTTGCACATCCTTCAAGTGGAGAACGATTTTATATGAGAATGTTGCTCAATTTTGTAAAAGGAAGCACTTCATTTGAAAGTATTAGAACAGTAAATGGAGTGACATATCCAACTTTTAAAGCTGCGTGCTATGCTTTGGGATTATTAGACGATGATAAAGAATGGATCGACTGCTTGACTGAAGCTGCAATATGGGCGACTGGAAATGAATTAAGACATCTTTTTGTCACGATACTCATTCATTGTCAGGTTTCTGATGCATCCCAACTTTGGAAATCTAATTATACTAGTTTATCATAAGGCATAACTTCATTGCAAAGGAAAAGATTCAGATTGAAAGATCTTCAGTTAACCGAGCAACAAGTTGAAGCATACACATTGTTGGAGATTGAAACTATCATGTTGAAAATGGGAAAAAGTTTAAGAGACATAGATGGAATGCCACTTCCTAATTCTTCTTTGATAAGAGATTCAGGTAACCGATTGGTCAATGAAGAGCTTGATTATGATCGTGATCAATTAAAGAAGTTGCATGAGAAATCATTTACTGCTCTAAATGCTTGCCAAAAATCAGCCTATGAAGCAATAATGCATTCTGTTGAGAATGAAGAAGGGTGTTTATTTTTTATCAATGGACATGGTGGTACTGGTAAAATATTTTTGTGGAATACAATTATTGCAAAGCTCATATCACATTCTAAAATAGTCTTGCCTGTTGCAACTTCAGGTATAGCAGCTTTGTTATTGCCTAATGGTAGGACAGCTCATTCGCGATTTCATATTCCTTTGGATGTGATAGCAGAGTGCACTTGTGAAATCCGACAAGGCACCTTATTAGCTGGACTTCTTATGAAAACTTCTTTGATCATTTGGGATGAAGCGCCTATGGCACATAAGTTCTGCTTTGAAGCTTTGGATAAGACCTTGAGAGATATTCTAAGAACAAGGTATGAAAATACTTCTATCAAACCTTTTTGAGGACTTACAATAGTATGTGGTGGTGATTTCCGTCAAATATTGCCAGTTGTGCCAAAGGGGACAAGAGCAGACATTGTTGACGCTTCACTTAACTCATCTTACTTATGGCCATTTTTCAAAATTTATGAGCTCAAACAAAATATGAGGCTCTATAATGGAAGCATGAGTGGCTCTGAGGCTGCTAAAATAGCTTCTTTTGACAAATGGTTGTTACAGATTGGAGATGGTTCATTATATGATGACATTGATAGAGAGTTAGTTAAACTACCTTCTGATATCTGTAAGAAACCATAAAAAAATCTAATGAAATCAATAGTCGACACTATCTACCCATCAATTCTACGTAACTACAGTGATCCAACATATTTGAAAGAAAGAGCAATATTAACGCCAAAAAATGAAATGGTGCATGAATTGAACGAGATGATTATGAATATAATACCTGGTCAAGGGAGAACCTATTTTAGCTCAGACAGTATATGCAAAGCAAGCGCAAACACAAATGATGAAGATGTTCTGTATCCAACTGAATTTTTGAATAGTTTGAAATTCAATGGCATCCCTAATCATGACATACGACTTAAGGAAGGTGATCCCGTAATGCTTCTCAGAAATCTAAATCAAATAGAAGGCCTATGTAACGGCACAAGATTGATTGTAACTCGTCTTAGTAAATGGTCCATTAGAGGTGACATCATTTCTGGAACAAATATTGGACAAAATGTCACAATTCCAAGAATTGTTATGTCTCCTAATGAATCAAGATGGCCATTCAAGCTTAACAGACGACAACTTCCTTTGGCACCATGTTTTGCCATGACGATCAACAAAAGCCAAGGACAATCTCTTAAACATGTTGGCTTGTATCTCCCTAAGCAAGTATTCACACATGGTCAATTATATGTCGCCGTATCTCGAGTTACCACAAGAGAATGATTGACCATACTAAATGCTGATCAAGAGGTAGAAGACCGAACCTTCATAAAAAAACATTGTCTACAAAGAAGTATTTCAAAATATTCACACATTAGCTCACAAAATCAAGGTATCACATTTTTAGATTATATTTTAAAATTTAATTTATACATTGCAAGCTCTTACTTCACCCTATAATAATGATTTTTATTATGTGTTTTAATTATTCAGTAGACAAATGAATAAATCAAAGGAACTATCGAGACAGCAAAATGGTAGTTTGGTTGAGTTTTCCAAGCTATTATGGAGAATTTAATCGCCAAAGAACATAGTACGTGAAGAAGCATTCCTTTTTACATCAACTATTTCTCCTTTCATTCTCTCTAATCCATGGAGACATGGTTTATATACAGATAAAGAACATTTTGGCACTAGGTGTTGCTGATCCCCATTGGAACTTGCCATAGCTGCAAGCTTGATATAAACAACTGCTCACCTACGCAGCTACAAACGATGCAAAATAACTTACAGAAGTCTTTACATGTATTTTACTTATTTCTTTTATAATTCAACGCATTGCTAAGGATCCTCAATTACAAAATTTAATTTGGAACTTATCAACTACAAAAGGTATAAGGTCTGTACACCTAGACTATACACGTTAATATATATATTTAAAGTTAACAAAAAAATAGTTAACTTTCATAAATAACATTAGTTTTATAAGGCTACCTCATTTTAAAAAAAATCAATTTATATTTTTTATCAGTTTTATTGAGTATAAAGAAAGAAAAATTGATAATACTAAATTCATTTTCTAAAGCCGCGCGAAGCGCGGTTTTATTTCCTAGTATATATATAAAGCTGGGACTATAAGAGGTGATGTGACATCACCATTTCTCATCTTTGTATATTTTCTATTATCTAATAAATAGAGAATTTTTCTTTCAAATTTGGCTTTTCATCTTCTCATAATTAATTTGATTGTTATTACAATTATGTAAATGTTTTAATGAGGCATATTCTTTATAATGAACATCCAATGGGGAGTGTTATAAATTTATTAAAATAAATGTGGATGTTCATAACATATATCTCTTAGTCTCTCCACTATCTCTCATTAGCAACCTTTAGCTTCTCTGTAACTCCCACAATCTCACAAGGAATTATGATCCATAATTTTTCATTAATTTCATGGAGTGATTATGTAACTACAAAAGGAGAGCTCATCTTTTTGTTTTGTATACACAATTGGAATGAATAAAATCACTCTAAAATATATTCTCTCATTTTATTCTTTATCTTGCGTTGCTTCTTTATTTGTGTTGTTGGCTAATAGTTTTTTTTTTATTTAAACCACCCGGTTTCCGACGACCGCATTGGATACTTCTACTGCATTCAACATTTCTAATTTTTATTGGTTGATATACGTGTGAATGACAACACAATCCTCTGAGGTATTTTTTTAATTATTAATGTTTGTTAATCTTTAAGTGTATATTAGAAATTATTGATCCTTATGTTTTAACATATTTATGTTATTTTCCCATAATATTACAGATGTTGTCGGAAGTTTATGTGGTGTGGGTGATATTGAGATTGTTGGAGCTGGTTGGAAAAAAAGACATATAAAAGTTCTAAAAGATTAGCAAGTTGAATATAATTTGGAACTTATCAACAACTACAAAAGGTATAAGGTTTGTACACTTACTATACACATTAATATATATATTTAAAGTTAACAAACAAATAATTAACTTTAATAAATAACATTAATTTTATAAGGCTGACTCATCTTTAAAAAAAATCAATTCATATTTTTTATCAGTTTCATCAAGTGTAAAGTAAGAAAAAATGATAATACTAAATTATTTTTTTAAAGCCGCGTGAAATGCGGTTCTATTTTCTAGTAATTTATAAACCGAGGCCGGGCCCCAAGTCTTTTAATTTTCTTCCTTTCTTTCCATATTTGTCGTTGGGTTATAAACTTCCCCAATTCTACCTTTTATGTGCACGTGAATCATGACATACCCCTTGAGTCATGCTTTCAAGTTATAATTCCTTTCAATCTTTGCCACGGCTTCAAGTCTCAAAATCACACAGCAATACATCATAACCCGAAAATTTATAAATAATCAATAATATATAAATGTAATCATCTATTGAATCAGTTCATTATTTATTCGTATTGCAAGCATCACCCCTATCATTCATAGTTTTCACTTTTTAGTGATGTTCACAAAATCCTAACCATACTATGCAATTGAGATATGATCAATAACACTTTGATAACATATTTTAAAAAACATAAATTCTTCTATAAAAAGTCATTATTCTGGGGGTTAATTTCCATAGGTTTCTATTAGTTAATTTTTTCCAACTATTTTTGATGAAATTAGATAGATTTGCCTTCATATTTGGGGCAAATAGTTTCAGCGAATCATGAATAAGCTTCCACACATTTTAGAAATCTTATCTTTTTTAATTTTATACTTTTTCTTTAATTTGCATTTTGGTTCACATGACCAAAAATTAAGTTCCATGCGTTTTTCAATTTGTGGAAATTCAGTTTTTTTTTTTGTGGAAATTTCGGTGGAGTCAATATGGCTAGAAATTCGTAGAAGGATGAATCAAAATACTCAATTATTGTTGTAGACTTGTAAGGCAGCTAACGGAGTCCACACGTTTCAATGTTTGTTTACAGTTCAGCTTTCCCTTTGATTAGTTATCAAAATAGAAACATGATTATCAATTTCAACTGTATGTCTTTCATGCCTTAACTTTCTTCCTTTCTTTCCAAATTTCTCATTTTGCTTTAATTTTCCACAATTTACCTCCAAGAATTGATTGACCTGTTACCCACCACACTTCAATACTAATAATAATAAATAAATTCTTCAAGCAATTGACATTTGACCCACCCCACTTCAATAATAATGCTAATGGGACATCATAAATTCTTCTATTCAAATATAATACTCATGACTTTGACGGCCGAAACATGTTTCATGGCACAAATAATGACGGTTTTGTTTGAGGTACGGTGGAGGTGTCTATTCAAATATTTGAAGCCAGCCCCTCGTTTTATCTAAACCACAAGCAGGCTCAGCCGAAATTGTTTAATATTTTTATTTTTTCAAGAAACTCTCACTATAAGGCTTATGTGAAAATTTGGTTGACAGTTTATGTATTTAATTATTTATTTTACCACACATGTCATGTGTAGGTTTTATTTACCTTGAGCAGTGGTCAATGCATTAGACCCAAGATAAAGTGTGTTGAGGTAGGGGAATTAATGATCGCATTAGCTGTAGCACCTATCTTCAATCTCTAATTTTAACTTTCTATAGATGAAGTGTTTTCAAATTCCTCAAATGTCTGTAATCTGTTTAATAATTGAAGAAAGTTAAAATTCATTTTCTAAATTTAAGGTTAAACTCCCAATAAAAAATTTTATTTTCATTCAATATTGTCATTAGATGGTAATCACTTTGTACGAGAGATTCCAAAAAATTTGTCTCATTGCTCCTCACTAGAAAGATTGTATCTTAGTGATAATAATCTCTTGGTAGGATTTCACAATGGTTGGATAATCTTTCAACATTACAACATTTTATAATGCTCAAGAAACACATTCTTGAAGGTCTTATTTCAATGGAGTTTTATCAGCTTGATTCTCTTCAAATTTTGGACATTTCAAACAATAATGTATTTAAGAGTTTATTATCTTGTTTACATAAAAATATATGCCTATAGGCAGGTAAAAGAAGGTACATTTTTTAATTACTCTTCCTTAGGGACATCATATCTTAGCTATAGCCACTTGAATGAGATCATTTCAAGTTGGGTTGATAGGCTTTCTCAAGCAAGCCACTTCATACTGACCCACAATAATCTTAAAGATGAAGTATCTGCTCAGTTGTGCCGATTGAACCAATTGCTATTGATAAATCATGCTGATAACAGTCTTTCTAGCCATATTCTTCATTGCTTAAACAAGTGAACTTGTTTCATTGAGAGAGTAGTGAAACAAGGAAAAAAAAAAGTTTTGACTTTTATCAGTTAGTTGACTGTTAAGTAAAAAGTATGCAAATATCATTTTATACTTTAGATTGTTAAAAACTAATGGAAAAATAACGTCATTTGAGGATAAATTGAAATTTTCATACTTTTAAAAAGTAAAGTGAAAATTATCATTCTAAGTGTGGATAAATTAAAGTTACACTCATAAAAAACACATCTAATAATTTATACACCAAGGCCAGGCCCAAGTCTTTCAATTTTCTTCCTTTCTTACCATACTTATCGTCCTGTAATAAATTTCCACAGTTCTACCTTTTTTGTACACATGATTCATGACATACTCCATGAGTCATGCTTTCAAGTTATAATTCCTTTCAATATTTGCCACGTTTGCAAGTTTCAAAATCACATAGTAATATGTCATAACAAGTCCGAAAATTCATAAATAATCAATAATATATAAAAGGAAATTATCCACCGTCTATCCGTTTTTTCAACTTTTTCAAAAATACACAATTTTTTTTTTTTTTTGCTGGAATCCACCTGAAGTTACATTTCTTTTCACTTTTCCACTTCCGTTTGGAATCCGTTAAGGAAATTAAGGGAATATTGTTAAATGACTTTTTTACCCTCAAATGTAAAAGATAATTTATCCATCGACCACTTGTTTTTTCGTATTTTTTCAGAAATACACAATTCTTAATTTTTTTTTTGCTGACCTCCACTCGAAGTTGTATTGTTTTACACCTATCCACCACTGTGTCGTTGTAAAATGATGATTTACCCTTATAATGTTAGCAAAGTTATAACGGTCTCCAAACGGAAGTGGAAAAGTGAAAAGAAATGTAATTTCAGGTGGATTCCAGCAAAAAAAAAAAAGAGTTGTGTATTTTTGAAAAGCAGTGAAAAACGGGTGGATGGTGGATAATTTCCCATATATAAATATGATCATCAATTGAATTTGAATCAGTTCGTTATTTGTTCATATTGCAAACATCACCTCTATCATTCATAGTTTTCACTTTTTAGTGATGTTCACAAAATCCTAACCACACTAAGCAATTGATATTCAATCAAAGACACTTTGATAACATATTTTAAAAAACATAAATTCTTCTATAAAAAGTCATTATTCTAGGGGTTAATTTCTGTAGGTTTCTATTATTTAATTTTTTTCCAATTATGTTTTATGAAATTAGAAGATTTGTCTTCATATCTAGGGTACTTAGTTTTAGTAAATTATGCATCACCTTCCACACATTTTAGAAAGATTATCTTTTTTTTAATTTTATACTTTTCTTTCATTTACTTTTTGGTTCATAGGGCCAAAATTTAAGTTCCATGCATATGCATTTTGTGGAAATTCAGTTTTTATTTTTTTATTTTGTGGAAATTTCGGTGGACTCAATACAGCTAGAAATTCTTAGAAGGATGAATCTAGGGCAGCTAGCAGAGTCTACGAGTTTTAATGTTTGTTTACAGTTCAATTTTCCATTTGATTAGTTAACAAAATAGAAACATGATTATCAATTTCAACTATAGTTCTTTCATGCCCTTAACTTTCTTCCTTCCTTTCCATAAATTCTCATTTTGCTTTAATTTTTCACAATTCTACCTTGGATGGTGTTGATTCAAATTTTTTCTCAATGTACAATGATTGATTTGTGTTTCGGACATTCTTCTAAATCGAGTTCTGTGGCATATTTTTTTCCTTGAGGCGAGTGTCTCAAATCATATGTCTCCTTGTGGTTAATTATTTTGTAAAAAGAAACAATTATCAAAGGGTGCCGACATGCCGGCAATAACCCTCCGACACTCAAGTTAGTTCTTTTTACTCAAGTTTTAAAGAGAGAGAATCTAGAGCAAGATGGGCAGAGTTTTGCTCGCATTTTATGCCTTTTTTCCTCTTACTTTCAAATGCCGGTCTTGGCCTTTATATAGACAACTTAGAGTCAATTGGAGAGATTATGTGGCACTTTTCTTGTGACAAGTGTCAGCCAAAGTCCATGCATGGCGACATATATTCATATGTGTCAATACTTGCTCATGATAAATAATCTTTGGACATTTGTCATGTTTTTGGGCTATTAACCTTTAATGGACTTTAGCTTAAATTCGGCACTTATATTGGTTT
The DNA here is from genome assembly GCF_022201045.2 of Citrus sinensis. Classification (NCBI taxonomy): domain Eukaryota; kingdom Viridiplantae; phylum Streptophyta; class Magnoliopsida; order Sapindales; family Rutaceae; genus Citrus; species Citrus sinensis. Next base: position 22,114,360 of record NC_068560.1, read on the forward strand.
CTTACAAAGAGGATTGATTTTGCAACATTTTGCCCATAAGCACATTCCGCAAAATGTTTGTTAGCCAGTAGGTGTTGAGTGTTAGAAAATGTATATTTATAAAGGAGAAAATCATCATTTTACATTTCAAGTTTTACTAACAATCCTTACTTTTATGTATTTAAGCTTCTTGCAATTTAATTATGTGTGTTTGATTTTAATTAAGTATTTTATGTATTTTAGGGGCATCATGGTTATTTCACAATAAACGAGAGATCAGACGGCAAAACGAATATCACTTTTGAACTTAGGACGGTCGAAAACCTTAGGAGGAGCATAAAAGAAAAAATGGCACTATTCACATGTACGGTATTATTCACGTGTACGGTACTGTTTACGTTACTGTTCATAATACTGTTCACATAGACGGATTGATGACGTGGCATTGACTGATGAGGTGTCACGATCCTGTTGGGCTAAAATTCTTATGTACTGTTGATGGTGACGTGGCAGCATATCAGTAGACGAAAAAATCTCGCGTACGGTACATGCATCACACAGGATTATTTTCAACCAAACCGCGTCACTGTTCAACCCAGGTCAAACCGTGTTACTGTTCATCCACGTGGTCAAACCGCGTACTGTTGACTGATGACGTGGCGCAATCCTGAGCGTCCAAACTGTTTTTAATCCGATAGCCATGATTTACTTCATGTATCTATAAAAAGGGGGCCTCTCCCCCCTAATTGGATAGCTCTGAATCCATTTTTGGGATCCATTTTTTGTAATTCCTTCTCCATTTTGTATTTTCTACATATTTTAATAATTCCCATTTTGCCCCTAGTTCAATTATGAGTGGCTAGTTTTCTTTCAAGCTTGGGTTGAAGGTGAAGTCTCAACATGTGTCATGGGCTTAATTTGGTAAATTTACTTTCTCTTCCCATCTAATTTTTGTGGATGTTTTGACTTCTCGTCGACAAATAATACTAATCTTGTCTAGTACCGCATTGGTTTCACCGGCTCCGTAGTACAAGGTTATTATTATTTGGCACGATAAGCCCTTAGCACCATATTGATTAGAGTGTGGTTTATGAGGTGTGGATTTCCCCCTTATGATTTAATTGATATTAATAAGGAATATTTAGCCCATGGTACATGTTGATACGGATTCAGATACCCAAGTACGTCATTTCAATAGAATTCTCTTCAATTTATTCTCGCCATTTCAATTCCAATTTTAGAATTTATTCTCGCCATTTTAATTTAAATTTTAGCATATTCCAAATCATTTCCACCACAAATCCAATCACCCATTTACAAAATTAATTCTACACACAATTAAAATCCACCTCCTCGTGGGATCGACACTCGTCACCATTAGTCTATACTACAATAGATTCGTGCGTTTGCGAGTACATTAAAATTTGCACAGCAGTAGGCTCACTCCGTGGAATGTTTGTTGGCCCGTTGGCACATTCCATAAAATGCATATATTTGCCCGTATGCACATATTGTAGAATGTATATTTCTTCGTAGGCGCAATCTGCCCGTAGCCGCCATCCGTAGAATGTGTATTTGTCCATAGGCCTATTGCATAGAATGTGTGTTTGCCTGTAGACCCATTCCGTAGAATGTGCATTTGCCCGTACGCCCATTTCGTAGAATGTGTATTTGCCCGTAGGCTCATTCTGTAGAATGTATATTTGCCCGTAGGTGCACTCCGAGTAGCTCATGTGCTCTTAGAAATATTTTTGAAGTGTCTAGATCATGAACGGACCTAGGTCATTTTTTGTGAGGAATGGACCTAGGTCGTTCTTTGTAAAAAATAGACCTAGGTCCTTCTTTGTTGAATCATGCCTTTGGCACTTTGTGAAGACTCGTAAGGAATGGACTTAGGTCATTCTTTGTAAGCAATGAACGTAGATCATTCTTTAAGACTTAGGTTTTTCTATGATAAATCACGCTTTTGGCTTTTTGTCGTGTCTTGCATTTAGACACTTTAGTTAGAATTGTAAATACCTTGGCCATTCTTATAGAGAACACACATGGGTTATTTTATATAAAATAATTTTATTGGGCCTATATTTTTTGTGGGTTTTGGACCTTTCATAATTTGGGCTAACAGAGGCCCCCGAAGTCTTACTTTTCAATTTTGAGAAGTGAGACTTTTTTTGTACTTTTTTTTAGGCTTTTCTTTGGCTTTTCTTATTACAAATTAAATTTTAAGGCTTGAAATTTCTCTAAGGCACCTATCCTATTAAAATTAGTCTACAACCAATCTCACATACTTCATTTAATGATTTGTAGCTCTCTACAATCTATCTTAATTTAACAATTATTGAAAAGTATAAAAATAAGGAGTTAGTAAAAGTATCATTTAAAAAGAGATACTTGACTTTTTCTAAATAGTATGTGAGAATTTTCTGACAATTCTTTGGCGAGCTACTGTTGAAGCTCTTCGAGTGCTCATCGATCTAAGAAGCAATGCCAAATCTTTTCCTGAAAGGTCATCTTTGAAACTGAATTGCTTCAATGGTAAACATTTTTGTAGATAGCGATCCCAGTCAATTCTCATATATACTTACCCTTAGGCATTTTGGTTGAGATCAACCAAAGCTGTAGTCAACATCCGCCCTTGGAAGATTTAGTCAATAGTTGCCCCTAAGCTTTTTGACATTGGCTTTAAGGTGTTTCTCGTCAACACTAACTCTCGGACGTTTTTATCTAAAACATGTCATTAGGTGTTTCAGACAATCATTTGCCTTTTAATGTTTCACTTAGAATATTTTCCCTCAGGTCTATTATTATAATTCGCTTGTGGACAGTTTCCTTCAAAAATTAATTTGAAGTAATTGGACCTAGGTCATCCTTTAAAAGAAAGGACCTAGGCCCTTTTATCATAATTTACTCGTGGGCAGTTTCGTAGAACTTAGCCCGTAAGCATTCTCTTTAGAATGATTTTTCTAAGAATTGGACCTAGGTCATTTTTTACAAGAATGGACCTAGGTCTTTTTATTATAATTCGCATGTGGGCACTTTTTATAGAATACTAATTCTAAGTGATTGGACCTAGATCATTCTTTGAAAGAAAGGACCTATATCTTTTTATCATAATTCAGCCATATATGGTTTCCTTAGAAGATTAATTCTAAGTAATTTGACGTAGGTCTCTTTATTATAATCCGCCCGTAGGCACTTTCCTTAGAAAATTGATTTTAAGTAATTGGGCTTAAGTCTCTTTTTAAAGGAAATGACGTAGGTCTCTTTTTAAATTGATTCTAACTTTGTCACTACTTTGATTGCATCAAGTGATGAATAATGTCGTAATCAGAATTTTCAAGGGGGTATTTGGGAATATTGCCCCCTTCAGAGTTTTAAAAGCCAGAGAAAGAAGACTTTTTGTATTGTATGGTACCATGGTATGCCCCGTATGCCTTTCTTAATGATAAAGTAGCAGATTCTCCTTCAATTTAATTTCTTTTTGTTCCAAGCCAAAATAAAAAAATTTCTGCTCACTAGCCGTACTCTGTTCTTGATGAACATTAGGAGGCAGTTCAAGACATGGATTCTCAAAGTCAATTGTATCGATGATACTTGGGTGTGTATGACATTTTTATTAATAATTTTAATCATTCATTGATAAATTCTTCTATTAACAAAAATAATTTCTCCAAAATTAATTTTTCTACTCGCAGACCATACTTTGTTCTTGATGAACATTAGTTGGTACTTCAAAACGTGGATCCTCAAGTCAAAACGGTAAATTTTTTTCATCAGTGAATCATTAACTAAACAAGTGATCTTAGATTTCATTCTTGTGTCTATGATATGTGGGTGTGACTGACATTTGAGGAACAATTACAAGAGTGAAAAAGGAGAATACATAATATATTCAACCACTAAAAATAAAAGTCATTTTTATTTTATTCCATCTTACTCGAATTTGATACAACTAGTGGGTGTGTTGTAACTAATCTTATTTGTCCCTTTGAAATAACCGATAATAATCTTATCACCGAATGTTTAACAGACTCGTAACGTCATAACGTAACTACCACGTCAAGCAAACACGTGGACTCAGCCGTGAACTACAACCGCATAACCGTTACATATATAGACTAGTATGAAGCGGTGGAGTTAAAGCAAGCGTTTAAGAAGTGATTTAAGCTGATGCAAGCGTAAAGTATGAGACGAATAAAACAACATACAATTCAACAAAAGTCTAACATGCCCTGTTCAAACTTATAATTTTCTACTATTACCTTACCCGACAATACAATCCAAGTAGCTGGCAGCCACACCGCAAACTTCCACTATCATCTTCTCCTTTCAAACTTATAATTTTCTTTTTTCTTTTTTATTTTCTGGAAAGAGCTGGCTTTCCTTGATTTTTGCTTTTTGTCAACAATTATTCATGCCTTTTTATTTTTCTCCATCACACTTTTTTTCTTTCCCAACTTCCACGAGCTGAGCCGTCGTCGCTTTTTGAAAGAAACAGTATGGAAGCTATCAAGAAACAGGCAATCAAGCTCCGAGAACAAGTCGCCAAGCAGCAGCAAGTCCGTTTCTTTTCTTTTTTTTGTTTTTAAATTATTTAGACTTTTAATTAGTGAAATTTCTCGATTTTATTTATTTTTCATTAGTTTTTTATGGTTTGTACAGGCAGTATTGAAGCATCTGCTCCATCTTGGCATTGAAAATGTTGCGGTTGATAAAGCTGACATTGAGTGTCACCAACAACTTCAAAATCTATACAATTCCACCAGGGCAGCTAAGGCACCATCCTCCTTTAGCTAATAATAAGACTCTGTTTGATATTGATTTATTGTGGCTTTTGGTAATTAGATATGATTTTTAAATAATAATTTTGTCAAATATGGTACAAACAACTGTATTTTCTAGACTGAAGTTGCAAGTATTTACCAACGGAGCTTAATGTATGTTGAACAATTATGATGGTTTGTATGGTTTTATCTGAACAATAATTTGGAATATATGCTCTGTAGCGCAGCATTTTCAGAGGAATATTGTCCGTGGCGTTGAAGGGTTTGTTGCAGTAAGCTTGAAACAAATGGAAATATGTTGTTTGTTTGCTCTTGCTCTTGTTATAATATTTGATTTTTTTTTTATTTTCTTGACTAGTTCTTGTGTACAATATTTTTGTATTCAAATATTGTAGCGAGAAAGTTGGCCGAAGATTGTTGCAAGTATGGAGCGGAGAATCAAAGTGACAATTCTTGCGTTGCAAGAGCTGCTCTTCAATTTGGCACTTCACATGATTTGATGGAAAATGAGAGGGAAACTTTGCTTGGGATTCTTCATGATCAGGTTAGTTCATCCCTAACTAGAAAATAATTCAAATATAGAAAATTATATGTAAATTACTACGGAAACTATTATCTTCTCATAAGGAAATTTAGTTCTAAGATATTGAATAAAAGAATCCATTTTAAAGTTACAACTCTGAAATATTTAATGTTTTATATTAAAATCATTGCTAGTGACATCCATGACTTGATAGTTTTATTGGTTCAAATGTTGAAGAGACCTTGTACTTCTTACATCACTAGCGAAGACTGGCGTGGGACAAGTTATTGGCCGTGAGTTCTCTCAATTGACTCCAAGCATTTTGGATAAAGACATTTGCATCTGTAGTAAAATCAAATCCATGAGACTGAAGGATGCATGGGGAAGTCTTACAACCTTTATTTGCATAGGTAGATGCTGAGAAAACATATCATCAACACGTTATTGATATTTTAGAGAAGTTGTATGCGGAGGTTTGGGACTATGCATTTTAACTTGCTTGTCCGCATCTATCTATTCCTTGGAGCGTTCTCTTCTTGCTATTTTCGTCTCACTTATGCAAAAGAATAATTGTGACTTTTTAGTCCCTTCCAACCCTTGCTACTTGAATTAGATGATCCTATAGGAGCAATCAAATGAGTCCTCCTCGCAACATGTGACTTTCGAAATGGATGTACATGCCTCATGTGTCTATCAGAGTACTGATTCAAATGGAGCTGATTTGCAAACGCATATTAATCAGAATGACGTCTACTTTATAGCAAAAGTAAGGCTCCTGCTCTCTTGCATAGGTGAAAGTCCCTCAATTGCCCTCCTTCTGGAAAATCTTAAGAAATAAGATGCGCACAAAATTGAATGCTGTCTTTTAAGATTTTTTTTTTTAAAAAAAAAGGAATTTTGTTGTATTTTACCATGAAAGTTGTTAATTTACTGAATTACAAACTTATCAATTAATTTGATGTTGCACAGTCTTTTTCTTAACATATTGCATTCATATTTTAATTTTGGAGTAATAAAATTTTTTTTCTACTATCACTACCATCTGGGCAGGTATTTGTATTATTGCACAACATCTACGGAAGTAGTGATTAGTCTTAAAAGTTGAAGATGTTTGTCTGTATCCTTTCATCCTAGATAAATTGTCATATGATCGTAGGACAAATTGTAATTATTTTTTAAAATTTATTAGTTAACACCTTGAAAATTCTTTTCCCCCAAATAAAATTACTCTAAAAGTGTCCAAATGTGGTGCTGAGGAAGCCATTCTTAGGAAACTTTATTTAGGAGAACAGGACTTTTAAGCATGAGGTTTAGCAGACACCAATGAATTAAAAAAGCGATAGATGTCGGATGAGCTAGATAGAATGCATGGGCTAGAAATATCATGTGTCTCTACTATCAATATCTTAGCAACATCAAAGCTGAGTTAGGCATGCCAAAGAAAGGCAAACCACTAAAAGTTGTGTAGCCACTCACGACGTAGCAGGTGATGTAAAGTCTTGATATTGCTTATAGATACAAGACTGATAGCTCAACATCTCTCTTTTTGAGATTTTCTCTTAAGTTAGATGGGCCTTTTTATGATTATGTCTGAATTATGATTCTCCTTACTTGGTTTACCTAGAAAAACTATGTTTATATGGATGTGACTTGGGGGCAATCTATGTATTTGATGATAAATCTGGCCGAGAAAACTTAAATTATTAGGCAGAGGAAATTGACTGACCATAAGCTGTCATGTTAAATCCATCACTTAAAAGATGTCGGTCACTTGGAATCCCCATTATCTATGACTTTCTTGTGCATAGGCCATGTTTTGTGGAGAGCAGTCAAAATTTCAGATTTAAAATCTGATCCATAATTTAAAAATGGAATTTTGTTTCTAATATATCTTTGTTGGCCATAATCATTGTAGTTACAATGAACGCTGCTGCTTTTGTTATGCTTTTTTAAAGATTAAGTTCTATTTATCCTAGTATCTTATAGGTTATACATCCATTTGACGCTCAAGCAAATGGGGAGCTAAGTCTTTCAATTGATGATTATGTTGTGGTTCGCCAGGTACTTTCCCCTCTAAATAACAACACAGAGATTTTTCTACTATGCTATTAACTTATCCTTCTAACAACTTATGATATGTGGAATTTAGAACTAATGCTTATACTAATTTGATGTTCAAAGCACATGGCATTTTGTTCTTATAATTTTGATTGAAAAGCAATGAGTTAACATATGATGGTTGGTTTTCTTTCTTCCTACCATATATTCCCTTTTATATTGAAGTGCAAATCAGAATATAGTAGGGTTGCTAGCTCAGTTCTAAACCACCCAGTTTACCCTTATAGATATGTGAATTTATATCTTGTTATGCTTCCATGGTTAATGTTGTTATTTCAGTAATCACAACTAATTCACTCCTTCTACGTAAAAGAATTAGTTTTCCCCTTAGGTCTTTGAACGGTCAACTTTTGTTTAATTCACCTTTTTAGTTATAACTTCTCAAGGTGGCTCTTATGGATGGTCGGAAGGTGAATGCAAGGGCCAAGTTGGTTGGTTTCCCTCGGCATACATAGAAAGACAAGAAAAAGCCCCAGCTAGAAGGATATCAGAAACAAACTCCTCACCCAAATGTGATGCGACTTCTTAATAAACTCTTGCCAAGTATCTATATGTTCTTTTTCTTGTATTATATTGCTATTTTAGTTTATAGAACGACTGCGACAATTGATAAGTGGTTTGATTGCTTCTCTTAATGAAATCTTACTAAGCTCCAAGTAATATGTGCGATCATATGCATTTTAATATTTGTATTTATCTCCTAGTTGAGGAGAATATTTGTAGTAACAACTGTGTTTCCAAATTGCCTAAAAAAAAAAAATACACATCATGTTTAGCAACAAATTTTTACTATTATTTCTTCCCAGTTTTAATTTACTTTCTCCGTGAATTGAATGTTATATTAGTAGCTTGATCAGAAAGTAACTCATATCAATCAAACTACCTTGATGCAAGAGATTGAATTTAGAATTTCTCTATCTTTGTGAAACTTTCCAATCATAATGTTATGAAATATGTGGGCATGAACTTTTTAATTTCTAGTTGCATTTGGAGTATGTATGATATAATCTGAATCACTTGCATAATGTTCGTCTTCATCTTCCACTTGAAGGTAATGAAACTTCTAACTAATGAAACTTTCCAATCTTAATATTATGAAATATGTGGTATTGAGTTGGAAATTTTTGTTCACATCTAGAGAATGTATGGTATAATTTGAATTCATTAGCATAATCTTCATCTTCATTGATTTGTAAATTATGAAACTAATATATAAAATTCTAGTGGTGGATTTGAGAGTTTTAGCTTTGAGAATACTGCTTCATCTCTACTTTGATGTTTTTGTGCCCCTTGTTGTGGCAAGGCATTAATCTTCCTGAATTTTTTGTCAAGCTTTAACTTTATTAGATATATACCTTTCTTGATGAAATGTTTGGGTCCATCGCTGGATTTGGTGTTAATGTTACTAGTAAAGAAGATGATGATAGCACCATAATCGTTCTTTTTCAGAGTAAAATAGGGGATCAAGTGCATCTAGGCGTTTCATTTCTTGTGTATGATTATAAAACTACTCTAAATATAGTTTCTAAATGAATGTTATAGAGTGGCTGCTTTTAACATTGGAGATGGTTCTCTTATTTAACTATGCTGCACAGTATAGGGAAGCTATAAGCTATGATGGACAAATATGGGTTTGGATCCATCCTGCTCCAAATCCAAATTTGCAAAACATGATCAATCAGCTTTTTAAGTGTAGAGAAAAATGTGAAGTGCTTGGAAGTTGGAAGCTATTTAATGCTAAATACTAGTACAATTTTAATAAAAAATAAAAATAAATTTATTTCCTAAGGAAACTTGATTAGTAATTAAAGGATTATAATTAAACTACTTGTTAATTTCAATGACAAAATCTTCTTGGAATAAGATTGTCTACAACAGAATAAAAACAAGAACTTATCCACATTTCAATAAGATAAAATCATCTACATCGCCAATAAGGATTTACATATAGAACAACAACGATTGCGAATATCACAATTACGTATGATGTTGTAAATGTGATGAAGAAACTGTCGATGTCAATTAAATTATCATCTCCTTCATTGCTAGTTGAAGCCTATGACATAGTTGCTGGTGATTTGCAAATGGGCAATGGAAATCCACAAAGAAAAGTATTTCCCTCATAGCTACTCTCGTTGAAGGTTGCAAATTGTGCTTTCCATTTTGGAATTTCATCCGATAAGTTATTGTATCCCACACTGAAAACAGCCAATGCATTTAACTCTACAAGTTGATGAGGGATTTTCCCAATCAATTTGTTGTAGGAAAGAGCCAAACTTTCAATTTGCTCCAAGTTTGAAAATGTTGATGGGATCGATCCTATCAAGCTGTTATGTGATAGATTCAATGTTTGAATCCTTGTTAAATTTCCAATTTGAGGAGGAATATGACCAATTAGCTTGTTGCAAGAAAGATCAAGTCCTGCTACCAGGCTAAGCACTTTTCCTTGGTAAATGTGCGCAATGTTCTTTGTTGTGAATTCAAAACTTTCAAGGATTTTTTGTTCTTTGGTTAGCCAACCGTCAAAAGATGCTTCAAATGGCTTAAGACTAGAACTATTGTTGTAACTTTCACGAAGTGTGGTGTTATCAAAGCAATGGGGAATAGGACCGTGAAGATTATTATTAGAAAGATCTAACAATTGCAGTTGGTTCAATCCGCACAATTGAACTGGCACTTCACCTTCAAGATTATTGTGACCTAAGATAAGGTGGTTTAGTTGAGAAAGCCCATCAACCCAATCTGAAATGCTGCCATTCAAGTGATTATAGCTAAGATCTCATGTCACAAGGGAAGAGCAATTAAAGAATGTACCTCTTTTTAGCTGTCCATGTAACATACTTTTTTAAAGATGAACTTTTTTGATATAGAGAGGATGGAAACAAGATGGTAAACTTCCAAATATATTGTTGTCTGAAAATGTCCAAAATATGAAGAGAATAAAGTTGACAAAACTCCATTGGAATAGAACCTTTAAGATGATTCTTGTGCATTGTAATATGTTGTAAACTTGTGAGACTGCCTAACCATCGTGGAACCTTACCCGAAAGACTGTTATTATTAAGGTACAATCCTTCTAGTGAGGAGCATTTATATAAACTTTGTGGGATCTCTCTTATGAAGTGATTGTCCTCCAATTGTAACCATATTAAGTTTGCCAGGTTAAAATTTCTACAGAACATGTGACCTTTTAGGTTGTTGTTTGATAACGCTAGAAACTCCAAGTTAACGCAACCGATGGCCAAGCGCTCAGGGATTTCACCAGTCAATTGATTGCTGGATAAGTCCAAAATTCTGAGGAAGTTCATTTTACCAAATGAAGAGGGAATGCTACCATGCAAGGCATTCGTGGAAATGTTAAAAGAAAATAAACTTGGTAAAATATCTCTAATTTCTACTGGAATATGGCCTTGGAAGTTGTTGTTGGAGACACCCAAGAATCTTAACCGCTTGTGTGGATGAATTGGCAATTAAAAAGGTCCTCCAATAGAATCATTGATGAGAAAAAGAGTTTCTAATTTTGTGTTGTTTTCCAACAACCAATTTGGAAATTCTCCATTCATCTTTATATGTGAGAGATGAACATCCTCCAGGTCATGTTGATGGTAAAGGAATTTGGGGAATGTGACACCATCTCCACAACCGGAAGACAACAAGAGAGATTGTAATTGGAAGTTTGGGGCGGTCAAAGAATGTGACTCAGTTATTTCAGCTTTTATTTCATTGTTGTAAGCCCATAAGCTCTTGAGTCTTGAGTGATTGAAAAGTGGTTTAAGTGAAATTGGGATGCAGAAGTGATTCTTTGAAAGTATTAGCTCTTCAATGGATGTCAAATGAACGAGGGGAGTGATAACTCTAGGAAATGAGAGTTATTACATCAATTCTAAACTTGAATCAGGATCTTTTAGAGAACAAATAAGGTGTTTTTATTACATTTTGCTTAAACATTCATTTTAGTTGAGTATTAATAAGTTTTGCTTGAATTATAGTAATTTGTGCTAAAAACATATGCATAATTGTAGGTTCTTGGAAAGTCTTAATTCATGAGGGGATGTTGAGGCATTAGATGAGCAAGAGGAGGAAATAAGCCAGTCATAAAAGAACAAAAGCACAATAGGGAGTAATGCAGTGCTGTTACGGATGTTAGAGCAACCCGTTCTGTAGCAATCTAGAAGTAAATGCGAGAGAAAACTTGGGCGCGGGACAGCACATGTTTCTTAATTTAACGCATGCACGCTCATAGGCTTGTGTTTACCCTAATTTGCAATATAAAAGGGAGGCAATACCACAAAGAAAGGCGGCAAGGAAATTATCACTAGAATAATCACAAAGGAACGAAGAAGAAGAAGATCAGAATTAAAGAGTTTTGTTTTGGAAACATTGGAGAATCGTGCAGAATTACTTGGCTTTGATTTTCGCCGTGCTCAACTTATATTTATCTTCTTCCTTTAATTATTTTGATGTATTCCGGGATCAATATATTTATGATTATTTTTGTCATCCAGATTATGAACTAAATTTACTTGTAGTTGAGTGACAAATAATCCAATGGGTTCTTGATTGTTCTTATATGTTGTTATGGTAATGCTGTAGCATTTTACTCTAGTAGTTTTTATGAGTATAACTGTTATTTCGGTTGACCACCCATTTAATAGTTTCAGTTAAGAGCAGCAAAGGGGCATGTCTTAGCGGACATTATTAGAGTATTACTTGTTCTTAAATTGAGTTTCCTGGATTAGGTTATCTTGAATCCCATAAGGGCAATACTTGAAGTTAAGATTTGTGACACTCTAGACATAGGTGTTCACCTTGTAGGGTAGAGAGATTAAAGGATATAATGACGTACCATAAATATATGAGCAACTGGTCATTGTTAGTAGATTTAAAGGTATGAGATTTCTAACATGCGATAGCTGAGGATGCAGATTTATTCTGCCCAATGCTGCAGCACTTATTGTAACAACTGGTGCTAATTTGGTAAACACCAATCACCCCATTAGGAGAGTTTGATTATTCAACTACTATATTCTCAATTGAATCTTAGACACAGTTAACTTAGTTTATTTCATTACAGTATTGTTTTATTTCCATCTCTCGCAATTATTAATTACGATAGAATTATTTAACAATTGTTTGTTTCGGTTTTAGTTAATTTGCACTATTGTGATTGCTTTAGCATTTTGAGTAACATCAATCCCTGTGGAGACGATCTTGAATACTCATCACTTTATTACTTGTTGTGTATATGATGAAGAGTAGGAATCCATATTATACTAGGATTAGTTTCCTTATTAACTAAAGTTTAAGACTTTTAAATTCCTTTCTAATTTAGAATTTTGTTTCCCTTTCAATTTAGGATTTTGTTTTTACTTCATGAATTAGGATAATTACTACTACTATAAATAGCTTCCTCTTGTAACCTTTGAAGGCATAATTTTGAGTTCAATAATATTTCAATTTTCAAATCTCTTTGTGAGTATTTGAACAGTTAACTCTCGGTATTCTGCGGAATCAACGAGTCTTAATCCCTAAATTCACGGTATTCTTTTGAATCAACGTGAATTTAATTGTTCTTTTGTTCCGGTATTCTCTAGAATCAACGGAATATTTTGAACATTAAACTTCCGCTGCATCAGTATATTTGCACATCGGCATTGGTAGTAATTGATTATAAAAATAAATCAATAAGTGTTTGGGGTCGTTGCCGGGGATTGATTGTTTATTTTTAAAGTGTAAAGTAAATCTTGATAGCGTCAAATTTGATTTGATTTATTCTATTTATTAGGAGATCGGTACATGCATGCGCAAAGACAGGTCTGTGGTATTCTAATTCGATCCTGAGATTGAAAGGACTGTCAGGAGATTGCGAAGAGAACAAAGGAATTCAGAAATTGATTCAAGCATGAATAATTTGCAGGATGCGGGAAATTTGAATCCTCACGGGCCCCAGTAAACATTCAAGGAGAGCAGAATGAACATGTTAACGGGAGACAGCCAGGCAATAACAATATTATTTACATGGCTGATGACAGAGACAGAGCTATAAGAGATTATGCTGTGCTAACTCCTCAAGTTGTACATCCTGACATCATCAGACCTGAAGTAGACGCTGCAAATTTTGAGTTAAAGCCAGTGATGTTTCAAATGTTGCAAACAGTTGGTCAATTCAATGGATTGCCAGATGAAGATCCTCATCTCCATCTTAAATTGTTCTTGGAAGTAAGTGATACTTTCAAGATTGCTGGAGCAATACAAGATGCTTTAAGGCTGAGACTCTTTCCTTATTCCTTAAGAGATCAAGCAAGAGTATGGTTAAATTTGTTACCATCTGATTCCATCACTACATGGAATGAATTGGCTGATAAATTCCTAATGAAATATTTCCCACCAACAAAAAATGCAAAGTTGCGGAATGAGATTACTTCCTTCCATCAACTTGAAGATGAAATGCAAAAAATGCAAAAAATGCAAAAAATGCAAAAAATGCAATGTTAGTTAATGAGTGACCTCATTAACTAACATAGTAAAGGCCTTGACATCTGCTCCAGCAACAGTAAAGCAAGTTACTGAACTTTCTTGTGTATACTGTGGTGAAGAGCATAACTTTGATAATTGTCCTGGAAACCCAGCTTCAGTAAACTATGTGGGTAATTTCAGTTGATAACCTCAGAACAACCCATATTCAAATACTTACAACCCTGGCTAGAAGCAACACCCAAATTTTGCATGGAGCAGTCAGAATCGAAATGCTCCAGCATTAAATAGACAAAATAAAAACACACAACCACTTGGTTTTCATCAGCAGAGTCAAGGGCAAAAGCATAACAGTCAGGATCCAATCACTTCACTGGAAGCACTGATTAAAGAGTACATTGTAAAGAATGAAGCAATTATGCAGAGTCAAGCTGTATCCTTGAGAAACCTGGAAAACCAAATGGGACAACTAGCCACAGTAATAAGCAGCAGAACTCAAGGAAGCCTACCTACCAACACAAAAGACCCTAGGAGGGAGGGCAAAGAACACTGCAAAGTAATTAATTTGAGGTCTGGAAAGAATGTTGATATCACAGCTGATGTAACAAAAAATGGGATGGAATTCAATTCAGCACAAAAATTACCTCAAAAGGGAAGCATGTTACAACAACCTCCTCTTCAAGACACTGGTTACATGGGCCAAGTTACAGCAACTACAGAGGAAATTCAACCAGAACATGCTGAAAAAGAAATTGCAACACCAGTAGTCACAACCTGCACCAAACCAAACAAACAGAGTTTGATATCTCCTGAAGCTACCTAGCAGTTTAGACATCCACCACCTTTCCCACAAAGGCTCCAGAAGCAATAACAAGACAAGCAGTTTAGCAAATTCCTGGAAGGGCTGAAACAACTGCACATAAATATACCTTTTGTGGAAGTTTTGGAGCAAATGCCAAATTATGTGAAATTTTTAAAAGATATCTTAGCATGAAAAAGAAAGCTGAGAGAGTTTGAAACTGTTGCTTTAACACAGAAGAGCAGCCATATGCTCAAGAGTAAAATTCTCACAAAAGTAAAAGATCCAGGGAGTTTTACAATACCCTGCGCTATAGGAACTAGGTATGCTGGCAAAGCACTTTGTGACTTGGGAGCTAATATTAATTTGATGCCATTATCTGTATTTAAGCAGTTGGGAGTAGGGGAGTGCAGACCAACAACAGTCACTCTGCAATTAGCTGATAGATCTCATGCATACCCTGAAGGAAAAATAGAGGATGTATTGGTGAAGGTTGACAAATTCATTTTTCCAGTGGATTTCATTGTACTGGACTTTGAAGTTAATAAAAAGGTACCCATTGTATTGGGAAGACCTTTTCTAGCAACTGGAAAGACTCTGATAGATGTGCAGAAAAGAGAGCTCACCATGAGAGTGAATGATTAGCAAGTCACATTTAATGTCCTAGAGGCTATGAGAAACCCCGATGAAGTAGAAGATTGCAATTTCCTAAGTGCAGTGGATTTTGTTGTAGCAAACAAAATGGACAGATGCTACAATAATGCACTTGACAAAGTCACCACCTTTGAAGATGTTGCAGCAATCCAAACATATTAGATGGACAAACAGCAATCTAATAGGCACAACATGTTTATTGAACACCTGAATGTTTCAGACAGGGAAGTAAAAACAACTTTACCATCTATTGAATCACCTCCTAGTTTTGAATTAAAAATGTTACCTTCACATTTGAAGTATGCATATCTTGGTCAAAACAACACACTCCCTGTAATCATTTCTTCTACTGTGGATGCAGGTCAAGAACAGAGTCTAGTAGATTTACTGGGAAAATACAGAAGAGCAATTGGATGGACCATGGCAGATATAAAGGGGATAAGTCCATCAATATGCATGCATAAAATCCTGTTAGAAGATTGTTCCAACAATTCGGTGGAGCACTAGAGAAGGATGAATCCTATTATGAAAGAAGTGGTGAAGAAGGAAATCATCAAATGGTTGGATGCTGGAATCATATACCCAATATCGGACAGTTCATGGGTAAGCCCAGTTCAATGTGTTCCAAAGAAAGGAGGGATAACAGTAATGGCTAATGAAAAGAATGAACTTATTCCTACAAGGACAGTGACTAGATGGAGAGTGTGTATGGATTACAGGAAACTCAACAAAGCCACAAGGAAAGACCATTTCCCACTTTCATTCATAAATCAGATGTTGGACAGACTTGCTGGAAAACAATACTATTGTTTCTTAGATGGGTACTCAAGTTACAACCAGATTGCTATAGCTCCAGAAGATCAAGAGAATACTACATTTACTTGTCCCTATGGAACATTTGCCTTCAGAAGAATGTCATTTGGGCTATGCAATGCTCTAGCAACTTTTCAGAGATGCATGATGTCTATATTTTCTGATATGGTAGAGCAGACTTTGGAAGTTTTCATGGATGACTTCTCAGTTTTTGGAGAAACATACAATGATTGTTTACACAACTTGGAAGAAGTTCTTAAAAGATGTGAGATGACCAACTTAGTACTCAATTCGGAAAAGTGTCATTTCATGGTGCAAGAAGGAATAGTGTTGGGTCACAAGATATCCAAGGATGGTATTGAGGTAGACAAAGCTAAGATAGAGGTAATAGATAAACTGCCACCTCCAACTTCAGTAAAGGGAATTAGGAGTTTTTTGGACCGTGCTGGATTCTACAGAAGATTCATTAAGCATTTTTCCAAAGTAGCTAAACCACTGTGTTCATTGCTGGAGCATGACAAACCGTTTCACTTTGACAAAGATTGCCTTCAAGCATTTGGAGAATTAAAGAAAGCTTTGATCACTGCTCCAGTAGTTATATCTCCAGACTGGACTTTACCATTTGAATTGATGTGTGATACTAGTGATCACTCTGTGGGGGCAGTATTAGGGCAAAGAAAGGATAAAGTTTTTCACTTCATCTACTATGCAAGCAAAACTCTCACTCAAACTCAAATCAATTACACCACTACAGAGAAAGAGTTGCTAGTAGTAGTATTTGCTTTTGACAAATTCAGAGCCTACTTAGTAGGCACTAGAGTGACTGTATATACAGACCATGCAGCAATCAAATACTTAATTTCAAAGAAGGATGCCAAGCCAAGATTAATTAGATGGATTTTATTGCTTTAAGAATTTGATCTGGAAATTAAAGATAGAAAGGGGACTGAGAATCAAGTAGCAGACCACCTGTCACGGCTGGATGCAGACACAAGCACATTGACCAGGAACGACATCACTGAAACTTTTCCTGATGAACAGCTGTTGGTAGTACAATAAGCACAGATGCTGCAGCAGTCAGAATCTCCATAGTATGCAGATTTTGCTAACTATTTAGTAAGTGGGTTGCTACCACCTGAGCTAAAGTTTTAAGAGAAAAAGAAATTTCTTCATGATGTTAGAAGTTATCAGTGGGATGACCCACATTTATATAAGCTATGCTCAGATCAAGTAATAAGAAGATGTGTTGCAGCAGAAGAGATACCCCATATACTGGAGTCATGTCATGCTGCAGCATATGGAGGACATTTTGGTGGTCACAGAACAGCTGTCAAAGTTCTGCAATTAGGTTATTATTGGCCCACTATTTTTAAAGATACTTATGAATTTGTTAAATGTTGTGACAGGTGTCGAAGGACAGGGAACATAAGTAGAAGACATGAAATGCCACTGACCAACATCCTGGAAGTGGAAGTTTTTTATGTCTGGAGAATAGATTTTATGGGACCCTTCCCGCCATCTTTTGGGAACTTATATATCCTTGTTGCTGTGGATTATGTCTCCAAGTGGGTAGAAGCTGCAGCATTACCTACCAATGATGCTAAAACAGTTGTGGCTTTTCTTCAGAAAAATGTTTTCTCTAGGTTTGGCACTCCTAGAGCAATTATTAGTGATGAGGGCACACATTTTTACAACAAAATCTTTGCTGCAGCAATGATGAAATATGGAGTCAGGCTGAAGTGTCCAACAGAGAAATTAAAAAGATCTTAGAAAAAGTGGTGAATCCAATAAGGAAGGATTGGTCTTTACACTTGCATGACTCTCTATGGGCCTACAGAACAGCATACAAAACTCCACTCGGAATGTCTCACTACCGAATTGTTTATGGCAAAGCTTGTCATTTGCCACTAGAGCTAGAGCATAAAGCACATTGGGCACTGAAGAAATTAAATTGGGATATGCATGCTGCAACAGAGCAAAGGAAACTTCAACTTTGTGAGCTTGATGAATTACAACTATTTTCATATGAAAATGCAAGAATCTATAAAGAGAGGACAAAACACTGGCACGACAAGCATATTCAGCACAGGAAATTCAACCCTAGTCAATTAGTATTGCTCCACAATACAAGACTAAGATTATTTTTGGGAAAGCTCAAGTTACGATGGTCTAGCCCGTTTAAGTTGTTAAAATCTTATTCTCATGGAGTTGTTGATCTTCTAGATGAACAAACAGGCCACGAATTCAAAGTTAATGGACACAGGGTTAAGCATTACATACATCCAGCAGTAGAATGTTCAAAGGAGATGTTACTCCTTAAAGAACCCAGCTATTGAACAATGAAGGAAGGTCAGGCTGAAGGACCTTAAATCAAGCGCTCCATGGGAAGCAGCCCATTGGGGAGACAACCACTTCAAACCAATTTTGATCTCCTTTGGTTTAGTTGACAGCTCTCCCTCCTTACCATTTTATTTAATTTTGTTCTTTCATTCTAGCTATTTAATTTTATCTTTTCAAATTATTGCATTCTTTAATTTTGCTATCATTTAATCTATTTATTTTTAAATGTTAGAATTAATTTGAATTTGTGGGAAGTATGTGTAACAATTGAATTCCATACTGACAAGTGAGGTTGTATGGTGGCAGAGTATAGAGGTGAGCCACGTGTCAGAGGCTTTAGTGTGGAGTATGTACCGTTGCTAGAGTAAGCGAATGGGTGCTGCAGCAACCAATTTTACCGTTACAATAAATTGAAAGATGAAGCCTCTCACTTACCGTTGGAGATAAATCATGACAGATGGAGGCTTCGATGTGGATAGAAATTGCAAATAAATCTCCGAAATTAATGCCTTAAATTACCTAGCCGATGTTTTTGGGATACGCGCTTTAAATTAAAAAATATTTTCTTCCCTCATTTATCTTTAGTTACCGTATTTATCTCCAATTAAAAGTCCACTATAAAAAAGTCATTGTACTTAGTGCTCTACACCACTATTCCCCATCTCCTTCGCAAATCCAACTCTCCTAATTCTTAGCCTCTTCTTCTCTTTTTACTCTCAGGAACAGTAGACTAAATTTGTTACTGCTACAGCAATGCCGAGATATAAGAAAACAGCAAGCCGCCTCAAAGATCCGTCACGATTCTAAAGTTACCACGCCGAAAAAAAATATGAAGAATTCATAGAGCCGCGTAGGATTCTGGAAGAAAAAAGGTTTCAATTTCCAGACCAACTCACGGGAATTGTGCAAACAATTCATAATGCTGCAGCAAAGCGAGGATGGCTAGAGTTTTACAAACACCCTCGGGATCCTGTGCTGCCTGTAGTAAAAGAATTTTACGCCAATTTGGTAAGCCCTGATCAGCACAACATTTGGATAAGAAATACACTTGTCCCATTAGACTCTCGTGTTATCAATGCTTTTTATAACTTACCTGCTGAAATTACTTGTGAGTATGCTAAGTTGCGTGATAAGTTAACCCCGAAAAAGTGGAACACCATTTTTACAACTCTTACAATCGAAAGAGCATCATGGGCTAACAAGGAAGGGCGTGTAGTTAATAGGATAGATTTGAAACCTATTGCTAAGATGTGGGTGAAATTTCTGAAATCTAGGCTTATGCCCACCACTCACACTACTACAGTTTTGCAAGAAAGGTTGGTCTTGTTATATGTCATAGTTCGCGGGCTTCCCATAGATGTGGGTAGCATCATCGCAAAAGAAATCCGAGATTGTGCAGTCAAGACTCACCGAACTGCTGCTTTGCTATTTCCATCACTCGTTACTAGCATTTGTGTAGTTTCAGGTGTTCATCTTGACGCCAGAGATGACCATGTCAAGAATGATGGTGCCTTTACGGCATGAACCATTGAGAGAGTTGCTGGTGAGAGTGCTGGAACAACCACTGAACCAGCTGCTGAGACAGGAGCAAGATGAGCTATTGGCTTAGAAAAGACCATCCAGGCACTCAGCACAAGTATAACTCAATGTACGGAACCACAGCAGTGGGAAAACGATCGATTTTGGAGCTATCTCCAGCACCTGGACAACCAACTACACCAATTTTCTCTGTACATGAAACGCACTCACCGGAACTTCCTTGATGCACTGCTCCAGCAGTACAATTTTGACACCAACACCACAAATGCATCAACAGAGGCTAGTGCAGAAGCCACTGCCACAGAGGAACCAGCAGAAGATGCTACAGCCGAACCTCAAGCAGAGGAAGAATCAGAAGATGCTGAACCATCTGATTAGCCTGAGGAAGAAGGTGACAAGTCTGAGATTGATAGCTCACCTACAGAGGAAGAAGACAACTCGGAGAAAGACCGTGAGGAACCAACCATCCTAACCCAGCCCAAAACCAGAAAAAAAAAAAAGCACGTTATTCAAGAAAATGAGGAGGAAGACCTTGAAGAGGAGCCGTCTATTCCAGTCCTTGCAGGCAAGAGAAAGGACAAGGGTAAAGCAAAAATGGCAACAACTCCAGCCTCTGAAGATGAGATGGAGCAAGTCGATGCTAAGCTGGCTGCTGCAGCAGCCAGAGCTATGCCTACACCTAAGCAAGCTAAGCAACTACTTGCGGTTATTGCTGCCATCACAACTGAGGGCCAGGCAGCTGATGCATTAACTCAAAAACCTCCACAGCAAACTCCTAGCCAGCCTATTCGCACAAGTCCAAGACAATCCAGCAAACAAAAAGGCAGTACGTCTACAGGTACTTCTACAGCAACCCCAGCCACAACTCCTCTCACCAGCCGCGCAGCGAAAAAGACAAAGACATTGCCAGCTACTTCCCCAAAAGCTTCACCAAAGGATGAGCTGCGTAGTGCATCCAAGAAGTGCTGATAGCATCCCGTCATGCACTCCAGTCCCCACCACAGGGGAGTACTCTATCCTTACTAGTTCATATTTTAAAAAAAAAAATTATGTTTGTCAATTTGTATGCCTTTGTTATGTATGCTTGTGAGGACACAGCATCTCTCAAGTTTGGGGGGATTGTGTCCGAATGCATGTGTTTATGTATGTGTTTATGTTTGTGTTGTGTGAAGCTCTGTTATCTGTTATTTGTGTATGGATTTGAAAACCTAATAAAGATAACTTGAGTGTTATTCAGTATTTATGAGAATGCCAAGTAGAGATAGTTATAGATAGAAGTGAAATTATGTCCCAACACTTAGACTTTGGTTGAATTGTATGAGACTGTTAGAGCAAAGCCAAAAGAATAGAAAATATCTTAAGTTTGAAGGGAGAAGCAAGTTGATTGACTGTGATATTTATGAGATAAAACTCTACTCCAATGGCTCAAGTTGCTGAGTAACCAAATCTGAGTATGTACCCCATATGCAGAATTGTGTAAAAGGTAGCAAGAGTTATGAGCAATGCTGTAGCAAATAAAAAAAAAAGTCCTATGTCTAAGGCATTGAGTAGTCAGGTCTGTTCATGAACCCCATGTTCAGCCTTGAGTAAAAGATACCTTTAGATGAGATTATACCGCAAATATTGCTGCAGCAACTCTGATCTGGGCATGGTTTAAGTAATTGGGTGTCATCATTACAAGTGATTGACATTCACATGAAAGATAAATGTTACAGTAAGGAGGTTGATTACTCCCCAGTTTATCAATGTAAAACAATCACAGTTTGAATATGTGAAATTTATGCTACCCCGTTTATGAATGAAGTATATCACTGCTAAAATTTATGCAGTCCTTTGGTGATGTTACAGCATATCTGGAATTCAATCAAAGGAAGCACACACACACAATGGACAGAAAGAAGCTTAAGTCTAGAACTGATTTACTATGGCATTTTGTATGATTGGGATTGTGATCTGAAGGTGGAAGAATCCTTGCAAATTTGATAAAAGAGCTAAAGTTGTGTGCATGTTTGTTTGCGGAAAATGTTAGTATGTGTCATTACTTGAAGGCAAGTAATGGTTTAAGTTTGGGGGTGTGATAACTCTAAGAAATGAGAGTTATTACATCAATTCTAGACTTGAATCAGGATCATTTAGAGAACAAATAAGGTGTTTTTATTACATTTTGCTTAAACATTCATTTTAGTTGAGTATTAATAAGTTTTGCTTGAATTATAGTAATTTGTACTAAAAACATATGCATAATTGTAGGTTCTTGGAAAGTCTTAATTCATGAGGGGATGTCGAGGCATTAGATGAGCAAGAGGAGGAAAGAAGACGGTCATAAAAGAAGAAAAGCACAATCGGGAGTAATGCAGTGCTGTTGTGGATGTTAGAGCAACCCGTGCTATAGCAATCTGGAAGTAAATGTCGGAGAAAACTTAGGCTCAGGTCAGCACATGTTTCCTAATTTAACGCACGCACGCTCATGGGCTTGTGTTTACCCTAATTTGCAATATAAAATGGAGGCAATACCACAAAGAAAGGCGGCAAGGAAATTATCATTAGAATAATCACAAAGGAACGAAGAAGGAGAAGATCAGAATTGAAGAGTGTTGTTTTGGTAACATTGGAGAATCGTGCAGAATTACTTGGCTTTGATTTTCACCGTGCTCAACTTATATTTATCTTCTTCTTTTAATTGTTTTGATGTATTCCGAGATCAATATATTTATGATTATTTTTGTCATCTAGATTATGAACTAAATTTACTTGTAGTTGAGTGACAAATAATCCAATGGGTTCTTGACTATTCTTATATGTTGTTATGTTAATGCTGTAGCATTTTACTCTAGTAGTTTTTATGAGTATAACTGTTATTTAGGTTGACCACCCATTTAATAGTTTCAGTTAAGATAGAGCAGCAAAAGGGCATGTCTTAGCGGACATTATTAGAGTATTACTTGTTCTTAAGTCGAGTTTCCTGGATTAGGTTATCTTGAATCCCATAAGGGCAGTACTTGAAGTTAAGATTTGTGACACTCTAGACATAGGTGTTCACCTTGTAGGGTAGAGAGATTAAAGGATATAATGACGTACCATAAATATATGAGCAACTGGTCATTGTTAGTAGATTTAAAGGTATGAGATTTCCAACATGCGATAGCTGAGGATGCAGATTTATTCTGCCCAGTGCTGCAGCACTTATTGTAACAACTGGTGCTAATTTGGTAAACAACAATCACCCCATTAGGAGAGTTTGATCATTCAACTACTATATTCTCAATTGAATCTTAGACACAGTTAACTTAGTTTATTTCATTACAGTATTGTTTTATTTCTATCTCTCGCAATTATTAACTACGATAGAATTATTTGACAATTGTTTGTTTCGGTTTTAGTTAATTTGCACTATTGTGATTGCTTTAGCATTTTGAGTAACATCAATCCCTGTGAAGACGATCTTGAATATTCATCACTTTATTACTTATTGTGTATACTTGCACATTGGCATTGGTAGTAATTGATTATAAAAATAAATCAACAGGGAGATAAGGAGATGCTTCCAGTAAGTTGATTGTAAGAAACATCTAATATTCGGAGGGATGTCATATTTGCCAAGCACCAAGGCAAGCTACCTCTTAAATCATTGCTTGCAATGTACAACTCTTGTAGATGCACCAACGAACAGAGGCCTGAAAATTTATTAATTCAACCATTGGTACAATAAAACAATTAACAAATGCATAACATTCTTTTATAAGTGATTGGTTTGTGTAATTATATTTTTAATTGAAAATTAAAATTATAGATCAAGAGGGGAGGGTGGGAGCATCTGATTAACCTTGATCAAGAATCATGCTGCTGTTAATGCCAATAGTAGAACCTGACAGTGATAAGTACTTGAGAGAAGACATCGATTCACCGATGCTTTGAAGAAAGCTGGTGTTGAGTGCACTGCGCATGAATTCCATGTCCAAATGTTCCAAACTCTTGAAATGAGGAAAGCCTAGCAGAAACAATAAAATAAATAAATAAAAATGTTGAACACGTAAGACGACATTGAGTTCACAATCAACACTTTTCTTTTACCTTGACCACGTACGACACCATTGACTTCACAACCAATCACCGACAGATTTTTTAACGAAGGGAATATTGATGCAATGCTTTACAGAAGGCTTATATGGAGAGGGGAATCGTTCAATTTCAAATATTCCAAGTTGGTGAAATTGTGCAACTCTGTTTCGAAGCAATAATTTTAGCTTTATTAACAATACGGAAAAATAATTAATTATTTAACAGTTTATTTATAAATTTGGCCACATATGTACCGTTTATTAATAATATGGATAATTAATTAATTAATTAGCTGCTTATTTATAAATTTGGCCACATTTGTACCTTTTACTTACCTTGAGTAGTAATTGTCACTGTTTCCGTAAAATTATTAGACGAAAGGTAAAGATTGTTGAGGGATGGGAATGATCCCATTGACTGTAACAACTTGCTTCCATCTCTAACTCCAACTCTCGATAGATCAAGGCTTTTCAACTTCCTCAAACCGCTGTAACCTATTTAATAACAATAATTAGGATAGGATTTAAGAAAATCAAAATTCATTGTCTAAATTTAGAGCTAAACGAAATAACTGATTAATTTAATTAGGAGTCAATTTGTATTTTATGCTTTGGGCAAAGATCAGTATCATTTTTCAATCGCTGCAAAGATTAAAAAATTAAAATGAAATCTTTATTACATTTTGTTTTTGAAATAATAATATTACGTCCTATTTTTGAAATAATATAAATTCTATGTTTCTTTATTTTTATTTTTATTTTTTTGTACCTTTTGGGCCTTCCCTAATCAAATGAATAAAATTTATGTAATTGAATAATATTTTAAATGTTTACCTTGAGGAACCACAAGATTGTTGATTTCATTGAAGCTCATGTCCAACAATTCTAAGTTGTTGAAGGAATTGAATTCTGCAAACATAAACAGACTTAAGACTTAAAACAGAGTAAATTAATTAATAAATTTAAAGAAATTAAAACGTCATTAGAATTTCGTCTAAACCAAACCAAATAGTATTTAATTAATTGATTGAAAAAGTATGCTTACTTTGTATGTAATTCCTTCAGGCTAATCAAATTAAATATTAAATTATGTCGATAATACAGAAGTCTAGCTGGCATATATAAAATGAGAAAGCAGGGCTTAGACTTACCTCGAACATTGAATGTTCCTTTGAATCTCGTACCACTTAAACTAAGAGACTTCAATTTACTCAAACCTGTAAAATAATAAACCAAATGGCAAAGAATCCAGCTAATTTGTATAAGTTAGCATTTTTTATGGTATTTGTAGTACCTTTTGAGACCACAAATTTATCAATCTTGTTCCCGCCAATGTCTAGCTCCTCTAAATCTCTCAAAGAATCTAATTCTGTAATAAGTACAAATTGAGTTGAATGTTTCAAACCTCACCAAATAATAATAATAATAATAATAATAATAATAAGTTGTGGAGGTGTTTGGTTCACTATTGGAGTTTTTTTTTAATCTTAAATTCAAGACATGAAAGTACAAGATGAAATTACGAGAAACATAAAAACTTGTATTTATAAATTGCTTAAAACTGTTTTTTTTAATATTAATCATAAAAAAATTGAATTCAAAGCCTTGAATCTTATTTTAGCAAGTTAATGAAAGAACTTGAAGTTTTAATTATGTACCTTTAACGTCAATACTTCCTTCCAATCTATTCCAAAATAAATTTAATGATCTTAATGGTGAAAGATGAGTTAGAGATGATAAAATGCTATTATTGAATGAGTTTCCACTTAAATTAAGCATCTTCAAGTTGTTCAATCTTGATAGCCTCTCTATACCTGCAAGTAAAATAAAAAAAAGATCATAGATACTGGTGTAATTTCAAAATTAATCATTTAAAAAAAAGTCAAAATTGTCGACTAAATGAATATGCATATAATTGCTCGGTCTTGATATTCAACTTAAATTAGGGGGGAGAAAGTAAATTAATTAAATTAAACGAAGCACCTTCATTCTCAACACAACTGGCTATTTTGTTGTCAGTTAAATCAAGTGACTCAAGTTGTTGGAAGGGAGTAAACAAAGAAGCATTCAGATACCAGTACTCTCCCCCATACGTGTCAGAAAGGTCTAGCGCTATCACTCGGCTCATGGTGTTGCTGCACTCAACCCTTTCCCACTGACAACAATCAGTAGCTCCCTCACCATCTCCCCAGTCGTAAAGAAAATTATAAGGATCATTGAGGAAATGTTTGAGTCGCAAAAGAGCAAATCTCTCATGATCCAAACATCCCTCACTTCACCCACCTTCAAATATTATTAATAACAAAACAAACATTATCACCATTTTTTTATTTTGAACCACCCATTCTAACTATATCTTTAAGATTTAAAAAACACACACACTCTTTCTATCTTTGTAACCAACCAGAGGGCTATACGCCATTTGCTTATAACGCATGTAACTATTTATACACCCAACTAGCTTATAGTTGACTTTTTTAGTTGTTTCTCCAAGTCCTTCATGCATTAATTTTCTTCCCTTTTTTTTTCATCTTTGTCATTTTGCTATAATTTGCAACAGCAACGCGTTTTGAGCTAGCAATAAATAATAATTGAGAGAGATTGAGATGACAAATGGATAGAAACTAAAAGTATGGGTGTTTAATACGAGAACGATTATACCCGTTTATTATATTTCAACCTAAAAATTTACTCTAAGCATTTATAATAAATAAAAATATGATAATAAAAATAATAAAAAAATATGAATAATATATATTTGTAAAAAAAAAAGATTTATGTGTCCATTTTGAAAATTAGCGAGTATATGTAAATATAATTATCAAAACAAACCATAGAAGTGTTGTTATTTTTTCCTTTCAAAAAATCCACCATTATAAAAAAAGCCCAAAGACTTTGACATCTTTTAGGAGTCTTTGGGCCTTGTTTTTTTCCCTCTTTTTCTTTCATTTGCATTTTGATCCACAAGGCCAAAAATTAAATTCCACACCTTTGGCATTTTGTGGAGATTACATTTCCATGTTTTTACTTAGAAAGTAGGTGGAGACGTGGAGTCAATGCGGCCAAGTGCTCAATTATTGTTAGTTAGCAAAATAGAATTTTTGGCGAGATGAATTTGTTGTAAAAAAGTTTTTGGAAAAAATAATAATCATCGGAACTTGTCTTGTGTCTTTATAACAATTTACTACTGCGAAATCTTTACAACTTCACATCTTTGATTCAATTATCGCCACAAAGGCACAAGTACGTCCATTTGTAAACCAATCGATAGAGATCAAATTTCAAGCCATGAACTTGTATTGTCAGCAAACACCTAATCACTTTAGATATTTGTATCGTTTAATTAATTAATGATCACTCTGAAATTACAGAGGTTGGCCGAATATTCCCCTAAAATTAATTAATTTTACCGAAAGGGAATTATTAGACAGATCAAGTGTGTCTAGTTTTTTTGTTGTTTTGTAACAATCAATTTGGAAACTCTTCACTCAAGTTAGCATCTTAGAGATCAAGATAAACAAACTCCTAGTGATGCTAATGGAAGAGGAATTTATAAGAGGAGAAGAGAGAGTAATTATGCTTGATCAAGAAAGGTACCATTAAATCTAGAATATGACAATTAATGGTAGAAAAATTAACAAGCATGTAATCCACGATCAAAGATTTTAAATCCTTGAAATTTAGATAACCTAAAAATTAACATTGAACAAGAAATAAATCAACACTGCCACTTTGATCACATAATCGATGAAACTTAGGATATATAATCAACACCTGTTTATTTTACTATTGAATTACTATTTTTTCTGTATTATTTGAATAAGGGAATTGATTTGGAGAAACTCTCACTATAATTGATGAAAATCAAGATATAATCAATACATATTCATTTTATTTTTAAATTAATACTTTTCCATTATTATTTGAAGAAGGGAATTGGTCTCAAAAAATCTTATTGTAATATATGTAACTTAAACTTTTTTTTTCTGAAATAAAAATTAACTTTTAAGAAGGCTTCAAATATGGAGAGGAGACCAGTCCATTAATGTCAATTCTTCCAAGTTAGTGACATTGTGCAGCTTTATTTGATTAGAAGGTGCAACATCTTTAGCTTTAACATATCTTATTCTTTAAGACTATTAAAACTTTTAAATTATGTCCACATGCCCACCCTATAAGATCCACAAAAGTAGCAGATAAAATGGAAGAAGTACGCTAAGGGGCTGTTTGATTTTAGTTGTGGCTTACACAGCACGAAATTACACCAAAAATGCCCCGACCAGATTTAATAAAACAAATGTACTCTTACTCAGTTTATTATTTATTTTTACATAGATATATTTTCTTTTTTTTCTTTTTTTTTCTTTTTCAACTTAGAAAAGAGAATTAGGGGACAGATCAAGTGTGTCTGATTTTGCGTTGCTTTCTAGCAATCAACTTGGAAACTTTCCACTCAAGTTAACATGTGAGAGCTGATGGAAGAGGAATTTGAAAAATCGTGACTCTAATTTTGCATATATTTGATTATTTCAACACTTGATTGGTTTTGAATGGTCCAAGAATGGGCAAGTGACAATGAGACTTGGAAGTGATAGTTTGAAAAAGTGAGATCTTCAATTGATATTAGATAAATGAGAGTAGACTAGGATATATTTCCAGTAAGCTTATGGAGAGAGACATATCAAACTTGAAGTAAGAAGTCATATTTTCCAAGCACCAAAGACAATTTATTGTACCCGGAATATAATTATGGTCAATAAAACAAAAAACTCTTGCAGATTCATCAACTGATTGGGTTGAAAACATAATTCATCCTTTAGCTAATAACAATTAATGAACGCATAAAATCTTATATCTTTTAACATAAATGTTAAATATTAATTTTATTAATAGTCGCAACCTTATGCAGGCATAATTTGGTCATGAAAACAATAAATCTATCCGTTCTTAAAGGCTATTAACTATAACAAAAAATCAATTAATATAATTTTTATAAGAGGAGAAGAGAGACTAAGTATCCTTCATCAAGAAATGTACCATTAAGTCTAGAATATGATAGTCAATGGCGGAAAAATTAACATGCGCATAATTTATGATCAAATATTATAAATCCTTGAAATTTAACAAGTCATTTCATTAAAATATGGATCACCTTCCACACATTTTAGAAATCTTATCATTTTTTTTCTTTTTTCATTAAATTATGTTTTGGTCCACACAACCGAAAATTAAATTCCACGCATTTTGCATTTAGTGGAATTCTATGTATTTTTTAATTTTACAAAACTTTAGTCGGTGGAGTCAATGGGGCTAGAAATTCATTGAAGGGTCCCGAGAATCAAAGGTGCTTACTCAATTATTATTTGTAAAGTTGTAGACTTGTAGGGCAGCTACCGGAGTCCACACGTTGTAATGTTTTGTTCACTGTCAATCTCATTGTTGGTCGTTTCCAACACGCTCAAGAATCCAATTCTGCATAAACACATAAAATTAAAGACTTAAAACAGAGTTTAAGTAATTAATAATTTAACTGGAAACAAATTAAAAAGGAGAATTTAATTATTGAATTCCACATTGTGCTATTGAAAATTAAAAAAAAAATTGTTGTCACCTCAGTCAATTAGATAATCACTACAAATAGTTCTTTATGTAGATGATATTCTTCTAATTGGAAATGATATAGGAATATTGACTACAATAAAGAGTTGGTTAGCAAAACAATTTGATATGAAAGAAAGACATGAGAGAGGCAAGTTATATTCTTGGTATCAAATTACTACGAGACCGGAAGAATAAAACTTTAGCCTTGGCTCAAGTGGTCTATATCGACAAGATATTGGTTAGATTTAGCATAGAAAATTCCAAGACTGGTTTATTACCATTTAGACATGGAATTGTATTCTCTAAGGACCAATCACCTAAAACATCTAAAGAGATGGAGAAAATGAGACGAGTTCCCTATGCAGAAGTTGTGGGAAGTCCCATGTATGTCATGCTTTGCACTAGGCTAGACATCTGTTTTGCGGTAGGAATGGTTAGCAGATATCAAATCCTGGACCTGAACACTAGACTGTAATCAAGCATATAATGAAGTATCTTAAAAAAACTAAAACTTATATGCTTGTGTATTCTAGTGATGAACTCATTCCAGTGGATTCTAGAAAATCAACTTTCGGCTATATGTTTACATTAGGAAGTGGAGCTATTAATTGGAGGAGTGTGAAACAATTTGTATCACAGACTCCACAACTGAAGCTGAATATGTGGCTGCATCTGAAGCTGCAAAAGAAGTTGTATGGCTTTGCAAGTTCCTACAAAATCTTAAGGTGGTACCTGTTGTAACTGCACCCCTTAAACTATTTTGTGATTATGGTGGTGCAGTAGCTCAATCTAAGGAACCACAAGAAACAAAAACATATTGAGAGGAAACATCATCTTATAAGGGAATAGTATAGAAAGACTATATGACAGTACCCCAAATGACATTAGATGCTTTATGGTAGATTTTATTACAATGGCCATTAGTGGGAAACCTTTATAACCTGCACTTAGAGCCCCTAGAGCATGTGCAATATGCCAGATATGCTTTAAAGAGCTAGTGGGAGATTGTTGCGATTATGTGCTCTTTTAAAAGTATTATTAATTTATTTTCTGATTAATAAAATATTTGAGATATTTCAATTGCATAAATATATTGAATAAGGTCCGTTTAATCATATTATATTTTCTCTTGCTAGTTGCTTTTAGTAGTGATAAAAGCACCCACACGTCAAGTGCAGATCAAACTTGAGTCATAACCCAGAAGATTATTTGGTGACATATCGTGATCTAACAAGCGTGGTGGTGACAGATCGTGATCTAACAGGCGTGATGGTGACGGATCATGATCTGGGAAGCCTGGATTAATTTCAATTGTTCATCTTCTCAGATTGTCAAGGTATGATTTTCTAGATTACGTATTTCTATATATTGTATGAGATCGATCCTAAAAGTTTTTATAAAAATTTAAAAAACTGATTTTTCTCCAACAACAAATTGCTAAAGTGATTTGATTTTTGTTGACAATAAAAGTATACAAGTTTATGAACTTGAAATTTGATCTCTATCGATTGGTTTACAAATGGACGTACTTGTGCCTTGTGGTGATAATTGAACCAGAGATGTGAAACTATAAGGATTTGACAGTAGTAAATTGTTATAAAGACATAGAAACGAATTCTCATTATTTTTATTTTTTCCAAAAACGCTTTTACAACGCATTCTTAACCAACAATAATTGAGTACCTGGCCGTATTGACTCTGCCTGCTTTCTAAAGTAAAACATAGAAATAGAATTTCCACAAAATGGCAAACGTGTGGAATTTAATTTTTGACTGTGTGGACCAAAATGTAAATAAGGAAAAAAAAAAAGAAAAAAAGAGCCCAAAGACTTCATAAATGTGTGGAAGTCTTTGGGCTTTTTTTTAATGGTGGGATTTTCAAAGGAAAAAAATGACGACTCTATTTTTATTCGTTTCTCATCTAAGTCTCTCTCAAATATCCTTTATTGTTAGCTCAAAACACGTTGATGTGGAAAAACGTAGCAAAATGACAAATATGGAAAGAATGGGAAGAAAATTAATGCATGAAAGACTTGGAGAAAACAACCAAATAAGTCAACTATAAGTTAGTTGGGTGTATAAATTGTTAGATGTGTTATAAATGAAGAGCGTATAACGTAGAACCCTGTAGTTGGTTGCAGAGATAGAAAGAGTGAGTGTGTTTTCCATAGTTAAAGATATAGTTAGAATGGATAGTTCAAAATCAAAAATGGTGATAATGTTTGTTCTGTTATTAATTAAATTTGAAGGTGGGTGGAGTGAGGGATGTTTGGATCATGAGATATTTGCTCTTTTTCGACTCAAATATTTCTTCAATGATCTTCATGATTGGGTAGATGATGAGGGAGCTACTGATTGTTGTCAATGGGTAAGGGTTGAATGCAACAACACCACAGATCGAGTGATAGCACTAGACCTTTCTGATACTAGGAATTGGGATTTGGGAGAGTGGTATCTGAATGCTTCTTTGTTTACTCCCTTTCAACAACTTGAGTCACTTGATTTAAGTTGGAACAAAATAGCCGGTTGTGTTGAGAATGAAGGTGAATTTACTTCTCCCTCCTAATTTAAGTGGAATATCAAGACTGAGCAACTATATGCATATCGATTCAGTTGACAATTCTGACATTTTTTTTAAGTGAATAATTAATTTTGAAATCACACAAGTATCTATAATCCTTTTTTATTTTACTTGCAGGTCTAGAGAGGCTATCAAAATTGAACAATTTGAAGATGCTTGATTTAAGTGAAAACTTGTTCGACAATAGCATCTTATCATTTGTAGGTCGTCTTTCATCATTACGATCATTAAAATTATCTTACAATAGATTGGAAGGAAGTATTGATGTTAAAGGTACATAATTAAAACTTTATCTCTTCTCCAAGCTCTTTCATTAACTTGCTAAAATAAGATTCAAGGTTTTGAATTCAATTTTTTAATGATTAATATTTTAAAAAAATAGTTTTTAGCAATTCATAAATACAAGTTCTAGTGTTTCTCATAATTTCATCTTGTACTTTCATATGTATTGTATTTAAGATGAAAAAAAAATTCTAATTGCGAACCGCACACCCCCACAACTTATTTTTTTGTGAGGTTTGAAACATTCAACTCAATTTGTACTCTTTACAGAATTAGATTCTTTGAGAGATTTAGAGGAGCTAGATATTGGCTGGAACAAGATTGACAAATTTGTGGTCTCAAAAGGTACTACAAATACCATAAAAAATATAAACTTTTACAAATTAGCTGGATTCTTTGCCATTTGTTTTATTATTTCGTAGGTTTGAGGAAGTTGAAGTATCTCGGTTTAAGTGGCAACAAACTCAATCATAGCATCTTATCTTCTCTGACTATCTTTTCTTTGTTAAGAGAATTATATCTACGTGATACGGGATTCAAAGGAACATTTGATGTTCGAGGTAAGCCTAAGCCTTGCTTTCTCATTTTATATATGCCAGCTAGACTTGTGTATCATCGACATAATTTAATATTTAATTTGATTAGTCTGAAGGAATTACATGCTAATTTAAACAAACTTTTATTTACCCTGTCAATCATTAATTAAACACTATTTGGTTTGGTTTAAACCTACTTTTTTATTTTATATGCTAGCTAGACTTAGATACTAACTATTTTGATGAGTCTGAAGGAATTAGATACTAACTAAACATACTTTTATGTACTCCCTCAATTAATTAATTAATTATTTCACTTGGTTTGGACGAAATTCTCATGATGCTTTAATTTCTTTAAAGTTATTAATTAATTAATTCTGTTTTTAAGTCTTAAGTCTGGGTATGTTTGTAGAATTCAATTCCTTCAATAACTTAGAAGCGTTGGACATGAGCAACAACGAAATCGACAATCTTGTGGTTCCTCAAGGTAAACAATTAAAATATTATTCAATTACATAAATTTAATTCATTTGATCAGGGAAGACGCAAAAGGTACAAAAATAATAATAATAAAATAAAGAAACAGAGAATTTATATTATTTCAAAAACAGGACGTACTAGTTATTTCAAAAACAGAATGTAATAAAGATTTGATTCCAGTACTTTAATCTTTACAGTGATTGAAAAACGATACTAATCCTTTCCCAAAGTATAAAATACGAATTGACTCCCAATTAAATTAATCATTTATTTAGTTCATCTCTAAATTTAAACAATGAATTTTGATCTTCAATCCTATTCTAATTACAATTAAAAAACAGGTTATAGAGGTTTAAGGAATTTGAAAAGCCTTGATCTATCAGAAGTCGGAATTAGAGATGGAAGTAATTTGTTACGGTCAATGGGATCATTCCCATCCCTCAACACTCTTTACTTGACTTCTAATAATTTTATCGATACAACGTCAGGTACAGATGTGTCCAAATTTATAAATAGGCTGTTAATTAATTAATTAATTTTCTGTATTGTTGATAAAGCTAAATTTGTTGCTTCGAAACAGAGTTGCACAATTTCACCAACTTGGAATATTTGGCATTGGACTCTTCCTCTCTCCATATAAGCCTTTTACAAAGCATTGCATCATTCACTTCGTTAAAAATATTGACGATGACTAATTGCGAAGTCAATGGCGTCCTAAGTGGTCAAGGTAAAAGAAAAGTGTTGATTATAAATAAACTATTAATTAATTAATTAATTTTCCGTATTATTGATAAAGCTAAATTTGTTGATCCTTCCTTTTAATTCTAAACAGAGTTGCACAATTTCGCCAACTTGGAATATCTGGCATTGGACTTTTCCTCCCTCCATACAAGCCTTCTGCAAAGCATTGCATCATTCACTTCGTTAAAAAAATTGTCGATGACTAATTGTGAAGTCAATGGTGTTCTAAGTGGTCAAGGTAAAAGAAAAGTGTTGATTATATATAAGCTGTTAATTAATTAATGTTGTTGCTCCTTGCTTCTAAAATGAGTTGCGCAATTTCACCAACTTGGAATATTTGAATTGGACTCTTCCTCGCTCCATATAAGCCTTCTGCATCTGCAATTGCTTGAAGAATTTATTTATTTATTTATTATTGTTGTTGTTGTTGTTGAAATGGGGTGGGCAAGCGTTCACTCAGTTAATATGTGGTGAATTAAATATTACAATCCAAGTTAGAATTGTGGAAAATTAAAGCAAAATGAGAAATATGGACAGAAAGGAAGAAAGTTAAGGGCATGAAAGACTAGGAGAAGACTGAAGACCACCAAATAAGTCAATTGAAAACTAGCTGGGGCTTGGGTGTACAAATTGTTAGAAGTGTTTGTTATAAATCACATAGAGCCCTCTTGTTGGTTGCAGAGCCAAAGAGACAAAGAGTGTGCATTTTATTAATTAAAAAAATATATAGAATGGGTGGTTTAAAATCCAAATGGTGATAATGTTAGTTTTGTTAGTATTAATAATATTAGAAGGGGGTAGCGTGAGGGATGTTTGGTGCATGAGAGATTTGCTCTTTCGAGACTTAAAAAATTTCTTCAATTCTCCTTATAATTTTTGTCACGACTGACCATTGTCAATGGGATGGGGCTGGGTGCAGCAACACCACAGGGCTAGTGGTATCTGAATGCTTCTTGGTTTACTCTTTTTCAACAAATTGAGTGGGTTAATTTAAGTTGGAACAATATAGTCGGTAGTGTTGAGAATGAAGGTGTTTCGTTTAATTTAATACTTTCTCCCTCCTAATTTAAGTCGAATATCAGGATTGAGCAACTATATGTATCTTTATTCAGTTGACAATTTTGACATATTTTTTTAAATGATTAATTTTGAAATTACATCAAACTGATGTGATCTCTGTTTTGATTTTACTTGCAGCACTAGAGACGCTCTCAAGATTAACCAACTTGAAGATGCTTGATTTAAGAGGAAACTTGTTCAATAATAGCATTTTATCATCTCTAGCTCATCTTTCATCATTAACATCATTAGATTTATCTGAGAATAAATTGGAAGGAAGTATTAATGTTAAAGGTACGTAATTAAAATGTCATCGCTTCTCCCAACTCTTTCATTAACATGCTAAAATAAGATTCAAGGCTTTGAATTCAATTTTTTTTAATGAGTAATATTAGAAAAATAGTTTTAAGCAATTCATAAATACAAGTTTCAATGTTTCTCATAATTTCATCTTGTACTTTTGTATGTCTTGACTTTAAGATTAAAAAAAAAATTATTCTAACTGTGAAGCAAATACCCCACGACTAATTTATTATTTTGTCTAGTTAAAAATGATAAAATTTATTATTTGCTTATATTGATTAATTAACTCTATTTTTAAGTCTTAAGTCTTGGCGTCTTGGCATGTTTGCAGAATTTGATTCCTTGAGCAACTTAGAGGAGTTGGACATGAGCGGCAATGAAATAGACAATTTTCAGGTTCCTCAAGGTAAACTATTAAAATATTATTCAATTACATTAATTTAATTCGTTTGATTAGGGAAGGCCAAAAGGTACAAAAACATAATAAAAAACTAAAGAAACAAAGAATTTATATTATTTCAAAAAATAAAATGTAATACTATTATTTCAAAAATAGAATGTAATAAAGATTTGATTCCGGTTCTTTAATCTTTACAGCAATTGAAAAACAATGTTGCTCTTTTTCTAAAGCATAAAATATGAAATGAGTCATAATTGAATTAGTCATTTATTTTGTTTAGCTCTAAATTTAGATAATAAATTTTGATTTTTTTCAATCCCATCCTTATTATTATTATTATTATTATTATTATTAAACAGATTACGGAGGTTTGAGGAAGCTGAAAAGCCTGCATCTATCGAGAGTTGGAATTAGAGATGGAAGCAAGTTGTTACGGTCAATGGGATCATTCCCATCCCTCAACACTCTTTACCTTTGGGGTAATAATTTTACGGAAACAATGACAACTACAACTCAAGGTAAGTAAAAGGTATAGGTTTGGCCAAATTTATAAATAAATTGTTAATTAATTAATTTTCCACATTATTAATGAAGCTAAATTCCTTGCTCCTTCTTTGTAATTCTAAACAGAGTTGCACAATTTCACCAACTTGGAATATTTGACATTGGACCATTCCTCTCTCCATATAAGCCTTCTGCAAAGCATTGCATCAATATCCCCTTCATTAAAAAATTTGTCGATGTGTGGTTGTGAAATCAATGGTGTCGTACGTGGTCAAGGTGAAAGAAAAGGGTTGAATATGAACTCACTCAATGGTGTCCTATGTGTTCAACTTATTTATTTTTTTATTAATTTTATTTTTTAATGTTTCTACTAGGTTTTCCTCATTTCAAGAGTTTGGAACATTTGGAGATGGATGACGCGCGCATTGCACTCAACACCAGCTTTCTTCAAATCATCGGTGAATTGATGCCCTCTCTTAAGTACTTATCACTATCATATTCTACTCCTGGCACTAACAGCATCGAGATTCTTGATCAAGGTTAATGAGATGCTCCACTCTCCCCGCTTAATCTATAATATTAATTTTTGATTAAATGTTTAATTACACAAACGAATCACTTATTTTAAAAGAATAATACGTATTCATTAATTTTTATATTGTATTAATTGATGAATTTAATAAATTTTCAGGCCTCTGTTCGTTGATGCATATGCAAGAGTTACACATTGCTCATAACGATTTAAGAGGTAGCTTGCCTTGGTGCTTGGCAAATATGACATCCCTCAGGATATTAGATGTTTCTTCGAATCAACTTACTGGAAGCATCTCTTCATCTCCCCTCATTCATTTGACATCCATTGAAGAGCTGAGGCTTTCAGACAATCATTTTCGGATTCCAATTTCACTTGAACCACTTTTTAATCACTCAAGACTCCAGATTTTCGATGCTTACAACAACGAAATAAATGCAGAAATAACTCAATCACCTTCTTTGACCCCAAACTTCCAATTATCACATCTCTCATTGTCTTTCGGTTATGGAGATGGTGTCACATTCCCCAAATTCCTTTACCATCAACATGACCTTGTGAATGTTGATCTCTCACACATAAAGATGAATGGAGGATTTCCAAATTGGTTGTTGGAAAACAACACAAGATTAGAAACTCTTTCTTTGGTCAATGATTCTCTTGCAGGACCTTTCCGATTGCCAATTCATTCACACAAGCAATTAAGACTGTTGGATGTCTCCAACAACAACTTCCAAGGCCACATTCCAGTAGAAATTGGAGATATTTTACCAAGTTTAATATCCTTTAACATTTCAATGAATGCTTTAAACGGTAGCATTCCCTCTTCATTTGGTAATATAAACTCCCTTCAAATTCTGGACTTATCCAACAATCAATTGATTGGTGAAATACCCGAGCACTTGGCTGTGGGTTGCGTCAACTTGGAGTATCTTACATTATCAAACAACAACCTAGAAGGTCATATGTTCACTAGAAATTTTAACCTGACAAACTTGAGATGGTTACAATTGGAAAGCAATCACTTCGTAGGAGAGATCCCACAAAGCTTGTCTAAATGCTCTTCACTAGAAGGATTGTATCTTAATAATAACAGTCTCTCGGGTAAGATTCCACGATGGTTAGGTAATCTCAAAGGGTTAAAACATATTATAATGCCCGAGAATCATCTTGAAGGTCCTATTCCAATGGAGTTTTGTCAACTTTATTCGCTTCAGCTTTTGGACATTTCAGACAACAACATATCTGGAAGTTTACCATCTTGTTTCCATCTTCTCTCTATCGAACAAGTTCATCTTTCAAAAAATATGTTACGTGGACAGCTAAAAAGAGGTACATTCTTTAATTGCTCTTCCCTTGTGACATTAGATCTTAGCTATAATCGTTTGAATGGAAGCATTCCGAATTGGGTTGATGGGCTTTCTCAACTAAGGCACCTTATCTTAGGTCACAATAATCTTGAAGGTGAAGTGCCAGTTCAATTGTGCGGATTAAACCAACTGCAATTGTTAGATCTTTCTAATAATAATCTTCATGGCCATATTCCTCCTTGCTTTGATAACACCACACTTCATGAAAGTTATAGCAATAGTTCTAGTCTTAAGCCATTTGAAACATCTCTTGTCATGGAAAGCGGGATGATCTATGCAGAAAAGCAAATCCATGAAATTTTTGAGTTCACAACAAAGAACATTGCGCACATTTACCAAGGAAAAGTGCTTAGCCTCCTATCAGGACTTGATCTTTCTTGCAACAAGCTAATCGGTCATATTCCTCCTCAAATTGGAAATTTGACAAGGATTCAAACATTGAATCTATCACACAACAACTTGATAGGATCGATCCCATCAACATTTTCAAACTTGAAGCAAATCGAAAGTTTGGATCTTTCTTACAACAAATTGAATGGGAAAATCCCTCATCAACTTGTGGAGTTAAACGCATTGGCTGTTTTCAGTGTGGCATACAATAACTTATCAGGCGAAATTCCAGAATGTAAAGCACAATTTGCAACCTTCAACGAGAGGAGCTATGAGGGAAATACTTTTCTTTGTGGACTGCCATTGCCCATTTGCAGATCACCAGCAACTATGCCAGAGGCTTCAATTGGCAATGAACGAGATGATAATTTAATTGACATTGACAGTTTCTTTATCACATTTACAACATCATACATAATTGTGATATTTGGAATTGTTATTGTTTTATATGTAAATTCTTATTGGCGACATAGATGGTTTTACTTTGTTGAAATGTGGATAACTTCATGTTACTATTTTGTTGTAGACAATCTTATTCCAACAAGATTTTGTCATTGAAATTAATTAGTAGTTTAATTACGATTCTTTAAGTACTAATCAGGTTTTCTTGGGAAATAAATTTTTTTATTTTTTATTAAAATTGTAGTAGTATTTAGCATTATATAGCTTCCAACTTCCAAGCACTTCACATTTGTCTCTACACTTAAAAAGCGAGTGATCATGTTTTGTAGATCTGGATTTGGAGCAGGATGGATCCAAACCCATATCTATCCATCATAGCTTATAGCTTCCCTATACTGTGCAGCATACTTAAATAAGAGAACCATCTCCAATGTTAAAAGTAGCCACTCTATAACAATCATTTAGAAACTATATTCAGAATAGTTTTATAATCATACACAAGAAATGAAACACCTAGATGCACTTGATCGCCTATTTTACTTTGAAAAAGAACAGTTATGGTGCTTTCATCATCTTCTTCACTAGCAACATTAACACTAAATCCACCGATGGACCCAGACATTTCATCAAGAAAGGTATATATCTAATAAAGTTAAAGCTTGACAAAAAATTCAGGAAGATTAATGCCTCGCCACAACAAGGGCCACAACAACATCAAAGTAGAGATGAAGCAGTATTCTCAAAGCTAAAACTCTCAAATCCACCTAGGGGTGTTTAGAATCCAATTTGATCCGCTCAATCCGTCTAATCCATAGAAATCCAATTCGTAAAAATCTGATCCGTGGATTGGTGGATTAGATTAGATTGAAAATTTGATAATCCGCAATCGGTGGATTAGATACGGATCTACTTCTGTAAATCTATAAAAATCTGTGAATCCGCAAAAAAATAAAAAGTATTTATTTAATTAAAAAATAAAACTTGTAAATATGGTATTAGTACTTACTAGTACATAAATAAGTTAAAATATAGTTATATTAACAGTATGTTATATCTTATCCGATAATAATAAAAAATAAAAAAATAATTAAATAAACAAATATAGCTTTCTAAATAGTTAATTTCTATGTACTGATCTAAACGAATGAGATTTTTTTCGTTTTGATGTGTTATATTTCGAAACTTTAAATGAATTTTTTAAGCTTTATTTAAACAATTAATTTATTTAAATCTTATTTAATTTTAAATTTGAAGTCCGTAAACCAATCCGCAAAATATTAGATTTGGTCAAATCTGCATCCGATCCGTAGATGTATGGATTGGATTTGGATTGAATTTTACCAATCCGTGGATTGAATTGAATTGAAGATTTATAATCCGCAAAATCGTAGATCGGATATGGATTGAGGTCTAATCCATAAAATCCGATCCACGAACACCCTTAGTTGGATTCTTGAGTGAGAACAATTCCTAGGCCAAATCCAAATTGTCTACAAGAAATCCAACGTCCTCAAGAGATCATATATAGTTTTCAAATTGCGGGAAAGCTCTAAAACTTGTGAATTGAGAAATTGTACATGCATGTCAAGCTTTAACCAATGAATTTGC
The DNA here is from genome assembly GCF_022201045.2 of Citrus sinensis. NCBI lineage: Eukaryota > Viridiplantae > Streptophyta > Magnoliopsida > Sapindales > Rutaceae > Citrus > Citrus sinensis. The sequence goes on from NC_068560.1 coordinate 22,155,229, forward strand.
TTTAATTTATCAACAATAAGAATATAAGATGAGATTTGACCTAGTTGTTACTCTTGTGAATAAAAAAATTGTGTGCCTGAACATGATTTAACTAATGAAATGAATTTTCTTTAATTTTTTTTAATAATAGGATGAGACTTTCCTGAAACGAAAAGTACGGATATATAATTTGTTGGCTTTAGTTACCTTACATAATAATGTATGGTACATAACCGTTTGATGAAAATCCAACGGTCGTGGAAATAATAAAATTTTATTATCTTATATTTTCACAACTGTTGGATTTTCATCAAACGGTTGTGGAAAATCAAATGGTTGTGGAAGAGTCATTTACCTTACATTATTATGTAAGGTAACAAGCTCCTAATTTATTTAGTATGATTGAAAATTATGAATGAAAATAGTTTTGCCAAAATTGACAAAATCAAAATCTTTAAATTAGTGAAAAGTCTTCAAGTCCTATGTGATATAAACACGTATTTGGCCTACTTCTTAGAACTCTTATGGCTATAGTCAAGCTAGATGAAAAAGAGATTTACTAATTCTGAGTTAGAGATCATGATGGTAACATCTACACCTTACTCAATAAAATTCTTTGCTTATTTTTTTATTACTTATGGTTGAATTAGAAATTCAATTATTCTTTTATAACGTGGTTTAAAATATTTAATAAAAGGAAATTCTTAAATACTTTGGAGATTTCAGAGCTTTTTTTTTAATTTTTAAAAAAGATAGAGATGTGACAAAACTAAAAAAAAAAAATTAAACTCAGATGACCAACTAAAAGTTATCTGATCACTTTATTTGAACGAAAACTTTAATGCTGTTATGAAAATGTGTAGATCAAGCAATGAAAAATTCCAAAATATTGGTAATAACTTCAAATAACAACGACGGAGGTAGGTTGACGGCGACCTTATGTAGCGGAGGCAGCCATAAATTTTAAATTTTGTTTGCGTTGAAGTCAAAATTCAACTGTCGCCGACCCATTTGGTTTGAACTCTATGTCAATCGGGTCTGCCCAAAACCAAACACAACCCAAACCATAGCCAGCATAGGTGCTAAGAAGATTCTTTTACTTTGTCACTTGTCGCCTACAATGAAATTGACATTAAACAAACATTAAAACGTGTGGACTCCGATAGCTGCCCCACAACTGTACAATAATAATTGAGTATGCACTTTTGATTCTCGGGACCTTTCAATGAGTTTCTGCCCCGCTGATTCTATCAACTAAAGTTTTGTAAAATGAAAAAAAAAATACATAGAATTCCACAAAATGCAAAACGTGTGGAATTTAATTTTTGGCCGTGTGGACCAAAATATAATTTAACGAAAAAGGGCAAAAATGGTAAGATATTTAAAATGTATGGAAGATGATCCATATTTTACTGAAACGACTTATCTCGAACATTAAGATGATTGATTTTTTCTTTTTGAATAATATCAACTTCCATATCTTTCTACCGGAGAACATGCTCACATTAAAGTCTATCTTACTAATTTGAAAAAGAAAATCAAATCAACACCAAAGCAATGAAAAGTAAAGCTTTTGAATTTTAACTCCGGCTGGCAAACGTATTCAGGAATTCTTCCCATTGCATATCTTATTCCTCCATCAATGCAATATTAAGTAATTTTTCTTTATCATATTCTTTTCTTTGCATTTCTTCTTCCTCTATCAATGCAATATTTGAACAATTAAGAAAGAGTTTAAGAACATAAAAGATCTCCTAGATTTATACGGTATAACAAATTTAAATTCTCAATTATAATGGATAATAATTAAACTAATAATTATTTATTTACTTATTTTAATAGTTTCACCTAAGAATAATATTGTAATTAGAAAAAATCTAAAAAGCGGGGTGGTTTTATACAAAATCAATTGCATACACATATCCAGAAGCATATGCAGATGCAAATAATATTTTTTATTCTTTTTTTATAAGAAAATTGTGTATTGAGATGAATAAAATGTTTAATTTAATTAATTTCCTTACTTTCATATACATTGTCTTTCTATCTAAAGAAAGCTCATGTTTGTTAGTATTCATTCTTAGAGAGGTGAAAAAATTACAAATCTTGAACAACAAGGAGTAGTTTAATTGCCACTAACTTTACTTGGCCTTCTTTAGTTGGAGCTGTGTTTTCTGATAAGCCAAAGAATTAGTAGCTGTTAGAAAGCTGAAATGAGATTGTAAACTTTGTTTGGAAGCTAAGAAAATGAAAAGAAAATGTTCTGGAAATTTCTTGATTTTATTCAATTTTTCTCATTACATAACAAATACAATCACGATAGTATTTATACTAAATCAAGTCTCTAAAACAAAAATAATAGTTTGCTTAACAGCTGACGAACAGAACGTAATGCATGCTTAACGGAATTGCTGAGCTGGCTTCTTTTCTTAACTAACTGCTGACGTGTCATTGGCACACACGTGTTGAATATGCAGCTCCCTTTTGTACAATGTGTGCTTCCTTAACAGCCCCCCTCAAACTCAAGGGGCAGGGATGCACATTGAGTTTGCTTCTAAAGTAGTTAAAGTGAATGAATGTGAGAGGCTTGGTCAAGATGTCTGCAATCTGCTCTTCACTGGGAATGTAATTGATCTCCAGCTCTCTTGCCAACACTTTATCTCTTATGAAGTGCATGTCTAGTTCAATATGTTTAGTTCTCGAGTGGTAGACATGATTTTTGGCTAGCTCAGTTGCACTTATATTATAGCACCATTTTGTAGGCACTGAAACACATTCTATCTTGATCGTCTTGAATAATGACTGCAACCATGTAATTTCTGCACTTGCAAAAGCAAGAGCTCTGCACTCACTCTCTGCACTTGATCTTGTGACTATTGATTGCTTCTTGGATGACCAAGATATCAAATTATGCCCCAAGTAAATGCAATATGCCCCTATTGATTTTTCTATCATCAACATCATATGCCCAATCTGCATCTGCATATTCTATTAGCTTTATTTCTCCACCAGCTGTACACTTTAATCCATAGTCTTCTGTTTCTTTCAAATATCTAAGTATCCTCTTACAAGCCATGATATGTTGAAGTGTTAGTGTAGACACATATTGACTTAATTTGTGCACTGCAAAAGCAATTTCTAGCCTAGTCAGGACTAAATACTGCAACTCTCCAATCAAGCTTCTATAACTAGTTGCATCTTCAACATACTGACCCAAAGATCCCTTAACTTCTTTATGAAGTTTTGTTCTTGTAACCATTGGAGTATCACACCCTTTGCAGTCAAGCATATCAGCTTTTCTCAGCAAGTCTTTAATATATTTTTTTTTGGGACAGATATATATCATTCTCAGTATAAGAGACTTCTATACCAAGAAAATATGAAAGCTTTCCTAAATCTTTTAATGCAAACATTTTGCTCAAACCTGAGATAAATTTTTCAAGTTCATCACTATTAGGTCATGTTATCAATATGTCATCAACGTAAATCAGGATTAGTATCATTGAATTCTGTTCTCCCTTGAAAAATAGTGAAGTGTCGGCTCTGGAATTTTGAAAACCCCAATTTGTAACCAAACAACTCTTCAGTTTGTCAAACCATACTCTAGGAGATTGTTTCAACCCATATAAGGCCTTCTTCAACTTGCATACATAATCAGGTCTTATCTCATCAACAAATCCTTCAGGTTGGCACATGTAAACATCCTCTGTCAAGTCTCCATTTAGGAAAGCATTACTAACATCTACTTGTCTGATCATCCACCTATGCATTACAGCCAAGCTCAATATAACTCTCACTGTAGAAGCCTTTATAACAGGGCTAAATCTTTCAAAATAATTGATTCCTTTAGTTTGTTGGAACCCTTTTGCAACCAACCTAGCTTTATATTTGGCGATACTGCCATCACTATTTTGTTTGACTCTAAACACCCATTTGTTTCCAACAATTTTGTATTCAGCTGGAGGTGGTATAAGAGACCAAGTCTCATTTCTGATCAAGGCTTCATATTCCTCTTTCACGGCCTTATACCAGTGTTTATCATTAAGAGCTTCTCGAACTGTGTTAGGTTCTTTGTTGATCAAGGTGGTTGTGTACAACTTAGGCTTGAATATTCCAGACTTCGATCTAATGGTCATTTTGTGTGTGGGTTGTGAAGTCAGAATTCTGTTTGGACTGAGTTCAGTTTGTTGTTGACTGGTTACATGTGGTTCAAATTGTGTTTGAGTTGGTTCAGGAATATGACGGATAGTTTGTGATGTTGATGATTTTGATATGAATGACTAGATGATTCTTGTTGATGCAGATTATTTGTATGCTCAGGTAATACAGGTGTTTGTTCATTACTCGGTACTCTTGCTGAGTAAGTATCTTCAAAGCTGCTGTTGAGTAAGGGTAATGTTGAGAGATGATAGATTTGTTGTTTAGAGAAATTTGACACTGGAGTTTCTGATTGGATGACATTTTCAGAAGAAGAAGTGGCAAAGATTGTTGCATATGGAAATACAGTCTCATCAAAGACATCATGCCTAAGAATATGAACTTGACCTGAGCTTGTAAGACATTTGCATCCTTTATGAGATGAGCTATATCCAATAAAGATGCATTTGCTAGTATGAAAATCAAACTCATGTCTGTTAAAGTCTCTCATGTATGGATAACAAAGACAACCAAATCATTTAAGGAAATTGTAATCAGGTTTATGCTTGAAAAGTTTCTGATGTGGGGATAAGAGTCTCAATACAGGTGTTGGCAACCTGTTTATGTGATATACTGCTATATGAACAGTTTCCCACCAGAATTTGAAAGGAAGATCAGCTTGAGTTAAAAGAGTCAAGGCCAATTCAATTATATGCCTATGTTTTCTTTCTACCAGTCCATTCTGGTGATGAGTGTAAGGGCATGAGTGTTTGAAAATGATCCCATTTTGGTTCAAAAAATCAGTGAATACTCAATATTCTCCCCCTAGTCAGATTACATCATCTTAATTGTTGTATTGAACTGATTCTATAATTCTGTCTTTAGAAATGCAACTAAATTTTTAATCTCTTACTCTACATAAAATTGAAATTCGAGTGGCTTATCAAATAAAATTAAAACTATTAATTAACCAAATAAAATTATTTAAAACCATTGGGTATGGTAGCAGGAGTTCTTGAAACTATCGATGCCATGAAATTTACTGGCGAAAAGGGTTTTAGATGTCTATTTTATAAATCTTTTAATAATTTTTTTATTTACCATTTTACTATCCATGGTAAAAGTGTCGCATCGACATTGAACAGTTCAACATATCAGTCATTTCTCATTCAGTCATTAAGAATTTACGTTTGGGGTATTTTTGTAATTATGAGAAGGTAAACTAATCGCAAAATTCATTTGGCTTGCACTTGCTCGCCTTTGCTGTGTGTTTGGTTATGGCGTTATCATTATCATCTTCTCCACTCCTGCTGACACCAGACCTTAACCGTTCAGATTCCCTTTCTCAACTGTCATACCCTACGCCCCGTCTCCGTGTCTCCGATAAGCAGTGCTCAATTAAGACCATCAGATTATCCCGGACCCACATTAATCCAACGGCTCACAATGACCGACAACCTCTCCATCTCCATTACAAGCTCCCTCTTCAGCTGGCTTCTTCTTCCGTCCTACTCTTTCTCGGATTCGGAGCCCGTATATGCTCGGCTGGTCCCACGCAGCTCCCTCTCACTCCAGCTGTCAACCAACAAGACCAATTGCTTGATCAAGACACAGAACAAAAAGAGGATGAGAAATTGAATCAAGAATTTGAGAATTGGAAATGGAAGACGTACGCATTGACCGTGCCTTTGAGAGTCGTTTCTCTTCAGAATTCAGTGCCTCAATCTTGGGTTAAGGATTTTATGCGAAGTCAAGGAAAGAGATTGAAGTTTCAGATGAATTTGTGTGCTAGCATTGATGGGATCGTTAACAATTTATCTACGCCCTTTAACAAAGTTAAGGCTAAGTCAGCTTCGTATATGGCTGCTGATTTGGTTAGTGTTGGTGATTCATGGCTCAGTTTTGCGATTAAAAAGAGATTGATCGAGCCAATAGCTGAAGCTGAAGATCAAGATTGGTTCAAATGCTTAAGTCACAAATGGAAGGTAACATCTTTATCTTTTACCCGATAATTTTTATTGTCTTACCTTGAAATTTGGTAATGTAATTTGTTCTCTATCTGTGTTACCCTTTATAGTCATTTTATTTATTTGTTTATTGCTTTTATTTGCACTAACGAAATCTCAGGTATATCTACGCAGCAATGATGCAGGAGAAATTGATCCTCGAGGTCAAATATGGGCGGCACCATACAGGTGGGGCACAATGGCGATAGGCTACAAGAAAAGTAAATTTCAAAACCATAATTTGGCTCCGATTGAGGTAATAATTGTACTTAAACTCATTTAGTTTAATATCAAGCAAAATCAAGACTGCCTTTCTCTTCAATATTTTCAATGATAATATCTTTAGAAGCATCTCATTGACGGGTAACAATGGTATCCCTGAAAGAGTCTATAAACTCAATGATATTATCTTCTACAATGGCTCATTAAACTTTGTCGTTGCAGTCAAATGTACACTCAGAGCAATGAAAAGCTATGCCACTGTAGCATGTAGTGATGGCACTTAATAAGTGAATTGCTAGGATGTGAACTAGAAAAATTAAATATTGTCTCCTTGGGTATGCTAGCTCGTAAGTCAGGGTTACTATTAGAGCTTAAGATACTATAACCATGAGAAGCTATTGACTGCCAATTAAAATATCCATTAAAATGTCTAGGGAGTTATGAAGGTGGAGGTAGCTTCCAATAACTAACTTGAGTTTGGTAAAACAAACAGACAGTGTGTCTCATGTCTCACAATTCAAATTATCATCTGTAATGATGGAGAATTTTTCTAATGTATGAAGTATGCTTTCATACGTGGATTAGCTTGGAGAAGATATCTCAAAATAAAGAATATGGGGAGCGAATGGGAAAAAAACAGTTCAGTAGTTTATTATTCTGTAGTCAAGTTTTGTCTTGAAAATGGTCAAAATTTAAATGAATAAGGACAGGGGATCTTCATTCTTTTTTCCCTTTTTTATACCAAGATATCTTTCAACCTTTATATAATCCCCACTGGATATCTGCTTCTAATAATTAAAATAAAAATTTCACCCACACAAATAAATACTGACCAAGCTCTAACAATAAAAACTAACATCTTTAGTCAAGTAACATCTTTAGTCACGTAATTTACAGTTCCTCATCATCTTAGTGTGAGCTATCAGTACGATCTAAAAACATAATAAAACTGGTTTGATCCTGTTTATTGATGTTTAAATGTTGTTTATTGTGACAAGTAGAAATGATGAGCCGAAGTTTCTCTGGTCATAAATTAGTAAGATCTTGTTTGAAGTTGTTTTCCGAAATGAACTGCCAAATGGTAGTTTTTTTGGGGCATCTGATGGCTCTTTTTTCCTCATTTTAAACATGTGCCTGCTTGGAATGGGAAGGATTAGGCTGCAGAGTTGTTATATATTTTGACATGCTCTGGTAATTACACAATTTGTTCACACTGGAAATTAGAATGAGAAATTTGTTGATGCTGTTTTGATAGATCTGCATTCTATGCACAATAACATGATTAATGAAAATGGATTGTAGGACTGGAAAGATCCGTGGTGGCCTGAGCTCGCAGGAAGAATTTCAATGGTTAATTCTCCCCGAGAGGTTATTGGTTCAGTTTTGAAGTATATGGGAGCATCATAAAATTCAAACAATATTGATTTGCAAGTTGCTGGTGGGAAGATTGCTGTTCAGCAGAATCTGGCATTACTGGCAAACCAGGTACTCTTAAAGAAATGATATCTGATCATTGCATGTTATTGCCTGACAACTGATTTTGTTTGTAGAAGTCTGCTTCTTCATACATATGAATGCATATGCTAGTGTTTTCTTCTCCTTTTCATACATATGAATGCGTATGTTGGTGTTGTCTTTTCCTTTTCATACGTATTAATAATACATATGTTGGTGTTCTCTCCTGAGATGGATGCAATAAAGGCTTTTGCTCCTAAATTTAGCTGAAGAAATGGCAAGGGATGTGAGATTCTGTCTCATTAAATTAACAAAAACCCAAAACAATGAAAAACCATAATAATGTGGTGTGGGTAAACTGGCTCCATTTGGTTCGTTTCCTTAATGTGAATACGCAAACAATGGAGACTAACAAAATGAAGTGACAACAACAAGTCAGTGTCCTTTGATGGATGCATTTTTAAGCAGAAATAGGTTTGTAATTGACCAAATTTGTCTGGCATGCCAATTTCGAAAAAATTAAATTATGTGATTATTACCTGTAATGAAGGGGGATAGTAGGTGCAATCAGGTGGATCCCGGAAAGTTCAACAAAGTTCTGGTATGGTGTATTGAAATTGGTTTGTGCAACTCAAGAGTCTTTCAGGTGAACGATGATGGGTTTTGATTTATGAATGTTATAAATCTACTGTGCATAGTATTCTAGTAGAATCATTTATAAGTTCTAGTTATTGAAATTGTCTACTTTGTCCGGTTTGAGTTAAGGGCACATGTAATATGAAAAATAGTTGTCGCATCTTTTAGGTTACCTAACATTTGATCAATCCTATTATGAGGGCTTCAAGATGTCTAACAATATGTAGAATGCCCATGCTCCTCCCCATTGTTTATCTTATACAATAATTTGTTTTAGATGCTAATATCTTTGTCGATACTGGTAACATTATTACAATCTCTGCTTTTATTGGGTTCTACATAGGTTCGACTGTTTGACAGTACACACTATCTGAAGGCATTTGGAATTGGAGATGTATGGGTTGCTGTTGGGTGGAGTAGTGATGTTCTTCCTGCTGTCAAACGTATGTCTAATGTTGCTGTTGTTGTTCCCAAGTCTGGTGCAAGCTTATGGGCCGATCTTTGGGTATTCCCATGCCTGCCATTCTACTTCGATATTCATTTTGTTATCACCTTCATATTAGTGATCAGTAAACACGATAATGTGACTAATAAGTTTGTATTCTCTTTATAGGCGATCCCTGCTGCCTCAAGACTTGAAACAAAACAAATTGGAGGGCAAGTCAGAGGTCCGTCTCCATTAATCCATCAATGGATAGAGTTCTGCTTGCAAACAGCAAGAGCATTGCCTTTCAAGCAAGAGGTTATCCCAGGCGCATCTCCCTCTGCCCTTGAAAGTACTCTGGTTAAGTTGCCTGAAGAACTTCTGAAGGGTAAACCAAGTGTGGATACTAACTTAATTGCTGGAGTACCCCCCCGCTGAAATTCTGGCCAGATGTGAGTTTTTGGAGCCATTATCTGAAGCTACATTGTCAGATTATGAGTGGCTGGTTGCTAATCTGCAAAACCTGCTCCTGTCTTGATGAAAAGGGTGCAGCATTACTTGTCATCATTAATCCAAAGCTTTCTAGCAAAGCTACATTGAAAAGTTAATGGCACTGCATACAATCATGAGTTTTAATGGAGCAAGAACTAAATACAATTATCGCTAACAAATACTGAAAACACAACCCACACAGGAAATCACCCTTCGCGTGGGGATGGAGATGTTTACTGGAGCGATATTGAATATGTGCAAGGTGTTGTCCACTGCTCTTTGGGTTATGGTGTGACTTGCGATTTCAAGATTGCCCAGAAACAATGGAAAAGATTAACATATCCTCCCATGAGTGAAAACGGCTTGACTAATTCTAATTACCGAATTGACTCAGGATCAGGTAGCAATAATAACAGTTCACTAACATTGCACAGTCCCGAGTACTTTTCCAGGATCAGATACAACGTGGTCTAATGTTGATAATAATACCTTATTAAAGGACAAATCATTGTTCTTGGGTGTTGATAGTAATAGCTTATTAAAGTAGAAGATGAAGGTTGTGCAGGTGATTTCAGAAATAAAATACATTCTGAGAGATGATGGTCTACTATTGCAAGCCCCCAGATTTCAGAATCTTTTGATTGCGGCATTTGGCAACGATTCCACAAATTCTAGATTCCAACTGAGTTATCAATTGAAAATGAAGTTGAATTGAAAAAGAACAACAAATACACAGTGAAGTTGAATTGAAAATGAAGTTGCAAGTTGCGCCCATAGCTGCTGACTAATAATAAAACGAGACAAATTAATTAAACTCAGATCTCTATGTACATGTCAACCTAACTTTACTTTTCCTTGTTTGTTATATTCACTTAACACTTGATGCCTAAACCATTAAAACCAAATGACCATAGAGGTATTTGTAATATGTAAAAACAAACAAAAACACGTAAAAAATTTTAAAAACAATTAATAATCACACTCTAAATTTACCACTCAACTCTAAATAATAACCATACTCAAACAATTTACAACTTTTGACGGGAGTAGCTATGAGGAAAATCCTTTCTCAATGGATTGCCATTGCCCAAGAGTTGCAATGAAAACGTACCACCTGCAGCTGTGCCGGAAGATTCAACTAGGTCTGAAAAAGATGATAATTTAATTGATATGGACAGTAATTGTGATGTCGGAAAGCATTAGTATTCTATATGTGAACCATTATTGGCGACATCGATAGTTTTATATTATTAAAATGTGGATGACTTCCAGTTACTATTTTGTTATAGACAATCTTATTCAATTAACATATAGTTTTAAACTATTATGTAAATCAATCTATTAATTTTCATGATATTTAACTGAGTTAAAACTAAGTGCAATCAATAAATCTCTTTTCCTTTAAAAAACCGCTACGTTTTAATTTTAGTGCTTAATATTTATTGAACTCTGATACAGGAAATTTGAAATCAAACTCGTAACTACAAATTATTTAATTGCGAGTTGTTGTCCATAGCTGCTGATCTGTAGTAATTATCTAATTGACTGAGGTGACAACAATTTTTTTTTTTTTCGGAAAAATGTCAATAGCACAAATTCAATAATTAAATTCTCATGTTTAATTTGTTTCAAGTTAAATTATTAATTACTAAAACTCTGTTTTAAGTCTTTAATTTTATATCTTGGCGTATATGCAGAGTTGGATTCTTGAGTGAGTTGGGCATTAAAATGTGTGGACTCCGGTAGCTGTCCCACAAGTGTACAACTCTACAATAATAATTGAGTACACACTTTTAATTCTGGGGACCCTTCAATGAATTTCTAGCCCGTTGACTCCACTGACTAGAGTTTTGTAAAATAATAAAAAAAAAGTACATAGAATTCCACCAAATGCAAAAGCAAAATGTGTGGAATTTAATTTTTGGCCGTGTGGACCAAAATACAATTTAACGAAAAAAGAAAAAAAAATGGTAAGATTTCTAAAATATGTGGAAAGTGATTCATGTTTTACTGAAATGACTTGTCTCATGATTGATTTTTTTTTTTTTTTGAAAAATATCAACGTCCATATCTTTCTACCCTAGAACATGCTCACATTCAAGTCTATCTTTGCTAATTTGAAAAAGAAAATCAAATCAAATCAATACCAAAGCAATGAAAAGTTAAGCTTTTGAATTTTAACTTCAGCTAGCAAACGTATTCAGCGTTTTCAAATTCTTCCCATTGCATATCTTCTTCCTCCATCAATGCAATATTAAGTACTTTTTCTTCATTATATTCTTTTCTTTGCATTTCTTCTTCCTCCATCAATGCAATATTTGAACAATTAAGAAAGAGTTTAAGAACATAAAAAATCTTCTAGGTTTATACGGTACAACAAATTTAAATTCTCAATTATAATAGATAATAATTAAACTAATAATTATTTATTTACTTATTTTGGTAATTTCACCTAAGAATAATATTGCATTAGAAAAAATCTAATAAGTGGGGTGGTTTTATACAAAATCAACTACATACAGTAATAAGTGAGTACGCACCTTTGATTCTCGGGACCCTTCAATGAATTTCTAGCCCCGTTGACTCCACGGGCTACGGCTAAAGATCTGTAAAACAAGTAAATAGAATTTCCACAAAATGCAAAACTTGTCGAATTTAATTTTTGACCATGTGGATCAAAATGTAAATTAAAGAAAAAGACAAAACAAAAAGAGGTAAAATTTCCAAAACGTGTGAAAGATGACTCATGATTTATTAAAACAACCTGCCTCGAATATCAAGACGATTAATCTTTTTAAATTTTTTTTTTTGAAATAATATCAACTCTCATATTTTTCCACTCGCAGAACAAGTTCACATTCAAGTCTAACTTGCTAATTTGGAAAACGAAATCAAATCAAATCAATATCAAAGCAATGAAAAGTAAAACTTTTGGATTCTAACTCCAGCTAGCAAACGTTGGAATGCAATAATTAAATTCTCCTGTTTAATTTGTTTTAAGTTAAATTACTAATTACTTAAACTCTGTTTTAAGTATTTAATTTTATGTGTTGGTGGGTATGCAGAATTGGATTCTTGAGTGACTTGGACATGACCACAATGAAATTGATGGCAAACAAACATTAAAATGTGTGGACTCCGGTACCTGCCGCACAATTCTACAATAATAAGTGAGTACGCACCTTTGATTCTCGGGACCCCTTCAAAAAATTTCCAGCCTTGTTGACTCCACTGGCTAAGGCTAAAATTTTGTAATAGAAAAAAGGTCAATTCTTGTGGAATTTAATTTTTGGCCTTGTAGACCAAAATGTAAATTAAAGAAAAAGACAAAAAAGAAAAGGGGCAAGATTTATAAAACGTGTAGAAGGTGGTCCATGATTTATTCGAATAACCTGCCTCGACTCGAATATTGTAATGATTGATTTTTTTTATTTTTTTAAAATAATATCAATTCTCATATCTTCCCACTCCTTGAAAATGCTCACATTCAAGTCAAATTAAATGGACACCAAAACAATGAAAATTGAAAAGTAAAACTTTTGAATCCTAACTCTAGCTGGCAAACGTATTCAGTATTTTTAAATTCTTCGAATCGCTTATCTTCTTCCTCCATCAATGCAATATCAAGTATTTTTTTCTTTTTCGTAATCTTTTCTTTGCATTTCTTTTTGCTCCATTAATGTAATTTAACTTCTTTTTTTATTTGAACGGCTCGGAAAGAGTTGAAGAACATAAAAAAGCTCTTGGTTTTATACGGTAAAACAAATTTAACTTATAATTATTCAACTAACAATTATTTATTTACCTATTTTAGTAATTTCACCGAAGAATAATAATCTAATTACAAAAAATCTAGTCAGTTGGGTGGTTTTATACAAAGAGTAATGATATAGCCACAAACTCTTGTACAAACTTATTTTGTACAAACTGATGTGGCGTTAATTCATTGGTTGAATTAAATATCTCTTGGCCCACATGATTTGTTTATATTATTTTATATTTCTATTCAACCAATGAATTAATGGCACATCAGTTTGTACAATATAAATTTATACAAGAGTTTGTGGCTGTATCATTACTCTTATACAAAATCAACTACATACCCATATACAGATGCAAATGCAAATAATATTTTTAAATAAGAAAATTGTATATTGAGATGAATAAGATGTTTCTATGATTCTATCTTAGGAAAGCTTGGTGGTGGTAACGACATGAAGTTGCGAGTTGCCGCACACAGTTGCTAGTAATATAATAAAACAAGACAAATTAATTAAACTCAGGCCTTTACGTATATGTTATCTTATCTTTACTTGCCCTTGTTTGATGATATTCATTCTTGGAGCTAAGGGCGCATGTAATATTTGTAATTGTATTAAGTATATATTAATGTGATTTTCAAAATCAGGTTTTAAAATCTGTAGGATAGGCTGATTTTGGTAGTTTTGGGTCGGCCGTTGCAGTCATTGGGACTGACTTATTATTATTATTATTATTATTATTATTATTATTATTATTATTATTATTATTATTATTATTATTATTATTATTATTATTATTATCATCATTATTATTATTATTATAATTATAATATCAACTTCCATATCTTTCTAAACCCGGAATATGCTCACGTCACGTTCAAGTCTATCTTGCTAACCTGAAAAAGAAAATCAAATCCAATCAACACCAAAACAATGAAAATTAAAGCTTTTGAATTTCAACTCCAGCTAGCAAACATATTCAGCGTTCCCAATTTCTTCCCATTGCATATCTTCTTCCTCCATCAATGCAATATTAAGTACTTTTTCTTGATCATATTCTTTTCTTTGCATTTCTTCTTCCTCCATCAATGCAATATTTGATCGATTAGGAAAGAGTTTAAGAACATAAAAAATCTCCTAGGTTTATACGGTATAGCAAATTTAAATTCTCAATTATAATAGATAATAATTAAACTAATAATTATTTATTTACTTATTTTAGTAATTTCACCTAAGGATAATATTGTAATTAGAAAAAACTAATTAGAACAATTTAATTTTTGGCCGTGTAGACCAAAATATAATTTAACGAAAAAGGAAAAAAAAAAAGGGTAAAGATTTTTAAAATGTGTGGAAAGTGATCCATATTTTGTTCGACTTGTCCCGAACATCACGACGATTGATTTTTTTATTTTTTTTTTAATAACATCAACTTCCATATCTTTCTACCCTCAGAACATGCTCACATCCATATTTTTTATGTACTTATTTTAGTAATTTCACCTAAGAATAATAGTGTAATTAGAAAAAAATCAAATAAGTAGGGTGGTCTTATACAAAATCAACTGCATACATATATGCAGATGCAGATAATAATTTTTAATTCCTTTTTTTAATAAGAAAATTGTGTATTGAGATGAATAAGATGTTTAATTTAATTAATTTCCTTACTTTCATATACATTGTCTTTCTATCTAGAGAAAGCTTGGTGCTCAGAACGACATGAAGTTGCGAGTTGTCGCCCATGGCTGCTGATTAATAATAAAACGACACAAATTAATTGAACTCTGGCCTCCAAGTATATGTTATCCTAACTTTACTTGCTCTTGTTTGTTAATATTCATTCTTAGAGAGGTGAAAAAAATTACAAGTCTTGAATAACGAGGAGTTTAATTGCCTCTAACTTTACTTGGCCTTCTATAATCTCATTAATAATACAGAGAATTAATTATCTTTTTATTATTAAACCAAAGAATTAGTAGCAGTTAATATTAATATTGCCCACCCAAGAAATATGAGTGAATTAAAGTATTGGCAAGAGTTCGCTCAGAGGAGCATTTAAACCACTTCCTTATCAATTGCGGCAGCCGTCCATTAACTAAAACGCCAATCTAATACACGAAGAAAGAACATTTACAGACTTGGCAATTGAGTTCATTAAGAAGTAGCATCGCATTCGGGTGATGAGTTTCCTTTTGTTAATAATTTTAGTCTAATTTCAATTGTACTGAGATCGCTTCTCGAGGTAAGTGAAAGTTACAGATGTGGCAAAATAAATAATTAAATTAACAAAATGCTAACTAATTTTCCTAAATACCTAGGGTTGTACAATTTCATCAACCTGGAAGAATTGACATTAATGGACTGGTCTCCTCCCCATATAATTATAATCCTTCTAGAAAGCTAATTTTTATTAAATATTTTCTTTTAAGTTAATTTCAATTAAAAATTTTTTTAAGTTATATATACTCTAATGAGATTCTGAATTCCTTTCTTCCAATAATAATGAAAACGTATTAAATTAGAAATGAAAAAATTGGTGTTGATGATTCAACCTGTTTGGATAGATTACGCGAATAAAATTGAAATTTTGATTTAATTTTTGTTTATTGTTAATTCTCAGGCTATCTTAATTTCAAGAATTTAGAATGTTAATTTGGTCATGGATTTCAACCCATGAGTGTCATATTCTAGACTTAATGGTACCATTCTTTGATTGAGGGCAATGACTCTCACTCCTCTTGTAAAAAACTATTTTCAACTATTTTGATGACTTAAAAATTGATAGATTTATTGTTGTCATGACCAAATTATTCATTTTAATTAAACATAATTAATGCATCAAAGTTACCAGGTTTATGTTCTATCTTAATGCGCTTTTTTTTTTTTTTCAGTTATCAGCTATGCCCCTGAGGCATTTTGTAGAGTATAGCTTCTGCTTACCTCTGTTTCATTTTTTTTAATAAAAAAAAACAAGGGAAGGTTTTTACGAGTCATCCATTATTTGATTACCGTCAATCAAGAAAACGACCAAATTAATTTCTCTCCAAAATTTCCAAGAGCTAGAAAATTTTGTTATTTGAAAATAACATCATTAATTATAGAGTGGATCAAACCGCGTTATTGTCTTTCATAAAATTGATGTCTTTTTAAGAGTCAATACTTTTTATTTACGCAAACCAGTCGACATCAACTTAAACTTCCATATTTTTATTATTATTATGTTATTTATTTTAATCCCCGATTATTTGATTAGCCACTATATATATATATCAAGAAAGCGACAAAATTTATTTCTCATGACTTCCAAAAACTAGAAAACAACATCATTTATTATTTTTTTGCAACCCTAATTGACATCAACTTTAACTTTATTATGTTATTATTTCAACCCCCCATTATGACCTTTCTAATCCTCCATTATGCATCTTTTATAGTGCAAATTTAATTGCACATCTAAATAAATTGATTATTGTTACTCCACCACCAATATTTCAAATAGTCACTAGACCATTTCTGCCTTTAATTTTCCCTTAAGTTTAACTATTGACTGTTTTTAGCATCTTAAAATATACATTTATTTCTTGATTATGTGATAAAATTATGAAAATATCCATTTTAGCTTAAATTAATTGGAATAGCCATAAACATAACTTAAATTAATAGAACAAAATTATCAAGTGTATGTTCTATCTTTCTTTTTGAAGAATTTAACATATATAATGCTATACTATTAATAAATTTATCATTTAATATATATGTTCAAATATTTTATATATTTATTAATTGTTATATAGTCAAAGGATGAATGATTTTTCAGGTCTACATGAGTTGGTGCATCTGCAAGACTCAATTTTGACAACAATGATCTAAGGGGTAATTTACCTTGGTGTTTGACAAATTTAACCTCTCTTCAAGATTTACTTCCAATCTACTTACTGTAAATATCTCCTCATCTCCTCTCATTTATATGATAACCCTTGAAGATCTCACATTTTCAAACAATCATATTAGGGTTTTTATTATTAGCATCATTGTGTCAATAATATATGTTGCAGTAAGATTTTTTCAGACCAATTCCCTTCTTCAAATAATAATGGAAAAGTATTAATTTAAAAATAAAATGAATATGCATTGATTAAATCCTGATTTTCATCGATTATAGCGAGAGTTTCTCCAAATCAACTCCCTTATTCAAATAATACAGAAAAAATAGTAATTTAATAGTAAAATTAACAAGTGTTAATTATATATCCTAAGTTTCATCGATTATGTGATCAAAGGGGCATTGTTGATTTATTTCTTGTTCAATGTAAATTTTTAGGTTATCTAAATTTCAAGGATTTAAAATCTTTGTTCATGGATTACACGCTTATTAATTTTTCTGTCATTGACTGTCATATTCTAGACTTAATGGTACCTTCCTTGATCAAGGATAATTACTCTCTCTTCTCCTCTTATAAATTCTTCTTCCATTAACATCACTAGGAGTATGTTGACCTCTCAGACGTTAACTTCAGTGGAGAGTTTCCAAATTGATTGTCACAAAACAACACAAAAACTAGACACACTTGATCTGTCTAATAATTCTCTTTCGGTAAAATTAATTAATTTTAGGGGAATATTCGACCAACCTATATAATTTTAGATTGATCATTAATTAATTGGACGAAAAAAGTACTTGTGCTTTTGTGGCGACAATTGAACCAGAGAAGTGAAGCTGTAAAGATTTGGCAGTAGTAAATTGTTAGAAAGACATTAGGACAATTTCCCATTATTATAATTTTTTCAAAAAACTTTTTTACAACACATGCACCTGGCCAAAAATTTTATTTTGCTAACTAACAATAATTGAGTAGCTGACCGTATTGACTCCACCTACTTGCTAAAGTAAAAAAATAGAAATAGAATTTCCACAAAATGGCAAACATGTAAAATCTAATATTTGGCCGTGTGGAACAAAATACAAATTAAAAAAAAATAGAAAAAAGGCCTAAAGACTTTTAAAATGTGTGGAAGTCTTTCGGCCCTTTTATAATGGTGTGTTTTTCAAAGGAACAAATAATAATAATGACACTTCTACGATTTGTTTTGATAATCACACATATACTCTTTAATTTGATAAATGGTTACACAAATTTTGTTTACAAAAATATATTATTCATGTTCTGTATTATTTTTTAACATCATATTTTTATTTATTATAATTGTTTAAAGTTAATTGTTAGGTTGATATATAATAAAAACGTATAATCGTTCTCTTACTAAACACACATACTCTAGTTTCTGTTCATTTGTCATCTCAATCTCTCTCATTTATCCTTTGTTTATAGCTCAAAACGCGTCACTGTGGAAAATTATAGCAAAACGACAAATATGGAAAAAATGGGAAGAAAATTAATGCATGAAAGAGTTGCAGAAGACAACCAAATAAGTCAACTATACGCTAGTTGGGTGTATAAATTGTTAGATGTGTTATAAACAAATAGCATAGAGCCTTGGTTCGTTACAGAGATAGAAAAAGTGTGTGTGTTTTTTAGAACTTAAAGATATAGTTAGAATGGGTGGTTCAAAATCAAAAATGGTGATTATGTTTGTTTTGTTATTAATAATATTAGAAGGTGGGTGGAGTGAAGGATGTTTGGATCACGAGAGATTTGCTCTTTTGCGACTCAAACATTTCTTCAATGATCCTTCTGATTATCTTTACGACTGGGTAGATGGTGAGGGAGCTACTGATTGTTGTCTGTGGGAAAGGGTTGAATGCAGCAACACCACAGGCCGAGTGATAGCGCTAGACCTTTCTGGCACGTATTCGGGAGAGTACAGCTGGTATCTGAATGCTTCTTTGTTTACTCCCTTTCAACAACTTGAGTCACTTGCTTTACGTGGCAACAACATAACCGGTTTTGTTGAGAATGAAGGTGCTTCGTCTAATTCAATTAAATTACATTTCGCTCTCCTAATTTAAGTCGAATATCAAGACTGAGCAGCTATATGCATATTCATTCAATTGACAATTTTTACATATTTTTTAAAATGTTTAATTTTGAAATTACACCCAACATTATTTGTGATCTCTGTTTTGACTTTACTTGCAGGTCTAGAAAGATTGAGCAACTTGACGCTACTTGATTTAAGTCATAACTTGTTCAATAATAGCATCTTGTCATTTGTTGCTCGTCTTTCATCATTAACATCATTAGATTTATCTTACAATGGATTGGAAGGAAGTATTAATATTAAAGGTACATAATTAAAACGTCATCGCTTCTCCCAACTCTTCCATTAACATGCTAAAATAAGATTCAAGGCTTTGAATTCAATTTTTTTTATGAGTAAATATTAGAAAAATAGTTTTAAGCAATTCATAAATACAATTTTCAATGTTTCTCATAATTTCATCTTGTACTTTTGTATGTCTTGACTTTAAGATTAAAAAAAAAAATTACTCTAACTGTGAAGCAAATACCCCATGACTAATTTATCATTTTGCCCAGTTAAAAATGATAAAATTTATCATTTGTTTATATTGATTAATTAACTCTGTTTTAAGTCTTAAGTCTTGGCGTCTTGGCATATTTGCAGAATTTGATTCCTTGAGCAACTTAGAGGAGTTGGACATGAGCCACAATGAAATAGACAATTTAGAGGTTCCTCAAGGTAAACAATTAAAATATTATTCAATTATATTAATTTAATTTGTTTGATTAGGGAAGACCCAAAAGGTACAAAATAATATAATAATAATAATAATAATAATAATAATAATAATAAAAGAAACAGAGAATCTATATTATTTCAAAAAATAAAACGTAATACTATTATTTCAAAAATAGATTGTAATAATGATTTGATTCCGGTTCTTTAATCTTTACAGCAATTGAAAAACGATGTTGCTCTTTTCCTAAAGCATAAAATATGAAATGACTCCCAATAGAATTAATCATTTATTTCGTTTACTCTAAATTTAGACAATGAATCTTGATTTTCTTCAGTCTTATCCTAATTATTATTAATAAACAGGTTACAAAGGTTTGAGGAAGTTGAATTATCTTGATCTATCAAGAGTTGGAATTAGAGATGGGAGCAAGTTGTTACAGTCAATGGGATCATTCCCATCCCTCAACACTCTTTACCTGAGGGATAATAATTTTACCGATATAGCGACAACTACTACTCAAGGTAAGTAAAAGGTACAGATGTGGCCAAATTTATAAATAAATTGTTAATTAATTAATTTTCCGTATTATTAATAAAGCTAAATTCGTCGTTCTTTCCTTCTAATTCTAAACAGAGTTGGCAATTTCACCAACTTGGAGTATTTGACATTGGACTTGTCCTCACTCCATTGGACTTGAAGAATGAATTTATTAATTTATTTATTATTATTATTGTTGTTGCTGTTGTTGTTGTTGTTGAAGTGAGGTGGGCAAGCGTTCACTCAATTAATATGTGGGGAATTAATAATTACAATCCAAGGTAGAATTGTGGAAAATTAAAGCAAAATGAGAAATATGGAAAGAAAGGAAGAAAGTTAAGGGCATGAAAGACTGGGAGAAGACTAAAGACCACCAATTAAGTCAACTGAAAACTAGCTGGGGCTGGGTGTACAAATTGTTAGATATGTTTGTTATAAATAACATAGAGCCATCTTGTTGGTTGCAGAGGCAGAGAGGCAGAGAGGCAGAGAGACAGAGAGTGTGCATTTTGTTAATTAAAAATATATAAAAAATGGGTGGTTCAAAATCCAAAATGGTGATAATGTTAGTTTTGTTAATATTAATAATATTATAAGGGAGGTGGCGTGAGGGATGTTTGGTGCATGAGAGATTTGGTCTTTCGAGACTTAAAACATTTCTTCAATTCTCCTTATAATTTTTGTCACGACTGACCGTTGTCAAGGGGATGGGGCTGGGTGCAGGGTTGATTTACGTTAGAACAATATAGCCGGTAGTGTTGAGAATGAAGGTGTTTCATTTAATTTAATTAATTTACTTTCTCCCTCCTAATTTAAGTGGAATATCAAGACTAAACAATTATATGCATCTTCGTTCAGTTGACAATTTTGACATATTTTTTTAAGTGATTAATTTTGAAATTACACCAAACATTATTTGTGATCTCTGTTTTGACTTTACTTGCAGGTCTAGAAAGATTGAGCAACTTGACGATACTTGATTTAAGTCATAACTTGTTCAATAATAGCATCTTGTCATTTGTTGCTCGTCTTTCATCATTAACATCATTAGATTTATCTTTCAATGGATTGGAAGGAAGTATTAATATTAAAGGTACGTAATTAAAACGTCATCGCTTCTCCCAACTCTTCCATTAACATGCTAAAATAAGATTCAAGGCTTTGAATTCAATTTTCTTTATGAGTAATATTAGAAAAATAGTTTTAAGCAATTCATAAATACAATTTTCAATGTTTCTCATAATTTCATCTTGTACTTTTGTATGTCTCGACTTTAAGATTAAAAAAAAAAATTACTCTAACTGTGAAGCAAATACCCCATGACTAATTTACAATTTTGTCCAGTTAAAAATGATAAAATTTATCATTTGTTTATATTGATTTATTAACTCTATTTTAAGTCTTAAGTCTTGGCGTCTTGGCATGTTTGCAGAATTTGATTCCTTGAGCAACTTAGAGAAGTTGGACATGATCGGCAATGAAATAGACAATTTCGAGGTTCCTCAAGGTACACAATTAAAATATTATTTAATTACATTAATTTAATTCGTTTGATTAGGGAAGGCCCAAAATGTACAAAAACATAATTAAAAAAAATAAAGAAACAGAGAATTCATATTATTTCAAAAACAAAAGGTAATACTATTATTTCAAAAAAAGAATGTAATAAAGATTTGATTTCGGTTCTTTAATCTTTATAGCAATTGAAAACCAATGTTGCTCTTTTCCTAAAGCATAAAATATGAAATGAGTCATAATTGAATTAGTCATTTATTTTGTTTAGATCTAAATTTAGACAATAAATTTTGATTTTTTTTTCAATCCTATCCTTATTATTATTGTTAAACAGGTTACAGAGGTTTGAGGAAGTTGAAAAGCCTCTATCTATCGGGAGTTGAAATTAGAGATGGAAGCAAGTTGTTACAGTCAATGGGATCATTCCCGTCCCTCAACACTCTTTACCTTTCGTCTAATAATTTTACCGATATAGCGACCGCTACTCAAGGTAAGTAAAAGGTACAGATGTCGCCAAATTTATAAATAAATTGTTAATTAATTAATTTTTCCGTATTATTAATTAAGCTAAATTTGTTGCTCCTTCCTTCTAATTCTAAACAGAGTTGCACAATTTCACCAACTTGGAATATTTGACATTGGACTCTTCCTCTCTCCATATAAGCCTTCTGCAAAGCATTGCATCAATATTCCCTTCGTTAAAAAATTTGTCAATGATTGGTTGTGAAGTCAACGGTCTCGTACGCGGTCAAGGTAAAAGAAAAGTGTCGATTGTGAACTCACTCAATGGTGTCCTACGTGTTCAACATTTTTGTTTATTTATTTTATTGTTTAATGTTTCTGCTAGGTTTTCCTCATTTCAAGAGTTTGGAACATTTGGACATGGAAGGCGCGCTCATTGCACTCAACACCAGCTTTCTTCAAATCATCGGTGAATCGATGCCTTCTCTTAAGTACTTATCACTGTTCGGTTCTATTCTTGGCACTAACAGCAGCAGGATTCTTGATCGAGGTTAATCAGATGCTCCCACCCTCCCTTCTTAATCTATAATATTAATTTTCAATTCAATATTTAATTACAAAGACGAATCACTTATTATAAAAGAATAATACGCATTCATTAATCTTTATATTGTATTAATAATTGATGAATTTAATAACTTTTCAGGTCTCTGTTCGTTGGTGCATCTGCAAGTGTTGAACATTGCTTATAACGATTTAAGAGGTAGCTTGCCTTGGTGCTTGGCAAATATGACATCCCTCCGAATATTAGATGTTTCTTCCAATCAACTTACTGGAAGCATCTCCTCATCTCCCCTCGTTCATTTGACATCCATTGAAGAGCTGTATCTTTCAAACAATCACTTCCAGATCCCAATTTCACTTGAACCATTTTTCAATCACTCACGACTCAAGAGTTTCTATGCTGACAACAATGAAATAAATGCAGAAATAACTCAGTCACATTCTTTGACTGCCCCAAACTTCCAATTATCACGTCTCTCATTGTCTTCCGGTTACGGAGACGGTTTCATATTCCCCAAATTCCTTTACCATCAACATGACCTGGAGTATGTTGATCTCTCACACATAAAGATGAATGGAGAATTTCCAACTTGGTTGTTGGAAAACAACACAAAATTGAGACAACTTTCACTCGTCAATGATTCTCTTGGAGGACCTTTTCAGTTGCCAATTCATTCACACAAGCGGTTAGGAATGTTGGATATATCCAACAACAACTTCCGAGGCCACATTCCAGTAGAAATTGGAGATGTTTTACCGAGCTTATTTTCTTTAAACATTTCCATGAATGCTTTAGACGGTAGCATTCCCTCTTCATTTGGTAATATGAAATTCCTCCAAATTCTGGACTTATCCAACAATCACTTGACTGGTGAAATCCCCGAGCACTTGGTCGTCGGTTGCGTCAACTTGGAGTCTCTTGCGTTGTCAAACAACAGCTTAGAAGGTCATATGTTCTCCAGAAACTTCAACCTGACAAACTTGAGATGGTTACAATTGGAAGGCAATCACTTCGTAGGTGAGATCCCACAAAGTTTGTCTAAATGCTTCGTACTAGAAGGATTGTTCCTTAATAATAACAGTCTCTCGGGTAAGATTCCACGATGGTTGGGTAATCTCACAAGGTTACAACATATTATGATGCCCAAGAATCATCTTGAAGGTCCTATTCCAGTGGAGTTTTGTCAACTTGATTGGCTTCAGATTTTGGACATTTCAGACAACAACATATCTGGAAGTTTACCATCTTGTTTCCATCCTCTCTCTGTCGAACAAGTTCATCTTTCAAAAAATATGTTACATGGACAATTAAAAAGAGGTACATTCTTTAATTCCTATTCCCTTGTGACATTAGATCTTAGCTATAACCGCTTGAATGGCAACATTTCGGATTGGGTTGATGGGCTTTCTCAGTTAAGCCACCTTATCTTAGGTCACAATAATCTTGAAGGTGAAGTGCCAGTTCAATTGTGCAAATTGAACCAACTACAATTGTTAGATCTTTCTAATAATAGTCTTCACGGTTCTATTCCTCTCTGCTTAGATAACACAACACTTCATGAAAGTTACAACAACAGTTCTAGTCTTGATAAGCAATTTGAAATATCTTTTTCCATCGAAGGCCCTCAGGGAGATGTAGAAAAGAAAATCCGTGAAAATTTTGAGTTCACAACAAAGAACATTGCGTACATTTACCAAGGAAAAGTGCTTAGCCTCCTATCAGGACTTGATCTTTCTTGCAACAAGCTAATCGGTCATATTCCTTCTCAAATTGGAAATTTGACAAGGATTCAAACATTGAATCTATCGCACAACAACTTGACAGGATCGATCCCATCAACATTTTCAAACTTGAAGCAAATCGAAAGTTTGGATCTTTCCTACAACAAATTGAATGGGAAAATCCCTCATCAACTAGTGGAGTTAAAGACATTGGAGGTTTTCAGTGTGGCATACAATAACTTATCAGGCGAAATTCCAGAATGGAAAGCACAATTTGCAACCTTCAACGAGAGAAGTTATGAGGGAAATACTTTTCTTTGTGGACTGCCATTGCCCATTTGCAAATCACCAGCAACTATGCCGGAGGCTTCAATTGGCAATGAACGAGATGATAATTTAATTGACATGGACAGTTTCTTTATCACATTTACAACATCGTACGTAATTGTGATATTCGCAATTGTTATTATTTTATATGTAAATTCTTATTGGCGACGTAGATGGTTTTACTTTGTTGAAATGTGGATAACTTCATCTTACTATTTTGTTGTAGACAATCTTATTCCAACAAGATTTTGTCATTGAAATTAATTAGTAGCTTAATTTCGATTCTTTAAGTACTAATCAAGTTTGCTTAGGAAATATTTTTTTATTAAAATTGTAGTAGTATTTAGCATTATATAGCTTCCAACTTCCAAGCACTTCACATTTGTCTCTACACTTAAAAAACTGAGTGATCAAGTTTTGCAGATCTGGATTTGGAGCAGGATGGATCCAAACCCATATCTGTCCACCATAACGTATAGCTTCCCTATACTGTGCAGCATACTTAAATAAGAGAACCATCTCCAATGTTAAAAGCATTCACTCTATAACATTCATTTAGAAACTATATTCAGAATAATTTTAAAATTAAACACAAGAAATGAAACACACAGATACACTTGATCGCCTATTTTACTCTAAAAAAGAACGATTATTGTGCTATCATCATCTTCTTCACTAGCAACATTAACACCAAATCGATGGACCCATACATTTCATCAAGAAAGGTATATATCCAATAAAGTTGAAGCCTAACAAAAAATTCAAGAAGATTAATGCCTCGCCACAACAAGGGGCACAACAACATCAAAGTAGAGATTAAGCAGTATTCTCAAAGCTAAAACTCTCAAATCCACCCACCAGAATTTCATATCTCCTCAACAATTTTAAGAACTTAAGATAATTAGGATTTAACATTAGTTTTTTATATATTAGTTTCATAATTTACAAATCAATGAAGATGAAGATTATGCTAATAAATTCAAATTATACCATACATTCTCTAGATGTTACCAAAAATTTCTAAGTCAATCCCACATATTTCATAATTTTAAGACTAGAAAATTTCACTAGTTAGAAGTTTCATTACCTTCATGTGGAAGGTAAAGAACATTATACAAGTGATTCAGATTATATCATACATACTCCAAATGCAACTAGAAATTAACAAGTTCATGCGCACATATTTCATAACATTATGATTGAAAAGTTTCACAAAGAGAAATTCTAAATTCAATCTCTTGCATGAAGGCAGTTTGATTGATTTGAGTTACTTTCTTATCAAGCTACTAATATAAAATTCAAGTCAGGGAGAAAATAAATTAAAACTGGGAAGAAATAACAGTAAAAATTTGTTGCTCAACATGATGTGTATTTTTTTTCAAGGCAATTTGGAAACACAATTGTTACTACAGATATTCTTCTCAACTTGGAGATAAATACAAATATTAAAATGCATATGATCGCACATATTACTTCGAGTTTAGTAAGATTTCATTAAAAGAAGCAATCAAACCACTTATCAATTGTCGTAGTCGTTCTATAAACTAAAATAGCAATATAATACAAGAAAAAGAACATATAGATACTTGGCAAGAGTTCATTAAGAAGTCGCATCACATTCGGGTGAGGAGTTTGCTTCTGATATCTTGCTAGCTGGGGCTTTTTCTTGTCTTTCTACGTATGCCGAGGGAAACCAACCAGCTTGGCCCTTGCATTCACCTTCCGACCATCCAATAGGAGCCACCTTGAGAAGTTATAACTAAAACGGTGAATTAAACAAAAGTTGACCGTTCAAAGACCTAAGGGGAAAACTAATTCTTTTACGTAGGAGGAGTGAATTAGTTGTGATCACTGAAATAACAGCATAACTATGGAAGCATAACAAGATATAAATTCACACGTCTATAAGGGTAAACTGGGTGGTTTAGAACTGAGCTAGCAACCCTACTATATTCTGATTTGCACTTCAATGTAAAAGGGAATATATGGTAGGAAGAAAGAAAACCAACCATCATTTGTTAACTCATTGCTTTTCAATCACAATTTTAAGAACAAAATGCCATGTGCTTTGAACATCAAATAAGTATAAGCATTAGTTCTAAATTCCACATATCATAAGTTGTTAGAAGGATAAGTTAATAGCAGAGTAGAAAAATCTCTGTGTTGGTATTTAGAGGGGAAAGTACCTGGCGAACCACAACATAATCATCAATTGAAAGACTTAGCTCTCCATTTGCTTGAGCATCAAATGGATGTATAACCTGCAAGATAATGGGATAAATAGAACTTAATCTTAAAAAAAGCATAACAAAAGCAGCAACAGTAGCAGCAACGTTCATTGTAACCACTATGATCATGGCCAACAAAGATATATTAGAAACAAAATTCCATTTTTACTACGACATTAATATGTACTATACGATATCATGACGATTGGGTTACTAAGAGCTATCAAAGTCTAATAAGTTCTGTATAACTTTATGTAGTTATTTAAATTATGGATCAGATTTTAAATTTGAAATTTTGACTGCTCTCCACAAAACATGGCCTATGCACAAGAAATTCATAGATAATGAGGATTACAAGTGTCCGACATCTTTTGAGTGATGGATTTAACATGAGAGCTTATGGTCAGTCAATTTCCTCTGCCTAGCAATATAAGCTTTCTCGGCCAGATTTATCATCAAATACATAGATTTCCCCCAAGTCACATCCATATAAACATAGTTTTTCTAGGTAAACCAAGTAAGGAGTATCATAATTCAGACAATCATAAAAAGGCCCATCTAACTTAAGAGAAAATCTCAAAAAGAGGGATGCTGAGCTATCAGTCTTGTATCTATAAGCAATATCAAGACTTTACATCACCTGCTACATCGTGAGTGGCTACACAACTTTCAGTGGTTTGTCTTTCTTTGGCATGCCTAACTCAGCTTTGATGTTGCTGAGATATTGATAGTAGAGACACTCAGACACATGATACTTCTAGCTCATGCATTCTATCTAACTCATCCAACAACTATCTCTTTTTTAATTCATTAGTGTTTGCTAAACCTCATGCTTAAAAGTCCTGTTCTCCTAAACAAAGTTTCCTAAGAATGACTTCCTTAGCACCACAGTTGGACACTTTTAGAGCAATTTTATTTGGGGGAAAAGAATTTTCAAGGTGTTAACTAATAAATTTTAAAAAATAATTACAATTTGTCCTACGATCATATGACAATTTATCTGGGATGAAAGGATACAGATAGACATCTTCCACTTTCAAGACTAATCACTACTTCCGTAGATGTTGTGCAATAATACAAATACTTGACCAGATGGTAGTGATGGTATACAAAAATTTTATTGCTCCAAAATTAAAATAAGAATGCAATATGTTAAGCAAAAGGCTGTGCAACATCAAATTAATTGATAAGTTTGTAATTCAGTAAATTAACAACTTTCATGGTAAAATACAACAAATTTCTTTTGAAAAAAATAAAAAAAAATAAATCTTAAAAGACAGCATTCAATTTTGTGCGCATCTTATTTCTTAAGATTTTTCAGGAGGAGGGCAATAGAGGGACTTTCACCTATGCAAGAGAGCAGAAGCCTTACTTTCGCTATAAAGTAGACGTCATTCTGATTAATATGCGTTTGCAAATCAGCTCCATTTGAATCAGTATTCTGATAGACACATGAGGCATTTACATCCATTTCCATAGTCACATGTTGCGAGGAGGACTCATTTGATTGCTCCTCTAGGATCATCTAATTCAAGCAGCAAGGGTTGGAAGAGAATAAAAAGTCACAATTATTCTTTTGCATAAGTGAGACGAAAATAATAAATGCAATATTATCAGCAGTAAACAAGGAGAGAACACTCCAAGGAATAGATAGATGCGGACAAGCAAGTTAAAATGCATAGTTCCAAACCTCCGCATACAACTTCTCTAAAATAGCATTTCGAACAAGTGTTGACTTAATTCAACATTGTTGGAAAGATAGGCTTTTAGAAGCGGAAGAAAGCCACTCAAACCAAAGTGATTGTCCTTGTATTGATCAAGGGATGTAAACATATTACATTTGCAGGATGAGTTTTAATCACTCCCCTGATTTATTTGGGTTGCAGTAAAACTAAGCGAGCAACTGTTTGACTTTCAAGCAACATCTAAATCAGCTATTAAAATTCAAATAAAATTATAATAGAATAATAACAGGCCATCTTGCATCAAAAATTAAGTTTAATTTGTGAATTTTTTTCTATAGACATGTTAGTTCCTGCTATTGAAATGTTAAAAGCATTGAAAAATTATTCAATAAATTATGCAAACATTAAAATAGAGGACATATTAAAAAGTTTCTAATTACAATGTTAATATTTCCTATATTTTAGCATTTGCATATTTTAATTTATTTAAAAGCTACGTCGATCAATTTTGGGCATGAAGATTTTAGCTTCTACGAGACTTGATTGGAATATGCATACGAGTGTTAAAATATGATGCATCCAACGAAAGACAAACCACGTGTAGTCTTTTAATTAATCCAAAGTAGCAGCTCAAACAAATGACACTTGGACCAACATGCAATCATGAAGTGGCCAGAAAAAGGACAAATGCTACTTTGGCTTAAATAAAAAATAACATGTGACTTGACTTTTGCTGGACATGCATCATGTTATTAAAAGACAACAGAAATCAGTATGATAGTAATAAAAGTTGACAATAACATGAAGATAAGAGGCAGAATGTCAACACATTCATAGGCACACACAAAAAAGTATTAACATATATACCATAGCAAAAACTCTTTGATATGTCATCTGTTGCTGCTGTGATTCAACTGACAGCATGGCAGCTGTCGCTTCTCTACCAAGAGCCATTATTGTAGATTTAAGCTCGGTCAATCTTGCTTCTGCATTTCGAAGCTTCACAGCACTCTCTGCTGATATATCAGATTCCCTAATCTTTGATCGGTGCCTAAATACTTCAGCTGCCTGGTGAAAATATTCAATATAAATCTAATATAATTCTCATCTTGCCTTATACATGCATATGTTACCTCAAAGCTTACCTGGGCTTCAACTTCATGTCGAAGTTTGTCATAACGATGAGTCAGGTGTCGAGCATCTTCCAAAGGTGCTCCGTTGATTAACGCCCGTAGTGGCTCAGATACCTACATGTCCAAAAACCTGTAACATAGTTAGAAAAATGAAAAGAAAGAACGAAACCTCAATTAAAAAGTTCCTCCAACATAATCATGGAATTTGGGCCTACTTCAAGGATATATATAAGGATAATTTATGCAATTTTGGGTCTTAGGATGATTCATATTAGGTTAGTGTTCTTCTCTTCTGTATTTAAGGTTAAAATAGAAATAAACCTATGAAAATATCTAAATTAGGCCTGTAAGACATCCACATGCATCCTTCAGTCTCATGGATTTGATTTTACTATAGATGCAAGTGTCTTTATCGAAAATGCTTGGAGTCAATTGAGAGAACTCACGGCCAATAACTTGTCACACGCTAGTCTTTGCTAGTGATGTAAGAAGTCACAAGGTCTCTTCAACATTTGAACCAATAAAATTATTAAGTCATGGATGTCACTAGCAATGATTTTAATATAAAACATTAAATATTTCAGAGTTGTAACTTTAAAATGGATTCTTTTATTCAATATCATAGAACTAAGTTTCCTTATGAGAAGATAATAGTTTCGATAATAATTTTACATATAATTTTCTATATTTGAATTATTTTCTAGTTAGGGATGAACTAACCTGATCACGAAGAATCCCGAGCAAAGTTTCCCTCTCATTTTCCATCAAATCATGTGAAGTGCCAAATTGAAGAGCAGCTCTTGCAACGCAAGAATTGTCAATTTGATTCTCTGCTCCATACTTGCAACAATCTTCAGCCAACTTTCTCGCTACAATATTTGAATACAAAAATATTGTACACAAGAACTATAAAAAACTAATGAAAAATGCCAAGATGGAGCAGATGCTTCAATACTGCCTGTACAAACCATAAAAAAACTAATGAAAAATAAATAAAATCGAGAAATTTTACTAATTAAAAGTCTAAATATAATTTTTGAAAAAAGAAAAGAAACGGACTTGCTTCTGCTTGGCGACTTGTTCTCGGAGCTTGATTGCCTGTTTCTTGTTCTCGGAGCTTCTGGCACAGCTCAGAAGCTTTTGAACTGAATAACTTAGTAGGAAGCTCCAATTTTTTGTTGGCTACAGTAAAAGGATGTTGTTTTATTCTTCTTATACTTTACGCTTGCATCAGCTTAAATCACTTCTTAAACGCTTTGCTTTAACTCCACTGCTTCGCTGGGGGGGGATTTACCTTGGAACAAGTGGGGACATAAGTCCCCACTGAAAAAAAAAATTGTTTTAATAATTAATTTGATTTGCCAAAACTTCTCAATAAATTTTTCTTAAGCCCCCCATAATTTCTTTCAACAAGCAATTGATCTAAATGAGTTAATTTCTGTCAGTTGTATCCAAATGAGTTCTCTGCAATTGATATCATGGCACTTGAAATTCAACTTGATACATATATTTTGGATATGCGCACTAGTGCGAGACTAAAAGACATAAGGTATATCCATTGGTTTACTTGTTAATAATATTAGCATTGACTTTACCCGTTGCCACTGCTAGTGTAGAGAGAGTATTTTCAGCCATGAACATTTTGAAGAATTGGTTATAAAGCCGTGAGTAATGGATGAATGATAGTTTAATTATTTACATAGAAAAATACTTATTTAATAATATTGATAATGAACTTGTAATGCAACATTTTTAATGTATGAAAACTTGAAAGGACAATTGTAAACATATATTGAAGTATGATAAATCTTTCAAATTTATATATTTATTACTTTTTAAATTTTTTTATATTGCCGTTGAATGAGCCCCCAGTCAATCAATATGTTGTCTTCGCCCTGCTTCGTACTCTTCTATATATGTATCGGGTATGCAGTTGTAGTTAACGGCTGAGACTACGTGTTTGTTGACGTGGTAGTAACGTTACGAGTCTGTTAAACATTCGATGATTAAAGTATTATCAGTTATTTCAAAGGGACAAATAAGATTAGCTACAACACACCCACTAGTTTTATAAAATTCGAATGAGATGGAATAAAATAAAAAAATAAATAAGTAAATTGACTTTTAATTTTAGTGGTTGAATATATTTTGTATTCTCTTAGGGCACTGCTGTAATTATTCCTTAAACGTCAGTCATACCCACATATAATAGACACAAGAAATGAAATCTAAAATCACCTGTTTAGTTAAAGAATCATCATGAAAAAATTTTGCCATTTTGATTTGAAGATCCACATTTTGAACAACCAACTTATGTTCATCAAGAATGGATCATGGCCTGTGAGTAGAAAAATTATTTTTGGACAAATTATTTTTTTTAATAGAAGAATTTCTCAAGGGACTAATAAAATTACTAATAAAAATGTCAGACACACCCACGTACCATCGACACAATTGACTATGAGGATCCATGTTTTGAACTGCCACCTAATGTTCATCAAGAATAGAATATGGCTCGTGAAAAGAAAATTTTCTGATTTTGGCCTGGAATAAAAAGAAATTAAATTGAAGGAGAATCTGCTACTTTCTCATTAAGAAAGGCAGACATGGTATACCATGGTACCATACAATATAAAAAGTCTCCATTCTCTGGCTTTTCAAACTCTGAAGGGGGCAATATTCCCCAATTCTCCCGTGAAAATTCTGATTACGACATTGTTCATCGGTTGATACATAAGTACAAGTAGTGACAAAATTAGGAAAAATATGACTCATAAGTAATTACTAGGCAGGGCTCTTGAGAGCAACATTGTACTAGGCTTTATATGCAAACATGGTGTGGTACATAGAGCCCGTTGAATTCCACACTATAACACAAACCCAGAAAGACAAGTAATAGCTCAACTGATATAAAGACAAAAAGAAGATAAAATGATACAGAACAAAGAATTTCTAAGAGACAGCAACATACAATAGACTGAAGCCAATTGATCTGCTCATTGATTGCAGCCTTAAACTTGCAAATGTTTACTATAGCCTGGTGCTCTAAGAAGTGAAAATGATGCAAACCTTGATTCCCTGTTTACTTCCATTTACCATCAAACATTCTATTCATAAGAAAAAAATGTTTAGATATCTTGCCGTAAATATAGCCATTTGATTGTCTTAATAAAGCCACACACAACCATTCATATTGATCCACATTGCCACATAGCCTGATTTAAGCATACAACAGCTGAATGTATACTGACTCCTAACCTTATCAATACATTGGCGACAACTTAAGACGAAAACTATTTTTCCATCTCTTTTTTGAAATTTCACAATAAAACAGCACAATGTAAGAGCTGCAATGAAAATGGACCGTCTGGAACTATGGCGGAAGCTTCAACTAGTGTAGTGATTTGACCTTCTTATTAACCTAGCGAGATCAAACACTGCCCTTGATCTTGAACAGATCAATACGATACGCACAACTTATGATTGAATCCAGAAACAATCAAATCTTTAGCAAGAATAATTAATCAGAATCAAGAAACAAGTTTAATGAATATAAACCTATAATTGGAACAAACACAGCCAAAGAACCCAAGAATGACACAACGTACACCAAGGGAGAAGCTTTCCAGTGAGATTATATTGATGATCAAAGAAGAATCTTTTTACAAAGCTAACAAAAGTGATTTCAGAGAATAAGCTATGACCCTCTCTCTCTTCAATCTCTGTCTAGTTTGTTAACAGTGATGACCCCAATCTGCTTTGTTAGCCAGCTTCATAACTGCGTCAGTGACAAACTAGCAAACCCAGATTGAGCAGACTAACGACACGTGCATAACAGCTTTAACGAACTTGGTTAAAGAACTGCTCACATGTTCGTCACGCGTGTAGCTTAAATGATATCCAAAACGACTTCAACCAGATGCCGTTTTGAAGCTTATGAATTATAAGTGAAAACACGTGCTTGTCTCGTGACATTTAAATGCAACAACAAGCCCAAAACACTGCCGTTCCACTATGTTGAGTTTGCCATCTCCAAGCTTCACAACTAGCAGCGGACAAGATGATAATTTAATTGACATGGAGAGCTTTTATATCACTTTTACAACATTCTATATAATTGTGATATTGGTAATCGTCGGTGTTGTATATGTGAACCCTCGTTGGCGACACTGGTGGTTTTATCTTTATTGAAATATGGATGACTTTTCGTTACTATTTTGTTGTACATAACCTTATTCACAGGAGATTTAATCATTGAAATTAACATGTTAGTTTCATTAGAAGGCTGAGTGGTTAGGGCTGCTACCCTCCAACTTGGAGGGCAATAGTTTGAACCCACAAGCGCAATGTGGGGGTATTTCATTCTTTAATTACATTGTATAATTGAATAAAGATAATATTCTCTCTTACCTAAGTGTGAGTGGAGTAGACATCCTTCGAATATTAGCGAGGGTTAAAACTTGGGCAGAGCTCAATAAGTATTGATGTAAGTTGGTCCTAATAATAGTCTGATTTGTAAATATCAGTTATAGTCTCATGTTTCCTTCCTTAGTTATATTGTATAATTAAGTAAATGTACTCTTTTCTCTTACCCAAGTGTGAGTGGAGTAAACATCTCTCGAATATTAGTGAGAGTTAAAATCTGGGCAGAGCTCCATAAGTATTGATGTAATTTGATCCCAATAATAGTATGATTTGTAAATACCAGTTATAGTATCATGTAATATGAGTTGTAATTTGAGTAATAATTTCATGTAATTACAAAAAAAATGTTACTTTCATTACTTTTTTCTTCGTTAAAATTCTCAAGTATCAATTATGTTTGCTTAAGAAATAAAATTTCATTATGAAAATTGTAGCAGTATTTCCGAGCACCTCACATTTTCAATGATTTTTCATAAATCAATTAATCTGCCATACCAATATCAGGTTTAGTTTTTCAGACTAAATGATCAAGAAAGCAAACATACAAATTCACATTTTAGAGGGGTAAACTAGCTTTTAGATTTTAGAACTAGGCTAGCTACCTCACCAAATTCCAATCTGTACAGTGAACTACAAGATTAAGAAAATAATGTATTTATAGTTTAATTGAATCATGAGAAAACAATGTAGTCATAGCTCAATCGGACATGATCACGGAGAGGCATATTCTTTTCAAGTTAATTTGATCCATTTATAAGAAATGAAGTGGATTGAAGTTAAAAGTTCAAATAACAAATCCTTGTTCTTGAGTTTTACGACGTCGTTACTCCTTCAAGAGGCTGATTATGCAAGTGAATGCGGAAACAGAATGCATTATCCAATTTCACTCATATAGAAAATTAATTTTTTATATATACTAATCAACACTAGATTGATTATGTTTTGTATGTTTATATGCTAATCAACAATAAATTATATTAAATGAAGAAATGCTTCAAAATTTTCTAATTTAATTTAGAAAATCAATTATTAACATTAATATTCCTAATAAAAATTATTTTCCATCGGTATTCAAAATTTTCACTTATAGAAAATGCGTTTTACGTGAATACAAGTTATTGTGTAAATTTGAATGATAGCGAAAAATATTTTTTTTAATAATTGTAAAAATAATTAACCATAACAAATCCCTTGCGTAAATAATAATCATTATTTAAAAGGTAGAAAGATGGTTAGTGCACAATCAAATTTTAAGCCCCTACCTCCTCGGCCCAAGATTCAAACTTAGATGATCAGCCAAATAAAATTATTTGAAAATCATTTAATCAGGTTCCCGGGGCAAAAATACAGGATCCTTATTTGCATGATATATATGAATTAATGTAATTTATTTGAATTATCCAAATTCATTAGAGATAAAACTATAAAATATACCAAAAAAGTTAGAAGGAAGGGTGTGTTGGGATATTTTACAAACTATAGGAATCTGGTGAGATTTTGAGCCAAACTGTAGGGAGTTGAAGGCATTTGCCCAATATGTTTAGGCGTACACTAACCGTTATTTGATCTTGTTGTTGGTCCCGGATGAGCTGTAGTCTTATTTTAATTTTATTTAAACTCACCATAAGATTCGCGGAGCTCCTAACTAACTTAAATGACTCTGCAGAGCATGTCAACACATAGCATGTTTAACCGTTTTATTTGTAGAAGAATTTTATGATTTCCCATTAGCATTATTATTGAAGTGGGGCGGGTCAAATCTCAATTGCTTGAAAATTTTATTTATTATTATTAGTCTTGAAGTGGGGTGGGTAACGGTTCGCTCAATTCGAGGGGAATCAAATATATCATCCAAGGTAGAATTGTGGAAAATTAAAGCAAAATAAGAAATATGGAAAGAAAAGAAGAAAGTTAAGGCATGAAAGACATATACAGTTGAAATTGATAATCATGTTTCTATTTTGTTAACTAATCAAATGGAAAGCTGAACTGTAAACAAACATTAAAACGTGTGGACCAAGCTAGCTGCCCTACAAGTCTACAATAATAATTGAGTAGTTTGATACATCCTTCTATGAATTTCTACCCATATTGACTCCACCGAAATTTCCACAAAATTAAAAAAAAAAAAACTGAATTTCCACAAAATGCAAAACCCGTAGAACTTAATTTTTGGTCATGTGAACTAAGATGTAAATTAAAGAAAAATATAAAATTAAAAAAAGATAAGATTTCTAAAATGTGTGGAAGGTGATTCATGACTCACTGATATTACTTGCCCCAGATATAAAGGTAAACTTATCTAATTTCATTAAAAATAGTTGGAAAAAATTAATTAATAGAAAGCTACGGAAATTAACCCCACAAAAATGACTTTTTATAGAAGAATATATGTTTTTTAAAATATATTATCAAAGTGTATTTGATCAAATCTCAATTGGTTAGTATGGTTAGGATTTTGTGAACATCACTAAAAAGTGAAAACTATGAATGATATGGGTGATGCTTGCAATATGAATAAATAATGGACTGATTCAATTGATGATTAAATTTATATATTATTGATTATTTATGAATTTTCAGACTTGTTATGATGTATAACTATGTGATTTTGAAACTTGAAACCGTGGCAAACATTGAAAGGAATTATAACTTGAAATCATGACTCACGGTCACGGGGTATGCCATGATTCACGTGCACAAAAAAAGGTAGAATTGTGGAACTTGATAACCCAACGACAAATGCGGAAAGAAAGGAAGAAAATTAAAAGACTTGGGGCCTAGCCTGCGTGTATAAATTATTAGATTACTTTTCTTTTTTATAAGGGTAACCATCAATTTACTCCATAACAATCTCTAATTAATTTCTTAAAAATATCAAAACTTTAATTTATCTTTTAAACATCGTTACCTCTCCATTGGTTTTAACAGTTCAAAGGGTAAAATTATATTTGTATATTTTCTTGACTGTCAACTAAATGATAAATTTAAAATTCAATCTTATTATCTTGTTTTAATCCTCTATCAATCAAACAAGATTTCTAAAATATGTGGAAGATATTGCATGATTTCCTCAAACTACCTGGCCTGAACATCAAGGTAAATCTATCTAAAATAGTTGATTAAATCTCAATTGCTAAGTATAGTTAGGATTGTGTGAAAATCACTGAAAACTATGATTGATAGAGGCGATCTTTGCAATATGAATAAATAATTAACTGAATCAATCGATTTATATATTATTGATTGTTTATGAATTTTCGGACTTGTTGCGATATAATAGCATGTGATTTTGAAACTTGAAACAGTGGTAAATATTGAAAGGAATTAATTTGAAAGCATGATCCGTGGGGTATGTGATGAATCATGTGTACAAAAAGGCGGAATTGTGGAAATTTATAACAGAACGATAAATATGGTAAGAAAGGAAGAAAATTGAAAGACTTGGGGTCTGGCCTGGGTGTATTTTCTAACAGTCCAATGGACAAAATTATATTTGTATACTTTCTTAACAGTCAACTGATTGATAAAAGTCAAAACTGGTCTTTTTTTTTTTCCTTGTTTCAATCCCCTCTCAATCAAAAAAGTTTCCTTGTCTAAGCAATGAGGAATATGGCTGAAAAGATTGCTATTAGAAAGATTTATCAATTGTAATTGGTTCAAAATTGAATAGACACTTCATTTTTAAGATTGTTATGAGTCAATATAGGTCCTATTTGGGATTAAGTTCTTGTAATTTTTAAGCTACAGCGACTGTGGAAAAAAATTTATAATTATGAAATAAGAGTTAAAAATATGTAATAAATATAAATTTTAAATAATAGTTTTGACAAAATTATAAAATATATAATATATTTTTCATAATACAAGTAAAAGATCATATCAATATAGCTTGCAAGCCACAACAGTTATTGTTTACCAAACAATTTAGTGTTGTAACTTTCAAGTTACAGCTGCCCAATCTCAATTTCAAACGCACTTATAAAGTGACTTGCTTCAAAAGCCTAGCAACCCAAATTGGAATGCTTTCATTCAAGTGGCTATAACTAAGATATAACGTCCCTAAGGAAGAGTAATTAAAAAATGTACCTTCTTTAACATGTTCGTATGGCATTTTTTTTTTTATAAGTGAATTTGTGTGATAGAGAGAGGATGTAAGCAAGATAGTAAACTCCTAAATATATTATTGTTTGTAATGTCTAAACTTTGATGCGAATCAAGCTGATAAAACTCCATTGAAATTAGACCTTCAAGAATACGGTTCTTGGGCATTATAAAATGTTGTAATGTTGAGAGATTACCCAACCATTATGGAATCCTACCAAGATAATTGTTACCACTAAGATACAATCCTTCTAGTGAACAACAATTAGACAAATTTTTTGGAGATCTCTCTTACAAAGTGATTACCATCCAATCACAATTTTGAATGAAAATAAATTTTTTTATTGGGAGTTTGACCTTAACATTAAATTTAGACAATGAATTTTAACTTTCTACAGTTATTAAGCAGATTACGGACATTTGAGGAATTTGAAAACATTTCATCTATCGAAAGTTAAAATTAGAGATGGAAGATAGGTGCTACAGCTAATGGGAACATTAATTCCTGTCCCTCATCACACTTTATTTTGGGTCTAATAATTTTACGGCAGCATTGACCACTGCTCAAGGCAAGTAAAACTTACAAATGTGTGGCAAAATAAATAATTAAGTACATAAACTGTTAACTAATTTTCTTGATGTATACAGCTAAAGTAGTTGTTCCCCTTTAAAAAAAAAATGTTAAACAATTTCGGCTGAGCCTGCTTGTGGTTTTGATAAAAAGGAGGGGCTGGCTTCAAATATTTGAATAGGCATCTCCGCCGTACCTCAAACAAATCTGTCATTATTTGTGCCATGAAACATGTTTCGGCTGTCAAAGTCATGAGAGGGTTGATGACGCTACTACGTATGAATATGATGACACACCAGCCGACAGTGTAGTAACAGCTCAAAAACAAAATCTACCAAAATCAACGAAAGTTAATAAAAATTTATTTTATTAATAAAAATAAATAAATAACTTATTATTTTTGGAGACGTGTGTAGTTGAGTCTGTGGACTGAAATGGAAAATATGAAGAAGTTCAGAGTCGTTGTGCAGATTGACTTCAGTTAAATGGGTCTAGTAGATATTTTATGCTGACGTGGCACGAATTAGTTATAACCTGTTACAACGTTTCCAGAAACATCAGTATAAATAGAAGCTGATGAGCAGTGCCTGTTGTACGATCCTTTTTCTTCTTCAGTTGTTCGTCAATTTGCATAGAATCTGTTTCATTGTGATCTGTGCAAAGTCTTCTGTAAATCTACTTATGTTTCATTAGTTGTTGATCAATAACGAGAGTAAATTTTTCCTTCAAATCTTGCTGTAAATTTTTCTTTTTTTTTTTTTTTAGTTCTGGTTTCTTAATTCAATTGAATTTCTTGGTGCTTAATTCATCAAGATTCAGTGGAATCGATTTGAAAAGGACTCAATAGACTCAGCATTATTTAACGACACTCTGACCATGGAGTACCGTAATCATAGTCTGATTTAAAGAAAATTATAACTTATTTTAAATAGCGCCGCAATATAATTCTAAATATTTAAAAGGAAAACATTATCCGCCTGGAACGACTTCAAGTCCAAAGTAAAAGACAAGAGTGGCTTCCCGCAATTTTCTTGTTTTCAGTATATTTTCTCTATTTCTTTTTTAAAATCTTTTGGCGCATGCATAATCTACCCTTGTTTATTATCTCTACTTTGCTCTGCTCAAGTCCATTTTTTTCAAATATTATTTTAAATAATAAATTGAATAAAATTACATTTGTGTAATTAATTAGTATCTGAGGGGGGCATATTT
This sequence comes from Citrus sinensis, assembly GCF_022201045.2. NCBI lineage: Eukaryota > Viridiplantae > Streptophyta > Magnoliopsida > Sapindales > Rutaceae > Citrus > Citrus sinensis. The sequence goes on from NC_068560.1 coordinate 22,195,490, forward strand.
GGTGTAATGCTATGTAAGACTCGGCTATTATATCACACATATGCATATAATGAAGCATTTGTAATTATAGCAAAGATCCATAGCATGAAAGTGAATAAATTTAACTAAATGATTAATTAATCAATTAAGTTTCATGAGCTTTAATCGAGTTAAAACCAAGTACAAACATCGTTAACAAATTCTGAAATTGAGTAAATTAAAAAAAAAAAAAAACTAATTCAAGTAATATGTAGTTTTTACATGTTGATCAGCAGAATACAACATTACATTTTGTCATTGACAATATTGCATACCAGTCATCTAAAGCATTACCTCACGAGGTTTTATGAGAAACGAAAGATAAGTGTTTGCTCTGAACAATTAAAGTTGCTGCTACCAACCTCCCCGAAGACCAAGAAGACGGAACAGGAAGCTAATGCATCAATGTCTTCATTATAGCTGCTGCGTAGTTAGGTGTAGTTTCCTCATTTGAAGCTGTCTATACATAGGCTTTCCCCCTGCTTATGTACAAATAAATGAACAACCTTGAAGCTTTATTATTCGCAACAAAAAGGGATTACCAATTGGAGAAGACTTTACAGAGTTCCTCTCACACACTCTCTCTCTCAATTTCATCTAGAAGTCCCTCCGAAAGCATCTCCCAAAACAGTTAGTCATCTTTTATACTCTGTTTTCTAGAAACAGAGTCCTAACTAAATTAATTGACTGTACAGTGCATTTCAACATAGCATATTTAACCGTTAACCGTCTTCTGAGTTATCATCAACAAATTCATTCATTCTCCAGTCTTACGGACGATATCATATGTTTAATAATGAATGAATAGTCTTGGATCAGTGTTTTGCAGCAAATTCACATCATAGTTTTGATTCTTTAGATATGAATTCATCACATTACCGAAAAGAATATGCGCTAAAAAACGATTCCAAGACTATTTGACTACCAAAAGCTGCTGTCAGAGTGCACTGAAAGTTTCCGTAGGATACTTTGCGGTTGTTTATTATGTTATGATGGGCATATAATTCTCAAATTTTGACTCCTCTCAGCGAAAAATATATCAAAGTTTAGATTATGTGTTCGAGCTTTAATAAATGCCTGAGTTAATAATAATAACAACAATAATAATAAACTAAAAAGCAGAATTAATTACTATTGAATGGTCGGAAAAAAAATTGAAAACGTGTGAACTCCAATAATCACCTCACAAATTCAGTGGCGAATTTTGGAGAGGGCAAGGCCGGGCTTCTCAGAAAAAAAAATTATTTAGTTACAAAATTATCTTTATTGAAACCTATATAATTTTTTTTTATATTAATTAGTTATGTTACCTCTTCAATCATCATCAAATTCTTGTCTGTTCATCATTTGGTGAATAAATGTGTGTCTAAATAATTTCAAATAACATTTAGAACAAATATTTTGAGAGGTAAAGTTTATTTTGTCTCGCATTATTAGGTGCATCTATAATTTCTTATTTACAAAATTATATTGTACGATAAAAATTTATTGAATTAGGGGAAAAAAAAAAGTTCAGCTCACTCAAAAACAAAAAAAAATGGTATTAACTTCGCCACCGCACAAATCTAGAATAATAATTATTCCTTATCATGCTGGGGATCCTTTAATTTCTAGCCGTATTGACAGCACCAGGTAAAGCTTTGTAAAATAATAAGTTACTCATTAGTGGTTTTTAATCTTTTTAATTCTTTTTACCGCACACCTGATCAAGAATTTTATTTTGTTAACTAATCAATTGCAAAGCATATATAAGTGTTGAACGGTACACAAGATTGGAAAAAAAAAATCTTAAAAAACGCGCGGATTCGGTAGCCACACCAGAAATCTATTACAATAATTTCTGGCCGTATTGAAGTTTTTAAAATAACAATTTTAGAATAATGACTCATTTGTAGAAGAATTTATGATTTCCCATTAATATTAATATTGAAGTGGGGTGGCTGTCAAATCTCAATTGCTTGAAGAATTTATTTATTATTATTAATATTGAAGTGGGGTGGGTAACGGACCAGCGGTTCACTCAATCCGTGGCGAATTAAATATTACCATCCAAGGTAGAACTGTGGAAAATTAAAGCAAAATGACAAATATGGAAAGGAAGGCTGAAAGTAAGGCATGACGAAAGGCTTTGAGAAGGCTGAAGACTACCAAAGAACATAGAGCCCTTTTGTTATTTATAGTTATAGAGAAAGAGAGAATGTGTGTTTTTTAATAGTTAGAGATATAGCTAGAATGGGTGGTTCAAAATTCAAAATGGTGACAATGTTAGTTCTCGTATTAATAATATTAGAAGAGGGCGCCGGGGGGTGGGGGAGTCGAGTGAGGGATATTTGGAGCATGAGAAATTTGATCTTTTGTGGCTTAAACATTTCTTCAATTCCCCTTATAGACTTCAAAACTGGGTAGATGAACAAAGGGAAAGGGTTGAGTGCAGCAACTCCACAGGCCGAGTGGTACAACTACACCTTGGTCTTACTAGGAATATCGATATGGGAGTGTGGTATCTGAATGCTTCTCTATTTACTCCCTTTCAACAACTTGGTAACAAAATAGCCGGCTGCATGCGTTGAGAATGAAGGTCCTTCATTTAATTTAATTTGCTTAATTTCTCCCTCCTAATTAATGTCTATAACCATTAGGAGGAACAAGGGATTTTATTAACTCAAATATATCTCATGGAGCTCATTCTTTGGTTTACTTGCAGGTCTAGAAGCAGGTGTCATCTAACAGCTGCTTTGATAATTTCCCACCCCTTCATCTTTGATGGAAATATGAAATAAAAACAAATTGGTGAAAATGGTATTGGTACCTGAGGGCTGAGGCTATGTAATCTAATTCAAAAACTGCACCATCAAAACGATTACATAAGTCTCAGAAGAATCAAATATCAGTTTGCAAAATATCAATTGCTGGAGGTTTGATTCTAACTTCCGCTCTTCATTTTCATGGGCATGTTGTGTTGTACTTGCATACGAAAATCATATTTTAGTTTACTTACACTTAACGCTTGGATTAAAGTTTTAGGTGGGGCAAATTGAAGGAGACTAAAATGACTCAAAAAAATAGTTGAATGAGTGAGGGTTTTGTCTTCATTCAAGGAGCTCTTTATAAATTTTAGGATTTTTTTTCCCTGAGAAAATGTATGCCAACTTATTCTTTGCTTCTTTTCTGAAGGGACAAATGCAACTAAAAGTGTATTCTTGAATTCTCAGGATAAGAGACATATGTTTAATTAGATTCTCGAGCCTTCAAAACAATATAAAATTTTAGATTGATAAAATTTTATATATCTGAGCATGATGGTGTTTGACATGACTTAAAACTGTTTAATTTACTCTCACATACAAGAATGCCTAGTTATATTGTAGCTCAGAGTCTGAGGTTAATCCATAAAGAAATGATTTAATTTGTTTATTTAAGATTATCCCAAAAAATAAAAATAAAATTTAAATATATGTAATTTAATTTGAAAAAAGTTATGAAATTAAATTATTTAGGGTCATGGATCCACTCTTAGTAATAAATACAATTTAATAAATTATTTTTATTTTATTGCCCAAAAGAGTAATTATATAAATTATAATTATTTTCCCATTAATTTTATTATGGATTAAGTACTTAATGTGCCAAAACTTAACTTGTCTACAATAAGTCAAAATACCATTTTACCATACTTTATGCTAAGATATTAAGAATTCATGTGCCAAACTCCCATGTTTGTCTACAATAAATCAAAATTTCAAAACATAAAATATGGATCAAATTAAATAAAAAATAATTTAATTTATATAATTAAAAATAGAATTTGATTAAATCATATTTTTCTACTCAAAGTTTTACCTCACCCTAACTATTAGTATTTAGCCAAACATATTTAAAATAAATGAAATTATTAAAATTGAAAAATACATAATTAAAAAAATGGTATTTGAAAATTAGAAATAAAAATAATTTTATTTATTGAAAATGTATTACAAAGAGAGATGAGAAGAAGAATTTGAGGGGAAAGAAGAGAAGAAAATGTGTGGAGAGGTGTGTGAAATTATATTGTAAAGATGTTACACAAACAAATGAATAAAAAAAACTAAATGAAAATTACACAAATTAAAAAGAAAATGAAAATTAAATAAACAAGATAAATGTGCAAGAAAAAAATGCGCAATAAAAATAAATAAACTGAAAAGTAATTAACTAAAATTAAAATAACTAAATAGGCTGTAAACAAAGTAAATGCCAAAAATAAAATAAGTGCGAAAATTAAATTACAGAAATTAAAAGAAGAAAGAAAGAAAAAATAATTATCTCAAAGTGTAAACTCTTTTTCTTTTTCTTTTCAAATTTTAAATATTACCAGCCAATTAAGTGATTAATTCAAATTATTAGGCTTTAATAGTAATTTTTAAAATCAATATTCAGTTTATTGAGTCCAAATAAGGTCCAAAGAAGTTCAAGTTCTTGGTCTAAAATTGAGAATTTTGGGAAATATTGGCAACGGACCTATTCAAAAAGTTCTATAATTTTGTGGTCAAACTGCAATTATGAGAAGAATGATCCAAAAATTAGAATTTTTGGGGTGGGTGAGATTTAGAAAATTTTGTGGATATAACATAATTTAAGAAAGAAAAAGGAGGTAAATGAAAATTTACACAAAAAGTAAAAAAAGAAAGAAAAAAGAAAACAAAATAAATACCTCTCCCGGCAACGGCGGTAAAAACTTAACACGACTTTAAAGTATTTAATTTACTCTAAAGTATAAGTAGCTAGTTATATTATATCGCGAGAAGTCCGAGATCGATCTACAGAAAAATGATTTAATTTATTTATTTAAGTTTATCTAAAAAATAAAATTAAAATTAAATACATGCAATTTAATTTAAGAAAAACTATGAAATTGAAGTAGTTAGGATTATGGATCTACTCCTAGTAATAAATGTAATTTAATAAATTTTTTATTTTATTGACCAAAAGATTAATTGTATAAATTACAATTATTTTCCCATTAATTTTATTATGGATTAAGTACTTAATGTGTAAAAGCTTAACTTATCTACAATAAGTCAAAATACTATTTTACCATACTTTATACTAAGATATTAACAATTCATTGTGCCAAACTCCCATGTTTGTCTACAATAAATCAAAATTTCAAAATATAAAATATAGATAAAATTAAATAAAAAATAATTTAATTTATATAATTAAAAATAGAATTTGATTAAATCATATTTTTCTACTCAGAGTTTTACCTCACCCTAACTATTAGTATTTAGCTAAACATATTTGAAGTAAATGAAATTATTAAAATTGAAAAATACATAACTAAAAAAATGGTATTTGAAAATTAGAAATAAAACTAATTTTATTTATTGAAAACATACTACAAAAATATATGAGAAGAAAAAGTTGAGGGGAATGAAGAGAAAATAAGGTGTGGAGAGGTGTGTTCCTCCCCCCACCTCTCTATTTATACTAATACATGATTAATCCACACCACACAAATAAATAAAACTAATTACATCTTAGGCATACATTTGTCCCACTAACAAAACATAAACCTAAGTTAATCCACTTAAGCACATCCAACACATTTCACTAACAATTACCACACCTAACATGATAAAAACCTATAATTTCACAATTACCACTTTTACTTTTACAACAAAAGCCGCGAATCTTCTCGACAATGACCTAATTTCTCGGACTTTCGGAACCTAAAAATTTAAATAATATTAAATTTATCTAATATAATTAAATGTATTAAATAAAATAATGTTTCATTTTATATTTACCCTCCTTTTATTAAATTTACTATAATTATATTTAATAAAATAAATAATATTATATATTTAAATAATATTAGTTATATTTAACTAAATTAAAGCAAAATGACAAGTATGGAAAGGAAGGCTGAAAGTAAGGCATGACAAAAGGCTTTGAGAAGGCTGAAGACTACCAAAGAAGTCAACTGAAAGCTAGTTGGGGCGTGAGTGTATAAATTGTTAAATGTGTTTGTTATAAATAACATAGAGCCCTTTTGTTATTTATAATCATAGAGAAAGAGAGAATGTGTGTTTTTTAATAGTTAGAGATATAGCTAGAATGGGTGGCTCAAAATCCAAAATGGTGACAATGTTAGTTCTCGTATTGATAATATTGGGGGGGGGGGGGGGGGGGGGCGAGTGAGGGATGTTTGGAGCATGAGAAATTTGATCTTTTGCTGCTTAAACATTTCTTCAATTCCCCTTATAGACTTCAAAACTGGGTAGGTGAACAAAGGGAAAGGGTTGAGTGCAGCAACTCCACAGGCCAAGTGGTACAACTACACCTTGGCCTTACTAGGAATATCGATCTGGGAGAGTGGTATCTGAATGCTTCTCTATTTACTTCCTTTCAACAACTTGGTAACAAAATAGCCGGCTGCATGCGTTGAGAATGAAGGTCCTTCATTTAATTTAATTTACTTAATTCCTCCCTCCCAATTAATGTCTAATGGAGCTCATTCTTTGGTTTTACTTGCAGGTCTAGAAGCAGGTGTCATCTAACAGCTGCTTTGATAATTTCCCACCCCTTCATCTTTGATGAAAAGATGAAATAAAAACAAAATGGTGAAAATGGTATTGGTACCTGAGGCTATGTAATCTAATTCAAAAACTGCACCATCAAAACAATTACCTAAGTCCCAGAAGAATCAAACATTAGTTTGCAAAATATCAATTGCTGGAGGTTTGATTCTAACTTTTGCTCTTCATTTTTATGGGCATATTGTGTTGTACTTGCATCCGAAAATCATATTTTAGTTTACTTACACTCAACGCTTGGATTAAAGTTTTAGGGGGGGGATTGAAGAAGACTAAAATGACACAAAAGAGTTTAGCGAGTGCGGGTTTTGTCTTCATTTAAGGAGCTCTTTGTAAATTTTAGGATTTTTTTCCTGAGAAAATTTATGCCAACTCATTCTTTGCTTCTTTTCTGAACTGACAGATGCAACCGAAAGTATATTCTTGAATTCTCTAGGATGAGAGACATACGTTTAGATTCATCGAGCCTTTAAAACAATATCAAATTTTAGATTGCTGAAATTTTATATATCTGAGTATGATGGTGTTCCAATTATAAGCTCCAGGGTGCAACTTCACTAAGGTTTAGAATACCTTCCTATAGAATTGAGAAATCTCCATTGGCATAAATATCCTTTGAAAATATTGCCATCAGATTTTGAATTGGAGAACCTAATTGAACTCAGCTTGCCTTGTAGTAAGGTTAAGCAAATTTGGAAAAGAGAAAAGGTATAATGTATTACTATTACCAAAGTATCTATTTTTCTTTCTTTAAGTATTTATAATGAATAACTTTGAAATTGAATGATGCTCATTTAGTATAGTTGTGTATCTTTGGTTATAGGAAGCTGTCAAGTTAAAATCTATAGATCTTCACCACCCCCTGTATCTCAATAGGATCCCAAAAATACTAAATCTTAAAAAAATAAATCTTTCAAAATGTGAAAGCATGCTTACGTTACCCGCGTATATCCACAATTTCAACTAGCCTAGTATGTTGTGTTTCATGGGATGCAAAAGTCATTTTGTTTCTCATGAAAGGATTGACTTGTCCGGATGTATTAGGGTTAATAAACCAACTAATCCCATAATTTGTTGATGTAGGGTCCTAACAAATTGTTGCAGTAGATTGTAGATCAATACACTATTCGAAAACGTATTTGATCCACACAGTGAATGTTTGAGGGTGTATTTCTCGCAAACCAGCCATACCCTAAACGAGGAGCCGGTCTCCTTGTAATTGAGCAGACAGGTGAAGTTTGGTAGCAAATATCCAAGAGCAGGAATTCTATGCTCAATCACAAGGACATCCTCTTTTGGACTATAATTCGAACAGGGTTCCTACTAGGAGCCGAGAGCCTTTCCTGCTGGAGATCGGGGTCGGCAGACCTAGTCTATAACGGTTAGCGAGACGTGCACTCCTATTCGAGAATCTAGGCACGAAACCAACTCAGCCGCAACTACAATATTCAGGCATCCACTTCCGTAAGCTGAGGGAGGTGATGGACATGGATCGTGGGGCGTCGGATTCGTAGGAAGGCTATAAAACGGTAATCAACGAAGGTAAAGGGGTTAGACACTTTTACACTAGAACTTAAGAAATAAGAGCATTTACTAAAAAAGGAGAGAAACACTCATAGGTGTTCCATTGCCTAAGAGATCATGAGAGGGCCACGAGATCAGTGGCCGAGTTTCCCAAAAAGTAAACCTAAATTTCTGACTTGAGCGTAGGAGGATTTTTCCGGCGTGCTATGACCAGTTTTTGTGTGCGCAGGAGTCTGCTAAGTCATACGAGGCATAGCTCTGCTCGGTTAGAAGAGTTACGTGAAGTATCCTAGGTTGGTCGTGAGTTCGGGAGTTGAGGAGAGATCCTGGTTGCAGACGAGTAGACACCAGAATCTCGCATCAACAGTGAAGATGATTCAATATTAAGCATGTCATATAATTTGGAAGTGGATATTGGACCAATTTGATGATGAATTTCTTTCAATCTCAATCTTTTTCTTTTTAGCAACATGACTAGTCATTGTGCAAATTTAAACTCTGACAATGATTTCTCAATCGGTTTCTAAAATGATGACCATGCATGTATATGTGTGTGTAGAGAGAGAGAGAGAGAGATCACACATGTGTGATTTCCTTTTGCCAATAGGATATGCAGAGAGCTTGATCTTACCCAATAGCGAAACAAACTTCCTAATAAGTGAAGGTATAGTATAAATACTTATACTTTCATGTTATTTTGTTCATCAGTAGCTTGATTATTTTATATGCGTCTTCGATTTTAATTTTCTTTCCCTATAATCGCTATTATCTTTGAACTGGTCATGATTTGCCTATAAGATTTCTCATGTTGTTTTGAAGTGCAATGGATTTTGAATTTAGTGACGAGCAGTGGAAGCCAGAAGGCAAATTATGAAAATGGATAAAGATCTATAATTAGCTGTTATGGGATGTCACATATCATATTAATGGTAACATTATATATATGTACATATAATTAATGGGGTTGGCTCACGAGCCCATTAATAATCATATATTAGCTTAAATACTTCAAACAATGTACCATGAAGCAATTTCACAAATACTTGTTAGCTTATGTTGAGCTTTATTGAATCAGTAGTTCACAGTTCAATAAAATGCAGGTTTGCTATTTAACGTACATGGTTATGGTGTGTGCATTCTTCATAAGGCTAACTACTAATTTATCAATGAAACTTGAAAAATGTAACAGAGAGATGTCGATAACAGCCGCAAAACACTGAGATTGAAAATCAGGGCTACTAAATTCTATTAAAAGCTCTTAAAATAGACAGCGATCATCATTAATCGCAAAGTTTTGCATTAATAGAACTATTGACTACTTATCTTTAGCATAAGGTATATTTTTAACTATAGCTTTCTGCTTTATTCTAAGAACTAGGCAAAAGTGGTGTATCTTCAATCCAATCAACATATATACCACTTATCTTCCTCTTCACTTTTGTCTATTTTGATTTGCACTTCATATCCTACACTTGCTGCTTAGAAATAGTCTTATTCTGGACATTGAAAGTAGAAAAAGTGCTTGAAACAATCATTGGCTTAGCCCGAGATTCCATTGAGTCGTGGACTCCAAGCTTTCATAGTTCTATAAAGAAAATGACAAAACTTCATACAACTGGCATTCTGCTTTTAACATTTGCACAACCTGAACGAGTTAGCAAGCCCCTTGTTGCGTTCCCATTGAATAGACCTACTTCTGTTATCCACAGAAGATCCACCACTCAAAATGTTTATCACCAGGCTATTCTTAAACTGAGCCTAAACTGAGTAGAAACTTCCGCACATCTCTCAGCACATCTCTCAGCATTCTACAAAGTTGCATTTCACTAAGCAATCTATCCTCTCCATTCCTAGCAAAGTGACATTGATTCCCGTATTTGTAATCGCCTAACTTGGGTTTTGGGCATAGCGTAGTCTTAAAATTACCACCCAATACTTTGTTCAGTGCCACTGGCATCCACAACCTCTAGCCCTGTTAGCTAAATCATATTCAATGAGACAGTGAGGCAGCATTTCACTAACATATTCAATTTGACTACTTATATTGACGCAAATATTAGAATTTGAAATCACTTCTTTTCTTGGAATATTATATTAAAATGACCCCAAATGAAAGTTCTTGAATGGAAATGATTTTTATTTAATTTTCCAACAGATTCAAGAAAACCCAGAGAACACAAAATTTACACAGTAATATGATTAAGAGCTGAGAACGTACATGTAGTAAATGTCTATAAAAAAACACCCAAGGTGTTTCTTTAAAATTAGAAACTAGTAAACAAAAAGAAAGAATCATTTTACATTTTTAGCAACTTTGGGGTGAGTGAGTGAGTGAGAAATTGAAACCCTAAAGTGATGACAACAGTAAGATTCAGTATGAAGTGAAACCCCAATTTGAAATGTAGGCATGAGTTGCTGAGTCAGTAGATGAAGCTATAAATAAGCATTCGGTTTCCTTCTTTTCGGTTTGGAGGGCCATGGAATAGTGTATTGGAGTGGGCTCCAAGTAATAGCCTCTATCACTGGAACGACACATCTATAAAATGTGATACATGATGAAGGATTGGGCATTATATTCTTAGATTAGCGCCTTATTTAGGGTGTATATTAAGCAGATTATATATTACATGGAGATGGAGTTTATGAAATAGATTAAAAAGAAAAGGAAATTTCGGTGTCTAAAGTTTGCCACTTGGAATATTTCGGTGTCTAAACATTCACTCACCACTTATGTAATGTTTGATTATATGTTGAAAAGATATTAAAATAGTATAATGCTATTAAGGCTTAACGTGTATTTTTTATTAGTAGAGTGTAGAATTTTTAAGAAATAAATTATTAAATTATTATAACTAACATATTATTTTAAAGTTGTGTTATGAAAAAAAAAAGAAATAAAAACGTACAGTAAATAAGAATATTCTAAAACTTTTATCTTTTTAAAATTAGTTTTTAACATAAGGTGAACTATTTTTTTTTTAAATCAAATATTCTAGTTAAAATCAAATATGTATTTATATGAAGCTTGTAATTTTTTTTTTAGTACTGATATTTGAATATTATCAATAAAAAAAAAGGGTAATGTTCATGCTGCATTATTTTTGTAGCACACAAAAGGACAACACCGTTTATGTTATAATACTATCGCTTCTGTTATGATAATTTTTTTTGTGGCCAAATATCTTTTTTTTTTTAAGTAAAAAAAAGTGGACAAAATGCAAATCAGTTTTTAATCCTCAATCTCTCCCAAAATATATATTTCGGTGTCTAAAAATTCACTCACAAAACTATAGCTGACAAAAAGTTACTAACAAAAAGTTAGGTCCATGGGTTGTTAAAACTATAGCTGACAAAAAGTTACTAACAAAAACAGAATGTCCATTTTATAACTTTCTTAAAAAACTTTCCTTAACTTTTTTAAACAAAAAGTTATTTCCAATTTTTATTTTGTTATAATGTTTATAACAAAATTCGTAGTTAACTAAACTCTTCTTATACCCTTTCTCAACTGCCATACCCTAACCCACTAAACCACGCTCAATTAAGGCCATCAGATTCTCCCGGGCCCACATTAATCCAACTGCTCACAGAGACCGACAGCCTCTCTATCTCCATTTCAAGCTCCCTCTTCAACTGGCTTCTGCTACCGTCCTACTCTTTCTCGGCTTCGGAGTCCGTATTTGCTCGGCCGGTCCCACGAAGCTCCCTCTCACTCCAATTGTCGCCCCACAAGACCAATTGCTTAATCAAGACACCGAACAAGAAAAGGATGAGAAGTTGAAACAAGAATTTGAGAATTGGAAATCAAAAACGTACGCATTGACCGTGCCTTTGAGAGTCGTTTCTCTTCAGAACTCAGTGCCTCAATCTTGGGTTAAGGATTTTATGCGAAGTCAGGGAAAGAGATTGAAGTTTCAGATGAATTTGTGTGCTAGCATTGATGGGATCTTTAACAATTTATCTGTGCCCTTTAACAAAGTTAAGGCTAAGTCAGCTTCTTATATGGCTGCTGATTTGGTTAGTGTTGGTGATTCATGGCTTAGTTTTGCCATTAAAAAGAGATTGATTGAGCCAATGGCTGGAGCTGAAGACCAAGATTGGTTCAAATGCTTAAGTCACAAATGGAAGGTAACATCTTTGTCTTTGATCCTCGAGGTAAAATATGGGCGGCACCGTACAGGTGGGGCACAACGGTGATAGCCTACAAGAAAAGTAAATTTCGAAAGCATAATTTGGCTCCGATTGAGGTAATAATTTTCTTTAAACTCATTTAGTTTTATATCAAACAAAATCAAGACTGCCTTTCTCTTCAATATTTTTTATGATAATATCTTTAGAAGCATCTCATTGACGGGTAACAATGGCATCCCTGAAAGAGTCTATAAACTCAATGATATTATCTTCTACAAATGGTTCATTAAACTTTGTCGTTGTACTCAAATGTACACTCAGATCAATGAGAAGCTATGCTACGTTAGCATGTAGTGATGGCACTTAATAAGTGAGTTGCTAGGATGTGAACTAGAAAAATTAAATATTGTCTCCTTGGGTATGCTAGCTGGTAAGTCAGGGTTAATATCAGAGCTTAAGATAGTATAACCGTGAGAACCTATTGACTGCCAATTAAAATATCCATTGAAATGTCTAGGGAGTTATGAAGGTGGAGGTAACTTCCAATTTCTAAGGCCACAGAGTAGACATCATCCAGGATCCTAGGAAAGTCCAGTTAACCTCCTGCTCGATGCAATTAATAAATTTGGTCAATGCCACTGAAACCTGCTAACTGACGTCACAATGCGACATGAGCACTTCAAAATGGGACAGACGGTCAGTAGCACTAAATTTTTCTTGCCCAAGATTGAGCAATTGGTCTAACTACTAATCCCTATTGTAGGTTGATCATTATTTTTTCAATTATGTTCAGTTTGACCCAAAAAGTTGCAGAATCTTGAGCTGAATATTGTCACTGAACACTGTCAATGTCATTTAGCATAGCCAACTAACTTGATGTTAAAACAAACACAGTGTGTCTCATGTCTCACAATTCAAATTATCATCTGTAATGTTGGAGAATTTTTCCAATGTATGAAGTATGCTTTGATACGTGGGTTACCTTGGAGAAGATATCTCAAAATAAAGAATATGGGGAGAAAACAGTTCAGTAGTTTATTATTCTGTAGTCAAGTTTTGTCTCGAAAATGGTCAAAATTTAAATGAATAAGGACAGGGGATCTTCATTCTTTTTTCCCTTTTTTATACCAAGATATCTCTCAACCTTTATATAATCCCCACTGGATATCTGCTTCTAATAATTAAAATAAAAATTTCACCGCTCTAACAATAAAAAGTAACATCTTTCCTCAAATAATTTACAGTTCCTCATCATCTTAGTGTGAGACTATCAGTACATTCCAAAAACATAATAAAACTGGTTTGATCCTGTTTATTGATGTTTAAATGTTGTTCATTGTGACAGGTAGAAATGATGAGGCGAAGTTTATTTGGACATCAATTAGTAAGATCTTGTTTGAAGTTGTTTTCTGAAATGAACTGCCAAATGGTAGTTTTTTGGGGGCATTTGATGGCTCTTTTTTTTTCCTCATTTTCAACATGTGCCTGCTTGGAACATGAAGGATTAGGCTGCAGAGTTGTTATATATTTTGAGATGCTCTGGTCATTGCACAATTTGTTCACACTGGAAATTAGAATGAGAAATTTGTTGATGCTGTTTTGAGAGATCTGCATTCTATGCACAATAACATGATTAATGAAAATGCATTGTAGGACTGGAAAGATCTGTGGCAGCCTGAGCTCGCAGGAAGAATTTCAATGGTTAATTCTCCCCGAGAGGTTATTGGTTCAGTTTTGAAGTATAGGGGAACATCATACAATTCAAACTATATTGATTCGCAAGTTGCTGGTGGGAAGATTGCTGTTCAGCAGAATCTGGCATTACTGGCAAACCAGGTACTCTTACAGAAATCATATCTGGTCATTGCATGTTATTGCCTGACAACTGATTTTGTTTGTAAAAGTCTGCTTCTTCATACATATGAATGCATATGTTAGTGTTTTCTTCTCCTTTTCATACATATAAATGCATATGTTAGTGTTGTCTTTTCCTTTTCACACATATTAATACATATGTTGGTGTTCTCTCCTGAGATGGATGCAATAAAGGCTTTTGCTCCTAAATTTAGCTGAAGAAATGGCAAGGGATGTGAGATTCTGTCTCATTAAATTAACAAAAACCCAAAACAATGAAAATCCATAATAATGTGGTGTGGGTAAATTGGCTCCATTTGGTTCGTTTCCTTAATGTGAATGCGCGAGCAATAGAGACTAACAAAATGAAGTGACAACAAGAAGTCAGTGTCCTTTGATGGATGCATTTTTAGGCAGAAATATGTTTGTAATTGACCAAATTTGTCTGGCATGCCAATTTCAAAAAAATTAAATTATGTGGTTATTAGCTGTAATGAAGGGGGATAGTAGGTGCAATCAGGTGTATCCAGGAAAGTTCAACAAAGTTTTGGTATGGCGTAGTGAAATTGGTTTGTGCAACTCAGGAGTCTTTCAGGTGAACGATGATAGGTTTTGATTTATGAATATTATAAATCTACTGTGCATAGTATTCTAGTAGAATCATCTATAAGTTCTAGTTATTGTATACTTTGCCCGGTTTGAGTTAAGGGCACATGTAATATGAAAGATAGTTGTCGCATCTTTTAGGTTACCTAACATTTGATCAATCCTATTATGGGGGCTTCAAGATGTCTAACAATATGTAGAATGCCCATGCTCCTCCCCATTGTTTATCTTCTACAATAATTTGTTTTAGATGCTAATATCTTTGTCGATACCGGTAACAATATTACAATATCTGCGTTTATTGGGTTTTACATAGGTTCGACTGTTTGACAGTACACACTATCTGAAGGCATTTGCAATTGGAGATGTATGGGTTGCTGTTGGGTGGATTAGTGATGTTCTTCCTGCTGTCAAACATATGTCTAATGTTGCTGTTGTTGTTCCCAAGTCTGGTGCTAGCTTATGGGCTGATCTTTGGGTATACCCATGCCTGCCATTCTACTTCAATATTCACATTGTTATCTCCTTCATATTAGTGATCAGTAAACACGATAATGTGACTAATAAGTTCGTATTCTCTTTATAGGCAATCCCTGCTGCCTCAAGACTTGAAACAAAACAAATTGGAGGGCGAGTCAGAGGTGCATTTCCATTAATCCATCAATGGATAGAATTCTGCTTGCAAACAGCGAGAGCATTGCCTTTCAAGCAAGAGGTTATCCCGAGCGCATCTCCCTCTGCCCTTGAGAGTACTCTGGTTAAGTTGCCTGAAGAACTTTTCAAGGGTAAACCAAGTCTGGATACTAACTTAATTGCTGGAGTACCCCCGACTGAAATTCTGGCCAGATGTGAGTTTTTGGAGCCTTTATTTGAAGCTACATTGTCGGATTATGAGTGGCTGGTTACTAATCTGCAAAAATCCACTCCTGTACTGATCAACAAGATGCAACATTACATGTCATCATTGATCTTTAGCTAAAGGTACATTGAAAAGTTAATGGCACTGCATACCAGTCATTATAATTGGGTCAGGGCAATTAGGTCAGAGCATAACTTCATTAGGAAAAGATGCTTCAGCTACGTTAAATATTACAGGATGTACTGAGATGGTTGAAGCTGTTGAGGTTTTACGAGAATCGAAAGATAGTGTTTGTTTGAACAAAGTTGTTGCCAATCTTGCAGAGTTCGAGAAGAAAGATCACGAAGTGAATGCCACCGATTTCTTCATCATTGTAGCCTCCATAGTTGAAGTTTCCTCATTTGAAGCTGTTTATGCATATGTTTTTTCCCTGCTCAAGTACAGGAAATTGAAGAATTAACCAGATGTGATATGCTGAAAGAGGGAAGTTTTCTTCCTTGAATGTGGTCTTTGTGATTTGTCTTGAAGGAATAGGGTGATCACTGGCAAGAACCCTATCAAGGTAGATTTTATGATGTTAACATATCATTAAGCATTTTGTTACATCAGCAATGATGCTTTCATAGCAGCATGAAAGTGTTTAAATTTAACTGAATGATCTTGATTGATCAATTATGAGTTTTAATCGAGTAAAAACTAAATACAATAATCGTTAACAAATATTGAAATTGGGTAAATAAGATCTTGATATTGAAGAATTTGAAATCACAACCCACACAGGAAATCACCCTTCGCGTGGGGATGGAGATGTTTACTGCAGCGATATTGAATATGTCCACCGCTCTTTGGGTTATGGTGCGACTTGCCCTGAAACAATGGAAAAGAATAATTAATAATTTAACGCCAAGACATAAAATTAAAACGTGTGGACTCCGGTAGCTGCCCTACAAGTCTACAACTCTACAAACATTAACTCTACAAACATTAAAACGTGTGGACTCCGGTAGCTGCCCTACAAGTCTACAACTCTACAAGAATAATTTCTAGCCCTGTTGACTCCACTAACTAAAGAAATTTCAAAACGTACATAGAATTCCACAACAAGCAAAACGTATGGAATTTAATTTTTTGCCGTGTGGAACAAAATACAATTTAACAAAAAAGGATAAGAAAAATGGTAAGATTTCTAAAATGAGTGGAAGGTGATTTATATTTTACTGAAATGACTTGTCCTGAACATTAAGACGATTGATTTTTTTTTTTTTTTAATAACATCAACTTCCATATCTTTCTAACCCCTAGAATATGCTCACGTTCAAGTCTATCTTGGTAATTTGAAAAAGAAAATCAAATCAAATCAACACCAAAACAATGAAAAGTAAAACTTTTGAATTTCAACTTTAAACTTTTGTTAACCCCTAGAATATTCAGCGTTTTCAAATTCTTCCGATTGCATATCTTCTTCCTCCATCAATGCAATATTTGAACGATTATGAAAGAGTTTAAGAACATAAAAAATCTCCAAGGTTTATACGGTATAACAAATTTAAATTCTCAATTACAATAGATAATAATTAAACTAATAATTTTTTATGTACTTATTTTAGTAATTTCACCTAAGAATAATATTGTAATTAGAAAAAAAAATCTAATAAGTAGGGTGGTCTTATACAAAATCAACTGTACTGTGATGAGTTTCCTTTTGTTAATAATTTTAGTCTAATTTCAATTGTACTGTGATCGCTTCTCAAGGTAAGTGAAAGTTACAGATGTGGCAAAATAAATAATTAAGTTAACAAAATGCTAACTAATTTTCCTCAATACCTAGGGTTGTACAATTTCACCAACCTGGAAGAATTGACATTAATGGACTGGTCTCCTCCCCATATAATTATAATCCTTCTAGAAAGCTATTTTTTATTAAATATTTGCTTTTAAGTTAATTTCAATTAAAAAATGTTTTAAGTTATATATACTCTAATGAGATTCTGAATTCCTTTATTCCAATAATAATGAAAACGTATTAAATTAGAAATGAAAAAATTGGTGTTGATGATTCAACCTATTTGGATAGATTACGTGAATAAAATTAAAATTTTGATTTAATTTTTGTTTATTGTTAATTCTCAGGCTATCTTAATTTCAAGAATTTAGAATGTTAATTTGGTCATGGATTTCAACCCGTGAGTGTCATATTCTAGACTTAATGGTACCATTCTTTGATTGAGGGCAATGACTCTCACTCCTCTTGTAAAAAAATATTTTCAACTATTTTGATGACTTAAAAATTGATAGATTTATTGTTGTCATGACCAAATTATTCATTTTAATGAAATATAATTAATGCATCAAAGTTACCAGGTTTATGTTCTATCTTAATGCGCTTTTTTTTTTTTTCAGTTATAGCTTCTGCTTACGTCTGTTTCATTTTTTTTTAATAAAAAAACAAGGGAAGGTTTTTCCGAGTCATCCATTATTTGATTACCGTCAATCAAGAAAACAACCAAATTAATTTCTCTCCAAAATTTCCAAAAGCTAGAAAATTTTGTTATTTGAAAATAACATCATTAATTATAGAGTGGATCAAACCGCGTTATTGTCTTTCATAAAATTGATGTCTTTTTAAGAGTCAATACTTTTTATTTACGCAAACCAGTCGACATCACACATATACTCTTTAATTTGATAAATGGTTACACAAATTTTGTTTACAAAAATATATTATTCATGTTCTGTATTATTTTTTAACATCATATTTTTATTTATTATAATTGTTTAAAGTTAATTGTTAGGTTGATATATAATAAAAACGTATAATCGTTCTCTTACTAAACACACATACTCATAGTTTCTGTTCATTTGTCATCTCAATCTATCTCATTTATCCTTTGTTGATAGCTCAAAACGCGTCACTATGGAAAATTATAGCAAAACGACAAATATGGAAAAAAATGGGAAGAAAATTAATGCATGAAAGAGTTGCAGAAGACAACCAAATAAGTCAACTATACGCTAGTTGGGTGTATAAATTGTTAGATGTGTTATAAACAAATAGCATAGAGCCTTGGTTGGTTACAGAGATAGAAAAAGTGTGTGTGTTTTTTAGAACTTAAAGATATAGTTAGAATGGGTGGTTCAAAATCAAAAATGGTGATAATGTTTGTTCTGTTATTAATAATATTAGAAGGTGGGTGGAGTGAAGGATGTTTGGATCACGAGAGATTTGCTCTTTTGCGACTCAAACATTTCTTCGATGATACTGGTAGTCATCTTTACAACTGGGGAGATGGTGAGGGAGCTACTGATTGTTGTCAGTGGGAAAGGGTTGAGTGCAGCAACACCACATGCCGAGTGATAGCGCTAGACCTTTTTGGCACGTATCGGCGAGAGTACAGCTGGTATTTGAATGCTTCTTTGTTTACTCCCTTCCAACAACTTGAGTCACTTGATTTACATGGCAAAAATATAGCTGGTTTTGTTGAGAATGAAGGTGCTTCGTCTAATTCAATTAAATTACATTTCGCTCTCCTAATTTAAGTCGAATATCAAGACTGAGCAGCTATATGCATATTCATTCAATTGACAATTTTTACATATTTTTTAAAATGTTTAATTTTGAAATTACACCAAACATCATATGTGATCTTTGTTTTGATTTTACTTGCAGGTCTAGAAAGATTGAGCAACTTGAAGAGGCTTGATTTAAGTCATAACTTGTTCAACAATAGCATCTTATCATCTGTGGCTCATCTTTCATCACTAACATCATTAGATTTATCTGAAAATAGATTGGAAGGAAGTATTAATGTTAAAGGTACGTAATTAAAACGTCATCGCTTTTCCCAACTCTTTCATTAACATGTTAAAATAAGATTCAAGGCTTTGAATTCAATTTTTTTTATGAGTAAATATTAGAAAAATAGTTTTAAGCAATTCATAAATACAATTTTCAATGTTTCTCATAATTACTCTAACTGTGAAGCAAATACCCCATGACTAATTTATCATTTTGTCCAGTTAAAAATGATAAAATTTATCATTTGTTTATATTGATTTATTAACTCTATTTTAAGTCTTAAGTCTTAAGTCTTGGCATGTTTGCAGAATTTGATTCCTTGAGCAACTTAGAGGAGTTGGACATGAGCTACAATGAAATAGACAATTTCGAGGTTCCTCAAGGTAAACAATTAAAATATTATTTAATTACATTAATTTAATTCGTTTGATTAGGGAAGACCCAAAATGTACAAAAACATAATTAAAAAAAAATAAAGAAACAGAGAATTCATATTATTTCAAAAAACAAAAGGTAATACTATTATTTCAAAAAAAGAATGTAATAAAGATTTGATTCCGGTTCTTTAATCTTTATAGCAATTGAACAACAATGTTGCTCTTTTCCTAAAGCATAAAATATGAAATGAGTCATAATTGAATTAGTCATTTATTTTGTTTAGATCTAAATTTAGACAATAAATTTTGATTTTTTTTTCAATCCTATCCTTATTATTATTGTTAAACAGGTTACAGAGGTTTGAGGAAGTTGAAAAGCCTCTATCTATCGAATGTTGGAGTTAGAGATGGAAGCAAGTTGTTACAGTCTATGGGATCATTCCCATCCCTCAACACTCTTTACCTGAAGGATAATAATTTTACCGATATAGCGACAACTACTACTCAAGGTAAGTAAAAGGTACATATGTGGCCAAATTTATAAATAAATTGTTAATTAATTAATTTTTCCGTATTATTAATAAAGCTAAATTCGTCGCTCCTTCCTTCTAATTCTAAACAGAGTTGGCAATTTCACCAACTTGGAGTATTTGACATTGGACTTGTCCTCACTCCATTTAAGCCTTCTGCAATTGCTTGAAGAATGAATTTATTTATTTATTTATTATTATTATTATTGTTGTTGTTGTTGTTGTTGTTGTTGAAGTGAGGTGGGCAAGCGTTCACTCAATTAATATGTGAGGAATTAATAATTACAATCCAAGGTAGAATTGTGGAAAATTAAAGCAAAATGAGAAATATGGAAAGAAAGGAAGAAAGTTAAGGGCATGAAAGACTAGGAGAAGACTAAAGACCACCAAATAAGTCAACTGAAAACTAGCTGGGGCCTGGGTGTACAAATTGTTAGATGTGTTTGTTATAAATAACATAGAGCCATCTTGTTGGTTGCAGAGGCAAAGAGACACAGAGTGTGCATTTTGTTAATTAAAAATATATATAAAATGGGTGGTTCAAAATCCAAAATGGTGATAATGTTAGTTTTGTTAGTATTAATAATATTAGAAGGGAGGTGGCGTGAGGGATGTTTGGTGCATGAGAGATTTGGTCTTTCGAGACTTAAAACATTTCTTCAATTCTCCTTATAATTTTTGTCACGACTGACCGTTGTCAATGGGATGGGGCTGGGTGCAGGGTTGATTTACGTTAGAACAATATAGCCGGTAGTGTTGAGAATGAAGGTGTTTCATTTAATTTAATTAATTTACTTTCTCCCTCCTAATTTAAGTGGAATATCAAGACAGAACAATTATATGCATCTTCGTTCAGTTGACAATTTTGACATATTTTTTTAAGTGATTAATTTTGAAATTACACCAAACATTATTTGTGATCTCTGTTTTGACTTTACTTGCAGCGCTAGAGACGTTATCAAGATTGAGCAACTTGACGATACTTGATTTAAGTTATAACTTGTTCAATAATAGCATCTTGTCATTTGTTGCCCGTCTTTCATCATTAACATCATTAGATTTATCTTACAATGGATTGGAAGGAAGTATTAATGTTAAAGGTACGTAATTAAAACGTCATCGCTTCTCCCAACTCTTCCATTAACATGCTAAAATAAGATTCAAGGCTTTGAATTCAATTTTTTTTTATGAGTAATATTAGAAAAATAGTTTTAAGCAATTCATAAATACAATTTTCAATGTTTCTCATAATTTCATCTTGTACTTTTGTATGTCTTGACTTTAAGATTAAAAAAAAATTACTCTAACTGTGAAGCAAATACCCCATGACTAATTTACAATTTTGTCCAGTTAAAAATGATAAAATTTAGGGAAATTATCATTTGTATACCCTTAGTTTACTCTATTATCAAAAATACTACAACACTTTGAGGGTGTATCAATCGTCCACCCTAAGTTGACAAAATGTATTAGCTAACCACCAAACCGTTAGTTGCCGTTTAAATATGATAACATCATAAGGGTAATCTGGTCTTTTCATATGATACAAGTGATAATTTAAGGGTATACAAGTGATAAAAAGAGAGTTTAAGGGGATACAAGTGATAATTTTCAAGGGTAAAATCGTCAATTTACTGTAATTCCGTTAACTTTCAAACGGCAATTAACAGTTTGGTGGTCGGTTGATACATTTCATCAACTTAGGGTGGACGATTGATACACCCTTAAAGTGTTGTAGTATTTTTGATAATAAAGCAAATATAGGGTATACGAATGATAATTTTCCTAAAATTTATCATTTGTTTATATTGATTTATTAACTCTATTTTAAGTCTTAAGTCTTAAGTCTTGGCATGTTTGCAGAATTTGATTCCTTGAGCAACTTAGAGGAGTTGGACATGAGCGGCAATGAAATAGACAATTTCAAGGTTCCTCAAGGTAAACAATTAAAATATTATTTAATTACATTAATTTAATTCGTTTGATTAGGGAAGACCCAAAATGTACAAAAACATAATTAAAAAAAAATAAAGAAACAGAGAATTCATATTATTTCAAAAAACAAAAGGTAATACTATTATTTCAAAAAAAGAATGTAATAAAGATTTGATTCCGGTTCTTTAATCTTTATAGCAATTGAAAAACAATGTTGCTCTTTTCCTAAAGCATAAAATATGAAATGAGTCATAATTGAATTAGTCATTTATTTTGTTTAGATCTAAATTTAGACAATAAATTTTGATTTTTTTTTTCAATTCTATCCTTATTATTATTGTTAAACAGGTTACAGAGGTTTGAAGAAGTTGAAAAGCCTCTATCTATCGAATGTTGGAGTTAGAGATGGAAGCAAGTTGTTACAGTCTATGGGATCATTCCCATCCCTCAACACTCTTTACCTGAAGGATAATAATTTTACCGATATAGCGACAACTACTACTCAAGGTAAGTAAAAGGTACAGATGTGGCCAAATTTATAAATAAACTGTTAATTAATTAATTTTCTGTATTATTAATAAAGCTAAATTTTTGCTCATTCCCTCTAATTCTAAACAGAGTTGCACAATTTCACCAACTTGGAATATTTGACATTGCACGGTTCCTCTCTTCATATAAGCCTTCTGCAAAGCATTGCATCATTATTCCCTTCGTTAAAAAATCTGTCGATATCTTATTGTGAAGTCAATGGTGTCGTACATGGTCAAGGTAAAAGAAAAGTGTTGGTTGTGCACTCACTGAGTGTTGTCCTACGTATTCAATATTTTTATTTATTTATTTTATTGTTTAATGTTTCTGCTAGGTTTTCCTCATTTCAAGAGTTTGGAACATTTGGGCATGATGTCCACGCGCATTGCACTCAACACCAACTTTCTTCAAGTCATCAGTGAATCGATGCCTTCTCTTAAGTACTTATCACTGTCATATTCTACTCTTGGCACTAACAGCAGCAGGATTCTTGATCGAGGTTAATCAGATGCTCCCACCCTCCATTCTTAATCTATAATATTAATTTTCAGTTAAATATTTAATTACCCAAACGAATCACTTATTATAAAAGAACAATACGCATTCATTAATTTTTATATTATATTAATTGATGAATTTAATAAATTCCAGGCCTCTGTTCGCCGGTGCATCTGCAAGAGTTATACATTGGTTCTAACGATTTAAGAGGTAGCTTGCCTTGGTGCATGACAAATTTGACATCCCTCCGAATATTAGATGTTTCTTCCAATCAACTTACTGGAAGCATCTCCTCGTCTCCCCTCATTCATTTGACATCCATTGAAAAGCTGTATCTTTCAAACAATCACTTCCAGATCCCAATTTCACTTGAACCACTTTTCAATCATTCAAGACTCAAGACTTTTTATGCTGACAACAACGAACTAAATGCAGAAATAACTCAGTCACATTCTTTGACCGCCCCAAACTTCCAATTATCACGTCTCTCATTGTCTTCCGGTTATGAAGATGGCGTCACATTCCCCAAATTCCTTTACCATCAACATGATCTGGAGACTGTTGAGCTCTCACATATAAAGATGAATGGAGAATTTCCAACTTGGTTGTTGGAAAACAACACAAAATTGAGACAACTTTCTCTCGTCAATGATTCTCTTGGAGGACCTTTCCGGTTGCCAATTCATTCACACAAGCGGTTAGGAATGTTGGATATATCCAACAACAACTTCCGAGGCCACATTCCAATAGAAATTGGAGATGTTTTACCAAGTCTATACCTTTTCAACAATTCCATGAATGCTTTAGACGGTAGCATTCCCTCTTCACTTGGTAATATGAAATTCCTCCAAATTCTGGACTTATCCAACAATCACTTGACTGGTGAAATCCCCGAGCACTTGGCCGTTGGTTGCGTCAACTTGCAGTCTCTTGCATTATCAAATAACAACCTACAAGGTCACATGTTCTCTAGAAATTTTAACTTGATAAACTTGAAATGGTTACAATTGGAGGGCAATCGCTTCATAGGTGAGATCCCACAAAGTTTGTCTAAATGCTCCTCACTAGAAGGATTGTATCTTAACAATAATAGTCTTTCGGGTAAGATTCCACGATGGTTGGGTAATCTCACATGGTTACAATATATTATAATGCCCAATAATCATCTTGAAGGCCCTATTCCAGTGGAGTTTTGTCAGCTTGATTTGCTTCAGATTTTGGACATTTCAGACAACAACATATCTGGAAGTTTACCATCTTGTTTCCATCCTCTCTCTATCAAACAAGTTCATCTTTCAAAAAATATGTTACATGGACAGCTAAAAAGAGGTACATTCTTTAATTGCTCTTCCCTTGTGATATTAGATCTTAGCTATAATCGCTTGAATGGCAGCATTCCGGATTGGGTTGATGGGCTTTCTCAGTTAAGCCACCTTATCTTAGGTCATAATAATCTTGAAGGTGAAGTGCTAGTTCAATTGTGCGAATTGAACCAACTACAATTGTTAGATCTTTCTAATAATAATCTTCACGGTCCTATTCCTCCTTGCTTTGATAACACCACACTTTATGAAAGTTACAGCAATAGTTCTAGTCTTGATGAGCAATTTGAAATATTTTTTTCCATCGAAAGCCCTCAAGGAAATGTAGAAAAGCAAATCCATGAAATTTTTGAGTTCACAACAAAGAACATTGTGTACATTTACCAAGGAAAAGTGCGTAGCCTCCTATCAGGACTTGATCTTTCTTGCAACAAGCTAATTGGTCCTATTCCTCCTCAAATTGGAAATTTGACAAGGATTCAAACATTGAATCTATCACACAACGACTTGATAGGATTGATCCCATCAACATTTTCAAACTTGAAGCATGTCGAAAGTTTGGATCTTTCCAACAACAAATTGAATGGGAAAATCCCTCATCAACTAGTGGAGTTAAAGACATTGGAGGTTTTCAGTGTGGCATACAATAACTTATCAGGCGAAATTCCAGAATGGACTGCACAATTTGCAACCTTCAATGAGAGTAGCTATGAGGGAAATACTTTTCTTTGTGGATTGCCATTGCCCATTTGCAGATCACCAGCAACTATGTCGGAGGCTTCAATTGGCAATGAACGAGATGATAATTTAATTGACATGGACAGTTTCTTTATCACATTTACAACATCGTACGTAATTGTGATATTTGCAATTGTTATTATTTTATATGTAAATTCTTATTGGCGACGTAGATGGTTTTACTTTGTTGAAATGTGGATAACTTCATCTTACTATTTTGTTGTAGACAATCTTATTCCAACAAGATTTTATCATTGAAATTAATTAGTAGTTTAATTACGATTCTTTAAGTACTAATCAAGTTTGTTTAGGAAATATTTTTTTATTAAAATTGTAGTAGTATTTAGCATTATATAGCTTCCAACTTCCAAGCACTTCACATTTGTCTCTACACTTAAAAAACTGAGTGATCATGTTTTGCAGATCTGGATTTGGAGCAGGATGGATCCAAACCCATATCTGTCCACCGTAACTTATAGCTTCCCTATACTGTGCAGCATACTTAAATAAGAGAACCATCTCCAATGTTAAAAGCATTCACTCTATAACATTCATTTAGAAACTATATTCAGAATAATTTTATAATTAAACACAAGAAATGAAACACACAGATACACTTGATCGCCTATTTTACTCTAAAAAAGAACGATTATTGTGCTATCATCATCTTCTTCACTAGCAACATTAACACCAAATCGATGGACCCATACATTTCATCAAGAAAGGTCTATATCCAATAAAGTTGAAGCCTAACAAAAAATTCAAGAAGATTCATGCCTCGCCACAACAAGGGGCACAACAACATCAAAGTAGAGATTAAGCAGTATTCTCAAAGCTAAAACTCTCAAATCCACCCACCAGAATTTCATATCTCCTCAACAATTTTAAGAACTAAAGATAATTAGGATTTAACATTAGTTTTTTATATATTAGTTTCATAATTTACAAATCAATGAAGATGAAGATTATGCTAATAAATTCAAATTATACCATACATTCTCTAGATGTTACCAAAAATTTCTAAGTCAATCCCACATATTTCATAATTTTAAGACTAGAAAATTTCACTAGTTAGAAGTTTCATTACCTTCAAGTGGAAGATGAAGAACATTATACAAGTGATTCAGATTATATCATACATACTCCAAATGCAACTAGAAATTAACAAGTTCATGCACACATATTTCATAATATTATGATTGAAAAGTTTCACAGAGAAATTCTAAATTCAATCTCTTGCATGAAGGCAATTTGATTGATTTGAGTTACTTTCTTATCAAGCTACTAATATAACATTCAAGTCAGGGAGAAAATAAATTAAAACTGGGAAGAAATAACAGTAAAAATTTGTTGCTCAACATGATGTGTATTTTTTTTCAAGGCAATTTGGAAACACAATTGTTACCACAGATATTCTTCTCAACTTGGAGATAAATACAAATATTAAAATGCATATGATCGCACATACTACTTCGAGTTTAGTAAGATTTCATTAAAAGAAGCAATCAAACCACTTATCAATTGTCGCAGTCGTTCTATAAACTAAAATAGCAATATAATACAAGAAAAAGAACATATAGATACTTGCAAGAGTTCATTAAGAAGTCACATCACATTCAGGTGAGGAGTTTGCTTCTGATATCTTGCTAGCTGGGGCTTTTTCTTGTCTTTCTACGTATGCCGAGGGAAACCAACCAGCTTGGCCCTTGCATTCACCTTCCGACCATCCAATAGGAGCCACCTTGAGAAGTTATAACTAAAATGGTGAATTAAACAAAAGTTGACCGTTCAAAGACCTAAGGGGAAAACTAATTCTTTTACGTAGGAGGAGTGAATTAGTTGTGATCACTGAAATAACAGCATAACTATGGAAGCATAACAAGATATAAATTCACACGTCTATAAGGGTAAACTGGGTGGTTGAGAACTGAGCTAGCAACCCTACTATATTCTGATTTGCACTTCAATGTAAAAGGGAATATATGGTAGGAAGAAAGAAAACCAACCATCATTTGTTAACTCATTGCTTTTCAATCAAAATTTTAAGAACAAAATGCCATGTGCTTTGAACATCAAATAAGTATAAGCATTAGTTCTAAATTCCACATATCATAAGTTATTAGAAGGATAAGTTAATAGCAGAGTAGAAAAATCTGTGTTGGTATTTAGAGGGGAAAGTACCTGGCGAACCACAACATAATCATCAATTGAAAGACTTAGCTCTCCATTTGCTTGAGCATCAAATGGATGTATAACCTGCAAGATAATGGGATAAATAGAACTTAAAAAAAGCATAACAAAAGCGGCAACAGTAGCAGCAACGTTCATTGTAACCACTATGATCATGGCCAACAAAGATATATTAGAAACAAAATTCCATTTTTACTACGACATTAATATGTACTATACGATATCATGACGATTGGGTTACTAAGAGCTATCAAAGTCTAATAAGTTCTGTATAACTTTATGTAGTTATTTAAATTATGGATCAGATTTTAAATTTGAAATTTTGACTGCTCTCCACAAAACATGGCCTATGCACAAGAAAGTCATAGATAATGAGGATTACAAGTGTCCGACATCTTTTGAGTGATGGATTTAACATGAGAGCTTATGGTCAGTCAATTTCCTCTGCCTAGCAATATAAGCTTTCTCGGCCAGATTTATCATCAAATACATAGATTGCCCCCAAGTCACATCCATATAAACATAGTTTTTCTAGGTAAACCAAGTAAGGAGTATCATAATTCAGACATAATCATAAAAAGGCCCATCTAACTTAAGAGAAAATCTCAAAAAGAGGGATGCTGAGCTATCAGTCTTGTATCTATAAGCAATATCAAGACTTTACGTCACCTGCTACATCGTGAGTGGCTACACAACTTTCAGTGGTTTGTCTTTCTTTGGCACGCCTAACTCAGCTTTGATGTTGCTGAGATATTGATAGTAGAGACACATGATACTTCTAGCTCATGCATTCTATCTAACTCATCCAACAACTATCTCTTTTTTAATTCATTAGTGTTTGCTAAACCTCATGCTTAAAAGTCCTGTTCTCCTAAACAAAGTTTCCTAAGAATGACTTCCTTAGCACCACAGTTGGACACTTTTAGAGCAATTTTATTTGGGGGAAAAGAATTTTCAAGGTGTTAACTAATAAATTTTAAAAAATAATTACAATTTGTCCTACGATCATATGACAATTTATCTGGGATGAAAGGATACAGATAGACATCTTCCACTTTCAAGACTAATCACTACTTCCGTAGATGTTGTGCAATAATACAAATACTTGACCAGATGGTAGAAAAAAATTTTATTGCTCCAAAATTAAAATAAGAATGCAATATGTTAAGCAAAAGGCTGTGCAACATCAAATTAATTGATAAGTTTGTAATTCAGTAAATTAACAACTTTCATGGTAAAATACAACAAATTTCTTTTGAAAAAAAATAAATAAATCTTAAAAGACAACATTCAATTTTGTGCACATCTTATTTCTTAAGATTTTTCAGGAGGAGGGCAATAGAGGGACTTTCACCTATGCAAGAGAGCAGAAGCCTTACTTTCCCTATAAAGTAGACGTCATTCTGATTAATATGCGTTTGCAAATCAGCTCCGTTTGAATCAGTATTCTGATAGACACACGAGGCATTTACTGTTGAGTGTTAGAAAATGCATATTTATAAAGGAGAAAACCGTCATTTTACATTTCAAGTCTTACTAACAACCCTTACTTTTATGTATTTAACATTCTTATGATTTAATTACGTGTGTTTTATTTTAATTAAGTAATTTATGTATTTTAGGGGCATTATAGTCATTTCACAATAAAGGAGAGATCAGACGGCAAAACGGACATCACTTTTGAACTCAGGACGGTCGAAAACCTTAGGAGGAGCATAAAAGGAAAAATGGCACTATTCACATGTACGGTACTATTCACGTGTACGATACTGTATACGTTACTGTTCACGACACTGTTCACATAGACGGATGATGACGTGGCATTGACCGATGATGTGGCATTGACTGATGAGGTGTCACGATCCATCATTTTCACATTTCTGCATGCATATTTTTCTTTCATGTTTAGAATAGGTTGGGGGGTAGAATGTTGTTAAAAAAAAAAAAATTGTGTTATTTGTTTTAACATTGGATGACATGATTAATTTCAAATTTTATTATTTGTATTATCTTTGGTCTTAAGTGATGTTACGCTATGTTTGCTACTTTACATGTTGATGTCGGAGACAAATATGAGTTGCTTGAAGGAATGAACATGTCATAATAAGTACCAAGTGAGTTTTTGAGCATATCATTTTTCTTGGAGAGTAACCCTTTTGTGCAGGTGCATTACATAATCCAAATGGCATTCTCCTATATGCAAATGTGCCAAAAGGGCAAGTGAAAGTAGTTTTCTCCTGATCTTTTGGTGCTATGGGAATCTGATTATATCCTGAGTAGCCATCAAGCCTGCTCTCAACTCATTTCGTAGTCCATCAATGGTGCGATTCTGTTGCTCAATCGTGGAGTGAGTAACATAACTTGTCTACCTGGATAAGCACGTCCTCCATTCCAACCACCCATTTACAAAATTAATTCTACATATAATTAAAATCCACCTCCTCGTGGGATCGACACTCGTCACCATTGATCTACACTACAATAGATTCGTGCGCTTGCGAGTACATTAAAATTTGCACAACATTTACATCCATTTCCAAAGTCACATGTTGCGAGGAGGACTCATTTGATTGCTCCTATACGATCATCTAATTCAAGTAGCAAGGGTTGGAAGAGAATAAAAAGTCACAATTATTCTTTTGCATAAGTGAGACGAAAATGATAAATGCAATATTATCAGCAGTAAACAAGAAGAGAACGCTCCAAGGAATAGATAGATGCGGACAAGCAAGTTAAAATGCATAGTCCCAAACCTCCGCATACAACTTCTCTAAAATAGCAATAACGTGTTGATGCTATGTTTTCTCAGCATCTACCTGCAAAGGCCCGAGACCAGGAAAACAACAATAGAGGAGAAAGTAAAGAAAGAAATACACTTGACATAAATCTTGAAAAGAAGCACAATTTAAGACATAACAAACCCCAATCATATTGTTTAGAACTACCATTCGTTATTTCGTTATTGTAGCATTTCGAACAAGCGTTGACTTAATTCAACATTATTGGAAAGATAGGCTTTTAGAAGCGGAAGAAAGCCACTCAAACCAAAGTGATTGTCCTTGTATTGATCAAGGGATGTAAACATATTACATTTGCAGGATGAGTTTTAATCACTCCCCTGATTTATTTGGGATGCAGTAAAACTAAGCGAGCAACTGTTTGACTTTCAAGCAACATCTAAATCAGCTATTAAAATTCAAATAAAATTATAATAGAATAATAACAGGCCATCTTGCATCAAAAATTAAGTTTAATTTGTGAATTTTTTTCTATAGACATGTTAGTTCCTGCTATTGAAATGTTAAAAGCATTGAAAAATTATTCAATAAATTATGCAAACATTAAAATAGAGGACATATTAAAAAGTTTCTAATTACAATGTTAAGATTTCCTATATTTTAGCATTTGCATATTTTAATTTATTTAAACGCTACGTTGATCAACTTTGGGCATGAAGATTTTAGCTTCTACGAGACTTGATTGGAATATGTATAAGGAAGTGTGTTAAAATATGATGCATCCAACGAAAGACAAACCACGTGTAGTCTTTTAATTAAGCCAAAGTAGCAGCTCAAACAAATGACACTTGGACCAACATGCAATCATGAAGTGGCCGGAAAAAGGACAAATGCAACTTTGGCTTAAATAAAAAATAACATGTGACTCGACTTTTGCTGGACATGCATCATGTTATTACAAGACAACAAAAATCAGTATGATAGTACTAAAAGTTGACAATAACATGAAGATAAGAGGCAGAATGTCAACACATGCATAGGCACACACAAGAAAGTATTAACGTATATACCATAGCAAAAAGTATTTGATATGTCATCTGTTGCTGCTGTGATTCAACTGACAGCATGGCAGCTGTTGCTTCTCTACCAAGAGCCATTATTGTAGATTTAAGCTCGGTCAATCTTGCTTCTGCATTTCGAAGCTTCACAGCACTCTCTGCTGATATATCAGATTCCCTAATCTTTGATCGGTGCCTAAATACTTCAGCTGCCTGGTGAAAATATTCAATATAAATCTAATATAATTCTCATCTTGCCTTATGCATGCATATGTTACCTCAAAGCTTACCTGGGCTTCAACTTCATGTCGAAGTTTGTCATAACGATGAGTCAGGTGTCGAGCATCTTCCAAAGGTGCTCCGTTGACTAACGCCCGTAGTGGCTCAGATACCTACATGTCCAAAAACCTGTAACATAGTTAGAAAAATGAAAAGAAAGAGCGAAACCTCAATTAAAAAGTTCCTCCAACATAATCATGGAATTTGGGCCTACTTTAAGAATATATATAAGGATAATTTATGCAATTTTGGGTCTTAGGATGATTGGTATTAGGTTAGTGTTCTTCTCTTCTGTATTTAAGGTTAAAATAGAAATAAACCTATGCAAGTATCTAAATTAGGCCTGTAAGACATCCACATGCATCCTTCAGTCTCATGGATTTGATTTTACTATAGATGCAAGTGTCTTTATCGAAAATGCTTGGAGTCAATTGAGAGAACTCACGGCCAATAACTTGTCAGACGCTAGTCTTTGCTAGTGATGTAAGAAGTCACAAGGTCTCTTCAGCATTTGAACCAATAAAATTATTAAGTCATGGATGTCACTAGCAATGATTTTAATATAAAACATTAAATATTTCAGAGTTGTAACTTTAAAATGGATTCTTTTATTCAATATCTTAGAACTAAGTTTCCGTATGAGAAGATAATAGTTTCAGTAGTAATTTACATATAATTTTCTATATTTGAATTATTTTCTAGTTAGGGATGAACTAACCTGATCACGAAGAATCCCAAGCAAAGTTTCCCTCTCATTTTCCATCAAATCATGTGAAGTGCCAAATTGAAGAGCAGCTCTTGCAACGCAAGAATTGTCACTTTGATTCTCCACTCCATACTTGCAACAATCTTCGGCCAACTTTCTCGCTACAACATTTGAATGCAAAAATATTGTACACAAGAACTAGTCAAGAAAATTAAAAAAAAAATCAAATATTATAACGAGAGCAAGAGCAAACGAACAACCTATTTCCATTTGTTTCAAGCTTACTGCAACAAACACTTCAACGCCACGGACAACATTCCTCTGACAATATTCCAAATTATTGTTCAGATAAAACCATAGAAACCATCATAATTGTTCAACATACATTAAGCTAAAGGAGGATGGTGCCTTAGCTGCCCTGGTGGAATTGTATAGATTTTGAAGTTGTTGGTGACACTCAATTTCAGATTCATCAACCGCAACATTTTCAATACCAAGATGGAGCAGATGCTTCAATACTGCCTGTACAAATCATAAAAAACTAATGAAAAATAAATAAAATCGAGAAATTTCACTAACTAAAAGTCTAAATATAATTTTTTAAAAAAGAAAAGAAACGGACTTGCTGCTGCTTGGCGACTTGTTCTCGGAGCTTGATTGCCTGTTTCTTGATAGCTTCCATACTGTTTCTTTCAAAAAGCGACGACGGCTCAGCTCATGGAGGTGGAAAAAAAAAGTGTGATCGGGAAAAATAAAAAGGCATGAATAATTTTTGAAAAAAAGCGAAAATCAAGGAAAGCCAGCTCTTTCCAGAAAATAAAAAAAGAAAAAAGAAAAAAGAAAATTATAAGTTTGAAACGAGAAGATGATTGTGGAAGTGTGCGGTGTGGCTGACAGCTACTTGGATTGTATTGTCGGGTAAGGTAATAGTAGAGAATTTTTTTTTTTTAAGAAAAATAGTAGAGAATTTTTTAAGAAGCTAGAACAGAGCATGACATTAGACTTTTGTTGACCAAAGGATGTTGTTTTATTCTTCTTATACTTTACGTTTGGTTTGGTTTTTCAAACTAAATAATCAAGTAGCAAAAATACAAATTTAGAGATTAGGGGGTGAACTAGCTAGGTGGTTTACAAATATTCCTATTTGTAAGGTGAATTAATTGAATCATAGAAAACAATGTGACCATAGCTCAATATGAGATGATTTCGGAGAGGCATATTGTTTTCAAGTGAATTTGATCCATTAAGAGATGAAGTGGATTGAAGTGGAAAGTTTAAATAACAAATCCTTGTTCTTGAGTTTTACGACGTTGTTACTCCTTCAGGTGGCAGATTATGCAAGTGAATTCAAAAACACAATGCATCAATCACGGGGATGCTACATCAAAAGACGGGATCATAGTCTATGCATTGAACAGTTACAGTTGCTGCTACCAATTGCCTCGGCAAAGATCAAGAAGACTGAACGGGAAGTTAATGCCATCAAGGAGTTGTCTAGTGTTCTTTTCCTTATGCTATGATCGGTGCTCTTGAGGCTGCCCTGAAACACAGGAAAATACTTCGATATCCTCCATTCGATGATGCAAAGAACCGGTTAATGTATGATTACCTAATTGACTCAGGATCAGGTAACAACAACAACAATTTATTAATAGTAATATCACAAACGAAGAAGATTTCGGAGAGGGAGATGTAAGCGTATACTGTTTACAGGTTTGATCCACTGGGGATGAAGTGGTCTCAAGTGGAAAGTGATTTATTAAACAACAAATCATTGTTCTTGGGTTATACCTCATGATGTCGTCAAGTGGAAGATGAAGATCGTTTGATATTGAAGAATTTGAACAGAAAGCCCATAGAAAGTACTTAAATAAGCATATTCTTGTTGGGGTAGAATATTAAGAAAGGAGTTGTCTACTGTGTGTTGCGTAATTATGCTATGATCGGTGCTTTCAACATTGCCCTGAAAACAGTGGGAAATACTTCATACCCTCGACATGATGATGAAAAATTGGTTACCGATTACCTAATTGACTCAGGTGACAACAATCCATTAATAGCACAATTTGACGTGATGCCGTTTAGGTATATGGTTTTCAAGTTTGATTCATCAGTGATGAAGCGGACTAAAATTAAAAGTTTAAATGATAAGTCATTGTTCTTGGGCATATCGTCATTACTACTTCCAGTGATCAAAGATGAAGATGAAGATGAAAATTGTGCGAGTTCAAGATTACCATCAACTCAATTTTATGATTGGAGTGTCTCACCGTGACTCAGACAAATTCTGATTCAACCTCCTTCACCAATGGATTTTGATTAGTTATTTTGTGATCAAGCAACTTAATTAAACTCACAGTTTGTTAGTCTAATTTTAGTTTTACTGTGACCACTATTCAAGGTAAGCGAAAGTTACAGATGTGGCAAAATCAATAATTAAATTCATAAAATGTTAAAAAATAAAACTTATAAATGTTGCATGACTACTTACTAATAAATAAATAAGTTAGAATGTAGTTAGTTAATTTTACACCATATTATATATTATTCGATAATAATATAAAATAAAAATAATTAAAAAATAAATAATTGAATAAATAAATATGGCTTTCTAAACAGTAAAAATTCTAGAGTTAAAATTTATATTATTATTTTATTTTTTAAAATTGACATTTTTCTATTGTCTTACATGTACAAAGATTTTGAGAGTTGAGAAGAATATATTTAATGAAGCTTGATAACATTTGATGGGATAGCAAGTAAGGGTAAATAAGATATTTTTATTTGTTATTTATTTGAATTATATCTATTTGTTCAAGTTAAAATACTAAATATAAATTGGAGGTAGACATTTTAACAGATCATCTAAGCTCTCAAATCTGAAATTTTGTGTAGATTTAAATTCATAATCCCCAATTATTTGATCAGCAACTATCAAGAACTAACCAAATTTATTTCTTCATGACTTCCAAACACTAGAAAATTTTGTTATTTGATAATAATATCATTAATTAGAGTTTATCAAACCGCATTATTTTCTTTCATAAAATTGATGCCTATTAGTGTCACACTTTATTTGTATTACCTAGCGGACATCAACTTTTTTTTTAATTTTTTAAATTAAAAAGACCATTTGATTTTAACCCATGTTCTTGGCCTTAGGGAAGCTGACTTTTTTTATAGTCGATATGTGCTTGAACTTTGTTGTGTTAATTATTTCAATCCCCGATTATGCAATTTTTAAATTATAGCCTAACGGCGGTCTCATCACCATGTGTGTGATTTTCTTTTGCCAATAGGATCTGCAGAGAGCTTGATCTCATCCAATAGCAAAATAAACTTCCTAATAAGTGAAGGTATAGTATAAATATTTCACCCCCATATTATTTATTAGCAGCTTGATTATTTTATATGCATCTTTGATTTTAATTTTTTTTTCCCATAATTGCTACTATGTACGAACTGGTCATGAATTATCTATAAGATTTTTCATGTTGCTTTTAGGTGCATTGGATTTTTTGAGTTTAGTGCAAGAGTAGAGGAAGGCAAATTAAGAAAAAGGATAAACATCTACGATTAGCTATTTTGGGATGTCTCATAACATATTGATGCTAACATTATACATATGTATATCTAAATAATGGGGTTGGATCAAGAGCCCATTAATAATCATAGATTAGCTTATATAGTTCAAAAAATGTACCATAAAGCAATTTTACAAGCACTTGTTAGCCTATGTTGAGCTTTATTATCAATAATTCATAGTTCATCAGTGCACTGCAAGTTTACTATTTGAAGTAAATGTTGTGGTGCGTGCATTCTTCATAAGGCCAACTATTGAATTTAGCATTGAAACTTACAAAATGTAATAGAAAGAGGTAGATAACAGCCATAAAACACTAAGATTGGAATTCAGGGCAACTAAATACTATTACAAGCCCTTAGAAAAGACAGCGATCATCCTGAAATATATATACTGAAAGTAAGAAATATTAATCGCAAAGTTATGTGTCAACAAAACTATTGACTACTTGTCGCTAGTAGAAAGTAAATATTTTTAACTTCAACTCTCTACTTTGTTTTAAGAACTAGGTAAAAGAAGGAAATTTCGATGTCTAAAGTTTGCCACTTGGAATATTTCATTATCTAAACATTCACTCACCACTTATTTCATCAACGAATTTTGTCTAATTATATGTTGATAAAGATATTAGAGTAATATAATGCGTTTAAGGCTTAACTAATATTTTTTATTAGTAGAGTGTAGAACTTTTAAGAAATAAATTATTAAATTACTATAACTAACATATTATTTTAAAGTTATGTTAAGGAAAAGAATGAAATAAAAATAAATAAATAAGGGTATTCTAAAACTTTGATCTTTTTAAAAGTAGATTTTGACATAGATAAAATAATTTTTATATTTTTTAAATCACATACTCTAGTTAAAATCAAATTTGTATTTATAAAGTTTGTAATTTTTTTTTTTTTTTTAGCACTGATATTTGAACACTATCAAGATAAGAAATAGGGCACTGGTCATGCTACAACATTATTATAGCACATAAAAAGACAATACCATTTATTTTATTGTACTATCATTGTTGTTATAATAGTATTTTGTTAGTGGTCAAATATTATTTTTTTAAGTAAAAAAAGTGAACAATGTAAATTAACTTTTAATCTCTCCTAAAATTCTAATTCCTAGTTACGAAACAAAATTGTTTAAAACCATAGGTGATAGGTGATAGAAGTTACTAACACAAGCAAATTTGACGGTCCATTTTATAAAATTTGTTATTTACCATTTTACCATCTATATAAGGAGTGCCGCATCGACATATCAACTCATTTGCAGATTATTTTAATTTTGTAAAATTCATTTAACCTGCACTTGGTCGCCCCTATTCTCTGAATGGTTATGGCGATATCATCATTATCGTTACTTGTACCAACGCTAAACCCTTCTTATTCCCTTTCTCGCCTGTCATACCCTAACATTATATCCCGTGTCCACACTAAAGACAAGTAGTCAATTCAAGCCATCAGATTATAGTGGACCCACATCAATCCAACTACTTACAATGACCGACAGCCTCTCCATCTCCATTTCAGGTTTCCTCTTCAACTGGCTTCTGCTTCCGCTGTATTTGCTCCATTTCTTGGATTCGGAGTCCGTATTTGGTCGGTCGGTCCCGCACAGCTCCCTCTCACTCCAATTGTCACCCAACAAGACCAATTGCTTAATCAAGGCACAGAACAAGAAGAGGATGAGAAATTGAAACAAGAATTTGAGAATTGGAAATCGAAAACGTACGCATTGACCGTGCCTTTGAGGGCAATTACTTTTCTTGAGAATTGAAGTTTGGTAATGTAATTTGTTCTCCATCTGTGTTCCCTTTGTAGTCATTTCAATTATTTGTTTGTTTGCTTTTATTTGCACTTACGAAGTCTCAGGTATATCTAAGCATGAATGATGCAGGGGAAATTGATCCCCGAGATAAAATATGGGCGGCATCACATCGGTGGGGCACAGTGGTGATAGCTTACAAGAAAAGTAAGTTTCGAAAGCATAATTTGGCTCCGATTTTGAGGTAATAATTGTCTTTAAGCTCATTTAGTTTTATATGAAACAAAATCAAGACTGCCTTTCTCTTCAATATTTTTGATGATAATATCTTTAGAAGCATCTCATTGACGGGTAATCGTGCTATACCTTAAAGAGTCTATAAACTCAATGATATTATCTTCTGCAAATGGTTCATTAAACTTCTTAGATGTAGTTCAATGTACAGTAAGGACAACAAGAAGCTATGCCACTGTAGCATGTAGTGATGGCACTTAATGAGTGAGTTGCTAGGATGTGAACTAGAAAAATTAAATATTGTCTCCCTCTCCCTGGGTATGCTAGCTCATAAGTCAGGGTTAATATTAGAGCTTGAGATACTATAACCATGAGAAGCTATTGACCACCAGTTAAAATATCCATTAAAATGTCTAGGGAGTTATGAAGGTGGAGGTATCTCCCAATTTCTAAGGCCATATAATAGACATCATCCAGGATCCTATAGAGTGCAGTTAGCCTACTGCTTGATGCTAATGTCAAACAATTAATAAATTTGGTCAATGTAACTGAAACTTGCTAATTGACGTCAGATTGCGACTTGAGCACCTTAAAATGGGATAGACGATTAGTGGCACTGAATTCTTCTTGCCTAAGATTGAGCAATTGTTTTAACTACTATCTCCTATTGTAGGTTGATTATTATGTTTTAATTATGTCCATTTTGACCCAAAAAATTACACAATCTTGATCTGCATTTTGTCACTGAGCAGTGTCAATATCGTCTAACAACTAACTTGATTTTGATATGACAAACACATGGTGTGTCTCTCATGTCTCACCCATGTCTCACCATGATGGAGAATTTTTCTAATGCATGAAGTAAGCTTTGATATGTGGGTTAGCTTGGAGAACATATCTCAAAATGAAGAAGATGGGGAGTTAATGGGAAGAAACAGTCCAGTAGTTTATAATTCTGTCGACGAGCTGTATCTCTAACATGGTCAAAATTTATGTGAATAAGGACAGGGAATCGTCATTCCTCTTTTCCTTTTTATACCGGGATATCTCTCAACCTTTATATGTTGCCCGCTGGAGATCTCCTTCTAATAACTAAAATAAAAATTTCATCCACTCAAATAAATGTTGACCAAGCTTTCACAAGAAAAAGTAACGTCTTTAGTGAAGTAATTTACAGTTCCTTATCATCTTCGTGTGAGTCTATCAGTATGATCCAAAAACATAATAAATCTTGTTAGATCCTGTTTATTGATGTTTAAATGTTGTTCATTGTGCAATGTAGAAATGATGACGTGAAGTTTCTTTGGTCATCAATTAGTGAGATCTTGTTTGAAGTTGTTTTCTGAAATGAACTGCAAAATGGTAGTTTTTTTTTTTTTCTTGGGTGCATTTGATGGCTCTTTTCTCCTCATTTTAAGCATGTGTCTGCTTGAAATGGGAAGGAATAGGCTTCAGAGTTGTTATATATGTTGATATGCTCTGGTCATTACACAATATGTTCAAATTGGAAATTAGAATGAGATATTTGTTGATGCTTTTTGAGAGATCTGCATTCTATGCACCATAACATGATTAATGAAAACGGGTTTAAGGACTGGAAAGATCTGTGGCAGCCCAAGCTTGCAGGAAGGATTTCAATGGTTAATTCTCCTAGAGAGGTTATTGGTACAGTTTTGAAGTATATGGGAGTATCATACAATTCAAACGACATTGGGAGGATTGCTGTTCAGCAGAATCTGGCATTACTGGGAAACCAGGTACTCTTAAAGAAACGATATCTGGTCAATGCATATTATTGGGTGACGGCTGATTTTGTTTGTAAAGTGTGCCTTTTCATACCTATGAATGCATATGTTAGTGTTGTGTTCTCCTTTCCATAAATATGAATGCATATGTTGGTGTTCTTTTCTGAGATGGATGCAATAAAGGCTTTTTCTTCTAAATTTAGTTGAAGAAATGGCAAGGAATGTGAGATTCTATCTCATTAAATTAACAAAAACCCAAAACAGTGAAAACCCATATTATGTGGATGAATTGGCGACATTTGGCTTGTTTCCTGAACGTGAATTAGCAAGCAATAGAGACTAAAAAAATGGAGTGATAATAACAAGTCATTGTCATTTGATGAATGCATTTTTAAGCAAAAATAGGTTTGTAACTGAATAAATTTGTCTGGCATGCCAATATCAAAAAATTAAATTATGTGGTTATGAGCTGTAATGAAGGGGGATTGTAGGTGCAATCAGATCGATCCAAGAAAGTTCAA
The DNA here is from genome assembly GCF_022201045.2 of Citrus sinensis. Classification (NCBI taxonomy): domain Eukaryota; kingdom Viridiplantae; phylum Streptophyta; class Magnoliopsida; order Sapindales; family Rutaceae; genus Citrus; species Citrus sinensis. Next base: position 22,235,605 of record NC_068560.1, read on the forward strand.
CAAAGTTCTGGTTTGGTGTAGTGAAATTGGTTTGTGCAACTTGAGTCTTTCAGATGAACAATGACGAGTTTTCATTTAAAAATGTTATAAATCTGCCATGCATAGTATTCTAGTAGAATCATCTATAAATTCAAGTTATTGAAATTGTCTATTTGTCCAGTTTGAGTTAAGGACGCATGTAATATGAAAAATTGTTGTCGAATATTGTAGGTTAGCTAATATTTGATCAATCCTATAGGGAGGGCTTTAAGATGTCTAACAACATGTAGAATGCCCCTGCTTCCCCCACAATTTTTATCTTATACAATTTTTATCTATAAACAGTATTTGCCAGACCTTAACCGTTCAGATTCCCCTTCTCGACTATCATACCCTACGCCCCATCTCCGTGTCTCCGATAAACAGTGCTCAATTAAGGCCATCAGATTATCCCGGTCCCGCATTGATCAACGGCTCACAATGACCGACAACCTCTCTGTCTCCATTACAAGCTCCCTCTTCAACTCGCTTCTGCTTCCACCTACTCTTTCTCGGATTCGGAGCCCGTATATGCTCAGCTGGTCCCACAAAGCTCCCTCTCACTCCAGCTGTCAACCGACAAGACCAATTGCCTTATCAAGACACAGAACAAAAAGAGGATGAGAAATTGAAACAAGAATTTGAGAATTGGAAATCGAAAACGTACGCATTGACTGTACCTTTGAGAGTTGTTTCTCTTCAGAATTCAGTGCCTCAATCTTGGGTTAAGGATTTTATGCGAAGTCAAGGAAAGTGATTGAAGTTTCAGATGAATTTGTGTGCTAGCATTGGTGGGATCTTTAACAATTTATCTCTGCCCTTTAACAAAGTCAAGGCTAATTCAGCTACTTATATGGCTGCTGATTTGGTTAGTGTTGGTGATTCATGGCTTAGTTTTGCCATTAAAGAGAGATTGATTGAGCCAACGGCTGGAGCTGAAGACCAAGATTGGTTCAAATGCTTAAGTCACAAATGGAAGGTAACATCTTTATCTTTGACCCGATAATTTTTATTGTCTTACATTGAAATTTGGTAATGTAATTTGTTCTCTATCTGTATTACCCTTTTTAGTCGTTTTATTTATTTGTTTATTTGCTTTTATTTGCACTAACGAAGTCTCAGGTATATCTACGCAGGAATGATGCAGGAGAAATTGATCCTCGATGTGAAATATGGGCGGCACCATACAGGTGGGGCACAATGGTGATAGCCTACCAGAAAAGTAAATTTCGAAAGCATAATTTGGCTCTGATTGAGGTAATAATTGTCTTTAAAATCATTTAGTTTTAGATCAAACAAAATCAAGACTGCCTTTCTCTTCAATATTTTTATGATAATATCTTTAGAAGCATCTTATTGATGGGTAATAATTGTATCCCTGAGACAGTCTATAAACTCAATGATATTATCTTCTACAAATGGCTCATTAAACTTTGTCGTTGTAGTCAAATGTACACTCAGAGCAATGACAAGCTATGCCACTGTAGCATGTAGTGATGGCACTTAATAAGTGAGTTGCTAGGATGTGAACTAGAAAAATTAAATATTGTCTCCCTGGGTATGCTAGCTCATAAGTCAGGGTTAATATTAGAACTCAAGATACTATAACCATGAGAAGCTACTGACTGCCAATTAAAATATTCTTTAAAATGTCTAGGAAGTTATGAAGGTGGAAGTATCTTCCGATTTCTAAGGCCACATGGTAGATATCATCCAGGATCCTAGTACAGTGCAGTTAACCTCCTGCTTGATGCAATTAATAAGTTTGGTCAATGCCACTGAAACATGCTAACTGACGTCACAATGCGACATGAGCACTTCAAAATGGGACAGACGGTCGGTAGCACTAAATTTTTCTTGCCTAAGATTGAGCAATTGGTCTAACTACTAACCCCTTTTGTAGGTTGATCATTATTTTTTCATATTTTCAGTTTGACGGAAAACGTTACAGAATCTTGATCTGAATATTGTCACTGAACATTGTCAATGTCGTTTAGCGTAGCCAATTAACTTGAGTTTGGTAAAACAAATACACAGTGTGTCTCATGTCTCACAATTCAAATTATCATTTGTAATGATGGAGAATTTTTCCAATGTATGAAGTATGCTTTGATACGTGGGTTACCTTGGAGAAGGTATCTCAAAATAAAGAATATGGGGAGAAAACAGTTCAGTAGTTTATTATTATGTAGTCAAGTTTTGTCTCAAAAATGGTCCAAATTTAAATGAATAAGGACAGGGGATCTTCATTCTTTTTTCCCTTTTTTATACCGAGATATCTCTCAACCTTTATTTAATCCCCACTGGATATCTGCTTCTAATAATTAAAATAAAAATTTCACCCACACAAATAAATACTGACCAAGCTCTAACAATAAAAAGTAACATCTTTAGTCAAGTGATTTACAGTTCCTCATCATCTTAGTGAGACTATCAGTATGTTCCAAAAACATAATAAAACTGGTTTGTTCCTGTTTATTGATGTTTAAATGTTGTTCATTGTGACATGTAGAAATGATGAGGCGAAGTTTATTTGGTCATCAATTTGTAAGATCTTGTTTGAAGTTGTTTTCTGAAATGAACTGCCAAATGGTGGTTTTTTTGGGGCATTTGATGGCTCTTTTTTCCTCATTTTAAACACGTGCCTGCTTGGAACAGGAAGGATTAGGCTGCAGAGTTGTTATATATTTTGACATGCTCTGGTCATTGCACAATTTGTTCACACTGGAAAATATAATGAGAAATTTGTTGCATTCTATGCACAATAACATGATTAATGAAAATGGATTGTAGGACTGGAAAGATCTGTGGCAGCCTGAGCTCGCAGGACGAATTTCAATGGTTAATTCTCCCTGAGAGGTTATTGGTTTAGTTTTGAAGTATATGGGAGCATCATTCAATTCAAACGATATTGATTCGCAAGTTGCTGGTGGGAAGATAGCTGTTCAGCAGAATCTGGCATTACTGGCAAACCAGGTACTCTCAAAGAAATGATATCTGGTCATCGCATGTTATTGCCTGACAACTGATTTTGTTTGTAAAAGTCTGCTACTTCATACATATGAATGCATATGTTATTGTTTTCTTCTCCTTTTCATACATATGAATGCATATGTTGCTTCTTTTCCTTTCCATACATATTAATACATATGTTGGTGTTCTCTCCTGAGATGGATGCAATAAAGGCTTTTCTGAAGAAATGGCAAGGGATGTGAGATTCTGTCTCATAAAATTAACAAAAACCCAAAAACAATGAAAACCCATAATAATGTGGTGTGGGTAAATTGACGCCATTTGGTTCGTTTCCTTGATGTGAATACGCGGGCAATAGAGACTAACAAAATGAAGTGACAACAAGAAGTCAGTGTCCTTTGATGGATGCATTTTTAGGCAGAAATAGGTTTGTAATTGACCAAATTTGTCTAGCATGCCAATTTCAAAAAAATTAAATTATGTGGTTATTAGCTGTAATGAAGGGGGATAGTAGGTCCAATCAGGTGGATCCAGGAAAGTTCAACAAAGTTCTGGTATGGCGTAGAAATTGGTTTGTGCAACTCAAGAGTCTTTCTGGTGAACGATGATGGGTTTTGATTTATAAATGTTATAAATCTACTGTGCATAGTATTCTAGTAGAATCATCTATAAGTTCTAGTTATTGAAATTGTCTACCTTGTTCAGTTTGAGTTAAGGGCACATGTAATATGAAAAATAGTTGTTGCATCTTTTAGGTTTACCTAACATTTGATCAATCCTATTATGCAACATGCGCCTGCTTGGAACAGGAAGAATTAGGCTGCAGAGTTGTTATATATTTGAGATGCTCTGGTCATTGCACAATTTGTTCACACTGGAAATTAGAATGAGAAATTTGTTGATGCTGTTTTGAGAGATCTGCATTCTATGCACAATAACATGATTAATGAAAATGCATTGTAGGACTGGAAAGATCTGTGGCAGCCTGAGCTCGTAGGAAGAATTTCAATGGTTAATTCTCCCCGAGAGGTTATTGGTTCAGTTTTGAAGTATAGGGGAGCATCATACAATTCAAATGATATTGATTCGCAAGTTGCTGGTGGGAAGATTGCTGTTCAGCAGAATCTGGCATTACTGGCAAACCATGTACTCTTACAGAAATGATATCTGGTCATTGCATGTTATTGCCTGACAACTGATTTTGTTTGTAAAAGTCTGCTTCTTCATACATATGAATGCATATGTTAGTGTTTTCTTCTCCTTTTCATACATATAAATGCATATGTTAGTGTTGTCTTTTCCTTTTCATACATATTAATACATATGTTGGTGTTCTCTCCTGAGATGGATGCAATAAAGGCTTTTGCTCCTAAATTTAGCTGAAGAAATGGCAAGGGATGTGAGATTCTGTCTCATTAAATTAACAAAAACCCAAAACAATGAAAATCCATAATAATGTGGTGTGGGTAAATTGGCTCCATTTGGTTCGTTTCCTTAATGTGAATGCGCGAGCAATAGAGACTAGCAAAATGAAGTGACAACAAGAAGTCAGTGTCCTTTGATGGATGCATTTTTAGGCAGAAATATGTTTGTAATTGACCAAATTTGTCTGGCATGCCAATTTCAAAAAAATTAAATTATGTGGTTATTAGCTGTAATGAAGGGGGATGGTAGGTGCAATCAGGTGGATCCAGGAAAGTTCAACAAAGTTTTGGTATGGCGTAGTGAAATTGGTTTGTGCATCTCAGGAGTCTTTCAGGTGAACGATGATAGGTTTTGATTTATGAATATTATAAATATACTGTGCATAGTATTCTAGTAGAATCATCTATAAGTTCTAGTTATTGAAATTGTATACTTTGCCCGGTTTGAGTTAAGGGCACATGTAATATGAAAGATAGTTGTCACATCTTTTAGGTTACCTAACATTTGATCAATCCTATTATGGGGGCTTCAAGATGTCTAACAATATGTAGAATGCCCATGCTCCTTCCCATTGTTTATCTTCTACAATAATTTGTTTTAGATGCTAATATCTTTGTCGATACCGGTAACAATATTACAATATCTGCGTTTATTGGGTTTTACATAGGTTCGACTGGTTGACAGTACACACTATCTGAAGGCATTTGCAATTGGAGATGTATGGGTTGCTGTTGGGTGGATTAGTGATGTTCTTCCTGCTGTCAAACATATGTATAATGTTGCTGTGTTGTTCCCAAGTCTGGTGCTAGCTGCCTGCCATTCTACTTCGATATTCACATTGTTATCTCCTTCATATTAGCGATCAGTAAACACGATAATGTGCCTAATAAATTCGTATTCTCTTTATAGGCAATCCCTGCTGCCTCAAGACTTGAAACAAAACAAATTGGAGGGCGAGTCAGAGGTCCATCTCCATTAATCCATCAATGGATAGAATTCTGCTTGCAAACAGCGAGAGCATTGCCTTTCAAGCAAGAGGTTATCCTGGGTGCATCTCCCTCTGCCCTTGAAAGTACTCTGGTTAAGTTGCCTGAAGAACTTCTGGAGGGTAAACCAAGTCTGGATACTAACTTAATTGCTGGAGTACTCCCGGCTGAAATTCTGGCCAGATGTGAGTTTTTGGAGCCATTATCTGAAGCTACTTTGTCAGATTATGAGTGGCTGGTTGTTAATCTGCAAAAACCTGCTCCTGTCTTGATGAAAAGGGTGCAACATTACTTGTCATCATTAATCCAAAGCTTTCTAGCAAGAGCTACATTGAAAAGTTAATGGCGCTGCATGCCAGTCATTATAATGCTGTCAGGGCAATTGGGTCAGGACTATTAGGTCTGAGTATAACTTCATTAGGAAAAGAGGCTTCAGCTACGTTAAATATTACAGGATGTACTGAGATGGCTGAAGTTCTTGAGGTTTTATGAGAAACGAAAGATGAGTGTTTGTTTGAACAAAGTTGTTGCCAATCTTGCAGAGTTCGAAAACAAAGATCACGGAGCGAATGCCACCAATTTCTTCATCATTTTAGCCTCCATAGTTGAAGTTTCCTCATTTGAAGCTGTTTATGCATATGCTTTTTCCCTTCTCAAGTACAGGAAATTGAAGAATTAACCAGATGTGATATGCTGAAAGAGGGAAGTTTTCTTCCTTGAATGTGGCCTTTGTGATTTGTCTTGATGGAATAGGGTGATCACTGGCGAGAACCCTATCAAGGTAGATTTTATGATGTTAACATATTATTAAGCATTTTGTTGCATCAGCAATGATGCTTTCATAGAATGAAAGTGTTTAAATTTAACTGAATGATCTTGATTGATCAATTATGAGTTTTAATCGAGTAAAAACTAAATACAATGATCGTTAACAAATATTGAAATTGGGTAAATATGATCTTGATATTGAAGAATTTGAAATCACAACCCACACAGGAAATCACCCTTCGCGTGGGGATGGTGATGTTTACTGCAGCGATATTGAATATGTCCGCTGCTCTTTGGGTTATGGTGCGACTTGCGATTTCAAGGTTGCCATGAAACAATGGAAAAGATTAACATGCCCTCCAATGAATGAAACTATTATGTTATTAACAATGCACAGTCCGAGTACTTTTCCAGGATCAGATACGAGGTGGTCTAATGTTGATAATAATAGATTATCAAATGACAAATAAAATACATTCTGAGAGATGCTGGTTTACTATTGCAAGCCCCCAGATTTAAGAATCTTTTGATGATAATTTATCACCTGCAACTGTGCCGGAAGATTCAAGTAGCACTGAAAAAGATGATAATTTAATTGATATGGACAGTTTCCATATCACTTTTAAATCATCTTATGTAATTGTAATGTTAGGAAGCATTAGTGATCTAAAAGTGAACTATTATTGGTGTCATTGGTGGTTTTATCTTGTTAAAATATGGATGACTTCCTGTTACTATTTTATTATAGACAATCTTATTCAATTAACATATGGTTTAAAACCATTATGTTTTATGTAAATCAATCTATTAATTTTCATGATACTTAACTGAGTTAAAACCAAATGCACTCAATAAATGTCTTTTCCTTTAAAAAACTTCTACGCTTTGATTTTAGTGCTTAATATTTCGTAACTACATATTATCTAATTGCGAGTTGCTGTCCATATCTACTAATTTGTAGTGATTATCTAATTGACGGAGGTGACAATAATTCTTTTATTTTCAATAGCACAACGTGGAATTCAATAATTAAATTCTCCTGTTTAATTTGTTTTAAATTAAATTATTAATTACTTAAACTCTGTTTTAAGTCTTTAATTTTCTGTGTTTATGCAGAATTGGATTCTTGAGCGTGTTGGACATGACCAACAATGAAATTGACGTAAACAAACATTACAACGTGTGGACTCCGGTAGCTACCCCGCAAGTCTACAACTTTACAAATAATAATTGAGTAAGCACCTTTGATTTCTAGCCCCGTTGACTCCACCGACTAAAGTTTTGTAAAATAAAAAAAAAATACATAGAATTCCACCAAATGCAAAACGCGTGGAATTTAATTTTCGGCCGTGTGGATCAAAACATAATTTAATGAAAAAGGAAAAAAAAATGATAAGATTTTTAAAATGTGTGGAAGGTGATTCATATTTTACTGAAACAACTTGTTAAATTTTTCAAAGATTTAAAATATTTGGTCATAAATTACGTGCATGTTAATTTTTTCGCCATTGATTATCATATTCTAGACTTAATGGTACCTTTCTTGATGAAGGGTACTTAATCTCTCTTCTCCTCTTATAAAAATTATATTAATTGATTTCTTATTATAGTTAATAGTCTTCAAGAACGGATAGATTTATTGTTTTCATGACCAAATTATGCATGCCTAACGTTGCAACTATTAATAAAATTAATATTTAATGTTTATGTTAAAATATATAAGATTTTATGCATTCATTAATTGTTATTAGCTAAAGGATGAATTATTTTTTCCCAATCAGTTGATGCATCTGCAAGAGTTTTTTTTTTTCTTTTATTGACCATAATTATATTCCGGGTACAATAAATTGTCTTTGGTGCTTGGAAGATATGACATCTCTCTGTCAACTTACTGGAAATATCTCCTCATCTACTCTCATTTATCTAATATCAATTGAAGATCTCATATTTCCAAACTATGACTTCCAAATCTCATTATCATTTGAGCATTCAAAACTAATCAAGTGTGGAAATAATCAAATATATGCAAAAATCGAGTCACAATCTTTGGCCCCTCAAAATTCTAATTATATAACTTCATATCTCATACATTTTCCAAATTCCTCTTCCATCAACATCACTAGGAGTATGTTCATCTCTCACACATTAACTTGAGTGGAGAGTTTCCAAATTGATTGTCAGAAAACAATACAAAAGCTAGACAAATTTGATCTGTCTACTAATTATCTTTCGGTAAAATTAATTAATTTTAGGATAATATTCAGCCAACCTCTGTAATTTTAGAGTGATCATTAATTAATTAAACGATACAAATATCTAAAGTGATTAGATGTTTGCGGACAATACAAGTTCATGGCTTGAAATTTGATCTCTATCGATTGGTTTACAGATGGACGTACTTGTGCCTTTGTGGTGATAATTGAACCAGAGAAGTGAAGCTGTAAGGATTTGGCAGTAGTAAATTGTTATAAAGGCATAAAGACAAATATTTTACAACAAATTCATCTCGCCAAAAATTCTATTTTGCTAACTAACAATAATTGAGTACTTGACCGCATTGACTCCACGTCTCCAGCTACTTTCTAAGTAAAAACATGGAAATGTAATCTCCACAAAATGCCAAACGTGTGGAATTTAATTTTTGGCCTTGTGGACCAAAATGCAAATGAAAGAAAAAGAAGGAAAAAAACAAGGCCCAAAGACTTCTAAAAGATGTAAAAGTCTTTGGGTTTTTTTATAATGGTGGATTTTTTAAAAGAAAAAAATAACAACACTTCTATGGTTTGTTTTGATAATCACATTTACATATATTCTCTAATTTTCAAAATGGACACATAAATCTTTTTTTTCTACAAATGTATATTATTCGTATTGTTTATTATTTTTAATATCATATTGTTATTTATTATAAATGTTTAAAGTAATTTTTAGGTTGAAATATAATAAAAAGGTATAATCGTTCTCTTATTAAACACCCATACTTTTAGTTTCTATCCATTTGTCATCTCAATCTCTCTCAATTATTCTTTATTGCTAGCTCGAAACGCGTTGCTGTTGCAAATTATAGCAAAAAGACAAATATGGAAAAGAAAAAAGGGTAGAAAATTAATGCATGAAAGACTTGGAGAAAACAACGAAGTAAGTCAACTATAATCTAGCTGGGTGTATAAATTGTTTGATGCTTTATAAGCAAATAACATACAGAGACAGACAATGTGTGTTCGTTTTTTCATAGTTAAAGATATAGTTAGAATGGGTGGTTCAAAATCAAAAATGGTGATAATGTTTGTTATGTTATTAATAATATTTAAAAGTGGGTGGAGTGAGGGATGTTTGGATCACGAGAGATTTGCTCTTTTGCGACTCAAACATTTCTTCGATGATAGTTATCCTTATGACTGGGCCGATGATGAGGGAGCTACTGATTGTTGTCAGTGGGAAAGGGTTGAGTGCAGCAACACCACAGGCCGAGTGATAGCGCTAGACCTTTCTGACACGTATGGGGGAGAGTACAACTGGTATCTGAATGCTTCTTTGTTTACTCCCTTCCAACAACTTGAGTCACTTGATTTAACTGACAACAAAATAGCCGGTTGTGTTGAGAATGAAGGTGCTTCGTTTAATTTAATTAATTTACTTTCTCCCCCCAAATTTAAGTTGAATATCAAGACCGAGCAATTATATGCATATTCATTTAGTCGACAGTTTTGACTTTTTTTTAAATGATTAATTTTGAAATTACACCGGTATCTATCATCTTTTTTTATTTTATTTTATTTGCAGGTATAGAGAGGCTATCAAGATTGAACAACTTGAAGATGCTTAATTTAAGTGGAAACTCATTCAACAATACCATTTTATCATCACTAACTCATCTTTCATCATTAAGATCATTAAATTTAAATGGGAATAGTTTGGAAGGAAGTATTGACGTTAAAGGTACATAATTAAAACTCCATCCCTTCTCCAAGCTCTTTCATTAACTTGCTAAAATAAGATTCAAGGCTTTGAATTCAATTTTTTTTTGTAATTAGTATTTAAAAAAAAAAACAGTTTTAAGCAATTTATAAATACAAGTTTTAATGTTTCTCATAATTTCATCTTGTACTTTGATATGTCTCGAATTTAAGATTAAAAAAAAAACTCTAATAGCAAACCAAACACCTCCACAACTTATTATTATTATTATTATTTGTGGTGAGGTTTGAAACATTCAACTCAATTTGTACTTATTACAGAATTTGATTCTTTGAGAGATTTAGAGGAGCTAGACATTGGTGATAACAAGATTGACAAATTTGTGGTCTCAAAAGGTACTACAAATACCATAAAAAAAAATGCCAACTTTTACAAATTAGTTGGATTCTTGGCCATTTGGTTTATTATTTTACAGGTTTGAGTAAGTTGATGTCTCTTGGTTTAAGTGGTATCAAACTCAACCGTAGCATCTTATCTTCTCTTTCTTCGTTAATAGAATTACATATAAGTGATACGGGATTCAAAGGAACATTCGATGCTCGAGGTAAGCCTAAGCCTTACTTTCTCATTTTATATATGCCAACTAGATTTGTGTATCATCGACATAATTTAATATTTAATTTGATAAGTCTGAAGGAATTACATGCTAATTTAAACATAACTTAATTTACTTTGTCAATTAATTAATTACTATTTGGCTTGGTTTGGACGAAATTCTCATGATGTTTTAATTTCTTTAAATTAATTAATTAATTAACTCTGTTTTTAAGTCTTAAGTCTGGGCATGTTTGCAGAATTTGATTCCTTCAATAACTTAGAAGTGTTGGACATGAGCTTCAATGAAATCGACAATCTTGTGGTTCCTCAAGGTAAACAATTAAAATATTATTCAATTACATTATTTTAATTCATTTGATTAGGGAAGGCCAAAAAGGTCCAAAAAAATAATAATAATAAAGAAACAGAGAATTTGTATTATTTAAAAAACAGAATGTAATAAAGATTTGATTCCAGTTCTTCAATCTTTAAAGCGATTGAAAAACAATGTTGGTCTTTTCCCAAAGCATAAAATACGAATTGAATGCCAATTAACTTAATCATTCATTTTGTTTAGCTCTAAATTTAGACAATGAATTTTTATATTATTTCAAAAACAGGACGTAATAGAATTTTAAAAAAAACAGATTGTAATGAAGATTTGATTCCAATTTTTTAATCTTTGCAGCGATTGAAAAACCATACCGCTCTTTTCCCAAAGCATAAAATACGAATTGACTCCCAATTAAATTAATCATTTATTTTGTTCATCTCTGAATTTAAATAATGAATTTTGATCTTCAATCATATTCTAACTACTATTAAAAAACAGGTTACAAAGGTTTGAGGAAGCTGAAAAGCCTTTATCTATCGGGAGTTGAAATTACAGATGGAAGCAAGTTGTTACAGTCAATGGGATCATTCCCATCCCTCAACACTCTTTACCTTTTGTTTAATAATTTTACCGATATAGCGACAACTGCTCAAGGTAAGTAAATGGTACAGATGTGGTCAAATTTATAAATAAATTGTTAATTAATTAATTAATTTTTTCGTATTATTAAGAAAGCTAAATTCGTTGCTCCTTCCTTCTAAATCTAAACAGAGTTGCACAGTTTCACCAACTTGGAATATTTGTCATTGGACTTTTCCTCTCTCCATATAAGCCTTCTGCAAAGCATTGCATCAATATTCCCTTCGTTAAAAAATCTGTCGATGTCTGGTTGTGAAGTCAACGGTCTCGTACGCGGTCAAGGTAAAAGAAAAGCGTTGATTGTGAACTCACTCAATGGTGTCCTACGTGTTCAACATTTTTATTTATTTATTTATTTTATTGTTTAATGTTTCTGCTAGGTTTTCCTCATTTCAAGAGTTTGGAACATTTGGACATGAGCTCCACGCGCATTGCACTCAACACCAGCTTTCTTCAAATCATCGGTGAATCGATGCCTTCTCTTAAGTACTTATCACTCTCAAATTCTACTCGTGGCACTAACAGCAGCAGGATTCTTGATCAAGGTTAATGAGATGCTCCCACCCTCCCCTCTTAATCTATAATATTAATTTTCGATTAAATATTTAATTACACAAACCAATCACTTATTATAAAAGAACAATACGCATTTGTTATTTTCAGGCCTCTGTTCGTTGATGCATCTGCAAGAGTTGTACATGGCTGATAATGATTTAAGAGGTAGTTTGCCTTGGTGCTTGGCAAATATGACATCCCTCCGAATATTATATGTTTCTTACAATCAACTTACCGGAAGCATCTCCTCATCTCCCCTCGTTCATTTGACATCCATTGAAAAGTTGTATCTTTCAAACAATCATTTTCGAATCCCAATTTCACTTGAACCACTTTTCAATCACTCAAGACTCAAGATTTTTTATGCTGACAACAACGAACTAAATGCAGAAATAACTCAATCACATTCTTTGACCGCCCCAAACTTCCAATTATCACGTCTCTCATTGTCTTCCAGTTACGGAGACGGTTTCATATTCCCCAAATTCCTTTACCATCAACATGACCTGGAGTATGCTGATCTCTCACACATAAAGATGAATGGAGAATTTCCAACTTGGTTGTTGGAAAACAACACAAAATTGAGACAACTTTCTCTCGTCAATGATTCTCTTGCAGGACCTTTTCGGTTGCCAATTCATTCACACAAGCGGTTAGGAATGTTGGATATATCCAACAACAACTTCCGAGGCCACATTCCATTAGAAATTGGAGATATTTTACCAAGTTTACATGTTTTCAACATTTCCATGAATGCATTAGACGGTAGCATTCCCTCTTCATTTGGTAATATGAACTTCCTCCGAATTCTGGACTTATCCAACAACCAATTAACTGGTGAAATCCCCGAGCACTTGGCCGTCGGTTGCGTCAACTTGGAGTCTCTTGTGTTATCAAACAACAGCCTAAAAGGTCATATGTTCTCTAGAAATTTTAACCTGGCGAATTTGATGTCGTTACAATTGGAGGGCAATCACTTCATAGGAGAGATCTCACAAAGTTTGTCTAAATGCTCCTCCTTAGAAGGATTGTTTCTTAATAATAACAATCTCTCAGGTAAGATTCCACGATGGTTGGGTGATCTCACAAGGTTACAATATATTATAATGCCCAATAATCATCTTGAAGGCCCTATTCCAGTGGAGTTTTGTCAGCTTGATTTGCTTCAGATTTTGGACATTTCAGACAACAACATATCTGGAAGTTTACCATCTTGTTTCCATCCTCTCTCTATCAAACAAGTTCATCTTTCAAAAAATATGTTACATGGACAGCTAAAAAGAGGTACATTCTTTAATTGCTCTTCCCTTGTGACATTAGATCTTAGCTATAACCGCTTGAATGGCAGCATTCCGGATTGGGTTGATGGGCTTTCTCAGTTAAGCCACCTTATCTTAGGTCACAATAATCTTGAAGGTGAAGTGCCAGTTCAATTGTGCGAATTGAACCAACTACAATTGTTAGATCTTTCTAATAATAATCTTCACGGTCCTATTCCTCCTTGCTTTGATAACACCACACTTTATGAAAGTTACAGCAATAATTCTAGTCTTGATAAGCAATTTGAAATATCTTTTTCCATCGAAATCCCTCAGAGAGATGTAGAAAAGCAAATCCATGAAAAATTTGTGTTCACAACAAAGAACATTGCGTACATTTACCAAGGAAAAGTGCTTAGCCTCCTATCAGGACTTGATCTTTCTTGCAACAAGCTAATCGGTCCTATTCCCCCTAAAATTGGAAATTTGACAAGGATTCAAACATTGAATCTATCACACAACGACTTGACAGGATCGATCCCATCAACATTTTCAAACTTGAAGCATGTCGAAAGTTTGGATCTTTCCAACAACAAATTGAATGGGAAAATCCCTCATCAACTAGTGGAGTTAAAGACATTGGAGGTTTTCAGTGTGGCATACAATAACTTATCAGGCGAAATTCCAGAATGGGAAGCACAATTTGCAACCTTCAACGAGAATAGCTATGAGGGAAATACTTTTCTTTGTGGACTGCCATTGCCCATTTGCAGATCACCAGCAACTATGTCGGAGGCGTCAATCGGCAATGAACGAGATGATAATTTAATTGACACGAACAGTTTCTTTATCACATTTACAACATCGTACGTAATAGTGATATTTGGAATTGTTATTGTTTTATATGTAAATTCTTATTGGCGACGTAGATGGTTTTACTTTGTTGAAATGTGGATAACTTCATGTTATTATTTTGTTGTAGACAATCTTATTCCAACAAGATTTTGTCATTGAAATTAATTAGTAGCTTAATTACGATTCTTTAAGTACTAATCAAGTTTGCTTAGGAAATAAATTTATTTTTATTTTTTATTAAAATTGCAGTAGTATTTAGCGTTATATAGCTTCCAACTTCCAAGCACTTCACAATTGTCTCTACACTTCCAAACCCATATCTATCCACCATAACTTATACTTCCCTATACTGTGCAGCATACTTAAATAAGAGAACCATCTCCAATGTTAAAAGCAGCCACTCTATAACATTCATTTAGAAACTATATTCAGAATAGTTTTATAATCATACACAAGAAATGAAACACCTAGATGCACTTGATCGCCTATTTTACTTTAAAAAATAATGATTATGGTGCTATCATCATCTTCTTCACTAGCAACATTAACACCAAATCCAGCGATGGACCCAGACATTTTATCAAGAAAGGTATATATATATAATAAAGTTGAAGCTTGACAAAAAATTCAGGAAGATTAATGCCTCGCCACAACAAGGGGCACAACAACATCAAAGTAGAGATGAAGCAATATTCTCAAAGCTAAAACTCTCAAATCCACCCACAAGAATTTCATATCTCCTCAACAATTTTAAGAACTAAAGATAATTAGGATTTAACATTAGTTTTTTATATATTAGTTTCATAATTTACAAATCAATGAAGATGAAGATTATGCTAATGAATTCAAATTATACCATACATTCTATAGATGTTACCAAAAACTTCTAAGTCAATCCCACATATTTCATAATTTTAAGACTAGAAAATTTCATTAGTTAGAAGTTTCATTACCTTCAAGTGGAAGATGAAGAACATTATATAAGTGATTCAGATTATATCATACATACTCCAAATGCAACTAGAAATTAACAAGTTCATGCGCACATATTTCATAACATTATGATTGGAAAGTTTCACAAAGAGAAATTCTAAATTCAATCTCTTGCATCAAGGTAGTTTGATTGATTTGAGTTACTTTCTGATCAAGCTACTAATATAACATTCAAGTCAGGGAGAAAGTAAATTAAAACTGGGAAGAAATAACAGTAAAAATTTGTTGCTAAACATGATGTGTATTTTTTTAAAAGCAATTTGGAAACACAGTTGTTACTACAGATATTCTCCTCAACTTGGAGATAAATACAAATATTAAAATGCATATGATCGCACATATTACTTGGAGCTTAGTAAGATTTCATTAAGAGAAGAAATCAAACCACTTATCAATTGTTGCAGTCATTCTATAAGCTAAAATAGCAATATAATACAAGAAAAAGAACATATAGATACTTGGCAAGAGTTCATTAAGAAGTCACATCATATTCGGGTGAGGAGTTTGCTTCTGATATCTTGCTAGCTGGGGCTTTTTCTTGTCTTTCTACGTATGCCGAGGGAAACCAACCAGCTTGGCCCTTGCATTCACCTTCCGACCATCCAGTAGGAGCCACCTTGAGAAGTTATAACTAAAACGGTGAATTAAACAAAAGTTGACCGTTCAAAGACCTAAGGGGAAAACTAATTCTTTTACGTAGGAGTGAATTAGTTGTGATCACTGAAATAACAGCATAACTATGGAAGCATAACAAGATATAAATTCACATGTCTATAAGGGTAAACTGGGTGGTTTGGAACTGAGCTAGCAACCCTACTATATTCTGATTTGCACTTCAATGTAAAAGGGAATATGGTAGGAAGAAAGAAAACCAACCATCATTTGTTAACTCATTGCTTTTCAATCAAAATTTTAAGAACAAAATGCCATGTGCTTTGAACATCAAATAAGTATAAGCATTAGTTCTAAATTTCACATGTCATAAGTTAATAGCATAGTAGAAAAATCTAATAGCATAGTAGAAAAATCTCTGTGTTGTTATTTAGAGGGGAAAGTACCTGGCGAACCACAACATAATCATCAATTGAAAGACTTAGCTCTCCATTTGCTTGAGCATCAAATGGATGTATAACCTGCAAGATAATGGGATAAATAGAACTTAATCTTAGAAAAAGCATAACAAAAGCAGCAACAGTAGCAGCAGCGTTCATTGTAACCACTATGATCATAGCCAACAAAGATATATTAGAAACAAAATTCCATTTTTACTACGACATTAATATGTACTATATGATATCATGACGATTGGGTTACCAAGATCTATCAAAGTCCAATAAGTTCTGTATAACTTTATGTAGTTATTTAAATTATGGATCAGATTTTAAATCTGAAATTTTGACTGCTCTCCACAAAACATGGCCTATGCACAAAAAAGTCATAGATAATGAGGATTACAAATGTCTGACATCTTTTGAGTGATGGATTTAACATGAGAGCTTATGGTCAGTCAATTTCCTCTGCCTAGCAATATAAGCTTTCTCGGCCAGATTTATCATCAAATACATAGATTGCCCCCAAGTTAAGGAGAATCATAATTCAGACATAATCATAAAAAGGCCCATCTAACTTAAGAGAAAATCTCAAAAAGAGGGATGTTGAGCTATCAGTCTTGTATCTATAAGCAATATCAAGACTTTACATCACCTGCTACGCCGTGAGTGGCTACACAACTTTCAGTGGTTTGTCTTTCTTTGGCATGCCTAACTCAGCTTTGATGTTGCTGAGATATTGATAGTAGAGACACATGATACTTCTAGCTCATGCATTCTATCTAGCTCATCCGACAGCTATCTCTTTTTTAATTCATTAGTGTTTGCTAAACCTCATGCTTAAAAGTCCTGTTCTGCTAAACAAAGTTTCCTAAGAATGACTTCCTCAGCACCACATTTGGACACTTTTAGAGCAATTTTATTTGGGGGAAAAGAATTTTCAAGGTGTTAACTAATAAATTTTAAAAAATAATTACAATTTGTCCTACGATTATATGACAATTTATCTAGGATGAAAGGATACAGACAGACATCTTCCACTTTCAAGACTAATCACTACTTCTGTAGATGTTTTGCAATAATACAAATACTTGACCAGATGGTGGTGATGATAGAAAAAAATTTTATTGCTCCAAAATTAAAATAAGAATGCAATACGTTAAGCAAAAGACTGTGCAACATCAAATTAATTGATAAGTTTGTAATTCAGTAAATTAACAACTTTCATGGTAAAATACAACAAATTTCTTTTCAAAAAAAAAAAAAAAATCTTAAAAGACAGCATTCAATTTTGGGCGCATCTTATTTCTTAAGATTTTCCAGGAGGAGGGCAATCAAGGGACTTTCACCTATGCAAGAGAGCAGAAGCCTTACTTTCGCTATAAAGTAGACGTCATTCTGATTAATATGCGTTTGCAAATCAGCTCCATTTGAATCAGTATTCTGATAGACACATGAGGCATTTACATCCATTTCCAAAGTCACATGTTGCGAGGAGGACTCATTTGATTGCTCCTCTAGGATCATCTAATTCAAGTAGCAAGGGTTGGAAGAGAATAAAAAGTCACAATTATTCTTTTGCATAAGTGAGACGAAAATGATAAATGCAATATTATCAGCAGTAAACAAGAAGAGAACACTCCAAGGAATAGATAGATGCGGACAAGCAAGTTAAAATGCATAGTTCCAAACCTCCGCATACAACTTCTCTAAAATAGCAATAACGTGTTGATGATATGTTTTCTCAGCATCTACCTGCAAAGGCCCGAGACCAGGAAAACAACAATAAAACCACTAGCTAAAGGAGAAAGTAAAGAAAGAAATACACTTGACATAAATCTTGACAAGAAGCACAATTTAAGACATAACAAACCCCAATCATATTGTTTAGAACTACCATTCGTTATTTCGTTATTGTTGCATTTCGAACAAGTGTTGACTTAATTCAACATTGTTGGAAAGATAGGCTTTTAGAAGCGGAAGAAAGCCACTCAAACCAAAGTGATTGTCCTTGTATTGATCAAGGGATGTAAACATATTACATTTGCAGGATGAGTTTTAATCACTCCCCTGATTTATTTGGGTTGCAGTAAAACTAAGCAAGCAACTGTTTGACCTTCAAGCAACATCTGAATCAGCTATTAAAATTCAAATAAAATCATAATAGAATAATAACAGGCCATCTTGCATCAAAAATTAAGTTTAATTTGTGAATTTTTTTCCATAGACATGTTAGCTCCTGCTATTGAAATGTTAAAAGCATTGAAAAATTATTCAATAAATTATGCAAACATTAAAATAGAGGACACATTAAAAAGTTTCTAATTACAATGTTAATATTTCCTATATTTTAGCATTTGAATATTTTAATTTATTTAAAAGCTATGTCGATCAACTTTGGGCGTGAAGATTTTAGCTTCTAGGAGACTTGATTGGAATATGCATAAGGAAGAGTGTTAAAATATGATGCATCCAACGAAAGACAAACCACGTGTAGTCTTTTAATTAAGCCAAAGTAGCAGCTCAAACAAATGACACTTGGACCAACATGCAATCATGAAGTGGCCGGAAAAAGGACAAATGCAACTTTGGCTTAAATAAAAAATAACATGTGACTTGACTTTTGGTGGACATGCATCATGTTATTACAAGACAACAGAAATCAGTATGATAGTACTAAAAGTTGACAATAACATGAAGATAAGAGGCAGAATGTCAACACATGCATAGGCACACACAAGAAAGTATTAACTTATATACCATAGCAAAAATTCTTTGATATGTCATCTGTTGCTGCTGTGATTCAACTGACAGCATGGCAGCTGTTGCTTCTCTACCAAGAGCCATTATTGTAGATTTAAGCTCGGTCAATCTTGCTTCTGCATTTCGAAGCTTCACAGCACTCTCTGCTGATATATCAGATTCCCTAATCTTTGATCGGCGCCTAAATACTTCAGCTGCCTGGTGAAAATATTCAATATAAATCTAACATAATTCTAATCTTGCCTTATACATGCATATGTTAACTCAAAGCTTACCTGGGCTTCAACTTCATGTCGAAGTTTGTCATAACGATGAGTCAGGTGTCGAGCATCTTCCAAAGGTGCTCCGTTGATTAACGCCCGTAGTGGCTCAGATACCTACATGTCCAAAAACCTGTAACATAGTTAGAAAAATGAAAAGAAAGAGCGAAACCTCAATTAAAAAGTTCCTCCAACATAATCATGGAATTTGGGCCTACTTCAAGGACATATATAAGGATAATTTATGCAATTTTGGGTCTTAGGATGATTCATATTAGGTTAGTGTTCTTCTCTTCTGTATTTAAGGTTAAAATAGAAATAAACCTATGCAAATATCTAAATTAGGGCTGTAAGACTTCCACATGCATCCTTCAGTCTCATGGATTTGATTTTACTATAGATGCAAGTGTCTTTATTGAAAATGCTTGGAGTCAATTGAGAGAACTCACGGCCAATAACTTGTCACACGCTAGTCTTTGCTAGTGATGTAAGAAGTCACAAGGTCTCTTCAGCATTTGAACCAATAAAATTATTAAGTCATGGATGTCACTAGCAATGATTTTAATATAAAACATTAAATATTTCAGAGTTGTAACTTTAAAATGGATTCTTTTATTCAATATCTTAGAACTAAGTTTCCTTATGAGAAGATAATAGTTTCGATAATAATTTTACATATAATTTTCTATATTTGAATTATTTTCTAGTTAGGGATGAACTAACCTGATCACGAAGAATCCCAAGCAAAGTTTCCCTCTCATTTTCCATCAAATCATGTGAAGTGCCAAATTGAAGAGCAGCTCTTGCAACGCAAGAATTGTCACTTTGATTCTCCGCTCCATACTTGCAACAATCTTCGGCCAACTTTCTCGCTACAATATTTGAATGCAAAAATATTGTACACAATAACTAGTCAAGAAAATAAAAATAAAAAATCAAATATTATAACGAGAGCAAGAGCAAACAAACAACCTATTTCCATTTGTTTCAAGCTTACTGCAACAAACACTTCAACGCCACGGACAACATTCCTCTGAAAATGCTGCGCTACAGAGCATATATTCCAAATTATTGTTCAGATAAAACCATACAAACGATCATAATTATTCAACATACATTAAGCTCTGTTTGGTAAATACTTGCAACTTCAGTCTAGAAAATACAGTTAATTTTTATTTAAAAAACATCATAATTATCAACATACATATTTGACAAAATTATTATTTAAAAATCATAACTAATTACCAAAAGCCACAATAAATCAATATCAAACAGAGTCTTATTATGAGCTAAAGGAGGATAGTACCTTAGCTGCCCTGGTGGAATTGTATAGATTTTGAAGTTGTTGGTGACACTCAATTTCAGATTCATCAACCGCAACATTTTCAATACCAAGATGGAGCAGATGCTTCAATACTGCCTGTACAAATCATAAAAAACTAATAAAAATAAATAAAATCGAGAAATTTCACTAACTAAAAGTCTAAATATAATTTTTAAAAAAAGAAAATAAACGGACTTGCTGCTGCTTGGCGACTTGTTCTCGGAGCTTGATTGCCTGTTTCTTGATAGCTTCCATACTGTTTCTTTCAAAAAGCAACGACGGCTCAGCTCATGGAGGTGGAAAAAAAAAGTGTGATCGGGAAAAATAAAAAGGCATGAATAATTTTTGACAAAAAGCGAAAATCAAGGAAAGCCAGCTCTTTCCAGAAAATAAAAAAAGAAAAAAGAAAATTATAAGTTTGAAAGGAGTTGATAATAGTGGAAGTGTGCGGTGTAGCTGCCAGCTACTTGGATTGTACTGTCGGGTAAGGTAATAGTAGAGATTTTTTTTTTTTTTTTGGAAGAAAAATAGTAGAGAATTTTTTAAGAAACTAGAACAGAGCATGACATTAGACTTTTGTGGACCAAATTCAAAAGCCGAATGGCACGGCCCAGAAGCTTTTGAATAGAAAAACTTGCATCAGCCTCAATCACTTCTTAATATGCATAAGCGCATAAGTGCGGTGTGGCTCCATTTTTTGTAGGCTACAGTAAAAGTATGTTGTTTTATTCTTCTTCTACTTTACGCTTGCTTTAACTGCATCGCTCTCTCTGTGCTCTTCTATATATGTAACGGTTATGCGGTTGTAGTTCACGACTAAGGCTACGTGTTGGTTTGACGTGGCAGTTACGTTACAAGGGGATAAATAAGATTGGTTTCAACAAACCCACTAATTTTATAAAATTCGAGTAATATAGAATAAAATAAAAAAATAAATACAAAATTGGCTTTTATTTTTTATGGTTGGACTGTATTTTGTGTTCTCTTCCGGCACTACTACAATTGTTCTCTATATATCAGTCACACCCATATATCATTAACACAAGAAATGAAATCTAATGTCACCTATTTAATTAAAGAATCACTCATGAAAAAATTTTACCATTTTGATTTGAGGATCCATATTTTGAACTGCAAGCTAATGTTCATCAAGAATCACTAATGTTCATAAAAACCATAGTATGGCCGTTGAGTAGAAAAACTATTTTTGGACAAATTTTTTTTGTTGATAGAAGAATTTCTTAAGGGACTACTAAAATTATTAATAAAAATGTAGAACACACCCACATATCATCAACACAATTTACTTTGAGGATCCATGCTTTGAATTGCCGCCTAATGTTCAAGAACAGAGTATACCTTGTGAGTAGAAATTTTATGATTTTGGCCCAAAATAAAAAGAAATTAAATTAGATGAGAATCTGCCACTTTCTCATAAAGAAAGGCCTATGGAGCATACCATGGTACCATACAATACAAAGAGTCTCCGTTCTCTGGTTTTTCAAACTCTGAAGGGGCCAATATTCCCGAATTCCCCCTTGAAAATTCTGATTACGACATTATTCATCGCTTGACGCAATCAAAGTAGCGACAAAGTTAAGAAAAAGATGAGTCCTAAGTAATTGCTAGGTAGGGTTCCTGAGAGCAAAATTGTCCTAAGCATTATATGCATACATGGTGTGGTACATAGAGCACGTAGAATTCCACACTATAACACAAACCCAGAAAGACAAGTAATAACTCAACTGATATAAAGACAAAAAGAAGATAAAATGATATAGAAAAAAGAATTTCAAAGAGACAGCAACATACGATAGACTAAAGCCACTTGATCTACTCATTGATTGCAGCCTTAAACTTACAAATAGTTACTGTACGCTAGTGCTCTAAGAAGTGAAAATGATGCGAGCCCTTATTCCCTTTTGACTTCCATTTACTGTCAAACATTCTAGTAATACAAAAAATTGTTTAGGTATCTTGCTATAAATATAGCCGTTTGACTGTCATAATAAAGTCACAAATAACCATTCATATTGATCCACTGTCACACAGCATGCTTTATGCATACAACATCTGTATGTATACCAACTCCTAACCTTATCAATACATTTGGCAAAAACTTAAGAAGAAAACTATTTCTCCATCTCTTTTTTGAAATTTCACAATAAACCTGCACATTGTGAAAGCTATGTTCTAATCTTATGATAAATGCTCTAGACTCCAAAAGGACTTTATATATGAGAGTTTGTTGCAGCAGATATATTGACTTATTAAGTATGAATCATTGTCTGGATGAACTATCTTTAAATAAAAGAACATTAGAACCACTGTAGAATATCTTTACGCTGCTGGTTCTAACAGGAATCTGCATGTGGCAACAATTGCTAGATCCACAATTCCCCAACTTGAAATACATAGTTGCACACCATGAGATAGTGCTACAATCTACTGAGATCTAACTTATATGATACTTTATGCTACTAATGTTTGCATATTTCTACATGTTAAATTAACACTATCATCTATAATCACTCCAAAACGACAAATGATAAGCAGCTTTTGGCTACTTATTACTAGCATCCACAATTATAAATAAGAGATCATGGGTTTACTTGTTGCACCTACTTAATGATCTGCAGTTGAGACCCTGACGCAAGGTTTAAATAGTGACTGCTTAGAACCCTTGTAGTTGGATCTTGACCTCTCCCATTGTAGCCAAGATTGGCTACTCTGGTAATGAATCAACACTCTCCTGCTCAGGGCCATGAAGATCTGGAAGCTCAGCACTAGTGGAGAACTTCATCAATCTCTTCTTCTCAGCATACTTGAGACAAGGCTGCATTACGAGACCAATCACCACAGCACCAACGCTTAAAGCTGCAACTTTTAAAGTAGAAAGAGCCAACACAACACAAATCAATATGGTTGGAGGAATACACATGATAATGGCTCCAACAGTGCCAGTGGGTATCTTGTAAGGACGAGATGCAGCAGGATATTGTATCCTTAACCACACAAATGCTATAAACTCCATAATCATTCCAAAACAGTACAGGAAGTTCTCTGCAGCTACAATATCTTGAAAGCTCAGCCATGATAGCAAAACCACACCAGATGCTGAGAATATGATTCCAATCAAAGGAGTCCCATAACGAGACCTCTTAGCAAAAAACTCAGGTAGCATTCCACGCTCAGCCATCCCCAAAAGCTGGAAAGAGTCGCTGCTCATCTCAGCTACAAACATGCCCATATTCGACATTGCTGCAGCCCCCTGGATCCACCATCTCAACCAAACTCCACCAAGCACTTTAGCGATATCTGAAAAGTAACCATCGGTCCACAAGTCGCGATCTAATGGAATAGCTCCAGTTCCAACTAGAAGGGGAAAGAAATACCCAAAAATGACCAAGATCAAAGCATAAAACAAAGCCTTTGGAAGAGTCTTCTTTGGGTTATCCACCTCTCCAGCTAGTGTACTTATTGAGTCCCAGTAGTTGAGATTCCAAAACAGGGTGTTCAAATACAAATTCCAATCCACTTCACCTAAATTTACTACAAGCCATCTTGAAGGCTCTAACTTGGGAAGGGACACAAGTCCCATAACCACAAAAGGAAGGAGTGAGAAAATCCCTAAAAGAACAGCAGCCCATCCCACAATGGTTAGACCCCTATAGTTCATGAAAGTGAGAACAAAAGTCAAAGCTAACGCCGCAAAGGCTCTAGGTAACCCATTGCCCAACGCAGGGATACCAGACTTCAAGTAGTCAAGAAACAGAACTGGGTATAAAGCATTATCAATAACCCCACTTAGCCATTTCATCCAACCTTGCTGAAAACCCCAATATGGGCCTAAGGCAGATGAAACCCAAACCACATAACCACCATTTTCAGGAAACATGGTACCCATCTCGGCAGTAATTAAAGCTTCAGGGACACTCCATATAATCGGAAACACCAAGAAACCAAGAAGTGCTAAAAGAGGACCAGCTGCCTTTACACTATCCTCAACACCAAACGGCCCTCCAGAAACCTCATAGAATATAAGGAAAATAAGTGGCAAGATCGATACTTTTCTAGTGCCATGGACTCTAGGAGAAGATGGTTGGTCATTGATATTAACATATTCAACAGCATCAGACTGCCCCATTTCTACTGAAACTTGCCTATTCACAGTGCTCCTCAATTTCTGCATCAAGTTTAAGCATAACTATCAAAAGGATATCCGCATCTAAATTATGAAACAAAATGAGCATTTGCTTATTAAAAAAAAATAAAAAAACAGAAATGGATTTCGCAGAGCACATGAATTTAAGTTCAACATTAAACAGGCGCTTAAGAAAACAAAAGGGTCTGTTCGTAAAGCCATCAGATTGCAAGATTGAACAAACAGGAAGGGAATCAATAGAATGGATGTAAAGAGATCTGAAAAGAAAATAAAATAAAAGATGAAGAGAGATAAAACGAACCATCAAATAAGTGCATGCAGAGCAGAGAGCCAGATGCTAGAGAAGCTCCGTCATGTTAGAGAGAGCCTAAATCAATCAGAGCTCACTGAGTTTCTTTCAACTGACCGGCAAATTTGGAGCATCATAACATAAAATTTTTGCTTTTAATTTTTGGCACTCTTTTGAATGGAATTTTTTGTTTTTCAAAAATAACGAAATCATAAAATAAATGAACACGTGTTTGGTTTTGGGCATTTTCTTTTGTTCATTTAATATCACCTGGCTCCCTGATTTTTGACTAATTATCAACCGAATCCCGTTAGTTTCTAAATTGAAAAAATATTTGGTCATGAGATTATTTACTCCATTTAGCACGGTATACTTATAGTATATTATACTATTGAAAAAGCTTTGTCAAATAGTAGTAATAGGAGCATAAGAAAAAAGTTCTTCAGAATTTAGATAATGCAGTTGGCTCTAGGAAGATTGCCCTCTTATCACTCGAGTTAGGCTTTTGGCTTAGAGTTGAGTAAATCATTAAAATAAATTATAGCTATCACAAATTCGTCAGGAGAATTTCAATTTTTTTTTCTATCAAATGGCTATGAAGCAAAATTTTCTTAGCTTATATTGCAATTTACAACACTAATACTTCAAATCCTGACAATAAATTTGATGACAGTTGTTTTTATATATAGTAATTGTCACTCTATTGTTTAGTTTAAAAGTAGTTCTTAAAATGGTAATGAGGACTTATTTAGAACAAATGGTTAACTTGTAGTTTGTAATATTATTTGCACAAACAATAAAGACTAATTTGATAATAATCTTTCAAATAATAATGAAGTGTTAATTACTATTTACCATTTTTAATTAATTTCTAAATTTAAAACAAATATGAAAGTTGATTGCTTAGAAGGTTGGATCGTGACAAATTGACAATTGAAAAGAGAAGGAGGGAATATATATTTTGATGAAAGGGACAAGATTAAGCAAGGGGACAATATTTTCTATTGGACCTACAAATAGGGGGAAAGATTTATATATTCCAAAATTTCTTATTTCTGGATTGGCCAGCACGTGTAACTAATATAAAAGGAGAAAATTTGTCATGGTTTTAACCGATATAAGAAGAGAAAATTTTAAGTGCACATCAAGAACGAAGCAAAACCCATGAAAATTCACCTTGTGGGTTGGATTGGATAATATCAATATCTTGAAGCAAACAAAATGTTTGGTACATTAAGGTTTTGAGTGTGTGTAATGAGCAAGAATCTACAAAAGGATATTTTAGTAAATATAAGAAAAAAGGGCTCAAGGAATGGCCTAGAGATAGAAGCCCACAGCCCATGAGTGATGAGAATACAATTTAACCATTCAAACTAATTAGAAGCAAATTCTTTCATATCTTTCGTTAATTTTTCCGCTTATTTCCTTAGCATCCAAACAAGTTAGAGTTAAAACACTGTTGAGACAACAATATGCAGGCATCAATAAGCTTGGTAGTTTTTTATATGTATTCTACACGATATTTGGGGGATGTCAATTGTAGAACATTTTGCGGCAACTTTTTGCATTAATTGATGTTTGAAGAATATGTTAAAAAAAAAAGGTAATTTTATTATTTTGAAAGAGAGAAAAAAAAAAGAGTGAAAGTGGCGTTACCTCATGGTCATTAGAGATTTGTTGCAATGATAGCTCAAAATTAACAAATTGTGAAGAGTTAGTAGACGATGCCGATGTTGTATTTATACAGTCACCAACATGTTGATTTTTGTTTAACGTTTGATCAATAGAAATTTTCGTCGTCGTCACTTTTGTCATTGCCGCTGTTGTTGAATTCATGCTTAGAACACAACAAGAGAAGAAGAAGGGAGGAAAGGGAAGAGAAGAAGAGAGAAGTGGTGGATAGCAACTATGATATGCTAGCTATACACCCGCCTTAGAATTATTTTTTTAGTATTTATTATATTTTTGTTTTCGTTATTGTTTTGTCATATACTTTTGGTGTAGCAGTGCGTTACATCATAAATTGCACCTTTTAGGAGAGGTGGTAAAAAACGTGAGGGCACTGTGCTCCAGCACATACATATTTTAAAAAGTTTCTTTATTTCTTCCATGTTTTTGGTGCTTAAAATAAAATTTAATTGTATTTTGCATTAACTTAGAAAAAAATAATCTAGTTCTATACATAAAGACATGCATTAATTAGAAAATGAGTTTTACCGACGCAAATGTACAATAAAAGAGATATTTTTTTTTGTAGATTGGAAGTAACATAAATAGTTAGTATAACATATAAATATAAGCTACTAAGAATTTACACAAGTGGTAATTAACGACACAGATTTTGAGCTATGAATGTCTTATGGCTGATATATTAGATTTTTTAATTTTTAGCAAACCTATCTTAATGATTATTAAATTATTTTCACTTCTTACGCCTTAATAAAAAAATTAATATTTTTCTGGTCTATTCTGTATTTTAAAACTTAATTTTAATTTTTATATTGCAAACCAAAATGAGTCAAACGGAGTATGCTCTTCAAAGAATTTTTCCATTGCAATCAAGAAATATTAATTTAACATTTTTTCATTCACTTGTAAACCGGGCCGTCGGATTGCACATAAAGCAATTGATCAAACCGTTACAAGACCGGCCCGGACCCACCGACTCTCATTTTCTTTCATTTGACCATTAAAAGCTTTTGACCAACCCCACCAAATAAATAAGCTCTTGTTCTCTTTTGTTCCCTCTCAAAGCAAAAAAAATATCTGATCACCGGATAATGATTCCGGTGACACAAAATATCAAAACACCCCCCTAAATTCCCTTAAATTTACGATAATACCCCACCATGGATGGTTCCGTTGAAATGCCGCCTTACAGTGAAAGGCCTAAGAAGGGTTTTAACTTCACACCCATGCGCTTGATCTTAACCCTCGTTTTCCCAATTTTAACTTTCTTTTCTTTGGCATTTTTGATCGGGATCGTTGCTGTTTTATTCGGCGAATCATCAGTTTCGAGTTCTATTTTTGTCCCTTCCCAGTGCAAGATAGTGTCCAGCAGTAAGCTTTTTCAAAATTTTCAATTTTTTTAATTAATGAAGCTAAAAAATTTTATTAATTTTTGAATTTTTTTTAATGATTTTGAAGGTGTTGATATAAGGTCATCAAAGGTTTGTGAACTTGGGGTGTTGAATTATAAGGCGAAGCGTGTGTTTTATCCATTTGAAGCAAGTAAATTTCGCTGTCGGTATGATTACTATTGGGCTTCTATCTTCAAGGTATTCATACATTTTCTCAACTTTAATTACTAACCTGTACTATAAGCTTCTTAGTGGCGGTCTTGTTTTGTGTTTTTGATGAATGTGTTTAAGGGTCAGTTTGGGAATGCTGGTAATAGGATGTTGTTAGTGTTTGGCAGTAAATTTGCTATGCATAATTCAGCAATGTGCTTGATTTTGGTTATTGTCTTTTACAATTTTTAGGTGGAGTACTTAGATCATTCACTGGGACAAACGCGACTAGCATTTGCAGAGGCTCCAAATGAAGCACTTCCTCATAGTTGTAGACCTAATTTTGGTGCTGCTTGGTTGACCAAAGATAAGTTCAAGGTTGGGGTCGGCAATGCAGAGCTTCTGTGTGTATTAAAATTTGAAGCCTAGTAAATGAATTTCTAATTTACTTATAGTGTTTGTTTTTTCTTGACAGAAATGAATGCTAACACAAGATTTTCCCATTGTTTCCTTTTGTTTAGGTAAATGAAACTTATGATTGCTGGTACACAATTGGCATTTCCAAAGTGAGCTTGTATCGTGATGGCTTTTTTAGCTGCCAGGCGAAAGATCCATCTATGGCTGAGATGATTAGACGTTACTCCATCCTGTGAGTAGATTATACACTTCATTATTATTGTTGCTGTTGTTATTGTTATTACTACTGTCCTTTTCTTTTACTTTTGAATTTTTTTCTCATTTTGTTTGCTTCATAAATGGCTGTGGTTGCATTCTGGGCATTAGTCATTTCTGTGGATTAGTTTCCTTGCTTAATGAGGGTATTTTTTATATAAAAAAAATTCTAACAAGATTGCATGTCAGTGTAAGAGGCACACACAGATGTAGGAGAATGATGCAGAGAATATATTGTGTAATAAATGTATGGTACAGTTTATTATTCATCTGATTAGTTCTAAGCATGGTAATAGTAGTAATATCTTAGCATGAGAATAGTCTATAATCATTTTCTGAAGAATTCTTTTGTTTTAAGAAATCAATGAAACTATAAGGGCAAATCTGGTATTTATGCCTGATTTTCACAAATGACCCTGGTCCTACCTTTAATGTGTTAATGAAACCATGAAGGGTTAGTTGTTGGTGGTTACCTAGGATAGAACTGGAGGGTGTATACCTTCCTTGTTCTTGTCCATGATCTACCTCTTAATCAGCCTCCCAACTTTGGACTCCTTTTTAACCCATTTCTATCAAATACAATAATCAATGCATAAAGTTGATGCCCACAGTCAGATATATTGGATGAGGAGTTGGAAATGAAGTTTTGACAACTTTACTTTCATATATCAACGGTCATGTCATCATGCTCCTCAAGAAATTAAAATTCCACTTCCAAACCTGAGGGGCTGAGCTGCAAACCATTTTAGGTTTGATGGCTACATTGTGGTGACGAATAAATCTGCATTCTACATGGTACAATATTGAAATTTTCATAAGGTTAATGCTTCATAAATTACGAAACAAGGGCAACTCAGTAGTGCCTAGATATACGTGAACCTCCATGATTTGGAAAATATCAGAACAAATTATATGGAAGGTTTTTGAAACATATCCTGACAATTCGAGGGAGGTTCTCAACAAATTTCTTCATTTTGAGGGAAAGCCATTTATGAATCTAAAACTATGGGGTGCATTAATGGCAGACTGCTGGAAAGGTTTGTGATATTTTACCCTGATTGAAAAGACCAATGATTTTACAGAGTGTGAAGGGTAATACTGTCCACATACTGAAAGAATATCTTTTCATTCTGCTGACTGTAGGTCTAGGCCTTGGCTTATAAAGATGATACTTCTTTTCTCTCTGCTTAACTTATGTGGCATGGTTAAGAACTTTAATCAGTCTTGAACTTAACCTCATTAAACCTTATAAAACTGTAACCAAGCTTTCCTTATTATTATCAACTACAGATATCTGAAGATATCTGAACCCTGTTGCTAAGAGTTTCCGACAACAAGATTTGTTCACATTGTGAACTCTTTTGTTAAAGTTGGTTCTTTTCTGCCCATCTAAATCATAAACCCTAATACTCTGCTTCCTTACCATGTACTCCTACTTACAGTAAAATTTGAAAACTTTAATGAAATCCCTGGTAGACTTACTGCAGCCTGGGAAATTTATAAGTGTTATTGAAATTTCTGGGGGACCAATGTTAGTTTTGCTTCATATTTAAGGAGCAAAACTATGTTATGTTTTGAATCCACTTTTGTTTAGACTGTTTATATTTTATTAGTTTTAGATATCAGCTATGTAACATTAAATTAGTATATTCTGGTTTAATTCAGCGGCAAAGTTAGTTGATATATAAAAAATAAGGTGCTTTTTGATGGGTGTGAATTGGATGGTTGAGATTTTAGATATGTAACAATTTCTGTAGAGTCTTAGATTTTGATTTCGTGGAAAATTTTTTTGATAGCCGAAACTTGAAGAATTTTACCTAATGGTAACTTCTTTATTAGCGATAGCTGTAAGGAATAAGTTGAGTTTCAGTCTGACAGAAGAAAACATCGTGAAAATAGAAGAGAGATAGTAGTAAGCATCTATGCTTTCAATGCTAGATCAAAATCATGTCTTCTTTAAGTTGTTTTAGTTGGACCAGGTTCCATAATATCAACAAATCTTCAATCTCTTCATAATAAAACTTGGCTGAGACAATTAATTACTGAAGAGAGATCTCACAGCTTACTTTAGACTTCTATCGTGCAAGAATTTGCAGAAGTCACAGAGATGTCCCATTTGAAAAATTATTCAGAACACCTAGAGTGACTGACACATGAAGTAATAACTATCTAACAGTAAACAAGAGTGATGCTATGTACGAAATCATTCCAATATAATGTACATTGGATTATTACCATAGAAATTAGCACAATATTATCTTGTTATACATGTTTTAACTTTATCTGAGCTCCAGGGTATTACATTATCCCGACATCTTTATGTGGTACATTTGTGCTTCGTGGCTGCTGATAAATGAAATGCATGTGTTTGTATTTCTCCTTTGCAGTTTGAATATTTTTCATAAATACAATTTTCTGTTGTTCATATCATCAGGTCTGTGAAAATCTTGCAATCTTGGTTTACCAGCAAGAAAAAGGCCAAGTACTTGAGCTGGGAGATAGTAGCCGGTCTTACTACTGGTTTCTTGACTTCCTTGATCACCATCAGCGTTGTTGGAATCCTTCAGCAAATGAAACCCTGGATGCTTGCTCGGGTCTTTACTAGAACCTGCTTCAAGCGTGCTTGTTTTCTTGTTGTATACTTGTCTGTTATGGGTTGGGTGGCCATGCTGTATGGAGAAAAGCTTGGTCTACTGAAAATTTTTCACAGTTTGTAACTTATTAGGTGGTAGTCTTGTTATCAGTGCTTTTTACTCATTTCCCTGCGGAGTGAGGACCAGGGTACTGCAATTTTAAATTTGCAGTAAATGTAACATTGTGCTACATACCTGGAACTACAAGAAATATGTATGTAGTTGAGTTGAAAGAGTTCAGAAATCAGAATGCTGAATGTATAGGTAATTTTGTAATGAAAAAGTCAAGTTGTAATATATGATACATTCATAAGTGTTAAATCAGCTTAGTGTTTATATTGCAATATTGTTCCTGACTCTCTTCCCTTCTGTCCTGGGACTCTGTGAGGTCCCCCTTTCCGTGACCAGACCGGACTTTGCTATTTATTTAACCTAGAGGTAGGCTTGTGCCTATTTGCACTGGCAGACTTTGAAGTTTAGACCAAATCTTGCTCGCTGCGACATTCATATTCAATTAACTGGGCCAGATATATACATATAGCATCCTTCTTCTCTTCTCTTTTGAATAAAATGAGGGTGGATGCTGAAATATAAAAAATTTGAATAAAATTAGGGTGGATATTGAAATATAAAAAATATACAGATTTTAATATTTTAGAGATTATAATTTTTTTTTTATCTATTAGTGGCATTCTCAGCTTTTTAAAATAGAGATGTAAAATTTGTGTCAAAATTTTTAGTTAAAAATTTAAATTGAAATAACCTTTCTCATATATATAGACTGATTGTTTAGTAAAAAATGCCTTTAATATGGTACGGAATAAACTAAAAAATAAAAAAAGAAAAGCACAAAACACACATTCTACACTATATTGGAATGCGTGTTTTTTAATTTTTTTTAATTTATCCTTTATTTATATATATACTGACACATGTATGGTTACCAAATTGATAATTGCTTCTTTTATGCCGGTGCTCAATACCACTAGGTTCTCCCCCTCCCAGAAGAGAAGGGAAGCGGGGCAGGAACAATATTGCAATATAAACTCTAAACTTATTTAACACTTATGAATGTATCATGCATTACAACTTGACTTCTTCATTACAAAATTACCTCTACATTCAGTATCATTATTGCAGACTATATCTTTTGTTTATACTGTTACTAATATCAAACTGATTCAAACATTTGCAATTTCAACTGGATGAAAACTAGAGGCCGCATAATTTGATTCTTCAGAAAAAAATCAACTGCTTGAATTTTGAAATCTAGATTAAAATTTATAGACTTTACAGCTTCTGCCATCATGTTTTATATAATTAAAGTGGCTGATGATTAACCGTTTATTATAATCCAGTTATTATGGTAGTTGTAATTTGAACTCAAGAATGCTCTAATCATCGCCATATCAAAATGATAACCATCTTCAGAATGCACCAATAACCTGCTATAAGGATCAAGATGCTTTAAAATCTTTCATTGCACTTCTAACAAGAAAAGAATCCCCAAGAAGTTAGAATTTTGAATTTGATAGTATATGATCATCTGATTACAACCACCCGTAAATACAACAAATTGGAATTTGAAGTTTCAATGTTCCTTCTCTTCTAAAATGAGTTGGAGATCAGATTGCTTTCTGCATTACACTTTTCCAGATGTGGTCAGCACACTAGATATTCCGGAGATATATAGCTTTCATACACATGTATTTACCACCCTGTCTATACATTGAGGATACACTTAAATTTTATTCTACTTATTCATGCCCAAATAAGTACCTGTACCAGGTCTTTGGAAACTTCTGCAGTTTCTGCCAATCCTTTTCTGCTTGCAGCATAATACGGCAAAGAGGTGGAAATGAGTGATAAAGTACATTTTACATCTTTCCTGTTTCTGCAATAATACGTTCAATCTCTTCTAAAAGGCGCTCTTTTTCATCCGTCAAATCCTCATTCTGCTTCTGGAGCTCCTCTATCTGTTTAGTTTGTTCAGAATCCTTCCTGAAATATTACAACAGAACACTTGGTCAGTAAAGAACGTGTCTGTACAGTATGCTAGGCAAACTACAACCTGGAAGCGGATGCATAATAATTAGGTGAAAATTGAGTTTCTCATACAATAATACCACAGTTAGTAAAATAAGTTGAATGTGAAAGGTCAAGGATGTTAATCAGCAATCAGCATTTTGTATGATTTATTAACTGCATGTTCTAAGAAAGCATCTCATATAGCTTCTGTTCCTTTGTTAGCACATATATTACACAAGATGGATGTGCTAGGATCATTACAAGATCCATTGTAAATGCTGTAATTTGACTGCAGTCATTCAAGAATCAATAGTTCCAGTAAGTCCTTGCAGCTGAAGCTTATAATGGGTGTACGTGTGCATAAGTATGCGCATGCGTGGGCAGTTTTTTAACTAATTGGGACTACTGCAGATCTGTCAGAGAATCCTAGTTGATATAATGCAAGAATCATAGGAGACAAGCAGATCATTCTTCTACAAATTTGCCGGCTTTCAGAGTTGTATAAAAAGCTAAGATCCCAACAACTCAATTCATGTTTTAGTCAGTTCTAATATCAGATTTTAAGGCCAGTAAACTGATATTGCTTTTCGTCATCACCTGTTCATGAAAGACAGGTTCAGTTTGAGTGATCGCACTTCCTTCTCAAGGTTTTCACACCGCTTCAAGACTGATTGCATATCAGATGGAATTGGTGGTGTTAAGTTCCTTTCCTTTGCCTCAGCCATCCTGCAACACCACGTTACATAATCTGGGTAAAATGTTCCCATTATAACCATCTTGTAGCATCTGGAGAAAAATATCACAGCATAACACAAAAGAAGAGGACATGTCTTTTCAAGTTTGATAGTTTTCACATACTTTCTTGAACGCTCCACCCTACGCTTTTTTGTGGGGTCCCCTTTCTCTGCTGCAGAACTTCAGGTGGTTAGAGACATATGCTTAATGCTTAATTTATGTGGTAAGTAGAAAGAGAGAATTTCATATGAAGTCCATAATATGCATTCAAAGGCCAAGATAATCTTTTGGAAGGAAAAGACA
Source organism: Citrus sinensis (assembly GCF_022201045.2). Classification (NCBI taxonomy): domain Eukaryota; kingdom Viridiplantae; phylum Streptophyta; class Magnoliopsida; order Sapindales; family Rutaceae; genus Citrus; species Citrus sinensis. The sequence continues at coordinate 22,270,376 of NC_068560.1, forward strand.
AGCTACATATGCCTAAAATTGATGCCAAAACTTTTTCCTGAAGCACAAGAATGTGCCAATGACAATTATTCCCCAGTAAAGAGAGTAATATCTGAAATTATGCATGGCATCAGATAGTTCAGCTAACATGTGCTGGAACAACAAATTAGATCTCAATTTCAATTTGAACTAAATACTCTTTTTGGCAAAGAATTACATTCAGAATTTCAAACAATGTATTTCCAATTCATTATCATTATTTGGATGATCCCCAGGGTTTAGCTATCTACATAGTTTGAGGTGTCACTTCAATGGATAAATAATCTCATTATTGTAAAGAATCATGGGATTCAAATGGCGACAAGGAAATAATAAAAAACTAGCCAATTGTTTTATGCAAAACTGGTGGGCACTGCAAGATGAAGAATTCCAAATGTATAATATGATGGCCGTTAAAATATTTACATTTCCATCAGTGTCCTCTGTCTCTTTTTCTTTTGGGCACTCTTGCAGCATCAGCTGTATTGTTTATAACTGTTTAACTTGCATAATGAATTTTAAGAAGTTATTTATGCACAAATTCGCTTGAGTGAAATGTAGAACAGGAAAGAAAAACTTCATACAGGTGAAATCCAAGCATAACTCGATACCTGATCCAGCTGATGTCACAGATCCATATCGCACTAGTCCTTCTCTCTATTAAACATTCCCAAACAAAGAAGAGATGTGGAAATGGGTAAAATATTCAAAGGTTGAGGTCACTTCCCATTGGCTTTAGAAGAAAGATAATGATAATGAGAAAGGAAAAAAAATAATTATGCTCACTACCCGAACTGGAGAATACCTTTCTATCATCTTTCAAATTGTCGATTATTCGTTCTCTGAAATCTGCAGTTAAGGAAGAATAAACAGGCATAAGAATACTAGCTGTTTTGTAATAATTTCATGTACTTTGTTGCTTGCATCGAAACAATGGAAACCAAATACAACACATTAAACTTTAATGGATTTCCAAAAAGTATCCAACCTATTCATGATGCTTTATGTGCCACAAAAAAAAAAATATAATACACAAACACACAAAAATGATTTGCTTAAAGGCGGCACATTTTAGCTCAGATGCCTTCTAATATTATTTAAGAATCTAAACAAAAACATATTATCAAGTAGTACATGGACGAGTAAAAGGCTTAGTGTCAGAAATTTTCAACATCTTCACAATATTTTGATATGATAAAACATGACAAAACCATCTATGCTTCAATTCCCTAAGCTTTAGCTTAAATGGTAAAAGGGTGAAGATGGATTCATCACTCATCAGTCTTCATTTCAAATAATTTTCAAGTTAAAATTAATTAGAATAGCTTTGCTTTGCGAATATGATGAGGCCAACTGATGAGGACGCAGAAACCCAACATAAAAAAAAAAAAAAAAATTCAGTTTCAACTTCTGATGGTGCGGCTTAAGAACTTCATACTTAAAGAATATTCATGGAATAAGATACGGCTCAGAGTAGCTAAGTGTTTTTTTTTTTTTTTTTGAATAACCTCATCAAAGCGAGGATTAAGATTATTAAATTAAAAATAGAATTCAGTAAAGATTGAATAAAGAATGAATGTGCTTAAGTCAATATATTCATTTTGATGAATATAGCTTTACCTTTTGCTCTAGAGCCATTTTCTGAACTCTTGCCATTTCCAACTTGTCTCCTTGAGCTCTCACAAATGCTTACAGTTTGACTTGAGTTGCTGGGACCATCACATGTATCAAAACCAGATGAGACTACAGGTGCAGCGGCCGAAGATTCACTCTGGGAAGGTTCTCGAGAAAATGTGCTCATCTGATTTGTATTTGTAGGATTTACAAAACCTTCTAAGTCAAGATCAAAAGATCCTTGAATCATTTGTAACACCCCAGGATCCTTGACTTGCCCAGCAGATAATTCTTGTAATGTTCCTTGCATTTCATGAATATGATTTCCATGTCCATTAGAAAATTCTTGAGCCCGGTAAAGCCCATTAGAAAATTCTTCAAATGTTTCTTTCTCAATCTGGTTACTAAGCTTCTTGCGTTCTAAGGTACCCTTTAGCATGCTGACAACAGAAGAAACGTTATCGATGTTGCCAGTTTGTGGAGTGTTGAATGTAGATGAAGAGGAATTGGATGGAGACATGAATGTGCGCATTTGGTCGGGAATTTCACTCATAGGAAGTTCAGTAAAACCATTTGGATTTTCAAATTCTTCTTTCAATTTATTTGCACCAAGGGCAGAAGCATTATGCATTGCTTCCAGACCTATTGTTGTTTGAGCAGTTTGCATGGCAGCGTACCTTCTCCTGGAACAAAAAGGTGTATTGAATCAAAGCAATGTGTGAAAATGGACTAGAAAAAATATTAAAAAGGTGAAATTATCAAGTTTGAATGATTTGTGAGCACACACACACACATATTTTTGTAAGTGCATTTGATTTAAAGCTCTAAAAATGTTATACTTAAAGTGATTTAGCTAGTATATGACAACACCATCAATAAGAATTCCCATGGATGTGAATTTTATTAAACAACGCAGGATAGCAATTATACCGCAGTTCAGACGATCGACTTCTTGTCATGGGTTGAGAACTGTGAAACCAGGCCTGCATAAAAGTTGAAATGTCATCAGAATGTCCTGAAGCTTTCTAAAACTGATTTTTTACCCAAGAATTCAAATTGAACAAACCTTAGCCAAATATAGATTACTAGCCTGCATTCCTCTTTCGACAACATTCCTGATAAAATTGGAGAACAAAGTCATATTAAGGAAAAAATAACCAACGTTATAAAAATTATCAGAAAATAAATATTATAGTAACTTGTTTAGCTCTAACATCTATAGATATATTGTATCATTTGATAGTTAGGACTGACAGTGTAAAGCATATAGTGACCACCTGAGGTCGCCAGCGATTTCATCAGCCATGACAGTGTTCTGTGCAAATAAAATGTCATTGCTCTTTTTCTTCTCAAGTAAACCTCCATGTTCGTGACTAGACAAATTGGCAAGTTCTGTGGATGTCCTGAAATTAAGTTACAGAGTAAACACATATTATAAAGATGTGACAAGATGATTTGAAGAGAATCTTATGATCAAACATTAAAGAACATTAAATAAAGATGATGTTGTCTGAGAGATCATGTAGAATCGAGTCAATTTTCCTACCCTAGTCTACATATTGTCTTGAGAAGGCCTGTTCATCCCATAGCTTATTCGAAGTTTTTGTGATAAAACTTCGGCAAGTTTCAGATTCATGACAAACATGTATATGAAAACTGATATTGCAGGAAATTATTTAGCATCAACTTCCTATGTTTCTGTAGAAGATTTGTAGATCAGTTTTTACATTTGTCTATTTGAGTATCACGCAAAATAGTAAGATTTTAGCAATCCGATTTTAACATGCTTCGAGCTTAAATTAACTTTCTCAAACTAACATTTGCAAGTTTAATCCTTTCCTCATTCCAGAAAGAGCTTCATGTTAGACACACTCAATGATTAAAGTAGAATGAAGCTCAAAATGCTTATGTCGCATGTGTCAAGTTCAGTATTCTCTTTCTTCTTCCAATCCCCACTCTATATTATCTATGTTAATTTTCACTGACTATCAAGAAATTTCCTCCCTAAAGTATAATTAAGGCAATGATTTTTAATGGTGTCATTCCCCAACTGCATAGAACCAGTGATAAAAGAACTAAAAGTGTTCACTCCCACCCTGAGCAAATGACAACCTCTTCAATATGCTATCCATCCTAATAAAATCACCAGAAAAGAGATAATGGTTGATAATGATCACTTTATAGTAACTCCTGCCTTTGATTTTTCCATGAGTTTGTTTGTACTTCCAGCAATGTGAATGCAAAATTGTTTCTAATTAGGCTCCCCCCCCCCCCCCCCCAAAAAAAAGATTCCAAACTTAAATATAAGAAGAGGATATCGGGAAGATGATGGAATATAACAAGGAGTTGAATAATTCAGGGTATTCCAAGGATCTATTACTTTATCCCACTCACCTCCGTGATGCTTGTCGCGTACGATGTGCTATGCTTGATGGACTGTGACCATGATTCTGCAAAAGGGAAGTGCATCAATTAAATGACAAAAGAGAATACAAGGAATCGATCTCAATCTGCACCACATAGATATGTGAGTATTGTTGAATAACAAGTTATATTTGGCTGCTTTTTTGGGGTTCTTGAACTTCCTCATCAATTCATTCAAATAAGTTGCATAATCATACAGATGGTACCATTTATGGACACCATACTACACTTGGCAAAAACATACCAAATATCATCTCCGAATAATCCATCATATTTCAGTTTTCTATTCCAACAACGCAAAATAATGAGAATGAGATTTTTGGCAATAAGATGACAAAGCATCTCACTCAACTGTTCTCAATCCTAACTCTTGACGCAAAAGAGAAGACAAAATAATCAACAAGCACAAGTTAGCGATTGCAAAAGCTCAACTATTACTTGGATGAAATGGCATACAAAACATGCTATCATATCTCAATTAAGCTACAATATTATGGAAATGTTACTGGTCACTACTCAATCAAAGAGGGAAAAAAAGGGTTAGCAATGCATGGTGTTTTCTTCTCCCTTCAAGAAAAATAATATTACGCTGGATATACATAACCAGAGCATCAATCAATATGATCTCTGGAGCCTAAAAGCACATTACGTGTAAATACAGTTGGTTTCTTTCATTAACCCATAGATTATTATCCAAATTTAATCATAATTCAAGGAAAACACATCACACAAGAGCTTGCCTCTCCGTTGGTGAGCCAGCTCTTGAACAGCTCTTCACTATCTGTACGAAAACCCTGTGAAAGATTCTTAAACCCCAACATTTCCATAGTAGGTACGGGCAAACCAATCGAGGTCTCCATTAATGACTTGAGAAACAACTCCTCACTATTGTTCCTATACATCTCAGACTCTGCCTCCACCAAACTCCTCTCCCCCTCAGTACTCCTATGATTATGAACCACCTGTGAATGATATAAACTCAAATTCTTCTCGCTACTTTCATATAATCTTCCTTTCTTTCCATCATTGACCATATTACCTATTTTCCCACCAAAACCAGGAAAATTACTACCCACTTCATAATACAAGTACTGCTTATATTCCATGTGAAAATAACTTGAATAATAGTTAAACTTTCACCAGAAAAGACAATGCTGTCTCTCTCTCTCTCTCACTCTTCACTTGAAAAGCCAAACAAATGAGTCTTTATCAACGTTCAGTTGACTGTAATATTAAGAAGAAATAAGAATCCCATGTAGAAAAAGTCCTTTGCAGTAGTAAGATTACTAGGCAAATCAAATAAAATATGCCTTGCAAGTATTCTTTCAATTTTAATCTTTGATTTAATTAATATGACAAGCATCTGGTGGGCATCAATTCACTAAAATAGATGAATAAAAATATTCAAGCTTTTGGAATCTAATAATCTTGAGTCTCATTCTGATTCCATAGACAATACATTTGTCTTTTTCATTCTGGTGCATGAAACTTACGTCTAGGCGGGATTCAACGGTTGAAAATGCTGAGAAAATCTACTGGGGGGCCATATTTAAAATGATAATTTCCCTAATAAATAATTAGGAATTAAAAGGAATATATAAAATTAAAGGGGGGTAGCGTTTACCTGAATGATCGAAGCTGAATTAGTGGAGTTGGAGAAGCAATGAAAACGACTTTGCGGCTTCTGATTTTTAAAATTTTAAAAAAATCGGAGCCGTTGATGGGCCGTTTGCGTGTGAACTTGGCTACGTTGCTTTCGGTCAAGTTGATCATCGATGACTCTAAAAATTTAAATAAAAGATTCGGAGAAAAATATCCGTTCTCGTGATTTGTATCCAAGAGTCAATTCGAAATTGACAATTTGGATTATGAAATTGCGAAACATAATTTTGCTCCCTTCTATTTAGAGAAGTTTTAGAAAACCCCAAAAGTTTGGAACTTATATCACATAGGTTCCTGCCCAATTGCCAAATAGAAATAACAATTCCAAAGGTCAATAAATTCGTGATATAAAATAAAAATAACAATTCTTATGAAATTATCTTCATAATGCATTTTTTTGTACAAGAATAAATTAGAGTAATTTTTTTTAATAAATTCGATTATTCTGTAATCTGCACAATTTTGACACTGTCAGATAGTCAAAAAGTCAACAAAAACTAATAAAATTTAATCATTTCACGTTGGTCAAGATATAGAGAATTGTGGTCACAATCTTATTCTAATACGCATTATAAAATATTTCTTTATAATTTCTCAATGATCAAATAAGCAAAAAGAGCAAACCTACTCCTCATTAACATACGACCAATTTCTTGATGAACTTATTAGAAATAAATTAATAAAAGATTGAGCAAGTAGATTATAGTTGTTAATTAACCAGACCACTTGTTTACATTTAAATAATATTGTATTAAATTGCTTGCTCAGGACGGTAATAAGGCGACATACCTGAACAACTAATACTTTGATTAATCTTAAATAATGTTTTAATTTCTTTGAACCCTTTGACTAATTGATTTTAGAGTTCACATAGAAGAGAATGTGTCCAAAGAAATTTTGATTAAGTTTATATGACAGCGACATTATATATTGCGTAATTATGGTATAATTCCGTGGAATCATTTCTTAATTTTGATTAATTTACATAAAAAGCATTTTTTTTGGGGGGGTGGTAGGAGTCGGCCGGCAGACCTTACTTCGATGGATGCTGACATATGCTTAATAGTGACATATCTAATACTAAATATAATTGATTTATTTTTTTAAATATTTTTGAAATCGTAGATTCTACTGTTGTCTACTCTTAAAAATTGAAAAAGTTTTTAATTAAAAATTGAAAAAATTGAGTGTATCATCCCATCTTTACTTATATATTGGACCAATTTAGAAGTACAGTTCAAATTCAATAAGTTATTTATTTTTTAAATTTTTTTATAAAAATAGTGTTTAGTAAATTTTGTAAAAGTATCTTATTTCATAATTTTTTTATTTTGTCAACAGTTTTTAAAAATAAGTAAAGATTATTTTTCATAAATAGTTTATTAAATAAGCTATCAACCTTTTTAAAATTAAAAAAGTTAAGCGTATCATCCCATCATTTTAAGATGTAATTGTTGTACCTCAGGGTACCAAACACACAAAACACCACTAAATGGTTAAATTTTATTAATTTTGATAATTATCTAACCATCTGAAAATACTTATCATTAAATGTTCAAACTATAAGATTTGGTACCCTCATAATATTATTATTGACCCCCTGTTCTATACCCACATACTTTCATAAAATTAAGAAAGATGATTGACAACCAAAAAAATTTGTTAGGCTGCTAAACGGCCCAAGCTTTTAGAACAAAGTGTTTTCTGAAAAAAAAAAAAAAAACATCTAATTTTCATCAAGAAATTAAAATGAGGGTTAATTTCAATTTATCACTAATAAATTGAGTAGCTTCAGAATACAACTCACACTATTTTGTGACTCAATTTACCTTCAATTATTGTTAAAAAAACAATTTTTTTTCCTCAACGTGTCGGTTTTTATCCTTATCTTTTGAATAGTGATTAGAAATATGTTAAAATTTACAATAATTGAAGAATATTTTGAATCTGCTCAATTTATATGGGGGTAAACCAAAATTAACCGTTAAAAAATAATCCAAATCATTCTTAATTACAGATTTTACTCCTCCATCCAAAACTCACATGATCTCTTCAGCTTGAAAGTGGCCATCCTTCATTACATTCTCAGAATTTACACAAGCAGACTACATGTTATCTCATATTTTTATTTTCTTCTTTCTCTTCCCAGATCTTATCTCCCTCAGGAACGCACATATAAAACCACACGTCAAGCTCTGTTCAAGACTGATACCAAAACTCGACGGACATTCAAATCCTAGAAACAGAAGGATTGAGCATCAAAACAAATCAACAATACGGTTCGGCCATATTCCTTCAACAAGCAAGCTAACCACTAAAGCATGGCAACAACAATATAACGAGCTCTATAAAGACTATTGATTTGGCTTTGCTAAATCTGCCTATTGTTAAGCATTCTGTCTCCTAGTATTATTGCCAAAGTTCATTTAGTTCAGACATAGGCGAGAGAACAATTGAGTGAATGCATACAATCCAGAATGGAAGGGGAAAAAAAGAGGATAAAATTCAAAGCTTTTCTCATACAATTGAATTCATAGATAGCACTGGAATGATCATAAAGGCACCCTAACTTGATATCTCATTTCCACATTCTGGAATAGGCCGTTCCAGTCGCCAAACACAAAGAGATCCGGTTAACGTTTGCCCAAATTTGTAAGGAATCCATGGCACGGGCAGCTGAAGAATCCATCAACTTGAACCCCTTCTACAAGAAAGAGGGAAAAAAACTTTCCATCACATAAATTTTTCAGCACTTTCACACAACAACGATGAAAACTAAAAAGACTAACACACAAAAAAAAAAAAAGGAACCACAAAAGCTACAATGATAATAAAATCATTTCCCCTAAATTTCATATATGATACAGTGAGCAAGGAACAACCAAGTTTCATAATTCATACTGTAGCTTACAGGACAAAAATCAAGATTAACACCTTTTTATTCATCAGACTTCTACAAGACACTGAAGTCAAGTAATATAAATTACCTAAACAAAGAAAACAAAAAAACATCCGCACTATCTCTATCTCTCTATGCGCTTCTGGAACCTGCCAGTGAAGTTGCCAGTTGTTCTAAAAGAATCAGACTCATAAGGACTGTTGTCCTCTCTCTCGATTTTCATGCATTGGACTCTTAGATTTTGATTAGGACTTATTAAACTATTTGAAAGCTAAATATAGTTGTCGGAATCCAATTGGGCTCCAAATAGCAATATCAAACAAATCACTTTGGGGGATGGAAGAAACAGGGATGCCGATGATATGTTTGCAAATTATACTAGATTATTGAGCCACTAATTATGGGATTATTTGAGAGAGTAGTGATACACATACCGACTACATATACAAACTCTTATGTTCAAGCTGTGCGACATACTGTTCGTATAAGACTGAAAATGAAGAAGTTGATGAAATTAATGGAATAAATAATGAGACAAAAACCTAGCAAAATCACAATAGTTTGAATGCACAGTTTTGTTTAAGTTGTGCAAGGAAATTTATAAACAGAAAATGAGGAAAGTCGATGATATATTAGCAATGGTTAAGATGCAATCCAAGCCGTGTGCCCAATTATGATGACTGAAATGAAATAAAAGAGATCATAGTGTTGAGTAAGCTGGATATTATAATTGTGTTAGCAAACGTAGAAATTGCCTCAAGACAATCATTTGAATCCTTTTCTCCAAAAAAAAAAAAAAAAGAAAGAAAGAAAGAATTGTTTGAATCCATAGTTTTCCATGTGGTTTATTCGATTTGAGAGGATGATGCTTCTAAATTCAACTTCCAGATCCAATGACTAAAGCAACAGCATTTGTCGGGAGAAAGGTGGGACTCAGATAAACAGAGAGAATTAAAAGGGATTTTCCTTGTTCTCAGAAAAAAGAAAAGAAAAGAAACCTATGAAAATCACTTCCTTCTTCTTTCGCAAAAGTAATTACGAACACATGATAAGAGTGATATGCTCTTTAGTAAAAGTTATATTAGCAGGAACCACAAATATAGCTAGGCAACAAAGTCTAGCAACTTCAAGGGAAAAACCCTTAACTAATCACCTTCAACTGCAAGATATCAATGAACAATCAATCACATAACAAAAAGGTATTCGAGAGAAACAGAAAGGGACCAAAATGGTTGAGGGCATTCTTATAGCCAGCTTTTCAAGTAACAACCCTACACAGCCAGGAGACTGACCCCTGCAGAAATCTTTCCGCCATGAACAACCCCCTTAAACTATATATGTCTGTGTAAGTTTCAGATAACCTCCTATTAATGGGAGACCAAATATTAACGGAAGTCAAAGGATGATCGCTTCAGAGTGAGTGGAAACAGTAGCCAGCAGGGAAATAGGGAAAAAAGGGCAGAGGGGGTTATAATTTCTCAAAACTCTTGCAGTGAATTCATAACTTTCTTCATCTAAAGAATTAGAAAAACAGGGACAGATTGAATACCAATCATGTCTAAACTTCGAAAAAGAGCGAGCTACACAGTCCTTGACATTTCCTCAAATTTTCATAAACAAAGCAAAACTTCTAGGAGCAGCCATCACAAACATAATTCTATTGTATAAACCAGAAGTGTTGGTAAAATTCTGTTTGTATTCTATCTTTTTAAAGTTCATTCCAACAATTACACATGAAATATGATGGAAATATTATAAAATTTGGAATACCTTAACAGAACTCTCCATCCTAGACAATCTCATCATCAGGAACATCTGGTGTCAAGAATTTCCTCGGATCTTTACGGACTTCCAAATAATCAAAGCCTGGTTTGACCTTTTCTGGCACAGGAACCAGAGGAATAATACTGTCTCTATCAATAACTCCATCAATAATCCCATATTCAACTGCTTCAATCGGAGACATGTACCGATCCCTATCAATATCCTTTTGCACTTGCTCAAACGAACGACCAGTAAAACCAGATATAATTCTTGTGAAATTATCCTTGTTATGCATGATTTCTCTTGCTTGAATTTCCACATCTAATACTTGCCCACTAGCTCCTCCCATAGGCTGATGAATCATTATCCGAGTGTTGGGCATTGCAAACCGCTTCCCTTTCGTCCCACCACCAAGAATTAACGAAGCAGTTGATGCTGACATGCCTAGCGCAACCGTGGACACATCTGCTCGCACAAGCTGCACTACATCATATATAGCCATTGTGGCACTGACATTCAACAAAAGGGAAAAAGATCAGCTTCCATCACCCCGGTTACCAAATTGTTAATAATAATACTCAAGAGGTTTCACATACTAAGTTTCATCCGAAACTTCCATGTTACACATAATTATGATTATGTACAAGATTAAGGCTCTGTTTACTGCTGCAGCTTAAAAGATGCCGCTACTAAGCAGCAGTACCAAACATAGCCTAAATTGATGTCCAATCACATCACCAGCTATCAAGTATAAGCAAACCGTGATTGAAATGTTCAAATTAAGCAAGCACAACAATTCAAAATTTACAAATTACAAATGTACCATAAAAAAATTATTAAAAAAAAAAGAATTTACCTGAGAGAGCCACCGGGGGAGTTGACGAACAGCCTGATATCTTTGGTGGGGTCCTGAGCGTCCAATAAGAGGAGCTGACTGATGATGGCGTCAGCAACGAAATCGTCAATGTTATTACCCAAGAAAACAATTCTTTCCTTGAGCAGGAGGCCCATGGCGTCGGCTTCGGCGCCGCGCATGGCGGTGGCCGGTGTCTGAGGGGCCGAAGACAACGGAACATCGTGTTGCCGTTGCTGTTGCTGTAGAGCTAGGGTTTTGGTTGAGATTCTTCGAGTTTTAACAGAAGAAATGGGTTTAAAAGAGAGAGGTAAAGACTTAGAGAGTGAGAAATTGGGGGGCTTGTAAAGAGAAAAATGGAGGTGAGAGGTTGAAGTGGAAGAGACTGAAAGCAAATCCATTAGTGTTCAAAAAAAAAAAAACAAATTTTAGATAAAGATTTAGATTACGAACTCAGTTACCGCAAGCTCGTCTTCTCGGTGTTTCTGCAAGGCCTTTCACTTATGGGTGAATATGCTAAACTTAAATTATCTTGCACAATTACACTAAATATAATTCACATTTACTCAAATACCCTTTACTCGGAAAATGCTCAAATACCCTTAAAATCAATAAATCTTATCAATTTTTTTTTTTGAGTGGGACTATTGGCACCCTCTAAATATCTCTTAACACCCATTTTCTTAATTAATCTCATTGAAATATTTTAAAAAATTATAAAATTCTTTTAACGCTTCTATCAATGATAAAAATACCCGTAAATAAAACTTATTGTGTAAATCTCATTCTCTAATTTTTATCATTAAACCTCATTTCAAAAAATTGGTCCCATCCATTACAAAGAAAAAGAAAAAAATAATTTTTTTTTCATTCTCTCTATTGTAGCCATCGATGGTAAATTCCTCACCCGAAAATTAGAGGGAAAAACAACCTTTTTAATTTATAAAATGAAAATTTTATTTGACTTTTGAGTGGGGGTTTAATTATAAATTGTTCTATTATGTAATTTAAATAAATGTTAAAACTGAAAAATAAATAAAAGGATTTTAAAAGGTATTTAGAGGGATGCCAATAGTCTCACTCTTTTGTTTAAAAGAATTTTTCCACTTTTTACCCCACACCCCTTAAATGTTGTTAACATACAAATACTGCTAAATATAGCCCAATAAAACATTACAAATCAATTAAAAAATGTATCAACAAGTAACGATGAGAGCTTACTAGCCATAGTAAATAATATTTTTGACAATATATCAAACGCTTGATATTTGTGCACACTTTATGAGATTTTTGAGTTTTTTGGACGGTTATAGAGGACTATATTTGTTTGAGGATTGAATTTGAAGGAAGTGAGGAGATTGGAATATAAAATTCAACCTAAACAAATTTTAGAGTAAAATTGAATCAAACAGAAATGTAAAATGATTTTGAGTTCGGTTTAGTTCAGGTCAATTTAAAGAAAATTCTCATCTTAACACTAGTGATAAAAACTGTCTAAAGTTTAAATTTTAATTTATATACCTTTTATATTTTTAAGCACAACTTTTTTTTCTTTTTTATAAAATTCCAAATAACTCCCAATCTTCTTTTACAAATGTCATATCCCATATAAAGTTGTACTCATCTCATGGATTTTTATTCCAATATTAAAAAAAGAGCACAGAAATTAAAGCACACACTTGACCCACCCCCCCCCCCCCCCCGGGGGCCCCAACAAAAAAAAAAAAAAAGCACACACTGAAGCTACTCCTTCTATCCTTCATTCCTCGTAGTTCTCGACACCTTAATAGGAAGTAAAATAAAATTAGACGTCTAAAACTTCAATAGGGATAGAATTATCATCTCTGCGGCAGCAAGCGACTTCCATATAGCAATAGGTTAGGACTCCTTTTTCTATTTTGGCTCCTGTTGGTTGGCTTCCTTTACCTTTTATTCTCATTGTCTCTACTTTTCCTCTTACTTTCACCCTCGGGATGGTAGGTTTTCCCAGCTCAAGAGTGAGGCTAGGCCAGACCTGAGTTTTACTTGATAAGTCCAAGTCTAATTTGTCAATCCCGAATTTTATGAAATATGCGCGCGCGCGTGCGCGCACACACACACACACACATATATATATATATATATATATATATATATATATATATATGTCATCCTTAATATCCTTAATATAAGAATACAAGATTTTATCCAACAACTTTTATCTTTGTGCTGCTGTTTTAGAAAATCTTACATTAAATTTTATGGGAACTCTTGGACTTCACCCAACCTATATTTCTTGATGGAAAAAATGTATTATTTTCAATAGCTATATTTTTTCAATCCTCCTATTACATATATTTAAAATTTTAAACATATAAGTCTGACTTTTCGAGTCCAATTTATTAAAATAAAATTTAAAAATTTATCAAATTCAAAAGGAGTAGAGCTATTGGCACCCGTCTACCTTTCTCAAAAAACCTCATTTTTTAATACACCTCATAAATATAAATCACTATTCAAAAACATCTCATTAATTCCAAATTACTCTCATCTCTTTATTTTTTATTTCAACTATTGTTTCTCAATCTTAATCTTTCAATTTTCTAGTTTTAAAGAAAAAATAATAATTGCAACCGTTATGCTCCTGACAATATTACCTAATAATCAATATTTCCTATTGAGAGAAGTCCTTGACAAAAGAGGATTAGTGGGCTGCCCTCCTATATTGTTGTTGGTGCTCTCACTTAAGAGTTTTTTGTGCAGATCCTAATTGAAATGATTATGCAATGAGAAATTCTTGTTATTTAAATGGTTTAGCTCCTTTTGATATTATATCCATCAATCATTTGCTCAATTTGGCAAAAAATATAATTGATTCATTACCACCCAACCTAAACTTATGCACTATCTTTTTTATATATAAAGAAAGAAAGAAAGATTAGCCAATAGATAAGCGAGCTAAAATGTCCTGAGTGAAAGCAGCAATAGGAACAACACTAGTGAGAAGACCAAGCTAGATTCCTCCTCTGCAGGGCTACTTCAAAGTGAATGTTGATGTAGCAATTAATAGAGACAAACATCAAATAGGGATTGGGATGGTGATTAGAGATGCAGATGGAACTGTAATAATTGTAGCTTTTCATCAAATGATGTTTTATAGAGATGTAGCTTAGGCAGAAGCAACAACTATTAATCTTTGCATTCAGATGGCAAAAGATGCAAAGTTACTTCCTTTAATCATGGAAACCAATTGCCAAGATGTAGTTGATTTTGTATTACACAAGAAGAGCATCAGAAATGATTTTTTTTGGATTACTACTGAAATTCAGAACAAGATGCAGAGAGTTAACAACATAGTCAGATATTGTAATGCAATTGCTCGGGCTCTAGCTAAGATAGCTTTATCTAGTGAGGATAATTGTGTTTAAAAGGATTCCTTTCCCTCTCAAGTTATGTATGTATTATCTAAGTTAATTTAATCAAAGCAAATCTTTCTATTAAAAAGAAAAAAAAGATAAGCAAACCAAAAGATCATAAAAAGAAAGAAATTAAAATTAAGGTAATAAATAGGGAGAATATTATTTGGAGAAGAAAATTACTTTGGAGTGGCCAATTTATTTTGGGATGCGAAAAAAAAATAAATTATTTCAAAAAAATGAGAGGCCTGCCAATAGCACCACTCATTAAAAAAATAAACAAAATAAATAATTACAAAACATAAAATCTGAATTTTTTTAGGCCTAAAAAAAAAATCCGGGGACATGTACCAAACTTTTTAAATTCTAGTCTAAGTGTTCAAAAAATATACCCAACCCACTTCCGAGGTTTGCCATCCCAATTTCATTCTCCCTCTTCTTCATTTTCCAATCATTAAAATATCCAAGAAGATAAAGGCGTACATAAAGATAACGATAAACCTATAATCAGTTTTATGACCTAAAAGCATGTAATAAGATAATATTTTCTGAATTTAATGGCTGCATTATTGTGGCTGTCTGCCCAACTTCAGAGTCTTTACTTACCTCTCTGTTCTCTGTTATATCTTTTCATTTCTTCACTAATATCACCACCATTAAAGAAAGATTTTTTTTTATAATATACAAAGATGGCAACTTTATTTTTATAAACGTTTTTTAATTCAATCCCATAAAGCAAACTCTTCATCGTTGCCTTTACTTCTTTAGCTCTCAATATCTTTACCTTAACAACAGGCAACTGAGAGTCTGAGAGTCAACTAACTCTTTTGAGTGAACCACTCGGGCCTTGGCCGAATGGCCACCCTGCTGCCCTTACAATCAATTCAAACCCTCACATAAGATTTATGTGAATTAGTTTCGGTAATAATTATAAATATCAGTAATAATTTCATGTAAATATAAATCATAATCCAATTGTAATAGTTAATGTAAGAAAAAAAAAACACTCCTTTGAGTGAAAACTAATACAATAAATTTCAGGTTTCTGTTTTTTTTTTTAGGAATAAAATGATAGGGTGTTATATTTATTGTACTTATACATTATTTCCCTAAAACTTTAGCCTCACACCCCATCCCCAAAGTATAATATATTTTAATTGCTTCTGAAATTTATAATGTATAAGTAAACTAAGGGCAAAAGTAGAATAAAGCTTTACTCAGAAAAGAAATAATAGTAACACTAAATAAAATATCAATGAAAAGGACATGGGGTGGTGAAGGAAGGGCTCCAATTAGTAGAAACATTTAATGACTCAGAGAAAAATGATTCAATGAAAATAAAAAAAAAATAAAAAAAAAAAGTGTGATAAAAACGAGTTCAATTTTTTTAAAAAACTTTTTAACTCTCATTATGGTATTAAATTGAGGACTAGAAGACTTAAGTTATAAAAGGAGATAAATCAAAAATCAAAGAATATTTTCTTGCTTAAACATATTTTAATCGCCAAATAATTCATCTAAAAGACACTAAACATATATGATTCAATTTTTATGACCAAAAATAATATATTTATTTCCTTAATATATTTATTTTTCTTCTAACACTTGGCACAATCAGTTGGCATAAACGAAATTTTCCTCTCCACAAGATCAAATTGAATCAAGAAATTCATTTGGGACAAATTTCCAAACACCCCAATAGAATCCACAGGTAACATGTTCAAGCACATCAAATTTTCTTCCTCTAATCTAGCAAACGCATTCACTGTGTTCAACTTCAAATCTGCTGCCCCAGCAAAATGAAATGTAATATTCGGAAGATCACTTTCTTTTTCAACTTTAAAGCACGCGCTTGCATATCCCCTCGGATCATCAACACGTTTAGACCCAACTTGTCTCTCCAAAACTGCCGCCAATTTTTCATAAAATTGAGGATCAAGAAACGTAAACGTTGTCCCGGAATCAATTATCATGTTTCCCTCTTCCCCATCGGTTGCATTACTTGTAAAATATTTAACCCTTTTGCTGCCAACGCTAATGGCCTCCAACGTCACATGATAATAAGTTGTTGGTTGTTTATCAACTAAATCAACCGTAACAACTTTAGACTTCCCTGGAACCAAACCTATGTCGCCGAAGTTTATTTTACTCGTGGCGTTCCCCTCTGCGGACGTTGGCACCAAACAGTACGAAAATTTTCCATTGATGGATTTAGTTATTTGAGAGATTAAAGAAAGAGGGCCGCCCCCAAGGCCAACAATTCCGGAGCCAACTTCATCAAACGTGCCAGTGTTATTATTTCCGCAACCATATACTATATTCGGAAATGTGCCCTCTTCAGGGCTAGTTTTTGAACTAATAACGAAAATTTCGGTACC
This sequence comes from Citrus sinensis, assembly GCF_022201045.2. NCBI lineage: Eukaryota > Viridiplantae > Streptophyta > Magnoliopsida > Sapindales > Rutaceae > Citrus > Citrus sinensis. The sequence goes on from NC_068560.1 coordinate 22,287,383, forward strand.
AACAAATCCGGTAGTGTATGAACCGTCAGCGTATGAGTAATAGAATTGGCATGTGTTTTCATTTGTATCGCAACGCCTGTCTTTCACCAAGCGGAGGCACGATTCAGATTGGCATGTGATGTTTCTGGACGTTGAGGATTGCTTGGGGTCGAAGATTGGAGGGTTTTGCTTGTAACATTTATAGCATGGCTTGCATTGAATCCATGTGAGGTCGCTTGCTGTATCGGCTATTCCAATCAACTCGACCCGTGGGGTTCCGATTGAAATGTTGATGAAATATTCTCCTCCTGAAGAAACCATGGGGGCCTGGAGTGCTTCTGGGGAGGCTGCGTTTGGGTTGAAGTGATTGTTCAAACGTGATATTGAACGGAGATAAGCTTTATGGAATCGTTCGGAGTTGGTTTCCGAGGGGCTGTAAAGGGGAGACAGTGGGGAATCACGGTGGATAAGATCAGCAGTGACACAGCCACTGTTGGATTCGACAAAAGGAAAGACAAACTGAAGAGTGGCGGTGATGCATATTGCGAGAAGTGAAATTAGAGCTGCCATCTTTGGGTGAATTCAGAGGAAAATTTAGATGTGTGTGAATATAATATGAAAAGTGAAGTAGTAATATGGAAGGACAAGAAAGGGGGAGTACAAATTAATCATCAGCAAAACTGGATGCGGATTTAATGCAAGGATTGTAAAAGGGAAATTGAAAGGTTGAAGTTTATATATTCAGATTCTCTACTTAATTTAGCTTTATCACACAATAAATATTGTACATTGGTTATTGGTTAGTAGGGGGTGGATCCTAATTCATTATCTCGATTTAATTGGAATTTTAGTTCTCAACTAATTGATGCCTAAAGGATAGATAGTTCAACCGTTGTAATGGAAGCAAGAGGTTATAAATTCAGATTTAAGGTGATCCTTTTAATTGGAGGGTGAAGAAGAGGTTGGGTGCAACACCTAGTTTGTATAATAATATCAAATGAGGTGACATCTGACGCAGCATCATTCATTATTTTTTAACATCACAACATAAAAACTGCCATGTAATACAAGACCATCAATAATAGATGACTTTGTTGGAAATTTTAACTTAATATTGCAAAAACATACAAAAACTGTTTAACCATATTCGTGTTTTATTATGATGTGTTATGAGATGAGAGTTACAAAAGATTGAACATAAACCATTGAGTCAATCTTGAACTTGCGTTTCTATGGGAAGAGTTGAGAAGGCAATACATCAAGATAAGATGTTTTCCCAATAGGAAAGTAGAGACATCAAAATTTTGCTTTGATATGGTTAATTTTTATCTATTTAATGCAAAAATGAAGTGCCCTGTTCCCATTTTTGGCAATGGCATCGGCTATGTAGCATGGCCTTTCTCAGTAGAAGGAAAAATTAGGACCATGCATTGTCCAGATCTTGACCATTGATGGAAAAATTGTATTCATGCTGCATAGTGCATACAGCAGCCCATTATAACTCGGAATATATCAGTCATATCAATTCAGATGGAGTAGCTCATTCTCCACTAGGCTATGAAAACCAAGCCTAATTCATAGGCACCTCTAAAACACAGAAAAGGACACAGGCATGTTATATCAGTCGGCAAATCCATCATGCGATTTTTCCATAAAAGAACACAAAATGATAGAGAATAGGTCATTCTAAGAAGCTCACCTTTTTATGAAACTGAAATGAAAAATGGATCTAAGAAAACTCATACGTTCCATCTCATGTGCCAAATCAATCATGATATAATTTTCGTGCATGTCATTCTGTAGTGCCATTACAGGAACTCCAAATTGTTTCAATCATGTCCATAAAGGAAAATGCTAGTATGTTAACAAAGCAATTTGAAAATTAACTAATATATGAGGTTTTCAAGCAAAACTGGAAAAGTATTCTTGAAGCTCGAAGTAAGATGCAGTTGTAGATGAAAGAAATTTTTTAACAACATAGTATAATAGACTGCAAAGATAAAAAAAGTGGAGACAACAAAAATTGCATTGATAACATACATACAGAGACAGTCTTCTTAATGAAAACTACCAACAATATATCAACTAACACATGTAATAAATAGCATCTCCGAATTTCCCAAAAATAAATATACATGTCATATAAATTTATCTTTCTACTTGCCGTGACTCATGACTTCATGGTTGTTCCTCAACAGATAAGTAATCAAATTTATAGATTTACAGACCACCTTTCTTGGTCAACTGCTCATTGGCCTCAATGGTGCACTGCGCCATACCTTATAGACACACATACCAAGCTATAACAGGGAATAAGATAAAAAATAAACACCGAAGCAGTGCACATTGAAAAATTCTTACACATTGTTATCGTCGTGTACATTCCTTATCCAAAAAGAGATATATATCTATAATTTCGATCCTTTTAGCAAAAAGATTGGCCAACAAATTAAAGCAACACACAATTTCAATAATTAGAAAGATACGATCCGGCTAAATGAAATCCAAATTGCATTTGAGAATGATAAATCAAATAATTAAAGGTATTGAATTGGCTTTCTTATAAGAACCAAATACGAAGCAAATAAATATAAATTTTCTCTATGATTTACACTCATACATTATACAACTTAGCATATAAGCATATTGAGACAACTGTAACTCTTTCGAACACACACACACACAAAAGAACATATAATAGACTGCAAAGATCAAAATAGGTGAGGCAACAAAAATTGCTTTGACAACATTCATACAGAGACAATCTTCTCAACGATAACTACCTACAATATATCAACTAATACATATAATATATACCTCTCTGAATTTCCAAAAAATAAATATGCATTTCCGCTTTCTACTTGCCGTGATTCATGACTTTCGTGGTTGTTCTTCAACAGATAAGTAATCAAATTTATAGATTTACACACCACCTTTCTCAGTCAACTGCTCATTGACCCCAATGGTGCACCGTGCCATAATTTACAGACACACATACCAAGCTATAGCAGGGAATAAAAAATAAAACCTGAAGCACTGCACACCAAAAACTTCTTACACATTGTTATCGTTGTGTACCTTTCTTATAAAAACAGAGATATGTATCTTATAAGTATAAAACTATAACTCTTTACATTGCATATTAACAAGAAACAGAACATATAAGAAGAAAATTTTCATTGAAATCCAAATTGCATTTGAGAATGTTAAATCGAGCAATTAAAAGCTTTCAATTGGCATTCTTATAAGTATAAAACTATAACTCTTTACATTGCATATTAACAAGAAACAGAACATATAAGAAGAAAATTTTCATTGAAATGCAAGAGCAGATACTGTGAATTTATGATATATCTATTATATAAGTATAAAAGTAAGCAAAATTAAAAATCATGGAAACTGTACTTGATTGCGCTCTAATCATCGAGCAATTAAAAGCTTTCAATTGGCATTCTTATAAGTATAAAACTATAACTCTTTACATTGCATATTAACAAGAAACAGAACATATAAGAAGAAAATTTTCATTGAAATGCAAGAGCAGATACCGTGAATTTATGATATATCTATTATGTAAGTATAAAAGTAAGCAAAATTAAAAATCATGGAAACTGTACTTGATTGCGCTCTAATCATCGCTCAGCTCATCATCTAAAGCGCCGCCATAATGATCACTAATCCTCATCGACTCTTGCTTTGCCCATTTGACAATCTTCTCTGCCTCTCGGCTAACCCTTTCTTGCTCCTTCATTGCCTTCTTCAGTATCTTTTCCTGCTCTTTAACAGAAAAAGTATTCAAATCCGATAAGAACTCATCATTCTTAATACCCCAGTCAAGATCATCACCAAGAATTGGACTTTCCCTGCTCTTTTTCTGCGAAGCATTCTTCGGAGAACACCAAAAACAGCCCTTTCTCTGCGGCGGAGACGGCGGAGAAGAAGGCAAATCCATCCATGAACTCGGAGAACTCAATGGCGAAGAAAATGACTTGGATTTCGACTTCAGCTTCAATTTCGAGGAAACAGCAACAACAGGAACAGAAGCAGAAGCAGAAACAGACCCATGTCTGGAATTTTCTTTAAAATAAATTTCTCCATCTGGGTTCTTTTTGGACTCCGAGAAAATGGCCGAGGAAGGAGAAGAATCACAACTGGAAACTGATTGTGCAGTCTCCAAGCCGGGTTTCCCACCAGGGTTTTGCTTGGAATCGGATAAAAGCTCCGCCTTTGAAATTGGATTTGAATGATGATGAAGTGATTGTGTGCGTTTTTCAATGTGATGATGATTATCATTGATGTGGGTTTTGGGTTTAGTAGCGGCAGGGAAAGATTTGAGCTTGCGGAATCGGGATTCTAACTCAGTAGGGAGGACTGAGTCGTCGGTGAAACCAGAACAGTTGATAGCAGAGACTTGCTCGAGAACTGAAAGCTCTTTCGCCTGAGTGATTACATCTTCTATTGCTGACTCCTCGTCTGTGTCCGAGAAGTTTCCAAAATCCGCCATTATTAGGGTTGCTAACTGCGATTGTAATTTTCGTCAAGTTTTGTGATGAAAGTTTAAAGTGCAGTCCCCTGTAACGGCTAACTCATGCTTTTGGCGTTTTGTTCTTCATATTTCTGGTCGGGGTCCACTAAAATTGGATACGATGTGAAATCTTTCTTTTATTTTGTGAAGGTATTATAAATCAAAACAATTTTTATTTTCTCCTTTTTTGTTACTCCTCCCAAATTACTTTGAAAAGAATCTAAATTTAATCTTTTGAATTCAATGTTGGTCAATTTGACTTTAATAATGTTTATTAGTGAAGTAGAGTAGGGTAGTCCTACACATTCAAATTTTTTACACATTTCAAATTTTTTACACATTTAAAAACTATTCTAAATAATATAATATTCATTAATTAGTTAGTAAAATAATACAATTAATTTACTTAAATTTTTTTAAAGAATTATTAGTGATTTAATTAATAAAAATTATTTGGGATCAAATTTAGGATAAAAAATTTTGAAATATCCGTTATTATTTTTATTAGAGAGGTGTATATAGGCTCATTCCTGTAAATTTTTGTTTTAGTTTATTTTTCATTCTTGGAAGTTAATCAAGCTACCTAATTTATTTTAATTATAAATAATTTTTTTTAACAATCTCAGTCTTATATGTATTGAGATAAAAGGCTATATTTCAATTAATATGACTATCAATTGATTGTAGTTATTGACGTTTAATAATATGCTTAATATTAATAAAAAATGATACTTCATGTGTCACATTTATATCCTAATTAAACACAAAATCATTTAGACTTGCAAAAAAAATTATTTTTCTTTGACGAAAATATTAGTTCATTCAATTTGATTGTCATCTTATTAACCAGCAAATTTTGGTTTTCGTTCCCTCTTAAAATTAGTATGGGATTTGATCTTTTATGGATTTAGATATCCAAATTTAACTTAACATAACTAATCTATCACCTCTTGATATATATATATTTTTTTAAATTGTAAATATAAGTAGATTTTTAAAGTAATATTATAAAGGAGAAAATGACACTTAAACCTTTAAAGTTTTTCCTAATATGCTAGTAGACTCCAAGAGTAATTTGTTTATGTACACATAAAGCTCTTTCCATTTTGAGTTGCCGCTCGTGATAAACAACATTACGTGTACATCTTCTTCATTTCTCTCATTGTAAAACCGATCTGACCATCGCGTAGATCTTGACAAATAGAATCTACCAAAATGTTTACTGTCCCTAAACAAAAAGGAAAAATAGTTATAGAAAGGAATCTATGTATTTATTCTTAAAATATTAATTAGGATTTTCCTATGTATATTAATTTAAGGTAAAACCTGGGTACTTAAGATGGTATTTACTTTTAACTTAATGACTTAAAATATCTTGACCTAATTAATTAAGTTAACTAGATAGTGGTTGTTTTTGTAACTTAATGGGACTTTTCAAATAATTTTGATTGAATAAAATATCTTAATTTTTTTAAAGCTTTTTACAGAATGAAAAAATCTGAATAAGTCAACTAATTTCTAAAGTAAAAAATCTCCCTACATGATTATTTATTTTTCGCCACCTAATATGTCATTATTCATTGCTTTACCAATTTAATCATTATTATTTATATTATTATATTTTATTAGTCACTAATGTTGAACAATTTTTTTCTAGATAAAAATTGGTTGGGTGATTTTCGTAGTGGTGGTCGAGCTAGAGGAAGGGAAGGAAAAATTCAATCATGCCCATGCTAAATTGAGAAATGTTATTGAACGTGTTTTTGGTGTGGTAAGGGCTCAATTTCCAATTCTAAAAAAGATGGCACCATACTCATTTTATACACAGAGAAAAATAGTGGCGGCATGTATGGAATATAGAATTTTCTTTGAAAAATGTCAATGGATGATGTATGATTTTCTCACTATGAAAATGATGAAGTTGAGCTAGAAAGTGTTCATGGCAATCAAAATCAAACAGCTAATGCTAGCACTCATCAAGTATTGAATATTAAAATTTAATTCGACAACTTCGAGATTAAATGGCAAATCGACTATTTCAACCATCCATTAGTTTTTTTTTCTTATATTACATACTATTATTGAGAATTTGTAATAAGATTTGAAACACATGGTATTTTATACATTATAATTTCAAAATCATTATGTATTCTCTTAAATGTGGTTTTGCTTATATATAATAAAATACTATAGTGTTTATGTTTTACATATATATATATATATATATATATTCAAATTTTTAAAAGGATACAATTGTAAAAATACATATTTTTAGCTTTAAAGTTAAAAAAATAGATAATTTAATACTTATTTTCAGAGATTTAAATAAAAAAATAAATATATTAGTCAGATATTTAAATCTATTCCAAATTCAGATCCACTTAGGTTTATTTAGATTTGAAAAAAAAAAACAAATGGCACCTAAATGTCTGTCCCTATTTAGAAGAAAAACAAATGGAAAGAACAGAAGGAAAATTGGGCTGGGCTTTGGGTCTGACCCAATGAACTCAACTGGTTAAGGAAGTACGTCGGGCCGAATTGCGCAACACAATTTGTAATTTCAATGTGAAGCCAAGTCCAAATGGGTTTAACAAATGCTGCAGATGACAACAAAGCAAACGTTTTCTTGTTAAGAGTGGAGCAGGAACAAGGGCATTGCATTGTACACATCATTCATCACATCACTATTAACAACTCCTTTCGATATTTTATGCTAAAAAAAAAGAAACAAAAATGCTGCTCTCATTAATCCACGTACAGTTCATATGAAAATATGAGGCTAGCTGCTCTATTTGGGCAGGCAAGCACTTTGTAAGAAAGATATTGAAATCATATCCAAAACTTATTGTTTTCATGTGCAAAAGTCCAACTGCCTGGGAAACGTGAAAGAAAATTATTACCTAATTAAAATGCTAAAAAATACACATCACTTTGACACTTGTTCACCTGAAGCAATATTTTCATACCGGATATAAAAGTAGAATATATATTTTGAAATCCAAGTGAAAATTGTTATGTACATGATTATTAAAATATATAGACTATGATCTTGTGGAATAAAAATAAGTTGAAAAAAGATTTTCTTATGGATAATATAAACATATAACAATGTTATGCTAATTTATATGTTAATTAATGCTCACAAATTATCATTTTACTGTTACATGTGAATTGTATGAGAATCACGTGTATGTCACATCAATTGAGATAAATGTTTGGATTAAGATTCTAAATACAAATAAGTTTCTTCTTAAAAATAAAATACACGAGTGATTGGTGATTAGTAGGTGAAAATAGAAGAATGTTAAAATCATAATTAAACACTATCACTAATAAACACATAGCACGAGACTTTAAATTCAACTATGTTGTAGAGTAATTTGCTGTACAAGTGATATCAAAATTTCTATTTTGTGAAAGTAAGTGAGACTCTTTCTGGTGGCAAGTGGCAGAACCATAGCAAATATTAGAACTTTTTTTGCATGAAGACAAGTAGTAAGGTGACAAATGAAGCAACTATGATAATGTTAAAACCCAATTTTAGTAGAGTGGTTAGAGCAGTTGAAGTAAGGAGACGTCCTCACATATTCTAATATCTATCAATACCTTTCAGTAAGAAATTTATAATCTATAGTTTCTTTACATCACATACATATATAATATATCTCAATCATATCAACACAACAATGAATCACTTAAGTATACAGTAGTACCAAACCTCAACAATGAGAGAGTCCTCAGAGCCTTCAAAACCATGGAGGCCATTCACATCAAAATGTTGTTCAGCTGAAGGCCAAATAATTTTTGGCAACTTAAGCCGGTGCAAGACATCGAGGTCTGATTTTTCCAAGAACATTGCTCCGATGCCATCCTTTCGACGCCTGTCTTTCTCCGATTTAAGCCGTTCATCTTCGACGCGTATCAACGAAGATCTTGCCCACACATTTGGACCTGATTTGTATGATTTTCAGCTTAGTGAGTTGCGTGCCATAACTCAAAATTTCTCAAGCAACTACTTGCTGGGCGAAGGCGGCTTTGGGACTGTGCATAAGGGTTATATTGATGATGATTTAAGGCAAGGCTTGAAGGCTCAAGCTGTTGCTGTTAAGCTTTTGGACATTGAGGGCCTCCAAGGACACCGAGAGTGGCTTGTAAGTTCATAAATTATTAATTTTAGTTTTGGTTTGTTATCCGGTTAATCTATGTGTTTTGAAAATATAATTAAGGACTTACTGGATAATTAGCGTAAACTGTGGGGACTAAAGGGAAGTTTGCTCTTTACTTTTTCAAAATAATGATAATCGTAATTATGAATGGATTGATTTATGCAGGCTGAAGTAATATTTCTGGGACAGCTCAGGCATCCACATTTGGTCAGATTGATTGGGTATTGTTGTGAGGATGAAGAAAGACTACTTGTGTACGAGTTTATGCCCAGGGGCAGCTTGGAGAATCACTTATTTAAAAGTGAGTTTAATTATCTAAATAATTAAAAGTAGAGATTAATCTTATACATGATGGGACGTGTGTCAGACATTTCATTAGTGGAATTGTGGGTTCCATAACACAATCTTACTAATAAAAATACTGACATGTGTCCCGTCGCGCACTATAAGGTGAGAGACGACACGCGCCTAATCATAGTTCGTTAGAAGTATATATTTATGGTTATTGTGGCTATTAATTCAATTAATTAAAATTATTGGACATGAGTTGCAGGGATCTCTGTATCATTGCCTTGGGGAACAAGGTTGAAGATTGCCATAGGAGCAGCTAAAGGACTTGCTTTCTTGCATGGAGCTGAGAATCCTGTCATATACCGAGACTTCAAAACTTCCAACATCTTACTAGATTCTGTGTGTTTCTCTATTTCATGAATTAAGTGATTAATCAATCTGAATAGATTATTAATTAAACTTCTCTTTTTTGTGTTAATTATCAGGATTTTACGGCTAAATTATCAGATTTTGGACTTGCCAAGATGGGACCTGAGGGATCAAACACACATGTCACTACCCGAGTGATGGGAACTTACGGATATGCTGCCCCAGAATACATCTCAACAGGTAATGGTCATTTTAGTTGAGCTTGTAGTCTGGCAAAATAGTTACAGAGACGGTCTTGTTCTTAAAAATAGTCACATCGGCTCCTTTTTTTTTTTTTTTTTTTTGAGATATAAACTTTCTTTTTTCAATAAATAGTGTATTAAAAAAAGGCTTCTGTATAATCAAAAATGACACGTGTGACTATTTCTGAAAATAAAATATCTACTTTGGCAAACCGTGGTGATGCCGTTGTACCTTTCTTTCCCTCCAAATATATTATATATAAATTGAGTTTGATGAGTTCAATTTCAGGGCACTTGACAACAAAGAGTGATGTATACAGCTTCGGAGTGGTACTATTAGAACTACTTACGGGGAGAAGATCAATGGATAAATTACGGCCGAAGAGTGAGCAAAATCTCGTGGATTGGGCAAAACCTTACTTGAGAAGCAGCCGGAGGCTGCGGTACATAGTGGACCCGAGACTCGCCGGACAGTATTCCGTCAAGGGAGCGAAGGAAATGGCCGTTCTTGCGTTGCAATGCATAAGTGTGAATCCCAAGGACAGGCCAAAGATGGCAGCAGTTGTCGCAACCCTTGAGAGTTTACTGAATTTGAAGGACATGGCTGTTTCTTGCGGGCAATGGCCAGCTACTCAAAAATCTACTAGAAATGGAGTTTCACCTAAAGCAACTCGAGGTGGGAACGTTAGAAAATCTGCTCCGGTTACTCAAAACCGAAAAAGATAATGGTTGTGTAAACTTGAATCTTCCTATGGTGCTTATGTAAATATGTGCAACTGATCAAATGAAGCATTTGAAGAAATAATTATAACTTCGTGTTTTTTTTTTTTATTGGTTGGACAGAATTAAATTATTTCTACCTATATTTGTTACTTTTTTAATGTCTATAAAAACTCTGAAGGCAATCTCTTTATAAAAAAGAAAGAAAATGCATTACGTAGAACCATGACAGATTGACAATCCAATATCTTCTGGTACAAGGCTCTCCATGTGAAATGTATAGGCATGAAATGGTGGTGGCTGAGAGAGCAAGCAAAGCTAACCAAGTGCCTTGTTTAAACAGTTGACTGTACAATCAATATTAGAATGAAAGAAAAGCTCTATAAAAGAAAAAGGTCCAAAATGCATTTATTTAGATCAAAGTCAAATACGTGCATCACAACTCACCCCAAATCTGCATCGTATGGAGATTGTGACGATCCAATTTGCTTTGCATAGTCAAAATCGAATTGCAATTGCGTCTACTTCAAACAAACCAAAAAAACATTTGACTTTTAAGTCTCACTTGGATCTCAACCCTCTTGATGAATTGCCTAGCTCCTCTAATTTGAATGTTCCCTAACCATAAATTTCTCTCCCAACTTTGAGGTAGAGGTTCAATCCCTACTTATTTACGGATAGATTTTTTTTTTTTAATATTAGAGACAATTTTCAAACTTCATTTATCATTATTATAATAATTAAATTTGGTCTTGATAGATTTTTAACTCTAATAATAATAGTAAAGATATATAGCATTCGTGTGGAAAATCCATATAATCTGCTTCATGTGATGAAAACGCATCAAATTCTATTTTATAATACATTATATATTCTTATTGCCCATAAAGCAAGCCATCACAAGATGCACATAATAGCACAAGAATGAAGAATCACAGCAATTGCCTTTTTTTTTTTTTTCTCCAAAAAGAGGCGTGAGAAACGCACTTAAAAGAAAACTTTCTCACACTATTGCTTAAGTGCGTGCCCACCTCCCCCACTTTCCCTAACTTTTCAGCTTTGAAATTAAATTAACACATATAATATAAACCAAAAGCTATACCATCCCAAACAATTAAACATTTTGCTTCTGCTCCCTCATCATCTCACATCCCCCAATGAAAAGAAAAATGGCTTTCAACAATAAACCCAAGAAAACAAATCCATCGTTTTGTCAATCTAATCTTTGCATCACCCTTTTCTTCATAGTCATATTCACAATCCCTGCTCTTTTTCTCCTCCACACACCCACTAATCTAATTTGTACAAATTTGGCCACTAACCATAATGTTAACAAGCCATGGTCCGGTGACCTTAGAAATGCAGAATTTGCATGGAACCGTCTCTCGTTTCCTCAGAATCACCCCTCAAAATTCACTCTCAAGATTGCCGTTTTTTCACGAAAATGGCCGATCAGTACCACCCCCGGCGGCATGGAGCGCCATGCACACACATTACACATGGCTCTAGCTCGTAGAGGCCATCGTGTTCATATATTCACATCCCCCGTTGACAACATCAATAGCCCTTCAATATCTCATCAAGAAAATGATGATGGTAGCAATAACAAGTACCCACTAATTCATTTTCATGAAGGCGAAGCTGACAAGTGGAGGTACAGCAAAGCTTGGGAACAGTTTGATGAAGAGAATCAACGAGAGCCGTTCGATGTGGTTCATTCAGAAAGCGTGGCACTTCCCCATTGGCTAGCCCGCAACGTTACGAATCTAGCAGTTTCATGGCACGGTATTGCCTTGGAGAGCTTGCAGTCCGGGATCTTTCAAGACTTGACTCGTAAACCGCTAGAGCCCATGTCTCTGGCTTTCAACAAAAGCTTACAAGGAGTCATGCTAAAAGTACTCAATGAGATTAGATTCTTCAATAAATATGCACATCATGTAGCAATAAGTGATAGTTGTGGGGAAATGCTAAGGGATGTGTACCAAATCCCTAGTGAAAGAGTCCATGTGATTCTGAATGGTATCAATGAAAATGAATATGGGGTTGATTTGTCACTAGGCCAAAGTTTCAGATCAAGAATTGGCATCCCAAAAAATGCAAGTTTAGTGCTCGGCGTCGCGGGGAGATTAGTGAAGGATAAAGGGCACCCCTTACTCCACGAAGCCTTCTCCAAGCTTATGGTAAAATACCCAGATGTGTATTTGATTGTAGCCGGGTCAGGCCCATGGGAGCAGCGGTACAAAGATTTTGGTCACCAAGTTTTGGTCATGGGATCAATGAGTCCAGCTGAGCTTAGGGCTTTTTACAATGCCATTGACATTTTTGTGAACCCAACGCTTAGGCCACAAGGGCTTGATCTTACTCTAATGGAGGCAATGATGAGTGGGAAACCGGTTATGGCATCGAGGTTTCCGAGTATTAAGGGTACCATTGTTGTTGATGATGAGTTTGGTTTCATGTTTGCTCCGAATGTGGAGTCATTGCACAAGACATTGGAGGCTGCGGTGAGTGAAGGGCCAATGAGTCTTGCACAGAGGGGAGAGGCTTGCCGGCAGTATGCAGCTTCTATGTTTACGGCAAGTAAGATGGCATTGGCATATGAGAGGTTATTTCTTTGTATCAAGAATGAAACATTTTGTGACTACCCTTGATTAGGTAATAATTTTTTCCTTCTCAAAAAAAAAAAAAAGGTAATAATTTTTTCAATTAATTAGATTGTTTTTTTAACTAAATTTGTGAAAATCTTGGAGTCAATTAATTGTTTGCATAGTTTGATTCTTCGATTTTGATTTACATAATGAAAGGCAATAATTCTTATTCATTATGTTAGTTGGTTCTTCTATTTTGTGCAAAACTCACGCGAAGTAGCATGGGTAAAGCCGTGAATCAAGTTACGTTACATTATCAAATTAGTAAAGAGGATACATTTCACATGTCTCCTATCGCTCACTGTTACTGTGGAAATAAAAAACTTGTTTAACAGTTAGTGAAATAGAATTCTCTAAAGAATTGAGGTTTTTTTTTTCCTTTCCCCAAAAATTCATACGCGTGACTTATAATAATTAAAAAAAATAAAATTTTTGTTAAGTGCACATGTGACACAAGATTATTAAAATTCAAGAGAGCTAGATTAGTTGAGAATCATAAACAATATTATACAACTGTTCATGCCTTCTTAAGAAACAAAGTTAAGGGACAGAATATGTTCTAAATATATATCTTCAACTTCAGAGACAGATTATGGGTGCCAAATAATTGAATTAGTAAAAAAAATTTGTACAAGTCTAGGTTTTGTACCCTTTCACATGGGTGGGAAGAGGATTGAGTTACTGTTACGCTAAAAATTTCAAGTAATTGGAGGAGTACATAAGTTCAATGGCCAATCAAATAGATTAATATATCATGACTGCAAAGATCGAAAGCAAGCAATCCATCTTTTGTTTGGACAACTATTCTAATGATCATCGGAATCTGTGGATTCAGGGTATTAATGTTGCGTTTACTTTTTGGATTGGAGTGGGAATCCTGAGGAGTGGGAATCCTTGGATTAGGAGTGTGGAGTAGGAATCCTTGGATTAGGAGTGTGGAGTGGGAGTGGGAGTAAGTTGTTTACTTACACTGGAATGGAAGCATGGAATAGAGATCATAATCCAATTTATGTGTTTACTTTGTCTTGGATTGGGAGTAAATAGTTACAAATTACAATTTTATCCTTATTTAAAGAATTATAGTTTTTAATTACAAAATTAATAAAAAATATATTTAATGAATAATATTTATTTTATTATATTTGTAAATTTATTATAATTATTAATATTCTTAATTATGAACAATAAATTATTAATTTTAATATAAAATGAAACCTTATTTTATTTAATATAATTATATTAAATTTATTATTATATAAAATAATAATATAATATTATTTAGTACAAAATTAATATTTTCTTAGAATAAACTATTTATTATTATTAATATTAAATAAATATAGTACTATTATTTTTAAAATAAATATAATAATATTATATTTATTAATTCTCTATTAATATAATAATATTATTTTAAAATAATTTTAACTTAGAATCAATGTAAATTATTATTTAGTTAAATATAATATTATTATTCAAATAAATATTATTTATTTTATTTTATTAATTATAAAATATTAAATTAAATTAAAAATGAAAGGGTAAAAATGGGAGAGGTGGGAGTGGATTCCCACTCCCACCTTCCCCAATGGGAGTCCCACTCCCACTCCCCACTCCAAAAATGAGTGGGGTCCACGGAGTGGGATTCCCAATCCGTGGCCATTTTAAGCAAGTAAACGCTGGAGTGGGAGGAATCCACACTCCTCACTCCCACTCCAGCAAGTAAACATAACCTAATTGTATATTCCTCAACTAAAGCTGAGTTGGAGTTGACGATTTTGATCATCAATAAGGACAAATAAAAGATTCTGCGATATATATGCATACATACAGAGGAACTATTGAATTCGGGGAACAAATGGCAAAAGAAACTAGAACTACTCCCCACTTCTTGTAGAATCTGATGCAAAGAAAAGTTGTAATGCTCATTGATATATGGAACAGATACCACACGAGGTCAGATATCATTATCAAAATTTAGAAAGTATTAACCGTGAATAAAAAGTAAAAAGGAACTAATCAAGGAACTTGAATCTTGATTGCCACAATATTGAAGTGATCATGTTTGTATAATGTCCCAACTATTTAAGTGCCACAACACAAGGGACTTGAATACAATTTCCTGATGATCATGATCTATACAAGTTTTGCCTCTTCACATGGAATCAATTCTAATCACCCACCATCATCAATACAATTGTGTTGATGATAACCGTTTTCGTTCGAAACAATCATAAGCATGCCTAGTTCTCAAAAACAGAAGCACACTAGCAGCTAAACCCACCACCGATACGCATCCCCACAGCACAAATGTTAAGAAGTAGCAGTGTCTCCCCATGCATACTACTGAGTCACTGACAACATTGCCTATGCCTATGCCAGAGCTTACATTTGAGTCATAAACTATTGCAGCAAGAAAGCCATAAACCAGTGAGCCAATTGGGATATTAGTGATGAGAATGTTGTGATTTACGCCTACGCTGTTAGGTCCAAAAAGTTCTGATGTAATTGAAACAGCAGCTGCAAATATGAACCCTGAGCTCAGCCCTATTAGCGATGTCCCTGCTTGTAGTGCCACTGCATTCCCTGATGTAGCCAACAGGCAGAATGCCACCGGTGTTGGCAATAAAGCAATTGTTAGCCATCCAGTTCTCGCAAAGTACACCTTCCTGCATCAACAAAAACAGAATTGGTGTTATTAGTTGCACACGTTTGTTCATCAAATGCCCTTGCTTTGCACAATGAAAGATTACTCACGCTCGCATGTAGTCTGGTGCTGCCGAGAGCAAGCGTCCGAAGAAGGAGAAGGATGAGTAAAGAGTGAGGAGAGTAGTAGTACGCGAGCTCTCTCCAAGTGATTGAGCAATTTGGCCTAGATTGTTGCTGTACACAAGGCCAATTGCCCCCCCACAAAAGTATGCAATGTAATATAGCCAAAAATCAAGCCTAAGAACAAGCAACCGCGCTGAATGCTCTTCTCCAAGCATAGCTAACTGATCTTTTCCGATTATCGTCTCACAACACCCTCCCTTTTCAAAGCTCTTAGTCCTAGTGATACTGTATGTCATTGATGTATCATCAGTACTCAACAGGGGTTGATCAAGTTCCTTCCCATTATTGCTTGCTTCTGCTTCACGCATAAGTAACTCTTTATGAAGCTCAAGATCATCAACATCAATAAGAAGGAAACCGGAGCCATCAAGTCTAAAACTAGAGTGAATCGTACGTTTAAACCACTCTCTCGCGTAAACAATACCAGGGATACACAATGGGAACATGAGAAGAAAGAGTGCTCCGCCGAAGAGGAGCCGAGATACAGTTAAATCAGAAGAATGTGCACCAAAGAGGAGGAGATACACACCGGTTAAAATGGCTATGATATTGAGTATGAGGAAGATGAAGGAGTCGCGTTTGACGCCTTCTGGGGGAAGAGGGTCTAAAGAAGGCTGCCTAAGGATTGGGATTAAGGCTGCTAAGGAAGTGATGAGGGGAATGAGAGCATTTAAAAGGAGATACAGGGCATGTGAAGATGGATTGATTGCATTGCCAGCAAGAGCATAAATGGCTGCACTAACACCATTGAAGCTCACTGTAAGCGACAGAGCAAGTGCTCGATTTGCTGGGAAATTTTGGATGCAAAGAACAAAACATACTGTGTTGAACCATGTTATGCTCAATCCAGATAACAAACATAGAAAAAAAACCTGCACCCACAAATTTCACAGCAATATATATTAAGAGCATAATTACGTATGTATGCACAAAGAAATAAGATCAAGAAGAAACTGAGTAGTCTTAAAATAGGCTAAATGTTTTTTTTTTTTTCAAAATTTTCCTCACATTGAAGGGGGACCTTTGTTGAGTACAGAGCACTGGGCTGAAAAGCAATTTCAGAAACTACTAGGGGTTAAACTGATATTTATCTAATTCTATACAAGTTTAACTTTGAGCCCCATTTATTTCACTGATTTATGATATGGCCCTTTAGATTTGTTATTTTTATATCATAGTCCCACCGACTCAAAAGTTAGCTACAGAATTGTTTTATTTGAGAGAAAAGAAAATTTTAGTTATGCCTCATAAAAACTGAAAGCATCTTTTTTAAAAAAAAATATGTGAATTGTCTTTTAGTGGAACCTTGTGGGTTGCTTGATTGTCACTCCTAATTTGGAAAAAGCCATTATAAGAGAAAGTGAAACTTGTCCAGACTACTTCTGAGGAGAAACTTCGTCCAAGCAAAATTACAGCATATATGAGAGAGTACATAATAGAATAAATGAAATAAATTAATTAATATATCATAAAAAATCATTGTGAAATTTCACAACCCAACTTCAAATTTTACCAGGACGTGTATATAAACAACAACACGTTAACTAGGCATTGAGCGTAACTCAACTGATTGTGAATGTATTTTACATCCCCAATCCCTTAAATTTGAGTAATATTAAAATAAATAATTTTAATATTTAATGGGTGAAATTTGAAGTTTCTCGTCCCGAAATACAAACTAAAAAAAGGGGTAAAAATGAGTAATGAAATATTTTTTCTTTTTTCTTTTTTGGGAAAAAAGGGAAAAGAAGAAGCAGAGAGTCTCCTGAGATAGGTGAGGGACCTACCAAGGCTGTACAATTATGATTGGTTTCATCAATCTACTCAGACTTGGCAGTTGGTACCCATTGTCCTCCATTATCTCCCCTATTAGCGTTGCATTTTATTAGGCTTAATTTTCACTCTCCTTCTTAGCCATAAAAAAAAATTAAAATTAATTAACTAATAATAATAAAATAATAAACTGAAAAAAAAAAATGACAGCACCCAAGTAACCACTAAAGACCGGCACCCATCTTCTAAATTTTTCTGGAACAAGAAACAGAAATGAAAAGAAAACTGAAATGAAATCAAAATCAAAGATTAAAAAAAACAAAGCAACAGAATATGCAACATATAGATATACACACACACACATACCAGTATATAAGGCAGGGAAATAACATGACTGATAACAAGCCATTGGAGGCCATAACCAAAGAACCCCATGAAAGCAGCCATGAAAAGCACAACCCACAAGGGGAAATACATCAGAGCCAACCCAGATAACCATCCAAAGAGCTTCCCTAAATCAGAAGCCGTGGCTAGATAATTCAACTGCACTTGCGATACCCCCAAAACAGATTTCAAATCCGATGAGTATGCCGAGAAATCAAAATTTGTCCCCGTGAATGCTTGAATCCATATGGTTGCCACCAGTATCATCCATTTTCTCGATTGCCCTGCCATCAAGAAAAATAAGTGGATCAATGTCCTGTAAATGTTCACAGGACGGCGTTTTTTCTCAGGCTCTGTGTCTGTTGATTTGCTGCTGCTGCTGCTGCTGCGTTTGCTTTCCGAATCTTTCCGTGGCCTTATCATTTATATAGTTGTTAAATTAACACTTTTTGGTAATGGTAAAAGTTTAATTTGCTTTTCGATTTTCTCTAGATTTTTAATCTCTTTTCATGTATCAAAGTTTTTACTATATTTTTCTATCATTCTTTTTATCATTTGGGTCCTTGTTGTTTGCAAAAAATGAAGTAGGAAAACTCAGGTTTCTTAAATATCTAACTTAAGTCCTTGTCTGTTGTGGGCGTCCCACTGATGATAAAACTAACAAAAGGTCTAAAATAACATTTATTTGCTCCTAATTTGTCAACTGAGTGAAGACATGCTTAAAAAAATCAATAACGTAATCATTAGATTTTTCTTTAATCAATTTTTTTCCAAATTATGCAAGTTATAATTACGAACATAAAAAGTTAAAATTTAATTGGCATCTTAAACAAGTTTTAACATTTTTTATTACTAAAAATTAAATATTAATTTTTGAGTATTAATTTGGGTAAAAACAAAAATAAAATAAGAATTTATTATCATCTTTATTATTAGATAAATCATTCACCTTCAAATTTAAATTGATATGTAAAAGTCATATAGTAATATTAAAAAGTCTTAAAGCTCTTCTATATCAATCATACGCAATTACGCTCTATAAGAACAAAACAAAAAAAATAATTTATTGATTAAAGAATTTTAAGGAGGGATTTTAGAATTTATTTCAAAAATTTATCTTATAAAATATAAAAATCATTTTTCATCCCATTATTTTTTTTATTTTCCGTAACTTTGTTTAGACTAAATAAAAAAAGAAAACTATTTATTTTGACTAAAATATTCCATGTTTCCAATATAATTTTTTGTAACAGTCAAACTTTATCAATGACTTTAAAACACAATACAAATGACAAACAATCAAAATTCAAGATTCAGGGAGGACTTAACTGAATAATTCAAAATATATGGTCCCTGAGTTAATATTAGTGAAACGGCACGGGCTTCAATGAATTTTCAGGGAAAAAAACTCATATTTTGGTTTGACTGTGGTGGCTCTCATAAATGACGCGTCCATGGATTGCATGCACGTGGCAGCATGTTATGGCAAAAGAATATACTAGTAACAGTTTTTTTTTTTTTTTTCTCGTTTTTAAAGACTTGAAAAGGGGATTCTTCGTACACGAACTTCTCGTGATATCGAGCATCCCACGTCATCGTGGTTTTGGCGTGCATGAGGATTCCCAGGAGATAATCGAGATGTGTTGCGCAACCTTACGCAATATTTAAGAAATGTAACGATAAATTTATTATTAATAATAAAAAATTTATCGATCACTTTATTTATTAAATTATTGAATAAAACTTAAATAATAACACGATTAAAAATTTAAATCTTTTTTTCCTTTATTCATGTGAGTTGAGTTTTAACCTTGTATTTTTATACCATCCACTAAATTTTACTAATTAAATTAATTAACGTATACTCAGAAAATCATTTAACAAAATGAAATAATCGTTGGTTCTAAAATTAATTATTCAGGCAAAAAATTCAGACAATTGATAGAGATTTTTTTTAAGGGAGCTGCTACCTTAACGTAAGGTACAATCCTCTCATATAATTATAGGTCCTACCTCTCAACTGTAGAGAGAATTATACCTTACTTTAAACGTAACGTGGGCAAATAACACGATTAAAAATAATAACCCGATTAAAAATTTAAATCTTTTTTTCTTTATTCATGTGAGTTGAGTTTGAACCTTATATTTTTATACCATCCACTAAATTTTACTAATTAAATTAATTAACGTATACTCAGAAAATCATTTAACAAAATGAAATAATCGTTGGTTCTAAAATTAATTATTGAGGCCAAAAATTCGGACAATTGATAGAGATTTTTTTTTTCAAAGATGCTTTTCATAATTTTATGGAGGGGTCAATTCGGACGTCCACATGGTAGACTTTGTTCATGCATCATAATTGTTGTGTTTAGATTGCTTTTTATTTTGTTGACTAGACCGAATAGTATCAATTTGGGATTTGAGTCAGTTTAGACGTTCTGCAAAATGAATTTAATTTCGTCAATAAAAGCAAACGTGCTATTTGGTGGTACGCAAACTCTTCACTTTTGAAGTTAATATTTTGTCTAAACAATATGAAGTGGTGACCTTTTTTTTTTTTCAATTATTTGAGAATTGCATAATGACTTTCAATATTTTTAGACAAGTCAAAATCTAAAATAATAAATTATTAGTTATATATGTAGCTATTTTCCAAAAAATTATAAAAATAAAATTTCACACAATTAATGGCTTAATCATCTGACTGTCGTATATATGAGGGACGAAACATAATGGAAACTATAGGGGGCCGTGGCCCTGTAAAAATTTCAGAAATTTTCTTTTAATATGCATCTGATGTACTCCTAAGCATTCATTATGATCTTACCCAATTTATCTTTTTTTTTTCCTTTCCTTATAAAAGTATTAAATCATAATTCTCTTTTCTAATTCAATATTCAGTTCAGAAACTCACTTTCTTTTAACTCATCTCTAAATTTATCGTTGTTCCATTCTTTGATGATAATTAACTTAATTCATACAGCTCCTGCAACTAAAGTTTTCAATTTCCGCCCCTATTATATATTGTCTATCACATAATCGTATAAACATATAAAGCTTTAGCGCTAGAACAAAACGAAACAAAGGTCGTCAATCTGTATTTTGTTAAATGAGAATGTTCGGGATGAATAATCAAGTATTTGCCTTAATTATTTTTCCTATAAATTAATAAACTCTTAAAAAATATTTTCTTCCTTTTTTTTTTGCTTGAACCATGAGGTGGTTCTGAGTGGGCCTCAATTGTGGATAACTATGGCCAATGGGCCGTGCCGTGCCGTGCCCACATTTTTTTCAGTTGAGCCCGGCACGGCCCACGGCACGAGCCCTCTCGTGCCGTGCTCGTGCCGTGCCGTGGGCCGTGCCCAAAAAAAGCCCACCAACTTTTTTTTTTTTTTGCGTGCTTAACGTGCTTTATTCAAGCCCACGTGTCTAACGTGCTTTATTCAAGCCCACGTGCTTGACGTGCTTTTTTAAGCCCACCAACATAATAATAATAATAATAATAATAATAATAATAATAATAATATTCAAAAGAGTAATGATACAGCCACAAACTCTTGTACAAACTTATTTTGTACAAACTGACGTGGCATTAATTCATTAGTTGAATGAAAATATAAATTAATAAAAACAAATCATGTGGGTCAAGTGATGTTTAATTCAACCAATCTTATCATGCCACATCAGTTTGTACAAAATAAGTTTGTACAAGAGTTTGTGGCTGTATCATTACTCTATTCAAAATCATAATCATATTAATTTTTATTAAGAGAGCAATTAACATTTTTCTTGTGTATAAAATGAAAAATATTTCAGTCACAAATGAAACATATCTCTATTAAATATTAATTAAGTTATGATTTAATATTAATATGAAAAATATTTTATTATTAATTTTGTAAAAAAAATTATTTTTTATTTATAATATATAAATTTATGATATTTATAATCTTATTTATTAAAATCATGATATTTAGTTATTTACTTATTCATTTAATAAATTATAAACGTAAATAAATAATTAAATAAATATCATAAATAAAATTAAATAACATTATTCATTTAATAAAGGGTAAAAGATTATTTAGTCCCTATATTATGAGGTTAGTGTCCATTTAGTCCATGTATTTTTAAAAACACCTCAAAACGTCCCTGCTACTAAATATTGACACTTATGCCATTATTTTTTATTATTTTTAACTTGTTTTTACAATATTACATTTTTACAATAATGTTTTTTTGGATATTAATAAAAAATTAAATTATCAAATTAAACTAAAAAATAAAATAAAAACAAAAAAGGTATATATTAATTTTTGTGGAAGCTCACGTATGTCTAAAAAATTAATATCGTAAAAAATTACATTATCAATTTTTTTAGAAAAATTAATATTTTAACTCAAGAGTGTGTTCCACAAAAATTAATATATTTTTTTATTTTATTTTATTTTTTGGTGTTAAACTGGTAATTTATTTTTTTCTTTTTAATAATGTCTAAAAAAATTATTATAATATGGTTATTTTTTTCTTTTTAATAATGTCTAAAACATTATTATAATAGGATAATATTATAAAAATAAATTAAAAGGAACAAAAGATAATGGCAAAAGTGTCAATAATTTAATGGTAAGGATGGTTTGAGGTATTTTTAAAAATATAGGGACTAAACGGGCACTAACTTCAAAATATAGGGATTAAACGAGCTTTTACCCTTTAATAAATATCATAAATAAAATTATGATATTTATAATTTTATTTATTAAAATCATGATATTTACTTATTCATTTAATAAATTATAAACATAAAAGATTAGAATATTTATTTAAACTAAGATTTAATGATTTAAATTAATTTTTAAAAGTCTATGCTAAAAAATATATTAAAACATTTAATTTCAAGATATTGTACTTTAATTTCATAACATTTTATATTTACTTTTTGTTAAAAAAATTTACTTAGATATATTTTGGCCCACGTGCTATTAATGGCTCACGGGCCGCGTGCTAGCCTACTAATGAACCGTGCTTATTACGTGCTTTTTCGCGTGCCGTGCTTTAAGGCCCGCGTGCCTAAAATTCTAAGCCCGGCACGGCCCACGTGCGTGCCGTGTCGTGCCTCGTGCCTCACCGAAACGTGCTCGTGCCGTGCCGTGCCGTACGGACACGTGCCGTGCCCGTGCCGTGCCATGTGCCGCCCGGCCCATTGGCCATCTTTAATTGTGGAAGGTACATTTAAGATTGTACTACAATTTAGACTAATTCCTGCTCGCACTGGGTCAGTCCGTAAATGGTAAAGTACTGGCTAAAATGGTGATTCCATAAAAGAGCGGGACTTAAATCCCTGACCTCTCTTAAGAAATGAAAATACCGAACCCCTCACACCAACCAACTTTAGTTACATTTTCTTCCCTTTTCAATCGTAGTAAAATCCCGGTTCTTGCTTGTCACTTTAATACTGCATTAATTTGTTTGTTTGTACGAAAATGTTTTCACGATCTAGCCTGTGCTGACCATGCATACACACGATATATCAAATCCATGCAGATATTGCCAGAAGACGTACAAATCAATTTTTTTTATTTTAATGCCAATAATTTGTTTGTTTCATTTCAGACAAAGCACATAAGGTGTCAACCAATTAATTCAAACCATGTGCTTTTGACGCTCGTTTTAATTTATTAATTCAATCTCGGTTTTAAGAAACTGTCTATAGAGGAGGCGCCGACGTTGTATCTGCCGGAATCTGGACTGGTTAATTTTGGGATGATTTTTTTTTTTTAAATTCAAGTGATGATTATCATTATGTTTAAGCATTGTTTATGTTCATTAATAGTTAATTAAATTCTTAATCATTTGTAGGTTCCTGTGAGTAAGCACACATGAAGTCAGTCACTGATATTATCAATCGAGTTGGCGGCAGGTATAATTTATTGAGATTAACATGATTGTACTATGTATAACTTGTTGATCTGTTGAGTATCTAAGATAATGTAATATTTAATTTAAAACTTGTTAATCAGTTTAAATTTGTAAGTAGGCCGTCTTTTATATATATAATTATCATCAGGTGCATACACTTTTATTTTTTTTTAATACAGACATACTGTTAAACAATGCGAGTTCATAGTTCTTAGTTTTCAATGCATTATAAAACTATGCGAGTTAATAGTGTGTTTATATATATAAAAAAATGTGGCTACTAACATGAGAGAAAAACTATACATATACACATATAAAATCATTTTCAAGTGCAGTTGTCCTCTTTCTTAAAAAAAAAATTGCGGACACAGTGTTAATCCATGCAATTTAGTAGTGCATCTACACTAACTCTATTAAGCTACAAAACTTAATACCATGTCCGCATAAAAAATAATGAGAGTGCCCACACACTATATATATATACGTACATATATATAAAGGATTTTTTACTGTATTAAAGAGCGAGAACGACTTTTCACAATATTATATACAGATTTTACAACTTTCTAAAACTTGTTGAAAAAGCACTCATATTGTAATCTCACATTTTTTGAATAATTACAGCAGATATTAACTAGCATTAAGTGCTTGTTTGATTTAAAGAAATAGGAGGAGAGGAGGTGAGAGGAAAGGGTAGAACGGGAGAGAAAAAGAGGGTTAATCTCAATTTTATTATTTGATTTCGTATGAAATCATTTCTTATTTCCTTCTATTCGTTAGCTAAGCTTATTTTCTTTTACATTCATGCAGTTTAATTCTAGAGATATATAAACAATTCTCCTAATACTACATCTACAAATTTAGAAAAATAAATTGGAGAATTAGAATCAAAATCGTGCATGTGAATTCACATGCATATGTTTTGTGTCGGTGCCTCGACATGTTAACTAGTGATTTAGGGACACTAGCCTAATTAACAAAATTAAAAACTTTAGTTATTGTGGTTAATCACATTGAGGACAGCAGAAATTAACTAATTACATTTTTTGTGGCAAAATTCAAATAGAAGTTGAATTTGATTTTTCTATATCTGATTCTGTGGACAATAATATTCTCAATGTGGGTCACTTGAAATATGAGAGTTTACGTGATTAATTTTTAGTGGGTTTATTGAATTGCACATGTTCAATTTTATAAGCTTTGAACTTTCTTTAATCAAATGCAATTTTAAATCAAATCTATTAAAAAACAAAAAACAATTTCCCGTACTATTTAATACTTGATTTGGCAGTATTTATTTTGTCAGCGCAAACTCAAATAATAATTTTTAAAAAATTAAAATTATAACTAAAAAACAAATACGTTGCTGTCCCAGTATTAATGAAAATTCGCTGGTCGATTTTGATACCATGTGCAAAGCCGAGCTTGAGATGTATAATTTTTATGACAATATCTTTTATACTTCGAATTACACTTCTTTTTTTTTTTTTTTCAAATTGCAATATTTTAAATTTTCTATAGTAATATTTTCTTCACTTTCGCATTAGCTATGAATGTTTTTGTGTTCAAGTGAAGAATTACCACATTGATGTATCGACGTTAATTTTGTAATGGAAAAATTATTCAGTAACGATCCTTTATCCCTTAATCTTGTCTTTAATTACTTACCACGTTTTACATTTTATTATAACACATGGGATTAAAAGATTATTGATCCACTGATTAAGAAAAATGTCTAGATTAATTAACACCGGTAAGGGTTTTATCAGGAATTTAAACTGATACACTTATTATAGTATAGTTCATATAGATATTTATCCATATTAGTATTTGAGGAGATATTATTGAATCCCGAATGGCCATGATGAGGGCATATAATGGGACTTGAATTAGTATCCTCAACATTGTAGCCTGGTTAGAAGTAATATATAACATTGTATATCCTCAAATAACACAAGGCTTTTTGAGAAGATTCAAAAGTAAAATCATACTAACTCAAGTCCAAAAATGACCACAAAAATGCTACTTTGATGAAAGAAAAGGTTACAAAATTTTGATTGTTTTAATATCCTATTGTACGAGAACATGTGAATGTGAAGAAGGCTGACGAAGAGCGGGGGCGGATTCAAGATTTTGAAGTACTCCGGGCTAAATTAAAAAAAAATACACTGTAAAGTGAACATAAAATTTTATAAGAAAAAAATAAAATACACATAATAAGATGAGGATATTAGAAATCTTATACTAAATAATAATTACTTTAAACAAAATAATTATATAAAAATAGAAAATAAAAATGTAATTCAAAACAAAAATATAACTAAAGTTGTACTTTTCGCAGTTTCGAACAATAGAATTCATCAATTATGGATTCTGGATCAATAGTATCTGCGATTTCTCTTTTAGTATAGACAACCATACAATTTGAAAGAAACTCATTTCCCATCTTATTGCGAAGTGATGTCTTTGATAAGGCTCGTGGCTGAAAATGCATGCTCTGTTGTGACTGTAAATGAAAGGAGAGTTTTTCTTGGCTTGGATTCATCAGACATTATACCTATAAATTACCATAACACGAAACTACATAAAAATTAATAAATTAATGAATAATTACAAGCTTAATTAGCATGCTTAAATAAATTAAACAATTCAATTTTGTTCATCTTTTCCATTTAAAAAAAATATTATTAGTGAAAAATAACAATAATAAATCACAAAACTAGTTACCAAAAAAAAAGCCAATCAAACATTCAAAATAATAAATTAAAATAATATGTAAAATAAATCAATAAAATCTATCTAAAAAATTAATAATTTATGCAAGTTCTAAAAGTATAGTAACATACCAGTAGAAAAATGTATAGATCGCAAAGAAATTGGAAGCTATGAACGGATGATGAATTGTGATTTGTGAACCAATGAAGGTGAATTGATGAAGAATGAAGAATCTTGAAGGGTTTGGAAATTTTTTTTGTTTTTTCTAATAGTATCGGTGGAAGTAAAGGAAAAGTAATAATGATGATGGTATTTTCGTAATTAATAATTAATGGCATTTTTCATAATTTTAATCAAACTAACTAATTTTTTTTTCCTTTTTCTATACCGGGCTGCCCAGTGCCCACTAACAGCTCCGCCGCTGACGAAGATGATGAAACAACAAGAAAAGAGAAAGAATAAAGCCTAAGAATACCCAATCAAACAAAAAAGAGAGTTTTTTAGGGTCCACAACATTATAAGCCATAAAAAAGCTTTGAATAGATTCAAGAATTTTCCAAAGACGACAACGCATACAATTCAGCTTGCAAATTTATTTTCCCTGCCACTTGTGTTAATATGACTCCACTCATTCGACATTGCCTGCAAATGAATGTGAAATTAGGTAGCCATATGTTTTCAGCCCCATCAACATCTAAACAGGACTTGTCAATTTCTTAGAAAGGAAAAAAAGAAGATAGATATTAATGTTATTCTTGTTCAAGTGCAGGGCAAAAAAAAAAAAAAAAAAACCACCAGTCTGTTTCTTGATAAAACCAATCGATAAAGTTGTAGAGGGAAATAATAAATTCTTTGTTGCGGATCTCCTCGTTTTGCAAAATACGATTTTGAACTAGTTTATGATAATCAGGTACATAAATACATTCTAAAAAATATATTTTCTTAGGACTAATTTGGATTTGCAGTAGTTGATAAAATAAGTTGGCTCTATGTGAATGAAATAAGTTGTTAATTGAAAAAGTAATTAATATTTGATAAATTGTGTTATTGGACTATGAGTTTACCAAGTAGAATATATGCATTTAATAAATTTGTATTACAAAAATGTTATTTTATTAAATAATTGAAAGAAATATATGTAAGTTTAAATTATTTATTTATTTATATATTAGGGTTTATGAAAAATAAGAAAAGTAAGATATAATTGTCCTTGTATTAAAATATTAAGATTATAATAGAAACTTTAAAAAGGGTTAGTGACTTATTTAATAAACTGCTTATAAAAAATAACCCTTACATGCTTTTAAAAACTGTTGTCAAAATTTAAAAAAAAAAGAACTTATAAAATAAGCAAGGACAACGAGGATTACCCAATGTGTGAAAAAAATAAGTGAAATCCCCTAATGTTTTAAAATGGGTTCAAACTCCTTTGTAGTTATATGTCGCGGAATGCCCAAATTCTCAGCTTAAGTGCCCAAGAATTCGGGTTAAAAGCCCAAATATAGGCCAAGAGTGCTAGCTTGCCCCGATTCTAGAATTTTCTAGCAAACTCTAGTACATTTCAAGCATGTACATATTTAGAATTCTCCACACTTCTCTAGCACTTGTAAATATCTAAATATTTAGGCAAGTTGGTAGAATTCTTTAGAACTTTAGAGCTTGGCAAGCCTCCCTATAAATAGGGTATGATATTTGGCATTTGATCATCAAGATAAAGAGCAAGCAACTGAAGTACTCTTGTAAACACTTTGCGAGTAATACAATTTTCCGCTTTCGGCTCAATTGCTCTCTTCTCTCTATCTCTTTCGAAAACCTCTGGGCTTAACTAGTCGAGAAACTCAAAGGCTTACTTAGCAACTTTCGGCAAGAGTTATCTAAGTGCCGCGCGGGTTCGTTGCGCAAAACACCCATCTCGTGACATGTAGCAATATTTGTTTTAAATATTATTCTAATATTCTATCCCTAGTCTTGATGTTACCTATAAAATTTAAATATTTTTATGCAAAACGACTTATATATCTTTTATGATTAAATTAATTTAATAGCGAGTTGTAAATTATAGAGAAAAATTATAAGTAGGAGAAAATATCATAAATACCCTAACCAGTGCTTCGAGTTCGCTTATCTCCAACTCATGATTTTAGTCGATACAAAACTATATGAGTTGTATATAGAGTACCAAGACATGCCCTAAGTGTAAGAAATCTATATATTTGAAAACATAAATTAAAACAATTGAAGGAAAGATCTAGATATACATGCAGATGAAGGCCAAATAAATTATTAGTCTAAATGCAATAAATTCACCAATACTTGACTGTAAATGAGAAAAACCCGACAATCATCCAGATTCCCCGACAAATTCCCCGTCATGAGCTCATCAAGCTTATGCCTCTTGAATGGATCTCCAACTATGAACAGTTCCACAACAATACAGCTCCAATTCAGACCTATCGGCTGGAAACCCGAGCTTGCGGACTACTGGTCCAAAGAACAGTTTTAACTGTTGTAGTTCTGGTATAACAACGCCACGTACTTCACCATAACTGGTATCAGAGCCATACCCATCCTTGAAAATTTCATGTTTTCTAAATTCACGATTTCTTGCCCAAAATGGTATAATTTAAGGCTTTTTCTATTTTGATCTCTAGAACTTCAGGCGCAGAGAGAACTTCTCCTTCATGGCATCCACTTCCTCTTCACCTCCTGTTACTCTTTCTTCCACTCTTTCTTTACCGAAATCTTGCACTTCTCATACTACTAATAAAATTGAAAATCTTGTAGAATACTCCTACATCCCTGAATCCGCCCAAATCAGTGAATCTTCTTACCCTCTCC
Source organism: Citrus sinensis (assembly GCF_022201045.2). Classification (NCBI taxonomy): domain Eukaryota; kingdom Viridiplantae; phylum Streptophyta; class Magnoliopsida; order Sapindales; family Rutaceae; genus Citrus; species Citrus sinensis. Next base: position 22,316,787 of record NC_068560.1, read on the forward strand.
TCAGCCCTTATCAGTTGTATAAACGACCTAGCTCCTTTACCCGCAGTATCCGCACCCTTATCTCTACCAGACGCCCTCACCCTAAAGAATACATCCAGTCTTCCCGCCTGGATCAGTGTGCTCTTCAAGCCACCTCTGCTGAGCAATATGTCACTCTGGAGATTCCCTCCGAGTTGCTCTCCAACTGGAAACGAGAAGGTTATACTCATCTCCATCTTGGCGGCATCAGATTAATCCTTACCCTTCATGGGAGAAAAGGATTACCGGTTACCGCTCGACTTGCTATGCTTGATACCCGGTTTAAACAGTACCAAGATGCTGTTATCGGTACTGTCCTCACAACCCTTCATGCAGGAAGTGTTTTACTCACTTTCTATCCCAATTTCAATTTTTCTCTCCAAGATCCAAATTTGCCCACAACCTTGAAAGTCCAAGTTCAGATTCAAGGTGCTGAACAAATTTCTTCTGCAAAAATTGCCACTTTACATCACCAACTGGTCTACAGGCTTCAAAATCATGCCTTAGATCTACCCGCTCCAGAACACCACTCTGACACCCTCATGGTGTTAGCAGAATCTGACCAGATCCCGACAATCATCCAGATTCCCCGACAAATTCCCCGTCATGAGCTCATCAAGCTTATGCCTCTTGAATGGATCTCCAACTATGAACAGTTCCACAACAATACAGCTCCAATTCAGACCTCTGAAGGCATGTTTGAAAGACGACATGATGGAACAGTCAGAATGACTTTTAAACCACCTCCCAGTGCTCCACAAGAGCCTCCTAGGCTCTCCTTTACCTATTCTTCAATGATCACAGCTGTTCAGACAGCGCAGGAAGATCTGCCCATTACAGGGTTTAATTCTCAAGGCTACCCTGTTTATCCAGCCAAACACAATGGCCATTTCCTATGGGATGCCCCTGGTTCCGGCATGTGTGACCCAAATTGTCCCTGCTGGGATGATTGGGAAGAAGACGATGATTACGCAACCACAAGGAAAAAGAAACCCAAAAAGAAAAAACCTCCTGTCCCATGTCACCACTGTGACCCTAAACCACCATCAGATCCTCCACCTCCACCGGCTCCATTACCCATCTACCGAAAAGAACTCACATGGATTGCCAAACATTGCAAATCTGAGATTCCATCACCAATCTCAAATCCCACACCACCACTGGCTTGTATGATGTTCTCATCTACTTCATCCGACTATTCTTCCTCTTTTCCTTCTTTAGACACCCACACAGATTCCCACCGAAATGTCGTGACCAAACCCTTTATCCCTTCACCTATTACCTCCACTGGCCACCTAGAACCTCCCAAACCTTTTGAATCAGTCCTCAACTGGCAAACCCAAAATGCTAGAGCACAGAATGATACTTTGGTCAATATCAATTCCAAAGTTGAGAAAATCAGTTTACGAACTGAACAGCTTGAGACAAAGGTTGACTCCATCTCTGCACAGATGCAGCAGATCCACCAAAATCTCCAGTCCAGAATTGGCCAACTCGATTCAGAGTTACGAGCCATGCTAGCCCACAGATACAATGGTCCCGAATTTGACCAAAAGGAAAGGGAAATCAGGCGATTAAAAGCTGAACTTGCTCAGATTGAATCTGAAAAACAGAGACCTACCCTTTTCACCAGTTCACCTCTTATTCCTTCTATCGGTCCAACTTACCATCCTTTTGCCTCTATGCTCTCTCCTATTAAACAATATGACCCTTCCAAGTTATTTGGCATGACTCATACTCTTTTCAGAGACAATCCTTTGCCACTGCCACCTAAACCTAAACCCAAACCTAGACCGCAGCCTCGACCTCCCCCTCTTCATCCTTCCTCTCTGACCATCCCTGGCCAACCATCTCCTACTTTTACACCGACATCACCACCAGCTCCTTTATCAGTCCCTGCCCAATCAAAAGATAAAGAACCCATGAACCAATTTACTGCTCACGCAGTCAGCCATCCATCTACTGACGATCAAACTTCTGATTCAAATCTAGCTGTTTCAGATAGCCATACCGAAACCGACTCAGAATCTTCAGCATCCACCAGTGACTCTGAAAAGTCCTATGCTGATATTACCAAAATCCTGATGGCTCAACCTGATCAAGGCCAAACCTCTCATACAGAACCATATGTTGATATTCCCTCCGAAGTTGAAGACGAAATGCCTGAATCTTCTGCCACAAACCAACCTTCTCCAGCCCAGCCCAATCCACCCAGTCAAAAATCGTCAAATGGTCCATGGTTCACATTTGATGATCTTCCATCTCATAAATGGCATGACCGACTCAATGAAATGTCTGCCTGGATTGATCTACAGATGCTAAGACCAGGAGCAACAACTCAATCAGTCCTTAGAGAATTTGCTACTCGTTTTACGGGTGCTCTAAGAGATTGGTTTGATTCGTTAGGACAATATCGCCAGTTACAGTTTGTTGACCTTCCAGAAGTTTCAAGTGCTCTTGCTGTACTTCATGATCAATTCCTTGGCGACCCTTCTGCAGTCTTTGAAGCTGCCAGACGAGACTACCTCAACATGAAATGCTGCTCCCTCAATGCTAAGGATCTTGACTTCCATTATAAGCGAATGTCCCTGCTGTTCTATAAGCTTAATGGATTCAATGAGCCGACATTAAAGCATGTCTTTCTGGCTTCCCTCCCCGAAGAACTCCAACCTGACATCCAGAGACAACTTACAGCATCCAATCTTTCCCTAGACAACATCTCCCTTGGCAAAATCTTCCAGCTTGCCAAAACCTGTCTTGACAAACTTTGCGAGCAAAAACAGTTTTTCAAAGAACTGTTGAAAGACAAAGAACCTTTCCGCAGTGCTTGCAAAAAGCCTTATTTGCAGATCAAATGCCACAAGAAAAAGGATTGCGATTGCAGTTCAAAGAAAAAACGGCATTTTCGAAAATTCAAAACTCCAGAATTTTCATCCAAACCTCGCAGATCCCGAAAGCCCTACCGGTTCTTCAGAAAGAAATCTTCCTCCTCCAGAGAATTCAAACGAAAGCAATCAAGCAGATGTTTCATCTGCAAGAGAAAAGGCCATTATGCCAAAGATTGTCCCAACAAAAGAGAAAAGGCCATCCGGTTGGTTGAACATCTTCAAGCAACCACAGACTACTCTCCTGCCAAAGATGAATTGGAATTCTATTTCTCTGAACAAGATGAACCCAACGATGAAACAGTGTTCGCACTACAAAATTCCTCTGACTCAGATAGTGACCAGTCTCAAGTGATTTTCCACCAACAGTTACTCTCCCTTGATACTACAGTTCCTATCCCATCCATCAAACTCCAGATCTTGCCCTCAAAATTCCAAAAGCCCATTCCAGCAATTGGTCTTATAGATACTGGTGCCCAACGAAGCATGTTGAACCCCCATATTCTTCCACCAGAATATTGGACCCAGTCTGAAGAACATTTCAAAGCTGTCAATGGCAAACTCTTCACCACCTCTTTGATTACCAAAAAATCCATTGGTATTCAAATCTTCCCAAACTGTGTCATTTGGACCAAGGTTATTGGTTCCACTCTTCCTAATAAGGATATCTTGTTAGGATTTGACATCCTTCACCAAATCAAACACCTCCAAATCATTCCCACTGGAATCCGAGTCAAGTCCATGTTCAAACCATTCACAGACATTCTGAAACTCTACAATTTGTCTGAAACCCCCCAGTCTTACCAGGATATTTCAACCAAACTTTTGAGTTTCTGTCCAGAGTCCCATTCTGAGTTCACCCATCCAAATCCATTGTGGAAAAATAAGTCTTTCTTCATTAAGTTACCCTTCAAACTCAATGAAGACATTAACCCAACTAAAGCTACCCATCCAGGAATGAGTCCTTCTGACTTACTCCTAGCCCAACAAGAATGTTCACAATTGTTAGCCCAAGGTTTAATTGAGCCCACAAGTTCCCAATGGGCTTGCCAAGCCTTTTATGTTGAAAAACATTCTGAAATTGTCCGAGGAAAGAAACGCCTAGTCATTGACTACCAGCCATTAAACATGTTTTTACAAGATGACAAATTCCCTTTACCTCGCCGACAAAGCATGTTTACTTTTCTCAAAAATGCCCAGATCTTTTCCAAATTTGATTTAAAATCTGGTTTTTGGCAACTCGGCATTGAACCCTCCGAACGTTACAAAACCGCTTTTTGTATTCCCAATGCCCATTTCCAATGGACCGTCCTACCCTTTGGCCTCAAAACTGCCCCCTCCATTTTCCAAAAATCCATGGTCCAAATCTTCCAGCCCATTTTGCATCATGCATTGATTTACATTGACGATATTTTGCTTTTTTCAGGATCGCATGAAGAACATCGCAACCTATTGTCCCAATTCTATGATATTATCCAAAGTCATGGAATCATGTTATCGGCCAAGAAAAGCACCATTGCTACAGACAATATTGAATTCCTTGGTATGATCATTAAAGATGGACACTACCAGCCAGGAAAGCACATTGCCCAAGAATTGCTTCACTTTCCAGATCAGCAACTTTCCAAAAGGCAAATCCAACAGTTTCTCGGCATTATCAATTACATCCGTGATTTCCTCCCACATGTGGACCATCACACTCATCATCTCTCGGCTTTATTGAAAAAGCAGCCCCCAGAGTGGAATGCTGACCACACACGTGCTGTCACTACTCTCAAGCAGATTGCGCAAAATCCGCCTCCTTTAAAGTTGCTTACTGATGGCAAGCGCATATTACAGACAGACGCAAGTGATGAATCATGGGGTGCCATCCTCCTCGAAGAACTCAATGACAAGGAACACTTTATCGCTTACGCTAGTGGACATTTTTCTGAAACACAAAAGCACTACCATAGCGTGTTTAAAGAAATCTTAGCGGTAAAGAATGGCATCAAAAAGTTTGAGTATCATCTGATTGGACACCATTTTCTCATCCGAATGGACAGCTCAGCCTTCCCCAATATCTTTCATTTCAAAGGTAAAACTGTTCCCGAAAAAATGTTACTCAGATTAAAAGATTGGTTTTCCAAATATGACTTTTCAGTCAAGCATATAAAGGGATCCCAGAACCTCATCCCTGATATGCTCTCCAGACTCTCCAAACCACAAGACCCTCTCACCCTGTTTTCCACCACCTACCATTTTCCAATTATCTCCATGGCTACCTCACTACCCCCAGAAGCTCTCACCAAGAAAACTTTTCCCTTCAACAAAACCTTCTCTTCTGTTTTTAATATCCAAGAATTTGCAAGAAAAGCTCTCTTTCGCTTTTTCATGAAAGCCTACCTTGTCACCGACCCTTTTCCTTTTTCCACTTTCCACCCAGAAAATCTGTTCCTTACAGGTTTAACCCTTGATCCGACCAGAGACACCACTGAAGACGTGTTATGGTACATCTGGTGCCTAACAGTCCTTTACGCAACCAAGTTAGTCCTCCCCATTTCTCCCACTCTGGACCACCTCCTTAATCCAGATAACGCCACCTCCCTTACCTGGACCCTACTTGAATGGTTCTCCCCCATCCCATGGTGGAGAAAGAAACTGCAACAACTGTCCGAAATTTACAACCTTGACCGTATGCCTGCCCCTGAAGCACAAATGTTCACATCAGTTTTTATTATTCACAGGCCATACTTCCAACATCCAGACACCCATCTCTTTTGGACTCAAGATCAGGTATATGAATGGTTCACTGCACCACATATAGCTGTGATTGAAAATGACATACAAGACGTCCTGCACAATTACCTTTGCCAATTAAACCACCAACCTCCGCCACTTAAAGATATCTCTCACACCTCCTTAGGTCCACAACATGACCTTCTCATGATACCCACTCCATCTGCTATATCTAAACCTAAGTCCACTGGCATCATCATCAAAGAAGAACGACCAGACTACACTGACTTTCTTTACCAAGACTCACAAGATCCATGGGAAGATTTTCTTCCTCTGAGCCAACACCTCCACCAGTTTCCCCAACCAACAATGGATGAACCTGGCCCCTCCGTACCAGGACCCTCAACCCAATCTTCCAAACGACCAGCTCAACCATCCCAAGTTGACAAAGCCACCCAAACTTCCCCTAAGTATACTCCGAAGTGTACTCCCAGAGACTATAATTGCCCTTATCCACCATGCCGTGGTCCCTCCTGTAAGCATCCAAAACTCTCCAAAACTTTCTTCCAAAAGCATCCTCACTCTGGTGATACGGACCCAGATGAGACCGAAAGCTCATCCGAAGACGAGTACATGAATCTCCGCTCTCCATAAAGTTGTTTGTCTTGTTGCTTTCAATAAAGTAGTTTGTCTTGTTGTCATAATGATGTTTCGCTTTATGTTTGCATAATTATTAAAGTTTGTTTTTACTTTAATACTTTTGTCCAAGTCATGCTTTAATTATTAAAGCACTTTTGTCTTTTGTAATAATTAAAGTTGTGCAATTATGTAAAAGATAGGGGTCCTGTCCTATCTTATCTTTTGCTTTTACTTTTGAAAACGATAGGGGTCCTGTCCTATCTTCTCAAGAATCCTCCTCTATATAAAGGATTCTCCCCTTGCTTGTAAGAGATAGAAACTGAAAGAAATAAACTCGTGTTTTTCTCTTACACCATGAATCCCTAAAACTCTTCTCTCTCTCTGCAAATGAAGCTCTAAGAAAGAAAAAGAATAAAGAATTAAATTTGTTCATTTTGAAAACCTAAGGAAGTATGCTCTGCACTTGCCTTCTCTAAGGATCCTGTGCATCAGAAAACTTTTGATCATTTCTTATCTGGTTTGGTACCCTGTTTTAGACTAAAGGAAAGTCTGTTTTGGGTTGTATAACCTGAGAAAAATGTTTTAAAGGTTTTTGATTACAGAGGTATATCGGCTGGAAACCCGAGCTTGCGGACTACTGGTCCAAAGAACAGTTTTAACTGTTGTAGTTCTGGTATAACAACGCCACGTACTTCACCATAACTGGTAAATCATGCACCCTTTGCTATTATTTGACAAGAAATAGTTAATTAAGATCAATTAATTAGCATAAAGAAGTAGGTAAGAAACAATAACAATGGTGGTAAACAACAAATGATATATGGTATGGCCCGACGTATGCTTGTTCAATGAAATGAGTGATTGTTTAAAATATATCAAATTTGTTATATTCATTTAAATGAATACTTTAGTAAGGATATTTATGACATTTATCCTACTTTTAATTTTTCTCCATATCTTGCAATTCATTATTAAATTAATCACTACAAATATATAAGTCGTTTTTCTTAAAAAAAATTCTCAAAATATTTAAATTTTATGGCTAAGATCAATACTAGTGTAGAGTAGTAAAATGATATATAAAATTAATACTATTATAACTACAAGAGGGTTTTGACTTATTTTAAAATATGAGAAAGAGTTTTGCTCATTTTCCCTAATTTTTAAAAAATTTATGAAACATTATTTTTGTTAAAACTTATGAAATAAATTTTTTATAAAATTTCAACTGCAATCCCAATAATATTGATATCTTTGTAGCTCATCCAGTTTTATTTATTTGTTTATTAATATTTGTAGATAACCAAATTTAAGTATAACTTTTAAATTGGGCAATAAGTTCCATGGAAGAGCAAATTTTATTTTTTATTTTTTATTTTTAGCATTTTACCTTTGGAATAGTGTTAATTTTTACCATACCTATGGTATTGGGACTACAAGTACTTGCTACTATATAAATATCCCTACTTAGGAGAAAACATATATATTCTTTGAATAATTGGGAAATATAATATTATTGTCGAAATAAGATATTATTTCATTAGTGCTTTTCATCATCAAATGAGAACTGCAATTTATAGCAACTCATTTCTCACTAAATACAGCTACAGCAAACTATTTGTAAATAAATCGATGAAAAATGATTCTTCATACTTTCCAATATTTTATATCTTGAAATATGGGTGTTTATGAAATATCAAGTTCATGTGGGTCTTAATATCATAGGTTTGACGACTTGCTAGTTAGGACTATATATTAAGCCAACAATACTCAAAAGATAAGATGATTAAGAATTTAAGAAGTTATGACTTTAAAAGAATATTTCTACCATTATAAGATGATATCATGATATTTTCCAAGGGCCAGAGCATTCAATGCTCCCTTAAGGATAACTGAAAACCAATTCTTAATTGATAGGGCAAGTGGACTAGACTAGAGATTATTTTGAGCCGTGACCCATCATCATACGAGAAACATTGTACTCGATCTATGTAGTATTAAATAATCATAATAAAAATAATGAAAGATACCCTAAACAAAACTATCACTATTTCGGGTGGTCGTTCTGTTGTGAATTAATGTGAAGGTGACAGGATGAGAGAATGCATTGCATACTCACAATGTTTATCTTTTAAGAAGAGAAATTGATTCCACAAACTAGGTTTTCGTTTCTTTGTCATTTTTATTTTCATTATTAGAATCCAAATACCCAAATCTGCGGGAAGCAAAAGATTCTGCTGAGCCTGGCCGAAAAAAACTTTGGGCAAGAAACAAACTTGGCATAAGAAAATGAATTCCTATAATGAAATGGTGGTAATGAGTTCCTAACAAGTTTAAATGAGGCCATGGTTGGATATTTGGATTGATGTGGAGCTTGGATTTCAAAATATGTTTAGTATTATTATTATTATTATTATTATTTAATTTTTCAGTGATTAAATTCTCTTTCCACTCATGTGAGTAGGATTTGAACCTCAAATCTCTTATTTTTAACCTAAGAGATTTTATACTCTTAGCTAAATAGCACCACTAGTTTTCAACACAAGAGTACATTTTTAACTTTTTTGCCCCATAATTTTTTACTATTCTTGGTTAGACCACACTATTTATGATCTTACAATGCTTCATCTTTTTTTTTTTGGTGATTATTCTTATCTGACCACACTATTCATAATATACATAAAAGAAGATATATGTAAAACTCAAAATTCTATACAATAGAATCCAATTGGTTGTTTAATACAGCTCACTCTGGCCGTGCTTATAAATAGTTTACTATATAAGCTGAGTGATTAGATTCATGATTTCTCTTATGAGATATTAACCTCCTACGAGCACATCTCCATCAAATTAGACTACTAGAGTATGGTTGAGGGTGTTTAAAATTAAGGTAAGAAAAGTAAATTTGTGAATATTCGACAATACTTCCCAAAAGTTGTTATCAAAATTTGAAAGCAATAGAGGTACTTGTAGTAGAAAAAGCATATGTGGAGTACACTTTGAGAGTAGATTTCACCGTAGTTTGGAGAGTGGTAGATGTTAGACAAACAGGTCCCCCTACGAAGTTCGAATTTTGGACTCCATGCGTAAGGCCCACTCATGGCCCAATTTCCAGTCCAAATTCGGAAGCCTCTGTGTTCGTTTCTAAGTCTAAACCCTGATTTTTGATTTCATCAATGCTTGTTTTTTGTTTTCCAATTTTGCTTTTGCTGCACCCAAAACAGAATAACAAAACCTTTCAGTTAATCAAGCTCTCTTGTTCATTACTCGGCGTGTCTACTTCACATCCGCTCACAAAAAAAAATTTCATAAACCCCATCAGGCCCATGGCTTCTATTTCATAAACCTCAGCAATCAAACTAACGAAGCACGCAAATCTTTTGTGAAATGCTCCTATGGATTTGAGAAGACTTTCAATACCCAAGCCTTGCTCTCTCTCCATCGCCGTCTCTCGCCCCTTAACTCACGTGACATCCACTGCCCAACAACAACAAGAGCTCCATAACCGAAACCAGCAGCAGCAGCCGCCGCCGCCACAGAGCTCGAATCAGAGTTTGCTCAAATGGGTATCTTCTGTTCTTTCAAAGCAATCTCTTGATCCTTCTAAATGTAAATTATTCTTACCCAACTTGTCTCCTCAAGAGTTTGATACCCTTTTCTTCTCTATTCGATCCAATGTGAACCCCAAAACCGCTCTGAAATTTTTCTACTTTGCATCACAGTCTTGTAACTTTCGATTCACTGTTCGGTCTTATTGTCTTTTGATTCGTTTGCTCCTTTTTTCCAATCTTTTATCGCCTGCCAGATTGCTTTTGATCCGTTTGATTGATGGGAAGATGCCGGTTTTGTATGCAAGCAATCCCAGTATTAGGCACATTGAGATAGCTTCTCAAATGGTTGATTTGAATGTTACTGCCGAGCCGGCTCTTGGTGTTCAAATAGCTGATTTGTTAGTACATGTTTATTGTACACAGTTCAAGAATTTGGGCTTCGGTTATGCTATTGATGTGTTTTCCATTTTCTCTAGTAAGGGTATTTTCCCTTCATTGAAGACTTGCAATTTTTTGTTGAATTCTTTAGTGAAAGCTAATGAGGTGCAAAAGGGAATTGAAGTTTTTGAGACTATGTGCCGTGGTGTTTCTCCTGATGTTTTCTTGTTTAGCACTGCGATTAATGCATTTTGTAAGAGAGGAAGGATTGAGGATGCAATTGGCTTATTTACGAAAATGGAAGAATTGGGTATTGCTCCTAATGTCGTTACATATAATAATATTATTCATGGCTTATGTAGGAATGGGAGACTATATGAGGCATTTCATTTAAAAGAGAAGATGGTGCTAAGGGAAGTGGAACCAAGCCTTATTACATATAGTATTCTTATTAATGGTTTGATTAAGTTGGAGAAATTTGATGATGCAAATTTTGTTTTGAAGGAAATGTCCGTTAGAGGGTTTGTCCCAAATTATGTTGTATATAACACACTGATTGATGGGTACTGTAAAAAAGGAAATATTAGTGAGGCACTGAAGATAAGGGATGATATGGTATCCAAAGGGATGAGTCCCAATTCAGTGACATTTAATTCCCTCATACACGGTTTTTGTAAGAGTGGTCAAATGGATAACGCTGAGAATGCTTTAGAGGAGATGCTATCTAGAGGTTTATCAATAAACCAGGGAGCTTATACTTCTGTCATTAAGTGGTTATGTATTAATTCTAGGTTCAATTCTGCACTTCATTTCACTAAGGAGATGTTATTGAGAAATTTAAGGCCTGGTGATGGGTTACTGACCTTATTGGTTAGTGGGCTCTGTAAGAATGGAAAACAGGCAGAGGCAACTGAACTTTGTTTTAGGCTGTTTGAGAAAGGGTTCACTGTCAACACAGTGACCTCAAATGCTTTAATTCATGGAATGTGTGAAGCAGGTAACTTGAAAGAAGCAGGAAAGCTCCTCATGGAGATGCTACAAAGGGGTTTGATATTGGATAAGGTCACATATAACACACTCATCTTGGGCTGCTGCAAAGATGGAAAGCCAGAGGAAGGATTTAAGCTTAAAGAAGACATGATTAAGCGAGGTATTCAGCCGGACAATTATACCTACAATTTACTACTACATGGGCTATGCAGTATTGGTAAAATGGAAGAAGCTATTGAGCTCTGGGAAGAGTGCAAAAGAACTGTTTTTGGACCGGATATTTACACATACGGGGTCATGATAGATGGATTCTGTAAAGCTGATAAAATTGAAGAAGGTGAAACCCTGTTTAATGAGATGATCTCTAAGAAAATGGAGCTAAATCCTGTTGTTTATAATACACTAATCAGAGCATACTGTAAAATTGGGAATACAACAGCAGCTTTTAGACTTTCTAATGACATGAAAAGCAGGGGCATTCTACCTACTTCTGTTACATATTCTTCTCTAATACATGGATTGTGCAATATCGGCCTCATTGAAGATGCAAAATGTCTTTTTGATGAAATGAGAAAAGAGGGGTTGCTGCCAAATGTTGCCTGTTACACTGCACTCATAGGTGGTTACTGTAAGCTGGGTCAGATGGATGAAGCTGAGAGTGTCTTGCAGGAAATGGCTTCGATTAATATACATCCTAATAAAATTACCTACACGATCATGATTGGTGGTTATTGTAAGTTGGGTGATATGAAGGAAGCGGCTAAACTTCTAAATGTGATGGCTGAAAAGGGGATTTCCCCAGATTCCATCACTTACAATGTCTTTATGGATGGGCATTGCAAAGGAGGGAATGTGGAAGAAGCTTTTAAAGTATGCGATCGTATGTTAAGTGAAGGATTATCTTTAGATGAAATTACATATACGACATTGATTGATGGATGGCAATCATCAACAATTACAAATCAGGATAATCATTAAATTTTTGGAGGTAGGTGCTTTATATGATATATTCTTCTCTTTCAAACTGATACAGTTTTTCTGTTGACATATTTGAAGAAATTTGATGTGTGTATGCATGTATAGTGTGTGTATGCATGTATAGTCCATGTTCTTGGAATTGATAGCTCAACATGGTTGATATGCTTCTCTTTTTTACTGTTGCTCCTCAGGTCAACTCATTGTAAATGATGCAATGGAATTCATTCACATGCCTCTCCAGATTCAAGATTGGTTCTTGGAAGTCACTGGTTGCTCTATTGTCATTTTTATGCTAGCTGCTGATAGCCAACAATCTCAACCCTTTTGTGTATGTTGCTCATTTACTTTGCTTAAAGCATGTACAAATTCACTGACCTTCTCTACATTTTGGCCTGAATACATTGCATTGAGCACCATATAAAAAATTTAGCAGCAGACCAACACTTAAGTAAGTCGTCTTTACTTTAAAGCCATTTTACTACCTATTTGGCCTGCAGTCCATTTGCAAACATTCACACACACACACACATCTGTGGCCCATATTTGGTCTTTTAGTGACTAATGGAGAAATGGTTGGCGTCCTTTTTTCGATTCACCTTTCTTTGGATCTTTGTTGTAATGAGTAAGGTGCTAGCCACTAGGATAGAATTTGAAATTGAAAGAGGTTTTGTTTTCCTGAAGGGAAAGTAAACTTTTAATGACTTCTTCTCAAATCCATTGACTACTATTTATTCCTATGTGCTTATTTGGTATTAGAAATTACTATGCCAAATAGTGCTGGTGGGGAATGAAAAGATGTGTATAAAGACTCTTGACTTCTTTATGATCCATCTGCCTCAGTTTGCCCATGTAGAGCAATATTTATTGTTTAGCCATTGGCATTATGTCTGTCTTCACTCCGTGTTAGCCGTCTTCACTCCGTGTTAGCCTTGGGGTCTGGTTGTTATAGATTTGTGGTGCTGCTGGGCTCAGCCCATTTAGCTTGAATGTTTTGTGTGTGTGTGTATTTTTATTTTCACTTAAACTGACTAAAATGCCAAGTGAGATAATTTGGCAGAGGGCTTGTAAGGTGTGTTTTGCGTTGAATTAATTTAAGGATTTGCAGTGCTTGCTTGGTCAGTGCTGAAATGGTTCAAATTTTGTGTTCTGCTTGCTGATTGTCTTGTCTAGTTATTGTTAACACAAGTTTTCATGGTGTCCTTCAGGTGCAGTTCAGACTTGAGCAGCATAATGTCTTCCTCTGGTGGCTGGTCCTGTAACAAGAAGTGTATGTTTCAGGTACCAGACACAAACCTTTTCTTTGTGCTTGCTCTGAAACAAGTGCAATTGTTTCGGCTAAGAACCTTTTTGCCAAAAGAGTTGTGTCAAACTGCATGGTTATTGCTTATATAGTTGTAGAAGCCTGCGCTGCTTCAGTTGTGTTCCCGTTCACTTGTTTTAAGTGATTTCTGACTGACTTCAATGTACCAGGTGATTGCTACAGAAATGTTGTTGTAGAGACACTTAATAAAGAATTGTAGTGTTTCAAGGATATATGTTTGTTTGCTTCTCTGGAAACGGCATCATTACCCAAGGTATGTATTCCATTTCTTCTAACTGAAATTGTTACCCAAGGAATTTAGAGTGTTTGTTTTTTATTATTTTATTTTTATTTTTGTTGGTAAGTGATAAGATGGTTTAATTAATACTTATCCCGTTCACCTTATAAATTTCCCTGGTATTGATTTAGATATTATTTTATCTCTTCTGGTTTCAGTCTTGATGCTACTCATTGGAGAGATGCTTTGCCTTTCTTCGTTGCGGAGAGTTTAATGTTACGGAACAATTGATGAGATTATTTACATCAATAACGTTAACGATTTACCAAGCCATTAATCTGATGTAGATAATAGAAGCACAATTTTGTATCTGACATAGAAATTCAAAATAAAATTTCAATTCCATAGGCAGTACACAATTCGCTCTTTTTTTTTTCCTTCCCCACTAAAAGGACTCAAAGGGGTCGGTACTACTGATGTAATTCTTTGCCGTAAGCTAGCAAATAAGAAAACAGTGTCACAATATTTTGGTGACATGGCCGATGTTGCTATGAAATGATCCAATGTGGTACTAATTTATATTTTATTTTTTCCACGAAGAGCCTACAATCATTACATAAAATCACACACAGACTTAACTTTTTTCCAATATTATTATTATTTTTAATCTCAACCATCAAACTGTTCTTGATTTATGCTGTACGGTGAGAAAGAACTGGTTGGGTTTTTGATTATGTTGAACTATTTCGGAAAGATGCAGCAGAGATAGTAGAACTAAAGTTGAAGATGATCTGCAGCAGACATCGGTTGAAAAATGGAATCCGATTCCAGAGCTGTAGCCAGTTCTGGCCACAAGATAGCAGACACAGTCCAAGAGCCATCACACGTGGCACTTGGCCTTTGATTTATATAACCAACTCCAGACCTCTCAATAATTGAACTCACTGCTCCCAGAACTGGGTTCCCAAACCCAAAGTCCAATTCAGCCACTGGAAATCTTCGTCCTGATGATACCACGACTGTTGGACCATCTCTCCCGAGCACCACTCTTGCTAGCATCAATCCGGGCCTGTGGCACTCTATCCAATCAATCAGGTCCAAGAAGTGAGCTTCATTTGTCACTTTTGTTATTGAATCATGAACCCTGTTGGCAATTTCTGATATGGACCCTTGCTTCAGTTCTGTAACACTTGCTTCTCCAACAGCCAGAGACAAAACATTTCCTATGTAACTTGACATGGGATTTTCATATTTAAGAATTCTACAGCGTCCATCAACTAACCAACCCATCTTGCACTTTCCATGTTTCTCGTCGATGGAAGTGACCATAATCTTCCATATGTAAGCCGAGAAAGCTTCAACTTTTGTTCTCTTTTTACCTTTGACGGATGCGAGTTGTTGCAGCCTGCTAATGCTTGAAGCATCAATGTGGTAGAGGCGCTTCAGCAAGATGTTCGTTGACGGAATGTTTGAGATCTCTTCTATGGTGCACTTGACAAAAGTTTGATCCAAAGAAGGATGATAGCTTGGCGGGAAACGTGCACGAAGGTTTCTCTGAAGATCTGGTGAGCATGTTATTGGTTTTTGTTGAGCTATTTCTGACCATGAGACAAGAAACTTGCCGAAGGAACTTGCATCGCCAAGTGCATGGTCGAAACTGAAAGTAATCGAAATGCCTCCACAGGTGTAACTTGTCACTTGGATTTGCAAAGGGAAGTCTGGCTGAATAGAGACTAGCTTTCCTTGAAGAGATTCATTAAGGTTGTAGAAATCGTGATTCACTAAAGGGATATTGGCTTCGGCTTCTAAAACTAACGCTCCATTGTTATCACAAATGATCTCGGGCTCGTTAGTTTGAGGATTCTGAATGATTCTACCGGCAAAAGGGTAGTAAAAATTCAGAGTTTTAGCAAGGGAGATTCTCAGGGTCTGGATGATCAAGGGATAGTTTTTGCCAAAAGGCCTGCGGTAGAAGTAGAAGTATGTGACTGGAAAACGGCCGGAAAGTAGGTCAAGGTTTGAGAGTTGAAGGGTATGAGGCTCTGGCAAGGGACCTATAGCTTTGACAATACTTTTTCCAGTGGGTTTCACTTCAAATTTTCCATCTGCTGAAGCCTGCATTAATTCCATTGGAATGTTGCCAAACGTTTGTGTCATATAGCAAAGCTCAAGTGTGTGATATTTTTCATCAATTAGAGATACATTTATATAGTGAAGTGATTTTATTACTTTTTGGCATCAGCAAGCACTTGGCAAGTTTGGATCGTCGAGTTTGGCTGACAACATGATAGTGGAATGAAAGTTGTTGATCTGGGAATCACTTTTGGTTTAAAATTGAACCAACTTTTCTTTGCATATTGGAAGAAAATGCTAGATGTAATAGAGTGACTCATTATTTAAAAAAAAAAACTCATCCCATTATCTCAGCATGTTAAGGTGGTAAGACACGAGATGACTAGCAGAATTATGTGTTTTAAACTGAGATCCATTAACTACTTTAATAATAAATTTAGTGGGTCTCACTTTGGGCCTTATTGATAGTCTCATTATCGAACCCACTGCTCTGTCGCATGCTAACTAGAGCAATATTAAACCGTCATATTTCCACCCTATTGTTATAAGGAGACAGTAAAACCATTTTTTTACATATTTCTTTCATTGCTTCCCAACCTTAACATGTATAAGAGCACATTATAATTGCAACAAATTTTCAAGGACAAACCAATCAAATAATGGAGTTTGGGAGAAGAGAATCCCACTTGTTGAAATGGTCCAAAGTATGCATTATCATCAGACAAACAAACTATTGGCAGTAGCATACATGGCAGCATATTTTATTTGTAAAGATTCTCATTGTAAAACAAACTTAAAGAGTCCACAAACAATCAAAATCTTGCGATATACTTAAGTGGATCTTTGGTGACAAAGAGTGGTACATGTCATTATAATCAAGATTTTTGTTGGGGTTTGCTGAAAGCCTGAAATTATTTATACCCACTAACATCTTGTCAACACTAGTATTTACACTGTATTGATCATCGTCACAATGCAGTTCAATAGTTGATGAGAATAAATTTTACGAAAGGGTAATGATACAGTCGTAAAGTTTTTTTTTTTTTTATAGGAATAATGTTGTATAAATTAATATGATATGATTTATTATAACTGGTTGAATTAAAAATATTATATGACTCAAATGATTTTTTTATTTTTTAATTTTCAATCTACTAATCAGATTAGTCCACATCAAATTATATAAGATTGTTTCTTCACAATTTCTCTATATAAAATATTGTCGAGTGTGGTTTCATTTTATTGCGATGATGTCCCCATTGCTGAGTTTCGGTTCCCGTTATAGGTTGTTGCATAATTATGTATGCACCCAAGGCCCAAGGGTTGGTTTCGGTAGTCTAGGCGAGCTGGGCTGTACTCAAACATTCTTGTGTTTAAAGAAAGATTGGTGATGTATGATCCTGCAGTATATTTCATTAGCCGATTTTTTAATTATGTTATTTATTCTAAAATTAATCTTACGAAAAAATAAAAAATATTTAAAAAAAATATTTTTTTCTTCACTCTCAATCTCTCAACCGATTAACTTCTCATTTCTCTCAATTTTCTTTTAATTGATTCAAAATTTGAATGAAATAGTAAGTCTTAATCAAATCCCATATTAAAATTAAACAAAATCTTAGGTTATCACACAAAGAAAAACCAATATCAACAGTAACAAAAAAAAAACAAATCACTTGTTTATAAAATTTAACCAAACCCAATATTGAAACTTGGGTGGAGTTGATGGCTAAGCTAAAGAGAGTGGGGTGGGGGAGAGAGATAAAATAAAATTAAAAAAAATATTTTCAACAAGGTTAATTTTGAAAATAATAAGACAAACTAAAAAATAGAGGCTAGTGAGACAATTTAAGGGGGGGTCAAATATCATTACTCTTAAAAAAAATATTATATCAAACCAAATACATATTATAAATCTAAATTATAACGAGAAAATTCTTGATGTTCTTACGCAATCCTCCTTATTTATTTATAATTCGTCATGCATATATAAATATTACCACAATTATTAAAAAAAATATACGCGACAAGAAGTGGATGAAATTAAAATGGAGAAAATGCTCCTAAAACATCCAAGAGAAGAAATCAAACTACAACAAATAACAACTTGACAGCCATGGAGATATCTCTCCTGCGCTCCTTTACAATATTCTTTACCACTAATATTGGTTCGGACAAGGAAATGACAGAAACGCCTGGGCGTGTTCGTTAATAAGAGACAAGTCATTTTTTCACTTTTGAAATTTTAATTTATCAATCTGATTGCATGTAGAAAGTGGAAAAAACGACAGCCACATCCTGCATTATCCATTGGCTCCCATATGAGACTTGAGCTTGATCATCTCCATAATGGAAAATATTTGAGCAACCATATGTTACAAACTAATCTTACTTGATTGATTGATACATTCTTCATGTGATCGCACATGCATTTGTTGTTCATAAATTTGTGCCCTAACCCGGCTTTCATAAAATAATCCATGGTACCTTTCTCACCTTTGGAACCTACTAGAATTCCCCCACACTTAATATTTTTCATTTGTGCATTGTTCATATCCATTAGTGTAACATGTGGATTGTGGCTTCAAAAAAGCTAGGATGTAAAGCTTTGATACTATATATAGGCTAAGCAATTACATTAATTGCCAAAAAGTCGAATATGACGTTACAAAGTACACAATCATGCAAGGAAAATGTGGTCCCATATGTCACATGTTAAAGTACTGTAGTGCATTCATTTCCATTCTTCAAATCCTTTGATCATCCTTTATATAAGCCATGAAGCAGTGGTGGCATTTCACAAATCCTACTTGAGAGATCTAAGCCATTGCCTTTCCTAACAGGCTGATTCATCATCATCATCCTTAGCTTCCATGGCAACCCAAATTGCGACCTTGTCATCAAGATTAATCCAGCACCGTAAAACCAAAGGGTCCAAGAAAATCTGGCCGACAACGTCACATCAGCATTCTGAGCGCTGGACTCATCATAATTCGGATCAAATTAATGATGCTCATGTGAAGGGAAAGAAGATGAAGATGAAGATGAAGCGGAAGCCAAAACACTGGGCACAAGAACGTTCGAGATTACGGTTTTGGTACGTGACAACATCTATAAGATACCTACTAAGGAAGGCAAGAGCCTTTTACAATGAGTTCTGCAGCGAGAAGTACGATGATAATCCAAAAGTGTTCAAACAAGTAATGATTGCTGACCCTTATTTCTCAATCCCAGTGATCCCCCCTCCAATGTAAATTAACATTGTACTTTAGTTATGTCAAAAGTTCGATGTTTTATATGATTATGAGTTAATTAAGCCAAGGTAATGTTTAAAAATAATATCGAGCGTACCTAATTTGAACTATATCTAAAAGTGTTATGCTGCAATAATGTACTAAATCACACCCAGTGATACTCTATATGATAAAAGTTTGTATGTACTAATATTCATTCAATCCAATTTGTCAATTGCACACTTTAATGTAAATGTCAAATTTTATATATATGTGTTTCTAGCTAGGATCAACTAATTAATTTGTGGGGAGAAAGCGTTAATAATCTCCACTCAAGTTATTGAATATAATCCTGTAAAGTTAGCTTTCTACATTATATGTAACGATCATTTTTTTACTTAGGTTTCTGACCTTCAGCGATTTATACACTATCCATTATATCCATTGGTTTTAGTGTAAAATCTGCATGCTTTTAGTTAACATTTTTGAAAATATTAAATTTAAATTTAATATTACAGTAAAAAAATCTGTCGGGAACCTACTGTCATGATATATAACTGGCAAGAGTAATCCAAAAACCTACTTTAGTGAGAAATTATGTACCACATTTTCTATGTAACTAGTGAAATTGATACTGGGAGGTGCGGTAAGAACTACCGATCCAAGAGATGATTCTGAAATATGTATGATTAAAAGGACTAAGAAACCTCTAAGGGGAACTGATCAGTCTTAGCTACTTAAAATTTATGTACTATAATATTTGGAAACACTCAAAACGCCAAACGGGCCTACAAAATTTTTTAAAATTCATTCAAAATTCAACTAAGTTAATCTATGTCACATCCTCTTAAAGTTGCGAAAAGGTGGTACTACCACAAGAAATGGCCTCCATATATTTCAATTCAATGGCTGCCTTCTGGAGTTTTACATTTCTATTTATAGTTATGTGTTAAACGATTCATATTGGTGCTTGTTTTCCAATTTGATGTTTAATCTGTTTTCATTACTACTATCAAAATAAGTATCAAATTTCCACCACATAAAAAGAATCCATATGATAATGTCATATAAGGACCACCAAAGATATCATAAATTTTCTTGAAGTACTTCAATTTATAATATAGAGCAAAGCCGGCCGACATGATTGAATGTCGGTGAGGGTATTCTTTTCTTGGAAATTAAATACGCATTTGATTTATATCAAAAAGTTAGGGATCTAGTCCTATCTTGATTATCGTATCACTCATTTATTAAATAATAAAATTTATAACTTATAAAATTACTTAAATACCATTTAATTGATGAATGTGACATCAATTGGAACTAAATTAGAAATTAAATATTAAGATATTTATTATTGCTCCTATATTTATGGGTGATTGATGGTTAATAAATTAATAATGGATAAGGAAGACGCATGACATAATAAAAGAGCTTTCAACATTTCAATCTATGTGGGATTTATCTATGAAATGGTAGTTAGAATAGAGTAATAAATAATTTTACAAAATAACGAAATTAATCATCCAATAGAGAAGTATCACATAATATTTAGGTTAAAATACTGCAATAATAAATAGAAATTATAGTATTATTATTTTCAAAAGAGTAATGATATAGTCACAAACTATTGTACAAACTTATTTTGTACAAACTGATGTTGCATGATAAGATTGGTTGAATTAAATATCACTTGACCCACGTGATTTGTTTTTATTATTTTATATTTTCATTCAATCAATGAATTAATGTCACGTCAGTTTGTATAAAATAAATTTGTACAAGAGTTTGTGGCTATATCATCACTCTTTTCAAAACTCACCGGTGCATCGAGATCTAAAAACTCGATACTTTAAATATTTTCCCTTAGCCATGTTTGGCATGCCGCATTATACTGTATTAGCGCTCTGCATTGCATTAAAATATGACAATATGATGTTTGGCACTTCTCCGGTATTGCATTAAGAAAAAAATTAATGTGGGAAACCCCGCATAACGGAAATGCTAGTGAAACTCGGGTTTATACTGTATTAGCTTCTTCTTCTTCATCTTCTCTATTTCTCTCTCTTTCTTTTTTCTTTTTCTTTTTTCCTTTTCCCCTCTTCTTCTTCGTCTTCCCTGTTACTCTCTCTCTCTTTTTGTTTTATTTTTTTCCTTTTCCCCTCTTCTTCTTCATCTTCTCTGTTTTTCTCTCTTTTCTTTTTTCCTTTTCCCCTCTTCTTCTTTGTCTTCTCTGATTCTCACTCTCTCTCTTTTTTTCTTTTATTTTTTTCCCTTTTCCCCTCTTCTTCTTCGCATATTTGTTTCTCTCTCTCATTTTTCTTTTATTTTTATTTTTTTCCTTTTCCCCTCTTCTTTTTCGTCTTCTTTGTTTCTTCTTCTTCTTAGTTTCTTGTTTGTCATCTTCTCCTCCATTTCTCAGTTTCTTAGCTTTTGTGCTTTTGCATTTGCTGCTTCTTTTTTTTTTTTTACTTTTGCTTTTTTTCAAAATAATAAATAATATAACTTTTTAATATAATATAATATAAAATTTTCTTTTCTTTTATTTTTATATCATAATTATTAATATAAATTAATAATTTATTATTCATATTTTAATTTTTATTATATTAAAAATATTCCTAAATAATGTATTATTTAATTATATAATAATTAATATATCAAATTGATTAATAAGTACTTAAATAATATATAAAAATAAGAATATAACTTGATATTACATTATTTAATTATATTATAGTAATTAATATATAAAAATTTAATATAACTAATAAAAATATTTATATATAAATAAATTTAAATAATATTAATTTAAAATAAATGTTATGCTGTCGATTATAAGCCTATAAGCTTCAATTTTTATGGAAAAAATATTTTTTTAATATTCATACTAAAAAATAATGTTAAATTTCTAAAATTTAAGACTTCTATATTTTGTATTTTTTTAAGTACTAATAAATATTATTTTCTAAATATATAATTTAAGTTAATTACAAAAAAAATTAATACAGTACAGTGTATCACCAAATATTGTACAATATTATTATAATACAGTGCTAATGTAATACAACATAATACAATACATCAACATTAAATGTTAGAGTGCAATTTATGCACTAGTTTTGCATTGTTTACTTCCCTTAATATCGATGTTTTGCACTTAATAATAATGTTTTACTTGTGTTTTACTTTTGTAGGTGCAATTCTATTGATTGATGATAAAATTGAGCTAAAAGATGATGTTTAAGGAGGATTGTTCTCTTGGAGAAATTTCTGAGCGTCAGAAGAACTTTGTTGATAAGGCGTGGGCGCGTGCTAAAAACTGCGGACCTGCAGTTTTTAGTTTAACGTGTTTTGTATTTTTGGTTATTTTTGTAATTACGAATTTAATATTTCAGATATTAGTATTTTATTTTAAATAGAATTCTAAAAGAGAAGAGAGAGAGAGTATTTAAGAGAGGAATCTATTGTGAAAAAGGGGGGATTTTGGATTGGAGAAACCCTAGATCTTAATTTTTCTCTTCTCTCTATGAAGAACTAAACCTATTTTTCTGGTTGAAGGATAACGAAGCTTTGATTCATCACTACTGTGAGATCTTTCTTGTGCTTTAATTGTTTTATTGCTTTTTGGGTATTTGTTTATTCTCTGAATTAGTTTCATGATTATGTTTGTTAATTAGGTAATTGGCCACTATTTAATTATCAACTTAATCTATTGTCAATTAAAGGATTCATCGTATGAAGAATTTAATGCTTGTGACAAATAACATAGCAGAGAGTTGTGTTGTGAGAATAAACAATCTAATTTAAATGAATCATCATATGTGTTGATTAGGATTTGGGTCTCTCTGGTTTTTCAGGCTGTCAATTGATTAAATTCTATGATCGTATCTAGGGTTGTCTATTGATTAGGGAAATAACCAACGGTCGTACCTTGGTTATCGACTAGTTAAGGAGAGATTGGCTATTAGAGGGTCTCAGTAGCTATAACCGGTCTATTCATGAGTAATAATAATCTATATTTTAATCAATGATCAGTAGTCGAATCAAGCTGAGTTAATTCCTTCAACCAGAGCTTTCTCCAATTTGAATTACAACTTTAATTTGCATTCTTGTTATTTTTATTTGATTTTTATTATTGTCTACAATTCCCCTATTTTACGTTTTACGTTTCAAAAGGATTTAAATAATTACCGATCTCTGTGGACACGACCCTGCTCAATCACTATACACAATTTATTTAGAGTAGGAATTTATTTTTGTTGGCTTCGACACCCATCATTAAAATAATACAATACAACATAATATAATACAGTGTATGAAACGCACCCTTATAATTTTTGGGCTAGCTAGTAGAAAGGATTTCTCATTGGTAAAGAGTTGATCTGATGCATTGGAGAAATTATCAAAGAATATTTTTTTCCCTCGATTAACTGGCTTCATCAATTGTTCCCTGAAAACACCAAGTCTGCAAAATATAAATGAGAATAGATGGCACATAGAGACAAAATTTAAACCCATGAATTTCCATTTTCTGCTTTATTACACAGTGACTTTTCTTGTGCTGAAATCAAACCTTAAATAGTGCTGGTACCTAAGATCAACCACCCTAAAAGTGCATCAGATTATAGGCCAATTAGCCTATGCAAGGTTATTTATAAAATCGATGTAAAGCCTTTTGCAAACATATTAAATAAGATTCAAATGAATAGGAAGTTATAAGGACCTGTAATCACTAATCATCTAACATCATTAAAGATAGTTGTCTTGATTCGTTTCAACAACTAAGACAATTGAGATCATACGTAGATAATTACATTATAATCCAATATAAAATGTTTGCTACAACTTCATAATCTGACAGGGCCATGCATATCAACATAACTCCACCCTCTGATGTTGTCATCAGTTGGAAAAGATTATTTCGCAAAAATTAAATGAATCCTTTTTAGATTAGAGAGAATACTAAGGAACCAAGTTTTCTTATAATGTTACACTTATCACTATTGGTTGATCAAAAGAAGTAGTCCATAATTTTAGTGGTAATGAAATTTACAATTACATAGGTGAGTGCCATCTAGCTAGTGCTGCTGCTAGCCTCAAATCCCTTCTTTGATAGCACCGCAGCCACAATTTTCCAAAGGCTTGGGTCCCACTTCTGCTCCATGTGGTCTCTGTTTCTTAAGCCTCTTCTCTTCATTTTATAGCCAATTAAGTCTGCTGCCTCTCCTTATTTTCGCGGCCAAGCTTCCCCTTTGATTAGACAATTGTTTGGAGGCCACGCGAATTTCTACAGGAGGCGATGTGTTATGCAAGACTCCTTTGAGGACTACTTCAGATTTATTATCAATTTTATCCGCCACATGTCATCATTTTAGATCGAACTAAAATATAATAAAAAGTAATTTTATTAAGTTTAATTAATTAACCTGTTTGATTTTAAAACAAAACACAAAAAGATGTGACTTTTCTCAAGTTCAAACTGTCTCATTTTGCAAAGCCACTAAACCCACATAATTCTTTTTTTTCCTCTTTTAGTTACAAGAAATAATGGTGGAAGGTTTGGCACCATAGTCTTCAAAGGTTTGGGTCCCAGTGTTGCTGGATGTGCCTCTGTTTCTTAAGCCTTTGCATCTCCCCATTTTGGCTGCCAAGCTTCTCCTTTTGTAGCCAACTAAGCTTCTGCCTCTCCCCATTTTTGCTGCCAAACTTCCCAGTTTATTGACCAACTGTTTGGCGGCCACGTGAAATTTTACAAAAGCTTGACCTTTTATGCAAGACTCCTTTGAGGGTTACTTCCCATTTGCTATCAAATTTACTCGCTATGTATCATTGTTTTAGATAGAACTAAAATACAATAAAAAATAATTTTATGTTCAATTAATTAACCTATTTGATTTTAAGAAGAAACAAAATCCAAAAAAATTGATTTTTTATCACGTTTAAACTGTTTTATTTTACAAAGCAACTAAACCCATACAATTTTTTTCTCTCTTTTTTTTTAATTAAGTTATAAGAGATAATGGTGGAAGGTTGATTATTTTCATTGGACAAGGCTAGGTTGTAGAAGCTGCAACCAACAGCCTCGACAATTTCACCTTGCATGAACAGATGCCTTGGCCTGGTTGAAACAGCACAAACACGCGTGGAGGATTCCGATTGGCTATGTTACGTGCAGAAGTTGTAACATAGCAAGGTCCATTTTCAGAGTCTTCATACAGTAATCAAATGGCTACTCAAATTGTTAGTGGCCGTGTGTTTTTAGTTTGTTTTTTATCGGTATTTTTTAGAGTTTTTGCTCAATATCGTGATTTTTGTTAAAGGTTTTCTCATTTCACCAGCTTCCATGCTGATTGTGAGCATGATTACAGTTGCCGGAACATTTAATATTAGAAATGAAGTAATTAGGTATGCATTGACTTTAGCGTTCGCTTTGCATCAAGTTTTTATACATTTCATTTTAGAAAAAAATACCGTTTGGATTCATACTCTAACATTACTTAAGTTTATTCTTCCATCATTTTTAGACCCTTGTAATTAAATGGTTACTCAGATTGTTAGTGGCCGTGTATTCTTGGTTTGTTTTTTATCGGTATTTTTTAGAGTTTTTACTAAATATCATAATTTTGTTAAGCGTTTTCCCATTTCACCAGCTTCCATGCTTATTGTGAGCGTGTTGATAGTTGCCGGAACATTTAACATTAGAAATTAAGTAATTAGATATGCATTGACTTTAGCGTTCGCTTTGCATCAAGTTTTTATACATTTCTTTTTGAAAACAAATACCGTTTAGATTCATAACATAGCATTACTTAACTTTATTCTTCCATCCTTTTCAGATCCTTGTAATCAAATGGTTACTCAGATTGTTAGTGGCCGTGTGTTCTTGGTTTGTTTTTAATCGGTATTTTTTAGAGTTTTTGCTGAATATCATGATTTTGTTAAGTGTTTTCCCATTTCACCAGCTTCCATGCTTATTGTGAGCGTGTTGATAGTTGCCGGAACATTTAATATTAAAAATGAAGTAATTAGATATGCATTGACTTTAGCGTTCGCTTTGCATCAAGTTTTTATACATTTATTTTTGAAAACAAATACCGTTTGGATTCATACCATATCATTACCTAAGTTTATTCTTCCATCTTTTTTGCACCATATCATTTCTTTTGTAATAAAATGGTTAGTCAGATTTTTAGTGGCCGTGTGTTCTTGGTTTGTTTTTTATCGGTATTTTTTAGTGTTTTTGCTGAATATCTTGATTTTGTTTAGGGTTTTCTCATTTAACCAGCTTCTATGCTTATTGTGAGCATATTGACAGTTGCTGGAACATTTCATGTTAGAAATGAAGTAATTAGATTTGCATTGACCTTAACGTTCGCTTTGTATTAAGTTTTTATACATTTTTTTTTGAAACAAATACCGTTTGGATTCATACCCTAGCATTATTTAAGTTTATTCCACCTCACTTTTGTATCACATATAAAGTAGGTAGCCTAAAAATACATTCTTTGCTGGCACCATAGTTTTCAAAGTCTTGGGTCCCAATGTAGCTGCTTGTGCCTCTGTTTTTTAAGCCTTTGCATCTCCCCATTTTGGTTGCCAAGCTTCTCATTTTGTAGCCAACTAAGCTTCTGCCTCCCCCCATTTTTGCTGCCAAACTTCCCATTTTATTGACCAACTGTTTTGCGGCCACGTGAAATTTTACAAAAGCTTGCCCTTTATGCAAGACTCCTTTGAGGGTTACTTTCCATTTGCTGTCAAATTTACTCGCCATGTATCATTGTTTTAGATAGAACTAAAATACAATAAAAATTAATTTTATTAGGTTCAATTAATTAACCTATTTGATTTTAAGAAGAAACAAAATCCAAAAAATATTGATTTTTTATCACGTTTAAACTGTTTTATTTTACAAAGCAACCAAACCCATACAATTCTTTTCTTTTTTTTTTAATTAAGTTATAAGAGATAATGATGGAAGGTTGATTATTTTCATTTGACAAGGCCAGGTTGTAGAAGCTGCAACCAACAGCCTCGACATTTTCACCTTGCATGAACAAATGCCTTGGCCTGGTTGCATCAGCACAAACACGCGTGGAGGATTCCGATTGGCTATGTTACGTGCAGAAGTTGTAACATAGCAAGGTCCATTTTCAGAGTCTTCATACAGTAATCAAATGGCTACTCAAATTGTTAGTGGTCGTGTGTTTTTAGTTTTTTTTTATCAGTATTTTTTAGAGTTTTTGCTCAATATCGTGATTTTTGTTAAAGGTTTTCTCATTTCACCAGCTTCCATGCTGATTGTGAGCATGTTTACAGTTGCCGGAACATTTAATATTAGAAATGAAGTAATTAGATATGCATTGACTTTAGCGTTCGTTTTGCATCAAGTTTTTATACATTTCTTTTTGGAAAAAAAATACTGTTTGGATTCATACATTAACATTGCTTAAGTTTATTTTTTCATCCTTTTCAGACCATTGTAGTCAAATGGTTACTTAGATTGTCAGTGGCCGTGTGTTCTTTGTTTTTTTTTATCAGTATTTTTTAGAGTTTTTTTTAATATCATGATTTTGTTATGTATTTTCTCATTTCACCAGTTTCCAGGATTATTGTGAGCGTGTTGATAGTGTTCGGAACATTTAATATTAGAAATGAAGTAATTAACTTTAGCATTCGCTTTGCATCAAGTTTTTATACATTTCTTTTTGAAAACAAATACCGTTTGGATTCATACTATATCATAACCTAAGTTTATTCTTCCATCTTTTTCACACCCTATCATTTCTTTTGTAATAAAATGGTTACTCAGAATTTTAGTGGTTGTGTGTTCTTGGTTTGTTTTTTATCGGTATTTTTTAGTGTTTTTG
Organism: Citrus sinensis; assembly: GCF_022201045.2. Lineage (NCBI taxonomy): Eukaryota > Viridiplantae > Streptophyta > Magnoliopsida > Sapindales > Rutaceae > Citrus > Citrus sinensis. Next base: position 22,344,658 of record NC_068560.1, read on the forward strand.
CTGAATATCTTGATTTTGTTTAGGGTTTTCTCATTTCACCAGCTTCTATGCTTATTGTGAGCATATTGACAATTGCTGGAACATTTCATGTTAGAAATGAAGTAATTAGATTTGCATTGACTTTAACGTTCACTTTGCATCGACTTTAACGTTCACTTTGCATCAAGTTTTTATACATTTCTTTTTGGAAACAAATACCGTTTTGATTCATATCCTATCATTACTTAAGTTTATTCTTCCATCATTTTTAGACCATTGTAATCAAATTGTTACTCAGATTGTTAGTGGTTGTGTATTCTTGGTTTGTTTTTTATCGGCATTTTTTAGAGTTTTTACTGAATATCATAATTTTGTTAAGCGTTTTCCTATTTCACTAGCTTTCATGCTTATTGTGAGAATGTTGACAGTTGCCGGAACATTTAATATTAGAAATAAAGTAATTAGATATGCATTGACTTTAGCGTTCGCTTTGCATCAAATTTTTATACATTTCTTTTTAGAAACAAATACCGTTTAAATTCATAATCTAACATGACTTAAGTTTATTCTTTCATTCTTTTCAGACCCTTGTAATCAAATGGTTACTCAGATTGTTAGTGGTCGTGTGCTCTTAGTTTTTTTTTTATCAGACTCTTTTAGAGTTTTTGCTGAATATCAAGATTTTGTTAAGCGTTTTCTCATTTCACAAACTTCCATGCTTATTGTGAGCATATTGACAGTTGCCAGAACATTTAATATTAGAAATGAAGTAATTAGATATGCATTGACTTTACGTTCGCTTTGCATCAAGTTTTTATAGATTTCTTTTTGAAAACAAATACCGTTTGGATTCATACCCTAGCATTACTTAAGTTTATTTTTTCATCCTTTTTCAGACCCTTGTAATCCAACGGTTACTCAGATTGTTAGTGGCCGTGTGTTATTGGTTTGTTTTTTATCGGCATTTTTTAGAGTTTTTGCAGAATATCATGATTTTGTTAAGTGTTTTCTTATTTCACCAGCTTCCATGCTTATTGTGAGCGTGTTGACAGTTGCCGGAACATATAATATGAGAAATGAAGTAATTAGATATGAATTAACTTTAGCGTTCGCTTTGTATCAAGTTTTTATACATTTCTTTTTGAAAACAAATACCGTTTGGATTCATACCCTAGCATTACTTAAGTTTATTCTTCCATCCTTTTCAGACCCTTGTAATCAAATGGTTACTCAGATTATTAGTGGCCGTGTGTTCTTGGTTTGTTTTTTATGGGCATTTTTTAGAGTTTTTGTTGAATATCATGATTTTGTTAAGCGTTTTCTCATTTCACTAGCTTCCATGCTTATTGTGAGCGTGTTGACAGTTGCCGGAACATTTAATATTAGAAATGAAGTAATTAACTTTAGCGTTCGCTTTGCATCAAGTTTTTATACATTTCTTTTTTAAAACAGATACCGTTTGGATTCATACCATATCATTACCTAAGTTTATTCTTCCATCTTTTTCACACTCTATCATTTCTTTTGTAATAAAATGGTTAGTCAGATTTTTAGTGGCCGTGTGTTCTTGGTTTGTTTTTTATCGGTATTTTTTAGTGTTTTTGCTTAATATCATGATTTTGTTAAGGGTTTTCTCATTTCACCAGCTTCTATGCTTATTGTGAGCATATTGACAGTTGCTGGAACATTTCATGTTAGAAATGAAGTAATTAGATTTGCATTGACTTTAATGTTCGCTTTGTATTAAGTTTCTATACATTTTTTTTTGGAAACAAATACCGTTTAGATTCATATCCTAGCATTATTTAAGTTTATTCCACCTTACTTTTGTATCACATAGAAAGTAGGTAGCCTCAAAATACCTTCTTTGCTGGCACCATAGTCTTCAAAGGCTTGGGTCCCAGTGTTGCTGCTATGTTTATTGTGAGCATGTTAAAGGTTGCCGCAACATTTCATATTAGAAATGAAGTAATTAGATATGTACTGACTTTAACGTTCATTTTGTAAAAAGTTTTTATACATTTTTTTAAAAAACAAATATTGTTTGGATTCATACCCTAGAATTACTTAAGTTTATTCTTTCATATTTTTCATACCCTACCATTTCTTTTATAATCAACTGGTTACTCATATTGTTAGGGGTCGTGTGTTCTTGGTTTGTTTTTATCGGTATTTTTTAGAGTTTTTGCTGAATATCATGTTTTTGTTAAGCGTTTTCTCTTTTCACCAGCTTCCATGCTTATTGTGAGCATGTTGACGGTTGACGGTTGCCGGAACATTTAATGTTAAAAATGAAGTAATTAGATATGCATTGACTTTAGCGTTCACTTTGCATCAAATTTTTATACATTTCTTTTTGAAAACAAATATCGTTTGGATTCATACCCTAGCAATAATTAAGTTTATTCTTTCATCATTTTCAAACCCTTGTAATCAAATGGTTACTCAGATTGTTAGTGGCCGTGTGTTCTTGGTTTGTTTTTATCGGTATTTTTTAGAGTTTTTGCTGAATATTATGATTTTGTTAAGCGTTTTCTCATTTCACGAGCTTATATGCTTATTGTGAGCATTTTAACAGTTGCCGAAATAATTCATATTAAAAATGAAGTAATTAAATATTTATTGACCGTTTGCTTTGCATCAAGTTTTTATACATTTTTTTAAAACAAATACCGTTTGGATTCATACTCTAGCATTAGTTAAGTTTATTCTTCCATCCTTTTCAGACCCTTGTAATCAAATGGTTACTCAGATTGTTAGTGGCCGTGTGTTCTTGGTTTTTTTTATTGGTATTTTTTAGAGTTTTTGCTGAATATTATGATTTTGTTAAGCATTTTCTCATTTCACAAGCTTCTATGCTTATTGTGAGCATTTTGATAGTTGCCGGAATATTGATATTAGAAATGAAGTAATGAAATATTTATTGACTTTACCGTTCGCTTTGCATCAAGTTTTTATACATTTCTTTTAAAACAAATACCATTTGGATTCATACCCTAGCATTACTTAAGTTTATTCTTCCATCCTTTTCAGACCCTATCATTTCTTTTGTAATAAAATGGTTACTCATATTGTTAGTGGCCGTGTGTTCTTAGTTTGTTTTTTATCGGTATTTTTTATAGTTTTTGATGAATATCATGATTTTGTTAAATGTTTTCTCATTTCACCAGCTTCTATGCTTATTGTGAGCATGTTGACAGTCGCTAGAACATTTCATAATAAAAATGAAGTAGTTAGATATGCATTGACTTTAACGTTCGCTTTGCATTAAGTTTTTATACATTTTTTTAAACAAATACCGTTTGGATTTATACCATAGCATTGCTTAAGTTTATTCTTCCATCTTTTTCATACCTTAGCATTTCTTTTATAATCAAATGGATACTCATATAGTTAGGTGCCATGTGTTCTTGGTTTGGTTTTTATCGATATTTTTTAGAGTTTTTGCTGAATATCATGATTTTGTTAATGGAAGCTTATTTCGCAAAAATTAAATTGGTCATTTCTATATTAGAGAGAATACGAAAGAACTATGTTTTTTATATTCCGAGGAGCTCAGAAAGAGTTCATAGAAAATCACCACCTCAGGAAAAAATCAAAATATATTTGTCCCCCACACAACTAGATAATGCTAATACAATTATCACTATTATATCCCGACTGATATCCCCGATGATATTTGTCTATTGGTAGATCATAAGGAGTAACAAGTAATTTAGTAGTAATGAAATTTAAAATTTACTATTACAAAGGTGAGTGTCACCTCGCTTTTGTATCACAAAATAAGCAGCTAGCCTCAAAATCTCTTTTCTGCTGGCACCATAATCTTCAAAAGCTTGGGTCCTACTTTTGCTCTATGTGCCTTTGTTTCTTGAGCCTCCGCCTCTCCCTATTTTTACTGATAAGCTTCCCCTTTTATTAGCAAATTGTTTCATTCAATGCATATACAAGCAAATTCTGTTGGTCACTCTCACTCATCTTGGTCGTTTAGAAATTTTATTTGAACTTCCATCATTACTTAAATTTATTCTTTCATCGTTTTCATACCCTAGCATTTCTCTTGTAATCAAATGGTTACTCTTTATGGTGGTGTGTTTTTGATTTGTTTTTTATGGGTATTTTTTTAGAGTTTTTACTGAATATCATGGTTTTGTATAGGGTTTTCTCATTCCACCAGCTTCCATTCTTATTATTACCATGCTGACAATTGCTGAAACATTTCATATTAGAAATGAAGTAATTAGATATGCATTGACTTTAACATTCGCTTTGCATCAAGTTTTTATACATTTCTTTGTGGAAACAAATTTTGTTTGGATTGAAGCATCCACAATATTCTCAGTAGGAGCGATCTTTGGAATCAGAGGCTTTGGTTGTTGGATGCAAAACAACGAAAATAGGGTAGCTATTGGAGAAGAAAGTGCTAGTGGCGCTAATGGATAAGTAGTTCAACAAATAAAAGCAAAAGTCAGACATTAGTTATGCTTTTACATATTCTACATGACACCAGTTCAACAAATAGAAACAAAACTCCTTGTAGATATTCTACATGACATTTACAAAAGTCAAACATTAGTTATGCTACAGACAACTTGAAGACAATGATTCTTTGTTTATTCAGCCCTTTCACTCCATTTTGATGGTTTTTGTAACTTTAGTTCAGTACAAAATATTGATGAGTTATTTGTACAATTAGTACATAATTGAAGAGTATATTTTATGGTAATCACTAACCATCTAGCGTCATTAAAATTGGCTGTCTTAATGCATTTCAACAACCAAGAATTTTGGGATCATAAAACTTGAAAATATAATTGCATGAATCCGATACAAAATGTTTCTTACAGCTTGAAAATATGTAAAGGCCATGCATATCAACATCGCTCCGCCCATGATTTTTGTCTATTGGTTGATCACAAAAAGTAACAAGTAATTTTACCTGTAATGAAATTTGAAATTTATTGTTACAAAGGTGAGTGTCACCTCGCTTTTGTATCACAAAGCGAGCAGCTAGCCTCAAAATCCCTTTTCTGCTGGCACCACAGTCTTCAAAAGCTTGGGTCCCACTTTTTCTCCATGTGCCTCTGTTTCTTGAGCCTCTGCCTCTTCTTTTTCCCATTTTTGGCTCCAAAGCTTCCCTTTTTATAGCCAATCAAGTCTATGCTTCTCCCCATTTTTGCTGCTAAGCTTCCCCTTTTATTAGAAAATTGTTTCATCGCATGCATATACAAGGAATTTCTGTTGGTCACTCTCACTCATCTTGATCATTCAAAATTTTTATTTGAACTTCCATTATTACTTACGTTTACTCTTTCATCTTTTTCATACCCTAGCATTTCTCTTGTAATAAAATGGTTACTCAGATTGTTTGTGGCATTGTATTCTTGGTTTCTTTTTTATCGGCATTTTTTAAAGTTTTTGCTGAATATCATGGTTTTGTTAAGAATTTTCTTATTCCACTAGCTTCCATACTTATTGCGAGCATGTTGACAGTTGCCGGAACATTTTGTATTAGAAATGAAGTAATTAGATATGCATTGACTTTAGTGTTTGCTTTGTATCAAGTTTTTATACATTTCTTTGTGTAAACAAATACCGTTTAGATTGAAGTTTTCGTAATATTTTTAGTAGGAACCATCTTTGGAATCAGAGGATTTGGTTGTTGGATGCAAAACAACGAAAACAGGGTAACTGCTGGAGAAGAAGGTGTTGGTGGCGCTAATGGATAAGCAGTTCAACAAATAGAAGAAAAAGGCAAACATTAGTCAGACATTAGTTCTGCTTGTACATATTCTACATGACAGCAGTAAAAGTCAGACATTAGTTATGCTACAGGCAATTTGAAGACGTTGATTCTTTATTTATTATGCCTTTTACTTCATTTTGATGGTTTTTGTAACATTAGTTCAATATAGAATATTGATGAGTTATTTGTAAAATTAATACATAATTGAACAGCATATATTATGGTCATCACTAGTCATCTAGCATAATTAAAGATGGCTATCTTGATGCATTTCAAACAACCAATACTGTTGAGATTATACAGCTTGAAAATATAATTGCATGAATTCGATATAAAATGTTTCCTACAGCTTGAAAATATGCTAGGGCCATGCATATCAACATCACTCCTATGATATTGTCATCAGTGGAAGCTTATTTCGCAAAAATTAAATTAGTCCTTTCTAGATTAGAGAGAATACTAAGGGACCATGTTTTTTATATTATGAGGAGCTCAGAAAGAGTTCATAGAAAATCACCACCTCAGGAAAAAATCAAAATATATTTGTCCCCCACACAATTATATAATGCTACTACAATTTGCACTATTATATCCCAACTGCTATTCCCGATGATATTTATCTATTGGTTGATCAAAATTAGTAACAAGTAATTTTAGTAGTAATGGAATTTGAAATTTACTATTACATAGGTGAGTGCCACCTCGCTTTTGTATCACAAAGTAAGCAGCTAACCTCAAAATCCCTTTTCTGTTGGCACCACAGTCTTCAAAAGCTTGGGTCCCACTTTTGCTTCATGTGCCTCTGTTTCTTGAGCCTCAACCTCTCCCTCTCCCCATTTTTGGCTGCGAAGCTTCCCTTTTTATAGCCAATCAAGTCTCCGCCTCTCCCCATTTTTACTGCTAAGCTTCCGCTTTTATTAGCAAATTGTTTCATCCCATGCATATACAAGCAAATTTTGTTGGTCACTCTCACTCATCTTGGTCATTCAAAAATTTTATTTGATCATATGTTGTTAAATAAATAAATTATCAAGGTCCAGTTAGCTAATGAACAAATGAATGAATTGAAATTAATTAATTTCTATTTTACAAATAATGTATGATCATCATGAGGAACCACCAAAATCTCTCATCATGTCATCTCTAGCATTCCGCATCTGTGCGATTTGTCCAAATATGGCCCTTTACGTAGTACCGCTGGCATTGTTTCTTACACCATTCAACGACGAAGGCTTATTTTATTTAATGATTTCTGGTTTATTAGGCTTTTCGTATTTCCAAATAAGTTTTATACAGCCGCTGCTACTAGATTGTGATACTGCTACCTTGAAGTTTATTAGAAGCCAACCCGTTGTTTTTATGGAAACCAATACCGATGCTGCTACTACAGTAAAAAGGACCACCTAACAGCTCAGGCTCAGACGAAATTGTGTAACTTTATAAATTATTTGTTTTTAGTTTATACTAAATTCGTAGAGCGATATAGAGAGAAAGAAAGAGAAATGTTCATGTCCATAATCTTGAAATTTATTAAAATTTGGGAAAGTTTTCAAACCATGAGGTTTAATAGTGGTTATGTCTATGAAAGCTATTTAGTCATGTAGTTTAATATTATAATCATATAATGCTATTAAAAGACATAATTTAATAGCTTTTTTAAATTTTAATAAAGTTCAGATGCTGGACCAAATCAACACTATATATATATATATATATATATATATATATATATATATATATATAAGATAAACTCGTCATTTATGTTACTAACAATTGAAACCTTATTATTATATATACTTGCTTGTTCACTGCATTTAATTATTTCAGTAATCAGAATTAATTCTTAATCACTCCTTCCAAATAAAGGAATTAGTATCTGATGCAAACTCATGAGTTGATGAGGAATTAATGTGATACACTTTGTAACATACTATGTTTCCAAATCACCAAAAAATAAAAAAAAATAAAAAATAAAATAAAGCACTGCCTAATGTATCATGTTTAGCAATAAATTCTTACTACTATTTTCTTCCATGTTGTACTCTACTTCAACTCCTGCACGAATTAAATGTTACGTCAATTGCTTGCAGAAAGTAACTCAATCGAATTGAAATTTATGCATAGGAGATTGAATCCAGAATTCGAGTCGTCCTGAAACTCAATTTCCAATCATAAATTTCTCAGAAGATAGTGACGACCTAAAACTCAAGAATTTGTTATTTAAATTATTAACTTGATCGAGCATGAAAACGTTTACCATAAGCTTTCCTTACTAAATGCAAAAGTGAGGATACCACACACACACATATATGGGTAAATTAAAATAATATAGATTAAAAGATGATGGGACAAGACTTGGCCCGCCCTTAATTTACCCCACACCATCTCAACAGTCGAAATAATAAAATAATTCACTAGTTGAAAGGAATTTAGATCTATCACAAACATATGTTGGCAATTAAAAATAAAAAATTAACAGCTTAATTAATTTTTTAGAAGTACTGTTTACAGTTACTGTTTATCCGCATAAAAAATATTAATTTTTTAAAAACACAATAAAATGCAGAAAATAAATGACACGAAAATTTTTACATGGTTCGGATTAATCAATCCTACATCCACGAGGTCATGCCCAGATGAAAAGCAATTTACTAAGTTGAGATGTTACAACCTATGGATTTACCAAACTTAAGACTCTCATTTATAGTTTATCACCATACAGTTTACTCAACCTTAGACTGAATCTGCTTCTCTTGAATAATTGATACCCCTCTTGATCCACAATCCTCAAGGCACTTCACAAAGTGATCAACAACAATTCTTCACAAAGTGATCAATAACAATTCTTCAAATTTTCAACGTCTAGTGATCCAAGATCCACATAGTCTCCACAGAGATGAAAAGAAGATAAGAAAACAAATCAACACAACATTATGCGCCAAATCCGAATTCTCTAGGGAGGAGGCCGAATTTTGCTTCTCTACTTTATGCTTTGTGTTGTGCGTCACTTCAATTGTAAAATACCTCTTTTTATATAGGCAGTAGGGTTTCACCAAAATAGCAAGTCTTAAAAGACTTGAATTCTTTCCAAATAAAAGTTTCTTTCCTCTTATAATTCCCATAAATCTGAATAGGAATAAATATGATCTTCTTGCCTTGCTTGTCTTCTAAGAAATATTTAAAACATTTAATGAACTTCCTGTTTGAACAAATTCTTGGTCTAAACAGATCTCATGTGCCAATTATAGAATCTCATCATTAATTGACTTTTTAAATTAGACATCTAATTAAATTAGGGAAAAAAAATCCTAATAAATTGGAATCTCACTAAATTAGGGAATTAATAAATTAATCCCTATTAAAAGATATACAATAAATAAATTTTCAATTTTACTAGACTTGCCATAAGATGCCAACTCTATAAATAATGGACTTAACACTAGTGTTTTGTTACATGACAGAATTGTTAATCCAATTGTGGGATCGTCAATAAATTCCAGTGATTTTAATGAAACGGTCAATGAATTCTTACAGTGAGATCCGTAATTGTACACGCAATAGAGCACTATTGGAATATCTTACTACCTCAATATGTTGACATGGTAGGACAATTCGACCCAAATTTTTCTTGTTGAGTTTTTATTTTATTGTCAAATTTTAGCTCCTTTCTACTTCATATTTTAAATTTGTTTATAGAACAACTTTAAAAAATTAAAAAGAAGTACAAATATATTAATTTTTAAAATATTAAAAAAAATTCTTTTTGTTTTCTGTTTCTTCTGGATCGTATAAGCTAACGCTTAGGTGAATAATAACCAACCGACAGTGAAACTATCATAAATCATTTCCAAAACATTAAAAATCATTGATGACAATTGTAATAAGTAAGAGTAATATCAATAAATATTTTAATTATAGTGTTATATATTATTATTTAAAATTTTCTAAATTGTATTATATAGAGTTGATGCACATGCTCGAACTGAATAAAATTTCTACCTATGTCCTTTGAAGGCGAGACTACACCATCAGGGGCGAAGCTAAAGGTAGGCTAACCCGGGCTGCAGCCCGGGTTAGCTTTTAAAAAAAATTAATTATAATTTATAAATTTACTTTATTAATATTTTATAAAAAAATAAAAACAAACAAATCTAATATTTGATAAGATTTTTCTTATTTACATTGTATTTTTATAGTTTTATGGTTAAATTTTTGCTTATGTAGTGTGCTTAATTTCGTTTGTATAAAACAAATTTTTTGAGAAGTAAATTTTATTTTTTAAAAAAATATAGCCCACCTAAAAAAATGATGCTAGCTTCGCCACTGTACACCATAATACTATTGTTAAGAATATCATGATTAACATACCCACAGTAATCACGATTCTCTCAAATCTAAATAAAAATTTTTGAATAATTAAAATTAATATTGTATTACACTAAACTTATAGGACATCTAGAGGATTATTTAATTTGCTTTTAAAAGTAGGATTTGGGTAAAGTCTAAATTAAATTTTAGTCCTCATCTTCTTAAAAGTTTGAACTTGAATAACCAATCAGATAAAAATTATTTGAAAATGATTTCATTAGGCCCCTGGTGACCATAGAGAGGACTATATATATTTTAGTTTCTTTGCCAAAACACAAACTACAAACAAGAGAAAAAAGAGAGTAATGGAACAGAAAGAAATAGTAACCTAAATCTATGGATGCACAAGCGACAGTTCTTGGGAGTTTTCTCATGAAGCCTTCGATTCAGGAGCTGGCAATGAGTGCGTGCGAGCGACGCTCCACATGGTGGTCTCTCGTTGAGCAAGTTGTGGGTTCTCATTGCATAGCTCACCCAATGAGTTAGATGCTACCACGTGTTTCTCACCAGATCGCTTATTTTAATTTAAAACAAGACATTTGCCTATCAAAGTAGGATTCAGCTATGTTACAACTGTGGTACAGTACCTTAGTTGCTTTCAGCTATTGAATCCAACTAATACAACTGTACAACTATAAATCTAATGACTGATTGCAACTGTGGTACCATATCACAGTTGCAACCTAATTTTACCCATCAAAGTATCGAATATAAGTTTTTAAGTACAGTGGACAAGAATGTCCGGGCCGGTCTAGTCTAGGCCTGTGGATTTTTGGACTAACTCTTCACACGAGGACCTAAATATGGACAAAAAATTTTAAAGTAGGCTGTGAATTGGTCTAGTTAAGGGCTTATGGAAAAGCCCAAGGTTATGCTTATGTATAGTCCATGTTCTTGGAATTGATAGCTCAATGTGGTTGATATGCTTCTCTTGTTACTGCTTCTCCTCAGGTAAACTCATTGTAAATGATGCAATGGAGTTTATTCTCATGCTCTCCAGATTCAAGATTGGTTCTTGGAATTCAGAGGTTGCTCTATTGTCATTTTATGCTAGCTGCTCATAGCCAACAATCTCAACCCTTTTCTGTATGTTGCTCATTTACATTGTTTAAAGCATGTACAAATTCACTGACATTCTCTCCATTATGGCTTGAATACATAGCATTGAGCACCATATAAAAAATTTAGCAGACCAACACTTAAGTCATCTGTACTTTAAAGCTGTTTTACTACCTATTTTGCCTGCAGTCCATTTCCAAACATTCACATGTAGGTATATGTGTGTGTGTGTGTGTGTGTTTGTGGCCCATATTTGGTCTTTTAGTGACTAATGGAGAATTGGTTGGTGTCCTTTCTTCAATTCACCTTTCTTTGAATCTTTGTTGTAATGGGCAAGACACTAGGATAGAATTTCAAATTGAAAGAGATTTTGTTTTCCTGATGGGAAAGTAAACTTTTAATGACTTCTTCTCAAATCCATTAACTACTATTCATTCCTATGTGCTTATTTGGTATTAGAAATTACTAAGCCGAACAGTGTTGGTGAGGATTGAAAAGATATGTATAAAGACTCTTGACTTCTTTATGATCCATCTGCCTCAGTTTGCTTATGTCTGGAAATATTTATTGTTTAGCCATTGGGATTATGTCTGTCTTCACTCTGTGTTAGCCTTAGGGCCTCGTTGTTATAGATTTATGGTGCCGCTGTGCTCAGCCCATCTAGCTTAAATGTTGTGTGTGTATGCGTGTGTGTGTGTCTGTTTTTTTTTTTAATTGTTCACTCAAAGTGACTAAAGTGCAAAGTGAGATAAATTTGGCAGGGGGTTGTAATGTGTGTTTTACTTTGAATTAATTTAAGGACTTGCAGCGCTTGCTTGGTCAGTGCTGAAATGGTTCAAATTTTGTGTTCTGCTTGCTGATTTTCTTGTCTAGTTATTGTTAACACGAGTTTTGATGGTGTCCCACAGGTGGAGTTCAGACTTGAGAAGCATAATGTCTTCCCCTGGTAGCTGGTCCTGTAACAAGAAATATATGTTTCAGGTACCAAACACAAACCTTTTCTTTGTGCTTGTTCTGAAATGAGTGCAATTGTTTTGGCTAAGAACCTTGTCGCCAAAAAAGTTGTCGTGTCAAACTGCATGGTTATTGCTTATATAGTTGTAGAAGCCTGTACTGCTTCATTTGCGTTCCTGTTAACTTGTTTTAAGTGATTTCTGACTGACTTCAACTTACCAGGTGATTGCTATGGAAATGTTGTTTTAGAACACTTAATAGAGAATTATAGTGTTTCAAGGATATATGTTTGTTTGCTTCTCTGGAAACAGGATCATTACCCAAAGTATGCATTCCATTTCTTCCAACTGAAATTTGATGTTAACCAAGGAATTTAGAGCATTTTTTTTTTATTTTTGTTGGTAAGTGATAAGATGGTATAATTAATACTCATCTCGATCACCTTATAAATTCCCCTGGTATTGATTTAGATATTTATTTTCTCTCTTCTGGTTTCAGGGGTCTTGATGCTACACATCCGAGAGATGCTTTGCCTTTCTCAGCTGCGGAGAGTTTAATGTCACGGAACAACTGATCAGATTAATGAATTCAATAACGTTAACGATTTACCAAGCCATTAATATCTGAAATAGAAATTCAAAATAAATTTTCAATTTCATAGACAGTACACGATTTGATATCAATCTAGCATTTTTTTTTTTAATAAACTCAAAAGGGTCGGTACTACTGATGTAATTCTTTGCTGTAAGCTAGCAAATAAGAAAACAGTGTCACAATATTTTGGTGACCGGGCCGATGTTGCTATGAAATGGCCCAATGTGGTACTAATTCATATTTTATTTTCCCCACTGAGAGCCTACAATCATTACATAAAATCACACACAAACTAATTTTTTTTTCCAATATTATTATTATTTTTAGTCTCAACTTGTCAAACTGTTCTTGATTTATGCTGTACAGTGAGAAAGAACTAGTTGGGTTTATGATTATGTTGCACTATTTCGGAAAGATGCAGCAGAGACAGTAGAGCTAAAGTTGAAGATGATCAGCAGAAGACATAGGTTGAAAAATGAAATCCGACTCCAGAGCAGTAGCCAGTTCTGGCCACAGGATAGCAGACACAGTCCAAGAGCCATCACACTTGGCACTTGGCCTTTGATTTATATAACCAACTCCAGACCTCTCAATAATTGAACTCACTGCTCCCAGGACTGGGCTCCCAAACCCAAAGTCCAATTCAACCACTGGAAATCTTCTTCCTGATGACATCAGGACTGCTGGACCGTCTCTCCCGAGCACCACTCTTGCCAGCATCAATCCAGGCCTGTGGCACTCTATCCAATCAATCAGGTCCAAGAAGTGAGCTTCATTTGTCACTTTTGTTATTGAATCATGAACCCTGCTGGCAATTTCTGATATGGACCCTTGCTTCAGTTCTGTAACACTTGCTTCTCCAACAGCCAGAGACAAAACATTTCCTATGTAACTTGACATGAGATTTTCATATTTAAGAATTCTACTGCATCCATCAAGTTACCAACCCATCTTGCACTTTCCATGTTTCTCGTCGATGGAAGTGACCATAATCTTCCATATGTAAGCTGAGAAAGCTTCAACTTTTGTTCTTTTTTTGCCATTCACAGATGCGAGTTGTTGCAGCCTGCTAATGCTTGAAGCATCAATGTGGTAGAAGCGCTTCAGCAAGATGTTCGTTGGCGGAATGTTTGAGATCTCTTCTATGGTGCACTTGACAAAAGTTTGATCCAAAGAAGGATGATAGCTTGGCGGGAAACGTGCACGAAGGTTTCTCCGAAGATCTGGTGAGCATGTTATTGGTTTTTGTTGAGCTATTTCTGACCATGAGACAAGAAACTTGCCGAAGGAACTTGCATCGCCAAGTGCATGGTCGAAACTGAAAGTAATCGAAATGCCTCCACAGGTGTAACTTGTCACTTGGATTTGCAAAGGGAAGTCTGGCTGAATAGAGACTAGCTTTCCTTGAAGAGATTCATTAAGGTTGTAGAAATCGAGATTCACTAAAGGGATATTGGCTTCGGCTTCTAAAACTAGCGCTCCATTCTTGTCACAAATGATCTCGGGCTCGTTAGTTTGAGGATTCTGAATGATTCTACCAGCAAAAGGGTAGTAAAAATTCAGAGTTTTAGCAAGGGAGATTCTCAGGGTCTGGATGATTAAGGGATAGTTTTTGCCAAAAGGCCTGCGGTAGAAGTAGAAGTATGTGAATGGAAAACGGCCGGAAAGTAGGTCAAGGTTTGAGAGTTGAAGGGTATGAGGCTCTGGCAAGGGACCCATAGCTTTGACAATACTTTTTCCAGTGGGTTTTACTTCAAGTTTTCCATCTGCTGAAGCCTGCAGTAATTCCATTGGATTGTTGCCAAAACGTTTGTGTCATATAGCAAAGCTCAAGTGTATGATATTTCATCAATTAGAGATACATTTATATAGTGAAGTGATTTTATTACTTTTTGGCATCAGCAAGCACTTGGCAAGTTTGGATCGTCGAGTTTGGCTGACAACATGATAGTGGAATGAAAGTTGTTGATCTGGGAATCACTTTTGGGTTTAAAATTAAACCAACTTTTCTTTGCATATTGGAAGAAAAATACTAGATGTAATAGAGTGACTCATTATTTCCGGAAAAAAACTTATATAGGGTCATCCCATTATCTCAGCATGTTAAGGTGGTAAGACATGAGATGACTAGTAAAATTGTGTGTTTTAAACTGAGATCCATTAACTACTTTAATTATAAATTTAGTGGGTCTCACTTTGGACCTTATTGATAATCTCATTATAGGATCCACTGCTCCGTCACATACTAGAGTAATATTAAACCGCCATATTTCCACCCTATTGTTATAAGGAGACAGTAAAACCATTTTTTACATATTTCTTTCATTGCTTCCCAACCCTAACATGTATAAGAGCACATTATAATTGCAACAAATTTTCAAGGATAAACCAATCAAATAATGGAGTTTGGGAGAAGAGAATCCCACTTGTTGATATGGTCCAAAGTATGCATTATCATAAGACAAACAAACTATTGGCAGTAGCATACATGGTAGCATATTTTGTTTGTAAAGATTCTCATTGTAAAACAAACTTAAAGAGTCCACAAACAATCAAAATCTTGCGATATACTTAAGTGGATCTTTGGTGACAAAGAGTGGTACATGTCATTATAATCAAGATTTTTGTTGGGGTTTGCTGAAAGCATGAAACTATATATACCCACTAACATCTTGTCAACATTAGTATTTACACTGTATTGATCATCGTCACAATGCAGTTCAATAGTTGACGAGAGAATAAATTTTACGGAAGGGTAATGATACAGTCGTAAAGTATTTTTTATAGGAATAATGTTGTATAAACTAATATGATATGATTTATTATAACTGGTTGAATTAAAAATATTATATGACTCAAATGATTTTTTTATTTTTTATTTTCAATCGACTAATCAGATTATTCCACATCAAATTATGTAAGATTGTTTCTTCACAATTTCTCTATATAAAATATTGTCGAGTGTGGTTTCATTTTATTGCGATGATGTCCCCATTGCTGAGTTTCGGTTCCCGTTGTAGGTTGTTGCAGAATTATGTATGCACCCAAGGCCCAAGGGTTGGTTTCGCTAAGTCTAGGCGAGCTGGGCTGTGCTCATACATTCTTCATGATAAAATTTCATTAGCCCATTTTTTAATTATGTTATTTATTCTAAAATTATTCTTACGAAAAAATAAAAAATATTTAAAATTTTTTTTTTCTTCACTCTCAATCTCTCAACCGATTAACTTCTCATTTCTCTCAATTTTCTTTTTTGATTCAAAATTTGAATGAAATATTAAGTCTTAATCAAATCCCATATTAAAATTAAACAAAATCTTAGGTTATCACACAAAGAAAAACCAATATCAACAGTAACAAAAAAATAAATCACTTGTTTATAAAATTTAACCAAACCCAATATTGAAACTTGGGTGGAGTTGATGGCTAAGCTAAAGAGAGTGGGGGTGGGGGAGAGAGATAAAATAAAAAAAAATTACTTTCAACAAGGTTAATTTTGAAAATAATAAGACAAACTAAAAAATAGAGGCTAGTGAGACAATTTAAGGGGGGTCAAATATCATTACTCTTAAAGAAAATATTATATCAAACCAAATACATATTATAAATTTAAATTATAACGAGAAAATTCTTGATGTTCTTACGCAATCCTCCTTATTTATTTATAATTCGTCATGCATATATAAATATTACCACAATTATTAAAAAAATATACGCGACAAGAAGTGGATGAAATTAAAATGGAGAAAATGCTCCTAAAACATCCAAGAGAAGAAATCAAAATACAACAAATAACAACTTGACAGCCATGGAGATATCTCTCCTGCGCTCCTTTACAATATTCTTTACCACTAATATTGGTTCGGACAAGGAAATGACAGAAACGCCTAGGCGTGTTTCGTTAATAAGAGACAAGTCATTTTTTCACTTTTGAAATTTTTATTTATCAATCTGATTGCATGTAGAAAGTGGAAAAAACGACAGCCACATCCTGCATTATCCATTGGCTCCCATATGAGACTTGAGCTTGATCATCTCCATAATGGAAAATATTTGAGTAACCTTATGTTGCAAACTAATCTTACTTGATTGATTGATTGATATACATTCTTCATGTGATCGCACGTGCATTTGTTGTTCATAAATTTGTGCCCTAACCCGGCTTGCATAAAATAATCCATGGTACCTTTCTCACGTTTGGAACCTACTAGAATTCCCCCACACTTAATATTTTTCATTTGTGCATTGTTCATATCCATTAGTGTAACATGTGGATTGTGGCTTCAAAAAAGCTAGGATGTAAAGCTTTGATACTATAAATAGGCTATGCAATTACATTAATTACCAAAAAGTCGAATATGACGTTACAAAGTACACAATAATGCAAGGAAAATGTGGTCCCATATCTCACATGTTAAAGTACTGTAGTGCATTCATTTCCATTCTTCAAATCCTTTGATCATCCATTATATAAGCCATGAAGCAGTGGTGGCATTTCACAAATCCTACTTGAGAGATCTAAGCCACTGCCTTTCCTAACAGGCTGATTCATCATCATCATCCTTAGCTTCCATGGCAACCCAAATTGCGACCTTGTCATCAAGATTAATCCAGCACCCTAAAACCAAAGGGTCCAAGAAAATCTGGCCGACAACGTCACATCAGCATTCTGAGCGCTGGACTCATCATAATTCGGATCAAATTAATGATGATCATGTGAAGGGAAAGAAGATGAAGCGGAAGCCAAAACACTGGGCACAAGAGCGTTCCAGATTAGGGTTTTGGTACGTGACAACATCTATAAGATACATACTAAGGAAGGCAAGAGCCTTTTACAATGAGTTCTGCAGCGAGAAGTACGATGATAATCCAAAAATGTTCAAACAAGTAATGATTGCTGACCCTTATTTCTCAATCCCAGTGATCCCTCCTCCAATGTAAATTAACATTAGTTATGTCAAAAATTCGAAGTTATATATGATTATGAGTTAATTAAGCCAAGGTAATGTTTGAAAATAATATCGAGCGTACCTAATTTGAACTATATCTAAAAGTGTTATGCTGCAATAATGCAAGAAATCACACCCAGTGATACTCTATATGATAAAAGTTTGTATGTACTAATATTCATTCAATCCAATTTGTCAATTGCACACTTTAATGTAAATGTCAAATTATATATATATGTGTTTCTAGCTAGGATCAACTAATTAATTTGTGGGGAGAAAGCGTTAATAATCTCCACTCAAGTTATTGACTATAATCCTGTAAAGTTAGCTTTCTACATTATATGGCACGATCATTTTTTTACTTGGGTTTCTGACCTTCAGCGATTTATACACTATCCATTATATCCATTGGTTTTAGTGTAAAATCTGCATGCTTTTAGTTAACATTTTTGAAAATATTAAATTTAAATTTAATATTACAGTAAAAAAATCTGTCGGGAACCTACTGTCATGATATATAACTGGCAAGAGTAATCCAAAAACCTACTTCAGTGAGAAATTATGTACCACATTTTCTATGTAACTAGTGAAATTGATACTGGGAGGTGCGGTAAGAACTACCGATCCAAGAGATGATTCTGAAATATGTATGATTAAAAGGACTAAGAAACCTCTAAGGGGAACTGATCAGTCTTAGCTACTTAAAATTTATGTACTATAATATTTGGAAACACTCAAAACGCCAAACGGGCCTACAAAATTTTTTAAAATTCATTCAAAATTCAACTAAGTTAATCTATGTCACATCCTCTTAAAGTTACGAAAAGGTGGTACTACCACAAGAAATGGCCTCCATATATTTCAATTCAATGGCTGCCTTCTAGAGTTTTACATTTCTATTTATAGTTATGGGTTAAACGATTCATATTGGTGCTTGTTTTCCAATTTGATGTTTAATCTGTTTTCATTACTACTATCAAAATAAGTATCAAATTTCCACCACACAAAAAGAATCCATATGATAACGTCATATAAGGACCACCAGAGACATCATATATTTTCTCGAAGTACTTCAATTTATAGTATAGAGCAAAGTCGGCCGACCGGATTGAATGTCGGTGAGGGTATTCTTTTCTTGGAAATTAAAAACGCATTTGATTTTACATCGAAAAGGTTAGGGATCTAGTCGATCTAGTCCTAGCTTGAATATCGTATCACTCATTTATTAAATAATAAAATTTATAACTTATAAAATACTTAAATATTATTTAATTGATGAATGTGACATCAATTGAAATTAAATTAGAAATTAAATATTAAGATACTTAGCATTGCTCCTATATTTGTGGGTGATTGACGGTTAATAAATTAATAATAGATAAGGAAGATGTATGACATAATAAAAGAGCTTTCAACATTTCAATCTATGTGGGATTTATCTATAAAATGGTAGTTAGAATAGAGTAATAAATAATTTTCCAAAATAACGAATTTAATCATCCAATAGAGAAGTATCACATAATATTTAGGTTAAAATGCAATAATAAATGGAAATTATATTATTATTATTTTCAAAACTCACCGGCGGATCGAAATCTAAAAACTCGGTACTTTAAATATTTTCCCGGGAAAAAAAATACAGCTAATAGACTGGAGTAAAAGGAAATCGTTGCTAATGATCACAATTTGTCAACCCTTACAATATTTTTGAAGACTAGAATTAACTATATCAATGGCAAGAAAAATAATATCGGTATGAGTTTGCACTCTTTCTTCAAAATCTTCACCTACTAAAAAAAATTGAAATAATAACAAGTTTGGTCTTTTACACTATTAATTTTGATCTATCATTTTTCACTGGCAGGCTTAATTCCATGAGATCGCCAAGATATGTCTTTACTAGCTAGCAATGGATGATGTGCCCCACCATTAATTGGAAAAGAACCTTTGAATATCCTGGTCACAAAGACCAGCAGAGAGCAATCTCCTTCCCCTACAAGAAAGTAATTTTAACTTTCAGCTGTGCAATTTGTTGTTAGCCCTGCCCTAAGAGGTTTTCAAGAAATTTATTTAGTTGGTTATTCTAGTTCAAATCATGACAGAGATAGGGAATTAAACGATTAATTTAAATTCTACCCACCCCTCTACCTTAATAAATAAATAAATAAATTGATTGCTAACCCGATTGTGTCAAAGAAATATCACTTCCTCCTACCTAACATAGATGACAGCCCAAGATAAGTGTCATGGCAGGAAACTCCTTGCAAAGAATGAAAGAAAAATCACTCTCTCTTATTCCCTTAGGGTGCGTTTGACACACTGTATTGTATTATGTTGTATTGCATTATTTTAATGCTGGTGTATTGTATTATGCTGTATTGCATTAGCACTGTATTATAATAATGTTATACAATGTTTGGTGTTACACTGTACTGTATTATTATTTTTAATTAATTTAATTTAAATTTTATATTTTATTAATATATTTAAATTACATTAATATTTTATGTTATTATTTATATTATTAATTTTAAATTAATAGTATTTAAATATTTATTATTAGTTATATTATATTATAAATTTATTAATAAATTATAATATACAAATAAAAATATAATATAATATTATTGAATAAAAAAGTATATATTTATTAATTTATATTAAATTATAATTTAAAAATAAAAATATTATATAATATTATATTAAATTAAAAAGTTATCTTCATTTTTTATTATTATTATAAATAAAAACAAAAGTTAAAACAAAAAGTAATTGAAAAAGAAAGAAGAAGGTAAAAAAAAAAAAGAAACGCAAGCAGCAAGCTGCCAAGGAAAAGAGAAAAAAAAAGGAAAAAGGAAAGCTTAATGCGGCAACTGCCGCATTAAGCAAACCCGACTCACAGTCGGGTTTGGCTAATGCGGCAGTTGCCGCATTATCTACAGTACTCTAATGCCATGTGATATTTTCCCAAACATGGTATTGGTATTAACTTAATGTAAATAGTAATTTAATACCCCTTTAATACTATAAATAAACACACCCTTATAGTTTTTGGGCTAGCTAGCAGAAATGATTTCTCATTGGTAAAGAGTTGATCTGATGCATCGGAGAAATTATCAAAGAATATTTTTTTCCCTCAATTAACTGGCTTCATCAAATGTTCCCTGAAAAGACCAAACTGTCATCTGCAAAATATAAATGAGAGTAGATGGCACGTAGAGACAAAATTTAAACCCATGAATTTCCATTTTCTGCTTTATTACACGGTGACTTTTCTTGTGCTGAAATCAAACCTTAAATCGTGCTGGTTCCTAAGATCAACCACCCTAAAAATGCATCAGATTATAGGCCAATTAGCCTATGCAAGGTTATTTATAAAATCGATGTAAAGCCTTTTGCAAACATATTAAATAAGATTCAAATGAATAGGAAGTTGTAAGGACATGTAATCACTAATCATCTAACATCATTAAAGATAGTTGTCTTGATTCATTTCAACAACTAAGACTATTGGGATCATACGTATATAATTACATTATAATCCAAACATTTCATAATCTGACAGGGCCATGCATATCAACATAGCTCCACCTCTGATGCTGTCATCAGTTGGAAAAGCTTATTTCGCAAAAATTAAATGAATCCTTTCCAGATTAGACAGAATACTAAGGAACAAAATTTTCTTATAACGTTACACTTATCACTATTGGTTGATCAAAAGTAGTCAGTAATTTTATTGGTAATGAAATTTACAATTACATAGGTGAGTGCCATCTAGCTAGTGCTGCTGCTAGCCTCAAAATCCCTTCTTTGATAGCACCGCAGCCACAATTTTCAAAGGCTTGGGTCCCCCTTCTGCTCCATGTGGTCTCTGTTTCTTAAGCCTCTTCTCTTCATTTTTGGATGCCAAACATCTCCTTTTATAGCCAATTAAGTCTGCTGCCTCTCCTTATTTTCGCTGCCAAGCTTCCCCTTTGATTAGCCAATTGTTTGGAGGCCACACGAATTTCTACAGGAGGCGATGTGTTATGCAAGACTCCTTTGAGGACTACAGATTTATTATCAATTTTACCCGCCACATGTCATCAATTTAGATCAAACTAAAATACAATAAAAAGTAATTTTATTAAGTTCAATTAATTAACCTGTTTGATTTTAAAAGCAAAACACAAAAAGATGTGACTTTTCTCTAGTTCAAACTGTCTCATTTTGCAAAGCCACGAAACCCACATAATTTTTTTTCTCTTTTTAGTTACAAGAAATAATGGCGGAAGGTTATTGGCGACAGCTCTCCTGGAGATCAGGAGCTTGACAGAATGTTTTGATCTTTTTTGTGACATATCAAATCACAATTTTGTTTTTTCACTGATATTTGTCAGATTTGATTCAGAACATGTACGCTTACGAAGCAAGGTCCATTTTCATTATATGCACTGGGTTATATAACTTACAGCATGAAACGACAGGATCATAAAGCAGTGACTAGGTGACGCTGTGACAGCTCTGATGAGGATCAGGAGCTTGACAGAAGAAAGTATTAGGCTGCAAGATAGGGATAGGAGCACTGTTACCCCATGAATTATATAACGTTAAAACAAAGGGTCCTCTTTCCATGAAAATATATACAAGCAAATTCTGTTTTTCTTTCTCACTCATCAGGGTCAGCCATTGTTTAGTTTATTGACTTTGGCTTTGAATTTTATCTATTTTAATGATAACGCAAAAGTTGGCTGCTGCCTCGAGTTTGAAATCAATTAATTTACTTACAGCCTGCTAACGTATTCCCTTATAGTTTTTGGGCTGGATAGCAGAAAGGATTTCTCATTGGTAAAGAGTTGCTCTGATGTATTGGAGAAATTATCAAAGAATATTTTTTTTCCCCTCAATTAACTGGCTTCATCAATTGTTCCCTGAAAAGACCAAACTGTCATCTGCAAATATAAATGAGAATAGATGGCACGTAGAGACAAAATTTAAACCCATGAATTTCCATTTTCTGCTTTATTACACAGTGACTTTTCTAGTGCTGAAATCAAACCTTAAATAGTGCTGGTTCCTAAGATCAACCACCCTAAAAATGCATCAGATTATAGGCCAATTAGCCTATGCAAGGTTATTCATAAAATCAATGTAAAGCCTATTGCAAATATATTAAATAAGATTCAAATAAATAGAAGTTGTGAGGACCAGTAATCACTAATTATCTAACGTCATTAAAGATGGTTGTCTTGATTCATTTCAACAACCAAAACTATTACGATCATACGTATATAATTGAATTATAATCCAATATAAAATGTTTGCGACAGCTTCATAATCTGACAGGGCCATGCATATAAACATAGCTCCGCCCTCTGATGTTGTCATCAGTTGGAAAAGCTTATTTCGCAACAATACATTTGATGATTACATACTGTCCTAAAAATTTTATCTCCAATCTGAAAATTCAGTATATAGTTTATTGAATTTGGCTTTGAATTTTATCTATTTTAATGATAACGCAAAAGTTGCCTACTGCCTCGAGTTTGAAATCAATTAATTTACTTACAGACTTCTAACGTATTTTTCTTAGGATGTATTGTCATGTCAAGGGTTTCCATTTCCAACGGAAAAAATAAAGAAAAAGAAAGAAATGGAATTGTTTTCTAACACCAAAAAGGATAATTTCAAATAACTCCCATTAGCAAAAAGCCAAAAACTGAATATATTAGTTTGCATCGACTCACTGCATGCATCGCCATTCAGCAAGCCAACATTTTAATCACTGAATGCCACCAAAATAGATACACTGATTAGCTTTAACCTAAATAAATAAAATTGAATAAAGTCAGAAAGTCCTAATAACCGATTAACTTATATTTTTCAGATTTGATTCAGAATATACATGTTTAGAAGACGAAGAAACTAAATGGGAAGTTGATTCTTTAGCTCTTTCGAATAATGTTTAATATTTATTATTATTTTTTAAACTCAACTAAGTTACCACAATACCATCAAAAGAAGTTAAAACAAAAATAAAGAAAAAGAAAGAAATGGAAGTGTTTTCTATCACCAAACGAAAAAGATAATTTCAAGTAACTCCCATTAGCAAAAAGCCAAAAACTGAATATATTAGTTTGCATCGACTCACTGCATCACCTTTCAGCAAGCAAACATTGCAACCACTCAATGCCACCAAAAGAAACACGCTGATTAGCTTTAGCCTCTGCCTCTCCCCAATCTTTTTCATACCGTAGTATTTTCTTGTAATCAAATGAATACTCAAGTTGTTTGTGGCGTTGTGTTCTTAATTGGTTTTTTATGCGCATTTATTAGAACTTTTGTTGAATATCATGGTTTTGTAGATGGTGTTCTCGTTCCAGCAGCTTCCATGCTTATTGTGAGCATGTTGACAGTTGCTGGAACATTTCGTATTAGGAATGAAGTGATTGCATATGCACTAACTTTAGCATTCACTTTGCATCAAATTTTTATACATTTCTTTGTGGAATTTAATACCGTTTGGATTGAAGCATCCGCAATATTCTCAGTAGGAGCCATCTTTGGAATCAGAGGCTTTGGTTGCTGGATGCAAGACCGAGAAAATAGGGTAGCTGCTGGAGGAGAAGGTGCTGGTGGCGCTAATGAAGAAGCAGTTCAACAAATAGAAGGCAGGATCAGAGAAGCGATGAAGTTCATAATTTTTAACTATATAGCTGCATTTTGCATCGCATTAATTTCTATGATTTTGAATATTAAGTGTATTAGAATTGAAAAAAATCATAAGGATAACACTGATAAAATTCTTAAAATGGTTAACTCTGATCAAAGCAAGTATAATATTCCGATTCTGATATGTTTAGCAGTTCCTTCTGTTATTGGCCATATACCGCTTTACTGGGAACGAACGTTGCATTTCTTGGTACGTTAGAATACTATTTAAATTTTTTTATTACATATCTAATAATCATTATTAATATATTATTAATATTTTTTTAGGCCTGGTGCAATACTCAAAGCCAAGTGTTTCAGGGCTGGTGTAATAACAGATGGGAACTGTTTCAGGCCTGGCAAAATGCCCAAATGCAACACTTCCAGAATTGGTGGAATATGCAGATACAAAATATTCAAAACTGCTGGGTAGGAATTGGAAATTGGTGGAATATCTGGATGCATGATGTTCAAAACTGCTGGCCAGGACTTGGAAATTGTTGGAATGTGCAATCTAGCGTAAGGAGAAGCACTGGCGACGAAGAACGTGGAGAAGAAGAAAGTGCTGGTGTTGTGGTGGAATTAGAACATGTGGGGACGCGTGCTGGTGGTGTGGTGGAACCGGAACAGGTTCAGGTGATGACTGATAATTAATTTGGGGTTCATCTTGGTTTCAGATTTGATTTCTCCTTTTTAGCTTTTTTACTTTTTTTTAAGCTTTCTGATGCTGTATTTTGATGCTTTTTTACCTTTAATTAAATGAGATAACTATTAGCAAATCACAATTTGGCTCCAATTGATGTAATGATTGTCTTGAAGCTCGTTCACTTTTGTATGAAACGAGACCTAAATGAAACAAGCCAAGACTGCCTTTCTCTTCAATATCCTTGATGGTAATATCTCTGGAAGCAGCAAATTGATGGGTAATCATCATGGTCCCTTAAATAAAGGTCTACAAACTCAATGATATTATCTTCTACAAATGGTTCGTTAGCCGTATTAGTTATATTGTCAATGTACGCTAAGGACAATATAAAGCTCTGCAACTGTAGCATGGTAATAAGTGAGTTGCCAGGGCGTGAACGAGAAAAGTTAAATAATGTCTCCCTGGCTATGCCAGCTAGTACGGTAGGGTTAAGATAAGAGCCTGAGATACTATAACTTTCAGAAGTTATTGACTGCAAATTAAAATGTCTATTCAAGGATGTTCGATGCCTCTAATTAACTTCCCATTTGCTATCAATTTTACCCGCCATGTGTCATAATTTTAGATAGAACTAAAGTACAATGAAAAATAATTTTATTAAATTCGATTAATTAACTTGCTTGACTTTAAAGAGAGACAAAACCCAAAAAATTAAATTTTTATAAGTTCAAACTGTTTCATTTTACAAAGCAACAAACCCATATAATTTTATTTTTCAAATTAAGTTATAGCTCTTTAAAATAATGTTTAATATTTATGACTTTTTTTTTAATTCAACTAATTACCACAATACCATTGAAAGAAATTAAAAAAAAGGAAGAAAGAGAAATACGGTGGCGTATTTGATGATTACAAACTGTCCTTAAAATTTGGTGTCCAATAAGAAAAAATTTGGACATAAATCTTGCTGGATCAATCCTTAATTGGAAACAAAATTTAAAATATAGCACTTAAAGGAAAAAAAAAAGAGAGATTTTGAATTTAAGAGAAACATAGAAATCAAAATTTAATGAAGCTACGTCTAATAAATTTGACTCCTTTATAATCATAAGTAAAATTTTAATTTTTAATTTTTGATTGACGATTGTTTATCCACTTGTTAGATGATTGATGATGGTTCTTCAGAAAGTCTTATGGTAAAGGTAGAGTCTATGACGCCATTAACGGTGGTCATATGATATAAACTTGAAATCGTGTAATAAACTAATAATTGGGTAAAACAAATATTTTTTTGGCAATATAAATTCAATAAATTTTTTTTTAGCAATAAGTTAGCTTGCAGTAAATGAATGAATAGGAAAATAATAGGTTAAATCTCTATTTGACTTGTAAATATTTAATCCATATTGTATATGTAATTAGTCCAACTCATGGTGCATTATTCATATATATATTTCAATATTTGGGCTCCTATAAACTCAAAAACAGTTACTCATAATTGTCTTAA
The DNA here is from genome assembly GCF_022201045.2 of Citrus sinensis. NCBI lineage: Eukaryota > Viridiplantae > Streptophyta > Magnoliopsida > Sapindales > Rutaceae > Citrus > Citrus sinensis. The sequence goes on from NC_068560.1 coordinate 22,371,150, forward strand.
AGCTCATTTACCTTTATATGAAACAAGCCAAGACTGCCTTTCTCTTCATTATCGTTGATGACAACATCTTTAGAAGCAGAAAATTGACAGGTAGTTATCATGGAATCCCTTAAAGAGAGGTCTATAAACTCAATGATATTATCTTCTACAAATGGTTCATTAGACTTCTTAGTTATATTGTCAATGTACACTAAGGACAACGAGAAGCCCTGCAAATGTAGCATATTGATAAGTGAGTTCCCAGGACGTGAACGAGAAAAATTAAATAATGTCTCCCTGGCTATGCCAGCTCGTACGTTAGGGTTAAGATTAGAGATTGGGATACTATAACTATCAGCAGTTATTGACTGCAAATTAAAATGTTCGTTCAAGCATGTTGGGTGAATCCTCTAATTAACTTGGAATGGACTCGATAGGGAGTTATGAAGGATGAGGTACCTTGATGCTAATTAATGTCGTCCGAGATCCCAGGAAAGTGCAATGTCCTGCTTGATGCTAATGTGGTCAATGCAACTGAAACCTTCTATCTGACGTCACCTTAAATGCAACATAATCACCTCAAATTGGGCTCTGAGTGTTTCTCACATGCTGTTTTGAGAGATCTGAATTCTATGCACCATAACATGATCAATGAAATGGATTGTAGGACTGGAAAGGTCTGTGGCGGCCACGTTTGGTGTGTTTTTATTATCTTAATTTGTAGGCAATCCCTGCTTCCTCAAGGTTTGAAACGTAGATGTTCTTATACATTGTCACATTATGTGTGGCTGGTAATCTTGTTTTGATCAATAGGATACAACATTACACATATATCATCATTCATCCAAAACTTTCTAGCAAAAGTTTGTCATTGAAAGTTCATGGCACTACAACAGAAATGATTTTTAACCGCAGAAAAAATCTGCCGTCAAATAGTTAAGATGGTATTAATGGATGCACTATTGAGGTCCTGTTTGAGATTGAGATGCTGTATCTTTTAAGGTACAGTTGTTGTGAAAAAAAATTATAATTATAAAATAAAAGTTACTAATACGTCGCAAATATAAATTTTAAATAATAATTTTGGTAAAATTATTAAAAATATAATAGATTTTTCACTATACAAGTAAAAAATTATATCAATAAAACTTTCAAATTATAATAGATAGTGTTTACCAAATACTTTAGGGTGTGTTTGGTTGAAGGATTAAAAGTGGGGATTGGAATCTTTTTTTTTTTTTTAAATTTATCCTAGTCTCATATTTGGTGCTTTCAAGAGTATTAGAATTTAGTTATCTTAGGCCCACAAGTTAATCTCAATTTTGTAAAACAAATTATCCCAAGGGGGGGTCATGGGATTAGTTAGTATTCGATTATATTGATAACTCAATTAAACATAATAATTTATAAATATTTAAATTATAGTAATACGTGATAAATGTAATAAAAAATATTGATTTTAATAATGTAAATAATAAATTATACTAAAATCATTATTAATTTTACATTAAATTAAAATTCTATTTTAATTTATTTAAATATTCAATATTTTTATAATTTCAAATTTACATTATAAATTAATTATTAAATTAATATTCAAAAATATACATTTTTATAAAATAATAGATTAGTGAATAAAAAAATCTCATAAATATATTTAAAAAATAAAAATTATTTAAACTATGATTTATATTTCATTAATATCATTAAGGTTGATTTGTATAACTAATAATACAAAATCTTAGTTTATAATAATAATAATAATAATAATAACAACAACAACTTTTAAATTGTAATATTATAATATAAGATATGATTATTTATATTCCAATCCAATATTGCACCAAACACAACATAGTATTATAAGTAATCCAATATTATCCAATCTGATCTGATTCAATCCAATCCAATTCGGCATACCAAATGAGCCCTTAGTGCTGTAGCTTTTAAATTATAGTTGTTTAACTTCAATCGCAAACGCACCCTAATTCGTGAGCCTATAAAGTCATTTAGTTTTTACAGCATAGATTTAATGCTGTAAACATCGTCGTTAAAAGTAGTAGACGACAAAGATTGTTGCCATTGATGGTCAGTTTAACGACAGCAATTGCTCTCCAGCCATAATTAAAATAGTGAATTCTATTTGCAATCTAACGACACACATTACTTTGCTAAATAATAATCTAAAATGGTAGAGTGAAATTGCCGTGGATTTACTATTGTTTTTTTAAAAGTTTTTTTTAAATATTTATATGTCACATGCCTCATCTAATAAAAATGAATAAAATATCCAATAATAAAAATTTAATTACAACAAATCACCTTTGTCCAATAAAAAAAGAAAAATGTTACAAAACACGAAGCCTTCCTTTTGCACCTAAATGCTAAATTCGTTTGCCTCCCAGAATCATTCTTGTTCGTAGCTTTAAATCACTGCAAAAATAACAAGACAAATGTTAAAATCTAGAGAAAACAAACGAAATGTATGTAATTAAATAAATTTTCATTATTCTATTGAAAACTAACTTTTGTATGTATACATGTTTCCAAGAAATGAATTAATGTATGTAATTAAGAATGTATGTAATTAAATCTTTCATTCTTTCTTCATCATAGAACTAGGCCAATTACAATAATTAATAATTATTATAATTATTTCCAATTAGTTGCCATCACTTGTTCGACCCCGATGCATAGGATTTATCCAATTATAAGATCTAATATTACTAAGCACAACGTTGCCAAAAAAGAATTTTATTTAATAGAATGTATCCGCCGCACTTATTTACCAGTTATTAAGAATTAAAATTATAAAATCATGATCACCAGTTAGAGTTAATAAACTTTACCAGTAAAGCATCAACCTAACAAAAATAAGAAATGAGAGATTAATGCTCCATCAACATACAGATATAAGAATATAAAAGATTAAAAGAATTATTGAAGACACGCATGAGCTAAAAGATCAAGTAATATACATGTTTATTGCCCATAAGAATGAAACAAGTACTTACATAAGAAAAGCCCCAAATTGTTTGATACATCCAAGTGCTCAAAGGGATCATATAGTTCGAAAAACTGAAAAAATAATTAAAGATAACATACAAGTCATAATACATTCATGTAACTTTAATATGCAAATTTCCTTGAAAGAAAAAAAAAAGCCAAATTTTATGCCTTTATGAAGATTTATATCACAAGAAATGCAATGAGGGCATAACTGCAGTAGCTACAATGGGGACTCATTTTATAATATGCATAATCAAAAGAATCTAACTTTTGTGTGATGAAATTAAATATTTTAAAAAATATATCATTTTCTAGTTTGCGTACTTTTCTTGCTCGTAGGGCCTCAACTCTGACTAAACAAAGCTTGTTTGTTAAGAATTAGGCATTCTTTTTCAATCACAATAAAAAATGAACAATAATAAAATTAAGTAATGATACAACCACAAACTCTTGTACAAACTTATTTTGTACAAACTGACGTGGCATTAATTCATTGGTTGAATAAAAATATAAATTAATAAAAACAAATCATGTGGGTCAAGTGATATTTAATTCAACCAATCTTATCATGCCGCATCAATTTGTACAAAATAAATTTGTACAAGAGTTTGTGTTTGTATCATTACTCAAACACAAATTGGATCAAGGATACTACGGACAACACATAACTAGGTAAATTAAAATTCAAAATCCAAAGAAGAAGTGAAAATGCCTTTAAGAGTTTAGGCACAAGAAAGAGGAGATGCGAGTAGATGTAAATTATTTAACATTAGAGTGGAGCCATAACTGCAAGGAGAGCAACGGAGAAAAACTAGATAATAAAGTTTGTTGAAAGTAAAAAAGGGATTTGTAATTTCTTTTCTATTTTTATTAAGCATCGTTGTGGATTTCTAGTTCAATGCAAACGTATTTATTCTAAAAAAAGTAAGAAAATCAACGATAAATATATTTACGCTATTTAAAATAGTATAATCAACAAAAACGATATCTATGCTGTTAAAAATGTTATCATCTACGGCAAATATTATATGCCGTCAAAAGTAGCTTTTACATTTTACGGCAATTATATTTTTTATGCCGTTACATCGAAGTCATCTACTCATCTTATCTATTGACAGCACGTAATAAAAGCATGCTGCTACTAATTTTTTCAATGGCACATATTTTAGACATGCTGTCTTTGTTAACTTTTAATGGCATTGCATGTTATACGTGGTCAAAATTCTGCCGCGAAAAGTCACTTTTGTTCTAGCATGCCAGTCTTTAAGATGTTGTCTGGGCAATTTAACCATTGAACATGCCAACCGCACGGCCTATGGTATTCCTCACTTCGTACAACTTCATTAATGTCTTTTTTTTTAAGAAAAAAAATCAAATTTATGAACTTTTATGTATATTAAAGTTTTGTTACAATAATTAACCACATTTACTAAGGGCAAGCAGAATTCACTCATATTTCTTGGATGGGCAATACAATATTGCCATGAATTCTTTGGTTAATCAGATCCTATTATCCTAGTCCTCATAGAGAAAATTCAGGAAGTTCTTCTTGAAAATGAGGTGAATCATAAAAAGATTGTGGTGGCCGGACGGACTATAGAATAAATAAATAGAGCATCGTTAAAATTAGAGCTTCACAATGGATAACACTCTGCATGATTTAAATTGCGCTAGGCTTCCCAAATTGCACAATCCCACATATATACCAACAGGCGATGACATAAAATAGGTAGTGACAAGTTAGCAGACAAATATCCTAAAGTTCCGTGAAGAATAGAAGAAAATTTTATAATGCAATTACATGTAAGGATTTTGACTTGTAATTGACATCCTGGATTCTTTGAATCCCCTTCATGAAACCTTATGAACAGCAAGATTGGTCTCCAGTACTTTGATTGATTTTTTGCCTTGGATACCTTGATTCTCATTGCTTTGACAATTGATACTTTCCTTATGAGCTATAAGCTAGTAATAACAATGGAATAGATATATAGATTGGTAGAAAAGGAACATTCTCTTATGCTTTTTCCTTCATGAAAAGCGCATCTTCACTTAAGGACGTTGACAAGCCTTTTGGACACGTGTCTGTCGCGAAATTCCTACGCAACAAAACCTCCCAGCTTCTAGGTTTTGAGACAAATGCGAGGCGCTGGGAAGCAATATAATGCTCAGTTTACACTACTTCAGTTTTAGTTACAAATTAATTTTATTTCTTAAGCAAAACTGAATGGTACTTAAAAATCTTAATAAAGTACATATAAAATGAAACTAAATATTAATTTCAATGATAAAATCTTTTAGGAACAGGATTGTTTGCAACACAATAATAAAAGGATGTCATCTATATTTCAATAAGGTAAAATATTATTTCCATTCACATATAGAACAATAACGTTTTTGAATATCACAGTTACATCTAATATTGTAAAAATGATAAAGAAACTATCCACGTATCAATTAAATTATCATCTTCTTCATTGCTAGTTGAAGCCTCCAACACAGTTGCTGGTGATCCATCTTATTGCAATTGGGCGATGGCAGTCTAAAAAGAAAATGATTTTCCTTATAGCTATTCTGGTTGAAGGTTGCAGTCTCAAAAAGTAAAGGGCATGATTCACTCACAAAAGGGGATTGAGGCAAGGCTGTCCTCTATCTCCTTATCTCTTCATTCTCTGTGCAGAAGCTTTTTCACATTCACTATAATGCACAAAATTGCAAAAACTGATTCAAGGGCTGATGTTCAGCAACCATTTGTCAATCAACCATCTTTTTTTTTTTTGCAGATGACAGCCTCATCTTCATGAGAGCTACAACTGAAGATTGCACAAATTTGAAGCAAATTTTTGATAAATATGCAGCAGCTTTAGGCCAAATCTTCAACTACGAGAAATCCTCAGTGTTCTTCAGTGGAAACACCCCAATAAGGCAAATCAATGAGATTAAAAGCATTTTTCAGCTCAATGTTGTGGCTAGACATGAGAAGCATTTAGGGCTGCCTTTTATGGTGGGAATAAAAAAAGTGAGCTTCTTTAATGACATCAAGCTAAGAGATTTTAGCAAGATATCTAACTGGCAAAGCAAATTTTTCCCAAATGGAGAAAAAGAAGTTCTGATCAAAGCAATTGCCCAAGCAATCCCTGCCTATGCTATGAGTGTTTTTAGAATTCCAATAGGGCTATGTGCTGATATTCAAAGAGAAGTAGCTCCATTTTGATGGAATTCAAAAAGAGACCACAGAAGTGTTCACTAGACCAAAGGGGAGAGAATGTGTAGATCCAAAGGAAAGAGGGGATGGGATTCAGGGATTTATTTAGCTTTAATCAAGCCTTAGTGGCTAAATAGGGGTGGAGGATTATCCCGTTCCCTGACTCATTGATGGTAAGAGTTTTACAAGCACTATAACATATACAACTTAATTTTTCCTAATTAAGTGTATTATGTATTTTTCATTTCTGTATTAATTTTAAAGTTGTCAGATTAGTTACAAATTATTGCGGATAAACTTGACACGACTCGATTTCTTATCATAAATTAATGAATTTGAGTCGAGTTAATTAATGAATCGTGTTTTGATTAAATTTAAATTTTTTACGACATTAAATCGAGACAATTTGAGTGTGATTAAAAGGTTGGGTAATCAGATTTTATTTTCATCATAGGTCTGGTATTATATTGATTTGTATTAATTTTTTTTAAAAAAGAGAAGAGAATCGGTTCTAGAAATTGAGAAGGGGAGAGAGAGAGAGGGGGAGAAGGAGAGACAAGGAGAGAGAGAAGTTGACCTGTTTGACCCGTCCCGACCCGCGAAACTGACCTGGATCCAACTCGCGATCTAACCACCTCATCGATCTAGCCAGGTAGCAATTTGAAGCTCGTGAGACGCAGGTCATATCCCAGTTGTCTACAATGCCCGAAAACGATCCGAACACCGGTAATCAAGCTCGAAAAATTGCGTCCAAAAACCCAACACCATCGCTATCAATCTCATCGAAATTAGGCTGCATTATCGGCTGGGTTCTACTCCTCAGGTCACCAGCTTCCATTTCCGATCGGTCTTGTCACCTAGGGGTGTTCGCGGATCGAATTTTACGGATTGGACATCAATCCATATCCGATCCATGATTTTACGGATTATAATTTTTTAATCCAATCCAATCCACAGATTGATAAAATTCAATACAAATCCAATCCATACATCTGCGGATTGGATGCGGATTTGACTCAATCCATATCCAATCCATACGTCTACAGATCGGATGCAGATTTGACTCAATCCATATGCAATCCACCATTTTGCGCATTAGTTTTCGAATTAAAAATTTTTAGTTCTCTCCAACTAATGAAATAAAATAATCTAATATAAAAATAATTTTGCTACCAATTAAATTTAAAATTGAATAAAATTTAAATAAATTAATTATTTGAATAAAGTTAAAATAATACATTTAAAGTTTCAAAATATAACACATCGAGACTAATTATTCAAAGAAAGCTATAATAATACGTTCAAAGTTTCAAAATATAATATACCAAGCTTAATTGTTCAAATAAAATTACAATAATACGTTAATATAATAACGAAATTAATTGTTCAAATAAAGCCATAATTAATTGAAATGGCAAATTTTCGAAAACCAAACACAGTCTGATCCTTCACCAGGGCTATTGCACCTGTCGAAAGTGGTGATTACGGAGCCATCCACGATGGAAACCAGAAGAAGCTGTACGGGTAGTGATCTTGAAGGTTGTGATAGTGAAATTGTTCAGCTGGAACCAGTGAATGTGAAGTGGCTCGATTGACTTGGGAAAGAAGATGGCTTGCTCTGGCCGGAATCGCACGACCGATGTCCTTTAAATCCGTGTCGAGAGTGTATCCAACTAGTATTGAGTGTTGCTAGTGTGTGTGACGGCGGGGAAGCTTACAATGTCACCTGAAACAGCCGGATTATCGCTGATCAGCCACTTGAAGGTTCACAACTTTGGGAGCCGTCACTGCGCGTAGGAGCTCACGACCACCACCATTGGACTTAACGTGGTCAAAAGTATTAGACATGAGCTTGATGTTGCCGTTGATTGAACTCCGGTCATCGTTGACCACCAGGGGCAATTTGGTAATTTCATAAAACTTCGGGGTAAATTTGTAATTTATTAAGATAGTAGATAATTTGGTAATTTTAGATTAGGGCAGTGAGGTAATTTGAGATTTCAGGGGTAATTCAGTAATTTAATTTTGTTAAGGGCATTTTGGTAGTTTCACACTCTGAGGGTAATTTCATAATTTCTGATATTATGGTTATTTTTGTGATCTGAATTGAGGACAACTTGGTATTTAAGGATTTTGAGGATAATTTGATAATTTCATATTAGGGCAGTGAGGTAATTTGAGATTTCAGGGGTAATTCGATAATTTATGTTGTTAAAGGGATTTTGCTAATTTTACACTTCGAGGGTAATTTCATAATTTATGATATTATGGTTATTTTTGTGATTTGAATTGAGGGCAGCTTGGTAATTAAGGATTTTGAGGATAATTTGGTAAACATTGACATCGAGGGCATTTTAATAATTATGGCATGCAAGGGTATTTTGGTAATTTTGTGCACAGGGAATAGTTTATTGCGGATAAATATTTGTTTCGAGATTTATTGCATAAAATTAGTTGTATTTCACATTTACAGAATATGAGTATGTCGTTTCCTTGAATTAAGAGGAGGATCCACGAACGAGAATCAACCCATAAAGGTTGACGCTACTAAGTTCGAACATTGTCACTGTGAGTGGAATATACAAAATCTATTTTGACAGTATATTTTAATTTTATGATATAGTACAACATGTTTTGATAAATAAGTATTTGATGCTTCGATTTAATGATTTTCTAGAAAATTGATTTTTATCTGCGTGTTGATATTTATTATTATTAAAAATGAGTTTGATTAATGATTTTACTATCGTTTTTGAGTAAATGCATGATAATAATTTTAAAGAGAATTAAGTGGATTGAATTATGTTATATGGAAAAGAAATGAGATTGAAGTGTGATTATATGTTTATGTATATGTGTACAAGAGGATGTTTTTAAAATCATTAAACAGTACATTTCCCTTTAAGATATAGTGATACAAATGAGATTAGAGGCCTTTGGGATTCGTTTGAACACGTATAGAGGTTTTAGGCCATGTAATTGGGCGCTTTTCCCTTTTGGGGGCTTATGCATGCAGTATGATGATTACAGAGGTACAGACAAATATTGATATTACAGATGAGATAGATAGTATAGATGAGATACGATAATACAAATGAGATATGATGATACATATGAGATATGAGATGACATTTCCCTGTCTATCTGTTATAGCTCCAGGGTATGATGGTATCCTGATTGCCCGTTCGTCGAGGTCCGGATAAGATGAGATATGAGATAGTACTTCCCCGTCTATCTGTGTAGCTTCGGGGCATGATGGTTCCTTGATTGTCTGTCCGTCGAGGTCCGGATATGATGATATTATTCCCCTGGGTACTTGCTTGGTGATAGTTTTTCGGTATTCAGTATAGTTTTTTGGTATTCAGTATTTGATGTTATCAATGTTATGATTTCATTGATTTTATGTAGATTTATGAAATATTGTTATTCCAGTAAATGATTTGAATTAAATGAGTTTATGAAGGTTCTTATGATATTTTAATGAGATTGTTTAGAGAAGTTTTAATTATTATTTTTTGAATAAATTTATTTTTTTAAAACTATTATCCACTCACTGAGCTCACTGAGTTTTATACTCACCCTATTTTCATTATATTTTCACCCCCACAGGAGACTTGTAGGTACATCAATCAACCCAGCAACGTTAGTTAGATTTGATATTCTAGCCACATAATAGTGCTAGGAATCGTAGATATTTTCTTGGGATATTGTGGATTGTATAATTTACTACATATTTGTGATAAGAATATTTTACTGTATTTGATATTATAATGTTTGGATGATATTTGGTATGTTGATTAAGGAAGTTGGTTGTGGGTGTTGATTGTATTTGGAATTATTTTGGGAGTGTTAATTTTATAATTTGTACGTTTCGGTATATTATATTTATAAGGGAAGCTCTGCTAAATTTTTGACAGAATCGTTATTAATTAGATTACTTCCTACTCTTTTTAATAGATTTGGATAGACTCCCCTAGGGGATTGGAGCGGATCGTTTCAAGCACAATATTTTAAAAGAGTAGATTTTTTGAATTGGGATACAACCATCCTTTGTTTGGAGAAATATTCTGTGGGGGTAGACAAATACTTCACCATGGTTTGAGATGGAAAATAGGAAGTAGAGAACAAGTCAAAATACAACAGCACCTGGATCCCAAGGCCCTCAACTTTCAGGATAATGTCGGCACCCCTTGTCCCCTTAGATGCCACAGTTTCTCTATTGATAGATGAAGATCATAAGTGGAACGAAAATTTTGTCAGGCAACAATTCATGCCTGAGGATGTAGATCAGATTTTGAAGATTGCGCTGCCAAGAAGTCCAAGACTAGATCAGCTTTTATGGGGTTTTGACAAACATGGTAACTACTAGGTTAAAAGTGGTTATCAAGTTGCTTTAGGTCTTAGAATCTCAGACTGCCCAAGCCCATCAAAGAGAAGTCATTCAGAATGGTCTGCAATTTGGAAGCTGGAATTGCCAGAGAAATTGAAGATATTCATGTGGAGGGCTGCACAAAATATGCTCCCACCGGCAGAAAATCTTTGGAAGAATAAAGTTTTGCAACATCCATGGTGTCAAAGGTGTGGTAAACAAGGAGAAAACCCTTCCCACGTTCATCACGGAAGTCATGGAGGATTACAGATTTTTCTGAAGATATGAAACTTTTTGTAAATCAAGACCTACTTAGTGTGTTGCAAGCTCTGGCAGCGAAGAGAAGTAGGGCAGAGATATAATTCTTTGGAGCTCTGTGTTGGGCAAATTGGCACTCAAGGAATCTTTTTGTCATTGAGGGAAAGAGAGAAGATTAGCAGGTATCATTGGCAAAAGCAGAAGCAATTGTAAATTCATACAAGAAAATCAAATCTCATGTGCTGGCATTCCATGTGAGTCAGAGTAGCTTGAGAAACCAGCATAGGAAAGCTCCTCCAATAGGTTGGTTCAAGGTGAATGTGAACGCAGCAACAAAGCAAGAGAATCTGGTGGCAGGCTTGGGAGCAATCATTAGAAACTCAGAAAGAAAGTTTGTAGCAGCAGCTCAAAAGCAAACCACATATTATGGAGATGTCACTGCTGTAGAAGCAAAAGCAATAAAACTGGGAATTGAAACTGCAGTTTCTGCTGGTTGCATGCCTCCGATAATTGAATCTGACTGTCGAGAAGCCATAAGCTTGGTTAACAGGAAGAACTTGCAGCAGAACATAAAATTTCTAGAGTATCTCAGATATCTAGGACAGTTTAAGAAGCTTGAACAAAGCTAAAGTGCATCACACTTCAAGACTTCGTTAGAGCACTGCACACTCAATTGCCAAAAAAGCACTAAGCTCGATAGAACCAACCATGTGGAAGGATGATTGTCCTTCTCATGTTCTGTACCTTTTCTCTGATTTAGGTTAATGAAAGCTAAGCTTTTCTATCCCAAAAAAAAAAAAATTCATTCCATTTTCTCCTGATGTCCAAAACTTCGCAAAAAAACTCATACCAATCACAAAACACTATTTTCTTTGTTAAAATTTTAAAATTAATGGATAACAATATTATTTTGAAAACTGTAGCGAATAAATAGTAAAACCAAAAATTGTTTTGAGGAGAAAGTGTCAATAATCTCCCTCAAGTTATTGAATATAATCCTGAAATTGGATTGCAAAAGAACTGCTTAAATTTTTCCCGCTAGCCTTAAGAGAATACGTTCTTTCAGTATGCATTGGCTTTGCAGCACATGGTTTTTTGTTGCTAAGTGTCAAGATTTGAAAATACCATTGTACCAATCAAATGCAACAGATCTGTATTTATATCACATGTGGCATGATCTTTTTTCACTTGGTTTCCAACCTTCACTGGTTTATACACTATCCATTATATCCATTCATTGGAGTGTAAAATTTGCATGTTCTTATTTAAAATTTTTGAAAAACAGTAATATAATATTAATAAAAAAGTTCGTCGGGATCTGTCTTGGAGTACGTATTTCAGTGGAAGAGAAGTTATGCACTACATTTTATCCAATTTTCTTGTCTTTGAGTTCTTGAAATTGAACTGGAGAAGTGTGGTAAAAACAACCGAACCAAGAGATGATTCTGGAATATGTATGATTAAAAAGACACAGAAACTTCTAATGGGAAACTAAAGCAATAAGTTTTGTCATTTGCTTTACGAAAAATTTTATGATGCCATGACTAAAATTACAGCATTAATGCCATAATAAACATAAACTTTGTAAATTATATAAAAAACTATTAAATAAAAGGTAAAATAAATAAATTAATATCGAATAGTATATTGATATTTTAAAATTATGGATTAAACAAATACTTGTCAAAGTAAAAACTTGTAAATCAACATTAAATTTCAATTTAAAAAACGTTTATTTATTTAAACCAAAAAAATTACTCATCAATTGAAAACAAAAAATTTGTATTGAAAATAATTGGAATAAGTTTTATTAAATTAGTTTAACCATAAATTTTAAATTAATGCTAGGACATTTATAAATTTTTTTTTCATTTTCTATCATTGTATTTGTTTACCATACTATTTAACCAATGAAAATTATTTTTCTTGATATAGATCAAGCCAAAACAAAATAAAAAGACATTCTTATATTAATAATATCTAGTTTTATACATATTTCATGTAGTTTCAAACATTGCTTCTTACTCATGCCAAAATATCAGTTGTGATTATTGTCGAGGAGGCTTAAAATGATGCAAAATCACTTATATTACAAATAATTTTGAAAAACATAAAAAATTTCTAAAAATTTGATTTTGAGAATAAGTTTTATCAAGTATATACACTACTAGAAAAATGGTCTTTACTGACACTTGGTTTGTGACACTTGGTTTGTGACACTTTATTACAAAGTATCAGTATTCGTATACATATGGGTCATTTTTCGTGTTTAACACATATGTATCACAAATTAATGATACTATGGTGTCTGCAATTTGGACATCAGAAATCGCTGACACTGAAGTATTAGTAATAAAAGTAAAATAATTCTAATCGTGTAACGGATGGAATTCGAACCTGGGACCTCGAACATCGGAACATTTAAGTTTAAGAAAAAGACCTTTTTCTTGGTGACAAAGGTATCAATAAAAGAAAAGAAAATTTAAATTTCATTCCAAACTAATTTTCGAACCCAGGACTTTTCAAAGCCAAAGCTTTTAAGTTTAAAATTGAAACCGTTCTGACTTTTTGTTAGTTATTCTACTGAATTAGTAGAATATTATAATTTTAATATGAAGCACTTGAAATGTATTGAGGACGGCTGAGTGATAATTTTAGCGGGTTTTGACTGAAAATTTACTAGTAAATAATATATTTTCAGTTAGAAACGATATCGTTTCACTTAGGAAAAATAAAGATAAGTAAAACGCATCGTTTTATTCAACCCTAAGACCAAAATCGAAGCTAATTTTTTTCTAAGTCATTCACTCATCAGTCTTTCACCACTCAGTTCTCCTTCTCTGTCAAAGCTAAGTAAACCAAACCCTAAAATCATATCCCTCACAGTAATCAAACTTCACATCGATCCCAACCAAGCTTTAAGCAAAGGAATTCATTTCTATCACGATTTTGTTCTCTCTGTCTCTCTCTCTGCACTGCGATAAATTCATTTCTGAAGGTGCCATTTATTCATTTTTATTTATTTTAATTATTATGTTTCCAATTTACAGTGCCTATTTTCCTCATGCATGTTGATTTGTTGTGGTTTAACTGTAGAATGTGTTTTAAAATTCTTAGTTTTTTTTTGTAATCTTGATTGTTTATAATTTGGGACCTGGGAAAACCTAATAGAGAGGTAAAGGTAACTGAAGTTGAATTATTGTACTAGAGTCTTTAACTAAGAGTAGTTTTATAAGTGCCTGATTCAAATCAGTTTTCTTTCGTCTCTTTCTTTAGTTGCCATGTCACTAGACTTTGAATTTTGTGTACACTTTTACTGGAATTGATGGATACAATGTCAATGCAGATTTGGGTTTTTCTCATTTTCCCCATCTCTCGAAATTGCATTTTAAAATTTGCATGATGCTTTTAATTTTGGGCCTAACTTGTTCCATTTAATTAGCGCTTGATAAAGATACATATTAACAAAGGGTCAATTCATCAATCCTTTCCTTGTAATGCACTTGCTAGACTTAGTATAAATGCAATATCTCACATGCAAACCCTTCAACAACAACAAGTATTGTCCTTATTTTTTTTTATGTGATTTCCCTTGTACAGCTCTCTGACATAGTATTTAACAATCTGTCGCTTTTAAAGAATCACAAAAGTTTATGGTGTAACAACTATCTTCATTTGGTAATTCTTTTAAATCACTCACTTTCTTTCAATTTATATTATGGTTGTGTTCTGAGTTTTACTTGTACTGACATGTTTTAAATATTGACAGGCATTGTTTTACTTTCTTTTTTGTTGCATAGACTGTTCTAGAATAAAATTTTTCATTCTAATATATACTTTTGTTTGTTCTAATATGAAAAAGAAATTTTGAAAAATGTGGATGTGGCATGTTTTGTTGGCTTACTGAATGTGTAGATGTAAGTTACTTTTGCTGGCTTGGTGAATGTGTACATGTATGCTCTGTTGGCTTGTTGAATGTGTACACGTATGCTCTGTTGGGTTGCTGAATGCTTACATATATGCTCTGTTGGGTTGCTGAATGCGTACATATATTTAAGTGACTCTAAATAAATAAAATTTAGATTTATTTTGTAATTTGTATTTTTAATTTAAACCTAAAAGTTTGGAGTTATTTGTGCAATTTAAGTAAACTTATTAAACTAACAACATCTAACAAATAAATAGGTAACAATACAAGTTATGGACAAAACTTGGATATTCTATGATAGATTGTCTGATGAGTATAGTGTTGGGGTTGATGATTTCTTGGAGTTTGCCATTCTTAATTCTAAAAATAAAATGTCAATTAGATGTCCTGGTACCACTTGTTGTAATATGGAGTTTTTGAGTCCTCAACAAGTGAGGCTACATCTATTTAAAAAAGGTTTTTTGGAAAACTATTTAGTTTGGAATTGTCACGGTGAGGTGGACCGGAAACCTACCTCTGTAAAATGCCAAGACCAGCCACAAAATCAACGTTTTAGATGTCCGGATTATAGTTATGTAGATGATAGGGTTCATGATGCTTTTGAGCAGTGTGATAAAGATCCTAGTTCTTTTAAGAATGTGCTTGAAGATCCTGAAAACCCCCTATATCTGGGTTCAAAGCATTCAAAGTTATCGAGTCTATAAAACTGTACAATATAAAAGGACTTTATGGCTTGTCTGATAGTGGGTTTTTCAGTTTTATTGGAAGTGCTTAATGAGATATTGCCAAATGATAATAGTTTTCCTAAGTCCATGTATGAGGCCAGAAAAATAATGAAGCTATTAGGCCTAGATTATGAGAAAATACATGCATGTCGAAATGATTGCATTCTTTATAGGAATGAATTAGAGAATCTTAGTGAATGCCCAAGGTATGGAGCATCTAGGTGGCAAATAAGAAAAGATGGATAAAAAAAAAATTAGAAAGGGGTCCCTAAAAAGGTGTTATAATATTTTCCTATAATTCCTAAGTTGAAAAGAATATTTCAATCACCACAAACTGCAGAGAACTTAACATGGCATGAAAATAAAAGAATTAGGGATGGCAAGCTTCACCACCCAACAGATTCAATAGCTTGGTAGTTAATTGACAAGAAATGGCCTGATTTTGCCCAAGAGTCGAGAAATATTCGGTTCGCTTTATCATCTGATGGGATTAACCCACATAGCACACTTGGCACTACTTATAGTTGTTGGCCTGTTACATTGATAACAGATAACCTTTCTCCATGGTTGTGTAGGAATAGGAAATTTATGATGTTGTCTATACTGATATTTGGCCCTAAACAATCTGGAAATGACATAGATGTATACCTAGCACCATTGATTGAGGACTTAAAAACCCTATGGGATGTAGGCGTCGATGTGTTTGATGGTTATAGGAAAGAAACTTTTAATTTATGAGTTGTGTTGATGTGGACAATTAGTGATTTTTCAGTTTATGGAAACCTGTCTGGGTGTACTGTTAAGGGGGATTATGGTTGTCCAGTTTGTGGGATAAACACATGTGCATGTTGGCTACCGCATAGTTGGAAAATGTCATATATGGGTCATAGGCTGTTTATTGAAAACTCTCCTAGGCCTTTGTCTGGTACAAATATCTTAAACTTGGTGGTTGACATTGACACCAAGTTTGGGAAAAAGGTCCAAAAACAACGAAAACGGGGTGAGGTTGAGGGTCACAATAAGGGTAAAGGTGAGGGTAACAGTAAGGGTAAAGGTGAGGGTGAGGGTGAGGGTGAGGTTGAGGGTGAGGGAGATAGTGAGATTGAAGGTGAGGGTGAGGGTAATGGGGATGTAGCTTAGTTGCGTTACACAAAGATATCAATCTTCTTTGATTTAGAATATTGGGAACATTTGTTAGTTCGCCAACAACTAGATGTGATGCATATTGAGAAAAATGTATGCGAGAGCATCTATGACATATTACTCCATCAACCGGGCAAAACAGAAGATGTAATTAATGTTAGAAAAGATCTTACAAATCCAGACCTTAGAGAAAAAATTAATAAAGCATTGATTGTATTAGCTCCTGATGAACAAAACAAAGTCCTGCACCCTGCCCCGTACACTTTAAGTAAGAAGGAAAAAAAATGTTATGTGAAACCTTGCAAAGTGTTAAAGTTCTTGATGGCTATTGTTCTAATTTTAGAAATATTGTTTCAATAGATGATTTTCGTCTTCACGGGCTTATGTCTCATGATTCTCATACCTTGATGCAACAACTACTACCATTAGCAATTCGAAATTGTTTACCTCAAAATGTCAGATATGTCATAATCAGGTTGTGACTCTTCTTTAATTCTTTGTGTTCTAAGGTAGTAGAGCCCAATTCTCTAGACCAATTGCAAAAAGAACTTACAATCACCTTATATAATTTAGAACAATCTTTCCTACCTGCCTTCTTCGATATAATGATCCATTTAACAGTCCATCTAGTTGAAGAAGTTAGATTATGTGGCCCGGTTTACCTTCGATGGATGTATCCATTTGAGAGAGAAATGAAACCTATAAAGGGCTATGTACGCAACCGACACCGTCTTGAAGGTTGCATTGCAGAGTGCTATATTGTTGAGGAAGCACTTGAATTTTATGCTGAATACCTTTCAAATTGTAATTCAATCGGACTACCTACTGGTTGTCTAATTGATTTTACAGTCGAAAGGCCACTAGGAGGTACAAATATTAAGGTGGTTGATGGCCTTACATTGGCGCAAGCGCACCGATGTGTTCTGGTGAACACCCCCGAGATTCAACCATACATAGAGTATGTGACTGAAAATTTGAACCTCTTTTTCGTTAATTTTTTTTCAATTTTATTAATTTTGTTGGTATAATTTTAGGGAGCATTTGGCCTTATTGCAATCAACACACCCTCGTCAATTAAAAAAGCCTTTATGGTTGCCAATCGAGCACTCCTGTACGTTTGCTGATTGGCTGAAACAAAAGGTTAGATTAACTTCATTAAATCTAATAAAAGTATCCAAGTAAAAGCACACAAACTTTTCTCTTTCAACTAATTATTGTGATTTTATTAATTGAACAATAGGTAACAATTGATAAAACAAATAATATAGTGGTTAACAAAAAAGTATGGTGGTTGGCAAACAAACCCAGCTCAAGCGTGGTTACTTATGATGGCTACTATATTAATGGTTTTAATTTTACTACAAGAGATCGGGATAGCAACCGCATAACACAAAACAGTGGTGTTTATGTAGTTGCTAACACTTTATAGATTTCAAGTTCGAAAGACAAAAATCCTCATTCTAGGGATATGCCTTTTTATGGGGTTGTTAGTGAAATTTGGCAACTTGATTATCTGGGGGTTAAGAACGTACTTTTCAAGTGCGATTGGGTAGATGATAGAGGGGTTAATATTGATGAGTTAGGGTTCAATGTAGTCAATTTAGATCGAATAGGCTACAAATCTGACTGTTTCATTCTAGCTGGTCATGCAAAGCAAGTGTTTTATGTGAAAGATCAGTTAGATAATAGTAAATCAGTTGTTTGTTCAGTGAGCTCAAAATGTAATTATTTAAATGAGGCCTTGTGTGATGGCATCGATGAGTATGCACCATTATCCAACAATTTTCCAGAATGTAAGTTAGGTTTAGGTGATGAGGAGTTTGTGTCAGAGTAGTTGTTGATGTTTTTCTTGTAAATATTGGTGCGGAAAATGAATAATCCAACTACTATGCCTTATTACCGCTACTTCCTGTAAGTCATCAACAAATTTGTCTTTTATTATTTTATTATTATATTGGGATATTAGATTGGTATCTGGTGCACTCATCCACTTTGATGTATTTGCAGGTTTATTGGAGACATGGCAGAAAAAGAGAAGCCAACATTTGATCCAGATCTAGAAGGAAGACCAAGACAAAACCTTACAAAGAAGAAAGACCCGTAGAGAGGAGCTAGTGACGACACTGAGGTTATGTACAATTCCTAAGGAGTTCCAGTTGGAAAAAAGAAAAACGATCTGAGAAACTACATTGGAGTGTTTGCACGGGAAAGAGTTCCAATTATCTATGATGATTGGAGGAAAGTGCCACTAGACATCAAGGAGATGTTATGGATTCATTTTCAAGAAAAGTTTAAGTTGAGTCTTAAGGCGAAAACCTAAGTGTTTAAGTGGATGAGAATTGCATTAAGGGGCTTTAGATGTAAGTTGGCCAATGAATATATTTTGCCTAATGCAAACAACTTGAGTTCACTGAAAAAGCCTTCTCTTGAGTATGAAGGCATTAGAAAAGAGGATTGGAAGAGCTTTGTTGATAAGATTTTATCTGAAGACTTTTAGGTACGTTTAAAATTATGTTAGTTAGATAATATTATTGAGTTCCTGTAACCATTTTAATCAATATCCGCTTTGTGCACGAAAAAAGTAAGGCAGCAAAGGACAAAAGAGCAAAGAATATGTACAATCATCACTTAGGCAGCACAAGAAATGCTGGGTTGTTGTATAAAAGAGTAAGTATAATAACCACTCTATACAAACTTATGACATTTTCAATACAAATAATAGGATGATTCATAGCAGTTTTCAATTCAATTTTTGTTGAATTATTACAGCAGTTGGACCTCGGAGTTACTGAGCGCGAGATTGACCGCAATGAAGCATGATTATTGGCTCACAGGAGAAAATATGGAACTTATACACCTGAAGTGCAGCAAGTGGCTGAGAGAATTGTAAGTTTCCACCACCACTGTCGTTATTTAACTTATCTTTTTGTATTCCTAATTTTGATCAAATTATTTTTGTATTTATTTTGTAGAGTGAGCTAAGAAGTCAAGTTGAGCAGGGAACGTTTCAATCCCAAGGACCGAATAATATCCTAGGTGAAGCACTTCCAAAGAAGCCTAATGGAAGTCGAGTGCAAGGATTGAGTCAATTTATCACCCCATCCCATGTATTTCAATGTTCCTAACTCCAAGGAGTTGGCACAAGAACGGAGAATGTAGCAGGAGAGTTTTCAGTTTATGCAAGCTCAATTAGATCAAATGAATGCAAGGATAAACGCCTGCAACAACACTAAAGTTGGCAGTTCCAACTTTCCTAACTCCAAAGGTGGTTGCAGTGTTAAGATGGAGATAGATCGTCGATCACCCAACAAAGTTACTCCAAAGTCAGTGACTAACAACCCCAAAGCAACTCCAAAGTCAGTGACCAACAACCCCAAAGCTACCCCCAAGTCGGTGACCAAAGTTAGTCCAAAGTCAGTGATCAATGACCCCACTGTTTGTCCAAAACCTGACAAAAACATCAACACACCTCCCCTACCATCCCCTGCACAGAATCCACCCACAGTAGTTTGTGAAGCCACTTCAAAAATCACCCCAAGAAGATCTCCAAGATTAACTCCTTCAAAGAGAAAAGTGGATGGCCGAAAGTCTCCTACAAATCCCGTGGTATATCTGTATGAACAGAAATGAAAACGAACAATAAAGGAACTCGTTGTTGTAAAACCAGTGACAACAAGGAAACTGGTTCAGAGAAAGAATACCCGTGGAGCTGTGAAAGCAAGAAAAGAGAACAAAAGTTCACAAATGAACATCTTTTCTTTGATGATTGAAAGCTCCCTACCACAGACGATTATGATTGCCCATGATTTGAAGACTTTTGGTGTCTACTGGGAGAGCAGATTTGCAATGAAGCCATTGAGTTTACAGAGCTCTCAAATTCTGTTTTGGAGATATGGATCAAGTAAGAAATAAAAAACTTGATTTATGTTTTTACTATGTGTTGTGCAAATTTTATTGAACTCGCAAGCGCACAAATCTATTGTAGTATAGATCTATAGTGACGAGCGTCGATCCCACGAGGAGGTGAATTTTAATTATATATAGAATTAATTTTGTAAATGGGTGGTTGGATTTGTGGTGGAAATGATTTAAAATATGCTAAAACTTAAATTAAAATAGCAAGAATAAATTCTGAAATTGGAATTGAAATGGCAAGAATAAATTGAAGAGAATTCTATTGAAATGGCGTACTTGAGTATCTGGATCCGTATCAACATGCATCATGGGCTAAATATTCCATATTAATACCAATTAAATCATGAGGGGGGAATCCACACCTCATGAACCACACTCTAATAAACATGGTGCTAAGAGCTCATCGTGCCAAATAATAATAATCTTATACTAGGGAGCCGGTGAAACCAGGGCGGTACTAGACAAGATTAGTATTATTTGTCGACGAGAAGTCAAAACATCCACAAAAACTAGAGGGGAAGAGAAAATAAATTTACCAAATAGAGCCCATGACACATGTTGAGACTTCACTTTCAACCCAAGCTTGAAAGAAAATTAGCCACTCATAGTTAAACTAGGGGCAAAATGGGAATTTATTAAAATACGTAGAAAATACAAGATAGAGAAGGAATTACAGAAAATGGAGTCCAAAAATAGATTCAGAGGTGCCAAATTAGGGGGGAGAGGCTCCTTTTTTTATAGATACATCGAGTAAATCATGGCCATCGGATTAAAAACAGTTTGGACGCCCAGGATTGCGCTACGTCATCAGTCAACAGTACGCGTGAACAGTACCACGGTTTGACTACGGTTTGAACAGTGACACGGTTTGCACACTGTTTGAACAGTAACGCGGTTTGCACAGTAATAATCTCATGTGTTGCATGTACCGTACGTGCAGTTTTTAATCCACTAATATGCTGCCACGTCACCATTAAACAGTACATAAAAATTTTAGTCCAACAGGATCTTGACACGTCATCAGTCAATGCCACGTCATTGGTCAATGCCACATCATCGATCCGTCTATATGAACAGTGCCGTGAACAGTAACGTAGACAGTACCCGTACATGTGAACAATGCCCTTTTTCCTTTTATGCTCCTCCTAAGGTTTTCGACCGTCCTGAGTTCAAAAATGATGTCCATTTTATCATTTGATATCTCGTTTATTGTGAAATGACTATGATGCCCCTAAAATACATAAAACACTTAATTAAAATAAAACACACATAATTAAATTATAAGAAACTTAAACATATAAAAGTAAGGGTTGTTAGTAAGACTTGATATGTAAAATGAAGATTTTCTCTTTTATAAATATGCATTTTCTAACACTCAACACACCCCCCAACCAGCTTATTGCTAGTCCCTAGCAAATAAAGCGAAAACAAAATTCAAAAATGATTTTTTTAAAACACTCTTGTTTATTCAATCAGACTAATGATAACAATCAAATAAAAGTATAAGTATTATCTCAAGTCGAAAGAAAGATCACACCCACATCAATCATCCACATGAATCAGTCTAATAGACTTTGTCGTAGCTACCTTCAAGAATGACATGTCAAACCCCAAAATCTCACTAGAAGTAGTGACACTCTCACAAAGAAATTAAACCCAATAAAAATAGTCACTCCAATGAATGGTAGTTGAGAGAAAATAATAAAGAAGTGATATCACATGCTCTCCCCAAAATGAAAGAAATATGCCCTTAGCTTAGAAATAATACGATCTCTAGTCAAATAAAAATGCTAGTCAACCCAATTTATTTATTTATTTATTTTTTCATGCATCACTACATTCTTTTAGCCCATATAACTAGCTTCTACTTCAGATTATAGTTTTCTAAAATCAAGAAGGACTTTTATTAGGACGTAACGTAGGCTAGGGACATGACTAACAAAGAAGGGAAATAGGAAAAATAAAGTGTATGTTTGAGAAAAATGCAGAGGATTTTTTTTTGGAAGTTGCAAGGTGGATTTCACCTATTATTATTATTTTTCTTTGAAACAACAATTTCTTTTTTTTTTGAAGCAACAATTTTTTTTCTTTTTTTTTGAACTAGGCATAACTTCACTATACAAAATGTTTATTTACATTTTTTTCTCAAACATAAATAGGTAATGGATCTTATAAGATATTGGGTAATACTCCAAATCGGAGTGGGTTAAGATGATAAGTTGACAAATAAAAGGTTTTTTTTTAAAGGCTTAAAAGGGTTAACTATGGATATTTGATAAAAAAGGATGGCTAGAAAGGCTCAAACGGATCAAAGATGACATTTCCATCATCTTTTAGGGCTCTAAATAATCTTCCATATCTACTAATTAGATGGGCCTCCAAATGTAGCAACACACATTTTTTTTCTTTTTTTTTTAATTTTCAATTTTTTTTTAGGGTTAACTCAAAAGAAATCTAAAGATCGTGTATACAATAATAACTGCTAAGCTGTATAAAAAATGGGAAAAAGGGTTACTCTCCAAGAAAAATGATAGGCTCAAAAACTCACTTGGTATTTATTATGACATGTTCATTCCTTCAAGCAACTCATATTTATCTCCGACATCAACATGTAGAGTAGCAAACATAGTGTAACATCACTTCAGACTAAAGATAATACAAATACTAAAATTTGAAATTCATCATGTCATCCAATGTTAAAACAAATCACATTTTTTTTTAAACAACACCCTACCCCCCAACCTATTCTAAACATGAAAAGAAAATATATATACAAAAATGAGAAAATGATGCAGAAAAACTAATTAGAAAATGATAGTAAACAAAAATTGTTGTTTTTTTTTTGTTTTTTGTTTTTTTTAACTTAAGAAGATGCGTTTTTAGAGTTACTACACTCCATATTCAGCCATCTTTAACTAAAAAAATTTGAAAATGTATTGTTCGCGATCTGTGCATTTTTTAAAACAATGTGAGTTTCTCCATAACTTGTTTAATATTTTTTTGAAGAATGCATTGTGAAATGGATTTTCTTAAGTGAATTGTGAAGATGGTTAATGAGTGAACATTTTGCTGCTTTATGCTTGAAACTAGCAATATAATCATATCTTGTGCTAGGGATTAGAGGAAGTGTTGTGTATGTTTAGGATAATCACATACACTTTATTTGCCATATTTATTATAGGTAAAAGCTATAACGCTATATACATTTTAATGAATGCATTCAACATGTTTGGAAAAATTAATGCCAATTTTTACTGTGTTCTACTATGTATTTTAAGGCACTTTAGTGTAAACCAAAATGACTGGAGTTGTTGCATGTACAAATAGAATGCATAGAAATCTCGGTGTTTAGTGTTAAAGTAGTATTGAGCAATGATTGGAGCTGCTGTATGTATAGATAGAAAGCATATAAATCCCAATGCTGAGTGTTAGAAGTAATATTGAGTAAAGCAAATAATATATTATAAATTATCAGCTTCTTAGACAGCTTTGGTAATTGTTGTTTGCTATGGTGATACAATTTATTTGCATGTTCTTCAGTTTTGATATTAATCCTGGCAAACTTAAAAATATATGTTTTTATTGTGTTGTTTTATTTTAGAACAGATTCTATAATATATGAATACATTTTGTTGCTTTATTTTTGAAGTTCAAGGGCTGTAATGAGTACATTATGGATGATCTTTCGCAACTTCGCGATCAGTGGGCGTTGTATATTGCAAAGTTACTTGTAGCATACAATAATGAGGTAAATTATATTTTTGCTTGTAAATATCAAAGAATTGATTTTTGTAGCATAGTCGCTAATTGATTCTATATACTGTAATTATAGGTGGGAAAGGTGAAAGGAAAGGCAAAGATCAAAGAGTAGATGTACTGATTGTTTCCTGGAAAGGCAAAGATCAAAGAGTAGATGTACTGATTGTTTCCTGCAAATTGTCATTATGTGTTCATGTAAATATTTGACATGTTTTCAAACAATATGTTAGATATTTGTATTATTATTTTATTTGATACCTATTTAAATGTTAGCAGGAATGTTATATACTTATATTTAATTATTCAAATTTTTACTTTAGTTTAATTTAAATAGATTTTCTTTGAATACCATTATTTCATTGGGAAAACTAAAAGAATAATGAAAATAATCGAGTAACAACAATAATTTCAGCATCTTTTCTTTGAAGCCATTGACGCTAAAAAATGTTTCAGCATCATAATATTAGTGATGCTATAGTATTACAAATTGCTGACACTGAAGTATTAGTATCCGTTTATTCTATCATGTCACCTCACAGTGTAAAACAAACTATTGACGTGTAATAATTGTTAGTAAATACTATCACTCTAGTGTCATAATATTTTGTGATACTATGGTGAAAGTAACTTTTAACAAGTGATCATTATCAGTAATTACTAATACCATAGTGTCATAGATCTGATAATACTATAGTAATAATAATCACTAACATCAATTACAAGTGTCACTATTTTTCTGACTCCTAGATTACTGACACAATTAACAAGTGTCAGTGAAAGTAATTTCTGACACTATTCTAAAGTCAGTAAAGACTATTTTTCTAGTAGTGATATATAAACTCAAAAATATCATTATTCAAATTTAGGAATCAAAACAATAAATATATAAGGTAATCATTATTATAATGAGTTTTTATCTTAAATTTGTATGTTTTTATTATTTTTTCAATAACTCTTTTAATATTTACTTATTTTACATTTCATTTATAAGTATTCTATTTCATTTACATAATTTATATGTTATTTTACACTTGACATTGATTTACAAGTTTTATGTTGCATCTAAAGGTTTATGTTTTGTTTACAATAATATATTATTTTACTACTCTATGTTACTTTACTTATTTTACATTTTATTTATAAGTCTTCTCTTTCATTTACATAATTTATATGTTATTTTACGCTTATATGTTAACATGTATGTGTCTATAATGTTGATTTTGATGATAACAAATAAGATTAACAATGATTAATCTTTTAAAAGCTCAAATTATTTTTCATACATTTTAAATAAATTATTATTTTCATAATATAAAGGTTTTATACTTAATGAAAAAATGGTTATTTTTCAAGTTTATGGTCTAATTGAAAAAGTTTTGAAACTCTAGAAATGGACTTAATTGTAAAGTTTTATGACGATTTGGGTCATAGTATCATTATAGAAAGTTGGGGGCAATCTTATAATTTTAGAAAATAGTTTTACTGTAGCATTTTTAGTATATATTATATGTTATTCACACTTTGAGCATTAATTTGTAATCATTTGCATTGTGTGAGGGAAAATTCATTTGTAATATTTGTTTTTGAGTGATTGTAAGTGTGGGGATACACTTGGGTTAAGAGATTGAGAATAATCTCTTATTGTAAATGTCTATTGATACCTTGGAAGTCAATTGTAAGCATTTGAAGCGTTGAGAGGTTTGGATAGTGAAATTCTTGAGTTTGGTTGGCTTGGAGGCATGGACGTAGGCGGAAATTGCCGAATCACGTAAAAATCATTGTGTTTGCTCTCTCTTCCCTTACTCTTTTATTATTGTACTTTATTAAATTTGTTGTTTTTGATTTCATTGAGACAATGATTGAACTGTTATGTTGTGTTGTTTAGCTTAAGTTTTAAAATTCCAATTTACCCCTCTCTTGGGTTGCATAACTAGTATTTTATTATATTGATTTGTAAGTTTTTTTGTTACATTTGTAAGTTTATATTTTGTTTACCAATAATAAATTATTTTACCAATCTTACATTAATTTACTTGTTTTACCTACGATTTACAGGTCTTATACTTTATTTATATTTAATTTTATATTTAATGTTGACTTACAAGTTTTATGTTAAATTTACATGTCTTATATTTTATCTATACAATTAATGTTTAATTACGGTATTGATGTCCTAATTTTAGTTAGGGCATCATAGGATGACCCTTTAGTTTATTAATAATCTTATTGTGACAGATTCGTCAAACCAAGGAATAACTTAGGGTACCTCTTCCTTGGATAATAAAGGCATGTCATGTTTTGGCCCTCATAGAATTAATTCCGTTTTTATTTTTGAGAAAAAATCATAGTTATGAACTTTTATCTGCATTAAAGTTTTGATACAACAATTAACCACATTTAATTCCTAGGGCAAACAGAATCACGCACGCATATTTCTTGGGTGGGCGATATAATATTGCTATGAATTCTTTGGACAATCAGAGAGACAAAGATCCAGCTCCTCTTGGAGAAAATTCAGGACAATATTCTTGAAAATATTGTTAAATCATAAAAAGATTGTGGTGGCCAGACGGATTAATAAATAAATAGATAGAGCTTCACAAGGGCTAATGCTCTGTATGATTTTTAGTTGCGCTAGGCTTCCCAAATTGCCGGGGATTAATAAACAAGGGCAAGTAAAGTTAGAGGCAAACTCCTATTAGCTTGTTATTAAAGATTTTGTAATTTAGTTACCTCTCTAAGAATGATTGTTTATTAGTCCTATTAGGAATAGGATAACGTACATACTCTCTATATATTATATATATATAAGAAGTACATGCGCATATAGGACTGAATTAAATTTATTTGTCTAGTTTTATTATTAGTCATCAGCAGCCATGGGCAGGAACTCGCAACTTCATGTCGTTCTCGCCGCCAAGCTTTCTTTAGATAGAAAGACAATGTATATGAAAGTAAGTTGGTTAATTAAATTGAGTAGCTTATCCACCCCGACTAGTTTTTTATATTTACAATTTTGTTTTTTTGTTTTTATTAATAAATTTAAAACTATTAATTGCATCTGCATATATATACGTATGCAGTTGATTTCGGCAGATTTTGTCCCTGTGCTGTTCCTACACTTTTGGTGGGTGTATGGCGTCGACACCCCTCTCATGAATTTGACGGCAAAAACATGCTTCATAGCACTAATAATGACAGTTTTGTTCGAGGTAAGGTGGAGGTATCTATTCAAATATTTTAAAAAGGTACGTAAAAAAATTAATGATGCATTGTAATTATTAAGGTTATGGTTTGACGAGGATACTAATTTGTTAATTTTTTTTCTATTAACTTAATTATGTTTTATACATTGTGTTTCAGGAAGCAGATTTGGAGAATATCATACAATTTACTGAGACCCCACATTATTGTCAGGCATGTCTCTACTATTAATAATATTGCATATATATAATAAGAGTCAGCTTCCAATCAAGGAATCTCAAACTTTATTAAAACCCAGGATGTGTTTATAAATGTATATCGTTAGTTAATTGCATGTTGTTAAATAAATAAATTAACCAGTTCCAGTTAGCTGACAAGCGAATGGATGAATTAAAATTAATTACTTTCTGTTTTACAGATAATGTATGATCATCATCAGGAACCACCAAAATCTCTCATCATGTCATCTCTAGCATTCCGCATCTGTGCGGTTTGTCCAAATGTGGCCCTCTACGTAGCACCGCTGGCATTGTTTCTCAAACCATCCGACGACGAAGGCTTATTCTATTTAATGATTTCTGTTTTGTTAGGCTTCTCGTATTTCCAAATAAGTTTTATACAGCCGCTGCTACTAGATTGTGATGCTGATACCTTGAAGTTTATTAGAAGCCAACACCTGGTTTTTATGGAAACCAATATCGCTGCTGCTACTACAGTAAAAGAACCACCTAACAAATGATTTGTTTTTAGTTTATACTAGAGGGATATAGAGAGAAAGAAAGAGAAATGTTCCTGTCCATGATCCTAAAATTTATTAAAGTTTGGGAAAATTATCAAACCATGAGTTTTAATAGTAGTTTTATTTGTTAAAGCTATTAAGTCATGTGGTTTAATACTATAATTACATAATGCTATTAAACACACACTATTTAATATCTTTTCTAAACTTTAATAAAATCCAAAATCTTGGACTAACAATTGAAATCTTGTTATTATATATACTTGCATGGTCAGTGCATTTAGAGTGCGTTTGGCATATTGTATTATATTACGGCATTATTTTAATGCTTGTGTGTTGTATTATTATAATACTGTATTGTATTAAGTTTTTATGATTAATTTAAATTAAATATTATATTAATAAATTACATTAATATATTTAAATTGTAATAATATTTTATAATATTATTTATACTATTATTAATTTTAAATTAATATTATTAAAATTTATTCATATTTAAATATTTATTATTGTTTATAATAAATTATAATGTAAAAATAAAAAAATTATATAATATTATACTAAATTAAAATAATAATAATAATAATAATAATGATAACAACAACAGCAACAACAACAACAACAACAATAATAATAATAATAATAAGAAAAAAGCAAATGTAAAGTTGGAAACCGAAAGGGGGAAAAAAAAAGAAAGAGCAAGCTGGCCCATTATGCAGTGTCTCTGTAACTTTTAGCTTACCAAATATGTAATGAGGAGTCATAATAAATTTAATGTAATGAAGAGTCATAATACATCAACCAAACATGCCTTTATAGTGTGTTTGACATACTGTATTATATTATGTTGTATTGTATTAATATTATATTATAATAATATTATAGTTCTACACTGCATTGTATTAATTTTTTTGTGATTAACTTAAATTATATATTTAGAAAATAATATTTTTTAGTACCTAGAAAAATTCTAAATACAGAAGTCTTAAATTTTAGAAATTTAACATTATTTTTTAGTATAAATGTTAAAAAATCATTTTTTTTTTCATAAAGATCGAAGCTTATAGCCTTATATTCTCGGCAGCATAACATTTATTTTTTAGTATTTTCTAAATATATAACATCTGAAATAAAGAATGAAGTGAATAATTTAATCAAATAATCTCTAAATAATATCATAATGTAATGATATTTTATATTATTATTTTTATTGGTATAATTTTAAATTAATATTATTTAAATTTATTCGTATATAAATATTTATTATGAGTTATATTAAATTGTTAAATAATAATCAATTTTTATATATCAATTACTATAATATAATAAAATAATGTAATATTATGTTATATTTTTATTTTTATATATTACTTAAGTACTTATTGTTAGTTATGTTAACTTATTAAATATTAAACTATCTTTTATATTAATTATTATATAATTAAATAATACATTATTTAGTTATATTTTTAATATAATAAAAAATAAAATATGAGTAACAATTTATAAATTTATTGATTTATATCAATAATTATGATGTAAAAATAAAAGAAAATAAAAATTAATATTATATAATATTATATTAAATTAAAAAATTGTATTTATTTATTATTATTAACAAAAGCAAAAGTAAAAAGGAAAAAAAAAAACTAAAGCAAAACGCTAATGCGCCAGTTGGCGCATTAGTATACCCCCTTAATTCCTTGTAAATTCCAAATATAATATTGGTATTAAGTTAATGTAAATAGTATTTTAATACTAGTAATCCCATGATCCAAACACACCCTTAATTATTTCAGTAATCACAATTTATTCTTATTCACTCCTTGCAAATAAAGGAATTAGCGTCAGCTGATTTAAAAAGCAAGAGAAAGCACCAGCTAGCAAAGTATCTGATGCAAACTCATGAGCTGATGAGGAATTAATGTGATACCACTTTGTAACGTACTCTTTTTCCAAATCACCGAAAAGAAAAATAAATAAATAAAATAAAGCACTATCTGACGTATCATGTTTAAGAATAATTTTTTACTACTATTTTGTTCCTTGCTTGATTCTACTTCAATTCCTGCATGAATTAAATCTTACGCCAATTGCTTGCAGAAAGTCATTCAATCGAATTGAAATTTATACATAGGAGATTGAATCCAGAATTCGAGTCGTCGAGAAACTCAATTTCCAACAATAAATTTCTCAGAAGCATAAGAATATATGTATTATGAAATTCACTATTCCTTAGAAGTGACGACCTAAAACTCAAGAATTGTTATTTAAACTTTTAACTTGATCGACCATGAAAACGTTTACTATCAGTTTTCCTTGTTAAATTCAAAGTGAGGATACCTCCACTAAAGCAGGATTTTACACACGCGCGCGCGCGCACACACACACACATATATATATATATAATATATTAGTCGAAGATGATGGGACGGGACTTGGGCTGGCCTTAATTTGTCTTTTCGGATTTGTTAGACTTGATAAGAGTAAATCTTATCTTTACTATAAGATAAAAGTCTGAGTAGGGTTGGCCCACACTATCTCAACAGTTAAAATAATAAAATAATTTACTAATATTCAACAATGATATTCTCACAAAAATGGATACAAAGGTTTGTACAATGAGGGCCTTTTTACAAATCATTTCAAAGTTTTGTGTTATTTTTATAATTTATGAATTTTATTAATTTTGATTGATTCGAGGATTTCCCATTCTATCTCTTCAACATCTAATTTTAAATTTCTTTAAAGTTTTGACCATATCTTTATAGAGTTCTAAATGATTATCTTTTTCATAAAAAGCTATACTTAAATTAATCCCTGAATTTATAATCATTTGTCTTCTTTGAGTCATAGACCAAATTTTTTCTTCTAACATATCTATGTATACTCCTAAGCCATCTTCCCAGCTTAGATACATTCTATCAAAACTTTCGCATATAAATTGTAATTTGAGATCAGCATCTTGAATCAACATCTCTATATTATTATTATTATTTATTGTTTTACGCTTGATTTTGAGTTTTATTATTATTATTTCGAGGGTAGTTAAAATTGATTCTATTAATGTTATCCTGTTTTCTTCTTCAAAAGAATTGAATATTTCTGGATCATTAATTTCGTTTATTTGTTCAGATAAGCGTTTGTTTGCAGTTAATCTAGTTTTAATCAACGAAATTGTATAAGCAACTTGATATTCTTGACAAAAGTCTAAATGATCTATTGCATCTAAAAATTTATTAACAGATCTTTCCATTTTTAAGAAATTGAGTTACTCTTATCACTTCCAATCTTACAACATCTCATAAAACAAACAAGGCCCAACATACTTCCATTTGTAGTTAAAATAATAGAAGAGTTCAGATTACTAACCAATGTACTATCTCTCGGAATTCTGAGATAGACTCACTTATTGCCTCCAGCCATAGAGAGGTCCATGGTCAGCACCGCCATAGCTCCACACATCATACACGATCACTTCAAAGACTGTTCCACATGGCCCAACACAACACACACCAAAATGACCTAATAGGATATGTCTAAATGATTTCCTTGCAGTTGTCTCTGGAAGAGTGCTTAGTAATAGAAAATCTTCTTCGTTTAGTACAAGTATTGGCATGTAAGATTCTTGGTTAATTTTCAAAAGATGTTTAAGATATCTGGAAGATGATAATTTCACTCAAAAGCATTTTATTTATTTCATTATTGAAATTGTTTACAGAGGGAGGTTACATATATTACATAGGTAATTGAAGGTTAGACACATGCTGTCTTTCCTTTCTTACATGCTTTCATTTATATATCTCAAGGGATAAGATTAACTATGTTACATAACACATGTTCGATTCTTGTGGTAGATTCTCGATTTCCTTTTGATAAGGTGACCCCCCATCTTCATCATTGAAGGCACTAGTTGTCCTCTTTTCATGTTGGCAGACAACCTTTATCTGGTGAGTCTTTTCTTTTTGAATTATTGATGCTTTTTGGATAGCATCTTTTATCTTTTGCAGTGGTCCCCATCGCATGCCAATTATCAGATCTTCATCTGGAGACATGTCTTCCCCACTAAAATCTCCTTTTGATCCTTCGTAGCAGTAGCCACATGATAACTGATGCTTTAGCACCTTACATACCTCGTGGTGTGTCGGTAAACTGGATTCCACGAGATTTTCATATATGCCCTTTTTCTTTTTTAATATGGCCTGTCTGGGTAAAATATTTTCTTTTCTACTCATAGAAAAGATTAGATGCTCTTTTGTGGCTTCGTGGAGCCATATTTTCTCCTTACTCATCCTCTCAAGAGATTCATAGAGGACTTTCATTCTTATAACCCTTTTGCTGGTGAGAGCTTTTGGCTCGAACAGTTTAGGATCATAATCATTGTAGACTTGATCTAAATCAACAGTTGGACTAACTTTTTTGCTGCTAATTCCAACTTGAATCATGTGATGTGCTGGATACCACTTGCTACCACAATATTCAGGGCAAGCAGTAAGGATCTTGATAAAATCAATATCTTTTGTTTGAGATATCATTTTGAGATTAGTAGCAGCCTCTACAACTTTTGCGAGGAGCTTTTTTATTTCTTTGCAATCATCACTGACATAAACAAGGTTAAGAAAACCATATTTAAACATGTCTTTTATTAGTTTTGGATCAGCTCCTGGCATAATGTTTATCCTTGGATATAGCCCTGAATGGTATGGTATAATAGTCTGGCTAGGATGAATCCCATAGGCTATTTTATTAATTCTTTTATAATCATAAGTATAGTCGCTTCCTATCGGTATTTTAATTTTTAACCATAGGGACAGACTGTCCGCTTTTATCATACTAGGGTCTTAGGCTTATTAAAGATCCTTGAGATTCTTCTTTCTTTGTACATTGATCTTTAAGATCATTGATTGTGAGATATCTCTCTGGACATGTGACCTTTGAGTTTTGTGAAGAACTCTGAGCGATCTATCCCTCAGATTGATCCTCAAAATGGACCTTTTTTTAGCATATTGCTAATATATTGTTATGACGTTTGGACTTGAGGATGATCTTGCAAACTTTTATCTAGGCAAAGTTTGTTCAATTCTTCATGGGCATCATCTATCATGGCAAGCCCAGCATAAATCATACTATTGCCTTTGAGAAGTAATTCTTGTCCTTCAGGGCACATTATTATGCCCTTAATTATTTTGGAAATGCTCTGTTCCATTATATTCTCGGCTAAGAAAATCTGTAATGTAATTGTTAGATTCCTTAATATATTCAATTTCAAAATCATATTAAGCAAAAAAATGTTGCCATCTAATTAATCTTTTATAATGAGGAAGATTAGGCAATTTATTGAATATAAATCCTTTGACTTAAGTGTTATCGGATCTTACATTAAATTTCTTTGGTAACAAAAATAAAGAAAATTTAGCTATTCCGTTTTTAATAGCCAATAATTCCTTTTCATTACTATGATAATTCATTTCTGCGGGTTTGAAGGTTCCGCTAGAATATCTACAAATATTTTCTTAATCTGTTTTTAAGACTGCTCCGCAGTGATTATCTGAAGCATCGATTTCAAGAATTAAATTATCACTAGAGGTAGGGAATCCTAACCTTGGAAGATTTTTAAATTTTTCTTTTAATCTTTTCACTACCTTGGTATGTAGATCTTCCCATGATTTCATATTATTCTTTCTTAATAATCCTTGTAAAGATTGTCTTTTTTTAGCTAAGTTTTCTATATAACCTTTAGCATAATTAAGACACCCTAAAAATCTTTGAATTTTTTCTTTAGATTCTAATTTATGTGGGAATAGATGTATTTTTTCAGAAATATGGGGTTGCATCTCAATTCCTGTTTCATATAGTATTAACCCTAGAAATTATATTTTGGGTTTTATCATTTCAACTTTCTTTTTAGAGAGTAAGATTCCATGTTTTTTGCATTTTTCTGCGAAAGAAATTAGATGATTTACATGATCTATCTTATTATTTGAAAATATAAGAATATCATTTACATAAATTATGCAAAATTCATGAAATTCTTTGAAGATTTTATCCACCCTTCTTTGCAATATTTGTGGTGCATTTTTTAATCCAAAAGGCATTACAATCCACTCATACTGTCCTTGAGGGTAACTAAAGGCAGTAAGTGGTACAGTTTCTTCTTCAAGTTTAATTTGCCAAAATCCAGATTTGCAATCAAATTTGCTAAATATCTTTTTATTAATTACAGAAGTAATTAATGTATCTTTATGAGGTAAAAAGTATCCATCGAATTTGGTATACTTATTTAATTCTTTGTAGTTAATTACCATACGAGCTTTTCCTCGTTTAATTTCATCATGATTTCTAACCATAAAGACTGGGCTACTATGAGGACTTTTAGATTCTCGAATAATCTTGAGTTCTAATAACTCTGTAATTTGTTTATCAAATTTTTGTTATCAATTTTTTGTCTATCTTCTTGTCCATACCTCATAGGCTTGACTCTTATGATAACATTTGGATCTTTTAATTCAATTTTTTCATATGTTTTATCAATTTCCCATAATTGAATTGGGTTTTCTCCAAAATTTTTATCAACTTTTTCTAATTTTTTTTTCATAATCTGATATGACTTGCTTGATTTTTATATTGTATTCACCACCCTGGCTGCTTCGAAAATGTAATTTTTGAGTTGTTCACCTAATAGGGTTATAAATTCTCGGTGTGGTAATGGAATGATTACATGACATTTTAAGAGTAATTCATTCGTTAGTCATTATATAAGTGAACTGACGGAGGAAATTGACTCCTAAAAGTTTATCTGCGCCCATATGATCATAAGACCAAAATATAAGGATACTTAAGATGTAATTTTTTATTTGAATTAAAATTTTAATCCTACATGTTCCTAAGATGATTTTTTCGCCATTTATTCCATGTCCTGTTAAGGGTTTATAATCTTTCCAATATGATTTTGGATAAATCTTGAATTAGCTAAGCAAACTCCGGAACCAGTATCTATTAAAGCATGAAACCATTCTGACTTATACTTATATTATGGTATAATCACTTTTATATATACTATAAAAGGATTAGACACATCTTGATATGGTTTGCTTAATTCCTTCAATTGTTAAGCTTATTTATCTATTTCCTATAGAATAAGGAGTAAAATTCTCAAGAAAGTTCATCCTTAATAATAAAGGACTTATTTCTGTTTCATAATCTGGTTCTATGAAAAAAGGAAAGATGAATTCTATCCCTTTCATTCTTAATAATATTTTACTATATTGGCTTAATGTCTTTCTTTCTCCATAAATCCTATATAAGTATGAGCCTCAATTAAAATTTTTCTTTTTAGATATTTAATCATTTTAGAATCTACATAAGATTTTGCAGCTCTTGTATCAAGGATAGCAAAAGTCTTGTGCCATGATTTTCCATTATTATATTCAATCTTAATTTTTAGATTTTGATTATTTTTTCTAATTGCGGCTAATATTTCATGTGATGGTGGTATCACAAGATGACTACATCTAGTAAAACTTTGGGTTCTACTTAATTTTGGTTCTCTTTTTGGTATAGAGAACGATCTTCTATTTCCTATGAAAATTCTTCCTTTTAGAGTATATTTTATAGCTTTAATGGTATTTCATTTAATTAGGGTAGCTTGAGTACTTAGATCCATTTCCCAATCTATTTCCCATTCTTCTGGTAAATATATTTCTCTTAAAGTTTAAAGAGGTTGTATTTTTCCAACTTTATTGAATAATTTATCAATTTCAATAAAATCTTTATCAGCAAACATTTTACTATTTGCTGAATTTGTTAATGCATATTCTATGGCATGTGTTATACTATATGGATATGATCCATAATGCATTATGTCAAAATATTTAAAATCATGACATAAGGTTAATGTCTTATTTATATTTCTGTCTTTTAGACTTATAGAGTATTTGGGAAATATTTTAAATATCAAAATTTTGTAATTTAAGTTTCCTTGTATTATTCCAAAGAGCGCATGTTTTTGATCTTTGATTCTATTATCCAGTATTGCTAAATTTACTGGACTATTTATTCTTTCTCTAAAATGAGCTTTTATCATGACTTGATATGCGATGAATATTTATCTTCTGCCCTTGGAGCTTTGCCGAGAGTTAGAGCGTATGATGAACTCATTTTGGTGGGGTCGAAAAGGGCAGGGCAGTGGTGGTATCAATTGGTTGAAATAGGAGAAGTTGTGCTTTCCTAAGACTCATGGGGGCCTTGGTTTTAAAAGTTTACATCTTTTCAATGTTTCCATGCTCGGTAAACAGGGCTGGAGCCTCCAGACCAACCCCAATACGTTGGTAGCTCGTCTTTTCAAGGCCCGTTACTACCCACATTCCTCGTTTGTTGAGGCTTGTCTGGGAAACAATCCTAGTTATGTATGGCGCTCTATTCTGTCAGCTCAGCCAGCCATTTCTTGTGGCGGCCGTATCCAAATCGGAGGGGGTCAGCACACTGTTATTGGAAGTGTGCCTTGGCTGTCCGACCCTGTTAACGGCTTCATCTCCTCGATCATTCCAGCACCCATCTCAGAAGCCTCAGTTGACAGTCTTATGGAGCTTAATCAACGTAA
Organism: Citrus sinensis; assembly: GCF_022201045.2. Classification (NCBI taxonomy): domain Eukaryota; kingdom Viridiplantae; phylum Streptophyta; class Magnoliopsida; order Sapindales; family Rutaceae; genus Citrus; species Citrus sinensis. Next base: position 22,407,985 of record NC_068560.1, read on the forward strand.
ATGAGACTTTGATGTGGTGGCTGACATCTTCAACAACATGGACCGCGATCTTATCCTCCGAATCCCTCTCAGCTCAGGGCGGGATGCTGACTCATGGTATTGGCTGCCTGACCCCAAGGGGCTGTACACTGTTAGGAGTTGCTACCGCATGCTAGACCAAAAGCTTTCTCCCCCCAGCAGCAGCGTTTGGCGTAAACTGTGGCAGCTCCCTGTTCCTCCCAAAGTTAAGAATTTCCTCTGGCGAGCTATGGCCAATGTCCTCCCCACCGCGGATAACTTGCGGCAGCGTCGTGTTGAGGTACCAGTTCTATGCCCAATCTACCACTCCTCCTCAGAATCCATTTTTCATATTCTGGTTACTTGCCCTTTTGCTAAGTCATGTTGGATTTCCTCTATAATTGGTTTCAATGGATCTTGGTTGTATTTTGACCAGTGGTTGGAGGAGTTGTTTGATAGATGTCAGCTTGAGGATTATAGCTTGGCAGCCATGATTTGTTGGGGTTTATGGTTGAATAGAAATAACATGGTTTGGAAAGGTGTCATTGGGAGGGTCCAGCAGGTGGTTAATGTGGCTGGGCAAAGTTTGTTCCTTTGGCAGCAAGCTTGTCAGAGTGACCTCTATTCCCCCCCTAAGCATGATTCCTTCGTTCATGGTTCTGTTTGCTGGACAAAGCCAAGGGCTGGGTGGCTTAAGTGTAATGTTGATGCTGCTCTATTTCGTTAAAAAGGGCTGACTAGCTTTGGGGCTGTTCTGCACTCAGATGGAGGTGTTTTTATTGCGGCAAAAAGCAGCTCTCTCCCCGGAAGTTTTGATCCTCGTGAAGCTGAAGCGCTTGCTATTAAGGAGGCCCTTAGCTGGCTCAAGACTTTTCCTTTTACTCTTGTTATTCTAGAAATGGATAGCTTGTTAGTTTTTAATGCTTTACATGATCAGCTTGTCTATCCTAATGGTTTTGGTTCTATCATTGCAGATTGTAGAGCTTTGGCTCAGTCCTTAGGAGAAGTGGCGTTCTCTTTTGTTCGTAGATCTGCGAACTCCGCTGCTCACACTGTTGCTCGAGTGGGGAGTTCTATGTCAGGTTCGGGAGTGTGGAATTTTGTTCCTCCTCCCTGGTTATGTAATTCTTTGGCTGTGTAATGAAAATTTCTCCTTTAAAAAAAAAAATCATGACTTGAATTCCTCCAATATGAACATTTCCAATTTTAAGTCTATCACTAGATTTTATCTTATTTATCCTATCTTCTATATCAGTTTTTAATAATAATGGTATATTTGTATTTCCTCTTGCATACCTAATTTCAATCGGTTCTTCTCTTACGATAGCACTAAAATACACTATATTTTTTTCTTTTAATCGTGTTAGCAATGCCTTGTGCTAACTTATTAACTGAAGTCATAGATGATTCCAATCCTTTTTTATTAATCTTGAGATATTGCTTTTTATCAAATATTAATTCTCTATTAAAAGAACTTTGCTCTTTTAACTCTTCATCTTGATATAAATCTTTGTTTTCTAATTCTTCTATACTCATTCTGAATTAGATTCTGAATTAGAACCTCTAAAAGTTTCATCAGATAGATAATATATGCTACAGTTTTCACTAACATCTTTGCTATCGGTGATTAATTCTAAATCATTGAAATCTTCAAATATTTTTATATTTGCTTTCTTCTTTTTAGGACATTCATTTGCATAATGTCCTTCTTCATTACATAACCAACACTTACATTTTTTAGGTGCATTGGTTTTAGATCTTTTTTTAAATTTATTTTTCTTGTAGAATTTCTTTTTATATTTATTTTTCTTGTAATATTTTCTGTTCGCTTTAAAGAATTTCTTCTTTTTGAATTTCTTCTTGTGCTTATAGATTTTATCTGAACATCCAAATCTTGGTGGATCTTCTAACCTAGAACAACATAATCCTCGATTTTGCCTTTTCATAAGTCTTCTATCTCTTATTTCAGAACACCATTCATTAATTCTATTTTGAGCAAATCTAATCCTATTTCCTAATGTATTAGTTTCTGTGGTATCTTTGTATTCTTTGTTATATTCCAACATAATCCTTTTATCCCATGGGTCTGGTATCTTTACAAAATATAGATCATGGTAATAGCATATGTTATCTTCATCTTTATCAATTTCACATTTATAATATATTTCTTCGAAGCTACATGTATATTCTTCTAAATAACATATATTACATATTTCAAGCCTTATTAGCTTCATTAAATTTTCTATCTGTTTTCTTTTTATTTCTTATTGAAAATCGGTTTCCCAATCTTCTCCTAAAAATTCTTTTCTTATTTCATTTTCGAATCTATTTAAAACTTGATCAACACTTTCGTTTGATCATTATTTTCTCCATACAATATTCTATTTTTGTGGTTATCATTTAATCCCATAAACCAATGAGATACAATTCCTATAAACGAAATTTTAAGGAATTCTATACTATTATCCCTATCAATTTTGTGAAATGTAAAAGCCATTTTCATATATTTAACCCAAACAGTAATTGTTTTACCTCTATCTTTGATACAATCTAAATCTAATCATGCACCATCATGATTGATTGGTCCGTCTTTATATTCTCCTGGAGTTTTATAATCTTTTTTAGGCTTGTTATTCCTAAAATATTGACCTTGTGGTCTTTCATGAGTTGGTATTTCTTCTCTAGCATAAGAAGCTCTATTACTAGTTTCTCCTTATTCGAAAACGTTTGGTTTTGATTCATTCATTTTTAGTTTAAACAATCTCTGAAGCAGTGGTATAACCGATTTGATCGATTTATGAGGAGACAAAGGCGTAAAAGAAATAAATTTGATCATTATGTGTGTCATGATCCAACCTAGACCTGGTAAGATATTGTACGTTTTGGGCCTTAGCAAGGCTCGCACGGTTTTGTTCCTAGGGCGCCCATACACCCCAAAACACGTTTTGCCAATTAAGGTGGAGACCACCCCTTATAAACCTAGCATCTCTCCCGTGCTTTGCCGATGTGGAATTTGTCTAGGGTGTCACATACACCCCCTTGGGGACTCAGCGTCCTCGCTAAGGTTTGCCCCACCATCGCTCAAGAAGACATGCGGAGCCGCTCTAATATCATAATGTCACGACTAAACCTAGACTTGGCAAGATATTATCCGCTTTGAGTCTTAACAAGGCCTACACGGTTTTGTTCTTGGGGCACCCATACACCTTAAAACACATCTTGCCAATTAAGATGTAGATCACCCCCTATAAACCTAGCACCTCTCCCATGCTTTGCCAATATGAGATTGGCTTAGGGTGTCACAGTGTGTATTTTCACAAGGTACAAAAAGGATCTTTCATATATTTGCTCTTGCATGTTGATGATATGCTAATAGCATCCAAGAGAAAATATGAGATTGAGAAGTTGAAGACTCAATTTAATAAAAAATTTGAGATGAAAGATCTGGGTGAAAGTAAGAAGATTCTAAGCATGGAGATATGCAGACATAGAGTTCGTGAAAAATCAACTAGTCTCATAAGCAATATTTGAAGAAGGCACTATAATAATTTGGTATGACAGAGCAGACAAAACTTATGGGTAACCCGTTGACTTCTCATTTCAAGCTTTCTGCACAACTATCTCCTTCAACAGATGCGAAACGAGAATACATGTTACAAGTTCCGTATTCAATGCAGTGAGTAACTTGATATATACAATGGTGTGTACAAGGCCTGACATTTCACATGCAGTTGGTTTATTGAACAGGTATATGCATAATCCTAGTAAAGGACATTAGCAATCAGTGAAATAAATTCTACAGTACATTTACAAGACTGTGGATGTTGGTTTACTATTTGAGGGAGATGATACACTTAGTCAAGGTGTGATCAGGTATGTTGTTTCTGATTATACTGGTGATGTGGACAAACGACGGTCATCTACAGGATATGTATTTACTCTTTCTAGAGGGCAAGTAAGTTGGAAGTGGACATTACAATCTATCGTTATTCTGTTAACCATAGAGGTCGAGTACATGGCAAATATAGAGGCTATTAAAGAGGCTATTTGGTTACAAGGTTTACATGAAAACTTGGGATTCATACAAGAGTACATTAATGTGTATTGTGACAGTAAAAATGCTATTCACTTAGTAAAAAACCAAGTTTATCATGCATGTACAAAACATATTGATGTTCAATTTCATTTTGTGCGAGAAATTATTTATGAGGAGAAGAATCTTTTTCAGAAAATAAAGACTGTAGAGAATCCCGCAGATATGTTGATCAAGGTAGTGACAACGATCAAGTTTGACCATTGTCTAAACTTGATCAATATCCTACAAGTTTAAAAATAATTGGAAAAGACATAGATTAGAGGATGATTTGATATATAAGGAATTTTGTAGTTGGCTTAGATTTGGATAAATCTTCACTAAGGTAGAGAATTGTTAAAAAAATCAAAACATGCATTCAAAATTAGTTGGTGCATGCAATTGAAAAACATGCATTCATATTGAAAGGAAAAACACATGCATGCATTCAAAATTGGAGAGACAAATTTGAAAACAAATTACTAAGATAGGCACCTAATTTTTGTTGACAAAATTGTTGGGTTTGATGCAATAGTGCACTACATTTTTTCCTATAAGTTAAAGGCAATTTTTCATTTGTTGAGCATCCAAAAATTTGAGAATAATTGCAAGGGAAGTAATTTGAGGAAGTTTTGAGAAAACTTCTACTTGAGTGTTCCTGTGAGGATACAATTTAGTACTTTAGGGTTTACACCGAATCACATAATTATTGTATTTTATTTTATTTTTTTGCATTTATTTGTTACATTTATATTTCTCTAGAAGTCACAATCACCAGAGAATGAGTATTTGTTCAACCCGTATTTCCACAACAGAGGGATGTGATTCATGGATTTATCTAGCTTCAATCAAGTCTTAGAGGCTAAACAAGGGTAGAGGATTATCCAGTTCCCTGACTCATTGATGGCAAGAGTTTTGCAAGCACAATATTTTAAAAGAGTAGATTTTTTGAATTGGGATACAAACCATCCTTCATTTGGACAAGTATTTTGTGGGGTAGACAAATACTTCACTATGGTTTGAGATGGAAAATAGGAAGTACATAGCAAGTCAAAATACAACAGCAACTGGATCCTAAAGCCCGCAACTTTCAGGATAATGTCAGCACCCACTTTGCCCTTAGATGCCACAATTTCTCTATTGATAGTTAAAGATCATAAGTGGAACGAAAGTTTAGTGGGGCAACAACTCATGCCTGAGGATGTAGATCAAATTTTGAAGATTGCGCTGCCAAGATGTCCAAGACTAGATCAACTTTTATGGGGTTTTCACAAACATGGCGATTACTCGGTTAAAAGTGGTTATCGAGTTGCTTTTGGGCTTAGAATCTCATATTGTCCAGGCCCATCAAAGAGAAGTCATTCAGAATAGTCTGAAATTTGGAAGCTGGAATTGCCAGAGAAATTTAAGATATTCATACGGAGGGCTGCACAAAATATACTCCTAACAACAGAAAATCTTTGGAAGAAAAATGTTTTGCACAAAATATTCATGTGCCAAAAGTGTGGTGAACAAGGAGAAAACCCTTCCCACGTTCATCACGGAAGTCATGGAGGATTACAGATTTTTCTAAAGATATGAAACTTTTTGTAAATCAAGACCTACTTAGAGTGTTGCATGCTCTGGCAGCGAAGAGATGTAGGCCAGAGATATAATTCCTTGTAGCTCTATGTTGGGCAAATTGGCACTCAAGGAATCTTTTTGTCTTTGAGGGAAAGAGAAAAGATTCATAGGTATCACTGGCACAAGCAGAAGCAATTGTAAATTCATACAAGAAAATCAAATCTCCTGTTCTAGCATTCCATGTGAGTCTGAGTAGCTTGGGACCCTAGCATTGGAAATCTCCTCTAATAGGATAGTTCAAGGTGAATGTGGATGCAGCAATAAAGCAAAAGAATCTGGTGGCAGGCTTGGGAGCAATCATTAGAAACTTAGAAGGAAAGTTTGTAGCAGCAGCTCAAAAGAAAACCACATATTATGGAGATGTCACTGCTCTAGAAACGAAAGCAATAAAAATGGCAATTGAAACTGCAGTTTCTGCTGGTTGCATGCCTCTAATATTTGAATCTGACTGTCAAGAAGCCATAAGCTTGGTTACAAGAAGAACTTGCAGCAGAACATAAATTTTTTGGAGTATCTCAAATATCCAGGATAGTTTACGAAGCCTGAACAAAGTTAAAGTGCAGTACACTTCAAGACTTCATAATAGCACTTCACACTCAATTGCCAACAAAGCACTAAGCTCTATAGAACCAACCACGTGGAAAGATGATTTTCCTTATGTTAGAGTGCCATTTATGCACTAGTTTTGCATTGTTTACTTCCCTTAATATCGATGTTTTGCACTTAATAATAGTGATTTATTTGTGTTTTATTTTTATAGGTGCAATTCTATTGATTAGTGCTGAAATTAAGTTACAAGATGATGTTTAAGGATGATTGTTCTCTTGGAGAAATTTTGAACGTCAGAAGAACTTTGTTGATAAGGCGTGGGCGCGTGCTGTCAACTACGAACCTGCAGTTTTTAGTTTAACGTGTTTTGTATTTTTGGTTATTTTTGTAATTACAAATTTAATATTTCAAATATTAGTATTTTATTTTAAATAGAACTCTAAAGAAGAAGAGAGAGAGAGTATTTAAGGGAGGAACCTATTGTGAAAGGGGGGAGATTGGAGAAAAAAAAAGAAACCCTAGATCTAAACTTTTCTCTTCTCTCCATGAAAAACTAAACCTATTTTTCTGGTTGAAGGTTGATGAAGCTTTAATTTATCACTACTGTGAGATCTTTCTTATGCTTTAATTGTTTTATTGCTTTTTGGGTATTTGTTTATTATCTGAATTATTTTCATGATTATATTTGTTAATTAGGTAATTGACCACTATTTAATTATCAATTTAATCTATTGTCAATTAAAGGATTTATCGTATGAAGATTTTAATGTTTGTGACAAATAACATAACAGAGAGTTGTGTTGTGAGAATAAACAATCTAATTTAAATGAACCATCGTATGTGTTTGTTGATTAGGATTTGGGTCTCTCTGGTTTTTCAGGCTGTCAATTGATTAAATCCTATGATCGTATCTAGGGTTGTCTATTGATTAGGGAAATAATCAATGGTCGTACCTTAGATATCAACTAGTTAAGGAGAGACTGGCTATTAGAGGGTCTCAGTAGCTATAACCGGTCTATTCATAAGTAGTAATAATTTATATTTGAATTAATGATCATTTGTCGAATTAAACTGAGTTAATTCCTTCAACCAGAGCTTTCTCCAATTTGAATTACAAATTTAATTTGCATTCTTGTTATTTTAATTTGATTTTTATTCTTGTTAACAAAACCCCCATTTTATGTTTTAAGTTTTCAAAGGATTTAAATAATTACCGATCTCTGTGGACACGACCCTGCTTAATCACTATACATAATTTATTTAGAGTAGGTATTTATTTTTGTTGGCTTCGACAACCATCAAATTCTGGCGCTGTTGCCGGGGATTGGTGTCATTTATTTAATCCTTTTTACGTTTTACTTGATGTATGGTTCGTTCTTCTCGTACATGTACACTTTTGTTTGATTTTGAAATTGAGAAGACAGCTCACCAGCTGAGACAGCAAACAAAGCGAGCTAAGCAACGATCCTTGTCGCCTTTGCTTTCTGAAACAGATAGGGTGCCTGGTTTAGTTGAATCATCTAGCGATTCAGAAGAACAAGTGATGGATAGAGCTGCAGCTGTAGAAAGAACTCTTAGAGAGTTAGCTGAACTAGACTTGAATCAGCAACCACTCTGCATTCAATATGTAGACTTGGAGGTAAATTTTGAATTAAAATATGGTCTTATTCATTTGTTACCCAAGTTTCATGGTTTTGCTGGTGAAGATCCTCATAAACATCTCAAGGAGTTTCATGTTGTATGTTCAAGTATGAGACCACAAGGCGTGACTGAAGAGCAGATTAAGCAGCGTGCTTTTCCTTTCTCTTTAGATGGACTAGTTAAAGACTGGTTGTACTACTTGCCTCCTGGATCGATTACAATGTGGAATGGTTTGAAGAAGCAGTTCCTCGAGAAGTACTTTCCTGCTTCAAGAGCTGCCAACATCAGAAAGATATTTGTGGGATCAGACAACTTCCTGGGGAGACTTTGTATGAGTATTGGGAGTGATTCAAACAATTGTGTGCCAGCTGTCCTCAGCATCATATTTCTGATAAACTTTTTATTCAATATTTTTACGAAGGACTATCATTAATGGATAGGAGTATGATAGATGCTGCTAGTGGAGGTGTGTTGGTGAACAAGACCCCTACTCAAGCAAAGGAGTTGATCTCAAATATGGCTGCCAATGCACAGTAATTTGGCAGTAGGCAAGATCCCACTTCAAGGAAAGTGAATGAGGTAAATATTTTTTTTTTCTGTTGAACAACGTTTAGATAAACTTACTTCTCTTGTGGAAAAGTTTGTTGTAAGTAATGTGCAACATGTGAAGACTTGTGGCATTTGTTACAATATGGGTTATTTAATTGATATGTGTCCTACACTTCAAGAAGAACCCGTTGAACAAGCCAATACAGTTGGAGGATTTCCAGGCATGCCTCAGAGGAGGTATGATCCTTATGCACAAACATACAATCCAGGGTGGAAAGATCATCCCAACTTCAACTATGGAGTTAGGCCATCAGGATTCCCACAACAGTATCCACCAAGACAACCAGCACCTCCACAGTCAAACTCCAAGTCAGGTATATCTCTTGCAGAAATTGTTAAATCACTTGCGACTAACACTCAACAATTTTAGCAAGAACCTACAACAAGCATTCAGAATTTGGAGAACCAAATAAGTCAATTGGTGACTACAGTGAACCGTCTGGTGTCTCAAGTATTAGGGAGATTGCCTTCACAATCTGAGGTGAACCCAAAGCAAAACGTTAGTGCTATAATCCTTAGAAGTGGGAAGGGGTTGCAAGAGCCTAGTAAGAAATTGACAAAGCATGTAGAAGATGAGCTTGAGAAGAATGAATTGATGCCTAAATCTCAAGATGCGCAACCCACTAGAGTGAAACCTCTACCTATTGTGATACCTCCTCATTTTCCAAGCTGGTTTGCAAAATTCAAGAAGGAGGAACAAGAGAAAGACATCATTGAGACATTTCGCAAGGTTGAGGTAAATATTCCTTTATTAGATGCTATAAAACAAATACTTCGATATACTAAAGTCCTTAAGGAATTGTGCACCTCCAAGATAAAATTAAGAGGAGATGAAAAAGTTCACATTGGGGAGAATGTTTCAGCAGTTCTCCAAAAGAAACTACCTCCTAAGTGCAAGGATCCAGGTATGTTTACTATCCCTTGTAAAATTGGTAGTGTTAGAGTTGAAAATGCTTTGTTAGATCTAGCAGCTTCTATTAATGTCATGCCTCGTTCCATTTATTCATATTTGAATGTTGGTCCAT